>NC_056692.1:35493918-38322668 GCF_018350215.1 Panthera leo
GGAACGAGAGGCACAGATAGACCTAAAGACCGTTAACGGGGCAGAGGAGATCCCAGACTTGGCTCTCAGACTGTGAGCGGCCAGAGTTTAACAAGGCCCATACCTGGTGCCTGGTTGCATGCCTGTTGTTGTCATCTTGCCTGTGGGACAGCATCCTTTCTTCTATCTGCTTATCCCGGCTCTGTGCTCTCACCTGCAACCATCAACAACGTCAATAAATCCACCTGCTTCTAAGACTAAGTTTACTGAAAGCATAAGAATACAATGGTCATCCCTTGAATTTACGTTGCACTTTCACCTTCAAAGGGTCTTCGCGTTTATTAGCACAATCTCTCCAAGAACAGGCGAGGCAGGCGTCACAGTCTGTCGCCTCAGCCACGAACTAGAGTCAGAGAAGTGAAACTAAGACCGCTGACCGGTGGTAAGGCTAAGATTTTAATTCAGTCTGAGGACTCTGAGCCTGGACCCTTCCCACCGTACAGTGGGTAAGAAACAAGAAACCGTGAGGAAGTGCAAACACAGGGCAAAGAAGTGCGAGGGAAAGGGCGGACACCCGGGGTCAAGTCTACAGGGAAACTGACCTCTGGAGTCGGGTGATCCTAAGACGGATCACATCAGCTCTCCCAACCGTTTCAGGACCATCTCCCGGAAGGAGAGGGCTCGTATCCCACCGCCCGTTCAACTTCACGCTAGGACCCGGCAGGTCAAAACACAATGACTGACATCTTCCCACAGATCGGCTCCTCCCAAACATTCCGTCTATCGACGGCAACGCTTTCTAAGCCACTCACCACGTCAGAAACGAGAAGGTCGCCCTCGTTGCTTCTCTTTGTCTCACACCTCGCATCACAAAATCCATCAGCAAGTCTATCAGGCTGCTCCCCTCCAAAACGTATCCCGAGTCCAATCAGCTCTTACTATCTCCACTGGTACAACGCCAGTCCGGGCCACTAGCTCCTGCCTGAGCCCAGAGCGGTCTGCCAACTAGTCTACCCGGGTCAGCGCCTGCCCCCTCCAGTCCGTTCTCCACGCCACGAACCAGCCGTGACTTTTAGAAAGTGCTCGTGAAAATTCTATTACACCTCTGCTAAAGCCCTCCAAATGCGTCCCGCCGCCATCACAGTAAAGACGCGCTTCCAACGCCAAGGCCTTAACAGGTCCTTCACGATCTGGATCCGGCTTCCGCGTTCCCGATCATGTTCCAGCCACGCTGGCCTACTCTTGGTCCCTCAAACCCAGGCGTTTACCCCCACCTCTCAGCCTCTGTGTTTGCTCGTCCTTCCACTTAACGTCTCTCCTCCTAGATGCAGACACAACCGTCTCCTTGCCCATCAGCCACGTCTCAGGTCAGATGCCAACTCCTCCAGGAGGTCTTCCTGAACAACCCAAGCGGAAGCAGTGCCGTATCCCCGTCACCCCCAAACAGCCACTCTCTGTGTTTGTAGTTTTTGGTTCCTCGCAGCATTTATCACCGCTTGAAATTCTTCTTCCCTTATTAGTTTGTATGTGTTTTGCCTCCCCCTGCGAGAACGTTAGCTCCTCGAACGCAGTCTTTTACTGCATTCACAGGACCCACAGATATCTGTCACGGTGTTTGGCACAGCAATCTGGAACTGAATAAATTTGGTCCTAACGCTGATTGCAATTGTCCACTGGGACACTCAGAGTGACCACATATAGGCAAGTACTTTAAAAATGACAGAGCTTTCAATTTAGGTGAGGAGTTAGTCTATAATTCTTCCACTTGGCATTCCAAATATAATAAAAACCTATATCTTTCCGAAATCCCCTGGATCGTCCAAGTTCCAGTAGTCAAGATGGATTATGCTGAGCCTGATTTCTCTTGCAAAGAAGAAAACACGACAGAGGAAAAATTCAGGAAATGCTTTCCTTTTCTTCGTAACTTTCTTCCCCAAACTGGCATTTTTCTTTTTCTTTTTTGAAAATAAATTGCTTAAGGTAACTCGTTCACATTGCTACAAGCCAACAATTTTTGAAAGTTGTACCCGAGGAAGACGTCAACGCGAGACCACGCTTAGTATCGGATCACGATATTTAAAGTCAAGAGGTAGAGGACAACTCCCAAAAAAGAGATCACGGTTATTTTCAGAGAACGAAAGACCCAAAGCCTTGTCGGCTTCTGCTGCAGATACCGGCAGAGCTGCTCCTGTTGGGATCTGGTCTCAGACTAACGGGAAGATAATGGGCAGACCAACCACTCACTCTTACACAGAGCAGAAGAAATGAGCCTGCTTACACAAGAGATTTGGAATAAAGAAAAATGACAGTGTCTTCAACCTTGAAATCCGTGTAAGCTTTCAAAGTCTACTACTTTGCCGAAAGACTAAACATGCAAAGAAACTTCCCATCGTGTGGTCTCGTTAAGAAAATGAGGACAAATTCCTGAATCGGAAAGAACTAGTGTTAGTTAGGGATTCTAACTTTTCTTAGGATGAAACTGGCTCAGACGGGAATAAATCTGTGACCTTGGCGTTGTCAGAAAATAACAACCACAGGAACAGTTAATGCTTTGATGTCATGAGCTTGGATAACCTGTCCCAACACTACCCACGCAATGCATTTAATTAAGCGTGTTTGCAACTCCTGCTTCCCCATTATTAGTTTCATCCTTGGTAACAGCAGCCTATACAGGAGCCCGCAAAATAGGATCTTAGGCTCTCCTAAATCCATCACCCCCAAATCCCAAAAGTTACGTAGGACTGTATCTTTCAAGAATTTAAGACAAAAATTGGCCAAGAGTGGGTGTGACTGAGAGTAACAAAAAGGAAACGTATTCTGCGGAAAGAGAGCCAAAGGAAAATAATCATGCAAAAATTTAAAGAGCAAAATGTCTTCACAGATTCACGAGAAGAGAACTTAATGCATAAATACTGAGATCACATATTTAGGCAAATTAATTCCTCGTGGAAAAGGTCCCTGCCTCGTCGAAGTCAATTTTCGATGGAAAATATCAATGCACACAGGATGATATTCCAAATGTTCCAGATCTCCCTATTAATTTCTTTCGAAGCAGTCATTACATACTGTAATTCTTTTATTTATCTGTTTAAATCTTTTTTTAAAAAACCCAGCTGTATTTTTATTGTTTCCTCCACTGGAAGATAAGAAAAGGGACCTTGCCTATTTTGTTCACATTGTATCCCCAGTGTTTAGCCAAGTGCCTGGCAACAGAAAAGCACTCACTAGATTAAGTATAGAGTCAAATAATGAATACAATTACCTTGCACTCATCAGCGGACAGGTTATGATAGAGCGGGCATCCTGAGATGGAGAAATGTCTCTCATGTTTTCCTGTAAGATGTCCTGTTAAAAGAGGAAAAAACTTAATCTCGAGACAGAAGATTTAAGCTCATAAAGTGACGTGGGTTTTTTTGTGTGTGAAAAAAATTTGTTTAATGTTTATTATTTTTGAGGGAGAGACAGAGAGCAAGCAGGCGAGGGGCAGAGAGAGAGGGAGACACAGAGTCGGAAGCAGGCTCTGGGCTCTGAGCTGTCAAGCACAGAGCCCGACGTGGGGTCGAACCCACAGGCCATGAGACCATGACCCGAGCTGAAGTCGGACGCTCAACCGAGTCACCCAGGCGCCCCAAAGTGATAAGTTTTCTATAGGACAACTGTGTAATTTGGCTGTATCATTTCTATCCAATATGTATCTGATCACAGATTGAATCCACCAAAAGTAAGTGCTGCCAGGGCCATAACTTGCACCCACTGATGAATTCTTTTTTGCCACAGGAGGGATCTGGCAATCTTTGAACATACTTGTGTATGTTTAATATAAACTGTAGCTCCTTCTGTTCTTTTTTTTTTTTTAAAGTTTATTTTTACTTATTTTGAGAGAGAGATAGAGAGCAAGCAGGGGAGGGGCAGAGACAGAGAGGGAGACAGAATCTGTGCTAACAGCACAGAGCCGGATGCGGGGCTCGAACCCAGGTACTGTGAGATCATGACCTGAGCCGAAGTCAAGAGCTGGACGCTTAACTGACTGAACCATCCAGGCACCCCAGTTCCTTCTGTTCTGATAATGTATTTCTCAAATTCTAAAAAATCATAAAGCCATATATTTATAAAAAGGAACAAAATTACAAACAGAAACATTTTCTTTTGGTGAAACTTAACTTTCCATTGCTAAATTATCAAGTTATATGTATAACAGGTGCTCCTTCCTTTCTATTATGCAATGCTACCCAATCCGAATTGAACTCCTTTCAATAATCAAAAGAAACTTGTGGAAAATGAAAAAGAAAATGGACTCTTCTATTCTGCAAATAAACATATGTTGACAATTTTGAATCAGGTTAAATATATTCATTTTTTTGGAAGGGGGCTGATTTTGCTTAAAGATTTAGGCTTCTGTAATCAGACTTTTTAATAGATGGTATTTTTAATAATGGGATATTACTCAGCCATAAAAAAGAATGAGATCTTGCCATTTACAATATGGATGGTATAGGGGCACCTGGGTGGCTCAGTAGGTTGAGTGTCTGACTTCAGCTTGGGTCATGATCTCGCGGCTCGTGGGTTCAAGCCCCACATCGGGCTCCACGCTGACAGCATGGAACCTGCTTGGGATTCTCTCTCTCCCTCTCTCTCTGCCCCTCCCTCACTTGTGCTTTCTCTCTCTCAAGACAAAAAAACTCAAAAAAAAATTTTATACAATATGGACGGCATAATGCTAAGTGAAATAAGTGAGTCAGAGAAAGACCAATACCATATGATTTTACTCATAAGTGGAATTGTTTCAGAGTAACAAACGAAGAAAAAAAAGAGACAAACAAACAAACAAACACCAGGCTCTTAAATACAGAGAACAAAGTGGTGACGCTAAAGACAGAAGGCACGTGGAAAAAGGGGTGAAACAGATAAATGGGTTCAAGAGTACACTTAGCTTCATGAGTACTGGGTAATGTATAGAATTGCTGGGTCACTATATCATACACCTGAAACTAATATACCACTGTAACACAAATAAACAGGCACAAGTTAGCACAAAGCTCCTTCTTATGAGGGGATAACGTGAGGAGTTAACAATACAAAAAGCTCACTTTAAAGGGGTATCTCTTCACTTTTTAATTTTTCATGTGGTTTTGGGAAACACACAGGGAACTGAACATTACTTCCTTTTTATACGTCTCTTTAACCAAAAAGCTTATAAAACCTTCAGGTAATAGAGACAATAGGATTTTAAAAATCATATATGATTTATAAAGTAAGCTTTAAAGAACAATAGTTCACGTATTGGGAGAGACAGGAATTAATACATGTTATGCGGACTGCCATTTCCCCAGGATTGTGTTATTAAAAATGTGATTTTAGAGATCTGTTCAATTTATCTTGCACACAAAAAACTAACCTCAGTGATCAAACACCGTGTACAAAATGTAAAGCATCCATGTTTTAGAAAGTCTTCTTTCTGTAGATTATTTCCAAAAAATATTTCTGTAGATATTTCTAAGATATTATTCATCTATATCTTCTGAGTAAATTATTCAAATGTCTTAGTTTATAATAAATAAACTAAAACCAATCAAATGAGTTTATATTAAAAGTTTTATAAATAGGATAGCTAATCTATTGATCTAGCAATTCTATTGTTACAAATTTATTCCACAGGTTTTCTAGCAAGACATCAAACTACATACGTACAAGACTATCCACTATAGTAATATTCAAAGTAGCTAAAAATGAGAAATCTAAATGTCAACTTATACTGTACAATTTAAAAAATTTATAAGCTTTAGGGGTGCCTGGGTGGCTCAGTCGGTTAAGCGTCCGACTTCGGCTCAAGGTCATGATCTCGCGGCTTATGGGTTCGAGCCCCGCGTCAGGCTCTGGGCTGACAACTCAGAGCCCGGAGCCTGCTTCCGATTCTGTGTCTCCCTCTCTCTCTGCCCCTTCCCACTCATGTTCTGTCTCTCTCTCTCTCTCTCTCAAAAATAAATAAACATTAAAAAAAATTTTTATTTTAATTTATAAGCTTTCAATATAATGGAATGCTCTGTATTCTTTTAAATAGATGGAACCCTAAGTAAGTAAAATACCCAAGATGCCAAACCAACCACTGTATTTTCCCTTTTGTGAATAACAAAAAGGAAATATATGTACATATACATGTGTACGTACATACAAACACACAAACTTACTAGAAGCATTCATAAAAAACTACCAAGAATAGTTTTATATCTGAGGATATGAGTGAAGGAGAACTTTTACTTATTCATTTCAGGGCTTGTAAGTTTGTACAAGCACATAATACTTTTATACCAAAATTATACACACACACACACACAAATTAATGCCATTATTTTCCCAAACATAAAGAGTGGAACAGGATCAAAAGTAATTTTGGCAACGGATTTTTTTTTTTTTATTAAGTAATCTCTGCCCAATGTGGGGCTTGAACTCACGACCAAGATCAAGAACCACATGGTCTACTGACCGAGCCAGCCGGGTGCCGCCTTATCAAAAATAATTTTGGAAGCTCAGGTTCACCCTTTTCAAACTTTGCCAGCAGATGAACACCAAAATTCAAAGTGAACTTTCTCTGATGCAACAGATTTGTATTTATCCGCTCATCTACTCCATTAAGGGGGTTAAGTACTGAGCAAAGATAACACACGGTCAGGCCCGACTCTGACCTCACCTCCTCCTGTCCACTGTGGCTGCTCCGCCCTAGGCATAGTGGCCCCTAAGTGTGCCTCCAACGGCCTAAGCATTCTCCCGTCCCATACCCTTTGCACTGGTGTGTGTGTGGGTGTGCATGGCCGTACATATGCACAACACCTTACTTCCCCTCTCAGCACTACCTTATCTTCCTTCAGAGAATGGTCTCTAGTTGACCTATTGTACACCTACCTGTTTTGACCTTCCCAGTTAGACTATAAGCTCCGTGAGGGTAGGAACTCTGACATGTTCATAGCTACATCCCCAGAACCTAAAACAGTATCCGCTACATAGCAAACATTCAATAACTATGTACTGAATAGCCAATTAAGCATACGACATAAAGGGAACAAGTTAGGGATGCACGGACAGTGACCAGCAGTGCTGGAGTCCCTTTCCTTGCTGTGCGGCAAGTCGATCCCCTTACCCTCTTAGAGCATGTTGGCTAGCTCTTAAACACTGGTGTTTATATGATGAGGTCTAGTCTTACTTTTTCATTATTTGCGCAAGGAAACAGATTTAGGCCTGAACCAATTAGCTTCTTTGAGCGAAGGCTGGTATGACATTCAGGGGAATTTATGCCCTGTGCATTCTGAGTTCAAATTATCTGAGAAACCAGTGCCAAGACCCGGAAAAGATCCAAATAAATTAAATACTAGGGAAAACATACTGTGGGCCCACAAAGCAGCAGCTCACTCTGTTCTACCTTTTCTGAACCTGATGGCCACATTCACAAGTTCACAAATTCGAGAAGCAGACCCGGTGGAGAAATGCCTGTGATCTCAAAGTCAGCACCTTCCAACTCTAGACAAAAACTTACGCCCAACATGTGCACTGAAGCTCACCTAAGGAGAATTGATAAGGTTTAAACCACTATAAGAATCTGTCAGTCAGGAGTCAAGGTCATAAGAAAACAAAGACATACTCATTTATCTGAGAAGAAATACTTGTCTGGTTTGTATTGATTAAGCACACAAGACCTAAAACCACTGAAGTCACAAAAGGCCGGGGTCTCCTCTGTGCCCTTTTAGTTTCAAAGCCACGCAACAAGAAACCTGTTTTTCTCACTTCCTTAGCAGCTGTGGCCGCACAACCGGGGTTGTGCGTTAGCTTACACTCATTGAGTTTGAACTACGCGCCATACAATGAGTTGTCTGAAGGTAAATGGTCCTCTGTTTTGTTTTTTGCAGGAAAAAGGAGGAAATTTTTCACGGGGGGGAAGCTCTCGATAAGCAGAACGGTGCATCCCACTTAATTTCCTTGCAATCGGATCTGTTATTATGGACGGACAACAGGCCAAGAAGCAAAAATATTCAAGTGGGCAACCCAGTGATACTCTGAGCACCACTGAAGAACCTAAGGAGCTAGGTCACAAGGGAACACAGAACATTTCTTCAGGAGCCTAAGTCCAGAGGGCAAGAAGCACAGAACACAGGCATCGTGAAGCTGGGCACACTCACCTAGAGAGTTACAGCCTGGAGTAGGACATTTCATATTGAAATTGTAGCTTTCGTGGAAGCGACGACGCTTGGGGCGATGAGAGAGGTCGCTGCCTGAGTCCTTCAGGGACATGTCCTTGGCCATGCTCTCATCGTGAGACACATTAGGGCTGGAGATGTCGATGTCAGACTCAGAAGAAGGTGCGTTTCCAGTTGGAGTTCGAGGTGGAGACTCATCATGATCGGCTGTATTTTTAGTTTCTAAAGCAAAAGTAATTGGTACAGCTCATGAATGAAGTTCATTTGTTGGAGGTTTACTATTCAGAAGAGTTTATGGACTTTCCAGATCCTCTATCATTTAACCAGTAACTTCTAACCACTTATCTGCTATAAATGAAAATGAAGAGAAACTAACATCATTCCTTTGTGCAACTTTACATTCTGACTACAATTAAGTTTGGAGTTTCCCCAATACATTTCACTTATCTGTGTTCCTCACAAACCCCCAACCATGGATAATCAAAACTAGATGGAGGCAAACTTTTCTTTAAAATTACCATCCAGGGGCGCCTGGCTGGCTGTCGGTTGAGTGTCCAAATGTTGACTTTGGCTCATGTCATGATCCCAGGGTCATGGGATCAAGCCCCGCCTCAGGCTCCTCACTGGGCATGGAGGCTGCCTGGGATTCTTTCTCTCCCTCTCCGTCTGACCCTCCCACGCTGGACAGCACACGCACGCATGCACTCTCATTCTCTCTCCCCCTCTCTCAAAAAGCAAAAATAAAAATGCGATGAAATAAATAAAATAAAATAAAATAACCCATTCCACTCCTAGGAGACACACAGGATGGAAGAGAAATGGATGACAGGCTAGGTGTGTGAGTGTGAATGAACTTGGCTCTCGAGATAGCTTGTGAGTAATCTAACAACGTAGATTACAAATCACGGGCTGTAAACCAAATGCCTATAGGAGCTGGGCAAGGCCAGAGACCCAATTGTCCATCTCAAGGAGACAACTACTATTCCGCTCTAGTCAATACTGTGAGTGAATGGGTTACCTCATTCATGTTCCCGGAGATTTGCATTTTTTAAAGGAAACTAGTAACTCAGGTTTTTATATGAAATCTCTGTATTTTCAAATGCTGGCAACAAACTTTTAAAAGTGTTAACACAGTGGGGCACCTGGCTGGCTCAGTCGATTAAGTGTCTGACTCTTGATTTCAGCTCAGGTCACGATCTCGCAGTTCGTGGGTTCAAGCCCTACATCAGGTTCCACACACTGACGGCGTGAAGCCTGCTTAAGAGCCCCCCCCTCTCTCTCTCTGCCCCTCCCCTGCTTGTGCTCTCTTTCTCTCAAAGCAAACTTTGAAAAAATAAAAAATAAAAATGGGAACCCTGTGCAAGCAAACCAACTGAGCGTGTTGGCAGACTAGACGCTCCCCAGTCTATAAGCCATGCGCTAAGGCCTCTGATTTGGGCTGGTGAATCACGATCACAGCAGCTCGCCATCCCCCATTACCGAAGGTCACCTCTCCCCAGAATTTCAGAGATAAATGGACAGACAAGCATGAATGTAAGAAAATCTGGTTTAGGCCTTCCTCATCTGTGGGTAAGAGGGCCACAGTCCCTTTTGCCTGTTATAGGTCCAACCCAATATACTCCAGAGACTGTAAACTTCAAGAGTACTCTAGAGCAAAACTGTCCTCAGCAAGACATTCAAGAAAGGAATCCGGCAAACAGCATTTACCTAGCTGAATTTCGTCAGTACCAGGCATCTACCTGCAGTGGCCCCAAGCCTTCCTTAAGAGGAAACTGACCAGATCTTCTCTGTAACTGACCAATTCATACTATACTCACTCACCTCTATCTGAAAAGTCAACCACCTGCTCAGTTTCTGAGCCAGACGAACGAGTCTGCCGAAGGGGGTACTTTTTTGGAGTCACTGGGGTAGGCTGCTGCTGACTACGGGTCACTCTTCTGGTAGAATAAGCAGGCTCCTCAGTGCCAAAAGATTGCAAATTTCGAACCGGGCTGGAATCTGATCCCCAATTTTAAAAGATAATAAAATAATTAAAGAGAAAAGAAGGAAATTTGTTTTATTTCTCATCCATATGACTTATTACCACCTGCGCCCTCCTCTTCGTATTTCACAAAATCCAACAAATCATTAAAATGTCTATTTTATTAAATAAAAAGGAAGCTAAAGAGACTAGATCAGGCATAGAAATCCAATACAGTACAGAATTAATAGTTTTAGGTTCTGGAATCAAAACTGACTCCCATTCAATCCCCCTGCACCATACCAACTAGCTATAACATCTTGGGCAAGTTCATCTCTCCAGGCCTGTTTCCCTGAACTATTAAAAAAAAAAAAAAGTAAATTATTTGTAAATTCCTCACCTTTGTTGTGAGAAGTCAGTAAGATAATTCATAAAAACGTTTAACGTAATCCCTGGTACCTAGATCTATAGCTTTCTAAGTATTAGCTGCAACGTCTCTTTCTTTCCTGATTCCAACCCACCATCAAACAGGTACTCTACTTCTAAAGGTAGAACAATACACGTATTTCCTTTCTTCAGGCATCTCTTGTGTTCTTCCTGATTACCCTGTCTGATACTCTGAAGCAAAGTCAGAATGGATTCATGAAGGGTAAGGCAAGAACACAGCTTTTGAAATTCTTTTGGATAACAAAACTATTCTGAATCACCCAGCAGCCTTTTCACATCTCTAATTTGATGACACTGAAAAAAGAATTAGAAAAAGATTCAAAGCTGAAACTAAAGCGTGTTTTAAACAACGAAAGATCCTCAGAGGATATGTACATCTTATTCTGCAAAGAAGAAAATTGAAATTCTCAAACTTTTGGGTTAAAAAAAAAAAAAAAAGCACACAGCTAGGTTATCAGCTTGCACGCCTCCAGGGGATTCAGCCGATTCATAATAGGGTCTATATCTTGCTTTAGAGAGAGCCACCTTACACAGACTACATTGTGAATGATGCCCCTAGGCGTCGTCCAACTTCATAGTTATGAAGTAGAACAACTAAGAAGTGACCCAGGACCCAGTTATTTCCTAGCTGTTTGGAATATTTTCAACTTTCAGGTGGCCAGGGCACAGCCAATTATGCTTTGTGAGAATATCACTCCCTTTCCTTTGCATATACTGTTCTCTCTACCTAGAATGATGTTTTCCCACCTTTCAGTTTGTAAATTCCTAGCAGATCCTTTAAGATTTCCATCTTGGAGACCGGCCCCAGCTCTGAACTTCCATAATATGCTATACAAACGTCTCAGAGCTCTTAACCACATGCATTACTACGATCAGCTGGCATACTATATTTCGCACTGAACTGTGAGCTCCTTACGGGCAGGAATTATGATTTTTCTATCATGGCATTCCAATACATAGCATAGTATCTGAATTACAGTAGTTTTTTATCGGTATTCCCAGTATGCTAAAAAAATAAAAACTTACAAATTGAGAATCTTACAAAACTTACAAACTTACAAAAAGACAACAGCTATACTTTGGCTGAAATGTTAAATACAAAAATAAAGTTAGGAACAGTTGTTGAGAATCTTCTCGTTTTCTCCCTTGAAAAACTGAGGTTTTTCTCTCATTTTGCATCGTGCTCCTAAAGCAGTAACTAGACCTGCACTATTTAAGTGCTTGAAGCATATTACAAAATTTTCCCCCTTAATCTCTCATCAGCTACTGATCATTAGCTTTTTGTATTAACCGCAACTTTCTTTCCTCCCCAGGGAATGAATCCCAGAGCAGAACCAGGAGGGATGAGGGGTACCTTCTAAATCAAAGCCCAGATGGCTAATCGCACTAGAGAACCTTCAAACTGCCTTCCAACACGGAGGTCCTCTATTCTTTACTACCAAAGCCAACTTCTGGGTATTTACAACTGTAAAGTAGTTGGATGCAACTACTTAGGTCTATGAATCATGTCTGACCACGTTACAGAATTACATGTAAGTTATGGAAGTATTTAGAAGTATTGAACCTCCTCCAAAAACAAGTTCAAGAGACTATTTCAAATGCCTAAGTCTAAGCCATTCTAACAGAAAGTAAAAACATGGTCTTCCCATTTTGCTCATGGAAAAACTATTATTCTAAACAAAAGTTAAATGACTTAAGACATATACGCGCCACACACTCATTGTATCAGATATAGTTCTTTTGGGTCTACAAACTGGACTACCCCCAACAGAACCATTTTTAAGAACCTGATACTTCTGCAGGCATTGACCCTGCATTTTACCAGATTTTGTCATCTACACCAAGCCAAAGGACCAGTTTCCACATTCACACAAGAATATGATGACCAGCGAGGTGGCTATGAGGCACATCAGGAAGAATGAATTCTTATACCTTGGGAACTCTGGCTCAGCCGGGCTGAGGAGCGGGTGACTCGGGCAGATCGCCGGGACGTGCCGTCACTCTCTGAACTGTCTGTGTGCTCGAGATCTGTAGAAAAATCGGAATCTTCGGTTCCATCTGAGCTACTGCCTGCATTCCTCTGTAACACCATAGATCCAGACATTAGCACAGAAGCATTTACTCTGTGGGTTTGTCTTAACACTGGAAATAAAATGAATTATGATACTGAAAACACTAAGAAAGGATTCTACCGCCAAATTCCCTTTATTTAAGGCATTTAAACGGAACAACCTGCAAGTAATGCACCTTGGTTAAATAAAAAAGAGAATTAATTCTTACTTTATTGTCACTAATTCTGAAACAAGTACATTTAGAGGTCAGTACCACAAACTGGAAATAAAAGTACCTAATTCGAAATGGTCTGGCTGACATAACTACGTACTTCGAGTCCATGGTGGGGAGAAAAATGTCAGCGCTAGACCCCTTTTAACTTTGGAGTAGCTTTTGTTCAAAGTCTCCATGAACAGCCATCACATTTTTTTTTTTAAACCATATACTAATTCAAAATACCAGGGTCCACAACTCTGATCCCAAGAGAACTTAAAGGAAAAGACTAAAGTCTAAAGTTCTTCTTATGTTATCTATCTACGAAGTTTCTCCACGTGAATGCTGAAAGTG
Source organism: Panthera leo (assembly GCF_018350215.1). Classification (NCBI taxonomy): domain Eukaryota; kingdom Metazoa; phylum Chordata; class Mammalia; order Carnivora; family Felidae; genus Panthera; species Panthera leo. Next base: position 35,507,107 of record NC_056692.1, read on the forward strand.
GTTTTAAAAAAAAAAAAAAAGCGGCTTGCATGTGAAGACTTAATATCTAAGAACAGAGATTTTATCATCTTTTCAATAATCATTTGTCAATTTTTAGCCTCCTGAAGATGATTAGCCATAAAGATAACTTTTATCGGTTGAGCATTACCACTACACCCTTTACTAAGCCAGGAAGGAAAGAGCATTTGCTTAGAAAACAATACAAAGCCTCAAACCACAAGTCCTCTATTTTTTATCCAAAACCCTTAGGGCCAGTTGTGCTTCAAATTCCTAACTTTTTGGCTTTTTGGAAAGGGAATACTTTGCATATATCCCTCAAGTAACACTCCATAATCAAACACACTAATATTTCTACAGCAGAATATAGAAACAATCGCACCAAATCAGACACACAAAACCTGTAAGTAGCCTCAGGATAGTTGAGGACAGGTTTTGCCACCAAATAAGTTACTAAAAACACTTACATTTTCAATAGCTCTTTGTATTTGGGACCTGCAGAAAAGGGACTGTGGGCCTATTCCAAGGCACCGACACTATTCCTGCACTTGGTTAGCCTTCATATAAATAAATACCACCTACTAATGTAGGCCATTTTAGGAGAAAATAAAAGATTCAGATGTTTTACTTGAAAACCTCTGTGGAAAAAAAAGATTTCTGCAGAAATAAGCAAGAACACCATGCAGCTTTCCAAATATTTCAAGGGTAAACTGCCCAGAAATGAGCAGAGACTTCAGAGTCATAAGATGAAGGGGGGAGTCTTACAGGTCATCTAGTCCAGTTATCCGTTATTTGAATCCCTGACCATCCCTTCCGGGTTTGACCCTGGAATTCAGCTCTTCTCTCTGGCTTTCACCAACCTCCTTCCCATCTTACCCCAGAGCAGACTTAATCGCTCTCTTACTTCCCTCCCATAATACTTTGTATATACCTCCACGTAGAGAATTTACTAGCTCCTTCTACACTTATTTATATGTCCGTTTTCCCCATCAGACTGTGATCTCCTTAAGCCAGGGATCATGTCTGATTAATTTGTGAATCCCCAGCAACTAGCACAGTAGCAAGCAGTCAATAAGCATTTGTTGAATTAGATTTGTTCTGTAGTCCAGGCTCTGCTATTGCCTAATGGGAGTGGCTTAGGGCATTCCATTAGGCCTCTGTTTGTTCAGCTGCAAAGAAAAGGGATGGGGGTGTCCCTAGATGACCTTATAAATCCTATGTAATTGTGGAAAGTTTTTGACTTTACGAACTGCATTTTCTGGCCGCTGTCCAAATCAGCAGCTAAGGAAAAAAATACGTCTTAGATGCAAAAGGGCCTGAGCGGGATCCCTAGGGAGTGGGCGCTGGTTCTCTACCACCCAGTCTTCTGCTTTGTTGTGCCCCCCGCCTGGAGAGGAAGGATGCTCCAAAACCCCGCCCATGCACCTATCAGCATCCCCGGCCGGAAGGGCGGGGATTCGTGCCCCCCAATCGCGCTACGGCTACGCCGCGCCCCCACGGGACAGACTGCCAAGTCTAGCCAATCAAGAGAGGAGGGATCGTTCTCTACAGCCAGTCGGAGAGCCGTAGGGCCAGGCCCCGACACCGCCCCCGCACGCGGGGAGGTGACCGTTGGACCCAAATGGGCGGTGTCACCAGCCAATCAATATGCTTCCAGGCGTTTCAGCGACCAATTACCGAGAAGAACGCCTCCGAGCCAGGCAAGCAGAGGGCGGGAATAGTTGCAAGCATAGGCCGAGGCCAGGATCGGGCCCACATTTTTCTGTCGGGTATGGACAGAAGAGAGGGTTGCTGAGCTAGATTGGGGGAAGCGGGAAGTTGGCACCCAACCACCGTGAGGCGTGGCCAACTGCGTCACGTTGCCCAGTCGACTGTCCTTAGACACCCGCCATCCCTCTGTCCTGTTCCTCTCACCTTCCTTCGCGGCATTGCCGGCGGCTGCGGCCCGACAGTTCCGATTCGGGCAGCGGCGGCAGCAGCAGCAGGAACGGTGGCTCCGGCGGGCTCCGTGGCGGCCTCTGTAGCAGTCCCAATCCTGCGGACGATCCCAAGTGCCTCCTGCTTCACAGCGTCTAGACCCTTCTGCGCAGGCGCCGCGGGCTGAGGCGCTTTTTCCTTCACTTCCGGCTGGGGCTCGCGTCACCTGACGTTACGGGCCAGAGAGGGTGCTGGGAGGTTCGCTCCTTCTGGTGAGGCTAGTGAGCGCCATTTTAGAATTGGGCAGAAAGTAGCACGGCGGTAGAAACCCGGGCCGGCCATGTTTAGTCAGGGGCTTGGCACCTTTTGTGGACGTGGGCAGCCATTCTTGTTTGGGGCTGAAGCCTGACAATTGAAGTTAACGGTTCTCATCTTTACCTTGGGCAAAATTTCCCTTCCCGTTCGTTTTAATTTCTGAAGTAGAGGAAGGAAACCCCCAGAATCCATCAGGTGGCTGAGGTTTAACCCCTTGGTTGCCTGGTTGACCAAAGGACGTTTCCGTTTATCCTTTAAACTCAACGTTGGGAAGGGATATTTTGCCCAAGAAATTGCATCTTAAAAGCCATCCTGTGTCTCAAAGTGATGGGAACGGGGGCTTGTAAAAGGAACTGAAGGGTAGCGTCCATCATCAGGAAGTTTGTTGTCTGGTAGAGGAGACATTGTCCTTGCCCGTAGCGAACAGCAAGTAAGTTAGTTAGTCGTTCAGGTCGCGGAAAGAGGCAGAACCATTCTCCAGAGGCTGTAGCTCCAGAGAATTCCCACATTCGCTCTATGGTGAGCGCCCATCTCCTTCCCCCATTCTGTGTGGGTTTGAGAGCCCTGGGTGGCTCGCGGGGGTGGGGGCGGGTGCTGATGCGGTAGCGAGAGTCGGAGAAGCAGTGATCCCCACTTAGCCCAAGTTAACTCTGGAAATCTAGATGCTTGAGCCAGGAGTTGGGGGAGGGAAGAAGAGGAAGGAATATTTTTAGTAAAACTGGAGCTTAACAAAAAAAAAAAAAAAGGCATGGATATTTAAATAATAATAATAATAATAATAGTAATAGGCCTGTCTTGAGAGGAAGGAAGAGTTGGTCAAGGATGTAAGGCTAGGAGAAGAGCAATTTAAAAAGGCTGGCAAATGGAGAGCAGGCTTTGAGGATGTAATCTCTCTGGAGGAAATGCTTTGAGAGGACCAAAGATTGGCGAAGAGCGACCGGGTGGAATCCAGGCATACTCAGTCATTAAGTTAGGCTCCTGGACCCCAGTTTCACCTGAGGCCAAGTAAGACGGAGTTTTCCCCCTGGAGCAGAGCTAAAGAACAAAGCAGCCGAAGGTAAACATCTGACTGATGCGCTAAACAGAGAACTAGGAAGAGTTAAAGTTCCAGACCCTTAGCCAGCACTCTCCTGGGGGGGGGGGTGCATTCTGGGCCGGTGGTAATACAGGCAGCTTTCAGTATTTAGTATCTAGCTTCTAGTGTTTAGTATAAATACCTCTGAATAACCTGCTTTAGGTTGAACTGGACATAAGAACTTGTTGGAGCTCTTAATGCTAAAAGCACATCTCAGTTTTGTGTGTCATCCCTAATAGTGCCCAAACGGTCCTCTATGCACAGGAAATGCTTGCTAGTCAATCAAATCATGTTTACCCTTTCACAGTCTCTGAATGGATAGCCCTCAAAGATGGTGAAATATCCCTCCCTGGAAATTAGCACTTTAGAAGATCTTATCCTGACGTAACCACTCGGCATACGAACACCAGCATTACGAATGTTCAACATTAATCTCTTACGCTGGATTCTCCAACACTGCGGCTGACACGAAAGAATGTACAGTTTCATTTAGACATGGTTCTTATCCTTGGAAAATGTGCACTCTGGAAAAAAGGTGAAAAAAAACTAACATCAATAGGATAGAAAGATGGTCCTAAGGAAAATGTATACTTAAAGCGGAATGGGTAGGCGTATTTAGAAGGGGGAAGAGAGAACCCTAAAAGCTCCTTTTTCTTCCTTTCTTTTTCTGAATTAAATATAATCTTTACCTTGAGGGTCATTTTTCATCGTGGCACAATTGGCTTTTGAAGCAGGGACTGATGCTGGGTTTCAGAGTCTCTTGACTAAGTTGCCCCCTGCCCATCCTCATCCACCAGACTTAACGTAGGTAGCTCCACTGGTTTTCCTGCCTTTACACAGGCTTTTCCTCCTGCCTGGATGCCTCTCCCAACTTTCTTTAAAACTTATTTCTTCCAGGGTGCCCGGGTGGCTCAGTAGGTTAAGCGTCCGGCTTCAGCTCAGGTCATGATCTCACAGTTTGTGAGTTCGAGCCCCGTGTCGGGCTCCGTGCTGACAGCTCAGAGCCTGGAGCCTGCTTCGGATTCTGTGTCTTCCCCTCTCTGTCCCTCCCCCGCTCATGCTCTGTGTGTGTGTGTCTCTCTCTCTCAAAAACAAATAAACATTAAAAAATTTACTTTCTTCAGAAAGTCTTTCCTGATTTATTCATTCTAAGGTAGTAAGGCACCGTGATATGGTATTTTGCACTTACTGCTATATTTACACTTTTCCTTATACAACTTGGTAGATGTCCTGTTCCCCTTTCTCCTTTCCAAACAGATAATAGGAACATAACTCCTATTTATTTCGCTCATCAGCTCTCCTAGTGTCCAGCACAGGGCTCTGATGTCAGATCTGGCTTTGAATTTCAGCCCTGCCACTTTCTCGCTGGGGTGCTCTCGGACAAGTTTTCGAATTTGTGCCTCGGTTTTCTTATCTGTGAAATGGAGATGCCAATAGCCGCCCCCACAAGGCTGTTGTAAGGCTCAAAAGAGGTGATTGTGGTAAAGCGCTTAGCAAAGTTCCTGACCAGAGTAAGTGCTCAATAAATGGCCATTGTTACTGACATTTATAATTCCAGTCACCCTAGTCATGGCTGGCATCCTAATGTTTGTGAATGTGGGCATAGTCTAATGATTGCTTATGTCTGTTCAACCTCACTTCAGCTCAAGGAACACAGAGTGGGGGGCGGGGGGGCACCTGGGTGGCTCAGTCAGTTGAGCGTCCGACTTCTGCCCAGGTCATGATCTTGTGGTTGGAGTTCGAGCCCCGCGTCGGGCTCTGTACTGACAGCTCAGAGCCCAGAGCCTGCTTCGGAATCTGTGACTCCCTCTCTCTCTCTCTCTCTCTCTCTCTGCCCCTCCCCTGCTGATGCTCTGTCTCTCAAAGACTAAATAAATGTAGGGGCGCCTGGGTGGCTCAGTTGGTTGGGCGACCGACTTCAGCTCAGGTCACGATCTCACAGTTCTTGAGTTTGAGCCCTGCATCGGGCTCTGTGCTGACAGCTCAGAGCCTGGAGCCTGCTTTAGATTCTGTGTCTCCCCTCTCTCTGCCCCTCCCCTGCTCATGCTCTGTGTATCTCTGCCTCTCAATAATAAACATTAAAAAATTTTTTTAAAAACCTAAATAAACGTAAAAAAACTAAAAAAAAAAAAAAAGGTTCTCTGTCTCTCACATCTGTGTTGGGGTGCTTGGGTGGCTCAGTTGGTTAAACATCAGACTCTATGATAACTTACCCTGAGTTGAAGAGGAACAGAGCAAGGTCAGAAGTGGGGGTAGTCTTTTGTGTATGTTCTTGTGCATTTTCTTTCTTGTGTCTGTATCTTGTCTCAGTCACATTTGTAAGCTCTTTAAAAGATTCCTCAACTTCCTTGGGGCACCTGGGTGGCTCAGTCGGTTGAGCATCTGACTTCGGCTCAGGTCAAGATCTCGCATTCGTGGGTTCGAGCCCCCTATCGGGCTCTGTACTGACAGCTCGGAGCCTGGAGCCTGCTTGGGATTCTGTGCCTCCCTCTCTCTCTCTTTCTCTCTCTGACCCTCCCCTGCTTGTGCTCTGTCTCTCTCTGTCTCTCAAAAAGTAAAATAAAATGTTAAAAAAAAAATCCCTCAACTTCCTTTAAAATGCTCCCTTGTCAGTAAAATGATAGGTACCATATTTCAGATGCAAAGTGTGGTTGGTGGTTGTCTCCTTCCAAGGCCTGGGAGCTCCTGGAGGTTGGGAGCCTTGGCTGGCTGGCTACACCGTCTCCAGCTTCTCCCTTGCTGCCTGACATCTTAAAGGGCCCAGTAAATGCAGTGGCGACTGCCAAGTATTGGCTCAGTCAGGAACCAGCCACCCTCTCTCCTCTTAAACCTGCTTTTTGACCAGTGATGGGTCTAGGAAGGGTTAGAAACAGCGGTGTCCTCTGCGTGCAGAAAGCTGACCTGCAAGGTGGAGAAGCATGCCTTGGCCATTTTAGCGGCTAGGGTAGCCAGGCCAGTCTCATAACTTCTAAGTAGAGGTATTGGCTTAGTCTCTATCCCTTTGGGAGAAGCTCAGAGGCTGCTGATGTGACCATAATTCATATTAAAATATTTTTGTGTACAGCTGCCTTAAAAATGGAGTCAGCGCAGTCACGAATGGTCCTGTCTTTCTTACTCTTCTTGGAGGTGGCCTGGAACTTCTCTTACCTTCTTGGCCACTTGGGAATTTGGTTCTTGTATCCCCCTTAGCCACCACCCCTCCCCAACCCCACCCTGGGGGAAGGTATTGGACAGATCCCAGCAGGCTCAGGCATAGCTCCCCGCCTCTGCAGCTGGGGTTATAAATAACCACCAAAACTAAACAGTCAAATAACCACATTTTGAAAATGGCTTTAAAAAAAAAAATCACCCTAATCTTGATTCCATAGTACTTCTCCCACCCTTGCCCTTCATCACCCGCCTTCTCTACTTATCTACCTCCCTTCCCTGATCCAATCTCCCTCAGGAAGTCCATCTGCCCACAAAGCCTGCCTGTGATAAAGACATCCTTTTCCACATTTGACAAGGCCAAAGCCCTCCAGGGGTGTAGTTATAGTTACAAGGTGTTGTTATGGCAGCGGAGGCCTCAGGGCAACATATGTTCCTGGGTGGTAATTGGGTTTGCTCTAACAGACTGTCTCTCCCTGGGTTCTCCGTGCCCAAATTCACTTATCAAGAAGACCAGGGAATTGTCATTATGGATAGGACTTCTTTTTTTTTTTTTTTTTTTTTTTTTGAGTAAGCTCCGCCCACCTTGAGGGCTTGAACTCACAACCTGGAGATCAGGAGTCACATGCTCTACTGACTGAGCCAGCCCGGCGCCCCGCCTTCATTTTTTTATTCGAGCGAAACCAAGTTCCTGTTTATTCCCCAGGATGGAACATACCCAGCGATCCTGGGTTGAGACTTTTTGGACTGCAGGCATTTTCGCGTACCCATTCAACCAATATTTACTGAGCATCTGATAAGTGCTAGGCTCGGACTGGGAGCTGTGTGCACACTGTGGATAAACGGACATGGTCCTTCCCCTCCCAGAGCAGACAATGCAGGACAAGGGCGTGTAGAGGGGGCTGGGAGAGTATGACTTTCGAGAATAAGACATCTTAACCTCACTGCTGCCCCCAAGCTGCTTTTGTTTATTTATTTTTCTTTTGGCAGGGTGCGGTTCAGTTTCTCTCCACAGGCACACGCTTTATTACTGTGCACATTTTTTTCATAGATGCGCTCAGCGTTTACATGAAATTTCACATTTTCTTACGTATTCTCAACATTCGCCATGTGTCTCTATGGCCTTCATAACTGTAATTATAATTGCTGGGTGATGTCGCTCTGGTACTGTGACATCAAGTGCTCATTCTGAGGCGCCTGGCGGGGGGGGGGGCTTGGTTGAGCGTCCGATTCTTGATTTCGGCTCAGGTCGTGATCCCAGGGTTGTGGGATCGAGCCCCATGTTGGGCTCTGAGCTGAGCGTGGAGCCTGCTTGAGATTTTCTCTCTGCTTCTGCCCCTCCCTACTGCGCGCCCGCCCCCTCTCACTCTCTCTACCTCAAATTAAAAAATAAAAAATGTGCTCATTCCTCTATTCGAGATTATTGAGGGTCTTTTGTCAGATAACGCTGTAGCGAGCGTCTGCGTGCCTCCATAGGTCTGTCCTGTTACTATGTCTACCCTTTATATATTGCTTTATTTCTTTCCGCAAACTGGGGAAACACTTGCCCAAATTTAAAGTGTCACCATCATTGTGTGAGGGTGCCAATTTTAAGACATTGTTCCCAGAAGTGATTGTTACCATTTAATAAGATCTTGCAATTTTTTTTTAAGATCGTGTTATTTCGTCAGAACGAAAACTGTGCCTCCAATGTGCTTTTTAAAATTTATTTTTTTTAATGTTTTTAAATGTTTATTTATTTAATTTTTTTTTTAAATTTATTTTTGAGACAGAGAGAGACAGAGCCTGATCAGGGGAGGGGCAGAGAGAGGGGGAGACACAGAATCCGAAGCAGGATCCAGGCTCTGAGCTGTCGGCACAGAGCCCGACGTGGGGCTCGAACTCACGGAGCATGAGATCATGACCTGAGCTGAAGTCGGACGCTCAACCAACTGAGCCACCCAGGCGCCCCTAAATGTTTATTTATTTTAAAAATGTTAATTTTTGGGCGCCTGGGTGGCGCAGTCGGTTAAGCGTCCGACTTCAGCCAGGTCACGATCTCACGGTCCGTGAGTTCGAGCCCCGCGTCGGGCTCTGGGCTGATGGCTCGGAGCCTGGAGCCTGTTTCCGATTCTGTGTCTCCCTCTCTCTCTGCCTCTCCCCCGTTCATGCTCTGTCTCTCTCTGTCCCAAAAATAAATAAAAAACGTTGAAAAAAAAACATTAAAAAAAAATGTTAATTTTTGAGAGAGAGAGAGAGAGAATAAGTGGGGGAGGAGCGGGGCGGGGGGCACAGAAACTGAAGCAGGCTCCAGGCTTTGAGCTGTCAGCACAGAGCCCCATGCGGGTCTTGAACTCATTAACTGTGAGATCATGACCTGAGCTGAAGTCAGACGCTTAACTGACTGAGCCACCTGGGCGCCCCTATTTAGTTTTTTTTTTTTTGAGAGAGAGAGAGAGCATGCGCACCTGCACTAGCAGGGGAGGGGACGGGGAGGGGGAGGGGGAGAGAGAGAGAGAGAGAGAGAGAGAGAGAGAGAGAGAGAGAATCTTAAGCAGGCTCCACGTTCAACGTGAAGCCTGACACGGGGCTCAATCCCACAACCCTGAGCGGAAATCAAGAGCCAGACTGGCTGAGCCACCCAGGCGCCCCTCCAATGTGCTTTTGATTTTTATTTCTGGTTAGGATATACGTCAGTCTTCCATGTGTCCCTTTACCAGTTCTGTTTCCTCTTCCATGAAATCCCACTCATTACTCATTTCCCTACTGAGGCCTTGATGATTTTTTCTTTCTTTTTTTAATGTTTATTTTATTTACTTTTGAGACAGGGAGAGAGGCAGTGAGCGAGAGCACAAAGCGGGGAGGGGCAGAGAGAGGGAGAGAGAGAATCCCAAGCAGGCTCCACACTGTCAGCGCAGAGCCCAGGGCAGGGCTCGGTCCCACAGATCACGAGATCACGACCTGAGCCGAAATCAAGAGTCGGGCACTTAACCGACTGAGCCACCCAGGCGCCCCTTGATGACTTTCTTTTTAAGTCCGAACGAGGTATAGACAGGTAGACAGACAGATGCCTCGTGCGAGCCACATCCGGTTACAGAGTCAGTTGTGTCAAGAACGCAGACCGTTCGCTTTGTAATCCTTGATCCAGTACTTTCTCCTGCTCTGCTCTGGCTTCCCAGTTACCTCTAGGGGCCAACTCTCAGTCAAGTATGCGTGCTGTTGAGAGAGAATGACACGGTGAACAGAGTGTGCAGGTGACAGGAGTTAAAGCAGTGAGGAGGCAGACTCTGTTGTATCTCAGCAAGAGTCAAGGAGCCACTTTAAAACTACAATCCCTCTTAGCCAACTACAGGAACCTTGAAGACGGTTCTGTAGACGACATTTTCCCAGTGACTTAGGAGAAACTGAGTCCCAGGGAAAAACATTTCCCAAACCAGTCAAACTTCAGGAGGACGAAAACTGACCCTGAATTTTGCCATGCGTAAACTGTGGGTCGTTTTATTTTGTTGGGAGATGCTTTCCCAGGAATGGGGGCTCGGAATGGGTCCCTCTGAGTCATTTACACATGCTTACCCAGCCTCCCTTGTGACTAACTGTACCCAAATGTGAATCAGCTGGCCGAAGCGAGGGATGGAAACCGCGACTAGAAAGAACATTTCTGCATTTAAGGCAAAGCAGCACGTACATGGTCCAACGTGTCTTGCTCTAACCAATATCAGAGGCTTAGGATGATTTGTCTTCCTAGACCAGAAATTGCTTGAGGATGAGTGGGCATCTGGTCATTTGCTTACCTGCCTAGCCTTGCCAGTAGATGTCACTACACCAAACCACATTCTCCGAATAAAGGACAAGAAGGAAGGAAGGAGAGGCCTTCAGAAAGGCTAAGTCCAATCACCATGACCCTCTTCTCCCATGACTTCCAGGAGGAAAACTTCCCGTGGAGAACTATCAAGGATGTGTAAATATACACGGTTCCAGACAGTACAGATGCCTGAACTCAGCAGGTCAAGACCCCAGGTTCTAGGCAGTCAGAGTTCTTATCCAGGGGCCTTCCCCAGATCAGGTGGGGAGAACAACTGTACAGGAAGGGTGGCGGGGTGAGCAGGCCATTTAAATGGGGGTAGGTATACCTGATAGAGTTATCTAGGAACAAGAGCCATAGTCTTGGGGCTGTTCCAAGCCTCACTGTGCAGCTGATAGCTCAGGCAAAGCACTCCACCCACCCTCCACCCCTGCTCCTCTGTCCACAGGAGCAGGGGCCATCCCTTGCCTGAGGGCTGCCAGGCTGGGGCTGGCTTATCAGTCCTGCGCCTCCCCAGTGCCAGGCAAACACAGCCACACCATGCCAGGACACCGGGAATGTTCTTAGGAGTTCAGACCATCGTTACTGTTCTCCTTCAAGACAAGTAGAAGCAGCATTAGTAAGCTGGGGAAAAGAGCCACCCTTCCGGAGATTTTTGCCTCATGTGCTGCTCTAGAATTAACGACTGGCATCCTTACCTAGCCCGTAGTGTCCTGCACGGTCTTTCTTCCATTTATCCCACACGACCTCATTCTCTGTGCTGTATGTAGCCTCACTGGCCTGCCTACAGTTCCACTGGAGCACGCTGGTCCCTTCGACCTCAGGACCTTTGCACTTTACGCTACTCGCAATGTTCTCCCTCATACCCTTCTACCTACCTCCATACTCCTTCAGATCTCGGCTCAAATGTCGTTTCCTCAGGGAACCCTTTCCAGACTAGATCCAGGCCCCCATTTCGACATTCTGAGGCACCCTGTACATTTCTTCGCGGCCCTCGGTCTCAAGTTTGTAATTGTGTGTTTATTTCGGTGCCTTTCGGATTCTTTATCTTCTATCCCCATAACACACACCCCAGACTTAAGGCTCCGTGAGGGGAGTGTCCGTTTTACCTACCATTGCAACCTCAGTTCCTAGCACAGTACCTACTTAGTGCTTAGTGAGCACTCAGTGACTCCTGGAGGTTTGAAAGAATGGCAAACAGACCAATGAAGGAAGTCAGAAAACGTAGTGTTGCTCACGTGCACACATTCGTATAGCATTTGTCTACAAAGGACAGTGCCTGATTCTGGTCACTCATCTCCCAAGGAAGACCTGTCAGAGTCCAGAGAAAGTCATGCAAATTAGCAACGGAAAAGTGGAGACAAACTTTAAGTATGAAACAAACTTTAAAAGACTGGAAAGACGGAGGCTGAGGGTCTGAGCCATGCGTACGAAAACGGAAAGGGGTCAGATGCCAGTTTGATTACCAAATCCCCAAAGGTCAGCACAAAGGAAAACCTCTTGAAAACTAGACTGTGGACTCCCCCAGAGAAACGAACCGTGTGTGTTGTTCATCTCTATATCCCTAGCACCTAGTGGGATGCCTGGCACATAGTAGGAGCTCAAGAAAACGCCTGTTGAGCTATTTTGTTGTTAAAGCTTAAAGGCGGGTAGTCTTGGGTCAGGGGATAAGGTAGTAGGCAGTCATTCACTTGGGAAACCCCAAAGGCCGAATGAAAGAATGAAAGAAAGAAAGAGAAGTATGAATAGGGCCAAGAAGGGTTCCTTTACATGTATAGACAATAGCTATACAATAGACTGTTTCAGGGACATTAGGGCTATTCAAGGCCCATCCCTTGACCTTTTGAGATCATACTTATGAAGGGTAATTTACCAGACGCTCTCACAAAATGCATCTTCTTTCCACCAGCAAGGGCCAAACTCTAAACTATAGAAAGCACGGGCCTCACCCTACCTCACGTTGTTATCTCCTTCAGTGCCCTCCAGACTCTTGGGCACATGCCCTGTTGGTCCCCTGGGCATATTCTACTCTGGTGTTTCACCAGCGAAGGGAAAATCCCAGAAGGTGGTGCCCTTCAGTCAGAAGTAAAAATGGCTGCATCTCTCAGGGCAACCAAAGCCTGGGCCTGGTATTCCTGAGCCCACAGCAGGGAGGCCATTAGCCCCTGTCCCAAGAATCCCTGCGACCAGCATCTCTGGCATTTAGCCTTCCATCCCTGGCACTTAACCCCCTGGCCCCTTAAGCAGGGACATTTCAAATAGTTTTTCTTGGAGCCGTGGAGGGTTCAAAAGAATTCTTATGCATTAAAAAAAATAAATCCTCCCAAAACAGCCATTGAGCTGCTCTGCCTCACTTATTTCTTCCCTCGCCCAGCAGTGGGAGGCTTACAGGAAAGGCTAAAGCGTTGGATGTATGTCCATTAGACTCATTCCAGCCAGTTGCACGCGTCTCATCCCAGATGGTACCCGAGTCTTAGGGCCCAGGATGGGTATCTTGAAACAGAGGGCACATGTATCAGGTAAATACTTTTGACTCTTGTCAATGGTGTGCTGATGCGTCACGGTGGCAACTAGTCCCGGGGGCTTCCCCTCTCTGCACCCCACCCCCTGCCCACCTTCCAGCAGCCCATAAATCACTGAGTATTAAATACTGTCCAGAGGACCCTTTTTACCCCACCTCTCTCGGGGGCTCCCTGCCAGGCAGAAGTTTACAGCAAACTAAGCAGGGAGAAAAGAAAATGGGCAACAGGCAACGGTGCTCATCATTTATCAGCCAAACACACGCTTCCCCACCGAGCTGTTGGACAGGCCGGGCAAGCGGTGTAGCCGGTGTGTTGTGGCCGTGGAGAGCACAATCCAGCAAGGGTGCAATTTATTTTGTTCCCCCACCCCAGAGATGGGGAGACAGAGTCCCAGGGGCGAGTCCCTTTCGTTTTTGATTACGGTGGTTTCAGAATTCAAGCACACTTTTTTGGTCCTGGATCAATTCTTTTTTTTTTTTTTTTTCTTTCTTTTACTTTATTTATTTTGAAGAGAGAGAGACAGGGACAGAGCACGAGAGTGGGGAAGGGGCAGAGAGAGAAGGAGGGAAAGAGAATCCCAAGCAGGCTCTGCACTGTCAGCATGGAGCCCAACGTGGGGCTCAAACTCACGCACAGTGAGATCATGACCTGAGCCGAAACCAAGAGTCCACTCTTAACCATCAGAGCCACGCAGGCATCCGGGTCCCGGATCAATTACCAGGACCTCCTTCCCACCCTCCTCTGGTGAGGCTTCCATAGGGCCTCCTCTTGTCACCTCTCTTTTGACCCCACAAAGAGCTTTCTCACTTTACCTGCCACACTACAGAAATTTCTTAAGAGTCTTGGCTCTGGAGCTCTGGAGGCCTTGATCAGAGAGCAATGCTGCCCTTCTACCCCCTTTCATTTTCTCCCATTTCTCCAAATGGAAACCCCCCAGCTTCCCCATCTCTCTCCCCTCCTCCAAGCTGGGAAGCTCGGAGGAAGCAAATGGATTTGATCCTAGGCTAGTCCACTGAAGGAAAGACACGCTTTTGCCAAGGAGAAGTTCCAAAAAATGTTCGACTCCCACACCAGGAACAGCTGGAACCTGCCAGATTCACCTCCATCATTTCTGAGCACAGCTTCCTGTGATATAAACAGAGGCAGAATTTGAAAGAGTTTAAGGCTGGGGAAGTGACAGGGAGGCAGGGTAGTAGGTGGTCTGACGGGTGGCATGGCTGGTCCGGCCTGTTTTCCTAACTCTGACCTTCAGCCTCTGGGGAAGGGATGGACCTATAGGTCTGTATCCCTCTGACCCCCACCCTCCCAGTGCCCAGTAGCAGGTTATACACACAGTCCTTAAAAGCAGGTGGGCCTGTCACTTTTATCTATATAACTTTCAACCCATTTCCTAACCTCTCGGAGCCTCAGTTTTCCTCCCTGTGAGATGGGGGTGATTATACCTACTATATAGGGTATAATAATGCTGAGAATTAAATGAGATTATGTGTACAGATTACCTAGCCTACAGGAAGCACCCAGTAGGTGGATGTTTTCTTCCATGCTGTGTAGCAGGGTCACATGGCCTTTAGCATCCTGATTATATATCCCTTCCTTCCAGGGGTCCTGATGTTACTGTCTCCACAGGTGGTACAGGCTTCTTGGGCATTTTGAGGAATGCAGGCCCACCACTGGTTCAGGGATCCCAGGATTTTCTATCTGTCCTCGGAAGAATTCAGAGTTGAGTGTACAGGGGCCGAGAAATCGGCAGGGTTGGGTTCTAAACCCTGGCTTGACATTCTAGGCCAACACCCAGGAGATCAAAGAATTGGAAAGAGCTCCTGGGTGGGACTTCCAAGGAAGGTGCCAACTTGTGTGATATTATCAGAGTGGCATGGAAGAAGCAAGGCCGAGCTGCTTCCTACCCCAGCAGAATACAGGATACTTTGTAGACTACCAGGCCTTTGCCCAAGTTGATTGGAAGCAGGGGTCACAAAGGCCACTGGTGGAATGTACTGGAACATTCCAGGCCCTTCCGCTGCACAACAACACAAATCCTCGAGGCTTGGAGCCATCAGGGGCTTCCAGAATTGAGCACAAGTTCCTCACCCTCCATGATGCACAGCAGGAGAAACCATCTACTCTGAACAGAGGGCGATTCTAAGTGCCATGAGTCACTAAATGGAAGGAGTGTCCATCCAGCCCTTTGGAAGTTTTTCATTAGATAGACTCAGCTGCCAAAGCCATTTTGTTGAGCCAGAGCCATCTTGTGGAATACGTGTGTTGGGTACAGGATATCCACAGGAAAAACCAGGAATAGATACCTAATTCAGTCAGGGCTTGAAGAATTGGACGGGATATAACCGGACTTCACTCTCTGAGTCAGACGCAGGTTTACCATGAAGCTAACGAAACTTTAAGAGTCAGAGCCCCTCATTTGTACAGAACCTTCTAGGGCTTTGTGCCTGGTTCTCTAATGTCTTTACTCTGTAACCGAAAGAGGAACGCCCCAATGACAAGCATCAAGGCCTCACAAAACCTGGAGGCTTCACTCCTTTCGGTCTACAGGACGTTGAGCCCCAACTGAATTTCAAGAGTGATCAGAAACACTCAAGAGGGATCATTTGGAGAAATAATCCATCGCTTAAACAGCCAAGGCTGTTTCACCACTGCTGGCTGCAGTGGCTCACGGTAGTTGCCGGCAAGAAATACCAGAGCAAACGTTTCCCTTTGCTCAGAACTGGGGAGAAGGAAATCAGACTACAGACCGACTTTCCAATCACTCCTTCCTTCCGTTATATTTAGCATACCTTTCACTTGGATTTCATGACACTTGATGCCTGATGTGGAGCATGGTGTGAGGGGCAGGGAGAGGGATTGGATGTGCAATCAGATGGAGAATGTTTAGGGTTTTGTAGCTTATTTGCCCTGGGATGATTGTATTTTTTTTTAATTTTTTTTTAACGTTTTTTATTTATTTTTGAGACAGAGAAAGACACAGCATGAACAGGGGAGGGGCAGAGAGAGAGGGAGACACAGAATCCGAAACAGGCTCCAGGCCCTGAGCGGTCAGCACAGAGCCCGACGCGGGGCCGAACCCACGGACCGTGAGATCATGACCTGAGCCGAAGTCGGACGCTTAACCGACCGAGCCACCCAGGCGCCCCTGGGGTGATTGTATTTTTAAGGCCAACTTGAAGAAGGTACATGGGAAGAGAAGAGGGAAATCTAAAGGGGGTTAAGGGGCACCTGGCTGGGTCAGTCAGTAGAGCGAGCACGTGATGCTCGATCTCAGGGTTGTGAGTTCGAGCCCCATGTTAGGCATAGCAATTACTTTAAAAAAAATAAAAATCTTTAAAAAAAATAAAGAGAGCTGAGACTCCACAGTCTCCTGGGAGTGTACGTAACCCAACCTGTCTTCTCCAAAGGCTTTGATCTCTGAGGAGGTCCGGGTGTGAGGGAAGCAACCTGTTGCCACCAAGGTGCTGCTCTAGAAACCAAACGGTACCCCAAGGCGCCCATGGTCACGTGACACAGCAGCACGCGGCAGAAGTAGAGTTCATTTGAATTCCTTTTTTTAAATGTTTATTTATTTTTGAGGGAGTGCAAGTTGGGGAGGGGCAGAGGACAGAGGATCCGAAGCGGCCTCTGCGCTGACAACAGACAGCCTGATGTGGGGCTCAAACTCATGAACTGGGAGACCGTGGCCTGGGCCAAAGCTGGGCGCCCCACTAACTGAGCCATCCAGGTGCCTCTGGATGAATGAATTCATTTCATTTTTTGACAGGCACAACCTGCATGCCGGTCACAGTGCTGGTGAGGCCATAAGAGTGATGAGTGAGACGCACCTGTTCTCTTTAGGAAACTTCTCTATTTTAGAGAGGAGGACATTTGTAAAAAATGAAAAATGCCAGCCTGGGTGTTCCATAGGCCAAAGAGCCAAATCTTATGTCTCTCATAGTGACCTTTTAGGGAGATCGTGGGGGTAGCGCTGGTTCCCGAGACATTCCCTTAAAAGATTAGCAGGGTTTGGGGCACCTGGGTGTCTCAGGCAGGTAAGTGTCCAACTTCAGCCCAGGTCATGATCTCACAGCTCATGAGTTCGAGCCCCACGTCACGCTCTGTGCTGACAGCTCAGAGCCCGGAGCCTGCTTGGGATTCTATGTCTCCCTCTCTTTCTGCCCTTTCCCCCCTCACGCTCTCTCTCTCTCTCTCTCTCAAATATGAATAAACATTAAAAATTTTTTTAAAAAGGTTTAGCAGAGCTGGCACATATCAGAGATCCCTCACTCTTAAACATATCTAACTCCTTTCTTTGGAGACAGTTTGATTGAGGCATAAATTACATACCATCAAATTCACTTATTATATATGTATCATCATGTGATTTTTAGCAAATTTATAGACTCGTGCAACCGTCACCACATTCCAGTTTTAGGTCATTTTATCACACCAAAAAGTTTTACCGTGCTCGTTTTCAGGCAACCCTTGCTCCCTTCCCAGTCCCAGGCAACCACTGATCTGCTTTCTGTCTCTATAAGTTTGCCTTTTCTGGGCATTTCTTATAAATGGAATCCCATACTATGTAGTCTTTTGCATCTGGCTGCTTTCACTTAGCATGATGTGTTTGAGGTCTATGCATGCTGCGGCACATATCACTAGGTCGTTCATTTTTATTGCTGAATAGTATTCTATCTAAATTCCCTCAAAAGTCATTTATGTCTTCAGACAACACTAAACAGGATGCAGGAGCCCTGGTCTCCTACCCTGTGTCTGATTTTCTGAGTGGCCTCTGACCACTTGTCTTGGGCATCCGTTTCTCTATCCGTAAAGTGAAAAAAAATCTACTCTGTATTTTCCATGGAGTGCCCCTAGGACCAGCATTCCAAAATGTCGATGTCTCTGATCCCACATTTATTTACCCTCTCCCTGTTTGAAGACTTCCACCATATCCTATGTTGTTAAGGATGAGGAATCTTCATTTTGAAAAAACCTGCCGTTTCGGAGGCAAATCTGATTCCCAGATTGGGGAACGAAGAACGGAGGAGTCAATGTCATCCGGTCCGAAAGAAGGAGAGCGAGCAAGTGAGAGAAGTAAGCCAGAAGACAGGAAGCGGTGGGCCGCAGCATGTCTGATGAAATGTGTCAGACACGGTACCGAAGGTCAAAATCCAGGCCATCTAGTTACCTTGGGAGTAAGAGGGAAGGGATAGAGAGAGAGAGAGAGAGGCCACCAGAGTGGGAGAGGTGTGGAGGGCTGGGATCCCCTCCCTGCTCTCGTTCCCATAACCTCATTCATTCCCTCAACCCTCCTTCCCAACCCCTTTCCAGCCACTCTGCTCCTTCAGTTCTGACCCCATTTCCTCAGGATCTCGTTCCCTGAGGAGCCGGGCCTGACATTTCAGACAGAGGCTGAGGAAAGGAGGTAGGTCGGAAAGAGACACTGTGTGTCTGCGTCATCTGATTTTCTGTTTTATCATTTTGGAACCCAAAGGCCAGAGACGGAAGCACTTAGACATTTACCTGGAAATTCAGAGACAGTCCCCCAGATACCAAGGAATACGAAGAGCCGTCTATTCCCTGAACAACTGTTACTGAGAATCAGGTTCGGGAGGGTAAAAACGGCGATCTGGAGTTCCCATTCTCATTGGTAACCATGGCAAAAACGCTCAGGGTGAGGGTCAAGGTGTCCTGGAACTAGGGCTGGACACCACCTTCAAAACTAGAACACTTCTCTTGGCTCTGAGGACGCCAGCCTTCTCCTAATTCAGGAATCAGCAGGACAACACCTCCCTGCTGATCCTCGGATCGGCCAGAATTCCCCACAGCCTTTTGCCCACAGTACTCCCTCAGACTCCTGCAACTTTTAAGACTCCAGGCCCTAGGGGGACTGCTCGGAGAGTGGCTGTACCTCTGACTCACTCCTGTAGGAAAAGTGACTCCCATTCTTTGAGTCCTCGTTTGTTTGTGACAACTGTGGACATCCCCAAAGTAGGTTGGGATCAAGGAACCGAGCATTTGCTGTTGCAGCCCTCTGAGGCAACTAAGTCTCCTACAGAGGAGAAACAATTTATTGATCTGCTTTGCGTAAGCAATCTTCCACTCTTGCTGTTTTTGAGTGCCTGCCTCTGACCGAAAGGCCCTGAAAGCAGGAGCCACATCATGTCTCAATAGGAATAGCGTCTAGCCCGGGACCATTTCGGCATACAGGCTTCAAGGCCTGCTGGGTTGTGAGTTCCAGGGTAGGGAGCGTGTCTCCGAATATCTCGGTCATTCCTTAGTGCCAAGCTCTGTGTCTGGCACGGAGTCGTTGTCTGAATACATTCGTGATGAGTAAATTAATGAATGACCATCACGTGGACAAGGATGATGGGGGGACAGTCGCAAAGGTTTTGTTTTGTTTTGTTTTTGCAAGCTGGAAGACGCTTTGTAAGGCATCTGCAAGATATGCGTAGCATCACCCAGCCTCCCCAAAGCCATAGTTTCTCTCAGTGGAGGAAAAAGACAAGAGTTTATCTTCAGATGAGGTCTTTATCCTCACCATCAAGCCCGTGCCAGGAGAAGCTATCTGTGATAGAAAAGGGAATAAGAGACAGCTGCTTGGGTGTGATACCTGAGTAAGGAGCGGACGGGGATCTCCTATGCCTGCCTTCTCACTCCTTCAGCTAGGTCAGCTTGAATGTCGTCTGCCAACAACTTATCAAGAAGGACCATGACTCTCTGGCCTCAGAAGATCCAATTCTCCAGCTACACTGTCTCCGCTAGCTCTTCTTCCACTGTCCGGGCCCTCATTTTCTGGTACCTCGGCTTTAGAACAAAAGTTAAACACCACGTCCTTGAGACTGCCCACATTACCCTTCTCTCCAAGGGAAGAGTGCATCTTCCAATACTGTGCCATTTTATCTTTAGAACAACTCTTCGAGGTTGATGGAACAGAGGTGATGCTTGCATAGAGAAAGGAAGCCACCTGCCCAAAGTATTTCAAGCTTCCTCATCCCAGGACTTTAACCTCTAACCCATCCTGTATGGCTCAACCAATAAAAATCACTCATCATCTCCTAAAATTGTCTGAGAATTTACTTGTTGAGGGGTCCAGAAATGGGATATGTTGTCAGGCGAGAACAGATTTCAAGAGACCAACTAGCCATCCTTTGGTTCTTACCATCCTTTGGCTGTTAGGTCAGCCAGTGGTCTAGAAGTTGAGTTGGTTGGGAAAGTACTTGAATTTGGAGCCAAACGACCTGTGATGTAAGTCCCAGGTCTGCCATTTACTGAGTGAATGCTCTTGAACAAGTCATCTAATACTTGTGACTTAGACATTTACCTGGAAACTCAGAGTTAGTCCCCCAGGTACCAAGGAATATCAAGAGCGCTCTATTCTCTGAACAACTGCTACTGAGAATCAGGTTCAGGTTCGTCCCTGTCAAATAGGGACAAAATGTCTGCATTTTTTTCCCGCTTTACAGGGGTGTGGTGAAAATTAAATGAGATGATGTATGTGAAAGCTATAAAGTAGTAGGAAAATGTTGATTTGAACATCTCAACCAAATTTGCATCTTTGGAGACGCTTTATGTAAAAGATATGTAGTAATCCATCTGTGTTCATGAGAGAGTTTTACAAGAATAGTTCAACTGCAGAGTCAGGCTGCCTGAGTAACCTTGGGCATGCTATTTCTTTCTGAAACTTCATTGAATCAGAGATGATACCCATCTCACAGGGGTGATAACAAGCATTAAATGAGAGAATGAACACACAGTCCTTAACAAGTACCTGACATAGAGAAGGAAACTCAGTGAATGTTAGCTGCTACCATTACTGATTTTGTTAATGGAGATGTGGGACAGGGCGGTTCCATAAGATCTGATAAAAATCTGAGCTAGAAATCAAAAGGACTCACCTTTTTGGCCCTTAGTTTCCTTACTCGCTCCCTAATAAAAATCTATGGTTTTCTTCTTCCAGATTGTCATGAGAATGTAAAAAAAAAAAAAAAAAAAAAAAAAAAAAAAATGATAAAAAGAATATGAAGACTTTGAACTAATTGCAACTGAGGAATATTATAGGTTGCAAGACACTTTTTAAGAAACTGAGTTAAGTTTATAAAGACTCTGATTTTTTTTATCAGTTCATCAGTTTTTGTTCATTTCTATCTGCCTGTGTTAAAGTTGTCTTCTTCATGAAAAAGGATTACAGCGTTTCCCAGCCAATAAAAAAGATTTCAAATGCCAGATCTTGAAGTATACCCTTCAACTCTGCTAGAGTATACTTTTTGCAAAGAAAACTATTCTTCAGGATGTTCCACTGCCTCAGTTTGTTTTGTGTATGTAAACTGATTTTAGTATTCAACCAACTCTTGAATTTCCACTTTGGGTATTATCTGTTTTCAATACATAATCACAGAATGACCTCTCCTTGCCTTGCAGGATGCTCCCAGATTACCTCCTTTTCTCTGATTAGCTAGTATGGCTTCAGGGAATACCTTCATTTTAACATTAAAGTGGGCAAAAACAGAAATAGAAAGATAAATCTGTAGCAAGATCAAAAATAGAATTCATAGCTAAATATAAATCTGGAGGGAATTATCCAATTATTTGTGTGGTCCCTTATCGCAGACAATCCAGGGTTCATTGCCTTTTGCTTTTTCCATATATAGAACAAAACAGTTAATAAATACCAAATGTAATATTTTTTTCTTTTGAAGAGTAATAGTTTTTAATAGTAACTTAAGTGCTGTTTCCTTCCCAAATATCCTCATATATATTATAGCATTGATTTTTACAAAAGCACGCATCCTCTTCGGGGACCGTCTCATCTCATTTTGACTTGTAGGTCAGAGAGCATAAAACTGGGAAGACCAGGATTTGCTAATGGAGTCACTGTGCAAATTTGGGCAAGTTTCTCACTTTGTTCCTTCCACTCTGCTGAGTTAGACTTGGAATGGACGGCTCTGAAGGGAAATTCCCAGCTCCTTTTCAGTCTCAATATAATTTACAGGCTAGCAGCTGCTTTTTTTTTTTTTTTTTTTTTTTTGGGTTGGACCCACACCAGCTAGGGACTTGGAAACGTGGAGAAAGACAAATGTGGGTGTCACATGAGGCACGGTAGCCATTAAGTGCACGAAGATAATGCAAATCGCACGCAAATATATGCAAACTTTGTATTAATGTGTAGAATCTTACTTTGGAGCTTGCAAGCAGCACTGAGATCCTATGAGGACTCAAAACTCACATTTTTAGGTTAAATCAAAAGTAATGCTTTTTGAACTTATCGCTTTCTTGGTGCTTGCCGGGCTCAATTGCTGGAAGTTTGACACTCCTCCCTACCCCCATAATGATTTTACTAGTATTTGATTCCATCTTACACCCGGCCCCGCCCCCGCTTAGCCTGACGTCACGTGACAGAGTATTTGCATACTACCTGGGACTGGGTGTGACGCTCCCCTTTTCTGCGTCTTCTCATTGGTGGCACTGGAGAACCAGCCCTCTTCCGGATGGACCAATCAGCGGCCCCTCGGGCAGAGGAAAGCGGGAGGGGGTGGGATGAGGGTGGGGTCTAGGGTTGGATCGCTAGGCATATCGACCAATCATCCACTAGAAAGGGAAGAACAAGCCGCGAATTGGTTGGGAGGAGGGGTCTGGGGGTATGCGGGCCAATGAGAGCTCTGGGCTGAGGGGGCCGGTCTCCGCCCCGCAGGGCAGATAAGCGGCCGCAGCGGGGGTTGGGGGGCTGTGTGGGGCTCGCTGTGGGGCCGAGGCAGGCAGGCTGTCGGGCGGGCGATGGCGGGGGCCGCAGCGGGCGGCAGAGGCGGAGGTCCCTGGGGGCCGGGGCGCGGAGGGGCCGGGGGGCTCCGGCGGGGTTGCTCTCCCCCAGCCCCCGTCGGCTCCCCCCGGGCTGGGCTGCAGCCGCTCAGGGCCACGGTCCCCTTCCAGCTGCAGCAGCCGCACCAGCGCCGGGACGGGGGTGGCCGCGCAGGTGAGCCGGGCCTGGAGCGGGTACCGGGGGGAGGAGTCGTTGGGGGAGGGGGGGCGCGTGACGGGGGGGAGGGGTGTGGGGAGAAGCGTGAGGGGGAAGTGGACGGGGGCGAGGGGCGAGAAAGGGGGTCGCGCAAAGTCTGCGAGGGCGGCGAGAGCGAGGAGCGGTGAACGCTGGGTCCACCGCTGGGACGGAGTGTGCGGGGAGTCGGGGCCGGGAGGTGAGGGGAGGGACATGGCAGACGGAGGCTGGCTTTGGGGGCGTAACCGAAAAGTGGGCAGAGGTGTCGTGTGGGGGTGAGTGGAAGACGCAGGGGTGGCAGCGAGGTGTGAGGAAGGAATGAGTGGCGCGTGAAGGGGGCGCCCTGTGCAGGCTGGCGCTGGAGCGAGGAGCCGGTGGGCGCTGGACGTCTGCACCGGGAGGGGGAGGGGCATGGAGGAGAGCCCCGTGGAGCCATGTGTTACTTCTCCAACTTGAGTTTGGCCCCGGCATCCCGCTCCACAGCTCTGGAGTTCCTTTCCCCAGCCCTTCACGTGCACTTCCCTTTATGCCACCTCCCGGAGCTGATTTCATCCGAGCCGTTGGAATAAGTTAGTTTAACGGCGTTCACTACGGTACAAACGCTTCGCTCCGATTTCCCTACATTCCTCTTGGTGTGGCCCACAAGTTGTATGCTCCCAGATCATTGACCTGCTTAATATGGCTGTCTCATTCCAAGCATCGTGTGTGTGTGTGTGTGTGTGTGTGTGTGTGTGTGTGTGTGTATGTGTGTGTAGAGCCTGGGCAGTTTGCCCCCTGCCATTCCCTCCTACCCCCACCAAGGCTGTTTTTGTCCCAGGCATTGCCAGCCAACGTGGCAGTGGGGTGAGGGCTACAGTCAAGTACACTGTGGCAAATACCCCCATTTTCTGAACAGCACTGAGACGGTGTCTTAAGAGCAGCTTGGTGTGGTGGGTGTGGGGAAGCTAGGGAGGAGCAAGGTTAACCTTGCTTTCACACTCAAAGCTGTGATGGATCCCCCACAAAGGCAGGCAGTTAGGAATGGGGAAAGGAACCCACTGACATGAGGAGGTTGGCAATAAGTGGAAAGTGAGGCTTGCACTTGATTCACACCAGATGTGAAAAAGATCACTGCACACTTCCAAAGCCTCAGAGTCTACCAAACGTACAGGAGTCATGGTCTCTGCCATCTAATGGTTAATGACATTCTCTACACCAGAGTTTCTTGAGCTTTTTGTGATTACTAAGCCTCATCGCCACACTCCCCCCTCCTGAAATTATAGTTGCTACAGTGCCTTTCTAGATAGGAACGGGATTAAGAGGGTCTCTGAAGTTGAAAGTCCAAGTCTCTTTGGATGGGCAGTGTGAATGTTAACACTGCATCTTGGAACACAGAAAACTTGGGCAAATCGGGCAGCAAGATGGAGACCAACTAGTAAAAAGTATGCCTAGAATCTGGTAGCGTAGAGCAGGGCAATGCCCAAACTCATGCCTATCTTGAGCCATAAAGCAAACCACAAGGTTACAAACCTGTTGGTTTTGTTTGGACTTCCCTGGAGTCCAGGGAAGTTAGTAGAACAGCCAGCACCAGAGCCTTAGTCGCTTTTAGTAGAAATCAACAGAAAGCCTGCCTATGCAGTAGCTGGAAATCTGGTAGCGATCGTATTTTAAGAGCGGTCATTTTGTGTCTACCACAGAACTAACACTGAAGGCACAAGCACTGGTGGATGCTGTGGAAAGAAGAGTGTAGGTTTGGATACCTGGGTTCTTTACATGGCCTCTTTCTATAAGGCCACGGGCCCTAAGATCTGGTAAAAACCATAGGAAGCTAGAGTTCTGCATAACTTTTTGCGTGGTTTCGGGCGCGTTGAGTGGCTTCTTGTGTATGGATTTGGGCTGATGGGTAAATTCTGCACCTGTTCGTACCCCAGAGGCATTCATGAGGCAATTATCTGGTATCTAGTGGGATTATGGATAGATTTTCAGCGAGGCAGGACAGAGGAAAGGTAGAAGGAAGGAGCGGTCTGGGCCTGTGGACTTCTTTGTGAGTAGACGTTAAGGGAAACGTGTATGGCCTTTGGTTTAGGAGCACATTAGGTCTTCTACGTGTTAACTTTACCGTCTATGTGCATTCAGATTGTTTCCATATCTTGCACTTGAGAAGTGGCAGGAATGGTTTCCTCTAGGCCAGTAGGGTATGTGTGATAGGAGGAAACGCCTTGCATTCATAAACCCTTAAGAGAATCCTCCTGGCTTTGGGTGCCAGAATTCCTGCATTTACGATCCGGGCTCTGCCATTTACTAGCAGAAGGTGCCATCCGTGTTTGCCGCTGCTGATCGTCACCCTTCTCTCCACCTAGCCAAGGTGAGAGCAGTGTTGGCCAAAACCCATTGCCTTTCAGGCTTCAAAGAGCAAACCTATATTGGTCTGGAACCAGTACTGCAGGTTTCAGAATTTCAGGGCCTCCTCCTGCACTTGTATTCCCTCATCTTTTAAAATGAGCTTTCTAAACAGGGCTCTGGAACCCAACTGTTGAAAACGGGCCCCTGAGCTGGGACTGGGTTTCAGGGATAGTCAGGTGTCATCACTGTTTGTTTCCCATCTCGAGGCGACGTAGCGTTCAGGGCTGTGCAGTTATCTCTCTCCCACACACCCCGTTGTGTTCCTGACGAGATATGTTAGACCTTGTAACACAGGGTGACGGTGTAAAGAACGGATTTACCTTCTGTGGCCATTCATCCATAAGGAATGTCTTCATAAAGTGAGGAATGGCTTCATTTTTTTCTGAGCCTGGGCTAGCAGCGCGGAAGGCAAAAGAAAGCCCTGAGGAAAATGAAGGTCAACTCTAAGAAAGCTAAGATCAACCAGTGGGGAATAGCAACCCAAGATACATTTCTTATGGCAGTTCCCCCTCTAATTAAATTCTCGTTTGCTTCCCATGTCAACTGGAGGCTGCAAACTTTTATGTTCTTCCAGGACCACTGATGGACCAAACGGGACTAGGAGGTGAATTGTTCTGGGTTTCAGTCTTCCCTATCCTGCTTAGTGTCTCTGTCTTCATATCTCTAGAATGAAGATAATGTTTAATCCAGCTTTGCAAATTCTTCTCTAGTGGAGAAGAATTTACTGGGGCCAGCTAGGTGCTGGGGGAGCCAAGTGTTGCCTGTGTACCTCCTGTGCCCATCAGAACCTTCTTCAACCAAGGGTTGGCAATTATGGCCTGCAGCCAGATCCAGGCCTCTGCCTGTTTTTGTAAATAAAGTTTTATTGGAACACAGCCATGCTCCTTTCTTTAGTGTTGTCTGTGGCTGTTTTTGTACCATGGTGACAGAGTTGACTAGTTGTGATTGAGACCATAAGGCTCACAAAGCTTAAAATATTTACTATCATAGCACTTTGTAGGAAAAGTTGGGATACCTTTGTCTTAGACAATGTTCCTTACCATTATTCCTGTATAAAGATCAATTTCAATACGTGTAGCGTATACTTTCTCAGAAAATTCTAAGAGGGTAAAGAAAGGTAACAAGCCTATATTCCCACTCCTATTTTAGGTGAAAAGAAAAGGGGGGGGTCATCTGCCTCTAGTCAGTTCTCAGTCTTTGTGGGAGATCAGCACGTGTGAATGGAGGCTATCTACCCTCCACTGCCCACCCGCCCCGCCGCTGTCTTCAGGTGGCATGTGTTCAGTGGACATAAACTAATTTGGATTTACATAAAAGCTTGACTGTTAGGCAAATGTGTACCCCCTCCCTTCGTACCCCCATCGGAAACAACTGCAGTGAACGCATTTCAACTCCATTGGAAATTACTTGAGGTTTATCTCCTGTTTGGGATTTTTCTCCACACCTTTTCTCTTTCTGAACAGACCGCTGACAGCCGGCGGTAGTCATGGCCGCCCTAAAATGCTGGCTTCCCCACGGGGACATAGGATGGGTTTACTTCAAATGTCCACTTGGTTCTCCTGGATGGCCGTTTCAGTGAATATAAGGCCGCATTGTTATTAGCAATGCTATCGGTAATTATTAAACTCCTTTCCTTGCAGTGCTTTGGAAACTTAGTCCTTGGGGGATGGGTGTTTAGATAGGTCTGGAACCACATAAAGGAGGTCCCTTATTAGGGACCTTGAGAGACAGCCCTCATCAATTCCTGGTCCTTCTGGACCCTGGTACCAGAAGCAATCCCAATTCTTCTATGCCAAGGAACCACCTTGCTATAATGAAGCCTGGGGGTGCACTTTTAAATCCTTCAAGAGCTCCAGCTGTTCTTGAAAACTCTGTGATGGAGGCAGCTTCTGTCTGGGAAGCGTTAAACACCGCTTAGCCTGATGCTGCTTACTTGCTTTTGACAGCTTTGCCCACACCAGGCACACGGTCAGCAAAACGCACTGCTGGAAGTCTCCCTTAAATGATATCACCGGTGACAGCATCCTTGACATTTGGGGGCCACGGTTGCCTCACTGCTTTATCCCTCTGGTACGCAAAGGAGTGTGGGTCCAAGTGCTCTTTGGTGTTTTGGATCGCGAAGGATTATGTATATGGGAAGTTCCCTGCTCACATAACGTAGAGCTAGGATACTTTAAACCATCTGAGGTCAGTGGAGGAGGGGTGAGAACAAAAGTGGGGTGTGATGGTAACAGGACATGATTCTCTCTGGTTCCAAGTGCAGCCAGATCTCCAGAAAATTTGGGGTGGGACCGGAAAACTTCCAGTTGCGGTGGCCACATGAGTTTTGCCAAAGTAGTTGGGGGGCTTTAATAGCAGAGAACACTTTACCCGTATTTTTGGCTACGTTATATCGAACGGTGTCATGGGCACCACGGCCACGCTCTTCCTTGATCTTACTCTTTTTCTCATGAAAGTGTAATTAACATACAGGGTTATATTAGTTTCAGCTGTACAAGATGGTTCACCCATTCTATACATCACTCAGTGTATTCCCTGGTCTTTTTTTTTCAACGTTTTTTATTTATTTTTGGGACAGAGAGAGACAGAGCATGAACGGGGGAGGGGCAGAGAGAGAGGGAGACACAGAATCGGAAACAGGCTCCAGGCTCCGAGCCATCAGCCCAGAGCCTGACGCGGGGCTCGAACTCACGGACCGCGAGATCGTGACCTGGCTGAAGTCGGATGCTTAACCGACTGCGCCACCCAGGCGCCCCTGTATTCCCTGGTCTTAATGGAAGTGTTAGAAATCAGGCGTCCTCGGGGCTCCTGGCTGGCTCAGTTGGTGGAGCGTGTGACTCTTGATCTCTGGGCTGTGACATCGAGCCCCACGTTGGGTGTATAGATTACTTTTTAAAAAAGGAAAACAAAGCAAGCATCCTCCTCTGGGTTTGTACGCTTCTCACATAGAGCCTTTGTGCTATAAGGATTCACACTTCAAAGTGTGATATGTTGTGGGGGCAGGTCTGCTGTTTCAATCTGGCTGACACAATCCCATTTATCAAGTGCTGTTTGACACCTGCTCAAATGCTTTCCTAGTCATACCTGGGCTTACCCTTATTCTACAGGCAGTTTGGAGCCCTCTTAAGGGGCTGCAAGGGGAAAACCTGTGTCTCCTTCCCAATCTAGAGAGAAGGTGGGTACCTACCAGCACGTTGGTTGAGTGAGAGTGGACAATCCCTTCTTGGGTTGTTAGTAAGTTTTACCCCACTTTGAGGTGGCTAGAACAGGAGCCGGGAGGAGTGGAAGCCGCCAAAAGATGAGTGGGAGACTTGGGCCACTTTTCCCCCTGCCTGAGTTGAATCTTCACAGAGGGCTCCATTATTTGGTTTGCAGGGTTATGAATTAACCAAACACGAGCCGAATCTATTCACATTGTTAGGTCAAAACCAAATCCTGATCTCTGAGAGAAAAGAGTTTTGGATTATATTTGAAGTTATAAATTATCCGTGCTCCAATTCCTCTCCAGCGGTGTGGCGCTTGTGAAGGGCTCGTTGTTCTTGGGAACAGCTGTATGGAGGGAGTTTCTCTACCGCCGGCTGCCCGCACTCAGGCCTCCAGCTCATGGTCCCCACCAAACCTCCTGGTTTTGAAAACTCTTCCCGGCGCTTTGCTTCTCTCCTCCACACCTCTTCCTCAGGGTTTGTCCTCAGGCCCGAATGAGCCTCGGTTCACTTTCACTGTGTCAGAAGGCTACAGCCAATCAAGGGTGGATTTAACGAACTGAGAAGAATGCTATCAAAGTGTCTCATGATAGGGAATCTTTTAGCTCCAGGAACCTGGAACTGAAGTCTGGGCTCTGTGCAGACAGACACTTACCCTGCCCTGCTCACGAGCCCTAGATGGAGTGCCTTGAGCTCAGCATTGCCTGCGCATGAACAATTGTTACTTCCGGCTCCCTAATAAAAAGGGTGGGAGGCTGGGGGAGGCCTGGGAAGATTCCTCTGGGGGTTTTGGTTGATCCGAAGCAGCAGGCCTGTGATCAGGGGCAGTGGAATCTTCTGTGTGGCTGCCCGAACGTGGCTTCTTAGAGAATGGGCAATATTTGGCAGGGCAGAGTTATAAGTTTGGGGTGCCTCTTCTCGGGCCCTGAACTCCCTATCTTGCAAGTGGAGGGTGGCTTTTGGAGGTGGAGGGAACTATGTTAATCAGCGCAGGCCCAGTCTACCCCCAGCTCTGTTACCTGAATCCCCTGTCATCTGATCCTAAATGAAAACATGCGCGAGAGCCTTGTGGTCTCACCTCCTTAAGAGGCAAAGGTAGGATTAACCATAAGACTCCAAGAGCAAATTACTAACATGTCCACAAGTGAATAAAATACAAAGCCAGGCAGGAGGAGGCGTAGAATAAAGGAATATTTAGTGTTAGGTAGGGTTAATTAGAGAATTACTGGGATATTTCTAGTAAGTTGTTTTTTGTTTTTTTTTTTTAATTGGCCAATGTGTTATTCTCCCTAAGGTTGAATTAAGCGTTTACTCTCCTCTCTTCCCTTCCCTTTCAAAAGTGGCATTGGTGTGGCCCTGTCTGGTCAGCTGTGTTTCTTCACTTTTTCAGATCTCTTTAGGCCCTTCAGCCCGTGCTGCAAATTGTGTGCCTGCCTTTTTAAAAGGTAGGCACCTCATGTTTCAAGTTCAAGTGCAATGGAACTCACCCTGCAGCTTGAACAGATTTGAGTGTTTTTGCAGAGGGAGGGCCAGGGCAGATGGGGAGTGTCGTGTTCAATAAATACTTGTTGGATTGAGTTGCTGGAAAGGCAGCAGGGGTGGGGAGAGTGAGCCACACTTCCCCCAGGCTCATTTGAAATGGTTTTTCCCACTTCTGGTCCCCACACACTGTGCCCCCTTTATAATACCTCTCTGCAGCTACTTCCAAGGCAACCCCCCCCCCTCCCCGAAGTGTTAGTGTTCTCTCTCTCTTTAAATCACTGGTCTCCTATTCATCCTGGTCATTGGGCTTGAAGCCCAGCTGGTGGCAAAGACGTGGCATTTCCATGGATGTCATTGCTAGGCCTGTAGGTTCCCTTCCCTTCGTACTTAAAGCCAGAGGGTGAGCTTGGGCAATTAGTTACCAGGTCGATCCACGAAAACAGCCAACGTTTAGGATTTTGTTATGATTCCGTGAAAAAAAAAAAAGCTAGACTACCTGGCTTTATTTAGGCTTAGAAGTGGCTATGGGTGACAGGCCAAGGAAACCAAGATGAATACTGGGTACCCTTTCATTCCAGGTGGATTTACACCACATTCCTAGTAGTGTTCTAATGTATAGCAAAGGGAAGCGGAAAAACAAAGTGTGAATCGCTGGCCTTTCTAGGCTAGGGAGCAGAACTGGCTGTGGGCCCGGGGTGGGGGTGGGGCGGGGTTCAGGCTTCACCTAGAGGTGTGATCAGGCTGGGAGTCCCCCTCTCCCAAGCCAGACACCATCCCGCTCCTCCTGTGCCCCCCAGGCCCCCAGCAAGTGGGGAAATGCTCGAAAGAGATGCCCGTCATCCTTCTCCGAGCCCTGGACACATGCACCGTCATCCACGGAGACTGTGTTCCTCTGCCTTTCAAGTTGCCAACCATGGGCCCGGTGGCTTAGTCAAAATGGTTTTATACACCTGCCCAGCTGGGGGGTGGGGGCGGGTAACTTTGGACAGAGTAAGATTGTGATTGAGAGGAAGGAGAGACAGCTTCTGTTACCTCGACCTCCCTTCTCCTCCTCCCTACCCCACACACTACTGCCTTCCCTTGAAGAGTTTTCTGTGCTCGGTGCGTGTTTGATCGCCCACACGGCTTGGAGAGAACGGGCGCCCATGACACGTGTGCTCCCTGCCCCACACCTGCGAGCTGGCTGTAAACCTACCACGCGGCCTCTGTCTGGGGATTGTCTTTGTAACTCATACCCATCAGATATGACAGACCAACTGGGGTTGAGGGTGGAGCTCGATGGCCTTTGGCGAGACGGAGGGGATGCAACCAGAGAGCTTTCTCACGGCATTACGCAGTCCGGATTTAGAGATTGTGAAGAAGGCGGTATGAGCCGCGCACCCGTGTGGCGTGTGCACCTCTCACTGCCGAGAGCAGCATCTGGGCTCTTTCTCGCTGGAACCGCGGACCTGCGTGGTTCTGCGTTCACAGGAGAAGACGAAAGCAGCTACTTCACACGGAAAGCAAAGTCGGTGAATCCCAACAAGTTTTTGTCTTGTTCAGGGAAGTTGAGCTTATAAGTAGCTCTAGCCTTTTTTTTTTTTTCCTTCAGCCCTGTAGGTGCAGGTGGCATTTACTTGTTTTCGCAGATAAGTCACCGAGGCCCGGAAAGGAAGTGACTTGCCCCAGACCACGTGACTAATAAAGCCCTGTTGCTCCTGATCTCAGGGCTCTTCCCACATCTGTGTGGAGAACCCATTGTGAATTTCCTCCCAGGTTGGCACCCTCTGCTGCCTGCCCCGCACACGCCCAGCCTTTGTTTCCCTTCTGCGTGTATGCCTGGAGCCCAGGAGTGGAAATTCGTTCGTTCGGTTGACCCGAAGAGAATTGGAAAGGAAAAGGGACGGCAAAGAAGCCTGTTCGTTCCTTGGGCACCCCATCAGCGCCTGTCCGTTTGGTGTGGCCCATTGGGAGGTGGTGGTTAGTGTATTAAACGTGTGATAGGATAGTGGCACCATTTCCGCGCGGAATGCGAAGCTAACCAGGGACAGATAGACCCAGGAGGCAGGCAGGGTTTTCCTGCCTTTGTGGGGTCACAGTCCTGGAGAGCTTGGGGCCATGTCAGGGAGAGACCCCTAAGATAGAGCCTATGGAAAAGGGCGTCTTTCTTATATGTGACTGCTTGGAACCCCACAGAGCACCTGGGAATAAGTGCGGGTGGTGCGTTCCTTCGGTGGGGGGCAGGGGCGGGTGGCATGGTACCACGATGACAGCTTAGTCTTCCTTACAGGGAGGGAATCCCTGGTGCAAACCACCCCCCTCCCCGCCACGCTCTATTTGAGTGCGTCTCCTCCTCCTAGCTTCAGGTTACGTGGGAGTAGTCACTGTGACATGTGGTAGTGCCTTGATGAGACCAGCATGCGCGCAGTAAAGGGGAATATTGGGGACTGGAACTCAGGAGAAAGCTCCATCATCTAGGGGCTTGGTGTCACGGAGAACTGCCTGGCCTGCTTCACAGAGGTCACCTGGCCTCTCCCGAGAGGGTGACGGGCAGCTCTTCCCTCCTGACCTCTCGCACAAAACTAGATTTTGTGTAGAATTCTTGAATGTTCCGATAGCCGTATGCCGACCTGCAGTGCTTCTCAACTTCATAAGGGAGAATCCCATTATGACAAATATTATCGAAAACAATTGTGTATAATAAAACTATTTCCATGGTTCATATAACTGCTTTGTTGTTGTTTTTTTGTGGTTTTTGTTGTTTAAAGAAACGAGTAACCGACCATTTTCTGTATCAGGTACTCTTTCTTGTCCCTGCCCATATATGAGTTCATCCCTAAGCCGGGGCACTTGAGCCCTAGCTGTTTGCATTGGAGGCAGGGAGAAGGGAGAGGAGCAGTGGACCCACCACCAAGTAGCAAGGGCCCCCTGGCTTCCATTTCATCTCGAACCTTCCACCCTCCGATACGTCCTTGTTTTCAAACAGAACACCACCCAAAGACCCAACAAAGGACGGTATGTGCATTTATCTGAACATGAGTGTGTGTCTGGAGCGTGAGTGACCACGTAGGTGTCGAGTAAGTGTGTGCGTGTGAAAAGGTGCACGTGACAGAAAGCGAATGGCAAAAGCAGGTGGGGCCAGGGTCTGACAGAAGGTGAATCTGGGTAAAGGTTATGTGGGGGTCCCATATGCTGTTCGTGTGCTGGCATCTGTGAGCTCGAGATTATTTCCGAATAAAAAGTTTAAAACATGAGTACACGCTTGACTAGTGTGACTGGACCAGGAGTTCTGTAGAATATATGCTCTCTTCCCTCCATCTTATAACATCTCTTATTCTCCCCATTTAACAGACAGCAAAACTGAAGCCCAGAGAAGTAAAGTGACCGCGTAGCGCACGGGGGCGAGGCAGGATTGGGGTCCACGTATTGACCCCTGTAGTAGGCCACCCCTCAGGAGACTAGACTGCGGCTTGTCCTTACTCCCTGAGCGGGATAAGGGGGCCATCAGAGTCCAAGAACGATCGGGTGCCTGCCGTGGCGTGCCTGAGCCCCGTCCGTGCCCCGCGCTGGCCCAGCCCGGGGGTCAGCAGCACTGCAGCAGTCTGCCGAAGTGCACTGAGTCCGCTCATGATGTCCAGGTACCTCCTCGGGGAAAACTGCTTCCTCTTCTAAGAAACACTCTTAACTCTGCTCTTTAGTCAGCTCTCTACGTTTCTTAAAGTGCAGGAGACCGGAGGCCTGTCTTGCGCCAGAGCCGTGGAGTGATTCTATTTTGAGTTTTTACGTCCGCGATCGGAGGGTGAGAACAGTCGGGTTTGGTATAGAAAGCAACGCCAGAGTACGGGCCTGGGCCAGAGCGCTTTCTCGACTGAGCACCAGGTGGCCGGTGGACCCTCAGGAGCCTGGGGTGGGGTGGGGGGGACATTTATGCAGTTCGGTGCGGCGTGTCTTCCCAAGTGCCCAGGAGGTACAACTTCGTACACAAAGGGAGGGCTCGCTCTCAGTCATCAAAAACCTACTAACCACAGGACCCGAAGAGGGTGCATCTGACCATCCCGCTGAGCCAGCAGAGGGAGAAGTTCAGACGCTGTCATTTGTTTCCTGGCCCCTTTGCTTGAACCCCAAACCACATGTTTTACAGCTCTCTGCGCTCCTTGAACCCCTTGAATTATTCCTGACAGTGTTGCTTAACCGATATTCCCCCTCCCCCCCAGCTTCCAGAATTGGGGTAAGCGAGTAAGTCTTCCTCTACTTAACACAGAGAGTACAGTTTTGGCAAAAATTTAGTTTTAGCACGTGTCCTTTATCTGCAGGGCCTTCCTGTGGCCACCCTAGAGCCATGAGACTGGTTAAGTGGGGCATCAAAGGATTTTTTTTTTCCCCATGGGCTCCAGCCAGTTATGTGAAATAAACCCATGAACATTTGCTGTATTATTACCCCAGCTCCTGTGGACTCAGATTGCTTGCCTTAAGGCGGTCATCAAGTTTAAGGGCTATCCCCGCTATTCTCCAATTCTTCTCGGCTCTGTCCTACCCCTAAAAAAGTGCCAGGTGGATGACATCCAGGGTCAGAACAAGATGCAGGAGGATGGGGGAAGACCGCCCCCTAATTCCTGTTGGGTCGTGTGCAGCTTAGCCGTGTAAAGGGGGCCAAAAGCTGTCTACTTAGACGGGACAGCGGCAAAGGAGCCTTGTTGTTCCAGTTGTTTTTTTTTTTTTTAAGTATTTATTTATTTATTTGTGTATTTAGCGAGAACAAGTGGGGGAGGGGCAGAGGGGAACAGAGAATCTGAAGTGGGTTCCGCGCTGACAGCATAGAGCCAGCATAGAGCTCGAACTCACGAACCTGGAGATCATGACCTGAGCCGAGGTCAGACACTTAATGGACTGAGCCCCCCGGGCACCTGTCAGTTCCAGTTCTCAGAGGTACAGATAGGACGTCTTGGTAATTAACCTCCCAAACGGTTTCTCTGGACCAAATTTTCCTTTGCTTCAGGCGGCTAAACCTTTTCTTCGCCTGATTTATAAAAGAAGATACCAATACTATTTAACAGCCCTTGATTTAAGAGCAGGCACAAAGCCCATCGCGTACGGGGAAGGTGGCGTAACTTACCCCCCAGTGACATGTATTGCCCCGTCCACCTCCGTCTGTGCAAGCACGTGTAGAGAGGTGACCTGGCAAGCGTCCTTCTGCTCTGAAGTCATCAGTGGTCTTGGGCATACACTGATGGTAGGAAAAAAATCATCATACCTTTCGAGGCTGTTTCTGGAGGGTCCATCTAATCTTGCTTTTCAGACTAGGTTTACCCGGGAGGCACTGCATAACCTTTGAGCCTCCCATCTGAACAACCGGAGAGATCAGGGCAGCATTGCAGGGGCTGTCCTGGAATGTTGCCCAGCACACTTTGGGGTTTTTCCACCGGTAGGGCAACAGCCTGGGAGTTTGCCTGGGATTTGAGGTTAGGCTAGGTCAGTTCCAGAATGTCCGAGGCCGGGTGGAGAACCACTAGGTGGGATGTAGCAGTCTCTTGGGTATCTCCTCTTTGCAGCCGGGGGACGCAGTAGAACTGGCGGAAGGAGATGGTTGTAACCAGAGAAGATTTTGCACAAGTGGGACAGCATGGTCCATGCAGCTTTGCAAGGCTGCGAGGGCTGAGCAGAGGGACCCTAACAGGGTTTTAGACCCTGAGGCAAAGCAAATCCTGTGACCGTAACTTCCTGGTCCTGAATAATTGAGCAATTGCTTCTTAAAGCCCCCCCCCCCCCACCACCACCCCTCAACCCCGAGCAAAATGAACCTGAGTCAGTGTTAAGAGCAGAGAGCCTGACAGGTTCCAACCTAGTGAGGTGTAGCCAGCAAGCAAATGTGCCCTCTGAGCTCTGATGCCTGCTCGCCCGGTCATGTGACCAGACCTTCTGCCTGTGGCTAGCTGCAGGTAAACTGAGCACTGTTTATACGCTCCAGCTTGGTCTGGGAGCCCACAGCACAGCTGTCTTGATCGGCCAAATCTCCCTTTGAATCTGTGAACTTGTGCCCCGCCCCTGCCCCTTGACTTACCTTACCTTGCCCCAGATGATAGCGTGGGCTCTGAGCTTTCCATTTAGCTGAATCGGTCACCGGCCATCTTTTATTTACCCTTTAATAGTTGGGGAATTCTAAAACTAGAGGAGGCTCAGACTCCTCTGCTGTCACTCCCTGCCTTCTGGGGGTGACTCCTGAGACATCCGGGGGCATACGGTTATCTCTCCCCAGAGCTGCTTGGGGGCAGTCCTCCTCATCTAATTATGATGAGCCAGGAGGTTCTTCCTTTTATCCAGCTAGACTCTCTCCTATTCTAACTAAAGTCTGTTTGCTTTCCTTCACTTTTGCACCCATGCCGAGGACTGATGAATTCTAAGGCCTTAGAAGCTACCTTTCCTTTAGCCACGTTTACCTATGTTTCCAAGATCTCACTGGTTTCTCCATTCCTGTGACAGAGCTAGTTGTGGCAAATGGATGCCCAGGGGTAACTTAGCTGGGCATCGCTGAGGTTATATCCACTTCCGATTGTGTCTCTGGACCTGGAGAAGCCCCTTCAGTCTGCCCATGGTCTTGGTCTTGCTCCCAGGATGACGTGACCTTTCTTAATTTAACGTTACCTCCTTCATTGGGTA
Organism: Panthera leo; assembly: GCF_018350215.1. NCBI lineage: Eukaryota > Metazoa > Chordata > Mammalia > Carnivora > Felidae > Panthera > Panthera leo. Next base: position 35,543,531 of record NC_056692.1, read on the forward strand.
TCTTTATTCTACCTCATACTGATTTACATCTTTCAATTCCTTGCCTCAGATTAAGCCTCATTCGCTGTTTCGTTTCGTCTCGCCCACCTTCCCTTTCCCCAAATTAGAAGTCCAGAGCAGTGACCCAATTGAATTTGACTACAACCTGCCAAGATTCAAATGTTCAAGGGTTTAGATCCTTGCTGAGGAGGGGACAGAATTTCCATCTTCCCAAATCAAGCCAGTCCTTTTTTTTCCCCCACAACTTTTATTTCGGAGAATTTCAAACCTACAGAAAAATCGTAAGCACCACGCACACCCGTTTATCTTTCATCTAGAGCCACCGATAACTTTTTGCTACAATTGTCAAATCTCTCTTCTCTCCTTCTGTGTATTAGGTATGTGTGTGTCTAGACTTACGTGTGCATCCGTATGTGTGTTTTGTTTGTTTTTTGTGAACTGTTTGGAAATTACAAATATCATGACACTTCACCCTTAACCTCAGTGGCAGCTCCTGAGAATAAGGCCATTCTTCTACATTATCATTGATATCTCTGCGGGAGAGAGAGAGAGAAAGAGAGAATGAGAATATCCCAAGCATCCCAAGCAGGCTCCATGCTGAGCATTGAGCATTGAGCCCAATGCGGGGCTCAATCTCACGACCCTGGGATCATGACCTAAGCCAAAATCAAAAGTCAGGTGCTTAACCAACCGAGCCATTCAGCTACCCCCAAAATAAAAATAAAAATTCTTTTGGGTTTTGGAATCGTCAGCGGGGAGTGGGGGGAGGCAACAAAACAGGGTGAATCAAATTCCGTCGAAGACTAGGTGTTTTGCGTGAGCTGGGCTGATATTAAATTGAATAATAGTTGCTTACACAGATATTGCTGTCCGGCAGTTTGCTTGAGATCAGGGAGAAGGCAAGCTGGATGGAACTAAAACTAAGTCCTAGTTTGTTCACAAAGCAGACATTATTTTGACGATTTGGAGTTCTTATTTCTTTTCTTTCTTTCACCCACTTTGCATTCTCCTCACCAGAAAAGGAATCTCTTCATTTTTTAAATTGTCTTTTTCTTCCCCTTGGCCCCGCCCAAGATGCCCAGCGGGTAAAACAGTGTTCCTGAGACCCAGGTATGATCACCCTGGTTCCTAGCGAGGGAAAGGACTAGAATTCTTCTAACCCGTGGAAGCCGTTCCTCAATCAAAGCAGCCAGCCAGTCAGAGACTGGAGCCGGACAGTGGAGGACGGGGGTGGGAATTATACCCTCAAAAGTCTTCTCCCGGATTAAAAAGATCCGCATCTCCATTGTCTGTGGGGCCCCGGAGAAATCAGTTCTCCTCTTTACACGAGGGTGTGTCACAGACCCCCCACCTGTAACACACCGGAAACTCTGCCTCCTGTTCTGTAGGTGAGTTCACGAGAGTATGGGGTGCACACATTCAGAGCGGGAATCACTGAGTTTCAGTCACAGGTGTCCCCTCGTAGGATTTGTTGTGGACGAACCTTCTCAGTCTCTGATGCTGCCTTTCCCTCAGTTGATCTTACAAGACTACCTGGGAGCTGACTGGATGTTGTGATTCCTTCTTGACTTGATAGGAATCAGATTGTTGCGAGAAGTGAAAATACGGAGGGGTTTGTGCCCGCCCTCCGAGTTTATAGGCCGCCCAGAGATTCCTCACTCCCAAATAACCGTGGGTGGGGATTTTTTTGTTTGTAAGAGAGGGCTAGGCTATGTGCTATTTATGCTACGCGTGCAGAGTCCAAGTAGATCCCAAAGGGAAGCGTGATCCAATCACTAACTGCTAGTATTTTGTGTTAAGGATGTTGAAATCCTGCAGAACTCTTCAGAGAATTCAGATAAAAGGTGAAAAGTTCACGCCACTTCCTTTTCTTCCAACTGCGGGTTCTTGAGAATCGAATAACTGAGTAACTGCTGTCTACTCTTTTTGTACGCGCACACGCGCACACACACGCATACACGCACACTTGAGATCACCCTTTTCCTCCTTGCTGCTACAAAGAGTCAGCCTCTTCCTTATTTTTTCCCCCCACAGTGACATCTCTAGATGGGTTGCTCCTGGCCCTTCTCTCCCGCTTCCCATAGATGTGGTCTGTGTGCTGGGAAGTCAGACACGGCCAGAAATGCTCTCACTTGTGCTGCACACTTAACCATGGACTTAGGAATTCACTGAGGGTCTGGCTGAGTGGTTTCTCATGCATATACAAATTTCATCGCTCTTTTCTGTTTAGGTAAGCCTTCGCGGTAAGGGAAATGTGATGTTACTCTTGTTTCCTTCTTTCTTTTTAGATCTGGTTTCTGTAGCTTCTCCATGTCGTGGTTGAAAATGAGCTCTTTGCTCGGCGCCGAAAGAAGCTTTGTTTAAAGCCCCAGGTTTGATTTTCCCAGCTGGGATGGTTGGGGTCTCCTTGGGCTTTCCAAGGAGGGCTTCTAACTCTTGTACAGTCATGTTGGGGATTTCAGTTTGACCACAACTTCCCTCCAAAACCCACATGTCCCTGAGTTAAGCAAGCAGTTCGGCAGCACTGGACTATACAGGTTGCTCCGAAGATCTGTCTGCAGTGTTTAATCCCAACACACGTACTGAAATGGAACAAGAATCCTTATAAAGCTGCTGGAAGGAACTTCCCCTACCGGCTGCCAATCTGTTCCTGGGGAAGTGTTTAGAAATTCTGATTCCCTGTTTCACTTTGCTCCTCTCCAGATTCACATCCCCCCCCCCCACCTCCTCCCCCAACAAAAGGGCCGCATCACAGCCTGGAGGGGGGGGGCGGGACGGGGCAGGGCCTGCTCCCTTGATGGCCAGCTTTATGCCCCCCGGCCTCAGCTTCCCAGACTGCCCCGCCCTGCCAGCTCCTCTTTCTGAAGGAAGATGCCTGCCGGCAAGAAGCAGATTGTAGGAAAACACATATGCTCTGATCTCATTTTTATTAAAAAGACAGATGCATACACACGTGCGTGGAGAGAGCTCAGGAAGGGTTGCGTACAGGTGGCAATCTCCTGAGTGGGGATACGCATCGTTTTTATTTTTCAGTTCCTGCTCACCTGCATTTTCGTATTTCCTCCAATGCAGGTACAGCTTCCGTTACAGTATGTGATCTCTCTTTAAGAGAGGAGGCGAGAAGGCTAGTGCTGGTAATGCTCCAAAGCCCAGCGACATGAGAAAGTGACTCCCAGCTCACTTGTGAGACCAGCTGGTTGTTGAGTTTTGGCCACGTGTGCGACCTCGCTGGCCATCTTTCTCCCTTTTGTAGTCCTTCTGGGGTATTTTGGACCACTAGATCTCACGTTAACAGAGAATGAGGGAGAGGAGCCTTGTCTTATTTCCCAAGCTTCTCCTGCGTTGCTCCAAAGGTAGCAACATGAGTGAAGTCATTCCCCGCCCAGATGCCCGGCCGGGACCCTCTGGTCAGCGGCTGGTTTCTCCGTGCAAGCTGCCAAACCTCCACCCCACGCTCTATCTCTGGCCATGTTGAGAAAGACAGCCACAAAAGCCTCACTTCCTGCATCATCTGCTGCCTTCCTCCTTCCCCTGACCCCCTCTTGCCCTTCAGCCGTCATCCTTCTTTGGGTTCCTGGGGTGGGGGGTTGCTGGTATGGTCAGGCCTGAGCTGATCTCCAGCCAGGGGATAGGAGGGAACAGCAGAGACAGTGTCCTCCTTCATCCTTGTCCCCGTGCCCGCTTCCCATATCACTGGTGCTTATAGACTGGCGTGTCGTGGGCACTCTGGAGGAGTCCGCCGGTCTGTGGTGGTGCGCCAGGCCCCTCTTGGCCACTCTCGGTCCCGCGTCCTGTCTGCTCTTTGCTTTCCGCCCCCTGGACCCTCCCCCCAACGCACAGACACCTGACTGCTGGCCCTGTCCACTCGGAGCCCCTGTCCCCGAAGCCATACAAATGCAGCAGTTGGGAAACCGAACCAAGTGGCGCTGGAAGATAGCACCTGAGGCTTCTTATCTCCGGCATGCGCTGTTGTGTTTTGTTTTTTCCATTTGCCGTTGCCCAAGAACCCAAGCCTCCGCCGCTGCTCAGCTGCATGGTGAAATGGCCTGGCCCCGTGCCAGGGTGCTTCGCCAGGTGGTTGGGCTGTGGAGGCTGCTACATGCGATGGGCCGATAATACCCCACAGCGCTGTAAACAGGACACTCCACCCTCCCGCAGGCACCCAGCTGGTGCCCGTCCCCCCCCCTCCGCCCCCCCCCCCCCCCAAGGCCTGCTGCTTTGTCACAGGCCCCATCGTGATACGGGCGTTGCTTCTCAGCTAGGGGAGCCGATTGTCTTGTTTCCCTCCCCCCCCAGCTTCCCAAATCCGAGAGGGGTACTTTCCAGAAATGAAACCAGTTCATCTTCCAACCACAAGCAACCGTCGCGACCTCTCAGTGCTGCCGCTTTAGCTGTACTCCCACAGTGGCCGCGCAGACCCCAGTCCCCAGATCTTTCTGGTATGTCCGTGAGGGCTCAGCCCCGTTTCGACGATGCTCTCACTCGGGGGACTTCTCAGGGGACGGTCCCACCTGAGCTAGGTCTCCGTGGGCGGCACAGCTTCTCCAAGCGGCTGTGTGTCCCTCTCCATTTATTCAGGGTGGTGCCCATACTGGCTTAGACTGGCATTAATAAAGCAGAGGCTTTGACGCCGGAGTAGTGCACGTTCCCAAGGGATAACATGGCTAGAGCTCGTTCTCTTCCTAGGCTCCTTCCCCCCCCCCCCCCCCCCCCCGCCACCTTCTGTCCTGAAGAATCGTAGAAGAGGAAGGGATTAAGTGACGTTAACTGGTTCAACCTGATCTGTCTGGTGAAGACTTTAAAGCAATTTTGCCTCTCATCTTCTGCTGTTTAGAGCATCCCTAGGAGGGAACGTAGGCTGGGCTCGCTCTCCTGGTTGCCAGATGGGAGAGCAGGCTCAGTGAGATCGGGTGGCAGTGGCTGCAGTCACATCACGAGGTGGGTAGAGCCTTGGTCCCAACTAACTGGCTCCCTCACGTCAGAGCTGCTTCTGGATCTGCGGGGCCCACGTTGCTCCAGACTGTCGCCCCCTTGAGGGTGGCACAATACATGTCACTGTCTGATTCTAGCTTTGGATGGTGTTCCATTTAGTGGCGGGGGCCGGGGCGGGGGCGGGGTGTAGAACTTGACACCTTGGTTTTGCCCTTTATTGGTTTTGGTGCCCCAGATTAGCAGGTGCTCCCCAAACCATTTAGGGTTTTGAAGTAAGTGGTAAATTTTCTTTTTCTATCAAAATCTAATTTTCCACAAAGTGCCCTCCTCCCCTTCTTTCTGAGCTTGAAGGAAACGTGGCATTTTACTCTCTCCAGAGGTATTGGGACATGCCAAGAGTCTGGGGGTCAGGGAGGGGAAGTGGGGCCTTGCTGAGGTCTCTGAGACAGAAGGGGAGTCTGTCACCTTGTGGCTGGTAGGAGCTGTGCCAGCACTAGGATGTTGTCACTGTCGAAATATGGCTGAGGCCCTGTTGTCTTTGGAGGAAGAGAAACTGAGGCAAGGCCTCCAGTTTGACTTTGATGCAATGAGATCCTTGCAAGTCTGGCAGAGAGGCAGGCATCAGAGGCCGCTGGTTCTGGATTGGGGTGCTTCCTGTCCATTCCTGTCCCTGCCCCGCTCCTTGTTTTCTTTTTTCTTTCTTTCTTTCTTTCTTTCTTTCTTTCTTTTCTTTCTTTCTTTCTTTCTTTCTTTTTTCTTTCTTTTTTCTTTCTTCTTTCTTTCTTTCTTTCTTTTTTTTTTCTTTCTTCTTTCTTTCTTTCTTTCTTTCTTTCTTTCTTTCTTTCTTTTCTTTCTTTCTTTCTTTCTTTTCGGTATTGTTATTTTTATGTACTTGGAGGAGTAAATCAGGACCCATGATGCCCTCAGAGTCTTTATGAATAACTTTGGTGCCAAAAAGCATGTAGAGTTGACCAAAGTGGGTGGTTGGATTCTCACAGCAGACTCCAGGATTCTGGGTCCCCCCTCGCCCTGGGAGTCCTGGGAGGACAGTCCCATCCCTCATAGTTGTCCTTGAGGTTAGACTCCTACCAGAGCTCATGAGTGGGGTGGGATATGAGGGGTAATGCATACGGATACCAAATGGGTGTGGTTTAAAAAAATTTTTTTTATGTTTATTTATTTTTGAGAGAGAGGGAGAGACAGAGTGTGAGCAGGGGAGGGGCAGAGAGAGAGGGAGACACAGAACCCGAGGCAGGCTCCGGGCTCTGAGCTGTCAGCACAGAGCCCTACATGGGGCTCGAACTCACGAACCGCGAGATCATGACCTGAGCCGAAGTCAGACGCTCAGCCGACTGAGCCACCCAGGCGCCCCCAAATGGATGTGGTTTAAATGGTCCCTAGGAGATCATAGAATCCCAAGGTCTCAAAGACTTTAAAAAATAACCCAACCAACCCAGGAAACAGAAAATCAGCCCAGACACCTGGGCAGTGCCTGCCCTTGAATGGTTTCCTTCCCCAAAAAGGGGCTAAAAGGACAGTCCTTCCTGCAGGTGCAACCTCTCAGGATGTTCCTGATGCCGAAGGGCCAGGAGCCTGTGTGGGGTGATTGAGGAGGAAAGAGTCTTGGGTGTAGGTGTTAGGACCACCTCGGACCTTGTGGGTGACCGAGTCTAGCCCGAGCCTGGCCCCCTCTGGCCCTTAGTTCCCTTTACAGTCCCCCCAGCCCCTTTCAGGGCTGACAGGGGAGTAAAGACCTGCATTAAAACACCGTGCAGATGGGGTGAAACTCGAAAGGTCTATATAAATACCAGTGAGTCCTCGTGGTCCCCGTAGAGGAAAAATCCCAAAGATGCTTTTGCTGCAGCTTCTGCAGAGGGGCTGGGCGAGGCAGTTCCCAGAGATATCTCCCCCTGGCCGCTTCACCCTCCCACCCCCTGCCCCTGCCCAGGAGCCCTAGCCCTCTTTTGCACAGCGATGAAGCAGCTGTCAAGATCACGGCATTCTGGCCTTTATGCCAACCTCTTGCTCATCTGCTTCCCACCTGCCTCTCTGTTACTCGGTCACGGCATCCTGTAAACTTGCTTTCTCATCCCCGGGGTCTCATGGGCACTTTCGGCGGACCACAGGGCAGCAATGTGATGTCTGACCTGCCTGCCAGCCTGTGTCAAAACCTCCGCAAAATATCTGGACTGCCACCGTTTGGTCTTAAATCCGGGATAGGAAAAAGAGTGGTGGACGGGCTTGTGTGGAAGATGAAGCTGGGGCTTGAACCCCCAGCATGCCTGTCGCTGCCTCATATAACAAGGCGCAGGGAGCAGAAGAGAGAGGTCGGGCCTTCCTGAGCCGGGGAGAGGAAGAGACAGGCAGGCCTGGGGGGTTTATTCACGGGGAGTGGGTTGAGCATGGATGCACAGACTTTGAATCCGTGGTCTAATTAGAGGAGGCGTCCCCTTGTAGTAACCTGTTTTGATTTGACACGAAGACTTAGGTACTGCCCAACCACCAGCCCTATGTCCTAGGCGCTGTGTGGGGTACGAAGATAAGTTAGGGACAGTCCTTGGCTGCAGGTTGTTTATTATCTAGGAGTTAAAATACTCGTAATCCAAGAGAGAGGATGCTAAGTACTAGAAGGGCACAGAGTGCTGGGGAAAATCAGAAAATCCCGAGATACTCCTTCCAGGAAATCCAGAAGGCTTCGTGGAGGTGGAGTGGTTAGGCCGGCCCTGATTCATGGGGCAGATTTCCACCCTGGGCACGTGGGCAAAACCTCAGAGGAGGGAAGGCTCCGGACATGGGTGGGAAATGGTGGGTAGTAGTATGGCTCGTCCAGGACGTAGAAACTTTTGGAGAGAAGGGACGTGCGCAGGAAAGGTAAGGGCTTGGGACCAGAACCTGAGAACATGAGGCCTTTGGCTACCACCTTTGAAAACGAACCTTTGAAGAGTTTTGACAGAAATGTTAAGATCATTTAAAAGGATAGCTTGTAGGTCAATATGTATTATTTGGAGAAGTGTTTATGGTATAAGGTGAAAACGTATTGGAAAAGAACATGTAAAAAATGATCCCATTTTAAAATTTTATGTGTTTTGGCATTTTTTTTATTTTTTAATATTTTTTTTACAGTTTATTTATTTATTTTGAGAGAGAGAGAGAGAGAGAGGGAGGGAGGGGTAGCGAGAGGGAGAGAGAGATGCAGAGATGCCCGATGCAGGGCTTGGACACGCGAACTGGGAGATTATGACCTGAGCTGAAATCAAGAGCCAGACGCTCAACCAACTAAGCCACCCAGGCGCCCAAGATTTTTTTCACTTTTTAAGTAATCTCTACACCCAACATGGGGCTTAACCTCACTACTCTGAGATCAAGAGTCACATGTTCCACTGATCTGGGCCAGCCAGGTGCCCCCTATTTTGTATTTGTATTTTATTTATTTATTTAAATTGGTTTTATTCATTTATTTTGAGAGAGAAAGAGCACAAGTGGGGGAGGAATAGAGAGACAGGGAGAGAGAGAGAATCCCAAGCAGGCTCCCCACTGTCAGCACAGGACCCAGTGTGGGGTTCGAACTTACAGACTGTGAGATCATAACCTGAGCTGAAATCAAGAGTCAGGCGCGCTCCCCGCCCCTCCCCCCCAGCCCATTTTTTACTTTAAAGCACACACACACACAGCAATAAGGCTGACATGGTTATATCTATCATGGTATTACCTGTGATTCTCTTTGGATGCTGAGGTTCGAGGTTTTTCTTTTTGTTTGTCTATTTCCCGGCTTTCCCACAATTCACTTACTACGTTTGCTACGTTTGCAACATGTCATTTCTCGTGTGTTTTTTTTTAATTTTTTTTTTAATGTTTATTTTTGAGACAGAGAGAGACAGAGCATGAACGGGGGAGGGTCAGAGAGAGAGGGAGACACAGAATCCGAAACAGGCTCCAGGCTCCGAGCTGTCAGCACAGAGCCCGACGCGGGGCTCGAACTCACGGACCGTGAGATCATGACCTGAGCCGAAGTCAGACGCTTAACCGACTGAGCCACCCAGGCGCCCCATTTCTCGTGTGTTTTAAGTGAGCGCATATGAGAGCTGAGGGAGAGGACTCAGAAATATGCCAGGGATTAAATAAAAACAGACCGAAAGTTATCCGCGTTGTAACATTTGTGATACGCGAATCGCGAGCAGGGAGACCCCTCAAATGTCCAATTATATGGGAGTGGCTAAGCAAACTCCCGTATACCAACCTGGTGGAACATATGTAGTCATTGAAAGCGATAAATATGTAGATTGTCGATACTTGGAGATGCGTATGTGAAATGGGTAGAGCAAAGCAGAACACAATGTGCGTTTCATATTGATTACAACTCTGTCAAAATGTGTGTAAATGTGTAAATGGATCTGGATAACATACATGGTGTTAGTGTCTCTCTTTTTTTTTTCTTTTTTAACGTTTAGGAGCCACCCAGGCGCCCCTCACTTAGTATAATGTTTCAAAGTTTCATCGTGTTGTAGCATGTATCACAATTTCGTTTCTTTTTGGGACTAATAATCCATTGCGTGCCCACACCACGTTTTCTTTATCCCGTTCATCCGTTGATGGGCATTTGGTGGCTTCCAACTTTTTGGTGGTTGAATAGGACCGCTGTGAACATGAGTGCATATATATCTTCTCAAGACCCTGCTATAGATTCTCTTGTATATTTACCTAGAAGCGGAATTGCTGGGTTGTACGGTGATTTCACGTTTAACTTTTTAGGAACTGCCAGCCAGTTGGTGTCTTTTTAATATAAAGCTCTTCAAGTTTATTTATACCTACAGTCCCAGGTTCCTTTTGCTCTGCTTAATGCACACATGAATTGTCAAGGGACTCCTGCAGATGTGAAAGCGTTTTGCTCTGTTTAAAGGAAAAGAACCTTTACAGATCTCGAGATAGTAGAATGTTTTGAATGTGCCCATGGAAAACAGGGTCAACCCAGGTGATTGAAACTTACACATGATTCCAGAACTCTTAACATCTTATGACGGTTTCAACTTTCACCTTCTCCCCAAACTTAACGGAGGTAAAAATTAAATGAATGGATTTATAATTGCTTTATTATGCTTGTCCCATTTAACCTGAAGTTGGAGACAGTGGAGGGATCCCAAAGACTGATTTTCCTTTTTTCAATTTTTTTTTAATGTTTATTTATTTTTGAGAGAGAGACAGAGTGTGAGTGGGGGAGGGGCAGAGAGAGAGAGAGAGGGAGACACAGAATCCGAAGCAGGCTCCAGGCTCTGAGCTGTCAGCACAGAGACCGATGTGGGGCTCGAACTCACAAATCACGAGATCATGAACTGAGCCTAAGTTGGACACTCAACCGACTGAGCCACCCAGGTGCCCTGGAGACTGATTTTCCTAAGCTGGATTCCTTAGCTGGATTCCTCCATCCTGGGTGGTTGAAAGGAGTTTTGTTGTTCTGTCACCTAGGTTCGCTGAGCTAACCAGTCTTGAAGGAATTATAAAGAGAGTCCTTCAGTTAATTGGGTTGATTTTGTTCAGTGCTTAGGAGCTCTGCAGTGGGTGCCGGAGAGAGGCAGGGCAGTGGATAAAAGATTGCTTTTTGGCCACTTAGAGTTCCCTTGTTAATGATGGGAAACAGTCCTGCTCTCCTGTGGAGACTTCAGAGTTCACGTTCATAGTCCATGAGGAACAGGAAAAAGATAGAAGACATGTATAGAGTAACCCCTCATCCAAAGTAAAAGGATGTAAATTGTTTCCAGTGATAAAGTCCAGCTGGTTAAGTCAGGAAAGTTCCAGTCAGACTGTATTTGCTTTTTTTTTTTTTTTTTAAGTTTTTTTTTTTAAACATTTATTCATTTTTGAGAGTGAGAGAGACAGAGTGCGAGTGGGGGAGGGGCAGAGAGAGAGAGGGAGACACAGAATCCCAAGCAGGCTCCAGGCTCCGAGCTGTCAGCACAGAGCCCGACGCGGGGCTCGAACCCTCGAAGCGTGAGATCATGACCTGAGCTGGAGTCGGATGCTTGACCGACTGAGCCACCCAGGCGTCCCAAGACTGTATTTGCTTTTATGGGCCGCTCCATATTCTTGTAGGAGGGAGGTGGATACAGGTGAAGACGTGGCAGTCACGTGAGGCTTCCTAGGAGAGAGAAGCTTGGTTACCACGTCTCCCTCCTCCGTGCTCATGTCAAGGTGTGCGGGCTGTGCTCTCTTCCAGCCAGCGTCCCGTGCTCCGTGGCCCCAGAAAAGTCAGTGTGTAGGCCTCAGCCACCCCAGGTCCGACGTACATTCTCCCTGGACACCATCCTCAGCTCCTACCTTCTGGGCCAGTGGCCACGAGATGCTGATGGGGCTTTCACCTGCTGTACCAATGACAAGGCCACCCAGGTAATGACGCGCTCTCCTACTGGGATAAGGATGGGGGGAGGGGGCTGGCTGAGGAGGCTTTTTGTCTGCTCACCAGCTCTGTCACTGGAATGATCTGTCCTGGGGTTTGGCTGTGACTATGCATCACGTAGCTGTTCATCATCTGGTATTTACCAGGTTGGTTTTCTCCGTGAACTTGCGTGAGATCAAGTTTGCATTCCACCTGGCCGGTGGAAGAGAGAAGTCAATCTGGGTTTTCCAGTTTGGCTGTGAGTCTTCGTGTGTGGGTAAGCAAGAGTTGACTTTGGACTCTATTCTGCGTTCTAAAAAATGAGATTTACCTTTCTAAACTTAAGCAGGCCAACATTCAGCCGGGTTTGCATTCCCCAGACAACTGGAAGAGGTGGCCAAGAAGTGTGGTGAGCTAGGAGAGATCCCACTGGAGCAGTAGGAGGGGAAAGTTCTCGGATAATGAAGACTTGACCCCTCGCCAGCAGCCCGGTGGGATTTCAGTGGGCCCATTCAGGTCCTTTGAAGCCCAGGTCCCCTCTGTCAGTCATTGTCTTCCTGACAGTCTTTTCAGTAGGAATCCTTAACTTGGAACGAATCTGTGCAGATCACCCAGTCTACTTGTCAGCTTTTGAATAAGATAGTGTTCACCCGAGCAAGCAATCATCTCCTATGTGAAGTTATACAAAGATATTTCTTTTTTTTTTTAAGTTTTGTTTTTTGCACTTTTAAAAATGTTTATTTATTTTTGAGAGAGAGAGAAAGAGAGAGCTCATGCGCATGAGGGGCAGAGAGCGACGGGGACAGAGGATCCAAAGCGGGCTCTGTGCGGACAGCAGAGCGCCCGAAGCGGGGCTTGAACTCAGGAACATCAAGATCATGACCTGAGCTGAAGTTGGACACTTAACCGACTGAGCCACCCAGGCGCCCGTATACAAAGATACTTCTTAACCTGATTCGGGACTTCACCGTGCTTAGCAGTCGTTAGGAGTCAAATCGTTTCCATTTTGATGCAGTTCCTCAGGAAAGAGGAAACGGGGTGGGAAAAACACGGGCTGAGGCAGGCCTGCATCCTGGGGGGTCCTGGGCAAGTCAACTGTCCCTTTGCTAGCTGGGAGTGTGCGCCTCTTCTGCTCGCTCACAGGCGGGGTGACCGCCACGCATGCAAGTGTCTTGTGTCCTCCCGTCCCCCTACCTCCTCTGTTGTGCGCATCACGTCAGTCCCTTTCTTTCGTTTATTTTTTTTTTAAATGAGATTCATTTTCAAATGTTGCCGGCGAACGTTTGAAGGCCCAGTACTGTTCTCGGCCTGTGGAATGAAGAATGAGGAAATGAGAACAAGATTTGGCCTCTGTGAGTCTGGGTGCCCGTTCCATGAAGGCCAGTGAGCAGACAGCCAAGGGATGAGATGAGACCAAATGTTTGGCACAGTTTAGAGGAGAGGAATTCTCGTGGGAATGCCCCACCTTGAACCAACAACAGTTTGCCGCAGCCCGGATCAGCGGGCCTCTTTAGATCCACAAACAGAATGCAAAGGGAGGACACGCTCCAGCGGTGGACAGGACAGCGGGGGCCCTGCTTCTTTGGAGCCCTGGGCACTGCTGTTCCCGGCATTCTTAAAAAAAAATTTTTTTTTTAACGTTTATTTATTTTTGAGACAGAGAGAGACAGAGCATGAGCAGGGGAGGGGCAGAGAGAGGGAGACACAGAATCTGAAACAGGCTCCAGGCTCTGAGCTGTCAGCACAGAGCCCAACGCGGGGCTCGAACTCACGGACCGTGAGATCATGACCTGAGCTGAAGTCGGCCGCTTAACCGACTGAGCCACCCAGGCGCCCCAACCCCGGCATTCTTTAGAAAGGCCGAGTAAGATAGCTTTACGCTTTGCCCTCCCGGGCCTGGAGCACCCACTCCCTTTCTCGTCGCAGAGGAGTGTTTAATCCAGATAATGTATCTGGTCGGGTAGGACTTCGAGGGTGCAAACTTGTGAGCGCATCCCCCTCTGACAGGCGCAGGCTTCCGGGTAGCCCACCTCTCCCCGTCTCTGTCACTTCCGGCCACCAACCTTCTAGGAAGCCTCCACCCCACTCCTCGGAGAGCGTTCTCTTTGTCAACTCAAGGCCGGGCCGCCCTCAGATGTTCCCTAGCCGGATTTAGAGGCCTGGGCTCTAGGCTGTGTGTTTTCACTCGGGCCCCAGCTGCAGGCCAGATCTTTTATATAACAAGTCTGGGCTTCTTGCCACAGCAAGACAGAGGTCAGCGATGCGCCTCCGTGGGTCTGGCAAGGCCAAGCTGTGCAGCTTTCCTCTTTTCCCGGGATGGGCTCCAGCCCTCGAGGAACTCTTAGCAACCTGTCAATATTGTGGCTGCGGGCAAGAGGTGGGAGAATTCTGATCAACGTAGGCATCCGAACCAAAATATGCACTCTGCCGGTCTTTGATTCCTGGGCCTTCTGGGAATTTTCTGCTTCCAGGTTTTGGGCTCCATTCACATTCCTGCTTGAGCCCCCTGGCCTGGCACAAGCCACCTCCTTCAACACTGGTGTTAACACTGGGAAGCTCTGAGGCTCTCCTGACGTCTCCCTAAGTAATTGGTGTTCCTTGTCTGCAGAGCACGGGCACGTCCCCAGAAAGGACTAGAGATGAGGGAGGGCCTTTACTGGGGAGAGACAAGGGAGCATGGACCAGGGTAGAGGGAGGGTGGGGAGGCGGGATTTACCAAAGTCCTTGCAAGCTTTTGTGTTGTTAGAAAACAGATGGGTGCCAGAACCTTTTCCTAATTTCTTTGACCCCACCCCTGCCTTCTGCCCCTTCTCTTCCAGCCACACTGGCGTAACACGTCTACTGTACCTGGCAGGCAGGCCCTCACTTTTGCCTCCTCGTTTGCCCCCTGCCCCAGAGCTAGCAGCTAGAGTGTGTGTGTGGGTTTGGAGACCACATCAGCTCTGGCGTTCCTGGGACATGCTTTGTAGTGAGGGCGGCAGCCAGAGTCAGGCCGAGCGGCTCCCCGCTCTGAACCTCCTAGAGCGAGCAAGAACCCTGCCTGTTCCAAGCAAGTTTCTGACCTGGGCAGCGAGCACAGAGCACCCGCCACTTAGGTAGCCAGGCACGCTGCATTCTCGAGTCTTCCTCGCGAGGCAGAAGACGGTTACCCAAGCCTTTGGGGCAGGGGAGGAAGAGAGGGGGATATAGGTCTTGTTTGGGGGTGTGGGTTGTTTTGTGAAGTTCTGCACGTTTGGAGCCAGGAAGAGCGATGGGAGAGAGCTGACCAGCTCTCCCAGAGACCAGCTTGGTGAGGCCCAAGGGAGAACTTGGGTGCGGTGGGAGTGGGGCACAGAGTGGCCAGCCCGTGGAGGACGGGCAACCCCTGTGTGGGGTCACCATCATCTGGAGGAGGTTCTTTGGTGTCCTAGAGGGCTTTGTGAGGATTCTCCAGGTCAATAGGAATGTTCTCCCCTCTCTGGACCACCTTCTTCCCAGGTCAGCTGGTAAACCGGTGTTGGCCACCGAGTGCTCTGGGCTGGCCCTGCTAGTGGCGGGGCTGGGGACAGGTGATGGCCGCACATGCCGGTGGTTGTGGCCACCCCTCCCTTCTTGCTGTGCAAAGCACGAGTGTCCCCAGGCACTCTTCTGGAGGGAGGAAGTGATCTCGTTGGTCTCATCCTGCAGACAGACGGCACCCTGGGCACCTGCTCTGCCTGGCCCCCTGTTCTACGCATCCCAGCCCTGCTTCCTCCATATGCTCCGGGTGAGGCGCGGAAGCCTCTATGGTAGACTTTTTTGTCTTCAGGCTTGATTTACCTCTTGGGGGAAAAAAACCCGGCTTAAGTCACGGAGTGTCTTGTAGGCCAGAGGCAGAGTGGCATACTTCGTCTGGGAAGCCTTCCCCTTCTGTGACTTTTCCCTTTGTTCTCTTTCTGTTCCCTGCTCTTCTTCCCAAGCCAGCACCTTAGCACTTAAGTGATAACACACAATTCCGCATGCCCGTCACAGGCTTTCCTTGTGGGTGTGGGGGGCCTGGGCACGGCGCCTGTTTTCCAAAGTGGCGAGCATATGGCCTGACGACAGCACGGCGCATTTGCAAATGGGTCCATGATGGAAAACCTGAGAGTTCCGTCGTCAACTGGAGGGCCAGAGACCGCGGCCTTGGCCACCTGCAGCCCGGGCTCTTGGCGTGGGCCGGCAGACCACCCTCAGAGCCTTTCCCTGCCTGTATTTCGCCAGGGTCCCCAAGGAGCTGATTCCCTGCTGAACTTCAGTTCGACATGTGGTTGCTGACCGTCTATACCAGGTCAGGCACCACGCCGTTCTTCGTGCCCACATAGGCGTACTGAGCCGTGTGGAGTCCAGGTAGAAACTGAGTTGGGTTGGGGGCAGTGGAAGAAGTTCCAGCTTGGAGGCTTTTCAGCTCCACGGGACCCCTGCCTTCTTGTTCTACCAGGCCGTTCTTTGGAAAGCTGTCCCCCACCCCCACCCCCAGCCATCCTTCCACATGTAGCTCTGGGAGCCCGGGAGCCCGGGAGCCCAGAAGCCCAGGCAAGGCTTCCTTGGTTTGACCCACATCCAGTGTTGCCCAATCCAGGCATCATCTGCACAGTTGGCTGATGTCACTCGCGGCGAGTGAGTAGCCCTGCTTCTCCCTCAGCTGCTCCCCTTGGGCCAGGGTGTTAAAATAAATCTGTTCCAATGCATGAATCCCCTTGACAAGCACGACATCTTGGTCTGCTGACCTCAAGCCCTATCCCACTTCCAAAGGATCGTCTGGAGTGACTGCTGCCATTGCCGTCATGCGGCATGGCTTGACCCCGGTTGTGCCATAAACGGTTGCTCTTTGAAGGGTAGCCTTCCTTCGCTGTACCCTGTGGAGACTTTGGCCCAGACCTCCGTGATGAGACCCAGAGAAGTGGCCTGTCTATCCACATGCGCTAGAAACAAGGAGCAGGGTGTGGTCCCCACTCTTGACAGTCTGAGTTCAGTTGGAGGGGCCCAGACCCATACTCGTGCACGGGCTTGCCTGACAGATACCCCAAGCCAGCGCGTAAACACCTTCAGACAGGGGATGATCTATTGAATTCAGTTCCTGGGGCTGCTATAACAAATTACCTCAAACTCAGTGGCTTAAAACAACATCACTTGCTTCTCTCGCAGATCTGGAGGCCAGAAGTCGAATTCTGTTTCACCTTCCAAGGTGCTGGCAGGGCCACGCGCTCTGAGGAGGCTCCCTGCGAGCCTTGGCTTGTGGCCACATCACTCCAGCAGCTGCCTCTGGGGTCACATCACCTTATCTTCTTCCCTAGGTGTCCAATTGCCCTCTGTCTCTCTTGTAAGGACACTTGTAATGGCGCTATTTGTCTGGATAACCCAGGATAAGCTTCCCACCTTGAGATCCATAATTTAATCACATTTGCAAAAACTTTATCGTAGAAGGTAACATTTACAGGTTCCAGGGATTGGGACCTGGTATCTTTGCAGGGTCATTTTTCAGGCTGTCACACCTAGTGACCTCATCTGCTACTACCTTGCCTCTCACTCACTCTGCTCCAGCCATGCTGGCCTCCTTATCATTTCCAAACACACCAGGCTTGCTCCTGCCTCAGGGCCTTTGTGCTTGCTGTTCCCTCCATCTTGCCCACTCTTACCTCAGATAGTCACATGGCTCACTCCCTCAGCTCCCTCACGGCTTCCTTCAGACATTCCTTTTTCAGCGAGGACGTCCCTGACCTTTACAATGACGTTCCCCTGGTGGCTCAGTCAGTCAGGCATCCGACTTTGGCTCAGATCATGATCTCGTGGTTCGTGGGTTCAAGCCCTGCGTCAGGCTCTGGGCTGACAGCTCAGAGCCTGGAGCCTGCTTCGGATTCTGTGTCTCCCTCTCTCTCTGCCCCTCCCCTGCTCTCTCTCTCTCTCTCTCTCTCTCTCAAAAATAAACATTAAAAAAAACTTTTTTTAAATGACGTTCCCCTGCCCAGCATTCCTCTCCCCTTTTTTTGCTGTGATTTTCTCTTATGTCCCCAAGCAGAACATCAACTCAGAGGGGACAAGGATTTTTGTTGTCTTGTGCCTTGTGGTGTCCCCGGCGCCTGGAACGGCACCTGACACGCAGTATGCGTTCTGTAACTATCTGTTGAGGGTGTGGACGATGTATATACTCTGGGCCCATCTGTCCAGAGCAGACGCGGAACAAAGGAGCAGCCAGCGCGAGGTGGACGAGTTAAGAGAGTTCCCCGAGGGAAAGGCTGGGAAGAGTTGGTAGGACAGGTCATCTTAGATGGACAGCCCCGGGCGTAGAGGTCCAGGGTGAGGCCAGGCGTGGAGATCCAGGGTAAAAGGGGAGAAAGGAGGCAGAGCTAGGCTTGCCTGAGTGGGATGAGTGGCGGGTACGGAGGGCCCGTGGGACGGATGGACGGTAAGACAGTGATATCGGCGGGCACTGGGGCAACGCAGAGGCGGCCGCGGTTGCTAGAAGATGTGGCCGAGCAGGGAGAGCTGGGGTACAGTGACCGAGGGAGATGACCCCCGTTGGGCGTGAATTTTCACACCCTTTCTCAACTCCCGTGCCTGCCCACCTTTCCTCCCTCCACCCCCTCACGCGCCTCAGAAGGAAGGAGGCAGTCGAAGAGTCTACGAGAGATGTTAGGGGAACCGCCGGCAGCCTGGATGGGGGCTACTTTTAGGCTGGTCTCCCCCGTCCCCCCTTGTGAGCACGGGATCTTCCCGGCGGCCGAGGGGCGATGGGCATTTCCACCCTCCCCTTTGCCGTCCCTCTGAGGAGCAGAGCCAGCGATCGGTAGGGTTGGTTTCGGAGCCCCCGGGAGGGGAGGTGCGTCCGTGCGTCCGCTGGGCCGAGGGGGCTCCTGGAGAGGGGCGCCTTCTCCTTACTTTGTAGTAGGAGCGGCGGCTCTCCTGAGGCTCTGTCTGCCGACACCCTAGTTTAGAGAGACACGGGCATTTGGAAGCAGACCAGCTGCTTGGTGGCTGTATTGCTGTCACGGCCAGGTTTACCTCGAGGGCTTGGGCCGCGGGCCCGCAGGACGTGCTGGGTGCCGTCTCCCTGAACGAGGGGGGTGTGGAGACTGGAGCCCTGGACGGTCTTCCTTGTGGCGCTAGCATCAGGGAGGGAGGGTGGGGCCGCTGTCTCCCCCTCTCCCCCGTCCCCCCCTCCCCGCTGTGTCGCCTGGCCCAGGAAAGGTCCTGGTCAGCAGCTGGGAGAGGGAAGAGCCAGGGAGACTCAGCCCCCTGTGGCCCCACGGTACAGCTGTCACGCAGGGCAGTCTGCCTCTCACCCCCCAGTTCTTCAAAACTGTTGGATGGTGAGTGGTGGAGGGGTTTTGTTTTTTTCTCCCCCCCCCCTTCCATCCTCCCCCTTTTCTGTTTGCAACAGCCTCTCGGGGGAGGTCAGCAGATCTGTTGGAGGAGATGGTTCCCAGGCCCTCATGGTTTGGCAGCTTGTGCAGAGAAGTTAGAGCCGGTTCCCCTGGAACATTCCCCCTTGGGCCTCTCCCTTGGAATGGAAGTAGGGGTGTTGGTGGTGGGAAGTGATCTTGTCCTCCTGGGCCTCATGCTTAAGCCAACAGCTTCCTCCCTCAGGTTGGGGCCCAGGAAGTGGGTCTCCAACTCCCTCTGTCTCGATCTTGGGCCCCTGGCCTTCTATGCAGCCAGGGCCAGGGGTTGGGGGGAGGGATAGGGCCGACTGAGAGCTCTGTTCTCACGAAAGGCAGAACAGGGCCCAAGAGAAGGAGTTGTGATAAAGCCAAGAGGGGTCAGGAGTCGGGGCTGAGTTCCGAATTCTGGCTTCCTCCTCGCTGAGAATGTCCCCTCCCATGTGTATTCGGGAGGACTTCGGGGCCCCCGACACTTATTCTGTGTACAGGGGAAAATCACGCAACGAGCTTGAGAAACCGGGCTACCCAGAAGTCTCTGCTTTGGTCAGAGTTGGAGGACGGGGGACCGCTGCTGACATTTTCGCCGTGCCGGACCCACAAAGGATCCAGGGCTCGAGGTTGCCAGTGGTTCCCCAAGCCCCCGATCTTTCGAAGCTGGTTGGGATGGGGAGGGGCAGCACTCGTCCTCAGCCTTGGGGAGCCCCCGGAACACATCCATGTGTAAGCTTCATAAGGGAATAAAGAGACGGTTGGCCTTCCTGGCACATCAGGGAAGGCTTCCCGGAGGACGTGGATTGGGGGAGAGGCAGGGCAGGTGGAGGCTGATGAACAGACGAGAGAGAAGCCTTCCAAGAGCCACCGCCTCCATCCAGGCAATGGTGTGGCTGCTTCCCTGGAGCCTGCCTGAGAAGCTGTTCTGTTTCACGGGGGTTTCTCTCCCTGCAGACCCCCCTGTCCTGGCAAGAGCTTGAAGGTGAGCGGGCCAGCTCCTGTACACACAAGCGCTCGGCATCCTGGGGCAGCACAGATCACCGAAAAGAGGTAACTGCTCCCTCCGCCTCCCTGGCCACGGTAGCTACGTCCTGTCCACACCCAGCACGGCGACGCGTCTGCTCCAACGTGGCCTCACATCTTCAGTCCCCCCTGCCTTGGTCTAGCCTTTTACTAATGAGATGGCTCCTTCGAAGCTGTCAGTGGCCTGGGGGGCCCGGCTTAGGAGTCCAGACCCTTCTGCCGGCTGGGGCTTTGCCATCGACTGCTGGTGCCCTCCAGCAGCCAAACGCAAGATGGGAGCCGCCGTTGTTCTCGTTTTACTTTGAGGTTGTGTCCAGATAAGGCAGTCAGAGGCTGGAGAAAGAGAGTGAGTTTCTGGGGACCGGAAGCCCCCAACCTCACTTCTTACTTAACTAGTCATCTAGCCTTGTCTCATTTTTTTTTTCTTAAATTTTTTAAAATGTTTGTTTATTTTGGAGAGAGAGACAGGGCAAGTGGGGCAGGGGCAGAGAGAGAGGGAGTCACAGAATCGGAAGCAGGCTCCAGGCTCTGAGTTGTCAGCACAGAGCCCGACGCGGGACTCGAACTCAAGAACTGTGAGCTTATGATCTGAGCCAAAGTCAGACGCTTAACTGACTGAGCCGCCCAGGCGACCCTAGCTTTTTTTTTTTTTTTTTCTTTTTAATGTTTGTTTATTTTTGAGAGAGAGAGAAACAGAGCACAAGTGGGGGAGGGGCAGAGAGAGAGGGAGACCCAGAATCTGAAGCAGGCTCCAGGCTCCGAGATGTCAGCACAGAGCCCGATGCGGGGCTCAAACCCACGAACTGTGAGATCATGACCTGAGCTGAGTGAGGTCAGAGGCTTAACCGACTGAGCCAGGCGCCCCAGCCTTGTTTTTAAAAGAAGAGAAAAGAGACGCCTGGGTGGCTCAGTCGACTTAAATGTCTGACTCTTGATTTCGGCTCAGGTCATGATCTCACGGTTCGTGGATTCAAGTCCTGCATCATGCTCTGCCCTGGTGGCACAGAGCCTGCTTGGGATTCTCTCTCTCCCTCTCTCTCTGCCCCTCTCCTGCTCATGTTCTACCTCTCTCTCTCTCTCTCAAAAATAAATAAAAAATAAACATTAAAAAAAGACTAGTGGGAAATACAAAGTATGTAGAGTTTGTAATTGTCAGAGTCAGCAAGTTATTTGCCCTAAACGTGGAGTCGCGGCATGAACCGAGTCTGATGGCAGCTCTAAAACCACTTTCTTCTTGGCAGGGGTCACAATTTGTGTGGCTCTGGGCTGCAGGTCTACTCTCCGAATGCTCTTTACTTTGGGCCCGTATTTAACTAGATCTGCATTTCCAGAGCATTCACCAGCTGAGGGCAAGGAGGTGGAGGGTTAGAGATGTGACGGGGATAATAGTCAAAACCGTTGATGATAACGCGTAATTGGTACAAGATCTGGAAGCCAGGACAAAATCTGATATTCCTTCTTGAGACCCCCGCTCCTGGCTCAGTGCCGTCTGCTTTCAACCTGGGGAGAATTCCTTCCACCCTTCCTGGTCCCGGGGCCTGTGAGATGGCCGCGAATGTCCTTGGAAGACTGAATTCAAAAACCTCATTTCCCATTTCTATTAATAGAGTAGTATTTCCACGCCTTTGGAATCTGGGAGAGACAAAAATGCTTTCGGCGTTGCGTATTTTTAATTTTTTGGAAACCGACCTATCCGATTCATCTTTCCAACTGATCCATGCAGTACGTGGTAATTTAAACAAACAAACAAACAAACAAACAAATATCTAGTGAATAAGGTCTCCAATTTGCCCAATGAAAGTATTATCACAGTTGTGAACAACACCACGAGAGGTTTTCCAGCCTCCTTTTATGTATTTTCACGGGCTCGGGCAGGAGCCACGCGTGGGAGGGGGGACCCGGTGCCCTTTAGCGTTGCTTCACCTGCCTCGGCCCCACCCCCACCCTCTCTCTGGGCTGCCAGATTACCAAGTTGAAGCAGCAACTGCAGAGGACAAAGCTGAGCCGCAGTGGGAAGGAGAAGGAGCGGGGCTCCCCGCTCCAAGGGGACCACGCCGTGCGGGGAGCACTGAGGGTATGTTTCCGCCCCCTCCCCAGGGCCCTGTGCCCCTTGTCGTCCCCCAGTCGCCATCCTCTCGGGTCTTACAGCTGTTGACAAGAGACTGCCACCCTGCATGTGCCGTGGCCGTGTGGCTGTCCAGGTGGTTTTAGCCAAAACTTGAACTCTGAGTGAGGCCGGATGGGCTTCTTGCCCTTGGGAATGGTTCTCCCCTCAACCCCTGCGCCCGTCTCCGATGGAGGCAGTGGTGAGCCTGCAGACTTATCTAAAAGCTCACTCTAGACCTCTCGAAGCGCTAAACTTCTGGGGAAAAGGCCACCAAGTTTTCCTGTAGCAATTGGCGACTGTCCCCAGATCCTCCTTTATTCCCTTGGTCCTGCTGTGTAGACATGACCTCACCCCCTGCCCCACCCCCACACCCCCATCAGAACTAGTAACTGTACAGGGCTTGGGAGTGGGGGGTGGGGGGAGAGGGGGGTCCGTGATTCCTTCATCTGCCTCCTCCTCAGGCGTCCCCTCCCAGCTTCCCCTCAGGGTCACCTGTCCTGCGACTCAGCCCCTGCCTGCACCGGAGCCTGGAAGGGCTCAACCAAGAGCTGGAGGAGGTATTTGTGAAGGAGCAGGGAGAAGAAGAGCTGTTGCGGGTGAGTGGGGCACACCCTTGACGCGGGACAGCCAGTGGCCCGGGGTTGGGGGGCGGACTTTTGCTCTCCAGGGGCTCCAGACCACGGAGACCTCAACAGAGCAGTGCAAACGCCAGCCTGCGCAAGGAACACAAATGGAGTCTGTTACGTTCAAATGGGCTTGGCCTTCAGGACGGCGGAGCTGGGCGGTGCGGCTGGGGCAGGCTTTGGGGGGCTGAGTGGAAAGAGAAGGGGCCGGGCTGGGTGGAGAGAGGGAGCTCCCCAGCCAGGGGGAAGGGGCTGGGCATCGCTCTTCAGCCATGGCACCAGCTCCCTGCTCCCTCGTCACCATCCCATCACTGTCCCCACCCGTGCCTCAGGAGTGTCATCACCTCTCCCCCCACGTCCACCTGGTGACCCACATTCATCCTTCATGCCTAGTTGCCCCTGTGCAGCCTCCCCATCCTCCCCCCCCCCGCCCCCCCCCTCACTCCCGGGCAGAATTATTTGCTACCTTTTCTGCAGTCTTAGGCACATTTTTATACTGACACAGTGCAATCGGAGAATGCCAGTTGGGCAGTATTAATATAATTCTAACGGGCACACACCTCAGTTTATGAGTTACTTGCTAGTTGATTTTTAATTTACGCGTATGTGGGATTTTAGACCCACCCAGACACACACACACACACACACACACACACACACACACAGTTTGGTGAGCTGCGGGTCCAAGTACCACTGATGGTTAAAAAGCGAGGCAGGGGTATATTCTACGTGATCATAACGTGCGTGCTTGTCCTGCCCTGGCTTGCGTGGTCAGTGGCCCGGTGGTCTGCCCCCTGTCGCGCTTCCCGAACGTTCGTCATCTTCGTGTATCCGGAGGAGGCCCCTGCCCTCGAGGCTTAGAGCCTGGTGGGGGCCTCACCTTGATGAAACCATACAAATAAACGCGTAATTCTAAATTGGGCCACAAGTGCTGTTTTCGGACCTAGCAAGGGCTTTCCCTTAAATTAGTGGCTTAAGAAAACCATGTCCTGCTGTCGCTGTGTGTGACGAATAGAGGGCAGACCAACCGAGGGGAGGGCCTGAAGGGTCACTGCAGCTCTGTTGGCCTGAAGACAGGGGCCTGAGGGTCCTTTCCCACCCTCTTCCCCCGCAGATCCTTGATATCCCTGATGGGCACCGCGCCCCAGCTCCCCCCCAGAGCGGCAGCTGTGACCACCCCCTCCTCCTCCTGGAGCCTGGCAACCTTGCCAGCTCTCCCTCCGTGCCCCTGGCATCCCCCCAGCCTTCGGGCCAGGCCAGCCGTGAGGAACACCGGGGTGCAGGCGAGGAGCTGGCGTCCGTCCCCAACGACAAAGGTAAGCTGAGGAGTCTGGGGCAGAAGGGCCCACGTGAGGTATGGGGGGGTGGGGGAGACTCCACGCCCTTTCTACCTCTAATCAATTTCACGCCTGGGAGGTCTCCTTCCTAACCGACCAGAATATCTTCGTGAACCATCTTTATTCTATATGTGACACCGGTAGTAATAACAGTCCTCCACACAGATTCTGATTGTTTTTTAAATTTTTTTTAACGTTTATTTACTTTTGAGAGAGAGAGAGAGAGAGACAGAGCATGAGCAGGGGAGGGGCGGAGAGAGAGGAAGACACAGAATCCGAAGCCGGCCCCAGGCTCTGAGCTGTCAGCCCAGAGCCCGACACGGGGCTCGAACCCGCGAACCATGAGATCGCGACCTAAACCGAAGTGGGATGCTTAACCGACTGAGCCAGCCACGCGCCCCCAGATTCTGATTTATAATTTATATCAAGTCTCCGCACCTGCACTTGTATTTCCTTCTGACTGTGACCCGGGCAAGCAGTGTCTCCCATCCTCATTTTTTGGCGAAGGCTCAGGATGCTGAGCCCGTTCGGGGGTCCACCGTGCACATCGCCAGCAACAGGTCTCAAGGTGGTTGCGAAAGATCTAAAATAAGCTTAGGTGGTCTCTTGCCCCCAGGGTCACACGGGCCCAGATTGAAACCCAAGCTTTCTGACTCCAGATCTCCACTTGGTCCTGTGTCCTGGAACCTTTACGGGAGGGCGAGACCCAAGACCTTCCTCCCTGCGATAATGATCGTCCTGTCCTAGAGCCCCGAGGAACTGCCTCACCGGGTTGGGTCCTCGCAGCACCCCGTGAGGGAGGCTGGTCAAGGGCATGACCTAACAATACACAGAGGTAAACAGAGCAGAGGGTAATAAGGAATAAACGTGAGATAAATACAGATAAGGTCAATGTTTGCAGCCTAGGCAAAGTACATTCGCCACGTGGAAAGGGAGAGGAATCTTATCCCACCAGCGGGGTTGAGGGAAGATGGCCTCTCTGAGTCGGCACAGGAGCTCTTCCTGGAAGAGGGGGTAGCTTTTCCAGACCATGGTGAGGAAGCAGCTGTGGCACGTTCGCAGCAGGGCAGGGTAGTCTTGGAGGAACATGGGGAGATGGAAGTTAGGATTCTTTAAAGTCAGACTTGGAGCCCCAGTTGCAGGCTACCTCCTGGGAATCCACAATTGATAACAGACCTGGTTTTTCCATCCACTCAGCTGTACTTTTTTTAATCCCGTACAAAGAGATACGGACTTTGGTAGGCCACCCCAAAGATGTTCTAAGGGAGAGGACGGACGGACAGCTGGGATTAGCATAATGGCCACCGGCCCCCTCACCGCGTCCGCCAGGGTCGCCTCTTTCCACCGAGGCCTGAGCCCAGGGAAGCGGAGACCTTCCTTTCCTTGGGCTCCACTGGGCTCAGCCTTGCTCTGTTTGCAGCCTCCTCTCCGGGCCACCCAGCCTGCCTTGAAGACAGCAGCCCATCTCCAGTCCTTGCCTTTGCCGCCTCCCCTCGGCCCAATCACAGCTACGTCTTTAAACGGGAGCCCCCGGAAGGCTGCGAGAGAGTACGTGTGTTTGAAGAGGCCACGTGAGTACCTGCTGTGGACAGGGCGGGCAGGGACGGGCAGGGGCAGGCAGGGGCAGGCAGGGGCGGGCTGGGGCGGGCTGGGGAAGGCGGGGAGCCCTGCACCGTCCCACCCGACTGGCTCTTCTTCGGTCTTGGACTCTCTGTCCCGGGGACGTTGTCAACTTCAGATGATTGGTATTGCACTTTTTCCACCATCAAACTTGTTGACATTACCTACTCTGAGCCCTTCAATCTTTGCTTATCGTTATCTCCATGGAAACCTGCTCTCTGCCCACATGCCAGCCACAAGTGCTGCAGGAGCTGGAAAGGAAACAGATCTGAAACCTAAACCCTTTGTTTCTTCTATTTTTTTTCCATCCCCGCGGAAGGCGTGAGCTTGCTAGACAGTAATCGGAGAGAGAGAGAGAGAGAGAGAGAGAGAGAGAGAGAGAGAGAGAGAACATACCAGTTCTCTCAGGCAGAGAGGCGAGGTGTCTTGTCCCCACCGCAGTGACAGTCCCCCAAACGGCCTCCTAATGGCTTCTGAGTCAAGTCTTCACCCTGTGGCTGCAGTGGTTCGAGTGTCATGAACTCCCAGACAGAAATGTCCAGTCCTTGCAAGGATGGACTATGGAATTGTCCCAACCCAGGTTGGACAACTCAGAAGCCATTCTGGTGTTGATTTTTTTTTTTTTTTTTTAATTTAAATTCTAGTTAGTTAACACGCAGTGCAGTATTGGTTTCAGGAGTAGAATTCATCGATTCGTCGCTTACATACAACGCCCAGTGCTCATCACAACACGTGCCCTCCTTAATTCCCATCCCCCTTCTAGCCCACTCCCCCCCACCCACCTCCCTCAGTTTGTTCTCTATCCTTAAGAGTCTCTTGTGGTCTGTTTCCCTCTCTCCTCTTCACCCCCTTTCCCATTCTGATGTTGATTGACTTCTGCTCCCTCCCATTAGCAGAGACGGCCAAACCTTTCCATATGCCCCTTAACAGGTGCCCTAAGAGCTCATTTCATTCCCCCTGCCAGTTTCATCGTCAGCGGGGCAGATTCTTAGGAAGATTTAAGTTATGGCATGTGAGCCAAGATGTAGCTAGGACAGGGTTTGAGACTTGAGAGCTCCATTCACGTTTCAGATAAAGGAGAGGACAGTCCATGGTAGCAGCAGGGGCCCATCTATAAGCCGGAGTGGGAGTTATGGAGAAAATCACAGCCCCCCCCCCCCAGGGTTTTTCTCCCAGCATCACTGTTGCCTTGGTACCTCTCCAAGAACCCTGGGTCCCCAGGGGTGGTGCGGAGGAAGAGGGCCACACCTCGCGGCTGAAGCAGGTGCTTCAGCCTGCTGAGTATACTTGAGTAACTCCGAGCTGGGGTTGCTTGTGGAAATAAGGCTGGTGCCTGTCCTGATCCTTCCATGGACTCATGATGCCAGCAGAGGTCTTAAAGTCATGTCCTGCGGCGTCCTGCCCCTGCGTTAACCCTTTCAGAGAGGTGGTGACCCACTGAATGCTTTCCGGGATGCCCTGGGATAGAAATTCCCAGCTCCTTGCGGCCTTCTCATTGTTATCAACTTTCCCATTGGGAAGGCCCCGCGTTTAGCAATTCTTTTGCCATGTTCTCCTTTTCCTACATGCTGATCCTATAAGATGGCCTGGGTTTCCCAGGGAAGAGGGGGAATCAAGCCCTTCATCGTCATGCCCTCTTGTCCTTTGAGGGGTGCTCGGTCTCCTGGGTCGCCATCCCTAAGTGTGCGTGCACACACCGATTCTTTTCAAACCTTCTTGGTCGGGGGGATACCTTGCCACTGTGGACTCCCCAGGGACCGCAGGCCTTCCCATGGGTCTTTGAGAGAGAGAGAGAGAGAGAGAGAGAGAGAGAGAAGGAGAGGGAGAGGGGCAGAGAGAGAGGGGACAGAGGATCCAAAGCAGGCTGTGCACTGACGGCAGAAAGCCCGACGCGGGGCTCGAGCTCACGACCCATAAGATCATGACCTGAGCTGAAGTTGGACGCTCAACCAACTGAGCCACCCGGGCACCCCCATCCTCATTCCTTACTCTAGAACTCCCTGACCTCACTCCTTTTATCCTTCCGTTTCCTCCACATGACCAAAAGGGTGGGGACGGTTGTTTCCTATTAAGGTCGGGCTCCTATTAAGGTCGGGCTGCCTTCTCCAGACGGTTGTTACCCTTGCCTCTCAGCAAGGGCTTTGAAAAAAATCACACCTTTCAAATGTGTTCAAAAATGAGATTCTTTAGGTCAGTAGATTTCAGTGGGGGACATCCTCCCCCCCCTCCCCCCACCAGGGGACATTTGGCAATGTCAGGAAACATTTTTGGTTGTCACAGCCTAAGGGGGGCACAGGTGCTCCTGGCACCTGGTGGGTAGGGCCCAGGGATGCGGGTAAGCATCCTACAAGGCTCAGGACAGCTCCCTGCCACCAAGAATTACCCAGCCCCACATGTCCATAGCGCTGTTGCTGAGAAACCCTGCTTTAGGCTATAAAAAGTCTTAGAAAATCACTTTGCCTGGGTCTCTGCTTTTGGGGAAGTGGCCTGCCCCCAAAACACTGCTTACTGATAAAATCTCTCAAATTAAAAGATCCCTTGGGGGGCGCCTGGGTGGCTCAGTCAGTCGAGCGTCTGACTTCGGCTCAGGTCATGATCTCACGGCTCGTGAGTTCGAGCCCCGCATCAGGCTCTGTGCTGACAGCTTGGAGCCTGCTTTGGATTCTGTGTCTCCCTCTCTCTCTGCCCCTAACCCACTCGCATTCTGTCTCTGTCTCTCTCAAAAATAAATATTAGAAAAAATTTTTTTAGAAAAGATCCGTTGGTTTCCTCTTCAAAAATCACATCATGAGGAAGTTCTCCTTCTGGTCTAGCTTTAATCCCTCCTGTTTCTAGATAAAGTAGATTTCCTGTGGTTTAACCCTATTCCTAATAAATGGAGAGCGGAGGGCCTAAAGACTGGCTTAGTAGCCTGTAGTTTTCTCCCGTTTGAACAGAGACCCAGCTCCCCTGATGCCCCCGTCCCTTCTCACTGGCTGTTTCTCTCCCTGTGTATGTGTGTTTCTCTCTCCGTCCTCCAGGTCCCCAGGCCCTGACCTGGCCTTCCTGACTTCCTGTCCTGACAAGAACAAAGTCCATTTCAACCCGACCGGCTCGGCCTTCTGCCCCGTCAGCTTGATGAAGCCCCTCTTCCCCAGCATGGGCTTCATTTTCCGCAACTGCCCCTCGAGCCCGGGGTCCCCCCTTCCCCCTGCCAGCCCCAGGCCACCGCCTCGGAAGGATCCAGAGGCCACCAAAGCCTCCTCGCTGCCATTCGAGCCGTGGCAGCGCACCCCGCCATCAGAAGAGCCTGTGCTTTTCCAGAGTTCCCTGGTGGTCTGAGGGCCCTGACCCCATCACTTCGCCATGGAGACCAGTGCCTTGGTGGCAGGCCCCTCTCTAGCTCCCCTGAGGTGGGGGATGAAGGAGCCCTTCCCTTCCGGCCTTCGAGCACTTTCATTTATCGTGTCAAAGCCCCGGGTCCTCTTTCTGGCGGACACCGGCCCCTCCGAATGTGAGGGGACCTGCCTTCTCCACTAGCAGCTGGGCAGCTCACAAGTCACACCTGTGTTCTTGCCGCCTCTCTCACTTGGTGGAAAACTCACCCCCGAAGGTCTTGGGTCCCCCACCCCCGGGTGTGAGTCCAAAGGGCTGTATATGGCGCCCTTGACCTTGTCATGGAGCAAGCTGCCCATGATCGAAGGAGAGGGGACCCCACAGATGTCCTTCCCTCTCCCCGCCCCCCCCCCCCCGGACACGGAGGAGGAGACATGAAGATATATACCCCCTCCCCATGCCTCCCTCTCATTGGAGGAGCCGACCAAAGCAGCCCTCAAGGGCCAGAACACTTGACCAATGCAGCTGCTGGCAGAGATGGGAACCAAGCGTTTTCCCAAGTGGCATTTTCATCTCGCTTTCACCCTAAGATTGTCTTAAGCAGCGGCCCGGCTTGCCCAGCCCCAGGTGGGCAGTGGGGGAGAGGGACAGCTGGCATTCCTCCAGGTGGCAAGCGGCGACCCTCCACCCTCCACCTGCCCCAGGACTGGGTTGGATTAGAAAAATGCCTATTTTTCTTGTATCGATGTAGAAACTCTATTTTCTCCCAAAGACACTATTTTTGCAGCTGTTTGAAGTTTGTATATTTTCCGTACTGCAGAGCTTACGCGAAATCGAAGAATGTTAATGTTCAAGTTTTCTTATCCTGTGTTTAGAAGTTGTTTTTTTTTTGCAGATCTTGGTGTTAATAGACCAAATAAATAAGTATTCCCAGCAGCCTGAGGTTCTGTTAGACGTGATTTGGGGGGGGGGGGGGGGGGGGGGGAGGGGGGAGGGAATGGGATAGAGATTGGAGGTATTATATTGATCATTTCCTGCTTATCTTCAAGAGGGGTCTTTACTGAACACGTAAGGATGTGGATGCGGGTGTTACATGAATGTGGGCGTTGTGTGGATGGACAGTGTTCCTGTCCTCAGGTCACTAGGCTTGGATTCTTTACACGGACATCTAAGCAGCAGGTCCGTAGAAAGGCTGTCCAGATGAAGGGTGTGGCGGAGGTGGGGTGAAGGAGTCAGTGGGGAAGCCGGAAGTCAGTGGGGATGAGTCCGGAAAAGCTCCCTAGAGAGAGTGGGTTTCAGAGAGGACGCGAGGGGGGACCAAGTTTGACGTCGTGTGTGCTCCTTGCACCAGCCAGGGGAACAAGACGAGAGAATGGCAAGCAGGCTGAAACTCTGGGCGCAGTTTTAGGGAAGCTTTGGCCTTTCTGGAGCATTCTTTCCATCTCCTGAGTACCCACGACACAGAGGGGTTTGCAGCCTCTCAGCTTTATTGTGCTGCACCTGTAAGAGCTCAGCAGCTTTGAGGGGAAACGGAAACAGCCACCCCAACATTCCGAAGGCGCTTTGCGATTTACAAACATTATCACCTGGCATCCGATCCCTACTGGAGGGGCGGAAAGTTGACTACCCCAAGAGCAGTTGTAATAACTACAATCGCACCTGTCTTGTAAGGCCGCAAGACGAGCTCCTAAGGCAGGCTATCCCTGTAGGCATTGGCCCGGTGAGCATCAGAAACCCTGTTAAGTGCTTGACCTAAAATCTTACCGAAATATCGCAACAACACAGAGAGCGAGAGAACTGGATAAATCCCGCTGTACTAATGAGAGAAAGACAGAAAGATTGTATAGCCTCACCCCAAAGGCACAAAGTGGGGGAGCTAAGATTGGGAAGCAGATCATTTGAATCCGGTGCCCATGCTTCTGACCACAGTGGTCTCCTGCTTGTTGGTATTTTCCCATTAATTTCAGATGAGGAAACTTGACTCAGAGGTCAAGAGAATTGTTTGAAGTCCCAGCTGGTGAAGAGGCAGGGCGGGGACTGGAACCTAGGTCTCTCACCCCAGCTACTGTTTGGTGCCCTGGAATCACAGGCTGATTCAGTGGAATAAGCCACAGGGCGAGACAGCAAATTGTGTGTGGGGTGGGGGGCACCCCTCATTAATAGAAAGGAGACAGGGGTTTGAAGACAGACCCTGTCTTCTTTCTCTTACTCCCCCCCCCCCCCCAAGATGTTTGGCCTACCCCCAAAGCCTTAGTGAGTCAGGCCCGGAGTGATGGGTGTGGTGCTGCCCTGAGTTTCCTTCCTTTGCCTGAGGCTGTGCCAAAGGAGTGAGCTGTTAGAAGCAGAGAAGCAGCCTCTACCCAGATAGCAGCCCAGAGTCCATGGATTAAGTGGCACTTGGGGGTTGTAGGGGAAAGTCCTGGGGTCTTGCCCTAGCTCTTGATGCAGGCCCAACACTTGGGTGAGGGAGGGGTCCAAAAAGGCGGTCCTTTAATGGGAAAGAATCTGGAGGGTGGCAGGCCCATTGCTGGGGATGCATAAGACCCTGGAGAAAAGCCACTTCCATTTCCACTTCCAGGAGGTGAGGAAATCCGATCAGAGTTGAGAAAGTGTCAGGACGAATAATGCCTTAAACTCGCACAGCGCACTTCACGGTTTACGAAACGCTTTTCACAAACCTCGGCCCATTTGATCCTCAGAACAGCCGAGAGGCGACAAGGTGACTAATACTAATTGAGGCCGGGAAAACTGCCGCTTGGCACGGAGACAGCACGCGTAGGTTAGCCTAACCCTTGGAAGCCTACGGATGTGCTCTGGAAGGAGGACCGCTCTCAAACGCCTGGTCTTCGGGCAGAGGGCGAAGCGCTGACGCGTGGCAGCAGCTAGGGGGCGCTGAGGTTCCACTGAGACTTTCCTGGCGTTAGGACCCAGCGGAAGCCTGACCGCTGACTGGGAAAGAGACGGGGGGATTTGCCCAGCTGGCCGCAACCTCCTTCCCACTCACCTGTCTGTCTTCGCACAGCGTAGCCAATTGCTGACCTCCACATCCTCATACGTCATCACTCCCCGCCCGCCTAGCTCGTAGGCCATCCCGTCGAGCTCCGGGTCGCAGCTGTCCTCGGACTTGCCTGATCGGAAGAGCTCGAGGGCGAGGAATTAACTTCGGGGCGGCTGGCTCTCTTGGCCACCAGGGTCGAAGCCAAGGTTTCAGGGTAGATCTCCGTTCCTTGGGAGCGGTTTCCGGGTCCCGAGGCGTTTCCCCCTCGGAGGCCCTGAACTGGCACCTCTGGCGGTGGCTGCTGGGGCCTGCTGAGCAGCGGTCGCATGCAGCTCCTATGAGGCCCCTGCCGCCGGTCGGCGATGTCCGGCTGGAGCTGTCCCCGTCGCCGCCGCTGCCGCTGCCGGCTGTGAGCGGGTCTCCGGTCGGGTCGTCCGGGCGTCTCATGGCCGCTAGCAGCTCCCTGGTGCCCGACCGGCTGCGCCTGCCGCTCTGCTTCCTCGGCGTCTTTGTCTGCTATTTCTACTATGGGATCCTGCAGGAGAAGATGTGAGCAGATCCCCGGGGCCGGAGCGCATGCTTGACCCCCTGTCTCGCCCCTGTGGCCGCGTTCGCGGGCCTCCCGCCCCTGAGCAGGGTGTCCCCTCGTGCCCGCCCTCCCAGCACCCCGACCCCTTGGCGGCCGCCGCTGTGCCTGCTCAGGTTTCCAAAACGCGAAAGTTGGTCTCCGAATTCTCGGGACCTGGTTAGTTTTCTTCCCTTGTTTTTCTTCCTTTTGGATCTGAAAGGCCTGCGTTTTACAGGCTGAGAGTTCTACCCCCACACAGGTTTGCGTGCCTGTGCCGCCGGCTCCTCTTTGGTCCTTCCAGATGTTTGCAGACCGCGGGTTCTTTTGCCCTGGGCTCTGCTGCTGTAGCCCGTACCCCTTCATCCGCTGCGTGGGGTACCTCGTTTCACCGTCTGATGTGCCACGTTTCCTCTAGCTCCATCCCCTAGTCTACGGGATTCGCAGGCCGGGATGTCTGGTTTCTAGATCCATTAAAATCAGCCCCTCTTGCGAATGAGGCCAGTGATCCTTCCAAACTGCC
The DNA here is from genome assembly GCF_018350215.1 of Panthera leo. NCBI lineage: Eukaryota > Metazoa > Chordata > Mammalia > Carnivora > Felidae > Panthera > Panthera leo. The sequence continues at coordinate 35,576,311 of NC_056692.1, forward strand.
CCTTCGTTCAGAGAAGCAAGATCATTTTAAAGCTTTTCGTGGTTCCGGACATACTAGATGACCCTGAGGGAAACACACTAATTCCTCTCCTTCCCCGCCCCCCCCCCCCCTTTTCGTTCTTAGAACAAGAGGAAAGTATGGGGAGGGAGCCAAACCGGAGACATTCACTTTTGCCTTAACCCTGGTCTTCATCCAATGTGTGATCAATGCTGTGTTTGCCAAGATCTGTGAGTACCTGTATAGTAATGCGTTGCACGCTCTCTCCCTACCCACCCGGCTCCCAAGACCTCCACCCTCTTTAGCACTTTCGCAGCCTCTCTGTTCAGTGTACCAAACGAATGGCTTTGGAACGGGGTACAACCCTGTTTCCTCAAATCAGACCAACTTCTGAGTCAGAAACGTGCAGAGAATGGGCCTTCTGTGTTCCAGATCCCCGCGGAGAATCCTTACTTTTTTTTCTTTTCTGTTTCCCTTTGATTTTCCTTTATGCATCAGCTTCAAACATGTTTTGAGCTTCTCTCTTTGTTCCCTGGGGGCTGCATCAGGGCTAACTAGTCCCTTGAACTGAATGAGCCCCCATCCCTGCCCTGCATGTGGTCTTGGGTTAGGCGTAGGTGAGACTGGGGAGCGTAATCTTCAGAGACTTCCCAGGCTAAGAGGACAGAAATACCTTGTGCTGCTCGTCTTATTTGACAGGTTCCTTTCATGTGGCTTCCGACTTTTGCTCAGTAGTCCATCCTGGGCCCACCAGGTTTCTCTTAACATGTTTTTTTGGTCTTCTCCCAGTGATCCAGTGTTTTGACACTGCGAGGGTGGATCGCACTCGGAGCTGGCTCTATGCTGCCTGCTCGGTCTCCTATCTGGGTGCCATGGTCTCCAGCAACTCAGCACTACAGTTTGTCAACTATCCGACTCAGGTGAAACCTCAGGGTGGGAGGAGGGTCGGCTCAGCAGTAGTTGGAAAAGAACGAAGGCTCCTTCGCTCGGGCCCGTGGCTTAAATAAAAGGAGAATGGGTTGGAGAAATGCAGAGGGCAAAGAACTAGAGAGCTGAGGTTTAACGGTGGTGGGTTGGCCATGACAGGCTGCGGTTTCTGCTGTAGGCCCCACAGTTACTCATCCTGACGTAGCACGGGGCCTGGCACGTCACCGATGGCTCAGATATTATTTGCTGAATTTAATTTCAGGTCCTTGGTAAATCCTGCAAGCCAATCCCAGGTAAGCAGCAGAAGATGGTCCCCATCTACCGTCCTCACTCTTCCTGTCGGAAGCCCTCTACTCCTCTGCTAGAGCTGTGTATTCCTTCGGATTCGTCATCCCATCTCCGCTGTCTTGAGAGTCGCCCCTCCGTCCCTTCCTGCTGCCATCCTGTCATCCGTATCACTTCCTGTGGTGTTGGGGGTGCATGAGCTAGAGGCTGACCTAGTCTGCTTCTCGTGCCGGTCATTTTGGCGTCCCATGTGTTTACGTGGTCATTAGACACTCTAAATCCTATTTTGGGGGCGCCTGGGCGGCTCAGTCGGTTAAACGTCCGACTTCGGCTCAGGTCATGATCTCGCGGTCCGTGAGTTCGAGCCCCGCGTCGGGCTCTGTGCTGACAGCTCGGAGCCTGGAGCCTGTTTCCGATTCTGTGTCTCCCTCTCTCTCTGACCCTCCCCCGTTCATGCTCTGTCTCTCTCTGTCTCAAAATTAAAAAAAAAATAAAAAAACGTTAAAAAAAATTTAAATCCTATTTTGTTGAAATAGGATTTGTTGAAATCCTATTTCATGCTCAGGGTGGAGCCCGACTCGGGGCTCGATCCCACAACCCTGGTCATGACCCAAGCCAAAAGCAAGAGTTGGATGCTCAACCGACTGAGCCACCCACGCGCCCCCTCTCAATCCCATTTTGATCGTCAATTTCTTTCTCTAAATCTCTCACTCTTTTCCCTTATCCCCACCCTTGCCTTGTTCCTTCTTGGACCTTTCACCTTTGTTCTCTCCCTTTTCCCTGCCTTATACCCTTTGTTCACCCTGTTGCCCAATCATCTCTGTCTGGGAGCCAGCCTTGCACACCTTCCTCTTACCGTCTATAGGCCTTCCTTCTCAGACATTGTTTTCTCCCATGAGTCTTTTCTTGGCCCTCCAGAGAAGAGTGGTGGGCTCATCAGTGCCTGTGGGTACCGGAATTTTCCACTCTTTCTTCCCTGTAGTCATGCTCCTTGGAGTTACCCTCTTGAAGAAGAAGTACCCAATGGCCAAGTACCTGTGTGTGTTGCTAATTGTGGCTGGAGTGGCCCTTTTCATGTACAAACCCAAGAAAGTAGTTGGGATAGAAGACCACACAGTTGGCTACGGAGAGCTGCTTCTGGTACGTGGTCCTCGTGGGAAAGGCAGCCTTTTCCAGTAATCACAACCAAGGAGCATCCCCACCTGGGGTTATATGTCTTGAGAGAGATCATGGTGCTCCGTATGCCCCCCACTTCTGGTCTTTGCCTCTTGCTGTGTGGCCCCTGGCTCTGCGAAGGCCGTAGCAGGAGGCCTGAAATATTTAACTACAGCTCAGCCCTCCCGGGGAGGGGACGACTCCGAGGCCTGCATTTAAACACTGGTGTGAGGCCAGAGCAAACAGGGAAGGAATAGTGTGTCTCTCACTGTAGCTTTTCTGAGAAACCTGGAAGCCAGAGTTTAAAAGAAAAGTACAGTAACTGTTGCTTGCTGTGTATTAGGCATTGCCCCCAGTGGCTTACCTATTCGTTGGTTACTTTTTACAACGATAACCTTACAACGTACGTGGTGTTCTCTTCGTTTTCCATACGAAGGAAGTGAGACACAGAGAGGTTAAGTCCATTGCCGTGGTCACACAGCTATTAAGTGGCCAGAGTTCATGGCTAACTTTGCCCGGGGTTCCAGTCTGGGCAGTGTGACCGCAGAAGCCAGTCCAGAGCACTGCTCCAAGCCGGGAGGCCAACACGCCAGGACTAGATTCCCTGTCCTTGCTATAACAAAATACACGCATCATCACAATGTGTTCCTCTGGCCCCTGCACACGAAGCTTCATGGCGTTGTGTTGGGAAGTGGGAGGCGTCCCGTCCTACTCTGATTACATTATGACTGTTGGGGCTCAGATAGGCTGTCGTTCTAGTGTCTGGGGGGCGGGGGGAGTGAGCTATCGTGATCTCTCCTGACTGCCCACCCGTGACCGCTCGGCAGCATTTTGTTCTGAGGGACTCTGTCCTAAGGCAGCGGCTTTGTGAGGAGGTCTCAGAAAACTGAGAGTACCGTGTCCTGGGACGGGGGGTGGCGGTGCGGCCTGGTGGCCTCACTGCCGGCTGCACCCTCCCTCTCTTTTCCAGTTACTGTCTCTGACCCTGGACGGACTGACAGGCGTTTCCCAGGACCACATGCGGGCTCACTACCAAACGGGTTCCAACCACATGATGTTGAACATCAACCTTTGGTCGACATTGCTGCTGGGAGCTGGTAAGGAGCAGTTTTGCTGTTCTTTCCGTTGTGTCACCAGAGGCCAGACCACCCTCCGCCAGTTGACCCCCAGCGCAGAGGCCAGTTGCTAACTTTGCCCAGGCCAAGGGCCTTTCTTGGCTCAAAGGGGCCCTTCTGTCCAGCCCCCCGAGAAACCTTCCTGGAGAAAGCTTCCCAGCAGGCTGTGCTTGCTACTCATTGCACAGTCAAGGCTGGGTCACGGGGGTGCCTTGGGAACCCAGGGAGAGAGATGAGATGTTGGTATTTGACGTGTACCGAGTATAGTTCGAATGTGGACGCATTTGCTTTTAAATCAGCGCTTCCTAACCTGTTTTTCAAATCCGGACACACGCGGGAAGTATTTTTTGTACAGCCCAGTGGGCTTCACGGAGGAGGCTGCCGATGGCTGGAGGTGACCAGCACTCGGGGCTCCACTGAGCTGGCGATGCGTGGGGCAGTATCTCCCCAACACGCGAGGATCCCTGATTCCAGTGGCTTTGGCAGAAGCGACGAATCGATTCCCAAGCGTCTCTCGGAAGAGTCTTTAGTTAGTTTCTCTAATCGGAAGACTAGGAGGCTGCCTGACGGGACAGTACAGACTCCTTCCGCGCATTCTCCTGTGGGGTACTCCAGTGGGTTGTGCGCAGGCACGCGCACCATTACAGGCATGGGACGTGCGCCACTCACCCCCAGATGTCTTTCCCTAGGAATCCTGTTCACTGGCGAGCTCTGGGAGTTCTTGAGCTTTGCCGAAAGATACCCTACCATCATCTACAACATCCTGCTCTTTGGTCTGACCAGCGCCCTGGGGCAGGTGAGCGCATCACCACAGGGTGGCGTGGCTTCCCTGAGAGAGACTGACCCGGCTTGGGGGGAAGAGGGTGGGCCGAGTGAGCCCCGACGGCCCCTCGCAGACCTTAGACCTGGTGGCGGGTCCCCGAGAGCCAGGCCGACCCCCACGTTCTCCGTCTCTCTAGAGTTTCATCTTCATGACGGTGGTGTATTTTGGCCCCCTGACCTGCTCCATCATCACGACAACTCGCAAGTTCTTCACCATTTTGGCCTCTGTGATCCTCTTTGCCAACCCCATCAGCCCCCTGCAGTGGGTGGGCACCGTGCTCGTGTTCTTGGGTAAGTTGCCGGCAGAGCTGGCCTCGCTGGGCACACGGAGGGTGACAGCGCTTGGGATACTTTCTTCCCCCCTGAAACGTTATACTCATGAAATTTATGTCGTTATTTTAGAGAAGACGTTTTTAAAAGAGGAAAGGAAAAAAAAAAAAAAAAAGAGGAAAGGAAGCATCGCACCTAATCCACCCTTCCTAACGTACGTTTCATTTTAGTGATGTTCCTCTGGTGACTTAAGTTTCCCCACGCACCGAATAGGATAAAATCATTATACTTACTCCCTACTGATTGGTGCTGCCGTGGATGCGCTGAGAGAACTAGCTAAGAAGTCTTGACGTTCTTTTCTTTTCGTTGTACCGTATTTTATTCTATATATGTAATTACCTGTATCTTGGTGATTTTTTTTTTTTTCCCCTCCGAGGGAGTCCACTAAAACCGGTGTTTGCACGTTAGTTTTATTTAAAGCTCCCAGTGTTGGGGGGGGACTAAGGCTGACCGTCCCCTCCCCTCCCCCTACCCTCAAAATCATTGGTAGGTTGCATTTCTCCTCATAAAGCTAAGCCCATCTTTTCCCTTTCCTTAGGTCTCGGTCTCGATGCCAAGTTTGGGAAAGGAGCCAAGAAGACGTCCCACTAGGAACAGAGAGGCTACCTTCACTTCAAGCATATTTAAGTTATTATCTCAGATACGGACATCTCTTGGGCAAATGGACACAATAGGGAAAAAAGACTGGGACTGGGTTCCAGTCTGTTTGGGGTTTTTTGGTTTTGTCTTGTTTTTTGTTTGTTTTTTTTAAGAAAAGGAAGCAAAAATCACATATTCTGAAAGAAGCCCTTGGATTTTAACAGGACAGAGTTGGCAGTTTCTGTTCTGGCTGACCGGGAGCACAGCCCAGGGCAGAGACGAGAGCTGACGCTCTTTGCCCAGGCTTCCTGCCGGCTGTAGGTGCCCTGGTTGGGTGGCTAATTCCCCCAAGCGCCCAAGCCTTGCCGGGAGGAACTTTAATAGGTTTGCAGTTGTGATTGTGGTCTCCACTCCCACAGGTGACGGTCCAAACATGCCAGGACGGGGGGGCTGGCCGTTAGAGCCAGAGAATATGAAAATCACTTCCTCTCCTCAAGCTCTGCTGGGCAAATCTGTCTTTAAGAACTCCAGATCTCTTCTTTCCTCAAGAAACCTCTCTTGAAGTCGTGGGGGGAGGGAAATGAGTCCAGAGCCACAGCGGCTGCCGCGTTTTCACGTTTCCCCGCGGCCTCCCCTTCGGCCAGAGCTCGCGCGAGCCCCGAGTGGAGACCCAGCGTATGTATCATGAACAGCTTGGGAAGGTCGCTTCCCTCCCTCCGTCTCTGCGTCTGTTCTCGGTCCACCTGGTCCCCTCCTGGGGAGGCCGGATTAATCCTATTCCCCTGTCCCCGTCAGCTGCTAAAGCATTGCGGTCCTCCTGCCGCCGAGGCTGTGCCAAGGTGTCCCCATGCCAGCTCCTGCCTGTTGAAAGGGATGCTGGCGGAAGGCATGGTGGCTGGGGCCTGGCACAGAGCCTCTGTCAAGTTTCCTGGGTGGCAGTGGCGGGGGGGGGGAGAAGGCGGAGCGTGGAGCAGAGCCACCTGCCCACTGCTGCCTTCAGAGTTGGAAACCGCAATCCTCCACGGGCCGAACTTTACACATGAAAGTGCATTTCCACCAGCTGCAACTTTCACTCCATCTGTTCAGCAGCCCCAGCCCCTTGGCTCTCCAGATGGGAGCCCAGCCGCCTTCCTGAGCGGCTGCCTCGCCACCCCTACCCAGCCTTTCAAGCCAGCCTCGCTTGCGCTCCTGTCGCTCTCTAGGGGCCCTGGTGTCGCTGCAGTTCTGCCCCCAAAGGCCCCCTCTCATTCTGTACTCCTCCTTGAGAGAAGAGGTTTTAAGTACATCTGACTGAACTTCCTTCCTTCTCCACCCCTTCTCCCTCTCTCTTCCCCCCCCCCCCCCATCCCAAAGTTTGCATCAGTTAGCTCCTTGGACTGATGGTTCTTTCAGACTGTCTTCTGTGGATCGGATAGGTGGCTAGAGCATGTATGTGACCGGGGCCGGGAACCTGTAGGCGATCCGCATGTGGGCCTGTTGTTCCAACCCTCCGACCAATCCCCTCCGCCTCCAGCCGCTGCCCTTCCCAGAGATGCCTGATACTAGGCACCAAGAGCAAGACAGAATCTTCAGCGGGCAGCGTGGCTCTCACCTGCCACCAGGGCAAGTACGTCCTACGTGCTGTGCGCCAAGAGCACGGTGCTGGCCTATCTGTTCAGTCCCGTCTGTCCAGCTAGCCCCTCCCTACTGTGCCACCTACTGTGAACTTGCTGGGAGTTGGAAGCTGAGGAGGACCAGTACTTACCCTCTGGGGGGGTTCACAGCCTACTAGGGAGACAGGTAAACAAATCACTGCGTCTCAGACGCGCAGAGCTAACAACGAAGTGTCTGGGCAAGGTGAGGCTTGAGCCCGAGTGTGGGAAGATGAAAGGAGGGGGGAACGGAGCCAAGCGGGAACTGGGGTTTAAAATCCCTGCCTCTCCCACCCCCCCCCCCCCCCCCGCCCTGACCCCGCCATCCTCCTGCCTTCAGTCAGTTCAAGTGGGAGCAGTGACCGCGCTGACGCGTCGCTCGGCTCAAATGGGACAGAGGTGAAGGTGTGGCGTAAGTTGCCATTGTGTTTTGGGCGGGGCATCCTTACCTACAGGATCGCGGGAGCCAAGCGCGCCAAGTTAGACCGAAGTCGGCAACATTCTGTTAGGGCTGAGACTGTGAAATACCAGACAAGTTCCGACAAAAGTAGTGTTGATCGCTAACCCTGGGCGGCCTGATGCCTCAGGTTGCTACAGATCAAAGGGCTTTCATCTGCAGTTAATTCTCAGCTATGTGCAGAAGGGAGGGAGCCCGCACACACGTTTCCCCAAGCACTGTGTTTTTCGTTTGGGGTATGCTGTACTTAGGCCTATTTTGGTCAAGCCATCAGGTCGACCTCCTCGGCTGTTTATGCTCAGGCTGGTGGCAAAAGCGGCTTGTCTCCTTCCTGGACGCCTCATAGCCTAGTGCGAGGGGAGCGACCCACCCGTGCGACTGGGGGTAAAAACCTAGGGCAGGCTATTCCGGAAGTAAACATTAAGAGGAGGATTCTATGTTGTTTTGAAAGGGACAAGAACGGGCAATCTTTTCAGGCGAGGCACTGAGGAACGGGTAGTGTGTTTTCCCACAGCCCCGCACACCCTTCCGAAGAGGACCGAGCAAGCACCTGTCCCTTACAGAGATGGAAAAGCAGATTAGGGAAGGCCGGAAGACCCGTGGTAGGTCCTTGGGTATGTGCCCGAGAGAGAGCGAGAACTAGAACTCAAGTCCCCCAGGCCCTAGTCGCGTCTTAGACCTATGCCCTCAGGGAGAAGCCAAGCCCCTCAGGAGGCCCGCTGCCTCTGCTGTCCGCTCCCGCCGGTCAGCGGGACAGTTTGCGCGTTTTATCAGTCGGTGGCGTGCTGGTCGCTTTCTCCAGATGCCGTGGCAGAGAAGTGTCATCGTGGGTCTCTCCACGATCGTTCAACCCCTCCCGCTGGGAACACGCCAGCTGTCTTTAGGAGCCGCGATCTCATAGATTTATTGGACTCCTTTCCCCAAGCTCTGTAGTTCCTCAAAATTTGCCCTGACAACACTCCTGGGGAGAAGCTAGGGCAAGGCAAGTCTCCCCACATTTGGAATAGGGAACCAGGAACCCACCCAGGCGCGTCAACCGGAAGACCCACGACTGCGGGAAGACGGGGCCCAGAAGCGAGCCTGTACTCCCTGCGGGTGGGGTCAGCAAGCGAAGCCAGTGGTTCCCGGCTGTTTGGATATCCTGGTCCAGCCGAACTGCAAATGATTTGGCGGGGGGGGGGGGGTGGGGGGGGGTGGGGGGGGGTTGCTGACAGAGGTGTTTCCATATTTTTTTTCAAGTGAGGACATTAAAAAAACAAAACGAGTATCAACCATTATGGCTGATTACAAGACGTTTTAACTCCCGAAATTTTTAGGAGGGGAGCAGACTGTGGGGGTCAGGGAGCTTTCCGGGAAGGGCTGTAAGAGGGAGACTTGGCATCCTGCTCCAAGATCCACTCCCCAAATGTTCCGGCCATGGCTTTGACCAGAGCACCCGGAGTTTTACTCTGGAAGGTTTTCACCTACGGATGAAGGCCAATTTCTGACAGGCATAGTCCTTACGCTGGGAACCGGTAGGCTATGCCTGCCACGGCAAGAGGGTGGGAGGGGGAACAGAGAGGGTCTTGGAATAGGAAGTGATCTCATTCAGTGCCTTCCACTCGGCTGAGGCGCCAGTCCACAAGGGCTGGTGGGTTCACTGTCCAAGTATGCCGGATTCCCTGTTCTTTCAGGGAGAGGTGGAGGAGGGAAGAGATTCAAGGCCTGCGCGGAGGGGAGGGACGGAATGTTTCTTCCTGCCCACTTCTGTGTGTTGTCATGGCATGTGGGTGGCCAGAGCTAGCAAAAGCACTGCGTCTTAGTTAGGTTCGGGGTGGACACCGTTTCCTCCTACTCGGGATCTAGAACTACCACATTGAGAGACCACAGCTCTAGAAGGAAAGTGTCACCCATGCGAAAGTTTGGGACTTCCTGAAATTGTATATAAAAGTGTGTGTGTGTGTGTGTGTGCGCGCGGGCGCGCACGCATAATGACACCAGTGCTCACACACAAGTCAAGCCAGTGGGTTCACTTTTCTGTAACGAGCCCGCAGCTCTCTTCAGATTCTCAAAGGGGTTCGTACATAGGATCCACCGTAATCAGGGGGCTCGTTTCATGAAAAACGGTTTCCCAACAGACGGTTTTCCCAAAGAGAGCGGTGTAACTGGGCAGGCATCACCGCAAAACTCCAGCTCTTCTCGGAGGTGGAGTGGAGGTTGCAGAGATACGCCAGGAGAGTAACCCACCCAAGTTCATTTCCGATTTTCTCCTGGCCCCTCCCGCGCCCTTTATCTGGGACTGTCAGCTTCAGCAAATAAAATCACGGGATGGGGGCACCTGGGTGGCTCAGTCAGTTAAGCGTCGACTTCAGCCTCAGGAGTTCCAGCCCCCATCAGACTTCGGCTCGGGTCATGATCTCACGGTTCATGAGTTCGAGCCCCGCCATTGGGCTCTGTACTGACAGCTCAGAGCCTGGAGCCTGCTTCGGATTCTGTGTCTCCCTCTCTCTCTCTGCCCTTGCCCCACTTGCGCTCTATCTCTCTCTCTCAAAAATGCATCAACATTTAAAAAAAAATTAAAAAAAAACCCACAGGGGGCGCCTGGGTGGCTCAGTTGGTTGAGTGTCCGACTTCAGCTCAGGTCACGATCTCACACTCCGTGAGTTCGAACCCCGCGTCGGGGGGCTGTCTGTGCTGACAGCTCGGAGCCTGGAGCCTGCTTCGGATTCTGTGTCTCCCTCTCTCTCTGCTCCTCCCCTGCTCATACTCTGTCTCTCTCTGTCTCAAAAATAAGTAAACATTAAAAAAACAAACAAAAAACAACCCCCACAGGATGCCCAGCTGAATTTGAATTGCAAATAAGCAACAGGTAATTTTTTTAGTTTAAGTAGGTCTCATCCATACTACTATTAAAAATTACTTGTGTGATATTTGAGGCATACTTCTATGTGTTTTTTATCTGAGATTCAAGTTAGCCAGTGTTGTGTATTTATCCGACAAGATTGTGGCATTAGTCCTGAGTACACATGTTCTCGTGGGCTCTTCTTCTCTTAGATACATCACCCCTTGCAATCCTGTGTACTTCCGTTCAGGAAGCCTAACATTTTATTTATTTTTAATTTTTCCTCTTTCAGAGGCAGAGAGAGAGCATGAGCAGGGGAAGGGCAGAGAGAGAGAGAGAGAGAGAAACACCGATTCCGAAGCAGGCTCCAGGTTCCGAGGCATCAGCACAGAGCCCGACGCGGGGCTCGAACTCACGAACCGCGAGATCACGCCCCGGGCCGAAGCCCGCTGCTTAACCGACTGAGCCACCCAGGCGCCCCGAGGCCCAAACGTTTTGTAATTTCCCCTTTGGCCCAGAGGAGCTGCAAGCCTAGACTCAGTCGGCAGGGGGCACCATTTTCTCAAAATAGATCCCCCGGTGGCCTTGCAGGGGCCTCAGAATGAGGAAGTGGGGCATTGAATTGAATTCTATTTGCTGTTCCTGTCTTCCCTCTGGAGCTCACTTCACATCTCGCGCCTTGCCAGACTTCTCTCCGAAACAAGAATTGTGATCCTTCAATCACTTCTCGGGGTCCGTGGTTACCGTCATGACGTGGCCTCATAAAAAGCGCTTCAGGTTCCCCCTGGAGTCTATTTTTCCCACCTCAGCTCCTGCCAGGTGCTCCCACCCCTACGTGATCCCACCCACCTCACACTTGAGCTTCCCTGTACACTATTTACTGCCGTGCCTTTGTGCCCACACCTCCCTCTGCTCGGAATTCCCTTTCCCACCGGGTGCTTCTAGAGTCTCCATTCATTCAACACATTTTGCAAGCGTGTCCTGAGCCGGGCCGGGTCCCAGGCACTCCGCTGTGCGCCGGGGGGTCGTGGGGAGGAGGCGGCCCACCGCCGTCCTTCCCCCCTGCAGCTCGCGATGAGGGGGAGGGGAGAAACAATACACCGGGCATCGAATCAACCAACTCCTTAAAATCAGTTCCGGGGTTAACCCGTCTGACGTCTTCGAGCAGAAGTGACGGTTCCTCTGATGGCTTTTCATTTGAAGGGTCCCAGATTCGAACACCTGCACCATTGTGGCAGGAAGGCAGGAATGAATGAAGCGAGAGCCCGGTTGAAGTCAAGAGGGAAGGGGGTGGGGTGGAGAGGTGGGGAGGCGAGCTGTGGCCTGCCACAGACCTAGAGGGTGTGTCCCATCCAGAGGGGACAGTGGCTTATCACCTCTTTCCGATTGTCGCCAAATCTGTCATTTCAAAAAGAAAGGCAGAAGTACTCATTTTTACGTGAACTCTCCCAGCAAAAAAAAAAAAGTTTTTTTTAAATGTTTTTTTTGAGAGAGAGAGACAGACAGAACGTGAGCAGGGGAGGGTAAGAGAGAGAGGGAGACACAGAATGTGAAGCAGGCTCCAGGCTCTGAGCTGTCAGCACAGAGCCCGACTGCGGGGCTCAAACCCATGAGCCGTGAGATGGTGACCTGACCCGAAGTCAGACGCTTAACCAGCTGAACCACTCAGGCGCCCGTCTCCCAATTTTTAAATTTTTTTTAACGTTTTTTTTTACTTATTTTTTTGAGACAGGGAGAGACCGAGCATGAACAGGGGAGGGTCAGAGAGAGAGGGAGACACAGAACTGGGACCAGGTTCCGAGCGGTCAGCACAGAGCCCGACGCGGGGCTCGAACTCACGGACCGCGGGATCGTGACCTGAGCCGAAGTCGGCCGCTTAACCGACTGCGCCACCCAGGCGCCCCTCAATTTTTAAAATGTGTTGCTAAGCTTAACGAAACATGCCCACGGGGTAGATCTGGCCTGTGGCCACTAGTCTGCCGCGTACCATGTCGTACCATGTCGCAACACTGTGTCGCAACCTCGCATCTGAGTAATATTTACGTACCTTTTCTCCCCCAAGACCGTGTCTTTGTGTCATCAGCCCCTGCCCACCGTGACCGGTAGGCGGTAGGTGTCAACCATCAATCAGTTCGGGGAAGGGCCGCAAGCAGGGAGGGAGGAGGGGCACCAACCGGGAACCACAGTTTGTTGATGGAAATTCTCGGTACCACTGCTTTAGGCGTGGGACAGATGGAACAAGGAAGCCTGAACCAATTTATTGCCGAGTGTGTGTGCGTGAGTGTGAGTTCCCATGTTGGCAGGTGTGACAGCTGGAAAATGTGCCTAAGGGCCATTAGCTCCTTTCTTGCTGGGCTCCCAAGCCCTCCCTCCCCATTCTTGGCGGAGGGGAGGGAGGGGAGGGAGGGTCGTCAAAATGACCCTTCACCCTTCACGGGGGGGGGGGGGGGGGGGGGGGGGGGGGGGGAGGGAGTCAAAACACGAAAGGCAGTGAGGAGGACAGGGGTGGCTTAGACTCCTCACGGCAGCCCCTGGGGGACAGAGCGGGAGCTTGGCCACCGGAGAGGTCTGCAGATTTCTGCTGATGGAATGCTGTCCTTTTTTTTTTTTTTTAAGCTTTATTTATTTTTGAGAGAGAGACAGAGTGTGAGCAGGGGAGGACGGGGGGGGGGGGGGGGGGGGGAACACAGCATCGGAAGCAGGCTCCAGGCCCTGAGCTGTCGGCACAGAGCCCGAGGCGGGGCTCGAACCCACGAACCGCGAGGTCATGACCTGAACCGAAGTCGGACGCTCAACCGACTGAGCCACCCAGGCGCCCCTGTCCTTTTTGTTTTTAATCGACAGAGGATATTGCCTTGGGACCCTGTGGTGCATCTCGTGTACATTCTAACCAACCCGGGCGAAAAAGGCCGTGTCTTTGGCAAATAGACACCCGGGGCTTAGAAAGTATATTTTGTGTGTATTTTCAGGAGAAGTTAACTAGACGGTGCAGGAATCAGAGCCTCCGTCTCGGCCCCAAAATCTCGCGTGAGGTCTGGAAAATGCGATTTTCTGAATCAGAGCGTGTGGAGAGTCCTGGGGACAGCTTGAAGAACGCTGGAGTCAGCCTTCAAGCAGGACTAAGGGAATTTCGGCCCCAAGATTCTCTCTGTGGCGAGACGTATCTTGAACACCAAGGTCACCTGCCAGCCTCCGGGCACGGCGCCTCTTTCTCCCTACCAAGGGCTTGGCCAGGCAGGAGCTTCGAAGCAAGACTTCCAGGAAGCAACGTCTCCCACGGGCGGTGCTGACTCAGCCCGGACTCCAAGCTTTCAGTCTGGTCCCTGTCCCAGAGTAACCAGCAAAGCAGGGGTGCCTAAGGGACTGTGGCCCTGGGCTGCACGGCAGCTGCTGGGAAGAGGGGAACGCGGGGCAGAGACAGTGGGGCACAGACTCTGAACGTTGTTCAGGCTTTTGCCAAGGGAAAGAGGGAGGGGACCCAACGGTGGCTTGAGTCCTCCGGGTTCCAGCACCCTTTGATGAGCTCTATCTTTTCTCCCTACATCCCTGGCGGCAGGGACGGTGGCTAATCCAGTGGTTTGCATGTGGGGACGAGAACGTATGTGGAACGTTCCCTGGCCCTCGTTTCTAATCTGACAGGGGCGGGGGTGAGGTGACTGGCCATCTCTCGGACTCTCCAACATCCTCTTTCCCCAGATGACCCCACTTGGATGAAAAAGAGATCCCTTCTCCTTGTCCCCTCCTGAACTTCCCCACGAACTACCCAATTCCTTCCACCTCTGCTTCCTGCTTCTCCCCTCCCTCCCCTCCCTTCCTTGGTCCTTTTGCTGTCATTTTCCTCTCTCCGTACTCCTACCTTCTCTCTCTCTCTCCCTTCCTCTTTCTTTCTCTCTCTCTCTGTCTCCGTCTCCGTCTCTCTCCCGGTGGTTCTGACAGCAAATCCTTTCCCTGGCACAGGCCCTCAACTTGTTCGCCAGCCCTGCTGGGTTACGCTCCTCATTCTGTGGTTTCTATCCAATTATCCCTCTGGCCGGGCTCGTTGGGAGCCCTCTCCTCTGGCCGCCCTGCCTCCTGCCTTCCTGCTGCCGCCACTGCTATCACCCATAATTCACTTCCACTTGGGGATGGGGGTGGAAGACCGTTCGCAACAAACTGGGAAATGTGTGGCGATCCCATCTGCCTTCTACTCCGAGGGCCCCAGAAGAGGTCAGGGAACCTTCGGGGAGAGGACATCATTTCACAGCACAGGAAGGGCTGCAGGATCTAGTCTTAACGAACGCGGGATCAAAAGGTTTTTTTTTTAGAGACAGACGGTCCTTCAAAACAAGGGCCCAGTGACAGGGCGGACCGGAGGCCTTTGCCACAGAAAACAAAGCTGTGACTCAAAGGCATCACGTAGACGCTTCCTTGCTCATCCACGTTCCTGAGTTGAATGTCTTTGGCTTGGGAATCAACTTGGAGGCTTTTCCAACATAGATAAAAATAGAGCTCATAAATGCCATCACAGGCACTTTCCGATAAGGTGGCCTTTTAAGGGAAGACTGAACTCCCAAGTGGAGGGTGTGAGTCAAAGAGCCTCTGAGTGGGTGCCCAGCGATGACCAGCCTGCTGACCGGCCCGTGGCCAAACAGTGGAGGAAGGAAGGAAAAGCTGCTGGAGGCGTGGGTGCCTGAAACCGTAGGAACCAAGGTCCTGAGACAGCTGTTTATCTCACCCATCCATCCCTTCATTCATCATACGAGCATTTATCTGAACACCTACTGTGGGCTAGGAAAGCCGCTTGGCACTTGACACGATAGAGACAAAGAAAAAGGAAATCCCTTCCCCCATGGAGCTTACCACCCAGGGACACAGAGAGGGGCCGGGCGAGCACGATTCAGGGGTCCAGTGCAGTGGGAACGGGAGATCCAGCTCAGGGTTGGGGGGCACGCACAGCTTCCTGGAGGAACAGAGGGTAAACCAGAGCCTAGAGGATCAGTAGAGAATTGGCCGAGGGAAGGTGGGGGTGGCGGCAGGAAAAGGCGTGGGGAAGATTGTTCTGGTAGGGAGTAACGTAACGGCATGTGCCAAAGAGAGAACCTGGCTTCCTTGGGGGAATTGAAAGTAGTTCTTAGCGGTGCTGCTAAGTGGGGCAGGGAGGGCAAGACAGCCCCTGGAGACAAAGGCAAGGGTCCCTGGTAAAGACCCTCTGGCCCTATCAGGGAGTACGCGGCCTTGATCCTCCTGAGGGTGATGGAGAGCCGTGGAAAAGTGGCACGCAAAGAAGTGAGTCCATCGGATTGGCATGTTAGAAAGCTCACTCAGGCTGCAGAGCAGAGAATGATCAGGAAGGGGGAGACCAGAGGCTGGGAGGCCAGCGAGGAGACTGCCATGATCCAGGGAAGAATCGGGGCAGCGTCCGTGAAGATTGAAGTAGGCGGCGCCGGGCGCAACCGAGGTACAAAATTGCCAGAACGCGGTGTCGCATCGGGAACGTGTCAGGGGAATCGGGGACCGTTCCCAGTTCCCAGGCTTGAGCTACGTGGTGAGACAGAGAACCCTGGAGGAGAAGCACGTTTTAGATCCACCATTAGGTGCCTAGGGGGCACCCACCCGAGGATGTCAGACGGCCGGTTGGGTGTGTGAGTTGCAAGCTCCAGAGAAACACCTGCCTCAAGACGGATTTGGAAGATTCTTTAGCAGACGGGTGGCGGGGGGGGCGGAGAGAGTGAGGGAGCGAGCCAGGGGCAAGTGAAGACAGAGGCACTGAACAGAATCTAAGGAAAATGGATCTAAAAAGGATGGCCAAAGACAGAGGCCCCAAAGGAGACCCAGAAGGAACAGCCAAAGAGGATGGAAAATGGTCTTCTGCTGTGGGCCTCCTTCTGCTGCAAGAGTGCCCGACCTGCCTTCAAGAATTCACCCCTCCCTGTTCTGGGCCCTGGGGGCCGGATCCTAGGGGAGCGATGCTGGCTGGCTCTGCCTGACCCTCCTGACCCACCTCCCACAGCCCGACCGTTTGCTTGCTGTTCCCAACCCACGCTCATTTCCCTTGAGTTTCACAAAGACTCCATGTTCCCTCTGGCCTGAGAACCTTCATGTCTCTGGGCTCTTTTCCTTCCTCATTCGCCTTCTCCACACCCCTCGCCTACTGATCTTCCATGTATGCCACCAACCTCTGCTCAAGCCTTCCCTGGCACTCATTCATTCATTCATATTTGTTCAGTGTGTACTCAACACCTTCCACCCACGTGTCAGCACTGTGCCGAATGCTGGGACATTATGGAGAGCAGAACAGGCTGCTGTGGAGCTGACAGGTGATTAGGGGAGACCGATACTAAGCAAATCCTCGAAGAATTAAAAATTGTTGTTGGGGTTACGAAGGAAGTCAACCAAGCGCCATGACAGAGGGTAACGGACGGTCCTTATTTGGGATAGGGTGGGTGGTCAGAGGAGGCTGTCGGCGGATGTGAAATTAAACTGAGACCCGAAAGCAGCAGCCATGCAAGAAGCGAGGGTGGAAGTGTTCCCCGCAGAGGGAACAGTAACCGAAAATGCCTGTGGAGGCGAAGAGCTTGATGGGCTTTACCAGTTCTAGGAACTGACGCATGGCCGGCACGGCGGAAGCAGAGACAGGGGGAAAAAGGGACACGAGACGTGGTTGAATAGACTATGGCAGGCGGTGGAACCAAGTCTGGATTTTATTCTTGGTACAACGAGAAACATTCAAAGGTTTCGAGCAAGGGGGGCAGCACAATTTGACTTACGTTTTAATTAGATTGCCCCCGTTGCTGAGTGAAAGAATGGATTGAGGGACGAGCCAAATGTTAGGAAGACTAATGAGGATCTCCTCGTTGCGGTTCAGGAAAAAGAGGGTGGTGGCTGGGTCTTGAGCGGGACTGGGAAGATGGAGAAAAGCGGGTAGATTCAAGGGATACTTTGCAACTAGAGCTCCCAGGAATTCCTGATGGATTCGATAAGAGGGACGAGGGGAAAAGAGGAATGATGCCCCGGTTCCTGGCCTGAATAAGTGGAAAGGGAACCAGGCCGGCTTGGCTTGGCTGAAGCAAATCTTCCGAAGCCCAGGGCTTCAGAAGCAAGTACCAACTGAAAACCACTGGGTTGGAGAGGCTTCATGGTCCCTTCCGGTTTGGGAATTTTTTAAATTCTAAACTGAGAACTCTATGTGAATAGGGAAAATATTTCTGTTTCTTTTGACTTCTCCTGTAGTTAACACTGGTAGAGCTCTGTACCCAGGGAACATTCATTAAGTGCTAGTTGACTGTTCATTTTGGCAGAGACCTTCTATAATTTAATTTTAGATTAAATTCTCTTCTTTAAATTTTTTTTTTTAACGTTTATTTATTTTTGAGACAGAGAGAGACAGAGCATGAACGGGGGAGCGGCAGAGAGAGAGGGAGACACAGAATCGGAAGCAGGCTCCAGGCTCTGAGCCATCAGCCCAGAGCCCGACGCGGGGCTCGAACTCACGGACCGCGAGATCGTGACCTGAGTTGAAGTCGGACGCTTAACCGACTGAGCCACCCAGGCGCCCCTAAATTCTCTTCTTTAAAACTAGGACTCTAACCTAGAGTAAACTTTCAATTGAACCAACCCACCTTGATAAAGTAGAGCCATGGCAAGAATAAGCTAAAGTTGTAAAATCCAGACTAATTTCTACTTGAGTTGAGGCAGAGGGGAAAAAAATGTGTTTTTGCTAAACTAATTACCTACATTTGGGTATACGTTATTTTAGGGCAAATGCCAACAGGCAGTCCAATCCCGTTCACCATAGGACCAAAAAAAAAAATCACTGAAAATAATTCATAACAGTGAATGATCTGTCTTTGCTAACATGCTCTTTGTTGAAAACAAATATTAACCTTCTAACACTTCTTTCGAAGCAACGACTTCAGGGTATTTTCAGACCAGGTTAAAGATGCACGAGGTGGCCGTGTTGCCAGCCCGAGGCCACATTCAAAGAAAAGCTAGGGCTCAAACTTGCCACTTCCTCTCTTCTCTTCCCCGCGGCTGCGTCTTTGCCTGGCACTCGGCTCCTCCGGAAGCAGGTTTCCCAGCCGTGTTTCCAGGTTAAAAACTCAGAACTTCAATTCATCCGTGAGCATATGGATCACATCCTCGGATAACTACACCACGATAAGCCTTTCGTTTTATTAAAGAGGGACGTAAAGTAACATAAGGCCTTTTACATGCCAAGCACTTCCGAACAAATATCATGTCGTCTGATGCCACTTATTACCCCCTGATGAATGTCCCGCTTCACCGGTGAGACGGGAGAAGGGGCCGTCCGGCCTCTGACCAGCTTCCTGTTTGAGATGAGCCTTCTGCTGTGGATAACGTCGGTGAGAAGGAGTGCTAGCCACAACACCATGGATGCCATGACAGCAAGGCCTTTCTTCACAGCTCCCCATGGTGATCAGGGCCCAGGACGTTGACCAGGATCGGCCAACAAGGTGGCTACCACCTGGGTTTTGGGTTTGCAGCAGGAGGCACGAAGACGAAAGAAGTTTAAGCAGCAGCAGAAGCCATAAGCCTGGCGGTGGCACTTTGTGGCCGTGCCCAGCCGTGGGACCTCTGGCCGCAGTGTCCTGCTGAGGAAAGTTGTTCTTCTTCCACAAGCCTTTGGTTTTCAGCCGGGTTTCCAAATCTGATTCTTCAGCTCTTGTCAGTTCTGGAGGCCAGAGGTATTTCTCCAGTAACTTCCAGTTTGGAAGTTGGTACATGTCTGGCAACCAGAGACCCTGACCCATCTGTGAGGAAACAGATTCGAAGGCCAAAGAGCTTGTGCAGGGACCCCAGCTAACAAGTAGCAATGTTCTGGCTGAGAAATCGGTGCTGTTTCCTTGATTCCGTGCTTCCCAAAGAATTGGAAAGAGTTGGAGAAGAGGAATGAGCGTCGTGTACGGGTCAGAGCAGGGCTTGAAGACCGGCACCTATATGAACACTTACCCCCCCAAACCCACATTCAGTAACACCCATGAATGAGTGTATCTGCTCTATGCCAGGGACTCTGCTATGTTCAAATAGTATTTCAGTTAATCCTCAGATGGGGGACATTATTTTCTCCACTGGGTGGATAAACTGAGGCTGGCAGGGGTTTGTATTATAATAAGTGTTAGTGTTGGGTGTGAACTGGGGTCTCCAGACAAGGAGGCTGGAGCTCATTCATTAAACCACAGCTCCCTTGCTGTGACATTTACTCAATCAATCGATATTTTCTCCACTGCCGATTTTCCATTAACCCCACTGTGGCCCCAGCACGACCTCATCAACGTGTTCTTGATGGCATGCTTCCTTGCGTGTGGTCTTAACCCTGGGTCCCAGAGTGTTATCATCTGTCTCTGTTCCTTTAGACTGGGAGCCTCCAGAGCACAGGGCCATGCCTCCCCACTAAGGATATTCCTTCCTGAACATACGTCTCTGATGTCCATGCGGGGCTCCGCCATGGCAGGCCACCGGCCTGGGGTCCGTTGACTGGCCAACCGAATCACTGTATCCGGAGGAGAGAAGGGCTTCCTCTTGCTACAGCGCTCACAACACTGTAAGATGCGAGTTTGTCCTCCTCTTCTGTTCAGCCCTGCCTACCCCCACCTCCCTTACAGCTTCAAGGGAAATCATGAGCTGAAGATCTTCATTGGCAGAATAAATACCAGATGTCTTACAGTCTTCTGAGGCAGAGCCCTTGCCCAGACCTGGCTCCTGATGGCCAATGAATACGCTGTCATTTGTGTCTTGGAATTAAGAAAACTGAGTTCGGCGTGTTTCCTACCATCACAAGGAGCAGTGAATTGATTCGGTGCCATCGTAAGCTTGATGGTTGTTGCATAGATAAAGCCCTCATTAAGTCCCTCAAGAGAAGAAAAGAATTTTATTTTGAAGGTAGAGGAGTTGGGGGGGGGGTGCTTCTTGCTTGTCAGCAGTTATAACAACAAAACAGTAAATGGAGGAAATAATTAAATAACCGCACTTTCCCCCCCACCCCACCCCCCCATACCTCGTCAAGGGGCTGGGTGAGTTTTTAATTAGTGCTTCGTTTTCAATAAATCTGTATCTGTACGTGGTGCTGATTCTTTCCTGGATAAGGGAAAGATAATAATGAGAATCCTATTTTTCAGTCCCACACTAAAGGGATGCCTAGTATATTTAATCATGCTGTAGAAATCCTGGCAGCTTTCTCTGAGCCCAGCCTCTGCTCTAATTACATTTCTAGATTTTAGTAAATTGAAAGGGAAAATGTAGGAACAAAATAATTAAAACCGAAGAGGAAGTGCATATTAAAAAGGAGAAGCTGTTTAAAATTCTTCCACACGGTGTTTCCAAGGACATCTACAGTCATTTAATCAGATCCACACCAAATCAAAGCCCTTTGTACAGAAGCTGGTGGATCACATCTCAGGTGGGCGGTGTGGTCCCCACAGCAGAATGGGAGCCTCGTTGCACCAGGCTACAGATGGGGATAGGACTCATGTCCTTCCAGATCTCGGGAGGCTCAGGGCCAGCCTGGACAAGCTGCTAGTACAGACTCACTAGCCCCGAGGGGTCTCCTCCCAGGTCCCAGGCAGAAACTGACTACATGACATTGATTAGCCCCAGCTGTAAGGGAGCTAAAGGAGGCTGTCGGTGCCTTCAGTTTCCTTTTTCTGCACCCCTTCCCCCTTCTATGCTTCCCCCTCCGAGGAGTACCCATTTTCTTTCTTCCTTTGCCTGCCTGTGAATCCTGAAGAGAACAGGAAGGGAACAGCCTCAGGGACACCCAGGAGTCAGTTCCTTGAACCCGGTTACTGAGTTACCTGCGGGGCACTCTTGAGTTTTCGCCAGCACCAAAAAACCTTGCTGGCTTCAGCCGAAGGAGTGAATGTTTGTTGAGGGTGGTGATGAGTGAACTCAGCCTAATAGGTGACATAAGCTCTTTCTGTTTCAAGCAAGGGAGGCCCAGTGGCTCACAGCCCTGCGGAATTGAGGACCTCCATCTCTTGATCATGTCTGAAATACAGTCAGAGCAAGCTCTGGGAGCTTGGAGTGCTTTGTGGGTGATTCCTAGGACGGTTGAAGCTGGGGGACTGTGGGGCGTGCTTGTGTACTTGAAAGTGGAAAGCGGCCTGGCAACTGTCAGGGGTTTCTTTCCAACCCCCCCCCCCTCCCCAAAGCTCTGCTCACGGGCTCCCAGCCTTCCCTAATGAATGGACACACCAGCCACCTGGCACCGGGGCACATGTGGCAGGAAACAAGCGAGCACGGTCTCCTGGAGACAGTCCCACGGCAGCAAAGCTTCCGGAAGCTGTTCCCAAGGCAGGGCCCACGCCTTATCACCCCACGACCTGCAGGTTCACCTGGTTGCTCTTTTGGGTTCAATGCCTCTGGCATTTGAGTGTGTATGTGTGTGTGATGATACTATCTCAGTGTGGAAAAGAGACAATCCCCGCTCCGGGTTACCTGGCTGGATTCAGGAAGAACAATTTTTGAAAGTTTAAGCTAAAGGAAAGAATTGGGGCAATAACAAATATCCCGTCATGGACCTTACCACTCTAACGTGGAGAGGACTTTTTTTCTCCCAGGGCCAAGAGGCTGAGGCTTTTTTTCTTTTCTTTTTTTTATATTTCTTTATTTTTGAGAGACAGAGTGAGAGTGGGGGAGGGGCAGAGAGAGAGAGAGAGACGCAGGATTGGAAGCAGGCTCCAGGCTCCGCCCGGGGCTCGGGGCTCGAACCCACAGACCGTGAGATCATGACCTGAGCCGAAACCGGACGCTCAACCGACTGAGCCACCCAGGCGCCCCAAGGCTTTTTTTCTTTTAGTCAACTCAAGAGTCGTTGATGGCCCTTGGGAGCTAGGATGTGGGGCCCACTGGGGACCCAGGTGTCCAAAACAACAAACTGTCATTGAATCTGCTTCCTTTCAGTTAAGCCACCTAATATGCCTGCCTTCCCCCAAAAGCATGGTCCCTCTTGATCGTTTCCAAAGGCCAAAATGTAAAAAGCTACTTAAAAGTCTTCAGCATTGTCCTAAAGTCCAAAGGCGATTTTACTGACACAAAGTTGGTTGGAAAAAGTGAGGGAACGCAAGTTACGCTTGTTGCTGATCCATAAACTGGTTGCAAATACACGTCGCTATTGTTAAGGGCCTTTCTTGTTACGCTGCCCACCCTGATCCCCCGTTGCTAGGCCTCTATTTGGTCCTCGCACCTCCGCGCAGCCCGCCGCGCCGGGCACGTCACCCCCTCCGAGTTCCCGCCTCTTTCTTGTCAGGCCCCTCCTTCTCCTCAGATCCCCCCCCCCCCCTCCCCCGGCCCTGGGGAGACGTCGGGACGCATGCGCAAGAGGGGAGGTAGGCGGAGTCTTGAGGAAGAGGGAGGAGGGGCAGGAGAACGCAGGGAGGGGAGAAGAGGGGCGGAGGCCGCGCGGGGTGGGGCCCGGCGGGTACGCGCTCGCTGCGTCGACGTGCTGACGCCATGACGCCCCGGCCGGTGTGTGTCGGTGTGTGTGTGTGTGTGTGAGTGTGCGCGCTCCGAGTGTGTGTATTTGTGTATCGGCGGTCCCGCAGGTCCCGGATGTTGCGGACAGTATGAAGCGAGCGCAGGGGGACGGGGACCAGCAGCTGTCGCCGCCGCTCTCAGGTGAGTGGGGGGAGGAGAGTCAAGGGAGAGGGTTGTCCTGTCGGAGTGGGGGGGGCGCCTCCCTTAAGAGGTGACTGACCCCCCACTACCCCCCCCCCCCCCCCCCCCCCCCCCGCCACACATATACTCTTCTCTGTCCCATATCCCACATCCTGGGTTACGTGGCCTGGGAATGCCAGAGCCTAATCAGCCGTTCCTTCTCCCAATCCCAAGCATTCAGGAGACACAAACGCGCCCCCTGCCTTCAGCCCCCCCCCCCCCATCATTTTCCCAGCCCCATCCCCCTTGCCAAATAGTGAGCTGTCGCCTGCGGCGAGATGGGTGACTGCGCATGCGCGAGTGTGAACGAGCTAGGGGTGCTTGCTCGCTGCCCCCGGGGCGCATGCGCATCGCTGTGTTGCAGGGACCTGCGGGATAAAGAGCCCCTTGACCATGCGCCCGCCTCTTTCCCAGGCAGTGGGCTGCCAGATAGTGAGCCTGTTGCTCCTATCCGAAAGGGAGAGTGTAAATGATTCGAGGGACTTACTGACAAAGCACTATTCGCATCTGGTGTTGCCCTAGAGACTCCCAGGCTACAAACGCCTTCCAGAGCCAACCGTGCCCCACGCTGACCTTTCTTTTGAAACTGTCACTGCAACTTCTAGTTCCAGCATTGCTTCCCGCCCCCACCATCGTCATGTTGTACCTGTAATACAAACATCCCCTAAACTTACGAGTAGGTGCCTCAACCCATTCAGTTATTCTGGCAGGGGATTTTGGTAGCCTTTCTTAGGAGGACTAAGGGTCACAGAAAAGAAAGTAAGGGTGACTGCCTTTTAGTAAAATTCTTAATTATTTGCATAGAACTAGATAAAGATAGAGATAAAGAGAACACAATGTAAGGGTTGGAACAATAACTGTAAATCAAGACATCAGGGTTCTCTCATCTCTAGCCCTCCCAGTTCGTGTGACCTATTTGCCTCTTTTTTTTTTTTTTTTTTTTTGGTATAAGATCTTCCTTTAAAAAAAAAAGGATCTTCCTTAGCGCTTTCGTTTTAGCTGTACATTATTGATGCTCTGTGAACATCGCATGAAAACAAAAGTGATCGGAACCTACTAGTGGACGATAACTTACCCAGCGGAGGTTTTAACTTTAAGCAGTGGGAGTGATAGTTCTTGCACATTTGCAAAAACAAAGAGCCACATAAAACAAGGAACTCAGGAATATTTCAGTGATCTATGACCTAGGTTTTCGGTTGGCAGATTATTCACGGTCCTTAATTTGCTGCCGTGTTGCCACTCGTGGCTACTTTGCTGCTGCTTACCTTTGCCCTCAGAACAGGGCGAGGAAATGGTAAACTCTTAAAAGTAGAAGGTTTGCTGAGTAGCATTGAAATGAATAGCTGACTTGTTGGGAGGGGGCGGCTTTTTTGTGTTTTCTCAGTTACCTTTGCCAACCCTGTTTCCTATCTGGATAACGGGATGGATAGGGTATGTTAGTAAGCCTTATTTTCTATTTTCGTTCCTTTGTTTTCTTTCTTTGGTATTCTGTCAAGGCTTTTTTCAGCTGCCATTCTTAACTGCAGGACCTTATGTTTTGGGGCCTCAGTGTGTATATATTTTTTTCACTTCTCCTTTTAACTCTGGCCTTTGCATGGTTCAGTTGTCTTTTGTGCTGTTTTCTGTTGCCATAGTTACAGTGGGACCCAAGGGACGACACAGAGGAAGCACAGGAATTTGGGGGGCATAACTCATGCTGTTTCCAGGAAAGAGCTGGAGACTCATCTTCTATTTCTTGTGTGAAGAATGAGGGGTATAAGTTCTTGTGATCGCTGCACACTTAGGGTGAGGGTGGTTGTTTGCATTGGCACTTTGGTGACTTCCGTCAGAGCTCTTCATAGTGGTTAGTGTACTGGGAGATGTTCGATGTCGTCTGTGTCCCGACTTGCATCAGGTTTTGGTAAAAACCTTGAAACAAAACTATGGGGGTAGTAGGTAGGTATCCATCCCTCAGGAGGCGTCTGTCCTCTCTGATGCTTTGTGTTTATCTGGAAACATTTCATCTGGTTGAATTTACTGAAGCCCTGTTTAACATTTTTGTGGAACGAAGGCATGATTGCTCTTAGGATTAAGAGGAGCATCATTAATTAATTTGCATTGGTGCAGAGCCGTGTTTCCAAATGCTATGTAAAATGGGTAACATACACATGAAACGAAACTCAAAAGGTACCTAGAGGGTGAAGAATCTTCCTTCTCCTGCCCTCTTTTCATCTGTCTAGTTAAACTCACCCCCACCCCTCCCCCAAGGAAACTGTTGTTACCTGTGTCTTGTTTACCCTTCCAGAGATAGTCATGGCCTTCAAAAGCATACACAACTATGTACTGTTTGAAGTTCCTGATTTTATTTACCGTTTTACACAAATGGTAAGACACTATAGCCATTATTCTGCATTTTGCTTTTTTTACTTTGTATATCTTGGCCATCATTCCATAGAGCAATAGAGTACCTCTTTCCGTTTTGAAAGATGACAGATACTCCCTTGTGTAGATGTACCATCATTCAGTCAGCTCTTATTGTGGGATACTTAGGCTGTTTCCAGGGCTACAGTTAAGTCTTTGTATGTGCTTTTTGTGTACATGGGTATCTTTTGGGTGAATCCCTAGCAGAAGTGCTGGATCAGAGGATATATGCATTTTTAATGTTGTTAGATACTGCTGAATGACTCACCATAGAGGTTGTACGAATTTATATTCCTGCCAGCAGTGAGTCTGCCTCTTTCCTCACCAGCACTGTTATCAACATTTTTTTTTTTTTTCCTTTGTGCAGTCTTTTAGCTAAGATTTCAAGTTCCTCATGTAGCTTGTTAAGCCTTATTACACCCAGGAGTTGTGGATACATAACCGTGGCCGTTTTTGCAGATGGGAGTGGCCGGGGAAGATACTGTTCGACTGAAGAGTCATGTCATGAGAATAAAGTCATGTGCCTGGATAACACGGCATGTCCATGACACCGCTTGGAAGACGTGTACAACCTCTACTTCCTTTCATTCTTAGGTGCTGGTTTCTTTTTGCAAAATTCTGTAAGCCCATAAGTGATGTTCCATGATCTTTTGATAGCTTTGACTCAAAATTGTTTGTAGAGGCGAACTACCATTGTGTTGAGGAGTTGAAAAGCTAACCCAGTTAGTTAAAGGTACTTTACCAAGTGCCTTCACAAAATACCGGTACTAACTGTTTTTAACTGTTGGTTTATTTAAATAAATAAACTGTTGGTTTATTTATTTTTGAAAGCGGGAGGGGAAGGGGCAGAGAAGGAGGGAGAGCGAATCCCAAGCAGGCTTCTTGCTGTCAGCGCAGAGCCCAACGCGGGGCTCAAACTCCCAAACCGTGAGATCATGATGTGAGCTGAAACCCGGAGTCGGACGCTTAACCGACTGAGCTGCCCTGCCGCCCCGGGTACTGGTACTTTTTAAAAGTCTGCTGATTGCAGATACTTCACTGTGAGCTGTGAGGAAATAGAAGCGAATTTAAAAATGTCTGTGCCTGAAGGAGCTCATGGTCTTGGAAAATCAAATCTACTAAGTATGTGAAATAGTAAGGGAACAGTTAGAATGGGAACAGTAATACACTGTGTTCCATGTTTAAAAATTTTTTTTTTTTAACGTTTTTATTTATTTTTGAGACAGAGAGAGACAGAGCATGAACAGGGGAGGGTCAACGAGAGGGAGACACAGAATCCGAAACAGGCTCCAGGCTCTGAGCTGTCAGCACAGAGCCCGACGCGGGGCTCGAACTCACGGACCGCGAGATCATGACCTGAGCCGAAGTCGGCCGCTTAACCGACTGAGCCACCCAGGCGCCCCCACTGTGTTCCATGTTGAGAGGACTTTGTAAAAGAGCGATTAGAGGAGAATTCCTTTGGGAGGCCTTCCTGGAGGAAGCGCATTTTGAGCCCTCTCCCTCCCCTCCTTTTACAACTGTTTATGTAAAAAAATTTACACGTACAGAAAAAGTCAAAGAATAGTACAATGATCACCTTTATACTTATTATACCCTAGATTCCACAGTTCATTTTGCTGTATTGGCTTTATGTATGTGTGTGCATGTGCCTTTATATATATAATAATATAAATTTTTATTTTGCAGATATCATGACATCCTAATACTTTTGTACTTTAAATGCTTTAGATGCATTTTCTTAAGGAGACCGTTTACCTAATTGTTCTTAAGATATATTGTCACAGATAAGGCAATTAACGGTAATTTCCTAAAACCGTCTAATACCCAGTTAATGTTTAGATTTTCCTGGTTGTCTTGAAGATGACACTTTTTAGCTGTTGGTATTTTTTTCTGCAAACACGTATCTTTAGTCTTTTTACATCTCCAATAGTTTGTTTACAAGCTACAAGAAATTGCCTTTGTGAAGAGACCAGGCCGTTTCCTGGGATTGTTTCCTCACAGTTTCATTTAATTTGCGCCTGTATCATGTATTTCCTACAAACTGGCATTGAAGTCTAAGACGTGGTTAGATGCATATTAAACACTTTGGGTAAGAATTCTTCGTAGGTGTTGCTCTGTACCTCCTATTAGGTCATGATAAGAGAAACATAATGTCATAATATTGCATTATTAATGATGATGAGTTTATTTTATCATTTCTTTAAGATAATAAATACCAGATCTCCAGTGTAGACATTTTTTCCCCTTTGTAGTTAGTCGTCTGTAGAGTGATATTTTGGAGCCATACTGTTCCACTTCTCCAGCAGTCTTTCACTTAATGATAATGATCCTTGTTTGGACCAGTTATTTCTTTGGTTGCTGCAAAATGCTGATTTTCTCATTCTATTCCTTTTACATTGATTAGCCTTCAGTCTTTCCCTCAGCAGTTAGAAATATAGTTTCTACCAAAAGTTAGGTAAATTCTTATTTTCCCTTTAACAATTTCCTGAGTAACAAGGTGGTATAATAATCACCTCTAATGGTGGCAAGTGATTTGTTTCTTTTTCTAGCTTTCTTTACTCTAGTATCATTATAAATGCATGGACTTTAATTTATTTCTACATGTTACTGACAATTATAGGCATTTCTTGGTGCTCAAAATGTTCCATATTCGCCCTGTGGGAACCTTTTAAGCTTGGTGGATGAGTGCCTCCTTGCCCTCTAGTCCAAGAAGTTCCTGCCTCACTTTGTGTTTTTTCCTGTCCCAGTTGTGGAGCCCTCATCTTCTGTGTGCATGCGTGTGCGCGCACGTGTTTATGTGATATACGTATGTGTGTGTACATACATACCCATATATAGGATATATGTATCTCACATTTTCTTCCCTTCTATTATGTTGTTCATCTCCCTATAGAGCTTCTGAAGCCAAAATCTAAAAGCTGCAGATGCCTTTATTTTAATACAATGCACCTAGTGTTTGAATCACTTCTGTGCCACTGACATTGCTGGATTCTGGCTCTTAGACCTTTGTCTTGAATGCACTTCGTGAAAAACAGGTAGTACCTCTGAAGACCGCATTTCTTCTCCCCACCTCCCCAGTATAAGGTTAGCTGTAGCAGAGACTGGGGATTTCTTCTCCGATGAGCAACCTTGTTTTTTCCCCCTGAGATGAAAGGTACACAAAATGGAATTTAGAGACCGAACTTGTACTTGCGAGCTTTCTTGGAGATGTGGGGTTTTGAGTGTCCCATTAAAGCATCTTTGTGTAGATATACACAAGTATGTGTTTGTCTTTCCTCCCTTTTCCTCATTTATACGTTCCTCTGCACAGTTGGAGCGTTATGTAAGATTATGCTGTGATAGCATATTTTTTTTCATTATCACTAGATTTTCATCGTAAAAAAAAGGAATGAGACAAATTGTCCTTAATTAGGGAAATTTTTCAGTTAGGC
The DNA here is from genome assembly GCF_018350215.1 of Panthera leo. Classification (NCBI taxonomy): domain Eukaryota; kingdom Metazoa; phylum Chordata; class Mammalia; order Carnivora; family Felidae; genus Panthera; species Panthera leo. The sequence continues at coordinate 35,604,912 of NC_056692.1, forward strand.
CATGAACCCTGATATCTAGCTGTTTTAGCTCAAGGTCTGCAACAGCACTGAATCCTGTGGATTTCTGTCATGTAGTGTAGACTCAGGAGAAATGTTTGTACATCCACAGTGTTTTCTTAAAATCCATCACCCTAATGAAGATTAATACAAACAAAAGATACAGTAGAGCTGCATTCTAAAGCCGGTTTTAGGGGCTGGACTAATTCCTGCCTTAGCAGAAAATGCTTTATTAGACTCTTACCATGTGGCAGTATTTTGAGTCATCTTACTGATTTCAAGTCACTCAGAGGCTGACAATAACAGTATTCTGATATTTATCTGAAATCCTTTCCCTTTTTTTTTTTTTAAAACCATCTTGTCGTATTTACTTCCAGACTTAATAAGGTTATTCTCAACCTGGTTTCGTAACAATACTGGCCCCATATTAAATTCTGGTCGTGTACTCAGGGAAGCGCACCTGTTCCTTGTGTTTGTTTTCGGGCACGGTGAATCACTCTGAAAGGCTACACTGACACGTTTGCTGCTAAGATCCAGTGGCTTCTTTTACTTTTGTTTTTGACAAGCTTCCGTCATAGGAAAAAGGATTGTAAAGTATAGCCTCTTCAGGAAACGCTTGGGCCTTCATTCTTACAGCTGTAGTCATGTTTTAATAGAATTGGCAAGAGTTGCCCGGCTGCTCTGTGTGGCAGAGCTGGTCATGCTGCTTTGGGAGAGCCGGATGCAGACAGACCTCAGAGTGGGAGTTAAATGTTCAGACGGTAACCCCTACTTGCCCGGGAAGACCTTTATTCCTGACTGTTGCTGTCTTTCCTTTTTCTTTATATGTTTGTTTATTTATTTTGAGAGAGAGAGAGTGCACATGTGCATGCAGGGGAGGGGCAGAGAGAGACGAGGGAGGGAGAGTCCCAAGCAGGCTTTGAGCTGTCAGCGCAGAGTCCGACATGGGGCTCGATCTCACAGACTACGAAATCATGACTTGAGCCAAAATCAAGAGTTGGGTGCCTGCCTCACCGACTGAACCACCCAGGCGTCCCTTGACTCTCTCTTTCTGAGCTTGGCACAGATCTTCCTGCTGTGGCACCAGCTAAATTAAAGAAGGGCTTGCAGTAGTTCTCTGAAAGCCTCTAATCCCTCTCGTCTGTTGCACCTGTCTGTCTGCCTGAAAAAAAGTATATGTAATCATTCATCTTAATTTGAGATTTACATAATTTTTGGTATTTAGAGACAGGTACTCCTTTCTGCTTCTGTCATTTTGACTACTTTAGATGCTTCAGATGAGTAGAATCATGTAGTATTTGTCCTCTTGCAGCGGCTTATTTCCCTTAGCATAGTGTGCTCCAAGGTTCGTCCACGTAGTGGCACGTGTGAGAATTTCCTTCCTTTTTAGGGCTGAATAATCCTCCGTCGTACGCATATGCCACATTTTGTTCGTTCATTTGTCTGTCAGCGTTCACTTGCATTCCTTCCACCTTTTGGCCACTGTGAATCGTGCTGCTGTGAACACGGGTGTCCGGGTGTCTCTGAGATTCTGCTTTCAGTCCTTCTGGGTATATACCCAGAAATGGAGCTGCTGAATCGTATGGTAATTCTATTTTTAATTTCTTGGAGGAACTGCCATACTGCTTAATATAGGGGCCGCACCATTTTGCATTCTTACCAACGGGGCACAGAGGGTTCCCGTGTCTCTACATCCTCACCAACTCTTATTGTCTTCTGGGGTGTTTTTGATCGTAGCCGTCCTAAGGGTATGTTTACATTTTTTTAACTTAATTTTATCCTTTATCGAAACTAAGTTTTAAATTTTAGCAGAGTCAGATTTATTATGTTTTTCCTTTAGCATGTGTGTTTTTTGTGTCTTAAAGGAGGCATCCTCCCCTCTACTGAGATAACACTTAGATCCTGTATTTTCTTCTAAAAGTTTTAAAGTTTCACATTTAGGTTTCTGATCCACCCAGAATTTATTTTGATGTTCGGTGTGAAGTAGGGAACCTAATTTTTTTTTTTTTTTTTCCATATGGATAACCCTGCAGGAGGGATTTAACTTTTTTTTTCCGTGGGGATAACCCAGTACCTTAGCATCATTTATTGAATAGTCATGTCTGCTCCTTACTTCTTTGTGATGCCACTTCCGTGCTTCTAATAATATGATGGTTTGTGTCTGCACTCCTTATTCTGTAACATCGGTCTGTTTGCATATCTTGCACTACAAGATTTATTGTTCATATTTAGTCTCCCTGTCTTGTTCTTTTTCTGTTCATCAGCCTCCTTGAAAAACCCTGTCAGGTTGGTATATTTTAATGCAGCCATTTGCTGTCTAAAATACATTGACATAATATATAATAGCCTTCTCCAAAAAAAAAAAAAAAAAAGAGAAAACAAAAAACAAAAAAAACACAAGCCATCCTTAATCTAGCAGGTGACCATTAAGCTGTCTCTTGTTCTGAATGAGCCTATAATTTCCATTCAAATTTTTGTTTTGTTGGAGTGATTTTCATTTTTGTAAAGCACATGATTTTCAAATGGAGGGAACCTGGTTATAATTTGGTGTCTCAGATAAGAACACCAAGTAAAACACTCTTGGTAACAGTACTGAAGTTCTGTGGTGTTAAGGCTTTCTTGAGCATAAGGAAAAGAAACCTATTTAAAATAACAAGTGAAAGACTTAACGAAAGAAAATAGTTGTCGTAGAATCCAAGGAAAAGCTGAACCACAGACCTCAGAAGGGGCTGGAACCAAAACTGTTCCAAGGACTTCAGCAATAAGAATGAATGGACTCTAGTGTTCTGCCGAAAGTAGACCTCAGTATCCATGAGGCTTAATTCAGATTCCTGAATGATGTCTGATTTGGTCAATCTAAGGCATGAGTTTCCTTGGGCCAGATGCCTGTCCCAGGTTCGACTCTGGTTGAGGATCGGGGAGGGAAGATTTGGTACAAACAGCAGTTTTGGAGGTGGCCGGAATCAGAGACAGATTCTCTTAGAGCAGTGTTTGCCTAACTTTTTAGTTGCAAGGTTCTATACTTTAAAGAATTTCTGAGGACCCCAAGAGCTTTTGTTTATGTGGTTTATATCTATTGATATTTACCAAACTAGAAATTAAAGTTAAAAACTTTTTTAAAAAGTTGCTTAAAAAAATCTATTTCACGTTAGCACCAATAATATATTTTTATGAAAAATGACTTCAAAAAATTAGAGGAGTGGTTTTTTTTACACTTTTGCAAATCTCTTAAGTACTGCCTTAACAGAAGATAGATTTTCATATCTACTTGTGTATTTTCAATCTGATGTGATATTTTTTTAATGTTTATTTTTGAGAGAGAGAGAGAGAACGAGCACACATGTGGGAGGGGCAGAGAAGGAGGGAGACAGAGGATCTGAATTAGGCTGTGTGCTGAGAGCAGAGAGCCTCATGTAGGGCTTAAACTCATGAACCATGAGATCATGAGCTGAGCCGAAGTCGGACGCTTAACCAACTGAGCCACCCAGGCACCCCATGATTGATAGTTTTCATTGAAGTATTTGAAGAAAATATAATCACAGGGGATAAATAGTTGGAAAAGGGAGGAGTATTTGCAGACGGTTGTGTATATTCTTCTCTGATACTACACCAAAACTCGACAATTGGTAGTTTCTTGTCAGTTAAGTTGTAGTGTGGAATCCGAAATCGTTGATGTTACTGTTACACTAAAGCCCACTGGTCTGTCTTGCCCTTTGAATGGGTTTTTTACCCATTCATGATTTGATAATATGCATTGGTTGTTTGGGAAATACTGATTCACTGAGTTCAGCGGGTTTTCTAGATGACACATTTCATAATGCGGTATTAAAAAAAAAAAAAACACATTACTTAGTATCACCACCCATCTCATTAGAAAAGTCTGTAAGTCTTGGGAATCTGTCCGGCAGCTACAAGATTTCCAAAATTCTAACTTTTGAGTAAAAGCTCGGAACTTCATCAAGAAAATTTGTGCTTCATCAAGAGCATTCTTAAATTGACTTTAAAAAACCCAGCAGTACGTGATGGGGAAAGACACGTGACTCTAGTTCAGTTTGATGCCCTTACCTTGATTTATGCTAAAGCACCAGTAGTTTTGCCCATTGTTGATTTTGTACCACCAGTGCAAATGTCAGTGCAGTGAAAAAGGCAAACAATTTCTTAAGTATTATGAAAATAGTTTCAATTTCCTGGACTTCTTGAAAGGGACCTCCAGGGATCCATGGACTCCATTTTGGGAACCACAGCCTTATGAGAGCGTGTGCGTAGGGAAACGAAGGCCTGTTGCTCAAAGTACGAGTGTTTCATGGTAGAATTTTACTGCATTGCTACTGCTGTTACTTATCATTTAATATGGTGCAGAAATGAATAGAATACTTTAAAAGGTCATAAAAAGTTTTAGATTTCTTACTGAACAGAAATGTTTCCCTAGTAATTACGATTTTCAAACAGCAGAGTTTAAGGTACTCAGATTTTCAGCCAGATATTCTTTCAAGTATGTGATAATCTGAGGGTAACCCGTTTTAATGTAGCTTATGGAATTTATGTCCTTATAGTAGCACATGCAGCTTAACATTTTTTTTTTCAAGCAGTTGAATACATTAAAAAATCTCATAGCCAAAGATTGCACTTGGGAAGATCTTGCCTTTTCAGAAAAGGCATAGAAGGGGAGGTTAAGGCTGGGAATCTGCCATTCCAGCTTTATATCTTTTGGTTATTAAAGATCTTGCTAAAGAAAACCTCCCTCCCCCGCTTCCCCCCCACCCCCATTTAAATATGTTTTTTGATAGAGAAGGGAACACTGGTGTTAAATGACTTCATTTCCACAACTGTCTATTGAATGACTCTAAACAAAAGCTTTTATAAAACGTGGGAAAGGGATATGTTCTGAAATGAGTGAGGAATTGAACCAGTATACCTATTTTGGTGTTTAGAAGAGGAAGGGGTCACGCATTTGGGGAAGTTGGGGTGGGAGTCAGGACTGTCTTTGGGAAGGTTACCTCCCTTTGAGCTGGGTTTTGAAGGGTCGGTATTTTGAAGGCTGGAATTTTGATTGGCAGAGATGGGAAGGGAATTCGGGCAGAAGGAAGGTCGTGGGCAAAAGTGTGGAGGTGAGGAAATGCAGTGTTTGTTGTTATAGGGTGTGTACTGGCAATAATGAACGGTGCAGTGTAGCTGAAGCCAAAAAAGAGGCCTGAGATAATAGGAGATAAGGTAGGAAAGAAATTGGCTTAGAACATAGAAGGTCTTCTACTAAGTCTGGGCAGTTAGGCGTTAATGTGGTAAGCGACGGAGAGACTTTGAAAGTTTTTGATTGAATAATAACACAATCAGAGTGTACTTTAAGAAAATGTGTTCGGGGCGGCTGGGTGGCTTGGTCGCTTAAGCGTCCGACTTCGGCTCAGGTCATGATCTCACAGTCCGTGAGTTCGAGCCCCGCGTCGGGCTCTGGGCTGACAGCTCAGAGCCTGGAGCCTGTTTCGGATTCTGTGTCTCCCTCTCTCTCTGCCCCTCCCCTGTTCATGCTCTGCCTCTCTCTGTCTCAAAAATAAATAAACGTTAAAAAAAAAAAAAATAAAAAAAAAAAATAAAATGTGTTCAACCTCATTCATTTATTAATTCATTCATTGACTTTTTGAAATTGTTCCTCTGTGCCACTTGAGCATGAAAAACAGTGTATGTCACTGTGAACCAGACAGAAAATCCCTATTCTCGTGGAATTTCCCATCTAGGAAAGGAGCTTCAACAAATAAACACAAATGTAATTACAAATTACTGTAAATGTTAATGAAGGAAAGGAATAAATTACTATTGAGAAATAATGGGGTACTTCAGGTTAGGAATCTGGGAAGGCCTTGCTGAGGAAGTTAACTATTAACCGAGTCTCTCTCCCCTCTGCCAAATGCTGTTTTAGGAACTGGGGATATACAGATATATAAGGAACAAAACAGACAAAAGTCCCGGCTCTCGCAAAGTGCGTATTCAAGCAGTAAATAAGATGAAATATAGGGTGTGTTAGAAGGCAGTACGTCCCAAGGAGGGAAATAAAGCCCAAGAAGGAGATACGGCATACTGGGGTGGGCACGGGGGTTACACTTTTAGGTGGAATGGCCATGGACTGTCTCACTAAAGCACTACAAAGGTAATAATTGAGCACGTTATCTGTAGAAGGTGAAGGAGTGAAGCAGAGCGCCAGACGGAGGGCATAGCAAAAGCAGAAGCCCTGAGGAATGATGTGCCTGGCATGTTCAAGAAACCAGCAAGGCCAGTGTGGCTGGAGTTAAGTGAGCAAGGGAGAAAGTGGTAGACACGGAGTCCGAGGTTCGTGGGAGCCCAGAACCTGCAGAGCAGTGGTTCTCACCCATAGCTGCATGTTGGAACTACCTGAGGAGCTTGTAAGAATCCTGGTGCCCGGGCTGCAGCATGCACCACCTCAATAAGAATCTTTGCAGGCGGGACTCAGTGGCAGAGGCACTGGAGAAAAGTAGATGGATTTGAGAAGTATGTTAAAGAATCCATTTAATTATAGATTGAATGTGGGGGTTGAGGAAGAAGAGTGTCAAGAATGACTCCCAGCTTTCTGGCTCAAGCAGTTGGATGTGTAGAGGTGCCACTTAACTGGGATGGGAGTGGGAGATAAGAATGGGAGGGGTAGGTGTGGGATTTGGAGGGAAGATCAGAAATCAGGAATTCAATTTTAGACATGTTAAATTTGAGATGCGATTGAGGCTAAGTATAAATATGTTAAGTAGGCAGATAGACGAGTGGTGCCTGAAGTGAAGTCAGAACTTGAGGTAATAAATTTGTAAATCATCTGCTTATGATGGTCTTAAAAGTATCTAAATGACATCATATAGGATAGATTTGATGGAAAGAACTGGAGGTGTGGAAACTGGTTAGCCTGTTCCAGCAATCTGAACGGGGATTGGTGCTCGTGCGCACTAGGATTGTGGTGAAGGGAAGAGAAGGGAAAGTTGGAGATTTGAGGCCCTGGGAGCCTGTGAGGAGTGGGGGTGGACAGTAGGCCAGGAATGCAAGACAGCTTTGAGATATCAAGCCTGGATGAATGATCGGTCTGTTAGCAGATATAAAATAGTCAGGAGGAGCTGCTTTGGAAAAAAAGATCGTGTTTGGCTTTGCATGTATTGACATTTAGAAGAGGCTGCCTAGCAGGCAGGCAGTTGAATCTATTGCACTGGGTTTTCGAAGAGCAGGTGACGTTTGAAAGATACATCTAGGTCTCATTTATATGAAATTGATTCACCGTGGGAGCGGCAAACTTTATGAAAATAAACACCCAGAGTCTTTATCATAACCTGTTAGGTCCTCTGTGATACGGTTCCTGCCTGTTTCTTGTATAGTATTTTCCTTTGTTTACCGTGATCAAGCTGCACTGGCTTGCTTTGTATTTTTCCAGTATCTCCAGCTAAGTCCTCCTTCAGGGCTTTTGCATTTTCTCATCTTGATTCTTCTTTTGCACTTGGTAGAGGGAATAAGAGTTCAGAGAAAAAACTTCAGAAGTTGGTATCTGGGGAGCAGAGAATATTCCAGGAGATCCTTGCCTAGGTGTGAGAGTGCGGATGAGCATTTGAAGTAGAACGGCTGTGGGAGCCATTGAAGTTGAAATTCTGTCGACACAAAGACCCCGAGTCTCATGTTGGTCTTGGTGTACCCCCGCACTCAAATCAAATTGGGTTGAGGCGCAGCCAGTGGTAGCTTCCCTCCACCTCGGTGGTCTGATGGTGGTGTGGTGGTGGTGGTGGCGGTGATGGTTGACCTTTGGAATATAAACTTGACCTGATGCTGACTCGACTCATGCCGTCCCGTCACCGCTTACAGAAATGCCCTCTGCATAGGTGAGAAACTTCCTCCAGTGGAAGCTATTGGTAAATTGTTTCAGAAACTTTTGGCTTGAAGAAACAACATGAAAACAGCAGGGAAGTTAATTGCGTGTCGACTTGGATGCATTGTTAGGGACCGCTTCTCTTCATGAGCTGGTGTGTCGCTCCTTAAGTGGTGGTGATCGCAGTAACTGTGAGTAATGCACCACGCACACAAATCCTTAAAAAGGCGTGTGTAATTTCAAAACCTGTAGTGTATTTTTATTTAGAATAAAAAGCTTTGCCTTTTCTGATTATAAAATAATGGGAAAAATAGAAAATTTTAATAATTTCATGTCGCTAAAAATCTTAAAAAATTTGTTTTTGTTTTTTTTTTGTTTTGAGAGAATGAAAAAGACTGGGAGGAGGAGCAGAGAGAGAGGGAGAGAAAGAATCTTAAGCTGGCTCCACGCTCAGCACGGAGCCTGACACAGAGCACAGTCTTGTGACTGTGAGATCGTGACCTGAGCCAAAGTCCAGAGTTGGATGCTTAACTGAGCCACCCAGAGCCCCAAAAGTGATCTTTTAAAACTCCGCAGAATTCTTCTAGACAGAGTTTTGTTGTATGAATGCACCATATTTGGCCAATTCCCTGCTAACGAACTTCCTTGTTCTCTAGCTTTTGCTTATAAATTATGCTATGATGAGCGTCCCTACACATAAATACTTACACACTGATCAGATTGATTCGTTAGGATGGATTCTGGAAGCGGAAGCAGAATTGCTGTGCTAAAGGGTATGCAAGCTTCCACTTTTTTCCTAGTTAGTGTTTCGATATTTTTAGTTGGAAAGATATTTAGACATATTAGAGGACATTTAAAAATCTATTTTATTGGGGCGCCTGGGTGGCTCGGTTGGCTAGGCGACCGACTTTGGCTCAGGTCATGATCTCACAGTTTGTGAGTTCCAGCCCCGCGTCGGGCTCTGTGCTGACAGCTCAGAGCCTGGAGCCTGCTTCGGATTCTGTGACTTGCTCTCTCTCTCCCCCTCCCCTGCTCACGCTCTGTGTCTCTGTCTCTCAATAATAAATAAACATTAAAAAAAATTTTTTTTAAATCTATTTTATTATTCTGTCAGCCATTTCCCCCTTTCCATCTGATAAGCTGTTTTGTTTTGTGTTGTAACTACCTATTCTTAGGTCTCGCTAGACCTACCTAAAGAGAATTTGGGGGTAGGGAAGGACATACATGTAGAAGAATTAAAATACTTGGCATCCCACATTAATTATCAGGTTCTAAGTAACCCCCCTTAACTGCCAAGAAAGCGACAATAAGTATGATAGGAATTCAGAGGGAGCTGAGGTGATCAGGAAATGCTTAAAGGCAAGGCAGAACTTGACCTGGATCCAGAAGGGTAATATTTAAATAGGAGGTAGAAGAACATTCCTGGCTTTCAGAAGAGTATGACCAGATTTGAGGAAGGCACACGATTGTGTGTGTGAGCTGACACATGGGCTTGCAGTCTAACTGATAGACTAATTGGAGAGAAGTGTTCATGTTGTGGTGTTGTGGAGGGGCTTGTATGGGAATTAAGTTATATCCCAGAGGACCAATTTTATTCTCAGCACATCTGAAGTTACTCAGTATGGAACTGTCAGATAAAGCAGATATACAGATATGGCCCAACTTGAATGCATTAAAGTCTCTCTTTTTTTCATTTTAATTTTTTAATGTTTATTTTTGTGTATGAGAGAGAGACAGAGCGCGAGCAGGGGAGGGGCAGAGAGAGAGCAAGCCACAGAATCTGAAGTAGGCTCCAGGCTCTGAGCTGTAAGCACAGAGCCTGGCGCGGGGCTGAAACTCACAAACTATGAGAACGTGACCTGAGCCGAAGTTGACTGAGCCACCCAGGCACCCCTAAACTCTCTTTCTTACAAGAAGCATAGGAGAAGGTTATTTATTTATGTAAGTGAATTATTTAAATAATGAACTTTCTATAGATCTTAAAAGTTCTTATAATAAAAAAATGTTTTTGTAACTGTGTGTGATGATGGATGTTAACTAACCTTATTGTGGTGATCATTTTGCAGTATTACACATATATTAAAATCATTAGGTTGTACACCTAAAGTTAATACAATGTTACATGTCAATTATATCATAAACAAACTTCCCAGTACTTAAATATTTATTATGTAGTTTCACAGATGTGTGGCAACTTTCGTGGATCTCAGTTTCTTCTATAAAATCAGAGTTTTTTTTTTAAATTTTTTTTCCTTAATGTTTTTATTTATTTTTGAGACAGAGAGAGATAGAACATGAGCAGGGAAGGGGCAGAGAGAGAGAGGGAGACACAGAATCGGAAGCAGGCTCCAGGCTCTGAGCCATCAGCACAGAGCCCGATGCAGGGCTCGAACTCACAGACTGTGAGATCATGACCTGAGCCGAAGTTGGACGCTCAACCAACTGAGCCACCCAGGCGCCCCTATAAAATCAGAGTTTTTAGACAAGGTGCTCGCTGAAGTACTTTCTGGTGCTGAGATTGCTATATAACCTTTCAAGAATACCTTGATTTTATGAAATAAATTGGTCTGCTGTGTGGCTGATACCTTCTAGCTCCTTAGGCACAATAATGCATCCCCACATCTGTGAGAGCAAAAGTCTTTGATTGGATGATTGTCTCCTGGCTTCCCAGGTCTAGAATGATTCACCTTTGGAAATTCAGTTGTTCTCACTTTTTATTTCTAAATGACACGTAGAGATTTTCATTTGAAAGAATTTTATGGCTAAGATTGAGCTTCAAGAGGATGCTGTGAGGTTGAGAGGAATTATTGTAATAGTCAGTTTTAAATTATCTTCCTGTAAATTATCCGTAGGGATTTATTTCATGCTGGCTTCCTCCTTTTATTTTGAATTCACTCCCATGATGACTTAAATGTATGGCTATGCTATGTAAATACATTTTATTATTAGTTTAGACCAGATACAATTTTGGATATGAATCTATAGGAAAAATTACATCATGCATTCCAAAGTAAAATGTTAAGGATTTCTTTTTTACTCTCTGTTTTGAATTTCTTATACCACTTTTTATCTCCTTTTGTGTGGATAATTGAGAACTGACTAGGACTTTTTAAACTCAGAGACTTTCTGTTTAAAGTACACAATCATTGGGGTGCCTGGGTGGCTCAGTCAGTCAAACATCCGACTCTTGATCTCAGCTCAGTTCTTGATCTCAGGGTCATGAGTTCAAGCCCCGCGTTGGGTTCTGCACTGGGCATGGAGCCTACTTAAAAAAAAAAAAAAGTAAAGTGCACAATCATCACAGGGTGATTGATGTATGGAAGTGTTGAATCACTGTATTGTATACCCGAACCTAGTATGACTGTACATGAACTAACTGAAATTAAACAAAAACTTAAAAATAAAGCGTACAGTGAGGTTCACAGCTGATTGGTGGCATGCTTTAAGTGTCTCCCACCTAGCATCACATTCTTTTCACTAAGCTGTGCTACCTTGGACCAAAACGTCTTTTAGAGAGACTCAAGGTAAACTGTCATAAGGTGACCACATAGCTCTTCTGACAAGCATTCTCAGGATGCTTTTAACATGATGCAGCCTTCAGAATTCAGGATGCATTCTGCAGTTTTGCAAGTAAACTGATCAGTGTCACCAGAGTTGATTGATCTCCGGGAGGAGTGGCTAAATGATCTCACACGGGGCTGACACATAAACCAGAATGCCATTTTATTAATGTACATTGAGGGGCGGTCTTTTCTGTGACCTAGAAAAACATGTGTCTGCTCAGTCCATTCTCCTTCTAGTGTCAGGGTATTAATAGTAAAAACTAATAATCACTAATGTTTACTGCATGCTTATTATGTCTCAGGCACTGCTCCAAGCATTATACATGTAAGTAAATCATCTGATCTTCATAATAACCTTATGAAGGAAGTATGCTTACCTGTATTTTACAGGTGAGGAGTCTGGGGCACAGAAGGGTTTTTTGTTTTTGTTTTTGTTTTTTTTTTAGTAACTCGCCTGAGATCATACAATTGGTAACTACTATGTTGTACTAAGCAAAAGGTCACTTGGTAAGCATAGAATCTTAGCAAAGGGAAGTAAAAATCCTTGAGGGAGGGCCATTTTATCTGGATCATGATATATTCACTCCTTCCTTTTTCGAACGTTTATTGAGCACCTACTGTTTGCTGGGCACTACTTTGACACCAGGCTTATCAAGGTGAATATAACAGTTAAGTGCTACCCTCCTGGGACTCCAGTTTGGTGGGAAAGACAGATAATTACAGCAGCAAGAGATTTACACATTGAGAGACAGGAGGGTTTAAATCCTACTTGGAGGGATTAGAATAGATGTTACAAAGGTGAAGTAAAGGCAGAATGGGTAGAGGAAACACTTTATGCAAAGATGTTGTGCCAAACACAAGCTTACTTCGCAGGAATGAAACAAGAAAGCATTGCGTTAATTAAGGTAATTATGTCTTGAACTAATCCAGCTGTTCGTTGTGGGGATTAAGAGAAACAGATGAGTTTGAAATATATTTCTGAGGTAAAATTGACAAGACATGGTGATTGACTAAATTAGGGCGTGGGGAGTGGAGGTGGGGGTAGTGAGAAAGAGTGGGGAGTTAAGGCTAACTCCTCTATATCTAGTTTGAGTACTTGGGTGAATGGTAGGATCACTGAAGACAATCAGGTTTTTGGAGGGGAGGATGGGCTTCTGTTTTGGACTTGCTGAGTTTGAGATGCCTATGAGATGGGCATCTGATGTCTAGGAGCAGGAAGCTGGTTTGCAGTAGAGAAGAGAGACGCATATACATGGTGGCTGAAGCCATGGGAATTAATAAATTGGGGGCAGTTACGGTGATCTGGATTGGCTAGAAGGCAAGAGCAAAAGTGGAGAAGGGCCAGTATTTCTCTATTTTCAGTAAATCCTTATTTAAGTTTTTAGGTCCTGGTTTGCCTGCTTTTGACTTGGTAGAAATCTTGTCTTTTGAAGTAAGTGCTCTGAATAACTCTTTTTTTTATGGTTGTTGTCTTACGGTTTATACAAAACCTGTTTTGTATTTTTATTGCAGTGATGCTTACATGTGAATTTTGTCAAAATTCACAAAGTATGAACAAAAAAAAAGTGTATCCAGAGTTTGGATCCTTTTAAAAGGATCTGGTTAGAACTTTTTATAATCCCAAAACCTCATTTTAACAAGTTTCCCAAATTTTATCACCAGTGCCTTAACCAAGCTCACAAATAGTAAGATGGGTGGATTTAAATTTATTCATTCTCCTCTTACTTGGCTATCACTACTTGAAGGCAGAGAGAGGTAGGAAAGGATCTGAAGAGTCTACAAACTGGATAGTGAGCACGGTACTGACTCCAGTCTCCCCTGCCCCCATACATTGTGAATGATTTCACTATAAATATCTGTGGTATTTAAAAAAAATAATTAAAAGTGTTTTTCTTTTTGAAGAAAAGAAAGTTTTATTCATCTCCTTCAAGCATTGTAGGAATTGAAATAGAGGTCATAATTTCATTCTAGAATAAGAGAACAGTATCCTCTTAATTGCCAACTATAACAAAGATATTTTGAATTAGCGAACTTAACATCAGTTGTGAAAAGTTAAGAGTGTATAGACATATGAGACATTTAGAGAAGTGATTGGGTTAGTTATAAATTATGTGGAAGTCTCAAGGACATTGGACATGAGATTTTGGTAATTTATTATGCACCAAGAGCAACCTAAGACACCTCCCTTTCTCCACTGGTCGGTGCCTTGACTACTGTGCCTTGTATAGTGTTCATTAAAAACTGATACAATGAAAAAAAAACCCAGACTGCTTACTTTTGGGAGTTATTTGCATTACATGATCTGATTGGATAAACTTTTGTGCCAAGTATGGGCAGCAACCAATAAATATGTACTTTGGTTACCAGACTGTCTGTAGCCAGTCATAAGCCTTTGCTTTCTTTTATGTCATAGTAGTTTGCCATTTAACATAGCAACTCAACCAAATACTGGTTCAGTTTGTTCTTGACAGTATGTGCAAGCTCAGTATTAAATTGAGTGTCTTTGGATTTGATTTTTGGATTAGTTTCAAATAGTCATTTGTTTTTCTGTCCTTGATTCATTGCCACTTAATACCAGTCTCAAATCCAAGAAACATATTCTTGTGTGTCTTGGAAATAGTAGATTGCAGTGGAGGATGTAATTATTTTGTCTCAGTATGAGATCTGCCTCTTTAATTATGTGATTAGAATATTTGCTTTTGTTTGGTTTATAGTTTTTATTTGAAAGCTCTTAACCTTAAATAATTTTTATCTCCTCATCTGTGGACTTCAGTCTGGTAGATGGGACATTGAACTCCATTAGGTAGAATTTGCCAACACCTGGAAGACTTTAATTTTTCTACAGCTGCAGTCTTAAAGGGCCTACCCAAATCACAGGCCCACAGGTAAGGGCTTCTTTATTAGTAGTAGAATTTGCGGACCTCTCGCCGGATTTTCTGATAGTATCATAGGCAGGACCCTTGCCAGGTAACCCTTGTACTTGACCTTGTGGTTCCATTTAGTTCAGCTCCCCTTCCCTTTCCCGGTTGATGCCTTGTTGGGATACCTGGAGCTACCTGCTCCGAGTCCAGTGTCTGGAGTTGGGCCCCACTGATCATTTGTAGTGTAGTCAGAGCAAGGGCTGAGAAAACCACCCTCTTTTTTTTTAAACCCTCATTTTGAAAAGGATGCTTCTGGCCCTCAGCATAGGAGGTGCTGGCCTTGGTTAGTTTTGTGTGTGGGTGTATGTAAGGTTGGCCTTGATTTTGAGTGCTTCCGATTGATGCTTAAGGTGGTAAAGTTTTGTGTGGTTCTCGTTAGTGTTCCCCTGAAAGTATAGAAACTGGGGGCAATTTTCTTGAGAGATTCAGTGTTGGGTGTGAGGGTTTTATTGGGTGAGGAAAGAATGTATTGAGAATTATCTCATAGTAGGTGTTCCTAAATTGTATTTCCCTGATTTCTTATAAAAGTAGAGGGAGCTCCTGCTGAATACAAGACATACTGCATTAGATATACTACATTTCCCTGATTCTAGAATAGAAACGGGTTTTTTTTTTTTTTCACATTTCAGTGGGTTTTTTTTAAGGTTTTATTCTTGAGAGAGAGAGAGGAGAGGGAGAGAATGCGAGCAGGGGAGGGGCGGAGAAGAGGAAACAGAGGATCCGAAATGGGCTCCACACTGACAGCACAGAGCCCAATGTGAGCTCAAAGTCACGAACTGTGAGATCATGACCTGAGCCGAAATTGGACGCTTAACTGACTGAGCCACCCAGGTGCCCCAAGTATGTTTTGTTTTTCCCCCCAAATGTGATAGCATACCATAATTGAAGATGTAATGCTTATGATAACAAATTATAAGAAAGTAAAATGAGAACTTTTGTATATATTTATTTTGTTTTAGAAACTTAGGTACCCTCCCTCCCCCCCCACACACATTTCGAGAGTTGCCTGGGGTCCACGTGGTCCTTTGCAAATACTTTCTATTAAACTACAGATGATGATTTTCAAAGTGGGTGAATACTTTAAAAATACACCAAGAGTTGCTTCCTATGTGCTTTATTAGCAGTTTTATCACCTGTGGAATCATATACTATCCCATTTAATTCATAGGGACTCTTTGCCAGTGACAAAGATAAGGAACTAAACTGATCTCGCTGTTTTCATAAGCCTCTCTGGGTGAAAGTAGCCAGGTTATATGTGAAGGAATTTAGCCGCACATGTTATTAAATCCACATCCTGGTCTAAGAACTGGGTGTCCTTGGGATTCATAGACTCTGTAGTGTGAGTTGCTCACCTACTCTCCTTTTGCTCCCTACCCCAAATTTATTTTCTATCAGTATCTTCTTACCCAGGCATCTCAAGGAAATAGCACTTAAATCTTATAAACAAACAAGTACCACATATCATGTTTGCTATGTTTTTGGCTGAAGTTTGTCCACTTAATTCATAAAAGATATTTCTGACCTTTTTTTTTTTTTCGTCTGAGTCTCACTGACTCTTCTGCTTAAAGGTTTGTTTATGTCTTTCTGTTTGTATCAAGTGGGTAGATGCTCAAAGGTACAAGCAATTCAGCAGTCACTCGGGGAGCGTGTATATGAGTAAAATATTTGTAGGGCAGGGTGGTAATGTCTATCAAAATAAACAGTGTACAGGCTCTTGGGTTTGCTTGCACATATGTTCAGATACACCTATTTGCTGGGTGGTTTGCTGCAGAAAACACCTGGAAACCACACATCAGAGTACATTGGAATTCTTTGCAACCTTTAGAAAGAATAGGTCTATGTGTACCTCCAGGGAGTGTGAGAGTGTGAGTGTGTGTGTGTGTGTGTGTGTGTGTGTGTGTGTTTGGTACATGCCCTTTTTTTGGTTTTGTCCATTTTTTTGGTTTTGTTTCTAAAGCTACAGAACAATGGTTGTCTTTAGGCTTTGGAAAAGGAAATTGGGTGTTTGGAAGGAAACTTTTACTTTTCATCTATAGCTTCTTACAGCTTCTGAATTATTTGTTTTACATATATGTATATCTTTTAGTTTTCAGAAAGCATATATGAAGAGAAGCAGATATCATTTTAACATTATTTCCAAAGGGCATAGAACCTGCACTCTAAAAGGGACCTTGGGTTGGGGGGGTGCCTGGGTGGCTCAGTCGGTTGAGCGTCCGGCTTCCGCTCAGGTCATGATCTCGCAGTCTGTGAGTTCGAGCCCCGCGTCGGGCTCTGTGCTGACAGCTCGGAGCCTGGAGCCTGCTTCGGATTCTGTGACTCCCTTTCTCTGCCTCTTCCCCACTCATGCTCTGTCTCTCTCTGTCTCTCAAAATTGAATGAACGTTAAAAAAATTTTTTTAAAGGAACCTTGGACAGTCATCCTTAATTTAAGGACGAGAAAACACAAATTTAGGGAAGCATGTGTAAAGCCTGCACAAGGACAGCAGAAGCTTATGAATATATTGACTTGTTCTATTCTTATTCTATTTATTTAACTGATGTCCATTTCTCATTGTGAAGAATTGATTTTGGAAGCCCTAATAAAATGCTGACCTTTGTAAGATAGTTCTTAAAATAACTACCTCTGGCAGTAAAGAAAAAGTGTAGTGGTAGCTTACCCACATTTTGTAACTTTGGAGACCCGATTCCTTAAAAGTTAATTTATTTATACATTCTGTAAGTTTTTAATATTTGATTGAATTGGTGTTTAGAGTCCAAAGTTTCCCTTTTTAAATTTTTTTTTTTTTTTAATTTAGAGAGAGAGGGAGAGAGAGAGAGAATCTCAAGCAGGCCATACTCAGCACAGAGCCCGACACAGGGCTCAATCTCATGACCGTGAGATCACGACCTGGGCTGAAACCAAGAATCGGACACTTAACCAGCTGAGCTACACAGGCGCCCCGAAGGCTTCCCTTTTTGATTTGAATACTTAGCTGACACTTCTAGATTCTTAAAATTGATTTCACTGAGTTTTCATTCCATCTGGTATCTAGGGGTGAATAAATGGAGAAATAATTTTTGTGACTTCAAAATTTTTGGCTTGCTATTTAAAGGCAGAGTGTACTGTAAAAGATGGCAGGAAAATTGTTCAAAGGATGAAAACTTCTATACTGGGGAGAAGCTCTCAGTTCCTGAGAATATGTGCAGTTCTTCTTTTAACTATAAGCTGAGTCTTTTCCTGGCTCCTCAAGGCCAGAAACATTTTCTCTTTATTCCAACCAAACAAAGAAATTGGTAGTGTTAAGGCTGGTTGGTAAGTTCACCGTGGGACCGGACGTCCAAACTGCATTCAGTGAACATTTTTTATGGTTGACTGAC
Organism: Panthera leo; assembly: GCF_018350215.1. Classification (NCBI taxonomy): domain Eukaryota; kingdom Metazoa; phylum Chordata; class Mammalia; order Carnivora; family Felidae; genus Panthera; species Panthera leo. The sequence goes on from NC_056692.1 coordinate 35,622,590, forward strand.
TCTAGGACTCCAGCAATAGCAACATATTTATTAGTGTTAAGATTAGTGATTGGATTTAGGATAAATATCTGTCTTTGCTTGTATAAGTGGGAAAAGTTACTCTTCCAAAATATAATCCATAGGCCTCTCAAAATGGGCACTCTATTTGATAATAATTTGATTACGCTGATAAGATGAGTCTTCTCTTCAAAGGAGAGGGTTTTCGGGAAATAAAGGAGCCTTTTAAAAACATCTGGAGGATCAGAGTGAAATAATGTCTGTGCAGTTTTAATCAGCAAAGGTTTGGTTGAATTGAAAGGGAAGAGGTTCATAGAGGGCCAAGAACAAATAGAGTGCAAATTTATCTTTGTAACCCCACATCCTTAGGGAGGAATACAGTCTGTATAGCCACTGTAGTCCTGTTGTGAATGTAGACTGAGCGGTGGGATCGGATAGTGTGATAGTTGATTTAATTTGAACAGTCACATTAGGTAAGGCTAGAAAGCTAGATCGGGGGACGTCAATGTTAGGTGTCTTTCCTGGTTTGTTTCTAGGATCCTTTCTAATAATGGAGATCAGTGAGAAACCAGTTAACACCAGTTCAGGTGAGAGAAAACTGCACAGAAATGGATGAATGTGGAATGTGTTAGGAAGCAAGACCACTTGACAGGACCTGCTGATAGATGGGCCGGGAAAAGAGGGGTTTGGCTTGAGTAATTGGGTAGAACACGATGCTGTTTCAGATTTTAGTCACGGTAGACATCTCAAATAAATATTAGGGAATGAAAGAAATTGTGCTAGCTAGCTATTTATTTATTTAGACAGGTAGGATGTCCTACCTGTTCTTTTTTTTTTTTTTTTAACTTCATTTATTTATTTTGAGAGAGAATGAGAGAGCAAGCAGGGGAGGGACAGAGAGAGAGGGAGACAGAGAATCCCAAGCAGGCTCTGCACTGGCAGTGCAGCGACTGATGCGGGGCTCAAACCCACGAACCATGAGACCATGACCTGAGCTGAAATCAAGAGTCAGACGCTTAGCCAACTGAGCCACCCGGGGACCCTGAAGCTGTGCTTTTTAATTCATTGAGCTTATAGGAGAGGACAGTTTTTTTGGATTCAGGCTACAGAATTACTCTGGCATGTTAGAACATGAGACACTTTATTTAAAAAAAAGAAATTACGGGGTGCCTGGGTGGCTCAGTCAGTTGAGCGTCCAACTTCGGTTCAGGTCATGATCTCACAGCTCTTGAGTTCGAGCCCTGTGTCGGGCTCTGTGCTGACCTTAGAGCCTAGATGGGGCCTGCTTTGGGTTTTGTGTCTCTGTCTCTCTCTGTCCCTCCCTTGCTTGTACTCTCTCAAAAGTAAATACATTTAAGAAAAACTTTTAGAACAGAATTATGATTATTAGGTGCTAAAGTATGGAAAGTCATTCTTTTTTTGTTTTTTTTTTTTTTTACTTTTTATTTTAGAGAGAGGAGAGGTGGCAGAGGGTGGCAGGTGTGGGAGAGGGGCAGAGGGAGAGAGAGACTTTTAAACAGGCTCCGTGCTCAGCACAGAGGCTGACACAGGGCTCGATTTCATGATCCTGGGACCGTGACCTGAGCTGAAATCCAGAATCAGACACTCAACTGACTGAGCCACCCAGGTGCCCCTGGGAAGTCTTTCTTAAAGTATTAGGACATATGATTTGTTCCCAGGGTCCGGCCTTGAAAGTTGGCATGAGCCTATCAACGATTAGCCCAGGTCTCCCTTAGTGGTGCTCAGAATTCATTAGATAAAAGAGCATACTTTTGCAACAGAGTTGCCACCTAAAAAATGAAATGGGAATTGAAAGCTAGGGTATATAAATATATCTTCTATCAGTTATTTTTCCAGTTCCTACGTGTTGAATAAAAGACCATACCTGATCCAAGAATCACCCAGTCACAGGAATTACGAAGTTTTGGATTAGGAGTTGAAAGACTTGAGTTCTGAATTCAGACCCCTTCATAGCCACGTGACCATGACAGATTCTAACCTCTGAGTTTGTGTTTCCTTATTTGTAAGATTACTCGCTGGGCATGCCTCACAGGGCTGTTAAAACTCCCAAATAAGATCAGGAATGTCCAAGTACTTTGGAGACCGAAGCACACTGACTCATGTTTGTGAGGAAATGGTTCCGTAGCTTAAAGCATTAAACACAGGAGGATCTTGGAGGTCTTTATAACGAAGACCAGGGGGATGGGGTAGTAGTGTGTGGGTTGTACCTCTGTTGTGAATCTTGAGGCTGTGGTTTCCGCTAGGTTGTCGTACCTAACTGTGTGGATTCATTGAGTGGCCTTAGAATTCTTAACCCAAGTGTCTTGTGAAACAGACGACCCCAGATATATTTCAGTGCTATCAAGACAAAGTGTAAAAGGAAGTTTGGTTTCGCTGTCTTATTTGGTAGTTCAAACCGTATTCCTGGCCTTCGTTCCAAAATGAAAGGCAGCAAAATATGGTTCGTATTTTTGACTTTTAAGTGTTCTCCCCTTTAGTTGACCTTTGGACGATGGCATGGGGGATTTTGTTTGGTTTACCTTGGAGTATCTTTTCCTTAAGAAGTGAAAAGTAAAAATATGCCAGAGGCTTGCTACAAGCAGTTGAGAGCAACTGTTGGTCAGCAAGAGAATGGAAGGGGGGAAAAGGGTTGGGGAAGGAAAAAAGCAAATGAAGAGGGAGGAAAAAATGTAATTGAAAGAGGAGAAAAAGCTTAAAGTCTCAAGTTTTCTTTTAAAGAATCTGTCTTTGAGTTCAGGCACTAAAATTGGAGGTGATTAAAGAAGAGGGGTTTGGATTAGTCCCTTGAGGGGAAGGAATAAAATTAGGGAAGGATGGAGGAGGAGGAGAAGTGTTCAGGAGGTTGGCAGGTAGGATGGTGGGGAGGAAAGAGAAGGTCCTCGGTGGACACCCGATTCCTTTTATATAAGGCTTTAGTCTCTGAAGATAGTCTGGATTACTGTATCAGTTGTATTTAAAATGTGCTTTCTTGGGGCACCTGGGTGGCTTGGTTAAGCGTCTGACTTTGGCTCAGGTCATGATCTCGAGGTTTGTGACTTCGAGCCCCACGTCGGGCTCTGCACTGACAGCTTGGAGCCTGCTTGGGATTCTCTCTCTCTTTCCTATCTGTCTGCCCCTTCCCCACTTGTGCGCACACACGCACTGTCCCTCTCTCTCAAAATAAATACTTAAATTTTTTTTTAAACGTGCTTTTGGGGCGCCTGGGTGGCTGAGTCAGTAAAGCGTCCGACTTCGGCACAGGTTGTGATCTCGCGGTTTGGGAGTTCGAGTCCCACATTGGGCTCTGTGCTGACAGCTCAGAGCTGGAGCCTGCTTCCGATTCTGTGTCTCCCCCTCTCTCTGCCCCTCCCATGCTCATGCTCTGTTTGTCTCTGTCTCTCAATAGTAAATAAATGTTAATTTTTTTTTTTTTTTAATGTGCTTTCTTGCTGTCAGGAAGTCAGCTTCCTATATCCTCTGCTTAAATAGGCCCAGTGCTATGTAATTCCCATCAACTGGGAAAAGTACTTTACCAACAAGAGCTCGATTTTTCAATATTAAGATCGGAACTGAATTCATTGGCTTCTTTGGGCTGGATTCAGACTACATTATTATTGTCTACTTAAAATATTTCTCCAATGTCGATTTTTAAAAATCTTTTCTAATTTACTTTTCCTTCTGAATTCATTGTTTTTGAAATGTCTTAAAAAGGCAAGCAAAAAGTATAGATTATGACAAACATCTCCGGCTGAAGTCCTCTTTATTTATTTTCTCTGTTCTTTTGCCCACCCTCACTCCCCAGAGACAACCTATTACCACAGATTTAGTGTGCATCCTTGCAGCGCGGTGTGTGTGTGCGCACATGTGTGTGTGAGAGAGAATATATAAATTCTGTTGTAGTGTTTTCGCTGCTTATTGTTTTTCAAGGCCTATCCGTTTGATACATATAAATCTAGGTCCCTCATTTTAGCCATTCAATTTTTATTTCACTGTGACTATTTCAGTTTTTCTAAACCTTTTGATGGATCTTTACCTTGTTTCCATTTATTTGCCATTACAGACAAAACTCCAGTGGCCTCCCGTGTATCCCTCATGGTTTCCTTGTCCTCCTCCTCGTTATTGTGGCTGCTTTGGTGGTTTGATTCTTTTTTTCCCCTAAGTACCTTATTTGAATTCTCCCCCTTGGCGAATACCTCTTTGGTATTCACAGTCATTTGGGGGAGAGGGAGCAATGAGGAAAACCTTTCATAACTTGGAATGCCAACTTCTTTTATTCGAGTTGGAGGCTCTGAAAATTTCTTTTCCTATAGACTCTTTTTGGAATCTGATAAATTTGGCAACTTTTGCATTTCATTATTTTGTATTTTTATTGTCTCATATCCAGTGGCTGTTTTCCATAAACGTCAGTAACTCCTCACTTTTTCCTTTTCTCTCTTCCTCTTTTACTACTTTTTTATGGAGTTCTTCCTCCCTACTAAGGGTAGGACTGTTTAATGATCTCCAATCCAGTTCAGGCAATTCTTGTGTTAGTTTCTAAGTTCAGCATGATCCAGACATAGCTGATATTTATGGAAGAGTTTCTTGGAGCATTCTCAGCCAAATTAAACATTAAAAAATAATAAGCCTTCACCTTATATTAGAATTATTACCGATAAATTGTGTTGAGGGACCATATGTTTCAATGATCAGTGGTTTTCATTTGTAATGTTTTTTGGTCTGGAGTCTTTAATCCACTATACTTTATTCATTATTGCGAGGTTGAGTACATTTTTAATTTTTATGTTCCATGTCTTTCCCCCTTTAAACGTGGATGCTATTCAGAGCTTCGAGCACTTGGAATGCTGAAGTGTTACAAACGAAAACTGTTACTCTTCTCTAATAATACACTCTGCCTCCCGCAAGTGTTTGAGTAGGACTTCCTTGCTTGACAACTAATTTGGGCCGCCACCTCCTATATGAATAGACAGTCATGATATTTTCACCTCACGAATATGTGGACTATCTTTAAGAATTTGAGAAGAATTTATGTGCGAAGGATTTTTTAAAACTTTTTGTTTATTTTTGGGGCAGGGAGGGGGGTGCAGAGGATCCGAAACAGGCTCTGCACTGACCCCAGAAAGCCCGACGTGGGGCTCGCACTCACGAACTGTGAGATCCTGACCTGAACCGAAGTCAGATGCTTAACCGACTGGGCCACCCAGGTGCCCGCAAAGTATTTATTTTAAACAATTGATAAGACCTTAATGTGGAAGCCTCAGTAATAAGTATAACTATAGAATATCAGATGCCTGCGTATCTTCTCTCAGATTTGTTCATGTCTTACAATATGGTTCAGGTCCCAAGTACTGTGTTCAGAAAATAACCTTTGGATCTAGATTTACTCCAGCTTTAACTTGGGTGAAGTATTCCATCAAAAGTATAAGCTCCTGTCTGCATGCTCAGACGTATCTGTCATGTCACCCAATGGGCGGTTTTGCTTAGTGAATTATTTCCCGTATGCCACTGTAATCACTAAGTTTGAATGGAGTTCTTTCCCCGCTCTTTATCACATCAGTCCCACAATTTATGCTGGGCAGAAGTGTTCTTACTTAAAATCTTTCTTTAGAGTAAAATTATGTTCTTACACGATGCACTAACACTATGGAGTTTTGTTTTCCCCTTCGCTTTGAAAACTCTGCCATAAAATATTTTGGTATCTAAACCAAAAGTAATTTTTTTTTTCTCCAACTGTAGTCACCTTCTTGGGATATTTCACCTGGATAATAACAGAAGTCTTCTGTTTCTGTGGGGGTAAAAATACAAAGAACTTTCTTCTTGAAATTGTATTTTGTTTACATAATTCTTTTTCGAAACACCTTACTTTCAGGGCGCCCGGATGGCTCAGTTGGTTAAGCATCTGACTCTTGGTTTCGGCTCCCGTCACGATCTCACAGTTTCATGAGTTCGAGTCCCACATCCAGCTCCTGTGCTGGCAGTGCGGACCCTGCTTGGGATTCTCTCTCTCCCTCTCTCTCTCTCTGCTCCTCCCCCACTTGCACTGTCTCTCTCACAATGAATACACTTAGAAGGAATAAAACATACTCGTTCAGAAAAACCCAGACGACGTAACAAGCGTAACTAAAGGCAGCAATCGGTCTTCATGCTATGCCCCGTCTTGTCAAGGAGTTCCCATGCGGGTATGCCAATGTACAATTGCACTGGCAGTATGAGAGAGTTCTTGTCTCTCCGTGGTCTCCCAGCACTGCTGTCATTAAAACAGGTACTACACATTTGTTAGGGAAAACGACAGCTTAGTTTGTATCAACTGTCTATAAGTTTTATCTGTGACTCAGTAAACCTGAAACTTATTAGTGAAATGAACTTCGTTATTGAATTTGGCATGGGGGGGGGGGGGGGCACATTCTTCTTTTAGTGTATCTAGTTACGGTCTAACCTTTCAAGAATAGAAATCCAAAAGAAAAAGAGATTAATCCAGCCATTTATTAAATAAGTGTTTACTTCTGGCCTGCCTCGTGCCAGACACGGTCTGGGTGGAAACAAGACAAGAGGCTGCCTTCATACATCCAGATATAGTAGGGTAGGTGACTTTCTGTGCTAAAGAACAAAATGAAGTAATGAAGGAGGAATAGGATTGTGGGCTTGGGGGAGGGGATGACATCTTTAAGGGTGTCCAGGAAGGCCTCATGGAGGTGGTGACTGTTACAGAAAGACCCAACGGTGATGAGGGCACCAGAAGAACATCTAGGGGAAGAGTTACCCAGGTAGAGAAAAAGACAACTACAGAGTCCTGCGGCAGGAACAGGCCTGTTCTGCCTCAGGAACAAGAGCAAAGAAGGGCAGTTTGGCTGGAACATAGTGAGCTCAGGAGAACATAACGGGAGGTGAGGCCAGAGAGGTAATGAGGTCCAGATTGTGCAGGCTCTTTTCAGCCATTACAAGGATTTTTGGCTTTTACCCAGAGTGAGATGGGAAATCATTGCCGGTTCCATGAATACCAAAAAAATACTTGTATCTTGGCTTTGCTTTCAAGAGCTTTGGGTTATTTCTTGTAATAATTTGGGTTTTAACTAATGGCTGCTGCTGAGTAGCCATACATAGATTTAAACATTTGTGTAAGTACTGCAAATTTCCCTGAAATACAAATCTTAGGTATTGCATTTAAATTCAAAAAAAGAAAGTATAATAGAAAAGACTGTCTGTAGGTGTTCATTCCTAGGTGGCCCTGTGTTTTTACTGAGTTCTCATTATGAATTGTCTTGAGAAAAAAAAAAATCAAGGGACACCTGCCTGGGTGGCCCAGTAGGTTAAGCGTCCACCTTCCTCTCAGGTCATGATCTCACGGTTCTTGAGTTCAAGCCCCGCATTGGGCTCAGTGCTAGTAGCTCAGAGCCTGGAGCCTGCTTTGGATTCTGTGTCTCCCTCTTTCTCTGCCCCCCCCCTCAAAAATAAACATTTAAAAAATTTTTAAGGGGCGCCTAGGTGGCTCAGTCGGTTGGGCGGCCGACTTTGGCTCAGGTCATGATCTCACGGTCCGTGAGTTCGAGCCCCGCGTCGGGTTCTGTGCTGACGGCTCAGAGCCTGGAGCCTGTTTCGGATTCTGTGTCTCCCTCTCTCTGACCCTCCCCCGTTCATGCTCTGTCTCTCTCTGTCTCAAAAATAAATAAACGTTAAAAAATTTTTTTTAAAAATTTTAAAAGAAAAAAAAATCAAGGGTGTATTCTGTGGAAAACATTGTAGTCACCCTTAGATGTAGGAAGATATATACATGTATATGTATGTGTATATATACATATATAGCTACTCTATTAATTTTAATATATGTGTTGAGCATTTTTATTATGAAATATAAAACTTAGAAAATACATAAGATGTAACTATATAGTTTATTTTTAAAGTGAGAGTGCGAGCAAGGGAGGGGCAGAGGGAGGGGAGAAAGACTCTTAAGCAGGCTTCACGCTCAGTGTGGAACCCAATGTGGGGCTTGATCTCATGACCATGGGGTCATGACCTGAGCCAAAATCAAGAGTTGGACACTTAACTGAATGAGCCACCCAGGTGCCCCTTTAACTGTATAAAGATGAATTCTCGGGGTGCCTGGGTGGCTCAGTTGGTTGAGCGTCCGACTTCGGCTTAGGTCATGATCTCACAGCTCGTGAATTCAAGCCCCGCGTCGGGCTCTGTGCTGACAGTGCGGAGCCTGGAGCCTGCTCCGGGTTCTGTGTCTCCCTCTCTGTCCCTAACCCACTTGCATTCAGTCTCTGTCTCTCTCAAAAATAAATAAACATTAAGGTGAATTCTCAAAAGCAGGTACAGCACCTATATAACCACCAACTAGACCTTGAAATATATCCTTGCCGGCACCCAGAAGAAGCTTGCTGTATCGTGTGTTCCTTCTAGATCATAACCCATACTCTTGTGCAGAGTCTGGCATTTGTGATGATCATTTTCTTTATGATTTTACCACCTAGGATTCCTTGCAGACCATTATGGTTTGGTTTTGTCTGGTTTTGAACTTCATATAAAAGGACTAATACAATATGTGTTCTTTTGTGTCTTCTTTCAGAATCTAACAATACTTTTGTAACTTTCATCCATGCTGTTATGTAGAACCCTAGTTTAATTTCATTGCCATATAGCATTCTGTCATACGAATATACTGTTATTTGTGTGTCCATTCTACTGTTGACATTTTTTGGCTCTTGAGAGCGTGTTTGCCTGTTATGCTGCTGTGAACATTCTTGTTTATGTGTGCTGATGGATGTGCAGGAATTTCTCTGGGCTGTATTTGGGAGTGGAATTGCTCGATCTTTAGTTTTTTAGATGATAAACTGTTTTTCAAGACTGCTTGTATTAAATTGTCCTCCCACCAACAGGGTGAGAGGTGTCCCTGTTCTTCCCAGTCCTCACCAGCATTGTCAGACTCCTTAAATTTTGCCAATCCATTGGGCCCAAAAATGTTCACTGTAGCAAATTAACTGGGAAGCCAAAGCCTGAAACTTACAACAATATTTTTAATGTTTTTACTTATTTTTGAGACAGAGAGAGACAGAGAGACCAAGTGTGAGTGGGGGAGGGGCAGAGAGAGAGAGGGAGACCCAGAATCTGAAGCAGGTTCCAGGCTCCTAACTGTCGGCACAGAGCCTGATGCGAGGCTCGAACTCCTGAACCATGGGATCATGACCTGAGCCAAAGTTGGACACTTAACCAGCTGAGCCACCCAGGTGCCCCAAAGCCTGAAACTTTAAAAGAGAGAGAGAGAGAGAGAGAGAGGTACTAAAGGTATTGGTTTCTTTTTTAAGAGTCACCGATACTCAGAGCATTTCATTTCTTAGAGTTGGTTACCATCTTCTGCCGAGGAGAACTTACGAAGTCTTAGGAGGTGTTTGTCTGTCTACCCTTAGGGGGTCAGGAACCCTGTCTTTTTTTTTTCTTTTTTCTTTTTTTTACCATTGTGTCTGAAAGAGTGCCTTTCACAGTTGGTGTTGAGTAAATATTTATCAAACGCATTCATCCTGACTTGCTTACTCTTAAATCTTCTGTTCAAAACGGGCCTGTTCTAGTGTCAGTAGTGGAGGACCGTTTTTGGTGAGGGCTCCTTCCATTATTGATAGTAACCAGACTGGTTTAGGAAAATACGAGAAGCTTATTTGTACCGGGGTCCCAGTTAAAGTTAGCGTTTACGTTTTCAAGCAAAGTTTCTGTTTTCAAGGAATCACCCGCAGTGTAGGCAGTATTCGTGTCCCACAAAAGGGGGGAGGTAGTGCTAGAATTTTCTGCTTATGTTAGGCCCCTAGAAGACTGGCAACTACTCTTACCCCTGTTTCTGTTTTCAGTTACTTTGTAGGCGGTGATAGAGTATTCGGGTGGTGGTGGTTAGCCAAGATATCTCCCCGGTCTTCAGCAGGAACCTTGCGGCCACCACTCGCTGAAACCATAGGATACGTGGCTTTGTTTAAGTGTATCTTGCTTTAGTGTAATTGACCCACAGAGCACTTTTTATAAAGGGTATTTTACATGAACACAAAATAAGTCTTTCAGCAGTTTGTGAGTACTAACAAAAGTGGCAGTGACCCCCCTCCGCCCTCCCTTGTACACGCTGACACGGTGCAAGCCGCTTATCTCATTTTTGCTGCACTCATAGGCCAGTGGGTGAGGAGAGTTCGTTTGGATTTTTCGGACTTTTGTATCTAAGTATAATCTTCTTGAGAGATGACTTAAAGACAGAATAGCCAGAACTAGGATAAAATAGAAGAATGGTAATTTTGACTAGTAAATCCTAGCAAATGTATCACCTGCTTTTATAAGATTTTCCCTTTCAGAACAGCCAGAGTAAGTAAAGACTTGTAGGAGATTCAGAATCTGGTTAAGTCTGATTCATCATCTCTATTTCCAACAGAGATTTCCTGTTAGACAAGACAAGTTACACTCTTTTCTACTGACTTAACTTTGTTGAGTTTTTGCATAGTTTTATTAAAAAAAATTTTTTTTTTAACATTTTATTTCTTTTTGAGACAGGGAGAGACAGAGCATGAACGGGGGAGGGTCAGAGAGAGGGAGACACAGAATATGAAACAGGCTCCAGGCTCTGAGCTGTCAGCACAGAGCCCGACGCGGGGCTCGAACTCACGGACCGTGAGATCATGACCTGAGCCGAAGTCGGCCCCTTAACCGACTGAGCCACCCAGGCGCCCCGCATAGTTTTATTTTAAACAACATGAGGCAAAAAGCAGAATGAAATGCACAGAAATATTTACCAAGACTTTAGAAAATGCACGTCTTGAGTGTAATCTACTGTTTCATTTCAGTGCAAATGGTTATGAATTGGGAGTTGTATAAGGTAAACATGTAAGGTTTTTTTGTGGGTTTTTTTGTTTTTTCTTTTTTTAATAATGAGCATTACAGTGTTTAAAAAAAAAAACATTTTTCACAGGTGGCTTCAAAAGAAGTTTTATTCTAAATATTCTTTCCTGGAGTAAACCATGGCTGTTTGTTCAGATCTCTGGTGACTGGTAGCATATAATATAAGGCTTTACACTAATGGTGGAAAGGAGAAAAGATGTTTGGATTTAAATTTGTAATCAGTGGTTGATAACACATGGTACGGAGACCTTAGAGTGAGATTATTTTTCTCCCTAGAAAAGATCTTCAGGGAGATTAAAATTACAGTTTATGAAAGGAAATACCTTAAAGCAAGTCTTGGGTTTCATTTTACTCTGTTAAAGGCGTTTGATTCTGAGCAGATTGCCTTTGTGTGTGAATGCAGAGCTCCTCTCTCTATGGGTAACTTAAAAAATGCTTCTGTCATTCTGGCTAGCATCTTAAAATTTTTACTTTTTTGTATGAGATTCATGCCTCAAATGTTTATGCATGTTTTTACAGAGTTTTATTGGGTAAAATGGGTATTACTACATTTTAGTCTTTTAAAATCTGACACACATTGTTGGGAGCCAGGAAATTCTGTTAAGACAGACATTCTGTCTAACTTTCCCCTGCTTTGTCTGCCTGTGTGGTTTTACTTTTTCCTTGTGTCATGAATTTTGGAATGAACATTTATTTAAAGCTGAGAACTTCCTGCCTTTCCTTTGTTCCGCTTAGTTTAGTTAGAACCTTAACGTTAACATAGGGATTGGCTTATTTTTAATAATTTTAGGAGAAGAGAGAATTTATGTTCTGCAGATGGTTTGTAGGTAAGGAACATGGATGTGGATCCATGTGAACAGTCAACAGATTTAAGACCACAGTTAAAGGAGATTAAAGCAAGAATATACTTCAGTCTCTTCTTCTTCCTCTTCTTCTTCCTCTTCCTCTTCCTCTTCCTCTTCCTCTTCTTCTCTCCTCTCCTCCTCCTCCTCCTCCTTCTCCTCCTCCTCCTCCTCCTCCTCCTTCTTCTTCTTCCAGAAATACTTTTCCTTTTATTTCAGAGGAAAGGAGATAAAGTCAGCCACTTCCCACCCCCAACCCCTTAGCTCAGTCTCTCTTTCATAGTCGAAGGGAGGTCCAAGTGCCTCTCATAAGGAACAGTATCTCCAGAGAATACTGAATTCTGTACTTCTGGACAGTACTAGTTAATGCTGTGCTGAAGAGAATTGGTTGCCCTTGTAGTATACCAAATCCCCTGGGGGTGGATAGGCCTTTTCAGCTTCTAAGTTAATGAACGTATTCCAAATAGTATACCCTACGACCCGTTTGGACGTTCTTTGGTATGTATTCCGTGAACTCTTTCTGTGGCCAAATTATGTTAGCAAGAAATATTTTTAAATGGCTTGACTAAAGTATAGGTGGCCAAAGAGAACTGCATGTTGAATTTGGCTTCTAGAATAGCCAGAGGACTCTGTGGGGTTACACAACCTCTGCCTGTTTGTTTCATGAAACGAGTCTTCTGTTTTTGAATTCCTTGCAGATTGGACACACTTAAATTGTATTAGGGCCAAGCCTTTCGTCTGTTTACTATTGAATTTTATAAGGTTCTTCATAGTTTGTAGTTGAGGGGAGAGGGTGAAAAACTAGAACCTCCCAAATCTCGAAACAGCTTTGGGAATATAATTATATAATAAACATATCTTCTTAGCCATAAGGTTTTTTCCCTCTTCCTCCTCCTCCTCCTCCTTCTTTTTTTAAATTCTGTTCTGGCTCTTGTTTTAGAATGAATTTTCTCAACCTAGAGAAGAAATCTTTGATAACACGTGGGATGTGTTAAAATCTTCATCTTTCCTAAATTTGCTCTTTGTGGCCCTAGAGGTTTTTGCCCAAACCATCGGTGGAATCATCACATTAATATCATTTGCGAAAAGAGAGAAACTGCTGATTATTTGGTTCTGTCTATATAACTTCATTTCTAAAGGTGTTTTCCTTTAGAACTGAGATCCACTTTGAAGTGAAATAGTCCTTTTATAATCAGGTTTGTTTGCTGATTTGGATTCGTATCATTCCATTCTCCCAAATGATGGATTTTGAAAGTGATGTGTGGAGAAGTTTCATCTGATGAACGCTATCTGCCTTTTTCTTTTTTTAATTTTTTTTTTTTTTTTAACGTTTATTTATCGAGAGACAGAGAGAGACAGAGCCATGAGCATGGGAGGGGCAGAGAGAGAGGGAGACACAGAATCGGAAGCAGGCTTCAGGCTCTGAGCTGTCAGCACAGAGCCCGACGCGGGGCTCGAACCCACAAACCGCAAGCTCATGACCTGAGCTGAAGTTGGACGCTCAACTGACTGAGCCACCCAGGCAGCCCACCTTTTTTTTTTTTTTTTTTTTAAAGCAGTTGGAGGAATTGGTGGTGATTGTCCCCCCACCCCCACCCCCACCAAGGGTTCAGTAATTAACAATAGCAGCACATCACCTGACAGTATTAGCCCAGACCTTGAGAAACATGCTTGTGGCAGCCGTGATTTGTTGTGCTGGATCCCTATCCAAGTGGAGGCAAGATGTTGCTATGTAGATGCAGTTAGCTCAGTAGTCATTTTTACCTAAATTAAAAAAAAAAAAAAATGCAAGAAGTCTTTCTTTAAGGTCTGAAGGGATGCGGTCCTACAAGGCTGTGAGTGGCATCTGCCCCTTTCCAGGACAGACCTTTGTGTTTGGAACAGAGCGTGCATTGCATTCGCCCTGATATAGTTTGGGGATCGTGAACTATGCTAACATGTCTATATCAACAACTCTTACACAATTGATAGTTTTTAGGGAGAGGGATTAATTCCTTGGCCCTTAAGTTAAATCGGCAATAAATTTTTTTTTGCTCTTTTTCTGCCAAGTGGAAGAGCTTCATCCAAAGTGAGAATAATTCCATATTTTAACCTTTGAGCTGGCTGCTAAGGTCTCCTTGGGGACAAGGACACTTTGCAGTTATTTATAACCTGTAGAGAAGGGCTATAAGGCTGTAAACAGCCCCCACACACCGAGGTTTGGGAATCAGTAGGAGCTGTCTGTTGGTTATCCCACTGCTTTCCGCGACCTGAGATTCTTTCATGTACCTTCTTGTTCGTTTATCTTCATCGTGGCTTTGTCTGGATGAACCTTACCAGCCAGGCTACTTCTGCAAATCTCGATCTTGTAACACTTAGATGGATGAGAGGGCAAAATAGCCTTTTTATGTTACGACAGTGTATCTAACTCTTAAAATTCATTTCAGCGTCTCTGCTTGCCTAAGATATCTGTAAACTGGGGAATCTTAACAGTACTGACCTGCATACATACTAGTATACTTGTTTCTGAGTTTTTCTTAAATACATAGTTGCAAGAATAATTCAACTCTTAATTTAACAAATATTTGGCTGTGGCAGAAGATACGTTGTACAAATTAGTCTGGCACAGAAAAAACTTAGTTATGTGTCTAGACATGTTTCAGAGATAGCTCTGTCTCTCTATATTTATAGATGTACGTGTTTATATGTGTATATATTTAATGTTCAATATCTTTTCTCTACATGCCCGTTTCAAGGGAATCAAACCTCATGTCAGATATGCAAATTTAAGATCAAACTTAAGTAAATGTTAAGGATCCGATTCAGTTTTATCAATATATTGAGATTTTATTACATAGAATTTAACCTGAAAGAACGTTCTCTTCAAGGTCTAGCCTGAGTTCCTGGCGGCTGCTATAATGGTATTTTCTGTAACCAGGATTGACTTGTTCTGAAGAATGTGCTTACGTTACTGTTGTTTTGTGGATTTAGGAACTCCCCATTTAGCTGTACAGGCTTATGTTTTCTCCCAAGTTTTCTTGGACTTTTCTTTTTTTTTTTTTTTTAATCAGAGGAGGGTATAGTTTTGTTTTGACATACTGAATGAGTTCTTTAAAATTGGAGTGAGATGAATCAATACTTTTCTTTCTGAGAAGGTTTTATTGTTTTAAAAGTGTTCCTGGATTCCTGTAGTTCCTATTCATTCAATAACTCCCAAACTTTAGCCTTGTAACTAGAGCTCATTAAGGAAAAATAGGATCCCAAAAGGCAGCCATCTAGTTATCAACAACAATTTCATTGAACAAATATTTACTCAGTGCCTATTATGATACCATTTTCGGCACAGAGGGATGCTGTTCTCTGATTGAGCTGAACTTGCGGTGGGGAAGACAATAGACTAGTGAAGAACTTAAAACAAGATCATTTCAGGTAGCGATAATGATGAAAATAAAGTAGGGTAATGTAACGAGCAGGCGAGAAGTGAGGGCTACTTCACATCGGGTGGTCAGGGAAGGCCTCTCTGAAGATATTACTTGATAGGACACTTAGATGACAAGGAGGCAGCTATGAAAAGATGTGGGGGAAGAAGGTTTTCCAGGCTGAAGAAAGAGGCTGATACGCTCACTAAGTAGAATTAAAGGCCTGAGTGACTAAAGCACCGTGACTGTGAAGGGTAAGTGTTAGATGAGGTCAGGGACATACACTGAGATCTTGGCAGTCATGACAGAATGTAGATTTTATTTGGATAGCAATGGAAGCCACTGAAGAATTCCTATCTTACCTCTCATAAGGGTCTGATTTATAAGCCATCTCATAACCTAGAAAAATTAACTGGAAAGACTGCTAATTTCTTTAAAAATTTTTAAGTTTTAGGGGTGCCTGGTTGACTCATTCAGTTAAGGGTCCGACTCTTGACTTCAGCTCAGGTCATGATCTTACCAGTCATGAGCTTGAGCCCCAACATCAGGCCCCACGCTGACGGTGCAGAGTCTGCTTGGGATTCTTTCTCTCTCCCTCTCTCTCTACCCTTCCCCCACTTGTGGGGTCTCTCTCTCTCTCTGTCTCTCTCCTCTCTCTCTCTCTCTCTTTTTAAATTTTATTTGAAAAGGTAACATATTCACATGGTTTAAAATTCAAAAAGTACAGAAAGGGAAATATGATGGAAATTCTCCTTCCCATTCAGGTATCCCTGTTTCCTTCCTTGGAAGTAACCAGTGTCCCTAGGGTCTTGTATAGTTTTACAGAGAAATTATGTGTATGTTAAAATAAATAGGTATTTTTGCCTCTTTAAATAGAAAGAACCTCCCCATTTTTTAAACAGATGTTTATTAACTATATTGTCTATTTGTATCATAATTCATTAATCATGCCCTTGTTGATGGACTTTTAGAATATTTCCATTCTGTGATTACAAATAATGCCACAGTGAAAAAACCTTTTATATTTATCATGTTAAATATATCAGTAGTAGGGTACATTTCTAGAAGCAAAATTGCTGGATCAAAGGGGATGTATATTTCTTATTCAGATATACGTTCCTTTTCATAGAAAGTATAACAATTTATACTCTAATCAGAAATGTTCTCCTTAGCCTGAGCAAGTGTTATCAAACATTTTGATCTTTGCCAATTCACTGGGTGAATCAGTATGTGGTTTAATTTGCATTTATCCTATTATGAATGAGAGTCGAACATGTTTTCATATATTTCAGAACCATTGGTATTTACATTTCCATAAACCATTGGTTGTTCTTCACCCATTTTTCCATTAGACTGTTGACTTTTTCTTCTTGATCTTTAGATTCATTCAATACTAAATCCTTTTGTTAAAGAATTTGAAAAGAAACAAAGATAGTGTTTGTATGTCTGTTATATCTCAATAAAGACAAAAGCAGTCATCTTTTTTGCCTTGTACGTTTTATAAAGCATGAACCTGATAAGGGATATAAGAGAAACCCCAGTCTTTCCTTTGTTTACTGAGGCCTCTCTTGATTGTCCTTAGTTTCATTTTAAGAAGCATCTCTAAATTTAATAAAAGGTACATTTAGTATTTTGTTAGACTAGATTGAATTGCAGTAAGTTTACATACGACAGATTTTCAAAAGTCATTCAAACCTTGCAACAGAGGAAGTCAGTATGACCTGTAATAATCTATCCTTAGAGTAATGAGAAAAAAGTTGTTACCTCACAGGCTGTATATTATCGAGGACTCTGTAACAAGAAATATAAACATTACCTTGAGATCACATCAGTTTCTCAAAGAAATGAATATATCCAAGTCTTCCCGTAGTTTTGTGGATTTTTTTTTTTTTTTTTTTTTTTTTTTTTTTTTTTTTGCTGGTAGTGTGTGTGTGTGATCGTTTTTTTGTTTTGTTTTTTGGGGTTTTTTTTTTTGGTCTACAATCTTTTTGGCATCTTCTGTTTTGGAGAAGGCAGCGTCTCTCAGGTTTAAAATAGTTATGACATTGGGATTTTTTCTTACTTGGAAACTGTACAAGGCTTTAAATCAAAAGAAAAAAAAAGTGATAGGCTTTTAAAAAGTCCCTAACAAACCATTCTTTTAAGGAGCGATGTTCCCAGCCATCTAACACGTGCATGTTTGTGTATTATGTTGAATCACATGAAATTGCCGACGTTTTGACTATTTTTGGCTTATAGAACAGTTTCATGGTTCAGTCTATTATGCCACAATCTTACTCCTATAATGTTAAGACTGATGGATATATGGCTAACTTACAGATACCATGTATGTGATATGCCTGTGTTGGTTGCTGATTTTCTTTAATTCGCTGGATGACTGGATTAGATTGAAGATGGAGGAATGCTTACGTGGAATAAAAGAAAGATAAAAAAAACTGCAGAAGCTGTCTCTTTCTCTTTCTTTTTTAGAAAGAGAGAGCATGAGCTGGGGAGAAGGGCAGAGGGAGAGAGAGAATCTTAAGCAGGCTCCACGCTTAGCACAGAGCCTGATGTGAGGCTCAGTCCCACGACCCTGGGATCATGGCCTGAGCCGAAATCAAGAATCAGATGCTCAACCAACTGAGCCACCCGGGCGCCCCAGAAGCTCTCTTTGCAACACTTTTCAGAGAGTGTTCTAGCCTTGCTCTGCATATACTGCAGGTTAAACTATTGGGACATTTCCCTTTATTGTACTGGGAATTCATCTTCTGTCCTCAGAGAATCCTGATTATGTACGAGTTTAGTTCAGATTACTGATAACCTGTTTTCAAAGTGAAGGAAATTATATCCAGTCTCTCTCCCCCTTGTAGAGCGAAGATATACTTGATAATGGATGAGAACCTGACTTTTACCGGGACTGATACTTGAGAGTGCCAGGCTAGGAGTTTTTGGCTTTGTGTGTAACTCATCCAAAAGAACAAATTAATGATTCTCATTACATTGCAAATCTAATA
Organism: Panthera leo; assembly: GCF_018350215.1. Classification (NCBI taxonomy): domain Eukaryota; kingdom Metazoa; phylum Chordata; class Mammalia; order Carnivora; family Felidae; genus Panthera; species Panthera leo. The sequence continues at coordinate 35,640,680 of NC_056692.1, forward strand.
TACTCAGCACTGTTCAAAGGGCTCTTTTAGAGATACGTGAGAGAAACAAGCAGAAAAGTTAATGAACTTGAACGCAACTGGACAAATGTTTCAGTCATCAAAGTATTTTTGCTGAATGTCTTGTTTTAGGCAGGCTGTGCTAGGTGATAAGGGGACACAAAAAAGAGTTGCAGGTTCCTTTTAAAGAGCTTCAAGTCTACTGACAGCAACAGAAGTGTTTGTAAGTGTAAAAGAAGGCAGAGAAGAAGTGCACCATGTACGTTCGATTGAAAGCTTTGTGCATCATGACAGCATTAATACATTTTCTTTTTTACTTCTGTTTAATGTTCTAGTGAGAAATCATACTATATTGATTGACTTGAATCTCTTGTCAAAAATGATTAACTTTATGGTCTCCTAATACTTGCTAAGATGCAGTCTGTTGGTGATTGCTGTTGGTTGCTAACTTGGTACTACCTTCATTGGAATTTGAGCAGTATTACAGTTGACAGATTTTTAAAACTTTATTTATTTTGAAAGAGAGAGGGAGAGAATCCCAAGCAGGATCTGTGCTGTCAGTGCAGAGCCTGATGCGGGGCTCAATCCCATAAACCATGAGATCATGACCTGAGCAGAAATCCAGAGTCAAGACACTTAACCGACTGAGCCACCCAGATGCCCCAATATTTTAAAGTATATTTTTTGGTGTGACTCAGAAGTGTCACCTCATGGTTCAGGACTTAATAGAAAGAACAGGAAAATAGATGGTATATAGTAGATATGTTAAGCCTCAGAGTTGTCAGCACACTGGGAAGTTTGCAAAGCTTTGGAAAAGAAATTTTTCACTAGAGAACTTGGATGGTCTTGTCCTAACTTGTTTGAAGCCAGGGACGCTATATTTTGGTGCTAGTTGTCTCCTACAAAGGTTCTCAACCCATGACCCTCAAATAGATCTCCTCTTTTCTCAAATTGTTTTTCTGTTGGGCATCTGCAGCAGTTGGCATGAAGTGCTAGAGAGTTCATGTAACACCAGGCTACTTTGCTGATGAACACTTTGCCCTCAATGCCTGCTAGGAGTGAAATTAATTAGACTGGTGCTGTCCTAGTCAATTTCCCTCTCAGCAGGTTGTGTGGTTAGAGCTCCTCAGAGTCTAAGGCTGATCTTACTAGCTGCTGGGTTGGACATTTCTTTAAAATTGGAATAAAGGTGATATTATTTAAAAAAAAAAAAAACTTGGCTACAAAATAAATGAGAAGCAAAAAAGATAGAAAAAAAAAATGGCCAAGACCAAAGTAGTACTTTTTTTTTTCTGGTTGTAATAATGGACCATGGTTCAGTAACAACTAAGCTATTAAAATAACCTGGCTTTTAAACTTGTCTTTTTCCTTAGGCTTAGAGAATTCTTAAATTAATTGTTAGATAAATTTGAAGTATTTTTTAAAACTTCAAAATAAACTTGTTCATATTTCATGATTCCCTCAGTGTAGAGATGCACCACACATCTCCAGAGCCAAATTTTATGCTCTTAACATGCAGAATTCACGTCTTTGTTGCCAGTCTGCCCAAAAGATAGTTTTAAGTGGGAATTTTTAAATTTCATTCTGGCTCCTACTGGCAATAATGATAATTGGGATTTGTAAAATTGCCTAAGGTGCACTTACTCATCACAAGAACTAGACCAACAGTTCTTGAGAATATGTTTTCCATCCAATAGAAGCCCACTTTGATCATAGGTGATCAAGTGTAGCATCTGGATTCTTGAGTCATGAATTGCACAAATCAGGGGGGCCAAAATACCACTGCATTGCTTAGTTTGCTAGCTTACGTGAAATAGCACGTCATGTGTATAAAACTGGTAACTCCATCTGTGATTACATGGGATGCTTGAGTTGTGAATTGCTGTAGGATAGTGTTTAAAACCAGTGGGGACTCCGGTAATACCAATGGTATTACTCAGGATGCAGCTGTATCTTTTTTTTTTTTAATGTTTGTTTATTTTTGAGAGAGAGACAGAGACAGCATCCATGGGGGAGAGGCAGAGAGAGAGAGAGAGAGAGAGAGAGAGAGAGACACAGATTTCAGAGCAGGCTCCAGGCTCTGAGCTGTCAGCCCAGAGCCCAACGATGCAGGGCTCAAACTCATGAACTGCAAGATCATGACCTGAGCTGAAGTCAGTTGCTTAACTGACTGAGCCACCCAGGCGCCCCACAATTGTATCTTATTAATCCATGATATTACTTAAGTGGCCAGTGAATGTGTATGAGTTGAGTGATTTCTTTGTTCATTTATCCCTCTTTCTACAAAGGATTTGAGACAGTTTCCAGAAGTAGTTAACTTCTATATAAAAGAGTAAACAGTTGAGGCAATTACAGCAAAGTGAATCACAGTGTTAAGAAAATAATAAAGCTATTACAGGATGAGCATATGATCTGATCCTATAGTGTTGAGAGATGGCTTACACATTTGTCTCCGAGCTTCCTAGTAGCCAAGCAAAGAGGGCAACATTGTGCATAGCTGAAAATAAGCCAGGTGTCCAGGGAAGAAATGTCTGCCTTCGATATTATAAACCAGTGTTTGATATAATGGAGTACATCCTTATAGTATTCTTACAATACAGTATATTTTAAAAAATGAAGCAGAACAGTAGGAAGAATGGTATAGACTCAAGTGGCTGTCATCCCAAACATCAGATATATGTATTGTCATATTTGCCTCAGATCATCCTCATTTGAGAAGAAACCAGAGAGAGCAACTTGAGCTGCCTTCTGTCCTTGTCCCGGCCTCATTCTTCTCTCCTGCTTTCCCATCGCGAATCTGATGGATAGCTTGTCACGGTTTTTTCCTTTTTGGTTTTTTAACTTCTACTGAATGTATATATCTGTAAATAATATATAAATCTTAAATTTGCATAAATAAGGTACTGCACATGCCATTCCAAAACTTGCTTTTTTTTTTTTCATTAACGTTGTGTTTGATCTCGTCTCCGTGGTGCTGCAGATCTAGTTCATTAATTTTAAATCCTGAAATATGGTTTTCCATTATATGGAAATAACCCAATTTAGTTTTCTATTTCCCTTCTAATGGATTTTTAGTTTGTTCTAGTTTTTCACTGTTACAAGCAGTGCCACACTGAACAGCCTTCTCTGTGTCGTCTTCTGCCCACGGGCAGAGTTTCTCTAGGGCAGTGGTTCTTAAAATGTGGTTCCAGGACCAGCATATCAGGATCACTTGGGAACTTGTTAGAAATGCAAATTCTAGGGCCTAGTTCAAACCTCTGAATCAGAAATTCTGGGGATGGGGCCCAGCAGGTGATTCTGCTGCACACTAAAGTTTGAGAACCCCTCCACTAGCTCATATACAGTTAAAGTAGAATTACTAAGTCTTAGGTTGCATGTATATTCAACGTATTGCAAACAGCAAATTCCTATCTAAAATATACATACTAATTTACAGCCTCACTGGCAGTGTATGAGAGTCCCCATATCCCCATACGTGATATGGTTGATTTTTTTTCTTGCTGGTCTGAAAGATGTAAAACTATTTAAGAGCTGTTTTATTTCCTTTTTTGTGAACAATATTTTTATATAGGGTCGTTGGCTTTTGTCTTATGGATTTTGTCGAAAATGTATATATCAATTCGTAAATTATCCTTTTTCACACATTACAAGCTCTTTTTTTTCAGTTTGTTTTTTGGCTTTGTTTATTGTACTTAAAGAACAGGAGCTCCCGGGTGGCTCAGTTGGTTGAGTGTCCAACTTCGGCTCAGGTCATGATCTCGCGCTCCATGAGTTCGAACCCCACGTCGGGCCCTGTGCTGAAAGCTCAGGGCCCGGAGTCTGCTTCCGGTTCTGTGTCCCCCCCTCTCTGCCTCTTACCCACTCATGCTCTCTGTCTCTCTCTCAAAAATGAATAACCAAATTCACCAGTGGTCGAATGGTCTTGTGCTTTGAAAGGCCTTGCAAAGGGAGAATTTTGATTTAGATTTGATTTGCTCCGGGGACACCCTGTGATGTATACACCCTGAGATGTATAGCAGTTACTTGAAAATGGTCTGAGGCTTAGGAGACGGGTCAAAGTTAGATTTGGGCATCATTTGTATAAAGGCAGAAATTTGACACTGGGGATGGATAAAATGAAAGAGAATGTAGATTGAGAAAATGTTTGAGAATGAAGCCATGGGAATAGCACTGGAGAAAGAGAATCTAATAAGAAAGATTGAGGAATGATCAGAAAACAGCAAGGAGAAGAATTTGGAAAATTGGGTACTGACGGAGTATGTATGTGAGCTCTCTACTGCTGCAGAGAAAGGAACACATCCAAGAAAGTAAATGTTGCCCTTTGAGAGAGCAGCTGGCAATGAGGTGAAGAACGGAAGACTACCCTTAATAAGTTTGCACCGAACTGTAGAAGATGCGGTAGTAGTTAGAGTGGTAACAAGGTCATTGTCTTTTAGGAATGCGGTATTTTTGCCCTCTGGGGAAGGAGCCAGTGGCAAAGTCGTATGTGGTGGTCACTGTGCTGGCTGCTCTTTGGCTGCCTTTTCATGAATGTATTTTCTGTGCCCTTTGAGTAAACTCATTTGTAAGATAATATTAGGGATTGGGCAGAAGATTAAAGTAGAGTGACGGAATCCAGACTAGTAGGCTGCTGTAGATTAGGTGATCTTCTCTGAGGTTAGCATTGAATGCCAAGGAGCCATTTGAATGATAAGGTAGAGCATTCCAGGCAGGAGACAGAGTTTCCAGTCTGCAAGGTCAAACGGAAATAGGAGAGTATGCCATTAATCTAATAAATCCTCATGCTTCTTGGGTCAACCAGGGTGAAGAGAGTAACAGAAATCTTTGTCCCCTGACTTTGGAGATCTCGTTTAACCTTCAAACTGGCGATGTCAAGGGTTCCAAGTCCTCCACCTCCGGCAGAAATGTCGAGTGGCCCCGTAGCTGAAAGCTGGTGCTACACACAGGTAGGTTCATGTTTTCACTCTGTAAATCTTGTACCTTGGGAGGATTTTGGTGAATGAAAAGAATAAGATTTCTTTTCTTCACTGGGTTTCCTGCTTTCTCTAGGACAGAACTGTCAAATAGCAGACAGAAAAAGTACCTGTCAGCTTTCCATTCCTTGGTTTTCCTCATGGAATCTCCATGTCCTAGGATAGTGTTTTTCACTGGAGCTTGAAAGAGGGGTGGGGGGGAATCTTTGAAACTAGATCCACTTCTATCCACCTTGATGGAAATGTGTTCCTCTTTGGGCAACTCACAGGAAACCAGGTTTGAGATTTGCAACCCCAGGCAGTGGCATCAGCATCTCAATTGTCAAACGCTGCTCTGAGCAAAGGCTCATTTTAGGTACGGCTTTATTATCTGCTTTCCCACCCCTGTCCATGTTTTTCTCACTTTCCACCCAGTGTTTCTGAGACGTGGAGAAATGTCATGAAAGCAGTTGGTCACTGTGAGATTTCTTAAGATGTGGGTGAGGGACAGAAAAAGCTGAGCCTCCATGCTGGCCAGACAGGGCTATCTTCCTATGGGAATCATGCAGAGGGAGGGAGGGGAAATGATTATTTGATCTTCAGCCTGTGTTTTAGGTTGCCTCCTTCCTATTTAATCGCTTCTTGGTTTTCTGTCAACAGATCAAGGTAGTGAAATTCTCCTACATGTGGACCATCAATAACTTTAGCTTTTGCCGGGAGGAAATGGGTGAAGTCATTAAAAGTTCAACCTTTTCATCAGGAGCCAATGATAAACTGAAATGGTGAGGAAGAACATATCTAGCTATAAAAATTTTTCTAAAAGTTGCCCATTTTCTCGGTTTTACGACACAGCCTGGCTAGGATGTGAGATCCTCGAAGGTGGAGACTTTGTTTTGTTCCTAACGTGTTCCCCGGCGCCTAGGACAGTGCCGGGCCCATGATAGGTGTTCACTGGACATTTGTTGAATTAGTTCAATGACTGTGTCAGGGACCAGCAAACTCAAATGGCTGTAGGGTAATATAAATGAGTAAGGAGGGCCAGTGTTGTAAATGATACTCATACACGATACGGTACGAGTGTTGACCCCTTGGCAGATGAGTGAGCGTCCTTCTGAAAGGGGTGGTGGCCGCTCAGCTCCAGCTGTCTATAGCTATGTGGGAGTAAGGGCCGACCGTTGACATATTTTCTGATTCGAGAAAAGCAAGAAATTCAGATGTTAGCGCAAAAAAATCTCAAGTTTTAAATTGCCTGCTTTTAACAATAGAGGAGATGTATTTGCTAAGGCAATCAGAATGCCCAGGGTGTAGGATGGTTTGGAAGGTAGTTGGACCCAGCAGCCCAGCGGTGAGTTTAAGGACCCCCTCTCTCTCTGCTGTCCACGCTATTGAACATCTGAAGTCTGGCTTCACCCTTGTGGCTGAAGGATGAGTGGCAGTGGCCACGGGTGTAACACACTGCCATTCGACAAAAGTCTTTGAACTTTCTTTGAATTAACCGTGTGGCCAAGAATACGCAGACATCCACTGACTGGTTTAGGTTTGTGTTCCCTCAATTAATCTTTGTGGCAAGAGGAATATGATTGGAACGTGGAGGTCAGCCCCATCCAAATCACGTGTCCCCTTGAGGAGCCGGCAGCTAAGGATGCAACCGTATGCTCGCTGCAAAGACCGGAACACGTGTGCGAGCCACCAGTTTTGATCTCTGATAACCCAGCGAAGAGTTCAACAACTCTCCGTCCGTGCATTGTTTGTTGGCTGTGTACATTAAGCAGTGTATTACTAGGTGATACTGAGAGAACGCTTTCTTCTTAGGCATTGTGTTTAAATTTGCATCTTGAGCACGACATACAGTGATGTATACGGCATATGCACACCCTAGAGAGGCACTGCATTGGGCCACCTGTTTGAGAGAGGTGCCGTAACACTGGCAAGGCCTAAGGATACATCTGGCCTGTGGATTGTATGTGGTGGGAGCAGTGTGAACCACATGCAGATCAACTAATGACATTTACAATGTAACTCAGTCGAACCTATTAAATTCTGTCTGAAATTTGTTTTGATTCAGTGGCAACAGATTGTCATCTCTGACTCTCTTTGGAAGCCTAGCTTGGAACTCTATCCTGTGGAATGGGAGCTTGCTTTTGTCTGTGCTTCCTCCATACTGCCTTCTTTATTTCAGTCTTAGAATATTACTGCCAGATTGATAAAATGTCCGTAGAAGATTATGTGCTGTTCACACATTTCTTTGCAATACTTTTTCTCTCCAAAGGTGATATTAAAGGGCTCAACAACGTTGTGTTTTTCATGGCTTCACTATAGTCCTGACCAAAGAAGGGGCAGCCTTTCCTGAGACTGAGGATTAGAACAGAGTGGAAGTAGGCTCAATTTTCAAATGTTTTCAGGGGAGAAAAGAGTGATTTGGGAGATTGTGAGGAAAGAGGCAGAGATGTAAGGGATGTGGTGTCGGATTCTAGAATGCCCTTCTATTTTTATTGTTTACTCCTTAGAAGGTGACTCAGGTTGCTCCCAAACAGTGGTTCCCAAAGTAGTCTTCTGCTGAATCAGAATCTCCCGCTATGGGGCCTGGATTGGTTCTCTTAACATCTTCTCTCAAGAAATAGATGTTTTGTATCTCCTGTCACATCACAAAACCTACAAACATGGATGCTTTTGACCTATATTTTTTTCCCTGTCTGTTTTGGGCAGGTGTTTGCGAGTAAACCCAAAAGGGCTAGATGAAGAAAGCAAAGATTACCTGTCACTTTACCTGTTACTGGTCAGCTGTCCAAAGAGTGAAGTTCGGGCAAAATTCAAATTCTCCATCCTGAATGCCAAGGGAGAAGAAACCAAAGCTATGGGTAAATGTTCTGCTCTTCATGCAACTCTTTATTTTCACATCAAGCAGCTTCATACACAGACAAGTTGTAGATTTGATCTGTGTTCTGAGTAACCCTAAATATGACTTTTTTTTTTTTTCCTACTCCAGAGAGTCAACGGGCATATAGGTTTGTGCAAGGCAAAGACTGGGGATTCAAAAAATTCATCCGTAGAGATTTTCTCTTGGATGAGGCCAACGGGCTTCTCCCTGATGACAAGCTTACCCTTTTCTGTGAGGTGAGTCCTTTTACCCCACGGTGCGACGAGCAATTCCCAGACCTGCTGGGAATCGGTAGGCTTCATTATGTTGTTTCAGGGATGGAGAGTGAGAAAAATCCCCAAGTGGTGTGGCGCAACCCAAGTGTTACTTCTGTGATTGAAACTGTCGTGATTTCGGGCTTGTTGGGCACCTCAGCTTTCTGCTCGTTGCCGTTCTTAAAAACAAAGATGGTGCGCCATCTTGGTAGGAGTGATTTTTGACTTGCTTGGGTCAGGATTCTGGCTTTTTCATTGCGGGTGTTTGCAGATAGAATTTGGAAGGGCTGGTGCTGCAAGCCGAGGAGAAGGGCCAGCAACTCAATATGTGTATTTGTCCCGTTACCCTTTCCGACTTCTTAAGTGGGAAGGCAACTTGTGTTTGACTCCAAATCACTTTCCTTTTCTGCCCTGCTGGATGACTCTTGCCAGGAGTTGGGTATATCGCTTTGTCTTGCTGGAGTGGTTGTGAAATTAGGAAGGTGAGAACCATTTTTTCCAGGGTGAAGGGTAGCTATAGCTCTCTAACTCGTGGGTGGCTAGGCGAGTTCTGTGTAGTCAGCCAGGAGCGTCCTTCTCTCACCAGTGACCCAGGAGCCTTTCTGGGTTTACAGGAGAAGCCTTGAAGTAAAAATCCCAAAGTGAGAGTGAGGTAGAAAGTGGTTTCTTTAATAAGCATATACTAGTCAGTCATTTCATGCCATTATCCGTGTATTTAAGATCCTCACAAACTCACAGAGTCACCAACGAATGAAGCCTCCAGTCGGATGGGATCTTTGTGTTCCCTATGCGTTGTATGGTCAAGAACCACTTGCTGAGCGGCACCACTTGAGAGTGACCGCTGTGTTTTCACGGGGAGGGTGCAGGCAAGTTCCCCGACTGCCAGTGTGCTCTGTCATAATGGTAGGTTCACACCGTGAGTTAACGACAGGTCCAAAGGCTTATCACCACCTGCGCAGTGGGGCAGGGTGGGGCAGGGTGTCCCTTCGGAATCCTGCCCTTTTGTGGAAGAGGCCTGGCCAGCAGTCGCCAGCTTCTCTCCCCGGTCACAGCTCGCGGAGTGTTTCTGCAGAGTAGTTGCTGGGGATTAGAAAACTTTGGACGCGTAGTTTATTAAAGGACTGCACTAAATACATAAATAGTCGCATAATAGCTACCTCCTCTCCTTTCTCATTGCTAAGTGAAAGAAGGAAATACTAGAGTGACGGCCTCTCTGTAAATACATAAAATGTTGCAGTTGTTTTTGTCTGTGAACTTGAAATTTGTATTCTGTGTAAGTCCTATTATTTACAGATCGTGCTCGGTTGCCCTGGTGAAAAAATGAGAACAATTAGGTGGTTTTGTATGAGCTTTGATGTTATGAAACGTTAAGACCATCAATTTAGTCTTACCTCTCTTAGAGACCTATATTTCAGAAAGATTTTAAAAGAGTGGAAAATTCTATTTTCTTTTGGAAACGAAAGCCAGTCTTTGAACTGTTCTCTGAAAGAAGAGAAATCTCTAAATCTCGCCTCTGGTGTTCTAGGCAAAGCCTCAACCTTTATCGCCACATTTTCCAGTCCACAGTCGGTCCAGCCTCTTCTGCTTTGCTCCCCCTCCCAGCCCATCCCCCCAAATCCCTTCCAGCTACTCCAACCCCTGTATCGCCATTCTCGATTTGGAAACCAATTGGCCTGCCCTCGCTTGGCAGTCTCTTACCCTGTGGTTAAGTCCAAGGCTTTGCTTCCCCATATGAAATTCTCTCCCTTCACTTCCCCATATGAAATTCTCTTAGGAGAAATCCTGTGGTTAAGTTTAGATTCGTCTTACTGACTTCGAAGGGAAGTGAGATGACACTTTGGAAATGAGGAGATGTTGAACAGGGAAACGTCTGCTGAGTTCTGCTGATGCCATCGGTTTCTTCCCATCGAACCAGGTGTGCCATCTGTTCCGCTCACACTTCTCTGTTGGCCACAGGTGCTGAGTGTTGCTTCTCATGCTTGGGCTTGTGCCTAGTGAGACTCGTTTCTGTTCCCAGGCTCTCCGCGGACTTAGTAGCATTCAGCATTGCAAGACGGTTGCGTGGGGGGGTGTGTTGGATGTGTGGGTTTTAAAAATGTCTGCAGCTCATCTGAGTTCTTAGTGCTTTTCAAAGCTAGATCCTTCTTTGCTGCACACTCTGTCCTTTTGACCTGTCGCTCCCTTTTGTCAGTGGATTATTTATAAACCGGTATTTGGTTCGTATTTTTATTTTATGTATCATTGGTTTAGTTAGTATTTTTTATTATTCAGAGGCTTTTATGCAGTCGATGTCCACATACAGATTTAGGTTATGAGTCTTCCACCGCTCCGTTCGTCACTCAGCCTTTGGCCTGGGTACTTCCCTCCTATCGGTCAGTGGATTATTTATAAACGAGCTTATTGCATCTTGGTAACAAAAGTACAGTTGTTCCGTGGATTCTTTTGGCTGTTCCTAGAGGCCACACGAGGGAATCCTGAGGCGAAAGGCTGAGAATCACGTTTGTCTTTGGGCTTTATTTCAGCGGTTAATGAACATTTAAATGAAACTAGATCGCTGCACGAGCAGTCTTGTTTATAATGCGCCACACTGGGTTCACCTCTCAGTGACGTTCTTGTCTATTAGGAAATGGGACAATTCTCGCAAGTCGCTATGGCAGCATTTTCAAAGCATTCCCTGAATTGTCTCTCATCACAATCCTCGGAGCCAGATTAGTTCTCTTACCTTCATTTCGCGTTACTGGGGGAGAAGCAGTGCCTAGGGAGGTCAGGTAATTTTTCCTAACCTTGTACAGCAAATTAGTGTCGGGCCGTGGCAGCTGCGCGTTCCCCCCTCTCGTCCGCCACGCGGCGCCACGCGGAGCCGAATGCCGTTTGGCCGAGGAAGCGTGGGCTCTACCACGTTTTCTTAACAGAGACGGTCTCCTTTGGCGATGAAAGGCTCGTGGAGGCTGTACGCTTTTAATTTTCCCTTTATTTATTTATTATTTTTTTTTTTTTAATTTTTTTTTTAACGTTTATTTATTTTTGAGACAGAGAGAGACAGAGCATGAACGGGGGAGGGGCAGAGAGAGAGGGAGACACAGAATCGGAAGCAGGCTCCAGGCTCTGAGCCATCAGCCCAGAGCCTGACGCGGGGCTCGAACTCACTGACCGCGAGATCGTGACCTGAGCTGAAGTCGAACGCTTAACCGACTGAGCCACCCAGGTGCTCCTAATTTTCCCTTTAATAATTTGGTTCACAGTAAAATCTCCATGAAGTGTTTCAGCTTCTATTGATTCTTCTCTCTGTTTATATTGAAAACGAATAGCTATAAACCATAAAAATGCATATATCCCTCTCTCACTGCGTGTGCCTCTGACAGGTAGAAGATTCCGGTGTCTGTCTGTAATGTTGCAATTAAAGTTGAAATGTGAAACACCGTATGAATGAAATACCGAATATGAACTATCTAGACCCTAGTGGAGTCTTAAAATAGCACTTTCCTTCTCAAACATAGAATATCCTCTCATGGCCCGGGAATATGTATTTTGACCAAATTTTAAATTATGTGGGTCTGTTTTTCTTTTTTATCATCTTATTAGTGGATGGTCTGGAGATACTGGTTGAACTGTATGATAACGCCAATATTGAGTGCTCTTGACCTACCGAAATGATGTAATATGTAACATTATTACAGGGTATAAACATAATGTTGTAAACCTAATACCCGACCCAACAGCATCACCAGTAACTCGGAACTGGCCTGTGTGCTTCTCCCCTCTCCCCTGGGCCTCATCCCCACTCAGAGGATGATCTGTTTCAAATTGTATGTTATCATCCCCTTGTTCATTTGTGTGCCTGAACAGCGACCTGTTCAGGTTTGCTTGTTTGTGCCCTTGATAAAAATGGTGTCAGAACGTACGCAGGTAGGTCACGTAGGTCACGTTGCTTTCTTTGCATCGTGTGTCTAAAATGTGTTTATGTGGCGGGTATAACTAGAGTTCTTTCATTTTTAGTGCTCTGTAGTAGTGTGCTGTGTGAACGAATATGCAACAGTTTATTTATTCGTGCTCTTCTTGGCGCGTGTCTAGATTGTTGCCGGTCTTTTGATTAGAAGTAATGCTGCTGCTACAGACCATCTCTGTGCGGCAGCCTATTGTTTCCTTGATTGTTATCATTATATAGAAGCTTCAAAATACATTTCCATTGGTCTCACCTTGACTTTTTATGTTTAGATAAAATGTACAAGAATTGGCACAGCCTTTAGTCTTTTATGGAATTTTCTTCTCTAAGAAGAGGAATCGACTTTAAAAGTGAGGCCCGTTTACAACTTGAAACATAGAGAGGTATACAGCCTTCCTGAGACATTTTCATGCAGTCATTTCTAAGACGACATAAATGTCACCGTCACGTCATCTTCACAGCTGCAATTCTGAATGAGTCTCCATAGTCGACTTCACAGGCATTAACAGAAAAAAAATCTTTAGTTTTTCTCAAAATGGTCTCATTTTAGCATCATCGTTTGCAGAGGAAAACAATCCCTTCCTGAGTTGAAAGTTTGGACTCTGAAGACTCATTTGTGAATGCCATTTAAAATTTATTTTTAATTAAGCGTATTTAATGTTGGTGAGAGGTGCCAGACATTCAGAGCTCTGGAGACTCCAGGCATCCATATATCTACAGCACAAGTCTGGCTCAGACAGTAAAGGTACATTCTCCTTCCTGCTGTGTTCTGTCTGTGTCTGGAGAGAGGAATGGCCCCAGCGAGACAAGTCATAGTCTTCGGGCCTCCCTCATTACCGAGCGCACATCCAACCAGCAGAGGGTCCACCGGTAACCATAGCTCGGAATTCAGCTTAGCTCTTGCCAATTCATTTTACCCAGTCTAGTAAATCACCATCGAGTGTTAATGACTCTGGGCTCCTGTCAACCTGGTTTAATTTAAGCTTAGGAACCCACTGCCAGAAGCGTTCTCCGTTCCCTTCATTGACCATCCCAAGACGTTCCAGCCTTTCCCAATGAGGAAGTTGGATTTAATTGGTCTTTTCTTTTCTTTTCTTTTCTTTTTTTTTCTTTTTTTTTTAAATCCGTATTTCCAGGCTATGACTAGAAACAGGAAACTTCTACTTTTGATGTTAGTATGAGAAAGTGGCTAGACCAAACTAGAGGTCTTAGGGCAAGAGAGAATCTCTGTGGGGTAGTTTGTGCTGGATCCTGAGCTATTAAAATAATGTTATAATCTGGCTCTGATAAATGTGCTACAAACGTTAAGTACATTCATAATTGATTAACTTGGCTGCTTCATTGCTAGAGATCACCATGGCTAGTTTTAAACAAATGACTAAATTTCTTGAGCTGATAGTAAGTATCTCACTCCTGTGCAAAAGAGACTACGGGTCACCTGGATGGGGCGTTCATTTTACCTCTGGGTTTGTGACTGCATTTAAGGGGTAACTTGCATCTTGAAGGGTGAGAGAAACTTGGGTCATTTAGGATGTTCCTTAAGCTGTCTTTCTCACCTAACTCATAGCAGTAGCAAGAGTGAGGAGCCGATCCTCAAGGTTTGTGAATTCGGCTTTATATTAACATTCCTAACCCCATACGATGGAGATGAGGCACAGCAGTGGTTGTTAGGCAGAAGACTGATCTGCTGGGTCTTACCTTCAGTTTGGTAGCTTCCATTTATTTTGGGATGCTGTATGATGTATAGATCCTTGTACTTGGTATCCTAACAGATTTATCTGAGTTTCACTGACCCATTTGGAAATTACTTGGGTTTTTATCTAGGCTGAACAGTTCATTCAACTAGTTAAAGCACGCTGCTGTTGAAGTCGTCGTGGCGGGTTGGATCCCTCCGTAAATCTGTGGTCCTCATTCTGTTCCAGAGCAGTAAGTGCATGTCTAGCTGGAGCCAGCCATCTTGTATGTCATCGTCACAAAGGACCGAGTAAAAGCGTGTAAATGGTGTGGGCTACCCACCCAGCTATCACTGCTAGGGAAGACCTTCCCAAGCCCAGTTCTGTTTATTAGACTAACCTCTATGAGGAAGCGCCAATTATTTACCAGGCCCAGTAGAGGCTGCATTTTATTTTCGTGGTCCAGACCTCATTAAAATTAAGTGCTTTCAGGCTTATCAGATTCTTGCTTCTAGAGAGTTTTAAGTGGTAGTTTCTGTAGGAGCTCTTTGTATTTGACCTTTTGCTTAAGGCAGAATAAGGTAAATACTTGAGGTTTAATACGTGTTTAGGTCAGTGTCCCCGTTCCCCCGTGTCTCCTTCCCCCCACCGCCCTGTGGCTTTGCCCGGGTTTTCAGGGCAGGGGAGGTGGAGCTTATTAGCAGTTGGAGGAGAAGGAGATTTGTGGGGCTTTGTGCTTCTCGTCTTAGGGTGGTGTAGAGTAAGTATGATCGCGGCAGATTGGAAATTACTTGATCCACAGGATAAAGCCTCCATTTGTGGAGGTGGTTTCAAGAGAACATGACTAACGTTTGTATCTGAATGTACTACAGCATCGAGGTAAAAGTCATCTCTCTTCCTGCTGGGAAGAAAATTCCTGGTGACAGAACCTTTGGACTAGATTTCCTTGTCTTTCACAGGTGAGTGTGGTGCAAGATTCCGTCAACATTTCTGGCCAGAACACTATGAATATGGTGAAGGTCCCTGAGTGCCGGCTGGCCGATGAGCTGGGAGGACTGTGGGAGAACTCCCGGTTCACAGACTGCTGTCTGTGCGTTGCTGGCCAGGAGTTCCAGGCTCACAAAGCTATCTTGGCAGGTTGGTATTTATTCATGGGAAGCTTTAGTTTGGGTGAAACAAAGAAAAACCGTGGCTGCATAATCACCTTTTGGATAACATCACTTTTTCGAACTGGTGCAGAAAAACTGCAACTAGATGTATTTTTTTATGGTGGGGACGTGAGTTGTCATAACCCAGAAGACTACTGTCCATATTAGGTCACCACTGTCGAGCAGTGGATGATGATGTGTATTGAATGCCTCTGTACCTAGAGGGTAGATGTCAAAACGCCGGTAAAGAGCAGGTGTTAGCCCCCAGATAGGGACTTAGGATGTAATGGAGAAGATTCTAGACCCAGGACCAAACCACCGTCTGGCTAAGTCCCCCAGCCCTGGAGTGTTAGCCCTCCCTGCAGTACAGACTATGCTATAGGAGAATGAGAATGACATGGAAGATCAGGTCTTGCTCTCATAAGAGGCCCTTGGTCCTTAAGACCAGAAAGACTGACAACGGAACGGCCCCCGATAAGGCAGCACTGACTTCACCTCCCACGAAGGCATAGCAGTCAGCCGCAAACTTCTGTTCAGACCATAAGCCATAAGAGGAAGTCACGTGAACTTTCAGGCAGCAAATTTCTTACCAAGACTCTCAGCAGTATCATTCTAAAACACACACCTGGCAAAACCTCAGTCTGGCTCAATCCAGCCGTCTTCCTGTTCCTGCTCGCAACTAGGTGTTACCGTGTATTGCCAAAGGAAGTCATTAACTCTTAGGTTAGCGTCTCCACGCTCGGCTAGACTCTTGGCACTGTCAGGAGCTCTTCTGCAGATACACCGCTCCCTTTCTTTTTCATAACAATAGATACTTCAGACTGTTTACTGGTCTCCTTCGATCTCCAGCTCCTAAAAGAGATGCTTGCTGCTGCCGCTGCTGCCGCTGCTGAGAGAATATTGAGGCCCTTCTCCCTCCGCTCTTGTCTGTCGCCTTACCTGCCTTCTCCCTGCGCTCTCCGTGGGGGGGTGTTCTTCCTTATGGCCAAAGCAGCCTATCTTTTCGACTTCTGTTTCATATCACAGGCCGCCTTCTCAGAAGCCTCACTCTGCCAGTCATACCCTTGCTGGGTCTCTCTTTCTCCAATTGCCTGTTTACCCCCAGCCTGGAAACAGACAGGCTCGGGCTTCTCCTTCTTCTAGTTATTCATTCATTTATTCTCTCTCTCTCTCTCTTTAAATAGAGCTGAGCTTCTTGAGTTAGCACATTCACTGTCTCAACTTCTTTCCTCCCACTTATCCTCAGTTCACCTCCATGCCACGAAAGCAGTTTTCCAAAGTTCTGTGACCTGCTAGTTCCTAAATCTGAGGGATTCCTTAGTTCATATAGTACTTGATTCCTTTCTCCTGGTTTTTCCTCCTGGTGCTCTGGCTACTTCTGATACGTGGCTTCCCTCTTCTTCACGCATCCCTGTCAACACTGGTGTCCCTAAGGGTCCACCTCAGGTCTCTTTTCCTCTCCTTATTTCCCCCCAAGTGATTTTATTTATTCGCATAGCCTCAGTTTCTGTCTAGCCACCGGAGACCCTCTAAGCCTGTTGCTGCTCAGACCCTTCCCTTTTTACTAAAAGCACCAACCCTTTAATCTTCAACTTCTGTGAAGTATTTTAGTACCTTACAGTTGATGAGCCTTCTGAAATAAAAGCAATGAGAACGAATATCTCTTTGGAATAGACTAAAATATTGAGTCTCAGAGGGTTGAGTGGTTTGCCCAAGATAATGTGGTTAGAAAATGACAGATCCAAAATTAGTTCTTGCGGACAGAAACTGTAGGCCAACGTTCAAGTAACCTGTTAGCTCAGAGTTCTGCTACATATTCCGTCTGGTCCTCCTCTCAGGTGGAGATTGGTAGTCTCAGCTTTTGCCAAAACCTCTGATTTATTGGGCAACATGATAAAATTTGAGTTTTTAGGCCTTTTATCACTTTCATGGTTGAAATTAAGTGGACTTGTTTGTCCACGTTCATTAGACTACAGTGGGCATGGCCTCGAACACCGTTTCTCACCTTTTGTCATTATCCCCATTCCTCCAAGGGGAAAAAAAAAAATCAAATTATTCCTAATGGGAGACAGTAAATACCAGAGATTAAGATTTTGTCAGGAAGGGTTGAGTTTTGAAGGGCCACAGGTGGTTGTAAGATTGTTTTTGCCTCTTTGGGGCATTATCATCTCTAATGTGAGTGCATGGCTTGAAGGAACAGACAACCTGCCATCCACAAGCATGCACTTCTTCTAGCTAATGGATGCCTTCGAGCCCTGTTCTTGACCTCCTTGCCGCGTGATCCCTGGAACTGGAGAAAGTCGGTGTCGTGGTTTCAGGCAAAAATCCGGGTATTAAAACATGAAGGATCTTCCATTTGAACCCCCACGTCTACCCAGAGGAGATCGTTGTCAGCCAGCATAGGTCATTTGCTTCAAATGAGTGGTTGGAATGGAGCTAATGAGAAATTATTTTGCGAGTCATTTCAGGACACTCGGTTGGCTCAGTCAGTAGAGCATATAACTCTTGATCTCAGTGTTGTGAGTTCAAGCCCCATGTTGGGTGTAGCAGTTAGTTAAAGATAAAATCTTTAAAAAGCGAAAAAAAAAAGAGTGGGTGGCTCGGTTGAGCATTCGGCTCAGTTCATGATCTCACAGTTCGTGTGACCAAGTCCTATGTAAAGCTCTGCGCTGATAGTGTGAGACTTGCTTGGGATTCTCTCTCTCTGCCCCTTCTGCATGCGTGCATGTGATCGTGCACTCTCTCTTTCTCTCTCCCTCAAATAAACAAACATTTAAAAAAGAAAAAGAGAAGAAAGTATTGGTTTCTTTTTTCCCCCTTCTGTATTATTATTTGCTTATTGGTATAATAGAAGAAGAAAGGAATTTTATTATTCTGATACAATTTGAGGCCAAGACCCTTTGGGGGCAGGAATGGGACAGGAAACAGAGTGGTCTCTTCATAACAGAAGAGCCAAGAGGTTTCAGTGTGATAACCTTATCTGTCTCTGTTCCCCTTTCACTTTGTAGCTCGTTCTCCAGTTTTTAGTGCCATGTTTGAACATGAAATGGAGGAGAGCAAAAAGGTATGTGACGGAATGAAGATATGTCTTTGTAGCTAGGTGGCTAGATCCAGATGATTTCCTAATTTGACACCAGATTTATTTTTCCAGTCGTGTTATTAAAATGGCGTAGCATTCTCACTTTCTCAGAGCAGGGAGAGAGAGGTGGTCCAGAAGCATTCTAAGTAAAGCAAACTCACTGTGTCCCAGGTAGATCATCCAGTTTGGAGGGAGGGTTTTAGACAGGTGTTTCCACTCAGAAAAAGTCCACAAAAAACAAAAACAAAAACAAAAACAACTCTTGTATTTGAGAGGGTAAATGTGGTGCATAGGATAGGAGGAAAAGCTGTTCTCATGAAGTAGGGCAGAGAGAGATTGCCCATTCGTGTTAGGTTTCAGATGATACACGCCTTACTCCCACCGGAGCTTAAAGTCATGAAAATTGTTTGGGGGTTTTGTTCTGTTGGAATGTTTCTCATTTTTAGTTTTTCTGGCATAGAATCGGGTTGAAATCAATGATGTGGAGCCTGAAGTTTTTAAGGAAATGATGTGCTTCATTTACACGGGGAAGGCTCCGAACCTCGACAAAATGGCTGATGATTTGCTGGCAGCTGCTGACAAGGTGAGATAAGAATAGAAAAATAGGGGCGCCTGGTAGCTCAGTCGCTTAAGGGTCCGATTTTTTATTTTGGCTTAGGTCACGATCTCATGGCCATGAGACTGAGCCATGGTCATGGGATTGAGCCGTGCGTCAGACTCTGCTCTGGGCCTGGACGGAGCCTGCTTAAGATTCTCTCTTTCCCTCTGCCCCTCCCCAGCACATGCACGCATGTGTGCGCACGCTCTCTCTCTCTCTCTCTTGCTCTCTCTCTCTCTCTCTCTCTCTCTCAAAAGAAAGGAAAGGAAAGGACAAGAAAAATAACCACAAGAGGAGGAGTTTTTTGTGACCTTTTGAGTTTCATCACTGGGCGGCTGCGTTACATAGTACATCAGATGAACTTGTGTCTGAGTGTGGCCAGGACAGTCCTGCGTTACACGTGGGTGCCAACACAATTATGGGTAGAACCCTTTTTATCTTTCAAAGTGTCCTGCTTTGAATGAAGGAAATTACATGGTCACCCTGATTATAAAAAAGGATAAGTCTGATGTTTACCTCTCTTGCCTTCACTGTTGTGATTACATATAAGCACAGTGATACTGAAGTTTTAGGTAATGCTAACATTTGGATTTATGATTCGGCCTTATAATTTATGAAGTGTTCTGGAGTTTGTTAACTTTTTTTTTTCTAAACAGTGAGTGATTTTATTTTCCTTTTAATTCCAGTTAACATATAGTGTTATATTAGTTTCGTGTGTACAGTCCCATAATTGAACACTCCTGTAAGTCATCCTGCGCCCATCATGACAAGCACACTCTTTCACCTCTGTCACCGGTTTCATCCTTCCACCCACCTACCTCCCCTGAGTTCCTTAACTTTCTTTGCAACTTTGCCAACAAGAGAATAATCTTTTGCTCAGGGTCGTGGTTGGAATTTTCAACTTTTACCTAGGTATTTATTGAAATATACCATATTCAGAATTACGAGATGATGGGTCGCTCCTTGGGAAAAAAGAAATACTACTGTAATAAACGTGTGTGTCAATTGTAAGATACACTTCAATTTGAGAATTATTAAAGTGTGAAAATTAAAATATGGATCTTCGAATCAAGGAAATAAGGTGATGACCAAAACAGGCCAGTGATTCTCAAAATAAGGTTGGGGGGAAATGTTAATGAAGCACTGAGTTTAAACAAGTCAAATTGAGGTTTTTGTGTGTTGCTGTCTCACTGCAGGATTTCTCAGAATCTTTACTATGTTAATGTGCGCTGTGAGTTATCTAAAAGAATATGATAGCATTTCTCTAATTTAGTTAACCCTGGAATCCTTTCCTTCAGGGACCGGTGGGGATTAGTGGTCCCCAAAACACACTTTGGGAGACTGAATTTCATTGTGTAGATACATCAGAAAGAGCTCGGTAACCTGTCCTCCAAGGCCCTGTGGTCTGAGGAAATACAAGCTGGGGGGTTGGGTGGCTATTCATCCCGTGAAAGTTTTCCTTAAAAGGCCTTAAACCTGGCCAGCAGTACACCCTGTGAGAAGGACGGTTCCCTGCCGGAAGTGCTGCCGCTTCCTGCCACAATGCTGCAGCACCCATCCGAGGGCAAAGCTGGCTCAGACCGAAGGGCACTAGAGCCTTCCCGGGATTGGCCCACAGGAATAGTCTCCTTCCACCTTGCTTTGCACCTTGGGAACAGAGGAAGTACTTGTTTTTACACTGGAAGCTTTATCTTTATTGATCAGCTCTTCGGAGTGTTTGTAGAGGATGAGGCATGTAAACCCCATCGGTGCTACTGATGAAAACGATTGAATAATAGCTGTATCCTTCTTATCACCTTTTCGAGATTTTATTAATACAGTTAAGCACTGTGAACATGCCATGCCCTCCCAGTCTAGCCAGCTCAGCTCTGACCACAGGAATCTTGCTTTCAGTGGAGGCAATAAATACACACTGTGAACTCTGGGGAAGCAGAAGACACAGCTTTTTATAAACATGAGTTTATAATGATTGCGCCTCACCCGCCCTCTGATTTTCGGTGAAGTTTACACGCACCAGGTTGTTTATCCCTCTCGTCTTCTAGCTCCCGTAAGGACGAGTAGTATCAAAAGGCCCACTTTTTAGACGGAAATACCAAGGCTCAGCGGTGGATATTCTCAGAGCCAGGGTTTGACATCTGCGGCATTCCTGGGGCGTCCATTCCTGCTCCTCGGCCAGAGAGCCGACCAGGGAAGCCCCTGTGAGCGCACGGAGCGCGGGGATCAGCCTGAATTGACCTTCTGTGGACGGTATTTTCAGTACAGTGCCGTTAACTTACAGTTTTAAAAGATAAAGTAATTGAATCGCAGCAGTGCTTTAAATTTGTGAATGAGAAGTTAAGCGAAGGTGCATTTTCAAATTCCATTCAGAATTTCCCATTAGACAGTCTCTACTCCAAGCTTATTTTAAAATATTTTTACCTTTACACCTTGTTGTGAGCTTCAGGAAAACAGAATAAGAAATCCTTCATGGAAGGATCTAAACATCTAGAATTTACCCAAGAGGCTGAAACAGCTTCTTCTGAGCCTTTCCAGTCTCCTGGGGACATGTGTAATTAGACCAAAAACAAAACAAAACACGTCGGCCAGGCCTGGGAGACACAATTTCGATCTCTTGGGTAAGTACAACCATTAGGCAGGTTTTTCAGAAGCATAATTAAGAAAAAAAAAAAAAAAAAAAAACTTTGTCCCTTAAGGGACAAGAATGGCTACTTTTGTCTAATTATGCAGCAGGGATCAGAATTGTTCACGGTAAAAGTCCTTTTTAAAAGAAGGCATCGAGAAAGGGTAAGAGGAATGTTCTGTGCGGCACTGTTTAAAGACTGAACCATCTACTCGACCTTTTGCAGCCTTTTAAAACAAAAACGGCCACCTCATTTCTTGCTTGTCTGGTGTCATTCCTGTTTTCCATGGAAACTGTTTTCCAGTTACTCAAATGTAAAAAATTAAAGCTGCACCAAAACCAATAAAACTCTCTTTTGGCTGCAGGAGATCACAGTGCCAACAGATATGCCTCCTCACCCAGGATTCGTAAAAATGAAATTGTCTTGGTCTGACTGCCATGACTCGGCCTCAAGGAGTGTTGTGTCATTGCGTTCTGAGGTCCTCAAGGTGGGACCTATACGGAGACTGTGGCTGCCCGTAAAGCAAACCGTTCTCCTGCGAACTGATTAACTACACTTTGTTTTGTGCCTCCTTTTATCCCTTCCTCCTCGCTGCTGAAGTTCCGTAGTTATGTTCATAATCTCCTATTTGAGAGCACGTAGTCCAGCGGCATCAGAACAGATCAGCTAGGTCAGATGTGCCCAGTGTTAACCTAGACCTTCACTTCCGGGACATTTATACCCTTTACTCTGGAAAATAGGAAGCTTTTAGATCGGAACAGGATCCAGGGTCTCTGTTACTTCGTCCTTCTGCCCTGAGAATCTTAACTTCAGCCCCAGTGAAGAGGACCCATTTATCCCTTTCTCTTTCAAAGGAGGCCTTGGGTTGACCCTCATCGAGGCCCAACTAGTGGTGCCGATGCTGCTGAAAGTCACCGCAGGGCTCCTTTTCACAGCCTCATGGGCCCGTTGGGCTTCCCTGCCGGGCTGGTGACAGTGCCCGCCTAGAAAGGGCTGTGCCTCGCCCTAGTTTGGCTCCGAATAAAGGATGGCAGAAATGCCAAACGTGATGTCCTGTTGGCCTGAAGCAGAGTTTTATGCCTCGTGGTAAGGGAGGGTGGGTGGTGGTGGTCTAAGGAACACTTGCATCCTACTTGGGGCAGGGTGAACTTGAGGTTGGGGGTCTGCTCTGTAATTGCCATCTTTCTAATAGGCAGACTTGAGGACTTGAATGGCAGCCAGGCACATTATTTCAGCTGTCTTCATTCCAGCCTTGGGGGCATGGTTATGTTTTCTAATTGCAGTAGTAGCCTTCTCACGGGCCGTGCGGTTTTGTTCAGGAATCCATGATGGTACAGCTGAAGAAAACGGCTTCAGTAGCGGCCGCCGGAGCCCTTCCCGCTCTGACGGCCGCGGCGCTTGTGTTTTACAGTATGCCCTGGAGCGTTTGAAGGTCATGTGTGAGGATGCCCTCTGCAGTAACCTCTCCGTGGAGAACGCCGCAGAAATTCTCATCCTGGCTGACCTCCACAGCGCGGATCAGTTGAAAACTCAGGCAGTGGATTTCATCAACTAGTGAGTTGGCATCTTCAAAGATGTTCTTTCAAGATAGTTGGGGTAGCTAGAGAGACGAGAAAGACTTTGAATTAGTGAGGAAAACGGGCAAGTAGCTTCATTAACCCCTTTTAATAGTAAGTAGAGGGTTTTCATCTTTCCCTTCAGCTTGACAGTTTGGAAGATGGTTTTGCTCTCCCGGGGCTAATGCGATCGGTGACTGAGGCATCTTACTTCCTCGCGGTGATGGGAAATGATGAAAACGATAAGTTGCTGGCCTGGAAAAGCTGTGTCCCCCAAACAGCAGTGTCCTCGCTGCACACTCAAGGCTTGAATAGAGGGCATGTAGATCTCTGGGAGAACCCAAGTATGTTTTGTAGGAGTTAGTAAAGTGCATCCAACAGTTGACTGTGGAATGGGGACAAACGGGAAGGGGTAATCAGTAGTTGAGGTTGTTAAATACCGTTTGGAGAAAGAAGTGTTCGCTCCAGTACATCTGTTCCTTCACCCGAACGATAAGCGACCTGGCCGTATTACTTTCTGCAGTAATTCTCAGTGGGGCATGTCCTGGCTCTCTCCCCGTTGGAGAACAAAAGTTAGGGAAAACCCAAAGAGGGGAAGCAGGCCTTAAAAAACCCTCACAAGCAGCAGTTCTGGGCTCGGGCGGGTCTAAGAGGTTGCCGGGTAGACGAGTGAACGTTACTCGGCACAGAAAATGCCCCAAAACAGGAATCCGCTTCCACTAAGTCTGTTTATAAGATTGTTTCAAAGGAGTTGACCAATCGTGGCAAAAGTGGGAGAGAAGAGACCCTTAAATGTTCCTTCTAGGGACCGCTCGCTCTGTGCTGGACACTTGGCGTGGTGCTTTTTAGATGTTAACCAGTCCGTAGAGTGTGGTTATGATCCCCTCCTTTTTGAGCCATCAGGCCCCAGGCCGTGATCTGCTCTGTGGTCAGGGACTAGAAAACGGCAGAGCCACACGGAAGCTCAGAAGCTCAGAGCTGCCTGACGGAGAGAGTCCTTGCTCTTTCTCTGTATTAGCAGCGTCACCAGTCAGTCTCAAGAGCATTGATAAAGCAGAGAAGAGCCTGAGGAACATCTCACCTTTTGTATCTGAGAGCAGAGGGGCTCAAAACCCAGGATTTCAGAGTCTCAGCAGCCACAGCCCGGTCACCCGTCGGCCCGCTGTCTGACGAACTCAGCGTACGTTAAGGGTTCTGCCTAAACGTTCGGCAGAGACAGCCTTTGCGGTGGCCGCCGGGAAGTTAGACCGCCCAGGTGGCTGTTTGCTCCCTCTTGCTCTCGTGCCTTTGGTAACCCGTCTCTCCACGTTCCTCCTAGTCACGCTTCGGATGTCCTGGAGACCTCTGGGTGGAAGTCGATGGTGGTGTCACATCCCCACTTGGTGGCTGAGGCGTACCGCTCTCTGGCTTCGGCACAGTGCCCTTTTCTGGGACCCCCACGCAAGCGCCTGAAGCAGTCCTAAGATCCTGCCTGTTGTGAGACTCCGTTTATTTTCCTGAAGCAGCAGCCGCTGTTGCTGCCGGTGGCCACCAGGTAGACAGCGCGATCTGTGGAGGTTTTACTCTGTTGCGGGGGCGAAAGACTGCATCGTGGCCCCCAGACTTTTAAAACAGCACTAAGTAACCTTGGGGGAAACGGGGGGAGGGAAGGGCCCGGGGCCTGGGGCTGTCCAACCTAATGAAAACCCTGTTGCTGCGTCACTGTGTTCCCTTTGGCCCGGCCGAGTTTGACACTGTGGGGATTCAGTTTAGGCGCCGACCCTGAGGACGTCCCGTCGGTGGCACTTCGGAGAAACCTGTCTGCATCTGACTGAGCAGAACAAATCGTCAGGTGCCTGGAGCAAAAAGGAAAAAAACAAAAAAAAAAGAAAAAAAAAAAAAAGACATTTAGTTTTAAGAGAAGGGAAAAGAAAAGGCAAGAAGAAAGGATCTTTGCAGAATTTCTCAAAAATCAGTTTGTGGATCCCAAGTAGTATTTATGTTGAGAGAAATCGTAGTCCATCCAACTGTGTGGAAACTCGGATGTTTGTGAAAGCTCTTCACCACCGTGCGAGTATCAGCAGAGCCCTCTTGTTGTTAGCACTTACTGTTTGCAAGAACGGAATACATCCTTTTATCCTTTCATGAAAAACAAGTGAAGGCGAAAGGGGAAGGAGGTTATCTGAGCTGGAAGATGAGTGTCTGATGTGGTGGCTTTTGCAAAAAACCTTTATTGGTGTTGAAAACTGGAAAAAACAATTCATCCAGAATTCCTACTGTCTTGACAAGAACCGTGGTTCTCGGTTTTTAGATATTGTGGAAAATGTTTTTTGGCCTTTTTCTCTGATTTTATTTCTCCTCCCTCCTCCCCCCCTTTTCTAAAAAAACAAAACACAAAACAAAAACAGAACAAAAAGAAGAGAAAAGGAGATTTTATTATTAATGCCGTGTGACAAGAATCCCAGCCCAGATTGCTCAGCTGTTTGCACCTGACTTGCCACCTGCAGAGGAGCCAGTCCCGTCCCTTCCACTTCACCCCTTTCCTACAGGGGACAACTTCCAAATGTTAATTTTTTTCTTTTTGAAAATATAAATAATTACTATTTTGTACTGTGTGGTATCTCTGGTCTTTTGTTCCACTCACCTGGCTGGTTTCGTGGGTCTGAGTTCAGTAAGGGATTTCGAAGGCCTCCTCGTTTGATCCTTAACTTGCAGAGATGATATTTGAAATGTCCGTCGATGGGGATTTGTCGTGTCTCCCTGATCTCGAGCTTCCTCTCTGAGCTCCCGGCATCTCCTGGTGTCTTGTCCGTCTTGAGTATCTGTCCCACAGTCCACCTCCTAATGAGGGATCAGGCTCCCACCTCTGCCGAGGCAAGTAATGGGAGGGGGCTACGCCCTACGTGTTCTAACACCTGAGTCCCAGTCTCCCTTCTCCTGGGTAATTCTAAAAAGATCAAGGGGACACGAACGTGGAGATGAAATAAAGGGAAGTTATTATCGCTGACTGGTTCTGTCACTGCCTTGATGTGTTTCCAGAAGAGTTAATGCCTGAATTCCCAGTGCGCTCACAAGAACGCTCCGGGGCTCCTCTGCCTTTCTGACAGCAGTGTCGGACAGGCCAGGACGGTGGGATTCTCTGGAAAATGCATTGGCCATGTGGCCGAGGTGTGTGCTGTTTGACCTTAGACGGGAGACTCAACATATCCCACCCTCCCTTTCCCTCCAGTGACTTTGGCCCTTGCAGGTGTCCCAGTCTCCACTGACCTTGCCAGTCCGAGAGTGGACTGGCTTTGCTCTGGTATCGGTATAACCGAGCACAGGATCTGCTTGTTAGAAGCCACTCCGTTGTACGACTCAGCTTCCTCCTGAGCGTCACGTGAGGCAGTGCCCAGTTCTCCGTGTTGTGGCCGCTGCCCTGTGCCGCCTCATCCTCACTTTCCGGGTCGGCGCACGGGCCCAGGGGTCCAGCATACCTCTACCCACATGGCCTCTCGGGCCACTGCACTCGCTCAGCTCTCCTGTTCTCGCTGAACCTTCACGTACAGCATTTCACTTCCCAACCGCCACGTGATGATAGCACCTCCCCGTTCTATAGCAAAGAGGAGTGGACCCCCAGGGAAGTCAAGTGACATGCCTCAGAGCGTGTCTTGGCATGAGCGACAATTCTTCTGATGTAGTGCCCTCAAGAGCTTATGTAAGTAACCGGAGGAAGTTCCATTTCTGAAAAGTTTAGGTACGAGATCTGAGTGAAAGCTTCCTTCTTAGGGAAAAGCGAAGGCAAAGCTCTAGAAAGAGGCCTCTGCCGGCCTGTTCTTCAGAGAGTCCAGGAGGACCGGCCCGGTTTCAGATTTGCTTTCCTCCTGGTTCGTAGAAAGCCGGGGGGCTGGGGGCCAGTGGTTCAGGGAATATGTCCTCGGGGAGGAGGCAGTCCCGGCACCGAGCTTCTGTCAGGACAAAGGTCTCTTTGGGATTTCCCAATATCCTTGGAATTTCCAATGTGGGCTTTACTGTGGGTACACAGCTGTTAGGATTTCGGGTACAGGTGAGGCTGCTCAGCGCTTCTGTCCTTATGATATTATTTCTGGACGTGTTTGTTTTTGTTTAACTGATACAGTTGAAGCCATCTGGTTATGACAACATCAGAGCCCCAGCATACTGTTCATAAACCTCCCACTGCCGCCACCCCCCTCCCTTAGCTCCCCCACATCTGAAATTTAATTCAAGTTAACTCCACAATCTGGGGCATGTGCTGTCACCGCAGAGATGTCCGTGCCAGTGGAACAGTTGGAGATTTCAATTCCACAAGGGTATAGGCTTATTTATCAAAACAATATTTCAGGCAAGTAGTTTCACAGAACCTTTGGAGTTATGGTTTCAGGCCCAAATCGAGTATCTGGCATCGCCCCCCACCTCCCCTCCTCCTCCCTGTTGTCAGCCCCCCCCCCCCCCGTATCTCGCCATCGGTGGAAAATTTTCCCATTCCCTCTGCGGAGATGAAACCTCTGTGTGTTGCTGTGGGGCCTCTCCAACACCTTTATGGGTTTTAACAATTCAGGTAAGAGAGGCCTCTCTTTTCTTTGTCACTGGTAAGTCGGCTGGCCTTTCAGGTCCGTAGAGAGACTCCTCTTTGTTGTTGTTGTTGTTTGTTTTGTTAATTCTAGCCGGGGACATGGAGACCTTTTCTTAGGCCAAAAGATCTCTCTGGCTTCCCCATCCTGCACATCCATTTGTAAATCTGATTGAAACCTATTGTGGGTTCTCCGTCTTGTGTGAGCCTGTACAGATGAAAGGAAACAGCTTGTATGTTTATGAGCAGAAAAACAAACAGAGGGGGAGTCGGGGCCGCACTTTGAAACTGTTGCTTTGTTCCAGCTCCTCGACTCCTCCAAAAGCACAGCAGCTGAATCCCCCAACACGACTGTACTGGATCCGTCGGTTTATCTTCGTCAAAGACAAAGTCTTGGCTGGAACCCAACCTTATTTTCCACAACCAATTATCTTTTTAATCAGCCTGGGCCCCGTGTGTTTCCTTTATCTCATGACTTCTCGCCGAACTCTGCCCTACATCATTTAGATTCATTTCTAATGGCCTGCTGACTAATCTGACATTCAGGTGAGGATCGTTGGGCTGCTCTCCGTGTACGCGTTTGCATAAGGTGGAGGTGTGTTCCCCCTTTTAATTTCAGAGGTGACCGCACCACGTGGGGGCCTTTGACCCAACAGGGGGACACCTCACGGAGGCAGTGAGCGAGAAAGCCAATGGAGGAAGATCAGTGTTCGGGATAATGAGCTGGGAGAACCAGAAGCTTTGACCTCCAGATGAGAGCGGAAACTTGAATGTTGTTGACTGATGGGATCTTTATGCCGCTAAGCCATTAGCAAGATGATCACTCCCCCTCTGTAAATCCCGTAATGTTGGGAGTGGAAAGTGGCATCTGGGATGCTGTTTGGTTCCGACTCCTGCAGCTCTAGGAGAAAAGAATTTTAGACTTGAGGGAATTCAGCACGAGCAACAGAAATGATTAAGGAGTTGAAGGGGATCAACTCTAGGGGGAACACGTTATGAAGATAAAATATGCACAACTCAAGTACGGCAACGTGGCATCGGGACCCACGGTTTACAGATCTCGCAGGAGTTTTGAGCACTTGCCAGCTTGTCTTGCACGGTTCCCCTTCATCCCAATCGTATAGCTTGCAGAGGTGATAATGTGACTTCCTCAAGGTCACTCAACCTGACTCTGAGCCAAGAAACAACAGAAGGCAAAGGAGTAGCTTTGGGGCTTAGGCCCAGGGCCCAAAGAGGAAATGGAAATCCAAGAGTCTGCCTGGCAGTGAAGGGCACACACACCTGCTCATAAGGCCCAGTGGAAACGGGGAGAGCGGTGGCTTTCTTAAACCCTTACAGGTGAGCTCTTGACAAACCAAAGGGAAAAAAGGGCCCCCCACGTGGTTTACTCTCTTGATGTCTGAGCAAA
Organism: Panthera leo; assembly: GCF_018350215.1. Taxonomy (NCBI): domain Eukaryota; kingdom Metazoa; phylum Chordata; class Mammalia; order Carnivora; family Felidae; genus Panthera; species Panthera leo. The sequence goes on from NC_056692.1 coordinate 35,669,336, forward strand.
CAGGCATCCAGCCAAGTAAAGAACAGTCACGTCCAAGGTCCCAGGGATGAACACTCAGGCCAGTGATTCAGCAAACAAGGGCCGGGCACCTGGAAGGTGCCAAACCTTGTGCTGGGCTAGGGTTGGGGTGGAGGACGCTCCGTCTACTGGAGGAGGCAGGGGAGGGGCCCTCAGAAACAACGCAGAGAGGTCATGACATTGAGGACTGAACAGCAGACTAGAATTGGGCGGTAAGGAAGTCCTTTGGTCACCTTAGAGCAGCTTCTGTCAAATGGTGGAGGCAGGAGGCAGAAGCCAAGACTGATGCGAAGGTAAGCAAATATAGAATGAGTATAAGCTCCTCTTTGCAGAAGTTTGGCAGGGAGAGAGAAGAGGAATCTCTCCCACCCACTCTTAAGAACTTCCGTCTCAATTTAGTCAACACGTTTATTTTTGTCTTGAAGTCACGGTGTACAGGTTGTTCCATAAAATGACACTTTAGTAACTGATATTTGTAATAAGATGTATGCAGAATAACTGCAGTTTTAAGTTGAAGAAGAAAACAATCACCTTCAGCCCTTACGCAATTTGGAGGATGGTTTCCTAAATTTAGACACACATACGTTGCGATGCTTTTTCCACGTATCCGTCTTGCAAGTAAAAGTTTGCTTCACACGCCCTAGACCTTTCAGATGTTTTAAGGAGCCAGTAGTTTGGTTCAGTGGTGAGCTTACCAAAGTTACAACATTCGGTTCCCCAACATGTCGTGGTAGCTTTGCCAGTTTCCATGGCCTAAAGACTCCCACCGTGGCCCATTTCAAACGTCCGAGGTGACGTTACCGGACGCGGAGCTGGAAAGCACGCAGTTCACCGCTGCCTCGTATTTCCGCCGTGTAGATATGGTGGACGTCTAGAACCTCAAGAGCGTAGGCCATGGTAAAGCACGAAAGAGCTAGGAAGAGATGAATTTTGAGTGTCACCTTTGCTGTTAACTGCACGTTAGTATAACTTAATTGTTAATTGGCTCTTTTACAACCAGGTCTCAAAATTCCTGAACATGCAACGGTTGGCCCTAGAGAGCCAGTGTGAACCAGCTCCAGCACACCACCACTGGTGTGGTTTCCAGTGTGGCCCGTCATTTCCTGGTACCCCATAGCACTGGAAAATGCTTTAATGGCATTTCGCTTCATGGCAAAATGAAGTGCGGTTGACCCTTGAACAACAAGGGATGTAGAGGCACCCTGTGTAGTAGTCAGAATCTTGCATATAACTTTTGACTCCCCCAAAACTTAATGATTAATATCCTACTGTTGCCTAGAAGCCTTACCAATAACATCAACAGTTGATTAGCATGTTTTCTATGTGTATTATATACTGTATTCTTACAATAAAGTAAGCTTGGGCAAAGAATATTATTAGGAAAATCATAAGAGAAAATATAGGGGCGCCTGGGTGGCTCAGTCAGTTGAGCGTCCGACTTCAGCTCCGGTCATGATCTCGCGGTTTGTGAGTTTGAGCCCCGCGTGGGGCTCTGTGCTGACAGCTCAGAGCCTGGAGCCTGCTTCCGATTCCGTGTCTCCCTCTCTCTCTGCCCCTCCCCCGCTCACACTCTTGTCTCTCTCTCCTTCAAAAATAAACACTAAAAATTTTTTTTAAAGGAAGAGAAAATATAATGCACTGTATCAAAAAAAGATCTGCATATGAGGGGACCCACGCAGTTCCAACCCATGTCGTTAAGAAATCTATAGGTAGGGGGCGCCTGGGTGGCTCAGTCGGTTAAACATTCGACTTCAACTCAGGTCATGACCTCTGGTTCGTGGGTTTGAGCCCCTCGTTGAGCTCTACACTGGCAGCGCGGAGCCTGCTTGTGGTTCTTTCTCTCCGCCCCTCCCCTGCTCATGCTGTCTGTCTGTCTGTCTCTCTCTCTCTCTCAGAATAAATAAACTTAAAAAAAAATCTATAGATAGATTGACATTAATACATGGACCCATAGTCATATGCCACATTTGAATTTCTCTGGGTAAATAAACATTTTTTTTCTACCTCTTGTCAGTATTGTAAGTATTTTACTGAAACACTAATGAAAAATAGGCATGTCCCCTGACAACATTATCTCTTATAATCTTCCATCATTCAAGGGGATGCGATCTCCACTGAAGATCCTTCCTGTCCCCATTACGTCTGAACAAACAAAGCTAAAGAGAGAAAAAGGCCTTTGAGAACGGTCAGCATACCAATGGGTGATCCCCAGGGTTTTCCACAGTGACCTAAGTTTAAGAACCTTGCCTTGGTTTGGCCTTTAAGAATGAATTTTCTTCTGTTTTCTTTGCCAGTAATTCATTTATACATTCGGCATACGATGTGCCAGGGACTGCGCTGGTTTCTAGGGGTGGACAGTGGGTTACACAAACTGCTCCCTGCCCTCCGTGGAGCTTAGAGTCTCTGAGGAAAGAGTGTCCTTACTAGTCTCACAGATAACGTGCTGTCAAACTATGCCGAGCGCTGTGAAAGAAACGTGTGGGGCACCGTGAGAGCCTGTGAGTGGGGAATTAATCTGAGAGATCCAGAAGGCTTCCCAAAGCAGCTTTTGAAGCGAAAGCCAAAGGATGGAGCGCTGGAGCCTGGTGAGGTGGGAGAGGCAACATTCCGCACCGAAGGCACGAAGAAGCGGCACACATCAAGCCCTGAGTCGGGAGGGAGCTCGATGTGCTGCGGGAGCACGGAAGGCTGGGGGGGCCGGAGCGTGGACAAGTGTGGCAGTGAGTTAAGATGCCAGAGCAGGGAGGACCTTCCCCAGGTCACATTTAGGATTTAGGCCCTTAATTGAGAACGGTGGGCAGTCGTGGGAGAGTCTTAAGCGGAAGGGGGTGACAAGATTTCATTTTAATAAGATGCCTGGCGAGAGTACAGAAAAGTTAATGCTGGCAGTGGGGACGGTGGAAGGCAAGAGCTGACAGAACGTGCACAGGGAGGCGGCGGACTTAGACGATCCGAGATTTAGAGGGCAGGTTTGGCAGAACCCGATGATGGCGTCGGACAGAGTAGAGATGAAGAGGTGAGCAGGCTGGATTCGCCAAGATAGAGGCGGATGGGAAGATAAACAGGCTCGAGGGAAATAGGATCATTGATTTCCTCTTCCTTGTTGATCATGAGATGCCTTGAGAAATCCACATGGAGGCTGTTGAATGTATGAACCCAGCACCCAGAGGGGAGATGGGGACCGGAGAGAAGGTTCTGGAGATACTGGTCTATGGGTGGAACTGAAGCCCTGGGTGTGCTGGATCCAAGGAAGAGTACAGAGTGAGGAGAGAAGGGGGCTGGGGACGGAGGCCGCCGGTAAAGGAGGGTAAGTCACGCAGGAGACGTGGCGAGAGAGAGGAGGAAGAAAATCAAAGTCAAGAGTACCAACACGAAAGAGTTAAAAGTGTCAAATGCTGTTGAATAAGAAAGAATTTTAAAATGCCCCCTGGGGTGGGGGAGGGGGCGCCTGGCTTCAGATCAAGCCATGATCTCACAGTTCATGAGTTTGAGCCCCGAGTCAGGCTCTGTGCTGACAGCTCGTAGCCTGGAGTCTGCTACTGATTCTGTGTCTCCCTCTCTCTCTGCTCCTTCCCCACTCATGCTCTGTCTCTCTCTCTCTCTCTCTCTCTCTCAAAAATAAACAAACATTAAAAAAAAATCTTTTTTCAATTTTAAACACCCACTGGAGGTAGCAACATGGAAGTCATTGGTGGCCTTAGGCAGGAACACTCAGGGAAGGGACCAGGAGGGGTGCGGTGGGGAGCGGGTGGGAGGTGAGCAGTGAGCCTCGAGAGCAGGCTCGTGTTTCAGGCATGGCTGTAAAGAGAAGGTCCTGGCAGGGGCTCCTGGCAGGAAAGGAGTAGAGGGAGGTGGGTTTACCGAAAGATGGAGCCTGTTTGGTTAAAGCTGATGGGAAAGCTCCAGGAGAGGGGGGATGATCCGTGCCCTGAGGTTCTGAGCACGCAGGCGGTTGGGGGGCTTAGGGACGCCCTCCCTGGGTGTGAGGAGAGTCCTGCAGAAACAGGTGCATTTGTGGGAAGGTGGGAAGTTGAAATGACTGTGCACCTGGTGACTTGTATGTCTTCCAGGGTGAGGTAGGGAATGAGCTCGATGGCTGGGAATTCCTGGGAGGGGGGCAGGGTGGAGGAGTGATCTGGACTGGCGGCTGGGGAGAGAGTTGGTAAGAGGGCAGCACCGAGGGTCCAGCTGGGGCCCGTGTTTGGTGGCACAGCATCTGGAGTTCGGGAGCCTGGCCCTGCCCTCCCACCACCACTCACGGTCCTGGCCGAAGTACTTGCCGGTGTAAACCTCAGCTTTCTCCTCTGTAAAATGGGTATACCACATAGGGTTCTCTTGGGAACTTAATGAGACAACACATGTTAAGTCCTTAATACAGTGACTGCCTGTTGAACGAGGGCTCCAGAGAGGTAAACTGAGGCTAATGTTAATGTGATCGCTACGTATCGTGTTGGTTCCAGCCGAAGCTATATATATATGTATATACCCTTTGGAATAGAAATCTATGATGAGACACTGAAACGGGCACCTTTGGGCGCACGGGGGATCTTCTGAAGCAGAATTACCTGTGGAGCGAGAACCTGCAGAGAACGGCTCGCCTGGCGTCCTGTGAGCTCTGAGCTCTTACCCTGCTGTCATGTGTGGAGGACGGGGAGTCCACAGGGGTCTTGGGAAGGAGTCAGCCTGCGCCAGATCTTCCAGTCACCTGGGATAGCGCAGGTATGACCACCCCTGTCACCACTATCACAGTCTCCGAAAGTGAGCAGTGCTTGACATTAGGCATTCCAGAGAGGGAGGTAGGAGGCGGGGCAGAAGCCCTTGGGCCTGCAGATGTGGGCAGGGGGCTTGGGGAGCGGGCGGCCGTAACTCGGGGACCCAGAAGCCCCGTTTCTTGGGCTGTCGCCGGCTTCTGGGGGGCCGGGGTGGGGGGGAAGATGGACGATGCGTAGCTGCTAAACCCAGCCCATCTCCTCTACACCATTTTTGCTTCGCGGGCTTCTCTCCTTTTTTCCTTCCCTCTCTCCTCCGTGCCCTTCCCTCCTCCCGGAGCAAGGAAGCTTCCATTTATTTCCCCCGTTTTCCTAGACATTTCTCTCTCTCCCCCCATCCCCCACCCCGTCTCCAGTCCCGCTCGCTGGAGTGACATCTTGAGCCTGATCCTGCCGCATTAAAAAAATAAAAAGCCCTGCCTACAACGAGCCCTCCAGTGCTGATCTCTGCTGAAATGAGGCAGATGGCAGAGCCTGACTAAGCGGCGGCAGGGCCCCTCCTATCCCAGGCCCTTGGCACTTCTCCAAGTGTAGAAGTGGGTCACTCAAGGCCCGGTCCTCGGGGACCCGCCCTCACGGGTACAGTCCCAGGTGGGCATGTTTCACACGCCCAGGTCCCAGGGGCACCAGCAAGGGACCACAGGCCATCCAGGCTGATGAGAAACGGATCCGTAGGGCGGGGGTGACAGATGGAGGTGACGGGTGGAGGTGACGAAGACAGGCAAGGTCGGGGGTAGGGACGAGGTAAGGCAGGAGGGGCCCTGGGCAGGCGGCCTCGGTGCGCTTGGCTGGCTGCTCTATAATTCTGTGCTTCTAAATAAAGACCCTGTGGCCACCTGCATTCTCTGAGCCTCGTGTTACGTTTACCAACAGAGGGCCCGGGCAGGGAATACACAGATGAGCCTCCATAGTGCAACCACAGGGGCTTCTGGAGTGCAGAAGTGGGATTCTGGGCCCAAGGAGCAGTAGTCATGCAACCAAGGGCCGCGTTTCTTAGCCAGAGTCAAGGAACACAAAAGTAGATTCCTTTGTAAGCATCATCTCTTGTAGACGGTGACAGACTTCTGACCTCTCCTATGGGGTTTTCTCCTGCACCTTCTCTCTGCGGCGAGAAATGAGTGTGCCCATAGGCCATTCTTCTCCCTCGCCCCCTCCCTCCCTGCCCGGCTTGGCCAAGATCGGGAGGGCTATAATGTGGGACTCTACTCAGAGCAGCCCACAAAAGCCCTCTGACAGGTAAAGAGTATCCCCATTTTACAGATGGGGACGTTAAGACACAAAGGTGTTCAGTAACTTGCCCAAGGTCCACAGTTAGGAGTTGGCAGCCCGGCTTCGGAATCCGTGCTGTCAACCCCTGGGCTACACAGCCTCCCCCCCAAAAGCAAGACAAGCCAGCTTTCTTCCCCCGCCTGTGAGGCTCTGAGATGCCCGTGGGCCCCAGTAGGTGGGTGGGAGGGCCAGGCAGAGCTAGATGGCAGTACCCTGACATGGCGACACCATTTACAGGGACAGTTTGTTCCTTACAGTAACCAGAGGAGCGGGTGGGGGAAAGAACTGCCATCCAAGGCCCGGAGAAACCAGGGGAGCCTGGGTAATGATCACCTGGCAACTAAGACCTAAACCCAGCCCTCTTCAAACACATTATAACTGGGACACGGCCTTGCTTTGGCCCCAAGATGGGGGAGCCCAGGCTCCCTGGGACTGAGCAGACCATTGTCCCCCGGGTGGGGGCTACCCCGTAAGCCATGGAGGGGCTCTGGGGAAGCTTGTTTTGATGGAAAGAGCAGGTACTAGGTTAGGATCCAGAAGGCCCTGGCCTTTCCCATGACGCTCGGTGATTCAAGGCAAGACCCTGTGCCCTGGGAGCTAACCTGGGTCTCTGAAGACCTTTCTAGAGAAGACAACAATCAATACTGGGGACAGGTGGGAGGAGGGGTGTGCCTCTCTCCCAGCCAGGAGGTCAGGCGTGCCGGGCGGGGACAGCGGCTTGCCCTCCTGTCATCACTTCCTCTCCCAGGCTGCGGTCCTACCTCGGCGTGGGGCGTTTGCTCTGCAGGACGCTGGGGTGCCGACGGTTCATTAGACGGGCCTCGGAGGAAGGGCCTCTGCCTCTGGGGAGCCTCCAGGCCAGGGGCACGCAGCCCGTGCCCCTCAAGGAGTCTCCACTCTGCGGCAGCAACAGCTCCTGTCCAGTCTCTCATTAGTCTGGGATGGGGGACATCCACATTTCCTACTGTCACAGCCCCCAGGTTGGCGGGGACACAGCACTCCAGATTCAACCTGAGTCAGAGGTAGGAGCGGGGGCCTCAGAGGGAGCGGTGGGTGTCGGGACGGCAGAGGACATGAGGCAGAGCACAGAGCGAGGCCAAGCACGGGAAGGAAGGGAAAAGGATGGGAAGGGTGGGAGCAGAAAGGCCTGGATCCCGGGGAGCGTGTTCGACTACCGGTAGAGCCTCCCCAGCTCGGCGTCAGAGGTTTTATCAAACAATATTTGTTGAATGAATACTTAGGGAGAATAGACGGGTATTAGGGGATGAGGTCCACAAGGCTTAAGAACCGTGCGGCTCCCAGAGCCTGGGTTTCAGAATCTGCCCCTGCCAAGGCTCGGCGGGCTCCGGTCTGGCCTGGGCCCCTTCCTTCTGCTTTCCCAGGGAGGACCCGGTGGAGGCCCAGCGCCCCGGGGGTCCTTTCTGGGGCCCGGGAAACGACGTGGCCCTCTGCGGCCCACCTGAGCCACTCGCTCGCGTTCCCCTCCCCGGGGTGGATGACACCTCGAGGGAAGACCCTTGTTCTCAGGGGCATGGGCTCTCCTTTGGTGGACGTGGAGGTACCCCTGTTTCTGAAGCCGGGCTGTTTGGGGAGGTAACAGAACCACGCCTGCTCTTACCCAGAGCGTCCTGGGCAGGGCCAGGGTCTCCGGCAGCTCAGGCCTGGGCTCAGGCAGCCTGTGCCGGTCCCAGTGCAAGCACAAAACCAGCACTGAGAGCGTGGGTTTCAAGAGCCTGCCACTCTGCCCGCCCGTCCCCGCCTCTCCCCCGCCACCACCACCACCCGGGGCCTGGTTGGCCCGGCTCCCCGGCTTGGCTGCAGACCGAGCCAGAGGCAGAGGCCGCACCGGCTGTTCCGTGTGGTTTGTGTCCACCGGGTGGAAGAACCATCCCGAAAGCCCGGGGTTCACTGAGTGGTGGGAGGGCAGCCACCACCCTGCCGTGCCCTCTCCCCTCCCGTCCCCGGGCCCCTCCTGCCCTGGACTTCCAAAGCTGTGTTGTTGCAGGTAATTAAAGGGTTTTAATTAAATTAGGATCCCATCTGGCTGGGATCAGCCAGGCCCTTAACGAGGATTGTGTGTCACCAACATCAGAATGTGGATGGGGACTCAAGACGTGCGGGGGTTGGATTTGGGGACGGGAGGCCTTTCAGAGGGAGTAGAGAATCCTTCTGAGCCCTCCAGGGGCTCCCCGCCATGCAAAAGCGACACGCTCCACCTCCCCAAGTGGAGACTGCGTGTCTCCGTGCCCGGCAGGCAGTCGCGGGCGGGGGGGGGGGGGGGGGGGGGGACCAGAACTTTTCCCAAGTTCATTGTCGCCTGCAAGCCCCTAAAACGTCTCCGGTGTGCGGCAAGGTCTGTGCGCATTCTCTCATTGCTACAGATGAGGAAACGGGTCCACAGACGGGAACTGCTCAGACACATCCATTGAGTCGGGTGGTGATAGATTTACCTGTAAGATCTAGAGAGCCAAAGCACAGCGGCTTAAACGAGGCAGAAGTTTGATTTTTCTCTCACGTAGAAGTCTGAAGGTGGGCAGCCTGGAGCCTGTATGGTATTTCCGGTGCACAAAATACGCTCTTGCACCAGGTGTTTGGGACCCAAGCCTTCCCCGCCGACGGACGACGCTCGCTGCTCTGACCCTTCAGGGGATGTGACTCTGACACCCATTGTCTAAGATGGCCGCCAGAGCTGTCTTATCAACTGTCTTTCTAGAAGTTGCCAGATAACCTTTGGCTTACACCTCCCTGGCCTGATCTCACTCACATGGCCACATCTAGGCGCAAGAGAGGCAGAGAGAGATGTAGTGTTTAATCTCAGGCAGCCCTCGGCCCAGCTAAAAACGGAGGATTCCGTTACTATGGGCAAAGGTGCAATGTATATCACAGGAGAGTTAGCGGGCTCTGCCTCGTGTGTTACGGGACAGAACCAGGCCAGGAACCCGGGTCTCCCAGCTCCAGCCCAGGGCCATTTCGCCCAGCTCCCCCAGGGAAAGGCTGAAGCTAACGTAAACCCCACGCCCCAAAACCCAGGAAGGAGGAAGGAATATTGTCGAGTGAATCGTTTAACTGTTCCTAACGATGCTCCAGGGTGGGTAGATCCCTAGGTGTTCACCCAAGGGCATCTGGGAGACGATTGATGCTCTTTGTCCGAAGCCACCCAGCTAATGAACGACAGACCCGGGACCGGCGCAGATCCAAACTCCTGTACCACACATGTTGCCGGTGCAGTGGCAAGTTCAGGAGGTGCCAGCTCGCCCTTTGGGACCATCTAGCCAGGTGGCCCCGAGAGGACGAACCGGAAAGCTTCGAAGTGGCCCTCCGTCGCTTGGATTTTCCGGTCGGCTTTTGAGCTCGCCGGGCCAACCGGAAACCGGGTCCCCCCGTGTAACGGGAGCCCAGCCCCCGACGGCTGAGCACCAGGTCTCTTCTGTCATTTGTGCTCAAGGATGGTGGCAGCTGCCGCTCCGGGGCTTTGGCATAACTGGCAGGTGCCACCCCCGCCCGATCTTGCCTCCTCCCGGGGGGGGGCTGGTGGCGCCTCTCTGCGCCTGTCACCCCAGCCCCCGGTTCTCCTTGCAGGACCGCAGGACTCAGAGTCTGTGGAAGTAACATTTCTCTCTCCCACTCCCAGCCGTGGCATTGGATCGCTTCCCAACACAGAGACACAGCCCCCTACACCTACTCGACTGGATAATCCAGGTCCCTGGTCACCCCCTGACCTTCAGCCGCCTCCACCCCCATACACACCCTTCCCCCACCTCCCTACCCACCCATTGCCTCCTGCATCTCTGAGCAATGGGCCTCGCCTCAGGAGAGTGCCACATGCAAGGTCACCAGCATCCCTGCCAAGGATGGGGAAGGGGGGTGACTCAGTCCCCGCTTACTCATCCCAGGGAGGAAACATGAGGGGGAAGGAGGACAGAGGAGGGACCTAGACCCTTGCCACTCGACCCAACATGTAGCCCCTCATGAGCCCCACAGACTGCTGGGAAGGTTCACCCCTTCAGAGGTGGGGACACCGAGGCCGAGGCAGTACGGTGCACAAAGCCGAAGGGCAGACCCGAGGGCCGGCTTTCCCCGCGTCCATACCGCGGTTCCTGCCTTCAGGGGAACTCCGGGCAGATGAGGGAGGCGGATGCTGTCCTCACAGGGCTCTTCAGTCAGTTGTGGAGGGACAGACCCTGCTTCCTCAGTCTCATAGGGAGATACGGGCTGTGACCTCAAAGGGCATCCAGTCTGGGAGGCTTGTTCCAGAAGCTCCCCTCGGATGAAGGAGACGAGGCCTCTGCCCTGGGGCAGCTCCCCAGCTAGGCTGAGCGGATGGGGAGCTGGGCCACAGGACCGAGCGGGCAGCGGTGGGGGAGCCAAAGGGGTGGGGTGGGGGTAGGACCTGGAGCTTCTCTCTGGGAGAGGAGACAGGCTCCTTCTAGAGGGATCTGCTCTCCCGTGAGTGCTCGAACGGCAAGATCAGGCGAGCCCTTATTGTAGTCCTTGGGGGAGGTCACAGACATTGCTCGCCAAGGGCGCAGAGGTTGGTACCTTCGTCACCAGAGGCAGTGGGACAGACCCCTTACCTTCGCGAGGACCAAGGGGGCGTAGAAAATATCTGGTGGTGGCAAGACTATCAGGGCCCAGAGGTCTATTGCAAAAGAATCGCAATCCGGGAGAAAAATCTATTAGCAAGATCCTAGCCGAGGAGAGCAGCCAGGTTACTGGGGAAGGGCAGAAAAGGAGGGATGAGGCAGCGGAGTGTGCGCGTGGGTGAAATGAAGTTATTAAGATGAACCCCCCCCCCCACCCCCCCCCCCCCCCCCCCCCCCCCCCCGCTCAGGCCGTATGCGTGCCAAGCGGGCCAGCCTTCCAGCTGTCAGCAGCATCTGGCTCTCCACAAAAGAGGAGCCGGAGGGGGGTGGGTCAGAGTGTCCCCCGGTCCTGCTGATCGTCCAGCCAGGGCCAGGTGAGGGGGGCCCAGGACCACCCCCCTCCGTCTCTCCCTCCAGTGCCCACAGGGCCGTGGGCGGTGCTTGCTTCTGGGAGGCATCCGCAGGTGAGAGAACCCACCAGATCTCCGAGGCAAGCCCCCCAGGGCAGGGCCTGTCTGAATTCTAAGGACCTGTGCCACCTTCCCACCCACCTGTCAGGGTGGGAAGAGAGAGTGTAGATATGGTGGAGGGGTGGGGGGGGGGCAGGGAAGAAGGGGTGCGTGTCTCAGATCTCTGCTCAGGAGAGGTGGCCCCGGGAGGCACGGTGCAGGGGAACGCTGGCATAGGAGTGTGAGCCTGAGTCATGTGCCCTTTCTGGGTCACTTCATACAGCAAGGTGGCTTCTAAGGCCTCGTCCAGCTCTGCTCTGCAGCGAGAGGAGCACTGGGCCGTGCTGAGTGCTGGCGGGCAGGGGAGACAGGCTGCGGGCGGCAGGACCGTTGTCTTCCCCTCTCATACTAGGACTTTCCTCACTGTGGCTGCATGGCCGAGAGGGACCCAGGGGACCTGAGTGCTGCCCTCCCAAGTGAGCAGCTCTAGGATGACCTTAGAGAGGGCCCTGTGATCTTGGTCCTCGGGGCTCAGCATCCCGCTCACCGAGCCCCAAAGGGCCCGGCTGGCCCTCCCAGGCAAGGCGTCACCGGCTGACAATCCATCCCAAGGCCCTCCTGTCGGCTGGGGGGGGGGGTGGGGGGGAGGATGGCTGCTTTCAAGCCTCCTTCTGTCCCCGCTCCCCCCAACCCAGCCTGTTCCTGCACTGACACATGATCAGACGGAAAGCCCGACACCCTGCCTCTCTGAGAGGACCCTTCCAGGAGATTTTCCTAGGAGAAGCAGCTGGAAGGTAGTCAGGAGGGAGCCTCAGAGGCGTCTCTTCATCTTAGGGGGCCAGAGCCAGAAAGGAACAGAGAGGTCACGTGAGCGGTCCTCAGAGGGTGTCCCCTCAGGAGCGTCGGCATCTCCCTGGCTCCTCGCTAGAAGGGCAAATCGTCTGGAACCCAGAACTCCATGTTTTAACCGACGCTCCCGGTGGGTCCTATGCCCACTTGCACGGGAGAAGCTCTGGGTTGGGCATATTCTTCATTTTACAAAGAAGCGGAAAGAGACCCAGAGAGGAGAATGGACTTGTCCAAGGCCACGGGGCCAAACCCTGACAGAGCGAGGGCCCCCCCCACCCCACGCGGGGGCCCACCCGGATGGCAACCCAGGGAGACAAGGAACACAATGGCCCATTCCCCCTCCCCCCCCACCAGCTCTTCCTCCCCAAGCTGCTTTGCAGGGGCCACCCCCACCCCCTGGGACCACCGAGCAGTGTCTGCCCAGCTTTCCCAACAGGTCCCGAAAAGGAGGCTGGGGAGGGAAGCCCTGAAGCCCTCCGTGAGCACCAGCCCCAACAGCTGTTGTCGCCCCGCAGCTCTGGTCTCCAGGGAACATCTTGCCGCCACCTAGCTGAGTAGCGCTGGCTGGACAGCGGGGCACCCCGGGCCCTTTCCCTCCCTGGACAGTTCGGAAAGCAGTGCCCTGGGAAAGCTTTATTCCCGGCTCCAGAACAAGACTCTGCACACAAGCTGACAATCAGGGGATCGCACACCCCGCCCTCCCCTCCCCCACCCACAGACAGACACCACGGAACAGGTCCAGCGCCCTTGTCAGTCTGGCGTCACGCGGCCCCGAGCTGCTGAAGGCCCTGTATCCATCCGGGTGAGTCCCAGGCTGACGGGCAAGGCTTGCTGGCTGGACGAGGACGCTCCCAGAGGAGCCAGCAGGGGGGTGGGGTGGCGAGGGGACACAGCGCAAGGGTGGGCTCCCATCTGTGGCCTTGGAGGTGGGAGAACCACAATCACCCTCTGTTGCAGCTGAAGGATGGGTGACCCATCGGCACAAGGGTGGACGGGGGGGGGGGGGGGGGGGGGGGGGGGGGGCGGGGAGGGGAGGAGCGGCAATGGCAGGAGAGGGAACTTTGGAAATGTTACGGCCTGGCGGGGAGCAGACCGTCTATTCGTCAAGACGTCAAAACGACTCCAAGGGTCACCACTTCAGCCTGAAGCCAAGTTCAGTCCACAGTCCAGGACAATGGGCTTGGTGGAGGGGGGGGCTGACTCAGCGGGGCTCAAGAGTTCCTCCGGCCCCGCCCCTCCCCCCACCCAGGGCTGGCTCCCGGGCAGCCCCATCTCGTCTCTGCCATCCTTCGGTGCCCTTGCTGATGAGAGACCCCTCTCCTTGTTGCTTTTCTTTCTCAGCATGGCCAGGAGGGAGCCGAGGCTTCGGGCTCTTCTCCGTGACCTCATCTGGCCACACTGGTCTGCCTTCCCCAGCGGTCTCCTGGGCTCAGCACCTTCCTGTTGCTCAGCAGGGGAGCCCCGTGGGGCTGCCCAGAGACCCCACTCCTCCTCCAGTGCTCCTATGCCCCGGCCGCTCCACAACCCCAGGCTGGGGCCCCGCACTTGGGACCCCTTCCCCACCGCCACGTGAGACTTGGCCCCGGCCCCACCTGGCATCTCCTTCTCTCCACCCCTCCCCCCTTCCCTGCCTGAGGTCCCTCCCCGTGTCCCTGCCCAGTATCCAACCAGATGGCCTCCTCCGCGGGCGGGCCCGTCCTTCCAGCCCCGGCCCGGCCTCTGTGGCCTGCCCAGGGTCACCCGGAGGGGTAGTAGGGGGTATCACTGTGGTAGTTGTAATCTGGGCACACCTTCTGGACCAGCCTATAGTCCGTGCTGTAGAAGGCGATGTAGACGCAGACGACCTTGAAGGGCTGGGAGCAGCTCCAGGAGGCTGAGCTCTGAGCGTGGTCTCGGGAGCAGGTCTTGGCCGGGTCGTGGGTGCAGAGCGAGGTCCGGCGGCCCCGTTCCACCTTCTCCCACTCCATTCGGCAGTTGAAGATCTTGGAGGCCTTGGCTTCGATGAAGATCTGCCGCTCCTGGTGGAACTCTACAGCTTTACTGGGCGGTACGAGGCTGATGGAGATGTTGCCCTGGCCGGTGGCGTTGTGTCGGAAGTGGACGCTGAAGGTCCCGTTGCCGTGGTCCACGATCTTCCCCGTGACGAGCAGGTTCAGGGCCACCGTCTTGATGTTGGAGTAGAAGTCACCCCAGCCGAAGATTTTCTTCACCTTGGCCGACGGTGGGGGGCTGTGGTTCGGGCGGTTGGGGGGCTGGCCAAGGACGCCCCATGCCTCCCCGGGGGGAGCCAGCAGCCCTAGGAGAGTGGAGTTGGCCACGAGGCGGGACTTGGGTGAGAGGTGGCCTCGCTTCCGAGGCATCCGGGGCCGGGGCTGGCTCTCGTGGTCATCACGCTCAGGGTCCTCGGAGCCGGGAGGACCGTCATCCTGGCCGTAGATGACCTGTGGAGGGAGTTGGGAAGACACTGACAGCCCCGTCCCCAGAGGACCCAGGAGTTCTGGTCACTGTGTCCCCCACCAGCAGCCTCAACTCCCTGCCTGTCCCTTCCGCTGACTTGAGGCCGAGTGATGTCTCAACCGTCTTACTCTAGGGGTTGGATGCATACTCCGGCTTGTGTCGTGGTCCCATCTCGCCCTCTGACACTCGGGCCGCCCCCATCTCCTCACCCCACTGTCCCGTCTCTGGCTACCGCTCAGCATCTGGAAGGATGGTCGAGAATTCTCTCCAGTGAGCCATGGCACCAGAGGGACACAGCCCCTGCCCCTGAGGAGGCCCCATTCTGACGGGGGAGGCCCAGCTCCCGATCCGGGGAGAGTCCTCATCCGATGTCAGAAGCATAACCTCGTGCTGACAGAGCCCCCGGTCTTACAGGAGAGGTTATGAGGTTACAGTTTCACAGAGGAAAATCCCCCCGCCTCTGTAAAAGTCCCAGGGTGATATGGAGGCACAGTCACGGCCCTCAAAATGCGCCATCCCTCCGCTGGGATAGCCCCACCCCCCCGTTTGACAGGACAGGTGCGGCCCCTGCTTTTTGCCACTTCCTAGGCTGTTTAGATGAGACCCCCACCACCCTTCCCCTGGGGTAGTTTTGTCCTCTGAGACTAAGAGAACCAGCAGACAATGGGATAAGAAAGCTGGGCCCAGTGACCTTCTCTCTCCGGTACAAAGGCAGCTCAGGATTGGGCACGAGGAATGGGGAGGGGGAGCCCTGGAGTGAGTTCCACACCCAGGATGGCCCAGCCTCGGCCAGTCAAAACCTCTGGGGACCACCGAGGGTGCCATGGCAGGACACTATCGCTCTACGAGGCAGTTTTTCTTATTCCCCTTCTACAGATGAGGCCACCAGGTTACGTCCCTCTAAGGCCAGGTCGCACGGGGTCGGCCCTCCCATTCTACCACACACTCCCAGCCCCTCGGACCAGGTAGGTCCGTTTATGGAGATTGAATCCAAGCCCCATCCCCACCAGGAATCTTCTGCCAAACAGCCAAGGCTCGGCCAGCCTCTGCTGGACGGGCTATGGCAACAGGCACCACCTGGGAAGGCCTCCTGGAGGAGCCGTGGGGGAGGGCCGGCAGGACGGAGTGACCCAGCTCAGACTCGGGACAGCTCCGGAGGGCAGCAGGGAGTAGGCAAGGTTTCCTGAGGGCAACCGCCCAGTGTGTGCTTACTCAGCTTCGGGACAGAGTACTCACCCTCTGTGTCTTCTTACCAGTCCTAGGGACACCAGCTCAGAGTGGGGCAGCATTTGGGTTGCTGGTGACCCCTGGGGTGAGGACGGGGGACCCCAGAGGGCTGGGCTCTGGAGGGCTCCCAAGGGGCCTGGGGTCTTCACGCCCCCTGTTCTGATCCTGGCCATGCCTGCAGAGGTGTGCTTGGGTGGCCCTGCCTGCTAGGCCCCAAAGGTAGTGGGAAGGGACAGCCAGGAGGGGAGGCTCCGGGGCGGGGGGGAGTGCTGGACTCGGTTCTGCAGACCTGTGTTTACTTGGTCCTGGGGGTCGAAGCTGAATGGCTGGAGGGTGGGGAGAAGGGCCGCAGGTGGGGATGCGAGAAGGGGAGGGTGCTTGTACATAGTGGCAAAGGGGAGGTGGCACGCGGGGGGGGGGGGGGTGTTGTTTTGAAGAAACCGGCAGGTCCAGATGTGGGGCCAGGCTTCTCTACGACAGGACTGGGGTGGGGGCGGTCGGAGAGGAGTTAAGCCCCTGGAGGAGGGGAGGGGGGAAGCGGGGGGTGGGGGGGAGTCCCGGGCGTCCCGGGCCGCAGGGACGCGGCGAGCGAGTGCACGGGGAGCGGGCTCTGGGCGCTCCGCTCAGCTGCCGCGGGCGCCCGGGGCGGGAGCCGCCGGCCCAGGTCCTGTGGGGCTCCGGCTGCGCGCAGCCGGGAGAGGAGAAGAAAACAACAGGCGGGGAGGGAGGGAGCGGGAGGGAAGGCGCGAGCGGGGTCCGCGGGGGCCACCCCCCGCGCCCCCCCCCCCCCGCCTGGACAGCCTCCGAGCGCTGGCGGGACCCAGGTCCCAGGCCTTCTGGGTCCCCGAGGTCGGAGGAGAGCCCACGCCCCCAGACCTGGCAGGTCGTCAGCTCCGCCACCCACCCCCATTCCCCTTCCGCGCGTCCCGGGGCGCCGGGACGGGGTCGAGTAACCCTCGGCGCCCCGCTGCTGGCCTTTTCCCTCGTGCTGGTCGCACCTCCCGCCACCAGCGGCCGAGTGGGTGGGCCAGCCGAGCACCCTCTCCCCGCCCCTATTAACCCTTGCGGTCCAGTCTCCGTCCTCGGACCCGCCCTCTCCCCCTCCACCCCCCACCCCCGGCCTCCGGGCTTCCCCTCCATCCCGGCGATGTCGGGGGGTGGGGAAGGGAGAAAGTTTCCGGGCTCTCCCCCGTCCTCCGGGCCCCCGCCCCTCCGCGCAGCTCCCCGCGGGCCACTCACCAGATAGAGGCTGCCCTGCACTAGGAACACGAAGCAGCAGCGAGTCAGTTGCATCTTCCTCCTCTGCTCTCGGGTCCCTGTCTCTCCTCTTTTCCTGCCGGGCGCCCAGGCCCCTGCCTCGCCCCTGCTCCTTCAGGCGCGCCGTCCCATGCTCCAGTCCCCGGCGGCTCGCGGCCCTCCCCTCTGCCGGCCGCCCGGGACCGACCCCGCCCCCTCCGGTCCAGCTGTGCGGCCGCCGCCGCCCCCCTCCCCCGGCCCGGCTGCGCGCGGCGCGGCCCCCTCTCGAGGTCCCAGATGGGCGCCCCGCGCGCCTCGAAGGGCCCCAGCCGCGCGGTGCCTCTGCGGCTCCAGATCTGCGCTCGGCGCCCCCCGCGGTCCAGCGGCGCCGCTCTCGCCCAGATGTGCTGGGGACCCGCGCGCGCGCCCGTCCCTGGCGCTAATTCCCCAGACCAGACGGCCCCTCCCGCCCCGTCGCGGCGCGCCCCCTGGCGGACGCCCCTGGCCGCGCCGGGCCCCGCCGCCCGCTCCCCGCGCAGCACCCCGCCAGACTGGAGCGCTCCTGGCGCCCAGGCGGCTCGCGCTTCCTCGTCCCTCCCACCGGCGGCGGCGGCGGCGGCGGCAGGTACGGTGAGCCCAGCCGGTACCTCCGGAGTTAACTCCTCCCCTGCCGGCCCTCAGCGGGGGGACCTAGGACGAAGGCGGCCGGACGCGGGGGCGGAGGAAGTCTGGGCGAGGAGGGGAGAGGGTGGTGGCCCGGGGATTAGGGACACTACCCTTTCCATCCCTCCCTCTGGCAGGGCGCCCCTTCCCCCCCCCACCCCCACCCCCACCCCCGCAACGGGCACTGGGAATCTGCTGCCCTGTCCTGAACCCCAGGAGACCTGGACTTTGGAAAGGTTATTTTTGCCAAACCCATGCCAACAGCCAGAGAGAACGTCAGTAATGAGTAGCCTATCCCGAAGCTGAAAGTGACTTTCTCTCTGCCAGACTTGCTTCTGTGCCGAGGGAAGTTCTTCTGGGTGTCTAGCCCGTACTCCTTGTGTTATAACGTCAGTTTCTTTCCTCTTCTACTTTACTCGGGGGGAGAGGGGGGTTGGGATCACCACCACCCCACCCCACACACCCCCCCCCCACCCCCCGTGCCGTCCAATTAATGTGATGGGAAACTTTGGCCAGAGCCCTGGGCTGAAAAGGTCACCGGGGGCCAGACTGAATTCTGGGGCTGGGGTCAGGCGTCAGCCTCCTGAGAAGCTGAGGGGCGAGGCGGGCAAGGTTTCCTTGAAAGCTGTGCCTGCATTCTTCACTACTTCCCCTCCCTGTGACCCAGGGAGCCACCAGGACAGGGTGCTCCTATCCCATGGGGTCCTTGCTTTTCTCCGACCTCTGCAAACCCCCAGGGCAAGGAGGACCCTTATTTGGAATTCCCCAAAGTGGGGCCCATCCTCCGTGGTCCCACGCACATCCGTGTTTCCTTCCCGGAACTCCAGGACCCCTTCAGTCCTTAGAAAAAGCAAAGGTCAAGTCCTTAGCACCCCTTGGAGGTTGTGAGGGTGAGGAGGTACCCCGGCGGTTGGAGTGGTCCCAGTCCGGGCTGGGCCCAGGGAGCACGGTGGGTGGGCACTCTGTGGCCCTCCGAGCCTAGCTTGGTCTCTGGCTGCAGCCCCCAGCACGCACCCAGCCTCCTCCCCCACCATCTGCCAGGCGGGTGCGCGGGGAATGCAGATGAATCTTAATATCAGCCTGGGCCAAGTGCGATGAGGGAGACAGATTCTGCAGAACCCAGACAGCATCGCAGAGCCCCCTGCATTCCCCCAGGCGCCCTAGGCAGTACCAGGATGCATAGGAGCCCCTTCCTGGTGGTGGTGGCGGGGAGGGGGGGGTGTGGGCACGTCTATCAGAGACCCCCAAAGTCCGGGGCAGAAGGAACAGACAGATCCTTGTCTGGCCTCCAAGCCTCGGGTCCGGCTGGGAGGAAGAAGCTGTTGGCCTGAGCGTGGGCAGCTGGTTCTGGAGCTCAGCTAGGCAGAGGCGTGGTGGGGCCCACTCCCGGTCCGTCCCCAGAAGGTCCTATCCCCAGGAGAACCGTGTGGCTCGGCAGAGAGGGCACAGGTTTTCAGGCCAGACAATCCTGGATTCCACTCCAGGCCCGGCTGTGTGACCTTGGGCAGGTTGCTTTGGTTCTCTGATGCGTTTCCCCGATCTGTTGTTGCAAGAACTGAAAGAGACAAAATGTGCAAACAAAGCTCATGCACAATGGCTGGCGGGCAGTCGTGGGAGTGCAATCAAGGGAAGTTCTCGCTTTTCTACTTCCCACACATTTGCTCTGGCGGCGCCTCCTGCCAGGCTTGCCCTCCCTGCCCTCTCGGCCATTTCTGGCTCTCACTTCCTTCAAGTTTCCCTTCTGCATTCGTCCGCCAGCCCTTAGTCGGGCCTGTCCTCCGTGCCAGGTGCCGGGCCAGGGTCTGGGATTCAGAGACGAATGGGACGTCCCTGCCCTTAAGGGTCTCACTGGCGAATGTGCAACCGAGACGTGGAAACTGATGATTCTAATTCGGTGTGGTGAATGGATGATAAGGGATCCCTGTGACAGGCATCACGGATGCACCGACTATGGTGCGGGCAGGGTCCAGGAGGCTCAGGGAGGGCCTCCTGGAGGAGGGGATGCCGAGGCCTTGAGGAGGGGGTCGGCCAGCAAGGGCCATTCCTGGCAGAGGGCACTGACTGGTCACAGGGAGGAGGCTGGGCGCAGAGGCGGTGTGCTGTTACTGGAGCGCAGAGGGGAGGGGAGGAGAGGCTGGAACAGGAGGCTGTCACGCGTCAGGTCATGGGTTAAGACCTCTGAAGGGTTTTCGGGGGGGGCGGGGGCGCTGGTGATTGTAGTCAGCTTGCATTTTGGAGAGCTTTTGGAGAACTCCCTGGAAGGAGGAGAGACTAGAGCGAGGGAGGGCGGTGGGCGGGGTGGGGGGGAACCCGTTAGGGGATAAAGGCAAGGGTCTGGGGAGAGGGGGACGCTGAGGACATCTTGTAGGAGGCAAAATAACCAGGATGTGTTTGTTGCTGAGACGAGAGAGGAAGGCGGAAAGGGGCTTGCTGAGGTGAGCACCAAAGGCGTGGGGGAGGAAGGTGGGTTCTGGAGAAAGGATGGCGGGGTCAGCTTTGGTCATGTCAAGCCTGGGTGCTGCGGGCCCCCCGAGGGCGGAATAAAGTCTAGCCCGGGGCGCAGGAGGCGTGGATGACAAGGGGAACAAGGGGCTTGGATGGGCAGAGGAAGAGCGGCGCCCAAAGGACCCCAGTAAGGAGCTGGCAGGCAGGGGCAAGGACGGAGGCAGGCTGGTCCTGGAAGCAGTGGGGCGCCGTGGGGCTGTCACAGTCGTGTGCCCCGCAGCGTGGGGGTTCTTGCAACACATGCAGATTCTAAGAGGGCCTCCCCCCCAGGGAGCCTTTCAGGAGATAGGAGCCCCCCACCATGTATTCTTATAAGCCCCTGCCCCCGTCCCACGTGACGCCAACGGGGGTTGCCTCTGGACTTCACTTTGATAAACTCTGTCAGGAGGGTCAGGAAAGAGGGAAACGTACAGCGGCTCAAAGGAACACGGTGGCCGGGGAAGGGGGGGGGTGGCCAGAAAAGCGACCTCTGGGGTTGGCTGATTGTTCTGGCAACCGCACCCCACCTTGGTCCTTCTAGCTTCTCCCCCCGGGGTGGGAAGACAGACCACAGATTCTGTGAGCTGGGTGCACGGCCCCGTGCTGGAAGCAGCACCCCCCCCACCCCCACCCAGGTCTGCCATTCAGGCTAACCCTCCCACACCCTGCCCTGCGTACAGCAGCAGCTCAGGAAGGGGGCAGCACCCGGTGCAGGGGGCCCACCCCTCGGCCCCCAGCCTCCTCAGTGCACCCGCCGCCAGGTGCAGTTGGCATTTGCTTATAGCGCCTCTGCTCCCACCGGCTTCTGCCTCCCCCTGGGAAGGATCCTCCCCTCCTGGGCAGGGGTGGGGCGGGCAGTGCTGCGGGGAAAGCAAACAGCCCAGTAGGTGCCCGGTAGGTTAGGTCGGTGCTTATTGAATGAATGGGAGATGGGGTTCCTGATGCTTTGAAAGGCAGAGAGTGGATGCCCTTGAGCCAGCCAAAGCCAAGAGGTCTGGAGGGGGGGTTGGGGTAGCAGGAGGGGGCGTGGAGGCAGCCACCCATCATGATTGTCGATAATCTCTCATGTTTACCAGGCAGTTTGCACTTTGCAGTAATTCCAGCTTCAAGTGTTACGACGGATGCTACATCCAGGGGACTGGGGGGAGCCCCGAGACAAGCCCTGATTCAAATGAGGGGGCCAAGGACTAATCACAGAGAACTCAGTCCTGTGATCCTGTGATATGAGGATCGGCCTGGCCCCGGTGGGGGGGGGGGGGGGGGCAGACGGTGGAAGGGGAAGGAAAGAACCCTTCCGGAAGAGGAAGCAACTCCTGAAAAGGCCGGAGATGAAAGCAGTGGAGGTGGGTTTCTGATGAAGGCGACATGAAAGGGTGCCTTGTCCCACACAGAGTCGCGGGGCCCCGACTTTCATGTCCCGGGCTGGGTGTGGAGGCACCGCTGTGATGGGCAGTCCTCGGGCGCACGGAGAGTTTGGGGTTTGGGCTCCGAGAGAGAGATGGAGATTAGCCAGCCGAGACAGGGCAACACAAGCTCCCAGATGGTGGGCAGTGGTGTAAAGGTGGAACCCAGCAAGTCCCCAGTGAGAGGGGAGACTAGGAGGGGCCGGGGGGCGGGGGGGAAACTCTGTGAGACGGGACATTTCAGCTGGGATGTAATGACCTGGAGGCCTTGGCCCCGCCGCAGAGCTGGGGAGGGGGCTTCCAGGCAGAGGGAACAGTACACGCGAGGACCTTGGGACGAGGAAGCGTTAGCACCTCGGACAGACTTGAAGGAATTGAGTGTGGCCACGGAGCGGGGAGAGGGCAAGCCGGCAAGGCGGGCGGGGCCGGGTGGCCCAGGGCTTTGTGGGTCTGGTTAAAGATTTGGGGTTTCATCCCGTGATTAAGGTGTTTCGGGTCTATTACAAGTTTTAAGCAGGGGTCAGAGCTGCCCTCGCCACGATCACTAGAAAGGTCACTCGGACAGCAGTGCGGAGGGTGGAGAGGGGAGGGGGTAAAAGTGGAGGCTGGGAGGTGCCCGTGGGCTGAGGACAGACACCACGGGGAGAAGGACGCGACGTTCAAGGGGTGCAACGGAGAGAAGTTCGACTGCCGGACACGCGGTTGAGGAGTCAAAAGTGACTCCCAGCTTTCTGGCCCGGAGGACAGGGCAAAGAGCTGGTTTGTGGGGGGGGAGAGATGCAGCGCCCCCCACCCCCTCCTCAACAGGAGGAGTGTAGGGTGCCATGGGGTGGGTGCTCAGGGGCAGGGAGTAGCGGGGGGCAGCGTGCAGGACCCACTAGAGGGACGAGACTGGGAGGTGCAGGAGCCCGGAGGATCATCGGAGGGGAGATCGCGAGGAGCTTGCAGAGAACAGAGCATGGCAAGGGGCGGGGGGGGGGGGGGGGGGGTGTCTACCAGAGCCAGGGGTGGAGTCAGGAGGGAGGGGGGAGGAGGGAACCCGCAGGGCGAGGGACAAGGGAGCCAGGGAGGCAGGTGGGAGACCTCTGGCCCCGAAGGCCCTGAGGGAAGCCGCCCACGAACATCCCAAGTCATTTCGTCCATGCCCCTGCCCCTCGCGGGATCTCACCAGCGGACAGGGACCTTCTCCTGGCTGGCAAGGCTCCCACGGGGGCTCTCGCAGCGTGGACAGTCCAGCCCGTGGAAGGCCCGGATGAGAGAGCATCTCTGAGATCTGCTGTCTGGGCGATCTTGGGTGAACCTCTCTTCTTTGGGCCTCAGCGGGGATCATAGTGCCCACCTCATGGGGGGTGGGGGGACTGACGGGTGTGAGAGCATCTGGCCCTCTGCTGGGCACCTAGTACCACCCCTGGTCTTTTGTCGGAACCGAACCAGTGGCAAGTGCTTTGTAAACACAGAAGCGCTGAAGAAAGGGATTCTGGGCCCGACTCCTCGCTGCTACCTCTCAGTATCTTCAAAGGCGAGGAACGAGGCGGGGAGAAAACAAGGCCTGAGAGGGGCCGCTAAACTGCAGGCCACCTGGCCCGGAGCCGACACCTGGCACCAGGTCACCTGTCCGCCACCTGTCGGCTGCACCCGGGTCGCTGTGGTCAACACCAACTCCCGCAGGGGGCGACGGAGAGACTGCGCGGGCGTGTCGCGTCCGAGGCGAGTGGGGTCAGCGCGCCACCTGGTGGGCGCTTGGGGCTCCTCCTGTAGGCGCTTTGCGGGTTGCCCTCCGCCCGCAGCGTCCCCACCCCCGCGCTCCGGCTGGTGCCCCCACCCCTCCGCGCGCCGGTGCCCTGCGCCCGGGGGTCTCCTAGAGACCCTTCAAACGGCCTGTGGCCTGTGCTACCCAGAGGCGTCGTTCCGCGCCCCAGTCCTGGAGGCAGATCGCCTGGGTCTCAGTCCTGGGGCCGCCGTGTCTCGGGCAAATGACTTCACCTGTCTGTGCTCCAGTTTCCTCGTGGGGGCAATAAGAGTATCCACGTTATAAGGTTGTTGAGAACAGCGTGTACACAGTAGGTGCCCCATAAATGCTGGCTATTGTTACATTCGCCTTCAGTGCCTCGTTTAACCAGAATTTCAAATGCAGGGAGGGGCTGGGGCTGGGAGGGGGGGTTCGTACAACTTGGTCCCCGGAAATGAGCCTCGGGCTTTTAATTTATGAAATGGGTCAATATAGCATTGGCAGTGGGAAGTTCCTGCTTCCTTTTCACGCCAGGGGCGCGGGGTGGGCGAAGAGGCGGGGCACCCCCGGCATCCGCAGGTTCTCCCGCACCCCTGCTCCTCGGGTTGGCCTCCTGAATCCCGGCCACATCGCCCCTCTGGACCCCGTCCTCCCCCACCCCCCACCCCCACCACCCCCCGCCCAATAGACACTGGGGCCAGAGCACCGCGTGGCCCCATCTCCGGAGCGCCATCCCCGGAGGTCCGGGAGCATCCCCGCCCACCCGCAAAGGGCTGGCCGGGCGCTTCTGCCCCTCACCCTCACCCGCCATCTGTCGCCAGGGCGTCCGGACGCACCAGGCTGCGCCTTCCATTTCCAGGCCGGTGGTGACGCCTGGTGGCGGAGGGAGGGACAACCACGACCTCCGCTCCGCAGAGGAATCCCTACTGAGAAGCTCTTCTAGGCGCCGCTGGGGACCTCTGGGTAGGAGTTGGGGGGGTGGGGTTGGGGAGCAGGCGCCGTCAGGGGGATCCAGGAGCTAGAAGAGCTTCCCAGGGCAGCCTGGGCCTGCGCTTCTGTTAGGGAGATGGGATCTCGCGTCTTTCGTCCAAATCAGATCAGCTGTGGGGCAGGGGGAGTGGTGGGGGCACTGAGGGGGACTGGGGTTCGTAGCCAGATGAGACACCGGAGAGTCCAGAGGAAGACTCCCCTAGCTTCCTCCGTCCACCCCACTCGGGGTCATCATCGTGCCCCTCTGGTGCCTCAGTGCCCCAAGATTTCAATGGGAGCGGTGCAGGGCAGGACACGGGGGCGGGGTGGGGACTAAGCCTGGGAATGGCCGCAGCCTGCAAGGGGCCTCCGTCTGCAGCGCGGGAGGCCTGACGACCGGGAGAGGCAGCAGGAAGGATGCCACCTGGAAATGCTTTCCTGACCCCCGTTGTGTCGTGGACCACCAGGGGAGTGTGGCTGCCCGCACCCACTTCCGGCCAACTCAGCACCAGCCTTCTCCTGCCCGCCCCACACCCCCTCCCCCGAGGTGGGCGGGGCCGACCTCAGCCCAAAGGCATAGCCTACTCACTGCTGAACGCCAGGCCTGAGGTCAGCCACCTCCGGGATTTCACAAACGATGCCAGCTCAGGGTGTGCAAAGTCGTGCTCATCACATTCTGACCCACAGACACGTGGCCTCCTGGGTTTCCCCCCCCCCCCTCCACGAAGGGCCCCACCCTCCAATTCCTTGGAATCTCGGTGCCCGCCTCGCCTTGGGCCTCTCTCCCCAATACCCAATCGCATCCTTTTCCATCCCGATGCAGGCTTCGTGACTCCACCATTACTCACTGGACCACAGCAGGCCCAGAATGGTCTCTCCACCCCCCCACCCCGCCCCCACTCCTCATCTCCCCGCCCAGCCAGAGGGAGACCGGTTTCTGAGATGCTAACAGGATCGCGTCCCTCTCCCGTTTCAAATCCTTGCAAGTTTTGCCACAACCCCAAACTAGCCAAGCCACTTTCTAAGCATTACCCAAACTCTCTCACTTAATCGCACTACCCAGCGATTAACCCAGTTTCTATGATTGCCACATTTTACAGACGAGAGCACAAAAGCGTCTAGAGACGAGGTGACTTTCCCCCACGGATCATACTCATACTCTTCGGAGCTGGGATTTGAACCCAGGCGGTCTGGCTTTTAGAGCCCACGCTTTTACCCACCGCACCAGAGCGTCCTGCGGTGAGGTATTTGTTGTGTTGGGTGGGAGATTCCTTTTTTTCTTTTAATAGTGCCGATGAACGATTTTGATTTTCATAAAAATGTTTCCTTTTTTTTTTTAAAGGTTTTCTCTTTACTCCATAGTTCTTTAATCAAGATTCTTTAAAAAAAAATTTTTTTAATGTCTATTTATTTTTGAGACAGAGAGAGACAGAGCATGAGCAGGGAAGGGGCAGAGAGAGAGGGAGACACAGAATGTGAAGCAGGCTCCAGGCTCTGAGCTGTCAGCACAGAGCCCGACGCGGGGCTAGAACTCACGAACTCTGAGATCATGACCTGAGCTGAAGTCGGACGCTCAACCGACTGAGCCACCCAGGCGCCCCAGAAATGTTTCTTTTTAAGGCTTTTCTTCTATATTTTCCTTTATTTATAGCAAGGGCTACTGGTTTCCCATTTGTGGGGGTCAAACAACATGTCCCTTGAAAATGAATTTAATTTTAGGGGGAAAAAAGTAGCCAGTTGAAAGGTACTAAGTGTGTAATAGCACAGGCAGAATGTGGACACGGAAAGTGGGTGTCGGGGCGCCTGGGGGGCTCAGTCGGTTGAGCTTCCGACTTCGGCTCAGGTCATGATCTCGCGGTCCGTGAGTTCGAGCCCCGCGTCGGGCTCTGGGCTGACAGCTCAGAGCCCGGAGCCGGCTTCGGATTCTGTGTCTTCCTCTCTCTCTGCCCCTACCCCTCTCACACTCTGTGTCTGTCTCTCAAAAATAAAATTGAAATAAACGTTAAAAAAATTTCAAACAAACAGAAAGTGGGTGTCAGCGTACTCACTAGAATGTTCTACTTACTGCTCAGGAGACAGTGCAGTCTCTTCAGCTTGCTTCCGGGTCCTCTGGCCCTTGCTTACCTCGCCAGCTGGCCTCTCCCTTTCCCTTCCCTGCCCTCAGCCCCTTGCTGACCGACTGAGCCACCCGGGTGCCCCATTTGGCCTTGGTGCCTTTATGCACACTGTTCCCTCGGCCCCACCTCCCAAACACCTGCAAACGCCTCTGACCCGTGCGGCCTTCCTGGCTCAGGCATCATTTCCTTCTTGAAGCTTTCCTGAAATGGAATTGCCACCTCTCCTGCCCCTGTTCCCCCAGCGTCACCTGTCCCCACCGACTTTGCACTCTGCACTTTGTTATCCCCACCTCCGTCCACTCCCCAGAAGACAGGGAAGCTTTCTCTGAGCCTTGTGCAATGCTGCCCTGCGGACAGTGGCTTTCAACCCCCTCCCAGTGGCCTCCAGTGCCCTCCAGTGGAGATCCACTGGTAATGCCCCTCCTCAAGGATCCCTTGGCGGGCAAGCGCCCCCTCCAGCAGCCTGGTTCCTGCCTCAGAGCCCAGCACTCCCAGCCCAGCACCCCCACCATGCCCCCCAGAGAATGCGTCACCATCTGAAATGTTCTCATCTCCTCTCTATGGCCTCCCCTCCCCGACTGGGATGGAAACCCCGTGAGCGTAGTGGGCACCACGGCTGCTGTCCGACTCGCCCGGGGAGCCCAGGCTTCTCGCAGGGGTCGGCAGTGGACACGTAGTGGGTCTTACTGCTTCCAACTTGTTGGGCAAATGGCCCTGGAGAAGCAAAGAAAGACGACACTTCTTCAACCCTGTCGGTGACCTCAGAGGCGCGGGGCTGCGAAAGGAGAGAGGAGATTCTCAAAAGTTCTGTCTCGATCCCTCTGGTTTGTGTAAGGTGTTACAAAGAACGTGTAGTACTATGGCTCATAATTAAAAAGAAAATCCAATAAAGTTAATAAAAACAAAAAGAAAAGAAATAAATTAAAACTTTCATTTCCTGGGGGACAAAGCGAGAAAAAAGCAGAAGGCTTCGTGTGGGGGATGGTCTGGTGCGTCGGGGAGCACAGGTAGTCTCCTGAGGCTGGGGGTGGGGGTGAGCTGAAGGTGGGGTGGCAGGAGGGGTTAGTGGGGAGACAAGGAGATTCTAGAACTGTTATAGAAAGGGTCTGGGTAGAGCAGTGGGAGGCCGAGGTGGGGGCTGGGGGCTGGGAGGCCTGTCTAGAGTCATTCGGATGTGGGCGGATTTGGGATGGTTGGTGGGGTGGGGGTGACTCGGGAATCCGCGGCCGTCCCTTGGTGCTGCCCCTGGGACGTTGCCTGTCCCAGATCCGGCCCCTGACCCAAGCCCCTTTTGGGGACTAGTCATCTCCCCTCTCTTGGCTTCAGTTTTTCCAATGATGGCATAGGGATTGACATAGGAGTCACCAAGGTTCTCCCAGCTTGGATGGCCGCCTTGGTGGGCGCTGACTCCTGGGACCCAGGGAACTTGGCGTCGCTGGGCCAGAGCCGGCAGCGGCCCTGGCCGCCCCCACCCCCGCCAACAGAGCTCTCAACGGGCCGCCTCCGCCTCCGGCCAGCAGAGGGCGCTGCGGCGCCACCGCACCTGCCCGGCTCCGCGGGTCCCGGAGCCCATAGCTGCCGGCTGAGGTCCTGGGTGCGCCCCTGCGTCCACTGCCTCCCCGTCCACGGATCCTTCTCTCTGCTGCCCCGGTCACCCCAATGTCCACAGGGCTCGGGTGTCCGGTTCTCTGGGCCTGGGCCGAAGAGGGCAGGCTGGATCCGGAGCCTGAAGTGGCTCAAGAAGTCATTCCTTCTATACCCCTGCCTCCCCCTCCCTCCTTGCAGCCAGCCCCAAATCCAGAGCTGGCTGGACCCCAGCGCTGACATCTGTGGGCAGGATCTGCCCCGGGCTGCAGGCTCGCCCTCCTGTGTCTCGATTCATCTCATCCCAAGAAAGTTCCTCCTTCCCTATTTCATGCCTCATGGGCTCTCCCGTCCCTGGCCTGGCAGGCTTTGGGGCGGGCGTTGTCGCAGGATCAGAAGACGTGCCGCAGCCGCTCAGATGCCTCATTTGTCCCTCCTGGGATTCTGGCCATCCGGGCTACTGTCCCTGGAGCTGACTGGACACACAGGTGGACCAGGTCCCCAGCAGAGCCAGAGAAAAGGGGGGGCTGGCAGGCCCAGACTTGCTGTGTGAGGTAGAGGGATCGCTCTCTGGCTTGGCTGTTGCCCAGCCACCAGAAGGGAGGGAAACCCATGTGGCCTTGCCTCCCTAGCCGTCTGTGGCCCCCAGGATCGCTCCCCAGCAGGACTTGTCGGTTACAGCCAGGCCCCTGTTAACCGACAGTCCAGGGTCTGTGGCGGGCTGGTGATGTGAGCGAGGCCTGGCGGATGGGGCTGCAGGAAAACAGATTCCAGGGCAAGCTTCACCATATGACATGGGCGGTGGACAGGGTCTCTCCAGGAGTTCGGGGCTGGGATGTGGAATGAATGTGTAGGGAGAAACTGAATGATCAGCACCCTGGACCAGGGTGTGGACCAAGACCCCACACCCCAAGCCCATCCCCTGTGTCCCCTTCTCCACGTGGACTCTTTTCTCAGGATGCTACTCATGAACCTCAGTTAGCTGCGGGGATCGGGCCAATGGGCAGCTCTTTTTCAGGATCGTCCTACTCCTACGCTGTCGTCGGTCCCCGAGTCCAGATGGAGTACACGCCTACGTGCTGGAGAGACACGGTGAAGGATGTGGACGTGTGCAGATAAGCCGGACCAGGAAGTCCTGGGCTGGCCATTGGATCAGCTTGCCCGGAACTGTCACGTCCTGAGCCCTGATGGGGCGGCGGGAGGGCACGGTGGTTAAGACTTTGCCAAATCCAGGTTCAAATCTGGGCAAGGACAGCCCTAAATACTTAGCCTCGCTTTCCCCACCTGTAAGGTAGGGATAGTAGGATTAACAATATTTCAGCAACACCAGGTTGCTGTAAGAAGTAAATGGTAGGGGCGCCTGGGTGGCTCAGTCGGTTAAGCGTCCGACTTCGGCTCAGGTCGTGATCTCGCGGTCTGTGAGTTCGAGCCCCGCGTCGGGCTCTGTGCTGACAGCTCAGAGCCTGGAGCCTGTTTCGGATTCTGTGCCTCCATCTCTCTGACCCTCCCCTGTTCATGCTCTGTCTCTCCCTGTCTCAAAAATAAATAAAACGTTAAAAAAAATTTTAGAAGTAAATGGTAGAGTGTGTAATAATAACCATCCTAGCAGACTCTGAGTCGTAACGGGAGTTCTTCTATACTCATTACACAAATTAACTCACTTAATCCTTGCTATAAACACCTGAGGTTGGCCCTATTATTATCCCCATTTTTTTAAAGAGTTTTTCTTTAATGTTTATTTTTGAGAGAGACACAGAGCATGAGTCTGGGAGGGGCAGAGAGAGGGGAAGGCACAGAATCCAAAGCAGGCTCCAGGCTCCGAGCCGGCAGCCCAGAGCCCGACGCGGGGCTCGAACCCACAAACCGTGAGATCATGGCCTGAGCCGAAGTCGGCCGCTTAACCGACTGAGCCACCCAGGCGCCCCGATAATCCCCAGTTTTGAAGCTAGAGACATAGCCCTTGCTCTGAAGGAACTTCTAGGGGAGACGGAGGGGTAAGCAGAAATCCTTGGAGCCAAATTAGTCTGTACTGTTTGATGAAATGAGAATTCGGGCCTTAAATGTTCAAGCACTAATCCCGCCGGGCGTGGATAAGAGTGCACAGGTATGGGACCCAGGACTCTGCTTATTTGCATGTGAGTGGGGGCTGGTATATTCTGATGCATGTGTACAGGGGCAGGTGTATACGGTGTGTGTGTGTGTGTGTGTGTGTGTGTGTGTGCGCGCGCGCGCGTGTCTTAGGAGGCATCTGGATGGGGGGAGGGAATGGAGCGAAGCAAGGCTCTAGAGAAGGCTCAGCTTCCTGTGAGATCAGAATTCCGAGTCGCTTGGAAATGACTAACCAGGAGGCACATGTAAATCAGATGTATGTGATATGCAAATGAGCGGACTTCTTCCCGGGCTGGGCTGAGGCCCCAGGAGTCCTCGGGGGCAGGAGCAGTGGAAAGGGGGGCTCTGGGGGTGCTGGGAGCAGAGCTCTTTGTCACCTGGGTCCCTCCCAACTCGTGGATTAAGGCTCAGAACCCCAAGAGCCTTCGTGGCCAAGGGAGGCCTCCAGGTACCAGCAGCCTAATTCCCAGCTGTGGGAGCGCAGGGGGAAGGGAGAAAGGTGGGGGGGAGGGGGGTTGGGAGCTGGGTGGGCGCTCCCGGGGAACTCCGAGGAGAATGGATGTCACAGTGACAGCTGGCCCGGCCTGCATTCGATGGTCAGGCGCAGTTGCTGGGCGCCAGGACAGGGATCAAGGGCAGACAGAGGGCCTAGAGGGAGGCGTGCAGGGCCCCTGGGGCTTTCTCTGCAGCTTAAGCACAGATAGTTGGAGCTGGGGAAGCCTCACACAGCCCTCTGACCCCCTCTCTGTGCGCAGGGGGCCCCAGGCCCGGAGAGGGCGTGCAGAACACCCAGCATGACTTCACGGGGCCCAGACTGGCCCGGGCTCCCCACGTCACCGGGGCTCACATCCTGACCCATGCACCTGCACCCCAGACCCTCCACCTGGCGCTGTGTGCGGCGTCCTGACCAGCATCTGGAACCCTTCGCCTGGGCACACCCAGCCCCCAGGCCTGAGCCCAGGACAGCTGCCCACAGACGTGCACACGGCCTCCAGGCAGGGCCTTCACCTGCCCACCCTCTTCCCTTCCACCCATGCACATGTCTGCAGACGGGCGGGGGGCAGAGGGGCGCACGGTTGCCTGGCCCCCACCAGCCCCCCAGCACTCACTGCTGGGCACGCTGCCGTCTTGGCTTCCCCGATCTGGTTTTAGACTCCTACACAGTTGGGGGTCCAGCTGCCTCCAGAGCGGGGGGGGGGGGGGGGGGGGGGGGGGGGGGGGGGGGGAGGGGGGGGGGGGGCGGCGTGGAGCTTTGGTGTTTGTCTGCCTCTCCCAGAAACAGCACTGGGCTCTGCATGGTCCTAACGGGGCGGGTGAGGGGACAAACAGCCTTGCTGCGTGACTCAGCCAAAGGCCAAAGGTCAAACCTCAAAGTGCCGGAAGGGCGACCCAGCCTGACCAGGACAAAACCCTGCCATCCTGGCTGCGAAGGGCACGAGGTATTGCCCCGATGCTGCCTTGGCCAAGGTCCCTCCTGCTAGTCAGCCAGGTGGGGCCCTAGGAAGCGGTGACACAGGACCTATCCAGGGACACACTTCCAGGAAGTTCTTTTTAGTCTCCGCCTCAAGCCTCTCATGCCGTAGCGTGTCCCCTCATGGAGGGCTCACGTGAAGTCCCCGGCCCTCGCGGTTTCCCAAGATGTATTGTCCATTTTGTCATAAAAAGGGGGAGAAGCGAAGACCGGAAGGGCCCGCAAGGACCATCCTAGGCCCATCACCTCACGGGGAAAACAGACCAGCAGGACAGAAAGGGCTTGCCCAGGGCCCACAGGAACTCAGGGCAGGGGCTGGAGGCCGTGTCTCCCAGAGGTTGTTCCTAGGCCCTCCTTGTTCTAGCAACTTCTCCTGGGTCTTCTTCCAGGCCCAGTCCTGCCCTCAGGCCCCTCCTAAAGGTGACTGTGGACCCATGGCGTCAGCCCAGTGCTCTGTTTGGCACTCACCCCTGCCGTGAGCAGCTGAGGGGCCTTACAGCGGCGGGGAGGGCAGGGAGCCGCAGGGCTGAGCCCCAGTGGGGACTGTGGGGAGCTGACTGGCCCTAGGACCGGCCACACCCCTGAGGTGTGCCTGAGGTAGGTGGGTCTCACGGGGAAATCACCGTCCTGACCTCAGGCATCTCTAGTGTGAGGGGGAAACACAGCCCCTGCCCTCAGGGAGCCCAGGTCAAGAGCAGACGGGCCCGCCCCACTTTCCTTTAATAATTATTCCATCATCCTTCCCGGTGCGGTTTGTTTAACGTCTGTCTCCCCCCCCCCCCCACCCCACCGCCGGCTGGGCTCTCTGAGAGATCCCCCCTCGGCTCGTTCACGTTCACGGCTGTCTCTGGCACAGCACAGCACCTGGCCCCCCTGCAGGTGCTCGTTGAGCAGTGCACGCTTCGGGACCCGGAAGTCTTGGGCACAGGGCCCGGTGCCTGGTCCCCTGTGACTCTCTGTCCACACATCACGACACACAGTTGGAGAGATAGGGGAACGGCCTCCCTGGAAACGCCCAGCCCTCCTCCCGCGCCCCCCCCCCTTCCCCCCCCCCCCCCCCCCCCCCCCCCCCCCCCCCCCCCCCCCCCCCCCCCCCCCCCCCCCCCCCCCCCCCCCCCCATCAGGGCTCTGCTCACCGTCCTCTTCATGCCTTCCTTTCACCTGTCACAGTCTGGGATGATCTCGCTGCCTGATTGCTTCCATGGTCAGCGTCTGCCTCCGCCACTAGAGCGTGAATTCGAGACGGTTCCGACTTTGTCTCCTCGGGCCCTGCTGTGGTCGGAATGGCAGCCGGTGACGCTGCCTGAGCAGTTACCGTGCGCGACGTGGGTCTAGGGGCTCTGCGCGGATGCCACCTGAGAGGCACCTTAGCAGAGACCTCAGCAACCCGTCTGGGGACGTGCTGCTAGCGGGTCAGGAGGGCTGTAACGGGGGCCCAGGCCTCGCGGTCCCGTGCTGAGCTGCCTCCAGAGCAAGGCAACGCCCTCGGGTTGCGGAGGCCCCGGAGGCCTCCTCCGGCCCTCGCCACACTGCCGGCTCTCCGTCTCCTTCTGTCCCTAGCCCCGGTTCCTGATTCTCCACTTGGAGGCAGAGGGGAGGCAGTCCGGGACAGCTGTGACCAAGTCAGAGCGTGGGAGCAAGGTCAGACAACGGAAGGAACTTCCAGACCCTGGCCTCCTTGGGGCCAAGACCTGTGTCTTGCTTCTGTAAAAAGGAGGGAATGAATGAATTTGTTTGCTGGAGAAGTCAGACGAGCTGGCTGGGATGGTTAAGGAGTGGGGACAAGGGAATGGCGGAAATGAGTTTCTGGGGGACTCCTTGGGGGCAATGCTGGGAGAGATGGGGTTAACTGCCCCCAACCCTCCCCAGCCCCCCTCCCCAGCCTGCTTGCTCAGGCCTTGACCGGTGTGTGCTTTAGCTCAGGGAGTCGGCTCTGTTTGTCTGAGGTGTCCCCTCTTTGCCCTCCTTCCCCGGGGCGATTGGCAGGCCCGCTGTCCCCCAGGCCGGCCGGCCAGCTGTGCAACTGTCTGGGGCCCGTGTCTGGGACGACGGGGCGTGAGAACATCTGGGGCTGGGTGTGCAGAGCTGTGAGGCTGTGAGGCAGGGCCCCTGGGGCTGCTGTGGCGGCACAGAGGGGCTCCCAGAAGCTGGGGACGCACAGCTGTGCTCCCCTCTGGCCCGGGGGTGGTCTCTGTGCCCGTGCAGGAGGGGCAGCACAGCCGCTGAGGGAGGGTGTGCATGACAAGATATCATTATGTCCTTCCCCTGCTCACAGAAGTTCACGGTCACGGCTCCTGCTGCCTCCTCAGCTGGCCCGTTCTCAGCCCTCCCTCTCGGCTTTCTAGTCTGATCTTTCAATCTGAAGCCCTGTGGCCAGCAGCCACATTACCCCCCAGATTGCCTTCTGTCAAGCCGACGCTGAGCCAGAACAGCCCTTCCCTCGCTCACTCCCAACCTCGGTCGCCTCCAAAATCCCACCGGAGCCAGCCCAGGGTATCTGTCCTTTCAGAAGCTCTCCTGGACTTCCCTAAAGGTATAAGGCGACTTCTTTATGTGGGGTTGGCCTCCCCCTGGAGGATGGGGGTCTCAGCGGTCAGGGTCATGGCCTCACCAAGCCGCACGCCTTGTGAACGTTCAACTGCCCTTTGCTGAATGGAAGTAAAAAAAGAGAAAGGGTCCACACCTGGCCACCTGCCCAGGCTACCGGCGCGGTCCCCGTCCCATGGCCCAGAAATGGCAGAGGGGTCTGTGGAAGGAGAGGGAGATGAAGAGGTACCTGAGTGGCTCAGTTGGTTAAGCGTCCGACTGGTGATCTCATCAGGCCTTGATCTCAGGGGCGTGAGTTCAAGCCCCAAGACGGGCTCTGCACTGGACGTGAGGCCTACTTCTACAGGGAAAAAAGAAAAGGCACTCAGTGGACGGTGTGGCAGAGGCAAGGCTAAGGTGATGCCCAATGAATCCTGCCTCCATATAATCCCCTCCCTTGAGTGTGGACAGACCTGTGACTTGCCCCTAGCTGATGAAATACGACAAAGGTGAAGGGGTTTTGCAGATGTAATTAAGGTTCTAAATGACTTCTGCCTTATCAGAAGGGAGCTGGTTCTGGGTGGGTCTGGCTTAAGCAGGTGAAAGCTCTTAAAAGTGGGGGTTGGTGGGAGAGATCCTCTCGTTGGCCTTAAGGAAGCAACCTGCCCTGTAGTGAGAGGGCCTGGGAGAGAGGGCCCGGTGGCAGGGAGCTGAGGGCAGCCTCCGGAAGGCAGCCAATCCCAGAGCCCCAGGACTGAGTTCTTCCAAGAAAAGCGGGATCTCGAAAGAGGATCCTGAACTCAGGAAGCAATGCAGCCCGGCCATCACCCTGACTGGGAGACCCTGAGCAGAGCGCCCAGTGAAGCTGGACCCGTGACCCGTGGAAACCAGGAAATGATAAATGTGTTTTTTTATAGGCTGCTAATTTCGTGGTCCTGTGTTACTCAGCAGCTAACCCAGGGCGCTTGAGAATAACCGACCTCAGGGAGCGATGGCCGGGGGGGGGTGAGGGGGGGAGCTCATGGGGTATGAGGGAGCCCATGACCCGCCCCCACCCATTTCCACCTCCAGACCTAGCCTGGCACTATCGGGACGTGGTCCAGTGAGCCTGCGTGGAGTCCAATAATTCTCAGTGGAGGATTTGGGGGGGAGGGGTACGTGGTTTAAGGGTCCTCGTCTCTGGGTTTCCTTGAATAAATTCAAAGTTGGGGAAAGGTTGACTGTTCCAAACACAGCCCCCCACCCTAACACCAACTGAAGGCCCCGAATTCCCATAGAGGCAGGTGAAACACGGATCGTCCCCCCCAGCACCCCCTCCCCCCCCCCACAGAGCCTCGGGGCCCGCCTGTGACCCAGACAGCCCAGCCCAGACAGCTGCTGCGCCCCTCGGCAATTCTGCCGTCGTTGGGACCAGGCAGGCTTCGGGGGGGGCGGGGGGGAGAGTTCACAGCCTCCATGGTGGGTCAGCAGCTGGGGCTCCAGATGTGGGGGAGACCAGAGCCCGGGGATAGGGTTACACCCAAGTGGCTGTTCTGCTCTCCCAGGAGGGACAGGGGTGTCGGGGGGCGTCTGGGATTGGAGAGTTTGGGAGGGGTCTCTTCCCTACTTCACGGCCCCCTCCCCAGCTCTGCTCCCAGGCCTCCTCCGGGCCGTGAGTAACCTGGGTCCCCAACCAGTAGGGATGCAAATGCCACCCAATTTGGGTCTTTTCTGCCCCTGAGGAGAACCCGACCCACGTGTCCCAAGACGTTGCCGGAAGCCTCCAGCCAGAGCAGCTGGTGAGAGGAGCCTGACCCCCTCTCCAAGCCCTTCCTTTTGTCCACAGTGAATACACCAGGATTTGGTTTCTCCGCTCGCAGCCCCCTCCCCAGCCCCTGGCCCGGGGCTCCCACCCATCCTGTCTCTGGCCGGGCCTCTCCAGGATACAGACAAAGAAAGCCTCTCAGATTCTCTTGTCAGGGCGCCTGCCCTTTGATCTGCCTTCTTCTCCTGCCCCGGGGGATCCCGAGGTGCCCCAGAGAAAGCTCTACCCAGGGACAGGCACCCAGAGATAAGATCTGGGATGGGAGGGAGTCCAGGGTTCAAGGGACTTGAAAGGGATGCGGGCAGGCTTACCTCTGCCCGCCTGGGCTCCTTCCCTCCACCTCTGCCAGGGCTCTCCCCAGACCTCAACTCCCCTTTGGGCCCCTGCCTGGGAGACTCCCAGAGGACTGAGATTATGAGGACTGCCATCTTTTCCGTAACTTTTTTGGGTGGAAGATACCCGCTGCATGGAACAGCGCTTCCCCAGATGGAACCCCTGACCACCGGCTGCAACGGAATCACCTGGGGCTCAGAGGCCCGGCCCCCCTGAATCCGAATCTCCGTGGGGTGCACAGTCGGCCAGTTGCCAGGCTGACGCTATGGGGCCACACCACTCCCCACCCTCAGAATCTTCAGGGGCACAAAGAAGTATCTACCATGGGCCACCCCCTGTCCCCCAGCCCTCGGCACCACGTGGGGCACTGGGTGGGCGCTCTGGACTCCTGTGAGATCTCAGACAACGGGGGGCTCCCCTCCGCCTCCTGGAGGGAAGCAGCATCTCTGGGCTCAGGAAAACCTGGTTCCACCCTCCCTTTCTGCTCCTTCCGGGAGGGCTGCGAGCCTCAGGCCGGGTCGCTTGGCCTGGGCACCATAAAAGACCCTCTCTTCCTTCTCTATCTTTCTTGCAGGCTCCCAGAGCAGGCAGGGTTGCGAGCAGTTCAGAGTTTGAATTCCTGGGTCAGACAGAAGCAGGTTCGGCCGTGACCTCACCCTGCACCTGCTTGTGCCTCCGGCTGACTCCCTGACGCCCCCCCACCCGGGTCTCATGCCTCAGCCCCTCCCTGGATCCCACCTCCCAATCATCTGTTCTTTTCTTTCTCCAGGCACATGACTTTCTCACCCCTGAGTTCTCTCCTCTCCTACTTCCTACTTGCTGTCCCGCAAACACCCTGTCCGAGCCACCTTGCCCTCCTGCGCCCTGGTAGGGTCGCCTTAGACTTAGCAAGGAGACCTATGTGGCACAGGGAGATCAGCCGGGAGTCTTAGTTAACTGTAAGATTTAAAGCTGGAAGAGACTTTAAAATCCCTTGGCTTCTGCCCGGGATGGAGTCGCAGGGACTGTGTTAGCCCTTCCTCTCAAAATAACCAAAACAGCCAGACAGAATGTGTGAAACAAGGTCAGGCAAGGAAGGACAGTGATCCCCGAGGGATAGGCAACAAGGAGCCGGGCCCTAAGACCCCAGCTTCCTGCCCAGAGAGGGTTTCTGGACTGTGGCCCAGGGAGAGAGACTGAGGCAGGACCCCAGCATTGTGTATGTGTGTGTGTGGGGGGGGGGGGTTCTCCCAGAGAGGAGGGGTAAAGGTGAGAGTTGGGGGCAGAAATGAAGGTCCATGGCGTCTAGAGTTGACAGGAGGAGAGGTCTGCACAGAGGGCACCCCCAGACCTGCAGAGGGGACCCCTTGAGTGTTAGGCTGAGTATCGATCAGCGCGCATGGGCGAGGAAACCATAATCCAAGCAATATGGTATTGGTGTAAAGATAGACAAATAGACCAATGGAACAGAATAGAGTCCAGAGGGGCGCCTGGGTGGCTCAGTCGGTTAAGCGTCCGACTTCAGCTCAGGTCATGATCTCACGGTCCGTGAGTTCGAGCCCCGCGTCGGGCTCTGTGCTGACCGCTCAGAGCCTGGAGCCTGCTTCACATTCTGTGTCTCCCTCTCTCTCTGACCCTCCCCTGCTCATGCTCTGTCTCTCTCTGTCTCAAAAATAAACATTAAAAAAATTTTTTTTTTAATAGTAAAAGAAAAAAGAATAGAGTCCAGAAATAACCCACACACGCATGGGCCACTGATTCTTGACAAAGGTACCCAGGTGACTGAGTGGGGAAAGGACAGTCTTTTCAACAAATGGTGCCAGAAAAAAGCAGACATCGTATGTAAAACAAAAACAAAAACAAAAAGGAAGGAAAAATAAAAAAACTTTGACCCATGTATCACCTCATATGCAAAAATAAAGTCAATTTTGTCATAGGCCTAAGGTAAAACTTAAAATGACACAGCTTCTAGGAGAAAACAGAAGAGAAAGTGTTTTTAACTTTATTAACAAAATGTGAAGGGTTAATATCAATAGCATATTGTTTATTTTATTTTTGTAATGTTTGTTTATTTTTGAGAGAGGGAGTGTGCGCGAGTAGGGGAGGGACAGCGAGAGAGGGAGACAGAGGATCTGAAGCGGGCTCTGTTCTGACACCAGAGAGCCCGATGCGGGACTCAAACTCACAGACTGCGAGATCACGACCCGAGCTGAAGTCAGACGCTTAACCGACTGAGCCACCCAGGAGCCCTGAAATCTTATTTATTTCATAACCTTGGGTTAGGCAAAGATTTCTCAGCTATGACCCCAAGCCCAGGATCCACGAAAAAGCAAGTGGCTAAATTGGGCTTCATCAAAATAAAAATCTTCTTTTTGAAGACACTGTTAAGAGAATGAAAAGACAGGCCACAGACTGGGAGAAAATATTTGCAAAACACGTTTCTGAAAAACGACTTGTATCCAAAGTATACAAACGAAGTCTTAAAGCTCAACAATAAGAAAACAAACAAACCAATTAAAAAATGGGCAGAAAAATCTGGACAGACGCCTCCCCCCCGCCCTCAAAGAAAATACACAGATGGCAAATAAACATACGAAAAGATACTCGACCTCATATGTCATGAGGGAATTGCAAATTAAAGCAAAAACAAGGCAGCCTATTAGAATGGCTCCAGCTTAAAAAACCGACAACAGCAATTGCTGGGGAGGACGGGGAGCAACAGGAACTCTCACTCGTGGCTGGTGGGAATGAAAATGGTACAGCCACTTCGGAAGACAATTTGGCGGTTTCCTACAAAGCTAAATATGTGCTCCAGCAGTCGCACTCCGAAGCATTCACCCAACTGACTTGAAAACTTTATGTCCACACCCATGTTTTCGCAGCTTTATAACTGCCCCGAACTGGAAACGATCAAGATGTTTCAAAGGGTGAATGGGTAAACGAGCGGGATATATCTATCTGGAGGAATATCATTCAGCGAGAAAAGAAAAGATATGGATGAGTCTTAAATGTATATTTCTAAGTCGAACAGACCAGTCTAAAAAGGCTACATGTGATGGCAATGATATGTTTCTGGAAAAGGCAAAATTACAGTGATGGGAAAAATGTCAATGTTTGCAAGGAGTTTGGGGGAAGGAGGAAGGGTTGAATGGTTGACGCTCGGGGAATTTTGTTTCAGGATGGTGAAACTGTTCTGTATGACACTGCGAGGGCGGACCCAGGACAGTGTGCGTTTTGTCAACCGCCTAGAACTTTACAGCGCGGAGAGGGAATCGTCGTGTGGCAGGTTTCAAAAATCATTTAGGAGGGGCGCCTGGGTGGCTCAGTCGGTTGAGCGGCCGACTTCGGCTCAGGTCACGATCTCGCGGTCCGTGAGTTCGAGCCCCGCGTGGGGCTCTGTGCTGACAGCTCGGAGCCTGGAGCCTGTTTCAGATTCTGTGTCTCCCTCTCTCTCTGCCCCTCCCCTGTTCATGCTCTGTCTCTCTCTGTCTCAAAAATAAATAAACGTTAAAAAAAAAATTAAAAAAAAAAAAAAGAAAAATCATTTAGGAGGCTGGGAGATCTCAGGAAAGAGCGCAGCACGTAACAAAACAATCTGTTACAAACGTGGGAAGCAACGCCCCAAAAGGAGACGGGAAGGAAAGGTGCTGTTCTGAGTGGCTCTGGAAATGAGTAGCGTCTGCGAGACTAAAGTCAACAGAAACCGTACGTGAGCACCGCACTCTAGTGGATGCTTCTTTCTTGCAGAGGTACAGGTTAACAATTCTGATGCCGGTGTGTTGGAATTGAACAAGGTCAATGGGTGGCAGATTGCAAGATCCAGGGTTCCCCCTGTGTAGTGGTGTCAGTAAGCAAGGGGAGGAAGTTAGAATGATAGAATGATTTATGCATTAGAGTTGGAGACATTGCTCTCCGTTTAGGTTCACAGAGATACAGAATGGTCACATCTAGAACTATTTATAGACATATCTATCCACAAGGGTTAGTGTGCATATATACTTGCCTGCTCTGTCCATGGGGAACCCCCTGGAAGTAACCACACCAACTTAGAAATGAGCACACTCGGTGCCCAGAGGTTAATTTCTTCTTTTTTTTTTTAACAAAAAAATTTTTTAACGTTTATTAACGTTAAAAAACGTTAAGCAGGCTCCAGGCTCATGCTCTGTCTCTCTGTCTCAAAAATAAATAAACATTAAAAAAAAAAATGTCAAGGCCATCAATGCAAGGAAAGTCTGAGAAAATGCTACAGCCTAAGGAGATGTGGCTCCTACATAGGGTGACCTGTATGGGAATTTGGAATAAAAAAAAAGAACATCAGGTAAAAACTAAGGAGATCTGAATAAAGTGGGCCTTAATTAATATTAGTGTGAGGGTCGTACGGTTGTATACATATGTCAGAATGACCAAATTGCACACCTCGAGTCTGTGCAGCTTCTTGTATGTCAGTTACACGTCAATAAATCAACGAAAAATCCTAAAGGAAAACTAAAAATACCCTTCAGTTGAAATTTTTAATTGAGACAACTTATGTAAACATTTTTCACCAAGTAATATACACATAGTTGAAAAGTTAAAGAGCACAGAAGGGATTCAAGTGAAAAACAACTTCTCCTTGTCCTATCTGGAGTCCCGATCCCCAGGGAAACTTGTGAATTATTTTTATTTAGATACTCTGGTGATTGTCTTCTTATCTCTAATTTTTTAAAGTTTGTTTGTTTATTTATGTATTTATGTATTTAATGTTTATTTGTTTTTGAGAGAGAAAGAGAGAGAGACAGAGTGCGAATGGGGGGAGGGGCAGAGAGAGAGGGAGACACAGAATCGGAAGCAGGTTCCAGGCTCTGAGCGGTCAGCACAGAGCCCGACACGGGGCTCAAACTCACAAACCGCGAGATCATGACCTGAGCCAAAGTCAGATGCTTAACTGACTGAGCCACCCAACCACCCCTATTTATTTATTTTGAGAGAGAGAGAGAGAGAGAGAGAGCATGAGTAGGGGAGCATGAGAATCCCAAGCAGGCTCTGCACTATCCAGAGCTCGAACTCACAAACCAAGAGGTCAGGACCTGAACTGAGACCAAGAGTTCTTGATAACTCCAGTATACTGTTATTTTAAAACATTTTACTTCTCTTCCTTGACTTGTCAACTTTAGACATTATCAACTGGTTGCCTTTTAGGGTTGATAAGAATTCGGCTCTCAGCCTCCCAATCTCTCCTTCCCTCCTAAATGTGGTCATGATCTACTGTTCTCAAGCCCTTCACTCCTCATCTATGCACCATCAGTCATCACACATCAGCCCACTACAGAGGCCATTTCTTGTTCAGCCCACCAAAGACGGGATCTCTTGATTCTCCACATTGGTCCCTCCCCCCACTCCTCTCTCTCCACCTTCTAGCCACTATGAACTATACTTTTGACATCAAGTCGTTAATATTTCCCTCTTAGGCTGTAATCATAGACAAATCTCCCGTCATTTGTCTAAAAGTTGATCCTTGTCTAAAAAAAAACCAACGACAACCAAAAAATAGCATCTGACCATGTAAATATCACTCATTGCAGAGCCACGTGGTGTGCTGTGATCCAACATGACTGTGACAACCAGTTCTCATCATTTTGTGGATGAGGAAACCGAGATCAGAGAGGTTCAGGGGCCCAGAAGAGCTCACTGGAGAATTTTAACTTCGAAGGAAGACATTATACCAATGCTCTACAATCTCTTTCAAAAGATAGAAGATGAGGGAGTACTTTCTAACTCACTCTATGAGACCAACACTACCCAAATATGTAAACCGGACAAAGACATGACAAGAAAAGAAAACCACAGATCAATATCTCTCATGAACATATGTGTGAAAATCCTCCAAAAATATTAGCAAATCAAATGCAGCAATGTACAAAGAGAATTATACACAGTGACTAAGCAGGATTTCTCTCAGATATGCAAGGCTGGTTTAGTATTTGAAAATCAATTAGTGTAATCTATCACATCACCAGGCTAAAGAAAAGTGACGTGATCATATCAATAGTTACAGAGAAAACATTTGACAGAATTCAACACCCATTCATGCTAAAAACTCTCCGTAAATTAGGAATAGAGGGGAACTTCCTCCACTGGATAAAGAACATCTACCAAAACGTCTAGCTAACATCATACTTAATGGTGAGAAACTGGAAGCTTTCCCATTAAGATCAGAAATAAAGCAAGGATGGGGCGCCTGGGTGGCTCAGTCAGTTAAGCGTCTGACTCTTGATTTTGGCTCAGGTCAAGACACATGTCATGGCTCATGAGATCGTTCCCCGCATCGGGCTCCACCCTGACAGTATGGACCTTGCTTGGGATTCTCTCTCTCCTTCTCTCTCTGCCCCTCCCCTGCTCTCTCTCTCTCAAAATGAACAAATAAGCATTTTTTTAAAAAAAGAAAAGAAATAAGGCAAGGATGCTTCTCTCGCCACTGTGTTTCAACATTGCCCTGAAAGTCCTAGCTACTGCAGTAAGACAAGAGAAGGAAAGGGAAGGCATTGAGAAGGAAGAAATTAAAAAAAAAAAAAAAAAAAAAAAAGGAAGAAATCAAACTGTCTTTGTTCACAGATGACATGATCATCTATACAGAAAATCCGCAAGACTTGACCATAAAAACTCCCGGAGCTAATAAGGAATCGCAGAATACAAGGTTAATATACAAAAGGCAATCACTTTCCTATGTACTGGCAATGAATGAAATTAAAAACACATTGTCATCTATATTAGCATCCCCCCAAAGGAAATACTTAGATATAAATCTAACAACATATGTGTAAGATCTCTGTGAGGAAAGCTACAGAACTCTGATGAAAGATATCAAAGCAGCACTAAATAAATGGAGAGACATTCCATGCTCACGGATTAAAGAGCTCAGTTTTGTCAAGATCTCAATTCTTCCCAACTTGATCTACAGATCCAGCGTCATCCGAAATCAAAATACCAGCGAGTTATTTTGTGGCTATCAACAAAATGATTCTAGAATGTAATATGGAAAGCAAAAGCCCCAGAGGTAGCCAACTTGGTACTGAAGGAGAAAGACAAAGTCAGACGACTAATGCTACTTGTCTTCAAAACTTACCATAAAGCCACAGTAATCAAAGCAAGTGTGGTATTGGCAAAGGAATAGACAAACAAATGAAGGGAAAGAATAGAGAGCCCGGAAACGGAGCCAAATGAATACAGTCGATTGATCTTTGACAAAGGAACCGATGCAATACAATGGCGGA
Source organism: Panthera leo (assembly GCF_018350215.1). Classification (NCBI taxonomy): domain Eukaryota; kingdom Metazoa; phylum Chordata; class Mammalia; order Carnivora; family Felidae; genus Panthera; species Panthera leo. The sequence continues at coordinate 35,712,614 of NC_056692.1, forward strand.
AAGATAGTCTTTTCAACAAATGGTACTGGAACAACGTAGACATCCACCTGCAAAAACCTGCATCCAGACGGAATCTATGTGCTTCGCAAAAATTGACCCAAAGTGGATCAAAGATCTAAATGTAAAGTGAAAAATGTAAAACTCCTAGAAGATAACACAGGAGAAAATCTAGTTGACCTTGAGTATGGTGATGACTTTTTATTTATTTATTTCTAGCTTTTTCTAAGATTTGAGTAATGTCTCCACCCAACATAGGGCTCGAACCTACAACCCCAAGATCAGGAGTTGCACGCTCCACCAACTGAGCCAGACAGGCACCCCGCTGATGACTTTTTATTTTTTATTATCCTTTTTTTTTTTTTTTATAGTGAAAAAATGCGTATGTAGGTTTAGCCAGCTGGACTCAGCTTAGTGATCCCAATTTTGTCGGCCACATCCAAAACATCATAGTCAGGAGCCAGTCAGATATAGGCCTTCTTTTCTCCATCGGGCCTCATCAGAGTGTTGACCTTGGCCACATCAATGTCATGGAGCTTCTTCACAGCCTGTTTGATCTGGTGCTTATTGGCCTTGACATCTACAATGAACACAAGTGTGTTGCTGTCTTCCATTTTTTTCATGGGTGACTTGGTAGTCATGGGGAACTTGATGATGGCATAGTGGCCAAGCTTGTTTCTCTTGTGGGTGGTCTTTCCAGGATATTTGGGCTGCCTTTGGAGATGCGGTGTCTTGGGCCATCAGAATGTAGGTGACGTGCAGATCTTTTTTCTATGACTGTGGACGCCTTTCAGCACCGCTTTCTTGGCCTCCAAAGCCTTTGCTTTGGCTTCGGGTTTGGGAGGGGCAGGGGCTTCCTTCTTTGCCTTCAGCACCATCTTCATGAAATGATGACTTTTTAGATACAACACCAAAAGCACAACCCAAGAAAGAAATCATTGATGAGCTGGATTTGATTAAAATTTAAAACTTCTGGGGCGCCTGGGTGGCTCAGTCGGTTAAGCGTCCGACTTCGGCTCAGGTCATGATCTCACGATCCGTGAGTTCGAGCCCCGCGTCGGGCTCTGTGCTGATGGCTCAGAGCCTGGAGCCTGTTTCAGATTCTGTGTCTCCCTCTCTCTCTGACCCTCCCCTGTTCATGCTCTGTCTCTCTCTGTCTCAAAAATAAATAAACATAAAAAAAAAAAAACACTTCCGGGGTACCTGGGTGCCTCAGTCCATTAAGTATCCCACTTTGGCTCACGTCATGATCTCATGGTTTGTGGGTTTGAGTCCCACGTTGGGCTCTGTGCTGACAGTTCAAAGCCTGGAGCCTGCTTCAGATTCTGTGTCTCCCTCTCTCTCTGCCCCTGCTTGCACTCTGTCTCTCTCTCTCTCTCTCTCTCTCTCTCTCTCAAAATAAATAAAAACATTAAAAGAAAATTTTTTAAATAAAAAATAACTAAATAAATTTAAAACTTCTGCTCTGTGAAAGGCGATGTCAGGAGAACAAGGAGACCAGCCACAGACTGGGAGAAAATACTTGCAAAGGACACATCTGACAAAGAACTGTGGCCCAGAATATACCAAGAACTCTTAAAAGTCAACGATAAGAAGGGGCGCCTGGGTGGCTGAGTCGGTGGAGCGCCTGACTTCGGCTCAGGTCATGATCTCGCGGTCCGTGGGTTTGAGCCCTGCGTCGGGCTCTGTGCTGACAGCTCAGAGCCTGGAGCCTGTTTCGGATTCTGTGTCTCCCTCTCTCTCTGCCCCTCCCCTGTTCATGCTCTCTCTCTCTGTCTCAAAAATAAATAAATGTTAAAAAAAATTAAAAAAAAAGTCAACAATAAGAAAATGAACAACCTGATCCAAAAATGGGCAAAAGACCTGAACAGACACCTCTTCAGAGAAGCTATCCAGATGGCAAGGAAGCATACGAAAAGATGTTCAACAGCCTATGTCATCAGGAAATCACGAATCAAAACAATAGTGACGTACCGCTACCCACCTATTGGAACGGCCCCAATCCAAAGCACTGCCAGCACCAAATACCAGCGAGTTATTTTCACTCGAGGACGTGGAGTGGCGGGGACTCTCAATCACTGCTGGTGGGATGCACAAATGGTACAGCCACTCTGGAAGATAATTTGGCGGTTTCTTGATACTTACAGCAGTGGCTTCGTGTCATCACACATTCGTCCAAACCCACTGAAGGTGAACTCTAGGGTAGATAACGGACTTTAGGGGACACGATGTGTCCGTGTAGTTTTATCCACTATAGCGCAGGTGTAGTGTGGGGTGCAGTTGGTGGGGAAGGATGCGTGTGACCAGCACAGAGGATATGGGGGAACCTGGTATTTCCCCCTTAATTTTGCTGCGGACCTAAAACTGCTCTAAAAAAAACAAAGCTTATTAATTGACAAGAAGAGAAGAGAGCACTAAGGGAAGAACTTTTGTCCTCGCCGTTTGGGTTATGGAGGGGTAGCGCCGATGAAGAATGAGTTCTTGCTGCATTTTGAGCGCGTCAAGTCTGAGATGTTGGCATTTTTAGGTGACCAGAAAATCGGGCATAGGAGAGAGGGGGTGAGAGAGCCGTGGGGGCCACCGTGGCAGTAAGTCACATGAGCCGGGAAGACAGGGAGGGAGGAACAGGCCCAGAAGGGGACCCGGAAGCTCTGGCCTTGGGGTGGTGGCCCAGGTAGCCATGTTCGGGCAATACAGGGGAGACAGTGGCTCAGGCAAGCTGAGGCCCTCAGAGGACCGGAGGGTGAGTCTCAGGGGGCCCCACTGGGTCCCACAAGGAGGGGGCCAACCGGGGTGGGAGTGGGTGGGGGTGGGAGAAGGGAGTGAAAGGCTTTCTCCCCGAATCTGGAACTTGCCGGGGAGGGTGAGAGGGCAGAGGCCTGGGAGGGCGGCAGGGCTCAGAGAAGGTGTTTATAGGGTGAGGGAAGTGGGAGCGTGTTTATAGACTAAGGGGACAGACTCTGAGAGAATCCAGAGCACAGGTGGAAGAGTAAGGGACTTTCATGGCTTATTTCGATTTATTGTGGAAAAGGTATTACACCAACTCTTAAAACATTTTTTTTGGGAAAACTCCCATAATCACACCCCTCGACTCGCTCAAAGATTCCTTTTCTTCTAATGTGAAGAAGTTTTTCCTGGCAGAAGGGAAGGGAATCCAAGGAGGTCCTGTCCCAAGACCTTGGCCTTCCCAGAGCCTAGTGGATGCGGGGGCTGGATGGGGAGAGGAGAAGCCTGGAACAGGGGAGGGAATTGGGGGGACACAGGGGGGCTGCGGGGTGGGGGGGAGCAGGGGACCGGGGGTGCCAGGCTGGGATTTAATACAGAATCATCAGAAATGACTCCAAACCTTGTGTCCTTCCCGACGTCCTTGTGGCCGCCCTGCTCAACACGCCCAGTCCTGACCCCCCGCGCGTGGAGGACGTGGGGAGGGTCGTGGCGCGAGTGGGGGAAGCCGGCCGTAATTGAATCCAGGGGCCTCCAGACAGAGGCCAATGGCTTTTCCCGGCCTAATTAGAGGGATTTTTTTTTTTAAACCCAGGAAACAAATCCATATGGTCTGCGATTCTTTTCTCAGGCTCTTTACCCTCCTGAAGTCGTAAATGTCGTGGGCTTTTTAGCACCGGAGCCTGGGAAGGGGGAGGGCCCCCAGGCTTAGGTTTCTCAGCGGGGGCCCAGTCCAGGATCTGGGGCCCCCAGGGCCAGGGTCCGCCCCCCCCCCCCCCACCTCAGCTCCCTCTGCTGGTCCTGGCAGGCAGCCTCCGTCCCCCACCCACGCAAGCTTCCCCTTCTCCCCCAGGGCTCTCCCCTGGCCAAAAACGCTCCCCCCCAACGCAGCCCTTCTTTGCCGCTGACCAGTCCATCCGCGTGGCCTCCCCTCGGCCTCCCCCCGCCTCCCCTGCCACCCCTGGGAGGATGCCCAGCGCTCTTTGTCTCCGTGCTGTCCTCCATGTGGGGCCTGCTTCTGCCATCAGAAGGGGAGGTGACCAGAGACCAGAATCATGCCTTTCCCATCAGTCTGGGGGCTTCTTAGCGGTTGTTCTACATGGTTGGAAAATCTTCTCTAAAGGACAGAAGACGCTGAGGTTGGGTCTAAGGCAGCAGGGAGCGTGCAGAGCTTTGCTGTGCTGTTTCCACGGGGATGGCTCAGAGTGTGGGACAGACTGGAACCTTGGGCCCAGACCCCTGGGCAGCCTTCCCCGGGCATCTGGGTCCTCTCCACAGAACCAGGGCAGCAAGCGAAGGGGGAGAGGTTGAGGTTTGCTGTAAAACCAAGAGACAGGCTCCCCCGGTCGGTGGTGAGTGACCTCGCTCGGGGCCTTCTAAGCTAGGAGGTCAGTTGAGCCCTAGGGTGCATGCTGGCGAGGGCAGGCGCATGCAGAAGGAGCCCGCTTCTGCCCCCAGAATCCTTCAGAACGTGTTGAGCTTCGGGGGTCTGTGGGTAGAAACATCTTGCCCTGGAGATCCCTGCCCCAAGGGGATTGTGACAAGAGTCACGAGGTCTCGAAACGGGTTCCCACCTCTGCTGTATCTCCATGGTGTGACCTTGCGAGAGTCGCTCTACCTCCTGGAGCCTCAGTTTCCTCATCTGTACAGTGGGGCGGTTGTGCTAATGGCTGTCCATCAGGCACAGCGCTAGGTGTGGGGGATTAATCAGTAAGAGCCAGACCCTTGTTCCTGAGCTTACGGTTCGGGTGAAAGGCAGAAGGGACTTTACCAGAAGTCTAAGAGGGGTTGTGTGGGGGGATAGATGGAGGACAGCAGCCCAGAAAGCAGACAGGTGTCTGATGCATTAGTCTCCGGTCCCGTGTCAGCTGCAGCCAAACTCAGCCATCGTCCCCCTGACTTTACTTCCCCCACCCACAGCCTTCCTTCCAGCTCCCGTCCGGAGGGCCAGGCTATGTCTGTCTTGCAGGCTGGTGTCTGTGGGTGGCTTCTCCTTCTCCACATCGTCAGCCAAGAACGGGGGAAGGCGAGAGCTGCCGGCCTGGCTGGAGCCAGAGGGACGACGGTGAATGGCTTTTGCCAAACCATGTCAAGCTGGATTAAATCACAGGGCTGGCCTGTGTTAATCCGTTTCTCTCCCCCCCTCCCCCCACCGAAGCGCCATTCGGGTTCTCCCTGGAGTGGCAGTGTCCTCACTGGGTGGTGAGAAGTCTCCGTGTGGAAGTGGGTACGAGCAGACCGGAGGGAGGTGGGCTGGGCTCCCTCCAGGGAAAAGGGAGGCGATCAGCCTCCCACGGGCTTTCGAGAACCTAGCGGTGGCCCAGGGGCTGGAGAAATGGGAACATGGTAAGGACGGGAAAGGGTTGCAGAGAGGAATCAGCTTATAACCTCATAGAAGAGTTCTTCAAAGCTATCAAGATAAAAATCTAATAAAAGATGTGAAGTGAGGACCCCCCCCAAGCGGAGTAGAGCCCTTTCTATGCAACATGAGAGGCCGGTCTGGGAGGGCTTCCTGGAGGAGCTGGAAAAGGGACGAGGCTACAGACGGGGCCCCACAGGCTGCAGGTGCAGCCGGAAAGACCTCAAATGCGGAGTCTGGCCTGTCCTCAGGAAATGCAAGCCACATCGTCTGGCTGCAGGGGGAGAGGCTAGAAAGGCAGGGCGGGGTTCCTATGGGATCTCCGACGCCAGGGTGGGGGTGACCACGACTCAGATATCCACCGTGACCCCGGGGTGTGCCAGCTCTAGCCTCCCATATATTAACTTTACGTTTCACAGCACACCTTCCAGGGAGCTTTGTCGATTCCCATTTTACAGCTGAGAAACAAAGGCTCGCTGGGCCTGAGACCCCAGAGCTAGGAAGCAGCAAGGCTGGGGTTTGAACCGAGCACTGCGTGACTCTAAACCTTACGCTCTTTCTACTTGCGTCCCTTGGGGGATGGAGGCGAAACACCCAGCAGGAAGGGTGGGAGGAGTGTTCTGGCAGGGCCGTGGAGCCTTCATTTTAGGGGTCCAGGGACGGTCCCTGTGGGGCTGCCCAGGGGGATCCAGCAAGAGCCCAGGGTAGACGGAGGACCGGGGTGTCTTGAAACGGCAGACGTAGCTGAACCCCAGATTGAGGTCTCGGACGGGCAGAGTGGTGGGCAGCTGAGGACCCGCAGAGGGGTCCGGGCACAGGGTTGCAGGCTGGCCATGGTGGTCTTCTTGCCCCCTCCACCAGGCCTGGCCTATGTGGCTCTGTGCCAGGCTCCCCGTGGCGCCAGCCTCCTGCCGCCTGGGTGGGGGGCTGGGAGCAGAGGGGAGGGGGTGGCGGTGGCGGCATCGAGGTTAAGACACCGGGCTCTGAACTGGGATCCCCTTTCTTCTTCCCCTGGTGGGTTCCAGCTGTCCCTGCCACTCTGCGGGAGGGGGGCAGGGGATTCTAGAAGGGGAACGAGACTTCGGAAGCATTTGAATGGGGTCGGCTTATTTTCACCCTCCATCCTTTTGTCTGAATTCCAGTCCCCGCTCCAGGCTCCCTGCCTCCCCAGCCCTGCCCCTTGCCCCAGCCCTTCCTCGACGGAGACTCTGCTGACGGAGGGTTGCCGGGCATCGGGGCACCCGCTCCGAGTGCGGGTCCGTCTGAAACGGCTTCCATGCCAGTCTGCCATGCCGGCTTGCCTGCTGTTAAGGGAAGCATGCTCCCAGATTGGGAGCTAAGCCCCCACCCCTGGCACCCTCCCTGCCCCCCTCGTCCCTTGAGCAGCCTGCACCTGGTATTGTGGGCGGGGCGGGGGGGTTGCCACAATCTGGCCTGGAGGCAGCCTTCCCGCCCCAGGCCCCCCCCCCTCGCCTGAGTCACGGTTCGGGGGTTTGTCTTGCCCCGGGGTTTCTGGCAGCCTCCTTGGAGAGGCGTGAGGCAGGTCTCAGCCTGATAGGCGTGTGGCACTCTGTGGGCACGTGCTCAGCCCGTGTGTGGCCCCAGGAAGAGGCGGGACTTGGTGCCCAGAGCTGTCCAGGTGGCTTCTGCATGAATCTGACGTGATCCTGGCGCGGGTGGGGGACGAGACGGGGAGGGCCCCGAGGACCAAAGCGCAGTCCCCTTTGCTGGCCTGGACTGTTGAGGGTGTGGAATATCACACAGAGGGGCTGGGCTGATGGAGCCGGGCCCAAGAGGGAGTCCGAGAGGAGAGGGATGGCTCAAGGTCAGCCCTCCTTGACCATGGAGATCCCCTCCTTCCTCCAGGCAAACCCCATCTCCTTCCCCTCCCAGCAAAGCTTCTAGGAGACTTATACGCGGGCCCCCTCGTCTCACCTGCCACCTTTTCCTTGGGCCACTGCCATCTGTCTCCTGCACCCCCTCCTCCAGCCCAGAGGCTCATCCCAGCCCCCTCCCTCCCTGGCGTCCCCGCAGTATTGGCATCGGGGATCACCTGTTCCTCTTGCACACTTAAGAGTGAGTGAAAGCCCGCTCCTCCTCCAGGGCTCCCGACTCTACGAACAGCACCATCATGCCCTTGGCTGTCACAGCCGGAGACCGGGAGTCGTGTAGACTCCTCTCCGCTGTGCCGTTTCCCATCTGATCCGGTGCCAGAGCCGGCTCATTCCCCCCTCCTTAATATCTCCTGAGTTGCTTCCCTCTCTTCCTCCCCACTGTTGGTTTTCTTGCCTGAAGCACCAGCCTCCCAGCTGGGCTTCCTGCCTCTCCTTCCAGAACACTCTCCTGCTTAGATAACTCCGGTAGCTCCCCGTTCAGTCCAAATTCCTCAGCCCGGCATTGGGGTCCCCGCTAGACCCGGCCCCGATTTTCACCTTATTGCCACTGTTATTCATGCCGGTCAAAGGGGACTCCTCCCTGTCCTTCATTCTTTTGTCTTTGTTCCACCCGGTTCCTCTGCCTGGAACCTTCTTCCCACCTTTTTTCCCCATCCCCCACGATCCAAATCCTGACCATGGTTCAAGGCTTGGGTCCCTGCAGGGGACCCTCCTCGGGTTCCTGCAGCTACGAGGACTTCCTCCATCTTCAGAACCCCAGTGCCTCTTGGTTGCCCTCGAATCTTGACGCCCGTGGTGTTTCATGGCGATTCTTACTAGAAAGAACCACTCGGGTCTGGGGGTGCGGTCTCACTCAGGTTGCCTGGTGAGGAGGAAGGAACTCAAATGTTGGTCTAGGAAGGGGGCTACGTTTGTCCTTTCTGGGCCCCCTTTGGGTAACTGTACCTCAATGTCCCTCACTCTCGGTCCCCATGCTTCAAGTGGGGCGACCCTCCTGCCTCGGGGGGTGGAGTGTGTGACCTCCACCGTAGCCCGTCAGCGGTGGCCATTCCACGGCCACAGGGATAGGCCAGTTAGAACCAAGGATGCCTGGAGACTTTCACGGAGCTTCTAGAACGGAGGCATGTTCTCATTGCCACAGACCTGAAGCTGTGCAGCCATCGTCTCACCATCAGGGAATCGTCTGGGGAAGGAAGTGAAGGCAAGAGATAGAGACAGAGAAGCTAGGCCCTGGGATGCCATTGGAGCCTCTGAATCAAGCTGTGCCTAGAGCCGGCCCTACCCCAGGACCTTTGACTCGGATGGACAGTGCATTCCCTTAAACCACCCGGGGCTGGGTTTTCTCCGTCTTGCAACACAGAGAATCTGAACTGGTACTCGGGGTGAGGAGAGGGGAGATCCCAGGTGGCTGGCTTCCCGGCCTTCAGCACCACCTTCCAGGAGGTCATCGTGTGACCTCCCTCGGCTCCGAGGTTGACCAATGGAAGCGTGGCTGCTCCGTGCCCCTGGCCCGCACATCCGGTGCGGACTGCTGCCATCCCAAGGTCCGTAGGAGTAGAATGAGAACCATCTGGACTGTCGATGGAAGCCTTAGGCCTCGGGGTAGGGCTGGGCCCCTGGAATGTGGACACTGAGCCCCAAGCCCAGGCCAGAGAACGTTGCGGACTTCTCAGGGGGGCGTCAGGCAGAAGGATGACCGGCTTCTATGAGTCACTAAAATATGGGAGGGGGGTGGGAGTATTCCCAGACTTTTCCAAAGAGAGCATCAGAGCAGGGAGGAGACCCGATTCTACCTTTCCCAGGAGCCCTTTGGGAATGTTGCTGGAAGCAGCCGGGAGCAGGGATTGCCAGGAAGGAAGCACAGGGATTGGGATGTGCCCGGATGCTGTGGGAAGAGGGCTGGACGCACGCAGTGCCCTGGGAGGGCTGGGGGGTGAGGGTTGGACTGTTCCTGAGTCTTCTTCCATGAAAGAGCCCTAGGAGAACGTTCCTGGCATCATCTAACACGGCTGGGGGACTAGAGCAGGTAGAATTGGGGTGTGGAAATGGGGAGTCCTGTGCAAAGCCCTAACTTTCAGTGGGGCCTGGGAGGGATCCCCCTGCCCGTAGGGACGCAGAGAGCCTCTCAGCGTCTCCCCCAGGGGGACAACCGGGTGCCTATATGATGAAGGTGCTGCTCCAGAGACTGGCCTGGGCATGTGCTGACAGCTAGGGGGCTTTGCTGGGGCTGGAGAGGGCTCTGGAGGCTGGGGCAGGGCCAGGCAGGCAGATTGCTGCAGGGAGCCTGGTGTAGCTGGGAGGGTCGGCAGGAGGGCAGGGGTGTTGCAGGGAGTCAGAAAAGAGGGGAAGTTCCCCCTCTTGCCTCTGTTCTTCTATGCCCCAGAAGCCCGGGGGGCTCAGTCTTGTCCCCTGGCCTTCTGCCCACCAGCTGCCACCAAGCTGGAGAGGAATCTGCTTTGCATTATCAGAGGAGCCACCTCCCCCAGGCATATGGTCAGCAGACCCCCCCCCCCCAGCCTGGAGCATCATGGGAAATGTCTTCTCCTGACCCCAGCTCTGGCCCAGCCCCCTGGAGCACTGGGCTATGGGCTCTGTGGCCCCACCACACCCCTCCCCACTGGATGAAGAGGCCTTTCACATGGTTCTAATCTGATCTCAGCTTTGTGGAAAAGAGAGGAAGGAGCCACTGGGGAAGACAAGGGGCCCCGATGGGTGGGCAAAGATGAAGGGTCTCATCCTCCAGCCCAGAGAATGAAAGAGATAAAGGGAGGTTTCCCAGCCTGAGCAGAGAACAGAGAGGCCATGGGGATGGGCAGCGGGGGTGGGAGGGGGGAGCCCTAGGCTTCAGGCCTAAGGATACTGATGACGCAAGAAAAAGCATCTATCTGTCCCCTGAGCCCACTGGGGGTTCCAAACGCATCCCTACTCTGGGGGGTATGACTGTCTAAAGCTGAGCTGCCCAACGTAATAACATACAGCTACGAGCACTGGAAATGGGGCTAGTCCAAACTGAGGTATGCTGTGAGAAGAAAATACACACCGAATTTTGAAAACCACATAGGGGAAAAAAAAAATGTATCCTGTTTCATTAATAATTTTAAAATATTGATTATATGGCGAAATAACGCTTTGGTTATATTGGGCTAAAGTTCATTTCACCCGGTCCTTTTCACACTTGTAATGTGGCTGCTAGAAAATTTTTAAAAATCACGTATGTTCCAATATTTCTATTGGACAGGGCTGTTTTAGAGCACATTCATTCATTCATTTATGCAACACATTTTTATTGGGTGCCAGCTATATGCCAGGCGAGGTGCTGAAGATTAGAAGGTGAGCAAAACCAGACCCTGTCTCTGGATTCCTGGCATTTACAATAATCAAAAAATCACTCAGATGGTGCCCGATCGCAAAGAATTCTGAAGAAAAGGAGTGGAAGACGATGTCCTCTGGACGTGGAATCAAGAAACCTGATTTGTGTCCAGAGTACGTGAGAGCTTCCCCAGGGAAGCACTGGACTGCGAAGTAACTTAGGAAAGGAGAAAGGGTTCCAGACAGAAAGGACAGCATGTGCAAAGGCCCTGCGGCTAAGGGGAACATTGAAGCTTGAAGAATTGTAAAAAGGCTGGTTTGGGAGAACACAGAAGGCAGTGAATCTGGGGGAGTCGGCAGAGGCTTCACACAGCCCTCTGAGGGCGACATTAAAGATGGGAAGCTGATGAAGCATTTTTACCCTTGCGGGGGGGATTAGAGAAGGAGGGATGGAGATTAGGCTGAGGGCAGAGAGGGTTTCTCCACAATTGCTGAGGGAGAGGGTGCAAATGTCTGGGATGATGTCTGTAAGGCTCCCTGCTCCTCGACACCCAGGGAGCCTAGGCCAGCTTCCTCCCCACTCCCCAATCCTATGTGCTCTGGGCCTTGGCTGAGCTGCGTCCCTCTGCCAGGAATACTCTCCGCCCCCAGCTTGTTGACTCCACGCAAGGTCGCTTCAATGTCCCTTTTCTGGCAAGTCTTCCCTAACCCCTGGTAGGGGTGGGTCTGGGCTGGGGCGCCCCACTCACGGCTCTGCACATCACGCAAGGCCTGTCTGCCGTCTCCCTTGTTCCCACGGGCAGCATCTGGCTCTCCCCCCACCAAATTAGAGGCATTCCCCACCCTCCCCCCCCCCCCCCCGCCGCCGCCATCAGAATGGGGCTCTGTTAGGACAGGAATTGTGCCTCCCTCATCAGATTAGAGGCACCCAAAGTCCTGGACTGTGTTCTCTCCAGCAGACTAGAAGAGGCTCCCTTGAGACAGAGACGGTCTCCCCCATCACCCTGGGGGTTATCCAAGCACCGGGACCACCCCTCTTACCTACTCCGAGCCACCCCTTTCCATGTGCCCTCCCCACGGCCCTCACAGGCTGGGGGTGGGAATGGAAGACGGCCTCCCCCCCACCACCCCTCTACTCGGCTGCCCCAGCCAGGATCTCGAGACCAGGAAGGCTTGTTTGCTGTCCTTTCTGGGAAGAGCAAGCCTCCCGTGGCCCTCCCCAGCAACCACAAGCCAGCCCCGCCGGAAGACCTGGCCAAGTGACCAGCAGAGGCCGAGCAGCTCTGACCTGCTCCCGGGCCAGCCTCGGCGAGGAGCGCAGGCCCTGCAGCTCCTGGGCCAGGCACAGCTCGGAGCCAGGCTGCCAGCAGCTGAGGTTAGGACCTGCCCCGGAGAGCCGCCAAGGGAGGGGTCTGCCTAACTGCGGGCCAAACAGCCCCGGCTCCTGCCAGGCCATCTGGAGCCAGACCCTGTGTATGTGCATGTGTGTGGGTGTGAGTGTGTGTCTCCCAGGCCACGTGGGTGGCTGGGAGCTACGGGGTGGTGACCTTGTCCGCCCCCCCCCCCCCCCCCCCCCCCGCAAGCCTCTGGCTCCCTTGTGGTCACTTTCACTTCTGACATCTGGTCAAGTTCACAGCGGTCGAGCTTCCTGCGTGGCTGTTTTCACTTTTCCTCTCCCAAATCTGGGGGCAAAGGGCCCCCACTCCTTCCCTGTCCCACTTAAATTTACTCCGTGGCTACCCATGTGAATTTGCTTGATTTCTGCGAAAACTCCTCGTTTTAAGGAGGGGGTGGGGTGGGGTGGCGGGAACAATAGGACAGGAACTCACGCAATTAGAAAGGATACCTGGGTCCCCGCCGCACACGCAGCCCCCCACTGGCTCAAATCACGTGCGTTTCCAGAAAAATCTCTTGGCGCGGTTTTTCTTTCTTTGCTATTTAATGCTCATCATTTATGTTTTATGTGTAGGTTTAGGAAGGCCCAAGAAATGATTACACAGGATGCAAGGGGGACATGACAGGGAGTCTGGAGCTCACAGCCCCCAGCTGGTGGCGGAGGTTGGCGGGGGGGGGGGGGGGGCGGGATGGGGGGCGCGGAGAAGGGCAAAAGGGTTTCATCTCAGCCCAAAGGGAGGCAGGAGGGGCCCCAGAACCAAACACATGCTAAAACATACTTGCGGTACCCCAACCCCCTCCCCAGCTGCTGGGGAGGAAAATAAATACACTCAGATTCTGTCCCGCTCTCCAGGTGCACAGGTGAGGGGCCAGCAGGTGAGTTTCCTCCTCCCATCAGATTGAGGTCAGAGAAATGCCATCTACTTACAACGCCCCCAGTCCCTTACATGGAGTCGGGAGAACCCTGGGCGGCAGAGGGGTGCCTGTCAGCGCGCACCCTGCCTGGGGCTCGGGGATGGGTGGTGGGGGCTCGTTCATGCTAAATAGAGGGGGCGCCACACTCATTCCAACATCAAGCAAAACCGAACAGGCCAGGAGGGACCTCAGGAGACCTCATGGCCCCTTTCTGGCACCAAGCTAGGGAACAAACAGTCCTTTGCGGGGTCCTTTGAACTCGGGAGAGGCCGTGTGCGGGCCGCAGTCGACCTCTGTTCCTTCTTGCTGTATTCCCACCCGGGGTCCACTCTTCTCCACTGCAACCTTCGGAGCTCAGCCAAACCCACGCTTGCAGGAAAGGGGAGGATGGGGGTGCATTCCTCCGCGTGCAGGCCCTCGGAAGGCAGACGCCAGCTCGGGCCTCAGCCGTCTTTGGCCCGCCAGACCAGGGGTGAGGGAACGGAGCAAGCTGACTCCCAATTCCCCCCCCCCCCCCCCCCCCCGTGCTTCTCTGGCAGCTGCCCTGGGCAGGAGCCGGCCCCAGCCCAAGGGAAAGAACTTGTGGAGAAAAGCGGGATTTCTCATCCTCTCTGTGTCTCTGTATCTGTTTGTTGCAGGCGGGGGGTCCTTAGTCCCTGGCCCCCGGGGCCGGCTCTAGAAGACACTGCCTCCGTTGGCTTTGGTCTGTGCCCGCATGGAGGGCACCCGGCAGGCTGGGCCGCACCACGGGTGCCACACGGACGTGCCTGAGCGGGGGATCAGCGAAGGGAAGCACAAACCCCAAAGCACGCTCGATCGAATCCATCACTGATCGAGACGGATCAACGGGCCAGGCCTTGGGCACAGCATCCCATCTCCACGGGGGTTGGATGGGCCTGGAGATGGTGGAGGGCAGGCTGGATTTGGCTTTGAGACATTTCCCAGAAGGTCGCCTGCCCCCGGCTCTCAGGCTCACGTAAACCTGAGGGCCACACCCTCTAATTCAGAGAGTGGGGTGGGGGGGGCAGCCCACATTTGGCCTCTCCATTGCTGGGGCGCTTTGGACAAGCCACTCCCTCTCTGGGCCCGACTGTCCTGTATAAAAAACAAGGGGTGGGGGCGGACCAGATTTCAAAACCCCCCTTCCAGCTCTAACAAGCCTCTGACCATCTTCCTCTTGGGCCAGAGAGGGGAGTGAGGGGGCTGAGGGAGGATGTAGGCCACAATGATGGTCCCTCATTCCCCAAGTTCACAGTGTAGAGCCCATGGCTCTGGTTCCTCAGTCTCTCCCTTTGAGTCTCTGGGGCTTTGTCATCACCCCCAACACCGTCCTTGGTGTCAGCCCCCCAGGCCCGACACCTGCTGAGGTCGAGGTTGGGGGCGGCGGGGCGGGGCGGGGGGGACTGGCCCACCTATAGAAGTGCCGGGAGAAGAAAGGAGCAGAAGGTTTGAGAGGTGATGAGCAGGGGCAGGGCGGGAGAGGCGGCAGGGGCACTTCTGGCACTGGAGAGAGTGAGCAGAAGCGAGGGGGGCCCCACGGGAGCAAGGACAGGGCTGCGGTGGAGGGGTCCGGGCTCCGAGGCCCTGCCCAGAGGAGCTCAGCTCTGACGCTGGCCCGTGGGGGTTGGCTGGAGCATCGGTCGTCGGAATGTGGGGGCAGGGCGGGGGGGCTCCGGGTCGGCTCACACCGGGGACGTGGCCGTGGACTCGCTGCACAGGCTCTCGACGATGTCGGCCCGCTGGATGCGGCGCAGGGCGGCCAGGAGGGCGTCGAGCGTCGCGCTGTCCTGGGCGGCCCAGCTGGCGAGCAGGGCCCGGGCTGGGCAGGCCTCGCGGGTGAAGGAGTCTATGTGCTCAGGCTGGTAGCCCAGCTCGCCCGCCAGGTGCCGCCACGTGTCCCCCGCAGAGCCGTTGAGCAGTTTCTCCACCTCCTCCCGCTTGGCTGATGGCAGGCTGCTGTAGAGACCTCCGTCCCCCTTGAGGGCTGCCAAGAACCCGGGGTGGGGGTGGGGGTGGGGGAGTCAGGGGCTACCCTCCAGACCCCCTTTTCCCCAGTGGGCATGGGGGGCCTGGAGTAAGACCCAAGAAGGGCTGAGGCATTTCTCCTCCCGATGCAGGGAAGCCCCAGGGGCCTAGAGGCAGAGGAGTCCAAGATGAGGTCCTGGATGGAGGGGGTGGGGCAGGGCTGTGGAGGGGCCCAGGGGTGCGGACTCACATCCCCTGTCGCCCCACAGCTTCGGCACCAACCCCACCGTGTAACCCCGTCCCTGCCCCTCAACGATGAGCCGGGACAGGGCTTAGCCCCAGACTCAACTGCAGCAAGTATCTTGGAGCTGGGCTCTGGGCCACTAATTAGGGTCCGTAATTAACTACGTGTTCCCCAGAAGTCCGGAGCAGGAGGCTAATTGCAGCCACTTTGGGGAGTAATTAGCCCTAGGAGGGACAATTAGCTTGATGAGTCTGGCTGCTCCGGTCTGTCAAAGCTCCCATCTCCCACAACTCTCCACTGGAAAAAACCTCTCTTACCCGCGTCTCCCGTCCTCCGCAGACGCCCTGCTCCCTGGGAACCAGCCCCTCGGGCGGTCCTTCCTGCGGTCTAACCTTCCTCCCGGCCTCACCCCGCCCAGCCTCACTGCTCACCCTGGCCGGCGGCCGTCTGCGTGTGGGCCTGCTGGTCATGCAGGCTCTGGCTGTCCACAGAGATGCCACTGTCACTGTGGAGCTTTTCTCCCTCGGGCGGGGGCGTCTGGTTCACGGGCCGGCTGTTGGCGCCTTGCTTGTCCTGTTTGCAGCTGTTCCACCTGGAGCCAGAGGACGGGCCCAGTGTCAGCGGGTGAGGGGCCACACTGGCCGGGCGGCTAAGGGATCTGTGCTCTGATGCGTGGGGCCGGGGCCACGGTAGGTACCCAGCTACACCCCCAACCCGCCATAGTACCTAAGGTTCTCCTTTCTCTCCATGTTCGCCCCCACCCACCTCCCCGCCCCCACCGGCCTCGCACTGAAAGCGCCAACATCCA
Source organism: Panthera leo (assembly GCF_018350215.1). NCBI lineage: Eukaryota > Metazoa > Chordata > Mammalia > Carnivora > Felidae > Panthera > Panthera leo. The sequence continues at coordinate 35,728,444 of NC_056692.1, forward strand.
AGGCACGTTCATGGAGGGGCCCCTGGGCGGCTCAGTCGGTCGAGCGTCCGACTTCAGCTCAGGTCATGGGCTCGCAGTTCGTGGGTTCGAGCCCTGCCTCAGGCTCTGGGCTGGCAGCTCGGAGCCTGGAGCCTGCTTCGGATTCTGTGTCTCCCTCTCTCTCTGCCCCTCCCCCACTTGCGCTCTGTCTCTCTCTCTCTCTCTCTCTCTCTCAAAAATAAATAAACGTTAAAAAAAAATTAAAGAACGTTCATGGAATGGATGGCGGATAAATAGAAGACTGTTCCACTAAATTATGATCCACGCATACACTGAATGAGTGGTTACCAGCAATCAGATAATCCCTATGTCCCGCAAAAAGCTCTCCCAAGGGAGATTAAGTGAAAACGTAAGTTGTGGTGTATGTATAGTGTGATCCCGCTGATCCCTAAAAAAACAAAACAAAAAAAACCCCCAAAAACCCTCTGCGTGTTTACACATAACTATAAAAAGTTTCCCGTACGTGTGTTTACAAAGGCACACAAAACGGTTGGAAAGGATCCATTCCAAACAGATTCCAATGAGGAGAGAGGTGGGACTTGAGGAGATAAAAGAAGGCTTTTCCTTTTTTCCTTTACAAGACCTTGGCCTTGTATTGCATTTACCCAAACAAGCATGTATTCCTTGGATGATTTTTTTTTCCACGAATGGAAAATGCACTTAAACATTTCAAGCACTTTCCAGAAGTGCTGGCACATCCTGAATTTCTGGGTGTGGGTGCCACAACTTCCCAGGTGTGCCATGGGAAGGAAGAGACACAGGCACACACAGGTGACTGTGGGTAAATGGGGTTTGAGGGATGAGGCACAGGTGGCTGGTAAAGAAAACTGTGTGTGCAGCGGGGGCCTGGGGAGTCAGGGAGGGGAGCGGCATGGGAGGGGGGGGTGGGGCCGGTGGCAGAACAGGTCAGAGACCGTCCCTTTCCTGCGTCCTGCTGACCTGCCACACCCTGGCATGGGGCAGCTGCTGGTGAGGATGACCATGGTTTGGGGTTGAGTTTAAAAAGGGGATGAAGGGGCGCCTGGGTGGCTCAGTCGGTTGAGCCTGCGACTTCAGCTCAGGTCATGATCTCGCAGCTCATGAGTTCGAGCCCCACGTCGGGCTCTGTGCTGACAGCTCAGAGCCTGGAGCCTGTTTCAGATTCGTCTCCCTCTCTCTCTGTCCCAACCCATTCGCATTCTGTCTCTGTCTCTCTCAAAAATAAATAGACATTAAAAAAATTTTTTTTTAAAATAAAAAGGGGATGAATTTTCAGGTCAAGGTCACGGTTAAGCCCTACTTGAGAGCAAAGACCCGGCTTTGTCCCCCATCCCCTCTCTCACCTCTTGAAGGCAATGTAGGCCACCAGGCCCACAACCACAGCGGCCAGGATGGAACAATAGACAGGGATGAGGTTGTCGGCGGTGCCTCGGGTCACTACGGGCTGAGAGCTGCCCATCACTGTGGTTACCACATCTGCCACCGTGCTGGCTATGAGGTCTTGCTCTGGAGGTACCTCTGGCTCCTCCGTGCTGGGGGCGGTGCTGTCCGAGCCCTCCGAAGGTGTAGACCGAGTAATCCAACGGCCAGGGATCTCTGGGAGAAGGAACTACAGGAGTGAGGGCCCGCCCCCCCCCACACCCCCCACCCACACCCCTCCCCTCCACTTCTTCCCCAGCCCCGGCCGGGCTCCAGGTGCTAGGGTGCCCAGCTGCACACAGGGGTGAGAGCTGACATCGTGCGTATGAGTCATGACGGTGGAGAAGACGGACCGGGGTCCCCTTCAGCTCTGTCACTGACTTACTATGGGACTCTGCACACACCTCTCGGGACCTCAATTCCCCCATCTCTAGAAGGGGGATATTAAGAGAGATGGTCTAGGCGCCCGTCCATCTGAGCTGTCGCCGCGGTCCTAGGAATCTATTTTGCCTTCCCTGGGTACCCAAAAGCCTGGCAGGGAGGTAAACACACAAAGAAGAGAGATCAAGCGCCAGGAAGCTTCTAGCGGGAAGCCCGCTGGGGAAATGTTGGAACGTCTCCGGTCCCAGTTGGTCCCAGTGCCCCAGTCATCCCGATCCTTGGGAAGGATGAAGATACCCAGGCCTAGACGGAGAGATACCTCCCTGCAAACCACCTCCCCAGGAGCTGGCACTCAGCCTCCCTCCCGGTCTCTGATGTCCTAGTTCTCAGCTTGGGCAGGGGAGGGGGTGCCCAGCTGGTTTGCTCCCCTCCAGCCAGTCCTTAAACCGCCCAGTGGCTAGCCTCCGTTTCCTGCCCTGTGCGGCCCCCAAACCAAACCTTCTGATCTCGCCACCCAGAGGAGATGGTGTTGGGTAGCCCACCCCTTCCCTGGGCAGAAGCAGACTGTTGGTGGAGAAAAGACCTACAAAGAAGATACTGCCCGCTGCCGGGGGGGGGGGGGGGGGCGGTGCGCCTTGCCCCCCACCTGGCCTGAACATGCCAGCAGGGCACTGCCAGCCTCCCTGACAGGGGACTTGGCACCTCCGGGCACTAGTGGGTGGGATTTTCCATTCTGCCACCCAGCCAGGGCCAGGACCGGGGGCTGTGGGCTCCAGACCGCCCGGGGGGTACCTGTCTGGGCAGAGTTGCCTACCCTATCCGTCCTCGCTTCCTACGCCTGGGGCACGGAGGGAAAGCAGACGGAACATGCCAGTGGGGTGAAGGAGAGGCACTTCGCTCCCTGGCTCTGCCCCCCCCAGCCCCCAGTTTGCCCACCCAAGTCGGAGCTGAGGCTGCCCACTGGTCCCTTGGGCCTCCTTGGCTCAAGATGTGGACGGTTCAAAGGCCCCCATTTTCAGCACCTTCTGAGGGGTAAGGCCCCCAGATGTGAATCTGGAATCCATCTGGCTGGCATTAGGGAGGGGGTTGCCATCTGTTGCCCCATCGTCCCCCTCCCCTAGCTCGGTCCGAGGAGTGGGGAGGGCGGGAAGTGGAAGAGACACGGCCCTGTCCTTTGGCAGCCCCAGACAGGGTGTTGGGACTGGGGAGGGTCTTCTCTTGCCCTGCGAGGAGACTGGGCAAACTGGTGAGGCAGCCTGAGCCCTGAGGCTGAGATACAACTTGGCTAGGACCGACCCCACCCCAGAGGCTGAAGGTTTTGGCGGGGGGGTGGGGGGTTGGTGAATCAGGCCATCACAGAGATTCAAGAAATCTCAAATGGGACCGGTTGATAGTGTCATTAAGGGGACAGACCAGGCTAAGACGGGGCTGTCCAGGGCACTTTCTCCTCATCTCTCTGATCCCCTCTAGCGGGGGTGGGGGGCGGACAGCAGGATGAAATCCAGATGTGGCCATGTCCACCAGCATTCCAACCCGCTAAGCCCCTGGCAAGTCCTGACAGCCATTTCCGGAATGGGAGCTGTCAGACTTGGGGGTGGAAAGAGGGAGCAGGTTACTCCTAAATCCAAATTTCACTGGAACAAGGGGGTGAAGGGGGGGGGTGTCCTTCTGCCCCAAGGCTGAGTGAGTCACCATGTTGACACCTGAAATGTATATGCAAGAAAGTACAATGCACTGGAGGGGGGGGGGGTGACCAAACCACAATCCGATTCCATTTCCTGAAACGTTCCTTCTGTTCCAAGCTGACACTTAACCCTTCAGAAACTCAGAGAAGGGAAGAGGGGCAGGGATAAACACAGCCCTCAGGGGCACCCTCTTCCTTCAGGCTGGCTGGGAAAGTAGGGTGGTATCTGGGAGGAATGCATGAACGCCTCGGAAGGGAGAGCCATCCCTCCCACAGCCACCACCTCTCTTTGCTGTCACCGCACCCCTGACTAAGTCCCCCCACCGGCTGGTCCAGACTTGCCCCTGAATCGTGCTGCCCGCCTGCCTGCTGCCCGCTGCTCTGCCCTGCGCCTGCTCTGCCCTGTGCCTGACGCCACTTGCCTGTCTCCTGGCCGAGGGCAATTGCCACCGGAATCGTTCTGTTCTGCGCCCCACTCCTCCCCCCCCCAACACCCTCTCCCAACCCCAGTGCGTGAAGCTTCACACACATACCTGGCCTCAGCCCATGTTTAACCACCCTCCCCACCGTGTGCTCCCCGAGCCAGGGATGACAGGATGTGGCAGGCAGGCGTGCTCCCCACGAGCAGGGGATCTATCCCCCCCCAAATGACTGGGGGCTGACTGAAGGCAGGGGCTGTGCTGCCTCCCCCCAGAATGGGGGAGGGGCTTCCTGGGAACTAAATCCTGGGACCCTATCTGTCTCATCGGAATGGGGCAAAGGCTGTCTCTCCCCCGTGAGACCTGGGGCTCCCCGAAGGAGGCTGTTCAGGGGAGAGCAGCCAAAGGCAAGTAGCTAACGAGGTACCCAGCCACAGGGCAATGGGCGGAAAGGAAAGGCACTGACAACCTCTCCCCGGAGATGGATGTCACCAACCAGAAACCAAAACGGGTCTGCCCTGGCTGCCACAGCGCTTCCTCCTCCCATCCCGGGAACTGTCTCATCTCCACGGGGCGCCATGCCTGACTAAGGTGGGTGCACCCAGTTTCCAGCCACCCTGGAGACCCACAGCCCTCCAGGAGCACTCTGTCTTGTCTCTGGGCTCCTGAGCCCCAGGCCTGCTTCCTCTGCCCCCACCACCTCCTTAGTGTCCCCTGAGTCCAGTGTCCTCCTCGGCTAACGGTAACAATGACTGTTGACCCCTCCCCCGGACACCGCAAGTTAAAGAGGGCCAGCCACCTTCCCTAACCCGCAGCATCCCTGGAAGCTGCATGACCAATGAGGAAACTGAGGTCCAGAGACAAGGGTGACCTCCCTACCGTCACTCCAAGAGAGACAGCGAAGATTCCATCCCCCAAGGCTATAAACCACTCCGGACTGACACCAGGCCTCAGAGCCAAAGGGCCCCAACTCCTGAGGGTCCTCAAGCCCCTCGTCCAGGCCAGAGAGGCTGCTCAAGGACCAAACATGTCCCGCACTGGGCTCTGACCCACAGGCTACCTTTGAGTTGCTTGTCTGTTGCCCATCCAGCCCCACAGATGAATAAGCTGCGGGAACTGAGTTCAAGGGTAGTAGCTGCGGCCTGGGGGCCAGATGAGGGCTTTCTAAGCACTCAGCCCAAGGAAGGAAATAGTGGGAGGGGGTCCTTTGGGCCTGGGGGTTTCAGGGAGGGTGGCGGCGGGCTCAAGGCCACCGAGCAGGCCCGGCCCGTCTCGACCCCCAGGGGGCGCCCTTGCCCGCGGCGCGCTCACCCTCGCACTCGGCGTCGGCCCAGCGCGTGCACTCGCGCAGCTGGCGCTCGGTGTCCTCGCACACGGTGCAGGGCAGGCACGGGTCCACGTGGTTGGCCTCGTCCGAGTACGTGCCGTCGGGACACTCCTCGCACACGGTGTTCTGCCGGTCCTGGCACGAGAACACCAGGCCGGAGCCCGCCTCGCACACGCGGCACGCCTCGCAGCGGCCCGTCATCTCGTCCTGGTAGTAGCCGTAGGCGCAGCGACACACGGCGTCGTCGGCCTCCACGCACGGCGCCGACATGCTCTGCAGGCCCACGCACTCGGTGCACGGCTTGCACGGCTCCGTGGCGCTCACCACGTCCGAGAAGGTCACGCCTGAGGGCAGATGGAAGGGCCGGGTGGGGGCGGGTTGGGGGTGGGCACGGAAGTTCGGCACCTGCCCTCCGGGCATCCGGGACGTGGGGGGGCTGGAGGTGCTCCCTCCCTCCCGTATCTTCCCGCAGGGGCCCCTCCCTGAGCCCCACCCTCCTCCTCGGGGGTCCCAGGCGGTCTGGGAAGGGCCCCTCCCCACCCCCCCCAGCCCAGTGCCCCAGGGCCGGAAGCACGGACCCCCGAGGCTAGGCGGGGTAACCCGCCTGGAGCCGGTAAATTTCTTGTTAAATTCTCTTAGAGAGTTCCCGGCCCAGTACCCTTGTTGCCAGCATGATTAAGGAATAATCTGAGCGTGGTTCCCATCCAGCCCTCCCCGCGGGCCAGAGCTGGACTGCGAACCCAACCCAGGCACGGGCGGGCCTTCGCTTAGGGAGCCTCCCGCCCCCGCTGCCCTTCCATTCGTCTGCGCGCCAGGTGGGGGCCCAGGTGTGGCCTGACTAGGGTGAGACCGCAGAATGTCCACCCGTGGCGCTACCCCACGCTGCTTAAGGGCTGGGCTCTTGAGGGTGGGGATGGTCTCCCCGACAAGGCAACAATAGGAGGGATTGACGCCAGACAGCAAGAAGGACTTGCCCTTAGAGTCCTCTCGTAATGGATGTGAGCTCTGATCTAATAAGGGGAGGGACGCCAGGGGATGCCAGGGTCCTCTCCTCCGTGTGCAAGGAGCGGGGAAGGCACAGATCCTTCACCCCTGCTCGCCCAGGTGCAGAACTCTGTGCCAGTCCGAATCCAAGAGGATTCATCCTGGCTTCAAGGGCAGAAAGAATTTAGGAACCGCGAACCAGGGAAGGAGGGGGTGTTCAGAATGTGGAGGCGGAAGTAAACCAGGGTTTCCCCACTGGGGGGAAATCGAGGCCTGCAATTCTGAGCTTAACCTTGTCTAAAGGAATCCAGAGTCCAGATGGAGCACAGGGTCACGATCTTTGGCAGAAGCAAAGAAAGAAAAGCAGAGCCGAATGAAAGGGAAAGAAACTGAGGGGGGAAGACAACACAGAAGACAAGACAAGCCTGAAGGGAGACCAGTGTCAAGTCTGTTCTGGCAGAGGAACTCCTGTGTTTCTCTTCCCGGGGATCAGGCAGACCTCGACCCAAAACCTGCGTCTGTCACTTATTAGCTGTGTGACTCCGGGTGTTTTACTTAACCTCTCTGAGCTTTTTTCTTTCTCTGTCAAATGGAGAATAATGTCTCCGCTCACAGGGTTGTGGTGAGGAATACATGAAATTCTACCATAAAGCACTAGCCACACAGCAGGGACCCTACAAAGGTTGAGCCCCCTGGGGTGGGCAGTGGTAAGCCCCGTGAACTTCAGTAGCAAGGATACAGTCAGCAGAAGGGACTTGCAAACATAACACAGTCAAGCAGGACGTCCAGTTTATGCAAACAGGAGGATCCTGTCTGGTTGGCATGTGGCAGGGGGCGTGGGTTTCAATCACACTGGAGGGGGGAGGGGAAGGGGGGCCCTGCCCATGGGAAAATACAGAAAAACAAGTAGTAGAAAACTCTTGGGAGGGGGTTTTAAGGGGTGGGGAAAATGTGGCCTTTTTTGGCAGAGAATGAAGGCGGGAGCTTAATGGGTTTCCTTGTGGAAACGTTTTGAGGACAGAGGGAAAGTCCGCTGGGGTCTCCATCCCATAAAGTGAGCTTATAAAGGCGGCCTGTTAACACAGCTGGAGCGGGGGGGGGGGGGGAACAGAGGAAGCAGACGCGCGGGAGGGACTCCTCCTGCCACCACCTCCTTGCTGGGCTCTGCTCCTGTCTCCCCTTCCCTGCAGATGCCAGAGCCTCCCTCTCTCCCAGGCTCCTCTCCCCTACCTCCTGTTCTGACAGAAGGGGGTAGGGTCCCATCCTGGGAGACTTAGGGTCCAGGGAGGAGAGGCACCAGGCAGGGGTCTAGGAAACGAGAGAGGCAAACTCGGGAGGTTCCAGGTAACCAATGGTTGGCCAACCCCCACCCCCACCCCCACCCTGGGATGGAAACCCCGTTAGGCCAGGGCCAGTGGCCAGAAGGCAAGGTGGCAAAAGGCATTACAGCGTGTGTAGCCTCTCCACCTGAGGTCCAGGCATCTCTCTGCTGCAGGATAGAATTATAGGATCCACAGGCACAGAGAGAGGAAAACTGTATTTTGGGACACCAAGGAGTTGGTGTTGCCGATCGGCTGTGTGCGCGCGCGCGCGTGTGTGTGTGTGTGTGTGTGTGTGTGTGCACGTGCGTGGTGGTGGTGGAGAGGCATCCAGAGGTCAGATTAGGCGGGTGGGTTCAGGGTTCCCGGTTCCTGTACTCTTGTTTCCATCATGATTGAAGAATAATCTGAGGGCACCTCGGTGGCTCAGTTGGTTAAGCCAACTCTGGATTTCGGCTCAGGTCATGGTCTCACAGTTCGTGAGATCGAGCCCCGTTGTTGGACTCCACGCTGACAGTGCAGAGCCTGTTGGGACTCTCTCTCCCTCTCTCTGCCTTCCTCTGCTCGCTCGCTCGCTCTCTCTCTCTCAAAATAAATACACTTTTTTTAAAAAGCCTAATCTAGTATGTTTCCCAGCGGCCCTCCAGGCGGGCAGTGAGTGCCAGGTAGAAGGCAGGATGTGAATCTAGGCAGAGAGGAAAGGTTTCTGGGCAGGGAGAGAGCACTGAGCCCATGGCCTGAAGGCAGCAACTGAGGCCGGGGGCATCCCGCAGGGACAGAGACTCCTGGGTCAAAAGCACCCAGAATTCAGACCCCAGGCCTGCCATCCTTCTGCATCCCCTAGGGGGATGCATCCCCTTGGGGTTCTCCCCGCTCCCCAAGGAAATCCCAGGTAGGACAGGCCACAGCAGGCCTCTCCCCTCTGACACCAGCCCACAGCGAGGAGGACATCCTGACATTGATTCAGCCCCCATTCCCGCCCCCTCTGGAAAGCTCTGCTTCCTTGGTCAGAGCTGGAGAACAGTTGGCCTGGGGGGGAAGGGTAGCCACACCTTCCCAGGATCCCCCAAGGTCAGTTTCCAGGGCAGCCAGGATGTGATCCTCCCCCACTCCCCCCAAACCCGGTGAGGGTAAGTGGCAGCCATTGATTTTGCAGTGCGGATGATATTTTTAGCTGGTCTTAGCATCAGCTACTCCTCCCACCTGGCCACATTCTTCTACCAGGCCTCTCTGCCTGGGGGCTGGGAAGGGGCACCCCCTGGGGATCCCTGATCAGGTCCTCCACATACTTCCCCGCATCCCTTCTCCGCTTCCCCCCTGGCTTCCTCTATGGGGTCAGACCCATGCCGGTGTCCATACGAGGGTGGGCCGGAGACCCTGCCTGGAGGCAGAAACACGCATAAGGCTTCTAGCGGGCATGTTCCTCCCGGCCGATGTGCCCTTCCGCCCCTCCCCCCACCCGCCACCCTGTACTCACTGTCCAGGCAGGGCTCACACACGGTCTGGTTGGCTCCGCAAGGCTGGGCTACGCCCTCTCCCAGGTTGCAGGCTTTACAGCACTCGCCGCTGTGGGTGAACAGGCCCGTGGGACATGCCTCCTTGGCACCTCCAAGGGACACCTGGGTGGGGGGGAGATCAGAAGGTCAGACTGGCAAGAGAAGGGAGAGAAGGGGTCTTCCGGGGGATCCAACACCCCCCTCCTAGAGCCTTCTATTGGAACCACCTGGGCTGGGGATGAGCTCACCACGGAGGCATCAGGCACATCAAAGCTGGCGGGGAAGCAAGGCGGTGGGGGGACAGTGCGCCCCTGCCGGCTGCTGAGGGTGTGAGGTCAGAGCCCCGGAGGCTGACTTTGTGCAGAGTTCATCTTGGGGTTACGGCAGCTTCTGGAATCCCAAGGATGCGCCACCTGGGGAAGGCGGCCTGAGACCCAGCAGCGGGCCTTTGGGCAGGTACAGGTTGCAGCTGGCACAGGGCTCCCAGCCAACGGGGCAACCGGAAGCTAAAATCTAGCCCACATGCCACTTGCTAAAGCTGTGCACCTGCACCCCATCTACCCAGAGGGGAGCCCTTTTCTAACAAAGGCTAGCAGGGCCCTGCTCCAGGGCCTTAATTCTACCTTTCCACATCCTGAATATTAGATGGGAGGTGTCTGTACCCAAGAACAGAAGGCAGAGGGGGTAGGGTCTTGGGTTCGAATCCTGACTCTGCACTGGAGTTCTGACTATCTCTGCCTTCCCTCTCTGAGTCTACCTCTCCTCGTGGATGGCAACAGAGACCACTCAGGGCCAGAGCAGAGAACGGGCCAATTAGCAAGAGTCTGGAGCCAAGAAGGGAGAAAGGGACGCCTGTTATCAATGATGAAAACGGGGCTGCTCTCACCATCCGGCCACCCTACTCCACCAGGGTTTGATTTCCAGCCACCAGCCCTCCCCTCTCCCTGCCCCCCATGCAGCCAGTGGGAACGGCGCGCTGGAACCGGGGGAAAGGGGAGTCAGATTCCTGCCACGGAGGCATCTTTGCTCTTTGCTCATGGATGGAACGATTTAGCACCAGATTCCCTGGGGTGGGGGGAGGGGGGGAGTGCTGGCCGCTTGCTTTATGTTTCTATTCCTTACCAAAAAAAAAAAATCTTCATGTCTAATAAAACTCCAAAGCCTGTTTCCCTGGCTTCAGACCACGCAGCCCTCCTTTGATGCCAAGAGGAAGTATGGGCTCTGGGGTCATGGGACCAGAGGGGAGTGTTAAAGGTCATTTTGGATATCCCTCTGCTTCCACACTGGCCAGATCAGAGCCAAGAATACTCCCTTTCCCTCCAGTCCTTTAAAATATTCTGAGGTTTAGGGGTGCCTGGGTGGCTCGGGCGGCTGAGCGGCCAACTCTTGATTTCCGCTCAGGTCATGATCTCCCGGTTCGTGAGTTCGAGTCCTTCATCGGGCTCGGTGCTGACAGTGCCTGAATTCTGTCTCCCCTTCTCTCGGCCCCACCCCACTCGCTCTCTCTCAAACATAAATAAATAAAATACTCTGAGGTCTCCCTAGGGTTTGGTGGATGGAGGGGGATGGACAGGTGGGATCAGTCTAGGAGGGGGCTCGTGGTCCTCAAGTGACCAGCAGGGAGGGTGCAGGCAGCACAGGAGGGGGGCCTTGGGTATTTCCACCATCCCCTCCCAGGTGGTAGGAACACCGACCTGGGAACATCTGCAGACCGGAAGCCATGAGGGGTGGGAGTGGGTGGTGTCCCAGATGTAGGCTTTCCCCCAGGAGGAGAGCGAGATTCCAGAAAGGTCTGTTTGGATTTCTTTTCATCCTCTAGGGCTCCGCTTAAATGTCACTTCTTCAAGGAAGTGGTCCTGTGGCCCCCACCTCTCTCAGATCAGGTGGAGGTGCCCTGTTACAGTTCTCCCTGGTCACTGCTCTTGTCCGCAGAGTCCCCTACTGGACCGTCAGCTACCCAGGGGCAGCGCTGTGGTTGCCCCTGCACCTGGTACATAGTAGGGACTCAAAACATGTATGTTTATGGAATTTAAGAACATGAAAGTACAATATGAACTAGACGATTTGCCGCTCTAATGCTTTTCGTTGTAAAGCATCATGGTTGCGCCCTTCTGACTCCAGAACATACCTGCCCAGTTTCCCCAGGACTCAGGGACTCAGTGCTGAACCCCAGTGATTATTCTGGGCTGCCGTGCAGTGAAGCCCTTGTGTCTTTACCCCAAACTATCACACTCTTGTGTCTGAGTTCTTCTGTCAGCCCTTTTTTTTTTTTTAAAGTGTTTCTGCCTCCCTCCTTCCTGTCAAGATATCAGTTGTCAATTTCGCTGCTACCAGAGTGTGACCTGAGCAGCCCCTCCCCCACCACCCTAACTTATGAGACCTAATTGAATCTGTAGAAAGCATGTAACTAGCCTGGGTAGGGAGGGATAAAACCCGGAGTGTAGGTAGGATCTGAACCAGGAGGGGGCCATTCTCCGGGGAAAAGGGGCAAGCTACACTGCCTTCCTCCTCAGGGGTCTCCATTGCTCTGAATCCTGGCTCATCACTTAGAGCTGGGTGACCTGGGCCAGGCTGAAGTGTCTCTGGGCCTCAGTTTCTTCATCTTTAGGTGATGGTGACAATACCTGTCTCAGAACATTGCTGTAGGCATTAAGCGAAGAAGGTGTTTATACACTTCAAGATCCCTCTTCCCCACCCCCACCCCCCCACCCCCCCCCCAAGGTCTTTCCTGCTGCTTTTGTGGCTTTTGGCTGGGTTCCAGTTGGTTGAGGTCAGCAGAGAGCTGGGCCCGCTGAGGGGGTCTGTCGATGGCAGTTGTGCATCCCGTACAAGCCCCCTCTTCCTCGAGGCCTGCCCTCCCTGCGATCCTCTCTCTTCTCCCAAGTCTTGCATTTGGACACCAGGCCACATAATTAGTACCCAGGCGTTTCCTGTGCTTGTGTTATGTGTCCTATTTCAAAACACCCCAGATCTGCTACTTAACAGTATGCTACTCTGGGAACAAGTCGCAGTCTCTCTGAGCCCTCCATTTTCCCACCTAAGAGTCTGGCTTCGTAATATTTACGGCTCAGGGTCGCCATGAAAATTACAGGAAATAATTTATGCGAGTCCGTCCGGTGTGTAGAAGGAGTTCAATAGATGTTGGTCGTCAGAGAAGTGTCTTGTCTGAGGCTGAGCTGCTGAGCCCAAGTGGGAGGGGAGAGTTGTAGTCAGCCCCAGAGAGAGGAAACTACCTAAGAGGAGGGGGCGGGATAGGCATGAAGATAGACTTACCCACCAGGAAGAGTCTGAAGAGGGCACAGGGACCAAAGGAGGATGGGAATTGTTCTCCTTACAGATAACTGATTAATTAACAACTATTCGCTAGTCAACAACCATTTACTGAGCACTGAACTAAGTTTCCAATGCGACATGGTCACTGACCCCTGGGGGAAGTCACAGTCCCTTGAGGGAGAGAAAATACCACTCCAAACAGTGACATCAGAAGCCAAGATGCTGAAGGGGAAAGACTTGAGGGACTGCCTTCATCTCCTCTCTGACAGATGGGGAAACTGAGGCTCACAGAGGCCGTTCTGCCAAGTGGCTTGACCCATGGCCTGTGTCACACCTTTGCTCGGTCCAAAGTGGGGCAATATCGGGAAGCAAGGAGGGATGACCAGGATTCAGGCTTCTTGCTCCAAAATGATCAATTTACCAAGATGATAGCCACATTGGCCTGAAATGTACATCTATTACACTTATTCACTTCCAACTTAATGGAGTGATTTCATCCCATTTTTTGAGAATGTTTTGCAATCTTGTCGCCATCTCAAGGCTTTCAAAAAACTAAGGTGGACCCATCCTCTGATGAACGGACTTTTTAAAACGTTTTTTTTTTTTAATTGGACAAACTAGAAAACACACTAAATAGGTGAAAGAATTTGAAACTATATGACTGCTTCAGTGGGATGAGCCCTAACCATTCACAACAGTCTCGGCAAAGGGGTCCTTAGGTGAATGGAGCCATTAACCACCGCCAGGGGGCTGAAGAGTTTTCAAATACGTGGAGGGTCTTTTGAGGTCGATGCAAACCCAGGAGAGACACTGCCACATGCGTGCCACTCCTTTAGAGAGAGATTGAATTTAGGGTAGGAGACAAGAGCTAATTACTGAGGATGATGCTGCATGGAGGCAATGGGAGGGGGCGGGGCGGGGGGAGACCATGGGTGGGGGGCAGGGGCTCAGTTCCAAATTTGTGGTGCCAAGGACATAGGACATAGATCTAATATTGAGGGCTAGTGATGGTCAAGGACCTCGTGTCCCTCCGTGATCTAGAAGGCTGGCGGGGGCGGGGGGGGGGGCGGGGAGTGGGGTGGTGATGGCACTCGGAGGACAGAATAAACTCGAAGCCAAGCATCCCGGGTTCCAACAGGGGCTCCACCCCTTCCGAACTGGGGGAGCCTGGTTTCACGCCTGAAAGTATGGGAGGTTCAACTCCCTCAACTGTATGAGGGGAATAACTAGATTTACTCTGCGGGGATCTTATAAGGATTAAATGACACAGTAGAAATTAACCAGGGCAGTGCGTGGCACATAGTAGGCACTCGCCCGATTTTATTATTCCCACCTCCCCCCCCCCCCAGGGCAGAATCTAGGCGTGTGAATGGACCCTGGCGGGTACAGGGGAGCGGGGACCCCTTCCATCCCCGAGCCGCCTCCCCCGCCCTGTCCTCTCATTTGCTGCGCTCGTTGCATCCCTATTAGGCGCATTAGCCAGCCCGGCGGCTCCGGTTACAGACGTCTGAATGACAAAGTGCCTCCATTACCGGCGCGGCCGGCCAGCCGAGCCGCCGGGACGCGCTCTGGTTTCAGCACTCTCTCGCCGCGGCCCAGGAAGAACCTCGGACCGCCGCGGCGCGCAGAGCGAGCGCGTAGACAGCAGTCCCGCGGCGAGGCGGAGGCCAGAGCCGCAGGCGCTTGGGGGCCGCGTTCTGCGCGGGGTCCACCTTCCCGAGCTCCCAGGCGCTCCGCGCCCAGCTCCCCTCCTTCCTCGCCCCTTCTCTACTGGGGTGGTGGGGGGAGGACTCTCTCCAGCCTTGGTCTGGAGCCCACGCCCTCGCCCCTCTGAGCTCTGCACTCCTGGCCACCCCAGTCCCACCCCCCAAGTCAAGATGCCTCTCTGAGCCGCCGCGTTAGTCAGCAACCATGCCCACGGTCACTCCCAGATCTCCGGCGAAGCCACAGGTGCTGACAGCTCCAAGGGGCTGAGCTTCGGGGATGGGGCCAGTGCCCGGAGAGGGTCTCTGCCCACCCTGGCCCCCACATTCCACCGCCCGCCCACTCTGGGGATGGCCTCAAGCCCGCCCCCGCGGAGAAACGAGCTGGGACGCCGCGCTGCCTCCTTCCGAGGTATGGGGAGTACCGAGCTGGGAATCAGGTGAGGGACGGCCTAGCAAGCACTGGGGAGTTAACTTGCTTGCGAGATCTTGGCCAAGTCGTTTACACTCCCAGAGCCTCTCAGTCTCCCTTCCTGTAAGATGGGGGTTGGGGATGCAATGCTCAGATGAGAGATGAAAATGGCAGGGAGAGTGATGACACCTCTTCGGTGCCGTTCAGGGGCCCGCACAGGTCACATCTCCTGAGTATCTTGGGACTACCGGACGGACTTAGATGCTCAAGAGGACCCGCAGTCCTAGGCGGAGGCAGGATCCGAGGCACCTGAGCGCCTCCGTCTGGTTCGGTGCCCGGCGTCTTCCACCGAAAGCTGGGCGGGGCACGGGCGGTATCCAGACCCGCTTGGGCGCTGGAGCCCAGCGAACCGCGGGCGCGGCGCTCGGGTTGCTTAACTTGACGGGGTCGGAATGCGGGCGCGGCGCGCAGCCCTAGGCGCGCCCGAAGCTGCGGGTGGCACAGCCGTCGCATCTCAGCGCCCCCTGCCGGCCACCTCGGCCAGCGCGACCCGGGGCTGCGCGCCGCCGGGACCTTCCCCGCTTTGCGAGTCCCAGCGCTCTGCGCCCTGAGACTTGGCTGTGGCCAGACCGGGTCGCGCGGTGTCTGCTCCATCCCTGTCGGTCCTAGGCGCTGCTTCAAACCGCGAACATCAGCGCGTCGGAGGAGCCCGCGGGTCGCGGGGGAAGCAGGGAACGGGTTCGCCCCGGCGAAGTGGGCGCTCCCTTCCCAGCCTCGGATCCCCAGGCTCATTTCCCAGACTGGGCGAGGCCGCGAGAAAGAGCACGCGACAGGCGCGGGAAACGTCCGTCCCTCCGCTCTGTCTGTCCCACTGTCCCTCGGCGAGAAGGCGGGGCCCTGACCACTTCAGGGTCCGCTCTCCCTTCTCCGTCCTCTTTCAATTTGCTTGCATCTATCTCCCTCGCCGTCGTCCTTTTTCTGCCCTCCCTAACCCACTTCTCTCTCTGCAACCGACCCCCCGTTCCCCGAAGCTCTCCCTCCCACGCCCCTCCCCCCCATTGTCTGCCTGGCCCTCATTGTCCGATGCCCGGTCCCCTCTGCCTCCAGTCCCTCCAACCTCCTCCCCCATTGTTCTATCTCCTCGTCTCCGGTTCCCCGCCCCAGCCCCGCTTGTCCCTCATATCTCCAATCCCCGTCCCATTCCTCTTCCTTCCGTCCCACGACCCTCCAGAGATCAAGATGCTCAGGGGGAAAGTCGCCTCGAGATCCCGGCATCCAAGCGTCCTCTTCAGAAGAACCCAGGCATCCGAGAGAGCCCCTCTCGGCTCTGCCGTACACACCCTCCGCGGTACCCGAGGACCCGCATCCCCGCGCCCCTGTCTCGCGCATCTCTATCCTCGGTCTCAGGGTCGCCTCTGCGCTCTGAGAACCCTAGACGCTCCTCCGTGGATCCTGGCATCGGAACTCCCCGCCCGCCATCCACCCCCAGCATCTGGGACCCCCTCGCTCTGTTCTGTTTTCCCTTGGCGGAACCTGAGCCCATTGGGGTTCCCGTCCGGGGAGAGGGCGCGGGCTCCCCTCCGGCTAGCACTCACCCCCAGGAGCAGCGGCAACAGCAGCAGCAGCGGGCGCGGCCCGTCCATGGCGCAGCCCGCGGCACCTGCCCCCATCGCCCGCCTCCCGCGGCAGCGCTCGGCTTCCAGTTGAGTCCGCTCCGCGGACGGATAGGGCTGCGCGGCGCTGCGCTCCAGCGCCCGCCCCCCAGAGCTGGCCGCGGCTCCGCTCGCTCTGGCTGCGGGCGGGAGGGGCCGGGAGAAGCCAGTGCGGCGGCCCCGCCTCCTCCCCGCCCAGCCCGCCCACCCCCGGAACCGCGCCCGCCCGCCCCGCCGCCTCCGGGAGGGGAGAGGAGGGGAAGGGAGGGCTTGCGGGGAGCTGCGCGCCCGCGCGCCCCGCGGCCGCTTTTCCGCGCCCGGGCCCTCGGAACCTCTCCCGACTCCGCCCCGGTACCCAGTGCCGGGTCCGCGCTACGGCGTGTCGCTCCCGGATGCTGTGGGCTCTGGGACCAGGGCGTCCCCACCTAGGCTCCCATTCCCTCTGGGCTGCAGACCCCGCCGGGTTCACTCTCTAACCCGTCTTCCTCTGCCTCCAGCTTCGGCTTCTTTCCCCGGGGCTCTGCTCCCTTCCCAGCCGTTCTCAGCAGGAAGGCCCGCCCGGCCCTTCACCTCCTGGTCCACACCCGATCCCTACCTCTGCCCCTTCCCGGGCAAAGGCGTAGGGGAAGGGGAGGGGAAGGGTAGCAAGGTGGTCTGAGCCCAACAGCGTGCAGCAGGGGCATTCAAGGTGGAGTCCATCCTGATGTTTCTGAATTCGCAAAAGATGGGTTTGGGGGGGGGGGCGGGTATCAGGTGTGCACACAAGATCACAGGAATACACACACCCTCAAGCTCACGTATACATGTGCTTACGCACGTGTCCACACCACCCTCCTGCACTCGTGTAAACCTGTGCATTCTACACATGCATGTGCACCTACACACTTGTGCGCGGTGCACACTCATTGCACTTGTGGTCATAACGTGCAAACACACATACTCACCTGCACACTCACACTTCCATGCAAGTCACCACACAAGCCCTCGCAGGTGCAGTCTTCCAGCAAGGTGCTCACACATTCATGAACACACATGCACACCCATACGCAAGCACACGTGTATCCTCACTAGACTGCGAGTGTTTCCATTAGCTTATGAGCTGCCTGCCGGCGGGGACTTCGATTTCTTATCTGAATGCCTGGTTCAGGAAAGGTCTGTAGAAGGGTTACGAGGAAAGGGGGTTGGATACGCTCACACCTACATACCACGGACTACGTAAGCAACCCCAGGACCACACTCACCGTGCCCTACAAACCATAGCGGGTCCCAATCGCAGGCCCCCCCCACCAGCAACCCAGGGAGGGTGCCACCAGTCTTTTGAGGGGAAGCACCCCACCTCAATGCCTACTCCTTGCTTGTCCCCACACATTCCTGATTCCCAGACAAGGAGGCCACCGAACAGAGAGCCTGTAAGGAGCAAATCTACAAAGCCCATCCCCACACCCTGATCTTGGCCATGTGTCGACCTCAGTTTTGACTCAGGAAAAAAAAAAAAAAAATAGTACTGCCCTCCCACATGACAGGAAGAGGGGGGAAGATCAAGTACACTTGAGAAGAGAGTATCTCAGCAGTTGGTAGGTGACTCCCTAGATCAGCTGAAGCTAATTTCTTCATTGGGGGGCTGAGGGGGGGCATCTGCCCTGGGAGCATCTTTCCCGTGTATCCAACAAAGTCCAGGGGACAGCCTCAGAAAGAACAGGTGGGCATCCCTGGGTCCTTGAGCACAAGTGTGGATAAGCCACCACCTCCACGGCTGGGCAGGAGAGGCCAGGCAGTTAGCCCATCTCCAGAGATCCCTGAGGAATCCCTCCTCCCCAGCAGGGACCACCTCCAAACTGTCTCCTCCTCTGGCAGCTTTTCACAGCCCTGCCTCTCCTTTCCGAGTTCATGGAAGGCAGGAAGGGGCCTCGATGCAGGAAGGGGCATCTGAGCTGCTTACTACCAAGGGTATCGACAATGTGGCATTAATTTAAATACTCCTGTTATTAATTTATGATCCCGGTTACTATTATTGCTAAGGTTATCCGTCTCAACACGATTTAATATGACCCACACTACCATGGCTGGGCCCTGGCTTATTAATAATTTCCATGGTCTTGATCATTTAAGCCTTACTTCAACAATTACACACAGCAATTGTTACTATTATTAGCGGCGTTTCTATGATTAAGCCTGAGCGCAAGACCACAATGTAGTGCTGAGAACCCGCGGGGGGAGGGGCCGCAAAGTATGTAGATGGAAGACCACTGAACTGAGAGTCAGGTAGGCCTGGCTGTACGCGTCTACGCACCCTACCCCATCCCCACCACGCACTCCCGGGTGTCTTAGGTGGGTTATGTCATCTCTCTCAGCCTCAGTTTCCTCACCTATCAAGTGGGATTTTTTTTTTCTTTTTTTTTTTTGTAAGTAGGCTTCATGCCCAGTGCAGAACCCAATGCGGGGCTTGAACTCATGACCCTGAGATCAAGAACTGAGCGGAGCTCAAGAGTGGGATGCTTAACCGACTGAGCCACCCAGGCACCCCTCAAGTGGGAATTTTTTTAAAAGCTCCGTGGGGGGCGCCTGGGTGGTTCAGTCTGTTGAGCGTGGGACTTCGGCTCAGGTCATGATCTCGGGGTAGGTGAGTTCGAGCCCCGCCTTGGGCTCTGTGTTGACAGCTCAGAGCCTGGAGCCCGCTTCGGATTCTGTGTCTCCCTCTCTCTCTGCCCCTTCCCTACTCGCTCTCTCTCTCTCTCAAAAATAAATAAACATTTAAAAAAATTTTTTTAATAAAAATAAAAAAATAAAAAGCTCCGTGGGTGAGGGGGCTGGGGTGGCTCAGTCAGTTAAGCATCTGACTCTTGATTTCGCCTCAGGTCATGATCTTGTGTGTGGCTCATGAGATCGAGCCCTGCATGGGGCTCTGAGCTGAAGGCCCAGAGCCTGCTTGGGATGCTCTCTCTCCATCTCTCTCTGCTCCTGCTCTGCTCAGGTTCTCTCTCTCTCTCTCTCTCTCAAAATGAATAAACACTTAAAAAAGTCTGAAATGGGCTTGGTGAAGAATAAATGAGGTAATACAGTGTCCACCACAAGGAAAGACTTGATCTCATTTTACTCACTCAGCACATATTTATTGAGCACCTACTACGTGCCACACGCTTGTTGGAGGCCCTGGGGACACAGCGGTGAATAGCAGCTGCCCTCGTGGAGGCTTCCAGGTTCTAGGTATTTGATGTGAAGTACTATTCTATGAGGTGGCACCTTGACTCGACCATCCTGTAGATAGCGTGGCTATGATCGGGACGTTCCTTCGCTGGGACCATTACCGTCACCGTGACTGTCACCATCACGGCCTCCTGTGCCAAAACCATCCCCGTACTATGACCACCATCCCTGTGACACCAGCACCACTACCAGAACCAGCACGGCCATCGCGGCCACCGCGGCCACACCCACAATCACCCCCATCACTACCATGACAGTGGGACAATCGCCACCACCGTCACCATCATCGCCATGACTGCTGGGCCAACCGCCTTCCTGCTTCTGCGCCCCCACCCCCACCACACACTCTCCGAGGCTTCCCGGACCTGATAGTGACCCTGAGGTGAGAAGGTGAGGATGTCAATGGGAGTAGCATCGGGGGTCAAGCGACATCTTCAGAAGTCAACATGTGTGCCCCCCCCGCATGCACCTGGCCACCCCTCCATCACCCGCCCTCCCCCACCGGGAGGCAAGCTCCTAATACACACCCCCTGTCCTCCCGTCCCGCGGGGACCCCTCACCTCAGGCCCCCTGAAAGACACCACTCACAGCTCCCTGTGCCCGTCCCCTGCAGTCCCTGGGGAACCAGCCTGAAGCCCCAGCCAGACCATGAGAACTCGCATCTGTGGAGACGTCCTATGGGCAGGGAGATCCACACATTACCTCCTCGAATCCTCACTGGGTCCCCCTGAAGGAGGTGCTGGGATTGACATTCTACAGATAAGAGATTGAGGCTCGAAGAGGGTAAGCCACTGGCCCAAGGAACCACCCCTGCCCCCACCCCAGGCAGGAAGCAGTGGGTAAGTGGCCAGTGTAATACACAAGGCCCCCAAAGCCACACTTCTCCCTGTCACTCTTTCCCTCCATCCCTGCCCCTCCAGCCCTCACCCTGAGTTGGGGGGATAGAACCTGCCATGTCAGAGAGACTGTACTCTGTCCTTCCATGCTACCACTCAGGGGCCCCCTCCTGACACCCGTTCATGGAATCTGGGCTTGGGGGCCCAGGTGGGAGGAATGGAGGTAAGCCCGGGGACCATCTTTGTCTTTTGCTTCAAGGCATGATGTTCAAGCTCTCTCAGTGAGCGCTCACTTTTCCTGCTTTGGGGGAATCGCCTCCCCTACCCGCGCCCCCACCACCACCACCCCCGGTTCCAAAATCCAGCCAGAGAAGGGGTGAAGGGAGATGGGCAAGAAGACAACAATTTCTGCGGGGGAGGGGAGGGGAGAGGAGGTGCGGGGCCTCCCCCCTCCCCCCCCCAGCTGCAGCCCATCTGCCCTAGGCAGGCGGCCAGGCAAGGTAAGTGAAACCCGCTGCCCCCCATTAGGAGCTGGCTCAGTGGTGGCTTTGAAGCGTGATGCAGTGATTACCTCTGAGCTGACTCCTTCTGGGCTGCAAGGGGGACCCTGACCCACAAAGGGGGAGGGTGGGCGCCCTGGGACTGGTTTGGGTCAGTGCAGTTTGATTCTGGAGCAGCGTCAGTAAATGTGAGGGGGTGGGAGAAATTAGCCAGTTTCCGAGTCCAGTTGGGTTAACTGGAGTGTCAAAGCGGGCCAGTTCACAGCGCCCTCCCTCACCTCCTGCCCCAGCCTCAGAGGCCTCCACTCGCCCCCCGCAAGGGCCCCGCCTGACCCACATTCATCAGCCGCCCCCCCACCCCCCACCGCAAGCCCTTGCCTGGGTTCCGCTTCCTTCAGAATGGTCTTCTCTCTTCCTTTGACATAACAGTGAAATTGGTCAAGGCTTCTACCTTCCCATCTGTAGTCTTTTCCTTCAGAAACCACCCTCTCTCCTGTGCCCTGTTTCGCATCCATATCTCTCATCAAGGAATCACAGATCCGATCCATTCATCAGACATCATCCGCAGTAGGGACTTAATTCCCCCAGACTTTGGGACTGGGAGAAGGGGTGCCCCGAGAGGGCAATGCTCTACCTGAGGGCTTGGTGGAGTGTTCCAGGCCTTGTGGTAAGGGTGTGGGGGAGAGATTCAGGTACCCCAAGCCCCAGGGAGGCAGTCTTTTTTGCTAACTCCAGGGCCCAACCCTCCCTGGCCTTTTGTTCGAGCCTCTGCCCTCGTCTCTGTGGGTGGCTATCCTCCAGAAAGTTCCTCCTTGCCAGCCCTCAAGGATCGCAGCGCTGTGCCGCAGTTCTGAAGGACTCAGTCGTCCGTCCCACTTTTTATCCTGCATCCAAAGACAGTCAAGACATTTTAAAGAAAAACTAAGCAGGCTTACACCATGGCTGGAGCCGGGCAAAGCCAGCAGGTGGGTAAGAAGGTAAGAGGATGGGACATCAGAAGACCCAGGTACCAGTCTACCATTATTTGCCAGTGCCCTGGGCCCAGTCCCCTCCCACATCCCCTCCCCTCAGCCTCAGTTTCCTCATCTGTAAAAATGGGTGTGTGATCCCAGTCTCCCAGAGCTGCTGCAAGGAGTCAAAGCAGTATTGAGTGAGGTGCCCCGAAAGTCAAGGGGGCTTGTGAGATGTCAATTACTCTCGTTCTATTTGCTGCTGCTGCTGGCTTCTGGCCTGCAGGCTGGGGACCGGATGAGGGGTGAGATGACATGTCAGCACTGGAGACCCAGGCTCCGGGGCCTTCCTGCTGCAGATAAGAGCCAGACCTGTGACAGGGCCTTGGGCTCCGCACAATTCCCACGGGAATCACTGCGGGGAGGAGCTATCCCAGGCTCGAGCTTATCTTCTCCCTGGCGCGTCTGGGAAGTAGGGTCAGGTGCAATTGTCTGGGTTGGTTCCTAGCAGGGGAGGGTAAAGGGGAGGAATGCACAGTCTGGCAAGTCTCTCAGTCAAGGGAAGACCCCCAAGAGGGCCCAGGAAGGGGGAGGAGCTGAAGCAGGAGTATCCCTTCTCTGTCCCACCCTTCCAAGGCTGGGTGGGGGGGGGCCCTGAGACGTGGCTGAACGTGTAAGAACAGAGGGCCCCGGGCAGCCAGCTCTCCCTACACCCGCCTCCTCTCTCGGTCCTATCATATCCACTGGCCATGAGCGCCCCCTCCCTCGGAGGAAAGAGAAGAGACCACCCTGCCCTGGGGACAGATCCTGCTGAGGCAGGAGACCGAGCCCTCGCCCTGGAAGCCCCCTGCTCTAAAGAGAGAGAGAGAGAGACGTGGTCTCTAGGCTGCAATCTGCTGGCCCAAGGGAGCGGAGAGGTGGGTCTGGAACATGGAGAGGAACTTCAATGCCACTTTCCACTCCTATGCTGGGCTTGGACAGGGGTGCGGCGGGCGGGGGCAACTCATGGCCTTAGGGATCTCCCAGTCTAAGGGGCTCCCAGTCAAACAGTGATTCACACCTGGGGCAGGAGCACAAGAGCGCTCCTAGTTACACACTCTAGGCCAGGACTCGGATCTCAGGAGTGGAAGCCACCACCGCCCCCCCAGGCCGTCTACAATTGGGGAAACTGAGGCCCCGAGAAGCGCACGATGTATTCCAAGTCGCTCAGTGGGTCCATTGCAAAGAAGGGGATTACGAACCCGTTTGGGCAGTTTCAGCTGAAGGAGGCAGGAGGTGAGGGTTGTCCCCTCAGCTTGCCCCTACTTCCGTGCCTGAGACCACTCCCAGGGCCTCTCCTGTTTCCCCACCTGCCATGAGAGGAAAGTGGTCCTTTCCCAGACACCCCTGCTCCCCTTCTCTAGGGAGTCTGAAGCCAGGTTCCTGTCCAGCCCCAGCCTTGTCCAGCCCACGGTGCCCGGAGGAGGGGAGGCAGGTGCGGGAGGTGCAGGGGGGACGAGGAGGGGGGATCTCCTGGAGGAGCCAGCGGGCGGAGGAAAGTGCTGAGTCGGCGCTCAGAGCCTCAGCCACCTCCGCTCCTGTTCCATTATTCATCCGTGTAAGAGGCTCTCCCGCCTCCTTTCTGACCCAGGCCCAGTCTCCAGGAAAGCCTTTGCCCACCCCCCAACGTCCCCCCTCAGCTGGAAACTCTTAAGCAAAAAGGTCGTCAAGATGATTAAATGCGAACAGATTTTCAGCTCTTTTTCCACTTTAATTAAAAATGGGCTCTCTGTTCAGAGGAAGCTGGAGACAGAACAGCAGCTCCCCGAAGGCCCCTGGGCTGAAAAAGTGAGGGAAAAACACTCAAGAGATGTCTGAAGGTTGGCCTGCGGTGGCCTGGGGTCAGGGGCCTGGCCTGCACAAGCCACCACCCGCCCACAGGCCCTGCCTGCAGAGGACAGAGGGGGCCTGGAGTCCCCTAGGCCCAGGAACAGAGCAGGGACACAGGCAGGTGGGTGAACAAGCAGGGGAGCTGAGCTCCCCATATCTAGGGTGGGGATGGGCTGGGAAGCAGAAGGGACTCCATTCCCACAAACCCTCACGATTGCCGCCGCCCCCCCCCCCCCCCGGCCCTGGTCTGGGGTGGGAACATGCCTTCAAGAAGGGGTAGAGCCTGACCCAGAGAACACAGGATAGAAAATAAGAAATGGGTTAGGGGCACCTGGGTGGCTCAGTCGGTTGAGCGTCCGACTTCGGCTCAGGTCATGATCTCACAGCTTGTCAGTTCGAGCCCCCCGTCGGGCTCTGTGCCGACAGCTCAGAGCCTGGAGCCTGCGGCTGCTTCTGTGTCTCCCTCTCTCTCTGCCTCTACCCCACTCTCATTCTGTCTCTGTCTCTCTCAAAAATAAACATTAAGAAAAATTTTTTAATAAAAAAAAGAGAGAGAGAGACGGGTTAGTAGCTTCCAAACAACCCAGAGGCAAACGCAGCAGGGATCCAGCATAGGGAAAAGAAGAACGGGGTGCTCGCGTGGGAGGGGAGCCTACAGTGGTGGGAAGGCTGGGAAGGCTTCGGGAAGGGGAGCCAGACCAGGACACGGTGCATTTTGTTAAGAAGATGGGGAGATAGAGAGCAGGGAGAAGCCAGCAGAAGAACTCAACCCTTCTCTCTCTCTCTCTCTCTCTCCCTCCTATCAGGGATCAGGAGCTGGAGAGAAGGGAAGGAGTGGCAGAGGAAGGGATTTGGTAGAGACACCTGAGAACATCCGCAGGGGAGGAGGAAGGCGGGTGGGGGCGGGGGGAGCTGGCACAGGCTTCGGGAACAACAGGAGCCCACAGCCCTCGGTCACCGATCCCATTTCCGGTCTGGCCCCAGCCCCTGGCAAGCCCTGGAGCAGAGCTCCCCTCTGAGAGGACGGTTGCCTTGAAGTTCCTCTTGTGTTCCAGACCGCCTCTGCGCTAAAGAGGCCAGGCTGCCGAAGTAGCCGCCAGGCCCGGGGAGGAAGGCCTCCCACCGCTTCCGGTACCTGTGCTGGGTGGTCCCACCTGCCCTCCACTCAGGGGACAGCCCTTGGTCCTCATCCCGGGGAAGAAAAGCGCTCTCTTCCTGGTGAACCCCCTGGGTGTCTGGGGGCAGCCCAGAACCCTCAACCCGCTGCTCAGCTCTGGTGAGAGGGTCCCAGCTGGGTGCTTCAGAGTCGCCCCCCCCCTTCTTTTGGCCCCAGCCCCCTGCCACCACTGAGGATGCACCTGACGAAGTCAGGGGAGCAGGCGCAGCGAGAACCACCAACTCGGCGAAGGTGCCCCGGGGAGGTCCCGTGCACCATGAACCATGCCCAAGGAAAGGACCTTCCCAGGGCAGGGAGGGGAGGACATTCTGAACAGGGGGTATAGGGGGGTGACAGGGAGCGATCAGTGTGGGGGTTGTGCGAGGGATGGGGGAGCAAATGGGCCCGGATGGAGCTGGCCACACCGGTTGGGGGCACTCAGAAGTCCCATTTCCATTGTTAGTGATAGATCACCCTTCCTTGTTGAAATGCCCGTCCTGCTCCTGGTGGGGGGGCGGGGACAGTTGGCAGGATCATAGTCCAAACCTCCTGCTTCTCCAAAAATCTTCCTAATCCACCCTTTCTCTCCTTCCAAACCAGGCGGCTGGAGAATGGCTGTCTCTGTTTCGCCCTTGTCCCCCCGGCTTCTCCCTCCCTGCCTGCTTTGGTAGAATGGGTGTCTTTGCCCAGCTCCTGGGCACAGCCCTCCCCGCTCTCTCAGTTCCACGGGCTACCCTGCCGAATGCCACCCAGACCCTCAGCCTGGCACCTGCTCCTCCAGGAAGGACACGTGGTCGGGAGAGGATGGGGGGGGCGGTGCTGGCCTGATGCCGGGTGGACGGGACGCCTGGATCCCCAACAGCCTGAGTCCCCCACTTCTCAGAGAGAGCTATTCACCCAAGCAGCCCCCCAGCTTTGGGCTTTGTCTCCTTCCTTCTACTTTTAGAAAACCCAGGGACTCCACGGCAGGGAGTAGCCTATTTAGACAGAGCCCAAATGGAGCAGCGTGGGGAGGGGAGCAGACTGGGCGGGAAGCGTGTCTCTGTTGGCGGGCCCCGCTTTGCCCGGAACTCGCTTTTCCTCCCCGGTGTTAATTATCAAAATTAACCGAACACTATAAATAACCCAACTCAGAGACTTGAAGAGCCTCGCTTCTAATTAATTCATTTCCAATCAAGACACTTCTAGGCCCCCCTACCCTAGAATCCGAGGCATGGGAATCTCATTGTGCAGCTTTTCAAATAACGAACCCAACCGTCCCCTCGCTCCTGAGCCGTGAAAGCTCAAAGAGAAAAGAGAGGAGGAAAAACACTCTGCTTTCTTGGAAGGGGGTAGCCTATAAATAACCCCATATTGGTGCATTTGATGGACGACGTTTGCGTCTCGATTGGCTTTTGTTGGGATGAGGAGATGCAGAGGGTGGGGGCCGGGTGATGGAGGCTTCCAACCTGCTGCCTCCTTTACTGGGCAATAAATTTAAAGCAAGACCGTGAGCACCATCCAAGGCCTCCGTGTTGGCTAGGGCCGGGGAGACTGATCGATAGAGGAGGAGGGGTGGGGAAGGGGGGAGAGAGAGAGAAAGAGAGAAAATGCAAGTCTAGGGGAAGTGTCAGGGAGGAGAAGGTGGGGGCGGGGCGGGGTGGGGGGAGAGGCATTTTCAGCCCCACCTTGCAAGAGACCCTTGCCGGAGACCCACCGACCTGCTCCAGCCTTGTGTCCAGCTGCCTCCTGTCAAGATCCTCTGCGCCTCTTCTCCCTGGGTGTCGGTGACCTTTGTGGTCTGTGTGTCCCACCCAGGTCCCCCAGCAGCCCCCCAGCAGCCTGGCTCCCTGCTGTAGGGGAAGGGGCAGGCTGCGCATGACCTTCCAGGACCAAATGCCCTGCTGGACAGGGCAGGGGGGTAGGGGACAGAACTGAGTCAGAGGAGGAGGGACTCAGAGAGGGAAGGGGAAAGAGGCGCTAAGTCAGTGAAGAGACAAGAGGAAGGAGTAAAAAGCAGGACTGAGAGACAGACAGAGAGAGGGACAGAGGTGGAAGGAGAGGGGGTGCTGAGGCCTGGGAGGCCAGGGCTGGGAGCACTGGATTTCGCTCCTCTTGAGCTCCGGCTTCCCTCCCCGCAAAATGGCCTTAAGGTCAGCCCTTTCCTCCCCGCAAGGTGGTTGTGAAGATTGAACGAGAGTAAATATGCATGAAACTCAGGGCACCTGGGTGGCTCCGTCGGTTGGGCGCCGGACTTCGGCTCAGGGCATGATCTCACGGTTCGTGAGTTCGAGCCCCGCGTCGGGCTCTGTGCTGACAGCTCAGAGCCTGGAACCTGCTTCGGATTCTGTGTCTCCCCCTCTCTCTCTGCCCCTCCCCCCCCCCCCGCCTCTCCCCTGCTCGTGCTCTGTCCCTCTCTCTCTCAAAAATAAATAAACGTTAAAAAAATTTTAATATGCACGAAACTCTCACCCAGGGGCCTGGCGGGAAAGGAGTGCTCACTTCAAGATGGCTGCTGTTACTACCCTCATTAGGCTATGTCATTACTCCTAGTGGTACCAGGAGAGAGGGGTCCTGCAGTAGGGCTGATGTCCCCTTCCTTGTCTCGCCCCTGGTTGTGAGCGCCGCCCCCCCCCCACCATGGACGCATAGTCTTCTCTCCCCCTTCCCCCCCCCCCCCCCCCCCCCCCCCCCGCAGTGGAGCTTTGGCCCAGCCACCAGACTGGGGTCCAGAGAGCAGGGCTGTGGCCCGCCCCCCAGGCCGGGGGCTTTGCTGGACTGTGTCTCTTCCCTCAGACTGGGAATGCCTCCGGGGGGGGGGGTGGTGGCAGTCCGGGCTTTCTTCTCCCTCTGAGTGCCCTGCCCTGGTCCTTCCCAGCCAGAGGGCTCCACGTGTGGGGCAGGTGGTTGACCGAGTGGCCTGGGGAAACCACGGAACCCCAGGCCCTAGGGGGGTTGCCTTTGGCCGGCCTCTTTCCCCACCGCAGTGGCCTCCCCCGTCGGATGCAGCCGCTCTCCCCACCTGGTCCTACTCCTCCAGCTTCGACCCCCTCCACTCCAGCTGAGATTAAGGGAGGGAGATTAAGGGAGGGACCAGGTGGGGAGAGTGGCCCCTTTCCCACCTACATCCTGTCCCCGGGCCTCTCCTTTCCGCAGGCTGGGGAGGGGGCTGCTGGGAGCCAGCCCCCGGGCAATCTGATCTCCATTAGACCCTTCTCTGGTTCTCATTACTGCAGCCCCGGAGGCTTCGGAAACGTGTAATTTCCCGGCGGCTTTTCTCTCCTGCCTCTGCCTTTTGAGGTCCCTCTACCACCCCAGTCTTCTTTTTTTTTTTTTTAATTTTTTTAATGTTTATTTATGACAGAGAGAGAGAGAGAGAGAGCGCGTGCGCGCGCATGAGGTGGGGAGGGGCAGAGAGAGAGACACACACACAGAATCCGAAGCAGGCTCCTGGCTCTGAGCGATCGGCACAGAGCCCGATGCAGGGCTCGAACTCACAGACGGCGAGATCATGACCTGAGCCGAAGTCGGACGCTCAACCGACTGAGCCACCCAGGTGCCCTCGCCACCCCAGTCTTCTCTGGAGACCTCTCCTCTAGTGGACAGGCATTGGGAA
This sequence comes from Panthera leo, assembly GCF_018350215.1. Taxonomy (NCBI): domain Eukaryota; kingdom Metazoa; phylum Chordata; class Mammalia; order Carnivora; family Felidae; genus Panthera; species Panthera leo. The sequence goes on from NC_056692.1 coordinate 35,756,641, forward strand.
CACAGAGTCACCAAAGCACTATGGGGAGGGGGTTACGATGTGACCTTCAATCTCAGCCCAGCTCTGGACCCTCAAGGAGCAGAATGCTGCCTTTCTTCCTAAATAAAAAATAACTCTGGAGGAGAGGGCGGGGGGGGGGGGGGGGGGGTGGTGCCTGGGTGGCTCGGTCTGTTAGGCGTCTCACTCTTGGTTTCGGCTCAGGTTACGTTCTTGCGTCGGTGGGTTCGAGCCCCACATGGGGCTCCGCGCTGACAGGGCAGGGCCCGCTTGCGCTCCCTCTCTGCCCCTCCCCCGCTCGCTCGCTCTCAAAGTAAATAAACAAACTTAAAAACATTAAAATAAAATAATAAGAAATCAATTTCAAAAATAACCCTGGGGGTGCCTGGATGGCTCAGTCGGTTGCGCGTCTGACTTTCGGTTTCAGCTCAGGCCATGATCTCACGGTGCGTGGGTTCGAGCCCCGGGGCCAGCTGCACACCTGCTCTCGCAGAGCCTGCTTGGGACTCTCCGTCTCCCTCTCTCTCTCTCTGCCCCTCCCCCACTCGTGTGCATGCTCTGTCTCTCTCAAAATAAATAAATAAACTTAAAAAAAAAAATAACTCCCTTCTCACCCCTTCCTTCTGCTTGGGCCCCCTGTCCTTCCCTCCCCCTCTTGCGGGATACACCCCAGAGTCCCGGCCAGGGTGAAGGGGTTGCTGCAGCCTAAGCCCTGTGCCTGGCACTGAGGGAGGCAGGCAGGAATACGTAAGCGGCATGAATGGTCAAGCTAACAAATGAACCGAGACGGGGCAGCAGGGGAGGGGAAAGAACTCAGCCAAAGAAAAAACCTGCCGCCAATGACGTTCAGTTCATCACCCCTGGGTATTTCTCCAGCCTCATCACCCCACCACGTCCCCTTCCGGAACTATCTCCCTCTCTCCTACTCGTCAGCACAGGAAATCACCTCTTCTGGGAAGCCCTCCCTTTTATTCCAGTCTGAGTGAGCCCCGCGTGGACCCCAGGCACCCTGCTTCCCTCCCGGCCACCAGCACAATGTGCCGCGGAGGGGGGGGTTGGGGATTGCCTTGTCCCTCCATCTGGGCGCTGAGCCCCTTGGGGACGGCGGCGATTGTGTCTGTTATCCATCTGGTGTCCTCCTGGCCCGGGTAACAAGTATGCGATCACTGCCGATGCACGAATGCACACACAAAGGAATGAAGGAAGGAAGGAGCAGACGTACTGACAGCCTAAACGCCAGCTAGCAGTGGGCCGGGGAGGTCAAAGACACGCCCCTCTATGAACTTCAAGCGACTGTCAAACGCCGTGATTGGCAAGCAAGGGGCAGCCCAGGGAGAGGGGTAAGTGGGAAAAAGCAGAATTGCGACTCACGCGACCCAATATGCCACGCGCCCAAGGGCCAGAAGGGAGCAATTGTATTGTGTGTTTTTTCCTTTTTTTAAGAATCCTCCTTTCATGTCAGATTCTCGTGTTTACAATTCACAGATGGCTGTTTAAGGACTTTCTGATGCCGTCAGGGACAGGGAGAAACCCCCAGATGCACAGGAGAGATTGTGGGCAGGGGGTTCCCCATCATTCCCCGTCTTGTGTCTCTGGTTCCTCACTGTTCCCACCTGCTCGTCCAGGACTGGGTGGTGGCCTGGCCTAGCCCATATCTGCTGGAGGAGGAGGAGAGCAGGGGAGGGTGGCCACAGAGCCTAAACAGCCCTGATTAAGTGTCTCAACGGACAGGCCTGGGCAGTGCCCAGATGGAGTGTGGCAGACAGCATGCCTGCCCTCTGGGGCTTCCAGAATGTTCCAAACACACAGATGGGAACAGACATGGATGGGCAGCCAGGAACAAAAATAAAAGAGAATGTTAAAGCAGGCTCTGTGTGTATACACACACATATAAGGTGACCCTCTCTCTTCTCATTGCTTGGTGAACTCCTATTCACCCTTCAAGGCCCAATTCATTTATCCAGTCATTCATGTATTCATTCGTCACGGACACCTGTTGCCTAGCACCACTTTGCTCTTTTTAGCTTATGGGAAACCTCCTCTCCCCAACTCTCTTGTAGGGAGAGGGTTACTTTCGTTCTGCTTTTACCCCCCTGGCCACTCTGGGAGGGGTCCTATGACCCGAACCTGGTAAATTAGTGTATACAATGCCCCTGTCATGCGATTGGCTCAAGGGTGAGCATATCACTGATTCCACCCAGTAACAGCCAGTCCTGGGCTTCCTCTGGGACTACAGGGAAAGAAGTGCTTTCTTTGTGCTGGGGATGTTGACCTAGACTATTATAAGCCTTCTTACCGTCCCTTGGGGAGACCCTGACTAAGAACGAAAGCCTGACTGAGATGGTCTGAGAGAAGCTCACGCAAGAAGAAGACAGAGGCAAGAGGTGCTCAGTGACAACAGGTAGCACCTGCGCCTGGCTTTGCCGGACTTTGCCTCCTCCGGGAAATTTCCATGATGTTGAACAATATTCTCTCTCCCTTTTTTTTTTTTCCCTTAAAAAGTTTGCGATGACTTTCTGTCACTTACAACCCAAGAGCTCCTGACTAACGCACCATTAATTTGTCACTGCGCTCCTGCTCTGTGCCAGGAGCTGGGTGGTGGAATTCAAGGGGCAGGGGGGGACTGAGGCACAGCCCCCTGCCTTCAAGGGGCTCAGAGTCACCTGAGATCTTCCAAATGCTGCCCCTCTGTGCTATGGCCAGCTTCCACAGACAGTGAGTCCCCTTCTCCCCTCCGCTCCTGGAGGTATGCTCATATTCCGTGGCCACCTATTACATACGGGGCTCTGTGGTTCTTCCTACCGTCCTAATGTCCTGGGCTATGTCTACAGCTGTCCCTACCTCTGCCTCTTAAACCGTGAGCTCTTTGACGATGGGCGCCATGCTGGTGAATCCCCAGCACCTAGGGCAGCGCCCGACACCTGCTTCTTGCTTGCATTCGTTTTGAATGAATAAGCGAGTGCTTATCTCTCCGGTGTTTACCAGCGTTGAGGCAGCAGGCAGCCAAGGAAAGGTACAACAGTATGTAGAGCAGAGGGACCTGGGGAGTCCTAGATCCAGAAAAGCCAGCCCACTGCCCCGTTCAGTCCCATGAGCCTTACTGCAGAAGCATTCCACACAGTCGAACCACAGGCATCCCTGTCTGAAACTCTGCCCTGCCGCAAGCCCCGCCCATGGTGTCCCCACGCCCCCCCACCGGCCACTACCTGGACCTGTGCGAGGTGTCACTGCAGCCTGTCCCTCTGAGGCTCATTGGCCCATCTTGCACACAGCTCTCTCTCACCAACATGGCCCCGGGGCCGCCCGGAGTGATGAGGCCTGCCTCACTCCGCCTCCAGACACCGTCCCTCCTTCCTTCTCCTCCTTGCATCCCTCTCCTCTGTTCTTCTCTACCCCTTCCCTTCCCATCTCTCCATCATCGTCCGCCGTTCCTTTCCCTGCTCCTCATCTGTTTCTCCAGCCCTCCTGCCTTCCCACTGGGCCAGTCTTCCCTGACCATGTCTGCAGCTGGGTAAATTTCTGTAAACAATTCAGTTTGTAATAGATTCAATTGTATTACATCCTTATTAGAAGCTTATAGCATTTGGGAAGAGGGACTCGGGCGGCTAAGAGGCTGATATCCTCCCTGACTGCTTGAGTGCCTGGGAGTGGAGTGCTCCCATTTTCAAATTAACTTGGGCTTCACATATTTCATTATCTCCCCACATTTCCCCCTGTCGAATCATCCGGAGCATCTCTCTTTCCTTCCTCTCTGCTTGAGAGAGTTCCCCCCCCCCAACCTTTGTCCAGTCCCAGAAGATAGTCCCTGAGAGCAGGAAAGATGGGGGCTATACAGCAAGAAGGACTTCCGGGTGGGTAGGGCATGAAAAGACTCCTTAGAAAGAAGGAGAGGAGCGGAGGAAGGTGAGAGAGACTCCGTCAGTGGAAAACTGTGGTCATGGGTGGGAGAGGAGGAGGCCAGCCCCCTCAGCCCCAAACCCGGGGCCCCGGGACCCACGGAGCAGCTGACACGGGTCTCCAATCCAAGACCCGGACGGGGAGTGGGAGAAAACAGCTGCACACATCTGGAAGATGCTTGCCCAGCTCCCTCCATTAGGCCAGGCACCAGCCGGCTGCGTTTGATGTTTGATCTTGCCTTCAGTGCAGGGAAGAAGCCAATGAGATGGCAGAGACCGCTCATGGAGCCACCCCCTGCCACCAGCCTGGCTCCCCTCCCCAGATCCCCTGACAGCCCAAACCAACTTCCAAGGCATAAATGAAATGCCAGAAAACCAAACCCTGGCCCCACCCCCATCCCCCTCCCCACAGCAGCGGAGCCAAAGCCAATTCCCCATGAGTGGGGGGTGGGGTGCTGGAGCCTCCTACCCACCCGCACCCCTCCCCATGCCTTTCTTGTCTGTCCCAGGCCCTAGGAGAGAGGCTCAGCGCCAGACCACAGTCATGCCTCATTTTGGTTCTTTTCGCCGAGGGCAGGTAATTGATCAAGATTTTGGAGGGCGGGGGAGGCAGGGAGTGAATGGTAAAGACTCATCTGGAAGAGGAAGTGTCTGTGGAGAGCGAGGAAGGGCAGCAAACTGCTATTAAGTAGGACTGGAACAGAGAGCAGGGAATGCAAAGCTAACGTGCACTTATTGAGCGCCTGCGGCATGCATATATACCAAGGTGAATGAGATGGTCCAGTGGGGGAGGCAGACATACAAGCAGACATAAGCATGGTGACAAGGACAGTAAAGGCACCCACGAATGCCGTGGATGGAAGGCGTTAATTCCACCAGGGAGAGAAGCAGAGGGCTTCATGGAGGCGGAAACACTTGAGCTGGGCTGCGAAGGGTGACTATGAGCAAGCCGGGCAGAGAGAAAGGGGGAAGAGCCTTCCAGAACCTTCCAGGCAACAAAGCAACACAAGCACAGATTTGGGGGCGGGGGGGGGGGGACCAATGTAACCCCTGGACTGTAGCAAAGGCTGTGATAACGTGTGCAGGGTGGGGTGGGCAGAGGAGGTGTTGGAAAAAGCTCATACTTACCAACCCTTTGCGTTTACACAGCACTTTATAATCTGCAGGGTGCTCTCCAAAGTCACAATCTCATCAAACCTTCATCCCAAGCAGGGGGGGGGCAGGGGGGCAAGATGTCCAGTATACGAAACGGGGAACCGGAAGCTCAGAGAAGTCAAGCGATTGACCCCGAGTTCATCTGCTGCTAGGGGTCAGATTAGCCGACTGCGTCTGAACTGAGTAAGCCCAGTGAGGAGTCCCTGGCCCCTGTGAAAGACAGGGGTGGGGTGGGGCATCCAGACTGAGGCACCAGGTGGGCGTGGCAGCAACAGAGAAGCAGTGGGCAAGAAGGCAGGGGCAGCCCAGGCAGACTTCCTGGTGGAGGGAGCCACGAGTTTGGTTGGGATGCAGAGGAGGGGTGGAGGCAGGGAGTACCGGTGGGAAATAGCGGGGGCAGTCGCTGGCCGACAGGCTGAGCTCACCCGGCACAGGGGCGGTGGCCGCGCTGCCTATTGGCTGGAACGGAGCCGGAGTGGGGTGACCTGGTATGACAGCAAGGGAAGGGTCTGCCGGCACTCCTGAGGGACACCAGACACTTTGGGCTTCACCCGGGAGAGTGGTTAGGGTCGGCTTCAGAGAGGGAAGGAGCCGGGTTCCCAGCTCTCTGGCCCCCCCCACCCTCCCCCACCTCAGAGGAGTGAGAAGTAAGCAGGTTAACACGTAGCGTGTCCCCCCGGCACGTGTGTTCACGATGGAGAACATGCGAACAGTAGAAACAGAACTTTTGAGAAGATACTTATTGAACCACTGCTACAGGCTAGGAGCTGTATAAGAAGCTTCTACACAGCTTAGAGTTTTCCAGAGTTGCTGGGTCCTGAGGACTCTCTGGGGGTGACCCAGATCCGCTAGGGGGGCAAAATGTTTTTAACAAGGGTCCCAGGGACGCGCCTGGGTGGCTCAGTCGATTAGGGTCCGACTTTGGCTCCGGTCACGATCTCGCGGTTCGCGCGTTCGAGCCCCGCGTCGGGCTCCGTGCTGATGGCTCGGAGCCTGGAGCCTGCTTCGGATTGTCTCCCTCTCTCTCTGCCCCTCCCCTGCTCACGCTCTGTCTCTCTCTGTCTCTCAAGAATAAATAAACGTTAAAAAAAATTAAAAAAAAATAACAAGGGTCCCAGCTGATTGTTAAGCTCACGCAAGTTCGGGAAACACTAACAGGGGACGAAAGCCAAAAGAAGGCCGGTTCTAACGCTGGGAGATCCACGCCTCCCAGTGGCAAGACTGGGAGAGGGGCACCCAAGGCTTACAGATGAGGAAGGCAGCTGCTGGGGCGGCCCAAACCAGAAGGAAAAGGGACTGTCAGGCTACGTTAGTTATCTATTGCTGCGTCACAAAGTACCCCCCAACTTAGAGGCCTAAAACAAGTCCAGCCACGTATTATTTCGCATCGTTTCTGCGGGTCAGGAAGTTGGGAGACGTTTAGCTGGGTAGTTCTGGCTCAAGGTCTCTTGAAAGGTCCCAGTCAGATGTCCTCTGGTAGTGGCAGTCATCCCAAGGCGTGACTGGCGCTGAAGGACCCGCTTCCAAGATGGCGCACTCACCTGACGCCGGCTGTTGGCTGGAGGCCTCAGCCGCTCGACACCTGGGCCTCTCCTTTGGGCTGCTGGAGTGTTCTCCCAACATGGCAGCGAATGCCCCCCGCCCCCCGCCCCCAACTAAGTGATCTAGGAGAGAATAAGGAGGAAGTTACATGAAATCACACTCTGCCATTTCTAGGATATTCCATTGGTTATACCCCTTGGCCCTATTCAATGTGGGAGGGGACTCCGAACACGAAAACCAGGAGGACAGGTTCATGGGGACCACACTGGAGGCTGGCTGCCACAGGAGAGCTGATCACCCCCATTTCACGGATGGAGAAACACGAGGCTCACCCAGAGCAGAGGCTTGACCCCTACACTTGATCTTAGCCAAAAGGCCGAGAAGCGAGGAAGCTTGACCCCTGATACCCTTCCCCCCCTCCCCCCCAGCAACTTTCTACCACCCTCAAGCTCCTGGAGAAGAAACCACGGACCGGGAAACCTAAATCTTCATGCCCCCAGCTGGGTGGAGGGAGGGGTGACAGTCAGGCCTCCCAGGCCTGTGAAATAAATATTATCACATGTTTGCCTCAGCAGAAATAAAGCTTCCAGCCGGGTGGGGGAGGGAGAGGGCTCGCTTCATCTAAACATGCTTCTGCCCTGATGGGCTGTGTTTTCCATTTAAAACCACACTTAGGATGGCTGGGGAAAATACGCGTGATCCTGGTGCGTTTTTCGGAAATTCAACCTGTTGGGTTTCTTGCCCCTTTCCTGGTGCCCCCCGAGAGTGGGCTTATCCTACCCTCCACAGCCTTAGTGGCTCACTTGCAGGGTGGTCTCAGACCCCTGACTCACCCTCTCTGAGCCCCCCCCGGGAGCCGGGGCGGGTGCCAAGTCCCTCCTGATGTTGGGGCAACATCAGCCTTCATGTCTTGATATCCGTAGACTTTGGGCAAGAGCTGTCTGAGATCAGGGACACCTCTCATTTCAAAAGGACCCGAGGGCAGGGGTTGTGCCTATGGATCCCAAAGCAAAGGGACAGGGACCAGGCGTCCCAATAAGTGGAAGCCCCCAGTATGGGGCCGCGCCTCCTTCCTCCACTCCAGCTGTCGGTGGTGAGGGAGAGAAGGTCACTGGCTGGCAGCTAGAGCAAGATGGGAGGTGATTTAGGGTCCTTCTGCCGCTTTCCTCCATAAGCCCTCTGCCTGGTATCTTCTCCCGCTTAGCAGGGAGGGCCTGGAGAGGAGGGGGGTCAGTGAAGAAATGCAGCAAGGTAGGGCAGAGAGTGGCCACGGTGACAGGTCTCAGAACAGTAGGACAGTCTCCACCCCGCTCCCCTTTATGACTACTCCCCACCCCCTCGTCAAGCGCATCGACCTCCCTCTCCCAAACCGCAGTCACACGGACTTCACAAAAGGCAAACTCACAGAACTAGAAAGGACCCCTGGACTCACTGCGCAATGGAGAAACTGAGGCTCAGAGAAGGAACAACACTCGCCTCGGGGTGCCACGGAGTCAGCTACAGAGGCAAGGAGCCCTCCCTAGGTGCCAGCACTAGGCAGAGGCAGCAGTGGCCATCATCGGGGTTAAGAGTCACCACACTCCTTCAGGAAGGAGGAGAGAGGGAGGAGGAAGGGAAGAAGGAGCACAGAAATCTCAGGGGCTCCCCTTGTCAGGGCGGGGTCCCCAGCGGGGTCTGTGGTGGAAGCCTGAAGAAGGTGGAGTCCCCAGAGGAAGGGGGAGGGAGGGGCAGCAGGAGGAAACTGGCGCCCTGGCTTTAGACAGGTAGAGTGAAACACTCCAGGCCTCAGTTTTTCCCTCTGGAAAATGGGGCTGTGTTTTTCCGGTCTGGCCCCACTGCTAATTGTAAATCAGAGCTTTTCCCCGTGGACACCGGCTTCTAAGCACTGAGGACGTGAACTTGGCCTCCTCTCTCCTGACCCCTGACCTCCAGTTTCCTCTGCAGCGGGGGTCGGGGGTCGGGGGGGAGGGTAATAAATCCTACGTGAGGAGTAGAGGGTCACTCCAGAGCTCAAATTGCAAAGTGGATGGATACTAGGTTAGAGGGACTTCCTGGCCTAGCAGCAGTGACCCTGCTGGGCATAGCCACCCCCCCAGCCCCCAGGCTGCGATGGGGATCCTCTCTCGGGAGACATAGCCTCTTTTTGTTCCTCCTCCCTGGGGGCAGGGGAGGCTGTGGTGTGGTGGAAGGTGCTAGACTCCCAGACGCTGCTGGGATATCTCTCCTCACTACCTTCACAAACCCACAAGCCACCTGTGCCATTACAAAGCCACGGAGCCCTTCGGGGCGGGGGGAGGGGCAACCCCACCCTCCCGCGATCGCCCCTCCCCCCCCCCCCCCGCGATCGCCCCTCCCCCCCCCCCACCGCAGCTCTGACCCCAGACTTCCTGCCAAGGGGAGGCAGTGGGGTGAGATGAGTGGGGAGGGAGAAGGTGGCTGTGAGCAGGATGGTGGAGAGGGGCAGCCGTCCAACTACCGGGGGAGGACATTGGGCAGACAATATTTCCACACAGAAAAAGAAAAATATTCCATTAGGAAAAGCTGGTGGCAAGGCCTGCCCTGTGAGTCCTTCCTTCAACCCTTGGAATGCTGGGAGAGACCCGGACATCCCGGAGACACAGCAGCCAGAGCAGGGAAGCCTCAGGAGACAGGACTCTCTGGGGGAGGACAGATTTTTTTTTTTAATGTTTATTTATTTTTGAGACAGAGAGCCCGCAAGAGGGGGAAGGGCAAAGAGGGGACAGAGGATCCCACAGCTGCGAGCCCGATGCGGGGGCTCGAACTCACTAATCATGACCTGCGCCACCCCGGCACCCCGGGGAGGACAGATTTTCAGGCAGATAAATGAGAATTCATCAGGTAGTTTTAAGGGTTCGAAGACAAATGGATTGTCGTGATAAGTAGGGAGTTCCTGGGGGCTGCGACAGATGGGATGGTCAGGGAGGGCCTCTTTGAGGCGGTGGCATTTCCGCTGACATCTGAAGGCCAAGAAGGAGTCAGCCACGTGCAGAACTGGGGGTGGGGGTGGGGGGAAAGCCTTCTGGGCGGAAGGAACCCCAGTGCCACGGCGCTGAAATGGGAATGGTTTTGAGCCAGAGCAAGCAGGCCAGAACGAGTGTGGTCAGAGAAGTAGCCGGGGGCCAGATCACGTAGGGCCTCGTGAGGTAAAGCAAGGAGGCTGAATTTTCTGCTGAATGTGAGAGAAAACCACGAGAGAGTTTTGCGTAGGGGAGCAATGAGATCTGATTTATGTCTTTACAAGATCCGGCTGCTGAATGGAGAATGGATTACAGGTGCCAGCACGGAGGCTGGGAGGGGAGAAGGGACCCACCGCTGGCGGCAGCGTCCGGCCCACAGCCCGGACAGACAGAAGAGCCCGATCGGGGTTTGGCTGAGAAGTAGAGCCAACAGGCCCTGCCGACACCTGGATGTGGCTGCGGGTCAAAAGGAGGAGTGGAGACACGAGGCTGGTGGCGCCTCGCTGCGGACCGTTTTCCATTCATCTCCTGCTGCAAGGCCAGGCCTCCCTCTGCGGAGGCTGCGGGATGGTTGTTCATTCATGGATTCATTCCCGCAGGAGGTATTCCTTCAGCTTCGGCTAGGCTCCTTCCAGCCCCCAGTCCCTGACCCTGAACTACCCCCGCCCCCTTTTCTGACAGTCAGGGCTGACAGCGGCTTCCCCCTCAGCCTGGTGGGTGTGGCCTTTTCTACTGCCTCAGCCCAGATGCGGCGGCGTAGACATGGGGGGCCTTGGAGAGCTTGAAAAAACTCCGTGCAGTGACACGCTCTGGCGGAGATCGTAGGGTGGGGGCGGGGGGGGGGATGTCCCTGTTCAGGGAGCACAGCCCCTACCAATCCCTGTACCTGGGAGGGCAGGGACCAATGTGTACTTTTTGTCATCGAGGTTCTAATGAATGAAAGACACTACTCCTGGGGATCTTGGACGCCTAGACGAAGACCCTGCCAGAGGTTGCTTCCCACGAGTGCCCACGCCTGGGCATGATTCTCTTCTAAAGGTCCTAAGACGTGGAGGCTCAGACTGGTTAAGCGACTTGCCATAGGTCGTCCAGAAGGTCTCAAAGCCTCAGGTATCTTTAGTCTTCTTCCAGGCAGCCTCAGAGGAAGCTTCGGAGTCAATACTGTTGCCACAGATCTCTGCTCGCAGTCACCAGACTCCTGTGTCGCGAGTCTCTGCTTTTGGAGCCCAGCCCTCCCTCACCTGCCTCTGCGCCTTTTCTCCTGCCCCCAAAGTCCTTCCCACCTCCCACCGCATCCTCTCTCCCCTCCTCTAGAAACACCCCCCCTCACCGCTCACACCTGCCTGAATACCCCGCGTGGCTCCCTAAGACCCAAGGCCAAGGGCCTGCTGCCCTCCGATGCCCCTCGGTGGCTGGGAGGTGGGTGGGGAGGGGGTCGGAAACATCAGATGGCAGCTCGGTGCCGGCGCCCCCGCCCCCCACCTTGGAGCCCCAGTCTGTCGGCGGTGATGGATGGCCGGGCAGCAGTCCCTTGGAACGGATCCTGGGTCTAAAAGCCTCACGCAGCCATCCTGCGCGGGAGGCGGGGGAGGGACACCGGGGTCCCCTAGAGCCCGGCTCCCTGCCATGAATCAGGCGGCCGGCAGAGCCAATTAGCGCAGACAAGAGCCCAGCGATGAATCATGAGCCCATTAGTCGGACCGGCTCGCCCCTCCCCCCACCCACCCAAGTGGGGTCCTGGCCTGGAGGGCGGGGGTCCTTCCTCCCTCCGGACGGGCCTCCTCCTCCCCAGAGACCCTCTGTCTTAGAACCGCTAAGACCCTCACGTCGTGGAAGCCGCGGGGGGGGGGGGGGGGGGAGGAGGGGGGAAGGCAGTGGGGCACGCCGGTCATTTGCATGGCATTTGCATGGCATTTGCATGGCACGAGGGCATTGGACGCTCCCAGACGCGCCCCCTCCACCCTCTAGCCCACCTGGTCAGACCTGAGAAAAGACTTGGTGACCCCAGAGCCCGGCCCCTCTCTTCCATCCTCCGGGGACAGAGGGCTGCATCCGGGGTTGTCCGCCCCGGACCCAGCTTCAGGGATGACCCAGGTCAGCTCCCATCACCCAAACCCGCCCCTCCCGTGACAGAGGAGGAAGAGGAAGCCCACAGAAGATAAGGGTCTTATCAGGGACCCAACTCAGCCTGGCAGTGGACCGCACACCCTGTCAGCCTTGCCAGGGCCTAGAGCTGCCTCCCTGGGCTCTTGGGAGCCCAGCAGGCTGAATTGAAGCCCCAAAGCTGAACTCTGGCGATGGTTGGCCTGGAGTCCAGGCTGGGCAGCAGCAGAGGAGGAAGGGTGGGCCCTCTATGGGGACACTCGGCATCACGGTTGGAGAACTGGAAGTTGCGGGGGGCGGGGGGGAGACAGAGCAGGCGGAGGGGGAAACATCCAGAACTTTGGGTGCCACGTGACAAGTGTGGGCCAACGACCGGGCCTCATCTGATCTTCACTACTCCTCTCTCTCTTTTACAGATGAGACTACTAAGGTTTGGAGAGGTTCAGAGACTTGTCCACGGTCCCAGAACAAGAACACGGGAACGGGATTTGAACCCCCGTCTGGCTGACTTCAGCGCGTGAGCAGATGCGGCCTCTGAGCCGCCCGACTCTGATTCTGTCCCGAACGTAGCCTCATTTGGACGGCTGCCTAGTTGCTGTAGCCAACCAGCTGTGCCACAGGGCCCTCTAACTCAATGTGTCGAACTCAAAGCTCATTATCCGTCCCTCCCTCCCAGCCCAGCCCACTCTCCTGTAAAAGGTGCCTTCAGCCACTGGTTGCCCGAGCCAGCAACGTGGAGACATTGCCCCCTTTCTCCCCTTCGTCCTCCATATGTGACCAGGTCGGTGAGTGTAGAATCCGTTCTGCATGAAATGGGCCCCCTCTGGGCCCTCACTTCCCAGCTGTCTGACACTTGTGTGGCTCGGGCCCTGGGCCTCTCTCCGCTGGACAGTTCCAGAACTCTTCCAGCTGGCGTCCCAGTCAATTCCTGCTTCCATATTGCTGCCAGAGTGTGTTTCCTCAAATACATGCTAATCGCCATTTCCTACCTTAAACAGGTTAGCTCCTCATTGCTTTCAAGATAGAGCATCACAAGGCTTCTACCAGCAGGCCCAGCATACCTTTCTAAACCCGCCTCTGGGTAAACCCACTTCCTTCTCAACAGCCAGTGAGCTGGTGGCCACGTGGGGTGGCTCACGTCCCCAGGACGTCCCCAGGTTTTCACTCCTCTTGGCCTTCGCTCCTGCTGTCCCTCTGTCAGGAATGCCCCCCATCTCCACCTGGCACGCTTGTGCTCCCCCTTCCAAGGTCAGGTACGTGTCCTCCGAGAAGCCTCCCCCGCCCTGCCCCAGGAGGATGTGCTGTGCTCCCTCCTCTGTGCTCCCACAGCACTTTGCTCAAACTGCTAGCCTGGCGATTCCACACCAGCACCACAGTTAGCGGGGGTCTGCCCCTCCTTGTCTGAGAGGCAGAGGCCGTGGCTTGTTCAGCTCTGCTTCCCCAATAGGGTCTGGTACATCAGAGACGGTCAATAAAGGTTTGATAGATGGGTGGACTGCCCTCTCGCTCCTCTTTCTCTATTCTCCAACTTCCTGTTTTTCTGGCCTGGCTCCCAAGCTGAAAAACCATCCAGTTAAAGGAGTCCTGTGGAAGGCAGGCGGTCCTGGGAGTTGGCCAAGGTCTGTGTGACCCCTGTCACTGCAAGTACCCAATCTGGAGAACCACAGGGACCAGAAAACACAGACTGGAGTCAGGCAGTCCAGATTCGGAACTGAAGTTCGTGACCTTGACAGGTCATTTCTCTTCTGCGTGCCTCCGGGTCCTTATGTTAAGTGAGGGTATGGGCAGAGACAGATGACATTTCTAAAACCCCTTCCAGGGGCGCCTGGGTGGCTCAGCGGGCTGAGCGCCCGGCTCTTGGTTTCGGCTCAGGTCACGATCTCATGGTTTGTGGATTCGAGCCTCCTGTCGGGCCCCGTGCTGACAGCGTGGAGCCTGCTTGGGGTTCTCTCTCTCCTCCAGCTCTGAGGCTGTGTAAATGTATCGCTTCATGATCCCATGGCCTGCGGAGGACCCTGGAAAGGTGGTAGGTAGATGAGAAGCAAAAGCTGTACCTTGGGGGTGGGCTGCCCAGAGTAGACAAGCAACTGTCCCAGGAGGTGGCTCCTGGGAGAAGGGGAGTTGGAGAGAAGGCCCGACGGGCACACACTGAGAGGAGGGCGGGCACACACTGAGAGGAGGGCTCTGGGTCTTGTGATTTGGTTAATTGTGGAAATCAATGGTCTGGCCAGAGGCAGGGGACAGGAAAAGACCTGGGGCATGGAGAGTCCCCAGGAATGAATAGAGTGCGGCCCAGCAGCCTTCTGCGTCTCCTTTCATGGGGGGGAGGGCGGGAGGGCAATGAACATAGACCTCATAAGCAAACTAAAGAAAATTTCATTGCTGCGCCTTCAAGCGGACACATGGTTCTGGAGGCAAGGCCTCCCGCCCCACCAACCTCAAATCGTAACCTGGGGTCTGGTCCTGGCTTTGCCGCTGACTCAGGGGTGTGTGACCTTGAACAAGACCCTGTTTGTCTTTGAGCGTCTCTTTCCTCATGTGCAAAACAATAGGTTGCTCTTGACAGGCTCAGAGGACCATGGGCCTGGCATGGGCTCATCCCGTGGTCCCACCAAGGCCTTGGCAGCCTCAGCCCCCCCGCACCCCACCTGTCTGCCACATCTGAGCCTCTGCCCGGGTGTCTACACTGGCTCTCCTGGGCTCCTCCCCAAATCACCGTTTGTTTCCCTACTTCCTACTTTCAAGCAGGCCTTCCAGCCGCTCCCAGATCCCGGTTCTGAGTCAGTCAGCCAGCGGGACGGCCAACTGCTTTTGATTTTCATAGTCAGGCTCGTGGGGGCACAGGTTGTGGTAAGCCGGCCCCACCTCCTATGCTTTCCCCTCCTCCTCTCCCAGCTGATACCACCCGAGCCCTCTCTCGCTCCTCAGGACCCACTGCTGGGTGTCCCCGGGGTGGGGTGGGGGGGGGGAAAGAGGTGGACCCCGGTGGGGGTAGTCGAGATCATGAAGACCCCGGCAGGAAGGAGGGATCGGAGACTGGAAGAAATCATTCTCCTTCAATCAGTAGCCTCCTAGGATGAGATACTCCATTTGCTGGGGCAGAAAGGAGGTGCCAGGGTTGACCCCCCAACCTGGAAGGAGCCGTTCCCTCGTTCCCTCAGCAGTGAGCCCACCACCCCCCACCCCCGCACACCCCTTTGATCGACCCTCGCCTGCTCCCTAAGAGGCCGTTAACATCCTTCTTTATGGGGCTGGGACACAGCCAAGGCTCTCACCTCATCTGGGGCCCCAGGCGGCTGCCTTTGTACTTCTCCTCTTGCGCCATGGTGACCGGCCTGCCCCCCACCTCCAACGGGGACTGTAAGTGAGCCTCCCTCAACCTCAGAGGAGTTAGGTGATCCGATGGGAGGGGCAGCTGGAGTTCATAATGGGCTCCCAGTCTGATGGGGAGGGCGCAGGTGGGACACACATCTAGGCTGACAGATTGAAGGGACAGACAGTCCAGCGGGACAGAGCTGAGTGGAGGCCTCAGGTGGGCTTCCTGGAGGAGGAGGCAAGGTGAGGACAGAGCAGCAGGGCCAAAGGTAAAGAGGAAGGGTCTATGGTGAGACTAGGAGAGGGACAGGGGCCTTACAGGAGGGCCCTGGGTGCTTGATCCGTCTGAAGTGCGGACTCAGTGGTAAGGGGTGGGGCTGGAAAGTGGGTCGTGCGGAGTCTCAGTTGACTCATCTGTAAAAACAGACCTGACACCTGCCTCCCCAGTTGTGGTGAGGATTAGCGGAGACCCCTGGCTAGAGATCACACTCCCTCCTCGCTCATTTCCTGTACCTCCTTCATTCCCCCCCACCCTTCCAAGCCCACAGGGGCCAACCCGCTCCCCGAGTCTCAGCATCTGGCCTCATCTGGAAACATCTGCCTCTCTTGCACAAGGTCCCGGTGAAGGCTCTGGAGGAAGGGCCGGGGGAGGCCAAGGCCGAAGCAGGGGCAACAGATGGGGAGAGTGGGAGGGGCATCTTCCTCGTCCCCTGCCTCCCCCCAGGCCCCACGCAGCACAGATTCGCCCTTAATCTCCTCTATTCGCTCACTCCCGGTTGTCCCGCAACATACACCTGTTTTCTCTCTCAACTCCTCCGCGCAGCCTCTCCAGGGCCCCCCCAGTAGGGACCTCTGCCTTGCTTCCTCCAGCTTTTCCTCCAGTGGCTGTCCCGCGATGAGTTCTCCAGTTTTGTTTCCAAAATTCTAGCCAATTTTGTATTCTACACCGTAAGGCACCCGTGGCGTTCTATATGCAAATATTTCGTCTCCCAGTTAAATTTCTCTAACCTCTCCTTGAAAAAGCTGTGAGAAGCAGTGCCATTTTTAACCCTATGGCTTTGCCTGCTGAGGGCACCTGACTGACCTGGGTAGGGGGGGGCACCTGCGCCCCCATTTGAGCCATGGGTCGGGGCTCCGTGGGTACACAGAGCACCCAGACAGAGCCCTCCATCCCATCCCAGGAAAGGAAGCCAAGGGCACTGGGGAAGGAGCAGGCAGGTGGGGGGCGGGGGAGGGTTTTGAGGATAGTCAGAGTCAAAGTTGGATGGGCAGATGTCACCTGTGCAGGAGGAAGTGTTCCCACCTCATCCTCTCCTGCCGCAGAGGTAGAACCTTGGGCTCATAAAATGTTCCCAAGAGTACATCGGGGACCCTGTGGCACCATTCCTTTGATTACAAACGAGGAAACTCAGGCCAGACAGGGGTGTCATTTGAGACTCCAAACACTTTCCTTCTTCCCAAATTGACCCGTTCTCAGTTTCCAGCACGTAGCAGGCAGAATCATGGCACCGCCCCCTCACCCCCACCCCCTGCCCAAAGATGTCCATGTTCTAATCCCTGGAACCTGTAAATGCATTTTCTTTACATGGCAAAAAGGACTTTCCAGATGGGATCAAATGAAGGATTTTGCTGGGTCACCTGGGTGCCTCAGTCGGTTAAGCGTCCGACTTCGGCTCAGGTCACGATCTCACAGTTTATGAGTTCAAGCCCCGCGTCGGGCTCTGTGCTGACAGCTCGGAGCCTGGAGCCTGCTTCCGATGCTGTGTCTCCCTCTCTCTCTGACCCTCCCCCACTCACACTCTGTCTCTGTCTGCCTCTCTCTCAAGAATAAATTAACATTAAAAAAAATTTTTTTAATAAAAAGAAAAATTAAGGATTTTGTTTTGGGGATGATCCAGGATGATCATATTGGAGCTCAGCATAATCACGAGAGTCCTTATAAGGGAAAGAGGGAGGCAGGAGAGTCACAGAGATGTGGCGATGAGAGCAGCTATCAGAGGGGTGTGAGCGAGGACCCGGGAGCCGAGGCATGCAGGCAACCTCTAGTCACTGGAAATGGCAAGGAAACGATTCTCCCCTTCAGAAGGAGCCAGTCCTGCTGACCCATTTCAGATTTCTGACCTCTGACCTGTGTCTGTTTTCTAAGCCACGAGATCCGTGGTAATGAGTTACGGCAGCAATCGGTAACTAATTGCTAATGAATTACTAACTACACAGGGTTGGGGTGGCTCGGGTGGGGAACCCTGCGGAGCCCCCCCCCCCTCAAGTTCTTCCATCCTTCCTCCCCCAGCATTAACTGCCCACCTCTGTCCCCTGCCTTTGAGAAGCTGACAGTTCGGTGGGACGACAGACACGGAAGCACAAGAAAAATTAAATCGTGGTGCACAGAGAATGCTTGGCACAGGGGCCTGGCACATACATAGGAAATTCTCAGAGAACAGGAAAGGGCTTCACAGAGGAGTTAGAACTTGAGCCTAGAACTGAAGGCCAGATAGGAATTTGCTGGGTAAACCAGTAGGAGGAAATTGTTCTAAGCAGAAAAAAAAAAAAAAAAAAAGCCAGGCACAGGGGTGGACCATGGAACTGTGGGGGGGCAATTGCAACGAGATTCAGGATTCGAACCCAGATCTCGATGCCCCCGAAGCCAAGAGTTCATTGGGTTCATTGCTCTTGTGGTTTGTCTCATCACCTCGGAGGTTCTAGAAGTTTCCAGGGGCAGGGTCAAGTCTCGTCATTCACTCATTCACTCAATCCAAATATCTGAAGCTTAAAGTGGCTGAGAAGGAGGAGAGACGCCTCAAGAGTAAGCAGGAGCTGAATGACCAAGGGCTTTTTATGTCATTCTAAGGATAATTTTATCCTGAAGCCAATAGGGAGCCACTGAAGGTTGTTGAAGAGGGGAGTGACCCAATCAGATTTTGCGTTGGAAAACAGACCTGTTTTTCTGGGTTAGTGCCAAGGAGAGAGGAGAGCTTGGGGGAGGGATTCCATTCAAATTCAGCCTGTAGGCACAGAGTGGAAAAGGAGTTTCTAATGCTTCCCGCTGTGAACCCACAGAAGACCTTCAAGGAGGAGGGGGCTCGAGGATTTCAGCAGATCGGAGGACAAGACCCACGTATCCCTTGTCTACATGAGGTCCAGGGAACCCCAACCGCCACAACAGCTGGACAAATACCCAGGCTGGATCTGAGATTTAGGCGGAACTCCCAGTCCCCTATGCTGGCTCTTGGGAGGGATGGCGAAGGGAGTCTAGGCTTTTGTCCAGTTTTTCTGGGGACTTGGTAGCTGCCTGGGGAGCCGGAGTGGGTGTGGCATTAGCCCATTTCCCCATGAACTAGAGCTGCAGAGCAGGAGTCAGATAGAGCAGAGGTGGGGAGAGGGGAGGAGGCTGGTGGTACTGCGCCCTGCGCCCCAGCCTGGCCTCATCTAAGCTGACCTCGGTGCCAAGAGACGGGACCTTTGTCAGCAGGATAGACTAAAAATAAACTAGGCGTTGCCACTTACGCCGTAGACCTGAGTCTCATGACTTGGGTCTCTGTGTCCCAGTGAGGAGGTAGCATGACTCCATGGTACTTTGGGGGATGAAGGCGGAGACCATCAACGCCCCCTCCCCCAATAAAGGTGAAAAAACAGCAAAGGACCCCCTGAGCTCATCTCAAATAATTCACTGATTCTTGAAAAGAGACAGGAGAGGCGCGCGGCCAGAGCTCTGGGCTGCCAATTGAGGAAGTCACCAGGAAGTCTTCTTGGATCGGAGGTGCTTACAGCACTTAGCATCTTCTGCCCCGGAGGAGAATTCCTGGTAGGACCTTGGCCTCTCCCACATCACCCCGACTGCGACTGCGAGCTCACTGGGGACAGAGACCTAAGTTTGGCACAGCAGGCGGACACGGACAAGGCTCCTCTTTCGAAGACTGTCAGTTCAGCCTCCTAAGGGCTTCCTCAGCCCGTCTTGGCTCCCGCGGTCCACCCAGTGGTCTTCCGAGAAACACCAATCGGATCCTCTAACTCTGCCTAAATGCCTTCAAGGACTCTTCACAGCCACGGCAATAATCCCCAAAGTGTACCCGGGAGCACACCAATCCCACCAGATGCTCCTGAAGAAAGAGTGTGGGGGCTAGCACGCTTGGGAAAATGCTCTTTGTTGGAACTCCCCACCCCTCGGAGATTCACAGTCCAACATAAGCACAATAAAGGCCCTGAGAAGTCCTGCAAGGTTCCAGCTTGTTTACAGCTTCCCAAACTTACGCCGTCACACACCATCTTTTTTGCAAGAAATACCTATCAACAGCCAAAATACAGTTCAATGAAACATACCTGGGGAAGCAGGGAACTGAATGGTAAAGCCCCAAGTCCATTCAGGGAGGGGAAGGGCAGCTGTGACACGACCCGGCCCTGCCTATGGAAGCACTCAGGGAGCATTCAGGGAGCAGCACTGGCCCAGCGTGCCAGAGAGGAGGTGTGGCTTTGAGGGGGGATGACAGAGACCCTGGGCCAGGAGAGCCCTCCAACAGCTCCCCTCCCTATGTTGTCTCCGCATCTGAACACGGATGTCATGGGCAAAGTGTGTGCATTTCTGGACCTGGTACACCCTGAATAGATCTTGGCCTCTCATTGGTCCCAGCAGTCCCCAACTGGGGGGGGGGGGGTCTCTGAGATGGTATGCGATTATGAGAGCTCCCCCCAACAGAATATTCCAGCTTGTCAAGTAGACAGTCATAGAGGCCATTGTCCCAACAGATCAGCTACAGCAAGAACCTTCTATGGTAGGAAAAAGCACAGGCTTTGGAGGAAGAATCCTGGGCCCCCATCCTGATCCCCTCACTTACTGGGAGCTGTGGGGCCTTGGGTAAGTCACACAATCTCTCTGAGCCTGTTTCCTCCTGCGTAAAATGGGGAAATAACAGCTGCTTTCAACCTTGTTGGTGAAGTCAGCGTTCAGACCGAGATCTTGATGCCTCCAAAGCCATTTGGGTTCATGGCCCTGTGGTTTGTCTCATCACCTCCAAAGTTCTAGAAGTTTCCCAGGGTAGGGTTAAGTCGTATCATTCATTCATTCATTCGATCCAAATATTTATTGGGCACCTACGGTGTGCCACGCACTGGGGAAATAATGCCAAGGAAAAACAAGCCAGGTCTCTGCCTACGTGGAGCTCACATCTGGTGGAGATCGAGTCATTTACTCATTTATTCAATACCGAGCCACCACCACCGCAGGCCCGGCACGGTGCTGGGCTGCGGCCTGTGTATCGTGTTCGCAGAACGCTTTTGCCATCGTTGTTCCATTTGTTCCCTGTGACAATGTGACGAGACAGGAAGTGCTGGGGTTACTACTCCATCTTGTAGATAGGGAACTACAGGTTCAGGAAAAGCAAATGGGAACCTGAGCCGGGAACCAAGATTCTCTTCTCTCGGCAGGAATTCACTGAAGGCCTCCTCTGGGCCAGATGCTGTGTTCACGGTGCGGTGCAAACGTCCAGGCCAGCTGCATGGAGCGGACAGCCTTTGTTTGCCGGCCTGTCACTGTGTTCCTTCGTCCTCTCTGAGACCCTGACTCTCCCTCGCCAGGCCCTCAGCCATGGACCTGTCACACAGCAGGGTGCACATGAACTGATTCCCCGAATTCCAGCCACTCAGCTGTCCCCCTTCACGGCCCAGGAAATCCTTCCTGCACTTGAACTTCTGTACCTTGCAGGCCAAGGCTGGTCCCTCGCGGGGGCTCTTTTGAGTGGACCAGTGCTCAGGGAAGACCGGAACAACGCAGCCTCTCCCCAAATGCCAGTATATGAACCGAAGGCGCGGCAGACCTGCACCAGCAACCAAGCAGGTGTTCACTATGGGCCCCCCTGGGGCTGAGGGGAGGAGCAGGGAGCCAAGCGGATCTTCCAAAGCCAAGGAGGCTAACAAGTAGAGTAGGAGAGGAAGAAAGAGTAGTGAGGGGGCAGAGTGATGAGCCCATCATCATTTCACGGGGAGCGGGGCGGGGGGGCTGGGAGCTGAAGGCAAGATGGGATTCTGGACGGAGGAGCTGCATGGGAGGGGGGATAAGGGCACCAAACACCCAACTCCCATCAGCTTAAATGAGCATTTCCCAGCTGGGCCAGACGGGGCTGACGAATCCAGTCCCCAAACCCCTTCTGAGTACCTCCTCCTCCTCCTCCTCCCCCTTCCTTCCCCCTTCCCCCTCCTCCTCCCCCTCCTCCAGAAAGACCCCTCAGATCATCTGCACGACACCAGAGTGTTCCCTGTATGTCTGCCCAGCTCCTGTATCTACACCCTCCCGTGTCCTGAGCATGCTCTATCCCCTCCATCTCATGGGGTGGGGGGGGGGGCTCCGGGAGGGGGCCGATGAGACTGTGCAGGTTTCTGGAGAGCGCCCCTTCTGCAGGCACAGAGTACCGACGTCCTTCGAAGCTTCCTGCACCTGAGCTCCCCCGGGTCCCAGGCCAGCACCAGCTTCAGAGACCTTCAACTCCACCGGATCCTGACTGTTCCGCAGGTGTTTACAGCCTGTCTCCCGCGCTCCTGGCACATGGCCCTCTGCCTGGACCCTGCCTTCTCTTTCATCCCCTGCCTCTGGTTCTTACCCACGTTATTGCTCTAGCCCTGCTGGCAGTGAGCAGTCTAATCGAAATCATGCTCACTGCAGTTTCGTGCAGGGTTGTGCAGGGTTGTGCAGGGGGATGGGTAGCCTGAAGGACCCCGGGGTAGACCCAGGGGAGAACTCTCTGGTCGAGGGGAGTATTCTTACGCTGTTCGTATAGTTCACTCCAGTGCCTTCCCGAGGAAGAGAAGTTTTGCCTCCACGAATTCACTCATTGCCAGGAGAAGGTAGAGCCACGTCTTTCCTCTTTTCTCTGTCTGGGCTATTCTTCTATTCCCTCAGGTTTCAGCTGGGACATCACCTCCCTGGGGCAAGCCCCTCAGCTTCCCTGGCTGCTCAAATGCTCCGTATATGCTCTCAGGGCATTACGTTCTCCCTTTCCTGTGCACTGATGACCATTGTCCTTCTGACTGCATCGGCGTGGCCATTTAACTGAGGTCTGCTCCCCACAAGATTGCGGGTTCCGTGTGGGCAAGAGCCAGGTTGCCTTTGCTCCCTCTGTATCTTCAGGCTAATGCAGTGGCTGACACATAGCAGGCTCTCAATAAACAGTTGCCGTTTGAACGAGTGAGGCCCGGATGAGGGAAGTACCTGGTGGAAAGCCACCTGGTAGGCGGTAGTCAAGCTAGGACCAGGGACTGGGAGCCCTGGGGCTAACTCCCAGGGTCTAGCTGGGGAAGCCACGCCTTCTTCTCCATCGCTCTGCTCTGCCAGCAGAGTTTGCTACACGGCAGGCAGTGTCCAGGGACTGGGTACAGAGGAGGGTGCCAGCTAGAGTAATGAATCCTACCACAGTCCCCGCTGCGGCTGCTGCCCCTCAGTGGCCTGGCCCTCAGCCTTGGGAGCCCAGTGCTGGCTACACCTTTACCCTTGAAAGGGTGCTCCCCAGGCCCATGCCAAAGCAGAGGAGGGGGGGTCTTCAGTCCCTTGCCGAAAGGGCACAGACCCAGTGGGAAGGAGAAGGAAGAAAAGGAAGAAAAGAGAAGACAGAGCATCCATGAAAAACCTGGGGTGACAGGAGCAGGGCTCATGGGAGGCAGGATATTGGCCTTTTGAGGAGACACCTTGGGAAAGCGACTCACCCACTCTGGTCCTTGGGTTGCCCTGGGGGGGGGGGGGCGGGATCACAATCTCTCTCTTTGGCATCTCTCTCATGGGAAGGGAAGAAATGAAGAAAAGGCCATCTACTGCCCAGACAGAGCCTGGCAGCCTCCCCTGAGCAATCCTGGAGGGCTTTCTGGAGCAGAGGAACTTTCTGGAAGCCACAGGCAGCCTGGCAGAGTAGCTGAGAAGCAGAAGGCAGCCGGCAAGGAGAAGTGGGGTGACCAGACTGTAAGGGAAGATACAAGGGGGGTAGGAATCACCCCTCCACCTTGATCTGTCCGGTCATATCACTGTCCTCTCAGAACCCTCCAGAGGCCCCCATGTCATCCGGACAAAAACCAGAGACCCAGCTCCCTGCCTTCATCCCCTGTCTCCACCCACCCTGACTCCCACCACTCCCCGCCAGACTTCCAACACTTCACCATGCTCTCAGGCGGCTCCCTCCTCCTGGCCGCCCCCCCCCCCCCCCCAGCAAGGCTTTGCTCAAGTGTCACCTTCTCCAGGAAGCCTCCCCTGAGGGTGTTATTTAAAATCACAGCCCTCCCCCCACCCCAGTGCACTCTCCATTCCCTTTACCTTGCTTCTTCCTCCCCGGGGCACTTACAGCCCACTCATTCTCTCCCGAGAAAGTGGACTCCACAGGGCAAGAATAAGGGACGACAGTCTGCTGCTGTCTCATCAGCACCTGGGACAGTGCCTGGCACGTAGTAGGTGCCCCATACTGATGGATGAAATGGCTAAGAGGAGGGCAGGGTCCAAGGGGGCGGGGAGCCTGAGAACAGAGCGGGAAATCACTTCTTCAAGCTCCTTGATCCGCTGGCTGGCGGTAAGGCGGCCCAGAGTGGTTGGTCAGCTCGGGAGTAGTCGCCCAGCACGCCTGTCCCACGCCCTGTGACGTCTGACCCAGCGCTCCCTCCTCTCTCTTCAGAGTCCTCCCTCGGTGCCAGTGCTCCTGGCATCTGGCATCCATCAGTCCTTTCCAGAAGTCCCTGTGAAAAAAAGGGGGGGGGGGCTAAAACAATCCCAGACTGGGGGCAGGCAGGAATGTGTGGGTGAGCTGCTCCTGTCCCCAAGCCCCCTCCTCCCCCCCACAGCTCTGCCCAGAGCTGCCAGCCCCCTGCCTTCACCGCCCCCCAACACCCATGGGCCAGGAGGAGGCTGTTACCAACCACACACAACTCCCAGCTCCGGATTTGAGGGAGGAGGGGGGGAGCTGGCAGGAGGGAAGCAGGCCCAGCAAATGGGACCTGACAGGGGCCGGGCACCTCGGGCAAAGAATGTAAATAAAAATCAGTAAATATTTAGGGGAAATGGAACGGGAAGTGGGAGAGGGAGGGGGGGAGGGGACGTGTTGGATTTCCAACAACATCTGGAGGGCAGCCCCCTCCGCCTCCTCCCCCACATCCCACCCCCTACCTCATGTGGGGGTTTGCAGCGTGAGAGAGGGCGCTGGCTCGCGGGTGCATGTGTCCGCGCCGGGCTGTCTGGATGCGTGTGTGCTTGCGGGCAAGTTTGACGGTCTGGAGCATTTGCTTGGCCGAGCGCACACAAGGCCACTCGCCCCCAGCCCCAAGCTGAGTGCTCCCCTCTGGGTCCTTCCTTCCACAGGGCCCTGCTGTGAGCCAGGGAGTGGACATTCCAGGACAAAAAGACAGGGTCCCTGTCCTCAAAAACGTTTCCAACTGAAAGGATGATGGCAGCTTGACAGCCGTCAGCTCAGGGGACTTTGCACCCAGGCCAGCGGGGAGTGACATGGAAGTAGAGATCAGGGAGGACTTCCAGGAGGAGGAGGATTACGAAAGTGCAGGGAGATCTGGACGAGAAAAGAATGCGTGTGGTGGGGGGAAGTTCATTCTCAGGGAGAGGTAGGACCACAGGCCCTATGGGCAAGGTGACAAAGGATAATGAGCATGGGGACAAAGGGAGTTGACGTTTTGCCTAGCCCCGGGAGAAAAGCTAAACCAAGAGCCCAGCTGTGCAACCAAGGGCACAAGAGGGGACCCTGCAGGATGGGCCAGGCTCTCTGTCACCATCCTTCTCTTCTATAACTTCCTGATGAACCTTTTCCGGGGCAAGGATTATGTCTCGCCCTTTCTCTGTAGCCTCCCCTTCCACCCTGCCAACCAACTCTGGGCCTTGTCCCCAGTTCCTGTCCCGCCGTGGGAGCACGGCTCAGCACCCTGGGGCCTGGGGCGTTCCATTAGTCCTGCTCGCTCACTTTTACCAGGGAGGAAACTAAGGCCCAGAGAAGGGAAGTGACTTGCCCAAGGGTCCGTGGCAGTAAATGGTAGAGCCGGGGCTAGAATCCGGGCCGGGGGCCCCTGCCTCGCGGAGGAGGAAGGGGGATGGATGGAGCGTTCCTCCGGTGCTTTGTGACGCTTCAGGCTCTGCCTTCGCGATTCATCGGGGTCCGGGCTGTTACAGGCAGATTGTGTGCGCTGACCGGGCCCATCTCTGCACACGCGTCCCCACTTCGCTTGCTACTTCCGCAGCCCCTGCTGATGTCTTTGGCTCTGGCCCTTCCCACCTGGGGACATTGGACAGCTCCAGGAGCTCTAGGCACACCTAGAGCAGACACACGGGAGAGTCTTGCCCCAGCCCAGGCCCGGATGAGAACTGAGCACAAAACCTCACGGCACATAAGTGAGGGGACAGAGACATCCATTCGTTTATTTCTTTAACAATCAGATTTCAAGCGCCTCCAGGAGCCTGGCCCCTGGATGCTTGGGGAGCAGGAAGGAACACAAGTGGTTAAAGCGGTGGTGTTCAAACAAGGCTTTGTGGCCTCCCCCCACCCCCACCCCACTTAGATGCTGCCATAGGCGGGGTGGACGGGATGAGGGATGGGAGGCCTCTGCCTCCTGCCCCACCCCTCCCACCCCCTCAGCCAAAGAAGTTTCTACTTTCATCTGCTTTCCCGATCAGACTTCTAGGAAGATTTCATGTGAAGGGTCCTGATACTATTGGGGAAAAAAAAAAAATTGAAAACCACTGTTCTCCTGGGGAAGAGAAGAAAAGCCCCCCTTTCCTGCCCCCCCCAAAGAGAGGTCATTCCTGGGAAAAAAGGAAAGCAGAGAGTGTTTGCCTCTAACTTCAGAGCAGTGGACTCTGGCGTCTTGAGGTTGAGGTGAGATTCTAGGAAGGGCTTAACAGATACTCCAAACATTTCTCTTGCCATCCAGATCGGGCCCTCCTCCTGCCTCCCTGCACTGGCCCACCGCCCCCCACGCCGAGCCGAGAGTGCGAGGTCTCTAAAGAGGGTCCAAGGATTGAAGTGTCATCCTTCTACCTCCTGCCTCCAGGCTGGGGAACAACTGAGCCCTTTGTCCAGCAGGAGGATGCCCAAGGAGTGAGGTCACCCCCAACATGGCTCTCTTTGTCCCGCAGCCAAGGAGACACCGAGGCTGAGTCCAGGCCCTGTCCCAACCCCCTATCCCTAAGGCTTTGGGCACCTCCACACCAAAGAAGGACTTCCCCTTGTCCCTCAGACAAGGAGGGAGGCTGGTGTGGCGGGCACTGGTAGAGGTGGAGAAGTTTCGGGATGGGTACACCCAGAGAAGGGGGCCGAGAAAAAGTCCCCAGCTTACAGGGGGACCCTGCCTCACAAAGGTCTCCAGACTCTCATGTGGCTTGGCCTACAAAGATGGCTCCAAACCCAAAAGGAAAAACTAAGGAGTCTGGGTCTAGAGGCCCCAGTGGCTTGCTTCAACTTGTGACCAACAAGCCTTTGGGAAAAGGGGCTGAGCGGGAAGTCCCCACAGGCGCTGCCCCAGCAGCCCTTCCACAGAGGAAGAGTCTGGGGCCCAGAGGACGGAGGAAAACCTAGGGGTGTCGAAGGCAGGGAAAAGTGTCGATGGCCTGGAAAAGCAACAGAGCTGGAGTGTGAACCAGAGAGTTTCCGAGGAGCCCAGATAGGAAGCCTTCAGGGGGGCTCTGTTGTCGGGATGCGATGAAGGTAGACAGGAGGGGCCCGCTGGAGGAAGGGGTGGTCTAAGTGGAGTTTGAAGGAGAGGTCATCGCGGCGTCGCTAAGCACGAGGCTGAGAATTAACGGCACTGGGTTGTAGTCCTGGCTCTGCCTCTAACTCACCCAGGAAGCCTGGGCTTATTTTCTTTTCTCCGGGCCTCAGTGTCCCCCATCAGGGCAATAAGAGCCTTCTGGAGCCAATGTCCTAGCAGTCCTAAGAAGTTCTAGGAAGCAGGCTACGTTAATGTAGATCTGAGGCGCAGAAGGAGGGGGCCTTTGCAGTCACTGATGAGACGCAGTGCATGGTGGTCGCACAGGAAAAGGACCCCCCCCCCCCCACTCCAGAGCTTCAGCTATTGGAGCAGTTGCCTGTGGAGAGGGAGGGCGCAAAGCCCCGTAGGAGCCAACCCCGACTAGGGGCAGGCCAGGAAGACAGTGGTGCCATTGGTGGAGAGTGCGGCATCCAGAGGCCACCAGCGTTGGGAGTGTAGACGGGTGGGTCCACCCTCAGAGCTGAATGAGTGGCCAGAGAGGGCCAAGAGCATGCCGGGAGCAGGGGCCAGTGACAGGGCATGGAATGGTCTGACCAGGTCAGCCTCTAAATATGGCTTCTCCGACTGGGGAGCTTCTCAGACTTTGGGAGCGCCCTGTCTCCCTGTCCCCCCACCCCCTCACCCGATTCATTCTGGACCAGGCCCCACCCCATCTTGGCGGAATGTTGTGTGAGCTGAGAATAGTCATCGCTGGGGTCAAGGAAGGGAGGGTCACCAGGGACTAATTGCCCTAAATAAATGAGCAATTAAGGCTGTTACAGGAAGTATCCGCGCCCCCCCCCTCCACCCACCACCCCAAAGACCGCCATGGCAACCACTGCTGGCTCCGCCCCAGGAAAGGCGGAGCCACTTGGTTGGCCCACGTGATCACCATTCAAACGGTGGAGGGTGGAGGGGGCGTGGCTTCATTCAAGGAAACCGGAAAGGGTCAAGGCAGAGACTGCACTGAAGGGGACGCAGGGGGGTGACTGGGGTGACCTCTGGCTGAGGATTCTGGGTAGTTGCTCCCAGTCAGTGGAGGAGAGGAAAAGCCTGGAGCCCCCTCCATGACGGCAGCCTGCAGGACAGCTGCCCCCGTGGTAGGGGCTGGGGGCGGCCACCCGGAGAAGTAAACCTTGCCGGGTCCCCATCTCCTCTCAGCACCCCGGCCCCTCCCCCTACACTTCCTGTAATGGCGTCTCCAATGGGGAGACCATTAGTCCTGCTCAGGGCAGCGCCTAAGTACTGTGGCTGATAAATATAACATGAGCCCATCGATTAGAATCCTCTAGTCCTGCAGCAACTCAGCTCCCTAATGGCTCCCCCTCCCCTCCACACACTGACTACCCACCCCCACCCCCCACAGGGGCGACTTTTCTGGCTTACTTGGGGCTGTGAGACAGGCATTGCGAGGGGAGCAGAGCTGGGGGGATGGAAGAAAGCACCCAGGGCCCAGCAGGCCGGCTACTGGGAGACAGGCTGAACCAGTCCGGGCAAGTCTGGGCCCTAAGGGGGCCCCCCCAAGGCCGTCTGTCAGTTGGGGGGGACAAGGCCAGGAGCAGCCCTGGACCAGGCAGAGCCCTCCCCACCCCATCCTCCTGCTCCCCCCCCCCCCCCCCCAATGGACAGCACAGATCCTACCTTTGGGGCCCTCCTGGTGACTTCTAAAAGAAGTCTGCAGTGAAAGCCCCTTAGACCCCACCACGGGGCCCTCTTCTTCCCTGGCCTCTCTCAGCCACCCCCCTTCCCCCGCCGCTTCTGCCCCAGCCCAGCAGAACCATCCCTTCTTTGCCTCCCCCAACCCTGATGTCCCCGCCTTCATTTCACCCGTCTTGAGGATGCCCACATCCCTGGTCAGGGTGGGAGCCCTGAGCGCAGGGGCCGCGTCTCCCCCGCCAGCCTGGGGCCCCCTGAGCGGTTAGGGACTGTCTCCTCTAGGGCAGGGAACTCGAAGTCCTGAGATCTCAAGTCCTCCCCAACCCCCTGAATCCAGTCTGGGAACTGCATGCTGCCGGGTGGGCCGTCCAGAAGGTAATCAGACCAATTAGCCCTTTAGACTGGGAAGCATGAGTCCTGGGAGCTGAGACAGCAGAGCAGGGGCAGCGCGCACACCTCCCCCCTACCCGAGACCCCTCCAGGCTCTGGCCAGCTGCTCGAAGACACCCGGAAGGGCCTTGGCGAGAGGCATAGGAACAGCTCCTGCCTGGGCGCCAGAGGGGGCTCCGGTGGCTGAAAGGGGAGGGGGGGGAGGGGCGGCCCAGGCCTGGGAGGGGGCTGCGGTTTTGCAGAACCGTGTCTCTGGGCAGAGGCTGCCCACAGAATAGTCTAACAGGAAGGCTGAGCCAGGCTGGCTGCAGCCAGGAAGTTAATCCTTAATGTGCCTCTGGCCTCGCTGCTGTGCAAATTCACCACTTAAACACTCCAGGCTGGTGGGGACAAGCCACAGAGCCCACACTCCGCAGGGTGGGGTTTGGTACCAAGCTGAGTACCCAGGATGCTGCGTGTGCTGCAGGGGTGCCCGGCCGCCTGAGTGGCTGTGTGTAAGAGGAGTGGCTGGGCGAGAGGCCAGGGCTGGGTCTGCCCCCCCTCCATGGGGTGGACAGCTGTGTCCCCCACCCCTACCCGCACCTCTGTGCCTACCCAAAGTCTCTGGTAGGCATTTCAACAAAGGAAGGTGTTTGGGGGGGCGCCTGGGTGGCTCAGTCAGTTAAGCGTCCAGACTCTTGGTTTCGGCTCTCAGGTCATGATCTAGTGGTTTGTGAGTTCGAGCCCCACGTTGGGCTCTGTGTTGTCAGTGTGGAGCCTGCTTGGGATTCTCCCTCTCCCTCCCTCCTTCTCTCTCTCTCTCTCTCTCTCTCTCTCTCAAAATGAGGAAATGAAAATTTTAGAAAAAAAAGGAAAGAACTGTGTTTTTAGGGGTTGGGAAGTCCTGCCTTTAGACACACCTAGTCGCGGCTGTAGAGTTGGTGGCTAGACCGCAAGAAGAACTTCCTTATGAGTGTTGAGTGGTCACCACAGTGACCATCCTTTAAGGAAGTGAAAGATTCCCCTTTAAAGAAGTTTCTGGAAGGGAAGCTGGCTCTGGGGGAGATGGCTGAAGGGTGGTAAGGGGGACGGGCAAGCAGGTTATGCTTCTAAGATACCTCTGCTCTGGCCGCCATAACAAAATGCCACAGACTGGGTGGCTTAAACTGTAGAAATCTATTTTCTTGCAGTTTTGGGGGCCAGAAGTTCAAGAGCAAGGGTCTAGGCATTTCAGTGTCTGGTGAGCGTGCTCTTTCTGGCTTGCAGATGGACTGCAAGAGGGAGTTATTTGGGGTCTCTGTCTTTTTTTTAATATTAATTTTGAGAGGGAGAGAGAGAGAAAGAGCATGAGCGAGGCAGGGGCAGAGAGAGAGAGAATCCCAAGCAGGCTCTGCACCATCAGTACCCAGCCCGACATGGGGCTCGAACCCACGAACCATGAGATCATGACCTGGGCTGAAACCAAGAGTCGGATGCTCAGCCAACTGAGCCACCCAGGCGCCCCTGGTGTCTCTTTTTTTTTTTTTTTTTAATTTTTTTTTTTAACGTTTATTTATTTTTGAGACACAACGTGAACGGGGCAGGGGCAGAGAGAGAGGGAAACACAGAATCGGAAGCAGGCTCCAGGCTCTGAGCCATCAGCCCAGAGCCCGACGCGGGGCTCGAACTCGCGGACCGCGAGATCGTGACCTGAGCCGAAGTCGGACGCTTAACCAACTGAGCCACCCAGGCGCCCCCCTGGTGTCTCTTTTTACAAGGGCACTAATCCTCTGGGATCGGGGCCCCACCCTTATGACCTCATTCTACCTCGATTATCTCCTTATAGGCTAAGTAGAGATATTTCCAAGTATAGTCACATTAGGGATTAAGGCTTCAACATACGAATGGGGGTGGGAGTGTTGCCGTTCAGCCCATAGCACCAGGTAAGGAAACCCCCCCCATTTTCTCCATATCGCACCCTCGGCAGAGAGAGAGAGGGAGACACAGAATCCGAAACAGGCTCCAGGCTCTGAGCCGTCAGCACAGAGCCTGACGCGGGGCTTGAACTCACGAACCATGAGATCATGACCTGAACCAAAGTCAGATGCGTAGCTGACGGAGCCCCCCCAGGCACCCCTCATTTTCCCCTTTCAACTCCACAGGCCGACTATCTCCCACCCATCGCCGCCCTCTGGGAGGGCCCCCACTCTGTCTCCCCACCTCTACTCCCTCCTTTCCCAGCCTCCTCTTCTCCAGCTTTTCGCAGCCTGGGCCTGGGGCAGGGCAACAGAGAGGCCTGTTCCCTCAATAGCCTGAATTCAGCCCCCAGCCCGGGCTATATTTAGCCCTGTGCCTCAAACACTAGACAAAGCCACTTTCCAAGGGGCTGGCGGGGACAGAGTTGAGAGGGGGCTGCCCTTCCTGCCCCTTCCCCTTCCTGAAATGGATACCCCTCACTTGCCCTTCTGGGGTTACTAGGAAAGCTGTTCACGGGGCCATGGGCTAAGACTTTGTGTGGCTCGCATGCTATTTCTGGATTATCCGCTGGGAAGGGAGCTCTGAACCCCCTGCCCCAGCCTGAATGAGCATATTCTGGAGTAGTTTTTCTTTCTCGGCCTGATTGCACATGAGGATCGGTGCAGGTCTTGTCCGCGGTGGACAAGACTCCAGGTCGGTACTTCCAAGCTGTTTGGGTAGCAAAAGATTCCCTCAGGCTCCAAAAGCAAGAGGTTCTGGTGCTCACCAACCCTGTCTCTGCTTTATTCTTAGGAGAGGATTTTGGCTTCTTGAGATTCATTTCCTGTGGAGGGATGGCCGGGTACGCCTCCTCCCTTCACCGCCCCACCTGTCCTCACCCTCGTACATGCGCACACACACGTCCCGGATCGCAGTCCGAGGTCGGCAGGATCAGTGTCCCGGAATGTGTCCCAAGTCCTATGGCCAAACTGTTCCCATCAGGAACAACTCTCAGTGCTCAGCTCTCATTTCCACCAAAGGAGCTGTGTCCACTGGCTCCTTCAGCATCAACAACCGTCTCCCCGATTTCCGCTGTGAGAAATCCCCAGGGTCCCCCGTCATCAGAAATTCTTTCTCACGTCCAACCTAAATTCTTAGGATTCACTTCGCTGAGAGCATCTTATGTATAATTCAGTCCTTGCCTTTACTTAAAGCTCTTCGCCGGTTTCCCTCTGTCCATAAGAGAAAATGCCGGGTCCTTGGAGGGGCATCAAGGTCCAGCAGGATCTCAGAGGCTCTGCCCCTGTGTAAAGCCTCGTCTCCTGCTCTCGCTACCCCCCATCTAACACTAACACCAGACCCAGAACCTTCCCGCTACAAAAACACACACCGCTTCCTTGATGTTGCTTCCTCTACGCTAGAGCAGTTTACATCTGCTGTTCCCTCGCTGGGATGGCTTTTTATCTTTTCTTTGCCCGTCTCCCTTACCGGCTCCTATTTAGCTTTCAAGTCCCAGATAAGGTCACCTCCTCCAGGAAACCCTCCTTACTCCTCCAGGCGCAGTAAATGTATCGGAAGCTGTTTGTACAGGCCCCTCCCCCGTGTCTATTACATGGTGTGTGTCTATTACATTGTGTGTGTCAATTACATTGTGTGTGTCAATTACATCGTGTGTGTCCTGTCTACTTCTTCTACTGTGAGGAAGAGGCAGCCCATTAGATCTTTATAACTTTGGTACAGGAGCCAAGCACCCGGCAAGGGAGAGAAGGAATAGCGATAAACAACGTTTATTGTATTCCGGATGTTTTGTTGAAGGTATTTTTTAGATGCGATTTAACATTTAAATCAGTAGACTTTAGGGGCGCCTGGGTGGCTCTCAGTGGGTTAAGCATCTGACTCTTCATTTTGGCTCTGGTCATGGTCCCAGGGCCATCCATGACTGCTTGGGATTGTCTCTCTCTCTCTCTCTCTCTGCCCTCCCCCACTCATTCTCTCTCTCTCTCTCTCTCTGTCAATAAACACATACATTAAAAAAATAAAAAATCAGTAGACTTTAGGTAAAGCAGGTTATCCTCCATAATGTGGGTGGGCCTCACCTAATTAGTTGAAGACCTTAATGGAACAAAGACTGACCTTCCCTGAGCAAAAAGGAATCCTGCCAACAAAGTGCCTTCTGGACTCGAACGGCAAGGCCTCCCTGGGTCTCCAGCCAGCCAGCTTACCCTGCAGATTTCCGATTTACCACTTCCTTGACATAAATCTCAACCTTTCTCCTTCTCTGCCACACACACACACACACACACACACACACACACACACAGTTCTGTTTCTCTGGAGAATCCTGACTAGTACAATGTGTCCGATAATACTCCAACAACCCTATAAGGTAAATGCTGTTGATAGTCTGGATTTACTAAGAGACTATTTAATTCAACTCAAGGTCGCCAAGTTTCAGCTGAAGCCTGCCTACCTCCAGAACCTAAATTTTGGCTGCTATACTATGTTGCAGAGGAAGCAAGTATGTATGTGAACATACGTGTACGTGTGTGTGTGCGCGTGTGTGTGTTGGGAGGGTGTTTTATTGATTAAGGGTCTGAGGCTCAGAGAAGTGAATCCACTTCCTCAGGATCACACAGCGAATCACGGCAGAGCCGGGGTTTGGACTCAGAGCTCCAGAGCTCGGGTTCTTTACCACTGTACTCTACTGAGCTCATTAGATGGAAGCATGGAATTAATGAATGAGCAACTTAATGACTCCTAGGAAGAAATTCCCTAGAATCACCTCTTCATCGACACATCCTTTTTCTTTGGTATCAATCTCATCTTTCTACTGTCTCTGTTACCTTTATCAGCTAGAATCCCTTCTAGGAGCCAAGCAACCATTGGTCCCGGCCCACATGGCCTCTTGCAGAGATGAGGAAATCATTCCCGGGGTTCTGCTTCGGATGAATGAATCTCGGGGGGCGGGGAGCAGTACTGCTTGGGTCCGGATCCCAGCTCTACCCCTTCCTATTTCTATGACCTTGAGCAGGTTGCTTACTCTCTTCAAGCTTCGGTCTTCTATGTTGGGGATCATCACGGCACCTCTCTCCTGGGACCATTAGAGGATGAAATGAGGAAATGCACGTTAAGACCCGGCACAATAGTTGGGGCGCCTGGGTGGCTCAGTCGTCTGAGCGGCCGACTTCGGCTCAGGTCATGATCTCACACTCTGTGAGTTCGAGCCCCGCGTCGGGCTCTGTGCTGACAGCTCGGACCCTGGAGGCTGCTTGGGATTCTGTCTCCCTTTCTCTCTGCCCCTCTGCTGCTCGTGCTCTGTCTCTCTCGGTCTCAAAAATAAATACGAATATTAAAAAAAGGCTACAACAGTAAAGGCTCAGTAGATGTCAGCTAGTGAGCCGGGGGGGCCCCCCGGGGGAGCCAGTGGTATTAGGGCAAGTGAACTTCCTGGCTCCAACTTCTCTTCACCCTGCTGGAGGGTAAGGGACGTGGCTCCCTGGGCACTGACCTTGATGAGGGGAGAGAGTTTTCCCGCCTTACGGAATTTCTTTGCGAAAACTGAATCGAGCCTAGGGCAGGCAACCCCTCGGTCACTCCAGGAAGACCCGAGCGGGAGACAAGAACTCTGAGAAAGACGAGAACTCTGGGAAAGACGGAGAAGGTGTCCAAGAGATGGTCCAGAGGCTGAGGGTTGAGAACGCAGGGAAGGAGGCCAGGGCGTCCGGGCCTGTGGGGCCGCGACGAGAGCTCTGGCAGACCGTCCCCTGGACGGCTGCGCGCCCCGTCTCCACCTCCCTGCCACGGCGCCGTGGGTGCTGTGCTCCAACCTGGCGGTGACCCCTACCGCGTCCCAGCCTCGTGTCTTCCTCCTTGGCCCTGGGACAGACCCTTGATGGCACCATTCCCTGGTGGGCGCCAAGAGGACAGAGAGCGGGAAGAGGGGACCTTTGTCCAAGCCCCCAGCAGCAACCACTCCTCGGGTCAGGGCCAGGCCGAGGGACTGGTACGCGCAGCCCCCTCCCTTCGTCCTTCCCTGCCCCTTGAGGAATTCGTCCTGAGCCTGGCGCTCAGCTCCAGTTCACAGAGGGGGCTGTGTCCTGCCACCCGTCCCCTCTGAAGCCCCCATTGTCAGGCTGGGGGGCTGGGGGGCAGGCTGGGGCCATGTCTCAAAGGCCTAATGTTCTCAGAGGTGGGAAGGCCGAGGGGTCTCCCGGAAGCACTAGGCCATGGGACACCTGGCTCTCCGCCTCTGTGCCCAGAGCCCTGGCTGGCCGGAAAGAAGGCCTCCCAGGAAGCAGGACCGATTCGGGGACATCCTCTGCATTTGCCTGCCTTGTATCAAGCTGTTCCCTCGGCCTGGCAGATAGGCCAGAGAGAATTTTCAAAAACACGAAAACAAGCAGATGGTTAAAATAATACAAGCTAATTTTATAAAGTCCGACGGAGAGAGCCAGGCACCGGATGCTACGGGTTTTATCACCGTCCCAGCCCAGCGGTGAAGTAGATGTGATTACTGTCATCATGCCGTTGCAGGTGAGAGGTTAGGTCACCCGCCCGGGGCTACACGGGCAGTAAGGGGCAGAGGCGGCCGAACCCAGGCAGCTTAGTTGGAGAGCCCGTGTGGGCAATGACTACGAGAGCCAGGAATGGAAGAAATTTACGGGGAGACTAAGGGAGTTGACGCCCATTTACCCCCTCGGCGCCTCCAAGGGCCCC
Organism: Panthera leo; assembly: GCF_018350215.1. Lineage (NCBI taxonomy): Eukaryota > Metazoa > Chordata > Mammalia > Carnivora > Felidae > Panthera > Panthera leo. The sequence goes on from NC_056692.1 coordinate 35,792,009, forward strand.
ACAGGTCTCCTGATCGCAGCTGAAAACATTGTTCGAAATCTTTTCCCTGGATCCGGGTGTGGTCTCCAACCCAAGGCTTTTAGGTTGCTTTCGTCTGGGGCCCCCTCGGGGCAAAGGACAGTGGGCTCTTCTCCCTTTACTGCAGCTCCACTGGCTTCTACCAGAGGTCCCTCCAGGCTGGGCGGAGTTGGGGGGGCGGGGTGGGGAGCACTAGTGGATTGTTTTTCCGGGGGCACAAAGCCAGCACTGCTGGAGGGAGCACCCACGTGTGGTCCTTTGCAGAGCGATCTTCCTAGCAGCCCCGCCCCCCACCATCGGGGTGGGGGTGGGGGGGGACTCTGTTTGGAGCCAGCCCCTCAGGCCTCTGGCTGTCCCGGGTGAAGGGAAAGCCTCCTGCTGGGAGGGATGAACTTGAGTTTGGGGGGCAGCCAGGAGCCACTTGGCTCAGGACACAGCCACCGAGCGGGTACTTACCTGGGGCGTGGTGCCAGGCTGGGGTGGTAGCGGGCGCGGCCCAAAGATGCCCAAGGGATCCAAGACACCATTCTGTGAGAAGGAAAAGACCCATCCTGGGCTGGGGGGGCGGGGGGGGGGGTGGTGGTGCGCCTGGGTGGCTCAGTCGGTTGGGCATCCGACTTCCGCTCAGGTCCTGATCTCGCAGTCCGTGAGTTTGAGCCCCGCGTCGGGCTCTGTGCTGACAGCTCGGAGCCTGGAGCCTGCTTCGGATTCTGTGTCTCCCTCTCTCTCTGCCCCTCCCCTGCTCATGCTCATGCTCTGTCTGTCTCTGTCTCAAAAAGAAATAAACCTTAGAAAAAGAAGGAGAAAAAAAGAAGAGAAGACCCATCCCGGGCCGTCCAGGGCAACGTGGACAAACATTGTAGGGCCTTGTGCAGGGCAGGCCTGCCCCACATGGGGGACTCTAGGAACCAGGGGGGGCGGGCAGAGGGGAAGAAGTATTGCCTTGAGGTTCATCATCAAGTACACTCAGCGGATTATCTCCAGTGTGCGGAGAAGGCTTACAAAATCCAGGATGACCTCCCAGAAGAGGCAGGCATTGCCCTAGGCTCAAAAGAACGAGCAGGCTGGGGACAGAGTTGAAGAGGGAGAGGATTCCAGGTGGAAGAGGCCAACTGGTTGGCGCGATTTGGATGAAGATAAATCAATAAAACAAACCCTAGCCCCGAATAGTTGTCCCAGGAGGGTGGGAGGTACGCTCAGGTCAGCTTTCAGGTTCTGGCTGAGGAGTTAGACCTGGGTCTGCATCCGGCCTTGGTCCTTTACTGGCTGTGTGGCCTTGGGCCAGTGACTTAACCTCTCCCAGCCTCAGTTTTGTCATCTGAGAAATGAAGAAAATAATCATGGCTTCCACGCATGAAGCAAGGTCAGCTCTGAGAAGTAGGTGTCCGGGATACGGGCCCAGCCAGTGCCTGTTCTTCTGACAATGGCACATTCTCCTTAAGAGGCCCCTAAAGAGATCGGGAGGGGTGGTTCTCGAAAAGAGATCCCCCAGTGGGTGATGGGCATCGAGGAGGGCACCTGTTGGGATGAGCACGGGGCGTTGTATGGAAACCAATTCGACAATAAATTTCATTAAAAAAAAAAGAGGTCCCCAAGCGACTCTTGAGTCATGGAAAACATAGGAGACGTCCTTTGCCCTGTTCTCCAACAGAACTACTGAGGAAGGAGATGACCCACCAAGGGTCATCGTAGCCCATGGTCCCCATCGATGACTCCTGCTGCTAATCTGTCAAAAAGTCCTGTGGAGCCTTCTCAAATACGTCTCCACTGCAGCACCAAAGCAGTAACCTCCTCAGTGCTCTCCCTGTCCTGGTCCCTCCTCTCCCCAAACTTTATCCCTCCTATGGCCCCGTATCGACCCCTCAGAGCAGACAGATCATGCCTCTCTCCAGCTCAAAAGCCTTCCATGGCTCCCCTCGTCCAGAGCGTAAAACCCAACGCCTTAGCCTGGCACCCAAATCCAGTCCTCCGCTCCCCAATCCCAGCCTGCCTCTCCAGCCTCCTCTTCCACGTGCCAGACCCTCCAATCACACTGGGTCAACCACCTCTAGGACCTGGCATAGCCTTTGTACGGCCCTGCCTCGGAGCCTTCTTTTACAAGCAGCCCCCTGTCTTCCCTTCCACCTGGCACGTCTTTTCTCCTTTCCCTGATGGCTGAATCCTAGATCTGCTCCGGGTCCCGGTTCCGCCATCTCCTCCTCCCTGGAGCCCTCCCAGACTCCACTGCGGAGCAGGGACCATGGCTTGCTCAGAGGGGTCTCCTTCCGTAAACGGGGTGGGGATATGGAGGAAAACTGGGGGCCACGGTGCCCGGCTGCCCAGAGGACCGCTGGGGACCACGCTTGGGGCAGAGATGGCTGCTGGGAGAGGCTGGAGGAGAGCAGGGTGCGGCTGAAGAATCCTCCATGGAGGCTGGCATGGGTGCCCGCTGCCCAGATAGAGCCCAGGCGGCGCGGTGTTGGCACAGCTCCGCTGCCGGAGATGAGGGTGAGACAAACAGCAATTAGCCAAGCACAGGCTGGCACAGGCTGGGCTCTCAAGGCTAATTACCAATTAGATGGGGCCGGGCGATTAGCGACATGAAAGAGACAGTCAGCAAATAGTCACTGGCGTGGCCTAGCGGAAGCGGGGGGGGGGGGGGGGGGGGGGGGGGGGGGCGGGGAGGGGTTGTCTCTGTTCCTGCCAACAGGCCTGGGCTCCTGGTGGTTGGTGCGGTCCTGGTAGGAGGAGGGGGTTCCCAGCAAGGGAAGGGCTGAGCCTCCTGGGCTCCCTGGGACAGATTCGCCTTCTTTTTCTTTTTTTGATTTCCAGAGTCACCTTCAGAGTGGGGCTCACGGCATCTCTTCCTGGCTTGTGTCGGGGTGACGGGTGATGAGGGCGCCCACACCCTTGGCCAGGTGAGCCCGGGAGGACCTCAGAGCAGTCAGGCACCAGACGCCCAGTGGGACACATTTGTATCTTGAGCCGTGCCCGGCCCTGTCTCGGGGCTTTCTGTCTTTGTCTCTGCTTCTCTTTGGGTCTCATTCTCCCTCCCTCCCTGAACTCCACACTCCACGGTCCTCGCTGCACCGAGGGTGGGGCCTCCCCACCGCAGGAAGAGCTGAGATCAGACATACAGTGACTTCCTGACGACCAAGGCCTGGCCGCGCCGAAGGGGCGGGCCGTCCCTGAGTGGGAGAAGGTGGGAATGGGGAGCGGGCCCCTCGCTTTAGGAAGCCTGTGGGGGAAAACAGTCCTGTGTGTGAATGGTCCCTGCGGGTGGATCCTAGGACCCCGCATCATCCACCTTCAGGGCCCAAATCAGTCAAAGTCAAGAGTTCGGTCACTAAACCGCCCCCGGGGCCATCCACTTCTCTCTCTAGTCCCTCATCTGGTTGAAGCAGGTGGCCCAACCTGCTGAGATACTGGTGACCAAATCTCCCCACCTTACAAAAGCCCAGATGAGCCTCCCCAGGCTGGTGGGGGGGGGGGGGGGGTTGGGGACAGGCAGACCAATGTAACCTGTCTCAGCACTACCTAGGGGATCCCTACTGTAGACTAGACCCTCTGGGACCCCCAGAGATTAGAAGGGAAAAAAAATGCTGCTCTCCCAGAGAGGGGGATTCAGAGCTGGGTTTGGTTGTGGAGAGGCACTCCGTGAGGACAGAGAATTCAGTGAGACAGGGCAGATGGTTCCATAAGGCGAGGTGTTCAGTGAAGGGGAGAGAATTTCTTTGAGGGGGGCGGTTCGGGAGGAAGATGACAGCCCAGATCTGGAAACAAGTTTTAGGAATGCAAAAGACCCGGGCAAAAGACCTGGTTTGCCAATCTCTGCGTACCTTTGGCAGCCCCCACCACAAACACAGCCCGCACAGGAGATCAAAGCACCCTGGGCTCTCATCCCAGTGTGGGTGGGGCTCCAGGGGCGGCCCCTGCCCCCAGGGACAGGTGCCACAACCCTGCTTCCCCTTGCCGGCGCTACGTCCGGAGCCCCGGAAGGTGGGGAGATTCTGCCTCACCAGCTCTGGGAAGGAAAGAATGGAGCACCTGCCAGCAGGAACGCGGAAAGAGCGAGCGGAGGAGGGGCTGGTATTAATTCTGTTGGGCTGTCCTGAGGGCAGGTGTGTGTGTGTGTGTGTGTGTGTGTGTGTGCGCGCCCGCGCACGCTGGGGAGCCTTGGGAGTGGATGCGCCTCTGTGAGGATGGCCGTGTCTGTTTGGGCTTGTGGGTTTACGGTTGTGTGTGTGCAGTTGTGTGAGCCAGCGCCTTTCCCCAACAAGCGGCCCAGGGAGTTTCCCCGTCTCCCTCCTGCTGCGGTCAGAAGGCCAGTGGCCAGCCCAGTGGTCAACCGACATCTCTGGGCTCTGAACTCACCCTTCAGCTATGCCCCCCAGGACAATGGGGCTCTTTCTGCACAAGATGGGCATGAGGGACCCTGTCATAGACTTGTGACCTGAGCGACAGCGCTGCCCTAGGGTACACCCCAGTCTTGGTCACACTTGAGGACACTGCCTGGCCCGGAGCCAGAGTAGACCAAAGAGAAAGAGCGGGTCTCCTTCCCGCCTGTGTCAGGAAGGCTTCCTGGAGGAGGGGACCAGTGTTCTCCCCAAGCTCCCGGACACACCCCGGCCTCTAGCGTTCTGGTTGGCATGCATGCACGGGGTGGGGGTGGGGGGTCCCCTCCGTGACGTCAGGAGCCTGAACAGGCACCGGACCTGGAGCTGACCTGTCTCCCGGCGTGCACACGCTCAAGCGCCGGCAGGTCAAGCCCAAGTGGAGAGCTGGGAGGTTCAGCTAGAGGGAAAAAAAATCAGCCAGGTCTGTTGGGAGACGGAAGGGAGCTGAGTTTGGAGGAAGGAGATGGAAGGAGATGCGTCCGCGGCCTCCCTGGAAGCCTTAAGCTAATGACTCAGCCCCTGCTCCCCTCCTCGCTAAATCTCCCACTGGGAAAGCTCCCCTCCCCTCACTGAAGGAAGGGTACATCCGATGGGGGAGTTTGCCCCAGTTCATACCCTCTCCCCAAAACAGAGACCAAGGCAACCTGGTGAATAGCCTTTGAGGGGGAGGGGGCAGATCAGGAAAGGGTCCAACCCATCCAGAGAAGACTAGGCAGGCTTCCTGGAGCAGGGGAGGGTAGAGCTGGGCTGGAAAGGTGAGGGAGCTACCTTGCAGGGGCTCAGAGGAGGATGGGGGTGCAGAGAAGAGCTTCTGGGGTGATCTCCTTCCCCGTTATCTGGAGCCCCTCCAACACTGGCACAGAGAGAGGCCAGCCTCCGCCCCGAGGCAGCACAGCTCGGGAGGTGGCCTGGCACAAGGTTTTAGCCCAGGTTTCTGACTCGGCACCACAGCCCTTTCCCTTCCTCTTCCCCCTTCCCTTGCAGCCCACACCCCCCGGGCAGCCCCTGAGAGATCAGTGGGGGGCAGGAAGCGAGGTTCCAGCCGCTCTGCGCCCTCGGCCGGACAGCTGTTCTGCGCAGCTGCTGGGGGCTCTGGGGGCTGTGGCGGATTTGATTTGATTCAGGCCCCAAAATAGCCGTCCTAGCAGGAAGCAGCCCCCCTTCCACAGCCCCTCCAGGACTCTGCATCCGGGGGTTGAATTGACACCTTAGAGGTTCTGCCCCCTCCTCCTTCCCTGCGCTCACCCCCTGGTCTTCCCACCCACTCCATTTAACCCCCCTTAGCTCGGGACCATTCCCTCCTCCCGCTTCCCCTCCTCCAGGAAGCCCGCCCTGGTCACCCCTTCCCCGCCAACTGTGTGTGTAGCAGTCCTTTGCCCACACACGATCCTCAGCCCCTCCTCCGCTCCAGCCCGGCTCTTGGGGAGGGTGGGACAGTGTGGGGGGGGCGGGGAGCAGTCTAGGGCTAGGGGCCTGTGGCCAGGCACGGGCGGGCTGCGAGGGCACACAAAGACGCGGGCTGCCCTGGCCTTTGATGAGTAATGGCTGTTCCCTGGAGCCACGATTCCACTCGGCCGCCTAGGCCCCCAGCCCCCGCCCCCCTCGGACTCCTCAAATAAGACTCGTTTTTGTTCTGAGGACACAATGCGAGAAAATGTCACCCGGGGGGCGTGCCCCCTGGCCCCAGCCCTGACAACCGGAGCTCTTAATCACCCGGCCTCCTTCCTCCCCAGCTTCCCTCTCCAGCAGCTGGCTGAGCTGGGGGAGGGGGTGAGACTAGGGGTAGGGGGACAGTTACCACCTTCTGGGGCCGAGACTACTTCCAGCTTGAAAGTCTAAGGCCTTCCTGTTTCTCCCTCCCTGGGGTGGGGCCCCTGCACCACCCTCTCCCAAAGGCTCAGTGCTTGGCTCCCCTCTCCATCAAAACCTGCCAAGGTCCCTGGAGCAGGAGAGGTGGAGAGGAGCCTCCGAAATGCACCAAAAGCTGTAGAAGGGGGCTGCCCTCCAGACACCTAGGCCGACGCTTGGACAAGTGCAACAAAGAAAGAACATGGTGGCGAGTGACGGTGGGGGAGGAGGGAGCAGAAGTCATCTCTTTGGCAAGGCTCCCTGGAGGCTCCTGCAAGGCCCCAGCAAGGCCCCAGCAGGGCAAGAGCCTTCCGTGCAAAGGCCCTGTGGCCCGTGGTAGTGTTAGAGTGGTTTCCAGGGGGAGCCCCCCCACCCCCTCCCACACACTCCATTATCGCCCGAAGCATCCCTCTTCGCCTGTCTCATATAAATGCAGTCTAGGGGCGCCTGGGTGGCTCAGTCGGTTAAGCGTCCGACTTTGGCTCAGGTCATGATCTCACACTCTGTGAGTTCGAGTCCCGCGTTGGGCTCTGTGCTGACAGCCCGGAGCCTGGGGCCTACTTCGGATTCTGTGTCTCCCTCTCTCTGCCCCTCCCCTGCTCATACTCTGTCTCTCTCTATCTCCAAATAAAAAACATTTAAAAAAATTTTTTAAAAATGCAGTCTAAATAAAAATGGTGTGCTTGCTATGGGTACAGCTTTTATAGAGGTTCCCCGACCCTACTTCCGGTAAACTGACTGCTCCCCTCCCCTTCCAAGACCTTCTATCTAGAAATTCTGGAATCTTCACCACGGAGGTCTTTTCCTTTCTTGATCCTCTCACATCTCATACACCAGCCAATCTGGTCTGCTCTCCTTGCCAAACCTATGCCAAACCACCCTCTTTCCTTCCCTCCGCTGCCACCCCTCCAGCTCACCCCGTCTGGTCATTTTTTGCCTCGTCAGCCGCCTCTGTCTGGCTGCCCCGCCCCACTTTTTGCCCCCTACGATGCATTCTCCGCAAAGCAGACCCAGCGATGTTTAGAAAATGAAAATCACATTATGTCACGCCCTTGCGTGAAAGCCTCCCAGGACTTCTCATTGCGTCGAGACTGCAACTCAAGCGCTCCTGTAAGTAGATGTAGGCAGAAAGGAAGAACCGCACGAGGTGAACGTTTGGGGTCGTCACCGTGCGAAGGGAGAGCCCCAGAACAAGGTCAGACGGTAGCGACTACCATGAGAAGGATGACACTCCATCACTCTGAGGGGTCTGAGCTCATGGATGAACGTGGGGTACCTGAGATCCAGTAAAGGAAAAAAAAAAAAATCCAAACTCCTTATTTGGGTCCACAAGGCCCCAGCTGGTCTGGCCTCCCCGGCTTCTCCCCCTTCCCCCACCTCATCACCTGCCACTCTGGCCTTTCCCTTGCTCCCTGGGCTCCAGCCGAGGAAGAGGGAAGATTTCAACCCAGTGCACAGTTTCCCAGGCCATTCATATGTTTATTCACTCATTCAAACTCATATGTTGTATCCTACCGCCCGGCGAGCATCGATCAGAGGTGGAGATGGGAGCTACACAGGGACTTAGAGTCCAGTGGGGGGAGATAGAGGGATACAGAGAAGTGTGACAGGAGCCCCGCCTGGGGTACTTGGGAAAGGCTTCCCCCCGCCTTGAGCTGTGTCTTCAGGGAGGAGTCTAAGTTCACCAAGCAAACACCGGGGTCAGAATTCTTGGCGGAGGGGACGATGTCTGCAAAGGCAATAACCCTGAAAGAACACACACTGATCGGGGGCGGGGGGTGGGAGGTGGGGGGTGGGGGGGGATTGGGGAAAAGGGTGGGATGGGTGGATCGAGGACCGTGCTGGGAGATGCGCTTGGACTGGGAAGCAAGGGTCAGGCCATGAATGCACGTGGAAACCTCATTAGGACTTTGGATTTATCTTCTCGGCCACAAGGCCACAGCCAAGATTTTGAAGCAGAGATGTGCATAATCAGATTTGTGTTTTAGAAAAAGCTCTCTGGCAGCAGCACAGATGGGTGATAGATTGGAGAGAGGACAGACTGGAGTCAGAGAGACCAACTGGTTCCGGAAAGAAATGATGCAGGCCCAAACTAGGGCAGGAGCAGCAAGAGGGCGAGAAGTGGGCACGCTCCTCGTGTACGCGTGGCTGGACTTTTGGTCACGTGGGAGGGAAGGGGGAAGGGCAAGAAGGCAGGTATTGATGGGAACACCCAGACCTCGGGCGTGGCTGATTGGGAGGGGGCCGGGACCCCCCCTGACATGCACAGTCCAAGCAGAAGAGTGGCCTGGAGTCGGGGCGTGTGTTAGGTGTGCAGGTGCCTGAGAGGTGTGCGGGCAGAGAGCCTGCTTAAGAGCAGGGAAACCCAATCTGTACTTGGAATGAACTGTGGATTGAGGGGCCCAGGTGATGCCAAGAGCATCTATCTTTTTTTTTAAAAAATTTTTTTTTTTTCAACGTTTTTTTTTTATTTATTTTTGGGACAGAGAGAGACAGAGCATGAACGGGGGAGGGGCAGAGAGAGAGAGGGAGACACAGAATCGGAAACAGGCTCCAGGCTCCGAGCCATCAGCCCAGAGCCTGACGCGGGGCTCGAACTCACAGACCGCGAGATCGTGACCTGGCTGAAGTCGGACGCTTAACCGACTGCGCCACCCAGGCGCCCCCCAAGAGCATCTATCTTGACAGAGGTCACCAGTCTCCTGGAGATTCTGCCTCTTACCCCCCCCCCCAACCCCGCACACACACACACACACACACACACACACACACACACACACACAGGAATGTCTCTAAGTTGGAGCAGAGAGGGGGGAAAGGAGGCAGGGAGCTCTGCAGGGGGAAGGGCTGGTGTGCACCTGCAGAAGTCAGGGAAGGGCAAGGCTAGAGGGGAAAGGGGAGTCCTGGGAACCTGCGAACTGCAGGACCCCCATGCTGACGGAATCCTTGCTTTCACTGGAGCATGGGGCCTCAGAAATCATCTCACAGATGGGGAAACTGAAGCCCAGATGAGTAGAATGCATTGGCTAAAACTGCATCCCCCTAAGTCGCTTCATGCTCTGGGTTGGGAAATTATAGTCGCTTGGTTTTGATTTATGCACAATCTGCCGATTTCCGTAGAGCCTGGAGGCTCACTCCCCCAGCACACCCACGTGTGTGACAGAGAAGGAGGTAGCCCAGGGTCAAAGGACAGGTGTTTGGGGGAGGCCCCGAGACCTTTGAGGCCCTCCCTTCCCTATCCCTAGAAGAGCGCCTCCCTGCAGTCCACTTGAGGACGCTGGCTCCTCCTAGCGGCCATAAGGAGCACTGTTCTTGGTCCCAGGTCAGCCTGGAGTCCTAGTCCCTGGAGCATGGGACTCAATTCCCTCCGACCAATCTCCAAAATGGGCCCAGCACCGGTTACCAGTCCCCGACAGATACTCCTGCCTGCCCCTGTAGGAGACATTCGTTCTTGAGGCCTGACCCCAGCAAGACACTGTCTTCTCCAGGCCAGATTCCTTGGCCGTGACGGATGTGTTTCCACCGCTTATGAGGAGGCGCGGGATACACATCCCACCCCGTCCTATCCAAGTGCTTTTCGCCAGACGAAGAGCCCCCCGAGGGCGGGAACTCTCCTTACTTCTCCTTAGGGTCGGACACAGAGCCTCCTGTGTAGTAGGTGCTCAACAAACTTCAGCTGGAACTAAAGCCCACCGCCCACGCAGCCGTCCTGGGACGTTAACACCCCCTGCCCCCATCCACACATTCCCAGGATGGGGCTGTCTACACCTCTGAACCTCTCAGCTTCAGTTCACCGTCAAGTTCTCCCTCTTAAGAAGCTGGTCCCTGGTCCAGCTTGGCTGGTGCCAGCTCCCTCCAAGCTTCAGGGGAGAATGGAAAGTGCTTCTAGAACTGCCTCCAGCTTTCTGTTGGGGTCTCTACCTGGCCCCCATCCCTCCAGGCTCTTCTCCTTCCTTCTCCGGCTCTCCACCCCACCTGGGAGGGCCTGGGTGAGTCTGAGCCCCCTCCCCACCCCCCCACCCCCCACCCCCCACCCAGGGCTTCCTCAGCACTTCCGGGAGCCCATCTGTCGCTTTTTTCCATACGGTCTTTTAGAAGCTGAAGATTTTTACTATTCCAGTCCTCGGGCTAGGGAGCCGGTGCCATTGCATGCCTTTCCCTCGCTCTTTCATGTGAAGGGTTGGCTGTGCGTGGCATCCAGTTAGGGTGGAGTCTTCTCATCGCGGCCAGCTGGGGCTGCATTTCTGAGGGAGCAAGAAGGGGCCCATCTGAGGAGGGTGTCCTGCCTGGGGACAGGGGTCGGATGAGGTTATAACGGCAGGTAACATCTGCAGAGGTACGGAGGTCCTCTCGTGCACCCTTTGGCCAGGAGAGCCGTGCCCTCCCGCCGCCATCTAGCAGAGGAGAAACCTGCCGCAGAAGCCTTGCTCAAGGTCACAGCCCTGGCGAGAGTGACAGAGCGGGGACCCAATCCGGGCCTTCTGATTCCCAAGAATCTCCCTCCCTTCCTGCCAACATATTCTGCACTCTATGTGTCAGGCATTAGACCCTGAGGTCCAGGAAAGCCTGGAAGGCAAGAACCACACACCTGTCACTGTCTCGGAGCACTGTGCCAGCATCAGGCTATGCATGGAGCCCCCGCCGTCCCCCAGACAGTAGCTGTGCCGAAGGAAGGGGGTGGGGGCGACACACAATGACTGCTCTACCTGGGCCACTGCCAAGGAGGCCGCTGGGGACTTAAGCACAAGTTTGAGGTCCTGGGATGCTCAGGACAGTGTCTCCCCCATTCTGTGTGGGTCGGGCGGCAGGGGCACGGGGAGATGGGACAGGGGAGTAATGTCGCCAAAGTGCCTGGAGAGCTAGAACCACACGCAGGAGGGACCTCCAGCGGCTGCAGTGGGGCCACGGCCAGAAACCCAGTCCAAAGCAGGAAGCGATGAAGAAATACTCCGATTTCTCTCCCCGTCTTCCACCAGTGCCTCCCAGGGGCCTCACCCACCCGGAAGTAGCTGGCAAACGGGTTGGGTTGACGCAGGCCCAAAAGACTGGCCTCCTCGCCTCCGGGGCGAGGGACAGAGAACGGGTCTGGGGATTTGGGGTTTAACCAAGCTGGAGTGTGCTAACGCTCATATGCACGTGGTATTCCCGGAGTCTAACAGAGTCGGCTACACAGCGGGCATATAAGTATCCTTGTTCAACGAATACGTAGAAGAGGATAGGTAATAAGGCCTACCCAGTGAGGTGTCAGGAGGAGTAAATAATAACCCCTAACATTCGCGGAGTGCCAGCGCTCCCCTAGGGAAACCGCAGACGTGACTAGCGTGGTCTAACGTATGCCTGGACACGGAAGGTACTCATTCGACGTGTTTCCTCCCCCTTTCCCCTCCTGAAGGATTCGATTCCGTCAGGCATACGCCTAGAGAGCACCTGCCTTGAGCACAGCATGGGCTAAGCACAGGGGACTCAAAGCAATGTGGTCCTAGACTCCAGGATTTGGGGACCAGCAGCACAGAGGTCAGGTGAAAGGGAGAGAAGGAGCAGGGGACAGAGTCTGGGCGCCCCCACCAGTGGGATCTGGGTGCTGTTGCCAAGGAAGGCCAAGCCACCGCGGGATGGAAGTGTGGAAGCCTCAGGACAGGAAGAGATTGGGCCCCCGCCCGTCCCAAAGGCCCCTGGGCCAGTCTCCTGGTGCCTCGTTTCCCTCTTCGCCTCCATCCCACCAGAAGTCCCCCCATGTCACTCTGACTGTTGTCGCTCCTGCCCTGCACACCTCCATTGCCACCTACCTCCCCCCAGCCCCAGCCCTCGTCCCCTGCAGCCCTCCCAACCTCCCCCCTCCCGGGGCCTGCTACGCTCTGGACTATGACTGGCAACCCCCCCCCCCTTTATCTCCACCTCTGCCCGGAACACCCCACCCCTCGGGCAGCCTCTCCGGCAGCCTTTTCAGTGGAACCTTGTCTTCTCTCATACCTGAATACCATGGGGCTTGGAGGGAAAAGAAGAGTCCTCCTTGATTCCCATTTCTTTCTCGTCCTTCCCTCCTTTAAAAATCCCAGATCCGGGGCGCCCGGGTGGCTCAGTCGGTTGAGCGTCCGACTTCGGCTCAGGTCACGATCTCGCGGTCTGTGAGTTCGAGCCCCGTGTCAGGCTCTGTGCTGACAGCTCGGAGCCTGGAGCCTGCTTCCGATTCTGTGTCTCTCCATCTCTCAGCGCCTCCCCTGCTCATGCTCTGTCTCTCTCTGTCTCAGAAATAAACATTAAAAAAAAACTTTAAAAAAAAAATCCCAGATCCTTTGAAGCCTCTGTGATCCATTTACCTTCTTCCCACTTGTCCCTAACTGTTCCTTGACCTACCTGCCTGAACCTCGTCCTCGCCAGAAACAATACCCCCCAGGAAAGCTCCAGTTCCAAAAACCACTTCCCAAACCACCACCTCCCGCCCTTCCAGCTGGCTCGCTTGGGTCCCCCTGCAGCCACGCTTCTGCAAGCTCCGTGAGAACTCCTGGTCAGTTACCGCTTTCCCCCTACCCAGCAGCTCTTCCTGACTTCCCCCTTCTTGCCCAGCCTACATTCTCAAGTTCCAGATGCTTCTAGCCACGCCCCTTCCCCTCCTGGTGTTGCCATAACCCCCCCCCCCCGACCCCCCGCAACCCCCTCACCCTGGAGGCAGTCTGCCGTGCACACTCTCCATGCCCGGCCCTTGCTGGAGAGAACCACCCGGTTGAGCACTGTCGCTGGCACTTAATGTCCACAAACGTCACGTGGGCTGGATTCTGCCTGGAAGTCCTGCTCGGTTTCTCTGGTGGTCCTGCGTCTGTTCCACAGGACATCCCATGCCCTCTCGTCTCTCCTCCAGCCTCCCACCCGTCCTCCTCTGCCCTCCTCTCAACTGATGCCCTCGCCACATACTTCACTGAGAAGCCATCTGACCTGGCGCTGCCATTTCCCGCCACCAAACCCTAAGCCTTGTGCATGTGCGCTGTCCCTTCCTCTCCCTCTCCTCTTGCAATGGCGCCACCTTGCACTTACACCCCACCCCCCTCACCTTTCCAGAGACTCTGCTCCCTCAGTGAACCACCCCGTTCTGAATCCTCATTCTCACCACCAGATCATTTCTGTCGGTCCGCAAACAGGATGGAGGGTCTCCCGTGGGGAGGAAGACCCTATTCTCCCACCTCGTCCTCCAGCCCCTACCCCAAAGAATTTCTCTTCTCCCCTTTCCAAAAACCTTGTTGCCGCACTCGGTTTCCCCTTCCTCACTTCCTATTCTATTTTTCCTCCTCCGTGCTGACAAGGAGGACTTAATGACAACATGACGGCAAGAGAATACGACGTGAAAAAAGATAGGACACAATGGTGCAAATTACTCTGACCCCAACTACTTACACGTTAAAAATGAAGGAAAGACCAAAAAAATCTAACAGTGACTATTCAGTGAATGTTGACGTTAGAGGCGATTTCTAGTTGCTTTTGTAGGCTTTTCTCTTCTATTTTCTGCTGTGAACACATATTCCGTTGTTGTTGTTGTTTTTTTTTCATTCAAAAATTAAATAGTATACAAAAGAAGAGAAGTCTCCCTCCAGCTGAAAGTCGGTTGTGTTTCTGCCCAAGAATAGATGTCCTTATACCGCCTAATTATCATGACCTTCATCGTCTGTGGTTATTTGTAACAGTTCAGGGGGCTAACTTTTGTCGTACGTTCTTGTGTATAGGCTTCCTCCTTTGTATTACCGTTCTTCTTTATTTAAATTGTATTTTTGAATCAAAGATACATTTGCACACAGCTAAAGAATTCAAGAGCTCCAGAAGGCTGCAAAAGACAAACAGAAGTCCCCATTCCTTCTCTTTCCCCCCAGATTCCTGCTTCCCCGAGGCCAACCCTTGCAATTCTTTGATCTATTTCTCTTGGTGTTTCCCTTTGTGTTTCTAAGTCCACATGCGTATACAACTGCTTGCTGCGTTTTTCAGCTGTAAATATTGCTTGCTGTCTTCCTGGTATGGAAGAGGGAGATTTAGCTCACCCACATACACATCATCTTTCCCTTCTCCCATCTTCCCAGAGCTGCCACCTCGTATTTTATGAGATCATTAAGGGCTTATCTTATTATGACTATGAAAATGTTACTCACAGCTGAGCCGCGTACTATACTATGATACTATTTCCTATCTTAGCTCCATTCCCCCCGGAATTAAACTTGCCTCTTTTTTAACGTGCTTACTTTTCTGTGCGCTCACTGCTAATTAATCCCTTCATTGTCTGACAGTAAATAAAGTCATCTTTCAGTATTTTTCAAACGAAATTTTTTTCTTTGCCACATCCTTCTCGGAACCCTGTTTCCTTCTGTTCCCATCTGGTATGGGTGCCTTCTGGGGTCCTCTCTAAGCCCCCTTTTGCCTCCTACCTGATCTCCACTTGCTGAATCCTATGTCTTATCTTTAATTTTCTCTCTCTTTTTTTTTTTTTTCTTCTCCTGCAACCCATCCTTACATAGCTTCCTGAGAAATAGTGCATGAAAGGTAAAGTTTTAGGGACCTTGTATCCTGAAAATGTCTTGATTTTAACATCTCACTTGATCAATTGGTTGGGTACAGAATACTAAGTAGGAAACCAGTTTCCCTTAGAATTTGAAAGCATTGCTTCTTTGTATCTGAGTTCCAGCCGAGCTGGTGAGATGTCCATGCCATGTGTTTCTAGTTCTTTCCTCTCTGTGAGCATCTAGAATCTTTTTGTCTTCCTTGTTCTGAGTGTTCACGGTGGTGAGTTTGGGGTCAGTCTTTTTCATTCATTGTGCTCTACCTGGAGGGATCTTTTTTTTTTTTTTTTTTTTAACATTTATTTATTTTTGAGACAGAGAGAGACAGAGCATGAACGGGGGAGGGGCAGAGAGAGAGGGAGACACAGAATCGGAAGCAGGCTCCAGGCTCTGAGCCATCAGCCCAGAGCCTGACGCGGGGCCCGAACTCACGGACCGCGAAATCGTGACCTGAGCCGAAGTCGGACGCTCAACCGACTGAGCCACCCAGGCGCCCCTGGAGGGATCTTTTAATCTGAAATTCATGTCCTGAAGTTCATGATATTATTTATTCGATTATATCATCCTGTTTTCTCCGTTCTTATTTAGTAGGATGTCAGGCCTGAATTGATTCTCTAATCTTTCCTCTCTTACTATACATCTCTTTATCTTTTTGTTCTATTTTCCGGGAGCAGTTTTGTCTCCCAGTCCCTCCACTGATTTATTTTATTTTATTTTTACCTCAAAAAAATTTTTTTTAATCTCCAAGAGTTTTTGTATGTCTCCAATAATTCCTTCAACAAATACTTGTGGAGAATTTGGTATATGCCAGGCACTGTTCTAGGTGATAGGGATATAGCCGTGAACAAAGACAAAAGCTATTGCTCTCGGGGCACCTGGGTGGCTAAGTCGAACTTCAGCTCAGGTTACGATCTCACGGTTCGTGGGTTCGAGCCCCACATGGGACTCTGTGCTGACAGCTCAGAGCCTGGAGCCTGTTTGGGATTCTGTGTCTCCCTCTGTCTCTCTGCCCCTCCCCTGCTTTCACTCTGTTTCTCTCGCTCTCTTTCTCTCTCAAAAATAAACAAACCTTAAACAAACAAACAAACAAACAAACAACTTTTGCTCTCCAGACCTTATATTCTATTTCCTTTAACAAAATAAAATCCTTATTGGGGCGCCTGGGTGGTTCAGTCAGGTAAGCAGCCAGCTCTTGATTTTGGCTCAGGTTATGATCTCGCGGTTCATGAGTTTGAGCCCCACGTTTCGTATGAATGGAATCATTTAGTGATTCCATTATCACTCTCCTACGCATGGCTTCTTTTACTCAGAATGATGGGTCTTGAGATTCCTTCATACTGTTGCTTGTGTGAGTAATGTCTTCTCATTTCTAAGTGGTATTCCAATGCCTACCACACACTTCTATCTATTCACCTCTTGCCAGACATTTGACTTCCTACCGACTTGGGTTTATTAGGAAGAAAGCAGATATGAACACAGGTATACAAGTCTTTGGGTGGACCTAGGTTTTTACTTCTCTTGGGAAGATATCTAGGAATGAAGTTGCTGAATTGTGTAGTTTTAATCATTTTGGTGGATGTACAGTGGTATCTCGTTATGGCTTTTTAAAAAAATATTATGTATTTATTTTGAGCGAGAGAGTGCACACGCGTGCTCCCTGACACGGGGCTCGATCCCATGAACCGGGAGACCATGACCTGAGTCAAAATCAAGGGTCAGTCGCTTAACCAAATGAGCCACCCAGGCTCTCCTCATTATGGTTTTAACCCACATTTCCTTGATGACTAGTGATATTAAAAAAAAAAAAAATTATGCCTATTCATTTTCGAGAGAGAGAGAGAGAGAGAGAGAGACAGAGACAGAGCACAAAGTGGGGGAGGGACAGAGAGAACAGGGAGACACAGAATCTGAAGCAGCCTCCAGGCTCTGGGCTGTCAGCACAGAGCCCGATGTGGGGCGTGAACCCACGAAACGGGAGATCATGACCTGAGCCGAAGTCAGACACTTAACCACGCCACCCAGGTGTCCCTGATGACTAGCGATATTGAATGTGTTCTCATGTGTTTGTTAGCTGTGATGAAATATTTGTTAAATCTTTTGTCCATTAAAATTTTTTTTAATTGGGCTTCATCGTTATTGAGTTGTAAGAGTTCTTTATATGTACTATATGCAAGTACTTTGTCACGTAAATACCTTGAGATATTTTCTCCCAGTTTGTGGCCTTAAAAAAGCTTCTTTTCATAACAGTGTGTTTTGGGGTGCCTGCGTGGCTCAGTTGGTTGAGCGTCAGCCTCTGGTTCAGATCATGATCTCACAGTTTGAGTTTGAGTCCCACATCCGGCTTACTGCTGTTAGCGTGGAGCCTGCTTCGAATCCTCTGTCCCACTCTCTCTCTGCCCCTCCCCTGCTGTGTACTCTCTCTCAAAACTAAATAAAACATTAAAAATATATATATGTTTTAAAGAGCATAAGTTTCCATTTTAACGAAGTTCAGTTTATCACATTTTTTTGGTCTATGGCTTGTGTTTTTCTGTTCTATGTAAGAAATTTGTACATGGTCATGCAGATTTTCTCTTGCTTTTCTTCTAGAAGTTTGATGGTTTTATTTTATTTTATTATGATTATTTTTCAGTAGTAGTAGAGCTTGAGCTCGCAACTCCTAGATCAAGAGTTGCACACCCTACAGACTGAGCCAGCCAGGCGCCCCAGTTTGATGGTTTTAGCTTTTGTATCTGGGTCCATGATCCTTTTCAGGATGTTTGTGTATTGCATAAGATAAGGGTCAAATACTTTTTTTTTTTTAATGTTTTTATTTATTTTTGAGACAGAGAGAGACAGAGCATGAGCAGGGGAGGGGCAGAGAGAGAGGGAGACACAGAATCTGAAGCAGGCTCCAGGCTCCGAGCTGTCAGCACAGAGCCCGACGCGGGGCTCGAACTCACGGACCGTGAGATCATGACCTGAGCCGAACTTGGATGCTCAACCGACTGAGCCACCCCGGGGGCCCCAAGGGTCAAATGCTTTTGCTTCCCCATATAGGTATTCAGGTGCTCCAGTGCCAGATTTTGAAAAGACTATCTCCAACGAATAACACTGTTAGCTTTGTCAAAAATCAATTGACAGATGTGTGGGTTTATTTCTAGATTCTCTATTCTGTTCTGTTGAGAGCCAATACCGCATATTCTATAGTTTTATGGGTAAATGGACACTCAGCTTCAAGCGCAGTAAACCTTTCAACTTTGTTCTCTTTTTCAAAATTGTTTGGCCAATTCTGGGTCCTCTGCAATTTCATACAAATTTTAGAATTAGCTTGTTAATTTCTACTGCACACACACAAAAAACCTGCTGGAATTTTGGTTAAGATTGCTATGAATCTATAGACCCATGAGGAGAGAATTGACATTTTACCAATACTGAATTTTCCGTGAATGTGGTGGACATTTCTCCATTTATTTAGGTCTTCTTTAATTTCTCTCAGCAATGTTTGTGGTTTTTACTGTATACATGTTCTTAAATTTATCCCTAAGTACTTCATATTTTTGATGCTATTGTAAATAGCATTTTTAATCTTCAATTTCCAAATGTTTAGTGCTGATTTTGCAAACTGACTTTATGTTTCACACCCTTGCTAAGCTCACTTATTGGTTCTAATAGTTATTTTCTTTTTTTAGGACTTTTTTAAAATTTAGATTCTAGTTAGTTAACATACAGTGAAATATTGGTTTCAGGAATAGAATTCAGTGATTCATCACTTACATACAACACCCAGTGCTCATCACAAGTGCCCTCCTTAGTGCCCATCCCCCATCTAGCCCACCCCCCACCCACCTCCCTCTGTCAACCCTGTTTGTTCTCTATTGTTAAGAGTCTCTTGCGGTTTGTTTTCCTCTCTCCTCTCGCCTCCCTCCTTCCCATATGTTCATGTTTTGTTTCTTAAATTCCACATACGAGTGAAATCAAATGGTATTTGTCTTTCTCTGACTTGTTTCACTTAGCATAATACACTCTAATTCCATCCACACCGTTGTAAATGATGAGATTTCATTCTTTTTGATGGCTGACTAATATTCCCTTGCATATATATATATAAGATATATATAAAGATTTCATTCTTTTTGATGGCTGACTAATATTCCCTTGCATATATATATATATATATATATATATATATATATATAGATATATAAGACATATATCTATATATCTATAGATATAGATATATAAGATATATATCTTATATATCTAGATATATAAGATATAGATATATATCTATATATATATAGATAGATATATAAGATATATATCTATATCCTATATAGATATATAAGACGATGTGGTATATGTGTATATATATATATATACATATACCACATCGTCTTTATCTATTCATCAGTCAATGGACAGTTGGGCTCTCTCCATAGTTTGGCTATTGTTGATAATGCTGCTATAAACATTGGGGTGCATGTGCCCCTTCGAATCTGTATTTTTGTATCCTTTGGGTAAATACCTAATAGTGCAATTGCTGGGGCGTGGGGTAGTTCTATTTTTAATTGTTGAGGAACCTCCATACTGTTCTCCAGAATGGCTGCACCAGTTTGAGGATTTTCTACATACACAATAAATAAAGAGTTTTACTTCTTTCCCAGTCAAAATGCCCCTATGTATTTTTCTTGCCTAGTATAGGCTAAGACCTTAGTGTTGATTAGAAGTGATGAGAGTGGGCGGGGCGCAGTCGGTTAAGCGTCCGACTTCAGCCAGGTCACGATCTTGCGGTCTGTGCTGTCTGTGAGTTCAAGCCCCGCGTCAGGCTCTGGGCTGATGGCTGGGAGCCTGGAGCCTGTTTCCGATTCTGTGTCTCCCTCTCTCTCTGCCCCTCCCCCGTTCATGCTCTGTCTCTCTCTGTCCCAAAAATAAATAAAAAACATTGAAAAAAAATTAAAAAAAAAAAAGAAGTGATGAGAGTGGGCATCTTTGCCTTATTCTTGACTTTGGGGGAAAACATTAATCCTTTCCTCTCTACCTGTCTTTCCCAACAGCCATCTTGTTCTGCTTTTGTGGACAGTAGAACATTTCCCTTTATCTGGGGACAGCAATGATAGGGTTGGATGGTTCGTTTAGATTTTCCATCCTCCCTGTGTCTCTGATTCGGCCAAGTATTTTGTTTGTGTTGCTTTTGTTTGTTTTTGTTTTGTTTTGCTTAGATGTTTTTGTTTTGATTTTCCCTTTCACGTTATGGCTTTTCTCAAATGGACTTACATCACTTTTCTGACTGTTCTATTTGAGAACGAGATATCGCAGGCTGCTGGTTAGCCCACAAAACTCTTCTTCCTGGGTACTTGGGTGCCCCGCTAAAGAATACATTTCCCAGCCTCTTTGGTGACTAGATGAGGTCATGTACTCAATTTTTCATCAATAAAGTAGAGTGGAATTTGCATGTGCTGCTTCTGACCCGTTTTGCTTAGCAATTTTGTTGTTTTCCCCTCCTGCGAGCTGGAACATAGATGGCCCATGGTTAGGTAAAGACAGTCTTTTCAGGGATGGCCAACCAATGAGATGAAAGGAAACGAGGCCTGTGAATGGCCCAGGGAGCAAAAGAAATTAACTTCTATTTTCTTTAGTCCACTCACTGTATTTGGGGATCTCTTTGGTCCTGTAACTTAGACTTTGCTCTAACTAATATCCCAACTAATTCAAGCACCGAAGGGCTGGTTAGAAGCTTCATGTGCATGAAGGCTCATTCAGTGGCGGGTTTCACTCTAAGGTAGTGACTCTCCAGGTGGCGAGCACTGTTGTACCTTCTGGGAATAGAACAATGAAGACAGCTATCATAGAGCCTGCATTCTGACAGCCAGAGGAAACAACTGTGCTTGGTTAGGGCCAACTCACACCCACCTGAAGAGTGCTGTTGAGGGTATCTCTGGTCATTCGATGGTGCCAAGTGGGGACAGAGAAGAGGAGGGAAATGCAGGAAAAAGAAGTTGAAAGAACCCAATCCTACCAGACTCCAGAAATAGGCCTAGTTTTGTTAAAGTGAAGCGTCCCTACAGTACTTAGGTAGGACCCTAGTTGAAAATGCAAAACCTGAGTCTAATCATGAAAAAAACAACAGACAAACCCCAAATGAGAAATACGCTTTTTGTTTGTTTTAACCTAATAAAATACAAGGAAGGCTGAGGACACTTTTCAGATGAAAAGAGATGCGAGAGACATGAGAAATAAATACCGTACCTAATATTAGACTGCATCCTGTATGGGGGTGGGTGTGTGTGGAGATTGCTACAAAGTTCATTATCGGGTCAATGGATAAAATTGGAACGCAGAGGATAAACTTACTTAAATCATGTAAGAGGAGGCCCCTATTCTTAGAAAATACAGAGAGAAGACGGGAGGAGAGAGGGAGAGAACAAATAAAAACAAATGGAGCAAAATGTTAGCAATAGATGAATTTGAGTAAAGGACTTATGTGTTCTTCGTATTATTCTTGCCACTTTTCCATATAAGTTTGTTTGTTTAATTGTGTCCAAGAGGCCCCGACTCTAAAGCGGGCCCCTTGACTAAATCAGTGCATGACCCTGAATGTATCCCTTCCGGTCTCTAGTCCACGTTTTCTAGTCCAGATGGTTCTAAGGTTCTTTCTGGTTCTGGCAATTGACGTCCCACGACTCAGGGCATTTCCTGGAAGGACTTTGGAAAGATGGCCCCATTTGCTTCCCTCCAGGTCCCTCAGCCCGCCAGTTATCTCACCACAACTCTCTCCAAGATGCTCACCCGTCCTCCTTCACGAGCTGTAAACTTGCCCCAGCCCATCCCTGCCACCGACCGCGCGCCCAGCCACTCTTTCCGGGGCCCTAGGGCCCATCTCCTGGCAGGTTCTAGCATCGGTTCTAGACAGGCACGTGCATGTAGCCCCAAGAAACTACAGCCCCCAAAAGGCTTTGCGACAACCCCTCCGTGTTTACCACCAGAGAGGAAAGGCTTTTCAGCGCGGGCCAGACACCGAATGGCATTTTGGGAATCGTAGTTCATTTGGGAAGAGCCGGGAACCGGGGGTCAGGCCGAAAGCCACCCTTCCCAGAATGCACAGCGCTCTCCCCCACCAATCGGAGGCCCGGATCTTGGAAGGGGGGCGGGGAAGAGAAAGAGCTGAGCAGCGCATGCGTGGTACGTGTGGCTGGGGAATTCATGTGGAGGTCAGAGTGGAAGCAGGTGAGAATGGAGGGGAGCGGCTCCGGCCACGATCCGGGCGTCTCTGCAGCTCCCCGCTGCGTTCTCGTTCACAATTTGGGCGGGTGGGGTGCGTGCATGGGTCCGCCTCGTGTTGGAGGGGAGAGGGTGTGACCCCGGGACCAGCGGGGGTTGCGTCGAGTGAGAAAGGTGTGTATGGGGGCGGGGTGAGGAACAATCCAGAAGCTGTATTAGAAATGGAAAGGTCGGGACTGGGTGTCTTGGCCTCGGGAAAGGAAAATAGAAATGCGCGGGGAGTGATCAAGGAAGATTCGGGAGTTGAGGTCTTGCCGGGCGGGAGGGAGGATTTGAATCTGAAGTGGACGACGACGCTGGGGCGGGGCATTAAAAAGTTAAGTGCGGGGTGGGGGAGGGCCCTGCCTGGGTGGCTCAGTGCGTTGGTTGTCCGACTTGAGCTCAGGTCATGATCTCGGGGTTCGTGGGTTCAAGCCCCACATGGGCTCTGTGCTATCAGCGCAGAGCCTGGAGCCTGCTCTTGATTCTGTGCCTTCCTCTCTTTCTGCTTCCCCCTCAAATAAATAAACATTAAAAAGAAATTAAGAAAAAAATTAAGTGCGGGAGTAGATTCCAGTTAGGTCAGTCGGGCTCCCGCCCACCCCGCCTCAGCCCCGCCCTCCCACTTCTTCCCGGGTTCTCCCTTGCAATGCAGCTATGGAGAGCGTTTTTGCTCCTTTGGTTCTTCTGGTATCTTGGTCCCAGAATGTCGCCCACCTCCCGCTTCCCTATTAACAGTGAAGTGTTAAGCTGTGCCTGCCAGAATTAGACCTCCAGGTGCTAATCCTGGTTCCACCACTAAAGAGCTGTGTGATCTTAGTCTCTTCTTGTAACCTTGCTGTGTGCCTCAGTTTCCTCATCTGTAATAACCTACCTCATAGGGGTCGGTGTGAGGATTAAATAATTGCCATTCGAAGACTGCCTCCTGATATAAAAGCTAGCTGTTACTGTTACTTTTGCTGTTGGAATCACCATGTAGCACATTCTGGGAGTTACTTTTCCAAACCAGAATTGCACAGAACCAACCACAAAGCAAGCCTTTGTCTTGGGGCTTGCTTGCCCAGGAAATGGGAGGGTGGTTTAGTGTGGTGCTGAGTTCTCCGTGGGTGTCAGGCCCACGTCTCATTCCCATTATTGAATCAAGTGCCCCAGTCCCCAAATGGAAAAAAAAAATTTTTTTTAATTTTATTTTTAATTTTTTAAAATTTACATCCAAATTAGTTAGCATATAGTGCCACAATGATTTCAGGAGTAGATCCCTTAGTGCCCCTTACCCATTTAGCCCATCCCACCTCCCACACCCCCTCCCGTAACCCTCAGTTTGTTCTCCATATTTTTGAGTCTCTTCTGTTTTGTCCCCCTCCCTGTTTTTATATTATTTTTGCTTCCCTTCCCTTATGTTCCTCTGTTTTGTCTCTTAAAGTCCTCATATGAGTGAAGTCCTATGATTTTTGTCTTTCTCTGACGAATTTCACTTAGCATAATACTCTCCAGTTCCATCCACATAGTTGCAAATGGCAAGATTTCCTTCTTTTTGATTGCCGAGTAATACTCCATTGTGTATATGTATACCACATCTTCTTTATCCATTCATCCATCGATGGACATTTGGGTTCTTTCCATACTTTGGCTATTGTCGGTAATGCTGCTATAAACATGGGGGTGCATGTGTCCCTTCGAAACAGCACACCTGTATCCCTTGGATAAATACCTAGTAGTGCTATTGCTGGGTCGTAGGGTAGTTCTATTTTTAGTTTTTTTGAGGAACCTCCATACTGTTTTCCACAGTGGCTGCACCAGCTTGCATTCCCAAGAAATGGAAAAAATTAAAAATTTTTTTTTTAATGTTTTTATTTCTGAGACAGAGAGAGACAGAGCATGAGCAGGGGAGGGGCAGAGAGAGAGGGAGACACAGAATCCGAAGCAGGCTCCAGGCTCTGAGCTGTCCGCACAGAGCCCGACGCGGGGCTCGAACTCACGGACTGTGAGATCATGACCCGAGCTGAATGGTCGGACGCCTAACTGCCTGAGCCACCCAGGCGCCCCAGAGATGGAAAAAATTTTAAAGCAGAAGAATTGATAGTACACTTCTCCAAGCTGTAGAGTTATTTATTAGGTGGCCTTGAGTGCGTGATTTTGAGCTCTCAAGAGTGGAGAAATAAAGAGCCAGCCTGAGAAGTGAATATGGTGCCTCAGAGAGGGCTTTCTTTTATGGATTTCTGATTTCGGGATCAAGCTGTTTTGTTTTGTCCCCGCCCCCCGCCGTAGGTGTGAGTGGGGTCCAGCAGGAGGCGACATGGCTGCCAAAGTGTTTGAGTCCATCGGCAAGTTCGGCCTGGCCTTAGCCGTGGCAGGAGGAGTGGTGAACTCTGCCTTGTATAATGGTGAGGCTCCGAGGGGTGGTGGTGGGGCACTGCCTTTTGCCGGATTTCCATTGGCCTGCGTGGCCCGTGTCACACTTGTGGTGGCGGCGTGTGTGAGACCCAGGGGGGCTCACCTGCCATCCCACACCATACGGTTGCCTTGTCCCTAGATCCTCTGCCCTCGTGGCCGCAGGTCCTCTGCGAGCCTTTGTTCACAAAGAGCCTCCCAGACCACGTGGCGATCGGACATTTCCAGCTACTCTTGTTGGTTTGAAGTGACGCTGCGGCCGAGTGTCGGGGTCTCACGGGAGACCCCGTGGAGAGAGCTCATTTGATCCCTCGGCCGCGTGTGAAGTAACCCAGCGAGGGCTTTAGACCTTGTCTGGAGCCGGATCTTTGGCTCTGCTGCAGTTGGGTCGTTCCAGACAAAATATCTTTTGAGGCGCATCGCCCAGCCTTTAACAGCGCGACGGGGGCTCCCGCTGGCTTTTTGCCTGCTTTCCTGTGCGACCTTAGGCGAGCCATCCCCTCCCCGCCCCAGGCCTCAGCTTCTTCATTGGTCAAGCAATAGGACGAAACTGGTTTATGTCTAAGACTCCCTCCAACTCCGGTAGTCTCTAGCTTTCGTGATTGGAAAGCGGCGATAGATGGACCTCCCTCGTTCGTGAGTATCTAGCAAGAGGAGGATAAGTCTAGAGCGAAGATCTTTGGAGCAACTCTGAAGTCTCCTGAGGCAGAGACACAGAGCCGCCGCCGAGAAAAGCTTAACTTGGTTTAAACGGCGCCGCTTTCTGCTCTGATGTCCGCAGCACAACTGGAGGGTAATCACCGTCACTGATTTCTCTCTGAACCCAGAAATCCTTAAAGCCTGAGAGAAACCGTGCCCTTGGAAAGAGTGGGACCTTCCGAATGTTAGGGGTTCCGTGGCTAGGTTAGGGTGCAGCTTCTGGGAGCACTGGCTTAAATTGGAACCAGGATGGGACGGTAAAGAGCTTGGTGAGTTTGGGAACGAAGTTTGGGGAGGTGATTTCCCAGAAACGTGTTGGCGGGTGGGATGGTTAATCGGAGCAGCGGCCGCCAGTTTCCAGGGACAGGATGCTGAGGAATCGATCCTGTTACCAGAGTCCTTGGGAAGACCGTGGGGTGGGAAGGGATGGCTGAGTTCTGGAGCTGCGTGGAAGCCTCTAGAGGCAGAAGTGTGGCAAGATGGAGCCGGGAGAGGGGAGACTTAAAAAAAAATAACAAGAAAGCGCCAAGGAGCTTTCAGAGGCAGACTTTTTGGTTAAGAGGCGAAGGGATTTTTTTTTTTTCTGACTTGTTCTCCTTCACTCCTAGTGGACGCTGGGCACAGAGCTGTCATCTTTGACCGGTTCCGTGGAGTGCAGGACATTGTGGTGGGAGAAGGGACTCACTTCCTCATCCCTTGGGTACAGAAACCTATCATCTTTGATTGCCGCTCTCGACCGCGTAACGTGCCAGTCATCACTGGTAGCAAAGGTGAGTCTTGCCCGTGGGTCCCATGAGGCAGCGTGTGGAAGGGTTACCGTAGGATCCAGAAGAGGCCGGACCTCCCCGAAGAACTCCCTTGTAAATTCCT
This sequence comes from Panthera leo, assembly GCF_018350215.1. Lineage (NCBI taxonomy): Eukaryota > Metazoa > Chordata > Mammalia > Carnivora > Felidae > Panthera > Panthera leo. The sequence goes on from NC_056692.1 coordinate 35,817,984, forward strand.
CCTGGAGAGATTTTAACACGGATTCAGAGAAATATGTACAGCACACAGACAGCTGTACAAATTTAGGGAGATCCACAAAGATAGACTTCGAGAGTCACGGAGCGCTCCAGTCTTAAAGAATATGCCGGATGTGCCTCTGCTCCGTCAGTCACCCCTTCCGGTCAGTTCTCGTTCCCCAGGGTGACGATGTCAGCCGGTCTCCAGCCATCCCCCGTGCCTTCACAGCCGGCTTCCCCTTGGCCTTGTTCTCCAGGGCCTCTGTCTCCAGCAGTGCTGGCCTCACACGGGCTGGGGCCGGGTCCCTGAGAGCAGTCTCCTGGTGTCTGGGATGCCGCTGGGTTCCCAGCGAGCCCCAAACGAATTGCCCTCACCGCTCTCCTGCCGTCCTACCCACAGAGGTGCCCAGGCAGTAAACAGAATAGCAGGGATCTTTCTGCACGGCGAAAGGTGAGGGTCGTGTGGCTGCTGGGTTTATTATCTGGGGAACACTCGAGGCCTTGGGTGCCATTCCCTGGCCGATGTGTGCTTACGGTGACCGTGCCAGGTGTCAGGCTGGGTCGCAGGGTGGGGGTGGTTCGGAGATTTCAGAGGTGACTAAAGCGGGGGCCCCTGGGGAGCTCAGTGTCGCTAGGGACGTAGACGTGTGGACAGACAGTTACGGTAAGCGTGGCTTGTCCTGGAGGCAAGGGCGTGGGGTGGAGGCGAGCGGAGAAGAAAACAGCTCGCCCCCACAGGGGGCTGCGCAGGCTCCCGGGAGGACCTTAGCTTGAGCTGGGACTTTAGCGAGAGACCTGTGCCGGGCAGAGGAGGGGACAGGTCAGTTGGCATTTCGCAACCTGGCCTGTAGCTCCCGGCTACGGGGTCTGGCTCGCGTCCTACAAAAGGGAGATCAAAGTGGGGCGGGGTTAATCGAGAAACATAAAATTTTAACTTAAAAGCGTAGCTCTCAACTTCCCACCTCTTCGGGATTGCGCTCGCTGTTGTGCGGCACCTGTTTGTAAGGACGCGTTACTTACACGTCTTCAGAACTGTTGACAGGAACTTCCAGAGATCAGGAGTGTGTGCATCTCCCGCTCCCCTGGGTGGCTGGTTCAGAACTTTCCCGTGCGTCCGTGTCATTGATGACCGCAAGCAAGCTGACCGTGCTTTAGCCTCGGGCAGGCCTGAGCTGTCAGGGGACGTTGTAATTAATGTTGTGCCCCCTGTCCCCCCCCCCCCCCTTCGCCTGGATCAGGTCACGAGAAGTGTGTTCCAGATGAGTCCGATAACCCCTTCCATCTGTTCGCATTTGACCCAGCGCTGTCCAGTCTGATTTCTCCTTCGCTCTCCCCTAGCGTTCCTGGAAGGCAGATGAAATCACCCCCCGTTCTTACAGACCAGGAGATAAGCTGAGATTGGCTAAGGCTGAGGTCACACAGTTAGTAAACAGGACGGGACTGCAGCCCAGGCCTTCGGACTGACTGCCGGTCCAGCCAGAGTGGACTGTCTCCGCTGGGCCCACGATAACCTCTCCAGGGCAGACTCCTGAGTGGGGCCTTGGAAAGGCTTCATGCTAAAACTCTTGGCATTGGCCTGTTTCATTAAAACACGCACTGTTCCACTGTCCCGCGGTACCTGTCATGCACGTACTCGGAATTGCTTATATCAGAGGACGTTCATTCAGGACAGACTGAGAAGCTGTCCTCCCCAGGAGCCTTTAAGAATTCCTGACTCCAGGGCTCTGCTGGGTTCACTAACCAGAAAGCCCTGCGTGGTGGCCCCTGCCCTCTAAGGTCTTAAAATCAGCAACTTTACGCAGCAATTGTGGCACTCTTGGGGTAGGAGGGGTCACATAGAAGTGGTTTTGATCGCTAACTCCGGCCTTTGTCCCCTACCCTAAGATTTACAGAATGTCAACATCACCCTGCGCATCCTTTTCCGGCCAGTCGCCAGCCAGCTTCCCCGCATCTTCACCAGCATCGGGGAGGACTACGATGAACGGGTGCTACCGTCCATCACGACGGAGATCCTCAAGTCCGTGGTGGTGAGTGACGGGGCCTCAGCCTAGAGTGCGGTCCCCCAGAGATAGACAGGTGCCAGGAAGAGCGCGGTGGCGGGAGGCTTGGGATGTGGCTCGTCCTTTTCCCTCCTGCTCTCTCTGCTTCCTCATCGCCATCCTCACCGGGCCCCCTCTGCCCTCCCTTGGAACCAGGCTCGCTTCGATGCCGGGGAACTGATCACCCAGAGAGAGTTGGTCTCCAGGCAGGTGAGCGATGACCTCACAGAGCGAGCAGCAACCTTTGGGCTCATCCTGGATGACGTGTCTTTGGTAAGATGCTTGGTGGTGGGGGGAGCCTGCGAGGGAGGGGCTGCGGTTCTTGTTCAGGTGCTTGGCCCCATTTCCGGGTGGACGTTAGTAGGTCCTGCCTTCCACGTGCCCAGACAGGTGACTTGAAAATGTGGAAACTTCTCGACTGTGAGACGGTCTCCGTGGGTTTGTTTTCAGATGAGAGTTGTTTTCCTTTCCCTCTGCCACACACATACTTCTTTTCCTTTTTTTTTTCTTTTCTTTTTCTTTTCTTTTTCTCTTTTCTTTTCTTTTCTTTTCTTTTCTTTTCTTTTTCTTTTCTTTTCTTTTCTTTTCTTTTCTTTTCTTTTTTCTTTTCTTGCCTTTCCTTCCTTTTCCTTTTCCTTTTCCTTTTCCTTTTCCTTTTCCTTTTCCTTTTCCTTTTCCTTTTCCTTTTCCTATTTATTTTTGAGAGAGAGCATGATGCCGGGGAGGCACAGAGAGACAGGGAGATAGAAAATCCCAAGTGGACTCCACACCATCAGCACAGCCCGATGAGGGGCTTGAACCCACGAACCGTGAGATCATGACCTAAGCCGAAGTTGGGACGTTCACCCGGCTCAGCCACCCAGGCGCCCCCACACACATTTTTCTTTTGACTTCTAGCCCCACCCGATGGTAGGGTCCCTAACCACTAGACTTTTCACCTCCTCCAAACTGTGTGTGTTCCCCAGAACTCCCTGAGAAGTAGTGTCTTGTTAACCCCGTTGGATGCCGGAAGAAGCTGCCTAGCGAGACTAGAGAAGGCTCACAGTTTTCCTCCCTAGTGCACACCTCCCAGCCTGACCCCTTGGGATGTCCTCACATTTAGGGTCTGAAGCTCAGTGAGGTGGGCTCTGGGAACCCCCGGTGAAAGGGGATAGAGCGTGAATGAATGGTTCTGTTCCCCAAAGCCCGGTATGGGGCACAGGGGACATCTCTGAGGTGTAAGTTATCCTCTCGGGACCGTAGAGTGCGTGTATTTCTATGACACCGAATGCCATGACTCAGAAAGCAATACAGGCAGGATAGCATTTCAGATCAAGGAGGGTGATGGGGAAGGGGTCGTGTTTCTAGATGCTCTGGGAAAAATCCCTGGGAGTGATTTGTGCGGGTGGCGAGGTAGAGGGTTTCCTGTTCGTTCTCCTGTGCGTCGCTAGGGAAAGGCACCGTTTCCCTCTCGGCGTCTGTGCAGCTGTTTAAACAGTCCTGCTCTCCAGACACCCAGCGCTGACCTCGGGGCGCCCCGCTCCCCCTTGTTTCAGTCGCGGGCTCCCTCTGCTGGCGGGATGCCGGGCTGCAGCCATTCCCCTCTAACCCCAGCAACTCCCACCTACTGTTAACCTAAACGCCTCGCCTGTGAGGCAGTGCTAAGTCAAAACCTAAGGAGAAGCTTGGCGTTCTGCTAGACTTTTAACCACATACTCCATTCGGGGGAAATGCGGGCTGACCACAAGAAACCATATCTAAGAGGTGTGAGGAGAAAATTAGATTTCGGGGGGGATTTGCTGCCCTCACCTGGCCCTTTTAGAAAGGAACTTTATTCCTTAGTTACACATTCCATTTTAAATTTCTCAGGACCGCGTTTTCTTCCCCGGGCTTTGAACACGAGTCCAGAAATGGAACAGGCAGAGTAGAACAGCTGCATTTGGAAGAGTGAGGAGCGTTACAAGTTGTGGAAGGCAGCGGGACTAGGATTTACTCTCGAGGAGGAGTGTGGAGCTGCTTATGTTTCTCCCTTTTTTCTCATTTTTTTTTTTTTTTTAAATCTCTATTTATTTTTGAGAGAGAGAGAGACAGAATGCGAGCCGGGGAGGAACAGAGAGAGGGAGACACAGAATCCGAAGCAGGCTCCAGGCTCTGAGCCACCAGCACAGAGCCCGATGCGGGCCTCGAGCTCACGAACCGCAGGTTCGTGATCTGAGCCAAAGTCGGACACTCAACCGACTCAGCCACCCAGGCGCCCCTGCTTTTCCTTTTTTTTTTTTTTTTTAATTAAAAAAAATTTTTTTTTTTACATTTATTTTTTGAGAGACATAGAGAGACAGAGCACACGTTGGGGAGGGGCAGAGAGAGAAGGAGACACAGAATCCGAAGCAGGCTCCAGGCTCCGAGCCGTCGGCACAGAGCCCGACGCGGGGCTCGAACTCACAAACCGTGAGATCGTGACGGGAGCCGAAGTCGGACGTTCAACCGACCGAGCCCCCCGGGCGCCCCTCCTTTTTTTAAAAGCAGAGGTTGGGAGGGTGGAGGGAGGGGATGAAGCAAATAGAATTTGGTAGCAAAACCAGCGCCATTCTTCCCTTTATTTCTTCCTTTTTAATAAAACGTGGGTTAAATAATAAGTAAGTCGCTCTAGTCTCGGCATTAAGAGTTGAGCTCTGTTCCCACTGTCTTCTGCCGTCATTGCAGACTGTCGCCTCAGCCAAGTCTCGGTTGTACGTGTTCTTAGGGAAGGTCTGTGGGTAGTCCATTGTAAGCCCTCACCCTAAGCAATAGCTTTACCTGCCTTCCCTCCTAAACCCTTTACCAGAAGCGCTCACACATGAGGAATACTGTGATTCGCGTTCCACCATTTTTCACCCTCTTCCTGTTTGGTGGTGGGGCTTCCTTGCGAAAGACGGGGATGGTTAATCCATAAGCGGAGAGCGTCACGCCCTTGAATGCCTGAGAACCGGCTGCCTCCTTCGCTCTCAGGGGCTCAGTTTTCCATCTGGCCTCTCTGGGGGCTTCCAACAGGCCATCAAAGGATGGGCCCTGGTCGGAGGACGGGGGTCCTAGAACCCGCAGCCTCCTCCCCTTGGGAGGTGGTCACTTGAGTAGGTGCCTTCTGGTGCCCACGGGTGGTTGTCTGCTTCAGATCTCGCCGAGGGCAACAGAAGGACGTGCGGGAGCCGTGGAGGCAGCCGAGGCTTCCGGGGTGTGCCCTCGGTTTGGACCCGGATGTGGAGGTGGAAGGACGTTCTGGCCTCACAGAGGCCTCCAGCTGCTAGAGCCATTCCTGGCCCCTTCCTTCCAGCGGCCACGGGGGCCCCGCGGCAGCGCTGCCTGAACAATCCCGCCGCCTCATCTCGCGCTCCCTCTGTCCCCTTAGACGCATCTGACCTTCGGGAAGGAGTTCACAGAAGCGGTAGAGGCCAAACAGGTGGCCCAGCAGGAAGCGGAGAGGGCCAGATTTGTGGTGGAGAAGGTGAGTGTTCAACCAGATGGCAGGGGCCTCTCTCCCCTTTCTCCTGTGTTCAGCCTCCCCGTTTGCTGGGTGGCCTGGAAACTCATCATCTGTCATCTCTTTTTCTGGGATCCTCGGAAGGGGATTGAAGGAACCGCACTCCTACGATTGGTTCCAGGGTCTTTGGGGGCTAGTCAGGGATATGTGAACTTAGGTTCCGAAGTCACCGAAGGGTAATTTTTCTTCCACTTCCCCTAAGATCAAAAACACTCCTCCTACCAATAAAAATGTTTTCTCCTGGAATATTTTCAGCTTCACTGAGAAGTCGTTTTTAACCGTGGTTACACAAGTGAAAGCTGACAGCGAAAAGGATCAAATGTTGGGCCAGATGCACTATCGTCACTGAAGTTTTTTTCCAGCCCTAAGTCCATCCAGATGTGGCAGAGTGTGGTGGGACAGGAGATAGTTGCCTAGCAGCCTGCTCTTCTGGTCTTTGCAGACGTGTATTTATTTCTTGCTGTTGCTTCCCCCCACCGCTGCTGGTTTTTCTCGGGTTAGTCCTAATCCAAGAACCCTTCGTCCTTTGAATCAAGGTAGAGAGATGTATTGGTGGCCAGCGTTTAATTTTAGAGAGTGTAAACTCCACGTGGACGGGAACTTTGTTGCCTGCCCCCCACCCACTAATCTCCAGAGCCTAGAACACGCCTAAGACCATGCCTGGAAATATTAGGTGCTCATTTAACATTTGCTGACACGGTACCCGCCTCCCGTGACCTCGGACCGGTTGTGCCCCGCTGATCGATGTCACCCTGCTATTAACGGGTGGGGAGAGCCTCGGAGATCTCTTTCAGTTGGTTGCCTGGGCTCCCGGTCAGGATCCAGCTTAGCTCAGGGGCGACTCTAGGGCCCGTCACGCATACGTGCTACTCCTCCCCAGCTGCCCTGTTTTCATCAAACAGATCTCATTTGTTTGATGAAAGTCCCTTCGACTTGGGGCTGGAGGGAAAGGTGAGCCTGAGGGTGGGTTCTGCCTTTTTTTTCTCCCTCCCGTCTTCCGCGGCTTGGATCCTCCTGGCCCAGAGTAAGGTGGCCGGACTGGATGGCTGTTGACGTTAACGAGAATTTTGAAATAAGACAGATACTTGCGCAGCCAACAGAAAGAGAGCCCTGCAACCATGAGAGGTGGCGCTGCATTGCAGGAAAGCGGAGGACTGGGTGCACGTGCCTGTTGACCCCACCTGGAGGGGAGGAGGAGGAGGAGGAGGAGGAGGGAGATTCCCAGAGTTCCTTCAGGAGCCGGTGAGGGTGCCTCGCCGAGTCCTTCTGAGGCCGCTGCCCGCCGTTCAGCACCCTCAAGTGTGATCCTGGTCTCCACCCCCCCCCCCCCCCACCTCCACTCTCTTAGGCTGAGCAGCAGAAGAAGGCGGCCATCATCTCTGCCGAGGGCGACTCCAAGGCAGCCGAGCTGATTGCCAACTCGCTCGCCACCGCGGGCGACGGCCTCATCGAGCTGCGCAAGCTGGAGGCCGCGGAGGACATCGCCTACCAGCTCTCGCGCTCCCGGAACATCACCTACCTGCCGGCCGGGCAGTCCGTGCTCCTGCAGCTGCCCCAGTGAGGCCTGCCCGGCCCGCGCCGCCTCGGGCCGCCTGGGCCACAGCCCCGAGGATTCTGAACACCGCCGTCCTTCTGCCCCTGCCCCAGAAATCACTGTGAAATTTCATGATTGGCTTAAAGTGAAGGAAATAAAGTGGAATCACTTCAGATCTCTAATTACTCTAGCAGACGAAGCTTTCTCATTCTTCCCATTTCCACCCACTTTCTGAGCCACCTCCTTCCCCCAGATTGCCAAGTGCCTACACAGCCCGGGGCAGAAGAAAGGGCTGTCGTGCACAGCACGGGTCTCCGTGTTTTCTGGCGGTTCCGACACAGGCCCGGCTGAAGAGGTGCCAGGGAGGGTCAGAGAGGAAGTAATCTGTCTCTTGCCATAAGGCTGATGCTCTCGAACTGTGGGGCCAGCGGAAGCAGGTGTGAACAGCTTGAAGAATCTGCCCCTGAGACGGTGGGTGGGCCTGATTCGCTGCCCCCCCCCCCTTCCACCCCCCCCAGGGTCCTGCAACTGCGACGGGCTTGGACGGCGAGCGAGCGGGCCTGGACTGAGATGTGAGTCCGGCCGAAGACTTCCTGTCCACCCCCCACCTCGGTGTCTCAGGACACCCGACGGATTGCAGCTTGAAGGATTGCATCCTGCCGGGGGCCGAACGTGCCTGCCAAAGACGTGCATCCTGTGCTCCTGGCTCCGTCGTTCAGAGACTGCCCTTCTCGAGGGTTCTGTGCCTGCGCTTTGAAGGAGGCGACCTTGGGAAGAAAGCGAATGTGTGTAAACTGCCGTCAATAAATGACACCCAGGCCTTCCAGCCCAGGTCTTAAAAGGGTTTGTGGTTCTGTTTGTGGGAGCCGTGGGATCAGAACAGAGCATTCTAGAGTTGGCGTGTGCACGTGTGTGCGTCGCCAGCTGGGACAGACTCTCCAGCGAGGCAGAAAATGCTTCGGTTTCAGAAAGCACCACTTTGGGCTGTGTCCCAGATCCGTCCCCCGCCTGAAATGAAACGAATCTCAAGTCGTGCCAGGGGAGGGGGGTCATGAGATGGGCTCTTCGGAGGCCACGTGGGTGCAGATTAGTTCACTTTTCCCCCGTGGCTTTTGGTACCACCCCCCCCCCCCCCCCATTTCTGACTGGGAGCCATAGGCCTGCCCACCAGCCTGTTGGCAGCGGACAGACGTCACGTGCTACGCGCGGACAGTTGCCTTCCTTGCGCGCGAGTTCGGTTTTTTATGTTTTTGTGTTCCGATGGCCCCAGGTTGCTCTGAGGTCGGTTTGTATTGCTTACTCCGTTTTGCTTTGATGCAGAAAGGACTTGGCCTTTGAGGGGGCCAACCGGATGTATTTTGGATGGTGGGGAGGGAAAGCCGACCGACCATTGAGAAACGAGCCAGTGACCCATCCGAAATCCTTCTAGGAACTAGACGCAGAAACAGCAGTGGTGGGGAGCACTCCCGTTCGCTGTGCTTTACCCTCTGCGCTCAGTTTAATCCCTGGGCTCACCACCTGGTCAAGGAGAGCCGCCCAAGAGACCTCGGCAGGCCAGTCTCTGACCTGAATTCCGCATTTCCTCTCCCCTTTCCCACCGCACCCCCCCCCCCCCCCCCCCCGCCGCCCCTGCACCTGCTCCCCCTCCTCCCAGGGCCTCCCAGCGGGGGTCTGGTCCTTTCCCGTTCCCCCAGAGCACTCAGACAAGTGTGATGGGCCGGGCTACACCTCCCACCTCCCACCAGAGCCTGGTGAGAGCCGCGAAGCTCCCATCTAGCCCAGCTCCCTAGCCCCTGCCCCGGCACCCTCTATCTCAGGGTGTCTCTTCCTATTTCTTTGCTGTAAGAACAGTGAGGCCCGAGAACCATGTGCCTGGACTCAGCGCGACAGAGACGTGAGCAGAGAACATAACTTCTCGATAGCTTCCTGAAGGGCTTCTACTCTGCCGCCTTCCTCCTTTCCTGCTGTTTATTGCTTTGGACACCCTTATGGGGGGCGGGGGGTGGGGGGGCGGCAGGGGCCGGGGGCGGGAGACTCCCTCCTCCCCAGGCCCTTTTTAAAAAGAGCAGTTGTGTTTCTTGCACCGGGCGGGAGATTGGGTTTCATCCTCCAGGCGTCTGCAGGGGAGCCCTCCACGGGTTTTGGGTCCCCTCTGCCTCGCAGGCCAGCCCTTCTAGCCACAGACAGGCCAGCTTCCTACCGGGTTTGCCTTTGACCTGCTTGCCTCGGATGATGCCAGTGACAGCCCGGGGGCCTCGTTCCGCCCTGACTGCCGCCAACTAATTCTTTCCACAAATGTTCAAGGGCTGTTAACCGGCTCCTTAGCCCCAGAGCCCCCCCGACGGCCTCTGGGCTTCTCCAGATTTCTCCAGAAGCTGCCACAATGGGCCTTTATCAGTTCTGGGATTCTCTGGGCCTTGAATAAAAAGCCAAGTCCTGTCCTGGCCAGGGAAGAGCCAGAGTAGGGAGTGCCTTCCTCCCTCTCTCCTTGGGTCAGGCTGAATTGCTTCCTTGTTCGGGCCTGGAGAGGTCGCTTGCTAAGAAGGCAGTGGACCCTGGATAGGCAGCGGAGAGAAAACTGTTAAATTACGTTCACGTTAAAAAATACCAGGAAGTACGAGGCTCTCCATGGTCTGGCCACCGCTGGCTACTTTTCTAGTCCAACATTACAGTTTACTGCTTGCCTCCCCAGACCAACCTAGCAGCTCCCGTGGGGTGGGGAGCGTTGTTTGACGACGCCATCGTGGGCACTGGGGGAGGGGGAGGGGAGAGGGCAGTGAGGCTACAAGACCTACTTTGTATGGGACAGACTCCTACTACGAAGAATCGCCCCCAAAGTCATGCCAGTAACACCCACCCCCCCGCGTTGAAAACGCACACCGGACTGACGTCTCTTTTCTGCGCCCCCCACCTGTTCACCGCACCCCCTTTGCTCAGCAGCCCTTCAACCTGGAGAGCCCTCTCCCTACATTTCACAGGCCCCGGGAGCCCCATCCTCAAAGGCTTTCTCTCCCACAAAACGGCAAATCCCCTCTTCTAGTCATTACTTCTCCCTTGCCTGAATTTCCTCATCCACACTCTCATGAGGCATTTAGCGATCTCCTCATTGAGCTGGAGTGTGTGTGTGTGTGTATGTGTGTGTGTACTCTTCTACTCTATAAAGGGCAGGATCTTCATAGGACTCAACATTCCTCCTTCCTCTTCTTTCCCCCAACCACTGCCTGGTCTTTTCCCCAAGTCAAGCACGCCTGGCTCTTGGGGGGAGCGCCCGGGTGTCCGTCGAAGGAACCGATGAAGGAGCAGCCAGCACAGGACCGAGGTTAGGACTGTGGACCGAAGTCGGGTCCTTGCGTTCTACTCCCACGCCGTCGTGCTGTTACCCCAAGCTCCCCTGAATCAGGCCCTCAGGGTCTAGCAGACCGACCCCTCCACTGCTGGGCTGCCCCGGCTGACCCCCCCCCCCCCCCAGTGCCGTCACTCTCTTGCTTCAAACAGCCTCCGTGTGGGATTCTCCCCTCGCCGCCGCCTGCCCGCAGCTCAGTCTCTCCCGCTTCTGTCTGGAAGTTCTCTCTCTCTCTCCCTCCCTCCTTCAATCCTCGTCCTTCTCAATATCTTGAGCCCGACTTAAAATGCCTCCGCTCCGGGAATGCGCCTCTGGCTGATGCGCCCCAGCTTTCCTAGCGGCTAAGATCTCCCTTTATAAAAAGGATGCTGACTCTAGACCGCCTGCAACACGGGGATTGAGAATTCGACAACAAAAGAGCCGTGAGGCCTGCCCGAGCCCATAGAGGCCCGGATGCTTTGGCCAGGCCCGGTGCACAGAGCTGGAAGAGAGAATACGTGGCAAAATGCTGGCCTGGGGAAACCACTTTAATACAGCCGAAAGAGAACGCCTTTGCAAGGAACGCTGGGTGGGTAGAGAGGAGGGTATCTTTCCAGCGCCCTCCAATCAAGCTACTTTGGAAGAGAGAGAGAAAAACCGAAAGGACAAGGCCACTTTGGGGGAGCTTAAAGCTGTCGTCATCCCTGCCGGCTAAGAGGAGCCATCCAGATCAGCCAGAAAGGCCAGGATCACGCAAAGGCTTGGACCGTCTGAGTTCGGCTGAACCGGCTGCAAACACTTGGGTGAGGGGTGGGCAAACCACGGCCGGCAGGCCGAGTGCAGTCCGACTCACGGGGGTTTTTTACCAGCTCACAGTGGTGTTTACACTTCTACGTGGTTGGGAAAAATCAAAAGAAAAATACAATTTGGTGATACATGGCAATGATGTAAAATTCAGACTTCGTTGTCCAGGGGCGAAGTTTCGTCGGAACACAGCGAGTGTCGGAACACATTCGCGTTGCACTTCCAACGGCGGGGCTGAGTAGTTCCGACAGACCCCACGTGGCCTGCAAAACCCACAGTATTTACTCTTTGCCCCTTTACGGGACAAGTTTGCTGAGCCCCGACTCGGGGGATTGGATAGCCTCGGAGAAGAAAAAAAAAAAAGAAGCGTGGGATTTGGAAGTCTCAGGGACCAAGGGGACTGAGGGCTTTAAGTCCGACACAGTGTAATTGCTACCAGAGTTCTCGATCGTGTCCCGGAGAGCAAAGTTCTGCTGGGGCCCTGGCACACACGTTTATGATGCCTGCCGTTCTCCCTGGCTTGCACATGTTTCTGAACAGGACAGAGGACAGGAATGGCCGTAGCACACAGGTGGGAATTAGGAAGAAAGGAGGACCCGATGGTTCCTTAGAGATCTGAGGCTCTCCAGGCCTGGGATAAAAGTACTTCCTTTCCCTCCAGGAGGGGTTTGCTACTGGACAGTCCTTCCAAAGCTAGGAGAGGCCACAGTCAAGAAAGGGAGCCCAGTGCACAATAACTCCCAGAAATGGGGCCTCTGGGAGCTTCAGCCACTGGGTAGAGAAAGTCTCTTGGTTAAGGCCACATCTATCCTGGATAACCAGAGATCCCAAAAGAACCGCAGATGCTACTCATTGTGGATTGTGCCAAACCTGATCTCTACCAGACGTCTGACAGCGGATGAGCTCGCCGTCTCTAGCTAGCAACTGCTTCCTGTCCTTGCTTGACTTTACCAACCTCTCAGTGTGAGCATTTCCCTCTCCCATGTCCCTAGCCCTCCCCCCTTCAAGATCCTGTCCCACACTCACTTCCTTCAGGGTCCCTTCCCTGTCTAACTCCGTCCCCACTGAAATCACAACAGTGTAGAACCGAGCAGGAGGCTTTCACATCCTCAGGGACAACCCCTTCATTTAGGTGAGGAACGTGAGGGGACTTGCCCAGCGTCCCACTGGATGCTGGTGGCAAAGCCAGGGGTGGGACCCAGGTCTGCAGGCTCCCTGTCTGGTGCGGTTTCCATCCCATCTCTAGCTTCCAGATGTTCCCGATCTGAGGCTCCTTGTCCTGTCAATCCTTCCTGGCACTCACAAGTCGGTGAGTGCGTGTGAAATCTTCATCACTTTCACAAGCTTACTTTTATCCCCAGCTAGACTATCACAGGTGGGAGGCAGAGACAATGTCTTCTCTTTCGTGAGGCTCTCCATGCCAGGGAACTGCAGCGATCCTGACTGACACAATGGAACTCTGGGCTGGGCCCGACTTCCTAGATCTCTTGCTCCAGGAAGCAACTCCCATTTACTGGAAAGAACGTGGGTTCTAGAATTAGAACGATTTGGGACTGGATTCTGACTCTGCCATTTACTAGCTTGGGAGACCTTGGGTAGCTTACCTAAATACATCAAGCATCCTTCCCCCCTCCCCCCCCCCCCCCACTTATTAAAAACCTGAGGAAATGGGGACACCTGGCTGGCTCAGTCGGTAGAGCATGCGACTCTTGATCTCAGGGTCGTGAGTTGGAGCCCCGTGTTAGGTGTAGACATTACTTAAATGTATAAATAAGTAAAATATGAAAAAAAAAAACCCTGAGGAAATGAATATCCACACTGCAGTGTTGTTGAGGAGTAAATGAAATGGCGGACGTGAAAATGCTTTGCACAGGGCTCTGAGCACAGATGCTCAAACTGTTCTTGTTGCCTTTCCTATTTGTGTTCTGGGGGGCTCCCTGGCTCTCCCAATGTCAGGGACCAGGAAGCTTCTTTGGAATCCGGAGACAGCAATGGGCATCTCTGTGCCCTGATTCCATGCTGGCTATGGAGAAGGGGACACAGGGATCATCATGGGTCCGACCCCGATTTGATTCAAACAAGAAGATGCAGGAGGAATTGGGTTCTGGGCTTCTCCTCCCCAGGGGCCTAGATGTCTTGGAACAGGCGGCTTGGCTGAGGACTCAGGAAGCCGTGTTGGGCCCTTGTTTGAGGTTGACGGTGCAGCTTGGCCGGGCAAATGCCAAAGCATGTTTTGCACAAGGGCTCTGTGTTTTAGTCTGCTATGCCCCTGTTTGCACAAGAAGCTTCTTTTTTTTTTTTTTTTCTCTAATGTTTATTTCTTTATTTTCGAGAAAGAGAGAGTGCCTGCACGAATGGGGGAGGGGCAGAGAGCCAGGGAGAGAGTAGACTGCACGCAGGCTCCGTGCTGTCAGTGTAGAGCCCGGCTCGGGGCTTGAACCCATGAACGGTGAGATCATGACCTGAGCCGAAATCAAGAGTTGGGACGCTCAACCGACGGAGCCACCCAGGCGCCCCTGCACGAGTAGCTTCTTATCTTCAAGGTTCCACTCTCCCATCCTTACAATGACAGCGGAAGTGAATTCACCAGCTGAGCTTGGGGGAGTGTCCGGCAGGTCCAGTGGGGCTCCGAGTCCCTCCTTCCCCTGCTACGGCCACAGCAGCGCATTTGTCACCTTGGTCCTTGCCGTCGTTTGAAGGAAGGGTTCCGTGGCTGCAAAACTTTGACACCCACGGTCCTGGAAGCCGTGGTCAAAGGTTCCTTTCAGCTCCCCGGTTTCAGGCCAGCCTGGGAAGGCCGTGGCCTCTCTTGTCCACCAGATGGCAGCAACCGGCCTGCAGCCGCAGACCCCACGCTTTGTGGGCAAGTACAAGACATTCAGGAAAAGACCTCGGGGAAGGGACTAGGAGGCCGACAGCGGCAGGTCCGAGGATAAGTACACAGGTCGAGGTGACCCTTTGCAGAGGGCTTCCTGATACGGAACCCCCGGGGGCATCTGTGGCTGTAAACATACCACGTGTCCCGGCCCAACCCCCAGCCAAACGGCTGCTACCCCTCTTGGCCACGTGGGAGACAGCCACCCAGCTCAGCTTTACCTCTTTCTTAAACCCGGGAGGCTCCCAGGGAACTGGGTCCTCAGGCCTTGGCAGCCTGAGGTCAATTTGGGCAGCTCGCTCCGTTGTTGCTGAATTAATGAAACACAAGGGAGACCTCAGACAGGATCTCTTTCCCAGGTTCCGGGGGTTTCCTTTCAATTTCTCAAAACACTCATGAGGCGGAGCAAACAGACCTGCAAAGAGCAAGTTCCGAATTGACACACGAGCTGCTCCATTCGTTCACCCCCACCCCCACCCCCCACCCCCCCCCACCCCCCCCCCCGGTGATTACTGAGTACCTACTGTGCGCAGTCCTGGGATCAGAAGATGAGTCAGATACGGGTCCTTTATACAGAGGCTGCTGCCACTCGGTCCAGATGACAGACGATCAGGTCACGTGTGTCAAAGTGCCTTATATTGTTTGTCTTCTCCCTTCAGAGTTCTCTTCCTTATTTTCGGCGTGGGTCAACAGCTAAATGAGGAGGCCGCGAAATGGGGGACGAAGCTGGGAGAGGGAGGGGTTGGAAGGAAGCCCAAGACAGCTCAGACTTTTGCCGCAAGGAATCCACGCGGCGAAATGCAGAACGGGCGACACTGTCTGTCACTGATGGGTACGGATCTTAAAGCAGAGCGTTTTCCCCCCCACCCCACCCCGCCCCCGCTTCTCCCATAAATTTTCCCGGAGAATCTGCCTTCCAGGCTCTACCGGTTTCACCTCGTAAATGCTCACTGCCAGATTCTTTCAGTTGCCTTAAAGATAAGACTTAGTGGTTCAATACTTCTTTTTTTTTTTAAGTTTATTTGTTTATTTTTGTAGTGGTTCAGTACTTTTTCTTAAAGTTTATTTATTTATTTTTTTAGTAATCTCTACACCCAACATGGGGCTCGAACTCACGACCCGGGGATCAAGACTGGCATGCTCTCCCGACAGAGCCAGCCAGGCGCCCCAATTTTTTAAACGTAATTTCATTTAATTTGGTTAAAGTGTATTTATTTTGAGAAGGAGAGAGCACACACACATGAGAAAGACCCTCGAGCAGGCTCCGCGCTGTCAGCACACAGCCCGACCCAGAGCTCGAACCCGTGAACCCGCACAATTAAGACCCGGGCGGAAATCGAGTCGGACCCTCGACCGACTGAGCCACCCAGGCTCCCCAGCACTTTTTATTCGAAACGATACAGAGACGTGTGCAAAGAGGGAAACGGAACGGACCCGAATTCCACTGCCCGAGGTAATCTTTTCGAAATATATAAACCTTACTGAAAAACGGAAACAGCACCGAAAGATAAATAATGAAAAAAGTGAAGCCTTCCCACCACTGTCCTCCCAGTTCCTCTCGCTCAAAATGGCCCCTGGTGCGGGTTGCTTAAATTTCTCTCCAGAAGGGAGATCGTGCATTCAGCAGCATATCTATCTGTCAGCCTGTGGGGACGTGCCCTCTGCTCTTCTAATTATTTGCACGAAAGGGATCACACGGTTTTCTGCACCTTGCTGTTTTCATTCATGGAAATGTCTTGCCCTTCTCCCCGCAGTGGCATATACCGATCCAGTCCGTTCTTTCGAATGGCTACGGCGTTTTCCCTGGCGTGGATCTACTAAGTTTTGCTGTCAATCAGTTGGCTTTTGGACGACTAGGTGGGGCTTTGCATGTATTTTGCTGTTGCAAACAAAACCGCGGTGCGTGCTGCCTGATTTTTTTTAAAGGACGTGGTGATTGGTGATCTCTGCACAAGACTTCCCCAGAGGGCAACAGAGTTGTGCCCAGGGTCCTTGGGAGTAATTTGCAGTGGGGGTGGGGGTGGATCGAGGGATAACGATGCTGGAGCCCCCCACGCCCACCCCCAAGCTGCTCAGAGGCCTCCTATTATGAATGTGTGACTCTGGCTTTTTTTTTAGGGAAGTCATTACTCCACCTCCTGTCCCCGCCAAGCTGGCCTAACTGCTAACGGGGCTTGCCATCTGAGCATGGCTGTCCTGGGAGAGAGTCCCTGCATCTCCCAGCTGGCTGAGGGCTTGCTGGGTCGGCGGACGGGCTCCCTGGAGCTCTTGGCTCAGGCCAAGGTTGCTCTGCTTAGCTGGGTGCTCTGCTTAGCTGGTGTTCATGACTGCACGGGGCTGCTCTGAGATTCACAAACAAACAGGAAGCCAGTCCACTTCCTCCTTGCCGGGGCTGGTCCCCCGTCCTTATCACCCAGTTAGCCCGGAGGGGAAGGGGCAGCTCAGGATTCCTAAGGCAGCTTCCTGGCAGAGGTGGCCGGGGAATTCTGGGTCCCACTGCCAGGATGGGCTCACCATCTCTGTGCACCTATGTGCCCAGCTGGGACAGCCTTATTGACAGTCAAAGTTAGGCTGAGATCTCTCCCCTTCGGGAAGTTCTGATAAATCCCAGCGTGTTTGGGTTCCCCCCCTCACCCCCTTCGTTCTGAGATGGAGTTCTCTTGAATCTGTAGTGAGCAGCTGTCTAGGTTTGTGGTGGGAGAGTTTTCTCCCTGGAAGGAGCATTGAGATAGATAGATAGATAGATAGATAGATAGATTTTTTTTTTTTTTTTGCCTTATCCCAGTACCCACCCAGCCTGTCTCTCTCTGCCCATGGGTGACGCCCAAGAACTGTTTATAGACTGAACAGGAGACCAAATCCTAAAGAGGTGCCAGGGACAAAGGAGATGGAAAACAAGTTTGCAGCCACAGTTCAGTGGGGCCAGAAGGCATCGCTACTTGGGATCCTGGGCCGGCTCCACCAGAGGGAGGGGTGGGGACAGTCAACAGAGTGTGAAGCAGAGGTGTGGCCTGGCGGGGGGGGGGGGGGGGGGGGGGGGGGGGGGGGCGCGGGTGCGGAGGCTGGAGATGAGAGGTACAGGTATTCTGTGTCATCAGCAAGGCCTCAGGGCCACGTGGAGAATTGGTTCCTTGACTTTCAATCAGTAGGTGTGTTACACAGGGGCGCTCTTTTTTTAAAGAATTAGAATTTTCAAGACGGCTGTCCACAGAAAAACAAAGCTGAAGCGATTTGATCCTTGGCGGTGACTCAGAGCCCAGTAGGACGTGGCGATGCCCCGGGCAATCATTAAGACTATCGCTTACTTTAGAGAACATTAGCTGTGGGCCCAGCAGCCTGTAGTGAGTCACTGTCAGTTGCTTTAAAAAAAAAAAAAAAAAAATCTCAGGGGCACCTGGGTGGCTCAGTCGGTTAGGCGTCCGAGTTCGGCTCAGGTCATGATGTCGCGGTCCGTGAGTTCGAGCCCCGCGTCGGGCTCTGGGCTGACAGCTCAGAGCCTGGAGCCTGCTTCGGATTCTGTGTCTCCCTCTCTCTCTGCCCCTCCCCCGTTCATGCTCTGTCTCTCTCTGTCTCAAAAATAAATAAAACATTAAAAAAAATCTCTGATATTATTTTGTTTAGTTGCTGTTTAGCTGTTCTGTTTTTTGTTTTTTTTTTTTAAAGAAAGCCGGGTATAGACACTGAACTTCAAAACCAACAGCAGTTACGACAAAACCCTGAAAGCCCAGTTATCTCCCCTTTGCAGTTACTGAAGCTTCAAAACAAAAGTTTCTCTGTTTCGCTCCTGGGGTGCAGAGAAGTGTTGAGACGTTGAGAGGGGTGGAGGCTGGACACCAGCGGGTGAGGACAGAGTGGAGGATGGTCGGTGCGCCAGGCTGAGGGCTGAGGTAAGGTGAACTGGAAGCACAAAGGGCTTCCTGGTAGCAGAGACCTTCGAGAAGTTTCGAGGACGGGGAGGGAGTGGGGAGCTCTCTGCGCTGCAACTCCAAAGCTGAGAGAATCCTTGAAGGTCCCCTCAGGCCTCCAAAGGGCATCAATAATTCGGGTCACACAGGCGGACTGAGAGATGACCCTGGTGGCTGTTCCGGGGATGTGTGACATTCTAGGCCTCCTTGACCTTTACCTGGCTCTGCAAATGGTCTTCACGGCACTCCCCCCCCCCCCACAACACCTCGGGGCTGAGCTCAGCTCCCTGTGTGTCCTGTCCAGTTTCCAAATCTTCAACCCGTGGCCGGTTCGTGGTGTTTCCTCCAGAAGCAGAGGAGGGAGAGCTTAACAGAGGTGGGGAAGGGTGAGGGCTAAGCCCGTAGCCAGCAGCGAGGGACGCAACTGCGGCCTCCAAGGTGGGCAAACCGCTCCCAGCCCTCCAGCTCGCCAGCAGCCCTGCCCGGTCCCAACGGGACAGTGAGAGGTGAGCAAAAACCTCAGGTTAAAAATACCCACTCTTGTCAAGAAAAAGAACAGGAAGGAAGCGTGGGGAGGCAGGCAGAGTAGACAAAGAGCCCCGGAGAAGGAGAATGAGCTGTTATTAATGGCCGGAAGCTGATCAGGTAGAAGAGGTGGGGAACCCCCTCCAGGTGCCCGAGGGGCTGGTGGGCAGGCGTTGGGGTCATGGGCATGGCTCCTGTGGGCCCTCCCGGAGAAGTGATGGCACCCCGCTGATACCAGTGTTCAGATCTCCCCAAAGAGCCCTGGTCCAGGAATGGAGTGAACCGGCAGAGGGCTTCCCCCAAGGACGGCGGGGAGATAGTCATGCCCGTCGTCTGTCTGGGGTGGGGGGGGAGAGAGCTACCCGAGCCACCTGTCCCTCCGCCTTGCGCAGGGTGGGAGGGTGTTCAGCTGGCCTTGGGAACAGCAGCCACTCTTGTCGAGGAAAAGCGAGAACAGCGAGGTCGAGTGAGGTGCCACAGCACTGACCCTAGGCCGTAGAGGTCACAGTCAGGGCTCTGGACCCAGGAGGCAGAGGTGGACTCCTGGCTCTGCTCCTTACTCGCCGTGTGACCCTGGACTGCCACGTGGCTTCCCCATGTTTCGGTTTCCTCATTTATGAAACAGGGATGCCGGAAGGGCCAACCTTATGGCCTTGAGGTCAGAATTCAGTGAGCTGAGGTACTTAAGGATGCTAGAACAGTACCCGGCGCCTAGAAATTTGCTTTCTGAGTGTTGGGTGTTGGGGGTGCGGTAGGGGGCGGTCCAGGTGACAATAGGAAAAAAGTGCCTGACACCTCAAGTCAATGGGACAGCCCTTTCCAGAGAGACTGCCACCATCTCAGGCTGGGAGGGAGCAGGGAAAGGAGGGTATAGACAGAAATGAGATATGCGTCCAGGTGTTCAGGATCCACCATCATGGGGAGGATACGAACCGCCGAGCAATCACCTTCCAGCGTTAATATAAGAGAGTTTCGCACCAAGTGCCAAGGTGCAGAGAGAGACGGAGTGCATTCCCTCTGCCTTCAGTGTTTGGAAGGTGCCCAGAGTGCTGGCCTTGAAGGTTAAGTCATACAGTTCAGCAGGCCGAGAAGAGGGAACGCGCAAAGCTATGGTAAGAAGGAACGTGATATTCAAGATGGCAGCTCCCGGGTGGTTGGCGGGGTGACCAATTTGGAAAGGTCAGCAGGGCCTGCCGTGCGACCGTGTGCCAGGAGTTCATACTTGGTCCTATCGGCAGGAGGCAAAAGGAGAGGCTAGGAAGAGGGGAGGCCCAAATCAGACATGTGTCAGGAAGATTCTCTGGCAGAAATGCGGAGGGCACAGAGGAAGGGAAGAGCACAGTGGCAGGGAGGGCCACTGGTTAGCAATGGTCAAGGCCCTTAGAAACTGGACTGGTTTGGAGCACGTGGGTGGCTCAGTCGGTTAAGCGTCTGACTCTTGATCTCGGGGTTGTGAGTTCAAGCCCTGCATTGGGTTTCCATGCCCAGCAAGGAGCCTACTTAGGAGAAGGAGAGAAAGAAAGAAGGAAGGAAGGAAGGAAGGAAGGAAGGAAGGAAGGAAAAAGAAAGAAAGAAAAAGAAAGAAAGAAAGAAAGAAAGAAAGAAAAAGAAAGGAGGAAAGAAAGAAAAAGAAAGGAGGAAATAAAGAAAAAGAAAGAAGGAAAGAAAGAAAGGAGGAAAGAAAGAAAAAGAAAGAAAGGAGAGAAAGAAAGAAAGAAAGAAGGAAGAAATAAAGAAGGAAAGAAAGAAAAAGAAAGAAAGAAGGAAAGAAAGGAAGAAAGAAAGAAAAAGAAAGAAGGAAAGAAAGAAAGGAGGAAGAAAGAAAGAAAGAAAGAAAGAAAGAAGGAAAGAAAGAAAAAGAAAGAAAGGAGGAAAGAAAGAAAAAGAAAGAAAGGAGAGAAAGAAAGAAGGAAGAAATAAAGAAAGAAGGAAAGAAAGAAAAAGAAAGAAAGAAAGAAAGAAGGAAAGAAAGAAAGACAGAAGGAAAGAAAGGAGGAAAGAAACAGGAGAGAAGGAAAGAAGGAAAGAAGGAAAGAAAGAAAGAAAGAAAGAAAGAAAGACAGACAGACAGACAGACAGACACTGGACTGGTTTGTGGTTTCTAGTGGTGCAACTGAGCATTTAGTGGGGCCCTTAATGGACTTAGGGAATAAATGGAGAGAAATGGGCTTTACAAAGAAGGTTTTGGAGGTGACCTTGAGGCGTCTGAGAGAGCCGGGGTGGGGGGGGGCACCGGAGATCGTAGAACTGGCGCATGTACTGATAGAAATGAGGTGGGGGTCACAGAAGACCCCTTTCAGACTGAGTCAAGGAAGCCTCACCGATATTCTAACATAGGGCTGGACACCGAGCCGTGGGCCATTCAGTGAGCTGATGTACTTAAGGATGCTAGAACAGTACAGGGTCTCCTGGGGGAAGCATGGGAGTGTGTCAGAGAGGGGGACAAGGCTCCCCCGCTGTTTACAGATCATGGTTGAACACCTGCAGAGCAGGGATGCCTGCGTGATTCAGTGGGTTGAGCGTCCGGCTCTTGATTTTGGCTCAGGTCGTGATCTCACAGTCGTGGGATCAAGCCTCGCATCAGGCTCCGTGCTGAACGTGCAGTTTCCTTCAGATATTCTCTCTCTCTCTCCACCCCTCCCTCCTTCTGCCCCTCTCCCCTGCTGTGCTCTCTCTTCTCTGCAAAAACAAACAAAACAAAATCAAGCAAAAAACTACAGAGTATCCCAGTTTACATTACCTGGTTAAATGACACTAGGGATCATGTTACCTAACTTAAACTAAATTAACCTTCACAAGGGGTGCCTGGGCGGCTCAGTCAGTTAAGCGTCTGACCTCGGCTCAGGTCATGATCTCACGGTTTGTGAGTTCGAGCCCCGAGTCAGGCTCTGTGCTGACAGTTCAGAGCCTGGAGCCTGCTTCGGATTCTGTGTCTCCTTCTCTCTCTGCCCCTCCCCTGCTCACGCTCTGTCTCACAAAAATAAATAAAATGTTAAAAAAATTTTTAAAAATTAACCTTCACAAAATGAACGGGGGGGGGGGGTGGTTAAAAAAGATTCCTGCAAAGAAACCTCAGGATAAAGATCTTCCTAAGTCAGCACAGAAGAAAATGACAAAGCTGAGGCTTCTCAAATGAGCTCTTTGTTAGGCCCCATCACGAGGTGGAAATGGCAAGTCTGGATCAGGTCTAACATGAAGAGGGCCACAGAACTTACTTGTAATTTGTAATTATCAAGGTGACTATTTTTGGAAAAAAAAATACATATATATTAAGTTTATTTATTTTGAGAGAGAGAGAGAGAGAGAGAGAGAGAACGAGCCGGGGAGGGGCAGAGAGAGAGGGGGACAGAAGATCCAAAGCCGGCTCTGTGCTGACAGCAGAGAGCCCGATGTGGGGCTCGAACTCACGCGCCGTTGAGACCATGACCTGAGCCGAAGTCAGACCCTTAACCGACTGAGCCAGCCAGGCGCCCCTTTCAAATATATATTTTTAAAGATTTTATTAAGTAATCTCTACGCCCACTGTGGGGCTCGAACACACAAGCCAGAGATCAAGAGTCACCCGCTCCACCGACTGAGGCAGCCAGGTGCCCCACGAGGTGACTATTTGCAACGTGAGCTAACCCGGGGCGCCTGGCTGGCCCTGTCGGTAGAGCCTATGACTCTTGATCTTGGGGTTGTGACTTCCAGCCCCACGCTGGGCATGGAGCTTCCTAAAAAACGAGTAAATACATAAAAGAAACGTGAACTTACCCTTCTACCCTTGCTAAAAACGAACCTCGAAGCCACGGACCTCACACCTTCACGAGAGACTTGGGGTACCCGCACCCCACGCGAGAAGAATCTGGCGGGAACACACAGGCGTGAACTTTTACGCTAAAATAATTATCTGTACTTTTGCAAAGCACATATGCGTGGGGGAAGTTATCGGCGGGGGGCTGGGGGGATGATCGCTGGCCACAGTTTATGTCCAACACTTACTTATTGAGCAGGTGCCCCGGGTGCAAGGTGCTGTGCCTGACACACGGGGACGCAGAGATGAATGAGACCTCAGCATGGTGATGATCCACGGGGTGAGTTAAGAAATGCGCGCAAGCAACCCAGGAGGCGGGCACAGGAGTTGAGAGCGTCACGTGGAGAGGAACCAGCGTGCCAAGGTGGGATGGGGGTCGGGTGTGCTCATGGAGGCAATGAACTCGGGCTTGGGCTTTGAAGGCTAGGAGGGTCTGGCCGGGTGTCGGTGAAGGAAATGACATTCCCCAAGAGGGACTGGGGCCCCAAATGGAAAAGCATGGCGTATGTATGACCAACTGTTAGTGGTTACTTCCGGCTGGCATCTAGAGGGTGAAAAGAGTAGGTAGGGTTGGAGAAGCGGATTCAGACCAGATTTGAAACAACCCCATGCCGGCCCTACGAGATCCAGAGCTTAGCTTCAGCGAGCCACGGGGAGTCTTGGGAAGTTCGGGGGGCAGGTGAGGCCGGGAGCCCAAAGAAGTCAAAAACAAAACAGAACTTGCCCATGGTCCTCTGGCGGGTTAGTCTGCGGGCCGGCCAGGCCTTGAATTCAGAGCTGTATGGACACGGGCAAGGCTCCTGGACCTCACGGTGACCAGACGCAGGTGGCTCTGTGGGAAAGTGCTCCGGGCCAGGCGCGAGGAGGATGCTTCTCTGGGAAACCCGGAGCCCGAGTTTCCAAGTAGCTGGGCGTTCTACCAGGCTGCTGGCTTGGGTCTTGTTAAGCGGAATCTTCCCATGGAACCTGGGTGGTGGATGAGCCGGTGGCTGGACCGCGCTCCTTGGGAACCCAAATGGGTTGGGCTGGGAATGGGAGAGTGTGGGATCGCTGCAATAAAACGAAGGGAGAGGAGCCCTTCGAGTGTCCTGGGGTGTGAGGCGCACAGGGCGTGGGGCCTTGCATTCCTGGATGGTTAAGCCGCCCGCAGCTGATGATTATCATTATTATTCCTGCTCTGGCTTCTCCAAGCTTTCATCCTGCAGGACCCTGCCTTGCCGGCCCGGCGTCACCAACTAGCAAGGCCTTCTGGGGGAGGGCGGGGAGGGCGGCTCCCGGCGGCAAAGGAACACAAGACTGTGGGTTCTTCCCCCATGAGCTCAGGGAACGTTTTAGCACGGGGCGGCCTCCTCACTCTAGAAGCATGGGCAGAATGTCTCAAGGGAGAAACTGAGGCACAGAGCTGGGGAATGATTTGATCCAGATCCTAGAGTTGAGACCCCTTCCCCGCCCCCCCCGCCCCCCCCCCCCCATCCGCTACTCCCTAGGCCACGCTTATCCTTCCCCAACTGGGGCAGATCTTGTCAGCCTGGAGGGGAGCCAGGGAAAGTGTGGATTCTAGAAGAGAGAACTGGACTGTGGCCAGGGCAGAAGAGCTGGTACCTTACTTGCCAGACGCTGCGGGCATCATGAGGTCAGGCTGTTGGTTTCGCGTCTCCCTGGAAGGTCCTGCCATATGGGTGGATCTTCCCCAGTCCCCTGAGGGAGGCCAGTGCTCACAGACGTGCAAAATGCCCAGCTCTCTCACATCAGAGGCCACATTCAGCATCCGGGGAGAGGAAGAGTCATACAGATGGGCCAGGCCTAGAGGCAGAGGGACAGACAATGGCTCAGAGACAGGGAAAGTGGGGTGTGTGTATGTGTGTGTGTGTGTGTGTGTGTGTGTGTGTGTGTGTTTGCTAACACCAGGCTCCCGTGGTGACGCGTCCCTGCTTGCCAAGATAGGATCAAAGGGAGAAAGACTGCAAGGAAATGCGAATGACGATCTGATGTTTGGGCGGGGGGCCGAGCGGGATCGTCCAAAATGCGTGGACCCCGTCTGTCAGCAGGAGCCCCGGGAGAACGGAGGGCACGGCCCACAAGGCTGCAGGCCGAGACGCAGCCCGTAGGTGCTAGAGTCCCCCTCTTTAGTATTGGCTGTCCACCTACAGAGTAGCAATCTTTGGGAACATCTTCTGCCTTAAAGCACAGGTGATATGACACAGAAGGTTAGACCAGGGAAGTTGGAGCCGAGAAGACAGTCAACAGAGCTCTGGTGGCCTCCACACGCTCTCAGATCCTCAGTGCCTCCCAGAGTCGGCCAACCAGCCAAGCATTCCTTTACGGAGTGTTAGTTGAGCAGCTACTATGGGCAAGGCACTCTGCTTCGATTGGCTGTAGATGCATAAGACATAGCCCCCTGTCCTCGGAAAGCTCTCTCTGGAGAAAGTCAGATCTTGCCTTTGGGGCTTCCCTCCCACTCCACGCGAGACAACACCAGATTCCCAAGGCGTCTTCTTCCTCCCCGGGGCCATTTTTGGCCATGACTGCACTGGCCCCTGCCTCTGCTCCAACCGCCACACCTTCTCTGAGTTCGCCCAGGAGCAGCGTCCATCTTTGACAGCCACCCGTCGGAACCATTCAGCCTTCAGCCACAGGAGGCATCCCTTGAGTTTGCCACCGTGACCAGGCCCCTCCAAGATGCACTGCTCTTTGGTGCCCCTACCCTCTTCCGGATCAAATGCGGCCTGGTAAGCCTCCCACCGCTTGCCTTCTCCTATCGGTGACCCGAAGAGCCCCCAGTGGGTTTCCCTGTTGTTCACCAGATACAACTGGAACCTTGGGGCTGTTTTCCGGGGGCCGCCCACGTGCTTCTAGCTCTTATCGTCACCCAACGGTGTCCCTTCCCGTCCCCCAGCACACCAGGGTTTGTAACGTTACTCTACATCCGAACCGGAGCGAGGAGCGCTTTAAGGGAATCGCCTCCAAGTTTACAGTTGAGTTTTTTTTCCGCAAACATTTACCGAGCGGCGGCTGTGTGCCAGGCACGGTGACAGGTACTGGGGACGGCTCTGGCGGCGACTAGGACAGACGTGCCTCCTGCCCGGGGGGAGCCCATGAACTCGCAGGGAAGACGGACACCGATGACCACCCGGGTCCCGAGAGTCTGGGCTCTACTTCTACTGTGGCTTTCGTCGATCTCCTTGACTTCCTGCCCGGTTCCTTCACAGAGCAGAGCGTATCTTGCTAAGGAGGGGGGGGTGGGGAATGTTCCAAAAGGATGTCCCCCACTCTTCACCCCCACCCCCCGAGGTGAGGTCCCTCCCTTCCCGAATTCAGTCTCCTAGGGAAGTGATGCAGGAAGCAGGGACAGAATCAAGAGCCTGAGAATTCCACATGCAAACAAACTCATTGAGCAGCGGCACTGAGAAGGCCCTTCAGGATTTCACCGCGCCAGGAACTGTCAGATCCCTCCAGAAAGCAGCCGCCCCACCGCGTGTGAGATCCACTCGCCTCTATTCTCTGCATTGCCCGTGACAGGTTGTGCTGTCGTGTCTTGTTGTGAAACTTGTCCGGGAATGACGGCTCTGACGCCTCACCGAGTTGTTGGATGTTGAGTCAGTGTTTAACCACTGTTACTGGTAGAAACGTCCTCCTACTGTCTAATCCAGATGAGACAGACGCTGTAAATGTCACCCTTCGTGCTCAGCGGCCGCCCTCTGTGGAATGGAGAAGGCAAGGAAGTTACGGAGTGTTCCCTCCTCCGAATGCTCCCGAGAAACTTCAGCAAAGCTGACATAAGTAAAGGGCCGTTGGATCTGATGACCCCCTTTCTCTCTAAGTGTGAATATCCCAGAAGGAATTGTTTTAGAGGGTATCGACGGCCCGAGAGGGGGTCGGTGCTTGCCAGGGGGTGCTCTCCCAGGCGCCATTCTCTCCCCAGTTGGCGCTTCTGTCACACGGGGTGACCGTGCATGGTCAAGGAACCGAAATGGACCCCAAGAATGCGGGGGGGGGGGGGATGGGACTGTGAATGTGAATTGCAGTGGTAGAGAATTCTTTCTTAGGTGCGCCTGGTGGAAGTGAAAGTGTCCAGAGCTCTAAAACAAGAAAAGCGTTAGAGAAATACAATTTTCAAAGGCTGCTGCGCTAAGTCTGCGGGAGTTTCCTAAATGGAGGAGCAACTCACTATACTGGAAAGAGTTTCCTTCCCTTCCCTTTCCTTCCTTCCCTTCCTTCCTTCTCTTGCTCCCTCCCTCCTTCCTTCCTTCCTTCTTTCCTTCCTTCTTTCCCTCCCTCCCTCCTGCCTTCCTTCCCTTCTTCTTTCCCTCCCTCCCTCCTTCCTTCCCTCCTTCCTTCCTTCCTTCCTTCCTTCCCTCCTTCCTTCCTTCCCCCTCCCTCCCTCCTTCCTTCCTCCCTCCCTCCTTCCTTCCCTCCTTCCTTCCTCCCTCCCTCCCTCCCTCCCTCTTTCCTTCCTTACTCCCTCCCTCCCTCCCTCCTTCCTTCCCTCCCTTCCTCCTTCCTTGCTTCCTTCCTTCCTTCCTCCCTCCTTCCTTCCTTCCCCCCTGCCTCCTTCCTTCTTTCCCTCCTTCCTCCCTCCCTCCCTTCCTTCCCTCATTCCTCCCTTCCTTCCTTCCTTCCCTCCTTCCCTCCCTCCCTCCCTTCCTTCCCTCCTTCCTTCCTTCCCCCTTCCTCCCTTCCTTCCTTCCTTCCCTCCTTCCTTCCTTCCCCCTCCCTCCTTCCTTCCTCCCTCCCTCCCTTCCTTCCCTCCTTCCTTCCTTCCCTTCTTCTTTCCCTCCCTCCCTCCTTCCTTCCTTCCCTCCTTCCTTCCTTCCCTCCTTCCTTCCTTCCCTTCCTCCCTCCCTCCCTTCCTTCCTCCCTCCTTCCCTCCCTCCCTCCTTCCCTCCTTCCTTCCTTCCTTCCCTCCCTCCTTCCTTCCCCCTTCCTTCCTTCCTTCCTTCCTTCCTTCCTTCCTTCCCTCCTTCCTCCCTCCCTCCCTCCCTCCCTTCCTTCCCTCCTCCCTCCCTCCCTCCCTCCCTTCCCTCCTTCCTTCCTTCCTTCCTTCCTTCCTTCCCTCCCACCCTTCCTTCCCTCCCTCCTTCCCTCCTTCCTTCCTCCCTCCCTCCCTTCCTTCCCTCCTCCTTCCTTCCCTCCCTCCCTTCTTCCCTCCCTCCTTCCTTCCTTCCTTCCTTCCTTCCCTTCTTCCCCCACTCCCCCTCTCTCCTCCAGAATCTAAACCAGTGAGTTCCTCTACAAGGGCGTCTTTATCCCTCTGCAGCCACATCCTGAACACCTTCCTCTCCTGTCTTCCGGCCTCAGCCCTACCATCCTTTCAGGTTGAGCCAAAGCCTGGCAGCCTTCCCGTCACCTTTCCCATCTAGTTAATCTCTGGTTGAATGCCTCTTTCTCTGAATTCTCACTTAATGCCATTGAACTATGCAGCTTGGTGTGATTACACAACGTCTCGTGCTCCCCCACCGTTTCACGTCCACGACTCTTGTCTCTGTAACCAGGTTGTAAACTTTTAGAGGGCAGAGGCTGTTCCTTACATTTTGGGCTCCCTCCGAACACTGAGTACTGGGCACGTAATAAGCCTTTACTGAGAGCTCCAGTGGCCTTTCGCTTCTCATTAAACATCAGAGAATTCACACAGGGGACAAAATTCATATGTGCAATGAATGTGAATAAGCCTTTATTTGGGTGGGGTAACCATCTTCTACAACATCAGAAAATTCCTACTGGAAAGAAACTCTGTATCTGATGTGTCCATGGGAGAGCCCTCAGGTGAGTTTGGAGTCTCCAAAGGCACAGCTGACATCTGACTCAGTATTCTGGAACTCAGTTACATGAATGCAACGACTGTGGGGAAACCTTTGCTCAAGACGATACCTAGCATCGGTGTGCCTATTAGAAGACATGAATCCGAAGACTATGGGAAAGTCTCCCCCAAGATCTTCAGCAACCAACACCCAGGAATTCACTTAAGAGGAAAGAGCGCTGCTAGGCATGAGGGGATACAACGGGGTTCGAAGCCACCACAGCTCCTGTTTCTGTGTAGCTTGTCTCTAGACCCATTTCCCAGCTGAAGAAACCAAGACCTGAAGAATATTGTACACTGTAGGGAGGGGCGCCTGGGTGGCTCAGTCGGTTAAGCGCCCAATTTCAGCTCAGGTCGTGATCTCATGGTTTGTGAGTTCGAGCCCCGCGTCGGGCTCTGTGCTGACAGCTCGGAGCCTGGAGCCCGCTTTGGATTCTGTGTCTTCCTCTCTCCCTGCCCCTCCCCCACTCATGCTCGAACTCTCTCTCTCTCTCTCTCTCTCTCTCAAAACTGAATAAACGGTAAAAAAAAAAAAAAAGAATATTGTACACTGTGGACATAACTGCACTGTTACAAAACTTTGATTTGTGCCTTTTTCTCCTTTTTTTAAAAAGCTTATTTTGAGAGAGAGAAAGCACGAGTGGGGGAGGGGCAGAGAGAGAGAATCCCAAGCAGTCTCTGTAGGATCAGTGTGGAGCCCCGTGCGGGGCTCGAACCCACAAGCCGTGAGATCAGGACCTGATCTGAAGTCAGCGGCTGGCTTGACCGACTGAGCCACCCAGGGCGCCCCCACCTTTTTCTTCTTTGAACTTGAAACACTGCCTGATTTCCTTTGTCTTCGTCTCTCACTAGGGAAGGGAAGGGAAGGGAAGGGAAAAGATGATTCCTCCCTTCCCCGTGTTTGTTATCGAAGGGGAGGTGGGGCCGGAAGGGCTGTATCACATCCAGGGCACAAGTCAGGACAAGAGCTCTAGTCTCTGGAGACCTTTATTTCACGAGTCGAGTCGGGGACTATGCTGGGGGCAAAGGGAGATCAAAGAGACGTCCCATGCCCTCAAGCAGCTTATAGTCCAGAGAGGGAACAGACAGGTCCTTTAACAGGAGCGCACATGAGATGCAGGAAAGGAACCCTAGGTCAGGCTTCACAGACCAAGTATTGTTTGAGCTGAGACGGAAAGGATGAGGACTTTGCCAGGCAAACAGGTGAGGAGACGGTGTTCCGGGGAGAAGAAAGAGCATGTGCAAATGCACGGGAGTAAGAGAGGGCACGGCCCATTGAGGATCCTGGAGAAGTTCAGTATGCAAAGCATGGCAGGCAGGGGGGGGGGGGGCCGCCGGGCAGATACCCCCAAGCCCTCGAATGCCCTGCAGAGCAGTTCAGTTTTCCCTTTAAGTAACGGGGAGCTGAATTTGGGGTTTTTTTTACTGCCTCCATAACAAGTTACCACCAGTTGAGTGGCTTAAAACCACCCGGATTTATTATCCTACAGTTCTGGAGGTCAGGGGTTTCGCTGGGCCAAAAATCAAAGGGTTGGCAGGTTACGTATGTTCCTTCTGGAGGCTCTCGGGGAGATCAGTTCTTTGCCTACTCATTTCTGGAGGCTGCCCACGCTCCTTGGTTCCCGTCTCTCTCCCATCTCCAGAGCTAGCGCTCACATCATTCTGGCCCTTGTTCCACATCGCATCTCCCTCTCTGACACTAAAGCCCCTGTGTCTCTCTTCTAAGGACCTTCGTGATAACACTGGTCCCACCAGATAATCCAGGATAAAATCTGCATCTCAGGATCCTTAACTTAATCCCATCTGCCGAGTTCCCTTTGCCAGGTAGGGCAATATAGTCACAGGTTCCAGGAATCAGGGTGTGGACATCTTGAGAATATGAACATCTCTGGGTGGGTGGGGGGGGGGCATTGTGCTGCTTACCATAGAAACCATGGAAGAATTCTGAGTAGAAAGTTGGTGTGACCGAATTAAGGTGTTGGTTAAAGCAGCAGGCTTAGGAGTCTAGCTACCTGGGTTCAACCCTGAGTCCACCATTTTCTACTTCAAGTCTCTCTGCCTTGGTTTTCTCATCTGTACAATGGGACTAGCCACCCCAAAGGGTAGTTGGAAGGGCTTTATGGGATTGTAGAAGCGGAACACTCAGGACCGTGGAAAGCACTCGATACCTTGGGAACATCTTGGTGCTTAGTAACTGCTAAAAATAGCAACCTGGGCAAGAAGAGGCCAGTCACAGTTGATGCCATGAAGGACAAAACCTAGCTTCCCAGGAGACCCATTTCCCCCACGACCATCAGTATGATAGGGAAGGAGGTATCCAAGCACCAGGAGGTTCTCTGGCCCAGAGGAAACATGCATGTGCCTCCGAATGGCACGTTGCTCCGTGAGCATTTGCCTGCCTCCTCTCTGTTGGCATAAAGACATGAGGGATTGGGGCACCTGGGTGGCTCAGTCAGTTAAGCGTCTGACTCTTGATTGTGGCTCAGGTCACGATCTCGTGGTTCATGAGTTCAAGCCCCGCATCAGGCTCCTCGCACTGACAGCGCAGAGCCTGCTTGGGATTCTCTTTCCTTCTCTCTCTGCCCCTCTCCCTCTCTCTGCCCCTCCCATGAACACACACTCTCTCAACATGAATAAACTTAAAAAAAAAAAAAAAAGAAATGAGGGATGGAGGTTAAGCTTGATTCTCTGAGATCCCTGAAATAGGCAGTTAGTTTGATGTGGGGCCAAAGGCTTGGTGACATTTTACCCATGTACCCAGTATGACGATGAGTGTGTTCCTCAGTATCCCCTATGATTCCTTAACACATCTTCGGCCATCTTCTCTGTCCCCATTTCCTTGTACCAATAAACCTGAAGTGATCTCAAAGTATCTCTCTCCTTGTTTTCTTCTCTAAGGAACTCCAGAAGAGTGCATATGAATCTCCTAGTAGTTTACCTACAAGTAGCGTTGCCAGGCAAAAGAGAAGACAAGCAGCTAATCTGAATTTCAGATAAACAGTGAAGAATTTTAGTATTCAGTACTATATATTTAGTACTACTCTGTTAACCAGATTACCTTATTAACCAGAACATTCTGTTCCCAAGGTCACCACAGAACACTTTACTTCTTTGATACAATCTACAAGATGGATTGGTATTTAAGTCCTGAAAGTTCTAGTATCTTCTTACCGGTGACTTTTTC
This sequence comes from Panthera leo, assembly GCF_018350215.1. Classification (NCBI taxonomy): domain Eukaryota; kingdom Metazoa; phylum Chordata; class Mammalia; order Carnivora; family Felidae; genus Panthera; species Panthera leo. Next base: position 35,849,254 of record NC_056692.1, read on the forward strand.
TGTAGTGACACAGGGAAGGGAAGGAAGGCTGTGGTTCTGGAGGGCTGGCAAGGGTCAGAATCGTGAGGTCTGGTGCCTCTCATTTCACTGTCATGAACTGTGACACAAATTCTTCTGCCACTCGATGCTGAGATTCAGACAAGCTCAGCACCTGCTCTGGATCTCATGTGTCGCCTTTATTAATAATTAGTGGGGAGAATCATCCTACCACTCCATGACGGAAGGACCCCCAGGATACCTTGCTTAAATAACTTGAGATTTTTTGTGTTTAAAACGTGCTTCTGTGTCCTGCTCACACTCTGTCTCTCTCTCTCAAAAATAAACATTAAATTTTTTGTTTAAAAAGGTGGGGGCGCCTGGGTGGCTCAGTTGGTTAAGCGTTGGACTTCAGCTTAAGTCATGATCTCATGGCCCGTGAGTTCGAGCCCCATGTTGGGTCTGTGCTGATGGCTCAGAGCCTGGAGCCTGCTTTGGATTCTGTGTCTCCCTCTCTCTCTCTGCCCCTCCCCTGCTCGCACTGTGTGTGTCTCTCCCTAAAAAATAAACATTAAAAAAAGGTTTTTTAATGTGCCATACATTGCATGCTCTATATCCTTATCTTTGATCTTGACTAGGATAACCACGAGGACTCTCACCATCTATGGGATGCGATCGAAAGCTTGTCATTGCATTGGGTGCATAAAATCTGTGGTGCTCACTGTTATGGGAAACACACAAACAACGTGAAACAACAGTTGAAATCTACAAAGCTGGTCACGGATGGCACTCAGGTTTGCTCAAGGCTTTTGGCGCCCAGGCTCCATCCCACGTGATTTCCGCAACGTAGAATAATCCTCCTCCTCTTACTTGCCTTGAGTCTTCACTCTAAATTCCCCTCCTCGGTCTGAAGTCCTTCGATTTACCTCGTTTGCAGCAGACGCTCAGCCTTGCCACTAGCTAGGGCTTCACAGATGGTCGCTGTTCACTTGCAAGTCACTTCCGGGTCACCCCCAGGTCACTCTCCACTGTAGCACATTGTTCAACCTGGTGCTCTTTTGGGGGGGGGGGGGGGACTGGAGCTTCCGCATCAAAGTTGTTCAGGCATCTGTGGTGACCGATTTCTACATTCCCCTACTCATCCCGTTTAAACATCACTTGTAAAGAAATGCAACAGCGTATAACAGTTTATGAAACCTTAAAGAACCTTGCGTGTTCTCCCTCCGTAAATGAACCAACCCTCCCAGCCACCAGCAGCGGGCCTCACTGCCCAAGGATCGTCTGCGTCCTCTTGCACCCGCGTTACTTCCAGAAAGAGGTGGCCCGAGGGGCCGGGGGAATTAATGACTTAATGCCTACAAAGCTCTAGGAACAACTTGCTGCAGATAAGGTCTCATTATCCGTTAATTGTTATTATTATTGTTATTATTGTTATTAGCTCGACTCATATGAAAAGCTGCCCTGGCTTTGCTCACCACCTCAGGTCAGGGGTTTAATTAATACCTCCTCTGAATGCCAGAGGCCCCAGGCGCCCTGCTCCCGCCCCCACATCCGGGCTCCACCTCCTGTGAGCTCCACCCACAGGGTCCTCTCCACCCCCAATCTCCGTGGTCCTTACCTGAGCAGGTCTGTCTTGCTTGGTTCCTGCCAACAGTTCCCCCTCACATCCCCCCCCCCCCGAGCCCCAAGCATCCTCTTGCCCCTTGACTGCCGCGCCCCCAAATCTCACATACCTCCTTGGACCTTGCCTTCCCTTTCCTGCAGTTTCCTAGCGCCCAACACACTTCTATGGTACCCAACAGTTCTCAAGAGCCAAGATTCTGGGGTGTTAGGAAAGTTAAGAGAGCGTCCCCTGACCACCCCCCCCCCCTCCCAACTTCCCCGTTGCAGCCCTCCCTTTCTGCTTCTGCACTGAGTCCTGGGTCTCCCAACCCACCTCCGTGAGAACCTCAGGATTGTTCCTCAGGTGGTGAGGCCGGTTGGGTGGGTTGGCTGGTTTAGGGTTACGGAGTTTGGCACTAACTCACAGCCCAGGACAGCTGCCTTCTTTAATTAATTAATTCCAATTTAAACAAACAAACAAACAAAAAAAAAACCAACCCATCACTTTCAGTTGGACCTCAGTGCGTGCCTCCAAGGCATATGTCACATCAATTACAGACAACAATTAAGCGTGCTGCCTAAAAGAATCTGTGAGCCTCTTTAAAGACTCTAACACAATTTGGACCTAACTGCCTTAGATCACTCTGCTGGAGATAGTCCTCCAGGCAGAACCCCCAGGGGAGGAAGCCGGCTGCTACTGTTGGAGATAGGAGGACGTTCTCCTGCTGGATCCCTGCCCTGTCCCTGCTGGATCCCAACGCTGTCCACGTTGTTCCCTAACGCTAGGGTCGCCTCTGCCTTTGCTCAGGATACACAGGAACTGAGCTGTTGTAGGTGGGGCCTGGCCTCGCTTCTCTGATACCAATGTCCCTCAAATTCCAAGCCCACTGCTGCACTGTCCTAACTGGCCGTCTTGCGTGGATAAGGATGAATCTCAGGCCCTGTGACAATAGGACGGCCACGGAGTTGATCTGTCCTTTTCCTCTCAGCAGAGATGGTGGAGGCGGGGTGCATCGAAGCTTGGACAGCAGTTAGCTTTAGGAAAATGGTTGAAGACGTTGCTCAAGGGCAGACGTGATTTCCTGATGGTTCTTGATTCCCACCTTGGGTGACACTTGGTAGATGTTCACAGAAAGTTGATACAATGTTGAGGACAAAGAGGGGAAACTGTGGAACACCCACAGTATTTTTCCATATACAAAGCAAGTAGGCAAAGAGGGGACTGGCCTAAGACCTTAGCCTCATTAACAATGTCCACTTTACCTTCTCTACTAATAAATGGGGGGGGGGGGCCAACAATATATTTTTTTTAACGTTTATTTATTTTTGAGACAGGGAGAGACACAGCATGAACAGGGGAGGGTCAGAGAGAGGGAGACACAGAATCTGAAGCAGGCTCCAGGCTCCGAGCTGTCAGCACAGAGCCCAACGCGGGGCTAGAACTCACAGACCGCGCGATCATGACCTGAGCCGAAGTCGCCCGCTTAACCGACTGAGCCACCCAGGCGCCCCCCAACAATATTAATAGAGCAGGTAAACATGGCTTTCCTTATCGATTTAACTCATTTATTTATTGGCAGATGCGGGTTGACTGTAATCACTTTGTCCTTTTATGTTTGCCAGAATTGTCCACCTGAGTCCAAACTTCCAGAGAGCAGAGACCACATCTGTCCATTTTGCTTTGTAGGGTATCCAGCAAAGGGCTGCAGCGCAGTATCACAGAGAAGTCCCGGACTTGAATCCTGGAGACCCACATTGTAGCTCTGGCCGTGTGGCCCTTCAAATCCAGGCCTCGTTTTTATTTGCTGTTGGAAAAAAAAAAAAATGAAAACAGCATTTTCTGCCCTTTCTACCTGCCAACGACGAGGGAAGGATGAAACGATGTGATGTAGACTACAGATTTGTAGAAATTGTCACATGAACATGAACATGAACACATGTCACATTTTTTAAAAAATTATAAAACGCATTTTCATGTACAGAGACCATGGCTTCGGGGGGTGGGGGGACTGTAAGCCAGAAGATGACCCAAGGCCATGTTGCAGCCGGAAACCAAGCTTTGACCGAAGGGACACTGACCATCCCCATAGCTTCCCTCATCTCTGCCCCCAACGCAAAACAAATGTATTCGTGGGTCTGGCCTTTGAGGGTATCCTCTCTTCTTCTTCTAGGACTCCCTGGCATTTAGCTTACCTTTTTTTTTTTAATAATTTTTTTTAAATTTATTTTTGAAGGAGAGAGAGACAGAGCATGAACCGGGGAGGAGCAGAGAGAGAGAGGGAGACACAGAATCTGAAGCAGGCTCCAGGCTCTAAGCTGTCAGCAACAGAGCCCGATGCGGGGCTCGAACTCACGAACTGTGAGATCATGACCTGAGCCGAAGTCGGACACTTAGCCGACTGAGCCCCCCAGGCGCCCCTAGCTTACCTTTTTAAAACAAGTAGGGGTGGGGGGAGGTGAGGGGGCACCGAATGAAAGTACCCTTGGCTCACATCCCTGTAAGATTGGACATAAACACAGACCTGTGCGCGACACCTCATACACACGCAAGCCTTATGGCAGAAACGCAAAAGCCCAGCTTTCTGACTTGTCTCTAAACACCGTCACTTGGAGATATGAGAAAAAGTGAGTAAAAAAAGGAGAGCCCGGGCCAGCTTTATCCATTCTGCAAAGGGGGCAGCTTCTTGTATCGAGGGCTTTGAGATAGGAACCGGATAGTGCTTCTCAGCAAAGGAAGGGCATTGTAAGATATTAACGAACAAAGTCAACTTTCTCGAATAGAATTCCGGGCGTCACATCTGGAAGACTCATAAGAACCGGGTAACGCCGGCTGTTACAAAGCCTATTTGTAGGCTTTTACGAAGTCTAATAGGTGAAAGGATTGAGCGAGGGTTGCGGCACCACGAGAATGAGAATCTAAGGGACTATGACCAGGCCCCCGGTTCCAAGTCTGGTAGAACCGTCAAAGTGTGCAGATCTTCATACTAAAACTTTTTATTGTTTATTTATCGTCGGAGTAGAGTCGACATGCAACGCCACGTTCCTTTCAATGCCACGACAGGGATTCAGCCTCTACCGTATGCTGGGCTCACCTCCAGCGTGGTCACCACCCGCCACCATATAATGCTATTACCGTATCATTAACTACACGATTCTCTATGCTGCGCCTTTCATTCCTGTGATATATTCATCCCGGGACAGGAAACCTGCATCTCCCACTCCCCTCCTTCCCTTTCGCCCAACCCCACACTTTTTTCCGCTCTGGCCACCACCACTGTGTTCTGTGCCTTCGTAGGTCTGATTCTGCTTTTGCTTGGTCAACTCATTGTTTTGCTTTGTAGATTCCACTTCTAAGTGACAGCATATGGTATTTGTCTTTCTCTTAGTTCACTTAGCATAGTGCCCTCCAGATCCATCCCTGTTTATTGTAAGTGGCAAGATCTCATCTGCTTTTATGGCTAATATTCCTGTGTGTGTGTGTGTGTGTGTAGTAAACTTTTTTTTGTTTTTGTTTTTGTTTTTTTAGTGGCTTGTACTGGGTTTTGTCCACTCTCCCACTCTCTTTTTTTTTTATTCCTAATTTATTTTATTATGGAAGTATAATTGGTATACAATGTTATGTTAGTTTCAGGTATACAGGATTGCTTCAATACTTCTTTTGTTTAAGATGAAATTTATTGTCACGTTGGTTTCCATACAACACCCAGTGCTCATCTGCACAGGTGCCCTCCTCAAGGCCCATCACCCACTTTCCCCTCCCTCTCACCCCCCATCAGCCCTCAGTTTACTTTCAGTTTTTAAGAGTCTCTTACGGTTTGCCTTTGTCCACTCTCTTAATGAAGAAATTAGTGAAGGACTATCCAAGGCCAGGAAACCAGGGTGAAAGAAGCCTGATGTTCCAGTAAGGCCAGATGTAGGTGCTAAATGTTGTCTGTAATGCCTGCTGAGCTATAATGCCAGCAGCTGAAGAAGGGAGGCATGGAATGAGGGAGTCTGGCTGAGAGCAAATGCTCCTTCTTGTGACATGTTGAGCGAGGACACTGGCCGGTAGCCCTCTTCTGTGGGTCGATGCACGAAAGGGAAAAGTTAAGGGACAGCAGAGAAACCGGGATCTCCTTGCTAGCCCAAGACCCAACTCCTTCCAAAGTACCAGTCACCAAGGCCTCGAATACACGGGGACGAGTCCTAGGGTCCTGGATTGAAAAAAGGGGGGTGGGGGAAGGAAACGTGAAATAAAGGAGATGCAAATGTAGAACTGAATATTAAAATTATTCTCTCTCACTTGCCAAGGCTACCTGTTTTTACTCCACAGGAACATGTAGCAGTTTTTCGGAGTCAAACCCTCCATTGTTTTCTGGGGTGAGTGATTGACTGAGCCATTAAACATTCCTTGGCCCAAATTTCCTTCACTGGGAATAATTCCTGTCTTGCCTGCCTCACAGGATTGTTGGAAGATCTGATGAGATAATGGACGTAACCTCTCTGCAGAAACCATAAAGCACTCCTCAAATAGAAAGTAATAATATGACTATTCTAACTACTAGGAGCCCTTCAGAGGGTTGGCCTGTGAGTGGAGAGTCATAGAAGCTTGGAAGGTTACCTCTCTAGCCTTTGTTCTGCACTTCCCTCTTCCAAGCTGGATTGCCCTGATCGGCAGAGTAGGGCATTGATCAAATGTCCTAGAAGGCAAAACTAGACCTCCCAGTCAGATATTCTGGGCTCACCACCCCCCATGGATGCCAAGTTCTTTTTTACATTAAATCTGAGTCTTCCCTTTTTTTTTTTTAAGTTTTCTTTTTTTAAGTAATCTCCACACCCAGCACGGGGCTTGAACTGACAACCCGAGATCAAGAGTCGCACGCTCCACCAACTAAGCCAACCAGGTGCCCCTAAGTCTAACGCATGGTTATTTCCTCCTGCTCTGCCCTGAAGCTTTTCTCTCTACCTGCTGAATTAGGACATCATTTTTTCGTGTTTATCCACTGAAGACACTCACTACTGAGGAACACGACCCAAAGGTGCCAAATTACACTCTCTGGAGTGTGGAGTCCAAGTGTAATAAAAAAAACCTGTTTTCAGAAGGGCCCAAGGACAGAGCTAGGCCTTGTGTATCAAGTTTCAATCTCTTCCCTAACCCTATGCCAGATTCGGGTCCTTTCACTTGCTGTAGGACTAGTTTTGAGGGGCACGGGTGGCTATTTTGGCGCGAAGTAGCTGCACCATGTTGAAAATGTATAGAGAGGTAGGTCTTAATGCCAGGACATTTGTTAAGCGTGCTTTTAATAACGGAAGTTGGATGAGGAGTTCCAATGGAGGTAAGATTTGGGAAACATCAGGGGGGTTTGGTTTATGGTGGGGAAAGGTCAACCTCCCCCTCCAAGCTGCCCTCTTGGGTCCTCTCCTCCTTGGGCCTTCGCCTCACCTGCTTTACTCCCCCTCTCTGTACTCCAAGCACTTGTAATTATGATCACCCGCTCTTGGCTCTGAACTTGGATAAATGCTACCTTGTTAGCTAATAGTACCATTAATTATATTAATGATTAATAGCTAATTAGTCATAATGCTGTAATCCTTTCAATGGAGGGCTCCTTTCTTATAGCAGTTCTGTGCCTCAAGCACACATGCATCCCCTTCCCTATTCCTGGCCGCAGAACAAACGTGGCTCTAAGTTGGTGTTTCTGACCACTCCGGCAATCTCTAAATTTCTCCAGTGTTTACTAGTTGTCCCATCTATCTAGTGAACGACCACTACTGCTTATATTTTTACCTGCTTTATTTCTGTCCTCTGTCACTCACACTACCCTCCAGGAACAGAGGCCGCAGTCAAGATTTTTTTTTTTTTTTTTTTAAATTTCATAAGCCAAGGGCTCTCTTACTTCCGAGTCTCCCTTGGGCCCGCTTTCCTACTTTGGTCCCCCTTCTTCACTTTACCTTCCCCTGAATCCTCACCCGCCCCTACTTCAGGGAGGCTCCCACCCTCTGCCCCAAGCTCCCTCCCACTCTGCGACTTGGCTTCCTTTCAGCAACCACGCCCCCAGACCCCGGGAGGGCGGCGCGCACGCGCAGTCCACGCCTTTACCTGGGCGCTCGGCAGTGGGCGGAGTGGGGGAGGGCGGGGGTGGAGCGGGAGCCGGCGGTTATCTGGGCGGCGGGGCGCTCACATTGTGGCAGCGGGGAGAAAAGGTGCGCCGGGGCCGGCCCGAGGGGGCTGCGCATGCGCGCCGCCGCGCCCAGCGGCCGGGATGCCAGGGGGGCGGGCGGAGGGAGGTGTCGGCTCCCCGTTGGGCGGGGGGGCGGGCGAGGGACGGGGCCGCGGGCGCGCGCGCGCTCTCGCCGCCGCTCGCCCTCCCTCCCTGCCCCCGGCTCCGCACACACAACCACACACGCACACCCCCTCCCCTGCCTCCCTCCCCGCGCGCCGCCCGCCCCGCCGGCCCCGCTCGCCCTCGCGCGCTCGGAAGGGAGTCGCGAGACGTCGGAGCGGCGGCCACGTAGCGCTGCGGCGGCGGCGGCGGCGGCGGCGGCCGAGGCCGGGTCTGCGGAGCGGCCCTGAGGACAGACGTTGGGCGGGGGGGAGGGGCCGGCCCGGCCGGCGGTTGTTACTCGAGCGCCGCGGCTACAGGCCCCCCGCCGCAGGATGGACCGCCGAGGCGGCGGTCGGGGCGGCGGAGGCGGAGGCGGCCGGCCAGGGTGAGTAGGGGCCCCTGCCCCCCACGCACACGCCACAGTCGCGGCTGCGCCCCTTGCAGCAGCCCTTCCTCTCCGCCGCCCGCCGGGCCGGCCGGGGCTCGGGCGCCGGGTTAACCCTTCGCCGAGGCAGCTGCGTGCGCTAGGCCGGAGCAGCCCCCATCCGGCGGGGAGGCCCGGGGCGCTGCGCTCCTCCGGCCGCGAGCTCGGGCCGGGGGCGCCCGCTCCTGCTCCTTCGCCCCCTCGCTCCCGGACCCGGGCCGGGCTCCAGTTTTGCAGAGAGCCCGCTCGCCCCGAGGCCCGAGGGGAGGCTGGGGTTGCCTGGGTTAGCGGGCCGAGGGAGGTTTGCACCGGTCCTCCTGCGAGCCTTCCCCTGCCCTGCAGCTGGTGGCTTGCACCCACTGCCTCCCCGGCCCTGCGGCTGCGCCCAAACCTCCAACCCCCGGAGTATTGTGCCGCCTGAGATAAAATGCATCCAGTGTATACCCGCCCAGCACTCACCCCAGAGGGTAATGCAGACCTTTCTCCTCCCCCACCTCCTCCACCCCTCCAATCAGGCTCTACTTAAGATTCTTAGATGGGAGACAGTAAAGGTAGTGACACCCCCGTTACATCTGCGCCGAACATGTTCATTGTCGAGGGATGTCTCCTGTAGAAATGATAAATGCCCCTGCCTCACCCTCGAAGTCTGTCTTCACGATTTGAGATCCCATATGCTGTTCTTTGAAGAGGGCCAGTCTTTGATCACATCTAGTACATCCCTCCCCCACAACACACACACACACACACACGCACACGCGCGCACACACACACACTTCCTGATTGCCAGAGCAGCCCCTGTCATCGCGGATCCATTGTCAGGAATGGCTTGTGCCAATCAAAGGAATGTGCTCTTGCCTTTGGAAAAGGATTCTTTCCACAACCATGTCCTCAGGATGTTCCTGCGTGAGTCTGTCTCTGATTGTCCCCATGTTCAAGCGTCGTTATCAGAGTGTTTTGCTGATAGGCATCTCCTGTGTACCCTCAGTAATCACTGAGTGGTGCTTTTTTCCTCAGTTGATGAGATACATAGGGTGTGTGGGTATTTCGTTTATTTTGTGATGAGGTTTAACATCAGTCGTCAAGGTGCAGTAAATAAATAGGGTAATAATTTGGGGAAGAATGTGTATTTTTTTCCAGAGATGGCCAGGCCTGTATTGTTCTGGGAATGGCAACTAGCACATGCTTTGTTGACAACATGTGTATGCGTAAGGAATGAGGGGCTGGCGTGTGTGTGTGTGTGTGTGTGTGTGTGTGTGTGTGTGTGTTGAATGCAGGTGATGTTCCCGCCTCCGGCTGATTTGAGAGTGGTCAACTGAACCGTGATGGTCGGGACTGGCAGGGCATCTTGGTTGTCTGTATCAGGACTGTGCACATGTATTCAGATAGATACTACCTTTAGTATACTTTTGTTTAAAATGTGCACCTCTGAGTTGTAGGGATTCTGGAAATGTCTGCTTCAGCGGTTCTTAACCTTTCTGTGGGGTCACCGAAGCCTTTAGGGGCTGTCTTCTTAGTGAAAGAGACACACACAATTTTGTATGCAATTACAGTCCCCTTGAAGCTAGTCCTGGGACCTCAGGTTAAGATCTATATTATGCAAAAGTGAAAGGAACTTGAGTTCTGTGTTTTGTTTCCCAAGGTTTGGCATTACAGTACTTTGGTTCTGAGCAGCAAGCTCAGATAACAAAGTGGATTATATATGTATCCTTGTGTTTTGTTCCTTGATTACAGTGGGTCACGTATTTGTAAGGCATCATTCCCTGTCTTCCTGTAAGAAGGAGATGTGCGAATTTCAGAAAAAGTTAAAACTGGACTCAAAACAATTTGTCCCAATTTGACCAATGGATGATGCATGCTCCTTGCACCGTATTCTAAATGCAGCACATTTCAGCATCAAAGTCGGTGGTCTGTTTCATGATGACTATCCGGAATGTTTATGTGTTGATTGAGGTTGATTTGGTTTCTTAAAAGAAGGCTTTATCATTCCCATAATAGAGCACCTTCTCCGTGCAGAGTTTTTCCACCTTTATTAAATATGATTTCATGTCTTCATTCAGGGTGGCACTGCCATCAGAATCATCTTCTTTTAAAGTTTTGGTTTAATGGAAAGATCTGAACTGCAGTTAGGGAATTCGGTCTCCATGTTTAGAACTTAGAACTGGACAGTAACGTTGCACCATCCTGGGATAAATATCAGCTATTCTTGTTTAAATCACTCTGCATCCAGCTTTTGCCTTCTGATTATATTTCAACCAAGAGAGATTTATTCCAGCTTGTGATGGTGCTGTGATGGGCAGTGACATTAAAGAAACACAGGCCCCGGCTTTCTGGGAGCTTACATTTCCAACAATATTTTTTCCATAAAGAATCCTTTGAGACCTTCATATTTTTTGCGTTTTTTTGGGGGGTTCTGAGAGGCCGAGGAATTCATGGTATTAACAGCTTTTTGGAAGGCAAGGGAGCCTTGGAATCTTGCAAAGAACCTGTTCCACACACCTGAAGAATAGCATTTATTCTAATAATTATGCCGTGTACCCTATGAAGTTTGAAAGCATGCTGAGATTGCAAATATTGCACTTTTTATTATCTCATAAACATGCTTGAAGTGGCTTGTATTACAGGCTTGTTTTATATTTTTTTGTTCATGTCATGCCTGAAGTTTTACTGTCGGAAATTATTTGCCTATCCTAAGCCCAGACCATCTCAGAGTTGCAAATATGTTACTTTTCTTTGTCAGCCTAGTGTGGTGCCAGATCGTTAAAATCTCAGGGGGGCAGTGTGCTTCCTTGATTGAATATTGCTGCACCGCTTCTAACTAGTCGCTTACCTAGTTAAACACCCACACACCGCAGAGCAGCTGATCCTGTAACACCTATGGCTGTGAGACCAGAGTTCTGACTGCCAGATTCAGAGCTTGGAAGGGTGGAAAACAGTCGCCTAGCAGTGGAACACTTAAGGAGTAGTAGCGCCAGCAGGTCACTCGTTAATACAAACAGCTTGCTTTAGCTTCTTTAACACCCTTCTTCAGACACCCTTCCCTTAGGACGTTTCAGATCAGCAGCTCCTACTCAAGGGAGACAGCACCTACTTTCCGCAACTGTGGCCTCAAGATCCGAGTCGCGACGCCCAGAGCTGTTTCCATTTCTGCTCTGAGTATGGGAAGTAATCTTGTAGTGTGGTAAGACGATACTTTTCAAGTCTGTAGAAAACAGTTGATCAGCAGCGCTACTGATGGGATTTTGCTTTTGAATTGTCTGGAGCCTATCGAAGAAGTAAACTGTGAAAGCGAACGGTTTAAAAAAAAAAAAAAATCACCCTTCACTCCAGGCTTTTAGCAGTTACTGGCTGTATGGCAGCGGGCGTATCACCTTGATCTCTCTGGCCTCAGTTACCTCACCAGGAGAATGGGATTTGTTATGAAGATTAGAGATGCTGTGTGCAAGCTTCTGGCAGTTCCTGGCACATGTACCTGTTAAGGAGGCAGTAAATGGCAGGAATGGCTGCTGAGGGAAAATGCAGATCATTCTGGTTTGCAAGAGGTCCGGTGTTTCACTTGTGCAGATTTGGGAGGAAAAAAATTGCAAATATTTGACTTGGAGTGCACCGGAGTCTTGCAGGTGCAGTGTGCTTGTTGGAACTTTGATTTGTTGCTCTATGGCTGGCTGAATGTGGTGGAGACCGTAAGACTTAGCTCCAGTTTCTACAGCGCTTACCCGCAGGCTGTGCTTGTTTTAAGCGTGTTCAGAGCTTCTGTGGTGAAAGGGGTGTTTCGGGACGTTAACGTATCTCGGTGCGTTCTGTGTCCAGAGCTGAATCATGTGCAAAGCCTTGTGTAAATTGTCACGGCTAACGTAAGCCATAAAGTGCTCGGTAGAATCAGTGAAGACATCAGACGCTTATTTTAGTTAATCTGTTTGTTTATAGAGCAGTTAGGTTTGATTTTAAGAAACACTTAGGGACATTCTCGCCTAAAGAATTCCCACTGCTCATCTGAGGTTTTGATCATAAACTGTCATTAGGGTTATAAGTCTGACTGCCTTAGGCATTTTTGCTTCGGTGGGTGAAGGAAAGAACAGTCAAGTCGCCTTACCTGGCAGATTTTATCAACTCTCTGCTTTTGGCCTGTACCTACAGATTGTGTGTGTGTATCCCTAGCCTTGTTTTTAGCCCCAAAGGTGGTTTTGTAAAAATATGACATTTTTTTTTCCTCTTTAAAACATAGGGTAAGAGATTGATTACTTCGAAAAGTAGATTCGAGGGCATGTGTACGGTTCTATTCAGTGCATGGAGCTTTTAAAATAGAATTTCTTGGGTTCCATAGAATTAAATTATTCTGTCATTTTTGCCGGATATCGTTGTGATAAGCCAGCGAACCCGCAAGAGTTACGTAGAGACTTTTCAGATAAGGTAGACACATCAGTAATGCATTAGGATTTACCTCAAGGGAATCTGTTAATCCCTGTTTTCTTGTATTATTGAGCCACCTAGGGGCTTTCCCATCAATGGAAATCAGTCACTAGTATTGGATTGCTGATAAAGAGGGATTGGCAAATAATGGCCTTAGATTTGCCTTAGGTTTTGCAGAACACTTGAAAAAATTTAATCTTGGCCAGATGTATCATAATAAGAGGACTTGAGCCAGGTGAGCCCAGACTGACTAAACAAATAAAATTGGGATGATTGAGCTACGTGTTTTTTTCTCAACCAGACTACATTTTGCTAAGTAAACTTTCTCTGGGGACGAGGGTGCTATTTTTCTTTTTAGTTGTTTTAAATGTTCTATCTGATTTTTTAAGAGACAGAGAGGGACAGTTCATGAGCAGGGGAGGGGCAGAGAGAGAGAGAGAGGGAGACACAGAATCGGAAGCAGGCTCCAGGCCCTGAGCTGTCAGCACAGAGCCCGACGCGGGCCTCGAACTCGTGAACTGGGAGATCGTGACCTGAGCTGAAGTCGGACGCTCGACCGACTGAGCCACCCCAGGCGCGCCTGTTTTTCTTTTAACTGTTATTTTTTCTGGTGTACTGGCGTCACGGGGCCTAGTGGAGAGCGAGGTGCTTCTGAACGTTTCTTGGTAAACCAGTCCGTGTGGTGAGAAGGGATTGTTGGAACAGAAATAGAAACGAGGCAGGGTGCGGCTCCATTGCCTGACTTCGGGGCCTTGCTCTGCATGTGGCATCCGAGGGTCAGTACTCTCGGCCGGATTTGTTTCATAAGGGTAAACCGTGTTGGGTGATTCCCTTTTGTCTTGGATGCTAGTCGTGGATATAGTCGTGAAGAGCTTTGGAATTTAGACTTTTTCAGCTTTGGAATTTTGATTCGGTTTTGGGGATTCAGTGGCATATAACTTCTTAATTACCCTGTGTGGCCTACGAAATGAGTATAAGTAGGCCCTCATGAATTGTTTTCGTCCTTTCAAATGTGCCATTTTAACGTGTCTCAAGTCACGTCAGTGGCCTGTTTGACACATATGATAAAGTGTTGGGTTTTTGGAGGGGGTGAGGAGTGTGTGTGTGTGTGTGTGTGTGTGTGTGTGTGTGTGTGTGATGTTTCAGTTGTACGGATAAATCTGTGTTTTTTTTTACCCAGTTCCTCCTAAGAGGAGGGGATTTGAAGTTCCCTTGCCTGAAAGATCCTTATTAGAGAGCCGGGCAGTTTTCTTTGTAGCCTCCAGAGCAGACAGAGTCCTCCAGATAAACTCAACAAAAGTTTGGAAAAAACCTAAATGTCCATCTGTATAGAAATTGGGTAAATAAACTAGGGTATGTTCACGCAGCAGGATAAATTTTATAGCCGTAAAAAAGAATGAGAAAACCACGTATGGCTGTGGAAAATCTCTAAGCGGTGTATAAGTGGAGTACAGGATTGCTCATTTGATTTGTGTGTGGTGTCTTTCACTCAAAATTATGTTTATAACATTCACTCTTACTTTCGCGTGTAATAACTCATTTTGCCTCATGTAATATTCAGTTGCATATACTGTAATAATTTATTTGTCCATTCTCCCATTGATGGGCATTTGGGTTATTTCTGGTCTTGGCTGTCGTGAGTAGTGGTGTTCTATCCGCTATACTTTCTTCTTAAAATGTTTGATCCATGTGGATGTATACCTAATAATAATTTTTTTTTTTTAATTTAGAAAAGTGTCCCTCACCTCTCCGGAGGGAAATGATAATGCCCTATTTTAAATTACATTTTGAAATATTTAGTGGGAATGATTTCAAACCATTTTTTAAATGGTTTGAAATTTTCAAACCTAGCTTGGAGTTGTACCATATTAAGAGAATTCTGAAGTCAATCTACAAGCAAACCCTATGTATTTTCATCCCAAAAGAGGGGCTTAATGTGACAGAATAGGTCTTAAAAATAGTTACATCTCTTGAAAGGTTTGTCTTTGTAACTGCTAAATATTTCTTTTACTGCTTCATTTCAGAATATTCATATAATAATCCTTCTTGCATTGCTAGTTATTAAAAGTGTTTAGTTAATATTTTTATAACCGTGGTATAATTAAACTTTTTGGAAACTCGGGGTTTTAAACACATAGCAACAGGAGAAATTTACGGCAACACAGTCAACCTGGTGTTGAATATTTTGAAATTTGGTCGCCCTGCCGGGTTGGTCGGTGGAATGTAATTGTATGTGCCCACGAACCATAATAACTGCTGAGGCGTCGTCATTTCCATTGAAAACTGCATTTGATCACATTTTTTTTTTTTTTGCTGTAATTGCAGTATTGCCATTTTCTCCCTCTTACTGCCCAAACGTGGAAATCGCGATTAAAATACAAATTTATAAAGCAGTAGTTCAACCAAGGGCGATTTTACCTCCGGGAGATAGTCGGCAAGGTCTGGAGATAGCTCTGATTTGACACAAGGAGGCCCTGGGCCAGGGGGGGGGCGGGGGGGTGTGGTGGGGCTACCGGCCAGAGATGTGGCTAAACATGCTACAGGGCCCAGGACGGCCCCTCATAACAAAGGATGATCTCTCTGCTCTAACACGTCAGCCGCGCTGAAGTTGAGAAACACTGCTATGAGGCACCTCACTGGGCTGATGCTACGAGGCAGGTAGCAATTGTAGCATTGACTTTGTTGGATTTAGCACACTGAAGTCACATTTAGTTTATTTAGTCTACAGAAGAAATAAGCTAGGTAGTTTTCTAAACTGTAATAAGGTTTTATTTATTTATTTATTTATTTATTTATTTATTTATTTATTTTTAGTTTATTATTTTGAGAGACCGTGCACGCGCACATGAGCAGGGGAGAGGCAGAGAGAAAATCCCAAGCAGGCTCCGAGCTGTCAGCCTGGAGTCCAGTGCAGGGCTTGAACTTAGGAGCCTTGAGATCATTGACCTGAGCCGAAATCCAAGAGTGCCACGCGTCACCAATTGAACCACCCAGGCGCCCCCAAGGCAGACACATTTTAACTTTTCTGATCCTAATGGGCATCTCCTTCTGCTCCAAAAGAAAATATTTGCTTGTTTGACATAAGGTATTTAAAAAAAATTTTTTTTCAATGTTTATTTATTTTGGAGAGAGAGTGAGAGCGTGAGAGAGGGAGACCCAGAATCCACAGCAGGCTCCAGGCTCTGAGCTGTCAGCGCAGAGCCCGACGCGGGGCTTGAACTCACAGACCGCGAGATCACAGCCTGAGCCGAAGTCGGACGCCTAACCGACTGGGCCACCCAGGCGCCCCTACGTAAAATATATTTAAATCTTGTAAGTTAAACTTAATGTTGCTCAGAGACAACAATGGTCAAATTAAATTTGGAAAATACATGCATAGTATAAAAAATTTCTACTTCCATGTGGCTGGTTTCTTCCGGTCAGGTCGTGGTAAAGGACGTATACACTCGTGCCCCTGTTCCACCTTGTCGGGTATTGTAACGATGTCCAAGAGGTAGTTTGTTCTGCCTCCCATTCTCTCTCTGACCTTTTCATCAGCTCCAGTGGAAAGTTAGATTTTTTTCTTTGAGGATGACTTCTAAGGTCAGGTGGTGAACAGGTTTTAGTGAACACTAAAAAGATTTGTCCACAGAGGCCAGATGTTGCAGAATGGGACCGTTCTCCGTCTAAAACTGTTTATTGAGTTCTCCATAGCGCTCTTTCTCAAACTTTCTGACCGTGACCCACAGTAAAAAGCAGCGCGTGTGTGGTCATGGATGTTCTCTCACATCGAGTACCCCTACCCGCAGCTGAAGCAAGACTTCATGAAACAGTGCTCACCTTGCCCTTACCATTTGTGAAGCATTCTGTTGTGTTTTTTTTTTTTTTAATTCTATTTCATTTAAAAAAATTGGGTTGGGTCGGGCAGTTTGAAAATCACCTCCCTATATCGTCCTTAACAAAAAGCATTTTTTTTTTAATGTTTACTTATTATTGACAGACCGAGCATGAGCAGGGGAGGGGCAGAGAGAGGGGGAGACACAGAAGCAGAGGAAGCAGGCTCCAGGCTCGAACTGTCTGCACAGAGCCCGACGCGGGGCTCGAACCCCCTAACTGCGAGATCGTGACCTGAGCCGAAGTCAGACACTTTGACCCACTGAGCCCCCCCGGGCACCCCATATAGAAAGATATTTTTAGCTGTATAGTATAACTTTCTTTAACACACAGCCTGGTTTAGACAATCATTTGCTTATGTAGAATGAGTACAGAATAAACGTATAGCAAGGACTCAGTGGTGAATGTTTACTTCTGTGTGAAAATCAGACTCCAGGGTGGAACTGTGTTTCAGAGACCGCCCTATCAGAAAAGCACTTATCAGAACCTCGTTCTCCAGAAGGATAAAAACTTAAAAGTTACATGGTTGGCATTGTCTTTCATTTCTGTACCCAAAGTTATATATAGTGTCTGTATTTTTGCTACTTATCAACCTTTACAAAGCACTTGCCATTTAATCCTCATATAACCCTTTGAGGTAGTGTATTATTACCCCATTTTACCAGCAGGGAAATTGAGACAAAGTGAGGTTATGTAACTTGCCAAGTTAAATATGTTCTTTTCTTGGCAATGAGATTTTATAAGAAAGGACCCATTAAATCATTTTATTTTGCTAATTAAAAACTGAAGTTTAAAAAAACCGAATTTAAAAGCCCAGAAATATTTCTGACTTTCAGAACCCAGAGACTGCGTAAGGCATTCGTTTTAATTTTTAAGTTAATGTACAGTGAAATTGACACTTTGGTACGTGTGCAGTTCTGTGAACATCAGTACATGTTACGGACTCGTGTAACCGCTGCCACAGTCAGGAGACAGAACGGTTCCGTTGTCTGGAAACACTCCTGCCACAGTGCACTCCCCCACCCTCCGAACCTGGCAGCCGTTGATCTGTTGTTCATCATGAGTGTTTTCTCTTGTGGAGAATGTTACCTAAATGGGATCATACCGCGTGTAACCCTTTGAGACTGCTTTCAGCATAATACCTTTGAGATTCGTCCTAGTTTTTGTAGGTATCAACATTGTGTTCCTTTTTATTGCCAAGTAATATTCTGTCCTATTCTGTGGATGGATCGCACTGTTTTTCCATTCACCTGTTGAAGGCCATTTGGATTGTTTCCAGTTTTTGGTGATTCTAAGCAAAGCCTCCGTAAATGCTCACGGACGGCTTTCAGAGCGACTGTAAGTTTTCATTTCTCTAGAGTGCATACCTAGGAACAGGGTTGCTGGGTCATGTAGTGTGTATGTCAGGTGTGTTTTCCAGGGTCAACGTGCTCCTTTGCATCCCCACCAGAAACCTGAGAGTTCCAGTTCTGCATCTCTGTCAGCACCTAATAATGGTCAACATTTTTTTGATTTTAGTCATCATTTGGAGCCTTATGACCAGAATCTGGGTGGTAGGCCCAGCTCTACCGTCAGCCAGCTGTTGACCTTTAAAGGAGCCATTTAACTTTTCTGAGCCTCTGTTTCCTTGTCTCTCTTATAACCGAGAATATCGAATGTGTTGTAAGTTCTCCTGCAGTTCCCAAATCCATTGATTTGGAATGAGAAGTCCTTGACAAGAGGACAGATTTGTGTTTGCTTGTGCAGAAAAAGCCTACTGACCCGTCTTCTGAGCTAAAGTAAGAACACTGTAAGCAGTATACATATTTATAAATAGAATCCATATGAAATTACTTGATATTTATAACTATAGTTAGTCGTTTGGAGCTAAACGTGACATTGTGATGGTGTGTGTCACATCTATAAGCAACAGTCATGTAGCTAATGTTACAGTTAACGTTGGCAGCCTATAATCTTTTGGCTAATGTTGGATATTTTTATATCGTAATTATTCCTTAGCTCTCTAGGGTTACAGTTTGCGAAATTTAATAGCAAATACTTTGCCATTTTCTTTTTCTTTTCTTTTTTTTTTTTTTTTTTTTTGAGAGAGAGAGCATGTGAGTGTGAGCAGGGCTGGGGCAGAGGGAGAGGAAGAGAGGCAGGGAAGGAGAGAATCTTAAGCAGGCCCCATGTCCAGCTCAGAGCCCAACTCGGGGCTCGATCCCAGGAAGATGAGATCATGACTTGAGCTGAAATCAAGAGTCAGGCACTTAACCAGCTGAGCCACCCAGGTGCCCAGAGGATCACATTTTTAAAAAAGATTACGTATTTAGCTACTTGTCTTTAATGACTTTTTGTGAGTAGCAGACAAGTTGCCTCAATATAGCATTAAAAAAATAGCTTTATTATTTTTCTAAAGAATTATACATGCTTATTTAAAACTAGGTAAGGATTTCAGAAAAATACAAAGAAAAGAAGTATCTCCTTCCCCATCCTTACTCTATCCTGAGACATCTCTCGGTATGACTGTACAAGACATACTTGTAAGGACATGGTTTTACATTAATGAGATGACATGAGCCGGCTCTTTAGTCTTTTTTTTTTTTTTTTTTTTTTTTTCTGATGTGGACATACTTCAGTGTTAAATAATATAAATCCATATCACATCTGGATGGCTACGTAGTATGCTGGTGTCTGTGTGTACCATTATTTATGTTTCAAGTTTTTTGTTATAATAAATAATGCTACAGTGAATGCCCTTGTATACACATCTTTTTATGCTTGTGGCATTATCTTCTCTTGGTGAATTCCTTGATGGCTAGGTCCAAAAGAATGCACACGTCACACTTAGGAAAATAGCACTGAACCCCTCTAAGGAAGGTTACTCCCTACTTAGATAATCTGCTGTGCCAGGCAATGTCGTACATCAGGCTATTTTGGCATTAGCCAGTTTGGGATTAAAGCCATAAAACATATGTACACATGTTTGTACATGGGTCCTGCTGAAAAAAACCAGCCCATTCGCTAATTGATAGTCTTTGCCAAGTAAACCCGAGAATGTGTAAAAACATCAAAGCCTTAAAAAACAAAGTTTAAAAATTACTTTGGAGAAAAGTTAACTGATAAAGCAACCTGCTTTTTTAATTCAAAGGGAATCTTTTAATTAAAGTGATTATAAATAACTCAATTTGTGTTATTCCAATAAGTTCTGTTAAACATTTTTTTTAAATAATTTTTAAATTTTGGAATAATTTTAGGCTTTCAGAAAAATTGTAGAAAGAGTATTTGTCTACTCCTCATCCAGTTCCCCTTACTGTTAAGTTCTTACATAACCTTGTTAAAGTCTTACATAAACTAAGGAAACAACATTGGTATATTACTATCAACTCCATATTTAACCCAGAGTTCACTAGTTCATCAACAACTATCCTTTCTCTATTTGGAAACATCCTAAATCAGGCTTTTAAACTCCGTGCTTAAATGAACTTGAATATCTGTTCATAGATTAATTTTAGTCATACATTGTATGTACCATACGTAATGTGTCTGGGTCTGTATTTAGACAAATATAACTCGTCTTTAGCACTAGTATCTCTGAAAGTTATCTTTTGACATTTACAGGCAGTTTTGCCCAAGGCCATTTTAGGGTAAACTTGAAGATTTTTTTCTCTACCCGTCTGTGTTCCATATAGAAATACGGGGTGTCTGGGTGGCTCAGTTGGTTAAGCATCTGACTCTTGATTTCGGCTCAGGTCATGATCATGCGGTTCGTGAGTTCGAGCCCCACTTCGGGCTTGCACTAACGGTGTGGATCCTGTTGGGGATTCTCTCTCTCCCTCTCTGCTCTTACCCCACTCATGCTCTCTGTCTCTCTGTCTCTCTCTCTCTCTCTCTCTCAGAAACTTTTAAAATAAAAGTAAGAAAAATACAATCTATAACATGGATGAGTGTAACTTGCACAGGGGTACCCTTTCCCATACAGTTACGAGTTGCTGTCTCCAGGAGCACATGAAAAATAGCCATCTTTTGTTTACTGGGAAATTAACTTGTCTCTTAATCACAGGTAGTGGTCACCAGTCTACTCTGCCTATAACGTCTGTAATGACTGGCTCTGAGAGAATTTTAAGTATTAGGTGGTTCTTTAAAAGTTTTTTTTTTTAATGTTGATTTATTTTTGAGAGAGACAGAGACAGAATGCGAGTGGGGTAGGGGCAGAGAGAGAGGGAGACACGGACACAGAAGCAGGCTCCAGGCTCTGAGCTGTCAGTACAGAGCCCGACGCGGGCCTCGAACTCGAGGACTGTGAGATCATGACCTGAGCCAAAGTCGGACGCTCAACTGACTGAGGCACCCAGGCACTCCAAGTATTAGGTGGTTCTTGAGGGAGAAACAGGTGCTGGCCTTGAGAAAGAACACCATTATACTTGGGTATCTTTGACTCTACGCTTTCTAATGCAGAGAATCCTTCCCGAGGTAAACCATGGCATCTAAACTCATATTAATTTGAATCACTCCTGGAAACTGTTTGGTTTATGGGAGAGGAGGAAGGAATTGGGAACATTAAAATAGATGTGGATTTATTTATTTTTTTAATATGTATTTATTTTTGAGAGAGAGAGACAGAGTGCGAGCAGGAGAGGGGCAGAGAGAGGGGGAGACAGAATCTGAAGTGAGCTCCAGGCTCTGAGCTGTCAGCGCAGAGCCCGACGTGGGGCTTGAACTCACAAACCACGAGATCATGACCTGAGCCGCAGTCGGTCGCTTAACCGACTAAGCCACCCAGGCACCCCAAAATAGATGTGGATTTTAAAAAAATCACTTTTCTTCCTGAATAAGTGGGACTCCTTGAGTGTTCCCTCCATCAACACGCCACATTTTTTTTTTTAATGAAAAAAAAATCCTCTTAAGCATTCTAGGAAACAAAAATGTGATCCAGAAAAGCTTCAAGAAGAAGGTGCATTTGAGCTAGGTCTTAAGAGATGGCTAGGATTTTATAATTGAATGATGGGGGAGCAGCCATGTTACAGTTAGATGGAAAAAATGGCATAGTCAAAGATTTCGAGGTAGAAACAGTCAAGGTGTGTTTGAGAGAGGGCACAAGGATGTTAGACGGGAGAGGAGGCCCTTGGGAGCTAAAACTGAAAACGTCAGTTTGGCTCAAAACTTTTGGAATGCTCTGCTGAGGAGTGGTAGCTTATTCCAAGGCTTTAGAAACCAATAAAGATTTTGTAGCTGGGGAGTTACATGATCCACATTCTTTAGGAAACTGGGGTTTAGAAGATCTGTGTAATGTGGTTTGAAAGAGGGAGTCAGACAGACCGTTACAACCTGTGTACGAGGTGATTAGGGCCTGAACCGGGAGGTCGTGTTAGCAGTCGGAACAGAGAGGACAAGGCACTTGGTTAAACGAGTACTTGCCGGCTCATGAGAGAGAGGAGTGAGGCGGAGGGAAGAGCCAAAAAGGAACACGAGGTTTGGAGCCTCGGTCAGAGGCTGCAGCTGATTCACTGGGACCTTCGGCGGACTTGACCGTAAAATAAAAACCGAGAGGCAATAGCGTCCTGGAATTGGGGTCACACACGTAGTGTTGTGCTTTTCGAAACAGAAAACAAACGTGCCGCGTAGACTTGAGGACACGTGGTATTTGCTGACCTAGGATAGAGGGAGCACACCACGAATGGAAGGAGGTAGGTTTTTATGTAACGGCTGAGAGCCGCGGTTCTCTCCCGACCGGCTTTTGTGCGGTGAAATGCTTCAGACCGTTGTGCCCGCGGTAACCCCGCCACCGCCACGTTGACTGAACAAGAAGAGAATCCTGGTCCCCTCACAGGACAGCAAGTTTTACGCAACGGTCTTTCCGTTGGACCCGTGTATGCAAAGTGACAGACCCTGCTATGTCGTGTATCAGCCAGAGAATGCGCAGGAGGCCGTTTGAGTGCCAGTCCCTACGGAAACCTCGGCTGTGGCCTTGAGCAGTGTAGGTCTGAAACCTTACCTGCAGCCAGATGTACATAGTTCCACGTAAAGGCAAAAGAAGGTTGTGGTGTTACCGTTCTGTCCTTGAAAACTTAAAAAGCAAAACCCAGCAGCGGCTGCTGCCTAGAAGGTTGGATTCCAGTCTTGACCGAGCGGTGACCTTCCCAGGCAGTTGTTTTACTCCTATCACGTTTAATTTTTCCTTTATTTTTGATCATTGTGTGTGAACGTATTCGGATTATAGTCTTATTAAGGCAGAAATACACCGTATTGACCACATTATAGTTTTTAGAGATAACGAGTTTTGAGTTGGATAAAGAGAAAATGAAGCAGTGGTCCTAATGTGAAGGAATTTTCACACAATATTTTATTTTCTCTTTAATTCCATAGATCAGAATGTCAATTTAGATTTAATTGTAGTTGTTGTTATATTTTTTTCTACGTTGTCAGATTAGGGTTCTGTATGTTTCTAAGTTATGATCCTGGTTTTTGGTCTTTTTAAAAGGAGGTAAGGCTGCTTTTGAATAAAGCCTTTTTATGTTACAGAAATTCTCCAATATAGGGACACCTGAGTGGTTCGGTTGGTTGAGCATCCGACTTCGGCTCAGGTCATGATCTCACAGTTCGTGGGTTCGAGCCCCGCGTCGGGCTCTGTGCTGACAGCTCAGAGCCTGGAGTCTGCTTTGGATTCTGTGTCTCCCTCCCCTGCTCTCTCGCTCTCTGTCTCTCAAAAATAAATAAAAAATTAAAAAAAGAAACTCTCAAATATAAAAAAGAAAAAAGAGAGAAATGTGATAAATCTAATTTGTCCATCTCCCAGCTTCAACAGTTATCTCTACATGGCCAATTTTGTTTCATTCATATATATATTTGCCTTCACTATACTCCCTTTTCCAGTTCCTTTGAAGCAACTCTAGGGGCATCTGGCTGACTCAGTTGGCAGAGCATCTAACTCTTGATCTCTAGTTTGTGAGTTCGAGCCCCATGTTGGGTACGGAGATTACTTTAAAAAAATTCTAGACATTATGTCTTATTATTTATAAATCTAAGAATTCTTTCTGAAAAAGACAACTGCAATACCATTATTACATTTAAAAACTTCCTGAACATCATTAAGTATTCAATCGGCGTTTATATTTTTCAATGAACTCATAATTGTTTTTCCAATTTGTTTTTTCAACAGACATAGGCTAGAATGTTGAATTAGGGTCCAAAGAAGAGTGATTAGTTAATTATGTCTGTTAAGTCTCTTTAATCTATAGGTGTGATCCTTCCTTCCTTTCTTTTTTTTTTTTCTTTTTTTTTCTTTTTCTTTTTTTTTTCTTTGCAGTTTTAGTTGAAGGATCTGGATCATTTGTTGTGTAGTTTCTCATAGTCTGGATTTTGCTGATTGCATCCATGTGGTGTCATTTAACATGTTCCTCAGTCCCTTTTACCTTTTATAAATTTGTTCTTAGATCTACAAGCTTTCTTTTTCCTTTTCTTTTTTTATTAAGACATTTTTTCATGTTTATTTACTTTTGAAAGAGAGAGAGAAGGAGTGTGAGCGGGGGAGGGGCAGAGAGAGAGGGAGACACAGAATCTGAAGCAGTCACCAGGCTCTGAGCTGTCAGCACAGAGCCCAACATGGGGCTTGAACTCACGGACTGCGAGATCACGACCTTAGCCGAAGTCGGACGCCCAACGGACTGAGCCACCCAGGCGCCCCTCACCTACCAGTTTTCAAAAGAATGAGTTGGTTCTCTTAGCAAGCTCTAAATGTGACTTTAAATGGATTTAAGCATATTTGATGTGTGTCAGTCCACTAATGTTGTCAATCCTCGTTGATACTGAATCGCCTCTGTCTTTGTCCATTAGGTGCTTATCAGGCTGGCTCCTGAGTCTTTTGACCCAGCCCTGGTAGCCTTTGATAGTTTCCTTGCTTTTCATTATGACAAGAAGTTCCAGATTTATGCATTTCCTGTCCTCTTTCCTTTTAGTAGGAAATACCTCAAAACCACAGTGGCTTCTTAGTACTGAGTTCAACACAGGTTAGAATGTTGAAGTAGTGTTTCGAGAAGAACTGCCTGCCCTCAAGGGGTTTATAGTCTTTAAAGTTTTTTTTTTTTTTCATTTTACTTACTTGCATACATTTTTTGAGGTGATAAAATCAGATTTTGATTTCTTCTTACTTGATTAAAGCAAGTTGTGGATTTCATTGTATACCAGGTGAAATCATACAGCGAAGCGAGATGAATGTCTAAAACAAGTTACATTTTATCATTTAAGAAAAGCCGAACTAAAAAGGAATGAAATGAATTTAAAAAGAAAGCGAAAACCTTGAAATGATGTACATTTTACAGACCTGTTGCCCTGTAGGAAGAATCGTTTTGTTTTTGCATAAATAGGCAACCGTATAATTTATTGGCCAGCCTGGGAGATGTGTGAGAGGGGCATTATTAACAATTACTTTGAGAGAAACAAGTAAACCAGGGCTTTGCCCAGCGAAGTAGAATATAAACAAATTGACAGTATCCATAAGCCTCCTGAGATCAGGGAACATACCTGTTATGTTCACAGTTATGTCTGTGGCACCTGACACGTAGTTGGCACTCAGTAAGTATTTGTTGACTGTTAGTAAAAGCCTGCTCATATTTGGAGGGTTGGTGTAGATTTTAAGTGTTTGTTAGGCTTAGTTAAATCATGATTGCGCCCTTTCCCCAACTTTCTCTCATTAACACTTGGCATCTGAATGATCCAACACGTTGAATCTGAATGGGTGTGGTGAATTCATTCATTTATTTGTTAAAATTTTTTTTAAATGTTTGTTTATTTTTGAGAGAGAGCGAGAGCGGGGGAGACACAGAATCTGAAGCAGGCTCCAGGCTCCAAGCAGTCTGCACAGAGCCAGCCGGTCTTGGAGCTCGAACTCACAAATCGTGAGCTCATGACCTGAACCGAAGCCGGACGCTCAACAGACTGAGCCCCCCCAGGAGCCCCAAATTCATTTATTTTTTTTAAGTTTGGAATTAGTTGTTTTGTTTATTATAGAATTAATCCATGTTCGTTATAAAAATATCAGAAAATCTAGATAATCTGCTTACCACCACCCCTCGCCTCTTAAAAAAAAAAAAAAAAAAGTCATCTGGCTTCTGGTTGGATTTTAAAGGGAGAAGAGAGCCTAGCAGTTATATATTCAACTAGTTCTTGCTCTTTCAGAATCCCTCGGACTCACCTTTTAGCCACTGGGCCTTAGTTTTTTCCATTTATGAGAGACGAGTAATTATCTGACAGGAACTTTGTCGAGGCTTAGATAAATGTGGTTTTTAGTGGGGAGGAGCTGAGGAAGGAGGGAGTGATTACTTGAACAACGTTTCTGTGATCAGAACTATCTTGGGTCTCTCTAGCCACATGTCTTACAGATATTGCCAAAAGCAGTGCCAGAAAATTTGCATTGATGTGAACTTCTGTGAAAATTCTTTGATGGTGGTAAAGGAAGTCTATGTGCAAAGTCCACGTTACTAACTAAGATCTTTTCCTTCCACATAAACAGATGAAGGGGAATTACATGCAGTCCTGTGTCCTCAGGCCTCTGGGCACCCTGCTCGGTCCCGTTGGCTTGGTTATCTTGACCACTCAAGACAAAAGTTATTTAAAAAAACCAAAGAAGCAGGCAAATACAGATTTATTCAGTTTTTTATTAACATCTATTTATAGTACACGTGTTGTGAAGAGCTGCGGTTTTCTTTAGGTTAAGAAACATTGTATAAAAAAAAAATCACTTGAATGTTCCCTCCACCTACTCATTTGTCTGCAAAGCCAGGAGTCTGTTCACTTCCTCTTGAGCTCGGGGCCTTTGCTCATAGGCTCATGTTTTTAAGACATTCCAGTGCAGTTAAAATATAAATCTCGAAAGTGTGTATTGTTACTAATTAATTTATTTTATACCTTAAAAGTAACTTCTCTGGAGCTCCAGAGCAAATCGTGTCTTAAAATAGGCTGTTCATTCAGAAACTTGGACATTTGGGATTTTTGTCCTCCTGAAACATGTGTAGTCATTACCAGTTCAATGTGGAGAATCCTATTCTGGGAAAAGGTAATTAAGACTTCCATGTGGAAAAATAACTTTTGTATTTGAACATCTCCCATCTGTTTTCCCTGCTCAGGTTGTTACTGACCAGTTGTTGGGCCAGGGAGCAAAGAGCTGAGAGCAATTTTGTGTGTTGCTGAGGGCTCCCCCCCCCCCCCCCCCCAAGTAGATTGTTAAATTACTAGCTGTTCTATAGCTTAGCCTAGAGTTAAAATCTTAGTGTTATGTCACCAGTAACTAACAGAGGTTTGTCAATTTTGTGTGTGTGTGTGTGTGCGCGCGCGCGCGCGCATAACGATTGGGTCTTTCTTTCCTTAACCTGAAGAGTTGAGATGTGTTGAAGCCTGAAGATGTGTTGAAAAAATTCCCCCTACACTTTACCTTTTATCTGGCATTTAATGAAAAAATCTTGCTCGAAAGTTGCAGGTCCCTTGAGGGCAGCAAACGCTACACTCAAAATGAAACTAGGTTACTGTTTCTGTAACATGCAGTGGTTTGTATCAAAAGCTGTTTTGGTCTTAACTTTGAGATTATCCCTTCTTCTTTGAAGTGGTCCTATTTTAACTTGGAGTGGTTTTAAATTTTCGAAATCTCCTGAAGTGAACATAAAAATGTTTTAATATTTTCTTATGTGGTTGTTGTACACAAGCTTATAGAAAGCTTATCTCGAGACGACGTATTTCTTCAGTAAGACCAAAAGAAAAAAAAATACTTAGGATTTGAGAAAGGATGGCAGACGGACAGCGTTTTAGGTGGGTATTCCAAACGGGTTTTTGGTAGCTCTGTTACAGGTGTCCTTAGCTTTTAGCTGTCTGGACTTTCATGGTTTAGTATTTTGAGTTTGGGTTTCAGGGTGCGGACCGTCTTTATGGCGGGAACCAAGAGAACTGAGCACTTTTCATGTGCTGTTTACTCTTACTGCTTTTTATAAGGCGCCGTCTTTTTTCTTCTGTTGACACGTTCTGAAGGGAGGCGGAGCTCAGCGCTCGAGGCTTTATCCTATTTTTCTCCTGTGTCTAATGTTTGAAAGCTTAACGAACTAACCTCCCACTGTAATGAATTGCAAGATGGTTTCTTGTAATGGATCCTTTGCGGTGAGAGGTGTTCCTTCCCACTGGCGTTCGGACACAGTCAGGTCTCCCCCACCCTTAAAAACCCAACTCAGGCCTTCTCCCCGGGCCGACTCCCACCCCCAGCTTCCGTTCCTCAGCCCCCATGCCCCCCGCATCACACCTTAGCCAGCTGGTTGAGGAGGCCCCACGGCCAGGGGGTGAGAGCTCCAGAACCCAGCCCAAGCCTCAGCCCTGAGCCAGTATACTCATTAACTCAACACTGCTGTTTGTCCAGGGAGGAGGGGGGAGGCTTGCGGAAGGACGGGGGGCCCTTCGGCTTAGGGAATGACTTCAGCCCCTAAATTCGGTGGTCAGTTTTCTCTCCTACTCCGTGCTTTAGCCGCACTCGATACAGCTGACCAGTCCTTTCTTGAGGAAAATGTGTTTATCTCGTGGCTTCGGTGCTCTGCACTTTTTAGTGTTTCCTTTCACCTCCGCGTGAGTTTTTCCTCTCCTCTTGGTTGGCTCTTTCTCCTCTGCCCTGAGGTGCCGCGGTGTTTTCTTTTCTCTGTTTATCCCGTCTTCCCAGCCCCCAAATTTAAATTCTTTCTGTGTGCTGATGTCTCCCAAATATTCAACCCCAGGCCTGACACCACCCCGCCCCCTGCCGCCCATCCCCACACTCTTTTGGCCAGGTGGCCACTTGACTTGTGTCCTTAGTTGTCTCGTTTGCATCTTAAACATGACTGTGTCAGGTAGGGTGCTTTGGGTTTCAACTGATAGAAAATCTAATTCAAAGTGATTTTAAAATAGGGAAAATGCATCATTACAAGTAACAAGATGCCTCAGCCTCGGATCGGTTTAGGACTGTGGTTCAGAGACATCATCAAGGACCCACATTCTTTCCATCTTTCTGCTCTGCCATCTCAGAAATGTCTTTGTCCCTCATCCATCTCCCACCGTGGGTGCAAGATGGGCACCTCCGCTCCAGGCATCATATCCAGACAAGAGAACATCGAGCAAGGGGTGGTTAATACTTTCTTTCGCTTTTTAAGAGCTTGGCAGTCTTTCTCAGAAGCCGCCCAGCTGGCCCTTCACTCACAGCTCACTAACCAAAACTTGGCCATGGGCCCGCCCCTAAACCAGCCACTGGCAATGGGAATGTGGACATATAAGCAATTTTTGGACAAAATAGAATGAATAAGTATGTTAGAAGTGGTAGTGGTAGAGTATAGATACAGGGGAAGTGATGGGGCTGGGGAATTTCAGGAAGAGTAAGTGGTGTTTGAACCGAATACTAAAAAATTCGCAAGATTCGGTTGTTAGGGAGGGAGATAAGGCGCTCTTGGCTGAGGCGGCAGGATACACTGATGCCCGGCCTGGAGAAATTCTGCGATGCTCAGGGAACGTTGGACCCTGAAGCTGATGCATAGGTTTGTGGAGGGACGTGGAGGGAAGTGAGAGTCGCGCAGTAAGGTGAGGGGTCTGATCTGGAGGGAAGTTTGGACGTAATTTTTTGGCAGTGGTTGTCACCGTAAAAGAATTTTAGCGATATGCCACGAACGACTTCTCTAGTTACTGTGTGAGAGAGATGCCCTCTCTGAATTTGAGGCTGATGATCTTACTTACATTTTTTATTTTGCCTCTCCCACCTGTGTTTTCCTGTTAGCTGTAAAGGATGGACATTCACACTGTCTGAATCATCTTTGATCGTGTTCTTTCTTTATCCATCACGCCTGATCAGCATATTCTGTTGATTTCTCCCTTTTCAGCCCTCTCTGCCACCTTTGGTCATGCATGTATTTCCCAGCTCTGCAATCAGAACCCTCCGTGTTCTGTCCCTGCTCCTGTATTTATTAACCCGATCGCTTCTTGGTTCCCAGCAAGACTCCTTTGGCTAGGTCTGTGTCTTCATCGCCTCTGGAATATACTGTTCTTATTCCTGATGGCAGCTTCACTTGCATAGCCCTCTCCTCCACCTGTCTTTTCATTTCCTCTCTGCCTTTTCACGCCCCTCCCATTTGTCAGGACCTGGCTCAGATCTCATGCTCTGCACAGGGCCCTCCATAGCCCGTGCATTCTACATCTTTCTTGCCCTTTTAAATAATTGTATGGCACCTCTAAAAGAAATACCATCAGGACACCTGGGTGGCTCAGTCAGTTAAGCGTCCGACTCTTGATTTGGGTTCAGGGTATGATCTCACGGTTTGTGGGTTCGAGCTCCACCCTGGGTTCTGTGCTGACGGCTCGGAGCCTGCTTGGGATTCTCTTTGTCTCCCTCTCTCCCTGCCCCCCCCCCCCCATGCTCATGTTCTCTCTCTCTATCTCAAAGTAAATAAACTAAAAAAAAAGAAAATACCATTTGTTTTCTTTGGCAATTGTGACTTATTTTTTGTGTATAGTTCTTGCTCTCAAACAAATTTTAAGCTTGTGATGGTTAGGGCCAACACAGTAATTATTTGAAGGAATGAGTAAAAAACATATCTTCACCTTATATTAGGCTCTTCGCGCTTTGCATGTAGATGATAGTCACAGCTTGTAAACAGAGTAGAGTGAGAATTGCACAGAAAATGCTTAGTGTGTAAACCCTTTTGAACTATAAACGTCACCTTTTTAATCAGAAAAAAAAATCAAAAAGCTATTTCTCTCTTTGGAGGAAAAAAGGAGATCTGGGCACCTATAAATAAACCTGTGTTTGAGTAACAGTTGTAGTAAACAGAGTCCCATCTCTTCCAAGCCTGTGATATGCTGGGTACACTGTCTTGTGAAGATTCAAAACCATAACTCAGTGTGGCGAGGGTAGAAACCCGAATCGAACCCTAGTCATCCACTTGTCTGTGTTCAGCCGTGCTTCCCCAGAGGGAGGGAAGATCTCTTGGGTCAGTGTGCCAGCCTCCAATGTAGAAACACCTCTACCAAGTCAAGTTGTACTGTCCTTTACCTCTGGAGTGGTTGGGCCCTTTTGCCTTTAATTTTGACATAGTCGTGGCATTGTTACCCGGTTTTGTTTCACTCAGCCTACAACTTACGTTGAAAAACAAACACCGGGGCGCCTGGGTGGCTCAGTCGGTTGAGGGTCCGACTTCAGCTCAGGTCACGATCTCACGGTTCGTGAGTTCAAGCCCCGCGTCAGACTCTGGGCTGACTGCTCAGAGCCTGGAGCCTGCTTCCGATTCTGTGTTTCCCTCTCTCTCTGCCCCTCCCCCATTCATGCTGTGTCTCTCTCTGTCTCAAAAATAAATAAACATTAAAGAAAAAAATTTAAAAAAAAGAAAAACAAATACCAACAAAAGGGACCATTAACATAAAGGAAAAAGGCTTCTGAATTTCTGAGGTATCTGAGGCTTCCTGGATTCCTTCCACAACCTGTTTGGCATACTGCCTTAAATGCTTTCTTACCAAGGCAGAGGACTGAATAGAATAATCCAAGGAAGGGTGTTAAGTGTGGTCGTGACTGTCTCCACACTGAGAAAGCGTGGTGGACCCAGTTTTGGAAAAACCTAACCTATACCACAGGCCAGCTTGTGGGCTTGATCTCATTTAGTATCATACTTATTTCAAGACCATAGATAATATATTCCCTTAACAGGTGTCCCCAACCTGAGATTCGTAAGCCAATTTTAACGTTCAAAACTCAAATGGAAATTACGGTAAAGCTGGACAGTCCGACCGAGAAATTATGATAGGCTCTTTTTTTATATTTGGTTGTTAAGACATTTTTTAAAAAGTACGACCTAAATGCAGATTCTGAGACACAGTATTTAAAAAGCAGTGCTCTGTGGGAACGTGGCTGGGGAACTGGGGGTGGAGAGAGGAGCGTACGACAGCCCTTCACGTTCAAACGGTTGGGAGTGACGTGGCAGTGGGCGACCAGAGGAATTAGGCAAAAGAATGGAAACACGTGATCAACACAATGTGAGTGAATGTGAGTGTTGGAAGGGAATCCCTTATTTTCATGGTTGAGGAAACTGAGGGCTGGAAAGGCAGAGTAGCCTGCCCAGCGGTACGGAAGAGCCCGGCAGAGCCCTGCCTTAATTTCCCCGGTCTCACTGCACTCTGCTGTCCGAGCCCGGCTCTTAGCTGATGGCCCAGCCACTCATCCAGCAGTGTCATTTTTATGTAAGCTGTCATAATTTTCAGGTAATCTTATTTTCTCAGACCACCTTTGGACTATTCGTGTCCAGGTAGCCTGTTCCATTTTATTTATTTTTATGGAGATAATAATTCGTCCACCATGTATAACTCGCCGTTTAAACATGTACGGCCTCAGTGGTTTCCGGTATATTCACAAGGTTGTGCAGCCGTCACTAGTATCGGGCTCCCGAACATTTGCATCACCCGAAAAGAAACCTGGAACCCGTGCGCAGTCCTCCCTGCTCCTCCCTACCCCCAAGCTCCTGTCAGTCACTCATTTACTTTCCGTCTCCCTGGATTTGCTTACTCTGGCCACTTCATGTAAACGGAATCCTATGGTGATTCCCTTTTGTGTGTGGCGTCTTTCGCTTAGCGTAACCTTTTCAGGATTCGTCCATGTTCCACTGTGTCTCAGTATTCCATTCCTTGCTTTGATAATAGTCCACCGTGCGGATGTGCATTTTCTTCGTGCATTCATCAGTTCATATATCTGTGGATGGTTTGCGCTTTGGGGCTACTCGGAGTAATGCCGTGAACATTTATGTGCAAGTTTTTATATGAACATTCATTTTCAGTTCTCTCGAGCATATACCTAAGAGTGAAATTGCCGGGTCATACGGTAACTCTTGTGTTCAGCTTTCTGAGGAACCGTCCAACTGTTTTCCAAAGTGGCTGCTGCACTTTGTATTCCCGTCAACAGCACATGAGGGTTCTTTTCACTCCACACCCTCACCGACCCTTGTTGCTGCTGGTGGGTTTTGGTTTTGTTTTTTGTTTTTAGTTTTTTTGTTTGTTTGTTTTTGTTTGCTTTTTGCTTGTTTTTTAGGATTACAGATTTTATTCTAAATTTGCCACTTTGTAAATTTTTTGCATTTTCAAAGTTTATACAGTGCTACACATATATATTATATTGTATTCTGTTATTATATTTAACACAAAAACATCATAGTTTTTGACTTTAGTCCTTTTGACAGGTGTGAGATGGGAGCTCATTGTAGTTTTGATTTGCCTTTTTCTGATGATGAGTATCTTTTCTTTCATGGGTCTGCTTAGCCCATTTCGTTTTTTGGTTTTTGTTGAGTTTATTTATTTATAACATTTTAGTCAGTTAACATACAGCGCAATATTGGTTTCAGGAGTAGAATTCAGTGGTTCATCACTTACATTCAAAACCCAGGGCTCATCACAACAGGTGCATCACCCATCTAGGCCATCCCCCGCCCACCTCCCTCCATCAACCCGTAGTTTGTTCTCTGTCATTAAGAGTCTCTTGTGGTTTGTTTCCCTTCTCTCCCCACCCCCTTCCATATGTTCATTTGTTTTGTTTCTTAAATTCCACGTATGAGTGAAATCCTATAGTATTTTTCTTTCTGATTGACTTATTTCACTTAGCATAATACATTCTAGCTCCATCCACATCATTGCAAATGGTAAGGTTTCATTTTTCTTGATAGCTAATATTCCATTGTGTGTGGGGGGGTCTGTGTGTGTGTGTGTGTGTGTGTGTGTGTGTATAATATATATATATTATATATATATACCACATTCTTTATCCATTCATCAGTCGATGGACATTTGAACTCTATCCATAGTTTGGTTATTGTTGATAATTAGCCCATTTCGTTTTTGAACCCTACTTTCCCTTCCCTATCTTTTGCATTTTTTTTCATCTTCATTACCTCATGTTCACTATGGAAAAATGTGTACAACAAACTCTAAAATTACATAAATCTCTACTCTGTCACCTATAGTTTATAACTTCTTTGAGAAAGAGTTTCTCAACTGAGAAGGAGAAAGGAGCCAGCACTGAAAGCCCCCCATGTACTGGGAACTTTGCCTGTGTTACCAGATTATGTAGGTGTGGGCGCTCTTATTCTAGTCTTACGGGGGGATGCAGTGAGATTGAGTGACATCAGTTGCCTCGTCCAAAGTCACATACCTGGTTAAGTAGTATATCGGTGTTCATAGAAGATCTTTTATTCTATACTTAATGATGTCACTCATCAGTGTTCTTTCGTTCAGCTGTTAATTCACTTCTGATCGTGGATACACTGTAGAGATGGAGAGAAAGGGTAGGAAGAGGAGAAAACATTAATTTATAAACCTCACTACATATATGTTACAAAATCAGGAAAAGTAAAATCTGCTTATGATACGAGGTCTCTGCTTGGGGGTTTTGGACCTCTGAGGGTTCTGTGGATGGGTTTCTGGAAATGGGCAAACTCCTTGAAATGGCATGTGAAATTTTGTGTGTTCATTTTTCTCGGGGAGAAGATTTTTAATTTTCCAAAGATTCTCAGAAGTGTAAAAATTGCTGTGCCAACTAGAGCAACATACAGACCTTATGGGAGGGAAAAAGCAGGCAGTGTGAGAGCAGTTGTCTCTTCCCATTGGCCATGTTTTGGGTATGTTAGGGTTGGGTTAAACCTTCCCATCTGTCATCAGATATCTTTGTGTGAGACTGTTTATACCTGTTGGTTTAAGACTATTTCAGTTCAACTTTTTTTCCAAGTGTTAACTTTTTGAAGTGTGAACAGTTAATGAGAAAACAGTAAGAGTCGTTTGTCTTTTGGTAAATTCCAGCATTTCCTTGTTTACACGTCTGGAATATCTGCGATTTTTATTTCTGTGAAATATAGGAATGTAATGAGGGCCTTTCTCCATTATTTTCACTTTCTGAGTGAGTTTTTCATTCAAGTTCACAATGGTTTAGTCAGTTGACATACGTATAGGCCTCTCATAATGGCTTACATTACAGGCAGCCACAGTGAGAACAAGAAAGATTTATAAGACCTTCTAAGTCTCTGAATTTTATATTGATCAGTGTACCGGGGCAACTGCGTGATTCAGTCAGTTAAGCGTCCAACTGTTGATTTTGGCTCAGGTAATCATCTCACAGTTCATGAGATTGAGCCCCGTGTAGGGCTCTCGGATGACAGCACAGAACCCGCTTAGGATTCTCTCCCCCTCTCTCTCTGCACCACCCCCTCAAAAATGAGAGAAATAAACTTTTAAAAAAATGATCAGGTCCTCACACAGATGGCCATTTTGAAAATGGACCAGTGCATTAAGTAGCTTCATTCCATAAAGCAATTTGGGTCAAGGCTAGCCTGAGACTTTCCAAGATTCTGTATCTCGTGGATACGTTCTGGTTGTTTTTAAGGGCACAGAATTTTACTTGAGTATTCCTGCAGCCGGGACTTTGTCGGGTTTTAACGGAAGAAAGAGATAGCAGGAATACAAAAACTCTTACTCTTCTTTTTGAAAGAGCTCCTTCGTGGGGCACCTGGGTGGCTCAGTCGGTTAAGCGTCCGACTTCAGCTCAGGTCATGATCTCGTGGTTTGTGGGTTTGAGTCCTGCGTCGGGCTCTGTGCTGACAGCTCGGAGCCTGGAGCCTGTTTCAGATTCTGTGTCTCCCTCTCTCTGCCCCTCCCCTGCCCCGACCCCCACTCACACTCTGTCTCTCTCTCCTTCAAAAATAAATAAACTTTAAAAATT
Organism: Panthera leo; assembly: GCF_018350215.1. Lineage (NCBI taxonomy): Eukaryota > Metazoa > Chordata > Mammalia > Carnivora > Felidae > Panthera > Panthera leo. The sequence goes on from NC_056692.1 coordinate 35,884,550, forward strand.
TTTTAAAAAGAGCTCCTTCATTTAAATTATATTCTCCTGTCTGTAGATAATGTTTGGGAGTTGAATAATGGAAAAATGTTTTGAATATAACTGTGATCATCCAGGCCCTGCAGCGTAGCCTGCTTAGTATTTGATTTCTCCTTTGGCCCTCAGGGGTTATTGGTAAAAGTTAAGGTTGCCTAAGCCACCGTGATGAGTAATGCACATCAGTTTTTATTGTCTTGAATGGAAATGTGGAGACTGTGGATGTTTCGAAGGTAATTAGGGAGTCCCTTAGGAGGAGTACCTCCTCTTTGTCCTCTTTTTCCTAGCTTCTGCTGTGTGTTATTGAGGAAACACAGTGGCAGTCTCATTTAAATGTAGGTGTAAAAAACTTCAGTGAAGTTTTATTTTTTGCAAAAGCTTTGTCTACAACTAAAGGTGACAAGGATTTCTCAATTCCGTTTCTTACGGACAACGGATTAGACGGACTGCTTAAAAAAGAATTGACATATGAAATCTTATTAGGTGAGATTACATTAAAATTAGTTGTAGGGACACCTGGGCGGCTCAGTTAAGCGTCCGACCCTTGGTTTCAGCTCAGGTCATAGTCTCACGGTTCGTGAGTTCAAACCTCCACCTCAGGCTCTGCTCTGACAGTGGGGAGCCTGCTTGGGATTCGCTGTCTCTCTCTCTCTCTCTCTCTCCATGCCTGTCTCTGCCCTTTCTCTGTTCGCTCTCATGTGTTCTCTCTCAAAATAAATAAACGGTAAAAAAATTTTAAATTAGTTGTATTTTTCACCTATATGAAATACAGGCATCTGAGAACACTTTATAATATTGATCTAAAATATGGCCCAGTAATCTATGTCATTTGAGGTTTTGCTTATTGTAAAGCTGATTTTTACATGTTGTGTCGGTAGCTTTTCTAGTGCGTCCCAGGTTTGTTCTGTGCCTACCCTTGGAAATGAAGGACATTTACAACGTGCTACTGATCTCGTGACTCAGAACGTTTTTTACTGTCAGTTTTGTATCTGTAACTCCCACTTTACACACCCAAGTTTAAAGTCTACAAATTTCTTAAGGTTTCATCTGCTGAAAACTTAACAGTATTGTTGCGAGAGAACGAACTGAACCACATTAAATTTTTACCTTGTCAGATTGGTCCCTGTGGAACACCCAGTGCAGGCGAGGCGTGCTGAGACCTGAGATGTGTCCCTGGGAAGTGACCCAACACTCGGGGCCTCGGGCAGGGAGGTGGGCATTCACTAGCGAAGGTTCACACTTGGACCCTTGAATAACATTTTATTTCTTTTACTTTGTCTCATTAGAGACTTTTTTGTTGTTGTTCAAGGCCTAAATACATCATTTGGAATAACTGTCATAGCGCAACGAGAGGCCGTTGGTAAACGGGACTAGGAGTTAGAACACCAGAATTCCAGCCCTTGTTCCATCACGTATCCGGCAACCATAATGGGAAAGTTATCAAACTGAGCCTCAGCTGTGAAATAGGAACTTGCAGTCCAAGCCACTGCAGGGCAACGCTGCTTAACTAAGACAAACAAAACCCTGTGTGGTTTCATTCCTGTCTTTTTCATGTGAGTTTCTTGCCTGTAACTTTGCCTACTTCCCTTCTCCATCTCTCTGACTTCTGCTTGTCCTTCAGAACCAGCTCCAGCTTTATCTCATCTCTGAAACTTCCCCTAACAGGTGACCCCCCCCCCTTTACACCAGTCAGTCACCTCCTTTTCCTGCACTGCCTCTGTACATTATAGGTATAGGTGAGTGTGTTTATTCAGGAAACACTTATAATAGTGCTTACTGTGGCTAAGTCCTCTCGTAAGCGTTTATATTTATTAACTCATTTAATCCCAGTAACATACCATGAGGTACACACAATAATTGTCTTCATTCTGCAGATGCAAAAACTGAGGCATAGAGAGGTTAAGTAATTTGACCAAAGCCACTTAGCTCTGGAATGTGTCAGGGCCAGATTTCTAATGCCTCGGAGTTTGTGCTCTTAACCACTGGGCTGTGCTGTCTTTTGCAATTGTCCTTATCACGCTGTACTGCGATGACTGGTTTTCACGTCCGTCTCCCTGGTTAGACCTTTGCACACCTTGATGGCTCCAACGCCTGCAGCGCCTGACACATAGTAGGCACTTAATAAATGTGTAGCAAATGTATGATAAATATGCTATGTGCACATTGTAAAACATCGTATAAATGCAAATTATCACCACTCCCGTATGCGTTTTGTAAATCAGGGAGTAGACCTTACTGAGCTTTCCAGGTGTGCAGCTTGTTCTTGGTTCCCACTTTACAGGTCGACAGACTGAGGTACATAGACTGATCAAGTTTTAGACAGTACCAAAACTTGGGTTAAAAATGAACTGTAGTTATTGGTCCCATCATCAACCCTGTTGGGTCACGCATTCTTTGCCATAATAGTATAGCTTGTTTTGTATAAAAGAACAAGATCAGAGAGGTCTCAATGACTCTTACCGCACTTGTTAAAATTACTTGGCAATTTAGGATCTGAAGTAGTCAGACTTCCAGTGTCCACCACAGGTATCTTGAAAGTTGTCTTACTCTTAGAGATTATTTTTAAGAAAAAAACAAGGACAGGAGCACCTGGCTGGCTCAGTCAGTTAAGTGTCTGACTCTTGATTTCGGCTCAGGTCACGATGTCACGGTTTGTGAGATCGAGCCTCACGTCAGGCTCTGTGCTGACAGTGTGGAGGCAGCTTGGGATGGCCTCTCTCCCTCTCTGTCTCTGCCCACCCCACCCCCTTCTCTCTCTCAAAAAGTAAATAAACATTAAAAAGAAAGAAAAAGACAAGGACTTGGTGAGATTTCTTTCATTTCAGACGAGTAGAACCTACTGTATTAAAAAAAAATCAGCTTTTAGTGTGGACATGAATTTTAAACTCTACTTAATTACCAGGTAGAGAGATTAAATAATTATTTCATAAGGAACACATTCTTGTAAAACAGTATTTTGAATTGCAATTCAGATATTTAAATTTTTATTTTTGTCAATACTGATAATTAGTATAAGGCGGTTTTTGCTTTTATTTTATCCTAATTCCAGGTATTATCTTTCCTACTTTTATTTTTTTCTACTTCAACTTTTTAACTTTTTTAAAAACTTACTTTATCTTGCTTAACTGTGTGTTTGTTTTGTCATATGTAATATATAATAGAATATGCATATATATACCTGCCATTCAAACTTTTCCGAAACATATTATCCTTCACAGACTTTTTCAATTTCTCCAACTTGGAGAAATTTTTCTCTCTTCTAAACTTTCAGATTTCTGCTTTTTTTTTTTTTAAACTCCAGTGTATATAGTAGTTGTTAAATAATTACTTGACTGTCCAGAGACTTTGAGATTAGTTGTTACTTGGCAAATGCATCACTAACATACTTTCCTAATAAGAAAGAAGTGAATGGCCTTCTGCAAAATCCACAGGGCTTTGAATAAACTATCAGACAGTTATTGTCACAGACCCAGTTGTCATCCTGTCCCTTCTTCCTGGTGGACATTTATTTATTTGTTTGTTTGTTTGTTTGTTTGGAAGGATTTTGCCAATACACATTTCTCTTTCCCTCCTTGTTCCTTTCCATTTCTTGGTTGTTGTGGTCTTGGCCTTCTCCTCAATCGGTGTAGGTTCTGGAAACCTCCATCCAGCGGGACCACGGTTGGGCACCAGGTAGTTTGGCCTTGGAAACAGGCTGGAGGAAGCGGTTCCGCAAGAGGAGTCAGGACGGGTGGCAGAATGATACGCTTTACAAAGTTGCCCTTTCAACTTGCAGCGACTCGCCCCAAGTACACGAGGAGGATGTATAGTTGCGTATTTTAATAGGAAAAAAAAAAAACCTGTTGGGTTTGTCAAAAATTAACTATTAAAACTTTTCAGGGGACAAAGTGGTTTTTCTTTTAAAACTACATATAAATAAACACTCTCGAAGACTACGTAAGTGTGTTTTGTAATCCACTTGGGGGGAACATGGCATTGAGAAGCGTGCATTCTGGAAGTTGTACTTTGCTGTTTATAATAGGCTATCGTGTTCTCTAGTTTTTCTTTTAAAATTGTGTTTTCTTCCCAGTGGCTGGTCAAGCTCATAGAGTGCCAGGACTGCTTGCTTCTCAGTTTGTTTACCCCTTAGCGTACGTACCACATTTTTGCCCAAGTTGTGTACGTTAATTATGGCAGGACACGAAGGAATGACCTGCTTTAGTTTGGAATCTAAGAAGCAGTAGAAAACGATGTCTAAGAACTTGTGTTGTTGTAACACCAAAGAGAGATGAACTTAAACGGCTTTAAATATCAATGAGAGTTACTTCTTCGTTGCTGTTTCTGTCTACTTTCAGGTTCTTAGAGCTCCGTGTGTTCACCTCGAGACCCTTCTAAAAAATGAAGCTAAGATGATTTGTAATAAGTGAGTTAGAACTGAGGATACACAGAGTTGGATAACGAAACATGGAATGTTCCGTTTCCCTCGTGTGCTTCTGGTCTTGCAAAGGTTACTCAGTTGTGCTCTCAGGAGATAGTTTAAGTCTTCTGGAAAGAGAATAAAGGAAGATTATTACCAAAATTGAGTGAAGGGTAAAGGTGCCAAAATCAAATGAAGCAAGTAAAATGCGGGCAGAGAGCCTGTGTGTGTTTCAAAGCGAACAGTTAGACTGCATCTTCCGTTGCGACCGTGTGGTTTGTTGATGTTTCTGTGAGTGTCCCTGATTTTACGTAATAGTGGTGAGATGCCCCTCTCAGGTTCACGTGGGAAGGCGTTTATGCGTGTGTCATTTAAAATAGAATAAAGCGCTCTAACTCTAATTTTTTTTTTTTTAAAGAAAGAATAGTCTCATTTTCTAACCTACTAAGTAAAGAATTCCCCTGTGTATTAAGCCCTTTGTCTTTCGGATTTAACTTTTCACTTAGTAATTCTACTGTCTGTGCTGTCTAGCTGAGGACTGAGATAGCTGATCCGTGTGATATGTATAAGCATACATATAAAGAACTACATTAGCTGGGTTATGCTGCCATAACAGATCACTGCCCACCCTTGGCTGAAATCAGTGAAGGGCTTCGCTCTCGCTGCGTGGCCATGGTAAATGAGCAGGGAAGCTCCGCTCACATCACTCAGGGATGCAGATTGATGGAGCAACCATCTTCTTGTACATTACTGGTCACCATGCCTAAGAGGGAAAAGCGGTCTGGAGGGCCTCTTCTTGGCAATGAACTACAGTAGCTCAGAAGTGATGCACAGGTCTTATTTCACACGATGCCCACGACTAGTCAGGTAGTCCCCGCGTGGCTATGGTAGGGGCAGGAATTCAGCCCTGCCAGGGAGCCAGCTGAAAATACTTCATAAACAGCAGCATGCTTTTGCTCATCAGATACTGTCTGGTCTCTCTCATAGGCAAATACACTCACTTCCTCTGCAAGGTAGGGAACCCCAAGGTCTAGCCAGTCATGGTGATGCGGTTTTGAAGTGGTGGGGGGGAGGTCCGGGGCCAATGGCCAAGAAAGAATTCTTGGTGCAAAAAAGGTGATTGACTTGTTAAAGTGCGGGGAGAGGACCCGCGGGCAGAAAAAGCTGCACTGGGTTGTGAGGAGTGGATTATATACTAGGGAGTTGGGGGGTGGGTGGGTAAGGAAGAATGGACATTTCCAAAAGGACTTTTATTGGCCAAAGAGGACTCATAAGATACTGGACGCCTTGCTATTGTTGAGCTAAAGTTCTTTTTCCCTCCAGCAAAGCACTAACACTAAGACGGTAGGGGCTTCCTAGAGGACTATTCTCTGTATTTGCCTCAAGTATTTGTCAATGGGCTGCAGGTTATAAAGAATTTTAATTTTATCTACATTTCCTTCTTGCCGTTGTGCCCCGCATCATTGTGGAGGGGAGTGCCACACTTTAGGGCTCCAGGAAATTGAGTCTGTGCGTTTCTGGAGGCTAGGCTATTGATAAGATTGCCTTTTTCTTGCAATTTGCTGAGACATTTGTAAACTGATGGAGACTCACGTCCTGCATGACTGTGATCTCTATCAGTTAACCATTTGTTTTTCCCTTTCCTTTGTTCCGGGGCAGCCAGGAGTGCCTGAGGAATGTCACACGTATCCCGTGGGGAGAATCGGGGGAGCACTTGGGGAGGGAGGGCTGCAGGGTGTTAGCTTGTGCTTTGTCCTGAGCTTGCCTTTGGCCCCCTCGTCAAGGGCATCAAGCTTCAAGTCCAGGACCTCAGAGTGACTCAAGGGTATGATGATTGGTGGTCTCTTTGTGAGGAGATGACACACAGTAGTCTCTACATTGGATCTAGATGTTGCCTTTCTTGATCTAGAGACTTGTGTGAAAGAAACTGACAGATGGTCACTGCCCCGACATACAAAGTGCAGCCATGACTATCTACTGGTCTCCCATTTGAAAGGGGGCAAGAATAGAACTGTAGCAGTCAGTGCACTATAGCAGATTCTAAAATCTCGGAGCAGTCATTGAGCAGGCCTCCTCCGGATGGGAGAATGTTCTTGAATAGACTCTGATTGGCTCCTTAGGAGTAACTCGAAGGTCTGTTTTCTCCTTGCTCCCTCGCTTCATCCTCTTTTTTTTTTTTTTTAATTGTTAATTTTTATTTTTTTACATTTTGTTTATCTTTGAGAGAGAGGGAGAAGGAGACACAATCCAAAGCTGGCTCCAGGCTCTGAGCTGTTAGCACAGAGCCTGACGCAGGGCTCGAACCCACAAACCTGAGATCATGACCTGAGCTGAAGTCGGATGCTTAATCGACCGGGCCACCCAGGTGCCCCTTCTTTTCCTGTAGTCTTCTTAATTGTGTGTGGAGTGGACTCATGAAGAAGATGCCCCCTTAGGGGAATGATCAGCTTTCTTGGCCTGCCTCCTCCCATAGACGCCTGAGGACCCAGAGAGCATTTTAAGTCTTGAACAGTCATGGTCTCTTTTAATCCAGTCTGGAGGTTCTTTTGGCCGTATAACTCTTAAAAACTTAATTGGCTTTTTTAAAAAAGTTTATTTCCAGTCAGCCCTGTGGGCCTTAGCCACATCCACAGTTCTTTTCTAATCCTACTTAAATTTGCTACAGAGCTCTGTCTTATTGGTCCCATACTTCTTCCTGGACTTAATTTTGAGGATAGGTATTTCTGCTATAATGCCATATATGTCTTCCTGGATTTTGCAGAATCGTACATTAAAATGAATGAGGCTTATGGGAGAAATCAGTTCGGGGCAGACCACTCAAAATCTGTGAAACACTGTAACCGGTGTACCAATAAAAACAATAATTAAATGTATTATAATAAATATATTAAAAGATATGTTCCAAATGTAACTATACTAAATCGCCATAGGCATGTGCATCCAGCATCAGTCAGTCGAACCTCTACAAGACTTAATCCCCTGGGTAGTGGTTTCTTCCCCGGAGACTGGGGTCTTGAAGACATTCGCTTACGGTAGAGACCAGTTTCATTACAATTAAAATTTTGGTGTATGAGATGGGGTAGGCTTTGGCGCTCCCCAAAAAAAAAATTTTGTAACCCGGGAGGGGAACACATGCCTCAACTTGACGAGACATAAAGTGGAAAGTGTGGTGGTTCATGAAGCAGCTGAACCAGCCACTCCTAGCATTCAAGGAAGGCACGGAAGTCGGATGCTCGGCTTTTTTCTCAAGGTCTTCGTAGGTTGCTAAGGCTCTGTCTTTAATTGTGAGAAAGCTTTCTCTTGATCACTTGAAACAGGAACTCGCAGGGGAACATCTCATAGAAACCAACAGAAGAACCTGGGTGTTACACTGACATCATTTCCCCCATTTACTAATAGCATTTCAACTGATTCGCATTAGAGAACTAGGCTTTGTAGCTACGTACCCTAAGAAACTGCTTTCCTCATTAGTCTCTTTTTTTTTTTGCTGGGCCCCGCCTTAATCCAGTGGGAGGTTTTATCAGTAAGTAGTTCTTGATCCCGCCTCAGGACTGAATTCTAATCAGCGTCTGTGGCTCGAAGACTTTCCCTGTTTTTATTAAGCATCTGCTTCTTCTAACCTATAAACCGCTGGCTTTCTGGACTCCTTTAATCCTGACTGCAAACCGATCAATGCTTTTCTGCGTTCATCCTTTTCATGTCATGATTTGTCACGGACAGCCGATAGTAAGCAGCACACTCTCTGGACAGTCCCATTCTCCTGGTGGAGCGGTGAGTGCTCTCTCTTCGGAGACAAATCGGTGATAAGCCTCACCAGTAATTTCACCACTGCGTAATAAGAGTTGCTGTCCTTGTCGCCTCCCATAACCTCCCGTGCCCCCTTTCACCCGCTCCTGAGCCTTTGCCCTACGTGTTCGTTTTTATGGATGAGGCAGTACCCCGCTTGCGGATTCCGTCTGTAGCAGCTAGGCCAGGCCAGATGATGCGTGCAATAGTACTAAACAACACAAGATCTCAGAGGTCTTAAAAACCCACCCTGTGTAAAAGTAAATAAAAAATGAAAGTAAAATCCCCTGCGCCGCGCCTATCCTGTAGGTCATTCTAGTCACTCGGGGTCCCAGGTTGATACCAGTGATGGCAGTTGCCATCTTGAAGGTTGGTGGTCCCTGAGGCAGAGAGAAAAGGGGTGTGTGTGGGGGGGTGGGGGATGTCTCATTGGTCAGAAAATGCCCCATCCTGCATGTCACCTGTGCTCACGATGTGCGGTCCAGAAGTAGTCACAGTACCGCACCCACCGACAGGGGAGGGGGGGGGCGGTTAGAACACGTGGTCCTGCCACACGCCTCCAAGGTTGAGGACCCACAGGTCTTTGGGAAGAACACCTTAACGATGACCGCAGAGGATTTCCCTGCAATTATTGTTCTTTGTCTTCCCGGTTTTTGTTCAATTCTTAGCGTTTGCTGGTTAACTGAATTTTACTGTCTCTCCTCCCTTGCTAAATTTGAGATAATTAGCATAAGTTTAACGTGATTTGTAGTAGCTTACATTATTTCCCTGGGTCAGAAGTTTTGGCACATGCAAAATAAAGCTAAGTAGAATTAAAAGCTACTGGGATCTTCCTGCTTACCTTATGAGGTATGAAATTTTGAAATGGGCAAAAGGTACGCGGTTTTATAGGGACAACTGAGTTGAAATTATTTTGGAGCGTCATTTGTCCATGAGCCGTGGGGTCAGGCAGGCCTGGGTCAAACACTGCTTCTCTAATGTAATGGGTATGTGATCTTAGATTACTTAGCCTCTCACAGGCATAACTTCCTCATTTATAACTATAAAAACGTACAAATACATCTGTTCAGATGTCAAGTAAAACATTAGTGGTGTTTATCGCCAGGCGTTTCTGAAATTCCACTGAAATGAAAGTAAAATCACTTTTTTTAAAAGAATACATCCATAAGGTCAAAGAAGACAGAAGATAGTCACAGAAGAATGACAGTAGTAGTTATGAGCCGCATATTATAGTCGTAATAACGTAAGAACAAATACTGATTTAACAAGCGGTGATCCAACTATTATTGGGAAGATGGAGGGAAGGTTGGGAGCAATAAGGTAAGAAAACTATAGTGAGAGACAAATAGTAATGTCTCAAACTGAAAAAAATCAAAGAAATAGAAATCCAGTCATATTTACAAACACGGAAGCACATCCTGGGGGGAGGAGGGGCTAATAAAGTAGTTGAATGGTTTCGTCTGTGGGGGATGGGTTTCAGAGAGGACAGAGTAGGCAGAGGGCTGCTCTTTCCATCATAAACCTTGCCGTGTATTTGACTTGGGCAGCTGTGCGTGCTTTTCCTTTTTTAGTGATTTGATTAAAAAAAAAAAAAAATTAAAAGCGAGTTTCAAAACCAGCCCCAAAGTCTTGTGGTGGCTTTCAAATAGAAATAATAACAAGCACCTTTACCTGCCAGCGCACAGAGGAGGCGTTCAGCAAAGGCTAGTTTCCTTCCTTGTGTCGACTGGACAGGGTATGTGTTTGCAGTAATATTCATGATTCAGAGATTAGGTGGTTGACTAAACAGCAATGTGAGGTATGTCACAAAGCAAATTCTGTGCCCTTCTAATTTTTTTTTTTTTTTAATGGACGGTTTTATTTTTCTTGGAACCATATCAACCCGATGGTTACTGTTTCTTAGAATTTAGACCTCCGTGCAACTGACACATGAAAAATTACCCAGCTCTTGAGCGCATCTAGTCCGTTCACCTAGAGGAGACTTAAAAATACGTAGCGACTTGGAAATGGCTCCAGCAAACCTGAATCCAGTAACGTCTGTGCCTAGATTAGACCGTATTGAAGGCCGAGGACATTTTCTGTCTCTTCTGGAGTTATGTCATTTAGCTGTTCTATCCTCCTAGCTCACTGCCAGCTTTGTTCTTTGAGCCCTCGCCGTGGTGGATGGTGGTGACCGAGGTTGTAAAGAAAGCCAGCCAGCATAAAGCTCTTGTGTGTTTCGCGTATGACACGTATTCTATAACAAGACTAAACGCCCTGTGGACAGAGACCGTATGTTCTGCCGTACCGTTATGTGCCGTAGCACCTAGCATAACGAATGCCATGCAAGCGTAGACACCCAGTTCGTCGTCCAACGTATACCCAACACCTACTAAGCGCCGGGCCCTGTGCGAAGCTCTAAAAATATCTCCGTGTACCGGACAGATGATGCCTCCCGCTGTCGTGGACTTTCCACTCTGACAAAATACGTGTCGGATTTAGTAAACCAGTAGCCCAGTAAAATAATGGCGCACGCGGAACCACTTAAGCAGGGTAAAGAATTGTATATATAAAGAGTCTAATCCTTTTCAGCTGTGTTTGTGGTATGATGTAAGCTCATGCTGTAAGAAGGAAATAGTGGTATCTGACCTTTTTTCCTCTTTGCTTTTCTTTGTAGATAAGATGCGCCAAGTCACTTGCAGCTGTCTGCAGAAGAAAATCCCTAGTGCTCTGCTCTTGCCATAATACCAAACCTTTCGACTTCTGCTTTGGTGCTGCGACACTGGAAGAATTGCACACGGGTCCCAGGAATACCCTTTTTCCATTTGAGTGGTTCTTCGTGGATGGAAAATTATTTGAGGCTTAACAGTTACCCTGTTTGAGCGCTCTCTCTCTCTCTAGTCTGAACTGCGTAATAAATCGGGCCACGTACCCATGAGCCACACAGCCAGTTCTGGTCAGGAGCTGGCTGAAAACTGTGCTGCGCGTGTAGCAGGAATGGCACAAGAAGAGAGCCGTCGTGGTCAAGCGCCATCTACCTTCTATCACGGTGCCAACCAAGAACTTGACCTGTCCACCAAAGTGTACAAAAGGGAAACAGGAAGTCCTTATTCTGTGTTAGTGGACACCAAGATGAGCAAACCACATCTCCACGAAACAGAGGAACAGCCGTATTTCAGGGAGACAAGGGCAGTGTCTGACGTGCATGCTGTTAAAGAAGACCGGGAGAATTCTGATGACACAGACGAGGAGGAGGAGGAGGAGGAAGTCTCTTACAAAAGGGAGCAGATCATAGTGGAGGTAAACCTTAATAATCAAACATTAAATGTGTCTAAAGGGGAAAAGGGTGTCTCTTCCCAGTCCAAAGAGACTCCTGTTCTGAAGACAAGCAGTGAGGAGGAAGAGGAAGAGAGCGAGGAGGAGGCCACCGATGACAGCAATGACTACGGAGAGAACGGAAGGCAGAAGAAGAAGGAGAAGACGGTGGAGAAGGCCAGCGTCACACAAAGGAGAACCAGGAGGGCCGGCTCCGTGGCCGCAGCTACCGCTTCCCCGACCCCCAGGACTACCAGAGGGCGTAGGAAGAGTGGAGAGCCACCTAAGCGGAAGAAGCGGGCCGCGAGGGAGCCCAAAGCCCCAGTCCAGAAAGCTAAGTGCGAGGAGAAAGAGACTCTGACCTGTGAGAAGTGCCCCAGGGTGTTTAATACTCGCTGGTACCTGGAGAAGCACATGAACGTTACTCACAGGCGCATGCAGATCTGTGATAAGTGTGGCAAGAAGTTTGTCCTGGAAAGTGAGCTGTCCCTTCACCAGCAAACAGACTGTGAAAAAAATATTCAGGTAGGTTTCATCACCGAGAGGGCAAACCTTTCAGGATACAACCTGGCTGTTCAGACTCACCTGGTATCTGCCCAAGAGAATAAATACAGTAGAGGCTGAAGGGACAGTTGTCACCGATTTCTCTTTTTAAAAGCTCCTTCCTGCTTTGGTCTTTTCAAAACCCAGGCTTAACGTTTTCTTTCAAAAGCATTGCATTTAACTGACGCTGGACTAGTGGGAAGCCAGGTACGTGGAAGGGGGATCTGTTGTAGGTGATTGCCCAGGAGGTAGAGTCAACACCAACTTGGCACTGAGATTCGCTGTTGTAAGACATACGTAATGTGTCATTCGTTCTGGCATCTTCTCGGTCAAGGTGGGAGACACTGAGTCAAGGTCAGGAATAGAGAGAGGTCCCCTTCTGGGTTTGAAAGGATGCCAGATTCTAGTGCAGCTGATGGGGACAAAAACCGTAATGACTCAGACCGGTGAAAATGGAAGATCTCCAGGAGTGAGTTTGCTTTTACCAGTGGAGAGATGACAACATTAAATTTATCAAGAGGCTGAGCCCATGGGAATATGCAAACTTTAAACAGAGGCTGAGCTGGTTGAAAGTGTCGCCCGCCTGGCCGTAGGGTTACATAATGCTCCCGTACGGTATCATTAAGGTAACAGAGTGTGGTATCCAAACCAGGCTGGTGTCCTGAAAGGACGGTATTGTGACAGGTTAAGAGGTATGCTGATTATATTATGTTGAGCCGTATATTGGTTTGTACATGTGAATGCATATCGATGAATATTCATAAAAGGTAAGTCTGTTAACGTCTCCGCAAGATATGTAAAATACACATAAGTGCTGTGCTGCATTCAAGCTAAACTTCTTTTGAAAAGTGAAATTGTTCTGTTTTGGTTTGTTTCTTGGAGTGTGCTTGATCTGGAGCCCTCCTTCGTCTTCACTTTCCCGCTTGCTTTTGATCAACAGTTGAGATCATTGCTTTACTCTCAACAGGTTTTTAAAATATAAGTTACATTTGCTAGACATTCACTGCTTTTGATTCGTCGGCTGTGACGTCACCTGTTTCGCGCTTGCGCTTGGTAATGAAAGAAGGCTGAGTGGTGGCGCCCCTGCCCTCCCGTAGCTACCGTTGCCGTTGCCCTTGCTGGGTTGTCAACTGGTTCAGACCAAAAGGGAGCGCGACGCGATGCTGCACCCTAGGGGTCGGACTTCGGCTCTGTGATGACCCTTGCTGAAAGGTGTATCTTGATGTTTATGCAGTTGTGGTTTTTTTGTTGCTACTCAAATTTTCTCTACGAAGTTACAGAAAGAACGCATTTAGTACATCCTCCTTCTGTGACTTTCCTCGCTGTTGCTGACCATAAGGCATTTAAACTTGTGTTCAGGTTTTCTGGAATCTGCCGGAAGAGTTCTATTCACATTCCTGAAGGACACTGCTTCGTTCATACGTGTAGATCCTAATAATCCTGGCGACCCAGGAAGAAGTAAAAATCGAAACCCTGCCCTGCATGATGGCTTGGGGGTGGGGGGGGTCTGCCCTTTTCTCAAGCAGGTCCAAGCACAGGCTTATTTTTTACACTCAGAGTCCTTGTTTCCCGAAGTGATCGTGATGCTCAAGATCTTCATTTACAGTGAATAACTACTTGTTCCCTTAAATATCCCAGAGTCTGGTGGTTACCTAGAACATTCTAGGATTGTTTTGCCTTAACCAGAAATATTTTATTTTGATACGCTTTATGCGTGGTATTCTAGACTATCCATGATTCGTAATACGAGGAACTGAGCACTGTCGGCACGTGTGTTTCCTATAGATGCGTGTACGAGAGATCTGGAGCTGGCCCTAAGGGGGAAGGAGGTTTAGGAGTTACAGAAAATTCTGCCAGAGGGAAACGTTTAGTAGAGTAAATGAGATAATGGGAAGATACAATAAAATCTCAATAAATTGTGTGAAGGGAGGCTCCAAATGCATTCTTTAAGGTACAGAAACATTGTTACGCTTCCACAGATCTATAACCTTTAATGTGTGTTTTATCTTGCTTTTATCTGTGCTGCTTTAAAATTAGTTTGTAATCTCTGGGAAGCACCTGTTACCTGCATGCTGACTTACGTGTAGGAGACAGATGCTCTTCGTAATTCATTTATTTTTAAAAACTTGGTTCTTCTCGTTGGTACTGTACTAATTTGCTAAAAGCAGTCGAGTCTTCTGTATGAGTGGACTTCCCATTTCTTTCCGTCTTCCTTTTTGCCATTGTTTTTGTACTCCCGACGTGTGTCTAAAAGATGCGTCTTGGAGAATAGGACATACAGAGGTTGGTGTTGGCATCCGGACTCCTCGGAGGACTGGCTTCGGCTTGGACTCGGGCCCTGTGCCCCGAGTCTAAGGCATGGCCGTTTCGCGGGCCGGTAGGCAGCTATGGCTTTCTGCAGGCCCCCGTAAATAAAGATTATTTCTATTTATCCTGCTCAGTGTGTTTCCTGTAACAAGTCCTTCAAGAAACTCTGGTCCCTTCATGAACACATCAAGATCGTCCATGGGTATGCAGAAAAGAAGTTTTCCTGTGAAATTTGCGAGAAGAAATTCTACACCATGGCTCACGTGCGGAAACACATGGTTGGTAAGTTCTTCCTGCTGCTTTTCTCGCCACCCCCGTCATTTTCCCTCGTTCTTTGGTGTGTTTGACGCGTCGGATTGGGCAGGATCTGAGGAACGGCCTTGCCGTAATCGAAATCGGTTCTGACTCGCTGAAACTAAACGCGCCGTGTCCCCCATGAGTCCCCGAGGCGCAGCGTGCGCGGGGTAGGTAGCCTTCCGCACCCGGGCTTCTTTCCAACGTCGTGGCCTCTTCCTCTCTTGAGAACGTTGCTGCGAAGGCCTCACTAATTAAAGCGTGGAAGGTTAAGATGGCACGATTACCTCGCAGTAGGAGCGGGGCCTGGGCCACTTTGAGCGGCTTGGCGGGCCCGTCGTGAGTCCGGCGCCTTCTGTGTTCCAGCACACACGAAAGACATGCCGTTTACATGCGAAACCTGTGGAAAGTCGTTCAAACGCAGCATGTCCCTCAAGGTGCACTCCTTGCAGCATTCTGGAGAGAAGCCCTTCAGATGCGAGGTAAGGGCTGTGCTGGGCCCCGGCCCTGGGGCGGGGGCGGGGGCGGGGGAGGGGGGGGGGGCGCGGTGAGGGAGGGGAGCGGGGGCCGCGGGCGCCAGGTGCCGCTTCTGACACCCCCGTAGCTCTCCCAGACTAGGGCAGCCCCGGGACTGACACAGAGCGAGTTGTTTCTCTTTCCTCAGTCATCCCGACAAGTCGGGTGTGCTTCGGGGATCATTCTGCAGAAGCCCTCCCTCTTGCTAATAACCGAGCTGCAGACATATAGCAGCGCCGCAGAGGGAGCCTCAGCGACCTCGTGGGCTGGGCCCCAGCGAGGCCAGCGAGCGCGGCTCTCACGCGTCTCCCCGTGTCCGCTGCAGAACTGTGACGAGAGGTTCCAGTACAAGTACCAGCTGCGCTCGCACATGAGCATCCACATCGGGCACAAGCAGTTCATGTGCCAGTGGTGCGGCAAGGACTTCAACATGAAGCAGTACTTTGACGAGCACATGAAAACACACACTGGTAAGAGTTCCCGGGGACCGGTTGGTCACCACCTGGGCGTCTGTGCACGTAAAACCCGAGAGCACACGTTCGCGTTCTGAGTGCAGATCCTCCTTGAGATAAGCCCGGCACGTGGAAACACAGACGTGTCGTCCTGGGAGACTGGGCTCTCGTTAACTCCGTTCGTTTAAAAAGGGAGTGTCTGCCAGTGCCTTTTACCCGTGGGTCCCTCCAAGGCATCGACGCTTAGGGCACAGGATTCCTGAAATTGTACGCCACTTATTTTGTGTACGTGCGTTTGTGCTTTTTTAAGGAAAGGGTTCCGGACCCTTAAAACACGAAGGCCGCCGACTGCTTTAGATCAAATACTCTTTCAGCTCGCTTAAAGTCTGATTGGATTGGATTTCCCGAAACTGACCGCTTTTCAGGAACCTCTCCCGTCAAATGAGCTTAAGTCTTACTTTAACCATTCCGTGTTTCTAGGGGTGTATGCTTCCTAGCACGGATGTGAATCTTATAAGCACTTGACCACCCAGCCCGCAGGGACGCACGGCATCAGTGTATCTCAGCCTTGACCGGGTATTCTGGGGTTAGCAGTCTTTGCACCGATTGAACAGTGTGAACCACTTTCCGGGTTTCTAAATAGAATCTAGTCACAGGTTTCTCTGTTCTGTTAGTACAAAGTGACAGAGCTAGAAGGAACCACGGGATTAACTTGCTTAGCGCCCTGCTCGTTTGGCTCGGCCAGTGGTGAGGAAACTGTCCTGGCCGGATCACTGTAGTGCGCATTTTTCTGTCAAAGTCCGGAGAAGAACGCCTGCCTGGCTTCTTTCCCATTCAGAGCGACGCACCCTGCGATTTTAAGGATTAGTCTAGATGAAGAGTCACGAGAGGATTTTCATGAAATAAGTTACATCCCAAAGAGTAACTTTGAAGCCCAAGCGAATGGGTGGCAGGATATATCAGAGTAGTTAACAAATTCTCCTCTTCTAATTTGGTGGCTCTCAGATAGGCTCCTAGTTGTAACTGAGTCAGTTTTAGGATTCAGTTTTTTGTTGGAAAGCAGGAAACTGTGGAACTACGTGGAAAATAAGCTCTTGGGAAGGCAGAAGCTGTGTCACATTCACACACGATGCCTGGGACATAGCGGGGGCCCCATAAATGTCCCACGATTGGAAGGAACCTGGAGCCACCAGTGCCCTCTGCCTCGCGCCCCTGCTCTTCTCTTCGTGTCTTCTGGGCCCCTCTGTCCCGGTTCCGGACTCACTCCTCCTTCTGCGGTTCTTCCTCTTTCTTCCTTCCCCTCCGTCCTTCCTCCTCTAGGCCCTTAAATGCCCGCAACACGAAACAGAGTGTGTATTTTGTGATTAACTTATTTGTTGAATAAAATTTTGTGTTGAATGTTCTTTGACCAAATAGGCAAGTTCAGCATTTCCTGTTTCTTCTAAAAAAAAAAAAAAAAAAAAATACAGCCACCTAAATTCACTTAAATTTTTATCCCTCTCATTAAAAGAGTAGTACATACTTCTTAAAGTGTATTAGAAAATGTGAAAGTTGAAAACAAAACAAAAATGATCATCACTGAAAGACCATGACTGTTAACATTTTGGCATACATTTAAAAAAATTCTTTACTTTCTTAACACACGTATAGATAGATCCTGCGCATAAGTATTTATGTGTTCGTGTGTATAGTCATAAAACAAAAGTTGGGTCTTTATTGTAACCTACTTTGCCTTTTTACTGTGTTATGTCGTTACCAGTCATATCACTTTAATGGTTGTGTAATATTCCTCCTGGTAAATTTGCTGTAATAATAGCCATCATTTGCTATGCACATATATGTCAGGCACCGTCTAAAGTGCTTTACATACGTTACCTCATACAATAAATACAACTTTTAACAATAGTCCCATAAAGTAAAAGATGTTGTTTTCTGTTTTTTTTAGCCAGTTCCCTATTGGACATTTAGATGATTTCTGTTTCCAACTTTTCTACTCTTCTAAATAATACGGTGATAAACAACTTTGTGGTTAACACATCCATGATTATTCACTTAGGGTAAATTCCCGGAAATGGGATTATCAGGGCAAAGAGACGTGCACGGTCTTAAGACGTGGTATGTGTTGGAAAATAGCCATCCACATACACTGTCACTGGCTGCGCCTGAAAACACCCATTTCCCCAACGCTTTCCAACGCTAAATAAAATCATCACTGATTTGATAGGTGGAAAATGGTTTCTTATTGTAATAATTTGCGTGTAATTAATTGCTAAGTAAGAGTGGACATTTTTTCATGCACTTGTTGAGAGTCAGTTTATTTTCTTTCCTGAATTGCTTGTGCCTCTTCTGTATTCACCTTTCCATTGCAGAGTTTGACTTTTTTTTTAATTGTTTATAATAGCCCTTTATATATATTTACATATACTGGACCTCGTTTAACACTAATATTAAAATACTCTTCCCTGGTTTGTCATCTGCCTTTTAATGTTGTTCGTGATACCTGAGCTGGGAGAGTAGCTGGTTGGTGGGGTGGGACAAACCTGGCTGTGCCGTTCACTCCCGTGGGGCCTTCCATGAATTATGCAACCTCAGTGGGTCTCTGCTTCCTTGGTATTAAGTAAGGATGACAGGAGTACCTGGAAAATACAAGGAGAAGGGTTAGCACTCAAGAAGAAAAGGGATAGCTCTTTTAAGGCTGGGCAAAACCACATTTAGAGTGTGTTTTATTGGGGATTAAGGCCATTGCAGGCACGGACATTGCTTGGGCTGTTTCTTTGCAGTTAAAGAGACTTGAGGCAGATCTTATCTAGGGAAGCTGGCCAGCCCTCAGGCAGGGTTTCCTAGGGTGGTGTGGACATGGGGTGAGTTCAACATGGAATAATTGCTGATTCTCCTCGTACCAGGCGCAGCACTAAGTGCCTGGCGACACAGGGATGAGTTGAGACCCGGTTTGTGCCCTCAAGGAACTGCCAGTCCAGGGACAGTGCTGATGATTGTGGTGTAGTAGTAATAGTCGTAATAACAATATAATAATAATAATAACAGTCCTAATGTGGCACTAAAACGCGTGGAGCGTCTGCTACGTGCTGGAGACTGTTCTAAGCTCTTTCCTTGTATTTCCAACTTATCTCAGTAACCTACTATTGTTACCTTCAGTTTTCAGATGAGGAAACTGAGGCTCGGAGATCACATAACTTGTCCAAGGCAGTCTGACTCCAGAGCCACATATTTAACGGTTCTGATATAATTTAACGTAGCAAGTAATCAAATGGGGGGGGTGTGCAGGGCCTCGTGAGGGCAGACAGCACCATCCCAGAGTCTGGTTCTCAGCTTCCAGAATGTGCCCGTGTACTCCAGCAGATAAGGATCAGAGGAACTGATAGGTGCTAAATAGTGTTAATGATCTATAAACAAAACCGCTGATTTATTAATTCACAGTGAAAAAGCTGAGCGGCAGGTGGCTCAGAGCTCTTATTTCTTTGGCCGTCATGTTCTTTGCCTAAATAAAAATCTATATCGGAAGCTAAATTATCAGAAGATTGGTAGGAATGGGGAATTACAGGAGAGGAAGGTAATTGAAAGATCTTAATAGTGAGTACCATATGTCATTGAACCTGATTGCAGCCATCCCTCGTAAGACAGACTTCATTTGCACACTGCTAAGAAAATGTTGCCAAGTAAAAATGCCACACCGTTGATTGTCGGGTGTGTGTCCGTTTCTGAGATGCTGACATGCCAGGGCACGCATGTCTTAATGTCTTAAAGTAACACATAGTTGTTCATAAACATCAGTCAAGAACCAACCAGGGGCGCCTGGGGGGCTCAGTCGGTTAAGCGTCCGACTTCAGCTCAGGTCATGATCTCACGGTCTGTGAGTTCGAGCCCCACGTCGGGCTCTGTGCTGACAGCTCGGAGCCTGGAGCCTGCTTCGGATTCTGTGTCTCATTCTCTCTCTGCCCCTCCCCCACTTGTGCTCTGCCTCTCTCTGTCTCTCAAAAATAAATAAATATACAAAAAATTAAAAAAAAAGAACCAACCGAATTGTGGGGGGGCACCTGGGTGGCCCAGTCAGTTAAGTATCCAACTCTTGATCTCAGTTCAGGTCTTGATCTCAAGGTCCTGAGTTCAAGCCCCGCGTTGGGCTCTGTGCTGGGCATGAAGCCTACTTAAAAAGAAATAAATAAAAATTAAAAAAAAAAAAAGAACCTACCAAATTGGGCTCCTGTAGTGAACAGGACTGAAACATCCCTGGGTTCACAGGGCTTGCAGTGAGTCTAGGGGGCAGACACACGAGGCACCACACTGGTTCGCTGATGAGAGCACAGCAAGTACGCGGAACTAAATGAAGTTGGCTAGAGTTTGGGGGACAGGCACAGCCTGGTGTGGAGTGTGATGAGACGTGTTACTGGAGACCAGGTGCCAGGTCTCACTCACACACACACACACACACACACACACACAAACACACACCCATAAGACGTGTAAAAACGTTTGGACTTTATTCTAACGACAGTGGGAAGTTCTTGAATGGCTTTGAGCAGATTGTGACACAGCTCTTGAAAGTTCTCTCTGGCTGCCTGTGGAGATTGGGCTGGAGGGCAGGGAGCGAGAAAAGGGATGGCGAAACCAGTCAGGTGGCTATTGCAGATAATCTAGGGGAATGAGGGTGAGGATACGGACTGTGGTAATGGCAGTGGGTGAAATGAAAGTGATGCACCAGGGAGGTGAACTTGGTGACTGATTGGATAAAGGTGGTGTGCGAGGGAAGAATCAAGGGGTAGTCCCAGGTTTGGGTCTTGAATGCCATTTGTCAAGATAGAGAACGGTGGATGGAGGGGCACGTTTGCTAGGCAAGATAATGAATTTAATTTTGCACTTGTTAGGTTGGTTTTTGTTTTTTTTTTTTTTTTTTTTTTTTAGCATTTATTTATTTTTGAGACAGAGCGCATGAGCGAGGGAGGAACAGAGGGAGAAATAGAACTTGAAGCAGGCTCCAGGCTCTGAGCTGGCAGCACAGAGCCCAACATGGGGCTCGAACCCGTGAGTCGTGAGATTATGACCCGAGCCGAAGTCAGACGCTTAACCGACTGAGCCACCTAGGCACCCCTTGCACCTGTTAGTTGTGAGACCTCCGTGGGACGTGCAAGTGGAAATATACCCAGTAGGCAGTCTGTAAAAAAATGGGTTTAAAGCTGAAGAGAGAGATTTTAGGCCACACACATCGATCTGCGGGTTTCTGCTGCTGCTCAAGGGTATTCATACTAAGCAGACTGGAAACCAGATCGCTTATCCCTTTGAACAGTGCAAAAGGCCACCAGCTAGCCAGCCCAATTCTTGTTCTTTCCTATCTTCCATGTAGATTCTCTGCCTTCATTTCTAACGCCCTTCCTTCACACCCATTACAACACTGCTTCCTCCAGTCGGGCTTAGCTTTTTATGTAATAGGCCTTCTGTCTAGATGTATTTGTGTTGAGATACTTTTCTGTTTGCCGTGTTGGACTTCGCTTTAGCGTGTCTTCCGGTCACCCATATACCAGCTCTTCTGCAAAGTGGGACGTTGTGCAGGTGGCCGCACGCACATAGTACATTTTGATTCTCCCTTATTTCAGCCTCATTTTCATCTTACCCCGAGGTCTTCAGGAGACCTTCCCATCACTCATTAGCACAGTTAGTTGGGGCCGGATGAGTAACGAGAGTTAGAGGCAAGGGGGATTGTAGACTCACGTCTGGAACAACAAATGTGGAAAATGTGGTAGGACTTCAAGAAATGAATAGAAGATTACTAAGCAATGAAAAGGACCCATTGAAATGTGATCCCATAGATTTGTGGGAGGCGGGTCCTAAGAGTTGTGGGCCCTTTCTATGGCAAACCATTACAGCCTAGAGGACTACACGTGAGAGATGGCTAGAGAGGTCCAGGATTCGATCCGGAATGGAGCACACAACAGAAAGTAAGCTTACAGTGAGGATATGCTGTTTGTGGCGCAGGGTCTAATGTGCCTAAAATGTGGTCCGTGAGTCAGGTGGACAGCGTTTGCTCAGAGTAGACTAATAATTCAAAGAGTAAGTCCTTTGGCTTTGTTTCCAACCAGCTTTTGGGAGCGAGGACTAGTTCTGGAGAGTCCAGGAGGGAGGGAGGGGCCCAGGGGGGTTGAAAGGTTGTCAAACAGGTGTGCTTTTAAAACATTATATTATGGGGCGCCTGGGTGGCGCAGTCGGTTAAACGTCCGACTTCAGCCAGGTCACGATCTCGCGGCCCGTGAGTTCGAGCCCCGCGTCAGGCTCTGGGCTGATGGCTCGGAGCCTGGAGCCTGTTTCCGATTCTGTGTCTCCCTCTCTCTCTGCCCCTCCCCCGTTCATGCTCTGTCTCTCTCTGTCCCAAAAATAAATAAAAAACGTTGAAAAAAAAATTAAAAAAAAATAAAACATTATATTATGTAAGTAAGTGGCGTTTATTTAAGAGAAACAGAATGTACACATAAGCATAAAAAACAAAACATCACTCATCAGCGCATCGCCTCCGGGTAATCACCGACATTTGTTGTGGTTCTTTCCATATTTTTTCTACAGATGTTTTTCACCAAAAGAGGGTAATACCGTGTGTGCATTCTCATTTAAGTTGATTGTTTTACTTAATAGAGTGTGGATTCTCACGTTAGGAATTTGAATTCTACAGCTTTATAGTATTTGTTAACGGTGCTGTCCACTCAGATGGGTGCGCCATATTGATGTAATGAACCCCATTTAAACAGAGAATTTGAAGTCTTTAAGGTAGTTGGAGGAAATGGGTTAAAATGAAAGAAAACAAGTTGGTCTCCGAACTTACCCAGAAAGTTGAATGTGGATCACAGAGAAGAGCCTAGCAGTGGCAGCCATTGGATAACGAAAAGCTGAAAGATAAGAGGAGTATGACGTCAGAAACTAGTGCTGGTGATTAGAGACAAAACTGATCCCTCCTGACTGCCCAGCCCGGTCTCTTGAGGAAGCAAGGAGAGTTCTGGCTTTCACAGAAGGAGGGTAATGGGAGAGGTCAGTTCTCAAAGGCAAAGATAAGAAATAAGGACTACAGGGGCGCCTGGGTGGCTCAGTCGGTTGAGTGTCCAACTTCGGCTCAGGTTGTGATCTCACGGTTGGTGAGTTCGAGCCCCGTGTCGGGCTCTGTGCTGACAGCTCGGAGCCTGGAGCCTGCTTCGAGTTCTGTGTCTCCCTCTCTCTCTGCCCCAACCCCGCTCATGCTCTGTCTCTCTCAAACATAAATAAACATTAAAAAAAAAACACTTTTTAAAAAAAAAAGAAATAAGGACTCCGATACGGGTACAGAGGTGTTCCCTCCTTGTGTACAGAGGGGTCCCCAAGCGGAAAATGGTAGGAAAATAACATTCCTCCGTGTGTGCAGGGATGCCCAAAGCTCCGTCACATGAAGGGCTGTGTTTTATGTGTCGAAAGCACACCCTGGAACCAGACTGCAGGGTTTTAAATCCTGGCTCTCCTCTAGCTGTAGAACCCCGGGCAGCTTTCTTAATTTCCTTATCAGTAAAACAGGGATGATAACATAGCTGCCTCCTACCCAGGTCTGTCCCTGGGAGGATCACCGAAGTTCACAGACGTGAAGTGATGGGAACGGTATCAGGCACACAGGAAGGGTCCGTACACCACAGCTATTTATACTGAGTAGGGCGAGGACGCTGTTGGAAACGAAAGGGAGCCGACCTGAGCTGAGAACAGACTCTTGTAGCAGGAGTTACAGTAAAGGCACAAGCTCTGTACTCTGAGAATTGGTGAAGGAATTAGTAAATACAAGCATATGTCCGCTGAAGGGCACACACACAGGTACTCAGCACGGCGTCCGCATGAAGTGATTGATGGATGTATGCGTTCAAAACCTGTTCTGTTTCCCCCTATGGCTTGGGTAGAAGGGTAGGCTGGCAGCATGGAACTGTGTCGTCATCCAGAGGAAGTGAGGAACCCTAAAAATCAAGCCCTTATTTCTCCCCTAAGTGCCTTGACAGGGAATTTTGTTTCCTTTTTTAAAAATGTTTATTTGTTTTTGAGAGAGAGACAGAGAGAGACAGAGTGTGAGAGGTGGAGGGGCAGAGAGAGAAGGAGTCACAGAATCTGAAGCAGGCTCCACGCTCTGAGCTGTCAGCGCAGAGCCCGACGCGGGGCTCGAACCCACGGACTGTGAGATCATGACCCGAGCTGAAGTCAACCCGGTTGAAGCTCAACCGACTGAGCCACCCAGGTGCCCCAATTTTGTTTCCTTTTTGACTCATCGGCCCCATGCTTCTCATCCAGGGCCAGGACCCCCTCTCAGCACCCCCACACACCCACACACACACTCATGGACATTTGGAAATGATGTAGGGACAGTTTTCATAGAATCTCTTGGGAGCATTTAGTGGGCTGGCACCGGGAACGCCGTAGGCTCTTCGGGTGGGCCAGGCGGTCCCACATGATGAAGAAGTTGTCTGCGAAAATGCCAGGAGCTCTCCCCCGGGAGCCACGGCAGCGGGGGTTCCCCGGGGTGGGGCAAGCCACCCAGTATTTTCCAAGTCCAATACCAAAAAGTAAGCCATATGCTAAGGATCCCGCGCGAGTAGACACGAAGCGACTTCTGCGCTCCCCAGGATGTTGTCAGCAGCCTTTCTTCTGGTTGGAATTCAGAAATTGCTAACTTGCCTAAATGTAAGAGGCAGAGACGCGTCCGCGGCCTTAGCTGCTTTGAGCACAGGAAAACGATTTAAACGGTTCTTCACGTCGGATGTGAAGGATCACTACCGTAGATTTTTTTTTTTGGGGGGGGGGATTTGTTGTCGTTTTTGTTTTTTCAACCAAGCCCAGATGGTAGGTTGCATGTAAGTTTTCCTCCTATCCGCTCTTACTTGTGAAGCCCCAACTTTGGGAGACCCTCTTAACGCCTCTTAGGCTATAATAACATGCCGTACGGGAGCGATGTGGTGGTGATCTCCTCGTTGAGTACGAGGACTAGCGTGAGCACGTAATTACCACCTAGTATGTTAATCGTTTTCTTGTGTCTGTGTTCATCTCAGGAGAGAAACCCTTTATCTGTGAAATCTGTGGCAAAAGCTTCACCAGCCGCCCCAACATGAAGAGGCACCGCAGAACGCACACAGGCGAGAAGCCCTATCCGTGTGATGTGTGTGGCCAGCGGTTCCGCTTCTCCAACATGCTTAAGGCCCACAAGGAGAAGTGCTTTCGGGTGACCAGCCCCGTGAACGTGCCGCCTGCTGTCCAGATCCCACTTACGACCTCCCCGGCCACCCCAGTTCCTTGTGTGGTGAACACCCCCACAACGCCCACGCCCCCGATCAGTATGAGCCCCGCGAGCACTCTCCCCCCGCGGCCCATCCCGCACCCCTTCTCACACCTCCACATCCACCCACACCCTCACCACCCGCACCACCTTCCTATCCCTCCGGTCCCTCACCTCCCGCCGCCCCCAGCTCTCTTTAAGAGCGAGCCTTTAAATCACCGAGGCCAGGGTGAGGACAACTTTCTGCGGCACCTGGCAGAAAAGAACAGTTCAGCACAACATCACTAACATCCGTCTCCTTAAGTGTGTTCTCCACGAGCTGTGTGCCCGTGTGTGAGTTTGCAGAAAGGGAGCTGGTGGGCATTTCTGTAGCTGCCAGACTCTCCTCAGCCTCCACCAAGAGCTGTGTCATTGTCTTGGGGAATCGACACATCCAAGGGAATGAACGAGAAGACCGCCTTGCGCTCCCGGAGGGAACTGTCATCTAAACCAGGGGAACCACCGAACTAAAGCCCAATTCGCTTGCATTTTCTGGTGGACTTTTATAAATTTCGAATACTCAGACTTGTGGAATTTTATAATTTCATATCAGCTGATGAGGTATGCTTGCTTTTCTATCCCGGGCTTCTCCTCAAAGAGGGGACAGGCCCGGCTTCCTTTGTACTAATCGGGAAGGCTGTGAGATTAATCCAGAGCATTAATTGTATCACTGTGTATCGTAACCAATTCTTTTCAGCTTTTGGCGCTGGCCTCCGAATCGAGCCGGCCGCGTTTCACAGTATATCAAGCATTATAGAGAAAGACAGAAATTTTCTTCTTTGTGTAGCTCTCCTAACGCACTCTTTATTTTACTACAGAAATTATTTTAGAGTTTTTGTATAGACTTCTTTAGTAGTCTGTTTCTAAAATGAAATGTATTTCAATAAGCGGTGTAATTTTTTCAGTGTAGCTGGGCCTATGTTGTAAAATAGAAAAAAAATTTTTATAATCATCAAAATGTGATTCTTAAAGACGCATATAACTTCTATAGTTCAAAGTTATTCCTACATCCGTACAACTCAAAGGTGCTTCAGAGACTAGATGCATCCGGGAGGGTCTCCAGACACCAGGTCACTGCAGAATGAGGTCTTGCTTTCAGAACTTGGCGTAAGTCCTTGGCAGTTTTTAAATCTCTGCTTCACCCTCAAGCATCCGTCTGTCGGGCTCATTGACACGCTCCTGTCCTCCGTGTTTCGTTTCGTTTGGTTGCCGCGTGAAGTGGGATGATTTCATTTGGTCACTGCGCTAAGTGGGGTGATTTGCAGGGAGCTGGACCCTTTCCAGGGACGTCCCCTCACGCTTGCGTGTTCGAGAAATCGGAGTCCAGCTGTTCGCCGTCAGGAGGAGGAAGTGATGGAGAATCATTCTCCCTCACGTCTGCGTCTCACTTTCCCCAGGGCTTGTTTGTGTCCAGCCGATGGCACAACCAAATGGAAGTCTCACGAGACACTGCTCGTTTCGAGGCTGCTGTATTTTTCTAGAATTGTTAGGAAAATACGAAATAGTACACTAAAATCACAAGCATGAATGATGTTGCTGACAGTAGCTGAGAAGTTTGGATGAGGACAGATTTGACTATGAGTTTTTAAAATGTCTGTTCAGCTATGGATCCAGCCACAACTTTGAGCTGTCCTAACACAGTTTAAATCGTAGCGAGGGAAAGAAAACTGCCTATGTTTTGCTGCCCTGTTCTCTGCAGATAATTATGCGACAGACAGCGGTGTTCCCAGGTGGTGAGGGGAACATCTCTCACCACCTTTAAGATGGGTTACTTTTTCGAGTGTGGGAAGTTTCGAAAGAGCACGTTCATTCAGGAACTTATATAGGAAAGTCTGAATAGAAGGGCTAACATACTGCTCATACTTAACTGATCAAATTTCTTCAGACTCCGTACAGCTAAAACATATATATATATATATATATATAAATCTCAGAGAACTGAGTTCCAAAGCTGGGTCTGCTTTCTTTCTCTCTCTCCCTCTATTTTTTAATCTTGACATTTCTTCAGTTCCTCCCCCACCCCCCACACTGCCTCGGGCTCTTAGATCATTGCCTAAATAAGAACCCTGGCTTTTATTTATTTTTTAACTTTTAATATTAAATGTGCAGATATACTTCAAGCACTTTTGTGGCTGATTAGTAGCTCTGTGGTAGGAAAATTTGGAACTCTTGATGGAGGTCAAGTCCCTCTTTTTAAAATATCACATTCTCTGGTAGCTTTTTGGTTTAAAATTTCCTCATTTTTTTCCTTCTGATTATTGCCTTTTGCCTTCTGTAATGAGCATAGGAAGATTTTGGAACGGGGCAGAAAAGTATCTCAAGATCTACTTTTCTTCCTGTTTTTGGATGTAATTTCTAAAGAATGTTATTTTAAATATTTGCGTGCATTTTTCGGGCACCCAGGTACCCAGACCATTAAGGAAAATTAATTTCTTGTTTGTGATTGTCATTTCTTTCGTGGCTGCGTCCCCTTACTTACTCCACAGTCTCCTTTACCTCCCATGACAAGTTTCTGGGTGGATCTACACCTTTATGTGGACATACCGTTATTTAATGGCCAAGCCTATGATATTAAGATGGTTTTTTAAAAGATGTAAATCGCAGCTTAATTGGTTCTAGTACCTTATTTTATTCTAAACAAATTTACGGCATTCGGTAGCAATTCTGAATTCTAGACTTGAGACCATTAAATCAACCATTTTATGAAGTGTACTATAATGAGACACTGGAAAATTCAGGTCGTCATATTTGATTTTTCATTCAAGTGAATATAGCCATAAGAAAATACCTACTTACATAGGAAAACCAGTATGAAGCAAATAATCACCACCACCCTTAACAGAAGCAAAAAAGGATTTGTTTTTGTTTTGTCTTTTGAATCAGCACTGTCACACGACACCGTTCCTAGTGAAATGTATTGTGGAACAATCTGGAAACTTCTGATTGTTTTTCCCCCTAGATGGGTATACCTTCCTTGACTCGGGATTTGTAGTCTTCAGGAAAACTGCTCAGCACATAACGATTCCTTATCAGTGTCATATTACACATAAACAATGAGATGCATTAAATAATATTCACGACGTTAACGCTTCTGAATATGAGAACTGCAGGATTAAGCCTTAAACATATATGTGCGTCAGGTGTAACATGCTTCAGACTCCAACTCAGGGTTGGAAATTTGATTGGGGTCCTTCACTAAGGTAAAAGTTGCATCCTGTGTGTTCCCTCCAGCCTACAGTACAGCACCCCGTGACTTCTTCAGAACTTCATGCCCGTTTGCTATCTGTTTACGAAGAAAAGAACCACGGAGGAGTTTGAGCCCTTAGCCCTCATCCCGTCCTTAGTCTGCTAAGACAACAAAGGCCACCTTTCAGCGTCCTAGCGATACCCAATTGAGGTTGTTTCCCATTACTTAATTTCACTGTCTTCAAAGGCTTGTTTCTTTCTTTGGTAGGGTTAAGGCTTACTTGAAGAAACTTCCCAAGGACTTTCTTGAGTTGACATTGCCTTCCTCCCCCCCCCCCCCCATTCTTATCTCATAGATTTATCATTCAGATATAAACTCTTCCTTAGCCTTAATGAAAGGCTGCTTGCTGCTTTCTCAAATGGAGTCAGGGAGACTCAGACTGAGTTAGACGTTTTAATTTGAAGAAAACAAGGGGAGCAGTTTAAAGGCACGTGGCTTCATTTCCACATCTATTTGTGATTTGATTCTTATTTGTAGCGAGCAGGGAGTCTCCATCTAAGACTTTACCGTAGTTCAAAGAAATCTTCACAAATCAGCCACGTGTCTTTTCACGGTCTATCACTTACATTCATTGTTCTAAATTAATGACGGAGGACGGCATTACCATGGTTGTCTTTTTAAAAACTACATTTGCTGAGGGGCGCCTGGGTGGCTCAGTTGGTTGAGTGACCGACTTCGGCTCAGGTCATGATCTCACGGTTTGTGAGTTCGAGCCTTGCATCGGGCTCTGTGCTGACGGCTCGGAGCCTGGAGCCTGCTTCCGGTTCTGTGTCTCCCTCTCTCTCTGCCCCTTCCCCACTCATGCTCTGTCTCTCTCTGTCTCAGAAATAGACAAACATTTTAAAAAGATTTTTTTTTTAAATAAAAATTTAAAAAAAACTACATCTGCTGGAAGCACCTTTTCATTGTGGCCAGAATGCTCCCTGTACCTCGACTGCCCCTAGTGTACTGACCGAAGGCGAAACACGCTAAAGAGATGCTTGTCAACTTCGAATTTTCTACTTCTCGACATTTTTTTCAGTCCTTAACGTTTGTTACGTGGATATGTGCGTTTCGTTTAATTTTTTATCTCCCTGGAAGTTTGAAATTTTGAGAAGATTGAGCAGAAATAACAATCTGTTGCCGATGATATTTATTTACCCTACCTTGCGGATTTCAGTCAGTGAAGCAGAATGGTGGGTCGGATTTTATTGTACCAAAAAAAAAAAAAAAAAAAAAAAAAAAAAGGATAAAAAGTTAGAGAAACTTCTGTGTGAGCTACTGCCTAGAAGAGACAACTCGTACTACATCGCCGATCCACACGATGCACATTTCCATGCTGTTCTAGACTGTGGGAAGTACTTAGTGGAAAAGGGGATACGTTCCATTTAAGAAGTGTATCAGCTGTTGTACCACGACAAAACCCAGCTCGCTTGGAATTCCTCAGACTATACGATTGAACAAGTAAATACCGGGTTTTAATTGCCCGTTGCCTAAGTCCGGATAGGAAATTCCCCCCAAAAGATCATTTTTTTTCAGGAATGAAAGGTCATTAGCCACTGGAGTTAGTGGCATTCTTATGCAATAGGAACATTACCACCCTGCTTCGGTCATCTGTAGCATTTGTACTAAATGATGATGGCCTTCCAGCCCTGGACGCTACCTCGATAAAGCAAACCAGAGATCCTCTCTCCACTTTCTATGGAAGCCATAAAAGTTGCCATTAGTATGTCCACTTTCATAACACTGTACTTTTATACTCTCCCGACCTTTTATAGACTTTGTGACCGGACCTTTTTGTCCCAGAGGATCGGTTTTGCAAGATTCAAAGGAAAAGCAAACTCCTCGGTCATCCCAGCTTTGAAGCCTTAGCTTCAGGGAACTCGTTTAAAGAACCAGATCGCGTACCACTTACCGAATTCTTGATCTCGGTCAAAACTGTTCGGCCGAGAGGCAGCTCCAGAAAACAGACTTCTCTCTCTGACTCCCTGTGTAGAAGCTATCTTGTTGTAAGAAACTACTTAACAAAGTGGATCTCTACTACCTTGTTACTCTGTGTGTCACTCGATGGAATATGTATTGTCACAGTGTTCCTGCGGTGGTTTTTATTTCCTCGTGACAGATCAGTGAGTGCACACCTCTCCCGGATCCCCCATTGTCTCTCTGAAGCTTCTTCACGCTCTCTCACTCACTCCGTTCCCGAGTGCCTTCAAAAAAGCCAGCATCCTGGAACATTCTTTTCCTGGTCTGAATCCTACCTCTGAATATCTCCTTCTGCTGAGTGTCGGAAGCCACCCTTGCCCTAGTTGGTTTGGCCCTGCAAACTAGCTGAAACCTTGGATGTGAACTTTGAACCTCTCCCTGTTCTGTTTCCCTAGGTCGCTTTTAGATCCCACTTCACGCTTTCGCTTCTGTCTTACGTCTTGACGCATTAACATCTCTAATGATGGAAGGTTTTACCCTTACCTCTCATTCGCTTTTCCTCTCACTGGAAACTAGATGTTCCTTTAGAAGTAAAGGTCACCGAGCACCTCTTTTGAACAGCTCCTTCTCATCATGGTCTTGCCAAACGGCACCCTCCCCCCCCCCCTTTCTGATTAAGGGACCCCGAGTGCTGCTGTTGCTGCGTCCTGCTCCTGCGTTGCTCTCTCTGTCTTCCAGGAACATTCCGGAAGATCGTACCCATCATTTTAGTGTAGTCCAATTACTTTAAACTTGCTCTCTGGGTTTATCAGCGGCCCTTCATGGATGCCTGTCTCATCCGCCTGTCCCTCAGAAACGTCCAGTTCCTTTCTTTTCCACTGGCTCTCATCTAATTAACTCCTAAAGTATGACTGATGCATAACATATGAAGGATGGAATAAAAAGCGGGTTGCAGTACGTTCTCCGTGTGATCCGAGCACCTTATCGATAAACCGTTGTTAACAACGGGCCGATCTTTCCCAGTCAAAGCTGACGTGCGCGGTGTCGTGCGGGTCTCTCGTTCCCTGTTCAGTTCTCCTCCCACACCGAAAACAAATAGAACTCTGTACGACGAGGAAACTCGGTTGCATTTTCTTTTCTCTTTTTGTAAGGGAACGAAATCTGCTAAGTGGAGTTATTTTGGTCTTAGTCAAAACTTTTCCTCTCTGACCTAAGTTGCCATGGCCCTTTCCTGAAAGCTAATCATACTAATAACTCAGGTTTTCAAGACTAAGAGCCACACAAAGTGGGAGTCTGTGAAGGCAGCTGTTAATAAACTCCTCACCCTTTTTTGTCTGGCGACCGTATGTCGTTGGTGAGACGGTGCAAACTTGGGATTGGTTACGTTTGAAAATGAAGAAATTCAAGACCTCTGAAGGCCTCCCAGGCCGTTTGGAATGGGAAGGCCAGCTCACAGAATGCAAAAAGTAGATTTCTATGGAATTAAGTATCAAGGGTTTTCTCGTTTCAAGGGCTTTTCGCTTAACGTTTTCCTCGATGGTCCCCACGATTGACCTAGAAGTTGGCCTCTTGTATTGTAACTGGCTCCCTAAAGTAACCACTTCGACATGCGTGGCTTCCCTTGGGAGTCACAGGCCACACATACCACAGGTTGGGGAGAGCCGCGGCGGATTCCCACGCGGAGCAGCCACATCCCTGAGACGGACCGCCGGCTCGGTCATGTCTTCAGTGTTAGGAGACGTTTGGCGCAAGTTATCGAAGGGCCCTTGTCCCTGAGAAGCGTCCCCTCCACCTTCTGGTCGCAGGTTTTCCTTTCACGCTATTTGAGCTTCTCTGGTGAAATCAGGGATGTTACAAGTTACTTGAAAGCACCCTGGGGTACAAGTGGAAAGTGGGGACGTGGCAAGAAGGGGTAGGGGCGGTGAATTTCGCTTCACATCGGAAGGAAATGGAGTACTTGCATTTGTTGGTTTTGACCAGCCAGGGAACCTCTCTCTGACGGGGATGTGCCAAAGAATCAGGTGGTTTCTGAATATCCAGCTCCGCTGAACGAACGCAGCTTCCTCCCTGCCTGTCTTTTTCCAGGTGAAAAGGGACCGTGTGCTCAGAAAGGCAGAGACAGAGACGTCACATCACAGCCTGCGTAGGACTCGAGGCTGTGTGTAATTGCATTTGAAAGTCGGTGGGAAATAGCTGATCCTTTCAGAATCTCTTAACAGTCTTAGAAATAGCCTTTCTGTCCTTGGTTAGCCAACTCACTAGGTCTTTCCAAAAGTGGGAAAGAAAGAGACTGTGTAGCATAATTTTGGTGTTTCCTTCTAACGTTGTATCCCAAAGGATAGGTCTGCAGCCTCTGAAAATCCGACGGATTCTTCTCAATCTCCCATAAGTTCAAATATGCATTGTATTCATGTCTCGGCAAGGGCTGTGTGATTCTACCCCATGAGCAGTACCGGCTCTGTCCACAAGGGAGCAACAAAGTACTTCGGCGTCTTTATTCACCTTCGGAAGAAAGAGCGTGCTTTTAAGTCTCTTGCAGAATGTCCTCTCTTGGCTCAGTGCTTATTTATAGATCTTTGTTTTTAAGACATTTTCCCTTATTACAAAGTCCAGTAGTTACGCCTTCAGGATGCAAACCAAGATTGAAGAGTGGGGTCAGGCAGCTTAATTAGCCGCTTCAAACAATGGTGCCCGGAGATTGAAAGCTAGGACCATCCCATGGGGACCCGGTTGTGCAGAGCAGGAAGGCAGCCCTCCTCACTTCTTCCTTACAAATGCCACCACCAGCACAGGGCCATCACATCTCTGAGAGGCACAAGAGCAGCGGGGTGGGGGTAGGGGGAGACTCTGGAGTACGAACGAGGAAATGCTTCTCTGCTGGGCTCCAGTGGATGTCTGTTACACCAGCGAGCAAGTCCTCGGCCTTGGACCCTGCATCCTGACCCCTGGGAGGTCCCTCTCCAGGTTAGGATTCAGTCCGTGTTCCCTCTGTCAGTGACTTGTCCCAGGGCTGCTGACCCCCTTCCGCTCTCTGACCAGGAGTTTCGTACTCATGGCGGCATCTGCCCCACCGTGGGCCGGTCAGTGACAGCCCAGGGCAAAGCCCCGCACGGCACTGTTTACACCGTAGAGCTGGGGGCACCTGCGCCTAGAGCCGCCTTCCCTTCTGACCAGATCTCTGCCTGGATCCTGCCCCGAACCCCGGCCCAGGCTGACCCACTCCTACACTTGACAAAAGGCGAAACTGGAGCTGTGATTGATTGGTGTAGGTAACAGGTGGCCAGAAGTAACTTGTTGGGTTTTATTTTTGTTACCCCCCACCCCCGCCCCGCCCCGCCAGTACTGAAATCACTTGCACTTTTCCTCGTTTCTTAAAAGAAAATCCAGTTTGCTTGCCAGGAGTTGTTTAGCATTAGGTTTACAAAGTTGAATGTTGAACATTTGTCCAAAGGAGTTTGACAAAACAGAAGCTGCTTGGTCCCTGTTCCGCCCGCCAGCTCCCGAGGCTCAAGGCCACGCGGCTGGGGTACTGGTGTCAAGTTCAGAAGGGGGCAGTGGCCCTCTCCTACCTCTGCGAAGACGCAATTGAAGGTCAAGTTGGACTCACGTAGGGCAGGTACCTCTCTTGCTGCAAAGAAGTTTAGAGAAGTCTTTCAGTCGGGGTGGTGACAGGTCGGTGGGACAGGATCCCTTCAGATGGGAAAGAGCCTGCAGAGAGGAGGGCTCTTGGCCCCGGGGTGCTGCAGCGAGGCGGAACCCAACTCCCCGGGCCCTGAACCTCCAAGCTAGCCCAGCTTCCCTGAGTCGTCTCCTTTCCGGCATCCTGTCACATCCCTCAATGTACTGATTTCCCACCCCCCCTCCCCCCGCCTTGTGTGAACTCTACCAATATTATTTTTTTAGCAATTGAAATGCACTTTTTAATTTCCACTCAATCATGATTTTAAGTATAAAAAATTTATAGACTGTTAAAACTACTTTTTGCGTGTGTATTTTTAACCACTCGATGTAGCATTGTCTATTTTATTCTTTGCGAGACTCTGGTATAAGGTGTGCCACTTCATGATATTTCCGACATGCTGGGCCTTTGGATGTGTACGGTAACAAACTTAATGCTAATGTTCAAAGTAAAAAGAAAAAAAAAAAAAAAGTAGCCACATCCGTTGTGTGTCTTTCATTCCTTCCTCCTCCTCAGTCAGCAACATCCTGAGGTCTCCTTGTCCAGTGAATTCTTTTTTTTTTTTTTTTTCTGTGAAATGAACAGCCCTGACCTGCTGTCATCAGTGGTCAGTCCCGCCCAGCTCACAAACTCTACAACCGCCGCCCTCCCCCCCCCCCATGAGGGATGATGCGTTTTCAAGGCCCATGGCCAGAGTTAAAGTGATTCATTCTCATCCTCGTCTGCCAGCCCCTCCCCCACCGCCCCGACTCCTTGCTGATCGGTTTCAGTAACACTTACTCTGTCCAGCTGAACAATAATCTGATCGTGTCCTCGAACGCAGTTATTTGAGGAAAGAATCGTGGCCAAGATCTGAACCAGTCTGGGGAAAACCAAGCCCGGATGGAAACAGCTTACGAAGTACCTTCAGGGAAAAGCAAGGATTTAAAATATGGTGCTCGGGATGAGGGCCCTCTTCAGGCCCCTCCCCTTCATTCATTCATTCATTCATTCACCCATTTGTTTATCCCGCAGATGTTTATTGAGTGCCTAGTCTGTGCTGGGCGCTAATCTAGCCACTGGGAATTCAAGCAGTGAGCAGGACAGGGTCCCTGCTCTCGTGGACCCTGTCCCAAGTGGAGGACACTCAAGAGACCAGTAATTATCGAAGACCATGTCAGGCAGTGAGATGCTGGGTGAGGCTGGTCCTCAGAACTGTTTTCCACTGTCAGCTGGAAGATCACCTGTTTTCTGTCACATTCCTTTCCAGCTCAGGGTCCACCCGGTTTGGTTCCTTTCAAGGACTGCAGCGAGGGAGCTAAGGAGGTAGAAAAGAAATCCCCTTATTCTGGGGCGCCTGGGTGGCTCAGTCGGTTAAGCGTCCGACTTCAGCTCAGGTCATGATCTCACAGTTCGTGAGTTCAAGCCCCGCGTCTGGCTCTGTGCTGACGGCTCGGAGGCTGGAGCCTGCTTCGGATTCTGTGTCTCCCTCTCTCTCTGCTCCTCCCCTGCTCACACGCGCTCTCTCTCTCTCTCAAAAATAAGACTAAAAAAAAAATTTTTTTTTAAAAATCTCCTTGTTCAAGTCCCCTCTATTTAATACCTCTCAGAATGGAACAAAACTGTCCAAATCATAGAATTACCATACTTGCTTTCTAGCATGTAACTCTGACGAGAGACTGAGGTTAACACACATTTTTTTCATGGATATAGAGTAGCTACTCCCCTGCCTCAATATATACTAACTCAGCAGCTTTCACCCTTTGGGACCCTTAATAAAAAATGTATGTTCTCATTACCTAGCTAATCCAACAGAAGGAAATTAAAAATTCAAGAAAAATATCTTTGTATGTGCTGTACTTTGATGCTTTCTATTTTTTAAATGCCAGTCATAAACAGCTTAATTAACTTTAAGACCCACGAATAAGTCCTACCTGTAGTCCAAAGGATCTTGTTCTAAAGCAGCGTATATGTATATTCTTTTATTCCAACAGCCTGAATTCACTTTCATGTAGAATGAGGTTGTGGTCGCTGGAAGTTCCAGCATTTTAAGTCTAACGTGTTTCTATTTCTGACTAGGTCCCAACTCTGATGCTCCCTACACAGATTACTCGTTCCAGTGCCCTGCGGTGGAGATAGTTCACATCACAGGCACATTGCGGTCCTTTCTCATGGGGCCTGTAACCCACTGCGAGGACCAGGGCAACTAGAACCCTCAAACAGATGACCCTCAAACAACATGGGGTTTATGGGTGCTGACCCCCCTGTGCAGTCGAAAATCCAGGTGTAACTCTGGACTCCCCCCAAACTTAACTACTAACAGCCTTGTGTTTTACTGGAAGCCTTACCAATAACAGAAACAGCCGATTAACACGTATTTTGTATGTTCTGTGTATTTTTTACTGTATTCTTACAATGAAGTAAGCTAGAGGAAAAAATTTATTAGGAAAATCATAAGAGGAAAATACATGGACAGTCCTGTGCTGTTTCAAAAACACCCACATTATGAGTGGACACCCGCAGTTCAAACCCACGTTCGAGGGTCAACTGTACCTCCCCGCAATTTAAACATAAACTCCCTTTCAAGACCTCCGTTGTCACTGTGAATAATAACGACCCCGGATGCGTCTCACGCCCGTGCGTCCCCCGACCTTCCTCCCAGTAAGCTCCCAGTAAGTGGCGTGGCCATTCCCACCACTCTCCAGTCTGGGCTTGTCACTGCTTCGACCGGTAGAATGGCAAAAAAGGTGTGCGAGTCCCGGAGCCTATGCTTCGAGAAGTCTTGCGGCGTCTGCCTTTATTTTCTTGGAACCCGACCACCCCCATGAGGAAGCTTGGGTTGTACCACCCAGTGGTGGCTGTGTGGAGACAGAGGTCCCAGCCCGCCCTGCCAAGGCTCCAGACCCGCGGGCGGGGACATCGCAGACCCTTCAACTCAGCTGCCCTTCTAGTGAAAGTGAAATGCACGCTTAGGAGCAGGGTAACTGCCCAGCCAACCCAAAGCATCGCTAGAAGTGAATTACTGTTACAATCAGCCACTAAGATTTGGGGTGGTTGGTTACAGAGCAGTCGATAACTTGGAACAGCCCTCAGATTTAGGTCAAGCAGTTACTAAGAGCTTGTTGCTTTGCCTAGTCCCTTATGCAAGAAGCTTAACCTTTTTTGGCCATGGCTGAATAATGGTTTTAGCTCATTTGTTTTTCGATTCCTGCTGTCTCTATTTCCAGTCCATACTTAGCAGCTACGAACCGGGAAGGAAGGAGGGTTTCCTCATGTCCACAACTGATTTCACCGACATTTCAGAATTCCCCTCCGGCCGGTCTTCTGGCCTGCTGCTGGTCTGTGTTCCCAGCTTCATTCTTGAACTCCCCGAGTGAGGGAACGCTCGGCTTTAGAGCCCTGACTGGTACATCTCAGCCTCGGTCCCTGCAACAACTTGGATCCTTCTGGAGATGTTACTGAGGGAGACCTTGTAGTAAAAGGGCCACACAGGCTTGTTCACAGGAGACCCTGGGCTCAATCTTTTCTCGCCCACGCAGTGATCCGTGTGGCCATGAGCAAGTTATTTAACCACTCTGAGCCCGGTTCCACGTCTGCGAATGAGGACATTCGTAACATCTCCCTTAAGGTGATGGTGAGATTCAATAAAGCGGTGCAGGTAGAAGGCTCAGCTCAGTGCTTGGCAGCTCCGAGGTGGCCCCAGTGAC
Source organism: Panthera leo (assembly GCF_018350215.1). Lineage (NCBI taxonomy): Eukaryota > Metazoa > Chordata > Mammalia > Carnivora > Felidae > Panthera > Panthera leo. Next base: position 35,921,989 of record NC_056692.1, read on the forward strand.
CCCCACCTCCAGGTATTCACGGCCAGTGTAGTCCTCTCCCCTTTGGTGGGGCTGGATTTGGTGACTTACTTCTACAGAGTAGAAGATGAGCACAGGGATATGAGGTCACTTCCAAGATTAGTTACAAAAAGACTGGGCGTGGCCTCTCTCCAACCACCAGCTGCTACGTCGTGAAAACACAGGCAGCCTATGGAGGACGTGGCCAGGAACGGGAAGCTTACTAGCAACCATGTGAATGAACTTGGAAGTGGTCTTCTGGGGCCTGCCAACAGCCACACGAGTGAGCTTAGAAGTGGGCTCGCCAGCCACGGCAATCTCCAGGTGACCGTAGCCCAAGCCAGCAGCCTGATGACCTCATGACAGCCCCTGAGCCAGAGATGCTCATCTAAGCCGAGCTCAGTTTCGTGACCCACAGAGACTACGGGCTGACAAATTGCTGCTTTACGTTACGAAGTTTGGGAGTCGTTTATTATGCAGCAATAGACAATACAAAGCACACATGTTAGCTATGAGGAGATACGGAAGATAAGAACTGAAGTGGATGCTGTGGCCTGCCACCCAGATGCTCCCCCCTTTCAGGGTTGAGGCTCGAGAGTGTTTGTGCCAACAGTTCTCATCTGAAGGCCTCCCCAGGAACTGTTCTCAACTGAAGAGAGCCACCTCCCCAAAAGTCATTCGTCCTCCCCTTCCCCAAGCACAGCCCACATCCAGGGACTGGTTGGTTCGGAGGTATGTTAAAGATCCGACCCGGGGCGCCTGGGTGGCTCAGTCGGTTAAGCATCTGACTCTTGATTTCATGGGTCATGACCTCACGATCTCGTGATCTCAGGTCATGGTCTCATGAGTTTGTGAGTTCAAGCCCCATGTCAGGCTCTGCACTGACAGTGCGGAACCTGCTTGGGATTCTCCCTCTCTCTGCCCCTCCCCTGCTCGCCCTCTCTCTGTCTCTCTCAAAATAGTTAAACAACAAAAAATAAAATAAAACAGTGCCGCAATAAATATCTGTTCCTCATTTGTGCTTTTATAGGGGATGGTTTCAAGATCGGGGTGCCAGAGTCCAAGGGTAGGTCTCTCGAGTATAGCTACCACCAGTCCCCACGCAAGGCTCTCGGAATACCGTTCACGATGTTTCCTGGGCTGCACCCTGAAGCCTGGACTTGAAGACACTGCTGGTCAGGACTCAGAAGGAAGTGAGGGACACACGATTGGCACTGGAGGCAGGGCAGAAAAAAGTTCGGTATATGTCTCTGCAATGTTTTTGCTGAGACTTGAGAAAGATCCAGAGTCACAGGAGATCAAGGGTTGTACCAGCTGGCTAGGGTTTCCATCACAAAGTGTTGCAAACTGGATGGCTTATACGGTAAAAATGTACCATCTCAGCTACTAAACCGAGATCAGAGTGTCAGTGGGGTTGAAGCCAAGCATCTGTTCCGAGCCTCTCTTCTGGCTTCGGGTGGGTTCCCGGCAGTCTTTGGCATTCCTTGGCTTGTAGAAGCATCACCCACCTCTGTGTCCGTCACACGGCGCTCCCCTGTGTGGGTTTGGGTCCAGCTTTCCCGCTTTTGTGAGGACACCTGGCATATTGGATTAGGAGTCCACCCTACGCCAGGTTGACCTCATCTTAACTAATCACTTCTGCAGCAACCCCGTTTCCAAATAAAGTCACATTCTGGAGGGCCGGGAGGCAGGATTTCAACATGTGAATTTCAGGGGTGGGAGGACACAATTCAGTCTATATCAGGGGTATTCTTCACAGCCGCAGTCAAACCAGGGGGGCTCTAGGAAGCTTAGGTTGTGTACTGTTGCTTACCCATCCCAGCAGAAGGCAGATATAGAGAAGGGACTGTCCCCGAAAGACCCGTGGGAGAGCCTTTTGGCTAATGGAGTGGATCCCCGTGCATGCCGTGCAAAGCCCACAAGTTCTTGAAAACTTTGTGTCTGGAGAAACCTCACGAGGATAGATTGAAAGATACGGTAGAAAATGAAAGAAGCTTTTGGGTTCCCCAAGTGTTACTGACAGGAAGCAGGTTGATAGCACTTCTCAGCTGCAAACTTGTGCTATCTTTCACGAGAAAGGCAGAGTGACTCAGAGGGGACATCAGAGTGACTCAGAGAGCCCAGAGGCAGAGTCCAGAGCCTTGGAAGGGTTAATCCCATGGCCTTGAAACCTGTAAGAGTTTGCTCGACTTGATTTTAAAATTCCGTTGGACCGGCGACATTTCCCCGTTTCGAACCAGAACAGAACGGTCGTTTTTTTGCCTGTCTCGCCACGTATGTTGGGAGCGTTGGGGGCACGTAACCTAAATTCCTTAGGTTCACGGGTCCGTAGGCAGAGAGGAATGGCGCCCAGAAGCTGTCCTGAATGAGCTGTACTCGGAGAATCCATGTGTATTTCATTTCGATGATGCAAGTTTGGACTTTGGAGCCGATGATACTTACATGGCATTTTGGACTTTGAACTGATGCTACGATAGGACGAGACTCTTGGAAACCTGGAAGGGGGTGAATGTATTTTGCCTTTGGGAGAGCTGTGAATCTGCAGACCGTGGGTAGGCAGAATTCTAAAACAGCCCCCTGCCCCCGATTCTACACCCTGATCCCTGAAACCGTTAGTATGAGGAATTTCTGCTCCCATGATCATGTTATGTTCCCTGGCACAGTTGACCCTGAGAAGACCCCAGTCCAGCCCTGTCCAGACTCCTAACCTACGGAAGCGAGTGTTAATAAGTAGGTGGTGTTTTAAGCAGCTGCTTGTGGTGTCAGCAGTCGGGCACGAACTGCCTTGGCAACAACATAAGGACCAACTCTCATCTCCTGCAGCCTGAAAGCAGAAAACCTGAAGATCAGGCCCAAGACTTAAGTCTAAAAGTAGCAGAGCTCCAGGGCCACCTGGGTGGCTCAGTCGGTTAAGCGTCAGACTTTGGCTCGGGTCACGATCGCACAGTTTGTGAGTTCGAGCCCCGCGGTGGGCTCTGAGCTGACAGCTTGGGATTCTGTCTCTTTCTCCCTCTCTCTCTCTCTCTCTCTCTGCTCCTCCCCGTCTGTCTTAAAATAAATAATAAATAAACTTTAAGAAGAGGGCTCCAGATAAAGTTGAATTCTTATCCACTGAGACCATCCTCATCAGGGGCCTGGTTGGGAAGGGGTGGGACCCCTGAGGTTTGTAATGGAGACATCGGGGTCCTATAAGTTCCAGATCCCCTTTAACCCTCTGGGACTGCAGAAGTGCCCCCTGCCTCCCAGTAAGAGGCCAGTGCTCCCCTCTTGCTTAAAGAAGATGCGGAGGCCTCTGCCTCACCCCTCTCTGGGTCTACCCCACCCCTTCTCCTGGCCACCAGGCCGGTCACAGCCTAGCTAGGGAAGTGCCGGCCTTGCTAACGGAAGAAAAGGACGATGCCCGTTGTCACCTTGTGACCTCTTAGCGCCAAATCTGCAGTTCATTCCCCGCTCTGTAAAAATGGATCTGAACCCTTTACACAGCTCACCTTTGCCGGTTGGCGCAAGGTCAAGCTTTGTCACTAGAGGGCCGTGGAGAAACTTTGCAGGGGAAGAGGGGTTCTCCTTCCCAGTTCTACGGTGGAACTTCTGGCAGGTTCCTGCAGCTTCTCCAGCTCTGGCTTCTGGGGCGTGGGCAGCTGGTCCATTGTCTGGTCCTAGGACCCTGCCGTCAGCAGCCCCCGGAGGCCAGCAGCCTTCCCCAGCACTCCCCCCGAGGCACTTTTAGAGTGGACCACCTCCTGTGACATACCTCCTCGTGCACGGATTTCCCAGGCACCCGAGAGGGCAGATTTTGGCGAGTTCTGCCGGACAAATTTCCAGTGAGACCCATTGCCCAGCCCAACGACTTTCCTGCCATCCGATGAGCCATGACTGCGTCCTCTTAATGAGATCTAGGTCCCCGCTGCAGGGAAGCCTCTTGAGGGCCCTGTCTCGGCATTAGGGGTGGCGGCTGGTCCTTACATCTGCTAGTCCCATACACCTCTGAGTTCTCGTTGTGTTTTACCGGCCAACCCTTCGTTACTCCAGTTCCCTGTCATACGTCCTTATTTGCGTATTAAACGTGCCCTGTTCAAATCACTGTGTGGCTTCCGTCTCCTGATTGGACCCCGCCTGGTGTGGGCTCTGTATCCTGAAGTTGCATAGACCCGGCCAACATGTACTGATAGGAGCCGGGACGGGGTGATGGGGCTTGGATTGAGGGATGTGGGGTCCCATGGGGTTGGAGGCGACTCCCGAACAGCGATGGGGATGACGGGATCCTTGCATAATAGAGGCCAGATGGTAGTAAACATCAGCAGCAAGTGAGTTCAGTTATCATAATGAGTGGCCGCGTCAGATTTGGGGCCGGAGGTGGGGGGTGGGGGGTGGGGGGTGGGATGGCAGAGCTGTGGAGGTGACTGATTAGCACAACATGCCAGGAGCGGTGATCTCCATTACAGCCCCGTTAAATTCCCCAGTCTGGCCCCTGCGAAAACCAGACAGAGCCTCGGAGACCCGACTGGACCACTACAAACTCAACAAGTCGCAGGTCCACTGAAAGTGCCATGCAGCTGTGGCATCTGGGCGAACGCTGAATGACACGGCCACCGATCTGGCGAATGCTTCCTTTTCCCTCCCTGCCAGGCGAATCAGGAAAAATCCACATCCGTTTAGAGGGGTACAAGTATATACGTTGTGCTCTAATTCCCCCCACCCTCCTCCTGTGTCGCCTCCCCCCCCCTCCAAAGGGACCTTTGTGACATCCCGAAGAGTATCACCGTGTTCCACGACAATAGTGACATCCCGTTCGTCAGACGGCGTGGGCGACAAGTGGCAAGTATTTGGAGGCTTTGCTGAGACACATGTACTTAAGGGGGGGTGGTTGGAAATAACCGTTGAGAAGATTCAAGCACCTGCCACGACCCACCGTGAAACGCGTAGAGGTCCCGTGATCCCGGGCCTCCGAAATAAAGGACGCGTTGTTTCATCCTGCACTTCCCACCCCAAGGAGAGAAGTCCAGTGCCCGGCAGGCCTTTCTGGATTCCGAAGGCATCTTTCCTCGCTTTAGGAATGCTGCTCCGACTCGCGTAACTGATGGCACCGAAGGCCGCCAACCTTGGGTGGGGTGCCGAACAGGAAAGCGTTCTTCAGCAGGTCCAGGCCATGGTACAGGCAGGTAAGGGCCAGACAACGATGACATTAGAAGTTTCGATGAAGAAACCGTGTGGAGGTCATGGCAGGCCGCATCGGGAGAATCATGCAGGCCGTGGCCCATGCTATCTGTGTAAGATCATCATAAACCACTTGCGAAACAGCTTCTGGAATGCTGGATCCTGGTAGGCACAGAACACCTGACCATGGCCATCAAGATTCACGCAGCCAGAAGTTTCCCTCGTGAGCTCCGTGTGTCATGTCCCGTGGGCCTAAGCAGCACTCTGAGATGCAAAGAATACACCCAGGAGTGCACTTGAGCAAAAGAAAGGGGGCACAAGTAAGACATACGAGGAAGCTGCCCAAACATGTGGCCCGGCCCCCTCTCCGTGCGATTCACCACTCTTACCCTGGTGCCTCTCCTCTGGCTTGCGTGTATGGTGGCCACAAGGGAGCAGGGGTGGGGGGCGCTGGTGGAGGGTCCTTTACGATCATCTGAAGGCAGAGGGGAAAAACGCAGAGCTTGGTTCACAGATGGATCGTCTTGCTGGATGACAGCTGGGAACAGACTTTGGCTGCACTACAGTCCTACTCTGGGGCAGGGGGGGTCCCGAAAAACAGCCGTGAGGGAAAACCCCCCAGTGGGCAGAGCTCTGGCAGTGTCCCTGGACATTCGCTACGTGTGGAAAGAAAAGTGGCCCAAGGTAAGAATATACCAGAGACATGGACAGCAGCGAATGGCTTGACTGGTTGGCCAGGGGGTTGAGAAATAAAGTTTGGAAGGTCAGGGACAAGGAGGCATGGTGAAGAGACACGGGGACGGGCCTGTGGGAATGGGCATAAGACGTGAGATGAATTACACATGAATGCCCCCCAGAGGGCATCCGCCATGGAAGATGCCCTTAGGCAACGAGGTAGACTGAATAACGGGGCCGCTTGACATTTAACCAGCCTCTGCCATTGGTCAGCCCAGTGCTCGCTCAATGGATGCGCGAGTGGAGATCCATGGGAGTAACTCACGAAAGCTATTAACTGGGTCAAATAGCACGAGCATCCACTCACCAAGATTCATCTAGCGGCTACCAACCAGTCTGCCGGTAAGAGACCGGTGCCATGCCCCTAATACGGCACCACCTCAAAAAGATCAAGGTGATTAGATTGGATCCCTTCCACTCTGGACGAAGCAACAGTTCATCCTGACTGGAATCAACACATATTCCGAGTTTGGGTTTGCCTTTCCTAGAGTTTCTCCTCCTGGTGAGTTTCTCTGGTAGAGCCCTGAATGATACAGGGCCTGTGCCAACATCACTCTCTGAGGGTTTTTTTTTTTTTTTTTAAGTCTTATTTTTACTTAATTTTTGAGACCGAGAGAGAGCAAACAGGGGAGGGACAGAGAGAGAGGGAGACAGAATCCCAAGCAGGTTCCGGGCCGTCAGCGCAGAAGCTGATGTGGGGCTCGAACTCACAAACCGTGAGATCATGACCTCAGCTGAAATCGAGTCGGAGGCTTAACCGACTGAGCCACCCAGGCGCCCCACTCCCTGAGGGTTTATTTAAAAAAACAAACCAAAAAAAAGAAAAACGAAAAACAAACAAAAAGGAGTCATGGAGTGGGCAGTAAGCCTCGTCCCAAATCACCAGTTTCCGGGGAACCCAACTTAAGAGCACAGCTAATCTGTCCCAAGCACCTATTGTGTGCCGTCCGTTAACATGAACTTGACGTCGCAGCTGAGACCAGGCAAGAAGGAAACTATTCAGGGCCACAACTCCGCAGCCTAGCATTCTGTGCTGATGCGCAGGGTTAATCACCACAAATGATGGTAAAGTCACATTTTGTAGTGTCGTCAGTGGATAACAGGAACGGTAACCACGGAGTGTGGCCGACCTGAGTGGGTGGGCACAGATCAAGCCAAAGAAGACTTTTGCTGGGCAGCTCCCCCAGCCCCTGGGGAAACGGGCAGGTGTTGACGCTGGGGGTGGGGGTGGGGGTCAGGGGTCCCCAGGGGATGACTGCAGGAGAACAGTCCCCAGCAGCCCCTCGTGTGTGAAGTGACCACACCAAGGGGGTCAGAAGCAGAGGAGTGATAGACTGACCAGTCAGAGTCCCCGGGGTCAGGAATATTGAACCGAGAAATGGAAACAGTGGGTATTCAGCATGTGGAAATCACTTTTCTTGCTCTCCGGTTGTGGCTTTGTGAAAATCAGTTTAGGAAGGCACTGAGCGGCTTTGACCGGTGCGCTGATTTCACGGCTGGGTTCGTGCTTGGTCACCCGCCGGGCCCCGGGTGGGAGGATATGCGTTGCTGGAGGCCAGCGCGGTGGTGGACGAAAGTCTAGTGACCTCATCGGGGAAAATGCCCGCCCGAGGCAGGCCCCGGGGCAGCAGAACTTTTATAAAGAACAGGCATGTAGGCCAGCTGAGGTGAATGATGGTGGCTTGAGTTAGCAAATAATATCCCAGACAATCTTAGACCACAAAATAATGCTCAGCCTGGAAATCTACAAAATTAGAACGTCAAACATTAGCTAGTTACAAATTAAGACTCCTTTATATACCTCCCTCGCCGTGGGGAGCCCCATCTTGCTGCCCAGATCCCTACCACAAGGAGAATGAGTGCCATTATGTATTTGGGGATGGTGTGACATGTTTGGGTTGGCTCTATCGGGACTCACACCCACTGTCTTGAATGAAAGAACAGGACCCTTTTCAAAGGATTTGGGTTTTTCCACTTCTTTCTGATCCAGGATTTTAGACCCTAGGGACAGGTCAGGGAGGGAGCTGGGGACTTGGGCTCAGGAGACCGTGGATGGAGAATCTGAAACCCCCACGGACCTGGGGGAACCCACTCTGGCGAATCCCAAGATCACGGCCTCGCTGCGGCTCCTTCCCTCAGGAAGTCAGTCCCAGGACCTCCGTCTGGCACCCCTTTCTCGTCCCTTTGCTCGCATAGTAGTGTTTCTCTTATGCCAGTCTTTAAAAATAATACAAAAATCCGAATTTCTGCATATTTTAAAGGAAGGGAAGCAATATACAGACGGACCCCAAAAAAGCAGTAAGTGCCCACCTCATTTTTGTCGGAAAGTTATTCCTCAGTTGCATATTTAACACAGCAAGTTGCCTTGTATTAAGGCATTTGCCTCCTCTGAGCACCCCATGCCGGATGGCAGGGACCGGGGAGTCTGGGCACCAATTTCTCCACCAGTGGAGAAGCCACACACAGATAATCAAGACCCCAATGCTCTGGTTCGCCAGGCTATACTTCCGGTGCCTACGAGGGGAGAAAGAAATGGAAACCGCCTTTCCTAACTCAGCCTCTATCCCAACCCGCCTGCCTGGGCCAACCATTCATCCCTCAAAACCCAGCTCAAGTATCTCCCCCTCTGCGTATGGGGGTCTTCCCCAAGCTCGTCCCTCCTACGCTCTGCCCACGACTGTCACACTTCTCACATTATTTATAATTAGCGTCTGACCTGTTTGTCTCCTAGTCTGACTGCAAGGCTGAGTGAAGAGAACACTCTCTAGCTGTAACCCATGGCAGGTATTCGATATGCAAAGTAATTACGACGAAATTGCTTCAGGATGAGAAGGATGGGATCTTGAAGGTGGCTTCCCCATTTAAGAGTCTGCGACGACCACGGTCTTACTCCCAAGACTGGGCCCTAATGGCTGAGAGGCATTAGGTGAGAGACCCAGGATTCGTAAACCCTCAAGCCGGTCTCTGGGGCGCAGAACTAGATTTATACATTATACACACAGGTATGACAAGGATTTGGGGGTTCAGGCATGCCTCTCTTCCTTCCGCGAGTATAGATCGGTCATCTGAAAGCATTTTTGAGGTCAGTCATCACACCCTGAGACGAGATGGCGTTTCTCTAACAGGTGAGAAGACGGAGTGGTTCTCCGAGACCGTGGGGATGAAGGCAAAGAATGTCTTAGAAGGGTCGAGTGATTTCCTCAACCACATGCACGTTGAGGGTGATCTAGTTTTTTTTTTTTTTTAATGTTTATTTATTTTTGAGACAACGCGAGAGACAGAGTGCAAGCAGCGGAGGGGCAGAGGGAGACACAGAATCCGAAGCAGGCTCCAGGCTCCGAGCTGTCAGCCCAGAGCCCGACGCGGGGCTCGAACTTACCAACCGCGAGATCATGACCTGAGCCGAAGTCGGACGCTTAACCAAATGAGCCACTCAGGCGCCCCGAGGGTGATCTAGATTTTGAGCAGCATTCGCAGTTCCCCCTGTGGGGTTGACCAAGGAAGTCTTGACATGGGCAGCTGTCCATTTCCTCACTGCACTGTCAGGGGGCAGGGCGGGGATCTGGGAGGCGCTAGTTTTGATGTGGGCCTTTTAAGTAGAGGGTCATCCTTGGTGTGGTTTGAAACTGTGCCTTCTGGCTGTGCTTGGACAATAGCTAAATTAGCCCTCTATGAAGACGGGGAAAGGAGGGAGGTCTAAATATAATCATGGGACACAGTTTGAGACTCGCAGTGGGTAGAATGCAAGAGCCCTAAGCTGAGGTATAAGATAGTAGGAGATTCAAATCCATTTCCTATCCCCACTTTCCTAGCCCTGGCCAGTTTTTTTGTGTTTTTTTTTTAACGTTTATTTATTTTTGAGACAGAGAGAGACAGAGCATGAACGGGGGAGGGGCAGAGAGAGGGAGACACAGAATCTGAAACAGGCTCCGGGCTCCGAGCTGTCAGCCCAGAGCCCGACGCGGGGCTCGAACTCACCAACCGCGAGATCATGACCTGAGCCGAAGTCGGCCGCTTAACCGACCGAGCCACCCAGGCGCCCCCCTGGCCAGTTTTTAAAGGTAGAGAAAAAAAACACGGGCAACACCAGGCAAACCAGGTCACTGTGCATTTCTGCCCTTTCCAGGTACCAGAGAAGAAAATGCCATTGTGTGTGTGTGGCGGGGGGGGGGGGGGGGGGGGGGGGGGGGGGGGGGGGTGGGGGGGGGGGGAGCTCAAGAAAGGAGGGGGTGCGGTGTGCCTGTTGCTGCCAGGCTACAAATGTCAAACAAGGTTGTGCAGGTGATTTGTGGAACCAGAGGGTGAGCCCCTATAACACTCCTGCCCCGCCGGTGGAGACAGATTTTATTAGAAACCTTCCATTCTGTTTTCCTGGCATTTGACTAATTTAGCCAAACCACACTTTGGCAAAAAGTCTGGCTGTCCTTAGCCCAAGGGTGGATTTGATTTCATTTGAAGTAGGGTACGGGGTGTTGGAGAAAGGGCCCTGGGCTGGGCAACAAAAACGTGGGCTAGGCGCTGACTTACAGTGGGGGGCCTTGAACACGTCGGGGGGGCCCCACTCTGGGCCTGGGTTTTCACATCCGTCAAACCACAGGGTTGACCCGTACGTAGGCTCTGTCCCTACCTTCCTCTGCCATAGGATGTCATCCTATAGCTCTAGGGCTGGCTCTGGTCCTAGATCAGGGGCAGGGGCAGCGGAACCGAGTGCAGGAGCGGAGGAGGGGACCCAGCTCAGGCGGTTGGCGCCCCCTTCTTCCCCGTTGGCTTTGCTTTCGGGCGCCCGAGTTGCCAGCTCTCCGTTGACCAAGCGGCGGGGGGGCTGTAAAGGAGGCTCCGGGAGGCGCCCCCTCTCGCGGGGCGGGGCCGCTGCGGGCGCTGGGCTCCTCTCCCCCCACCCCTGCTCCCCATGGCCCTGGGACCGCACCCGCGCCGGGACGTGGCGCCCGCAGAGGCGTGCCCGGGGCTGGGCGGGGGCCGCTGCCCGCCGGACGCCGGGTCCCCGCCGCGGCCCGGCTCGTCCTTCCTGGACGTGACACGCTCCGGGCTCCCGGCCACAAATAGGAAGCGGGGGGGGGGGGGGGGGGGGGGACGCCCGGGCCCGGGGCCGACACGGCGGCGGGTCGCGGGCATGCGGAGCCCCGGGAGGAGGGGCGTCCGCGGGTGTAGACCGCGGGGAGGGGGCGCGGTGACACGCGGCCGTCTCCACTTCGCGCGTCTGGGCCGGGTCACCGCCCCCCGCCGCGGTCTCAGTAGCTGTTCTGTGTTGGCGGCGTCGGGGCTGCTGATTGCCTCGCGCCCAGACTGGCTGGCTCTGTGCAACTTCCAGACGCCTCTTTGGGGCAGGTCCGGGGGGAGCGGGGAGGAATCTGATTGCCAGCAGCCAGGCACACAACCTTGCCTCCGTGCTCCCCTCTTTTGATCCCCTTAGGGCATCCTGGCCGCGCGCGCACGGTGGGGCAGGGACGGTGACCCCATTTTTCGGATGGCAAAACTGAGGGGAGAAGCGACTCGGCCAAAGGCACATCTCAAGATACAAGTAACGGAAATGAGAGAACTCCCATCCCTCACTGCCGTCCCCCCCTCCCCCCGGGGTGAGGTCCTGGGCTCAGAAATCTCCCTCTTTGTCTGTCTGCGACCTCTGGTAAGGAACTGGCCATCAGCAAGGATTTCCAAGCCCCGAGGGAGGGAAGACTGAGGGCTCCCATCCTGTGTTGGGCTCCCGGCCTTCCTTTTGTGGGATGACACCACCCTCCCCCTCCTATCTGTCTTCCAGGCTCCACCTTTTACCAGCTTCAGTCCATCAGGACTGGAGGCTGAGAACCAACTCTCCAACTTTCTCATTCATAAATCCGATTAAAGACCACTCGAGTGTTCTAACCTGTGGAACTTAGGCAAGCCCCTAGCCCATTTTGGGCCTCAGTTTTCCCACCTATATAAGAGAGGCTATGTTACCCCCTAAGAAGCCTTCCAGCCCTCATGTTCCAGGATACTTGGATACTTTCGCTGCAGGCACCAGCCCGCCGTGAGGAATGAAACTTCCTTCCTTTTCTCTGTATCTTAATTACAGTTGCCTTCCCAGTGCCTGTGCAGGTAAGGGTGTTCCGCAAAGGCGATTGAATAAGTATAAAGGTCTGCCTTTGCCTGTCCCTGTCTCCTAACAAATGCCTGACGATGACCAAAGCAACGAGAGAAAATAGCTGTGCTTAACTGCCCTTCCGAGGAATCTCCGCATCCCCTCGTGGGACAAGGAACAGACGCGGCCACCTCCCGAGGCTGATGGGTCAGCAGTAATACTTTGGTTCAGAAGCCGGTGTGAATTCGATCTTCTCCCCTCGCTTACTGCTTTGGGCCACATCGCCTCTTGGAGCCCCTGCATCCTGAGGTGTTCCCGGGCCCGCGGATAAGTCAGAAACCGTGGCTCCCGTTTTTACAGATGACCAAACCAAAGGAGTGAAGGGACTCAGCCCAGAACGCGCCACAAAACACGAGAGGGTGGGCACAAGACCGTTTCCTCTTTTTTTTGGATGGAGATAATAGTAACGCCTGCCCTACAGGATTCTGGGAAACCCAGCTGGAACAGAAGAGGCTGTTAAGCTGTCAGCTGCCGGGTGGCAGGTCCTGTGGCAGCAACGGTGCCCCTGATTTCCCGGTGTGGGGCGACGGGGAGCTTTCTCAGCCACGTGCATCCGGGCGCGGGCCCAGGACACACAGGATGAACGAGACGCGGTCTTTGCCTTGGAGGAATTGAGACTGGAGCTAGAGAACAGCCCAGGCCACCGATTCGCACGACACCTCAAGGCAGTTTTTATAAAGCAGACAGCCGTGCGGCACGAGCACCGCCTCCCCGCCGGGTGTACTGGGTTTATTTTGGTGTGTGTGTGTGTGTGTGTGTGTTTTAAGTGCATTTATTTTGAGAGAGAGAGAGAGGGAGAGAGTCCCAAGCAGGCTCTATGCCCAGCACTGAGCCCCACGCGGGGCTCGATCTCACAACCGTGAGATCGTGACCTGAGCCGAAATCAAGAGGCAGTCACGTCGGCTGGCTGAGCCACCCAAGCGCCCCCGTTCTGTTGTTTCAACACCCCTGCCATCATTAGCAGCTCCCTCAAGGGAAACACGCACAGCTCAGGGCTTGCCACGCCTCGCTCACTTCGGGTGCCACACCCGAGGGAGAGCTTGGCTGGGTGACTCCCCCCCGTCCCCCTTCTCTCAAGGTCTCTGGGTCGCTCTGTCACCCCAAAGGCCCTGGGAACAAGTCTGCTGGCTTTCCCTGCGGTTCAGCTTCAGTCCGCGGTGGGAACAAGGCAAGGGTTATATTTGGCGTGTTGCTTTTTTATTTTTTACCTCGTGCTTGAGTGGTGCTTTAAACGTTTACAATGTCTTTTTCAAATAAACCGACGTTTATTTACGGGGGTATGCGGTTCGGCTACCTACGCGTGCGCTACGAAATTCACAAGGTACAACCGAGAATACAGTGGTGGGTACGTCTCCGTGCCTCCCCTGCCTTCAGGCCTCCCAGCTCTCCTCCCAGGAGGTAACCACCCTTACTAGCTTCTTACATGTCCTTCCTAGAAGGAAATCCCCTTTTGAAACGAAACCATCCCTGGAAACATACGTGTAAAATAAATAAAAGCAAAGCCCCTCCCCTGCTGCAGCATGGGAGGGGGGGCAGAGGGAATTTACTGAACCCCCCCCCCGCCTTTTGGCAGCCCCAGTGGCTGCCTCCTTGGAACCCAGGGGTTGAAAGACCACAGTCTCTGGGGCGCCTGGGTGGCTCAGTCGGTTGGGCGGCCGACTTTGGCTCAGGTCATGATCTCGCGGTCCGTGGGTTCGAGCCCCGCGTCAGGCTCTGTGCTGACGGCTCAGAGCCTGGAGCCTGTTTCAGATTCTGTGTCTCCCTCTCTCTGACCCTCCCCCGTTCATGCTTTGTCTCTCTGTCTCAAAAATAAATAAACGTTAATTAAAAAAAAAAAAAAAAAAAAGACCACAGTCTCAACTCATCTTCGGGGGCGGGGGGGGGGGGGGTGGAACATCCTAGTGGCGACAGGAATTTAGCATCCTGATGGTCAAGTTCAAGGTGGGAGAAGGCGTTCCAGCTCAACTCTCCCAGTGGGGGCCCCGGATACCCCCAGTGCTTGGTAAACTCCAGCCGCCCCCGCCCCCATCCCTCAAGTCCGTGGGAAGCCTGCTGTGCACAGAAGTCTGCTTGGAGCCCTTGTGTCCCCTTTGAACATCCGCGTCCTGATCAGTTCGAGCGTATTTATGGAGACCTCTGAGGTGCCCGACGCAAGAAGCTCCAAGCAGTTTAACACTAGTCCCGCCCACCCGTGCTCTCGGTATAGCTGGAGAGAAGAGACACAGAAGAAGCGGTAAGGACATAAGGCAGGCGTGTGCTGGGTGAGGGGTCAAGGCAGGTGGGCAGGCAGGTAGGCCATCCTTGGATGCCAGGGAGCGGGACAGGGCGGGGATGGAGAGACAGAAGGAAGAGCGGATCAGGGAAGGAATTCAGGAGGCACTGCCTTCCAAGGAAGCGCGGCCACGCTCCCTGGAGATTCGACATGAGGTCAGAGTCTTAGGAGCAGCAAATCAGGCCCTGAACGCCTAAGCCAGCTTCATTAAACCCACTGGCTTGAGGGGCTTGAGTTAGAGTTTAGGAAAATCTTTACAGCACTAAACGTCCCTCCTTCAAACCTAGAGACCCCCCCCCTCCCTCCCTCCCCAGAGGGAGAATACCTTCTCCCTAGGGAATACCTACCTCCATCCTTCCACCTGCCTCACTCACCTCCAAGCCCACACTGGCTTCCCGCTACTGGAAGGCTCTTCTCCAGATATCCGCACAGCTGAATCCCTCACTGGGCCCCACACCTCATCAGTAAGGCTTCCAACTGCCCTTGATTAAGTATCACCCCTCCCTCCCGCTCAGTACCCTTCCCTGCTCTACGTTGCCCATAACACCTACCGTCATCTGGCACTCAATATGTTTACTTGTTGGCTGCCTCTCCCATCAGATGTGAGCTACAGCAGTCCCAGATACGCAGTAGGTAAGCAGCAAGCAAACGTTGAATGAATGAGTGCATGAACGGTCTGTCTTAGTGAATCTCCAGAGAATCCTCCCTAGGATAGAGCGGGTGCTCCTGTTGGCCAAGAGCTTGGGTTTCGCGGACGGCGGCGGGAGGCAGCTACATCCCGGTGGGATTTCACCGTGTCGTGAGCAGCGGTAACCAGCTCGATCACACATCCCACCAGGAGGTACAGGTGCCACGTTGAACCAGCTCCTCACGTGGACGGTGAGGCTCCCTGGGGGGGAGGGGAAGACCGGCCCTGGAAAGGCTGGGGATGAGCGAGTGCAAGGCGTGGTTCCCTGCTCCCTGCTGCCTGCACGCTGCCTGGTCACCCCAGACACGCACAGAGAGAGAGAGAGAGAGAGAGAGGAGGCAGTCAGGCAGGAGGAGAGTGATGGTGAGGCTGCCTGATGGGTGTCGCCTCCTTTCCCGGGACTCAATGCCCTTAACCTGCCCTTGGCTCCCCTGATGAGTCAGCAAGTTCCGGTCTCTGAGGTTCATTGCAGCACTTCCCCCCCCCCCCCCCCCCCGGGGCGGGCCAGAGGATCTTGAACAACATTAAGTAACACACCTAGGAAGGCAGGAGGCTCAGAGAGCCAGCGGCGCAAGAGTCATCCTGTCCAAACCTATGTCTCTGTACCAAGACCCACCCCCCAGCCCAGGAAACAGCTGGTGTTGGGGACTTGGGGATGGGGCGGGGGGAGGTCCTCAGTCTCAGCTGAAAATCAGCACCTTAGGTACAGCAGTTGAAGAAATACAGTTTCAAGGCAGCAAATCCTCACCAAAAAAAAAAAAAAAAAAAAAAGAATGTAGATGTGTTTTGCTTTAACTTTACAGGAAAACTGAATATCTACCAAGTATGGTCAAAGGGATGCTTCCTCATTTTATTTTATTTTTTTAATTAAAAACATTTTTTTTAACATTTATTTATTTTTGGAGAGACTGAGAGAGACAGAGCACGAGCAGGGGAGGGGCAGAGAAAGAGGGAGAGACAGAATCCAAAGCGGGCTCCAGGCTCCGAGCGGTCAGCCCAGAGCCCGACGCGGGGCTCGAACCCATGGACCGCGAGATCGTGACCTGAGCCGAAGTCGGACGCTCAACCGACCGAGCCGCCCAGGCGCCCCTGAAATGTGGCACTTTCTAATTTACAATCTGCCCTCAAAGATGTGAGTACTTTCACACATATATATTCCCATTAGAGTCTCAGAAGACCCTGTGGGTTACCTATGATGATCCCCATTTTCCAGAGGAGGAAACAGAGGCCTACAGTGGGCATGGCACAGACTCCAGCCAAGCCTCCCGCCTTGAAGCTCTTCCCAGCGCACCACACTGTCCCCATGTGATCCCTACAGCTCTGGGAGGCTGACCCGGAGCAAGAGGCCGTGATGCACGTCATAGGTGAGAAAACCGACTCCGGGAGGCGAAGGTTTCGAACGGATTCCCTGGCTCAGAAGCCTGGTCTTTGAAGTCAGATGAACCTGGGCTCACACACCTTCGTTTTTCACTCCCTAGCTCCACTTGGCACATACTGGGCCTCAGTGGGCCTCAGTGTCCTCATCTATAAAATGGGGCCAATGATACCTACGTCACAGGGAGCCGGGAGGGGGAACTGACGCGCATTATTGCTTAGAGCGGTTCCTGGCCCATAGCGGCTATGAGGATGCCCGCCGTTCTCGTTAATTTCGCCGTATCGCACACTTGGGTGAAATATCCACGGAGGGGTGTGACGGTGAGTCTCTTCCAGGGGCAGGCAAGCGGGCGCCTCCCCGCCTCCCCCCTCCCCTCACCACCCTCACTATTCCAGAAGGTCATCCCAGGCTGGTTCTCTCCCAACCCCCAGGAGCCTCCGCGCCACCGCCTGGCTCCACCTCGCGGCCACCGGGCCCGTGGCCACCCCACCTCTGCCTGCGGCAGGGCCCGGAGCCTGGACATGGCTGGCAGGACGCCAGCTCCCTTGGTAGGATGCCCCACCACTCCCTCTGGGCCCCTCTATTCTGGGAGCTGTAATTTAGACGGCCTTCCCCGCCCCAGTTGCTATATCTATGGCAGCAGTCACTGTGCCCGCGGGCCCTGCCCACCCCCTACGACGCTGCCTTTTCATAAACAGCTCCCAGGCTGCCCTGTTATCTTGGGTTCCTTGCCTCTGGGGAGGAGGCCCTGCCACCCTGAAGATACAAATAACCCCTCAATCCTGGGGGAAGCTGGCCTGATGTGGCCAGAGGCGGGATGGAAGCCTCACCCACGGGAGCCCAATATAGCAGATCTCAGAACCTGACCCTGAAGTCGGCCGGGGCGGGGTAGGGGGGACAGGAAAGAGAAGAGCCTGCCATCATCCTCCCGACACTCTGAGAACTGGGCTGGCCTGGGCTGTGGTCTCCCCAAAGGCCACCCTGCTCAGCCACAGGGCCATGAAAAGAAGGAGGGGCAGCCAGTAACAGCAACACAAGTGATCTTCCTAAAACACAGATGTGATTGTGTCAGCCCCTCGCTCCAAACCTGCAGCGGTTCCCCATGGCCCTTAGGGAAGAAGCTCACAAGACCCTCTGTCTTCTGCCCTTTCTACCACCTCTCGGACCTCAGGACCTTTGCACGAGCTCTCCCTCTTTAAAGTTTTCCTCTTTATCCAACTCCTATGCATCCTGCAGGTCTTGGCTTAGAAAGCACTTCTCATGGAATCTTCCCCTGACATCACCACACGTATACACGCCTCTGGTCCTCCCCCTTGAACTGGGTTGGATGTCCCTCCCATGTTCACCAGAATCACTAGGCCCCTGCTGATGCGCCTTGTCTGTCTCCCTAGCAGACTGTAAGCACTCCCAGGGCAGGAACTCTGTCTTGCTTATATTGTTCCTCCAGAACCAAGGCCAGTCCTGGTTCATGAAAAATTTGTTGAAAGAATACATGAGTAAGTAAATAAACAATTCCTCTGTCCCCTGGGATGAGTGGGTCTCTTGGAGAAGGACTTGCTACTTTGTGCCCTTGATTGTCCCAGGAAACCCCGTCTTCAGGCTCTGTCCCTTCGCCCTCTGTGTGTAACTTCAGGCTTCCTGCACTGATCTGTCCATCCTGATCTGGAAAATACGGTGGCTATGGCCATGGGCCTGCTTGTGGGGAGCCCTGAGGGATTCTGAGGACGCAGAAAGGACATGGCAGGCATCCCTGGGTTGAGGAGGAGGAGGGCACAGAAAGAGGGAGTCCTCAGGCCATGGGTCACTTACAAGCAACATCTGTCACTGAGAAGGAGGGCGAGTGTGCATATCAAATGGGCGGTCTGGGGCACTTTCTGCCATGACACGGAGACGCTTTGTATTTTGCTTGCTTCAAAAAAGGAAAATGGCAAAGAATAACCTACAACTATAGCAGTAGGATTGGAGTTAGATTTTTCTACCAGTCAGCCCCATAAATTAGTGGAGGGCCTCTGAAATTTGAGTATCTGTGTGTCCAAATCGCATTTCCTCCGTCATTTCTCTCGTCCTGCCGTCTCGCTTGGATTTGCCCCGGGTCACCCGCCCTGCCTGGAGGCTGGGAAGATCTGCCTGTGCGGCCACTTCCACGTCCTGAGAACCTGAGACCCACTCCCAGGACCACCGCCATGGAGCCAAGGTCAAGGGAGAGAAGAAGAGAGCAGTGGGGGCTCAGCAGGCCACCTCCCCACTCCTGGAGGCCGCAGGATGAGATGGCCCAAGACAGGCCTGGTGAGGACAATCAATCCAGTGGCAAAATATACGAAGTTGGTGCCCTGGGCGGGTCACGTGATCTAGACATGCTCCCACCCCAGGGCCTTTGCACGTGCTGTTCGTGCTGCCTGATTCTCTTTTCCCCTCAGATTTCTATAGCGCTCACTCTCTCGGGTCTTTGCTTAACTGACCCCTTCTCCGTCAGACTTTCCTTAGGCCCCCTACTTAAATCGAAGCTCCCCCCCCCCCCGCCACCATTTCCCTGCTTTATTTTTTTCCATAGCACTTCCTGCTATCTGACATACTGGGTTCTTTCCCTCTCTCCCCCCTTCCTTCCTTCCTTCCTTCCACGGTCTGCCTCCTTTAATAGAATGTGAGAACCATAGCAATTGTGTTTACAGGTGTATTTCTGATTCTCTATTGCTGAGTCACGGATCACCCCAAAAAGTCAGCAGCTGAAAACCAGCATTTAGTTCTCCAAGTGCCCCGACGAGATGGCCGAGTCACCTCGAAGCCTGACT
This sequence comes from Panthera leo, assembly GCF_018350215.1. NCBI lineage: Eukaryota > Metazoa > Chordata > Mammalia > Carnivora > Felidae > Panthera > Panthera leo. The sequence continues at coordinate 35,941,135 of NC_056692.1, forward strand.
GGGGCTGGAAGGGCTGCGCCCAAACTCACTCATGGGGTTGTCGCCGGGTCTGCCCTGGCTGATGGCCCGAGGCTGAATTCAGTGCCTCGCCTTGGGAGCGTCCCCCGTGGGGAAGCCTGGCGGCCGAGCGAGCGATCCAGAAAGAGGGGAGAGCAAGAGAGTGAGAGAGAGCGCCTAAGATAAAGCGTCGTCTGTCCTGACCCGCACCGGCTGAGCCGGGCCTTGGCTTCTCCCCAGCGCCACTGGTCACTCAGACCGACTCTGGTACAGCGGGGGAGGCGCGGGCATGACGGCGTGGACACCAGGGTATGGGCTCAGCCCCGAAGGATCATGAACACCTGCTGCTCTCCTCGGCCCCCGCACCCCCACCCCCACCTCTCCCCTGACGTGTGACCTTGGGCAAGTTCCTAGACGCGGAGGCCTGCTGTGGGGATGTAAAAAGACGAGGCGCTAGGCATCACAGTGTTTGACACACACACGCCCTCAGTATATGTCACCATCGTGGGCAGCTGTTGCTCATACGGGAGGGAAAAACCAAAGTATCTTCCTGGAGTCAGGAGCCGTTTTAGAGCTGGGGGTGGCGCACGCGCGCGCGAGCGTGTGTGTGTGTGTGTGTGTGTGTGTGTGTGTGTTTCTATACGGTTCTCTTCCCAGAGCGCTGGCTGAGAGCAGCTGTCCCAGGTCGGCAGCGCCTTGGGTGAGTCATGCGGGCCAGACAGCAGGTTTATCACTTGGACCAGACGTGGTCATGTGTTGGGGCCTTCGTCACCCAAACAGGCGGGACGGACTGACGAGCACAGGGGCTGCTGTCCTTTTATACCGAGTTAGCCGGTGATTCTTAAACGTTTTGCAGAGCGGGGAGGGAAGGACGGCTGGAGTCGTGGAAGCTTTTTGAAAGTTTATGTGAAAAATGGACAGTTATACGTAAACACGAAAAAATTATCTATGATAAGCTCAGGCCAATCACAGATGGACCCCAGATTCCCAAGGCCAGCACTGGACTACGGCCTTCTCGAAGGCAGCGGTCGACTGGAGCACGTGTCTCCCGAACCGATGAATGAATGCACGCCTACGTGAACGAATAAAAAACCCCAGAAAGAGTCAAAAATAATGGCCCGAAGGCCAGAATCTTGGAATCTTTGCTGGCTGGCAACGCATCCTCTCCCCTTGTACACTTGGCCTCGGCAAAGCTGGCTGGGTTCAAAAGACCTGCATTTGGGTGTTGCCTTCGCCACCTTGGACTCACCTAACCTCTCCCGGACCCATTTCCGGCATCAGGAGAATAATGTGAATTGCAGAGAGTGTGTTGTAAGTTACAAAGCTTGCTGGTAAAACAAGGGGCTCTCGTTTTGGCTGGACCTGATTCTGGACGGTGCCTCTTCTCCAGCACAGACCTGCCTTGAGGGTGGACAGATTCCTCCCTGGAGCCCTTAGCTGCTGGTCCTTCCTTTTGTGAGCACATCCCCCGCCCCTCCCAGTCAGACGACCCAGCCTTGGGTCATTCCAGGCCTGGATTGGGAATCCTGCAGTCATTCAGGCCACACATATATTTTTTTGAGCAGCTACTCCAGATCAAGGCGTGCACGGGGTGCTCCCCAGCACCTAACCACCATGGGAGCAAACCCATTATGGTGCCTGTCCCCGTGGAGCTGACAGTCTAATGGAAGCAGATATTAACCAGCCAGGAGAGGCCAGGGTGCTGTGGAGGTGTGTGATCAGAGGTCCTTATCTCCGGGGGAGAGGGAGGGTGTCTGGGGAGGCCCAGTTTCCTTTTAGAAGTGACAGATGAGGGGCGCCTGGGTGGCTCAGTCGGTTAAGCGTCCGACTTCAGCTCAGGTCACGATCTCGCCATCCGTGAGTTCGAGCCCCGCGTTGGGCTCTGGGCTGATGGCTCAGAGCCTGGAGCCTGCTTCCGATTCTGTGTCTCCCTCTCTCTCTGCCCCTCCCCCGTTCATGCTCTGTCTCTCTCTGTCTCAAAAATAAATAAACGTTAAAAAAAAATTAAATTAAAAAAAAAAAAACAAAAAAGAAGTGACAGATGAGCTGAGCCCTGAACTCAGTGGGAGCCCATCAATGGGCTAGGAAGTCCTCTGGAAAGAGGCTACAGCAAGTGCAAAGGGCCTGCGGTAGCACATTTGTAAGTCCAAAAGAAGGTTATTACACAGAGGGAGGGGGACAAGGATGCAAGAAGTAACCAAGGACGTGAAGCAGGCAGAGGCGAAATCACCTTGTTCACTTTAATGTGACATTTGCAAAAATGAAGGAATTGGAGTGGCGTATTTCAAGTCTCCGATAGCCGTTACCCCGAGGGAAGGTGTCTTAGAGGCCAAATGAGAGGAAGTGCCCTAGCAGGTCTATCGTTACCCCGAGGGAAGGTGTCTTAGAGGCCAAATGAGAGGAAGTGCCCTAGCAGGTGGGATTTGAGTCAGACTGCAAGGACTTCCTGGCCCAGAGGGGACCCTGGGGGGTTACTCTCTCACTCCACCTGCTGTGTGTGTGTCCCAGGTAGCAGAATGGGTGTTTGCACTCTCACTGTCTCCTGATGCCCTATCCTCGCTGCTTACTGAGCGGGGACAGCGAACAGCCCTGTAGGGGTGAGTCTGTTGTGGGAGAGGGACTGCCTGGGGTGGGGAGAAGGTTGCCCTGGAGTGTCTCCAGGCTGCTTGGGGAGGGGGACGTGGGGAAAGACAGGAGGGGAAGCCAGCAGCCACAGCAAGGGCAGGAGTTGGGGTGGGACAGGGAAGGAGAGTGGTCAGAAGGGGGCACCCCTGGGGGAACTGAGCCCTGGATTATGAGTCTCCTCCTTCTCCCGGAGGCACCTCAGGTCCCAGCTGCTTTACCTGCTGAAGTCCGCGACAGAATCGCCCTGGTGGTCACAGGTAGAACAGATCTGTTCTCCGCCACTCTTTCGGGAAGGCCTGTTGGCTGGTCTCCGTCTCCTCTCTCGACTGTAAGCTCCTTGAGGGCAGGGTCCACGTCTCCTCAGTGTCTGATCTCCCAGTGCCTGGTACAGTTAATACTCGCGGAATGAATGCAAGCACCCACGGGGAGCGCCTGGGTGGCTCAGTCGGTTGAGCATTGGACTCAATTTCAGTTTAGGTCGTGATCTCACTGTTCATGAGACGGAGCCCCGTTCTCACTCTCTCTCTCTCTGCCTTGCCCTCCCCTCTCTAAACAAACAAACAAATTAATTAATTAACTAACTTAAAAAAAAAAAAGGAACCCTGCAGCTGACTGCCTGAGCTCAAATCCTGCTTTCGCCACTGCCTAGCTCTGTGACCTTCAACAAATTACATACCACTCTGTGCCTCATTTGTCTCCGTCTGTAAAATGGCCGGGCTAACAGGTCCTAGGTTGATGCGAGCAGGAAGAGACCTGAGGCTTCTAGAACACCGCTTGGCGCACAGCGAGCGCTCCATCAATGCTAGTGATTGCTGGCTAGGAAGAAGACAAGAGACCTGAAAGAGGATGTATTCGGCTCTGGTCCCTAAGCCCCCTCCCCCCCCCCCAGCACAACGCCTTAGACCCAAGGGACCCACAACAGAACTCGCAGAACTGCCTGAAGGGGGCGCTCCCGGGGGCCTCTTGCGCTAAGCCCACCTGCGTCCGGTGCCAGGTCACTGAAGGCCCTCCACCTTCTACAGAGAAGTGCAGACCTGAACATCTGGGCTGACCGCCACTTGCCACACAGCGTCCTTGGGCAAGGCGCTTTCTTAATGTCCCCAAGCTTCTGCTTTTTCACTTGTATTACGGAGAATATTAAAAACCCATCTTGCCAGGGTTGTTGTGGGGATTGATTACCGTGCCCAGCACAAAATCCTCCTTCCCGCAGGTGGAGTGTAGGATCGGCCCCTCCCTCTAGCCCTGGCCCCTCCCCCCACCAGGTCTATTGCAGAGCTGGAGTCCCTGGTCCTGGATTCCTGGCCTCTCTGGCTGTGACACCAAAACCTGAGGCGAGAGTCACGCCCTCTTCAGCTCCCTGGAAGAGACCTATTGCAAGTCAGACACGAGAGTTTGAAAGACACAAGAGTTTGAATTAAGAAAAAAAAAAAAAAAAAGAGTCACACCCTCTTTGTGAAGGCCACCTGGAAAGCCCCGTACCTGGCCACCTGAATCAGGGTTCACCAGAGTCCCCTGTCCCCACAAGCTCTCTCTGCCAGATTGACTGACCGGAGAGTTCTAAGGTGAATCCCACGGGAGGAGGCTTGTCCAATCGCCCAACTGTGTTCATTGGCACAACAGGGGGGAAAGTTTAAGAGAGGCAGGATTGTGTCCGGAAAAGTTCCGTGTAGGGGGAACTGGGAGTTTCTAGATTTATTCCATAAAGGCGCCTTGCACGTGGCTCCTGTGAGTTTTGGTGCTCCCGTGGCTTGGCAGGCAGAGGTGGGCAGTAAGAACTCGCTTAGGCAGCACCAGAAAAGTTACCTGCCCACCCCACCCCCAGCCCCAGCCCCAGCCCCAGCAGTGAATCTGGAAATAGCTGAGAGGGCTGTTAATTACATCAGGATCAGGGTTTGAATCGGTACCTCCTTGGGGCATGTGACCCTGGGCAAGCCATTTGACCTCTCTGAGTGTCAATTTCCCCGTTGTGAAATGGGGATGATACTGGAGGGACTTGGTAGCGAGGAGATTCAACAACGGAGCAGACACAAACGAGGCACTAGGTAGAACCAATAATACAAATGTGGTCTCCGCCTTCCTGTTGCTTACAGGCCAGAAGGTGTGGGGTAATGGTTGAGACAACCAGGCTGGAAGACCACCTCCAGCGTTCCCCGGCTGGGTCAGCTCCACTCTTCCTGCCTTGATCTCCCTACAGCGAAAGGAGCGGTTTCACAGAGTGGTGAGGATCACACGAACTGACACATGGAAACATACTGACGGCATTAACCACAAGTTCTGGAAGCACACAAGTCAGTTTCAGGAGGAGCTTCAGGGGGCGCCTGGGTGGCTCAGTCATTTGAGCGCCTGACATGGGTGCAGGTCGTGATCTCACGGTTCGTGAGTTCGAGCCCCGCATCAGGCTGTCTGCTGTCCGCACAGAGCCTGCTTCCCGTCATTCTCTGTCTCCCTCTCTCTCTCTGCCCCCCCCCCCGCCACGCTTTCTCTCACTCTCAAAAATAAACAAACATTAAAAAACAAAAAAAAGAAGGAGCTCCAGAAGGAGCTCCAGGAGAGGCTGGACTTGCCCAGCAAATGGGGCAGGAGCGTACTTGAGGACAGAGGTCCCCAGGAAAGATCAGGTGTGCCGGAGTGCTGGAAGAAAGGGTGGGCAGTGAGGACAGAGGCATGAGCAGCAAGCCAGGGACAGAGTTGGGACACTAGAAGTCACTGTCGAGGGTTTTAAGCAGCTGTAAAGCATTCGTTCTCCTTTGTGTATGTGGAAACATGGCACACATCTGTCCGCTTCTTTCATGTACCCCCCAGCTCCCCCCCCTTCCCCCCCCCCCCCCCCCCCCCCCCCCCCCGACACAGGGTAATTCCTTGCTGACCCGCATTCCCTCTCTGGTTTCCAGCGCCATCGGATGCCACATCACACAGCGCCTTTGCATCTGCTGGCTCTCTTGGAGGAGTGGAGCAGGGGCGGGGTGGGGGTGGGGGAGGGGGGGCGGTTAGACCCAGGCAGCGCCTAATCTCTGCATCCACACATTTCCTTTGTGACCCCATGAGCCAGGTGTGCCTGGGTCTGAACCGGGGCAAATAATTTCCCCTGTTGTGAATATTCAACCGTAAGTGCAGCGACCTAGTACAGCGTCTGGTTCAGAGCACGTTCTCAGTATATACAAGTTTCAGCTCTCTGCTCTCAAAACAGAATCTTCTCTTCAACCATCCGGCTGCAGGGCAGTCGGAGGTAGGGGAGCAGGGGAGCGTGGCTAGGCACGGACTCTCGAAAGCGGGTTTTTTTATTTACAACATCACTTGCAAAGGGCGAACAGTTGGGTCCTTAAATCAGGGTTTATGGGGTAGGGGGAGTGGAAGAGTCTCTCTCCCGGCCATCCCCCGTAACCTGTAACGGGGGAAGGGTCCCAAGAGGCGAGGTGCTGGGACTCCGCGCGCGGAGGACAGAGCGACGCGCACGTGGGAGAGGAACTGCTTTCCCCGGGCTGGGTCAAGCCGTACCTACCGCCAGGCTTCGGAGAGAAGAAGGGAACGAGGGCTGGGCGTGGGGGTGCATTTCTGCAAAGCTCAGGGCTCAGCGCCCTGGAGGCACAGCCCTGACACTTCTGGGTGTACGGGCGGGGCTGCACGTAGACCCCCGCAGCCGCTCCAGCGAGGGTGTCCCCCACCCACGCTCCTCGGGAGGGACGCGCTCCGTCCCGCCTCCCCTGCCCTCTCCCCTGCCCTCTCCCCGCCCTGCGCGCAATCCCACCTTCGCTCCGGCTCCGGGAGCCTCCCGGGAAGCCGGGAGGCGTGGCCCGCGGGCGGCCCGCCCCTTTGATGTGCGCCGGCACCGCTGTGATTGGACAGTCGCTTGTGACGTGAGGGGACTGCGGTGGGCCCGGGTGCTGCGGCAGCCGCAGCGCCAGCCGCGGCTCGGGCTCCGGCTCCCGGGCATTTAAAGGGGACGCGGCGGCAGCCCGTGGGGGGGGGGGGGGGAGATGGGGGGCAGGTGGAGGGGACGGCCCAGACGCACATCATCCACGGCCCCTCGGGACTGGAGGGACTCGTGAGCCGGAGCCCAGAAATCCGGGGGTGGACAAGACACCGCGTCCCCTCCAATTCCCGTAAGCACCCCTTAGCCCATCCTGCGCCCAGATACCTCAGCTAGCCCCTCTCCCCCACTCTTTGCACTCCAAACTAAGCCGGGACAGACCTCTGCCGCCGCCGCTCCCCGCGTGAGTCCTGCGCTCCCGGAGGTATAGGGGAGGGCTGGGGTCCCAGTGCGGGGTGGGGGCTGTGTGGAGTTTGAGGGCGCTCCTTCACGCGTGTCAGTGGGGGGAGCCCCTGGAGCGGAGAAATGAGTCCTCCTTCTTCCTGCTACCCCGGGAACCTCGTGCCCGGGTAGCCCTCTGTCCCCTACTCGGGCAAAGCGAAGGAATCTGTGCCCCCCCCTTGCTCCCCGCCACCCACGAGCCCCCCTGGGCTCCCCGAGCTGCGCACCGCCCCCCCGCCCCGCATTGGAGCGAAGCACCCGCCAGCTGGGGGTGTGCCAGAGTGCCTGCTTTCCAGCCACCTCTAAAAATATCTCTCCCCCCACTCCACCGGCAGCTGCCACCTCCCTGTCCACTGAGGATCCCCTTCCAGCTTGTCCACCCAGGCAGGGTGAGCCCAGAGGAGGCTCCTGGTCTCAGCTTCTGCACCGACGCCGGGGCTACAGGTCATCACGCCAGCTAGTCAGAACAGTAAGCTCACAGCTCAAGGGGGTCTCCGGGGCGATAGGGGACGCTCTCTGGCTGCCGCTGTCCCAAGAGCCACCAGGGACTCCTAAGTTCTAATCCTGAATCTGACGCTGTGCGACCTCCAGGATGTTAGCTTGACCTCTCTGGGCCTCGGGTTTTTTCCTATTTGCTGCTGGTGGTAGCGAGAAGGAAGAGACCGTGGTGACGTTGGGAATACTGCCCGGGAAAGGGAGAAAACCTCAGCTTAGTTGTGACATCCAGTTCCTAGTGATTGATACCAGAAGGTTCGGTCTTGGGCAGGGGGCTTGTCACTATGATATCTCCAGGGTCCTCACTCCCCACCCCCATCCCTCTCCGGCACATTTCCTGGGGGAAACTGTCCCCGAAGCCTGTCCTGTGAGCTCCACCCATTCATTAAGAGGGGACTTTCAAACTTAGGGCCCATGCCAAAGAGGGGCCTGTTTCCCTGCCCCATCTGCCACCCCATTCCCACAAATGTCATCTATAAGCATTTGTTGTAAAAGGCAGGAGGGAGCAAGGAGGAATCCGGCGATCTGATACAGAATCGGGTAGGCAGGCGCCGCTTTTCGAGGGGACTAGAATGTGGACCCCCTGCCACCCTTAACGAAACCCCCTCTCTCCTCTCTCTGCTCTAGCCATCTGGAGAAGCTCAGAGACCCCGTCTCCCTTTTCTCTGAGGGACTCTTTTTGGTGACCACAAAAGAATTTGGTCACTTAGGACAAAGCTGCCAGAGGTGAGTTCGCTTTTTGAACGTCATGAGAATGAGATCCCAGGAGGGCCTGGGACCCTCTGCTTGCTGTGGGGGTAAGGGCTGGGGGTTGGGGGGGTGGCTGCCTGGCCCTGCTCAGCTTCCGGGGGAAGAAACCCAGGATGCCTGGCTTTCTGCTCTGGGGAACGAAAAGAAACGAAGGCAGTTCACCAAACAGTAAATATTCAACTCATTTTCCCTGAATAGATGAAATGTATCGTTTGCTCTGATGCATAAGTTTTGTACACAACTGAAAATCGGTAGAATATTCTACCAAATTTTTTTTTTTTTTTTTTGAAGAAAGAGAAACAAGGGGCAACCGACACAAGGAGACCCTTTTCTATGGGATGAAAGTTGCTCTCTGCTTGAGTGGCCTGTGTTCTCTTTGTATCTTTGTATTTCCCGCTCACTTGTCTCCCCGAGCCCGGCGCGGCACGTGTCTGTGTCTGACCCTGCTTGTTTCTACCACGGGAGGGGTATCCCTTGACCTTTCTCCTACAATGCACTAGGCCTGGGGACGGACACAGGATATCAGGCAGGCTTCTGGAAGGTTGGAACTCCCTCCAGATAGGGCCTGGGGACACCCCTCCCATCCTCCAAAACATGCCATTCCAACGTCCCCATGCCTCCCTCCCCTTCCCCCCCCCCCATCTTCTTGATCCCTCCCCCCAACTGCTTCCCTTTTTTGCCCCCTGCCCCATTCGGCTTCGGCTGCCTTTCCCAATTCCTAGATTAAAAGTTCTTAAGGGAAAGGCTGAGACCCACATCCATCCCTGTCATAAGGGCTCAGTGCACGTATGGTTCAGGAATGGGGGGGTGGGATTGGGGTGGCTCGAGGTGATACGGCCTGTCCCTCTGACCTGTGTCCTGTTGCTGGGATGTCCCAGTCTCTGTCTTGGGGGCAAGAGGTTCTCCCTGATGTTCTGGGATGATCTGGGGTGAGTGTCACCTTGACAAAGTCAGGGGTTTCCAGTGTCATCCGCTGTCACCACCAGAGGGCAGCAACCAGCCAGACACTTGTTCTTTTGCGCGGCTAGTCGTGGGTTCTCAATATTTTTCCAGATCTGGCCCAGCTTCTTCTAGTCGCTCATTCAACCCCAGGGGCAGAGCGGAGGGATGGGGCATGGGGAGGCAGTGGGAGCTGTAGGTGGCATCCTCTGTAGCCGAGTTGGTGAAACCCCCACAAAGCTAAACCGTGTCCCCAGAGCCACACAGCAAAGCCCCGCAGAAATTCCAAACTGACTCCCGGCCGATTGCCAAGCTCTGAAGGCACCAGGGAGGCCAGTCTCTGATCACCTGTGATGCCCAGGGGTCCTGTTGCCCCCACCCCCGGCCACCTGTGGTACAATGAGCCTGGTCACCTGCCCCTCCCCCTTTAAGGGCAGAGAGCACGCAAGGCTGTGGCCAGCAGTTCGTGAACCAGGCTCCCCGTGGAAACAGCACAGCCTGGGGCACGTTCACCTCAGACGCCAAGTTCTCGTTTCGCGATCTGTCTTTGCCACTTACAGTGAGTGACCTTTATGTCGGTTAACCTCTCTCTGGGTCTCCGATAGTGTCACCTTTAACCTCTCGAATGTTGCCGGGGGGGTTGTGAAGACGATGTCTCGCAAGGGCTTGGCCGCCTGGGAGAACTGTGTCTATTTGAGGGGTTTTTACGGAGCCCCTGGGGGTGGTTCATCCTCAGCAGAGGAGACGGAAGCAGGCCATCATTCATGGTGGAAACAAAGCTAGCTGCGGGCACCCTCCAACAGACCTTGTGTGGTTGTCAGGAGCTCTGGACGACGGCTGGAGGCCCCACAGAGTCCCTGCAGGCGGTGCCCAGGGTTATGTACCAACGATGAGTGGGTGTTTTCCAGTTGCTGGCCTCCGATGCCTGTCTAGGGTAAGTGGGTCCCTCTGGGGATTTCTCAGGATGAGGCCTCAGCCCCCTTCCCCTGCTGCGGTGGAAGCAGCCCTATCCAGCCCCTTTCTGGCCTATCCTCGTCTCTCCTGGGCCTCCACTAATCCCTGGAAATTTCCATCCCAGGTGTGGGGGCCTGAGGCTTTATTTACATCGTCAACTCCAGGGATCCGGGGCCCCTGAGACTCCCAGATGGAAGTCAGTGAGACCAGAGGGTGACCCCAGGGACGAGTTCAAAGGGACAGTTCTATTAGGGAGGCAGAGAGCTAGGTTCACATCCCAGCTCCGAAACTGAGACCTTGGACTTCTGTTTCACAAGGCGGGCCGGGCCAGAAGCATCACAGGAATATCAGAGAGCGACTTAGGAAGAAACCAGAAGGAAGAGTGGGCCCGTCTGGACTAACTGGGGTGGGAGGCCAGGCGGGAGAAAGGCAGCGTGGAGGATATTCTGAAGCTGCACGCGATTTGCTCTCTGCCACCCGGTCATGTACCGCGGCGGGCAGGCAAGGTGGCGGGGACAGGCCTCTGAGGGCTTCTGCGGTCTCCATCTGCTTGCCTTTCTTTGTGCCTCACACATGCCCTGTTGTCCCCTATCCTCTCCCATGTCCTCTGGAGGTGGGGGACGCTGGCCCGAGGCCCCCACTTCCTGGAGCCCCCATCCCCACTCTGTCTCCCTGTCCGGTCCGCCTCTAGGCTCCCCTGGCACGACCTCCTCCTAGCCTTCTCCTTCCCTGCCAGGCGCCCGCCCCCTTCCCCTTCCCCTCTGCCTTTTCAGCCACGCTGCTCTCTTTCCTCTCCCTCACCTGTCTCCCAGGTATGTCGCAGCCTGGCTCGGGAAGCTCCTACCTCCCCAGGCCCCACTGCTTCTCTTGGTGCCCACTTCCTTCGGACTCTGGCAGAAACCCCACTCGCTGACGTGTTCCTCCCAGGGAATTGGCAAGTGATTAGTGACGATGAGCTGTCAGCACAGGGCCCTAGAAACTCCCTGGAGAAGCAGTGTCCCATCCTTGGACCCCCGCTAGCCACAGCGCCCAGAGAGCCGTCCTGGGTCACCTCGCCGGCCTGGTTATTCCAAGAGCTAAACTTCAGTTCTCTGGCAGCCCTTAGCTCCTATGGAGGCTCAAGGACCTGGCATTCGCAATCCACATGCCTTGGATGATACCAACAGTGTTCCCTGGCGCCTGGCTCCTTATTGTCCACAGTCCCATCGAGGGGACACGGCCCAAAAAGGGAAGGAGGAGGCTGCTTCAGTGGGATGAGCGCCCAGCCTCCCTTGCCTGGTCAGGGAAGAAGGGTGCGGAGAGGACTCCACACCACCAACCGGGGTCCCTGGGAGCCTCCAGAACGGCCTCGTCCAGAAACCTCCCCAAAGGAGTGACCCGTTGGAAGCTGCTCTTCCCCTCTTTTAAGCTGACCCCGTTAAGTCTCAGTGGCCCCAGATGAGAGTAGCAGAGACAGGTGCCAAGGACGCCCTCCTGGGGTCCGGAGGAGGATGGTCTTCTGAGGCCAGACGCCCGGCACAGTTCGCAGAGAGGTGCCGACGGGGTGGGCAGGGAAGGCTGGGGAGAGGGCGGCGGCGTTGGGGACTCCGCCCAGCTTAACCAGCCTTGGGTCCTCCTCAGGTCTTGGATGTGCCAGCGCCTCTGGCCGTGGCCCGCTAACCAGCCTCTCCCCGGCCGGCTCGCGCCGCGCCCCCTCTCGCTTGCTCCCTCCTCCTCCTCCTCCTGCTCCTCTCCCCCCTGCTCCCAGGACGGCGGGATGGCGGCGCAGGGCGCGCCGCGCTTCCTCCTGACCTTCGACTTCGACGAGACGATCGTGGACGAAAACAGCGACGACTCGATCGTGCGCGCCGCGCCGGGCCAGCGGCTGCCCGAGAGCCTGCGGGCCACCTACCGCGAGGGTTTCTACAACGAATACATGCAGCGCGTCTTCCAGTACCTGGGCGAGCAGGGCGTGCGGCCGCGGGACCTGCGCGCCATCTACGAGGCCCTGCCCCTGTCGCCCGGCATGAGCGACCTGCTGCAGTTTGTGGCCAAGCAGGGCTCCTGCTTCGAGGTCATTCTCATCTCGGATGCCAACACCTTCGGCGTGGAGAGCGCGCTGCGCGCCGCCGGCCACCACGGCCTGTTCCGCCGCATCCTCAGCAACCCGTCGGGGCCCGACGCGCGGGGGCTGCTGGCGCTGCGGCCCTTCCACACGCACAGCTGCGCGCGCTGCCCCGCCAACATGTGCAAGCACAAGGTGCTCAGCGACTACCTGCGCGAGCGGGCCCACGACGGCGTGCACTTCGAGCGCCTCTTCTACGTGGGCGACGGCGCCAACGACTTCTGCCCCATGGGGCTGCTGGCGGGCGGCGACGTGGCCTTCCCGCGCCGCGGCTACCCCATGCACCGCCTGATCCAAGAGGCGCAGAAGGCCGAGCCCAGCGCCTTCCGCGCCGGCGTGGTGCCCTGGGAGACGGCCACCGACGTGCGCCTCCACCTCCAACAGGTGCTGAAGACGTGCTGAGGACCGCGGCCTGCAGGGGGCGCCCGGGCGGAGAAGGGGGCGGGGTGGGGGCGGGGAGATCGGGAAGTACAAAACCTAGTTTTCCTACTCCCTTTTCCCTTTCGCTTTGGTATGTCCCTCCGGGAATTTCGGGAACTCCGGGCTCGTCCATCTGGGGGCCGGGGGAGAGAGTTCGGAGCCGTCCCTATCTATGCAGTTAACCCGGCTCGGCCGCCCCCCGCCCCGACCCAGTTCCACTGCAATGTTAAATTCTGGAGTCGGGCCCCCCACCGGGGTGGTGCGCATGCCTGGAAGGCAGACGTGTTTTCCAAAAAGACCTCGCCCTCCGAACGGAGAGGCAGGGGTTCCCTGACGGGGTGGGGGAAAGGAACATCTCCCACTGCTTTCACTGCTGCCTTGGGCCGCGAAATCTTCCCTCTCCCCCAGTCTTCTGTCAAGGGGACCCCGGTCCCGAAATCCTCCCGGCCGCGCCGCAGTCCCGGCGGGGAGAGAGGAAGCCCTCTGCCGAGGGCCTCAGGCCTAGATCTCGCTTCACCTATTGCGTCCCCACACTACACCCTTTTTCCTTTTTGCCCCCCTTCCCGCGCCTGCCCTGCCAGCCTCCCCAAAGGGGTTAGAAAAAAAAAAAAAAAAAAGCCAGAGGGAACAGTCGCCTCCTGGTGGTGAAACGAGGTAGCGCACTGTCCGGCTCCGGTCCTTCCAGCCAGGGACCTCGCCGCGCGCGACGGTGTCTCCTCCTCTCACCCCAGCCTCGTCTATGCAGCAAAAGACCAGGGACTTTACCAAAGTCGCCCCGCGGGCTGAGCCCTCTGCGCCCCCCTCCTCCCGTATGGAACAGAAAGCCATGATGTTTTCAAGCAGAGCCAGCGAAAGCCAAGCCCCTCCTCCCTCTTTGGTGTTCTACCGCTATAAAGGAGGTGAAGGGCAAAGAGCTGACTGAGGTCTCTCGCGCCGGTGTCCGGAGGGTGAGGGTGAGGCGACCCCTGCTCCCAGAGAGCCCCACGTCAGCGGGGGAATTGGTCCCCACTCTGGGAAGAGCGCCCGGCTCGGGCAGCCCAACCCGAACAGTAACACAGCGAGCAACGGGCCAAAAAAGGAGATTCAGTCAATGCAGAGGGGGCACCAGGGGGCTGGCGTAGGGGCCACCTCACGAGGACGGAAGAGACGGGGACAGACTGCTGCCAGCGGCAGCAGAGTGGGGGCTCAGTAATGAGCAGGAGCCTTTAACTCCCTCCTCTCTGGCCCCCCAGCCCTGCGGGTCAATCACCAGGAGGTCATCAGAGTTTTATTCAAAGTTGGCACTCAGTGCTGCATGGAGGGGTGGGTCTTCTGTGGACAAGATCACCAAAGTCCTTGGCTTCCGGTTCTTTCCTGTCTGCGGCAGGCCTTCGGATACATCCCTTCTCTCCCCAGGACCCCTTCCCACCACCGAAAGGAGGGGGAAGGGGCGGGCACAGCTCACAGGTGGGCAGGCCGGGTCCCGCCTTGACTCTGGAGCTGACTTTGCACTGGAGCTCAAGAGGCTCGCAGCGCAGTGCTCCGGGCGGGAGCTCAGAAAGCCCCAGGTTGTCAGCAGCTGGGCTCCACGTAGTTCCCTGGGAAGAATCCAGTCCCCTCCGAGCTGACGCCCTCACACCAGCCATCGGAGTAGCGGCGTGTGATGCAGATGACGGTGCCCTTAGAGAAGGAGAGTTCGTTGTCCTTCTGGCGGGTGTATGGGTACAGCGTCACCACTGCAGGGCGGGAGGAGAGGGTGCCGTGAGATGCGCCTCTTGCCTTACCATGGGGGGTGCAGGGGCCCCTGGACGGGATTCCAGGCAACGTCTAGGGGAGGCGGCTGCAGGGAGTGGGATGGGGGCGGGGGGGGGGGGAGTGTCTTCTCCAAAACTCTTGGGACCCCTCCCCAGCCGGATTACTATTCAGTGCCGGGCCAGCTGCCTGTCTGTCCAGCTTGGTTCACCACTCCTGGGTGAACGTTCGGTCAGCTCATCAGAAAATAGGGTGTGTGTGTGTGTGTGTGTGTGTGTGTGTGTGTGTGTGTAGCAGGCTCACACCCTTGAAGATTCTAGAGTATTAGGGGTGGGGGGATCCCTAGTCCCGGGAGTCAGGTACCTTTCTCCAGGTATGCGGCAGGGACCCAGCTAGGCTCCTCTGGCCCGAAGCCTGGTGGGGGCAGATGTGGCAGTCCCAGCTCATGGACGTCCAGGGGTGGAGGAGGGGGCAGGTCCAGGGGCAGCTCTGGTGCTGGGAGGGGAAAGCAGAAAGCCTGCAAATATGCACCGGGAACCCCCTCCACTGGTCCCAGAAAACTTCACTGTTCGGAAGCAAGGCTCCAGGATCTACCCATCGGAGGTCGTCTTTCTGCAGCCTTCCACCACCACGGTCCCCCCCACCGGGTCTCTAGAATGCAGTCGGCGCTCAGCAAACACAAAAATACTGAGCAGTGTAGCTCTGCCACTGAGCTGGGTGACCCTGGGGCAAGCGACTTAATTTAACCTGTCAGCCCCGACTGCACCCGTTAAGTCAGAGTGTGAACAACCTCGTAGGGCTGTTAAGGTCAAGCGAGAAAATGGAGGGGAAGCTTGAACACAGAGCCCGGTAGAAAGCAGGCGCGGAGTTGAGGCGAGCCAATTCCAGGCAGAGGGATAGGGGTGGGGTGGGGTGTTGGGAGGTGAGAAGAGACCCCCCCCCCACCCCGCCCCCGACAGTGGAGCCAGGAGAGAGCGGGGCTCCTTACCCAGCAGGGGCAGGGACACTTCCTCCAGCGGAGGGGGCGGCAGGAAGACTTCCGTGGTGGCCGGTGGAGGAGGCGGAGCCACGGGGCTGGGGAGAGGTGGGGGTGGGGGTGCTGCCTGCCCCTTGGTCGCGGACACCCCACCCACACCTTCGGCGCTGCTGAAGTCCAGAGAAAGCGGGGCTCGGCTAGGTTGGGGGACACCTCCCCTAACAGCATCCCCCAGCTGGCCCCGCCCCTCCAGTCGTTAGCCCCGGGGCCTGTGATGAGAGTCCTCTGGACCCTAGTAGTCCCCCTGACAACCGGTAGGGGGCCCCCTCAACCCCCTCACTGGGACTTGTGGGGCTCACCCTGCAGAGGCCAGGGAAGAGGCAGACGAGGCGGCGGAGAGCTTGCCGTCGGGCACCACAGGGAGCTGCACCGGCTCCGGGATCCGCGGTGGCCTCCTGGCGGCGGAGGGGAGGGGTGCCGTCAGGGGAGCCGGGAAGGCTTCCGGGGCGAGCGGGGGTCGGGTACGGGGAGGAGGAGGGGGGCAGCTGGAGGAGGAGGAAGTTTGAGGATGGCGAGGCCTCACCCCAGGGTGGCGGAGGCGGGCGTCGCAGGCGCCTTGATGCTCTTTCGAGAGAGGGTCCCCGTCCGCGACAGCTGCGTGCTCAGATCCTGCGGGGGGGCGGGGGGGGGGAGGAGGGGAGGAGGAAGCAGGGGACAGGGCTGACGTCTATGGGAACCCCTCCCCAGTACCCTCCCTGGTCCCAGAAAGGAAATGAGGGAGAGGCACCGAGAACTGGGAGGGAGAGCGCATTCACAGCAAGTTCCCACTTCCACTTCCCAGCCCCCTCTCCCACCCCCTCACCCCCCCCCCCGCCCCCCACGCCCGGCTCGCTGTTGCCTGGGCCCCAGGCCTCTAGTCCGGGGCCGCAGGCCCGACGGAAGCCTGAGCAGACGCGGTCTGACGGCCACTTCCTCCACCCAGCCTAGCATCCGCACCTCGCACCTCGCTCCCCAAAGCATCTCCGTGGCCAGCTTGGTGGCCTCTAATTCTGATAGATCCTAACCCGGCAGGCGCGCGCGCGGGGCTCAGGAGGTGGGGTGGGGGCGGAGGGGACCATCACACTTAGCAATGTCCCACCCGTCATTTGGATGGGCCTGCAGAGCTGGCTTTGGGCAGCTCAGGACAGAGAGGGGCAGGGCGTTTAAAGTGCACACAGGGCAAGGGCGAGCCCACACGTTACTGGTGGGGTGTCGCCAAGTCCGCGGACCTGGGGAACGCTGCCCTCTGCTGTACTCCGCGAGGCACGAGACAAAAAGGACCCGAGCTGAGGCGCAAAGAAGGAATGGAAGCTGGACAATGAGGAGAGCTCACTGGTGGGGAGGCCTGGTGGCTGGAGGAGGGAGTGCCCTCTCGAGACCCCTTTTGGGGGAGACGGGCCGTTAAGGGTGTTAAGAGGTCCTTTAGATCCAGGGGAGCCTTAAGCTGGCCTGGCATGTTGACGAAATGGACCGTGTGTGTTCTCCCCCCTCCCAGGAGATGAGCTAAGCAGAAAATGTCAGTGGCCGTGCTCCCCTGGCTTCGCAGGTCCCCTCTGAGTGGCCACATCCCTGCCCCTTCCCACCCCCACAGCAGCCCCCGGGGTGAGTGCTCTGCACGGTGACCTCAAACCTCCAGACAGAGGAAGTTGCTGTTCTCTGTGTGTGGCTGGGGAACGATTCTCATGCACGCCCCTGACATCCTCCCTTCCCCTCTTCCCCTTCACACCCACCCAGCCCCCACGGAAGGGGGTTGCTCGGACCCCACCCTCAGCAGACCATCTGGGGACAGGGTTAAAGGCGGCCATGGAGGGAGGGGCCGGGAAGGAGGGGGAGGGGGCTCGGAGAGTAGGGGTCCATCTAAGGTGATGGCTGCAGAGAGTGAGGGGAAAAAAAGGGCTGCGGGTTGGGACAAGAACATGGTCGTGGAAGAGAACTGGGGGCCCGGGGAGAAGGGAGACACGGAACAGGAGAGGGTGGGTTGTGGGGAAGAGGAGGGGCCCTCTCTCTACCTTGATCCCATGGCCAATGTCATCCAGGCAGCCAAAGTTGAGAGGTCTCCGGTAGTAAGGCGTGAGGGGAGGGAGGCTGTCGGGGGCGATGACTTTCTGGCCAGGGGGCAGCCGCTGGACAGTGGCTAAGGTGCCGATCTCCCTTCGGGCCACCTTCTCCATATGCATACTCACCATCTGCCACGACAGGGGTTGAGGTGACAGAGGGGGGAGGTGGCCTCCTCCCCAGTGCCCTTCCTCTGAAGGGAGGAGGAGGCTAGACACTTGGGGTGGGGGTGGGGACCATGGGAGGCCGAGAGATCCAGAGAAAGAGTACATTTTCTCCCCCCCCCCCCCACCCAGGCCACGCAGCATTTGGGAAAAGAGTTGCCAGGGGAGGAAGGAGCCACTTTGGAGAGACTTCCTGCTGGAAGAGCATGAGGGTTATTATTAGCTGGGGCAGGATCCAGCGGAAAAGAGAAAACCCGGCATCCCTGCAGATGCTGGGAGGAGACCGGAGCCCCGGGTTGGCTCGGTAGCGGAGGTGGACGGTGTGGCCCACGTGGAGGGGGCGGAGAATCGAGGCTGTATCAGCTGACTCTCTTGGGGGGACGGATAAGTGAATTCGCTTCCTCTTGGAATGTTCTGTGGGGCAACTCACAGCATCCAGAGGGTGGGAACTCCGGTCCGCGGAGGGGGGGGGGGGAGGGGGAGAGGAAAAGACACACCCCGCCGCGAACACGTGGGTGATGGGCAAGCCAGGCTGATGTGCCAGTGGATCTGAGCGTGTTGTTGATGGGGCAATTCCTCCGCCAGGGATCCAGGAAGGAAGGAGGAGGGTGAGTGTGCTAGATGGGCGGGGGGCCACTGTCTCGTGGTGGCATTGTCTTCAGGGCTGAAGACGGCCTTGCCCAGCAAACACTTCGGGTCTAGGACAACTTAGCCCGTTACCACCCCGGGGTCGAGATGCAAACAAGGCCCCTCTTCCTCTTTCTTGTCCTGTACGGCCAACCGGGGTTGGTCAGGCCTGCTGCCTACGGCGCCGGCGAGAATTCAGAGCAGGAAAAGGCTCTGCCTTCAAGGAGTTCCTAGTCTGGGAGGGCGGCAAGGCCCAGCACAGAGACATAACCAGAGAGGAGGAGGCTCAAAATGCTTGGGAAGCGCCAGGCTTCTGTGGTGGAGGAAGGCATTTGGAGGAAGGCGAGAAAAAACATTCGCCAGAGGAAGTGGCCGAGCAGGGTGGGGCTGAAGAATGGGGGGCCGGTGCAAGAGGCCCTCCGAAACGCCCCTTACCTGGCCCAGCGTGTTCACACGGGCTTCGACCTGCCGCAGGGAGGCCGCCTGTAGGTCCAGCATCCGCAGAGTGTGTCCGGCCAGGTTGCCTACTTGATAGGCCACACTGGCCAGAGCCTGGGTGGTGAAGGCCATGGTCTCCTCCAGCGCCCTCCGCTTGTCTGTGGCCTGAAACACACACGGCCCCGGTCTGAGGCCAGCCCAAGGATTCCGCTGGATCCTTGGCTGGGCGGGTAGGGTGGGAGAGGGTGGAGGGAATGTGGGGGCTGAACTGGGAGAAAGCGGGAACGCTGGAGGTTTGCCGTGGTTTCCGTAAGAATGATGGTGTAGGAAGAGGGGCTCGGGGACATTAGGGGAGCGAACGTGCAGCCCTGAGGAATGGGTGCAAGGGGAGGGAAAGATATCCCTCCTGGAAGAGACGGGCTGAAGATGGACCCCACCACCTCCTGAGGACCTTTGGGGATAAAGGGGGAAATGGAGAAAGGAAAGGGGAGGCTAGTACTGGCTGGAAGAGACGGTCTCAAACTTAAGAAGCAACCAACTGACATCAGGCCCCACCCCAGACCTTCCTTTCTTTCTTTTTGAAAGAGAGAGAGAGACAGAATGTGAGAGACAGGGAGGGGCAGAGAGAGAGGGAGACACAGAATCCGAAGCAGCCTCCAGGCTCCGAGCTGTCAGCCCAGAGCCCGACGCGGGGCTCGAACCCACAAACCGTGAGATCATGACCTGAGCCGAAGTGGGAAGCTTAACCGACTGAGCCACCCGGGTGCCCCAATCCCAGCCGTTCTAACCAGAAGCCCTGGAAATGCGGTCAATGAGTCTGTGCCTTTAAAAGCTCCCCAGGTGACTCTCGGGTTTCTTGTTTTTCTCCAGTCCGCGGGGTGGTGTTTGGGAACCAGTGACCTAGTCCATTTTATAGACAAGGAAACTGAGGCCCAGAGACGAGTGACTTCATTCATTCATTCCCTCAGAGTATTGGGAACAATACACTGATAATCCGGTAAATCTAGACTTCCAACCATGGCCTATATAGGGCCCCACAGGGTGGGCTCTGCTTTTCTGTCCCCCATCATCCCTTGCCACCCCCTCTCACGCACCGCCCCCCTCCATGCACATTGGCCATTAGGTTCCTGTTCCTGATCAAGCTAAGATTGTTTCTACCTCAGGGCCTTTGCACTTACTGTACTTATTTCCAGGACCCTTGTTGTTAAGTCTCAGCTCCTTAGAGACATATTTTGTTACCACCTTAAGATTCTCCTAGCCTATTTCTGTATTGGCTCTCTTCCCTGTTTCCCCTGTAGCCTTTTCCTCATAGCACCTAGCACTGTCAGAAATGATTGATCTATTTACTTTATTACCTGGCTCCCCCTCCCATCCGCCCTCCCATACACTAACACGTAAGCACGGTGAAGGCAGAGAGCCTGTCTGTTTTATTCTGTACCCTACCCCGGAATAGTGCCCAACGCACAGACGAGATTTAATAAATACGCGTTTGTGAGTTAAGTAATGAATTGACTGTGACCCCAAACACTTTCTGGGCATCTCCTTAGTGCATGGCAGGCGCTGTGCCAGGTGCTGGCCGGAGTCATACTGCCAGTCAGCCGTGGAACGGTGGGCAGGGAATGGCCGAAGACAGAAGAGGGTTTTGCTTGTTTGTTTGTTTGTTTTGTCTTGCTTGTTTTGTTTTGTTTTCAGTGCCCAGTCAGACCACGGGCACTGGAGCAAAACTTCTCTGGTTACTTGGTTCCCCACGCAGCTTCCTCATCTCAGGTCAGATCATGACACTGCTGTGATTTAGCCTGTCCCCCTCTCTAGGGGGTAGAGGTGAGTCCAGGGCAAGTCTGGGCCAGGCCCGAGCACTGACGGACAAGGACGCACCATGCTGCCCCCTTGCTAAAGGCCCTTGCGTGCTCCTCAGGGCCCGACGGCGGAGAGAAGGCGTAGAACCCATTAGAGCAGGACGCCTCCGGGGTGGCCTGAGCCAGGCTGGAGTCAAAGGGCAGGCCCAGATCCTTGTGGGCGGCCCTTCCCTGCCTTTCTGTTCCAGCAGCTAGATACTCATTTGCCCAGAGTTTATACCTCATCAGCGTATGTAACCAAGAGCCTTGAAAAGGCGAAGAAATCAACCTGAAATCAACCTGGGGTGTTTAAACCAGAAAGGATAGCAGGTCTAGTTTCTAGTTCAAGACCTTTCTTTAACAGGTGAGGACACAAAGGCCCAGAATGGGGCAATGACGACTCCTCCTTGGTCCCCACCCAGATTCCTCCCCCCCAGGTCCCCTGCTAGGACCGATGTGTGGAACGGTTAGCCCAGATAGCACAGTGTCTGCTTGGGCCCAGCTCTGGGAGGCTGGGGCCTGGATACCTGCTGACCCCTGGTTTGGGCTTGGCCCACAGTCGGGCCTGGAGGTACGCAGGTGTGAGATCCACCTTCATGGCCCGCTGCTTATTCATGATGCAAATTACCTTGTCTGTAAACTCAGTGGACTCTGACCGAGAACTCTGCAGTTGACCCCAGCCTGCCCTCCCCCATTCCCCATGGGTTTCCTGACACCTGGTTGGGGCCTTGGGGCTGAGGGAGGGGGCGGTGGGGAGGCCCGAGGGCATGGGAACCAGGCCTGGTTTAAGAGCACTTCTGAGGGGCGCCTGGGTGGCTCAGTCGGTTGAGCGTCCGACTTCAGCTCAGGTCACGATCTCGCGGTCCGTGAGTTCGAGCCCCGCGTCAGGCTCTGGGCTGATGGCTCGGAGCCTGGAGCCTGCTTCCAATTCTGTGTCTCCCTCTCTCTCGGCCCCTCCCCCGTTCATGCTCTGTCTCTCTCTGTCTCAAAAATAAATAAATGTTAAAAAAAAAAAAAAAAGAGCAGTTCTGAGAAGTTGCCCAAGCCCCTCATAGGCATTTGCTCCCCAGACGGAGATGCTCAAAGAGGCCGGGTAAGGTAACCGAGGTCAACTAGTTAGTGAAGGAAGCAGGGGTCCGGGGTCTCTGACCTGGGTCAGGGCTCTCGATGCCCTTGGTATTTTTACAAGGGCCGCTTCACCTCGCTGGAATTGACTTTCATTATCTGCCTGTGCCTTTCATCGTTCCGATGAATGATGATGATGGCAGCAATGGTAATCGTTTCCATTTATCACCCCCCGCCCCCACTAAGGGCCAGGTGCCAGGCTACCTGCTTTGACCATGATCACAACTGAACCCGTGTGACCTTCCCGAAGAAAGGGGTGAGAATCAGAGGGTATCTTGCCACGGGTCCTGCCGGAGTTAGGAGTTAGTTCTAACTCCGCGGAGTTAGAAACCGGACTCAGGTCGGGGCGCCTGGGTGGCTCAGGCGGTTGAGCGCCCAACTTCAGCTCAGGGCATGATCTCGCGGTTGGTGAGTTCAAGCCCCGCGTCAGGCTCTGTGCTGACGGCTCAGAGCCTACTTCGGAGTCTGTGTCTCCCTCGCTCTCTGCCCCTCCCCCCACTCATGCCCTGTGTCTCTCTGTCTCTCAAAAATGAATAAACACTAAAAAAAGAAAAGAAAAAAATTGGGACTCGGGTCTCGGTGACCCCTAAATCCCCTGTGCGCGTGGTGAATAGAAGCGAGAACCCATCTGAAAGGGCCTGGGGGTGCACAGAGGCTACGGACAGAACTCCTTCTGCCCTCGTCCAGAAGAGAATGCCCTCCAGCACCACGAGAACCCAGCTGCCTTCCGAGCCACACGGTCCGTGTCCTCCACAAACGGGTCACTCAACATCTCCGCAAACCGATTATTTCTCAGGGTCGCACATTCACCTAGAGGTTTGGGGATGGGCTCTGGAGTCAGAGTTCTGGGTTCGCATCCGGATTCGGCCACCGGCTTGGAGACCTCGGGAAAGCGAGCTCGGCTTTCTGAGGCTCAGCCTCCTGGCTGTAAAGTGAGAGCCCCTCTTCCCTCTCAGGACGGGGGGGTGAGGACCCACAGAGGCCATGCGGGCCACATGCCTGCGCAAAGGAAGGGTGCAGAGCGTTTTAACTGCTATTATCATTGACCCTCTTTAATCTGCCATTTTCCCCTAAGCACTTGCTACTTTCATTTTTTTTTTTTTTTTCCAACACTTCGACCCCGCCGGGAGGTCCCCGGGCCTTCCAGTGCGAATGAGCTGGCTTTGCCTCATAGGGCATGTCAGGGAAGGGGAAAGGGGGAAAGGAGAGAGCCCGGTTTCAGAAGTCGGGAGGCCGAGGCCGAGCTCTGTCACATCCGAGCTGTGTGACCCTGGACAAATCACCTTGCCTCCCTGAGCTGCTGGCTCTTCACCTACGAAAGAGGAATGACGCTACTTGTCTCATAAGGTGCTTACGAGCATTAATGAAAACACAGAGGTGCTCAGTCATTGCCAAGTTTCCCTCGGCCCTCTTCCCTCGATCCACGAATCTACGTTGAGGGTCTCGGAACAACTATACAATGTAGGGAACTGTTCTAAAACGCCACGATGGTCATCTTTTGCCGGGAGACGGCTCCCAGCCATCACGTTGTCCTTCCCCTGCCTCTGCGTCAGACCCCGTCTCTTTAACCCAGCCTGGTCTTGAGGTCTGTCTCCTCTCACTCAGATACCGGGGAGAGGCTTCTCTCCCCGGTCTCTCTCAAGTTCACTGTTTGGAGAGTTCTGAGGTCTCACCTGGAGACAGCCTGCGAAAGGAAGGACGACGGCAGCATTTGCATGTGGACGCGGCTTTGGGCCTCTGGGTGCGAGCAGGACCCAGGAAGGAGATGAGTGGCCTGTCCTGGAGCGTCTCTGAGGCTCCCGAAGAGAGGAGGGACCTGGGGGGGGGGGGGGGCGGTGGGTGCGGGCTGGGTAGCACAGCACCAGGGCTGAAGTTTTGGGGGCCTGGAAAGAAGCCGGGGCCTGGGGTGGAGTATTTCCCAGCCGGGGCCCAGGACGCGCCAGCACCTGTCAGAATGGCTCCCGTGGTCCTGCCTTGGAGGTGGGCTCCGGGCCCCTCGGGGCCTGTGCCCCGTCTGCCTACCTGCACGTAGTTGTCCACGCAGTAATCGGCGACACGCAGCAGGGCGCTGTGGTTGCCCCGCAGGGCCTCCCGGCCCGTGGGGATCTCAAGTTCCTGCAGTTGCTGTAGCTCGGCCATGGCCCCCCAGCCTCTGGCTGGCTCCCCTGGGAGCCGGCCGGTTTTGCGCCTCACCCTGTGCTTGATTGGTCGCTCTCCCTTCCCCCCCCCCCCCCACCGCTTTTGGTTTCCTCTGCGTGAGAGACCCAAACCTGCTTGCAAAGGGCAGGCGGGCTCATTCCGGGACAAGAGGAAGTGAGTCCCTGTTCCCTGGGCCTGAGACTCTCTGCCCCCTGCCCAGAGGAAGGGGGAAGCCAGGGGCCCCTCTGGGAGCCCAGCCCCCCAATCCCTCCCAGCAGAGGAAGCCAAGGTCGGGGCGCTGTGATTGCTCCCTGGGCCTGGAGAGGAAACTGCTAGGCGGGTGGGGGGTGGGGGTGGGGTGGGAGACGGAGGAGGAAGGGGGCTGGCCTGCTCTGGGGGGATTGGGGAGTGGAGGTGGATTTTCCACTCATGGAAGGGGAGGAAAGGGCAGAGGGTGGGGGTTTCCTTGGGAAGCTCAGGGATGAGTCACCAAGGGCCTGGGGAGTGGAGGGTGGTGAGGCTATGGAGACCAGTCGCGCTGGGGGCCGTAGGGTGTTGAGCAACAGTGGAACACAGCCAGCACAAGAGGAGTCGGCTCAGACACGGGGAAGACACAGCCAGAGGCCCCCTGAGCACCGTTCCCAAGCCTCTGAAGGCTTATGTGTGAAGGAGACCTGGGGCCCATGCCCTGTGCCTGATGGAGGTAAGACGAGATGACGTGGGAGGGACTCCGATTAGACAACAGGAAGGAGTTGGCTTTGAGAAGCACCAGGTGTAAGATCCAGATTAGCCTGTGGATTTCAGGAAGCATCGGCGGACAGAGCAGCGAGCTGGTCTCAAGAGGTGCGTGCTTTCCATCCTGCGTGGACAGGGTGGTTGGACTGGAGGCCTGCAGGGCCCTGGCCTGCCCTTAAATTCTTAGCACTCGCAGCTGGGGGTGGGGCTCGGCGTCTGGAGCCGGTGGGGGGGGGAGTCAGGGTGGACTCCAGCCTCCTCCCAGCCCCTTGCAGCGTCCCTTGTGTCAACCCAGAGGGAGGAGAAGAAGAGGATCCCTTACTGGCCATATTGGTGTCTCCGGCATCTGCTTCTCGACAGGGTCCCTTTGTCGTGGGACAGGTGTCGGCCTGAGCCGGAGCTCAGGATCTACGAAACAGCATAGCCCTTAGGTGGTTCAGGAAGGAGGCCGAGAGAAATATCAGGATGTGGGCCCCGTGCTCAGCGATTGGAGAGGGAGACCCGCACTCAGGGCTCAGAGGGACACGTGAAGGCCAAGAAGCACGGACCCGGACGTTAGAGGTGGCCGTGGCCCCAAGTGCTGGCAGGCACAGCCTCCTAAGTGAGGAGTCTGTTGTTTGCAGTAAGCAAAGGAAGGACTGGACGAGCTGCAAGGAACTTGTGAGGTGTCATCGCAGGGCTCCAGGGGGAGACACCACCATTTCTTGGGTGAGGGACGTTAGGAGCTGGTCTAGGACTTGCTTCACCGAGAGGAAAAGGCTCAGAGGAGGCTCAGAGGGAGGGGAGGGGAGGGCTTGGGAGAGAAGACACGGGGAGGGGAGTGTGTTGGGCCGGAGGGTGAGGACTGGCTGTAAGCCAGGAGGGTCACTAAGGGACCAGGGTCGGTGCACGGGGCAGGGTATCTGCTCCAGGGGCAGTGAGGGCTTGGAGGCTCAGGCCAGTGGATGGGCTTAGAACCCTGAGCCCCTGATCAGCTTAGGCATCAGAGGTTTTGGCTTCCAGACCATCTGCTTTATCTGAAGACTTCCAGCTGATAAGCGGGGGAAGCTCAAACACCGTCTTGTCTGAGTCGGGGACTTGAAGTGCACATTCTTTCCGGGCAGGTGAGAGGGGCTGAGGTTGTGCTGGGCTGGGCTTTAGTCTTAGAATTATTCAAGTGAGGCACCTGGCAGGCCTTCCCGATGACCCTGTCGTGATGGTGCTGATTGTAGCAACTATCGTCATCATAATAAATGCGTTTACGATTCATTATGCGCCAGCCAGAGTGTTAAAAATATTTGAGATGCGTTTATTTTCCTAGGACGCGCAAAAATCATACAAGGAGGGGGGGTGCCATCATTATACCCATTTTGCAGATGGGGAGGGGGTGGGAGGGAGTCTAGGGTGTGAATACACAGGGCCTGAGGTGAGGGGCAGGGCAGGGCAGGGAAGAGGGCTCACGGGGACTGCGATCCCAGCTGCGAAATCCTTTCCAGGACCCAGGTGTCCCGGGGGGCAGGATGGCCCAGGAGCTCAGCGAGAAGGACCTGTTGAAGATGAACGTTGAACAGCTCAAGAAGGAAGTGAAGAACACAAGAGTTCCGGTAAGCCTCGTCTTCCCTCCCCTGCCCCTCTTCTCTTCTCCACCACAGCCCGGTCCTTTCGGAGCCGGGACCCCAGGAAGAAGGGACAGACGGTGGGGTGGATGGTGCAGGAGAGGTAGGACGCAGAGGGAGGCTGGGGGTCAGCCCCATGGGGGTGGCCAGGAGCGAGGCCCGCGGCCTGGCGGGCCTCCCCAGCTCCGGCCAGCGCCCCTCGGAGGCAAGAACTCACCCCCCCCCCCCAGCCCCTGCCTGTCCCTTTGGTCTTTTTCCTCTGCAGCCTCTGTCCCCACCCTGCCCAGGACCTGTTTTCTTGGACCGAGCGAATCATGGATCCCGACAGACAAACAAGGGCTCTAGGGCCACACTTTGTTTCCTCACAGATTTCCAAGACGGGAAAGGAAATCAAGGATTTTGTGGAGGCTGAAGCAGGAAATGACCCTCTTCTCAAAGGCGTCCCCGAGGACAAGAATCCCTTCAAGGAGAAAGGGGGTTGTGTGATAAGCTGACGGCCCTGGGGCCCCCTTGCCCTGAACGTCCGTCCCTCCTCAGCCCCACTCTCCACCAGGACGCGAGTGTCCCCGGACGCCCAGGGAGCCAGGCAGTTTTCACCGTCTCTGGGCCACAGCATGAGTAAAGACACCTGGCCGTGCACTTGGGGGTCCGTTCCCCAACCCCTTCGACTCTCCCCTCCTCCACCTGCTGGGTCACTGCTGGTCCCGCCTGGAGACCCTCTGAGGAGAGCCTCCTTGGCTCAGCAGCTGGCACCTTGTGCGGTGGGGGTCTGAAGAGCGTGCGACACCCTGAGACCCGAGACGGGAATCCTTAGAGACATTTACTCCTCCACAGGGCCGTCCTGTCTTCCCCTCCACTGTCTTCCGCAAACCGGCATTCCTATTCAGAGTAGTTTGGGTTGAGGGCCGGAGTAGGGGGTGGGGGGGGGGGGTCCTTCTTCTGCGTCGTGTGTCCGATCCCTTGGTCCTCCCCCTAGTCACTTTAGATCGCCCCAGAGGGGCCTGAGGACAAAAAGAGCTTGGCAACTCATGATGTCATGATTTCTTTCATATTCCTTTTTTTATGTTTACTTATTTATTTATTTTGGAGAGAGAGAGAACAAGCAAGGGAGGGGCAGAGAGACAGAGACAGAGACCCAGAATCCGAAGCAGGATCCAGGCCCCGAGCTGTCAGCCCAGAGCCCGATGCGGGGCTCGAACTCACGAACCTGTGAGATCACGGCCGGAGCGCAAAGTCGAACACTTAACCGACTTGAGCCACCCAGGCGCCCCTGTAGTTGAGATTCTTGAGTGTCTCTTCCGTGCTGGGCACGAGGGGGGAAGAATGACGACGCTCACGTGGCTCCTATTTTCACGGAGTTTAGCGGAGAAGGTGTGCAATTAGGTGCACCTGAGCGGGAGGGGACGTCAAGGGGTCAAGGGCGGTGTAGGGAGGAGCACAGCGCAGACACTCAGGCCTGTGGGCAAGGTCAGCGTGAACTGTTGCGGGCCGGTGGGCAGCAGGGCGGAACCGGGCAGACGGAGGCCCAAGAGGGAGAAGGGGGTCAAGCCTTCAAGAACCTTCTGCGAGCGCAGTCAAGAACTTTGTTCTTCACTCTCATTGCAGCAGAAGGCCTGCGAAGGCATTAAGCAGCCAAGGGACAGGAACTGACTCGCAGAAGGGAGGCTGGACCCCACGAAGGAGGATGCTGATTCCTGGGCCTTGTTAGCAAGGAGATTACGGTCTTAGGGAGCCACAGGCGGACTCACGTGATACAGGGCGCTCAGTGCAACGTGTGGGGGCAGCGGGGGGGATGGATGAGGGGACCCAGAGGAGGACAGCCTAATCCAGCTGAATGAGTGAGTTGCATCCTGGGAGGGAAAACAAGGAAAGGCCTCTAGAAGGAGGTGATAGCCTCATGATGTCATGGTTTATTTCATATTCTTTTTTTTTTTTTTATGTCTATTTATTTATTTTGGAGAGAGAGAACAAGCAAGGGAGGGGCAGAGAGAGAGAGAGAGAGAGACAGAGACAGAGACAGAGACACAGAATCCGAAGCAGGGTCCAGGGGGGAACAAGAGAGGGGCCTAGAGCTTTGGAGTTCACGGCTAGAGATGTGGGCTTGGAGGTGAGCAGAGGGGTCTTGGTGTAACCCACCTTCGTCTGCCGGGAGCGGGTTGGCGGGTGTTTGCAGTTAGAAGAAAACGTGTTTGGCAAGATTGAAGGCGGGAAAGCACGGAGACAGAGAGACAATGAAGGAGATGATCACTGGATCCGGGGCGTTGGCCGTCGTAGGTCTAGAGCGGGGAGATGGGGGTGAGGAGTTCTTTGGGTAAGATAAGGTTTTCAGGTCCTGACACCTCGCTGAGTGGTGGCCGAGGGAGAGGGAGCTGTCGAGGAGGACGAGTTCCTGGCTTGGGAGATGACCAGATATGACCGAACGGTCACCCACGGGAAAACAAACCCAGCGTAACACAGTGATCCCGCTGGGGCTGCCCGCTCTCTTAGCACCCAGGGCCTGCTGGTGAGGTCATGGCCGCTGGTCAGAATCCAGGACCTCCTGGGAAGGGTCCACTGCTTTCCCCAGGCCATCCTGAAAATTCCCTCCCGACCCCACCTCGCCATTCTGCGATTCAGCCTTGAATAAATTGAGCCACTCGCAACATATCCGGCCTGGGAGAAGGAAAAGAGGGACGAGAAAGGGCAAAGACGTAAATACGAGAATTCTTGGTGTTTTTTTTTTTAATTTTTTAAAAATGTTTACTTGTTTTGAGAGGGATAGAGAAAGCTCGAGCACGAGGCGGGGGGAGGGGCCGGGGAGGGGGCTGGGTAGAGAATCCCAAACAGACTCTGCACCGTCAGCGCGGAGCCCGATGTGGGGCCTGAACCCACACCTTGAACCCAACCAACCGTGAGAGCACGACTTGAGTCGAAACAAGAGTCAGACGCTTAACCGGCTGAGCCACCCAGGAGCCCCAAGAACTCTTCTTTTTTTAAGGCGGGGGGGAGGGTGAACACTCCAGAAGGTTCTAGCGGTAGGAAAGGAAAAGCAGGTGGGGGCTACGGCAATAGGGCCACAGGCCCTGTGGCTGTGGCTGCCTTCTCCCACCCGCCCGGTCCTTGGCTCTGCTACCGCCAGGCGGAATCTCACTGATTGGCGTCTTCGGTCGAGGGGGTGACTCTAACCGTTATTCCTGGGGCGTCTGAACCCCGGACGGGGCTCTGCACAAAGTAGCAGCTTCTCCTGCACACCTGCTCTCAGGGCACACTGCCCAGGTGCCCCGGGTGTGCTCTTGGCTCCTCCCACACCTGTCCGGTCCACCCCGAGGTGTGGGGGCAACCAGAAGATCCCTAAGCCATCCGCTCCGAGCCCCCCTTCTGTCTGTTTTCCCGGTGCCAGAAGGGGCCTCAAAGGGCCGAGGAGTTATCAGCCTCAAAGGAATTATTAGTTGGTGCCCTGGTGGCCGCATTCCTTCCCCGCATGCCCAAACCTTCACGAGGTCAGCGATGAGCATGATGATGAGCTGGGGGGGGGGGGAGGCCTGGGTGTCATCTAAGCCCCCCCGTCCCCGCCTCAGTCCCGTAGATCCGGGGGGTTCACACCCATGAGAGAAAAGCCCCGTGCGTCGTGACTGGTTCACTTCAGAGCGCAAGCAGCCGTCTTGTGACCGCCCCTCGTCTTTGCCAAGTGTCTCCCAGCTGGCACCAAGCCCGGGCTTCGCCGGACCCCTCCTTCGCTTTATAAAGCCGGCAGGGTCCAGAGGACGGACAGACGGACACACGGTGAGATCAGCAAATCCTGAGAGCATTCGCCCCTTGCCTGAGATTTACAGAACACTTGCACAGGTGGTACAGAAGGTTCCCGTGTCCCCCTCCCCCAGCTTCGCCTGATGTTAGCATCTTCCAGAGCCACGGCACGTGCAACACAGCCTCTATTCCTGCCTCTCTGGCTGCTTTGTTTCATGAGCCCCCGTCGGCCCAGGGGTCCCCCCGTCTGTGGGGTTATAAAGAGCCTCTTCTGCAGGGGCGGCCTTCTGGTAAATCTCATGCCACTTGAACTCAGTCTAAGTGGACCAACTACACGGCCCTCCCCAGATACCGTTGTCTTCAGTCCCTCCATTGGGCTCTAAGACCTTGATCATCGGACCAGAACCTTGATTGCTCCCCAGGAATCAGAGAGGAAGGAGTTTCCTTTCCCTGCTGATTTTTGGGCCACTCTGAGAAGGGCGGTTCCCAGAGAAAGGGGAACCACGGGGATCCAGGTACGCAGACCTGCTCAGGACCTGAATTGGGGGATCGGAGTAAGAACGGAGAGGAGGTGATGAATTGGAATGACACTCGGGAGGTAACGTTTTCAGGGCTTGGAGGTCGCTCGACTCCCAGCAGGACGGCAAGGTAACTTTCACGGCTGACGTCAAGTTTCTTTCTGGGATGACTGAGCGAGCGAATGGTGGGGTCACCAGTGGGAACGCCCTTCTCACCAAATGATTCTAGGTGATTCCCCTCGGCTTCTCCTCCCTCCCCTCGTACCCTGTTGAGAACCACTGGGAGGTGGCGGCTGATTCTATGGAAAGAGGAGGTGAGTCCGTGCAGGATGGCTGCGTGGGGCAGGATGGGAAGAGGCCAACGATGGAGCTTGGAGAACATCAGCGACTCAGGAGGAGGAAGGGCCATGAAAAGGACCAAGAAGGGAAGGCCAAGGTGCGAGGAGGCCAAGCACAGAGCGGGCCACTGAAGTTCTGATGACCCTGAGCAGTAAAATGACACCAAGTCAGGAAAAGGGAGGCAGAGAGGGGCTCGGACTCCTGATTTCCTGGTCAACGAATGTCAAGCTGAAGAATTCTTAAATTCTCTGTCTTCTTCCTTCCATAGTCCACGTTCACCAGAGACTCCCAGGGTGGGATCCCCAGGCCTTAGAAGCAGGGGGGGTGGGGTGGGGAGCAGAGTTTAACATAGGGTTCAAAATAGCACCCTCACCGTCCTCCTCCCTGTCCTCCTCCTCCTCCACCATCTTTGAGGTTAGAAGCTGGGGGAGGGGAGGTGACTCTGAAGTCGTTTCTCAGCATCCCCTGGGCCCCTCTGGCTTTGCTATTCCCTGGTTGGATTTCACTGACCTTTGTGTCCACATTTACTCCCCGGCCTGTTCCTTTTCATGTCACACTCTTGTCCTCTGTGTCTCCGCTCAGCTTTCAAGCACCCTGAGGGCAGAAGTCAAGTCTTTGCCTTTTGTATTCCCGGCACCCTGAACATCGCAGGCACACAACAATGGGTGTTAAATGACCGCGTGTGTCCCGGCATTTATAGACTTTCTGGGGGCCAGGCATTGTGAGAAGCGTTGGAGACACATCATGCCACATGTAAACCAATAGCCAAAGACAGTAATAAACCGATCGCCCTGGGAATCTAGCACAAGGGGGAGGCCAGGCTAGGCACAGGCCTGGCTTCCCTGGTGGCCCTGGTCTCTGCCCGCTCCTGGTCCCTCTGGTCAAGGACAACATACTACAGTCACTACCTTCTGAAAAACGCTGCCTCTGGGGGCCCTTCGTGGGAATAAAATCCTTGCAAAGGGCTCCTCAGACTGTCGGAGGAGAGAGAGGCTCCGAGAAGGAAATGGGGAGAGGCTCTCAGAAAATCTGGAAGGACAGAGGGGGCTGGGGCGGGGCTGGGGAGCTAGTGTTTTACTAAGCATAGGTTAAGAGCCATTAGTGAGTTGTGAAATCAAGACCCACTTTTAGAAACCTTCCCACACCTCCAGGTGACAAAGACCTTCGAACGCGCCCGGGAGACTACCACGCATGAGAAGCTCAGAATTTCTCAAGCCTGTTCCGTGGATGAACAGCTCAAATTGTTAGAAACTTCTTCCTCTTGTCCCTCTAACTTCCACCCGCACGTTCTCGTTCTCCGCCTCTGTTGCTACCCTCCAAGTTTTGTTTTCCTCCCCATATAAGCCTGTGTTCTTTGCTCAAGGATCTGAGCTTCCGGAATCCTCACTATTCTGATAGTCTTTCTAGCAGTTACTATTATAGAGCCTGTCTTGGCTCAGAAGCAGAGAAAAGGGCTTTTGCTTACTATTTTACTAGTTCTTGCCACACTGCTATGCAAAAGGCACCGTCGTCCCTTTTCCTTTACAAGTGAGGCTCCGAATCTTTTTTCCCAGATAATTGACACGTAATCGACATCTATGATTGTGTCCGTTTAAGGTGTACAACATCATGATTTGTTATCATTATGGATTGTGAGATGGCTACCTCAGTAAGCTTCATTAACACATCCATCACCTCACAGAGTTACAACTTCAGAGGATTTGAAATGCTTACGCAAATGCACTCAGCCAGTTAGTGGCAGGGGGAAATTCATCAACGTCTTCATGCAATGCCTAGAATTGAACCTGATCCTCTGAATGCCCTTGGGCTGGCTCAGTGGGGAGGATCGCTCTCGTGACTCCCCAAGCTCCCAGTCTGTGGACAGACTTTGGTATTTTTATTTATTTTCAATTTTTTTAACGTTTATTTATTATTGAGAGACAGAGAGACAGAGCATGAGCATGGGTGGGGGGGTGGGGGCAGAGAGAGGAGGAGACGGAATCGGAAGCAGGCTCCAGGCTCTGAGCTGTCAGCCGGCCCAGAGCCCGATGCGGGGCTCGAATCCACAAACCGAGAGATCATGACCCAAGCCGAAGTCTGACGCTTAACGGACTGAGCCACCCAGGCGCCCCTGTGGGCAAACTCTTGATCTCAGATTCCTCATCCGTGACCAGGGCAGAAACACGTCTCTAGATAAGTACTTTTTTGACTTTTTTTTTTTTTTAAGTTTGTTTATTTAGTGTGTGTGAGAGTGAAAGTTAGCAGGGGAGGGGCAGAGAGAGAGGGAGAGAATCCCAAGCAGGTGCCATGCTGTGAGCCCAGATCCCCACGCGGGGTTTGAGCTCACAAACCATGAACTCATAACCTGAGCCGAAATCAAATCAGACACTTTAACCTACTGAGCCACCCAGGTACCCCCCTTTTTTTTTTTTTTTTACTTTTTAAATGTCAAAATACAATACACATTCAGAACAATGAATAACTTATTGTGCATTTTAACAGATTTTTGTAGCGAACAGGCTGTGTAACCTCCGCCCAGGACAAGAAATAGAATAATACCAGTACCAGGGCACCTGGCTGACTCAGCTGGTAGAGCGTGTGACTCTTAATCTTGGGATCATAAGTTCAAGCCCCACACCGGGCATAGAGATTACTTAAAATAATAAAATAATAATAATAATACCAATAGCCCCAGAAGACTGTTGCTGGCCCCTTTTCAATCATGGCCCTCTCTCTTCCCCAGGGGTATCCTCACTTACGGGGGAATTTTTGCTTTGCTTAATCGTTTTCCCATCTAAGTTTGCAACTCTAAACAATATATGGTAGTTGTGTTTTACCTGTTTAGCACCTTTTTTTAATGGAGTCCTACGTGACTTATTCTTTTAGATCGGCCTTCTTTCGCTCCATACTTTTTTTTTTTTTAAAGACTCATCCGTTTTGTTGCTGGATAATATTCCATTGTACGGCCTGTCAATTACTTACCCATTCTACTGCCGGACATTGGCGTTCTTTCCAATTTTTGGCTATCATGTTGCCCAAACGCTCTTATACACGTTTCCAAGTATACAAATGTGCCCATTTCGGTGGAGGTATGTCCCAGACTGAAATTGCTCGATCACAGGATATTAGAGTATCTTCAGTGTCAGTAGCTAATGCCAAGTTAGTTTCTACCAGTTTACATTTCTCTGAGGGTTCACATTCCCTATCCTTACTAATATTCAGCATTGTCATTCGGGTGAGTGCGTAATGGTATCTCGTGGAGCTTTTAATCTGCATTTTCCTGATGATTAATGATGCTTTGCAGCTTTTCATATATATATATATATATATATATATATATATATATATATATTAGTATTTTGTTATTTTTTCATATGTTTTTCATATATATATTAGTGAAATTTTTTTTGGAAATTTTATATGAAAATTTTTTCATATATATATTAGTGAAATTTTTTTTCATATATTTTTCATATATATATGTATATATATATATATGTATATGTATATATATACATATATATATATGTATATATATTAGTATGTTGTTACTTTTTTTAAGATTTTATTTTTAAGTAATCTCTACACCCAACTTGGGGCTCCAGCTCACAACCCCAAGGTCAAGAGTTACATGCTTTACCGACTGAGCCAGCCAGGAGGCCCTATAACAGGTATTTTGGCTTTCCTTTTTTTTTTGTTTTTATTTATTTTTGAAGGAGAGAGAGAGAGAGACAGAGAGACAGGGCATGAGAGGGGGAGGAGCAGGGAGAGAGGGAGACACAGAATCTGAAGCAGGCTCCAGGCTCTGAGCTGTCAGCACAGAGCCCAATGTGGGGCTCAAACCCACGAACCGCGAGACCACGATCTGAGCCGAAGTCAGACACTTTACCAACTGAGCCACCCAGGTGCCCCTGGCTTTCCTTTTTTTGTGATGTGCCAGTTCAAGTATTTTGCTATTTTTCTATTAGGTTGTTTGTGTTTCTTCTTACCGATTTTTTTAAATTTTAATTTTATGCCCTTATTATGACAAGTTCTTTAAATAATTTAGATACAATTTCCTTGCCAGTTATGCATCACAAAGAGTCATACATGAGGGGGTCCTACAAGATCTCTTCTTATCCTGTGCTTTACCTTTTCAATTTCTTATTGGGGTCTTTTGACAGGGAGAACATAGAGCATCATATTAATATGGTGACATATATTAAGCTTTTAGAAATATTTGTGTCTTGTTTAAGAGGACTTTCCCTACCCTAAGGTTATGAAGATAGTCTTTGTTCTCTTCCAAAAGCTTTACTGCTTTTCCTCTCCCGTTAAACCTGGAATGTATTGATGTGTTTAGTGTAAGTTGGGAGGAATTTGATTTCATTATTTTTCCATGTGGACGCCCAATTCCCCCGGAATCATTTATTGAAACGTAGATTCTTTTCCCTGCTGCTCTGTTGTCCTACCTTTGTCTTGAATCACTTGTCCAAGTACGTGTGGGGCTGTATCTGGGCCCTTTATTCTGTTCCACTGGGATGCTTGTCTCTCCTGCACCTGTACCACGCTATCTGAATTCCTAGTTTATAGTTGATGATAGTAAGTTTTAATATCTGGTAGAGTAAGCCCTCCCACCTCTCATACCTAGATATTTCTGAGGCCGGGATCGCTCATACACACAAATCCATTCAAACGTTTATGCAGTGTGCGGGAGGGGTGGGGAGGAGAGGTGCTCAGGGCAGCGAGCAGGGCAAGGATCCTCTGTTTCCATGGCACCCTCCCAAGGGGCGGCCGCGGACAGCCACAGTGCCAATCACCCTGTAGGGAGATCACAAATGCGTCATTGGGCTCCGTCGTCTCTCATCCCAGAGGGCCACGCAGCTCTCAAAACCCAGATACAATTCGAAGCAGACAACACTCCAGGCGCGTCTCTTCCCTTCCATCCCGGAGGCACACCCTTTGCTGCAAATCCCGCGCGTCTGGCCGGCGCCCAAAATACCGATCCCGGACAGATTCGCCAATAGACGTGCTCAGTCCTGTTGGTTGAGGTTCTAACCGTCTGAGGGCGAAACACCCCATCCATATGGGGAGAAACCGCCGGCGGAGATCCTCTGACCCGCTGGCACGGCCTGATGAGCAAACACGGACAACTTCACTGCCTGAGTAACAGACAACCAATCAGACCCGCTTCACTCTGTGACCGACTCCCAGGCGGACTGGCCCCAAACACACACCCTACTTCCCAGCCCGTTACTGCTTCCCGCGTCCCTCGCCACCGCCCGGCATTTCATTCCAGGTTTACAAAGCAGTGATTGAGCGCACACTGCACATTAGCCGATAGGAAGAAGGATTCCCAGCAGCTTTGGCTGGGGGGGTGGGGGTGGGGTGTCCCCCTAGACCCACAGGTTGCCGCCCGAAGCAGGCTCCCAGGGTCCCTCGGGTTTCCCCGCCGTCCCCTCCAGGGTAAAGGCACATTCGGTCAACCACCACCACTTTTCCGCCCAGACTCTGACGCATGCGCACTGCGACCCTCAGGCCGGCAGTGAAACGAGAGGGGGAGGGACCCTAAACCGCGATCCCCTAGGTCACAGGGGTAGCGACCCCGCCCGAGGTGGCGGCCGCCGCCAGCAGTCCTCAAAACAGAAATTGCAAAACCAAAAGGTTTGGTGAGGTCCCACCGAGATTTGAACTCGGATCGCTGGATTCAAAGTCCAGAGTGCTAACCATTACACCATGGGACCTGCTGGCTGCTTTAGGCGGCCGGGAGGCTTCTCAAGCCACATGGCGCGCGGAGCTGCCTGCCGGGAGGGACGGCGGACGCCGGCTTCTCCCGGCCTGGGCGCTGGGCTCCGGGCCCGAGACCGCTCGGGCGGGCGGAAGCGGACCAGCAAGGGCTTCCGCGGCCCCCGACGTTGCGAGTCCCGCGATGTCATCTCTTGCCGCCGCTCTTCCTGCTCCTCGGCTCTCCTCCGGGGGTCCTGACGTGCGCCCCCGGGAAGCCGGAAGAACGGCGGGCTGGGGGGCGGAGAAGGCGGAGCGGGGCGGCTTCGGCCCCTGCCCCGAGCGGAAAGCCTGGCGCACGCTGCCTGGGCTGCGGGCTTGTTTATTTATTTATTTCCACGGGGCGCCCTCTGCCCGGGCCACGGTGGCCAAGCGGGGAGGGAAGCGGCCCGGCACGGGGCGGGACGGCGGTTCAAAGCCCGGGCGCGCACGCGAGCCCGGGGTTCCTACCGGAACTCGGGGGCGACGGCGGAACCCGGGATCAGGCGCTTCCGCGTCCTGCTCGGCGGGACCCCCGTGGGGGCGGCGGTGGTTCCTTTCAACCTGTGGATCTGGGGTCCGCGGGAGGCAGACTGGCTCCTGGGCTTTTTCGCGTCAACTTTTGAATAGCCTTTTAGAACCTTTGGCTCAGCGGTTTCACTTCTGTTAACTTTATCCTTAAAGGACTACTTTAAGACCGGTGCGGCGGAGTGTTCGGGGGTGTTCTCGGCGGTGATGTTCATCATGGGAAAGAGCAGAAGAGAAATGTCCGTCAGTTGAAAATCGGTTTAGTAGATATTGACAGCTTCTGTACGATGAATGCTGTGCAGGTATTGGGGGGATGCGTTTTTATTGCATTGACATCGTTTTGGTTTGTTGCATTATTTTGATTTGTTGTATTGACATGAAAAGAGCGACAGGCCTCAACAAACCCAACCCAAACAAAAATCTATTTACTAATTCGTGTGTAGAATGCCCACTTACATAGAAGCAGAAAAGCTGTGTCCGTGTGTGTGTGTGACAGACATTTGCCACTGATTGATTTGCCCTGTGTCATCTGACTGGGATCCAGCCTTGTGTGGGTCTGGCTGATAGCACGGCTGTGCTCCAAGACAGATACACTCGCTCTCCAGAGTGACAGTGAGTGTGTACTTAGCTTGCTCTGCTGGACTTAGAATCCAAAGGGACGGATGCCCAGAAACGGGGACGTTTTAGAACTTGGCCTGTAGCTGGCAGTTGCTGTGACACCCAGTGCCTCGGGGTCAGTGGTAGCAGCCATGCCCACTGGCCCCAGAAGTGGCGCCCGAGACAGACAGCCCAGGGTCCTGACCTTGGGGCCGTTCCTGGTTGCCTAGTTCCCCTTGGTTCTTGTCCATTTTCCTGAGTTTGCTTCTCTGATGCTAAGAGCTATCTGACTTCCTTCCAGCAAAGTACCTTTCCTGTGTAAGTCACCCAGAATCCTTTTGTGTTGCATTGGGTCAAAAATCTGCTGAGCCCAGATCCAAAAAGGTCTGCTGTTGACAGAGAGCCCTGGGGAATAAATTGATGAGGCTCTTTTCTCCTAGTTTACGATTTTCTGTATTCCTTGAACAAATATAACTCTTGTATATTGTCAGAAGAAACATTAAAGATCTTCCATTTTGAGGAACGAACCAAACTCCCGTTGAGTTTCTATGGTGAGATAAGGGTGTCTCTTTATTAGGCTGGAGCGACAGTATCGAATTGACTAAATATCAAAGGACTTTGGCATCTCTGGTTTCCCATCTATTTCCTTCTGTACCGGTGAACGTGTACTGGAATTAATTTTTCAAAAGCTACTATAGAAACCCTAAAGAGTTGCGATTATACCCTTTGGAAGTGGACAGGAGATGGTTCCTTCTGTCCGGCGGGAGGACTTCACCCTCCTCCTATTCCCTACTTCTTTTCCGCTTCCCTCCACCTCCTCAGCTTGAAAACTTTTACCAGCCAGACACCCTCGCTGAAATCCCCACTCGTGAATTCGTCAAGTGGCAGAAAAGCATCATCTCCCTTACAGCTTGTGTCATTACTTGCTGGGATGATAGGTACTTGTGTTCTGTGGCTCAGTCTCTCCCATGTTCCCTACCCCCCCCCCTTCCCCTGGGTTGGACTGTGAACTCTTTGGGGGGCAGGGTCCAGGACTTGCTGGTTTTTAAATGTGGCTAGTGCCATACCAAACACGTTCACAGAACCCCCTCGGGAGGGCCCAGGAGAACTGGGGAGGAAGAAGCTACATTTCCTTTAACATCACATTTGTTCTTTTTGAGACACCAGAGAAAACAGAGACGATATGTAATCTCCCTGCCCCAGCATAACTAGTTTCTTTTAACGTAAATGCATCATGCGTGACCCCCCAAACACGGCATCTCGTAAAGGCTTGGAGAATAGACTCTCTGTGTCCTTGCGCCCAGGATAGGTGACACCTGCCACGAATCCCCTACTTTGCCTTGGGAGCCCCAGCTATGTCAGACAAGCCGTTTAAGTGCCACCTCGTGCAAGGTGACCCGTGATGCCCTGAGTCTCTGAGCCTCCTGCCCAGCCCCCTGCTCTGGGCCTCGCGTTCCTGAGGCTCTGATGGGGCAATCTGGCTGCTTACTTTCTGTGAACAAAGCAGCATCCACATTTTATCCTTTTCTCGAATGTTTTCACTTTCTCTTTTTAAAATAATTACCTTATCATTTCAGATGTTAAAGGTAAAGCATTTCTATGGGGCGCCTGGGTGGCTCCGTCACTTAATCGTCTGACTCTTGGTTTTGGCTCAGGTCATGATCTCATGCTTTCGTGAGTTCGACCCCCATGTTGGACTCTGGGCTGACAGCGCGGAGCCTGCTTGGGATTTTCCCTCTCTCCTTCTCTCTCTGCCCCTCCCCCACTCACGCAGTCTCTGTCTCTGTCAAAATAAAGAAAGAAACTTAAAAAAAGAAAAGGTAGGGGCGCCTGGGTGGCTCAGTCAGTTAAGTGTCCGACTTTGGCTCAGGTCATCGTCGCATGGCTTGTGGGTTCGAGTCCCGCGTCGGGCTCTGTGCCGACATCTTGGAGCCTGGAGCCTGCTTCGGATCTGTGTCTCCCTCTCTCAACGTTCTCTCTCTCAAAAATAAACATTTAAAAACAATTCTTTTAATTTTAAAAAAGGTAAAGCATTTCTAATGGAAACTGTAGAAAAGGCAGTTAAAGTGGAAAGATTTTTAAATGTTTATGTATTTATTTTGAGAGAGAGAAGGCACACGGATGCGAGCGGGGTAGGGGCAGAGAGGGAGAGCGAGAATCCCAAGCAAGATCCCTGCTGTCAGCGCAGAGCCCAACGCGGGGCTGGATCGCAAGAACTGTGAAATCCTGACCTGAGGCGGAATCAAAAGTTTGATGCTTGGGGCGCCTGGGTGGCTCGGTGGGTTGAGCGGCCGACTTCAGCTCAGGTCATGATCTCGAGGTCCGTGAGTTCGAGCCCCGCGTTGGGCTCTGTGCTGACAGCTCAGAGCCTGGAGCCTGTTTCAGATTCTGTGTCTCCCTCTCTCTGACCCTCCCCCGTTCATACTCTGTCTCAAAAATAAATAAACGTTAAAAAAAAAAAATTTTTAAAAGTTCGATGCTTAACCACCTGAGCCACCCAGGCACCCCAAGTAGAAAGATACTTATTTATTTACTTATTTATTTATTTAAATTTAAATCCAAGTTAGTTAACATACAGAGTAATAACGATTTCAGCACCCTCTAGTTCCATCCACATTGTTGCAAATGGCAAGATTTCATTCTTTTTATGGCCGAATAATATTCCATTGTATATATACGCCACATTTTCTTTTTTTCTTTTTTTTTTTTTTTTTTTTACGTCTTCTTTATCCATTCATCCA
The DNA here is from genome assembly GCF_018350215.1 of Panthera leo. Classification (NCBI taxonomy): domain Eukaryota; kingdom Metazoa; phylum Chordata; class Mammalia; order Carnivora; family Felidae; genus Panthera; species Panthera leo. Next base: position 35,981,294 of record NC_056692.1, read on the forward strand.
TCAGTGAACATCTGGGCTCTTTCCATACTTTGGCCATTGTCGATAGCGCTGCTATAAACATGGGGGTGCATGTGTCCCTTCGAATCAGCACTCCTGTATCCTTCGGATAAATACCTCGCAGTGCGATTGCTGAGTCATAGGGTAGTTCTATTGTTGACTTTTTGAGGAGGCTCCATACTGTTTTCCAGAGCGGCTGCCCCAGCTTGCACTCCCACCAACAATGCAAAAGAGATCCTCTTTCTCCTCATCCTCGCCAACATCTGTCGTTGCCTGAGTTGTTAACGTGAGCCATTCTGACAGGTGCGAGGCGATATCTCATTGTGGTTTTGATTTGTATTTTCCCTGATGATGAGTGATGTTGAGCATCTTTTCATGTGTCTGTTAGTCATCTGGATGTCTTCTTTGGGAAAGTGTCTATTCATGTCTTTTGCCCATCTCTCCACTGGATTATTTGCTTTTTGAGTGTTGAGTTTGATAAATTCTTTATAGATCTTGGATACTAACCCTTGATCTGATATGTCAATTGCCAATATCTTCTCCCATTCTGCCGGTTGCCTTTTCGTTTTGCTGATTGTTTCCTTCGCCGTGCAGAAGCTTTTTATCTTGATGAGGTCCCAATAGTACATTTTTGCTTTTATTTTCCTTGCCTCTGGAGACATGCCAAGTAAGAAGTTGCTGCGGCCACGGTCAAAGAGGTTGTGGCCCGTTTTCTCCTCAAGGATTTTGATGGCTTCCTGCCTCCCCTGTAGGTCTTTCAACCATTTTGAGTTTATTTTTGTGTGTGTTACAAGAAAGTGGTCCGGCTTCGTTCTTCTGCATGTCGCCGTCCAGTTTCCCCAACACCATCTGTTGAAGAGACTGTCTTTTTTCCAGTGGATACTCTTTCCCGCTTTGTCAAAGATTAGTTGACCATACATTTGTGAGTCCATTTCTGGGTTCTCTATTCTTGTTCCATTGATCTGAGTATCTGTTTTTGTGTCAGTACCATACTGTCTTAATGATTACAGCTTTGTAATGCAGCTTGAAGTCCGGAATTGTGATGCCTCCGGCTTTGGTTTTCTTTTTTCTCTTTGCTTTGGCTATTCGGGGTCTTTTCTGGTTCCATACACATTTTAGGATTGTTCGTTCTAGACTCTGTGAAGATTGCGGGTGTTATTTTGATAAGGACGGCGAAAGATTTGAAAATAATTACAATTCCAACAAGCCCTTTTATTTATTTGTTTGTCTGTTTTTTATTTATTTTCTTTAGTAATCTCTCCATCCAATGTGGGGCTCAAACCCATAACCCCGAGATCAAGAGCCCCCACACTCTTCCAGCTGAGCCGACAAGCACCTTTGACATTGGATTTTTTTTCATTTTCTTTTTTAAAATGCATTTCTACATAATCTTCACTGTACAATTTCATGTTCCGCTTTTGCACTTAACATAATAATGACAGGTTACCTAAAAACCTTGTTTCTTCTTTCCTTCAAAAGCTTAAAATATTTACATGGGTAATACACGAGCACAATATAAAATTCAAAAGTAAATGCACAGATAAAACTTCTTCACTATAATTTTCTGCTCTCAGAGGCAACTTCTGATATTCTTCTGGAGACATTTTATTTATTTATTTATTTTCACTTTTATTTATTTTTGAGAGACAGAGCACAAGTGGGGAGGGGCATTGAGAGAGGGAGACACAGAATCCGCAGCGGGCTCCAGGCTCCAAGCGGTCAGCGCAGAGCCCGACGTGGGGCTTGAACTCACAAACCCATGAGATCATGACCTGAGCCAAAGTCTGACGCTTAACCGACTGAGCCACCCAGGTGCCCCTAAGATATTTTATTCTTATACAAATATACGTGAATATGCATACTTCTTTCCTTTTTTTTTTTTTTTAAAGTAAGTTCTGTGTCCAACGTGGGGCATGAACTCATGTCTCTGAGATCAAGTCATAAACTCTGCTGACTGAGCCAGCCAGACACCCCATACTCCTTTTCTTTTCTTTTTTTTTAATTTTTAATGTTTATTTTTGAGAGAGAGAGACAGAATGTGAGCGGGAGAGGGGCAGAGAGAGAGAGAGAAAGACACAGAATCTGAAGAGGCTCCAGGCTCTGAGCCATCAGCACAGTGCCCGACGCGGGGCTCTAACTCACAAGCTGTGAGATCATGACCTGAGCCGAAGTCGGACGCTCAACTGACTGAGCCACCCAGGCGCCCCTCCTTTTCTTTTGAGAAGTGGAAACGCTGTTCTGTACTCTGTTTTACTCATTTAGCACCACATCTTGAGGATTGTTCCATAATAGTATATAGGTCTAATTTTTTTAATGATATTTTATTGAGATATTATTTACATAAAGTAAAAGGCACAAACCTTAACTGAAGAGCGGAAGAGAAGGGGTAGAGACGGTGACCTCTGGAAGACTGGTGTGCCTGAAACTTGCTGGTGTCCGCAGCACAGACTATGTGCTTATCAAGAGTGTTGAGAATTGGAACTGGCAGGAAAAATCAGGATGTCAGTATCCGTTAGTGACTTCATGCGGTAGCTTTTAGGATGGCCCTGTAAAGGAAGACAAGTTTCAGGCTGAAGGCGCCCTGTTTTCAAGCAGGTGTAACATGTTTCTTTTGAGGGTGGCATACCATCCAAGCTTACTGGCAATCCTATAATTTGGAGCCTTGCAGGGCGGGGGAAAGCTAAATTCTCGACCCCGAGAGAAAGCACCAACAGAGACCAGAGACTTCGCAGGAGACCCGTTTGAGCAAAAGACCAGCCTAGTACATTGTGATGTTTGAAATATTTTCTGCTCACATGGGGCGCCTGGGTGGCTCAGTCGGTTAAGCATCCGACTTCGGCTCAGGTCATGATCTCGTGGTCCGTGAGTTCACGCCCCGTGTCAGGCTCTGTGCTGACAGCTCAGAGCCTGGAGCCTGTTTCAGATTCTGTGTCTCCCTCTCTCTCTGACCCTCCCCTGTTCATGCTGTCTCTCCCTGTCTCAAAAATAAAATAAACATTAAAAAAATTTTTTTAAATAAAAAAATTTTAAAAAATAAATATTTTCTGCTCACAAAGAGGAAACAGCTGGGGGCAAAGAGCAGATTATAGTCTCTCTGTACCTTAGACAGATGATTTTGAATAGCCTCAAGGCAGAAGCCATTTAACTGAGTGCCAGAGGATAAACGAAGCATAGAGACCTGTGGTTACCAGAACGAGTTTCCCCATCTCAAAGACTACATCTAGACAAGATGTCTGGAATCCACTAGAAATGACAGAAAATCTCTTATGTTTTACGGAGTAGCTAACAAGGTTTCACTGGCAATTTCCGTTTCCTTAAAAATCTGACTGATAACTGCTAATGAGTTTTACCTCCTGGGGCCAGTCCCAGGCAGGCGCACACCTGCCTAACAGGGAGTGGGCAGTTAAAGCTTTGACAGGCCACAGAAGGGTCACCCTGCCCAAGGACCTCAGACGGGGATATGGAAGATAATGGAAAAGGGGACTCCTACGAGAGGGAAGAACTTGGAGTTGCCAGATGGTCTGAACAGCCAGGGTTCAGACTCCCTGATCTCCCTCCCGATCATAGGACACCTGTGGTCTGCCCCATCTCTAGGCTTCAAGCTGTATATGAGACCATTCAAGACAAGTTTCAACTTGGGTCAAGTTTCTGGTGCTTGTCGGTAAAAGCATTCTAATAGATAATCCGGGTTTTTTTGTTGTTGTTGTTTTTTTTAAGTAGGATCCACTCCTAGCATGGGGCCCAACGAGAGGCCTGAATGGGGCCCAACACGGGGCTTGAACTCAACCCTGAGAACAAGACGTGAGCTGAGATCAAGAGTCAGATGCCTGACCAACTGAGCCACCCAGGTGGCCCTCTTAGAGAACCTTTTCGTAGTGGCTTATATATGGTTTTGGTCTATTAAAAATCAAAATCAGTTGGGGAGGGACCTTCCTAAGGGTGGAGGAGAGAGCTCCCAGCCCCATGTCGTTTACCCACGTGAAATGGACACACCCTCACAAACAAGCAAGTACCACGGTTGCCAACAAATTCCTCTTTTCTGAAAGTCATTACTGTAGCAATTTTCCTGAGCAAGGCGCTGGGAATCAGCGGATAGAGGGGAGACGGAGAGAGCAGGCTCGAGCTCCCCCTACAGGCCAACACGATTATTTGCACCAGCTTGCCCTGCCATTTGGTGTCTCGCAGAAGTATCCGGAAGGATTCCTTCACTACCTTTGCCCTCCTTCACCATCACTTCATTGTAAAGGACACTTCACTTTCTTTCACTGCCCTGGAAGGAGACTTGTGTCATTGCTTTGGTCCGGGCTGCTTGCTCGTGTCTGAAATTCAAGGCTCGAGGGAGGCCTGTGTGCCCATTAGTGTCTGTGACCCGATTTCTGCTTCCAAACCACCCAAGGAGAAGACTTTTCGTTTATGCTTTTCTGGTTTGAGAACAGGATGGTTGTATGATTCAGGACACTGTGGTTATAAGTAACAGGAGCCAACTCAAATTAGGTTAAGCAAAAAGGAAGAATTATAAGGGTATAGCGTTTCACAAAATCCCAGGGCAGGACTGTAGCCAGACCTCGGGAAAGAACCAGAAGGCTGGCAGGCGTCTCTCATTTCAGCTTCTCCTTGAGCACACGTTGCATTTTTTTTTTTTTTTTTTTTTTTTTTCTAGCTGCAGGCCGGCCTTCTCAGCCCCTCAGTCCACGCGGCGGAAGGGGCACGTCCGCAGCTCCTGCGTGCGTGACATCTGACGTCCGGCCACCCGGAGAGCCTTGCTTTGCGGGACCGATTCAAATTCCGAGAGACGCAGCCTGACCGGCCGTGGGTGCAGGAGCCTGATGGTCTTGGTCTGATACACTTTGACCAGGCTGTGGAGTCCCGCAGTCTCCGGGTAGTTGATCCGCCTGGAAAGTTGGCTCGCAGTTTAGGCAAACACCCTACAAGAGCTCCGTTTGAACTACTCTTCCCTGCTGGAGTAAACGGTTCCAGATCTTGGGACGGGGGCGGAAAAAATGTGCCCGGCTGGAACATACCCACGACAAGGACAGCATGTCAGAATAGTCCCCGCTGAAGGACGTTGCAGGACGCTCTCATTTCCGTGAAAGCACACAACTGTGTTTTCCTATAGCCTGAATGCAATATTTACTTAGGAAGGCAGACATTTTTCTGGAAGCAGGCCTGGGACAAATTAAATAGCTGTCTCAATATTTAAATATTGTAGGGGCCCCCCGGGTGGCTCAGTCGGTTAAGCATCCGACCCTTAGTTTCGGCTCAGGTCATGCGCTCACGGTTGGTGGGGCTGAGCCCCACGTCGGGCTCTGTGCTGACAGCTCGGAGCCTGGAGCCTGCCTCCGATTCTGTGTCTCCCTCTCTCTCTGGCCATCCCCTGCTCATGCTCTGTCTCACTCTCTCTCTCTCAAAAATAAATAAACATACTCAAAAAATAAATAAGCATTTAAAAAAAGAAAAAGTAGATAGATAATGAATATAATTCATAATTTATCATATATTTATGCCACATAATGTAACTTTCTTGCTTTTGTTTCCACAAATTATTGGAATTTGTGGAAATTCACTAATTATGTTTTTATAATCGACATTTTTCACGTGATTTGTAGCCAATGGCACTTTGGGCTTTTTGTTTGTTTTTTTTTTAATTTTTTTAATGTTTATGTTCGAGAGAGACAGAGACAGAGCACGAGCAGGGGAGGGGCAGAGAGAGAGGGAGACACAGAATCGGAAGCAGGCTCCAGGCTCTGAGCCGTCAGCACAGAGTCCGATGCGGGTCTTGAACCCACGAACTGTGAGATCACGACCTGAGCCAAAGCTGGACACATAACTGACCGAGCCACGCAGGCACCTCGGTTTTTTGTCTTGGTTTGTTTTTTTGCCAATGACAGTGCTAAACTGTCAACAAACTATATCCAATGGACCGAAGACAGCCTATATGGTCTAGTTTTGGCCCCACAGGCTCAGAATTGTTTTTATATTTTAAAGGGTTATGGAAAAAAAAAAATATGTGATAGAGACCTTAAGTGGCTCACAAAATCTAAAACAATTACCATCTTGTCCTTTGCAAAAATTTTGTCAACCCTTAATCCAAAGTATGCCCTGAGGTCTGGTCTGCGAGCTCTTTGCTACCTCTCTGCCTTGAGATAAGGAGGTTGCATCAGAATTAAAACCATCTAGATCCTTCGGCCCGTTGCTTTAGATGAGCTGATGCTTTCCGTGGCAAGACTTTCTCAACGAAGGACGCAGTGTGTTGACTACATTTTGACACATGCTCTTTAGGAATCTACAGACGTGCACACTGAGTCGCAATAATCCAAGGAATTGAAAAAATAAAAGATGATTGTGTCCAAACTGCAAGAAATTTACCCTAAGGGTAAACTGAAGCCAATGTTAACAATTTTTAAATTAAAATTATTTTTCATGTTTTGAAAATGAGTTTTCTCCTGAAATACTCAAAATTGGAGCACCTGGCTTGCTCAGTTGCTGGAGCATGTTGACTCGATCCCAGGGTTGTGGGTTTGGGCCCTGGGTGTGGAGATTGCTTTTAAAAAAAAAAGAGATCTTAAAAAAAAATTGTAAATGCTCAAAATGATCTATTAAGATTAAAAGGCAAAATCAAAATGATGATGGGCAAAAGCTCATTTAAAAACCCAATTTAGGGGCGCCTGGGTGGCTCAGTCGGTTAAGCGGCCGACTTCAGCTCAGGTCATGATCTCGCGGTCCGTGAGTTCGAGCCCCGCGTCGGGCTCTGTGCTGACAGCTCAGAGCCTGGAGCCTGTTTCGGATTCTGTGTCTCTCTCTCTCTCTGACCCTCCCCCATTCATGCTCTGTCTCTCTCTGTCACACAAATAAATAAACGTTAAAAAAAAAATAAAAAAATAAAAGAATTAAAGAGAGGGTGCCTGGGTAGCTCAGTCGGTTAAGCGTCTGACTTCAGCTCAGGTCATGATCTCGCAGTCTGAGGTTCAAGCCCCGCATCAGGCCCTGTGCTGACAGCTCAGAGCCTGGAGTCTGCTTCAGATTCTGTGTCTCCCTCTCTCTCTGCTCCTCCCCTGCTCACACTCTATCTCTCTCTCTCTCTCAAAATAAATAAACATTTAAAAAAAATTTTTTTTTAAACTAAAGAGTACAAATGGTTTATTCTTTTTAAATGTCCCAGAAGACACTACGTGCAGTTGTGAAAACTACGCTGATTTTTTTAGCGTTTTTAGAACCACGACTCTCCTGCTCTGTGTGGGATCTGAGAGGAAGAATTTAACAAATTAAACCATTCGTCTTTTTCTTTTACCTAAGCATTTTGCAGCTCAAGTCTTACCTGCATCCAAAGAACGGCCTCAGGCTTTCACTGGGCCCCCGGATGCAGCCGTCTTTTGAAGACATAAGGTGTGGAGAAGCATTTCCCCGGGGCCTGAATGCTGTTAGTCCCAGGAGTGAATATCGAGAGTAACAGAGCACTTGGTCCCAGTGACGGAGATGCCCAGATGTTCGTCAGCAAACACATGTGATATACAGGATTCTCTAAAGGTTCCAGATAGTGGCTTTTCTTGCCTGGTTCTAAAGGCAGGACTGGATGGGACAATCCAACATGGTCTTCCTATATATGTTATTGGAGGTCAAGTGCACGGACCAGCACCGAATGACTGTCCCTGTTAGTTAAAGCTGTCACAGCTTTTGCAATAGAATCTTTATGACCTACACAACGGGACGAGGTATGCGTTCAATTCTGGGTTTGGGAGAATTAAAAAAAAAAAAAAGATTGCCAGCGTATATCCATACCCAGGCAAGCCTGAATTAAACAAAATTAACCTGCCTTTCTTTATTGCAGGACTTCTCAGAGCCTACGCTAACGTGAATTAGCGAACTGACACGCTAATTCACGTGTGCTAATGTGGATCGCAACTTTCCAAGAGGGAGCTACGTCTTGCAGTATTTTTCAAAATCATCGGACCACCAAAACCTTTTTCATGACGTTTTATTCCCAGCCCACAGCCCCGTTTTCAGAAATCCTGAACCACCCTAGACGATCTTCCGCAGGAAAGAGTGGAAACCCTAACGGCAGGGCACTTGGGGAATCTGCTGACTCCTGAGATAACAGAAAAAGCCTTCCTCAACAACATGTGATGGCTCCTCTCTGCAGACGACGAGGGACTTGAGTGGTCAGCAGTTGGTGTCCAGTGCCCGGAAGTGCCATCACACTTACTCTGTTTACCACGGCACCTTGCTTAGCACGGGGTCGGAGTTCAATCCCTGGCATTCTGGAAATGTGTCCTTGCGGTGGTGAGTCTGATGCCAGGGAAACCTTTGTTCTGGCGGACGGTGGACTCCAGCGCTGTCCCCCCCCCCCCCACTGCTGCCTGAATCCCCTCGGCTTCCAGCCTCCTGACAAGCTCACTTCACAGAACCTTCCTCAGCTGCCCAGGCACTGGTCACCCTTCCTCCTCCGCTTCTCCAAACCTGGCTGCACGATTCCGCTTAGCGGACTCGACTGGACCAGGCTGCAGCCTCCTGAAGGCAAGGACCCTGCGTCATTCACATTATCGGAAACCCCACGGTGACAACAAATAAACATTTGTGGATGCCGGAAGTGGTGCCACTGACCATGATATAACTTCTACCGAATAACCCTCAAAACCCCAGCAGTCACCCTTTCAACCAAGGATACAACCCACAATGGACTCTTTTGCGTGAGGTCAAATGAGACGATGCGAGATGCTGTGTGTCCCTAACTGGTAACGCGTCCTACAAACAAATAATGACTGTTGTTGATGTGCCTCTATTGCCCTTGTCGGGGGTTGGTCCCTTTCTAACGACCCTTAGGCTCTGACGGGCATTTCTCGTCCCTGAGCCTGACCCATCTGCCCCACCCGCTGGCTTATTCTTTCCAACATCCGTCTTCTCAGGAGTCTATACTTGGGTATCCCCAGCACCAGTCCCGCTGTTCTGGGTCCCACGACGGGTACGTCTAGAGCATTCCTGATGCCCGGGCACCTTTATGTGGAGCACTGGAGATGGTTCTTGAAGTAATGGAGAGCCAGCTTGAACCGGATCTGGTTGTGGGTGTTGGTCCGGAACGTGCTGTACATCTTCTCCAGGTCCGCCACTGGAGAACGGGCCTGGTGACCTATGATCACTTCTGGGCACGACCCCACAAGCAAGCTCCCGAGCCCATCAATAAAGAACTCTGTGAAGAGAGGGAGAACATCAGCTAGAGAGACCCCAGGGCCATATCCCAGGGTCCGGGCAGGGGGGCGGGGCACAGTTTATACCCCTCAGGAGGTGGAGCCCATGCAAAGCCACCTGCCAGGCTGAAGAGTGCGAAGGAATTCATAAGCACGTTTCTCAGGGATGTGGCCAGAGACACAGAGAGACACAGAGAGACACAGATCAGCTTTCTGGCGGGACAGAACTATGAACTCCAGAACTGAGGGAGCAAGAGGGGAACGAGGGAGGGGACCGGCCTATAGGGGGAGGGCGTCTCACATGGGAGCAGCCGTTGGGGGATAAGAGGCAAAACGAGGGGGGAGAAGGGAGGCAAGAGAGACCTTGTCTGGGGGAAAAGGGAGAGAGGCCCAGCGTGGCAGGCAAGGACCACGATCGGTGGTGCATGTCCCTTGGAAAGAACAGACTCCTGAGGTCAAGTCCAGAGGCCAGAACCTTCCTCACCCTTCCAGCTCTTCCCCACCTGAGTGAGCCACTCGCCGCAGGCGGGGGTCGAAGCCAACTCTCTGCAGTCGCTCTGTGTGGGCCAGGAAGAAGTTGACCACGCCGCTGGTCACCACACAGCGGGGGAAGCCATCCAGGGGTCCGAAAGAGCCTGGCCTCCGGTGAAGACAGTCCCCATTCTGACTCCGCTCCAGCAACAGCTTAAACTGGAACACGTTCCCGAGCACACTGCCACCTACCTGACCCGTGGGCAGAGAGACACGCGTCAGAGAACGCAGACTTGATATTCAGGTTGCCTCTGCCAGGAAGCCTTCCTGGACTGAACCTCAGTCACTGATGAGGGAGCAAAAGGCAGGCTGAGGGCAAAGCAGAAGCTGACACCCCCCACCCCCCACCCCCACAGCCACGGTGGGATGTGCACGAGGTTCCTCAGGCACTCCTGCCCAAGAACAAAGGAGAGGCGAAAACAAATGGTTAATCGATAGAGATCACAGTCCTGCGGGACCTGAGTCCCCCTCAGTTTGCAACTCTGTTGATTTACAAGAAAAAAGTAATCTCAGAAACATAGAGAGTCAATTTCCTGGGACCCTCATGCCACCCTCCTCTCCAGAGGACAGAAACTCTCATATAACCAGTCGCTTCTCACACACTTATAACGCCTAAGGGTCCCCTCCTTGTGCTATAATAAAAACACATTTTTGCACCGAAGGTGTCTCAAGAATTCTTTCTTGGCCCATCGGCTCCAAACCCCAACACTCCAAACCACATCAGTTACCAGAATCACGCCTGGGGCGCCTGGCTTAAGCATCTGACTTCCGCTCAGGTCATGATCTCACCGTTACCGCGTTCGAGCCCCGCGTCGGGCTCTGGGCTGACAGCTCCGAGCCTGGAGCCTGTTTCAGATCCTGTGTCTCCCCGTCTCTCTGCCCCTCCCCTGCTTGCGCTCTGTCTCTCTCTCTCTCTCTCTCTCAAAAATAAATAAACATTTTTAGAAATGTAAAAAGATAAAAATAGAAACAAGGATCACACCTGTTCCGTATCTACCCTTCATACTATCCCTTGGATTCACTCTTTTTGCTGTCGCAACATGCCTTTCCACACACCAGCAAGGTCCGTTGATCTTTTCATTCCTTCCTTCTTAAAAAATGTTTATTTCGGGGAGAGAGAGAGAGAGAGAGGGAGACACAGGATCCGAAGCAGGCTCCAGGCTGACAGCAGATGAGCCTGATGCGGGGCTCGAACTCACAAAGCAGGAGATCACGACCTGAGCTGAAGTCGGACGCTTAGCCAAGCGAGCCACCCAGGCGCCCCTGACCTTTTCACTCCTGCTCACCCCAGGAAATCTCGCTGGTGGGAGCAGAAAGCACCATGTCCAAAGGGCAGACAAGTCTGCTCCGCTTACCCTACAGCAAGCTCGCTCTTTCCAGAAGGTAAGTCATTCCCTCCCGCGAGGCGGAGCAGCGCTTGGGTGCAGGCCCGCAGCAGCCTGCGTGCACAAGGGTCCCTTTGTGGAGTCACCACTGCCGGCCCTCTTGCAAGGGGCCTTGGGTCTCGAGCTGCCTCCCTTCCCCTGCTCTGCTCCTGCCCCCCCCCCCCATCCTGAGAGGAGAGAAGAATCACCACTTCTTTCCTTCTTCCTTCAGCAAATAGACCCTCTGAGCTTTAAGTGGGCTAAATTACAATACAGCCAGAGAGAGCAGGGGAGAGGGGCAGAGGGAAAGAGAGAATCCCAAGCAGACTCCACGCTCAGAGCAGCGCCTGACGCACGGCTCGATCTCACAACCCTGGGATCGTGACCTAAGCCAAATCGAGAGTCGGATGCTTAACTGACTAAGCCACCCAGGCGTCCCTTCTTTCTCCTTCTTCTTCCTCTTTTTTTTAACCTCAATAAGGCTACGTACGCTTTTAAAAACGTTGTACCCTTCACATTTTTTTTTTAATCATGTGTGACAGAAGGGCGCCTGGGGGGGCTCAGTCGGTGAAGCGGCCGACTTCGGCTCAGGTCGTGATCTCACGACCGTGAGATCCGTGAGATCCGTGAGATCACGGATCTCAGGTCCGTGAGTTCGAGCCCCGCGTCGGGCTCTGTGCGGACAGCTCAGAGCCCAGAGCCTGCTTCCGATTCTGTGTTTCCCCCCTCTCTTTGCCCCTCCTCCACTCAAGCTCAGACCCTCTCAAAAATAAACAAACAATAAAAGTGTTTACAAATAATAATAATAATACAATAAAACAAATCAATGGCGTGTGACAGCAACAGAGAGCACTGCTCTGTTTCCCCTCACACCGGTCCGGGGAGGAAGTTAGAAGTGACCCCATAAACACACCGTTTTAAAGATAGAACAAGGGTTAGGAGCGGAGCAGGGGTGGGGCGGGGGGGTCATTTACTCAAAGAAAAGTAAATATGGAGGCAGAGACGGAGGCCGCACACCTCCTGATCCCCGGTGTGGCGCTCTCAACCCGAGCTGTGCTGGCTTACCCATCTCCTGCATGAGCCCCTCGCCCTCCGGGGAGCCCTCCCTCCCCTGCCCCTACCTCTCTTCCCTCCCCTTCCCCTTCCCTCTCTTGGCTGTCTCTACAGATTGCAGTGGGGGGGGGGGGTGCGGGTAAAAAGCGGCATCTCAGCCTTACCACGTCCAGTTCCGTTTTCTCTAGGACATCCACCAGCACCTCAATCTTGGTCTTGTCATTGAAGAGAAAATCATCATCCACCCAGAGAACGTATTTGGTGGTGACCTGAGAGATGGCCAGGTTCCTACCGGCGAACCAGCCCTGCGGGTGGAATGAGGGGAGAGCAGAGGTTGCCGGCCCCGGGCGCGTGTTAGAATCCCCCGGGAGCTTGCTAAATTCCCAACAGCCAGGCTGCACCCCAAACGGGAGGAAGGACAGGGACTCCCTGAATCAGAGGTTGATATGAAGAAAAGGCCAGGAGGGGCGCCTGGGCGGCTCAGTCGGTGGAGCGTCCGACTTCGGCTCAGGGCGTGACCTCGCGGTCCGCGGGTTCGAGCCCCGCGTCGGGCTCTGGGCCGGCAGCTCGGAGCCTGGAGCCTGCTTCCGATTCTGTGTCTCCCTCTCTCTCTCTGACCCTCCCCCGTTCATGCTCTGTCTCTCTCTGTCTCAAAAAATAAATAAACGTTAAAAAAAAAAAAGAAAAGGCCAGGAAGCCCTTCGTTGGTCCCAGGGCCAATGTGGGGTGACCGGAGTCCTTTCTCGCCTGACTCTGTGACTCTCTTTCCACTTCCCCTCCTGGTGCCTGGAAAGTGTTGGAGGGTAGGACGCTATGGTATATATCATCCCCTTTTCTTTCTGTGTGTCCTTGCAGGAAAGGGTATGTGAAGGAGAGAGAAAGGGAGAGAGGGAGAGTGCCTCCAGCTTGGGTGGAATCATAGGGATCACGAGGTTCTCTGCTCTTGAATCTGCAGGTCAGGAATCCTTAGGACGTCCGACACCTCAAGTCACTTAGAAAGACTAATGTCCACACCAAGCGTGAGGAAAGACGGACTGATCACCTCGTTAGTGCAGAAAAGTAAGAGTGACCCGATTTCTCTGTGAAGGTAGAGTCAGCAACGGGGCTCAGAGAAGAGCCCCACCCCCTCCCCCCCAGAATCGGGCTTCCTTGGGAAGGCCACTCAGGCAGCCCCCTCCAGGGAAGAACTGACTCTGGGTCCCAGGACCCAGCTGCCTCCCCATCTGCCGGGGACACACCTTCCCAAAGGGCATGGTGTAATACTCCACATGGTCGTCCTTAATCTTCAGGGGCTCCTTGCTGTCATCGGCCACGATCACGGTCAAGTCTGGGTAGAACTCCCGAATGCTCCGGAGCATGGTCATGAGCTTGTGGGGACGGAGGAAAGTTTTGGTGGCGATGGTCACCAGGTCTCTGAGCTTCCTCTCTGGCCAAGAAAGGGTGGATGTCATGAACAGACACTTCTCCACAGAAGACATCCAGATGGCCAACCGACACATGAAAAAATGCTCAACTCCACTCATCCTCAGGGAAATACAAATCGAAACCACCATGAGATACCACCTGACACCTGTCAGAATGGCTCACATGAACGACTCAGGCAACAACAGTTGTTGGTGAGGATGCGGAGAGAGGGAATCTCTTTCGCACCGCTGGTGGGAATGCAAACTGGTGCGGCCACTCTGGAAAACAGTATGGAGGCTCCTCAAGAAGTTAAAAATAGAACCGCCCTACGACCCAGCAATTGCACTACTAGGCATTTATCCAAGGGATACAGGTGCTGTTTCGAAGGGACACGTGCCCCCCCCCATGTTTATAGCAGCACTATCGACGATAGCCAAAGTATGGAAAGAGCCCAAATGTCCATCGATGGATGGATGGATAAAGAAGATGTGGGATAGGGGCGCCTGGGTGGCTCAGTCGGCTAAGCGTCCGACTTCGGCTCAGGTCACGATCTCACTGTCCGTGGGTTCGAGCCCCGCGTCGGGCTCTGGGCTGACGGCTCAGAGCCTGGAGCCTATTTCAGATTCTGTGTCTCCCTCTCTCTGACCCTCCCCCGTTCATGCTCTGTCTCTCTCTGTCTCAAAAATAAATAAACGTTAAAAAAAAAAAAAAAAAAAGATGTGGGATATCTATACAATGGAGTATTACTTGCCAATCAAAAAGAATGACATCTTGCCATTTGCAGCCACGAGGATGGAACCGGAGGGTATCACGCTAAGCGAAATTAGTCAGAGAAAGACAAACATATGACTTCACTCATTTGAGGAACTTAAGATTAAAAAAAAAAAAAAAACCCAGATGAACATAAGGGAAGGGAAGCAAAAATATTATAAAAACACGCTGAAAGCCATCACCCCGCCCATGGCTTGTGGGCGACGGCTCCAGATCCCTACTGCAGCGCTCCTTCTCGGAATGACAGACGTCATCATTCCAGAAACCCCTTTTGTAAACACCTGTTGCACCATTACGTCAGCTCCCCTCGGGTCTGAGGGAGTGAGAGAAAAGTGAGCGGTGGAAAGGGTCAAGTAAATCGTGTTCAAGGGCCTGTCAAATGAAATCATTTCCTCCCTTTCCTTGGCCCACAAGACACCTCTGGTTCTTTTGTTCTGCGGGAAAGAGAGAACCCGGGGCACGAATTACTGTAGGATGTGGTCAAGGTAGGGGACTCCTGGCTAAGTTGGTGGCGTAGCTTTCTGTTCGAGATTCCTTAGTTTTCCCGATATAGAGCCATCATAAAGATACAAAGATATAGCCATGCTCCAAAGCACACGTTAGTTCCCAAGGAACAGAAATAAAAAGCAGTTGAGCGGGGCTGGAGCTGGGGCCTGCTGCATTCTGGAACCAGAAGCAGCGGCGGAGGCTGATTCTGAGGGATGACCCAATTAAGGTGTCTCATGGGACGTGCGGGTCCAGAGCCGGGCTTTTTTTTTTTTTTTTTTTTTTTAGTGTTTATTTATTTATTTTGTGCGTGTTGGGGGGAGGGGCACAGAGAGATGGGGAGGGAAAGAGTCATAAGTAGGCTCCGCGATGTCAGCACAGAGCCCAGTGGTGCACTCCATCCCACAAACGCTGAGATCACGACCTCAAATCGAGAGTCAGACGCTTGAGCGACTGAGCCACCCAGGCGCCCCCAGGGCCGGGCTTGTTGCTAGAAGCCACAGAATGGAGCTAAGTTGCACACCCTCCATCCCTCGCCACCTACTCCCTGCCAGGCAAGGAACCCCAGGACGGCTATCAGCCCTGCACACACGTCTGGGCCCAAACAGAAATGACGCCACCCCCCCCACCCCAGCCATGACCTGTGCCACGCCACCGTCAGGCCCAGAAACTGGCTCTTCCATAACCCCGATATCACCATGAGGCAGAGTCCGGAGAGGGAAGGGAGACAGAAAACAAAACAAGCAAGCAAAATCTCCTACTCAGGATGAGCTCACCCACAAAAATTACAAAACACCCAAAGAAAAATTAGGATGAACAACAGCCAATGAGTCCACCACGGATCGACCACATAGAGACGAACCCATTCCGGACAGACTGGCAATAACAGAGGAATCCAAAAACGATTTAAAATGAGAATGCTTAAAATTTTGAAGCAATATGGGGCACCTGGGTAGCTCAGTCAGTTAAGCGTCCAGCTTTGGCTCAGGTCATGATCTCGCGGTTCATGGGTTTGAGCCCCAAATCGGGCCCTGTGCTGACAGCTCAGAGCCTGGAGTCTGTTTCATAGTCTGTGTCTCCGTCTCGATCTGCCCCTCCCCCATTCATGCTTGCTCTCTCTCTCTCTCTTTCTCTCTCTCCCAAAAATGAACGTTAAAATTTTTTTTAATCTTTAATATTTTGTTCTTTTTTTTAATGTTTATTTATTTTTGAGACAGGGAGACACAGAGCATGAACGGGGGAGGGTCAGAGAGAGGGAGACACAGAATCTGAAGCAGGCTCCAGGCTCCGAGCTATCAGCACAGAGTCCGATGCGGGGCTTGAACTCATGGACTGTGAGATCATGACCTGAGCCGAAGTCGGACGCTTCACCGACGGAGCCACCCAGGTGCCCCATTTTTTTTTTTTAATCTTTGAAGCAAGAAATAACAGACTCACACGTATGAAAAAGAAAATATGAAATAAATCAGGCATAAGTGAAATGAAAATATTTGGATATGAAAACAACTCAAAATTATAGAAAATAAATGGTAAGAACCAAAAGAGGGACGTGACTTCCCATGTATTAGAATATTTTTAAAAGCAAAAGAGAATGCTATGAACAACTTTTATGACCCCAAATTGGTGATTTTATATCAAATGGATAATCCTATAGAAACACTTAAAAACGGACTCAATGTACATACAGATCAATAAGCACTAAAGACACAGGGTGTTGATATTTTAAAATTTCTCCTTTTTCTCTCGCTTCTTCCCACTCACATTCCTTCCCTTAACCCCCAAACACGTCCCCCGCAAACTTAGACCAAAGACAAAAAGAAAAAAAGAAAGAAAGGAAAAGAAAGAAAGAAAAGAAAAAAGACACAAGGACCAGACAAGCTAAAAGAAAAAAACTTCAAGGGACCTGTAATTCCTGTATTGTTACAATTCATTTCAGAAAATTAGTTTAAAAAAAAAAAAAGGAGAGCTACTCAACTCATTTTATGAGACTGTATAATATAGATAACAAAACCAGGCAAGGACATTACCAGAAAAGATAGTCTCAGTTTTGAACACAGGCGCAAGAATCCTAAACAAAATAGTAGCAAATTTAATTCAGCATTTGGTCAAATGGCACACTGCCATCCAAATGGGTTTGTTGCCGTGGATGGAACTGGAGGGTATTCGGCTGAGTGAAGTCAGAGAAAGACAGATGTCACATGTTTGCACCCATATGTGGAATTTGGGAAACTTAACGGAAGACCGTGGGGGAAGGGAAAGGGAAAAAGTTGTTTCAAACAGAGAGGGAGGGAGGCAAGCCATAAGAGACTCTTAAATACAGAGAACAAACTGAGGGTTGATGGGGGTGGGGGAGAGGGGAAAACGGGTGATGGGCACTGAGGAAGGCACTTGTTGGGATGAGCGCTGGCTGTTGTATGGAAGCAATAAATCATGAGAATCTACTCCCAAAGCCAAGAGCACAGTGTATGTTAGCTAACTTGAAAATAAATTATATTTTAAAACAAAAATGGGTTTGTTGCAGAGGCGCCTGGCTGGCTCAGTCTGTAGAGCATGTGATTCTTGGCCCAAGATCAAGAGTCCCACACTGGGCATCAAGATTACTTGAAATAAATAAATAGAATAAAGCAGTTTTAAAAAAATGGGTTTGTTGCAGAAACGTAAGGATATTCCGCTGCAGGAAATTAATCAGGGACTCCTGAGTCGCTCAGTCAGTTACGGGTCCAACTCTTGATTTCAGCTCAGGTCATGATCTCACAACCGTGAGATCGAGCCCCACGTTGGACTCCATGCTGGGTGTGGAGCCTGCTTAATATTCTCTCTCTCCCTCTCCAGCTCCCCCTCTCCCCCACTCACGTGCTCTCTCTCCCTCAAAGAAAGAAAGAAAGAAAGAGAAAGAGAAAGAAAGAAAAAAAAAAGAAAGAAAGAAAGAAAGAAAGAAAGAGAAAGAAAGAAAGAAAGAGAAAGAAAGAAAGAAAGAAAAGGAAGAAAGAAAGAAAGAGAAAAAAAGAAAATCACCCAATGTAAATCACTACATGAACCCAATTAAAGTAGAAAAATTATTTCAACGGATGCAGATAAATTATCTGATTAAAATCCAACACTCATCCATAATAAAAACTCTTAGTAAGAAAACAGAAAATAGAAGGTAGAAACAGAAAAAGCCTTGGCAATAGAAACAGAAGGAAATAACTTTCTTAGCCTGATACATTTACCACTCCCACACAGCAAACATTAATAGTGTAGCACTAGATTGCTCAGGAACAAGTCAAATCACCCTCTAGGACTCACTGCCACTATTCAACCCTATACCGGAAGTTTTTGCCAAATGGAGTAAGACAAGAAAAAAAAAAGTATAAGAATTAAAAGCAAAGGAAGGGACAAAAAAAAATCAGTACTTATCTAAGAGACTCTGTGTTTAAACACATCATCAATAAGAGGGCAGCAAAGATGCTTTTTATGAGTCCAACGTTCGAAAGTCACTGATGTCCTGGGGCTCAGTCAGTTAAACGTCCAACTCTTGATTTTGGCTCAGGTCGTGATCTCACGGTCACGGGATCGAGCCCCACGTCACAGTCTCTGCTGAGCATGGGGCCTCCTTAAGGTTCTCTCTCTCCCTCCCTCTGCCCATCTTCCCCGCTTGCGTGCTCTCTCTCTCTGTCTCTCAAAAAAAAAAAAAAAAAAAAAAAAAAACACTGCTGTCCTGTATACTAGCAACAACGAATCAAGAGGTAGAAGAAAAAGATCCAGGGACAGCCCGGGTGGCTCAGTGGGTTAAGCGTCCAACTTAGGCTCAGGTCATGATCTCGCGGTTCGTGGGTTCAAGCCCCGCGTCGGGCTCTGTGCTGACAGCCCGGAGCCTGGAGCCTGCTTCAGATTCTGTGTCTCCCTCTCTCTCTGCCCCTCCCTCACTCATACTCTCTCTCTCTCTCTCAAAAATAAATAAACATTAAAAAAATTTTTTTAAAGAAGAAAAAGATTGAATTCACAGTAACAATAAAAAACATAGAGCACCTAAGACTAAATCCAACAAAATGTGTGCAATTTCTTTACGAATAAAATTACAAAATAAATTAATTATTGAAGAGCTTATGAAGAGACTATCGCAGAAACCATAAGATGGAAAGGTACACCAGATTCGTGACTGAGAATATTCAACTTTACCAAGTTGCCAACTCATCTCTAAATCATCTATAAATTCTATGATATGCTAATCAAAATCTCAAGGGATTTTGGAGGAGCTTGATGAGAGGATCCTGAAATTCTAATGGAAAAGTCAAACACCAAGAAGAGTTAAGAAAATGGTGCAAACGAAGTACAGTCATCCTGAAGTATAGATTTAAAAAAAATTTTTTTTAATGTTTATTTATTTTTGAGACAGAGAGAGACAGAGAGGGGGCGGGTCAGAGAGAGAGGGAGACACAGAATCGGAAACAGGCTCCAGGCTCCGAGCTGTCAGTACAGAGCCGGACGCGGGGCTCGAACTCACAAACTGCGAGATCACTGGCCTGAGCCAAAGTCGGATGCTTAACTGACTAAGCCACCCAGGCGCCCCCTGAAGTATAGATTTTATCCCCACTAGATGTAAAACTTATTATACAGCTTACTGAAGTCTTACGGGATTGGCCCAAGGAGAAACAGACCAATGCAACCCAACAAAGCCAAGATTCAGACCCCTGCATATACGAAACTTGGTATGTGACAGACTAGTCACACAAGCCATGGAGGAGGAGGATAGATAGGCTCATTAATATATGGTGTGGGGACAATATGCTATTCATATACAAAAAAATCAGATCCCCAGCACATGTCACACATAAAAATAATTTGCGCGGGGATTAAATATCTACATGTGAAAAGCCAAACCTACAACTTTGAAAAAAAAAAAAAATACAGGAGAATATCGTTATGGCTTCAAGGTAGGGAAGAGTTTCTTGAGCAAAGCACAAAAAGCAAAAGCTAGAAAAAAAAATCACTTCTACTACATTAAAGGATACAACTTTCACATAACAAACGACGCCAGAAACAAAATCAAAAGACAAGCCGCAGGTTGACAAAAGGTCAGAATCTAGAACTTCATACCATAAGGTACGATAACTTTTATGAACAGCTCAAAACCACGCTCAATGCTCTATGCGTGTGCGCGCTCACACACATGCGGGTGGGAATAGAAATTTACATATGAAATGTACAAAAACCAGGAAAAGAAAGATGTATGTGATCATTTGTTAACAGAAGGGAGGGGGATAAGATTGTGGAAGTTTCTACCTAAAAATAACACCTTGTCTTCAAAGCAAACCTGAAGCCAAAAAACAAAAACAAATTATGTGACTTTCTTGTACTAATTCTCTTATTTTTGAGATAGTTGTGTTAGGCAAATATTTTAAATCCTTCTCCCTGGATATTTCATGCTATTACCCTTAAATAGTAATTCAGTTTGTATTTTGAATAGACTCTATTTGGATAGAGTAGACTTTGAATACATACATAATATATTCAAAAAATGCCAAGCGGTTCAAAATTCTGAATATATCGAACGTTATACCATGAAACAATTTCTTCCCATCTCTGTCCCCCAATGAGGAAACCAGGAGGCAACCAATGTTACCAACGTCTTGTTCGTTTTTCCTTAATCCAGCAATGAATGTAGATGCATTTTTTTTCTTCTCTTCCTTTTTACAGACATGGTAGCTTACCCTTCCCTCTCTTCTGTACCCGCCTATAACTCGGAAATCATTTTGTACCAGCATAAAAAAAAAAAAAATCTCCTCCTGTTTTCCCCCTTCCCTCCTTCAGAATGCCACTGCGTGGAATTTCATTATATGGATGGACCCCACTTGATCTAACCAATGCATCCCACTACTCAGGTTTTTGCTGCAATAAAGAACCTCAAACAAACGTCATTTCACACAGATATAAGTATAGCATGATAACTTCTAGAAGTGTCATTGCTGGCCCGAAGGGAGTACACATCCCAAATGTTGATAGATATTGCCAAACTACCTCCAGAAAGGCTATGCCAATTTACACCAGGCATAAGAATGCCTGCTCCCTGGGGCACCTGGATGGCGCAGTCCTTTAAGTGTCTGACTTCGGCTCAGGTCATGATCTCGCAGTTCGTGAGTTCGAGCCCCGCATCGGGCTCTGTGCTGACACCTCAGAGCCTGGAGCCTGCTTCGGATTCTGTGTCTCCCTCTCTCTCTGCCCCTCCCCCGCTCATACTCTGTTTCTCTCTCTCTCTCTCAAAAATAAATAAAGATTAAAAAATTTTTTCAAACAGTGCCTTCCCCCCACTCCTCCTCCAATCCTTTCTGATATGAATGTATTTCACATTTGTGCTTTTTTTTAAGCGTGGGACTGAGTACATATTTTAATGGCTGAAAGTATTGTTGGATTTAATCTGTAGCAAGCTGTGTATTTTTCCATCGGCTTAGTAGGCATTTTTTTCTTATTTTTTTAATTTTTTTTTCTTTTTTAAAATTTACATCGAAATTTATATCCAAATAGCATATAGTGCAACAATAATATCAGGAGTAGATTCCTTAGTGCCCCTTACCCATTTAGCCCATCCCCCCTCCCACACCCCCTCCAGGAACCCTCAGTTTGTTCTCCATATTTATGAGTCTCTTCTGTTTTGTCCCCCTCCCTGTTTTTATATGATTTTTGTTTCCCTTCCCTTATGTTCCTCTGTTTTGTCTCTTAAAGTCCTCATATGAGTGAAGTCATATGATTTTTGTCTTTCTCTGACTAATTTCACTTAGCATAATACCCTCCGGTTCCATCCACGTAGTTGCACATGGCAAGATTTCATTCTTTATGGTTGACAAGTAATACTCCATTGCATATATATACCACATCTTCTTTATCCATTCATCCATCGATGGACATTTGGGCTCTCTCCATACTTTGGCTATTGTGGATGGTGCTGCTATAAACATGGGGGGTCATGTGTCCCTTCGAAACAGCACCTGTATCCCTTGAATAAATGCCTAGTAGTGCAATTGCTGGGTCTTCGGGTAATTCTCTTTTTAGCTTTTTTGAGGAACCTCCATACTGTTTTCCAGAGTGGCTGCACCAGCTTGCATTCCCAAGTAGGTGTTTTTTTCAAACATTTATTTATTTAAGTAATCTCTGCACCCAGCCTGGGGCTCGAACTCCCAACCCCCAGAGTAAGAGACACACCCTCCACCGACTGAGCCAGCCGGGTGCCCTGGCTTATTAGGCGTTTTTATTGATTCACAGGCGCTTGCAAATAAAAGCACACCTTTGACTTTAATGCGTGCTGAAGATATATTTTTTTTCCCAATTTGTTCTTTGTCATTTGCCTTTGCCTTTGGTGGGTTTCTGCCATAAAAACATTGAACAATTTTGGGTATTTTACGTGGGTAGTCTTTCCTTTCTGGCCTTTGTGTTTTGTGACGTATAGAAAGGTCTTATACTCTAGGATTGCTTTTTTTTCACTCCATGGATTTTTTTTTTTTTTTTTTTTTTTTTGCTCTGGCACTTAAAAATATGCGATATTTGATCAATTTGGAATTTCTCTTGGTATGAGCTGTAGGACAGATTCAACTTTCTATCTTCCACTGTAGCTCCACAGCTGTCCCATGGGATTTCTTGGCTAATCCATCTTTTTTTGCCCTTTAATTTGAAAAGCTGCCTTCGTTACATGGTAGAATTCTAACATGGTCGTTTCTGGGTTTCCAGTTGGACTCCATTGACACATCTAGCCACGTTCTAGTACCATTCTGTTCTTGTTACTATTACTTATTAAGACGTTGTCATTCATTTTGTTTTTTTCAAAATAAGCCCAACCATATAATAAGTTAAATATGATTAAGCGGTATTAGGAGCGTGTGTCCTCGAATCCGCCCCCCACCCCACCCCCACCCCCACCAAGCAAAGCTTGTTTGTCAGGAATCCAATCAGAGCTGTTATTTTCATTGAATCTCCTCCTCCACCTCCTGGGGGACGGTGGGGGAGGGGGGGATCCCTTCCGAATGTCACCAAAAGCTCCACAGGATCCCACCCTGGAGCCCCGGGGGCAAGGGCCTCACCTGGTCCAGGGTCATACAACCTGGGGATGACAGAATGGCGGATGGTCACTGGAAATCTGGCGACTGAGGACTTGGACTCCAGACTCACTGGAGGGAGACAGAAGGGCAAGGTGGGCAGCACCGCGTCTGGGTCACTTTCCACGCTGCCCCAAGGAAGCCGATTTGAAGCCAGGTGAAGGCCCGGTAGAGAATGTCCCGCCTGGGATGAGACTGAGGACCCCATAACGTTGACAGCATTCTGGCACCTGACTTGCTCTGCGTCCCTGGGGCAACCTGCTGACTGCCCCCCCTTTTTTTTTTTCAATTAAGTTCTATGCCTCACACGGGGCTCGAACTCACGACCCACGAGGCCGAGAACAAGAATGGCATGCTTTATCGACTGAGCCACCCAGGCGCCCCCAAAGGGAAAACAGCGACTTGAATTCATCCGGAAAGAACCTGGGGCTGCCATCAGGGCGGCAAGGATTGTTCTCCCAGGGAATCCCTGGGGTGGGGGGTGGGGGGTGGGAGACAAAACCACTGCCCTTGGGACTGGGAGTTCCCCCACATCCCTCTTTCCTGTCAGTGCCCAGGACGAGATACCGATGCGCAGACTGCTTCCCTCCCCTCCCGCAGCTGAGAGCTACAGATAACGGGCAACAGGGCCCGATGGCTTCCAGGTACACAGCACGAATGATCCGTCCTCACAGAGAGGTACGTGTTCTTTCCTTCCAGTCATGCTGTGGGGTCAGTGGCAACATGGGGATAATATGGAATACAGTACTTGGGAAGGTGAGACATCCAGGGTTAGAAACAGGAGCAAGGCAAGCGTGCTAAATGCAGGCGGGCTTCCTGGAGGAGGAGGACTTTGAGAGGGTCCCGTGGCTGCTTTCCCGCTCCCTTCGCATTTTGCCCTCCAAGCACAGGCTCTCACCCACATCCACCCTGGGGTGCTGGTACACTGTGCTGGTGTATGTCAGGCGCTGGAGAACGAAATTCAAAAGCTTCCGGTTACTGGTCGAAACGGTCAGCTGCTTCTGGCCTCTGCCCTGCACCACACTGTCCGGGGTGTCAGCAAGGGTGTTCAGTGTCCCCAGAGACGCTGTCAGGGTGACCTAGGGTGGGTGAGGTAGAAGGACGCTGAATGCGAGGAAAGGCACATACCCGGGATGGCCAGCAGGGGGCAGGGCACAGGCGGGAAAGAGGAGGCGCTCCGGGGTGCTCCTGAAAGCTGGGGTCTGGCACCGCAGGCAGTTGTAACTTTACTCTCAGCAAAGTAGAATCAAGTCCTGGGGCCTGGAGTGTTCCAGGGCCACTGCTCTCTCATCCCTTGGCTATACCATTCTTCTAGATTTCTGCCTACTGCCGCGGGCTGCTTCTTTTGACTTTGGCTGCCTCTTCCTCCGTCTGACCTCCAAATGGAGTTTTTCAGGGTTCGGTTCTGTCCCCTTTTCTCTTCCTACTCAACACCTTCTAGAGGAGGCGGCTTTATGTATATATGTTTGAAAGTTTATTTATTTATTTTGAGAGGGAGAGAGAGAGCATGTGCCTGAGCGAGGGAGGGGCAGAGAAAGAGGGAGAGAGAGAGAATCCCAAGCAGGCTCCACACCGGTCAGCCACGGGGCTTGATCCCACAGACCCCGAGATCATGACCTGAACCAAAACGGAGAGTCATACACTGAACCAGCTGAGCCACCCAGGCGCCCCTAGAGGAGGCATCTTTAAATACCATTCATAGGCTGATGGCTTAAAAATGTAGGTCTCCAGGGGCTCCTGGGTGGCTCAGTCAGTTGAGGGTCTGACTTCGGCCTAGGTCATGATCTCACAGTCTGTGGGTTCGAGCCCCGCGTCAGGCTCTGTGCTGACAGCTCAGAGCCTGGAGCCTGCTTCGGATTCTGTGTCTCCCTCTCTCTCTGCCCCTCCCCTGCTCATGCTCTGTCTCTCTCTGTCACAAAAATAAATTTTAAAAAATTTAAAAAAAAAATTTTTTTTTAAATGGATGCCTCCAGCTCCCATCTCTCTGAGCCCTAACTGCCCGGCTGTTTGCTCTGCTAGGAAATTCCCCAGGCGACTAACTCAAAGTTAAGTCTTCGCGACCGAACTATTGATGTTTCTCTATCAACCTGTTTTCCACTCTCTCCCTGCTTCTCCCGGCCTCGTGAATGGCGCCTTCATCCATTCAACCGGTGACGTCCCTGATGGAGGTCACTGCTATTCTGAGTGAGTCCTGCCGGGTCTACCTTCAACACGTAGCTAGGACGGGTCCCCTTCTCTCCATCCCATTGCTACTCCCTAAAGCCCCTCTCCTCTCCTGCCTCCTCGTCCTCTGTGCATCCAGACGTCTTTTGTGAAAGGGACACTGGGTTATGTCACGTCTGCTGAGAACGCTTTGGTCAGCAGGCAGGTGTTTTCTGAGATCCCAACTAGAGGCACTGAGAGAAGAGCAGTGAATAAAACCAACTCCGCACCTTCCAGAAGCTTCTATTCTGGTGGGGGAGGTCGGCCACCAGTCTATCACGATGCATATAAAATAACTCAGGTACAGAAAGGCACCCTGAAGAAGATACGAGAGTACTGGGAAAGTGGCGGGGCGTGGCGTGGGGGGGGGGGGGGAGCGCTTTGCTGGGAGGGGGGCAGGCCATCGGGCACTGAGTAGTTTTGCAGATTTGCTCACTCATCACCCATTCCAACCTCTGGCATGCAGGGTGGGAAAACTCAAACTACATTTCCCAGACTCCTTTTCAAATTAGGGCTCTGGATGTCTTTTGCCTCCAACCCATCAGCTCTACGGGCAGGAGAGCTGGATTTGGAGCCGTGTTAAGCGGGCCACGGGAGGCTAAGGGCACAGAGCATCGGTCTTGCCGGAGCTCACCCTGACAGAGGCAACATGCACAGAAGCCATGGCCGTGGCCGTGGCCGTGGCCGCGGCTGTGGTCGCCACTTCCTCTTGAGGCGGAAGCAGCAGCATCTGTGATGGCCCAGGTCTTTAGAAGTCCTCCTCGGAGCTCCGGCCGCTGGAGTTCATGAAAATCATGCCTTCTGGAGGCACCCTTTCTCCTCTCCCCACCTGGGACTCATGTCAGATATTCAATCTGGATAAAGACTCTGTCAAAATCTGAGACCAGCCACCACTGGGGAAGCAGGGTGTGGACAGGAGGCCAAGTGCAAAACGGGGCTGGGAAGGGGACTTGCCTTATAGAAGGGGGCGTCTTGTCCTTCAAACTGAAGGCCTGGAAGACACAGATGAAAGGAGGGAAAAAAAAAAACACCAGTTGAGAGGGTGTCAAATGTTCCCTGACGCTCCTACCCTCCCGGTGGATCCTATACATCCTTCCAGAACCCCTTCAGTGTCCCCTCCTATCCAGGGCATCTGCCGAACACTCCTCTCTCCCTAGGGGTTGTGTTAGGGGGTGTCCCCCGTCCTCAAATTCCAGTGGTTCTAAAACCTCTGATGCCCACCCTCAGCACTGGACGGGGACTGTGAATTAATCCAGCACTTTCCAGGCATCTCTGTTACTGAAGGGAAGGCCGCAACGGATCATACTATATGTGAGGTTTCTAGAACAGTCAAATTCGCAGAGACAAGACATTCTACTGAATGGTGGCTGCCACGGGCAGTGGGGGGAAGGGACTTAAAATTAAATTGGGTACAGAGTTTCAGTGGGGGAAGATTAACAAGTTCCGGAGACGGATGACGGTGCCGGTTGCCGAACGATGAGAATGTAATGCCACAACCCCGCGTGCTTCAAAATGATGAATACGGTAAATTTTAGGATATGCACATTTTACAATAAAAAAAAGGAATCATCCGTGAAATTGGCAAAGTAACATCTACCTCACAGGGATGTGGTCCTGAACTAGAGACGTGTCTAGAAATCCCTCGTTGGAGGGGCGTTTTAACCAACATAAATATTCTTTTCAATATGCTGTCCCAGGAGGTGGGCTCATCTTGGCCTGTTCCCATGATTGACGGGACGCCAAAAAGCCAACGATGTCCTAAGAGCCCTTGAGGCACACAGATTTCTGTCCTCTTCTGTGTCATCTCGGGTCCCCTGGGAGGTCACCACCACTGAGGGTGATTCCCAGGGGCGGAAGCAGTGAGACCGACATTCAGCGAAATCACGCCAAGCTTCCTGCGTTGTGCTGAGCACACAGCAGGCACTCAATACACGACTGTCCCCTTCCACTCCCCAATTTTGCTTCAGAAGGGTTAAGAAAGTTGCCTGGCTCCTCTCCAGACGGAGACGTACCTACCTGGGAGGGGAACCGTGTGCAGGGGCATCACCTCTACCCCATGGACCGGGTACCCAAAGGGGAGGTTGGGCTGAGCCAGCAGTGGCGGTGAACGGGGCAACCCTTCTCTGCAGGGGACAGAACCGGAACCGTTAGCAGCCGCTCTGACATGTCTCCCCGGTCGGTTCTTTTTTTTTTTTTTTTAACGTTTATTTATTTTTGAGACAAAGAGAGATGGAGCATGAACAGGGGAGGGTCAGAGAGAGAGGGAGACACAGAATCCAAAACAGGCTCCAGGCTCTGAGCGATCAGCACAGAGCCCGACGCGGGGCTTGAACTCACGGACCGCGAGATCATGACCTGAGCCGAAATCAGACGCTTAACCGACTGCGCCACCCAGGCGCCCCCCCACCCCACCCTGGTCAGTTCTTAAAGTGGTACCTGTGTCCAGAGCTTTGTGCTGCCAGGGGGAGAAAGCGGATTGCCCTGTGCACCCCTCCGTCCCCTCCCTCCTTTATTCCTGCCCTTCCCTCCAGCCTTGAATCCCACAAAGGAATTGAGGCAGTTTACAACAAGGCACATGCGAAATCCAAATCACAACCAGCGAAAAAGAAGAAACAAAATAATCAGAGCATATGGGCCAACCCAGCTGCGGTAGCCCAATGCCAGGGTCACTTCCTGGTAGCCAGGGTACAAACGGGTGGCCAGTCAGGACTCTGGTCTTATTATCAAAAAGACAAAAGCAAACAACTCCCGAGGTGAATACACTTCTTCCTGGCACTGAACTCACAAAGAAGATATATCGTAAGAAACGTGATTCGTTGCCTTGATATTTTCAGAGCAAACACAGTGACAGTTTTCATATGGTTTTGTTGTTGCAACAACCTCAGTCAAGGGCAAGCGCGGAAGAATCCAGTGAGATTGAGTCTTTGAGGCACTAAGGGAATCTGGTTGAAACGCAGCCTTTTAGGGATCCAGTGTGGCCAAGCGTATCACTTAGATCACCTGGAAGAAAGATCAGACGACTGTAGCGAGTATTTATGACGATACAAAAGAGAGAAAATTTTAAAATGGAAAATGATATAAATAGGCAACTAGCAGAAGAGACACTACAAATGGCGAATACATATATGAAACGTGCTCTGCTTCAAAATTAATCGGGGAAATGCAGCTTCTAAAACAATGACCTAGGGGCCCCTGGCCGGCTCACTCAGCAGAGTATGCAGCTCTTGATCTCAGGGTTGTGAGTTCGAGCCCCGCGGTGGGAGTACCGATTACTTAAAACAAAAAAAACCAGGGGTGCTGGGACGCCTGGGTGGCTCAGTCGGTTGAGCGTCCGACTTCGGCTCAGGTCATGATCTCGCAGTTCGTGGGTTCGAGCCCCGCAACAGGCTCTGTGCTGACAGCTCAGAGCCTAGAGCCCGCTTCCGAGTCTGTGTTTCCCTCTCTCTCTCTCTCCCCCTCCCTCCCCTGTTCACACTCTGTGTGTCTCTCTCTCTCAAAAATAAACAGAAAAAAAAAAATTTTTTTTAAGCAGAGGTGCCCAGGTGGCTCAGTCGGTTAAGCGTCCAGCTTCATCTCAGGTCATGAATTCAGGGCTCATGGGTTCGAGCCCCACAATGGGGGCTGTCAGCGCAGAGCCTGATGCGGGGCTCAAACTCGCAAACCATGAGCTCGTGACCCGGGCCAAAATCAAGAGTCCAACACTTAACCCCCTGAGCCACCCAAGTGCCCCCCCATGCACCATTTTCTAATTGAAGTATAACACAGCGCTAACCAGACTCAAATGAACCCGAGATCTTAGCCAATATTAAGCTCCACCAATAATTTCAAGGATACAGGGACGCCTGGGTGGCTCAGTCGGTTAAGTGACAGACTCTGGATTTCAGCTCATGTCATGATCTCACGGTTGGTGAGATCAAGCCCCCGGGCAGGGCTCCCGGCTGACAGCACAGAGCCTACTTGGGGATTCTCCCTCTCCCTCTCTCTCTGCCCCTCCCCTGCTCTCATGCGCCCTCTCTCTCAAAATAAATAAAATCATGATAATAGTTTCAAGGATACAGACAATTACGCGGCACAGACAGAGCACACAGAGATCTTGGGAATCCCGGGGGGGGGGATCCCCTGTCATGCCTTCCCACGTCAGACGTGCTCTCTGGCCGAGGATAATGTGATCTCCAAATGGGGGTTGGCTGAATTCCCTCACATGGCAGAAAGCATGTAAGGTATGAATCATCTCCATTCTACGACCCCCAGAGAGTTGCACAGCTTAGGTGACATTCACCAGGGGCCGAAGATTCTGGGTTATTTATTCTATGTGATCGCGTTGCCCCCCTGTGTTACAGGGGAGGCAAGGAGACGAGAAGGTCCCACTCCTGGAGGACCAAAGCACCCATAACCGGAATCCTAGGTCACCTGTTCAGTCACAGAAATGAGGCCAGCTCTGAAGGCCGCTTTCTGGAACCATCCCTTTTGGAATTCCCAGAATGGGAAGCCGTTCTCCCTCCTCAGGCATCGCCCCCCTCCCGGCCCTCCCTCTGACTGGTCCTGTAAACACTGAGCTTGGGACTGAACTTCTGAGCTCCGCGCGGGTCGCTGACCACCTTCCGTGGGCCACAGCCCGCCCACAGTCACCCCGCACCGGGCTGGGGCTCGGTGGTCCTTACAGCAGCGGCAGGGACGGCGAGGTGGACGCGGACTGTGTCCTCTCTGTTCCTCTGGGAGCGTCCCGGGAGCAGCATTCAGATCAGTCCTGTCTCGGTACCTAACTCGGCGCCTCGCCCAGAGCGGGCATCTCGCCGAGGCCACCTCAAGTCCCCGACTACAGGGACCTCACAGGCAGTGGCAAAGGGAGACCAGGAGAGCCAGTGGGAACCACAATACTGGCAGGAGGCAAGCAGAGGCTGCCACGGGGCGCAGAGCCAGGCACAGGTCCCGCTTGGCGTGACAGCTTTATCACATCAAGTTATGGTTGTTTATACGCTTTTCTGACCTCTGCTGTCCTGTCAGTTCATTGAGGCTACAACCTCGGCACCGTTTTGAGCCCTTTCGTGGATCAGTTCATTACAGGTCCCAACAACCCCGGGTACTGTTATTGTCCCCATTATACAGAAGAGGGTAAGCAGCTCGCCCAAGGTCATCCGGCTGGGACACGGAAGACGCACTGTTAACCACGGAGCCTGAATGCTCCTCACGCAGCTAGGTGGGGCCAGGCTTCAAAGCCATGCCAGAATCATCTGTTGGGTTCCCCTGGCTCTTCGACTCGCAACGCTGCCTCCTGCCACTGCCCCATCTCTTTTTCTGGAGTCTTCTATTTGTATGTAGTTTGGGGGGTGGGCGGGTAGTAGTTGATTCCCACAAGCAAACCTGGAGGGGCCCTACTCACCCTTCCCCTTCCTTGACTCATGACTCAGGCTCAGTCAACTGAGCACCCGGGGACCGTTCATCCCAGAGACACCGCTGTCCCAGGAGTAGAAGGAACATGTACCTTCCAGCTGCCTCCTCAACAGGTCGCCCCGCCTTCCCTACTATGTACTCTGCACCGAAAAGCCAGAGCCCCGTTTTACAAAAGCATCTCAGGTAAGAACGGGCCACTTTTAAAAACCGTTCGGTTCTGGCGCGCGTGGGTGGCTCAGCCGGTTAAACGTCTGACTCTCCATCTGGGCTCAGGTCGTGATCTCATGGTTCGTGAGATCGAGCCCCGCGTGGGGCTCTGTGCTGACAGCTTGGAGCCTGCTTGGGATTCTCCCTCTCTTTCTCCCTCTCCTCTCTCTCTCTCTTTCTCTCAAAATAAATAAATGAACATTAAAAAAAAACCCAAAAACCCTGTCTAATTCCTTGCATTACTCAGAAAGCAAAATGCGCACCCTTCCTCTTGGCCTCCTGGCCTCTCTGAGTTCATGCATCACCAGCCCTCCCTTGACTTACTAGGTTCCAACAGCCGTCGCCTGCTTTCTTGTCATTCAGCCATCACAAAATCCACCCCCCGCCTCCACCACCTGCCCGGGCTTTAGGCCCTGCCTTAACTCTTCCTTCTGAGATGCTCCCTTACAGGAGACGCTGGGGACTCCTGCTTCATATACCAATCAGAGTCCAAGGTCACTTTGCTTCACCATCCCATTAAATCTTAGGCATTTAGTAGCATTCTGCCACACAAATTTAACTGGCACCTCCATAGGTGCCATCTAATATTTAGGTGACTTATGTATCTCTTAATGAATCATGTATCTCCTGTAAGAACCATAAGAAGAGTAATATGAATAGTAAACCACAATAATAGTAGTAGGTGATATTTTTGCAATGCTTCGGTCCGTCAGACCCTTTACGGGATACTAGCTGTGTTAACACAATGTTCATTACGAGCCTTCACAAACCTCCGAAAGAAGTATCTCTATCGCCATTTTTCATATAAAGATACTTAAGTACTGGGGGGGGGGGGGGGGTCAGGTAACTTGGCATCCAGCTTGTTCCAGAGTTCAAGTCCCTAAGCGTCGTTCTGTTCTTTTTATTTTTTATTATAGCATGCCTTCCACTATGATTCATAAATGATTGATGGCAAAAAGGAAAGGACGGGAGGAAGGAAAGAAGGGACGCCTCAGACTATCTTCATTCCTCTGCTCGACTCTTACGAGGAAATGCCCTAGACGTGCAAAGTTTGATACGTCTTCATGGACGGACCATTTTCTATCTTCCTCGGTTCTCACTCCTTGCTTTATTCCTAACGGTTCCCCCACACCCCCAGGGGCCCCTGCAAGAGAGGAGATCCTCCCTGTTTTCTTGGGACCCACACCCTCAGGACACAGGAGAGACCCAGGAGCCCCCCGCCCCCCACCCCCACCTCCACCCCCCGCCCTGGTCTGCATTACCTCCTCTGGAAGTGTTCAAATTCAGCCCGCCTCCTCGCTTTCACCGCAGGGAGTTCACTCTGGCCATAGGCATCCTGGAAGTTATAGCCTCCCTGCCCTTTGGGGGCTTCACATTTGCACTGGTTTTTCGGGAACAGCCTAAAACCAGAAAAGGGCTGTGCACAGGGGGCGGGAGGGGGGAGAACCCGCCATCTAAAACCCGGTGTGCGGTTCACCGTCCACCCTGGGCATCTCCTTCCCACACCCGCCCAGGTCTTACTTGGGATCCCAGCAGCAACACCTCCCAGAGACGCAGGGAGGGGAGGGGACGGAGAAGGGGGAGAAGGTCCCCTCTATGGAATTATCCCCCGCACCCACTTTCTTTAAACTCGAGTCACATGGATGCCAGGGGCATCTTGGCCCCACCAGAGGAGGAGGCCAGCGGGTGGAAAAGGCTGCCCCTTTCTCACACTGTTGGCCGGACAGGCCCTCCGTAGTTGTAAGGGACTTTGGTAGGTGCTGTGCACCTTGCAGCCCGAACCCCTTCCTGGTCCCCCGGTTTGGTTCACTTTGGCGACGGGCGCAGGCTCGGGAAGGCGGGGAAGGGGCTGTACAAGGGGCACCAGGAGGCACAGTAAACCGTAGGGGGAGCAAGGTAGACATCAGAACAACGTGGACTAACTTGAACCTCACCAGATTCCATCGTAGGTAAAGAGGTTCCGGAGACGTTCCTCAGGTAGAAGCTTCGGCGGCTGGTCAGCCACAGCAGAAGGAGGGAGCTCTGGTGTGAGCCTACTGAGCCCCACTCTTACGCACAGAAACCCAATGGTGCCAAGGCCTAAGAGAAACACGGAAATCTTGAGGAGCCGTAGAAATTCACACCTGTAGGCACACGAAAGAACAAGTTGTGTTAGAATCTCTTTTCTTGAGGGGCGCCTGGGTGGCTCAGTCGGTTGAGCGTCCGACTTCGGCTCAGGTCATGATCTCCCGGTTCATAGGTTCGAGCCCCACGTCGGGGTCTGTGCTGACGGCTCAGAGCCTGGAACCTGCTTCCGATTCCGTGCCTCCCCCTCTCTCTGCCCTTCCGCTGTTCATGCTCTGTCAATCTCTCTCCCTCCCTCTCTCAAAAATAAAATAAACGTTAAAAAAAATGTTTTTGTTTATTTATTTTGAGACAGAGACAGAAGGTGCATGGGGGGAGGGGCAGAGAGAGGGTAAGAGAGAGAATCCCAAACAGACTCCACGCTGTCGGCACAGACCCCAACGTGGGACTCGATCTCAAGAACCACGAGATCGTGACCTGAGCTGAAATCAAGAGAGGGATGCTTAACTGACTGAGCCATCCAGGCGCCCCTGGCTTAGACTCTTGAAAAAGACAGTATTACCAAAAGGAAAAACAGTGGAGGGAGGGGGAAAGCTTTCGATACTGAAGAAATCAAAGAAATCTGGCAACCAGACAGAACATGTGGACTTTGTTGGGATCGTTTTTCCAAAAAACAATTTTAAATGACGTTTTCAGGACAATCGTGAATATTTGAACATGGGCTGAAGGTTAGATTATCTTAGGGAATTGTTCATTTTTTTTTTTTTTTAGGTGAGCTGGTACTCTTGTGATTATATAGAGGAATGGGGTCATTCTGAGAAGTCTGATGAAATCTTTAGAGGTGACGTGTCCACGTGTCTCGAACGTCCTTTCAGATGGCTCAGCCATTTGAAAGACAAAAAGAGACATCAGGCAAATGTGATAAAATAATAGTAATTGTTATCTCCAGGTGGAAGGTGTATTCATGGTATTCATGGTGACACTGTTCTAAGTTTTCTTCAGTTTGACAGTTTTAAAAAATAAAACTTTGAAGGGAGCCTGGGTGGCTCAGTCTTCAGGTTAAGCTCAGGTCTGACTTCGGCTTAGGTCATGATCTCCCGGTTCGTGGGTCCGAGCCCCGCATCGGGCTCTGTGCTGACAGCTCGGAGCCTGGAGCCTGCTTTGGATTCTCTCTCTGCCCCTCCCCTACTTGCGCTCCCTCTCAAAAATAAATAAACATTAATTTTTTTTTTTTTTTTTAAGGGGCGCCTGGGTGGCTCAGTCGGTTAAGCGTCCGACATCGGCTCAGGTCACGATCTCACGGTTCGTGGTTCAAGCCCCACGTCGGGCTCTGTGCTGACAGCTCGGAGCTTGGAGCCTGCTTCAGATTCTGTGTCTCCTCCTTTCTCTACCCCTCTCCTGCTCACGCTCTGTGTCTCTCTCAGTAGTAAATAAACGTTTAAAAAAAAAATTTTTTTTTAAATCTATTCCCATCCCAGCAGCATCCGGGTGGCTCAGTCAGTTAAGCGTCTGGCTGTTGACTTCGGCGCAGGTCTCGATCTCACGGTCTGTGGGTTCGAGCCCCGCATTGGGCTCCGCGCCGACAGCACGGAGCCTGTTTGGGATCCTCTCTCCCCCCTTTTCCTCTGCTCCTCCCCTGCTTGAGCTCACTTGCACGCTGTCTCTCAAAAATAAATAAACTTTTTTAAAAAAAATCCGTTCTCATCCCAAGATCTTATCAACAGCCAAGAAAATTTAGAGATGCGAAGTACCAAAATACCCAGCCCAATATGTGTATATTTTCAGTATCACATGGATGAAAGTCCCAGGCGCCATGAACACTCTCATTGGATGTGGTATATGCCTTCAGGAATTTCAAACATTGCCAGTGGAAGCTCGTATGGTGATTCGCCTGCTTACTCTATGTTCACTTCTGCCGAATTTGTACCAAAGTACATCGGGTTTCTACAATCGCTGATTTCTGCTGGATGTCAACCAAGTTCTTACCGTGATGATTTGTCTTTCTGTAAGTCTCACGTTGTGCTGTAATAGAAAACCTCCACTTGGAAACTCTACATTGGACAGCAGCACGCCCTGTAAAGTCTTCAGGCAAAAGCCTTACGGTTCATGGAATGTTTGCACCTGGTGTGCAACTTAACAGGGAAAGCCTGAAAATTAGTGAGAAAATTAGAGCCTGGGTGGCTCAGTCGGTTAAGCGTCCAACTCCCGATGTCAGCTCAGGTCATGATCTCACGGTTCAGGAACTTGAGTCCCTGTGACTTCATGCTGTCAGCACAGAGCCTGCTCGGGATTCTCTCTCTCCTTCTCGGCCCTTCACTTGCACTCTCTCTCTCTCTCAAAAAAATAAATGAAAGGGGCGCCTGGGTGGCGCAGTCGGTTGGGCGTCCGACTTCAGCCAGGTCACGATCTCGCAGTCCGTGAGTTCGAGCCCCGCGTCAGGCTCTGGGCTGATGGCTCAGAGCCTGGAGTCTGTTTCCGATTCTGTGTCTCCCTCTCTCTCTGCCCCTCCCCCGTTCATGCTCTGTCTCTCTCTGTCCCAAAAATAAATAAATGTTAAAAAAAAAAATAAAATAAAATAAAAATAAATAAATAAATAAAATGAAAAATAAACTTCAAAAAAAGAAGAATGAGAAGACTTCCTATTTTATTAATTTTTTAAAGTTTATTTATTTGAGAGAGAGAGAGAGGCAGAGAGAGAATCCCAAGCAGGCTCCCCACCGTCAGCACGGAGCCCGATGCAGGGCTCGAACTCACGAACTGTGAGATCAAATCTGAAATCTGAGCTGAAATCAAGAGTCGAGATGCTTAATTGAGCCATCCAGGCGCCCCAGGCGTTATTCCTACTTTTAATGAAAGGTTGCCTTTTGTCTTGTGCAAAACATGTAGAATATATCCTTTAACTTAGTAACTATTTCTGAAAGGCCAGTGAGGCTTTGTTATTGAAACTAAAATGAAGTTTAATCATAAAATTTCTGAACATCTCCTTTTACAGACCTATCGGAAGTTGTTTACCACTACTATTTTTGTTTGAAGTGTGAATTTTTTCCCCTCTTCCCAGCCTCTCCTTCTTTAAAAAAAAAAAAAAAAAAAAAAGGAAGTGAATTTCTGGCAATGAACTGAGCCGTACTTGATAATCCATTTATAAATAATGATATACATTAATACTAGTTCCATTATATATTTATACTGTCTGGGAATGTGCGTTACGGTTCTTCAGGAGAAATAATTTGTCAAATGTCCAACAGCTTGTAAAGCCCTAGTGTGAGACTTTAAACAGCTGAATAAATACTGAAATGCCATTTATTTTGAAAAGCAAATAAATCCCTGAGGGGCGGCTGGGTGGCTCGGTGGGTTCAGCGTCCGACTTCAGCTCAGGTCATGATCTCACAGTTCACGAGTTCGAGCCCCGCGTCGGGCTCTGGGCTGACAGCTCAGGGCCTGGGGCCTGCTTCCGGTTCGGTGTCTCCCTCTCTCTCTGCCCCTCCCTTGCTCGCAGTCTGCCTCTCTCTCTCTCTCAAAAATAAATAAACATTAAAAAAATTTTTTTAAAAAGCAGACGACTGAATAGACATAGTATAAATCCTTTAAAACACTAAGACCTTATTGGACTGAATACAACACTACATGCATATTTAAAGCATAGAGTCACAGAAAAAATATCTGAAGTGACAAGTTATTAATTATAGTCAATGCTAAGAATCAGATTACAGTGAGGAATTTTTCAGTCAACATATTCCTTTTTAAAATTTTTTAAAATATTATATCATTTTTGAGAGAGAGAGAGAGAGAGAGAGAGACAGAGCACAAGCAGGAGAGGGGCAGAGAGAGAGGGAGACACAGAATCCGAAGCAGGCTCCAGGCTCCGAGCTGTCAGCACAGAGCCCGACACGGGGCTCGAACTCACGGACAAACTATTAGAAAGCTACAGTTATTAAAAGCATAATACTGATTCCAGAATAAGCAAATAGGTGAATGGAATAAACCAAAGCCCAGAAATACTTGAGTATATATATAAAAGGTTCACGTGGAATTTTCACTCTGTTGTTATAGATTTCTGTAACATCTGCATCTTCTAAAAATGACATTCAGGGGCACCTGGCTGGTTCAGTCAGCTAAGTGTCTGACTTGGGCTCAGGTCATGATCTCGCGGTTCGTGAGTTCGAGCCCCGCGTCAGGCTCTGTGCTGACGGCTCGGAGCCTGGAAGCCTGCTTCGGGTTCTGTGTCTCCCTCTCTCTCTGCCCCTCCTTCGCTCACGCTCTGTCTCTCTCTCTCTCTCTCTCAAAAACAATTTTAAAAATAACAATAAAATGACATTCAGACAAAGACAGACATGTTTAAACTAATCACGTTCTAGAAACACCGGCAGAAAATACACCTTTACTTAACCTTTACTCAAGTTCGACCATGTGATCACCCCCGTCTCAGCTTTGGAGTTCTGATTTTACCAAACCTTGGTTCCAGCTAAGGACAGCATTTGCGATTCAGTCATGAAGCAGAACTGGTTGGTGAGAGATTACCAATCAAATATTAAGCAGCCAAATTTTTATCAGATAACTACAAATGTCCTACGATGTTAAAATTGCACTCTTCACGTTCTTACGTGGGGACCGGTTCAAATTGTAATTGTATGAGGCTGCTATTCTGGTGGGACCATATTTGAGGAACAATGAGTCGGTCACCCGTGTCGGCTGATGGCAACCTGTCCCTTCAAGTCCCATAAAGCTATTTACCCCTGCCGAGCAGTTCTCATATTCCAGGTACAGAACTTTGGGACCAGGAAGAAACTGGAGGAACCTCCTGGGTCCCGAGTCAGAAGATGGTGTCACTCCCGGCCCTCAGGGGCTCTTGTACCCTAGCAGGGCTGGTCCAGATGGCCCCACGTCTCAGCAGACAACGGAAGCCGGTTAGTCAGGATTTGCCTACCGAGTGAGAAAGTAATCTCATAATTTCTGTTTGCTTTATCACACGAATCCCTCCCCTTGTCTCTGCCTCTCCTCTGCTTGTTCTCTCTCTCTCTCAAAATAAATTAATAAAAACTTTAAATATATATATTTGTTTCATGGGAGAGGTAAAAAAAAAAATTGAAATTAATATAACTTTGGGGGTGCATGGGTGGCTGAGTCACTTGAGTGTCCCAACTCTTGATCTCGGCTCAGGTCATGAGCCCAGCGTCGTGAGCTTGAACCCCAAATGGGACTCCATGCTGAGCATTGAGCCTGCTTGAGATCCTCTCTCTCTCTCTCTCTCTCTCTCCCCCCATGCACCCCCACTCCCCTCCCCTGCTCGCCCTCACTCTTACCTGCTCTCTCTCTCTCCCCAACCAAAAAAGGAACACATTGCCTAACACGCATACATATAAAGTATGTGTCAAACCGTTTATGCTATCGGTAAGACTTCCAGTCAACAGTAAACTGTTAAGTTGGGGGGGGGGGGGGGGAGTCAAAAGTGATACATGGATTTTCGACTACACAGGAGGTGAAAGGGGGAGGTCAGTGCCCGTAACCCCCATTTTTCTCCGAGGATCACCTGCCGTTATATAATAATAACTATGAATCGCTTCACAATATTGAGCACCAGTAATACCTCCTTTATTTTCTTTTTTTATTTTTAAAAAAAATTTTTTTAATGTTTATTTATTTTTGAGACAGAGAGAGACAGAGCATGAATGGGGGAGGGGCAGAGAGAGAGGGAGACACGGAATCGGAATCGGAAGCAGGCTCCAGGCTCTGAGCCATCAGCCCAGAGCCCGACGCGGGGCTCGAACTCACGGACCGCGAGATCGTGACCTGAGCTGAAGTCGGACGCTCAACCGACTGAGCCACCCAGGCGCCCCTATTTTCTTGAGCTCAATTAAAGTTAGCCACACCCCACTCTTAGCGTCGGCGCCCGCACCCGATGCCTGCGGATTCCACCTGCTCTCCTGGTTCAGCCCACCGATGAGAACTAGAAAAACGGAAGGAAAACGAACACATCTGCGTGAAGGACTTGGGTGGCTACCAAGATAATGAGTTGCTCTCTCTGTGTCTCTCAAAAATGAATAAACGTTAAAAAAAATTTTTTCAGGGGTTGCCTGGGTGGCTCCGTCGGTTAAGCGGCCAACTTCAGCTCAGGTCATGATCTCCCGGGCCCGTGAGTTCGAGCCCCGCGTCGGGCTCTGTGCTGACAGCTCAGGGCCTGGAGCCTGGTCCCAATTCTGTGTCTCCCTCTCTCTGCCCCTCCCCTGCTCATGCTCTGTCTCTCAAAAATAAATAAATGTTAAGAAATATATATCTTCTATACCAGAAAAAAATATTCAAGGATAAAGGCGCGACAAAGACATTTTCAGATGAACAAGGTTTGAGGGAATCTGTCACTAGCATACTCCCACTAAAGGAGCTCCCGCAGGCACATTATCCCAGATGGAAGGGAAGGTCATAAGGAAAGAATGAAGAGAAATCAAAATGGCAGATAAGTGGGTAAATCTAGGTCACTACTGACTGCATAAAGCAATAATACTGTTTTGTATATCATAGGGAAAAAAAAAGGAAAGGAAAGTAACTCAGGAAAGGCAGTAAGTAGACTAGAAGTGTGACAAGGTCTTTGCATTGCCCAACAGGATTAAAAATACCAAGTAATTCTAGACTTTCATAGGTCAAAAGTATGTTATGATCTACAGCATAAATACTATGGAAATAGTATAAATAGTGAGTAAGTTTCAAGGTCAGAGTCAGGCAAAGGGGATAATAAAAAAAGAATCGATATCAAAAAGGGGCAAGAAAGGAAAGAACAGAGATCAGGTAAAACAAATAGAAAGCTCTCCGTGAGATGCTGGATTTAAACCAACCACCCCAGTAATTACATAAATGCAAATCAATTAAATGCTCCAGTTAAAATGCAAGGAATAGTCAGGCCACATGGAAAAAAGAAGCCCAGTCACATGCGGTTTTGCAAGAGAAACGTCAAAAACACACACGGATATGGAAATGCTGAGAATAATAAGGAAGATAAATATACCAAGTAACCAAGATAAAGTTGATCTCGCTAGATTAACATCAGAGGAAGCAGATTTTAAAGACAAAAAGCCAAACACTGATACCTCAAAGTTGTAAAATATTCAGTTCACAAGAAGAGGTAACAACTCCTTTTTCTCATAATGCCTCAAAATACGAAACGCAAAAGAGTGAAAGCATGACAAGGAGAAACAGACAAATCTGGAACCATGGTGAGGGATTTTTAACTCACTTCCCTCCCTAACCAAGGAGCAAGCAAATAAAAAAATTAGCAAGCGTTCAGATTACTTGAACCAGGCAATCAGCAAACTTGATATAAAGAACATACAGCATAGTACATGTAACAACGGCAGAATACACATTCCTTGAAACGTACACAGAACATTACATGGGGCGCTTGGGTGGCTCAGTCCGCGAAGCGTCCGACTTGGGCTCAGGTCATGATCTCGCGGGTCGTGGGTTCCAGGCCCGCGTCGGGCTCTGTGCTGATGGCTCAGAGCCTGGAGCCTACTTCGGATTCTGCGTCTCCCTCTCTCTCTGCCCCTCCCCTGCTCACATTCTGTCTGTCTCTCTCAAAAATAAATAAACATTAAAAAAAAATTAAACACACACAGAACATTACAAATGCTGGGTCAGAAAACAAGCGTCCAAAATTTCAAAGAACATACATAGCGCATATTTTCTGGTCCCCACGCCGTGCAGCTAGCGGCGAACGACAAAAACATAACTAGAAAAATCCCTGACTTGGGAAATTCACAAATACGCTTCTAAGTAACCGCGGGCCCAAGAAGAAACCACAATGGAAACTGGACAATGGCGTGACCTAAAGGAAGACGAAAATAGCACCTGGCAGAGGCCCTGGGAGGCGGCTGGAGAGCAGTACTTAGAAGCGTACTATTACGCATTTTCCATAAAGTCCCCAATGACCTGCCAGCCGTAACCCTCTGTCTCGCCAACCATTTCCTTAAAAACACATTGAGCCTTCATAAAACGGGCATTTCAGCGCGACGTGATAACCCTCCCTAAGCCCCTTTTTCGAAGTCCGGCCCCCACCACCTGCCATTGTGGGTCAGCACCGCCCCCCAAGGCTAAGGTGAATGTCAGGAGGAGGCCAGGCATGTGAGTAACAGAGATCATCTCTGAAGGCAGAGCGTGAGCTGAAGGCCAACACATTTACTAAAAGCTTCCGCCTCCAATCTCTTCCTGCAGAGGATGAACTTGCCCGCAGGCCACAGCAGGTGCCGACCAGCCCGGGCGCCCCGCCGGAGGCAGCAGGGGGAAAACGGAAACAAACCAACTCTTGTCTCTTTCCTCCAGGAATCCATCACTTGATGGGGGCGGAGACTAGTCGTATAAAC
Source organism: Panthera leo (assembly GCF_018350215.1). Classification (NCBI taxonomy): domain Eukaryota; kingdom Metazoa; phylum Chordata; class Mammalia; order Carnivora; family Felidae; genus Panthera; species Panthera leo. Next base: position 36,022,357 of record NC_056692.1, read on the forward strand.
ACAAGGGTTCTAGGTGAGAAAGAAGGGGAACAGAAGGAGGGGGAGAAGGGGAGAGGGAGAGACCGGAGGGAAATCCTTTCCCAAATGTAAAAATGTCCAAATACAAAGGTCATCCTTCCTGATCACGGGTCAGGACGTTTCATCTCTGGACGGAGGAGCCTGGGATCGTGGGTACGCCTTGCTCGCGGCATATCACACCGGTCACCCACGCCGTTTGGGGCAAAACAGCACAAGTCGTGGGCCCGGATTCTGGTCAGCGTTCTTCCAGCTTCCAGCTGAGCGCGCTTGTGACATCATCTCTCTGAGCACATTATCTCATCTGTCAAAAACCGAGGTGAGGGTGTTGAGAGGCACCGGGAGGGTGCCTTCTCCTCCAGGATGAATGAGAAGAGTACAGTAAGGGATGACCGCGTTCCTCACTGCAGGACGTCGCACGGGCACCTGTTCCTACCGCCACAGTCTTCATCAGGTTCTCAAGGGGGGGTCCGTGGCTGCAAAAGAGGCTAAAAAGCGCTGGTGTGGACAGAGGGGGTTGGATGGTGCAGAGGGGGCCTGATTCGCTTTTGTTTCCCGATGCCTGTGTCACAGCGCCCTGCACATTACAAGAGGCTCTTAAACTTGTTACGTGGAAAAGTAGCAGGGGCGCCTGGGTGGCTCCGTGGGTTAAACGTCTGACTCTTGGTTTTGGCTCATGTCACGATCTCACGGTCGTGGGGCGCTGATAGCATGGAGCCTTGCTTGGGATTCTCTCTCTCCCTCCCTTTCGCTCTGCCCCTCCCCAGCTCGTACACATGCACTCTCTCTCTCTCCCTCAAAATAAATACACTTTTGGGGTGCCTGGGTGGCTCAGTCGGGGAAGCGTCCAACTTCGGCTCAGGTCATCATCTCGCGGTTCGGGAGTTCGAGCCGCGCGTCCGGCTCTGCGCTGACAGCTCGGAGCCTGGAGCCTGCTTCGGATCCTGTGTCTCCCTCTCTCTCTCTCTGCCCCTCCCCTGCTCGCGCTCTGTCTCTCTCTGTCTCAAAAATAAACATTAAAAAAAATTTTTTTTTAATAAATAAACTTTAAAAAAAATTTAAAAATATATCATATATGATGATGGTAAACGTGACCATTCAAAATAAGTCTGGCTTCATCCTAGGGATGAAGCATTGAAGCCTGACGAAGAGGTCGCAGAGGAAGAGGTTCCACATTGAGAGGGCCTGGCTACCGCACAGTTTTAAACAATTGTTTTTAGAAGCTATTCATTTCTTTGCCTGTGTTTTCAACCAACCTGGGGGAGCACCTCCTCTCCTCTTTGTCGAACTCGCAAATGGTTCAGTTTGTTTGATGGTGTAAGGGTTGAAGGCTGTTCAGTCATGCAGGCCTCTGCACCCGTGACAAAAGGCTCCGGCGAGGAGCCCCTGGGTGGCTCAGTCAGTGAAGCGTCCGACTTCGGCTCAGGTCACGATCTCACGGTTCGTGGGATATAGCCCCACATCAGGCTCTGTGCCGACAACCCTCCCCTCCTTGTGCTCTCTCTCTCTCTCTCTCTGTCTCAAAAGAAATAAACTTGAAAAAATAATAAAAATAAATTATGTCTTAAAGAAAAACAAAGTAGGTTCCAGAATAGCATATATGGTAGGATCCTATTTGTGTAAAAATAAAAGCAAATATATCATCAGATTGTTAGCACTGGACATCACTGGGGAGTGGGAAGGAAAAAAAGGAGACATTTACAGGGCTTGAACACCTACATTAGGAAAGATGAAAATCTGAGTTGGGAAACCAAACATCTATCTCAGAGTTTAGAAAAAAGAGCAGATTAGGATCAAATAAAACAGAAAGGAGGAAGTATTAAATGTGAGGGCATAAATTAATGAGATAGGAATATACACTACAAAGGATCATCAAAGCCAAAGTTGTTTTATTTTTAAAAGCCAATAAAATTAATAAATCCATTGGCGGGATCAAGAAAAAAACAAGAGTAGGCACAAATCGCCAATGGCAGGAACATTGAGGGCATCGCTAGAATCTTACAGCCATTAAAGAAGCAATAAGAGAATATAAAATTAACAATTCGTACCAATAAATTTGAAAGCACGGAGGAACGAGAAAAAATACAACTTAGAAAAGCGGACACGGGCAAAAAGAGAAAATTCTGAATAATCCAAATGGTATAATTATAATTTTAATGCCACATTTTCATTTTTATTTCATTTTCTGTAAGCATAGAAAATTCTATTCTTTGGAAGACCAGAGAATAGGAAGAGAGGGAATACTCCCCAACTTATTTTGTGAAACAACATAACCGTTTTATGAAAACCTGAGAAAGACACGATCAGAAAGAAAAATCAGTCACTTCTGAGATTAGATAGTAAACACCACTGTGGTCTTCGCCTTGGTGACGCGTTTCCTCTCAAGTAATTAGCTCTAGGGAAGCTCGCTGTCGTGTTGTGAGTTGCCCATGAAGTGCCATGTAGAGACACAGCAAAGCCTCCGGCCAATAATCCCATGAGTCACCTAGGAAGGGTGTCAGTCCCGGTCAAGCCTTCAAATGATTAATTTTTCATTAAAATGCATTATGTTGGGGCGCCTGAGTGGCTCAGTCGGTTAAGCGGCCGACTTCGGCTCAGGTCACGATCTCACAGTCCGTGAGTTCGAGCCCCGCGTCGGGCTCTGTGCTGACCGCTCAGAGCCTGGAGCCTGTTTCAGATTCTGTGTCTCCCTCTCTCTCTGACCCTCCCCTGTTCATGCTCTGTCTCTCTCTGTCTCAAAAACAAATAAACATTAAAAAAAAATTTTTTTTTAAAGAAAAAAAAATAAAATGCATTATGTTAACATCTGGTAGGTTGATGATTGGTTTTTTTTTTTTTTTAATTCTTTCATGTTTATTTTCTTTTTGAGAGAGAGAGAGAGAGAGACAGAGCATGAGTGGAGGAGGGGCAGAGAGAGAGGGAAACAGGATCCGAAGCAGGTTCCAGGCTCCGAGGTGTCAGCACAGAGCCTGACGCGGGGCTCGAACTCACAACCCATGAGATCATGACCTGAGCCAAAGTTGGATACTTTACCCACTGGGCCCCCCAGGCATCCCATGTTTTTAATAACTTCACAAATACATCTTTTAAACTTCCTCAGCTTTAATGTCTCATGTGGTAATGGGAATGATACAACTCGCATAAACAAAAGCTCCCTGGGGGGGGGAGGGAGGGGTCCTCCGTAATTTCTAAGAACGTAAAGGATCCTGAGACCAAAAAGATTGAGAACCGTTGGTCTAAGTTCCAAGCAACCGTTGCACTTACTTTGATGTTTTAATAATCCATTCGAGCTTCAAATTAGCGCCATTTATTGTCTATCCTTTATAAAAATTATATTCTTCGTGGAATTTGACGTGAACAACTCAGTTACACAGCCGGCTCCCAACACACACCTCGCTCAGCTACATAGATTTCTTTCCCTTTTTTTTTTTTTTAATGTTTATTTTTGAGAAAGAAAGTAGGGGACGGGCAGAGAGAGGATCCAAAGGGGGCTCTGTGCTGAGAGCAGTGAGCCTGATGCGGGGCCCGAACTCCTGAACAGCGAGATCATGGCACAGACACAACCGACTGAGCTGTTCGGGGACCCCCCCCTAGGTTCCTTTCAAAGATAAGCCTGGAACCAGAGTAAAATGGAGAGCGCTGGGAATTGTTCAGGCTGGCTCAGGGAGTGGCTTGGCTCTAACCCAGGTGGTATTACCTACTCCTCCTCCATTTAAGCAGTGGATGTGATATAAACACAAATAGCACACTTTTTTTTTTTTTTTTTTTTTTTTAGTCCCCGAGAGGGTGCACCATTCCCGGAAGTACTACAATACCGGGTCGACGCTTGGAGTGACCCGAGCAAGCTCCTATCTCCCCATCACCTATTTTAAAGATGAATAAACCAAACTTCAGTCACTTTAATTGTCTTTCCGTGTGACTGCGGACCTTTTCATTAGCGCTTAATTTTTTTTTCTTTCTTTCTTTGCTTTCTTTCTTTCTTTGCTTTCTTTCTTTCCTTTTCTTTCTTTCCTTTCCTCCCTTCCTTTCTTTCTTTCCTTTCCTCCCTTCCTTCCTTTCTTTCCTTTCCTCCCTTCCTTCCTTTCTTTCCTTTCCTCCCTTCCTTCCTTTCTTTCTTTTTTCTTTCCTTTCTTTCATTTTTTCTCTTTCCTTTCCTCCCTTCCTTCCTTCTTCTCTTTTTCTTTCTTTCTTTCTTTTCTTTCCTCCCTTCCTTCCTTTCTTTCTTTTCTTTCTTTCTTTGCTTTCTTTTCTTTATTTCCTTTCCTCTCCTCCCTTCTTTCTTTCCTTTTTCTTTTTCTTTCTTTTCTTTCTTTCTTTTCTTTTCTTTCTTTCCTTTCCTCCCTTCCTTCCTTTTTCTTTCTTTCTTTTTCTTTCTTTGCTTTCTTTCTTTCTTTCCTTTCCTCCCTTCCTTTCTCTTTCTTTCTTTCCTTTCCTCCCTTCCTTCCTTTCTTTCTTTCTTTTTTCTTTCTTTGCTTTCTTTCTTTTATTTTTTCTTTCTTTCCTTTCCTCCCTTCCTTCCTTCTTCTCTTTTTCTTTCTTTCTTTCTTTTCTTTCCTCCCTCCTTTCCTTCCTTTCTTTCTTTTTCTTTCTTTCTTTGCTTTCTTTTCTTTCTTTCCTTTCCTCCCTTCTTTCCTTCCTTTTTCTTTTCCTTTCTTTCTTTTCTTTCTTTCTTTTCTTTTCTTTCTTTCCTTTCCTCCCTTCCTTCCTTTTTCTTTCTTTCTTTTTCTTTCTTTGCTTTCTTTCTTTCTTTCCTTTCCTCCCTTCCTCTTTCTTTCTTTCCTTTCCTCCCTTCCTTCATTTCTTTCTTTCTTTTTTTTTCTTTCTTTGCGTTCTTTTCTTTCTTTCCTTTCTCCCTTTCCTTCCTTTTTCTCTTTCTTTTTCTTTCTTTCTTTCTTTCTTTCTTTCTTTCTTTCTTTCTTTCTTTTAAGTAGGCTTCACGCTCAGCACAGAGCCCAGCTTGGGACTTGAACCCAAAAGACTGTGAGATCAAGAGGGGAGGACATTTAACCAGGAGCCCCACTAGTGCTTAAAATTTAAAACAGCAACACAGCACAAACTGCCAGGGGTGGTATTTTGTTTGGTGGGTGCGAATTTTAATTCATACATAACATATTCTACCCAATTTTGGTATCTTTAGAAATGACAGTCTTCTTAATGATCTTAAAATGAAAAGCAAGAGAATAATCATTATTATTACACGCTTTTTGCTGAAAATGATTCTGTCCTGTAGAGGATGGGGGTGTTAAAAAAAATGAGTAGCTGAGGGGCGCCTGGGTGGCTCAGTTGGTTAAGCGTCGGACTTTGACTCAGGCCATGATCTCACGTTTCCAAGTTCGAGCCCCACATGGGGCTCTGTGCTGACAGCTCGGAGCCCGGAGCCTGCTTCGGATTCTGGGTCTCCCTCTCTCTCTGCCCCTCCCCCACTCGTGGTCTGTCTCTCTCTCAAAAATAAATACACATTTTTTAAAGATTTAAAAATGAGTAGCTGAGAACGACAAATACGCTAGGGTCACCGCTTCTCCGAGAGGTGAGGACAGTTGTGTGCCCAGGACCTACCACGATGCCTAGCACATAATAGATTATCAAACACTTGTCGAGTGAAATATTATGACCAAAATGCCCCATGCAATCAAAAAGCATCAGCTGTAGCCTCACATGGAGCTGAATCCCAACCTGCCTCTTCCAGTGTATTCCTTGGGCAACTTCTTTCCTCAGTCTCCACAACTGTAGAGTGGGCACAAGAGGAGGGTGCCGCTGTGAGCAGTACTGGGTCAATCTCGAACAGGGTCCACACATAAATAAGCCTAGTGTATGAAATGACATGAACTCACCAGTTTACGGAGCTTAGCGGCTGACACTATAATGATTATTTCCCGTGTTGGGGCGAACTACCCTGTCTTGGACAAAATCAGAAATACTCCTGTCAAAATCAGACATTTTTTTTTTTAATTGAAAAAAGGAAACTAGGGGTGCCTGGCTGGCTCAGTCAGGGGAGCATGTGACTTGATCTCTGGGTGGTGAGTTCCAGCCCCCAGTTGGGTGTAGAGATTACTTAATAAAAAAGACAAGAAAATTTTCAAAAGAAAGAAGGAAAGAAAGAAAGGGAAAGAAGGATGGAAGGAAGGAAGGAAGGAAGGAAGGAAGGAAGGAAGGAAAAGAAAAAAAAAAGAAAGAAGGAAGAAAAGAAAAGAAAAAAGAAAAAGGAGGAGACAAGAGGAGAGGAAAGGAAAGGAAAGGAAAGGAAGAAACTAAAAAGCAAATAAAAGATTAAAAGAATTAGTTTCTTGGGGCGCCTGGGTGGCTCAAGTCAGTTACGCGTCTGACTTCAGCTCAGGTCATGATCTCACAGCTCATGAGTTCCAGCCCCGCGTCCGGCTCTGTGCTGACAGCTGGGAGCCTGGGGCCTGCTTCGATTCTGTGTCTCCCTCTCTCTCTGCCCCTAACCCACTCGCATTCTGTCTCTGTCTCTCTCAAAAATAAATAAACATTAAAAAAAAATTTTTTTTTAAAGAATTAGTTTCTTGAGCCCCTGGGTGATTCAGCGGGTTAAGCATCTAACTTCAGCTCAGGTCATAATCTCAAGGTTTCTGAGTCCCTCGCATTGGGCGAGCTGGCGCCACCTCACTGGGTAAAAACAAACAAAAAACACAAGCCCTGCTTAAGGTGAGCCCCTCTTCTCTCTCTCTCTCTCTCTCTCTCTCAAAAAAAAAGTTTCTTCTGAAAAAGAAACATTAGTTCCATCATGGTGACAAAGGCCAGCAGCCTTAAGGTCCCAGGGTTATAAAGAGAGGAAACACCATCCATTAAAACCCAAGACCTTTTCTGCATTACAGCTGTCTTTGTGTGAAGGGAAAGTCACATTTGCCGAGGCCTTGCCAGCTATAATTCGTTGGCACCTAGCCTGATGCCAGGACTTCTGGGTCACACACTAAAGAATGGGGCGGGGGGGGGGGGGGGCGGAAGGAGCCCGAACGCCTGGAACGAAAGCCAAGCCGGAGCCAGAACATTCCCCTCCCTCCGTCACATCTTCTGGATACCCCGTGCTTCCCGTTCATGCTTAGAAAACATCAATCATCTCACGGACGCGCTTTTGCAAGATTTTCGCAAGATGCCTTCCTTGTCAGTGTTAAGGATTGTTCTAGTATTGAAAAATTCGGAGAAAATAAACGTTGAGGGTAAAAGGGCACAGAATGTGTTTTGATTTTGATCCTTCGGGGCCGGGCGGGGGGGGGGGGCGGGCTACAAAAATGAAATTAGACTTCCCAGCCCACTTCTCCGCATTATTGATTGCACCAGTTCTCAGGCTCCACTGCGCCCTGGCGACAGAACAGACGCTCCGAAAACCCGACTTTCTAAAATCCCCCCCCCCCCCCGACAGCGCCGGTTGGCGTCTGAGCCGCGGAGGGGACGCGCGCGGCCTCGGCTTCCCGTCCGTGCAGAGCCCGCGGTCCCCTGGGGCAAAATCCCACGCTCGGGACATCCACGGGACACCTTCCCCGGGACCAAGACGCAACGTCCACGTCCCATTTTCCAGCTGGGGAAACCAGGGTTCCCCGGGGAGGGGGGCGCAGCGTTCCAGAAAGAGCAGGGGCTGGCCACAGCGTCGCGTCCCCGTTCCAGCTGCCCTCCTCACCTAGGCGGGGACGGGTCGGGCCCCACCCGGAGACCGCGGCCCCCTCCCTGGCGTCCTCGGCCGCACCCGCACCTGCCGGCTCCCCGACGGCGCGCCCCACCGCCCGCAACACTCGCCTGCACCAAGTCATCTCGAATCCCGCCGCCTCGCAGGGACCCGGCGGCCGTCGAGCAGGACGGGGGCTCCCCTTCCCCCCTCGCCGCGCCGACTGCCAGAGGCAAATTTCTGGGATCCGGGCAGGTGCACGGGGCTGGAGAGCTCTGGGCAGTCCCCGCCCACCTGCGGCTCTCCGGGTCCGCCCAAGCATCTGTGCCGTCGTTTGGGGACCACTGACCCTCGCGCCAACAGACCCGCCGCGGGCCCACGCCCTGGAGAACTCGAGAAGGTGGTGATAAAGTCCGCAGCCCCTGCTCGCGATACCTCCTAGGGACCGGCCGGGCGCTAAACGTTTTCTTTGCGCTTTGCCCCACTTTTTTAGGGCGGGGACACTGAGGCACCACGGGGCGATCGGCTAGTAGGTGGAGGAGCTGGGTGGGAACGGAGTCTGAGGGACTGGGAAGCCCCTCCGGCGAGTGGCGCATTTGGCGTCCCCAGCGCGCCAGTCACCACCGCGTCGGCGGTCCGAGGTGGCAGAGGGGCCCTCCGTGCCCGGGAGCGCGTGGCTTCAGCGCGTGACGCAGACCTCCGAATGGCCAGGGGCTGCGAAAGGCTGGACGGGAGCGCGGGTGGTCACGGTGTCACCTGCGCTTGTCTCCTCCCCGGGCTGCCGGAGCCGGTCCTCGCTGCGCGCTCGGAACCCGGAGCGCACCCTGCCCGGAGCTGCGGTCAGGCTCCACCCCACCCCACCCCACCCCCGCGCTTCTCTCCCCCGTCTCCCAGCCTCTGTCTGGGACCTCTTTTCCTTGTCCTCGGATGGTAATAGGACATCTATGATCCCCTTAAAGAACAACAAAATCCGTGCGGTCACCTCTAGCCTCCCTGTCACCGCGGCCCCTCCATTTTCCTCCCCGTGAAAAACTGGGCGCACGCGAGCCTGAGCCAAACCGCCAGCCTACAGCTCACATACCCTCAAGGGCAGGTTCTGCCTTGGCCCCGCCTCCACCCACCGCCTCACCCACTCGGTTCTGGCAAAAGACGCGGGGAGGGAAGCTGGAGTGGGTTGAATCCCTCTCTCTAAGAGACCTGTGGGCCCACCTCTGTGCCTGGAAGAATCTAGTGCATTTCAGATGAAAATATCGCAGGACCCTTTTCATAGGCCAGGCGCAGTGCTGGGCAGCCTTCTGTGGTTCAGCCCCAGTGTGACTGTCCTGTATTTTACCAGCACTTAGCTTACATTGCAAAGGTAACATTTTTTTTTAAATTTTTTTTAACGTTTATTTATTTTTGAGACGGAGAGAGACAGAGCATGAGCAGGGGAGGGGCAGAGAGAGAAGGAGACACAGAATCTGAAGCAGGCTCCAGGCTCTGAGCAGTCAGCATGTGGGGCTCGAACTTGGAACCGTGAAATCATGACCTGAGTCAAAGTCCGACCCTCGCTCAACCGAGTGAGCCACCCAGGCGCCCCTATAACATTTTTTTTTTAAGTAAACAAAACAACAGCATGCAGAACGCTTGCCAAATGACCAAGGTTTCTATTTTGATGCGGTATGTATGTAATTATATCCTGCTGGGTCCCCAAGAGGACTTAAGACAGAAATGCATACCAGGCCGTGTGACTAAAAGAAAAATGCTATAGTCCAATCACTCAAACCAGGTAAGTCCAAAAAGGGTAGAAAGAAATGCCCCGAGGATTTACGATTACAGATGACGGCTTTCTGAAAACGGCTAGAAAAGGGATCCTCTGCTTTCCCGGACTAATCACATTGGTAAAGCATTGTGCTTACCATGTGCCTGCAGTAAAAAGTCACTGCTTACACAAGGCTGTCACACCCATCACCCTTCTCAATTTAACCCCATGACCATGCTGGAAGGGAAGCGTTGGCGAAGCGACGACGTGTTTGCTGTTTTTCAGCTTGATCAGCCAGAAGCTCTAACACCAGCTCTGCCTGGCATTGCCGGGCTGTGGTCTCCGGGTGTCTAGACCCAGAGCCAAGCAGGATGTTCGTTGCTGCCCTGAGGGGCAGACAAGAAATGACTCTGGAGAGCTGATGGGTGGCCGGGCCTGTGCCCATCTCTCACTCCGGGTGCTGTCTGGGGTCCCCCTGAAGGTAGGTCTCTTCTCCCCCTGTGGGTGGCTTTTTCATCGTGACTATTTTTACCACCGGGACGTGCCCTCCACTTCTCCTTGGCTGTGGGCCCGTTGGCAGGTTCTCGGGTAATCGAATCACCTCTGTGCTTGGTGACTCCAGCCACTCCCCGCACCTCCATTGTCACCTTGGCCAGCAGGCAACTTGTCCCCCGTGGGAGGAGCTCCGAGTGGCCCACAGGGGGCGCAAGTGCTTCTGGCGGATCCTGTTGTCATAGGTGAGCCTTCTGAGAGATGTTCTTTGGAAGACCGATCAAGCCAGCTTTGCATCCTGGTCCGATGACAACAGTGCCTTTGGCCAAGAGGCGGGGGGCTCTGCGAAGAAGGAAGTCAGAGGATTTCTGACACCCTACCTGAGTGCTGGTGCCTAGCAGCCACTTATTAGCTCCCGAGGAAGGCGACCGCATGCTGGTCATTTTGCTACTCCTCGAGTTTCGCACAGGGCCGCTCAGAGTGGGTACGATTCATTGACCGGCTGAGTGAATGGTCGCCTGGAGTGGCGGGACGGTTTTGTCGCCCGCGGGCACTAACCGGGGGGTCGGCTCACAATTGATACTCAAAACCCGTCTGATGGAGAAAGGAATGAATGAGTTTCATTATGCCCTTCAAAGCTCAGAACAATGGCGGGCCTTCAGTGTTGGTCGGTCTCATTTTTACACGAGACAGGTGAACTTCAGGGCCGTGTGACAGACCCAGAGGGACTGGAGCCAGATTTGCTGGCTGCGTAGCCCTTCCTCTGCCCCGCTGCCCGGTGTCAGGGAGAGCCCAGGTTAGTGAGAATGAAAGAGACACAGAAGAGGCAGAAAGGAAGTCAGGAAGGACCAGAGAGTGGAACAAGGACAGAAGTCAAGGATGGGGTCCCGTTGGCTTCAGCTTGACCGTGGTGCCGAGAACGTGCTTCCCTGGCGTGGACCAGAGCAAAAGGCCCACAGACTCGAGAGGCCGTGGATTTCTTCTCAGTTGTTCTCTGAACCGTCTGGACGCCTTCAAGAGCAGCACAGCGTTGGGGCGCCTGGGTGGCGCAGTCGGTTAAGCCTCCGACTTCAGCCAGGTCACGATCTCGCGGTCCGTGAGTTCGAGCCCCGCGTCAGGCTCTGGGCTGATGGCTCGGAGCCTGGAGCCTGTTTCCGATTCTGTGTCTCCCTCTCTCTCTGCCCCTCCCCCGTTCATGCTCTGTCTCTCTCTGTCCCAAAAATAAATAAAAAACGTTGAAAAAAAAAATTAAAAAAAAAAAAAAAAAAAAAAAAAGAGCAGCACAGCGTACTGGTTAAAAGATGAACTCCAGAGCCTGGCTCTGACTCCTGCTGTGTGACCTTGGACATGCTGCTTAACCTCTCTGTGCCTCAGTACCCTCACTTGTAAAACTGTAGATGACAGGGATGTCTGGGTGACTCAGTCCTTGGTTGAGCGTCTGACTCTTGGTTTCGGCTCAGGTCACCATCCCAGGGTTGGGGGATCGAGTCCCGCGTCGTGCTATATGCTGAGCATGGAACCTGCTTAACGTTCTCTCTCTGTGTTTTCTCCATCTGCTCCTGTCCTCTCCCCTTCTCGCTCTCTAAAAATTGTAGATGATGATGGCACCCGTCTCGTGAGGCTGATTTAAGAATTAAGTGAGTTGGCACATGTGAAGTCCTTCGAACAGTGCCCCAGAACGTCATACTTCCAGAGTAAGTGTTAGGAATTATTATCGGAAGGGAAGCTTTTGTACTTTGAGAAGTCTTTCTGTGATTACTAGGTTTTACATTAATATTCAGTTTAGCCAAGTCACAAGGGCAAGCTCTATACTCGACGGACAGATCTTTGTATTTGCCATGGAATGATGACTGGGTCCAAGACTTCACTTCCCTGGAATGAAGTTCTACGTCACTTAGGCTCAGCCACAACATTTGCTTTAGTCAAATGGTTGTTAGCAAAGGCTGAGATGTGTTTGTGCGGATCGGCTTTATCTCCTGAGTTCCAGGGATCTGCGGTTAGAAGGACGTGAGTTATTGTCCCTTCAGCCTTGGCTCTGGAAGAAAACCCAGGAAGCAGAACCTGACCGAACCCGTGGCCTGGAGCCAACCCAGCTGGCCGGCAGTCGAGAGCAGAGTCCCCCAGCTGAGCCCAGCCTGGATTTCTGAACCACAGTTAATCTTTGAACCTCTGAGCCTGAGACTAAATGCTTGTGTAAGCTTTGTTGGGGTGGTCTGTTATACGACACTATTGTAGCAAGAGTCAACTAAGACATATTTCTATCAAGAAATCTAGTAAGGGGGCGCCTGGGTGGCTCAGTCGGTGAAGCGTCCGACTTCGGCTCAGGTCATGATCTCACGGTCCGTGAGTTCGAGCCCCGCGTCGAGCTCTGTGCTGACAGCTCAGAGCCTGGAGCCTGCTTCGGATTCTGTGTCTCCCTCTCTCTCTGCCCCTCCCGGCTCATGCTCTGGCTCTCTCTGTCTCAAAAATTAATAAAAACATGAAAAAAATTAAAAGAAGGAAATTCAGTAAGTTTTAGCCCTGAGTTTCAAGGGAAACATTGATTAATATTTAAACTTCTTCTCACAGAGAAAGACAGATACCATATGTTTTCACTCTTATGTGGATCCTGAGAAACTTAACAGAAGACCATGGGGGAGAGGAAGGGGTGGGGGGTGGGGGGAGAGGGAGGGAGCCAAACCATAAGAGACTCTTAAAAACTGAGAATAAACTGAGGGATGATGGGGGGCGGGAGGGAGGGGAACGTGGGTGATGGGCACTGAGGAGGGCACCTGTTGGGATGAGCACTGGGTGTTGTATGGAAACCAATTTGACAATAAATTTCATATTTAAAAAAGATAAAATTAAAATAAAATAAAATAAAATAAAATAAATTAAATTAAATTAAAAAATAAAGAAAGAAAGGAATGTCCAAAGAAACTCAATCATTTAACTGGACTCCAGGTCATAGAGTGTACTGCAAATATACAAAACTAGCTAACTTAAAAAAAAATAATAATAATAAATAAATAAAAATAAACTTCCTTAAACAAGGGGTACCTGGGCGATTCAGTCGGTTAAGCATCCAACATCGTTTCAGGTTGTGATCTCATGGTTCGTGGGATCGAGCCCTACGTCGGGCTCTGTGCTGGCAGTGTGGAGCCTGCTTGGGATATTCTCTCTCTCTCTCTCTCTCTCTCTCCCCCCCTCTCTCTGCCCCTCCCCTGCTCATGCTCCCATGCGCTTTCTCTCAGAGTAAATAAAGAAACTTTAAAAAGTGCTCAGAACACTTACGTTAGCCTACAGTTGGGGAAAATCATCTAACACAAAGCCTATTTTATAACAAAGTGTGGAATATCTCCTGTAATTTATTGAATACCACGCTGAAGGTGAAGGACAGAATGGCTGTAGGGGGACAGAATGGTTATGGGTTACTGGCTGTGTTTACCCTCGAGATCAGATGGCCAACTGGGATCCCCCGCTGCTGGGCATCGCAAGAGAGCGTTGTGCTGCAGATTTGCTGGCCTGGGCGAAGATCAAAACTCAAAATCTGAAGTACGATTTCTACTGAATGCATATCGCTTTTGCACCACTGTAAAGGCAAACAACCGTAAGTCGAACCATCTAAGTCAGGGACCGTCTGTAGTTGCATTCTTTTTTTAAAAAAAAAATTTTTTTTTAATTTTTTTTTTAACGTTTATTTTATTTTTGAGACAGAGAGAGACAGAGCATGAATGGGGGAGGGTCAGAGAGAGGGAGACACAGAATCTGAAACAGGCTCCAGGCTCTGAGCTGTCAGCACAGAGCCCGACGCGGGGCTTGAACTCACTGACGGCGAGATCATGACCTGAGCCGAAGTCGGCCGCTTCACCGACTGAGCCACCCAGGCGCCCTAAAAAAAATTTTTTTAATGTTTGTTTATTCTTGAGAAAGAAAGACAGAGTGTGAGCGGGGGAAGGGGCAGAGAGAGAGGGAGACACAGAATCTGAAACAGGCTCCGGGCTCCGAGCTGTCAGCGCAGAGCCCGACGCGGGGCTCGAACCCACCAACCGCGAGATCATGACCTGAGCTGAGGTCGGACCTGAGTTTAACCGACTGAGCCACCCAGGTGCCCCTGTAGTTGCATTTTTATTTATTTATTTTTTTTTTAATTTTTTTTTCAACGTTTTTTATTTATTTTTGGGACAGAGAGAGACAGAGCATGAACGGGGGAGGGTCAGAGAGAGAGGGAGACACAGAATCGGAAACAGGCTCCAGGCTCCGAGCCATCAGCCCAGAGCCTGACGCGGGGCTCGAACTCACGGACCGCGAGATCGTGACCTGGCTGAAGTCGGACGCTTAACCGACTGCGCCACCCAGGCGCCCCTGTAGTTGCATTTTTAAAGGCACCATATTTATATTCATTTTTTTTTTCTCTTTTCATTACTTCATCTGTCTGCTCAGACAAGCCAAACTTCTCCAAGTAATTTAACTCCCCAGGAAAACCTCATCAATTAAACCGATAAAATAGAGTAGATCTCAAGTTCTCTTAAAACATCCCAACACTTTATAAACGCAGTTCAGTCTCATACGTTTCTCTTAAGCATCACGAGTCTGGAATCAAAGATCTGATTGTTTACTAACACACAAATCATTCCTGAACATGAGCCCCAAAATACGGTACGGATACAATAGGTTTGATGTATTTTATTCTCCCTGTATTTAGCTCAACTAGCCAGGCGTTAAAATAAACTTCGTTACTAAGAAAACTAGTTCAGTCTACTCAGAAATAACTAGGGTGACCATGGCTCTGCGGGCTAAGTTGTTTATCAGCTGGAAATTCTTTACCGGAATACAAGACTTGCCCGCTCCCTGATTTAAATAAACACTCAGCCAGCTGGGATTTGTAAATCCGTATCCTATAATTAGGGAATTCTCATAGGACCTATCCCTTTAGGTCCACGCTACACCATTATCTACTCCTTGCATGAAACTTGCCGATACTGGGGCGCCTGGGTGGCTCAGTCGGTTGAGTGTCCGACTTCAGCTCAGGTCACGATCTCACGGTCTGTGAGTTCGAGCCCCGCGTCGGGGTCTGGGCTGATGGCCCAGAGCCTGGAGCCTGCTTCCGATTCTGTGTCTCCCTCTCTCTGCTCCTCCCCCGTTCATGCTCTGTCTCTTTCTGTCTCAAAAATAAATAAACGTTAAAAAAAAAATTTTTTTTAATTTGCCGATACTGAAAAAAATTTAAAAATAAGCAAAAAAGGAAAATAGGAAAAAAAAAACTGAGTATGCTGAAGTCTTCACTCTCACCAAGACTGCATCTAATTCTTTTCTTTTGTTTTTACTGAGGCGTAGCTGATACACAATGTTGCATCAGTTTCGGGTGCTGCACCTGTCACCCCGCAACACTGTTACAATATCTCTGAGTCTATCACCGGCTTTGTAGCTTTCACCCCCAAAGATTTCATCTAATTTCCTCCCTGCTTGGATGGAAGTCGCATGTTTCATTGTATTAAGGAGCAGCAAATTAAGGTAGTCAGGGGATAAGCTTCCCGTGCTGCTTTCTGAGAACATTCTCCCTCTCTCCAGGCGTAAATGTGCCTGAATGTACCTCCAGGGCGGTGTGCGGCATCACAGGACACACAGAAAAAAGCATGGCCTTGGGCGGAGATGAGACCCGTGGCTGAAGCAAGAGAGCACAAGAGCTCAGCGGCCCTGATCTCAAGAACCTCATTCTAGACTTCCCTCTGATACTCCCTTCTAGAGTAAACAAGGAATGAGATCTTCCTCGGAAACAAAGAAAGACCCAGGTCGGCGGGGACGGATTCCACAATTCCCTCAACATCATTTTTTTCCTTGAGAGCAAGCACCCGGTTCTAACCCGGGCTCAGAATGCCCAGAATTGTTTGGAATCTGCACCAACTTACTTATACGTCTCAACGCGAGGAGGTGTTCAGACACAGACATTTGTGTCTGGGTGGGTAGGAGATCAACGGTTGAACCTGTAGGCTGAGGAGAGCAGATGTTGGCCTGTTGAGGGCTGAGTGACAGGGAATTCTCTCTCTTTGTCAGCAAGCTGGGCCATCAATCCTCTCCTGCCTTCAGACTCGGACTCAGACCGGAACTCCCGCCATCTTCTACCCTGGTTCTCAGGCCTTCAGACTTAGACTGGAACTATCCCCTCAGCTCTCCTGGGTCTCCAGCTTGCCGGCTGCACAGATCTTACACTTCTCAGCATCATTGTTCACATGAAAGGGGCGTCTGGATGGCTCAGTCGGTTAAGCGTCCGACTAGTCTTTGCAGTCCGTGGGTTCGAGCCCCACGTCGGGCTCCGTGCTGACAGCTCAGAGCCTGGAGCCTGCTTCAGATTCTGGGTCTCCCTCTGTCTGCTCCTCCCCTGCTTGTGCTGTCTCTGGCTGTCTCTCAAAAATAAGTAAACATTAAAAAAAATAATCACATGAGACAACTCCTTATAATAAGTCTATCTGCAGAGAGGGCACTTGGATGGCTCAGTCGGTTAAGCATCCAACTTCAGCTCAGGTCATGATCTCACTGTTCGTAGGTTCGAGCCCCACATCGGGCTCTCTGCTGTCAGCACAGAACCCGGCTTTGGATCCTCTGTGCCCCCATCTCCCTGCTCCTCCCTCTCTCTCTCAAAAATAAACATTAAAAAAAATAAGTCTATCTACAGATATATATATATATATATATATATATATATATATATATATATAGATTATTGGGGGGTTTTTCGTTTTGTTTTTTGTTTGTTTATTTCCGCTTTTCTGGTGAGCCCTTGACTATTACAGAGTCCTGGCTTGGAACATCCACGCTTAGGAAGCGGATTTAAAACATGGGTACTCCTCTCTCCGCACCAGACTCTGCTCCACAGCTTGGCCTAGGGCTGGGAAGGAGCTTGGAGGAAGTGACACCGGTAAATGACACAGGGAGGCAAGTGACACAGGTAGCACCTGCCCCTCTCTCCCCATTAGAGGAGCCACACTGCCTTAGTCTTTCTGCCGTGAAGAGAGCCGGTAGCAAGGACAGTGAAGGAGGAAAACAGCGTGAGTTCGGATCCTCAGTGACACTGGTGAGTCACTGAAACCTCCAAGGAGCAGGTGCCCCGGCTTCTGGTAAAGCGGTAACCTTTCCTCAAGCCTCGCTGCTTAAATTCTTTGAGCCGGGCGTTACTTGTGGCTGAAGAAACCCTTATATCTTCATCTTGCTACGACCCTGGAGTTTGCCCAACGCTTGGCTTCACGCTTCGAGGTGACACCCTAGACCCGGAGTAAAGGACAAAGAGGCACTTAGGAAAGTCCACAGTTGCCGGCTGGAGGTATTGGCATCGGCAGAGCGGGGATGGCAGGCCCCTAAGCCAAGAAGCAAGGGACCCGCTCCTGAGTGAGGCCCCCGCTGTGTCCTTCTGTGTGTGTCCTTGAGAAGGTCACTTCGCCCCTTGGGTCTCGGCTTCTACTCCCTCCTCTTGCCTCATAACTTCTCGACAGCATGTTGAGACCCTGAGAGTCTCCACTGTCTCCTCCCACCAACGCCAGGATTAGGATAAAAAATGAATTTTCGTTCACATACGTATGAACTTTTTGCAGGTGACTCAAAGGTAAAAAGTAGACTCAATACCCGAGGTGTCAGAAAGAAGACCAGAGGAAACCTGGCTCTATCTAGTAACGACTGAGCCCGTTCTGATGAGATCGGCAGGGGGAAGTGTCCAGAGGGTAAATGCGCTCAGATCCAAACCACTGATGCTCCGTTCAGGGGCTCAGAGCTTAACCACACCGGCTGTGAACAAGATGGGGCAGTTGGTATCATCTCTCCAGCAGGAGTCAAGGGTGAGACGTGGTGGGGTCCTTCCTCCTACCTCTGGGGAAAGTCTCCACTTGTTCCCTGGGTCCTTCCCTGCCCCCCTTCTCAGGACCTTGCCCTACCAATCCTCCTCCTCTACCCCTGTACCTTGACCTTCTCCCTCTCTACTGGACGCTTACAGGTAATATTTAAACACGTCCATGCTTCTCTCTTTAGGTATTTATCCAAGGGATACAGGTGTGCTGTTTCGAAGGGACACATGCCCCCCGCCATGTTGATAGCCGCGCTATTGACAATAGCCAAAGTATGGAAAGATCCCAAATGTCCATCGATGGATGAATGGATAAAGAAGATGTATATATATATATATATACACACACACAATGGAGTATTACTCAGCAATCAAGAAGAATGAAATCTTGCCATTTGCAACTACGTGGATGGAACCGGAGGGTATTATGCTAAGTGAAATTCGTCAGAGAAAGACAAAAATCATAGGACTTCACTCATATGAGGACTTTAAGAGACGAAACAGAGGAACATAAGGGAAGGGAAACAAAAATCATATAAAAACAGGGAGGGGGACACAACAGAAGAGACTCATAAATATGGAGAACAAACTGAGGGTTGCTGGAGAGGTTGTGGGAGGGGGGATGGGCTAAATGGATAAGGGGCACTAAGGAATCTACTCCTGAAATCATTGTTGCACCAGATGCTAACTTGGAGGTAAATTAAAATATGAAATTAAAAAAAAAAAACAAACAAACAGGAAAACGAAATTCTCCCCAGTTTTTTCTTAAAAAATAAAAACAGGGGTGCTTGGGTGGCTCAGTCGGTTAAGCGTCCGACTTCAGCTCAGGTCACGATCTCGCGGTCCGTGAGTTCGAGCCCCACGTCGGGCTCTGGGCTGATGGCCCAGAGCCTGGGGCCTGCTTCCGGTTCTGTGTCTCCCTCTCTCTCTGCCTCTCCCTCGTTCATGCTCTGTCTCTCTTTCTCTGTGTCTCAAAAATAAATAAAAACATTAAAAAAATTAAAATAAATAAAAATAAATTTAAAAAAACTCTTCTCCTTCTTCCCTTTGCAGTCAGATTTCCCTAAAGAGTTGTCTGCACTCATTCCCCTGCCCCCAATCCCTCCACCTGCCACCCCTGCCTCAGTATCTCCAGTGTGGATTCTACCCCATAGTGTCACAAGTGTCACAGAAATTGCTTCTGCTAAGATCCCCAGTGACCTTCATGTTGCTACACTTTAAGTCTTTGTCCTTCTCATGCTCTCAGCAGTGTCCTCGGTCTAGAAAGTGGGACTAGATATACCTCTATAAGCCTAACTGGTGATGAACAGACCACACATAGTAGATCGCGGGATTCTTCTCAATTATTCACCCTTCCTTGTCTCGGTGCCCTTAGTGATGTGACTATAGCTCCTCTCACAAAGGTGGAGTATCTTCCCCACTCTGCTGTGTTGGGATTGGCCAGCGGGGTAGGGGCAAAAGTGACGCTGTGCATGAATGATCCCGGGACTTCAGACCCATTGTATGTTCCTACGCAGATTGTTGGGCTGCTACCATTGTCATGAGAAAAAGATGCCCTTGTTCCAGAAATATGAGAGCTACGTGAGCAGAGCTCCTCCAGCTGACCCGCTGACCTGTGAGCATGAGTGTGAAAATTAATGCTCACCGTGTTATGCCATTGAGTTTGGGCCTGTTTGTTACACAGCACTGTTGTAGCAATAGCAGCCTGATACACTGTGTCCTCTCCACAAAACAGTCATAAGCCTCAAAATTTGTCAGTGTCGGGGCACCTGGGTGGCTCAGTCTGGTTAAGCTTCCGACTTCAGCTCGGGTCATATCTCACGGTTTGGGGGTTCGAGCCCCACATTGGGCTCTGTGCTGACAGCTTGGAACCTGGAGCCTATAGATTTTGACCTAAGCCATTTTTCTCCAAACAACAAATCTCGGGGCGCCTGGGTGGCTCAGTCGGTTAAGCGTCCGTCTTCGGCTCAGGTCATGATCTTGCGGTCCGTGAGTTCAGGCCCCGCATCAGGCTCCGTGCTGACTGCTCAGAGCCTGGAGCCTGTTTCAGATTCTGTGTCTCCCTCTCTTTGACCCTCCGCCGTTCATGCTCTGTCTCTCTCTGTTTCAAAAATAAATAAACGTTAAAAAAAAATTGTTTAAAAAAAGAACCAATCTCATTTAGGACAAAATTACTTTCTTTACTTTCAATAAAAATGCATTCCCACTCCTTATATCTTCCTTATATATCTCCTGCTTTTCTACATACAGTTATTTTCCTTATTTCCATCAGTCTTAATTACATTTAGCAACATTTTAGTGTATTAGGAGAAACGGCGAGAGAGTTTAGAGTCCCCTTCGTCAGGGATGGCCTGTGTTTTCTCCAGCAACCTAGGTTAGGTGTTGGAACACTTCTATACATATTGATCGGGGCTGTCTGAAAATTTGTTCGGGTCCTTTTTTATTTGTTTAAGATCTTTCAAGGAAAACGAAACCTTTATGGCGCCAAATGTACCATGAGGCATTTTAGTCAATGGATACCTTGAATGTGACTTCCTTTTAGGGGAAAGTTTTTTTTTTTTAATCCCTGGCAATCTTGGATATGGAGGGCAGGAGGGTCTAACAGGTGGCTTTTCCTGACAAGAGGCTTCAGGGGGCAGGTCTATAAGCGCTTGCCTTTTTTGGCCACTTTGAGGGGCCAGGAGGTTGGCACGTAACTTACAACTCTTACATAAGTCTGCCTGGTCCTGTAAAGCAAGGAACACCTGCCTATAGGGAACTTCTGACCATTTACTTTCTCCTTTACAGCACAGATCTAACTGTGAGAGACTACTGTCATGGCACCCAGCTCAGGCAGGTCTGGAACATGTGTATTTCATCCTCCTTTTGCCCCAAACTCGCTGCCTCTTTCTCAGCCTCCCGCTTGCAGCCACAGTCTGCCTCCCTGAAGGTCCCCTCTCTCTCCCTGCCTAATGGTAACCCTTCCCCCATTTATTTCTCCCTCTGGAACACGGCCCCCAACTGCCTTTAGGGAACAGGGCCGATGACCGATCTGGCTTCTTCAAGCTGATAAAGGGACGGGGCTGGGGGTACGGCAGTCAGAGTCCACCCAAGGGTCGGTGGAGTGGTTTAAGGTATAATTTTATGGGAAGGCTGGCAAGCAGGAAGCGGCATAAACATTAGTGGACATAAAGAGAAACACGCACACTAAAGGTGATATTGACCAACAAGATGACATCTCTGAGATAATGTCCCCAGGTTCCAAACCAGTTCAGCAATCCAGGAGAGACACGAACTTTCTCCAAGGGTGCCCGAATGTCATCTATTCGTTGTGAGACTCTGCGAGAATTATTAGTCGTATTGAAACAACGTTATGTGAGGGAATTTCTCATAACCTAGGGGATGGAGGAGCATAGAAGACGTGAGGTGCCCTCAAGAAGGCTGGTGATGGGGGCGCCTGGGTGGCTCAGTCGGTTAAGCGTCCGACTTCAGCTCAGGTCACGATCTCATGGTCCGTGAGTTCGAGCCCCACGTCGGGCTCTGGGCTGATGGCTCAGAGCCTGGAGCCTGCTTCCCATTCTGTGTCTCCCTCTCTCTCTGCCCCTCCCCCGTTCATGCTCTGTCTCTCTCTGTCTCAAAAATAAATAAACGTTAAAATTGAAAAAAAAAAAATGCTTTAAAAAAAGAAGGCTGGTGATGGATAAAAGCCCAGAGGATAGAGAAAGGGGTCTCCCGGTCCTAAAGTCTGTTGGCTCGGATAGACGAGCACAGAATTTTTTTCTTTTTTCTTCTCTTTTCTTTTTTTTTTTTTTTTTCCAGTCCCGGCAACGATTTTAATCAGGTTTTTCTGGTTAAACGTGAATAGCAATATGGCATGCGTTCCGGGTGTGTAAATGAGCGATCTTTATTGGGCCAAGAGCATTTTTTTTTTTTTAAGCAGCGCCCTGCGCCCTCCCAAATCAGCCAGTTCAAGGGACCCCTCAGCGGGCATTGCTGATAAATTCTGCAAAGCAGTTGGGTTCAATCTGTGTCTGGGACCTTACAACCCGACGAGTGCAAAAGCACATGGAGTTGTTCCTTGCGTACATTCTGTTTGGATGGTGAAACTCCCGTGACAGGCGAACAGGAAAACAAAAGTGAAAGAAACAAGAAGACGAGGGGTTCTGCACGCCTGACTGGAACAGGAAAGACTGGGGGTATTTTTCTCGTCTCGTCGTGGGCAGGACCGTCCTTTTCCCGTTTCTAGGCTTGAGAGCCGAGGTTCGCAGCCGGGAGCCAGTCGATTCTGCAGGGTCCCTGTTCAGGCACCGCTTGCAGCCGAAGGAAAAGTTCTCCGACGCTTGGACGGAGCGGACGTGCAGGGCTGTCTCGGCCAGCGAATCAGCCGCAGCAGCCAACGGCACCGGGTCTTTCTTTCGTGTTCGCCGGGTGTAAACATCAAAGAGTGCGAAAGCATGGGAGGGAAACACTAAGAGCCTCCGGACGTAGACCAAGCACACATCTGATGTTTACGGGGAAAGCACGCAGGGAAGATGTGAGGTTCCAAGGACTGCTGGGCTATCACGGTGGGGCTGGTCCCTAACTGGCTCCGGGAGGCTCTCGGGGCTCTGGCCCTCCTAGGGCTATCGCGTTCGACGGCCGCGAGACCAGAACATCGCTGACGTTTCAGCAATTACCCCGTTCACCTTCCCAGGCCTTATTACCATGCACTCTCTAGAAATAACTCCACGCAGAGCAAATACCGGGAGCGTGGTATTGAGTGAACCAGCCACAATTACCATCAAAGCGGCATAGGAGGGTCTCGTCTGTGTTTAGAACCCTTCACCCAGTACCCAGGGGACCCCCCTTCTCCCCCGCACGCCGCCACCACCGGCTCCCAACTTCTGCTGTGCCAAGGCCCAGAATGACCTCCCCCTCCAAAGGACACCCTAATGGCCTTGTCCGCCTGTAATCTGACTCCGCGGAGAATACTACCCAGTTGTGTTAGTCCAGTAGCGAATTCGAAGGCTCCGTGCAGACCCAGGTGGGCAGGTAATCCGCGTCTAGAACTTGTTTGCAGTTCACTGTGAGCGTACTTTTGACCTTTATACTTTATAAAGGGGTTTCATTCAACCGGGTGACACTGTGTAAACCTCAGGGTACCTGATACAGTAGGGCTGAGTCGGGTGCTTGGTGGCACTGTTATACGTCCCAGGTCTGGACGCAGCAGGACTAAGTAGAGGTGGTGAGCCTCAGTGGAGTTCACCCTTGGCCTTCAGATTGAAGCACAGGTAAAGTTCTGGGAGCTTCTGACCACGCTCCTTCATCTAGCATAGATTCAGTAAACAAGGGTCTGAGCTGCCCCGTTATTCAGTGTTGTAGAGACACTTAGCTTATATACACGATCTCAGGAGCCCAAGTTCCTTCCAGCATTCGGGCACTTACAAGGAAGCTGCTGGAACCCCAGCCAATCTGTCCACCTACCGGATGACAGGGAGGAGATACACTGAGTATCTGTGAGGAATTGAAATCCTCCCCAAGAGGGGCGCCTGGGTGGCTCAGTCGGTTGAGCGTCCGACTTCGTCTCAGGTCGTGACCTCACGGTTTGCGGGTTCAAGCCCTGCCCTGGGCTCCGTGCTGACAGCTCAGAGCCTGGAGCCTGCTTCCGATTCTGCGTCTCTTTCTCTCTCTCTCTGCCCCTCTCCCACTCTCCATCTCTCTCGCGCAAAAAGAAATAAGCACTCAAAATATATTTTAAAAAATAAACATTAAAAACAGTTTTAATAAAAATAAAGTAAAAAAAAAAAATCTTCTCCAAGAAATAGAGACTCTCAAAAGTGTGGCGGGAACAGCTTAGAAATCGTATTTAGCTTGTATAACAAGAAACCCAGAGGAAGGTCATCCAGAGCTGGGCTGGTGGCTTTACACCAGGGACCCAGGCTCGTCGATACCTCATTGGCCAGAATCAAGTCACATGACCGCCCCTACCTTAAGGTAGGCTGGGAAATGTGGTCCTCTGGCTGAACTCACTGACACCCTGAATATATCAAGAGCCTATGATGAAAAAAGAAAAGGAGAACGACTATTGGAAGACACCCAGCAGTCCCTGCCATACCCAGAAATGACTTTGTCCCTTGGACTTGGGGTGCACAAAACACGGAAGAGGTAGGAACCTACACTAATTTCCTCAATGGGAAATGCCTACTTGTTGCCCAAGGCAGGGCTTGAATTTTGACCTCACCCTTTTCCTATAAGGCCAAGTATATAAATTTCCTTGATTAATAGACTAAGTTTGCAACGCATACCTGTCACAGCTCCTCACTGACAAACTAATATACAAACGGGTTCAAAACAGGTAGTTCCTGAATAACTGCAAAAGAGGCAACTGTAAGAAGACACCCTAGGGGCGCCTGGCTGGCTCAATCAGAAGAGTATACAACTCTTGATCTCCGGGTTGTGATTCAAGCTCCACATTGAGTGTAGACATTGCTAAAAATAAATAAATAAATAAAAAAAAAAATTTTTTATTTTAGTCTTTATTTATTTGACAGAGAGAGAGGAGGGAGGGAGACACAGAATCCAAAGCAGGCTCCAGGCTCCGAGCTGTCAGCACAGAGCCTGACACGGGGCTTGAACCCGTGAACCGTGAGATCATGACCTGAGCTGAAGTCAGACGCTTAACCGACTCAGCCACCCAGGTGCCCCCAAATACTATAAAGCATAAAAGGAAACCCAGCACCATGAGGGACAGCAGATGCAACCAGTTGTGAACTAGAAAGAGGAAGACAATTTTTTAATTAAAAAAAAAATTTTTTTTTTTAAAGTAGGTTCCACACCCAATGTGGAGCTCAAACTCAACAACCCTAAGATCAAGAGTCACATGCTCTACTGACTGAGCAAACCAGGCAGCGCTAGAAATAGGAAGACAATTTAGAATAGACTTTAAAATAAGTATATTTGCATTTTTCAAAGAAGATAAAGAAGACATTGAATCCTTACGATAAAGCCAGAACATCATGGAAAAAACAACAGGCAGATTTGGAAACGATTCCAATAGAAAGCATAAGTGGGAAAAGGCATCAAAATGAAAGCCAGTGGAGAGAGAAAAACAATTTGGACTCAGCTGGAAAGAGATTCCATGAACTGGAGACTGAAGACAGACCTGAAGAAATTCCCGAAAATGCTGCATAGAGAGTTAAAGAACTTGAAAGAAACTGCAAAGTAGGTTCAGCGGCATGAGGGTTAAGGAAGAAAATCCAGAAGGCATCAGATGGGAATTCTATTAGAAAAGAATAGCAAAGGGGCGCCTGGGTGGCTCAGTCTGTTAAGCATCTAACTTCGGCTCAGGTCACGATATTACAGTCCGTGAGTTCAAGCCCCGCGTCCGGCTCTGTGCTGACAGCTCGGAGCCTGGAGCCTGTTTCGGATTCTGTGTCTCCCTCTCTCTCTCTGCCCCTCCCTCACTTGTGCCTTGTCTCTCTCCCTCAAAAATAAGTAAACGTTTAAAAAAAATTTTTTTTTTAAAGAGAAAGAAGACAGATCAGCCTTGGTAATGGGAGCCCTTGCATAGCTGCATCCCTGCCATTATGTCTATTCTGCTCATGGGCCCACTGGTGAGCACTACAGTGGGGAGGGGGAGGATGGAAGGACAGAGGCTGCCTGACATCCACTGAATGACTTAGTGTATCCACCCGGCTGTTGAGCGCCTCTGGGGCGGATGCTCTCTGATGGTTATTGATGGAAAACACAAACCTAAGCACACTAATGCCTGCCCCCATGGATCCATGCACACGTGACTTCTCCAGACCTCCTCTCTCCAGCCTTTCAACTCCGCTCCTTCCGAGCCCAAGACCATTCAGCTGAGAGAGCCAGTCTTCATTATTCAGAAGCTCACGTGTATCTTAACCTCTGACCACTTTTCCATCCATACTAATTTAATGACTATGTGAGGACTCAGGAAAAAACTAGGATGCTGCCATGAAGATACAGCCTGTATCAGTTAGCTGTTGCTGCATAACAAACAGCTCCAAATTGTAATGGCTTCAAACAGTAAGCATTTCTATTTCTCATGATATTGTGGGTTGATAGGGCAGCTCTTCTGGTCTGGACTGGGGCTGGATGATCTAAGAGAGCTAAGAAAGCTTCACCTGCATGCCTGATCACTGGCAGGCTGAGTGGTCTAAGGAATCCTTGGCTGCAACTGCTCTTCTCTGCTCCATCTGGTCTGTCAGTTTCCAGCAGTTTTCTTCCCGTATGGCAGAGGGTTCCTAAGTTCAGCGAAAGCCGGCCAACCCTTCTCAAGTCTCTCCTTTCATCACTTTTGCTGATGTACCATTGCATAGAGAAAGGCACCTGGCTAAGAGCAGATGAGAAGGGAGAGAAATAGACTCTATCTCTTGAAGGGAGGGTAGTCACAATGCAAAGGGGCGTGCCTACAGCCACTGATGGAATTTGTGGTCATTACTGCAATCGACCACAAGGCTTTAGCACAAAGACTAAGCCCAGGGGATGGCTGTCACACCCTTTTTTCGGCTGCTGAAAGGATTAAGCTGGTGCCTGTAGATCCATTCAGCTAGACAAAAGAGTTCCTAGAATGATTAACCGTAAACCCACAGAAGCCTGATAGCCGCTCTTAAGTATCTGAAATTAAGTCTAGAGAGAAATGCAGGAAAGAATTGTGGGTGGGGCGCCTGGGTGGCTCAGGCAGGTTAAGCATTGGACTCAGGGTTTTGGCTGAGGTCCTGATCCACTCTTGTTTTGGTTTTGGCTCAGATCACACCTGATCTTGCGGATTTGGTTTTGTAGGTTTGAGCCCAGCGTCCGGCTCTGCCTGCTGGCGGCACAGAGCCTGCTTGGGATTCTCTCTCTCTCTCCCTCCCCCTGCCCCTCCCCGATTCACGTTGTCTGGATCTCTCAAAATAAATAAACTTAAAAAAAAAAAAAGAAGAATTGTGGGCATTGCTTTTGATCCATGAAGTTGTCTGAAATGAAAGACCTAGAAACTATCCAGTTTTGAGAGAACTACGTTGGCAGACTGTCCCCCACTCGGACTGAAAGGTTCTGGAGATACAAAAGGACCTCTGTGCCCCCAATTTTCTACAGACAGAAAGGCGGCTTAAGAAAGCTTCTCCACCAACACAGAGGGCATATTTTCAACGCCCTCTTGCAATGTGACCAAGGAGGAAGGCGAGAAAGGAAGGACCTGGTGAGTACTGAGGGGGATCTAACAGGAAGGATGCTCAGGTAGTAAACGCTCCACTGAGGTTCTTTGCTACACTCCTTGTATTTGTCTTCTTAGGACCTTTTAACACCGTTGACCGTTCCGTCTTTCCAGGAATCTAGTCCTCTTTGGGCTTCTACTGAGCCACATCCTTCAGATTTCCCTCCTACATCCCTGCCAGGTGCTTTCTAGTCTCCTTTCCTGGCTCTTCTTCTGCTCAAAGCACCTTCAAGGTCATTCCTGAGCCTCCCCTCTCCAGCTATACAGGACCCGACACCATGGCATTGAAGACCATCTCTGGGCCGGCGACCATCAAATAAATCTCTATCTCGGCCATTTCCCTACACTCCAGACTCCCCAGTGTTCTGCAATCCGGTTCTGACGCTAATCACCCGGAGTTAGTACACACATTCCACAGGTTTAAAAGCACAGTCGCCAAAACCTTCGCTTCACAAGCCAAATTCAGGGGTACCCAGACCACCCACACTCTGACCAACTGGGTACACATTCAGGGGTTACCATTGCCCCCCTCTTTCAGATTTGATAATTTGCTAGAATGACTCACAAAATTCAGGAAACTCTATATACTTCTTATCACAGTTTTGTTACAGAGGATGCAAATCAGAACCAGTCAAATGGAAAGACATACAGTGAGGGGCTTGGAAAGGTCTTAAGTGCGGAATTTCTTCGTCCTCTCTCCACGGAATCAGGACACTACCCTCTCAGCACGTTAATGTGTTGACCAACCAGAAAGTTCAATGAGCCCTGGGTATGCAGAATTTTCACTGAGGTCTTATTACATAGGTAGGATGGATTGATACATTAATCATGTGGTTGCATTCATGATTTGGCCTCCCCTGCCTGGAGGTGAGGCTCAAAATTCCAACCGTCTAATCCCATTTGCTCTTTCTAGCCAGTCCCCATCTGAGTCATCTTGATGTGAAATATTGGGGTCCAGGAGTGAACAGCTAAGGAAAAATTCTTTTGGGGCGCCTGGGTGGCTCAGTCCGTTAAGCGTCGACTTGGCTCAGGTCATGATCTCGCGAATTTTTTATTTAAAAAAAAATTTTTTTTTACATTTTATTTATTTTTGATAGACAGAAAGAGACAGAGCACAAGTGGGGGAGGGGCGGAGAGAGAGGGAGACACAGAATCTGAAGCAGGCTCCAGGCTCTGAGCTGTCAGCACAGAGCCCGACGCGGGGCTCGAACTCACAAACCGCGAGATCATGACCTGAGCCAAGTCGACGCTTAACGGACTGAGCCAGCCAGGCGCCCCTTCAAAGGGATTTTCATATATTTTTTTAAATTTTTTTAATGTCTGTTTACTTTTGAAGGAGAGAGACACACAGTGTGGGGGTGGTGGGGCAGAGAGAGAGGGAGACACAGAATCTGAAGCAGAATCTGAAGCAGAATCTGAAGCAGGCTCCAGGCTCCGAGCTGTCAGCACAGAGCCCGACGCGGGTCTCGAACCCACAAACCGCGAGATCATGACCTGAGCCAAAGTCAGACGCTCAACCCACAGAGCCACCCAGGCGCCCCAAGGGATTTTCATATGTTAAAGAAGACTTACAGGGTCCTGGAGGTGAGGCGAATGTCAGGTTGAGGTCGTCTTTTGCCTGGAGCAAAGCATTAACACCCAGGCAGCTGAGTTCCTGGGGGAAGGTCACCCTGCCTGTCTCCAGTACTTGTCAAGGGCTGCAAGTTTCATTTTTTTTTCTGTATTTCTTATGCCTTCGTTTTCCACGTCAGTCTCACACTAACTCAGAAATGGCCCAGGACTCACAAAGAAAATCCCGTCACTTGGGAAATCCCAAGGACTTAGGGGATACCTCCCCGGAACCACAGCCAAAGACCAGCCAAATTCTTTATTCTACACCACTTGCACATCCAGCTATCTCCTTGACACAGCTAATTGCCTACCCGACATTCGAGAGTCTAGAAGGCATCGCAAGCTTCACATACTGAAAACAAATCGGAATTTTCCCCACACTGGATCGTCCCCCCCGGTCTTCCTGGATTCAGGAAATGACATGCTCTTTCAACAAAGTTCTCGAGACAAAAATCTGGGGATCGTCCTTTATTCTTTCCTCCCCCTACTCCCTGGTATCTGACCTAGCAGCAAGTCCCAAGCCACGCGACAGACCTGTTCACATCGCCTCATTGTCACAGGTGCTACTCTGGCCCACAACACCATCGCTTGTTTCCGGTCTGGTTTACGCAAGTGTCCCAGCCGGTCTCTTTGCGTCTTCTCCTGCTTTCCAGGCCATTCTTCACATCGCAGGGTGAATCGGGTGATGAGACTCCCCTGCTTAAAAACCGTCCAGTGTCTCTCACTGACTC
Source organism: Panthera leo (assembly GCF_018350215.1). Classification (NCBI taxonomy): domain Eukaryota; kingdom Metazoa; phylum Chordata; class Mammalia; order Carnivora; family Felidae; genus Panthera; species Panthera leo. Next base: position 36,051,553 of record NC_056692.1, read on the forward strand.
GGAATAAGGCTTCCTACCATGGCCTGGGTGATCTGATCTCTGGCTGTTTCTCAGACTTCAGCTTCTATTTTCCCACCACCCTTACTCCACTCCAGGCCCACAGGCCTTATCTCATTTTTTCAAGCACATCGAGTTCCTTTCCCCTTGCAGCCTTTATACCAGCTGTTCCCCGGCCTGGAATATTCTTCTTCCAGGTCACACGGCTGCCCCTTTCTGGTCACTCAGGCCTCAATTTAATGTCACCTCCCAGGACGTGCGGGTACTCTTGATATTAATGTGTTTCCCTAATCATACCCTGTTTATTTTTGGATAGCACTTATCACTACCAGATAGTTATTTCTTCTTCTTCTTCTTTTTAATGTTTTTATATATTTTTGAGAAGAGAGAGACAAAGCATGAGCAGGGGAGGGGAAAGAGAAAGAGGGAGACACAGAATCAGAATCCGAAGCAGGCTCCAGGCTCTGAGCTGTCAGCACAGAGCCCGATGCGGGGCTCAAACTCACGGACTGTGAGATCATGACCTGAGCTGAAGTCAGACACTCAACCTGGGAGCCACCCAGGTGCCCTCCGGATATTTACGTGTTAATCACTTTCTTTGTTTATTACTTCCTCGCCTCCTGCAGAATGGAAGCATCAGGAGAGTGGAGATCTCATTTATTTTGCACTATCCTATGTCCTCAGTACCAGTGCAAAGGCTGGAACATAATAAGCATTCGATAAATGAGTGAAATTAGGTGAGTTATTCTCGCCCAACTTGAGGCGGGGCTAGTTTGCCCGGAATAAGGGACGTTTTTGTTCTGGAACAACATATATTAATGGATTAATCGGCTAAGGCCATTATAACAAAATGCCATCAACCGGGTGTCCTAAAGAAAGTTCTTTTCTCACAGTTCTGGAGCCTGGAAGTGTGAGATCAGGGTACGGGGATAGTCAGGTTCCTGTGAGAGCTTTCGGCCTGGCTAGCAGACAGCTACTCTCTCACTGCGTGATCACATCACGTCTCATTAGGGCACTTATCCCATCTTAAGGTCCCCTGTCTCATGCCATCATCTAAACCTAACTACTTCCCCCCAAAGCCCCGGCTCCAAACACCATCACATTGGAGGTTAGGGCTTCCTTTTAGAGAGGACACAATTCAGTCCATAACTTTGCTTTTTTCTGTCCTCTTGTTTTCCTGCAAGACCTATGTATCTCACCGATATCTTGGTGGTTTGTGATCCCCCCAAAAAAAGAATGTTTTGGGCAACTGAGAAAGGACCTGGGTGTCTTGAACTTCTTTGATATTTACTTGGGCTTTCGATCTCCGGCTGTATTGTATCCTTTGTCATTATTCCATCCTATGTGAGTATACTTTGCTGAGTCCTTCCGATCTGACCTTGGGAATTGCTGCTTCTCCTTCCTGCCGAGCCACCTGTTTGGCCTCTTCCGCTTCTGTGAACTCCTTCCCGAAGGTCAGATGCGTCTAAGGGGACAGAGGGAGCGCGAGATGAGGCGGCGGGATTGTTCAGGCAGCGCTGCCGCGCGGGGCCCCCGTGGCCGCTGGAAGGAAGGGGCCAGGAATGGCTCTAGCAGCTGGAGGCCTCTGTGAGGCCAGAACGTCCTTCCACCTCCACATCCGGGTCCAAACCGAGGGCACACCCCGGAAGCCTCGGCTGCCTCCACGGCTCCCGCACGTCCTTCTGTCGCCCTCGGCGAGATCTGAAGCAGACAACCACCCGTGGGCACCAGAAGGCACCTACTCAAGTGACCACCTCCCAAGGGGAGGAGGCTGCGGGTTCTAGGACCCCCGTCCTCCGACCAGGGCCCATCCTTTGATGGCCTGTTGGAAGCCCCCAGAGAGGCCAGATGGAAAACTGAGCCCCTGAGAGCGAAGGAGGCAGCCGGTTCTCAGGCATTCAAGGGCGTGACGCTCTCCGCTTATGGATTAACCATCCCCGTCTTTCGCACGGAAGCCCCACCACCAAACAGGAAGAAAATGAGAGAAGAAACTTTCCAAATCATGATTTTGCAAATCATAGTATTCCCTATGTGTGAGTGGTTCTTAGTGAAGAATTTAAAAGAAAGAGAAGGTAGGCAAATCTATTGCTTAGGGTGAGCATTTAAATTTCTGATTATCCAAGGCCTCCCCTAACAACATGCATAACTGAGACTTGGCTAAAATAAACATCCCTGATGATAGTGCAGTCATAGATGGGTAGACGATTCTTAATGCCTAGCTTATAGCAACTTACGGACCAATCGAATTTTTTTTATTTTTTTTAATGTTTATTTACTTGTGAGAGAGAGAGACAGAGACAGCGTGTGAGCAGGGAAGGGGCAGAGAGAGACGGAGCCATAGAACGTGAAGCAGGCTCCAGGCTCTGAGCTGTCAGCACAGAGCCCGACACAGGGCTCGAACTCACAAACGGTGAGATCATGACCCGAACCAAAGTCAGACTTAACCGACTGAGCCACCCAGGCGCCCCTGACTGATCTAATTTTTTATTAAAGGGGGAGATAGCATTTGTTTTTCTATCAAATTCCATTTGCTTTGTTTCTTCCTTCCATTCTCCTAACTTCTGCTTTTTTTAATTTAATCTCTTCACAACTTCCACCAAAGACTAAATCTCGGCCCCTCTTCTAGAATCTTTGACACCTTTAACCCCCCAAACTACACCTGTTCTGTTCTATCTGCCCAGTTTCTAGACTTTTGTTCAAAGTCTGAGGAAGAAAATCCCATCCTGAGAAATGAAAAGCGAGGCATATTTAAAAAAAAATCGGGGCGCCTGGGTGGTCAGTCAGTTAAGCGTCCGACTTCAGCCCAGGTCACGATCTCGCGGTCCGTGAGTTCGAGCCCCGCGTCGGGCTCTGGGCTGACGGCTCAGAGCCTGGAGCCTGCTTCCGATTCTGTGTCTCCCTCTCTCTCTGCCCCTCCCCGATTCATGCTCTGTCTCTCTCTCTCTCAAAAATAAAAATAAACATTAAAAAAAAAAATTTAATAATAAAAAAAAATTCTCTCTAGAAGGGCCAGCGGAGGGCAGCAAATTTCCCATAAAATCTGAAGTGTTTTTATATTTTATTTTATTTTATTTTCATACATATGGATTTTTGTGGTCAGCCTGGATTGTGCCCTGTACAGAAGGAAGAGAGCTTGGCAAATAGTCTGAACTCTTCTAGCAGTAATGCTACATACACTCTAGGGATAAAACTGAAAACTGAAATAGACCCATTGTAACAAAGCCTGAAACCATGCCTCAGCAAGACAGGGTTATCTATCTTCCTGTCTTCCCTCAGGAAGTAACTTAACTTCCTGCCAGAACAAAATGTAATATTCTTTTTTTTTTTTTTATTTTTTTTTTTAACGTTTTATTTATTTTTGAGACAGGGAGAGACAGAGCATGAACAGGGGAGGGTCAGAGAGAGGGAGACACAGAATCTGAAACAGGCTCCAGGCTCTGAGCTGTCAGCACAGAGCCCGACGCGGGGCTCGAACTCACGGACCGCGAGATCGTGACCTGAGCTGAAGTCGGACGCTTAACCAACCGAGCCACCCAGGCGCCCCGCTTTTTTTTTTTTTTTTAACGTTTTATTTATTTTTGAGACAGAGAGAGACAGAGCATGAACAGGGGAGGGTCAGAGAAAGGGAGAAAAATGTAATATTCTTTATGGGAAGATAAAGTAATTCAGAACCTCTACAACATAGTACCACAATGTCCAACATACAATAAAAAATTACTGGACATGAAAAGAAGGAAAATGCAACCAATAATCTGCAGACAAAAGAGCCAATAGAAGAAACTTCTTCCTTTTGTTTGTAGCTACTTCAGACAATTTCTAACTCCGTGATAACCTAGAGCTCTCTTTTTACACTCTGAGCGAACTCCTTAACAACTTTATACCTGGTTCACACGGTATTTTTAAATTATTATTGAGGTATATTTGATAGACAACATTATATTTGTTTCAGGTATACAATAGAATGATATCTATCTATCTTTATAGTATATAGTGAAATAATCACCACGCTAAGTCTAGTTAACATCTCTCACCATATATAGTTACACAGTTTTCTTTATCTTTTCTTTTTTTTTTTCAATATATCAAGTTTATTGTCAAATTGGTTTCCATTTTTTCTTTATCTTTTCAACCACTGGTGGACACCTAGGTCATTTCCACCTTTGGCTGTTGTAAATAATGCTGCCTGGGTAGCTCAGTCGGTTAAGAGTCTGACTTCAGCTCGGGTCATGATCTCACAGTTCATGGTTTGGGCCCCGCATCATGCTCTGCACTGGTGGTGTGGAGCCTACTTGGGATTCTCTCTCTCTCTCTCTCTCTCTCTCTCTCTCTCTCTCTCTCGTATATATATGTGTATATACACATGTGCTCTCTAAATAAAAAAATAAATAAATAAATAGGGGCGACTGGGTGGCTCAGTCGGTTAAGCGTCCACCTTCAGCTCAGGTCATGATCTCACAGTTTGTGAGTTCGAGCCCCACATCAGGCTCTGTGCTGACAACTCAAGAGCCTGGAACTTGCTTCGGGTCTATGTCTCCCTCTCTCTCTCTGCCCTCCCCTGTTTGCACTCTGTCTCTCTCTCTCTCTTTCTCAAAAATAAATAAACATGAAAAATTTTTACAAAAAGAAGCAAAATAAATAAGCTTAGAAAATATTTTTTAAGAAAAATTTTTTTAATGTTTATTTATTTTTGAGAGAGACAGAGACAGAATGCGAGTGGGTTAGGGGCAGAGAGAGAGGGAGACACAGCATCCGAAGCAGGCTCCAGGCTCCCAGCTGTCAGCACAGAGCCCGACGCGGGGCTGGAACCCACGAAAGGTGAGATCATGACCTGAGCTGAAGTCGGACCCTCAACCGACTGAGCCACCCAGGCACCCCAAGCTTAGAAAAATTTTTTTTTTTTTTTTTTTTTTCAACGTTTTTTATTTATTTTTGGGACAGAGAGAGACAGAGCATGAATGGGGGAGGGGCAGAGAGAGAGGGAGACACAGAATCGGAAACAGGCTCCAGGCTCCGAGCCATCAGCCCAGAGCCTGACGCGGGGCTCGAACTCACGGACCGCGAGATCGTGACCTGGCTGAAGTCGGACGCTTAACCGACTGCGCCACCCAGGCGCCCCTAGCTTAGAAAAATTTTTAAGAGACAGACTGATGCTTGCCAGGGTGGGGGGTGGGCAAAACGGGTGAAGGGGATCAAAACATACAAACTTCCATTTTTTAAATAATTTCCAATTATAAAATTAATAAGTCATGAGGATGTAATGTACAGCATGGTGATTACAGTTAACAATAGTGTGTTGCATATTTTGAAGTTGCTAAGAAAGTAAATCTTAAAGTTCTCATTACAAGAAAAAAATTTTCTAATAGGAAACAATGACATGATGCTTAACATCATCAGCCATCAAAGAAATGCAGATCAAAATCACAGTGAGCTATGACACCCACTAGCATGGCTATTATCAAAAAGACAGACAATAGGGGCGCCTGGGTGGCTGAGTCCGTTAAGCGACCGACTTCGGCTCAGGTCATGATCTCGCGGTCCGTGAGTTCGAGCCCCACGTCGGGCTCTGTGCTGATGGCTCAGAGCCCTGAGCCTGTTTCAGATTCTGTGTCTCCCTCTCTCTCCGCCCCTCCCTTGCTCACGCTCTGTCTCTGTCTCAAAAATAAATAAACATTAAGAAAAAACATTTTTTTTAAATTTATGAATGCATAAACAAAATGCACTGTATGGCATATTCATACAGTGAAATATTGTTTGGGAATAAAAACAATGATGTATTCAAAAGATATAGAAATATCGAATCATTATGCTGTAAACTCGAAACTAACATAACGTTATATGTCAATTACATCTCAAAAAAAAAAAAAAGCACAGGCATACCTCGGAGATATTGTGGCTTTGTGTGCAATAGCATTACGTCTAAAAAAAAAAAAAAAAGGACACATCTTAATTTTAAAGTGCTTTATTGCAAAAAAAAAAATGCTAACTATCTTTTAGCTTTCAGCGGGGTTGTGATCTTTTGCTGGTGGAGGGTTTTGCTTTGAGCCGGACAGCTGGTGACGGATGAGGGTGGCAGCTGCTCAGGGCTGGGGTGGCTGTGGCAATTTCTTAAAATAAGACAGCAAGGAAGCGGGCTGTGTCAACCGACGCTTCCTTTCACGGGTGACTTCTCTGCAGCGTGCCGTGCGGTGTGAGAGCACCATCCCCAACAGAACTTTCGAAATTGTGGAGTCATGGCTTTCAAGCCCTGTTTTATCAATGAAGTTCGTGTGATATTCCAGATCTGGTGTTTGTCGTTTTGACAGTCTTCCCGCCATCTTCGCCGGGAGTCGGGTCCATCTCAGAAGCACCCCCCCTCATCTGTTCAACTTAGTCACGAGATCGCAGCAACGTACTCCCATCTTCTGGCTCCCCTCCTGCTTCTAGTTCTCTTGCTTTTCCACCACGTCTGCAGGGACTTCTTCCACTGAAGTCCTGAGCCCCTCAAAGCCATCCACAAGGGTTGGAATCAAGTTCCTCCAACTCCTGTGAATGCTGATATTTTGACCTCTTCCCGCAAACCACAAATGTTCCTCGTGGCATCTAAACGGTGAATCCTGGGACACCCGGGTGGCTCAGTCGGTTGAGCGTCCGAGTCTTGATTTTTGGCTCAGGTCATGATCTCAAGGTTGTGGGATCAAGCCCTATGTCAGCCTTTTTGCTGAGCATGGTGTCTGCTTAACATTCTGTCTCTCTCTCTCTCTCTCTCTCTCTGCCTCTGTTCCTCTCCCCAACTCGTGCTCTCTCTCTCTAAAAAAAAAAAATTAAATGGTGAAACCTTTCCAGAAGGTTTGCAATTTACTTTGCTCAGATCCATCAAAGGAATCACTATCTAGGAGAGCTGAAACCTCACAAAACGTATTTCTTAAACAACAAGACTTGAAAGTCAAAATGACTCTTTTATCCAAGGGCTGCACAATGGATGTGGTGTTAGCAGACATGAAAAATCATTAATCTCATTGTACATCTCCACTGGAGCTCTTGGGTGACCAGGGTGCATTGTCAAGGGGCAGTAATCTTTTGGAAAGGAACCTTTTTCCTTTCCAACGCAGCAGTTCTTTAAGTGGGCTTAAAATATCCGGGAAACCATGTTGTAAACAGATGTGCTGTCATCCAGGCTTCGTTCCATTTCTACAGCACAGGCTGAGTGAATCTAACGTCATTCTGGTTTTTTCTGTTTTGTTTTGTTTTAGAGAGAGAGCACACACGAGCAGAGGAAGAGAGAGAGAGAGAGAGAATCCCGTGCGAGTCGATGGTCAGCACAGAGCCTGACTCGGGGCTCGATCCCACTACCTTGAGATCATGACCTGAGCCGAAATCAAGAGTTGGAGGCTCAACCGACTGAGCCGCCCACGCGTCCCTTAACATAACTCCTCAGGGCCCGAGGGTTTTCAGAATGATAGGGGAGCACTGGCTTCAGCTGAAAGTCACCAGCTGCGTTAGTCCCTCACAAGAGAGTCACCCTATCCTCTGAAGCTTTGAAGCCTGTTATTGACTTCTCCTCTCTAGCTATGAAAGTCCTCTTCCTCCAAAGAAGGCTGGTTTGCCTCCCATGGACATCTGGTATTGAAAATCTGGTATCAATAATTATCTTAGCTAGATCTCCAGAATCACGTGCTACAGCTTGTACATCAACACGTGCTGCTTCACCTTGGACTTTAATGGTATGGAGAGGACTTCTTTCCCACGAGCCAACCTCTGCTCGCCTCGTATTTTCCTTCCGCAGCTCCCTCACCTCTCTCACCCTGCACAGAACTGAAGAACCCTGGGGCCCTTGCCCTGCATGAGGTTGTGGCTTACGGGAATGTTGTGGCCGGTTTGATCTTCTCTCCAGACCGCTAACACTTTCTCCATTATCGGCAATAAGGCTGTTCCACTTCCTGACTCCCGTGTTGACCGCAGCTGCCACTGTTCATTTCCTTCCAGAGCTTTTCCTCGGCATCCACGACTTGGCTAACTGTTTGGCACGAGAGGCCTGGCTTTCAGCCTATCTCGGCTCTCGGCATGCCTTTCTCGCTGTGCTTAATCATTTCCAGCTTTTGACTTAAAGGGAGGGATGTGAAACTCTCCCTTTCCCGTGAACCCTTAGAGGCCACTGTCGGGTTTTTAACGGGCCTGACTTCCCTATTGCCGGGTCTCAGGGAACAGGGATGCCTGCGGATTAAGTTCACTGTCTTACATGGGTGCTATTGGTGGTGCCCTTAAAACAGGCACAGTAAGTGACATCAAAGATCACTGGGCAGACGTCATCGTAACAAACATATATAACCGAAAAAAGTCTGACGCGTGGCAATAATTACAAAAAGGTGACACGGAAACACAAAGCGAGCGAGCGCCGTTGGAAAAAATGGCGCCATCGGCTTGCTCACTCCAGGGTTGCCACAAGCTTTCACTGCAAAAAACGTGGCAGCGGGGCCCCTCGGTGGCTCAGTCGGTGAAGCGGCCGACTTCGGCTCAGGTCACGATCTCGCGGTCCGCGAGTTCGAGCCCCGCGTCGGGCTCTGGGCTGACAGCTGGGAGCCTGGAGCCTGTTTCAGATTCTGTGTCTCCCTCTCTCTCTCTCTGCCCCTCCCCCGTTCATGCTCTGTCTGTCTCTGTCTCAAAAATAAATAAACATAAAAAACAAAAAACGTGGCATCTACAAAGTGCAATAAAACGAGGTATGCCTGTATTGGTTTCGTCTACAACCTGAACAAACCTCGAAAACACTGGCTAGGTGAAAGAAGCCAGTCACCAAAGGCCATAGCTTGTTCGGTTCTATGTCTATGAAATGTCCACACAGGCAAATCTAGGGAGACAGATTGGTTGCCGGGGGCTGGAGGAAGGGGGCAATGGGGAACGACCATTAACGGGGTTTCTCTGTGGGGGAGGGATGAAAATGCCCTAAAACGGGGCTGCGGTGATAGATGCTGAACTCTGACTGTGCAAAACCCAAGGGATTACACACTTCAAGTGGGTGAATTTTATGGTTCAGGATGATATGGCTGAGTGGAATTGTATTTCTTTTAAAAAAAAAATTTTTTTTTTAACGTTTATTTATTTTTGAGACAGAGAGAGACAGAGCATGAACGGGGGAGGGGCAGAGAGAGAGGGAGACACAGAATCGGAAGCAGGCTCCAGGCTCTGAGCCATCAGCCCGGAGCCCGACGCGGGGCTCAAACTCGCGGACCGTGAGATCGTGACCTGAGCCCAAGTCGGACGCTTAACCGACTGAGCCACCCAGGCGCCCCTGTAGTTCAATAGCGTTACCGGAAAAACCAAAAAACCTCAAAAAGAAGCAACGATGGCCTGATAATATACGAAATAATGCTGCGCCTCACAATCGATGTCATCTTATTCGCAATCGATGTCATTGATTCAGTAGGGCGTTTGTTTTCTTAATTATCAAAGCGATCCTTTGATAACATCCACATCGTAGAGGCCGTTATTCGCGCTAACGAGGGTAGTATTAATATCCTTACCTTGTAGATTAGTGAACAGTCATTTTCCCGGATTTGAGGTCAGGTCTGTACGGCTCCCACGCTCTGCCTGCGGTGAGTGGGGAGTGATTGCAAACCCCAGGTTGGTGCCTGGCAGGGAGAAGGTTGTGATCAGAGGAGCTGAGGTCAAGGCTGAGCCGACCAGGAAAGTAGAGCTGATTTTGACCCCAGGAGTCCAGGTGGAGAATTAGGCAGGTGTTGGTTTTTCCTAAAACATGGTTCTTGGCTACGGGGAGGAAAAGCAGAACGAGAGGGCTACTTATGTGGTTTGGGTCTCCTACATTCTGGCCCTCTTCCCCAAACTCACAATGGAATGACTTATTTGTTTTGTTTTCATGTTTATTGGTTTTCGAGGAGGGGGGCGGGGAGCGCGAGTGGGGGGAGCAGCAGAGAGAGAGAGGGAAACACAGAATCCAAAGCCGGTTCCAGGCTGGCAGCACAGAGCCCGTCCAGGGGCTCGAACTCACGGACCGCGGGACCATGACCCGAGCCGAAGTCGGACGCTTCACCGACTGAGCCACCCAGGCGCCCCCTTGAATAACTGACTTCAGTGGGAGGTACCTTCCAGGGAATTGCCACATGCAGAGACCGAACCCGTCTGAAATCTGTTCTGCGGGGAGGTGACCCTCATCTGGCCGGTTAGTTATCATTTCTGGGTTTTCCCTTTTCGGGAGTCCATCCGTCTTTCAGGGCCACCTGCCGCCTGGGGATGATGCCAGCTTGAAAGGTCCAGCGAATGTCCCAGGTGCCGCCCACTGCTGGGTACTTTTTGCTACCAAGGGTTGTGCTCAGGAAGCCCCAGAACGTGACGCAGCCCATCTAAGAGTCCCTGAGTGATATGACACCCATTTCCCATGCAACTGACCTACAGCCTGGACCTTCGATTCGTTTTCTCCCCTGCAGCCCGAAGGGGGATTTACCTCAACCCGTGTCTGGGCCGCCATTTGGGGGGAGCTAGTTGCCCAGGGGCTGAAGTTTTCTGGATTTAATTGTCCCTGACAGTTGGTGCCAACTGTCAGTCCGACCCCCGAGTGGCTACCTCATCATCTGGGTGCTTACGTTTTCCATTATAAATCCAGGCTGAGGTCACGGTGACTCGGAGGGAAGTTACAGCTTTCCCTTCCTGTCGCCCACGCGGACCTCTCAGAAAGCTTCTCTCGGGCAGGCCAGTGCTTCCTCGTTGAGGTAAAGACCCACTGAGATCGGGGCCCTTGTAGGAGACCCAAGAGAGCTCCGTCGTCCCCCTCCCATGGGAGGACAGCTGGAAGACGGCTGTCTAAACCAGGAAGCTGCTTCTCGCCAGACACCCAAGCTGCCTATGACTTGACCTTGGACTTCCCAGGCTCCCGGGGAACCAGGACTGTGCACAATAAATTTCCGTGGTTTATAAGCCACACCGTCTGTGGTATTCTGTTACACCAGCCCAGGGTGACCAAGACATTCAGCTTTTGGGGCGCCTGGGTGGTTCAGTCGGTGGAGCGTCCGACTCTTGAGTTCGGCTCGGGTCATGATCCCAGGGTCGTGGGATCAAGCCGCGCCTCAGGCTCTGTGCTGAGCGTGGAACCTGCTTAAGATTCTTTCTCTCTCTCCCTCTGCCTGCCCCCCCCCCCCACCCTGCTTTCATGCTCTCTCTCGCTCTCTCCCTCAAAAAAAAAAAAAAAGAGAGAGAATCAAGCTTTTGCTCCAAACCATCCCCAATGTTCCTCCCTTCCCACTCATTCTAAGAGCAGACCCTAGTACAGCTCTGCATAAATGACTGCCCTTGACCACCAGGGAGTATTTGACCTACAGTCACAGCCACAGGTTGGAGGGAAGGAGTTCTTCTCTCTTGTGCAAGAGGAGGAACAATTATGAAGCCCCTCCCCTTCATCTGTAACTCTAGCCAACCCAAAACATTGGGGTCTTGGGGCCACAGTAAAGTACCACCTGTCCCCCTTGTCACCAAATGCTTCAGCAACCAGAGTCACCACCATCCAAACATCCTAACCCATAGCTGGTGAATTGGGCTGCAGGGTCTCACCTATGTCTTTCCAAAAGGACACTGCGATCTCCTCAACTTCCAGAAGAAGAGGTGTTAAAAATCCAATATAACCAACTTGTCAGGGGTAGGTGGGCCAAGCCCCATGAAGTATGGCCTCTGTATGGGTTCAATGGCATCCTCCTAAATGATATGGCCACCGTGAACCTTAGAATGTGACCTTGTCTGGGGGCATCTGGCTCAGTTGGTTAAGCGTCCGACTTCGACTTAGGTCGTGATCTCGCATTTGTGGGTTCGAGCCCCGTGTCGGGCTCTGTGCTGACAGCTCAGAGCCTGGAGCCTGCTTTGGATTCTGTGTCTCCCTCTCTCTCTGCCTCTCCCCTGCTTATGCTCCCTCTCTCTCAAAAATAAACATAAAAACTTTTTTTATAAGGGGAGCCTGGGTGGCTCAGTCAGTTAGGTGCCCGAGTTCAGCTCAGGTCATGATCTCACTGCTTGTGAGTTGGAGCCCCGCACCGGGCTCTATGCTGACAGCTCAGAGCCTGGACCTTGTTTCGGATTCTGTGTCTCCGTCTCTCTCTTCCTCTCCCCCACTCATTCTCTCTCTCTCTCTCTCTCTCTCTCTCTCTCTCAAAAACAAACATTAAAAGAAAGTTAAAACAACAACAACAAAAGAATGTGACCTTATCTGAAATAAGGGTTTTTGCGGATGTCTGTAAGTATCTCAAGATTACATCATCCTGGATGAGAGTGGGCCGTTAAGTCCAATAACGACTGTCTTCATAGGAGACAGAGAGACAGAGACAGAGCCACAGAGAAGACCATGTGAAGACGAAGGCTGAGACTGGAGTGATTTGTCTACAGGCCAAGGAGGGTCAAGGACCGCTGTCAAGCACCGGAAGCTGGAAGAGAGGCGTAGGTCTAAGGGTCTCCAGAACTGACCTACTGACACCTTGATTTCAGACCTCCGGCCTCCGGAACCGTTTTAAGCCACCAGCTTCGAGGGAATTGTAACAGCCTCCCTAGGAAACTAATAGAGCCTCATTTTTTTTTTTTTAATTTTTTTTTTAACACTTATTTATTTTTGAGACAGAGAGAGACAGAGCATGAACGGGGGAGGGTCAGAGAGAGAGGGAGACACAGAATCTGAAACAGGCTCCAGGCTCCCAGCTGTCCTCACAGAGCCCGACGCGGGGCTCCAACTCGCGGACCGCGAGATCGTGACCTGAGCCAAAGTCGGCCGCTTAACCGACTGCGCCACCCAGGCGCCCCTAATAGAGCCTCTTTACAGCAAGACACATAGGCCAACTTTGACCAACTTCTGCTGAGAGTTACAAATGTTGAATTAGGAACATGGAATTTTTTACTTTGTAAAAAAACAGCCGCTTTCCCTGGACTGTCAGGGAAACTCACTGTTTCAAGACACTCTCCCTGGCCGGCAGGCCTCGAGAGTTGCTGGGATTACTGGTTGTGGTCGCTCCCCCTGGCAGGCAGCCAAAGCCATGAAGACTGGGATCTCTAACTCGCCAAACAACAAGGCATCATTATAAAGACAAGAAATAACAAGAGTTGATGAGGATGTGGGGGAAAAGGGAGCCCTCGGATGCTGCTGGTGGGAATGTACATTGGTGCAGCCACTAAGGAAAACAATACGGAGGGTCCTCGAAAAATTACAAGTACATCGATCATACGATCCAGCAATTCTAAGTCTGCTTCTGGGTACTTACCCAAAGAAAGGGAAGATGCTAACTCGAAAAGATGCACGTATCCTTACGTTCATTGCAACGTGATTTCCAACAGCCGAGATATGGAAGCAACCTGAGCGTCCATTGGTGGATGAATGGATGAGGATGTGATCTGTATCGGCAACGGAATACCACTCGGCCACAGAAAAGAATGTTGTCGCCATTGGTGACAACATGGATGCACCATGAGGACATTAAGCCAAGTGAAATACGTCAAAGATAAATCACATATGATTTCACTTCTACGTGGAATCTAAAAAGCGATCCGAACAAACAAAACTCAGAGACGCAGAGGATACAGTGGTGTTTATCAGAGGGAAAGGAGGGAGGGGGTGGGTGAAAAGGGTTTGGGGGGGGGTCAACCGTATGGTAAGGACTTACTGTGGCGATCACTCTGCAGGGAGTATACACGTGTCACTCTGCTGTGCCATACGCCTGAAACTAACATAACGTTATATACCAATTTGACCTCAATACAAAATAAAGGGGCACCTGGGTGGCTCAGTTCAGTGAAGCGTCCAACTCTTGATTTCGGCTCGGGTCACGATCTCACAATTCGTGGGTTCGAGCCCCGGGTCTGGCCATGCACTGACAGCGCTGAGCGTGCTTGGGATTCTCTCTCTCCCTCGCTCTCTACCCCTCCCCCACCACGGGCAAGCAAGAGTGTACTCTCTCTCCCTCTCTCAAGAATGAATGAATTAGGGGCGCCTGGGTGGCTCAGTCGGTTGAGCGTTCAACTTCGGCTCAGGTCACGATCTCTCGGGTTCGTGAGTTCGAGCCCTGCGCCGGGCTCTGTGCCGACAGCTGGGAGCCTGGAGCCTGCTTCCGATTCTGTGTCTCCCTCGCTCTCTGCCCCTCCCCTGCTCATGCTCTGTCTCTCTATCTCAAAAATAAACATAAAAAAGAATGAATAAATAAGTAAATAAATATTATATAACTATACATGTTTATTATAGACAAATAGAGCAATATAATGTACGATGGAAAAAATAAAAACCTTCCTATGCAGAGATTAAAAAAAAAAAGATATCATCATAGACTGAAAATTTTGGACACCCGAAGAATTTTCTAGCACTTTGTGTACATTCACAGTACAGCCTGTGACACATTTCAGTCCCAGTTATGACAGTTCACACTGTAAATGGTCTGGACCCTTCACTTGCAAAGTTACTTTATCTTTACCTCGGCACCACCCCTCCTACTACCTCCCACCGCTTTCCTGCAAGTTTTTGGCCCAAATCCATTAGGTGTTTAAAAAAAAAAAAACAAAACAAAACAGAAACACAAACCAGGGAGTTTTAACACAGACACTGTGGGAATTACGCAGCAACTTGCACAACTTTGCGCTTCCTTTTGGGTTTTGTTAATGTTTGTTTACATTTGAGAGAGAGAGAGCACGCATGAGCACTGGAGCGGGGGTGGGGGTAGGGGAAGGGAGAGACAGAGACAGAGTTTGAAGCAGGCTCCAGGCCCCGGGCCATCAGTGCAGAATCCGACTCAGGGCTTGAACTCATGAGCTGTGAGATCATGACCTGATCTGAAGTCGGATGCTTGATCGACTGAGCCATCCAGGCGCCCCGCACTTCCTTTCGGTTTTAAGTGGCCATCAACTCAGCCTCAAACTCACCTTTAACACCTGAAAGCACCGATCCTCCCTCTCGCCGCTTGACCTCCAAACGTCTATCCACAGGTGGTATTAACCATGAGGTTCCAGAAAGTCCTATACGCCAACCTGACCCACGCAGTTCCCGAATAGGTAGGACACCTGCCCTCTCGCCCACGACTTAGGTGAGGGCTAAGCTACCAGACCCTGGGGCACGTGTAGCACCCCCTACCCTGCCATGCAGCCTCCAGTCTTTTAAGGGCACCGTACCTTCATGGGCCCCACACCGGGCACCAAAGTTGTCAGGCTCGTGCACACATGGGAAGGCAAGGCCAAAGCCAGTTCTGACCGATTCGACCAGGAACGATACAAAAAGCCGCTTTTGTGCATTTACCACTGATTACTTACACAGATGGTGAAAAGAAGGGTGTTCTCGCAAACCGTCAGCAGAAGTAGCTTCCGTGTTTCGCCTACACCAGCGAAGGTTCCTCTTGTAGAGATGGGTGGTTAGCTGTACTGGCAAAGGTCTGGGTTCTAGAATCAAACGCTTTGTGGCTTGAGTAACATAACCTGTCTGATTTTCGGTTCTGTGTATAAAAGGGGAGTGACATTCATTTCAGGATTGTTGGGAGAGTTAAACACGCTGTCACGTAAGGCCCCGAGTGCCTTAAATGGATGTAAGCACACTGTTGATTCCAACAAACGTTGGCCATTATCAGCAAAGTGTCCACAGGGCTTCATCCCCGTGTTTCAGCCACCTTAAATGATTTCAGAAACAGGGCAGGGAACAAATAAATATTCACCTCCTGCGTGAAGTTTCCAGCAAGACTGGAAAATCATGTCCCGACATTGATCTCCTTATGTGGGAGGGCACAAATAACCGCCAACACTAAACCCAGCCTAAAGACTTTTAACTTATCCAGATCCACCTTAATTAAACCTTTCGCAAACACGATTGGATTTGGGGAGCCAGGGTGGCTCAGTCGGTCGCGCATCCCACTCTTGGTTTCGGCTCAGGTCATGACCTTACGGGGTTCGTGAGTTCGAGCTCCGCGCTGACAGCATGGAGCCTGCTTGGTTCCCCCCTCCCCCCACTCTTGCTCTCTGCCCCTCCCCCACTCACTCGCACTCTCACTCTCTCAAAATAAACTAAAAAAAAAAAAAAAAAAAGATTGGGTTACGTAGGGAAAAAAAGAAGAGATGTGGAGAGAGAGGATTAGGAGAAACGACAGGTATAACCATTCTTAGCAAATGTTCCCCACCGTCCCGGAGTGGGGGGAAGTGAAATCTTCACAGATCTGCCCAATACCCAGGACAGACATAAGGAGGAGGGACAGATCATTCCATTCTTAGCGTGTCCCCTTAACATCAGACTTCACAACACCATTAACTGGCGCTAGACCCATCTATTCAGGGTCCAAACAGCCCTAGGTCTGAACAGATGGCCTAGAACGTTTCTTTTAAGCATGGTATCGCCCTGTACCATCAGGTCATCTTTGAAAGATGTCAGGGCAGAAAGGGCTGGACCAAGAATCCGGGGAGCCACGCTTGGGAGTCTAGGTTGTGTCCCTCCACCTTGCTGACATTCAGAAAGGAAACTAGGCGAGGGCAGGGTCACGGTAGCTGGTGACGGAAACCCGGAAGGAAGAAGCCATTTGCGTAATTTTTCTTGGGGCAGGGGTCAGGAAGGGTAATACCTCTTCCTGACCTCCAGAGCCACCGAGACTGCTCTGCACTGATTCTCCAACATGCACCGATTCTGCAACACGGCGGAGGCCGTATTCCAACATGCAAAAGGCGTTAACAGCAAGGCACCATCTAAAGGCCACTCCTTGTTGGCTGTCAGTGAATTTAAGCAAAAGGCCTCGTCTGCATTTGAGTGACTCTGGTCCCTGGGAACCAGGACTCTCAACACTGAAGTCGGCTGCTGGAGGTCTGAGCATCTCCGCTACCAGACCCCAAAGACCACCACCACCAGCTCCCCCCCGGCCGAGATGACACAGACACACACGCGCGCGCAGCTTTCGATAGAAGTTTCCTTTTTATTTTTGAAATTGAAACAGCAGAATGAAGTGGTCTGTAGCTTAAACAACCTTCATGGGAAAAGCTGGAGCGCCCATCCAGCAAAAGAACAAATTCGCAAAGTCTGAGTCAGCTGCCCCACCTCCCCCGACAAAGCAAAGTACAGATTAAAGGGTGGGAGAAAGGGTACAATCAAAATACCGTGGCGATGGCTGGCAGACTTCCAGCCAGGTACAATTTTCAAAGTGGCCGCGAATTACAAAATGGGATAGCACAGTCACATGCAGGAGCCCCTTCCGGCCGCCACCAGGATCCGCATTCCAGAAAAACACACTTTCCACTCTCCTGAGTTAAGAGGGGTCTCAGGACTGGATGCGAATTCACTTTGCGCTGGGGAGGGGGCTCCTTTGACTTATTCTGGTTTCCGGGACCAGGAGGAAGATGCTGGAGCAAAGGGGAGCATCCAAGTGGCGACAGAGGATGTTTATTCATTATGCTAACTCATCATCTGCTGAAATTCATTTTGAACACCTTTACATTGCAGTGGGTTACATAAAATGTACACGGAAGTGTTACAAGTGGCCTCCCAACCCCCACAGGGGGAAAAAGGTGAGTCAAGACTTAAGCACCCCAACACACACACACACACACACAGTCTTTATTCTTGCTGGGGGGACGGAAGTCACCTGGCCGGGAGGGTGTCAGGGGGAGGAGCGCAGGTAAAACTCACTGGTGGGAACAGGGTGTAGGGGTGGGACAAGCCAGGGGGGCAGACCGTGATCGCCGTCCCAGTTAGGACAGCACATTATCTTAAACAAGTGGAGAAACTCGCCAAAGAGTGAAACTTATTTACGGGGGAAAAAAAGAGAAAAGTCTGGGGAATTAAAACAATCCAGTGGTCACTGGAAAATGTCTCCCTCTTTCTTTCTTTCTTTTTTTTTTTTTTTTTTTGGTTTTTTTTTTTTTAATTTTTTGGAAAGTATTTTTAAGGTAATATTTTTTTTTTTTTCCTTTGGAAAAAGAAATCTTTTTCCCCCCCTAACCTAAGCAAGTGGAGTTGCCACTACCTAATTTATCTCTATTGTCTTGCTAAGAGGTAGATAAAACAAAAGTGAAATGGGGCTTCTATGAGGAGGTCCATTAGAGGGTGGGGAGGGGCTGGGATCGCCCAGTGGACTCCCCGACTACAAAGACGCCTGAGCGACCAGAGGACCGGGGGCCTTGGACTCTCTCAGGGCAAAGGATCCCGCACCACCTCTTCTAGAGCCAACTGTCCTCCCCCCTCCCCCCCCCGCCCCCCCGTGCGAAGACTGAGGACACAGCGGAGGCGGAGCATCTCAAAGAAACCCTGTTGAAGAGGTCTTAGCTCTGGCTTCCCCAGGCTTCCTGACGCTAGGGCTGAGTGATGGGTTCCAGGCCAAAGCCCCGGATTTCACCTCCAGCCAGCCTCTCTGGTCCAACGAGATAGGCTAGAGCAAGTGAGCGGAGGTCAAGCCGGAGGGAAAGGGGTGACACGCTGGACCCCCGGGCAAGGAAGGCGGAAGGGGAGGGGGGGACCTAATTGCCAGACCGCCCAGCCCCCTGGACAGGGGTGGGGGGAAGTCCTGGCAGGCCTGCCTGTTCCTCAAGAACAAACCTTTTTTGTGGCACAAGCCTCAACTCACTTCTCCTGGCTAGGATTCATACCCTTATGCACGAGTCCCTGCCCTCGGTTCCAATCTTATTGTAAGGATTGAGGTAGTTAATCCATTTCTACTCGTAGCATCCATCACATGTGGTAACTCGAAAACACACGCTCCCGAGGAGCTTCCTGCTGTTTAAGAGAACGAAAACTTCTTCCAATGTCTCGTCAGTCCGGATTCAACCACGCTAAGACACCACGCTAACGGTGCCCACATCAGGCTGTGCCC
Organism: Panthera leo; assembly: GCF_018350215.1. Taxonomy (NCBI): domain Eukaryota; kingdom Metazoa; phylum Chordata; class Mammalia; order Carnivora; family Felidae; genus Panthera; species Panthera leo. The sequence goes on from NC_056692.1 coordinate 36,070,323, forward strand.
CAAGGAGGTGCACGGGCCCAAGGGTCAAGGTTGGGATCTGGCCCTCGCCCTCTACCTTCACCTTCGGTCACGAGGCCTCCTCCCTGCCCTGTACCCCGACAGAGAAGCCTTATGTATCCAAAGAAACCGAAGCTTCCAGCTGGCGTTACTCGAAGTCTGGGTACCAGAGAGACGTTTCTGCGTCTACGGCATCGAGCGTTTGGAAGGGAAATGGCTTTATGTCCCCTGGCATGGAGGTCTCCCATCTTCCTGCAATTACCGTGGTCAGGCTGTGCTGTCTTCCTTCCACCAGTTTGCAACAAACAGGCAAAAAACAGTGGCGCGGTTTGAATGTCAAAGCCACTAACTAGGGTCTCCCCGGAAAACACTTCAGGAGAATGAAAGCAGATCGCCTCCCCGCTCCCCGCCCCCCCCCCCCCGGGTGGGAGGTGGGAGGAAAGGGGTGACTAGAGGTGCCGGCTTTGGCTTCGGAGTGAACTGGAAGCCTGGGCGGTCCCTCTGGGGCTCTGTGAGGTAGTTACATAGCACTGCTCGTTCCCAGTTTGGCAGAGGGTTATGTCTGGGGTGGGAGGAGGGGAAGGCACCCTTGAGAGCTAACTGAGGCCCCTCCTCGCTGCCAGTCTGCCAGGCCTGAAGGGAACTCGCCATGCTATCTCTGCGGTGGGGGCAGGGGACAGAGAGCAGTCCCACGTGGAGGAGCCCCAAACTTCCCCTCCTTCCCCAAAGTGCAACCAGGAGCCAATGGACCCCTTTCTCAGCTCCCTACCCCCTTGGCAAGTTAAGCACCGCCCCCACGTCCCCCAGGAGCCTCAGAAGGGAAGGGACGGGTCTTTAGCTCGCACTGTTTCCAGGAGCCCCTCTCAGAGGGCCCAAGTATACGTTGAAAGATGGCTACTGCTTGGCTTCAGAAACGGCCTCTCTCAGCCCCCGTCTGTCTGTCTGTCTTTGGCACAGAGGAAAACGGACACAGAGCCACCTGGAGTGTTCCCCGCAGTGCTCTCTGGGTTTTACATGGGGTCTTTCCTGCCAATAGTGAGGCATACCTAAGAATAGCTCCCAACCACCACCACCCCCCCCCCCCCCGGAGGTGGAGAGCTCACGGGAAAGGAATAAGGACTTGACAAGGACCCAGGGGAGGGCAGGAAAGGGCAGCAGGAGATAAAACTCTGTCCCTACGTATGGCTCTCTCCTACCCAGACCCTTCTGAGGAGCCGAGTCCACAACCCAAACTGCAAAAGGCAACCAGACCCTAGAGGGGATTAAAGCCATCCGGGTGTAACTGTCAGATGCAGCTTTGAAGTTAAGTGAATCAAACCATTTTGGTTTTTTGTGTGTTCCACAGAATAAAAAATATATCCTAAAGAGATGGTCCTTTCTTAAAAATATATATGTAGCGCACACACACACACACATATATATATCTCTCTCTCTCTCTCTTCAGTATAGAAGTGGTTTTCTAAAAGTCACTTTTCTCTGATCATCCAAATCTCCCAAGTGCTTTCCGCGTTGACTTATCTCGCCAAGGACGGGGAAATGGAGGTGATGTGCAGGAGGGCAAGGCGCTGCCCCAAGACCTAGCCTAAGGGTCAAAGGCGGGCCCACCAAGACAGGTCCCTTTATCCCGCTAAACTTTAACCACCAAACCATATTCCTTCTGCTTCTGATAGGGTAACTTTCACAACTTTCCTGCTGGGCAAATGTCAGCGATGAGTGGAAGCTGTGCCTAATTCAACTAACGTCTGACAGTCCCTCGCCACACTTCCTGGTCTCTTCCGGGAGCTGAACCAGCCAAAGGAAAAGGACGTGGGCTTAAGGTGTGACGGGAGCAGGATCCCAAGGAAACTGAACACTGCAACAATCACATTTCAGGTACTGTGGGTGGTTTTTTTGTTTGTTGGTTTTTGTTTTTTGTTTTTCTGCTGGTAGTTTGAACCGGATATTAAAGCATGCTTGCTGCTGGAAATTCGCCTTAAATCACCAAATGGCCGATGTCTGAACGTTATCTGCTTCATTTTGGGCTAAAGCATATAGAGCCAGAGATGGAAGTTGGGAGACCCTTTTTTTGTGGTTAGGGCAGGTGGGAAGCTCAATTACAGAGGCCTGATATCACCCCTAAATGCTCTCCTGCTTCTTCCTCTCTTCGGGGTAGACAGTTCTGGAGGTTGTAAAGGAATGTCATGGGGACGCAAGGATAAGACACGAGCGAGGCAGGAACCTGCCCCCCAGTCACATTCCCATACCCCCCGACTGCTTCTTGCACGCACCACCCTAAATCAAGAATTCCTTTAGGTTTGGGTCCGCTGTTAGAACCAATCAGATCAATCTAAAGATGACAGGAGACGAAGGGGCAATCATCTGAGTGTCTGTCTGCTCCTTGGTCTGTTGACGCAGACCCAAAGGAACAGCAAGATGGGACTGAAATGAAAACAACACCAAAAAAAGAAAAGACTGCAATGACAAACCAGGTGGACCTCTCTGAGGGTAAGAGAGCAGCTGTGTCTCTTCCACCAACGGAATCTTGGCTCCCATACTTCTAGAAAGAGAAATAGAGGGTTTTTTGTTTTTGTTTTTTTAAGTGGGTATACTTTTTAGATATTATTTCACTCCTCGATAAAACGGAGGCAATTATTTAAAAATATCTCAACAGCACCACTGGTGGGGAGAACTGGCTGGGATGCCCTTTAACCAAAAAGGGAGAGAGGAGACGCCATGAGCAGGTGGCTGGGGACTGCTGTTCGGCCACCGGAGGCCCACGGCTCTGCTAGGTCTCTGAATCCCCAGCAGGCGGGATTTCCCAGGAGAGGCCAGTGGCTTAGGAATCTGGGAGTCAGAGATCAGGGCCTCACCCCGGGCTCTCTCCACCTTGGGCCGCTGAGCCCCAGCCTCCTCCCAAAGAGCCAGCCCCTGCTGCCCTTCCCATAGGGCCTGTTCTCCATAGAGAGATCCTAAAGGCTTACACTGGCTCATGTTGTAAGAAATTATGAAACATAACTTTCTCGTTTTTTTTTTTCTTTTCATTAAAAAAATAAAATATTCAAGACTATCAGCTTCTCTTTTGCTTTGCTTTTCTTTTTTATATAAAATATCAGCAAGCCGCAAAGAAAAAAAAAAAAAGGTTAAAAAAAGGTGGGGGGAACAAAAAGGAAAGTAATTGCTGAGGTAACTTCATACCTTGAGGTAGTTTACTTCGCGCACAGCATTACCTGACTGACTCCGCCCACGTGTCATGGTTGTCTCGTTGTTACTACTGTTGTTGTTGCAGTGTCGGAAGGAGGGGACTCCACGCATGGGCTTTTCCACATGCAGAGAGGCCTTCCTCCCTTCCCAGCACACTTGATAGCATTGTCCAAGGTAGCTAACTAAAGTGCACCACCTGGCTGATATGCGTTGACAATCAGTATATTAGGAGGGGAGGCCCAACCTCATTCAACTGATGGCTGCTGTCTTCCACAAGGGCTGAACTTCCAACGGGATCTTACTGAGCCTGGGAAATTAATAAATTAAGCTTATTTACCCCTTTGTGCATAGGGTTGCTGGTATTTTGAACTTTGTTTTTAGGCACAACTTTTGTCATGCCGGTGATTCACGGAGGCAGAAGCCATCGGTTAAATCATGCCTCTGGGATAACAACAGAAGCAAATACTCTCCCATTTACTGGATATTCATAACGTACGCCAGACGGTGGACTTCAGCTTCACCGGGAGCTCGGGGTTGGGTTCCACATCCCACCTCCACCAAGGGAACAGTGCCGTGGCGGGGGAGTGCCCCACAACCCCTGCCTCTGGGAACCAGCCCTTATAGGAGCACACGGGCTGGAGTGAGGGCACAGTGGCAGCCTTTGGGGCCACTCAAGTCCTCCGTGGAACTGAGACTTTATCAAGGGGAGTTACGTCCCCTTCCCAGTGCTCATATCCAATCATTAAAATAGACTTTAAAAAAATATAAAATCTGCCTGAGAATGGTGGGAATCAGGGACAGTACAGTGGTCAGCCCCTACCCTGCCGAGCATTCACTACCGCCCACGTGCACCTAGATGGGGAGAAGGACGTGAATGGGGCAGGGAATCTCAGTGGGGAAGTCCCGACAGAGTGGAGAACATTTTCATCGCGCCAATTTTTCAAGATGGCGATCTGGACTAGATCAGCCATAAGGGCACTCCTTTTAAACGTGGATTACTATACAGTTTAATCACATTTCTCCCCCGTTCTTTATTCCTTGCTGTTCCTACCGGTTGGTTAGGGAAGGAGTGGACTTAAACTATAGATGCTGGTGTGTCTTCTCCTCTGAGTCAATAACGTAAGCAAAACAATGCACTGGTTCCCACCTTTTCTGGTAGCAGTACAGATAAAACAATTAGCGTGACTTCAGGAAGAGGCTATATAGGAAGAGGTTATGTCAGGGCACGAGAGTAGAGGTATTTTAATCAACGAACCAAGTAGGAGAAGGCTGGAAGGATTTTCGGGTTGAGAAGCAAACCATCCTTTGAGGCTGATTAAAACACCCCTCTGCATGATTTAAAAACCTGAAGGAAATTTTATTTCTCTTCCCACTGGGGCCTGACCCACTCTCTTGGTGGGACCTGGAGAACTTACTTCAACAATCCACGTTTAAAAGCACCCTGAGCTAGAATTTCCACGGTGACACCCTGAGGGGCGGGCAGTGTCGGGCCAATTGGTTGGGCGTGTGGGGCCGAGGGATCAGGGTTCCTCACTGGAACGTCTTTCCTCAAGCCAAGCGGGCAAACCTGGTCTACATCCCGGCCCAAGGGTCCCTGATTCCCACTCATTCTCAGGCCTGCTGGGGAGAACGCGCTCTCGACTTCAGCCCGTTGTCCTTGAGTCGCCGCGAAGGGAAGGGGCTGGTCACTTCCTCCGTGCCTGGGCCTGGTTACTCTGTCCCTTTTGGTGCAGCTGTTTCACTTGGGCCAGGATGTCTCGTATCTTCCGCTGGGCCATCTGTAGGAAAAAACAGACGAGCGGCAAGAGTGAGGGCCTCCGGTTAACAAAGTTGCCACGCGTACTGCGGAACCCCGAATCAACCTCCTGGAGTCGCCAGGAGCGTGTGCTCCCTCGGAGGGTCATAAACTTCGGAGACCTCCTCCCCACTGACCACAGCCCCACCACACACGTCGACGTTCCCAGGAGAGAGAACGAAACGTCCAGAGACGGATTTAGAAACCAGCAGTGACACCGAAGCCCCACCGTACAAAATGGATCGGTGTCTCTCCCCTCCCCTTCTCAAAGGCGCCTTCCCCAAGAACACGGTTCCACGACGGAAATCAACAGCACAATGCGACGCCCGGAACCGGTCGCCAGAATCGCGTCCTCCCACCCACGGCGTGCTTGGTTTCTTGGTTAAACAGAAAGGTGGTCTAGGTTGAGGCAAGACGGTGGACTCCCTTTTTTTAGATCACTTCCTATTCGGTCAGCCCCGAGCGGACGGCTTACGTAGCTTTTCTCTCTACTCCTCATCCCAACAGATGAAAACCATCCCCGCTTCGGTACTGAAAACCTCCTGGCCCTGTGCATCCTTGCGTACGTCCTTTACCCTCTTAAGCTCACACCCCCATCCGTAAAATGAGGCTATCGTGGGGCTTACGCGAGTTAATATATGTCAACCACACAGAATGGTGCTTGGTGCAGCAGACTCGGCCACAGACGCTACCGTTCATACTTCTCAAAAGACGGTCCCAGAAAAGTCAGCCAAAGCCATACGGCGCAGAAGACCACGCAAGGGGGGTTCGAGTTCCAAGGCCACTGCCTCCAGAACCCACGTTCCTGCTGCTGCACAGCCACACCACACTGGGAACCAAGAGCCCGGGTTCCCGGCTCCCGTACTGCCTTAGACAGTGTCGGTCGGGCCACAAGCCTGCTGTGAAACGTCTGTCCTCTAAGAGGAAGGGGTTGCGTCCAAAGGCCTCCGTACCCCTTCCGGTTCCGACACTGGAGGATGTTAGGAAAACCTCACTCCCTTCCGGTCATCCTTTGCCTGACTTTTCAAAGTACGGAGCATTTGACCCCGACATCCACTCTCCTTTGCAGGCTCTGGGGTCAGTCCCAATGCTGGGCAGTGCCGACCGGCTCCCTGGAGGTGGGGGTGGGGAGTTCTGCAATGGGACGGTGGAAGGACTGGAAGCAGGGATGGAAAAGTCATTGTGAGAAAGGCTAAGGGACTGTACTGGGGAAGGGCCATCCAGAATGTGGTTATCGGCATTATTATTTCACAAACAAGACTTGGCGGGGGAAGGGGGTGATACCAATTTCCTTTCTCATCCTGTGCACAAGGTGTTAGCGAAGCACTAACGTTAGACAACAGGAAGACTCTTAGTTGATGACCAAGAATATAGAATACATACTGGCTATTATATAGGATATATATCATACATGTAATCCTCAGACCGCTCTCCCTACAGCCTCAAGAGGAAATAAGACATCTACACGTCACACTCCTACACTTAGAAAAGAATGACCCAGGGGCGCCTGGGTGGCTCGGTCGGTTAAGTGTCCGACTCTTGATTTCGGCTCAGGTCACGGTCTCACAGTCTGTGAGTTCGAGCCCCACCTCAGGCTTACGCGACAGCACAGAGATGGCTTGGGATTCTCTCTCCCCTCTCTCTGCCCCTCTTCTTTCTCTCTCAAAACAAATTAAAAGGAAACTGAGCCAGCCCGGAGGCAGGCAGAGTCCACCGGATTCATCCAGGCCATGGAGGTCAACATCTGGAGTCTTCCCTCTCTGATCCCCGGGCTCCTGCCACCCTCCCGCAAAAGGGCGGCGGGGGGGGGGTGTGCCACGTGTACCTGGCTGGCATAGAAATGCCCGATGATCTTGACGATGACCTGGTCGTTCTCATCTGGGGTCTGGTCTCTGGGCACCACCACCTCGGCTGCTGTCAAATTCTGCAACTCGTTCACCTGCATGGCCAGGGGTGAAGAGAAGCTCAGGGCGCCATCAAGAAAGGGTGGGGTTGGAGGGAAGGACAAGAGGCAAATTGCTAGCAGGTAACTAGAGGACTCCAGAGCTGGGCTGTGGAGGAGAATTAGGTCAAGGAGCACGTCGGGAGTCCTCAGGTTGTGCGGGGTAGGGGAGAGGGAAGCCAGAGCAGAGCTGTCGGGTTTGAGGACAAAGATCCAGAACTTTCAGCCTGGCCCTCAAGGCTCACCGTTTTGCCACCTTTGCCAATAACCCTGCCGGCAGCTGACGCTGGCACCCGGATATGGGTCTCCAGCTTTACTTCCTCCTTGGGACCAAAGAAGTTCTCCTCCTTGAGTTTTCCATAAATTCTTCCCTGAGCCTGAGAGGAAGAGATCCTTGTTAATCAGCAGGCCATACACGCGACGAAAAGGGAAGCGAGGTAAACAGAGACGTCCGGTCCCCAAGCTCCAGCCCCTCCCCTGCTGCCCCCCAGGCCCCACCCAGGAGTAGATCAACCATCTACCCAGGCGACCGAAAATGCCACTGTCGTGGCATTGACCTGTTCCTTCTGATTGCTTGTAACACTGGAGAGCCGGGGCAGAGTTAACTGAACCCATACCTCCCAGAACAATTCATAAGCTACAAATCCCTATAGGGTCTGGGATGACCCCATTGACTCGAATGAGGCCGCAGAGAACAGGCTGTGGGCCGCTGCACACAGCCTAAAGAGCCTGTCCCCATTCTCCATCCCTGCCTCGGTCAGGATGTGCTCACTGTCGGCTCTTGGGCTATGTGACCAGAATTGCAGGCACTTAGCGATGGATACAAAGGAGAGAAGGAAATTTGGCATCAAAGGTCTACCTTTGATGTAACTAAGGCAAAGCCCAAGGAAGAAGCCAAGCCCTAGGGTTTCCTTCTGTCCCGAATTCCTGTTCACCTTCAGACGTAAAGAAGGAAACAGAAGTCAACAGAAATTAAGTGTGATGCCCAACTGGAAGCTGCACTGCAATGCTTTATCCTGCAGGGGCACCTGGTTGCCTCAGTCGGTAGAGCGGGAGACCCTTGATCTCGGGGTCGTGAGTTCGAGCCCCGCGCCGGGTATAAAGATTACGTAAAAGAAATCGGGGCGTCTGGGTGGCTCAGTCGGTTAAGCGTTCGACTTCATCTCACCGTTATTGAGTTTGAGCCCTGCGTCCCGCTCGGAGCCTGGAGCCTGCTTCAGATTCTGTGTCTCCCTCTCTCTCTCCTCCCCTCCCCCCTCACGCTGTCTCTCTCTTTCCCCTAAATAAATAAAAACGTTTTGAAAAATAATGTTTAAAAAAAGATTACTCCAAGAATTGGATAAAAACCGTTTTTAAAAAGCGTGCGGATCTGCACTCCCACCCGGCCTCAGCTCCCGGGTCTAGCTTGGAAAAACAAAGATGAGAACCTTGAATTGGGCCTCCGGGGGTCCAGTGATGATGACCATACGAACTTTGGAGTCAGGAGTTTCGGGAGGAGCAATCTACAAAGCAAACAGAGGTGGTCAAAGAGGCGCCCCCTACCGCCCACACTTCACCAGAGAAGGATCATTGCGTCTGACCAGCTCCTCTAAGACCACAGATGGATTCAGGCTTGTGAAACTTAACCGCTTAGTTTCACTAGGAGAGATTCTCCCTGCTCTCTGCCCTGGACCCTGGCCGACCAAGGTGTAGAGCCAGCCTGACACTTACCAAAGCAAGCACTGTGCGCCAGGCGCCCTGAGCCCGGGGCCTCGGCTTCCACAGTCGTGAGCAAACTGGAGGCCGAGGTCCTTGGCTTAGGGGCGGGCGGGGGCTTGAACCCACATCAGTCCGTGCCAGAACCCAAGTTCGCTTTCTACGCTGCAACACCCGCCCCCTCCCTCGTCTGAGAGCCCGGAAGCAAGGAAGACCCTGGCAAGGGGAAAAGCAAAGGGGGGGCTGCGATCCCTCAGGGGAAGAGGCCCCGCCCCAGGGCTGGCCACCCGGGGCCTCGGGAAAGAGAGGTCTGAGCCCTCGGCAGCGAGCGAGCGAGCAAGCGAGCGAGCGCTCCCCTCCTCGCGGGACCCGGAGGCAGGCAGAGCAGGTCACCTTGATGGAGGCGCTGGCGAAGCGGGAGAGCTGTTTGATGTGCTGTCCCTTCTTCCCGATGATGGCGCCCACGGCCTGTGCGGGAATGAACACCTGCACCATTTCCTGCTCCGGAGCCTGCTGCCAAGACAGGGGGTGCCGTTAGCACGGGCGAGGGGTGCAGCCCTCCCGCACCCCGGGCACGCGTCCTCGAGGCAGAAGGGCGCAGGCAGCGGGCGGCCAACAGGGGCTACGCCCTCCCCGGCTCTCCCTCTGCCCAGTAAGGACCGAGAAGGCGCCATCCACGCAGCGGGGCACCAGCGGCCGGGAGTGCGCACGAGGGGGGCATCCCAGACCTCCCTTCCCTCTCCCTGCAAATGCATCCCCAAGCATCGGGCCCCCACGGGGGGTTGGGCCCGAAGGGAGGCCACAGAAGGGCCCGGGGACCCCTGGGGTGAGATCTTGCACCTACCATAAAGGAGCTGTACGGAGCCGCTCCAGTGACGCTGCTAGGCGGTGGCGGGACCGCGCTGGACGAGGCTGGAAAAAGACCCACGGCCGCCAAGTTCAGGCCGGGGATGAGGTGCGACTGCAGCTGGGGAAGGAAGGTGAGGAGGAAGAGGTCAGCTCACCCTGCAGGGGCCTGGCTGAGCCCAGAGGCGGGCGGGGTGGGGGGGCCAACACAGGAGCGCTGGGTGCTGTACCTGCACAAAACCGGCCTGTCCTTGTGGTTTTCACACACGCTCACGTACACACAGAGCGTGGACTTGTGAGCCGTGGCACATTATCCCTGGACTAAGAACCGGCCACCCCCCCCCCCCGAAGGGTCCAACAGAGCCTCAGATGTCATCACCCCCATCTCTGGTGGTTTACCCCACTGAACCCTGCACTGGAACATTCCTATGAGAAGGCACAGCGAGGACAGATGTCCATTAACTTCCAGGACTCACCTTTCTTCCCGTACCCACCATCCTCCCTCCCCTTTAAAAATCAGATGACGGGGGGGGGGGGGGGGGGGGGGGGGGGGGGGGGGTGCCTGGGTGGCTCAGTCCGTTAAGTGTCCGACTTCGGCTCAGGTCAAGATCTCACAGTTTGTGGGTTCAAGCCCAGAGCCTGGAGCCTACTTCAGATGCTGTGTCTCCCTCTCTCTGTGCCCCTCCCCCACTGGTGCTCTGTCCCTCTCTGTCTCTCAAAGATACATAAACGTTAAAACAAAATTTACAGCCTGTTCATCATAAATAAAATAAAATTTAAAAATACGATAAAAATCAGACGATGGGCTCTGCGCTAACAGCATGGAGCCTACTTGGGATTCTCTGTCTCCCTCTCTATCCCTCTCCCACTCACACAGTCTCTGTCTCTCTCAAAATAAATAAATAAACTTAAAAAAAAAATTTAGGGGCACCTGGGCGGCTCAGTCGGTTGAGCATCCGACTTCGGCTCAGGTCATGATCTTGTAGTCCGTGGGTTCGAACCCCACACTGGGCTGTGCCGACAGCTCGGAGCCTGGAGCCTGCTTCGGATTCTGTGACTCCCTCTCTCTCGCTGCCCCTCCTCCCCCTCTCGCGCTCTGTTTCCCTCTCTCTCTCAAAAATAAATACCAAAAAATTTTTTTTTGATCAGATTAAAATAACGGACCCTTCTCCTCACCGAACTACACGCCGACACCAATTGTACAGGAAGATCACGGACCTTGAAGCCCAAGAGGGGACCCGCCCCAGGAATCCGATAAAGAATCTCAATTAATTACACTTAAAAGACTCTGAGGAATGGAGGTCCAAAAGCACGTGGCCTCCCCACCCCACATGGAGACCCCCTTCTGCCGTGGCTCAGGCTCGGAGAGCGGTCAGCAGGGGCATGCGGCACTCACGCTCATGGCAGCCACGTCGTTCTCGTAGGCCTCCCGAACTTTCTTCATGATCTCCTGCTCGGCCCTGCAGCAGTTCTCAATGGCCCCCTTCACGGTGATGGTCCTCTCGGGGTTGTAGAGGGTGAGGTCCTGCAGCCTGGTGGGAGAGCAGAGCTGAGTCACCCTTCCACACTGACCGGCCGGGGCCAGGAGCAGGCCCCGGCTCGTAACTAGCCACAGAAACCGTGTCTGCAGGCTGTTTCACTTTTGGCAAGCAGCTCCTGGTCTCTGGCGTTCGGTCTGGAACCCAGGCCGGGGGCACGGTGCCAGGGAGAGGAAAACACCCCTCCATTTGCAAGGGGTCCACTCAGACAGGTTTTCACCACCGGTAAAACCAGGAAAGGAAGATGCTCAGGACCGGAACGTTCCCCCGTGGTCCAAGGCAACCCACTTCCTGTGCTTCTGGAGCAGAGCAAGTCCACAAGGCACAGCGCTCACCAAAGACCCACCTAATCGAGCTGCTTGGCCTTGTTTCTTGCCGGAGAGGCAAGGCCGCTGCACAGGGAGAGCACGCGCTCCGTCCCCGTTCAGAATAGGACCTAGGTCGGGCCCCTTCTCAGCCTGGCAGGTAGGTCTGAAACCCCGAGGCCCTGGCTCCTGGCCACAGGCTCTCTGAGACGCAGGCCAGAGGGCTGAAGGGAGGCACTCCCACACCACCAGCCCTCACGGAGAGAAATGCTCTCTGCCACTTCGCTGACTACCCTTCAGTAGGCAGAAACCACATCCAACTTGAGGGGCCAAGTACTGAGGCTCAATAATGAAATACTGCTGACCCGGAGCCCCTGGGGCATCCCACTCATAAAGAGGCGCCTGGGAGGCTCGGTCAGTTGATCGTCCGACTCTGTGACTGGGGCTCAGCCCCACATCAGGCCACATAAGATTCTCCCTCAGGGCGCCTGCGTAGCTCAGTTGGTTTAAGTGTCCGACTCTTGATCTCGGCTCAGGCCATGATCTCACGGTTCGTGAGTTCGAGCCCTCTGTGCTGACAGCACAGAGCCCGCTTGGGATTCTCTCTCTCTCTCTCTCTCTCTCTGCCCCTCACCTGCTCGGTCTCTCTTTTAAAAATAGATAAACATTACAAAAAATACTCTCGGGGCGCCTGAGTGACTCAGTCAGGTAAGCGTCAGGCTTCGCCTCAGGTCACGAACTCGCGGTTCGTGGATTTGAGCCCCGCGTCGGGCTCTGTGCTGATGCCTCGGAGCCCGGAGCCTGCTTCAGATTCTGTGTTGTGTGTGTGTGTGTGTGTGTGTGTGTGTGTGTGTGTGTGTCTCTCTCTGCCCCTCCCCCGCCCATGCTCTGTCTTTCTCAAAAAAAAAATTTTCAAACAAAAATCTCTGCCCCTCTCCCCTGCTCGTGCTCTAAAAGTCCTTTGATAAATAAAGAGGGAAATGAGAGCCTTACGAAGAGATGGTGATTTTCGTCTCGGTGTCCTGCTCCACTTTCTTCAGGTTGCGCCCTTCCTTGCCAATAAGCCGCCCCACAAAGTTATTATGGGCCAGGATCTTCAGGGGAACCTCGTCGGCCCTTGGGAAGAAGTGAGGGGTAAGAGATCCTTAAATGGCAGGCCACGCTCAGACTCGATCATCCTGCCCCCACAAGACGTGGGGTTTCCAGGACAAAGCACGCGACAGAGTTACATCTTAAAAGATGACGAGAACCAGCACAGCGGTGGCTGCTGAGGGCTACGGAAATGTGGGAGTGGGGCTGGGCTGCCAAGGGGAAGAAGGACAACCAGAGCGATGGCTACGCTCGTTACAGAAGTGGGGCGATGGCTTCGCAGGTGTATGCCTGTTAAACTCATCCAACCGTATACTCGTGTCATCGCGGACTACCGAATTCCAGGCAATTAAAAAAGAAATAAAAAGAATGAGGTGGGTCTAGGATTACTGATCCACATTAAGTGCAACAGCCAACTGTAGAACATGTTCATCAGGACCCTATTTGTGCTACAACGTACGTGTGCACACATACACCTGTGCACAGCACGTCGACGTACAAACACCCGTGAGTTCACGGGATCGCTAAGAGGATACGTACAGGGTGTTCCTTGTGGGAAAGAGAACCTCGTTTCCCAGTTTATGTCTTATTTATCGCCATTCTTGCTAACAGTTCGTAGTTGGGGGCGGGGAAGTGGCAATCCTCTCGTTACAAGACACGCCGGGCAAAAGCCTTACGTTTTGGTGTCCTTTGCTTCCTTATGCATAATCTCCAAGATCATCTTACACGCAGAGGAGCAGCCCTCGGGGGTTGAGTGGACACTGATGGCCTTCTCCGCAGCGCCTGCATTCTCCTTCCTGTGCACGTCGATCCTGAGGACCACAAGGTCAAAGACGGTTAGGCGTCCCTGGTGAAACCCGGGGTCGTCTTCGCACTCCTGGCCACCTTTCCTCAACCGAAGGTACAGAAGGGGCCCTTGGAACACGTCCAAGTGAAGAATGGGAGGGGCAGAGAAAGGGCCAGGGAAACCCGGCCAGCCTGCTGCTCCGGATTGTGTCTCAACCAGGAGGTGGGGAGGGACAACGGTGGCGTCTGGGGTGGGAACACGGGGTTGGCGGATGTCAGCCCACGGCTCTAAAGCTGCACTTCTCCCTTAAATTCTGGATCCCCCCCCCCCTCCACCGCCCCGCGTACAACTATAAAAGGAAGGCGCACTGTCCCAAATTAAAAGTAAATAATAAAGGATGCCTTCGCGTTAAGGACACGACGTGACCCATTCTTTTCCAGAGTATGCTGATCAGCCATAAAGATTAGAGAAGAGGGTCAACTATACGCGACTGGAAAAAAAAAATTTTAAAAAGGGATTAGAGGAGCAGCCGCGGTGGATGGGCGATGGGGCAGTATCATGACCTGTTACTGAGGGCCGACTTTGGCCAGGCTGCCCAGCCCTCCGGCCACCAACAGGCAGTACTGAAACCACAAAACACCAAGGAGGGGCTGACTCACAAAGACTAGGTTTGCTTGATGAGACTTTCCTACAAGAAATTACAGAACCCCTCTAAGGTCTGTGCGGCCCAGCCGCTGCCACCAAATGGCCCGCCCCAGGCCTTTTCAACCCCCTCCTCCACCCCTACCGGCCCCTGCCTTCCTAGGAGGCCGTGACTGGAAGCAGCGACCCCCGAACGAACACAGAGAAAAGGGAACGCGTTCCAGGCGACATTTCCTAAGAGGTCAATACTGACGCTCCTCGGTGTGCTTCCCGGAGGCACCCGACCTCCATCTCCCAGCAGCCAAGACTCACTTGGACTGGGTCTGTTTCGTGATGTTTCGGATGGTGGCCCCCTCCTTGCCAATGATGGCACCCACATACTGGGTGGGCACCAGGAGCCGCAGGGGTATGTCCACTTGCTGCTGCTTGGCCGGGGCCCCCGCCGCCACAGGGGAGCCCTGGCGGGGCTGACCCCGAGAGCCAAAGCCTCCTCGGCGCCCGTTCTCAGGACCCTGTGCTATCTGCTCGTCGGGAATGTAGGAGACCTTTAAGGCGTGGTTCTCCAGCTGGTGGCCATTCAGCTTCATGATGGCTCTGGGGACAGAGGGAGAATCTACCGGTCACACCAATCCATGCCAGTCACAGCAAATGCCCTCCAGCGTGTAAAGCACGCTGGGTTCCAAACTGGAACCCGCTAAAAGCCAGGGAGATGACCACGTGCCCCCCCTCCCCTTTCCAACCTCCACCTCAGAGAACTTTCCAGGCGAAATGGCTGATGACATCGAAGGGAAACCTACGTAGGCGGTTCCCATCGGGCTTATGAATTTCAGCCACATAATAATTTCAATCATAAGACTCATGTGAGAATCGCAGGTCGTGATGGTGAATAAACGTTAACAGATAGAAACAGGATGGCACAAGAGGCTTGTTTTTGCAACTGCTGAGTCTGGCACCTCCCATGTTTGAGGAAACCGTACGAAAAAAAAAAAAAAAAGAGAGAGAGCGAGCCACAGTGCCCTGCTTACCACTTGGAAGCAGGAGTTTAAGTGTATCTGGAAATGTCTGCAAACCTGGGGTGTTCTTCACCCCTGTGCAGGAAGACGTGCTCCATCCAGTCCCACACTGGCTGACGCAGGTTAGAAATCTCAACAAGGCAACAACAGCCAGAGGAGAGTGTTGCCGTGACGTTCAAAGCCAGGCTAAGGACCATACACTGGCCACAAGGGGCAGTAGGGACTTCCAGAAAATTCTGAGCCGTCTGAGCCGATGAGCCAGCCAAAAGGAAAATGGGGGCAGGACGCCTGGCTGGCTCAGTCGCCACCAGAGTATGCTAACTCTTGATCTCAAGGTCATGAGTTCAAGCCCCTCGCTGGGAGGAGAGATTACTTTGAAAAATATTTAGGAGCGCCTGGCTGGCTCAGCTGGAAAAGCATGCGACTCTTGATCTCAGGGTCGTGAATGCAAGCCCCACGTTGGGTGTAGAGATTACGTAAAAATAAATACACTTTTATAAAAAATAAATAAAGAAGAAAAGACAGTGGTTATTTGAGGAAGTAGTGGCATTTTACGACGTTAACACTAGGTTGGAGGGCACCGAAAAGATAAAGGTGGCCTGCCGCAGGAAGAAGAAAGCCACCAAAAGCAAAATGTGGCAGAAGGCCCGTAACGGGTCGGATATAAATGAGTACATGCACAAAATGTACAAACTCTGTCAGCACCCGTGGGTGAGAAGTGTAATTGCTCAGCCCAAGGGCTTAAGGAGCTAGAAATCGTGGGTGTGACGGGACAAAAAGGATCCTGCAAAAGGCATAAACTGGGCTCGTGGCATCACCGCAATAAAATGTCTGCCCCCGCCACATCAGAAGATGAACAAATCCCTTTTGTAGAGCTCGCAGTTCCTCCCGACTACCACTGGATGGAGCCATCAACACAGCAAAGGCCCTCTGCAGTTCCAGGGTATACCTTTCCTGGGAGGTCTTTGGGTCCGTTCCCTTCCATGTGTTTGCTATCGATTCCTGAGTTTCTGAGTTTTTGTACCTCTGAGATCCCTGAACCAACAGACAAGAGTCTGGGATTGGCTATCACCATAACCGAACCGAAGGAGTAACTCCCGCCTGCCAGGACCCCAACCCTGTGGAAGCAGGGGTACCTGGCTCCCAATACCCCACAAAAGACCCTCCCTGCCCCACTTTCCGGCCCACTCACTGCCTGGTCTGTTCCCGGTTGGAATAGGTGACATTCACCACTGCCGTCTCACTCTCGGTGTTCACTGGGGGAGCAAAACAGAAGCCAAGGTTAGAGCCGTGAGATCTGGAGATGCCATCAATGAACCCCAAGTGTTAAAAGCTCATCTTTCCAGGTTATGAGAAGTTACATGTGTCATGAGAAGGAAAGAGCTGAATGACAAGGCAAAATACTTCCCCTAATTTAGGCCCCTCTCACCAGAACTGGAAAATTGAAATTAACCTTTTTTTGCATTTTCCTTTCTGTGTCTTCCTTTGATTGTCCCTACCCAGCCCCTCAGAATCTGGGCAATAAAAGGGTGTGATCAACACATCAGCAGTTAGGCGGCAGGAAAACACAGACACAGACACACACACACACACACACACACACACACACACACACACCTGGCTTGGGATACAAATTTATTCGCGGGAAGTTAAACTAGTTAAAACTCCACACACACAGAGACTGGCAAGCCAATGCCTGACGGGGCATTCCAAAGATCTTGACAGGGGAAACGCACATGCAATCTATCATGACTTCATGGCACATGCCATTAATCCCATCAACGTCCTAGGCTCTCATCATGAAACCCCTTGGTCTTCATTTGATCACCATATACTCTTTCCTATGGGAGACTGGGCTGGACGTTAGAATTCCAGGCAATCCGGGGACATACTTCTCATTTTAAATTAATAAAATTAACCTGTCTCGTGCACCACTGTCTTTTGATTTGGGGTCTCCTGGGCCTGCTCAGCCCTGGGGTGGAGGACACTTGACAAAAACCACGCCTCTCTCCCAACCATGCTGAGAATGAGTCAGTGGGCCACAAATCCTTAAAGCAGACCACTCTTTAACCCCTCTGGCCTTCCTCCACAGAGCTCTCCCACCACAGTGGTGAGGGAGATTCTCCAAGAATCATCTTTCCAGTTAAACTGACACACAGTCATGAATGAAACCAACGAAAGTTCTGCCTTCCCAGAGCTTACGTTCCAGCTGGAACAGACATCAGTAAGCACAATAAGCAAATTCTACGGGAACATCACAGATTGATCAAGGCCATGGAGAAATGTAAATCAGGGTAAAGGAAGCGGTGGTGAGGGGTAACGATCTTAAATGCGGTGGACAGAAAGGAAAATTGACACTCGAAGACTCTGCTGTCCAGCAAAACCAAACATTTCCCACTCTCTTCTCTCCTCCAGGTAGCAGGCGTCCCCTCCTGATACAGTTCCTTGGGTCATCGCTCCCTGGTGAGCCCCACACAGATTTAAACTCATGTGGGCTCCTGCCGGGCTGCCCGGTGAGGCTCACGATGTGCTCCCAAGCCAGGGCTCCGTCTTGCTGTTTGTCCAGGAATAACTCCGTCATTAGTCTAACGCATGAGCAGTACCGGACAATGGTTATCAGTGTGCCCGGTCGTGTCCTGGCAAATATTTATGATAAAAGGGCAAGCTACAGGATCAGAGCAGGAGATCCTGTTTGATGGGCCTTGACCTTGGTACAGGCACATATTTCCATCTAGAGTGATTTCTAGCTCGCACCTTTCCATAGAGACTTGAGAGGAAATTTTAAATCTTCACGAGCTGATGATGCACATTCCTTGAAGAACTACAAACTCAAATAGTATAAGCTTTTCTATTGGCCAAGCTCTACCATTATATGTCCAACCAAAATCACTCCACATTTTAGCTCATTTCGTCTGAAACTTATTTATAATCTTAAACAATGGAGAATCCTCAGAAATCGTAGCCAAATGTGCTCTGACCAAGACTGCTTTCTTATTATTTCTGCTGTGGGCCCACTCTTGAAAGACTATGCCTCCCCATCACTATGTGCCAAGTAATAAATCCTCGGCTTTTTTGTGTTTTTTTTTTTTTAATTATTATTATTGACCCAAGACATGCACCTGACAATCAGAGCTTCTAAAAAGAAACCACCAGTTGACGGACGAGTCCAGCCGAACACAAAGAATCACGAAGCTTTTAAAGTAAAAGGGCTGCAGACATACTCAGGCCGAGCACACAATTTCCATTCTTAAACTACGGCTTTTAAAACAGCGGGACCTCATTCTACTGTGCTTGATCCCTATGGGGCCTAGGGACACCATGCTGGAAATGAGCCACCTTGCTCACTCACAGGAGAAACCCGTCCCAGAGATAAACGGCCCAGTCCAAGCTAGGAGAACATGCCCACAGCCCCTGTGTGGTGTATCTCCCTCCATGCCATATTCTGCCTATCTTCTTTCAGTACACCAGGCAGATGTGGTCACGGAAAAGGAAGCAAAGAAGATCCCCCCCAACTCCCACCCTCCTTCCCCGCCACCCACCCCCTCTGCACTCTTACCTTGCTCGCAATTCTCCACTGTACCATATTGGGCCAGCAGGCTATCCAGCACCTAGGAGCACAGAAAAGGGAGGAAGGCTACTCTGGGCATCCCAGGAACTGAGACAAAGCCAGCCCCGAACACCCCTCACCCCAAAGCACAGTGGCACAGGCCGAGCCTTAGATGGGGACTGAATACTACCCGTTCGGCTTACCCTTTCTGGGGTATCGACACTAGCAGTGACCTTTCGGGGTATCTTTACAGAAATGTGCTTGAGCACAAAAAAGCATTTAAGGGCCGTTCTGGAAGTGGACTTGGGCCGCCAGGGTCCCTGAGTCAATTTCTGCCATCATTAAGTTTGGGGCCCGAGGAACATCCTACCCACCTCCATAATGCCTCTCACCACAGGGCCAAGCCCAAAGGGCTAACACTGGTAGTCCTAGGCTGAGGATGAGATCCAAGCAACCTTCCTCAGCACTAGCAGCCCTGGCCTACCCCCAGGCCGCCAGGGAACCTCCCCAGTCGTCTCTACCAACTCAGACTGACCAGGACTTCCCTTCCAGTCTCCGCTAGCCCACCCACTGAGTCTCCCCCAATCACTTACTTCCCAACGAAGCTGGGGTGGGATATTTCGAATCTGGATTTTCCGACTCCTGAAATTAGAAGGAACAGGATTAGCGACGGCTCCGGATGCTTCAGGAGCCTCTGACCTCGCAGTGTTTAATCCCTGCCTCAGTCTTTAGCTCCCTCCCTTCTGTTCAACACCAAAGTCTGAGAATCCAAGAATGATAACCTTTGGGGATACAGAATTGGTGCAGGGGTGCCTCACTCCGGAGAGTAAATTATCAGCGTTACCACAGATGGGAAACCTGAAACCAGATGCCCTAAGCACCAGGGCCGCGGAATTCCCTAAAACTCACATCTGCTGTGTCTATCCCTCTACTGAGGTGTTACTGATTCTTTTCTCCAGTAAGCGTCTATTACCTCCCACTCCGTCTCAGGCACTTGGAAGGCAAAGCTGCTACAGAAAACATCAGTCACTGATCTGCTACCTATTTAATTGCTGCCTACTTCGCGCTGGACTTTGCTCGAGATGCTGGGGACTCGGCGATAAACAAAACAAAGTCCCTGGCCTCAAGGTGCTCACCATTTATTAGGGGAGACATACGTGCAGCCAAATTACAGCAGGATAATAGTGCGGTCGTCAAGTGGTTTTTATACAGGTATGGATTTAAATCCGTATTCCACTTTTAACAGCACTGTTCTTAAAATTTGACCTCTTTGAGGCTCACTTTTCTTTCTTTGTAAAAGGGGAATAATCCCTATTCACAGGGTTTAAGGTGCTGTTAGGTAATATTAGAGCTTAGCAAAGAGCTTCAAGTACTCAGAAGTGTTGTAACAGAGGCATCTTGGAATGCTCCGGCCAGAACGGTTAACACACAACACATCATCACGACCACTCCTCCTCCCAAATGACTACACCCTCTCCTTCCCAGCTTTCAAATACCTCTTAAAAATGTAGTATCCCCACCACCCCTGCCCCCCCCCCCCCCCCTGCCCACGACACCTGCAGGAAGGCTTTTAGGTTCAAAGTTGACTCCCAGGGCAATTAACTGCTCACCACCCAAATCAATGCCCTAATCCCTGGGCTTACAACATTTCAATTGACTTGATCTTCATCGGTCAACTGTCATTTGGTCTTTGCATATATCCTGGATCACAAACTTAGTTCAGGGACAAGGTCCAAGGAAATTCTAACGGCATGAGGGAAAACTGGCCTGGGAAGCAAGAAAATCCAGTTCTAGCCCTTAAATTACCCTGACTGGGTCTTCAACTGACTAAGCCAAGTAAGTTTCAGGCCTCAGTGTTCCTAACAAGGCCCATGTCGGCTCTTGCCAGGCTGGGGGGGCGGGCGGGAGTGTAAACACATGGGAACAAGAGAAAGGATGCTAAGCTCTAACTGAAATGGTTCCCTCTTGGCTCTGTCCTGAGCCAGCTCACTCACCATTCCATCCCTGTGACCTCAAAGTGTCTTCAGCTGCAAAATGGAAACCAAAGGGTCTCTAAGATCCCTTCTAGCTATGCAGCTCTGAGCACATAAAGTCTTTGTTGATGAAATACACTAAGGAAACCTCTCCCGGGGACGAAATAACTTCAGGCCAAAGGAGGACAGGTGTTGAGAATCAATGTATGGCTTTCTCGATTGATTGGTTCGTGAACCTGACCTAAAGTCAGACAACTATGCAGGACAAAAGAGTAACCGTAAGAAGTAAGTCCAGTTCTGTGGGTCCTCAGATCGCACACCGGACCGCCTTCTTTGATTTCATTCATAGGCAAAAGAGGGAGCCCCACGGTCTCTGCCCCCGCGAGGGATGTCCCATACAGCACTCATTTTGTGCCCAAATGGGCAGAGAAAACTCAAGAACCCTCACAGTGCAAGTCCAACTCTTGGAGGGTTGAGGTTACACCATTCAAAGACTGAGGACACTGATCTAGCCCGATGCCAATGACAGGAGTCACTCAAGCTGAGGGAGGAGGCCCTAACAAACTCTTCTGGATGGAAGAGGTGGGGGCTGCCTGCCTGGGAGTTCAAACCTGCAAGGGCTTAACGCAACCCCTGTGCAGGAGCTCAGTTTGAAGATGGCTCCTTCGAGAGGGTGCCTTAGTGTAATCTCAGGTCAAAAGTCAAAAGTACCCTCCCCCCTCCTCCTTCAAACTCCCAGTTTTAGGGGCTTTCTTTTCAGGGTAGGGAAGAGTTGGGGAGGGGATGAGGTGAGGAAATCAAATCTCGGTTTGGGATTTTAATCCATATCCTGAAAGCAATGGCAGTCTGGAATGTCTGGAATGTTCCAGGAGAAGGAGGGGGAGGAGGGCAGGGCCACACGACCAATGAAAGAAAAGACCTCCTGGCAGCCCCCTCCCACCCCCAATAGGCAGGGACTCACCCACCCCTCCAGGACACCCTGCTTAACTCCCAAACTATGTAGGCCTGATGCAAGCTGGGCCGGGGCAGTGCGCTGAGGGCTTGGGAGTCCATGGAAGAAGCTAAGAGCATTTGATAGGGTACTTCTTTGCTCTGTACCTTGGTTTCTTCCTGTGGAAACTGATGAAAGCTTTTGTGAGGGCTTAAAAGAGACAAGGCATGTGAATTGGGGCACCTGACTCGGAGGGAGTGCTCAATCCCTATCCAGGTCCTCAGGAGCCTACAGGGGTCCAGACAAGGATGGGAGGAGAGCGGCGGGTAGGGCCGACAATGAGCACTCAACGTGATGGTAACCGTTTTAAGTCTTCAGGTTGCCGTGCTGAGGAAATCGTGGGAAATACCATGGCCTATAGTCCCACTCCCCCGCCTCCCTTGACAACTAAAGTTCTAGTTCGGCCGAGGGACCCACTCACATTCTAGAGCATCAGCTCCCACTACGGTTGCGCGGTACCTTTACTCTACAGGCAGCAGGGCTCTAGAGTCTGAGCGGAGCCTGGAGGGCCTAAACCCCAACATCGCTTGTTCAGAAAAGGCCAGAGAATGCCTAGAGGTACAAGAACCACCACCCGTCCGTCCACGAAGGAGCTGATAAACCTGTTGAGTGATAGCTCTTGGCAACGAAGGCAATGGTTTCCACCAACCTCATTACTTCCCTGGGTGCCAACACCCTGTGGCTTCTGACCTCTTTGCCTGCCCGGATCTGAAGGCATTGCTTGCCCTGACCATGTCCTGGGGCAGCTCCCAGTACAGAGCAACCACAGGGGATTGATTTCTCTAATGGGGGTGGGGGAGAGGGGAAGGCCACAGAGCCAAGTGACCATTTCTTTCTAGCCCTGGGAAGATTCCAGGAGAGAACGGAGGGAGAGAGCACCCATTCAACAGTAGGCGTAGGAGTTAAGCAGCAAACCAAGAATTTCAGGAAGTACAGGAGCTGGGTATCAGGAAAGGGATGTGGTTGGGACTTCTCCCTGGGAAGGAAGCTCTCCTTTTCTCCTTTTCACCTTTTCAGAGAAGTATACATGGGGAAGGAAAACAGGTCAATTAGGGAAGGGCCTAACACTTGAGGAATACTTGAAAGATTCCAAGCTGAGATTCTGCAC
Source organism: Panthera leo (assembly GCF_018350215.1). Taxonomy (NCBI): domain Eukaryota; kingdom Metazoa; phylum Chordata; class Mammalia; order Carnivora; family Felidae; genus Panthera; species Panthera leo. Next base: position 36,092,771 of record NC_056692.1, read on the forward strand.
TTGCTAGAAGACTCCCATGACCCATGATGCTGGGGGTCCATGGCTCCCTTTTAGAGACCAGGGCCCCAAGAATGGGAGATTGATTGAGTATCTTGGCCAAGTCACACAGAGTCAGGCTTTGAACTCAAAACCTGTCTGATTCCCGGCTCGGTGCACTGTCCCCTGAGCTGCTGTCTTGAAGGAAGAAAAGGAACAAAAAGCCTTTGCCAAAATACAGTCAAAGTTAGGCCGCGGGACAAATTAAAAATATTCGGAATTCATACAACACGGTGAACAATGGGCCTGGCTGAAGTGGGTACTGTTCTCCAATAAATCAGAACATTCCGCCCGTAATTTCTTGAGCTTAGTAACTTTCCCTAGCTGCGTATTTCCGTAAGTGGGTGAAGTGATCCTATGGCGTAATTGAACACTGACTAGATACTTGATTACACTATTAAGAACTAATGATTCTTCAAGTTCTCATATTTAAAAAAAAGACCGTTACAGATAAAATAAGGTGTCCAGAATTTGCTCCAAAATAATCAGGGGATGAAGAAAACACTGATTAGATAGGAGTTGGTAATTTTTTGTTTGTTTATTTATTTACTTAGAGACAGGAAGAGAGAGAATCAGAAGCAGGCTCTCTGTTGCAAGCGCATGGCCTGATGCGGGGCTCAATCTCACGAACCAGGAGATCATGACCTGAGCTGAAATTGAAGAGGCGGACGCTTAACCAACTGAGCCCCCCAGGCGCCCCACGGGTTGGTAATTTTTTTTTTTTTAATGTTTTATTTATTTTTGAGACAGAGAGAGACAGAGCATGAGCAGGGGAGGGTCAGAGAGAGAGGGACACACAGAATCCGAAACAGGCTCCAGGCTCTGAGCTGTCAGCACAGAGCCCGACGTGGGGCTTGAACTCACGGAACTCTGAGATCACGACCTGAGCTGAAGTCGGACGCTTAACCGACTGAGCCACCCAGGCACCCCTTGGGTTGGTAATTTTTAAAGCAAGGTGATGGGTACACGGGAGATTTATTACGTTATCCTTTCTACTTTTTTGTATTTGTTTCCCATCATTAAAATTGTTTTTTAAATTACTCTAGCTCACCCGGCTTTGTTTTTTAATGTTTATTTATTTTTGAGACAGAGAGAGAGCACGAACGGGGCAGGAGTAGAGAGAGGGGGAGACACAGAATCTGAAGCAGGCTCCAGGCTCCAAGCTGTCAGCACAGAGCCCGACGCGGGACTCAAACTCATGAGCCGGGGAGATCATGACCTGAGCCAAAGTCGGATACTTAACCGACTGAGCCACCCAGGCGCCCCATAGCTCACCCAGTTTTAAAGTCACAGCAGGTTCTAAATGAATGCATCCAACAAATGAGGTTTTCCAGTTGGAGTTGTATTAGCAAGAATGCGAGCCTTGGCTGTGAGCCTGCGGAGGACGGAATGGGGGCTCCCTGCAGGGCAGAATGCACCCTAGGTATAAGGAAGAACTCCAAGTCTCCTGGAGAAAAGCTGAAAACTGCCCCAGGGAGTGTTGGATTCTTCTTTCCGCCCCCAGAGCCACAGGGGAAGGTGCCGTCTTCAGTCAAGCAGATGACCTCACCCCTCTCTAGGAGGGGTTCCTTTAAACCAGGGTGGGGTCAACCAGCGGAAGGTGGGGGGAGGGAAGCAGCAACAGGTTTTGGAAATCGTGTCGAGCTCTGGGCCCCTTATCAAAAGTCAAACCTGGACTTTCATCTCTGCAGAGAACCAGGATTAAACTGGGATTTCCAGATTAGATCCTGCACCTCTACGCCTCCCCCTGGCTGTGATTTTCTGACTAACAGGCTATGTGGCCTTGGGCAAGTCAAACCTTCAACTCTCTGGACCTCAGTTTCTCACATCTGGGAAACAAGGATTCGGATTAGCCTTTTACCGAGTCTTGTGTTCCCCAGACGGGGATCAAGTCGGTCCACCTGTAGGAAAAGGCTTTCTTAATCAGAGGAATTTTCTGGGCCCTGATGGTCTTAGGGTAAGTGGTTCTTAAGATGCCCCCCTGCCTTTTTTGAGACTTGGTTTCCATCAGGAATGTGAGAAAAGGGAAGAACGCTCTACACCAGAAAAACGCCAACAGTTTGCACACCATTTCAAGATTTCAGGAGCTAATGAGAACTTCGGAATCCATCCGTATGTCCCAAATTAAGACATCCTCCCACACATCTACGCATTTAACTCTTCCCAATGACGTCCAAGTCTTCATTCGAGCCTACAGGTATCTTCTCAAAAAGCTGGGAAGAAACTAACCCAAGGCAATTAGAAAATAAGCTTGGCTGGGGATGGGGCTCGAGTTATCACGTGCACGTTGGAAAAGAGCAAAGATGTTACACACCGGCAGACGCATCATGCTTGCTCAATCCTAATAAGTAGTCAAGAAACTCGCTACCGTGACTTGCCCCAAGGTTTCTGTAGTCCAGCTGCTGTAGTCATTTATTCCATAGATTTTCCTGGCACCTACTAAGCACTGGGCCCGTGCTGTCTACACCACAGTAGCCGCTAGTCACATGTGGCTTTTGAGCAACTGAACTGTGGCTACCGCAACCGGGATCATCATTCTCTTGTCTTCTGTGTTCATACAACTTTAACTTTTCCTCCGTAAAATTTGGGAAGTCTAAATACAGATCAAACGTTTCCGATGAAAACTTACTAGCAACTGAATCAGGACAGGCTCTAAGCGTAAAAAAACATGCACCAGATTCTTTACCACTTTGTACCCCACCCCCCAAGATAAAGACCTCATTATTACATTGATGGCATGTTGCACGAATAATACTTTGAATTTTCCAGGGGCACCTGGGCGGTTCAGTCGGTTAAGCGTCCCAACGCTTTGATTTCAGCTCAGGTCATGATCTCATGGTTCGTAAGATCAAGGCCCGAGTCGGGCTCTGTGCTGGCAGTGCAGAGCCAGCTTGGGATTCCCTCTCTCAAAAAACAAATAAACGTTAACGATAATAATACTTCGAACTTTTCACTTAATATTAGAATTAATCCTTTTCATTATTTTCACTCTTTTCTGACATGGGTCTTAGAAAATTCCAAAAATCAAAAACAATCTAAGCGAAAAGGAAAGAAAGAGAAAGAAAGGAAAAAAAAGAAAATTTACTTACGTTTGTGGCTCTCACTGCATTTCTACTGCAGGAGGCTGAGAAGTGCTACAGTGCAGACCTAACATGATGGAAGACAGGCATGCCTTCTGCTCTCATGGAGAAGACAGTCCAGGAGGAGACCCCATTTTGTTGGGGATGGGAAGAGGGAACAGACAGGGTTAACTGGAGAGGAGAGGGCGGCTGTCCACTGGATCCCTTCAGAAGTGGGTGATGCTGTGGACTTCTCTCAACAAGAGAGTCCCCTGTGACTAGTGCTGGAGTAGAAGCACCCTCCCGAAGCTGGCTCTCCTCCCAGTTTCTGCCAGCTGGAAGTCACACATAAAAGATGTCCCAAAGTGCCAACCTCTGCCTTTTCCATAAGATCACCACTGACCCCATCCTTCCTCCCCACCCTGCCCCCGCACCCCTGTAGGGTGGAGAGGTGAAGAAAATAATGGTCCAGGAAAGCCGCTGAAGGAGGCGGACCTGGCACGCTCCAGGCATGGCAGTAGCTGAGAAAGGGGGCGGGGTTGGGGGGGAGGAGGAGCTGGCACCGTGCCCAGGGCTCCATGCCAGGCTGATCCAGAGGCAGGGCAGCCAGACAGGCAGGCTGTCGGGTGGGCTGATGGGCAGGGTAGGGGCTGGAAAGGAAAATATTAACCTACTGAAAGGTACAAGACCGGGCAGCGCAGATGCACCACCCAGGTGAATGCCAGGGTGTAGGAGGGGGTACGGGAAGGCAGGAACACCACTGGGTGTATCTGTGGTCCCGTGAACATGGTCTTTTTTTTTTTTTTTTTAATGTTTGTTTATTTATTTATTTAGAGAGAGAGACAGCGAGCAGGGCAGGGGCAGAGCAAGAGAGGGAGACAGAATCCCAAGCAAGCTCTGCATGGTCAGCGCGGAGCCTGATGCGGGGCTCGAACTCACAAACCCGGCGATCGTGACCTGAGCCGAAACCCAGAGACGGACGCCTAACCGACTGAGCCACCCAGGCGCCCCAGTGTGAACATGTTGTTTTAAATGGATGTAGCACACATGTACTGTCCCACATGTGCTGATTCCTGTGCTAATAATGCCGGAAACAAGCAGAAGGGAAAAGCAAATCTCCAGAAGAGACTCTGAAATGAACTGAACCACACAGCCTTCTCCTTCGTAAGGCTCTGTACAGTGTTTAACGTGCTCCTGGCCTACCTGGAGGCCAGAGAAGAAGGGTGGGGTGAGGGATCGCTAGGCTTCTTATGGGACCAAGGACACACACATGCATGCATGCATGTGCACGCACACACGCACACACACACACACACACACACACACACACAGCCCGTAAGCCAGCACCGGGAAGTTCCCGTTAAAGGAGATCAGATTCATAGACTGAGCAGGAGAGGAGTAAGCCCCTCGAGGCTGAGAGGGTCCTCAACCAGTCACCTTCATTTGACAGTTGGAGAAACGGGGGCTCAGAAAAAAGGAAAAGCGCCTTGGCAGCTCTAAGGCAGAACTAGAACTCAGCTCTCCTTCCAGGCTGGCGTATGCTCATCTCACCAAACCTTGCTGCTTTCTCTCTGACAAGAAGTGTTAACACAGCAGAAGCCTGTATAGCCCCCGTGTCAGCAGCAGGAAAAATGCCCATATTCTGTATGGCTAAGTGCGTGCCAACTGGCTTTTACTGCATGCGGCTCTAATTTGGGCACAGGGTTTAACTCACAGAAAAGCTAACTATACTATAATACGGCTGGATGACTGTCAGAGAAACGTTAGCAGCGTAAGAGGGTAGTCACCAAAAAACCTTGCGAATTTTCGTGTACGTCTAGGGACAGGCGAGGAAGCAAAGGTGAGACACGGAGCAGGGGACGCGTTCGCTGTGTTAGCAAGCAAACCTCAAAGACGAATACTTTGCTCAATTCACTCATCTTGGAAATACATGGTTTGACAAGACAGCCCACGTTTTTTTCTCGCCCATCTGGGCAGCACCAGAGGAAGCCAAAACAGAAGCTCTGAGACAGTGGAGCTCTTTCCAGACAAATTTCAAGTCCGCCCGGGGCCAACTGCCTCTCCCTCCCTCCACCTTGCTCTCTGCCTAGAACTGTCGTCTTTCACCTGAGTGGTTCCTAGAGCGGAGGGGCGGGGGGGGGGGGGGGGGCCCGCGTGAGCTCTAGCTACGCTAGTTAAGTGTGAGGAAGGGGAATCTGGGGATGGGGAGGTGGGCAGAAGCAGCCTTCGGAATAAACCTACTGTGCAGGGACAAATGATAAGGAGGTGACCCCCGGTGAGCAGCGCAGCCTTCCTAGTGGAGGTAGCGATGGTGTGGGATGACAAATGAACTGTCGCGGGGGCGCCTGGGTGGCTCAGTCGGTGGAGCGACCGACTTCCGCTCAGGTCACGGTCTCATGGTTTGTGGGTTCGAGCCCCGCGTCGGGCTCTGTGCTGACAGCTCAGAGCCTGGAACCTGCTTCGGATTCTGTGTCTCCCTCTCTCTCTCTCTCTCTGCCCCTCCCCAACTCGCGCTTTGTCTCTCGATCTCTCAAAAATGAATAGATGTTAAAAAAAATTTTTTTTTTAAAGAAAAGAAACGAACTGTCGCGGACATTGTTCACCACCTTCTTCAGGCTAGCAGTGAGACCCTTCCAGCATCTTCCACCATATTACCAGTGGGGTAGGCTAATATACTCTTGGAGGGCTAGAAAGACTATTTCCTGCCCTGACCGCACGAGGGGTGCAGGTTGAACTCTCACCCTCCGGTGGGGAATCTCAGCATTTCTCCAGAAAGCTTAAGAGCCAGAAGATCTGGCACTCTGGGACCCAGAGACCTGGCTGAGGACGGAGCTGGGGCTCGGTGGAAAGCATCATGGGGCATGCCTTGGGAATGGAGAGAGGCTGAGCCTCTCCTCAGCAGGGAATGGCAAACCTGGAGAGCCCAGTTCAAGACAAGATTTTGCGGGGGGGGGGGGGGGGGGCCTCTCAGAAGCAAGGAAGAGGAAACTAGACCAGCCTCAAGAGAAATCACTCTGCAGCAACTCCATTCCACCCGGAAGGGAAGAAAAGACCCTATGGGACTTAGCATTAATTCTTGGAATCGCGAGTGCTCCCTATGAAAGGATGTAAATGCCTCCCAGTACACATTTTTAAAAATGAACATTGATCATCCTGTTAGTGGCAAGGGGCGCTGGCTGTGTCCCTCCTGCAGGAGGGTAACCACCTCAAGGGATTCACTCCTGTCTCCTCTCCGGCTGCCGGCCAAGACCTGCTGTTGGTAGTCGCAAACTTCAGGAAGCTGGTGTTTGTTTCTTCCTCGTGGGGTGAGCAGTTCATCGGAACAACTCTCCTCGGACCCGGACACCCATCCTGCCTCTCTACCCTTCCCCAGCCCGGGGCAGAAGGACCGCGGCCGGGGTGGGGTGGGGTTGCACCGGCGCGTCCCAAGATGGTGCAGCAGGCAAGGTCGCAGGCCTGCCAGGAGCCCCAGGGTGGCGAGCGGGGCCTTCCGGCGAGGAGGGCCGAGGAGGGCCGCGGAAAGCGGGGGCAGGCAGGGCAAAGGAGGAGAAAGAGGTGCCTGGGAAGGGCGGCAGCAGCTGAGGGTGGGGGAGGGCTGGCAGCAGCTGGGGGGGAGGAGGGGAGCCCTCATGAACGGGCAATTGAGAAGGCCTGAGCAGCTGAGCGGCCGCGCTGGCGTCGCCGGGCCTGCGCCCCACAAGGGCGGCCCCTTCCCCCAGCCCCTCACCTCGCCCAGGGAAAGCTGAGCGCGCGGCCTCCCACCCCAGCCGCTGGGTGGGCCCTGTCGGCAGAGCTCAAGGAGGGGGCAGGCGATGCCCCCGGTCCCCCCCTTCCCAACCCCCCCCCCCTCCGCCCCCGTCGCAGGCTCGGCGGTCTAGAATGTTCTGCCGCCAGAACCCCCTCGGTACCCCGACTCGCTGGGAGCGGGTCCCGCCCGGCCCAGGGTAGGGGGTGGGGTGGGGGCCTCGCCTCCCCGGCGGGGCCCAGAGGGGGAGGGGACAAGCGCCCCCGGGCTGCCGGGTGGGGGTGGGGACGGGACTTTGCCCTTTGTCTCTCTCTCCAGAGCCACCGGCCGAAACCCGACCCCATGAGCGAGCCAGGCAGCCAGCGAGGGGCAGGCTCCCCCTCCGGGGTCCTTTAGTAAATCCAGACCCGACCTCCCTGTGGTCAGGGCTGTGACTGAGGTGGTCCTGTGGGGGAGGGGGCTTCCCGCCTGCAAACAGGCCTGCAAGCATTTAAGTGGGAACCGGTTGGGGGTAGGGGGCCGGGAGAGGGCTGGAAGTGGGGCCGCAGAAGCTGGAGGGGAGAAAATGGCCCGGGAGGCGGCATTCCTTAGAGACCTCGGCCGGGCTGCGGGAGGAGGCAGGACCAGGCCAGGGAGGCCTCCCACCGAGAAGGCAGGAACTGAGGCCCGGGAGTGGGCTGGGCTGGGCTGGGCTGGGCTGGGGGCAAGGAACGAAGGGGCCTTCCGGGCCTGGAGAATAAAAGACCCTCTTCCCGGGGCGTCCCAGGAGCCTCCTCTGAAAAGTTACAATCGAAGAGTCATACCCCCCATGCAGCGTAGGGCATTCGTCTGGGGGTGAGAAGGACCTTCTTTGTCTGCCCTCTTGGGGTGTCATCAATTCATGATGATCTTATTAATAACTCACATTTGCACGGTACTTGAGAGTTTACAAAGTCCTTTACACTCGCACCTCCTAGGAACCCAGAACAGCGACAAGAGGTTGACTTGAGCCTCTGAACCACCACAGAAGACTGTTTTGTTTCCATTCTGCAGCTCAAAAACACGGGCCCAGAGAGGTTAGGTGACTAACGCCAGGTGACGCTAGCCAGCGAGGGTCGCTGTACGTGAAGCCTAACTCCTGCTTGTCAGCCAAGGGCAGGTACCTGGGCTCTTGCCTCAAAACATACGTAAGCTATGAATTATGGTTCTGTAGGCTCGTTGCAAAGGTCAACTCTTTGTCCCTTCCTGCTAGGAGGAGGGGGGTGGGTGAGAGGGGAAGCGTCTCAATCCCTGCCCTTCCCCCCAGCCTCCCATTTTCTCCCAGTTGAACCCAAACAAAGGTGGGGGAGAGATAGGCCACCGGCTCCTGGGCTGGTGCCTACCAGCACGCCACACGATGGAGGCCCTTGTAACTCAAAATTGTAACTCAAAATACCGACACAGTTTATTTCATGGGGTTTCACGGAGGCATTAACGTTGGGCATGTTTTCATTTGCTAACCTTATGCTCTTCCCCCCCAAAAAAGCTCAAAGTAAGATTCAATTTCTTTTAATACTTATTTATTTATTTATTTATTTATTTATTTATTGGGGGGAGGAGCAGAAAAAGGAGGAGGGGCAGAAAGAGAGGGAGAGAGAGAATCCCAAGCAGGCTCGCACGCTGTCTGGGCTCTATACAGCACAGAGCCTGACACAGGGCTTGATCCCACAACCCCAGGATCATGACCTGAGCCTAAATCAAGGGTCGGACACCACCGACCAAGCTACCCAGGCGCCCCAAGATTCAATGTCTTTGAAGCGCTAGGGTGCCTGGGTGGCTCAGTCGGTTCAGCATCCAACCTCGGCTCAGGTCATGATCTCACGGATCCGTGGGTTTGGGCCTGAGTCGGGCTCTGTGCTGACAGCCCAGAGCCTGGAGCCTGCTTCAGATTGTGTCTCCCTCTCTTTCTGCCCCTCCCCCACCCAGGCTCTCTCTCTCTCTCTCTCTCTCTCTCTCTCAAAAAGAAACATTAAAAAAAAATCTATTAATAAATAAAATTCCTTTGAACTGTTAAAAGATCACCTGTTCCCACCTTCTTAGAAAGCTCAGCCTTAGAGCTAAAAAGGCTTGGGTGTGAATCCCAGTGCTACTCCCCATTCAAGGTACTGACGAGGTATTGACCAGCTAAGTTACTTGAACCACTCAGAGCTTCAGCTTCCTTCTGGAGAATGAAGATACCTGCACAGGGTTCTTACGAGAATTCAGCAAAGTGACGTTGGTTAAATGTGAACAGATACTCCATAAATGCTCCCTGTAATTGTCGAAGGAATTCGTCTTTTGACCCGAGTCGCCTCGAACAGAACTCTGGAGCAAAGAAGATGCTCAGCGAAGGAAAGCAACAGGGATATGTGCCCTACCCTGCCTGAGGCCTCCTCACTACAATGCTACCTACCCCTTTCTCCCAGATGAACTGTCTTCCCATCAACATCTATCTCCCTGTCAATCCATAATGCTCTCCTTAATCCGCTATTTTGTCTGCCTATCCTCCAAAACACAGCTTAGCTCACTCAAAGCCTCCCTCCTCTATTTTAGTCCCTGAGGTTGTGTGCCTCCCATTTTAATACGTAGTCTCTTGGCCTCTGCTGTCCCACAGCTTTTCCTGGATCTAAAGTGAAAATGCCGGAGGGCAGAGATTTCATCTTGTACCTCTTTTGTGCAGCACCCTCTCGACCCTTGTTTCTCTCCCCCACCCTGAAAAAGACCCAATAGTGCTAAATAAAAACCCAATAATTAGTATTTAATGCAGCGCGGTGGGGGGGGGGGGGGGGGGGAGCAGGGCAAAGACTCCCATTTTATTTTTTTTTTCTTTTTTCTATTTATTTTTGAGACAGAGAGAGACAGAGCATGAACGGGGGAGGGGCAGAGAGAGAGGGAGACACAGAATCGGAAGCAGGCTCCAGGCTCTGAGCCATCAGCCCAGAGCCCGACGCGGGGCTCGAACTCACAGACTGTGAGATGGTGACCTGAGCCGAAGTCGGACGCTTAACCGACTGAGCCACCCAGGCTCCCCAAGACTCCCATTTTATATAGGATGAAGAGATGACCACCATGTAGGAAAATGCAAAACTGGCAACAGTTGAAATCCCCCAGAGAGGGGCGGGGGGGTGGTTTCTGTTCACTGGGTACAGTTTCAGTCCTGCAAGATGAACAGAGTTGTGGAGACGATGGCTGCACAACACTGCGAATGTTCTTAATGGCACTGAACTGCACACTTAAAAATGGTTACGTTGCTCGAGTGCCTTGGTGGCTCAGTTGGTTAAGCATCTGACTTCAGCTCAAGTCACCATCTCGTTGTTCATGGGTTTGAGTCCCACAGTGGGCTCTCTGCCGACAGCTCACAGCCTGGAGCCTGCTTCAGAATCTGTGTCTCCCTCTTTCTCTGCCCCTTCCCTGCTCATGCTCTCTCAAAACGAAATAAACGTTAAAAAAAATTTTTTTTGAATAACGCTTACGATGCTAAATTTCATGTTACGTATGCTTCACCACATAAAATTATTCTTTAAAAATATTTAATTGACTTAAATTATTTTTTTTTAATTTTTTTTTTAACGTTTATTTATTTTTGAGAGAGAGAGAGACAGAGCATGAACAGGGGAGGGGCAGAGAGAGAGGGACACACAGAATCTGAAACAGGCTGCAGGTTCTGAGCGGTCAGCCCGGAGCCCCGACGCGGGGCTCGAACTCACGGACCGTGAGATCATGACCTGAGCCGAAGTCGGACACTTAACCGACCAAGCCACCCAGGCGCCCCTGACTTAAATTATTTCAAAATAATTATTTAAGAGGCGCCTGGCTGGCTCAGTCAGTGGACCATGGGACTCTTGATCTCCAGGTCATGAGTTCAAGCCCCACTGTGGGCCTAGAGCCCACTTAGAATTAAGTAAATAAAAGGTTAAAAATAAAAAGCCAAATTAAAATATCTAAAATTCTTTTTTAACGTAAAAAACTGAAATTTTAAATTACAAATATTTCAGAGGTACCAAACTTCACCGCAAAACGCAAGCAAGCTATCCCACCAGTCCGCACCATCTTGTTAAAGATTTTCTTATGCCGCATTTGGTTGTAACCACGTATCTTTAAAGTCTCTCCATCCCCCTGCAGAAAATGGCTAATGCCAGAATGCCAGAGCACCCCCCCCCCCACACACACACACACACACACACACGCCCAGGCTAAAGTTGCTGACCATGGGATGTTCTGAAGAGACCAAAGGAGCCTGGGCCTAGACAGGCATGGCTCTTCCTCCAGTTAGAAGTTTAAATTTAGTGTGTCGCCTGGGCGGCTTAGTCAATTAAGCGTCTGACTTCGGCTCAGGTCGTGATCTCACAGTTCGTGGGTTCGAGCCCCGCGTCGGGCTCTGTGCCGACAGCTGAGCCTGGAGCCTGTTTCGGATTCTGTGTCTCCCTCTCTCTCTCTCTCTCTCTGCCCCTCCCCTGTTCATGCTCTGTCTCTGTCTCAAGAATTAATAGACATTAAAAAAATTTTTTTTTAAGAAAAAAGTTTAAATTCAGCCAACTACTCATTCAAGATAGCCCAGTGAGGGGCAAGGGTAGGAAAGTGAAAGATTATCTCATGAAGACCTAGGATGTTTGGGAAGATCATTTTATTCCACTGCCTGCCTGCCCCCAGCTTACTCTGGACAGGTCTCACTCTACCCTGTTCTAAAAAGCCAGCAGCGGGGCACCTGGGTGGCTGAGTCGGTTGAGCTCAGGTCATGATCTCACAGTCCGTGAGTTCGAGCCCCGCGTGGGGCTCTGTGCTGACAGCTCAGAGCCTGGAGCCTGCTTCGGATTCTGTGTCTCCCTCTCTCTCTCTCTCTCTCTCTCTCTCTCTGCCCCTCCCCTGCTCATGCTCTGTCTCTGTCTCAGAAATAAGTAAAAACATTTAAAACAAAATAAAAATAAATAAAAAAGCCAGCAGCAGCGGCAGCCGCTTTGGTTCAAAATGGTAATGACCACATTCAGGAAAACCCTCTCGGTAAAAAAGCTAGTCAGCTAGCTAGATTTTTTCCCTTCTTTTACGTTCGGTAAAAAGTTGCTGGTGTGGGGGACCCTCCACCAAAGAACTCAAAGAAAATACTCTTCTGAACCCTGCTGCCTTCCTTCCCAAGCCAACATCCTCTGTCTAGTCCTTGCTCAGAACATACTGGCTGCAGCCACCAACAGCCTGGTCTGCAGAGGATCATCTTTACTCTTTAATTTAGGGTTCTGTCTCCAAATCCTGCCAAAGCAAATGCTCTGTTACAGACGGACTTCTCCCAAGCAACTTAGAGACCTGGAGGAGGAAGTAGAATAAATATTTCTAGCTCCGAACACACATCCTCAACAAGTTCACTCCACCCGACAGCCCCCAGCCCAGTTCCTGTCTCCCCTCATTTTCTCCTCTTCATCTTCAGAGCACCTCATGGGAAGCTGAGGAGCCCCAAGCAATCCCAGACGCCACTCCAGGAAAGAGGCAACACATATCATTCCACGTCAACTAATTGTAAAAACCCTTTATGGTAACTGATTAAAGTCACAAGCCTGTTAAATGGCCAAAACCCACATCCGGATTGGAAGCCCTTCCTCTCCCCAGCCCGCTAAGAGAAGGTTCAATCCTCAGTCCCTACACTGCGATTTCGAAAGGGGCAATAGGTCCGCGCGAGCGCGTGTTTGTGCACCCTTTGAACAGGGAGCACCAGAGAGAGGAAGTGGATGTTGGGGGGCGGGGGTGGGGGCGGGGGTGGGGAGTGCTCCCTTTCCAGTCCAGGGGGCCAGGGAAAGCGAGGCCATTGGAGCTTTGCCGTCTACAAGGGCCCAGGACGGGGAACAGTGTATGCAGTCACTTCCCGGGCATCCAGGGATCCCCAACTCCTGAAAGGCTGTTTTGTGAGCTTACAGAGACAGAGAGAGAGAGAGAGAGAGGAGCGTTGAGGCAAAACGCGCCCATCTCCCACCAGGTGGGGGAAGCTGCTCTCATTTCTTCCTTCCTCAGACGCTCCAAGGACTCCCACTGTCCCCTTCCCATCCTGAATTCTTGTAACACTTACCTCATCGGCAGCACGAAGGTGGCTCCTCACTCACCAGTATCCCTACACCACATGCCCCTTTGACGGTAGCCCTCAAGTGTGAAATTTCACCTGGCCCGGGCTCATGGCATCAACAACAATAGAATCTGCGGCCCCCTCCCCTAAGGAATAACCAGCAGCAGCATTCTCCCCCATGCTCGCACCTTCTCTTCGAGCCTTTTGTCTGACAGGAGGGGTAAGAGACTTGGCAGCGGGGTCCACATCCCAGGGGGTCTGGGGGGACTGCCCTGGTAAGCCTCAGCTCCCTCTCCCAAAAGGGGGCTTTTCCTTTCAACATGCAGGTTATCAGAGCTCCCTACACACAAACTCCCTTCCATATGCCTGCCCCTCGTTGTCCCATGTAAACTACAGGCCACGTTCACAGAAGCACGCTTAAACACCCGACCTACTGCCTTAGAGTATATGCCCCAAGCTGCCAGTCCAGAGACAGAAGGCAGAGGGGTCCCTATCTAAAACAAGTAACAACAGCAATAATAATAGTTAATGTGTAGTAACACCGGTTTACGGTTCCAGAAACTTGAGGCTTAAGAAGATTAACTTCTGCGGTTTCATAGTCATTGCCTGACTCCAAAGCTCTTGTTTTTTAAACACCGGGCTCTCCTGGGAGACCTTTCCTCCACAGTCCAATAGAGGGTGGAGGGAGGGACCCAGGGTAGGTCACGAGACCCTGACCTAATAGAGCTTCCTCTCTCCTTGAGCCTCAGGAGCTCAGTGATTCCTGTCCACCAGGTTCCTGTTGCCAAAGAACTCAGACCCCACAAACAACCTTTACACAAAACAGTTTTTTCCTGAATTCTGATTTCTCCTCTGAAAGAGTCTAACTACATCCAATCAACGGAACTATCCAATCAAATTTCACGCAGACTTAACATTTTCCATTGCGAGTGGCCAAAACATCTGGATGAAGGACTAGTTTTTCAACTGAAACTAACGCTATATGAATAAAAAAACTGAAGTTTTCCTTAACCCTCTTCTACAGAAATACTGAGAGGGCGGACGAGAATCCAGGGAACAGACACGGTGTGGGAAACAGGTCCCCTCCTGTCTCCTCTCAAAGGGACAGTTCTCCATTCCCTTCCCCTACGCTAGGAGCGAAATTCACACCCATCCATCCTGACAGGTCCCTTAGGTGCCTCGAGCCACCTAAATGCCACTTGTCTAATAATCAGACTTGTCCTTAGGGGCTTTGAAAATATCTGGACATACCAGTCAAAAATTCTTCTCATCATCTAGCTGTTTGCTCTTTCACTCAAAAGCAGTTTACTGATGGGTCGCCATGCTCTATGCTCTCTGCCATACAACTGGAAGACTGGACTTCTGCGACAGGACTCCAGACCCTGGAGGACTGGACTTCTGCGATGCGACTCCATTTCTGGCCCTGTCTGTTCCGTATACAGTTACATTTCAGTGTCTTGCAATCAGGTTTTCTCTGACTGTATCACAATGATGAGGTGCAGACCGGTCTACTTTTCTCCTGCGATTTACCCGTAATCAACATACATTTGATTTCGGTGACCTGTCTTTAGGATGAAAACTTGTTTGAACCTGCTGTGCCTTTCATTCCTTGACTCTTTATTGCAAACCTACTGGCTGCGAACATAAGGCCTTACAAAGCTGGCTCTGCTTGTTCAGTATCAGGATGACCCCTCCCACTCACTAAAAAAGCACGTAGGCCCCTTTGAACAAAATCTGAGGGGACATCCAAGTTTTTCTACCGGAATGGAATTAGCCAACTGGAGACTGAATATCTTCCCGCTGGCCGTGCCTTCCTTCCAAGGGTATGTTAGCACAGACGCTCCCCCGAAAGATCTCTTCCTAGCCAAATCAAACTTTTTATCAGTTAACCAAAAAAGGCTGCACTCTCTCCAGTGCATGTTTTCTGAGACCTTTCCTTGCTTTTGTTTTGACAGGCGTTTTAAAAGGTGTGGGCGAGGAGGGGAAATGTGCTTCGCACAGGTGGAAATGGCGTGCAAATTTTACGTTCACATGAAGTCAAACCCCGGGCTGAGACCCTGAGAAAACTCTTCAAGGGCCAGTCAGTGGCCCACTGGAGGGCCTGTCGTCCACCTTTTACCCCGGGGGGAACAAAACCCGTCCTAGAAGCCCGGGTTGACTACCATTACTCCCTTTTGTGGTTGTTTCCTAAAGCCTTTGGAACGGGGAGCCAGTCCATTTTCTAAAGATTCCTGGACCCTGTTGACTCTTCCATCCTTAGGCCCCATTGCCAAGGGGCCTCAGCTACTGGGAGAGGGCCACAACAACCACATGCACCTCCATTTTCTCTCCACCTCTCTCGCCCTTTTCTCCTTCCCCACCCTCCCTCCCCAGCCCTCTTCGATCCTCCTTGGCCTTTTGCTTCTGCCTTGGAGTGGAAAGGTCTAGGGACAGCCCGGGCGCTGGAAAGGGCTGCGCCCAGAGCCACGGACCGCTCCACGTGGGCGAGGCTGGGGATCCGGGGGCTCTCAGGTCCAAGGCGAGGCTGTCTGGCCGCGGGCCGCGGCCGGGGGTCTCGGGCAGGGAAGCCCTCCTGGGAGACCCCCCCCCCCCACCATCCCCGGGCCTGCGGGCGCGCCGGCGGCCCCCCTCCCCCCCCAGGAACGGAGCGGGCGGAGATTGCGGGCGGGGAAGGCGTGGGGCAGCGGGGCCGGCGCGGGCCCTCCAGGAAGCGCAGCCGGCGCCGCCGCGACTTTCTCGGCTTTTTTGCAAAAAGGGGAAGGGCAGGCGGGCAACCCCGCCGGCAGAAAGCGCCTTGCCCTTCGCCCCGATCTCCCACCCGTCTTCGAAAGCGCCCGCCTGCGACCCCCTCTGTCCCGTGGGGCGCTGTGCGCCTCCGGCCGCCTCTCTTTAAAAAGGGAAGCGGGGACTCCACCCCAACCCCCATCTCTCTTTCTCTTTTTTTCCCCCGTCTGGAATTTCCAACCCGGGACTAACTCGTCTGATTTCTCCAGTCTCCCCTGCTGCTGCTTTTTTTTTTTTTTTTTTTTTTCCCCGTCCCCTCCTCTCCCCTCTCCCTCAACACTCCCATCCCAAATTCTAAGCTGCACTTTCTGGAAGGCATCGGCCACGTTTTAGGAATCTTTATAGAGGGCGGACAGAGAACGAGACTGGATTCAAATCCTAACAGCTGGCAAAATGTCTGTTCTTCAAACGCCTCTGGTTCACACTTTCATTCTAATGACAACATTGCCACCCAAGAGATAGAACCCGTATATGTCTTTCAGCAACTCCCCCCCCACCCAAATCTCACACAGCATTTGCTGGTCTCCCCACCCCCCCCCTTTTTACTCAACCAAACCAGATCTGAAATTGTTAAGAATATTTTATAACTGTATCCTCCCTAGCCTATCTCAGTGGTAATCTTTGTCAGCTGGCTGCTACACATTAAAGTATAGAATAAACTCTTAAAAAATAAGCCTTAAGAGTACCCAAACACATGACATAGATTCAAATGATGTATATTAAGGTAATTTGAAAAGATTAGAAGCTCAGAACCTTTGAATCAAGATTTTTCCAACTGCTAATGTCATGTATTTCATCTCTGAAACATAATTACAAGAATGTTTTGCTCTTTTTCCACCAAAAGCTATGCCATTAAAATTGTACATTTGGAAGAGTTGACTATACTTGGAATAAATTAGCGATGGGAATTACAACTCTTCCCCCTCCTTTCCTCCAAAGTTCTCCATCGGGGAAAGCACTGAGGTAAAATTTCATCTTTTGACTTTGGGTCAGAAAAGAAAAGATTCTAGAAACCCACAACTCTTCCAATGGACAGTCAAACACCACTGTCCTTGGGAAAGGATCTTGAAATGCTGTGCACTAAATGGCAACAAGTGAAGGGTTTCTCTGGGCAGCGAAGAAAACATAACTCACGAATGTGTAAGGTTTACATGCTAGGTGGAAATTAAGTGAGTGAATTGATTCCCACCTTCCCTCTCCAAAGAGTGCAGACAAATTTAAGAATCAACCATTTTTAAATTTATATCAAGGCAAAAAAAAAAAAAAAAAAAAAAAAAGCCCTAACCATATACTCACAAGAAAACCTTTTACTAAAAGTGTGAAACTTACTGGCTTAATACAGGTCAGATGTATCTTTCAACTGCGACCACTAAAGTAAAAGTGCCTGAAAATCCTCCCACCCTGTACTTTTTACTCCTTTGTTGTTTTTTTAAAGACATTCCCTTGCTTCTTAAACCCCTTATAATTCACTTTCAGCCCCTGAGAACACTGTTTATTAAAGACAAATCCATTTCTGAAGGCGAAATCTTTTTGCTTGTTTTGAAAACACTTAGTGATCCAATGACTTCAGAGCAAATCACTTAAAATTAAAAATAATATTTTTGCCACTTACAGGACATCCCCTTCGCACAGATTTCCAAAGCTGCTAACTTTGGGAAGTTCAACTGTAAAATCGGAATAAAGCTGAAGCCCTTTTGGAGGGTTCCCACGCTTCCGTGGCTCTGACACCCAATTTCTGTTTGGGCATTTTTGTAGTAAGAGTTGGAAAATTAAAGGGAAAGTGGTTAGCCCGCCTCATGTTAAGTCAGCTTAGAGAAAAGAACCACCATTAACCTGCCTAGGAAAATCAATCTTTTAAGTTGAACACATTTCATGCAGAAAGGCGGTGCACCTCTTCCATTTTACTCTTAACAGCCAACACCTTTCATTTTTATGACAGCAGTTGACAGTAGGTATGCTGTCTTTACGTCACATTCCTCCAGAAAAAGGCACACACAGTGGCAAATGAAATAAAAGTTTAATTCCCTTAAAAAAGCAAGTCATTTCCCAAGGTAAACACGTCTAAAATGGGACCCCCCCCCTTACCTTAAAGGACTCTTATGTCTCTCAAAATAAAACACATATATGAACCCTTTCCACAACTGTTTTAAAAATGCTCTTGGCTTTTCTCCGTTGTCCTAACATTTGACAGTGAAAATACACAAAGTCTCAGCAAAAAGCCAAAACTGTTAGCCAGAATTCCAACACTGTCTAAGAAGGGGTTTGGAAAGGTGGAAGAAATCGAATGTCACCCGATTAAAAATTAAAATTAAACATGTTTTCAGTGTAAATACATAGGGCTCGGTCTCTTGGGTTCTTAAAAAGGTACAAATTATATTCAAATAGATATAAACTTAGAACAAAATAGATGCATACTTCAGAGTCAGGGATGCTAAGGTAACTGCTGTAACCTTCTATCATTTGTTTGATCCCCGCCCCCCGCCAAAAAAACCAAGCAAACAAACAAAAAACAGGAACACATAGGGTTTAGACTTTCTTGAATCTCTCAGAAATGTGTCAAGTCATATCTCATTTGGAACTGAGCGCACCAAAAATAGTTACTTCTATTTCTTTAAACAGTGAAAAGAAGTACATATACACAAAATACACATGCACAGTTGTTCATCTTGCTTCAAATATCAGTTATAGTTAATTCACTAGATCCTGTTTTATACAGCCGTGAGATTTGAAAAGGCCAGTCCCAGACCAACTGAAGAACTGGTTTTCAGACAGACTAACTAAAAACACATACCACAAAATGCTTCCTTCAAAGAACTCAAAATGATAGAGCAAACGGACTTCATGCAAACAAACTCTTTTTTTAAATCCTAAAACTTCAAAAATTGATTCATTTTAGAAAAATGAAGTGCCTTCTCACCACCCCGCAAACACACACACACACACACACACACACACACACACAACTGACTCAGTGTTTGTGCTCAAAAAATTATTTCAGGGAAGGGAAGAACACACAAAAGATGGAATTTAATATGGATGGGGAAAGGAAGATTTTGTACCCACTCTTCTCACAAACCCCACCCCTTCCCAACTCAAAAGGGCCCTAAGTAATGCATTTTGGAGGGAACAAGAAGGAGCCTAAAAATGGCTTGAAAGCAAACAGATGGCTTAGGGGGTAAGATCCATAAATACAGAGCACCATGGAAATTAAAGTATAAATGTTTTGGGTCCCATTTCATCACGTTTTGCTATTTCTCTTGCCTTCGATGCATTCTCTTTACAATTTAAACCATCCTGAAGCGCCAAAGGGAAAAAAAAAATCCTACATATTTCAGAATTCCAGTTATTCTGGATCTCTCTCATCAACATGTTTCAAACACTCAGCTTTCAGTTCAATTAGCCACAATCTTCTCAATAAATCTACTGGTGTCAGTATGCTGCTCTCATTCCCATCTCCAGGAAATGTTTCAAAATAATAAATAAGCCTTTTTTTTTTTTTTTTGCCCCCCGTCCTTCCGATTTTATTGCCTCTTTACTCCTAACTCTAATTGCCTTTCCAATAAGAGTATTGGAAGCACTGTGAGGTTAAATCACAGACTCTATAAACATAGTTACAAGCCATATTGATCATCTATAGATACAATAGCTCCAAGTTACTTAAAATATCTCAAAGCAAAAAACCACGGAACAGATTTTTATCTGACTTAAACTTTGCAGTTAAACTTCACAGGCTCAAAAACAAAACAAAACAAAACAAAAAAACAAAAAACCAAAGCCACCCACCTACACCTTCCCACCCAGGAAAAAGGCCAGGGATTATTCTCAATGCAGCAAGTTTCCAGTGAAATGAGGGGGAGAACACACCTAGGGAGGGGAGAGGGTAACACAGGGCTCAAAAATTTCCTGGGAGCTGCCACAGGAGGGAAAACTGCACTGTCAACATGTTTAAAGTCAGATTTGAGAGAGCCGACTCTGTTCTTATAATTTCCCAACCAGAGTTCAATGAAAAGATCTGGAACCCCCCCCTCCATGAATCACATTTGGGGGGAACATCATAGAGGTACCCCACTTTTTGCTTCAGTGAGAACAGAAAGGTACTGGGACACAGACACACACACACACTCTCTTTCTCTCTCTCTCTCTCTCTCCACTATTCATCCAGGGAGTTCTAGACCCTCCAAAGAGCCCCAGCTCACAGCCTGAACACAAAGCTCTCACCCCAGATGGTCCCCTTGTAACAATGGACTGAAGGGGGGGGGAGGGGGGGCTCAGAAAGGATAGCACACAGCCAAAGCATATTCTTTGCAAAATGCAGTTGGGAGGGGAGGATGTGTAATGTGAGGGACTAAGAGTAGGGGTCTGAGAAAAAAAAAGGTCCTTGCCTGTTGCAGAAATACATATAAAGCACAAGCAATTCTTTTGGGGACAGGAACTCCAAATCCACCTCCCCTAGGGAACTGGAGGGGACCCCCCCCCCAATCCACTTAAGAATTATGCTAAGGGATGGGTGGAGAAAAAAGAGAAAATGAGGCCTGCTAGAAGTTGCAGCAATGTCCAGGAGTTCCAACTCTTCAACGATTTTTAGCTTCCCCACAAAAATGGCCCCATACACCTTGAATAAACTCCACAAGGCTTCTCCCCTCTTGATTTTTTTCCCTTTTACTTCTCCAAATACCATCTCTCCCAGCCCACCCCAAACCCGGCTTATTTTTTACAAGCTGTAAACCACCCATTACAAGATCTTAGCCAATCTTCCCTCCCTGCCCCCAACATCCGGAGTTGGGGGTGGGAAGGCCAGTAATGGGTTTCTTCCACTGGAGACACTATGGACCCCTTAACACAGCCTCTAAGCGCCCCCAGGTTGCCTCCCTTCTCAAAGGGCCCTTTCCTACCTTTGTTTTTTGGGGACCGAGTGTTCAATCTCTAGGCGTTTTCCTTGCAATTCGACTTTCCCTAAAGATTAAAAAAAAAAAAAAAAAAAAAAAAAAGACAATGTAAGAGCTGGAACAGGAGCGTGGGGTGGGAAAGGGACGGAGAAAGAGGGGCACTCAGGAGTTCCTGGGATTTGAGATCTGCCCAGGAATCCAGGCAGTGGGTTCCGCGGCCGGGACGCGAAACGGCCGCTCTGGGAATGGTGGAACCTATAAATTCGTTATTGTGTTTTGTTAATTTTCGTTTCGTTCTGTTCTCCCACCGAGGCTGGCTGGGCAGTGGCTCGCTCTGGGAGCCGGATCCGGGAAAGGGGCGACGAGGGCGTTCGTGTGGGCGGGCTGCCTGCTCGACTCCCAGATGTGGGGAGCAGGGACCGGGAGAGAAAGGGCCCCCCGATGCTCCCAAAGTGTGTGGCGGGGGAGGGGTGCAGAATGAAACTTTAGTTTCCCGTCCTGCCGCGGAGAGGGGCTCCGGGCGGCGGGGCGCTCACCTGTCGGGGCCGGTGGTGGGCAGAGGCCCTGGGGGAGCGGTGCGGGGCCCCGCGGGGAGGGTCCCCGGCGGCCGCGACGCGCGCCTCTCGGCCCAGCCTGGGCGTCTCGGGAAGCAGCATGGCGACCCGGCGCCGCCGCCGCCGCGCCACCCCGCTCACGCCCCACTTTCAAATCAAAATGGCTCAAGCCCAGGCCCTGGGCGGGAGGCGGGACCCCCTCGTCTCAGGTCCTGCCCGAAGGCTGCAGTCCCCACCGGGCTCCCGGGAGATCGGAGACGGAGCGGGGACCCCTTTCCCCGCCTGGAAAGGCCTAGGGCGGAGGAACGGGAGCAGGGGGTGTTCGCACAGGGGGCCGAGGGGGGTGGGGTGGGGTGGGGGGCGGCCAGCCTCGGATAGGGAGGGGCGGACGTGAAAATAATGCCCGGACCGGGGCCGCCAGAGTGGGGACCCCCCCCAACACACACACACAGCCAATGGGGCCCCCCGCCCCGTCGGTGGGGGGCAGGGGCGGCCTTGCTAAAGCCTCCAGCTTCTGCTCTGGGGCTGGGAGGAAGGGGTGAGGAGGTCCGGGATATTTCCGCGCGAGGGGCGAGTCGGGGGGATGCAGGGGGCGTCGAAGGAGGTGGGCGGACGGTGGGTGCCCAGGCCAAGACCCGCAGGCCGGAGGGACAGAGGAGTTGGCGGGCCAGGAGAGAAGAGGGGCAGGTCTCCGTTGTTCGGGGATTTCGTTGTGGTTTTTCCGGGGAGGTGGGCGCACTCTTACCGGAGAAAGTTTCGATGGCCTTCATCGCCCAGTGCTCGTCGGGGCAGTCCACGAAGGCATAGCCGGACTTGACCAAGAACTGGCCGCTGTAGGAGATCTTGTGCTCCGCAAACACTTTCTCCAAGTCCGCGGGGGTCACGCTCTCGTTGAGGTTGCCGATGTACAGCTTGTTCATGGTGGCGGTCTCGGGGCGGGACGCGGTCCCTGGCAAGGCCGAGCGGGCGGGCGCGGGCGGCGAGCCTCCTAGGCCGAGAGGCGGGAGGCCGGCGGCAGCAGCCGCAAACTTTCTTCGCACCCCACCCCTGAAGTTGTCCGGAGCCCGCGGCGGCGAGGGCGGCCTGAGGGCGCGCAGAGGTCGCGGGAGAGTTCGGCGAGGCCCGGGAGAAGTGCCCGCGGCGCGCTGGGAGGCGGACGACTCGGCGCTGCTCCTTCCCTTCTGTCCGAAACCCCTCCGAGCGGGCTGGTGTGTCACGTTTCTCCGCGGCCGCCCTGGCGCCGCCTCTAAATAAAATCGACTTGAAAAAAAATGGAGCGGAAAAAAAAAAAAAAAAAAAAAAAAAGGCGAAGCCACGTGGTGAAAGCCCCCACCCACCCTGCTAGGGAAGACCCCCGACGCCTCTGGGCCCATCGGCCCTTCAGCCCGGCCCTGCCCACCAATCCCTAGCCTGGGGTGCGGGGGGAGGGGGCACTCAACTCACCCCCGGGGGGAAAACAGGGCGGCGGGGGCCGCGTTCCCGAGGCTCGGCTTGCCCCCTCCCCCTTGGCAAGAATCTGGCCCCTAGGGAGGCGCCCCGCCCCCACCCATCCCCCTACCCCGGCCCCGGCTGGGGGAGGGTGGTCGGGCCCTGAATCTCCCACCTCTTTATGGGTAAAATGTACGGTTATTTTTTTATTCGTGTGCAGGCTGGGGGGAGAGTTTGCCCACCCTACCCCGGTTAACTGCTAGCGACTGACAGGCGGGGAACGGCCGAGATAGACAAAGAGAAGCTGAGGACTCTGGGGTCTTCAGGCGGGGGTCGCGCGAGCCGGCGATTTTAAAAAGAAAGGCGCTTTTCCCCTGGATTTTTACGTGAGGGGTCTCGGCCTTCCCGGCCCCAGCCCTGGGAGACTCCCCCGCCTGCGGGGATCCGGGACCGAGGGACCCTGCGAGCGCGGGACCGGGAAGCCGAGACCGCGGGGGGACCGCGGCTGGGAACGAGGGAGCCGCAAGAAATCATGTTTCGGGATTCCCACGGGGGAAGGGTGGCTCGCACCCGGGGTTCGGCTGCTGAACGAGGCCGTCTCAAGGTCCTGGGGGAACGCGCGGCTCCGGCCCAAGCTGACCCCAGGAGAGGGAGGGGTGGAGAGGAGGAAGAGGAGTGGTAGCGTGAGCAGACCCGAGCGAACCGAAGGGGGAGGTCTCAGGGAGGGAGTGACCGGGTGGAGAGCCGAACGCTCCCCTTCTCCCTCCCTGTCGCGGGGGCAGACAGGTGGAGTCCCCTCCGCCCGCCCCACCCAGGCCGGCGACCGCAGCTTTCCCAGCGCTGGGTTAGGGGCTCGGAACTTTGTTTGGGGTGCAGCGGTGGGATCCGGGCGGGAAGGCGGGAGAGGGGCCGGGGGCGGGGGGCCGAGCGCGAAGCCCCGCCCACGTCCCCAGGTCAGACCCGCGGGGGGAGGGGGTAATTTCCGCTCGGCGCTCGGGGAAGCGAGGGGCGGGAGCTTGGAGGAGGGGGCGGTGGCCCCTCCCCCGCCCGTTCCTGGGGAGGGGGAAGCGGATCCGCCCTGGTCCCTTTCCTCGCCTTTGACCAACTCGCTCCGGATCCTCCGGCCCCGGGAGCCCGAGGGACGGACCCGACTGGGCTAGGGGCGACACGTGGGCGGTCGCACCCCGTCTCGGCGGTGGGGGAGGGGGCAGTTCGCCGCGCGTTTCGGAGTCCCGGATAGGCGGCGGAGAGCGGGACGCGCGGTCCACGCGCAACCGGGATCCCGGGCCGAGTGGCGGGCGAGGGCAACGAGTTTCCAGCGGAGGGGGCTGGGACGGCGCCGGGCGGGGGGGGGGGGGGCGGAGAGCGCGGCCCGGGGACCTCGGAGCCCCCCAGGCCCGAGGGTCGGGAAAAGAAGGGGGGAGGGACTGGACCCCCGGTAATGCCAGACTCTCCCTGCACTGGGCGGAAGCTCGGGTTTTGCTCCGGGTTCTGCGGGAGGGAGAAACAATTCTGTCGGGGGCACGCGTGCTGCGAGGGCAGGTGAGGAAGGGGGTCACTCTCCCTTTCCCCGTCCCCGACCCCATTGTCTCAGTCGCCTGCGGCCCGGGCCGGCTCCGCAACACGTGTTGGCTGCACTGATATGAATGCCTTGGATTTTTTTTTTTTCCTTGTTATTATTTTTTGTTTGCAGAGTCAGTGAGCTGACTCCCCGACTTGGGCACACCGCTCTTCTGTCAGACGATTTGATACCGTTCAAAAAGTCGGGAGTTAAAAGACCACACGCCGCACCTTTGTCCCCCTCCCGGTTTTCCCCGCGCGCTGCAAAGAAATGGGGCTTGGGCGTGGGGGGAGGGCTTCCAACTCGGT
Source organism: Panthera leo (assembly GCF_018350215.1). NCBI lineage: Eukaryota > Metazoa > Chordata > Mammalia > Carnivora > Felidae > Panthera > Panthera leo. The sequence continues at coordinate 36,117,172 of NC_056692.1, forward strand.
TTTCTCCATCACCACCTTCAAAACCCACTCTCCAAATCCGCGTTTTGTTCTAGCCAGCCACGTGTTTGTCGGATTTGGGGGGTTGTGACGGGTTGTTGGTTTTTGTTTTTTTTTTTTTTTCCTCTGCTTGGGGCAACAGAAATTAAAATACTATGAGCTGTTAGTTGCTGAGTAGAAAAAGAATGTTGTTTTCTACGCAGGAAGGTGGGCGACATCTGTATCCTACCCCCCCCCCACCTCTTCCGACCCTCGCCCCCCACCCCCCGCCCTTCCCCGCAGATTCTGACTCTTAATATTCAGTCAGCTCTTGACCATAATTTTCACACAAACCCACGAGCTGGAAGCGGTGTCTGCCACGTAGTAGGCATTCAATAAACATTTAAAAAATGAAAGACCAGCTAATGCAAACTGCAGAGCAAAGAGAATAAAGAGGAAAATTGAGAGTCCAGGGGAAAAAAAAAAAAAAAAAAAAAAATCTTGCCAGAATGTGTGTCTGTTGCCCGGGGACTTTTCTTGGTGATGTGTGTGGACTTTTGAAAGGGCTAAAAGATGGTCTCAGAAAGGCTGTTGTGTTCTTGGCCTCTTCCTAAATAGGAGCCCCAATCTGCTGAAATCTTTGCTGTTACATTGGGGAATAAGGAAGAGGGTCCTAGACAGGGCATTGCAGTTCCCAGAAACTTTAAGTACTGTTTCCTCCATTTAATTTAAATCTCTAAGAATTAATAGAAGCGCCTCTCAGGGTTTCTCCCTGGGGAACATAACCCACTACTCTATCTCTTTAGTCCCAAAACAAAAGCAAGTTACACCCCACAAAAATTTCCATCCAGACCTCTAAACTCCTGTAAAATGCAGCTCACCTTGTCCTACCCTGGATTCAAAGGAAAACAAAAATTATGAACGTAATCATGGAATTCAGTTCACTTGTAGGGGTTTTTTTTCCCCCATTTAAAAAATACAATGGAAGTCTAAATGTGGGTTGAAATTAGTTTCTTTTCAACGTTTTAAAATGACAGTAGAGGAGAAGGTACAAATTTGTGAAAATAAACATTGACCAACTATTGCTAAATTGAAACTGATTAGTTCTTTTAAAAATCAGACGTCTGGGTGAATTCTAATCCTCCCCCCGCCCCTGCCCCCACCAAGGGATTCTGTGTATAGTCAGAGGCTGCAAGAACACAAGAGAGAGGAGACAGCCCGGGTGAGATGCAGACCTTTTTAGCCCCCAAATCAGTTTTGCCTCAGTGATCTGGCTATTTTAGGCTGGGGTTGGGGGTACTGAATGATGCTGATTGGTGCTTCGTCTCCCCTCTGAGTGAGCCCAGCACTAAAATTAACCTGAGAGAAGGGTTATTTCTTGTCAAGACTCACATTCCTAGGATAGGAACAGGAATGGGCCAACTTGCAATGCCATAATTTATCATTCTCCTTTTCTTTCCTTCTTGCTTTCTTTTGTTCTTAGAGACAACTAATAAACATTGTATTTGTCTTTCATATTTTTTCCTACACAGCTTTTTGGGGAAGGCTTAATCTTCAGTGGAGAATTAAATTTAGTTTGTGAGAGTTAAAAATACAGCTGCGGGGGGGGGGGGGGAATATATATATATATATATATATATATATATATATATGGCTGCAGGATAAATTATTTCTTTAATAACACTATTCTGATTATTTTATTCCACTTTATTATTGTTGTTACACTTTTTTTTGTTGTTGTTCTTGTTCTCTCCCTCTTTTCCTCTTCATTTTTCCTGAAGAAGTATGTGGTCTACTTGTAAGATTCAAGTCTCTGAATCCAGAAACACTGAAACTTGACTCCATTTTAAAGATGGGATTCTGATCCATTTTCCTTCAGTGTGAACATACAAATTCAGAGAGAGAAAAACATTGAGGACAATAAAATAACTTTTTTTAAAAAATGGATTTCCTTTTTTTTTTTTTTGAAGTAAGAAAATCAACAATTCCATGGTCATACAATATGAATTTTATTTTTAAATGTATCTTCCCCATATTTGTCCATTGTTAATAGGTTTAGATTTTCTCATCTTATGTGTATATCTTCATTTTTCATTTGCTATTTTACCAGAAGTATTTCCCCAAGCTGCCTCAAAGTTTTCATAACTATCATTTTTTTGCCAACATGTAACATTCAGTCCACTAGATGTAAGTTAATCATTAATCATTATTTTTAGGTTTATAAGTTACATCAATTTTTTTTTTTTTTTTTTTTTTACTTTTGTAAGAAGTAGTGAATAGATATTTGGGGGCATATAACTTTTTCCTCTTTTAAATGAGCTCACTTGAATAAATCCCCAGAATATATACTGCATTTTTAATCTTACATTTATCAATGACTTTCTTTTTAAAAGTTCAGCATATTTTACAAAAGAGAGGACACAAAACCTGGAAAGCAGTTAGGAAGGAAATATATTAAACTAGAACTTTTCTGTATTTTATTTTCAAATGAATCCTAATCAATTTTGAAATAGAATTATGGTTTCTATGAAATACAGAAAAAGAAAAAAAAATCACATTTATTGACACATGGCTACTTAGACTAAACAGTTTTTGGAGGAATTTGGTTTTTTGCTTAGTTTTTATTTATTTTGCTGCTGTTTGCTTGTTTTTGTCCTTGTTAATTGCCTTGGGATATTTTGTTTCTTCCTACAACTTGAAGTCTTGGTGTGGTTCTTTTAAATGCCTATAAACTTTGAAAAAGTGTAAATTAATCCCCATTTAAAAGCACATGAAGCATTTTCTCCTGTCAAATAAGTAAGGATAATTATGTGTTTAAGATAACTCCTAAAATGTAAGGGAGTTGTAAGCAGAAAAGGAAAATTTCCTCCTTCAAATTATTAGAGAGAAGTATTGTATGTTTAAGACCTTAAAAAGAAATGTGTTTATTCCAGAGGTAGAAAAGACTCAAAGAGAAAAGAGAACTTTTAAGAACAATCATTTGTTTTCCTATGGGTCACATAGCCTATGTGACTAAACTGCTCAGTTTTTTGTTTTGGCTCAGGTTTGCAATGTAGAAAGCTTTAGATAAGGAAGGGAATCGTTTATTTTATTAACTTGTTAAAAATGGATGTTTCCAGAGTCAGTTTGTGAGTAAATTAAACTATACCACACTAGCCCCTATTGACACATGTACAAAAAATGGTCAATAACATTCATCACACTAAATACTAACACTGCCTTTTGCATTTTTTTTTTGACTCTAAAATCATTTGGTTAAAAGATAATGAACAATTTTGTTTAGTCCCTATTTTGCACAAAGTGCAAAATGAAGCACAGGTTATTTGGAGGAAGACTGTATAATTCAAGAAAAGACAAGGAAATGTTATTTTTCACAAATTATAAAAAGCAACAAAAGATTATTGGAAATATTATTTAAAGTGGAAGTAATAATAAGAAAACTTGGTACTTGAAATCCACATCTTCGAAGTATGTAAATGATTTTAATTCAAAATGCATCAGTTACAACATCAAGCTGCACGGTGTTAATTCGATTTTAGCTACATAATATCTAAGCTTTTTAAGACTAAAAGAATTTTTCTATCTAGAAAGCAAATTATTTTTGTTTGCCTATTTAAAATTTTATTCCTGATGATAAGATTAATTTTAATTGCTTTTACTCTTGTTTCTAGTTAGGATTTTCTTTTTCTTTTTTTTTTTTTTTCCAGAAATATTTTCTCAAATATTTCAAAGTGCTTAAGAGGGGATCCTGCTATGATTTTTTTATATTTATGTTTAAAAATTTTATGCATATACTATTTCACGAAAATCTCATCACCAAAATACTCCTCAAAAGCACTTCATCTGTCTTTGTAACACAAATCAGTTTTACAAAGAAAAGGGACCCAGACTAATAGAATATTATTTTGGTTGTTTGATTAAACTGAGATATAAGTCTAAAATGATTTCTGATTGTCATGGGTTAACAATCTAGACAGAGTCTGGGTCCACTCCCCTCTCCAGAAAACACTCCCAAATTTTTAAGAGTTACTATTAACACAACTTAACTTCCATTCTTAAAAAAAATAACCTGAAAAGTACTTGGTTAGGCATTTACATGGTAAATTCTTGAATAAAATGTTTATGATGATCCTTTCATTTCTAAAATGTGTTTACAAATTGTGTAGGAAACAAACATTAATGTTATTTCTAAATTGCTTTGAAATGAGGTTCATGAAGTCCTTCCCCATCTTCCTCTTCCTCCCCGCCCCTCCCCCCCCCGCCCCTCCCCTTTCTCCCCCCCCTTTTTGTTCCTCCATTTTTCCTCCTACTCCCGACACTGTCCATTCCTTTCCTCCTCCCCCTTTCCCTGTACCTTCTTTTTAATTTTTCTTTTTTCTTTGTTACTTCTCTTCCCCTTTTTATTATTCTCCAGCTCCTCTGCCCCCCAAGCCATTTCTTTCCTCTTTTTAATCAATATACCTATCCCAACTTTCTATACTTTTCTTCGCTCTTTCCCTTTTCCTTCTTCCTGTCCCTCTACCATTAACCTGCTGTCATTCAAACTGTTACTTCTGGTGAAGTGAAAGGCTATAGCGATGCTTGGATTATCTCATACACCAAAAAGACACCCCGAAAAGCGTGTTACATTTTTGAGGTGAGCATCTTTGTGATTCAGACCACAGAGCTCTGGGCTCTGGCAGCATTTTTTGTCTGAAAGTTCACTGGACACTTTTACTTCTTTGTATCATTTTTCTGCCTTATGTTGCTTGTAAACGATTTTGTTATTAGCATTTTATGTATCAAATCCTGAGGGCAAAGCCTGTATATCACCCAAGGCGTCCCACACAATGCTGACAGGTGTCCAAAAATATATATTAAATAAGTATCTTTTGATGCTCTCGATGAAGACATGGTCAGTGCAATCAAATAAAATGCTGTGTTGTCTGTAAGGGCTTTTTCTTTTTGTCTTTTCTCTTCTTTTCTTTTCTTTCTTCTTTCTTTCTTTCTTTTTTTTTTAATTTTTGTAAATACAATACTCTGCAATGATCAAATTGAATACAGGTAGATGAAACCACTCAAAAGGCTGATTGGTCTACATCAAAAACAGCAACCAAGGGGTATCTCTTGGACGGTCACTCCCTAGTCTTGTACCCACGACCGTCCTGTGCCACATGTCTCCCTCCAGATAAGCATCACCTTCCCGTTCTGTCTGGTAAGTAGCCTTGGAGTTCTTCTCGACTCAAAGCTTTAGGCGGTCAGTGTCAACCGTCAGAATTAGTTGGCACAACCCTCTGCTATCCTTATCGCCCTGGATGCCATCCGACCAGATGACAACTCAAGGAATGGTCCGCATGCACCTCCTGCTGACAGATCTCTCAGGATCTTCTTTCTAGGAAGGTACCTAGCACCCCATCAACCATCTGAACATTTATTATGTTGTATGTCATCCAGAGCACAAGTGTCACCCCCAGACAGCCTTCCATCTCAGTGATTTCCCAGGATGTCTGATATACAGCCACCTGCCATAATACACGTTGACTGAAGACCCACCTATCAATAAAGCTATGAACACTCAAGAAGAAGGCAAACCGATTTTTTATCACAGGCTGAATTAAAATCAAATTTAAGCAGGTCGTGAAAATAGCAAAGTGCTTTGTTTTGTTTTTAATTTATAATACTCATTACTAGCAAGAATGTAGGGAAATAAAACATTCCATGTGGCTGGGTGGGACAACAATGTTAAGGCAACAAAAACCTTGCCATTTCATATTGTTTGACTTAGAAGTTGCACTTTTTAAAAGTTTATTTATTTTGAGAGAGAGAGAGAGAGAATGTGCATGCACATGTGAGCTGGGGAAGGTCAGAGAGAGGGAGAGAGAGAATCCTAAGCAGGCTCCATGCCTGATGTGGGCTTGAACCCACAGACTGAGATCACAGAGCCTGATATGGGGCTTGAACCCACACACTGAGATCGTGACCTGAGCCAAAACCAAAAGTTGGACGCCCAACCAACTGAGCCACCCAGGCGCCCTGAGAAGTTGCACTTTTGAGAAATGTTTCGACCAAAAAGCCAGTACGTGAAACATTTTATTCATCCTTAAAAAACAATGAGATTCTGATCCCAGCTACCACATAGATGAACCTTGAAAACATTATGCTAAGTAAAATAAGCCAGGCAAAAAGGACAAATATATTATTCTACTTCTAGGAGATACCTAAAATAGTAAAGTTCATAGAGGCAGAAAGTAGGATTGTGGTTACCAGGGGTTAGGGGGAGTTAATGTTGAATGGGTACAGAGTTTCAACTTGAGAGGCTGAAAAAGTTTTTGAGATGGATACTGTGATAGTTGTATAACAATGTAAATGTGCTTAATGCTACTGAATTTTACACTTAAAAATGGCTAATTAGGGGGACCTGGGTAGGGCTCCCTACGGTCAAGCATCTGCCTCTTGATGTTGGCTGGGGTCAAGATCTCACAGTTCATGGGATTGAGCCCTGGGTGGGGCTCTGTGCTCAGCACGGATCCGCTTGGGATTCTCTCTCTCTCTCTCTCTCTCTCTCTCCCTCTCAAAATAAATAAATAAACATTAAACTTGGCTAAAGTTATAAATTTTGTTATGTATATTTTACTATGACTTTTAAAGGCAAAAAATTTTAACCTTTTCAAAATTAAAAAAAAAAAAAAAAACAACCCTGAACAAATATGTTATTTGCCACTGTCAAGGAAAAAACAAACAAACAAAAAACTGTTAGCAATATAAATGCTTACAAATAGGGAGATCTTCAAACAACTTCCAACCTAGCCAGATGGTAAAATATGATGTAGCCATTAAAAATCGTGTCCAAAGGGGGTTTAGAAAACTTGGGTGAAGGTTATTTTAAAAAATGCGTATCACACAATTTAGCATTTGTTCTCATATAGTCTGTATGATTGGAACCATCTTAACAACAATGATGAAAGCTACATGAACATAAAAGACAAGAAATCACCTTACGGAAACTCTTGCACGTGGCTACACAGAGATGTGCACCAGAATATTCATAGCAGCATTGTTTATAATACTAAAACCTAGAAATCCTACAAATGTGCATCCACAGGAGAATGGATAAGCAAAACTGTATAGTCGAACAATGGAATTTGGGGCCAATAACATTGAAGGAACTTCTGCAACAGGGGTGAACTTCCCAATTCTGACCAACAACAAACAAAAACAAAAACCTGGAGACTGATGAATATGCACAGCATGGTTCCATTTATAGAAGTTCAAAACTATGCAAAACTAACAACGTATTATTTAGGGATGTGTCCAGAAGAGGTTAAACTTTAAAGAAAAGAAAGAGACCTGCAATCACCAGGCAGCTTTTAAACCACCCTGGAGCCCTCTCCCAAGCCTTGGACCAAATGGAAACAATAAAGGTTTTTGCAGTGAAAAAAGAAAAAAAAAAAAAAGGAAGGAAGGAAGGAAGGAAAGGGAGAGAGAGAAAGCTAGAAAGCAAGAAAAGAAAGAGAAAAGAAAGGGAGAGAGAGAAGAAAGCTAGAAAGCAAGAAAAGCAAGAGAACAAGAAAGGAAAGAAAGAAAGAAAGAAACCAAAATCCATTGAAATAATAAAAAGTCTGGAAACCCGTGTCGATAGTAAGTCTCTGGTTTTGAGATTAGTAGATTTCTTTCTATTCCTGTCTTTGTTTCTCTCTCCCTCTCTCTTTCTCCCTCCCTGTTTCTCTCTCTCGACTCTGCTATATTTTTCAAGATTTCTAGGCTATTATATTTTTATAACAAACTTAAAAAAAAAAAAGGCAAATGGATGTTCAAGTGAATCACCCCAAAATACCTTTACAAACCAAACAGGATAGTTTGGGTTCATCCGCTGTTTCCAGGTTTGATGCAGCCAGAAATTCTCCTTCCATTAGTAACCAAGGTTGAGGGTTAACTGCCACTCACCCTGATCAATCACGGATGTGGCTTGACTTTAGCTAAAGGTCTGATTAATTATACATGCATTCCTAATAAACTGAGATGGTACAAGCACCCCAATTCACACCTGCCCGGTCCGTCCCAGTTCTTGCAGACACATCACTCCTTTTAACTCCCGGGCACGAATATTTTTGTTTTCGTGTGCATTCACCGGACACCTCGAAGGATGAAGCCCAATTCTTCCGCATCGGTCTGGGAGTTTCTCGTTGTGAGATCATGTCCTTCGACGCACTGGAAACCTCAGGGCAGGATCCATGTTGTTTCCTTTGTCTAAGTGAGTGGTTTCCATTATTTTCACCAACTAAGATCTCCTTTGTTAGTTTTCCATGAGCCCAATGCTTTTGAAAAATGTTGCCCATCAACAAATTCCATTGATCAGGTGGTAATAGATTGTTCTCGTACTGAGCGGCTAAGCAGAACTTCTACACACGTGGCGAGAAGTTACACTCTTCCCACCAAAAGTAAAGGGACTTGGAACTGGGCTTTGTCCATACAGCCTTGCCGGGAGCGAATGTCTGATTTAGATGTCCTAACTGACTGAAAATAGTTTATGGATACCACTGTGCCCATCACCCTTTCCTTCCTTCCTTCTTAGATCCTGGATCTGGGGAGGCTGGGCTTCGAGAGAGAAACATTCCTCAGGACTAGCTTTCAGCTCCAGGAGAAGAGCAGAAGAGACGAGAACAGGGAGAGGACATTGCAAAACGTGGGGAACGCCCGAGGTGGGTAACTTCATGGCTTTTACTCTATAGGTCAGTTGTGCCCCAGACAGGCAGCAAAAACAGGATTCCAACCCCAGTGTCTTAGACCCCCGAGTCTTTGCTCCTACACCAGTGCAGCGTTTCAAAATGCTAGCGCATGGGGCGCCTGGCTGCCTCAGTCTGTGGAGCATGCAACCCTTGACCTCAGGGTTGTAAATTCGAGCCCCACATGAGGTGTCAAGATGACTTAAAAATAAAATATTTTTGATTGTTTAAACATTTTTGTTTGTTAGTGTATATATTTTAAAATTTTAATGTTTATTTGTTTTTGGAGAGACAAAACACGAGCAGGGGAGGGGCAGAGAGGGGGGGGGGGGGGGACACAGAATCGGAAGCAGGCTCCAGGCTCCGAGCTGTCAACACAGAGCCCGACGCGAGGCTCGAACTCACAAACCGTGAGATCATCACCTGAGGCCGAAGTCGGGCGTTTAACTGACTGAGCCACCCAGGCACCCCGCTAACATTCCTTAATTAAAAAAATAAAATAGGGGCTCCTGGGTGGCTCAGTCAGTTAAGCATCCGACTTTGACTCAGGTGATGATCTCACGACATGTCCCCCCCCGAAAAACTTCCTTCCACATCCCATCCTATATACAGAAATTAACTCAATCATACACTTAAATGTAATCATGTAGGTCAACTATAAAACCAAAAGCTATAAGGCTTCTAGGAGAAAACCTTTGTGACCTTGAGTTAGGCGAAGATATCTTAGATATGCCACCAAAACCAAACTTCATAAAAAGCCAAATCGATAAATTGGACTTCATCAAAATTTCAAAAAGAAAGAAAGAAAAAAAAAAACCCTCTTGGCTCTAGAAGGTAACTCTTTTTTTTTTTTTTTTAATGTTTATTTATTTTTGAGAGACAGAGAGAGACAGTGGGAGAGGGCAGAGAGAGAGAGAGAGGGAGACCCAGAATCTGAAGCAGGCTCCAGGCTCCGAGCTGTCAGCACAGAGCCCAACGCGGGGCTCGAACTCACAGACTGTGAGATCACGACCTGAGCCGAAGTCCAATGCTTCACCGACTGAGCCCCCCAGCCGCCCCTCTAGAAGGTAACTCTTAAGGCAATGAAAAGAACAGACACAGACTGGGAGGAAAAATTTATAAATCATGTATCTCACAAAGGACTTGTACCCAAAATACACAAAGAACTCTCAAAACGCAATAACAAGAACACAAACAACCCTCTCCCCCCAGAATGGGAGAAAAAATTGAACAGACATTTCACCAAAGAAGAGCTACAGGTGGCAGATAAGCCCATGAAAAGACAACATCATTAGAGCAGCGCAAGTTAAAATCACAGAGATACCGCTACGTACCGATGAGAATGGCTCAAATTAAAAAGCCTGACTGTATCTACTTTTGGCAAGACTGCAGAGAAACCAGAGCTTTCTTACAGCTGATGGCAATGAAACATGTTACAATCACTTCAGGAAAACAGTTTGTCAGTTTCTTTCCTTCTCTTTCTTTCTTTCTTTCTTTCTTTCTTCTTTCTCTTTCTTTCTTTCTTTCTTTCTTTCTCTTTCTTCCTTCCTTCCTTCCTTCCTTTCATTCTTCCTTTCTTTTTAAATGTTTATTTATCTTTGAGAAAGAGAGAGACAGAGCATGAGCAGGGGCGGAGCAGAGAAGGCAGATTCTTAAAAAGTTCAACACAACCCCAATCCTTGGTATTCACGAAGAGAAAAAGAAAGCATCTATCCACATAACAACTTGGCCACAGATATTCACAGCAGCTTTATTTGTAATAGCCCAAAACTTGAAACAACGTAAATGTCCATCAACAGGTGAATGGATAAACTGTGATCTATCCATATGACGGAAGAATATTACTCAGCGATAAAAAAAGAACAGACAACTGATCGTGCTTCAATTACATCTCAAAATAAGTACGCTGAATGAAAGGAGCCAGATGAAAAAAGAATACATACTATATAATTCCATTGGTACAAAGTTTTAGGAGATGCAAACTAATCTATAGCGACAGAAAGCGGATCAGCGGTTGGAAGAGGGGGGAGCACGAGAGAGAGAGTTGAAGGAAATTGGGGGGTGGGGGGGGTGATAGGTATGTTCACTACACCCAATGTGGGGCTCAAACTCACAACCCGGAGATCAAGTGTGGCATGCCCTTCCAAATGAGCCAGCCAGGCGCCCCGGTGTTTATTACTTTAACTGTAGTGACGATTTAACGGGAGAAGATGTATTTCAAAACGTCAAATTGTGCCCCTTGGTTTTTCTAGATTTTCTCTTTTTCTTTCTTAAAGTTTACGTGTTCATTTTGAGAGAGAGAGCAAGAGTGTGTGTGCAAGCGTGAGCGAGAGAGCAGGGGAGGGGCAGAGAGGAAGGGAGAGAATCCCAAGCAGGCTCTGTGCTGATATCTAGGAGCCCAGCTCGGGCTCAATCTAGAACAAACCGTGAGATCATGACCTCGCTAAAATCAGGAGTCGGGCGGTTACCTGACCGAGCCACCCAGGCACTCCAAGATTTTTTATTTTTAATTAATCTATACGTTCAACATGGGGCTTGAACTCACAACTGCGAGATCAAGACTCACATGCTCCACTGACGAAGCCAGCCAGGCACCCCTCACACTGTGCACTTTATTTTTTTTTTTTATTTTTTTTAATGTTTATTTATTTCTGAGACAGAGAGAGACAGAGCATGAACAGGGAAGGGTCAGAGAGAGAGGGAGACACAGAATCTGAAACAGGCTCCGGGTTCTGAGCTGTCAGCACAGAGCCCGACGCGGGGCTCGAACCCACGGACCGCGAGATCATGACCTGGGCTGAAGTCGGACGCTCAACCGACTGAGCCACCCAGGCGCCCCTGTGCACTTTAAATTAAATATATGCAGTCAATTATGTGTCAGTTATACTTGGATAGCACTGGGGCGAATTGGAAAATGAGCATTTTTCATCATCATCGTGAGAATGGGTTCAAGCAAGAATCATCAATGGTTGTTAAATAAATCTGAGGGTGGGGGAAGTCTAATGAGGAAGGAGGTATTAGATTCCTTATTAGTTATAAAGAGGAAAATAGAGGGGCGCCTGGGTGGCTCAATCGGTTACATGCCTGACTTCAGCTCGGGTCATGATCTCACGGCTTGTGAGCTTGAGCCCCGTGTCAGGCTCTGTGCTGACAGCCTGGAACCTGCTTCAGATTCTGTGTCTCTTCTCTGCCTCCCTCCTGCTCACACTCTGTCTCTCTCTCTGTCTCTCTCAAAAATAAACATTAGAAAAAATTTTTTTAAAAAAGAGGAAAATCGTAACTATACAGCGTGAAAATCTCCATCACTCATGGGCAGGTAGACATCTTGATCCTCTAAGTGCAATCCCTTAGCAAGGACACGCTTTAAAATTTTTTTATGTTCATTTGTTTGTTTGTTTTTGAGAGAGAGAGATGAGAGCAAGTGGGGAAGGGGCAGAGAGAGAGAGGGAGAGAGAATCCCAAGCAGGGATCCCACACTGTCACCACAGAGCCTGATGCGGGGCTCGAACTCACAAATCGTTGAGATCATGACCTGAGCGGACACCAAGAGTCGGTTGCTTAACTGACTGAGCCACCCAGACACCCCAAAAGGGCACACTTTAAATTGTATAGTATGCTGGCCACCATGCATAACCCGAATTTCATCTGGAAGAGAGATCAGACAAAGCCAAATTAAGAAACGTTCAATAACACAACGAATTTGTACTCTCAGAAATGTCAGTATCATGAAAGACAAAGAAAGGCTGAGAAATTGAAGGAAAATAAAGAGACATGCCAATGAAATGCGATACATGATCCCGGGGTGAATCTGACAACGAAGGGAAAATAAAATACCCCAGAAGACACTATTGGGACAATTGAAAAAATTGCAATACGGACTATATGCTTTAAACCAATGTTAAACTTGTTGAATCTCATGATTTACTTATTGCGGTTATGTGTGCGAATATCCTTGTTCTTAGGAAATACATGTGGAATTGTTAAGTGGTAAAGGAACATGACATGTATAACCTATGTTCACACGTTCAGAAGAAAAATAATGGAATGATACCACAAAAGTGGCAAATTGCTAAAAGTGGATGAATCTGTGGGTATATTGGAGTTGTCTGTATTATTTTTGCAACTTCCAGCACAGAGCCCGACTGGGGCTCAATCCCACAACCCTGGGACCGTGACCTGAGCCAAAACCAAGAGTGGGACACTCAACTAACTGAGCCCCGGTTTTAAATTATTTCAAAATAAAAGCTTTAAAAAAAATCTCCAGGGTCATTACATCAGAGTCTTTGGGAATGGCGCTGAGGCATTGGGATTTTTTGTTTTTTTTTTTTTAAGTAGGCACCACACCCAACATGGGGCTCGAACTCACAGCCCTGAGATCAAGAGTCGCATACCCTATGAACTCAGCCAGCCAAGCACCCCGAGGTATTGGGGTTTTAAAAAGCTTTCCAGGCCAGGGTGCCAGATTTGGCAAATAACAGGGCAGGATGTGCATTTAAATTTTGTAGAAAATATATCTGAGAGAGAGAGAGAGAGAGTACAAGTGGGGGAGAGGGGCAAAGGGAGAGACAGAATCTTAGTCTCCATGCTCAGTGCAAAGCCCAACATCGGGCTCAATCCCGTGACCCTGGGATCATGATCTGAGCTGAAATCAAGAGTCGGAGGCTCAACCCTATGAGCCACTCAAGCTCCCCAAATCTGAATTTCAGATAAACAACAATTTAAAAACTTATTTTAGGTGGGGTGCGCGGGTGGCTCAGTTGGTTAAGCGTCTCACTCTTGGTTTTGGCTCAGGTCGTGATCTCACGGTTCAAGCCCCGCATCGGGCTCTGTGCTGACAGCACAGAGCCTGGAGGCTGCTTGGGATTCTGTCTCCTTCTCTCTGCCCCTCCCCTGCTTGCTCTCTCTCAAAAATAAATAATAAATAAACATTAAAAAAATTAAAAACAACAACAAACCACTTTTATTTATTTATTTATTTATTTATTTATTTATTTATTTATTTATTTATTTATTTTGGTGTAAGTATGTCCCAAGCAGTATTTTCTGCCTAAAAAGCAAGTACAGGCTTGGAATCCAACTCATTTTGATGTCTGTACTCTGCTGGGTCTTTGTGGAATATCAGCGAAATTACTTGCTTTGTCTGTCTTCAGGATGCAAAATCATCTCAGTTCTCACTCTTGCAGAGGGAAGGGGACTGAGATGAGCATAAGTAGATATGAAATGGCCAGAGTTTACGGCCATGAAAAGAAATGCTTCGTGAATCTGGTTGGTCTCTGTGACCAATAGCATAAAGCTGGTGGGATGGCATGTCATTTGTGAGTTTCACCTAGGCTGTCATTTTAAGTGCGTGACTTTGCTCTGGGGGAAGAAGCGCAGAGAGGTCCACACGGGGAGGCGCTGAAGCCTTCCGTCTACAGTCGCTGCAACAAGCTTGGAAGGTGTTGGAAGGTGATCTACGGCCCCAGGGTTCTGGGGGTGTCAGCGACTCGACTGACAGCTGACCTCAACTTTGTGAAAGACCCTCAGCTAGAACCACCCAACTAAGCCACCGCCAGAGTCCTGATCCTCAGAAAGGGTGAGAGGTCAACGGTCTGTGGCTCTGAACTGTTAAAGTTTGGGGGCGCCTGGCTGGCTGAGTGGGTGGAGCGTGAGACTCTTGATCTCAGGATTGTTGAGTTTGAGCCCCACGTTGGGTGTAGAGACTGCTTAAAAATAAAATCTTTAGGGGCACCTGGGTGACTCAGTCGTTCAAGTGTCCGACTTCGGCTGGTCACGATCTCACGGTCCGTGGGTTCCAACCCCACGTCGGGCTCCGGGCTGACAGCTCGGAGCCTGGAGCCTGCTTCGGATTCTGTGTCTCCCTCTCTCTCGGCCCCTCCCGGACCCGTGCTCAGTCTCTCTCTCTCTCTCAAAATAAATACATAGATACATAAATAAATAAAAATAAAAAATAAACTGCTAAGGTTTGGAGTAATTTGTTCCCCTGCAAAAGATCAGGAATGTATCAGCATACAAGGTAACACAATGTATCTGCTCAGTAGACATGTTTTCCAAATCAATTCTCTGAGGCAGGAATCATGACATTCCCCATTTTCCAGAAAGCTGATCCGAAGCACCTTTGATTTAGTTGCTCTAAACCACCCTGCTGCTAGCCTAGGCGGGTCTGTCTCCACAGCCCTCACCCCTAACAGGCGGATGTCATGAACCTTCCCTGCGCCAGGCGAAGGGCCGAGTCGGCCTGGATTTGTTATTCCGTCTTACTGAATTCTCGCCATTAGAGTGAGGTGGAGGAGATCTTTCCAGAGAATGCCACCTGCCAACACTGAAGGCAGGATGCCTTCAGGCGAACCAGACATCAATGCCACACTTGCCCACGGGGTAGGGAGGACCGATTCTGTTTTTGTTTGGGGGGGGGGGGGCGGCGGCTGTTCGTGTGCTTTTGAAGGAGGCTCTATGCCCCACTGTGGGGCTTGAACTCACCACCCTGAGATCAACCCTGCTGAACCAGCCAGGCGCTCCTGGATTCTCCCGTCTTATCTCCAGTTCCAAGATGGGCAGACGAAAGCTCAGCGCGGATAAGGGCTTTGCCCAAAGCCAGACCTCACCTGGGGAGGGGCGGGCGGCTGGAATGCCCCCTCTCCGCCCCACAGGCTACTCCCTAATCTACTTAAAGAAGGGCGTGATTGGTTGGTGGCTGAGGTTATAGAGGGCTCGCCCCTCGCCTAGCCCAGGAATGGGTGTGGTGGGGGGGGGGAGGGGGGGAACTCGCTAGGGACCCTGGAAGTTGTCCCCCTGCAGGGAAAACGAAGGGCAGGCCCTCTCTTCTCACCCCCTCACCTCCCTCCCCCCTGGAATGTGCTCCCACCTGGGGCAGAGAAAGGGTCAGGAATGCAGCTTTCTCTGGGAGGCCCAGCCCTTTGGCTTTTCATCCTAAAAACACCTCCAGCTTTTCCCTCTCTTCCTGGGGGCAATGGGGGGGGGGATGAGAGCCTTGTGTCCCCCCCACCCCCCACCCCCAGTTCTGCCTCTTCAGCCGCCGCCGCAGCTCTCCTCCCACTGATTAGGCTGCGACTACTAAGGGCTGAGCCCTTTTCTTGACCAAGGCAGACAAAAGAGAGCCTTTGAAAACAGCAAGAGGGATTGGGGTCGGCATTGAGAGGGACTTCCAAACGGATTCCTTATAGCAGCTGGCCAAGAGAGGCGGTGGGTAGTACATTCCCTGTTTTTAACGAAGAGTTTTATTTTATTTATTTAAAGTTTAGTTATCTATTTTGAGAGAGAGCATGAGCAGGGGAGGGGCGGAGAGAGAGGGAGACAAGAGAATCCCAAGCAGGCTCCGAGAGGGCAGGGCGGAGCCGGACACGGGGCTTGAACTCACGCACGACCCGAGCCGAAGTCAAGAGAGTCAGAGGCCTGACCGACGGAGCCACCCAGGCGCCCCTTTATTTATTTATTTTCATCAAAGTCTAGTTCAGATATTGGTCTGGGGTGTATGGCATAGTGACCGGACAATTATAATCCATTAAAAAACGCTCACCGCCGTAAGGGTGGTTAACCTATCTGTCATCATGCCAGGGTGTTACGAGCTCCTGGACCAAGTATCTTCTTTCTCGAAGATTCCTCCGGCAAAGGACCTATCTTGACCGGCGTGGCACCCGGGCTGGCGTGCACAGAAATGTTTGGGCCCACGACCGCGCTCGAGATGTGACTGGGGAGGCAAGCTGGGGGGTGATCCTTCTAGGAACTGGCGCAGAGCAGATGGCTCAGCAAAGCTTGCGTCTCTGTCTCCTCTGCAGGAGAGGAAGTATAAATCTGCCACCTGGTGTAAGAGAGATCAGAGAGGGATATCTGCTTTCTGAGTCAGCCGATGGGCTTGAAGCCCGAGTCGACCTCTGAGCCGGAGTCCCTGGCAGAGAGGCTACAACCAGCCCTCTGAGTCACCCTGGGCTGGCTGTGGTGCTGGGCCTGGAATGTCCGCTGTGGCCCTTGGGCTGTGGGGGGGTTGGAGGGTTGGGGGGCGGGGGTGAGTCACCACCTTCCAGTTTTTCTTGCTGGAAGAGCCGGCAACCCCCAAAGCCTCTCTGCTGCTCGGGTTCTCATCCTGGGGCCTCAATCCAGAATCAGGAGGCTCTGGGGAGCAGGACCCTGGGTTCTCTTGCGACAATACTGCCATTATCCCTTCCTGTGCTGATTCCCTGGCTTCTGTGAGTCCTTAGGACACCCCCCCCCAAAAAAAATACACACACACACACCCGCTCTCCACCTGTCTGGGCCATTGGCCTTTGTATCCGGGCTTCCTCCTGCCTTCCCGTCCCCTGTGACCTCTCTGACCCCCCACATCCTGGAAAGTTTCCCCAGTGGACTGAGGGTCTGCCACGTCCAGGGTCCCCCTCCCTGTCCCCACGGCTGCACTGTGCTGGAATCTGCACCCTCGGGCACTTATCGTGCGTGGACGGGCTGGTGGGGTTGCAGAGGATTGACTGAACTATTTTGATCAAGATCAGCAGGCTCTGATCCCCGGAAACGCGGAAGGCCATCTTTTCCGTTCTCTAGCCTCCCAATATGCCCTGGGCTGGGGGCTGGGGGTCTCCCTGGGCATCTGGCATCTTCTCTGATCTCCTCCTCTGGCCCTCCCTACATTCCTTCCTCCCCCAGGGCCCAGGGCACATTCTCTCTAGGCTGTCCACTGCCTGAGAGCCAAAGATCAAAGGGAAACAGGTTGGGGGACTGCAGAGAGGTCCCCTCCAAGACGGGGTGACGTGCGGGTTTGAGGCACAACTGGCCTTCGGAGGAGCCTGGCCCCCAAACAAATCCCCAGAGCACCAGGCAGGGGCTTAGGGCTCCCAGGACCCATCCCAGAACCCTCCTCAAGTCTTGTTGGGCATTAGACCTAGGGGTCCCAGGGCATGATGTTCACCCTTCCTGGATACCTTGTGCCTCCAGGCAGGGGTGCCCAGGTTTTGACACAAACCCTTCCGAGCCAGCCCATTAACTGTTGCTCAACAGGAAACAGGATCACAAGCACCCCCACATCCCCTCTGGAGGCCACATCTGAAATGATGCCTAATCTCTCCCCATTGAGAGCCGGGAGATGGAATTTGTAGAGCTTGCCGGGAGAGAAGTTCTTCTCGACGGTGAAACATAGGCGGCGGGTGGGCGAGGTTTCTAGGGAGCAGAGACGAGTTGCTCCCCTAGTCCAGTTACCCCCTCGTCCCACACAAGCACTTAACTTCACGCTGGAGCTGCTTCCCGGCTGCACGGTTTACCTGGAAAGGAAAGTGGCCTTTATCAGCCGAGCCTGGAGCTAATAGGCAGGGCATGAGCTTGGTTGTTTGGGGTTCAAAGTACCGCGGAGAAGGAAGGGCCTAGGAAGGAGGACTTGGGGGTCTGCCCCAAATGCAGTGTCTGCCCTGCCCCTTTGAGCCTGAGCCCTGAAGACAGAGCCATGTGCTTAGTGCTTGGAGAGAGTCAGAGGCAGCTCCTTCAGGATGACATTTAGCCTCACTCCGGAAGCTTCTGTGGGATGGGGAACAGGTAGCCTTTGGTTCATACTCCTGATCTCAGAGAGCCCCCCCGCCAAGTCTGATCAGGGAGACAAAGCCGTGCCCTGGTGAGCCCTCCAGCCTGACAGGGACAGCATACCCTCAGATCCCCCAGTCTGATGGCAGAGACAGAACCACAGACTTCTCTTGTATAGGGCATTCTCTTGTATAGGGCATTTGAGGAGAGAGGCTTGGGTCTCATAACTTTTTTTTTTTAGGATTTATTTTATATTTTAGAGAGAAAGAGTATGTGAGCAGGGGGAGAGGGGCAGGGTGGGGAGGGAGAGGGAGAGAGAGAATCCCAAGCAGACTCCACGCTGTCAGCGTAGAGCCCCGTGAGGGGCTCCAACTCGCGGACCGTGAAATCATGACCTGAGTCGAAATCGGGAGTTGGACGCTTAACCAACTGAGCCACCCGGGCGCCCCAATAAATCTTTACAGATAGAATTATAGCTGCCCGCCTTCCCTCGAGTTCCCAAGGGGTAAATGTACCTCTTCCCCCCCCCCACCCCCCGCCTCTACCCTGCCCCTACGGAGGGAGGCAGCTTGGCTGTAAGTTTGTGGTTCCCAGCTACCCCAGGAACCCCCCATTCTTCGTGTTCCCTCAACGGTCTCACTCTCCAGCCCTTTCCCCCAGCCAGCTGGGATATCCCCCTAGATTTCGCAGCGGGGACATTGCTTCACTGCCAAAGCTGTGAGGCACTATCCAGGGCTGGGGTTCAAAGGACTGTGCCCCGCTCTCTCTGATCCAGGGGCGGCCTGTGGCCTGTGGGAGCGGTCCTACCCCAGGCAATGCCACCCTACTCAAGTGTGCCCTCACCCAGGGCATCCTTTCTGAGAGCACCTGTAAAGGAAGTGGGGCGGGAAGAATACAGGGCCCCCCTGCCCAGAAGTGGGGGCGGGGGGAGAAGAAAGGGGACCCTTAAGGTAGCCTGCCTTCTGAGGCAGCTGGAGATACCCAAATGTTAATCATCGATTAGCACAGTTCAGGTGGAAAGGGCAACTTTATTACGCGTAAAATGGACTTAATGTGGCAGGAGCTGCGGACTTAATTTTTTGAGATAAGATGCTTTTAGGCTAATCAGCAGGTGTGCGATGCCTGGATATAAAGGAGCTACCGCCGACTCTCTTGAGAGAGGCTCCAAAGGTCCAGAAGGTGGGAGGAAGAAATCCCTGCCCTGTCCTCGATCTAAGGAAGAGCTGGAAAGGAAGCCAGGTAAGAGAGCAGCTGGGACAGGGAACGGACGGGATACTGGAGGGGCAGTGGATCTTGGCACCCATTAATGCTCAGCACCGTCACCCCTGCACCTCTCTTTCTTTTCCTCTACATGAGAAATAAGGCGGCGGTTCTCACGATTCCTGTAACACCCAGGTGGCCAAGGCAGGAGGGCACAGCAGGACTGACCCCATTTCATCCGGGGGTGGGGGGGCGTCTTGAAAAGGGGTGAAAAGCAGTAATGAACCTTCCTCCCAAGCCCCGAGAAACCCAAGCCAGACCTAGAGATGTCTGGGTTCGTCTTCCTGCAGGGGGACCCTGGGTAGAAACAGTGAAGCTCGAGAAGGAGAGGATGAGACGGTCCGGTCCTGCTGGTGGCTTTCACTCGGGGCAAGAGGTTCTGTGATGGTTTAGGTGACGGCCGATCTGAGAGCCCCTGCCGCTCCCCAAGGCGAGGCTCCAGCCTCCCAGAAAAGCCCTGATCCCCAGAGCTCAGTGTCCCCAGCTTTCAGAACCCGCACAACGCTCTGAGGCGTCAGCGGGACGCGGCCGGCCACCCCGGCTGTCCCTGAGCACGGTGCTTCCCTCATCCCGGTCCCCTTTTGTCTCTTCGCTCAGGAAATAACCCTTGGAAGATGGGAGCCACGAAGATCTTCAATCTGCTGCTGGGGTCCCTGCTCCTGGCCGCGGTGCTGGCAGAGAAAGGGGAGGGTCACTCCAGGTAGGGGTGCAGGGGAGGAGGCCGCAGAGGATGGCCGGGTTCTGGCTCTGAGGGGGCGGAGGGGATGAGAAAGGGAGGAATCCCAGGCCAAGAGGGAAGAACTGGAGGGACAACCTGCCAGCAGTGTGTGTGCGCCGAGTGAGGACAGAACCAGAGGGTATTTATTCCGAGCTCCCATTGCCGCAAGAGAGACTGCGGTTAGATCTCTGGAAGGACTTCCTCAGTGGCTCAGTGTCTGAACTAGAGGACGGCGCCTCCCTTCCTAGCGAAAGCCTTCAGCGTTCGCGTATGTTCATTCTTCGGTCAAACTGTAGAGAAGGCCTCCTGGGCGCCACCCACAGGACATAAATGTGCCGAGTGGTCCACAAAGGCCTCGCGGAACGTACAGGCCCAAGGTGGGGGACAAAGAAACACCTAGGCGAGTTGCAGGCTGTCCCGAGAGCACCGCGAGGAAAGGCAAAATGTTCTGAGCCCGTGGAGCACGGGGCCTCTGTGCTCTGGAGGACCAGGAGGGACTTGTCTGAGCAAAGAGCTGGGCCTTGTCGGAGGCAAGGACTAGCCGTCTTCCCCACAAATCAGCCACGTCACATGTGGACGAGGACGGGGGCCGTCACATAGAAGCTGGGAACTTGGGCTAAGTCTGCCCGAGGGTAGATCCTAGATCTGCCCCCTGCTCTGTGTGTGCTACATCAATCTCGCTGCACCTTGGTTTCCTCGTTCCCAAAAAGGGATAGAAAGAGCGTCTACCTGGGGTGCCTGGGTGGCTCAGGGGGTTAAATGTCCGACTGCGGCTCAGGCCGTGATCTCATGGTTCATGGGTTCAAGCCCTGCATCAGGCTCCACACTTGGCACCTGCTTGGGATTCTCTCTTCCTCTCTCTCTCTCTCTCTCCCTCTCAAAATAAATAAATACACAAAAAAATATGGTGTCTGGGGGCACCTGGGTGGCTCAGTCAGTTGAGCGTCCGACTTCGGCTCAGGTCACGATCTCACGGTCCGTGAGTTCGAGCCCCGCGTCGGGCTCTGTGCTGACAGCTCAGAGCCCGGAGCCTGCTTCGGATTCTGTGTCTCCCTCTGTCTCTTCTCCTCCCTCACTCATGCTCTGTCTCTGTCTCTCAAAAAAATGAATAAGCGTTAAAAAAAAAAATGTTTTTAAAAATATGGTGTCTACCTTGTAGGGGTGTTATCAGGGTCACATGAGTTTACGCAGTAAAGGGCTTATAGAGGATCTGGAACACAGTAAGTGCCGTTACGTGAGGGCTCACTACTGTTGGTATGGATCAAGAACAAAGACTTGAATGGGGTTGGGCCAGGCAAGAGGAGTAAAGGAGGGACCTGAGATCAGTCCCCTGAGATCAGGGGGGGCCCTGATCCCTCTCTGCCCAGAAGCGACAGCCACACCCACTAAGGATGCAGTGGGCCCTTGGGCTGAGGACAGAGTCCCAGGGGCTTGATGCTTAGACAACAGGGTGTCTCCATAAAAACTGACTCCCAAGAAAGGGGGAGGGTTGTTTTCAAACATCAGCCTCCTATTAATGACGATCGATCGTTTGTCCCCGCATCGTGAGTCCCCTCGCCCCCTGCCCCTCCCACGGTGTCCTGCTTTCTCTCTCATCTCCCCTCCCTGCCCCCCCCAGACTCCACACTAGGGTCAGTGGCTCCCGACCTCGAGGCCCCAGGTACGCTGAGGGGACTTTCATCAGTGACTACAGCATCGCTATGGACAAGATCCGCCAACAAGACTTTGTGAACTGGCTGCTGGCCCAGAAGGGGAAGAAGAATGAGTAAGTCAATGCACCAGCCCTCTCTTGGCCCCAGGCTGGCCGTGCCTTCGTTCGTGTAGACCGGACGTCACATGTGCCACGCGGGCCTGTACTTCAACTCCAGGCTGTGCCTTTCCCTTAGGCACCGATGGGGAGCTGGACAATATGGTGGCCCTGACCAGGGCTCAGGCGATAGCCCAGTCTGGCATGGGACTAAGGCAATTTTCCGGTCTTCTTCTAAGGAGAAGGATCAGGGAAGATGGCGGGCAGGGGGTGGGGGGGGGGTTGGGGGGGGCTCACAGAGGATCTCCACTGGGCTGGGGACTAAGACAGAGATCGCTGAGCTGCTGACAATGATGATTTGGTGGGGGTCACTTCGGACTTAGGAAATAGGATACACTGCCCTTGTCCTTCTTCTCTTGGCCAAGTCCCTTCCCTTGCCCTCGCTGTTTGCTCAGCACGGTAGACGCCGAAAAGCTCTTTGGCAACTGAAGACAGGCAGTGGGGCGGCTGAACAAAGAAGTCCCCTCTGCGACTTGGGTTAAGGTCCCCAAAGGTCGGAGCGCTTGGGGACTGGGGGACATCTGGAGTCTCCCCAGCCCCACCCACCCCCTAATCTTTACCTGACCAGCTGGAAGCACAACATCACCCAGAGGGAGGCCGGGGCCCTGGAGCTGGCCCATCAATCTAACAGGAAGGAGGGGGCGGCGAGGGAGCAGCAGGGGTGAGTCAGCCCACAAGGGAAGGAGTGGGGGCAGGGCCTCATTGTTCCCTCTCCCAGACCCTGGAGCAGGGCAAGGCCCCAGATAAGCATCCCCTTCCACTCTCAGTTCAAAGAGGGGTCTTCTCTGAGTTCCCGGAGGCCAGCCCAAGCTTAAGGGGAGAAGCCTGGGAGAAATCGGGGCTGGGGTCCAAGGAGGGGTTTGGGGGCCAGAGTCCTGATGACCTAGTATGCAGAGTCACAGAGGCAAGGAGAGGGGGCAGCGCCAGAGGCCTCAGGGATCTGGCTTCCCCACTTCTCCCCGACAAACTTCAGGAAGGCCGTGTTTGAGGAATGGGGACCCTTCCAAAGCCAGTCCCTTGACATCAGTGGCCCCCTCTCCGAGAAAGCTGAGGAAGCTTCGGATCATTCTAGAGAGTGAATGTGCCCTAAATCACCTCTCGGGTTTGGGGAAGGCATTCTGGGTGGGTGGGTGGGACATCTGTATTGAAGACCCCCTATTCCCCTGGCCTGCAGACCAGGGTGGAGCTTTGAAAGCTGAGATGAGAGAGAGAGAGCAGCTGTGTTGACTCCCTCCCCCCCACCCCCGCTGCCCCTTGGAGTCCCGGGCCCTCTATTTACTCACTCCGGGTGGGGCCGAGGCTAAAAAAAAAAAAATGGCCAAGCCCGCCGAAGGCTTTCTTCTTGGCAGCTCCCTACCCAAGAACCCCAGTGATGAAGATCTGCTAAAGGTTTTACTGATTCGAGAGCTGCTGGCTTGGATGGCGGACCAGATGGAAATCTGCAGGTTCAGGTGGGGGCGGCGGTCGGCGGCTTTGGGCATCCTACACAGCGCTCATAAGCTTGGGCTTCGGGGCCACACATGGGTTCAGATCGTCACCCCAGCAAACCCATAAGCCTCTCTGAACCTCCGTGTTTTCACGAAAATCAAGGCTTATTCAGACCACTCCATGGGACTGTTGTCAGGTTTAAGCGAGATAATCCAGGGAGAGAGCCGAGAGCAACCTGTGAGGAATAGGAGTTCAGTGATGTTGGCGGCTATTATCCCTTCTTGAACTTCTGTCTCCACTGCGTCCAGGTGACAGGCTGCGCTCACCTCCCCGCCCACCCCATCCTATTCTCGGCTTTCCCACTGTACCCTTGTCCCATGGCCCCTTCCCAGTGACGGCGCTGGTAGAGTTGGAGGCATGTTTCCTCTCTCTGTGGGTCTCAGTGGTCCTTGAATCGACCTCACCAGCTAGGAAGTCCTTTAATCTATTATGTCCCAGAAGCAAGGGATGACTAACACCGCCATGAAGAGATCCGCCTACCTAAAGGACACTCATTTCAAGACGCAAACACTGAGGCGTGGAAACCGAAACACATCTCAGGCTTCCATGCTGGCAAGCCGGGGACCAAATCTGGGATGGCTTCCGGTAGAGGGCAGGAAGGGAGAGGGGGAGGGGGGCGGGATCAGAACAATGGAGAAGAGTATGAGAAATTCTCCGTAGGAAGGTGGGTGCTTTCTGGACTTACTTTGATGACTTATAATTAAGAAGGTAATTAGGAGGTAGGAGCTGCTGAACCATGGCTGAGCACCAGGATGGATTTGCTTTGCCGACTCTAAGTGGATAATGACCCCCCTCTCCAACCACTACCCCTCCTCTTTCCACTCTCCCCAGGTTTCAGTGACTCAGACCAAACCCGGCTCAGGTCCGGACTCTGCCCTTCACTTGCTCAGGCCTCAGCTGCACCCCAGGGCCCCCGAGAGAAGCCAAACCAATAAAGTTTAAGCTGAAATGAATCCTTGTGCCCACGGTCGAAACTTATTCCAACGTCTATCGAGCGCTACCAGGGAATGGTCTTCTGTGTGTGTGTGCCGCCCAATGCAAAGGAGCTATGGCTCCCACCGGCACCCATAATTCATCTCTTTAGTCTACAAACACTTATTGGAAAGCTAACATTGGCAGGGACTGTGGTCACCACTGGGAATATGGCAGCCAAGGAAATGAGCACAGTCCTTGCCCTTGAGGAATTTGCAGTCCCGTGATGGAGACAGACTTTAATCTTCAACATACATACACACACGCGCGCGCGCGCGCGCACACACACACACACACACACACATTAATAATCACCTAACATCCTAAGCCATGTGAAGAAAGAGTAGGGTGCTATGAGAAAGAATGGAGCAGCCTCATCTAGATAGAGTGGGGGGGGGGGGGTCGGAAGGGCCTCTTTGAGAACGTGACGTCCAAGCGGAGTGAACTTGCAAGGATAAAATGGCCAAGGGATGAGGCGAGCCTTAATAAATATCGCCCCAGTGTTCTCACAAAGCAAAACAGGCCATGGGAGATTAGCAGGAACAGATGCTGGTTGGGTAGGCAGAGGCAGGGTCTTAAAGGTCACACTGAAGCTTTTGGAGTTTATCCTCAGACCAAGGGCAAGGTCCTGAAGGATTCTGAGCAGGGGCAGGTTGGAAGATCTAGAAGCGTTCCCAAACAATCATGAGTGAGGACTATATACTGAGATGAATAGAGATGAAAGCCGGAAGGGAAGACCACTGCAGGATTCCAGGCTTACCCTAGCATGATGGTGGTAGGAATGAAAGGAAAGGGGCCAACTCCGTTTGTCCAAACGTCAGTACCTTTCTCTTCCAGTGTTCAAAGCCCCCCTTCCCCCCTCCGCCCACCGCCTTCCCCCCAGTGCCTGGTGTCCACAGAAAACAGGGCTGTCTACCCACCCCTTTCACTCGGGTTATCTTACCTGGAATGCCCTCTCTCCCCTCGATCTAGTCCTATTTTAGGAGACAAGAGTCAAACGCACCTCAATTCAAAGATTCAAATCGCTTACTCAGTCCGTGACTTGGCAAGTTCGTTAGTTCTTCACTCTTGGCCTGTTTCCCGTCTGTGAAAAAGAAGATTCCTAACTACCCAACTCCTAGGGTTAAGGTATTAATTCAGATAATGCCTGGCACAAAGTAAATGGTCAATAAAAGTTAACTTTTGTTATCATTTACCCACCTAAACCTCAATTTAGAAATACAAGGGTATTGGTTTTAAATCAGGGAGTGGCCAGCTGGATCGGCTGAAGGGCCGGGCCAGTAGCATAATTGAGAAAAGTGGGGAGGCTGTAAGACAATGGGAAGGATGAGGACTGTGAAAATGGAAGAGACACGCTTTCTGCTGACCAAACAAAACGCTTTTGAGAACTGAATTTGCCTGAGGGCTGCCAGGCACTGTCTTCCAACTCCGATATTGTAGATTTCCTCTCCCCTGAACTCCTTGAGGTCGGAGAGAATGTGTGTCACACAATTCAGAGCATGCCTTTGCTCAGAGGATATAGTTTAGTGATTCTCTATGGTAGAGCTGGTTGTCCTGGGGAGAAGTTGGATCTCTGTCTCTGGAGTCTTGGGTTCTCCGGGGGTCAGCGAATCAGAAAGGGCGATTTAAAATAATCTTGGTACAGTGTTCTTATTACGGGCCAGGCATTGTGCTCGGTACCTTACAAACATCACTTAAAGCCTCATGACATCATTTTAAGAGAACGTAATAGCTGTTAACCATGCACTACACTGCCTCCGTGAGGTAGAGAACTGAAGTCCTGTGCTCCGGCTAAGGCCAGTGAGTCACTGAAAGCAAGGGATGGCAAATGTGATGGGCTGCACACAGCGTATACTGGGGCTGAGCGCTTCTGGGAGCCGTGGTTAAGTTGTCAGGAATTTTGTGAGCAGGTTGTAGAATCATTGTTAGCTTGAAATTGGCCATGGCCAGGGTGCACCGTGGAAATTGACAAGTGCCATAAATCAGAGCTCCTCCCTCCCAGCCGGGAGAGGGGCTTGTTAAACATTTACCAGCACATTACTGGTCAACATACTTTCTCTAAAATTGTAAGAGAGAACAAACGTGTCCGAATAAGGGAGTGAGGGTGTCCGCGTAAGTGTGGTCACAAGGTTTGTCTCGGGCCAGTGTTTGCACCTATGGGAGTGAGTATGTGTGTGTGTGTGCATTTGAGGGTATGAATAGTTCAATTTGAAGACATGGGTGTGAGGGAGGGATCAGCGCATGTATCTTAAGGGGTCATACGGTGTGAGTCAAAGAGTGAGAAATGAAGCAGGTGTGTCTATTTGTGTCAGTGAGTCACGAAGGGACCAAATTTTTGTGTCAGGGAGTGGTGTAGGAAAAGTATGACGGTATGAGGGGCACCTGGCTGGCTCAGTCAGTGGAGCGAGCAACTCTTGATCTCTGGGCTGTGAGTTTGAGCCCCACGTTGGGTGTGGAGATTACTAAAAAATAAAATCTGGCTCAGTCAGTCAGGCGTCCGACTTCGGGTCAGGTCAGGATCTCACAGTCCATGAGCTCGAGCCCCGCATCAGGCTCTGTGCTGACAGCTGGGAGCCGGGAGCCTGCTTCAGATTCTGTGTCTCCCTTTCTCTCTGCCCGTGCCCCGCTCCCGCGCTCGCTCTGTCTCTGTCTCTGTCTCTCTCAAAAATAAAGGTCATCCAGAGGCAGGGAGCTCACGGCTGGTGTGACAGTGACAGTTCCGCTGCATGAAATCCTGACGGACCAGGCTCATTGGCTCCTGGCTCCATAATCCCTTAAGGACCAAAATGGTGGCGGACGATCGCCCATCCTCTTCTAATCCTTTAACTTGAAACCTCTGGTAACATCCCTCACATTCACGATTTTACCTTGCTGCGGATTCTGGATCTGTGTAGCTCTGCCCAGCTCTTTCTGTGGACCTTCCTACTAGCACATCCAGATGACCACTGGCCATCTCTCCTGTGATGTTACAGAGACCTCGATTTCAACACGTTCAAAACCACTCTTAATTACCTCTCCAGCTTCATCCTGTGGTGTCAGTCCCTGTCTCCCCACGCCCCTTCTCTGAATAGCACCATCCTGTTGCCCAAGCCAGTAAACGGGAGCATTTCCCCCCACCCACACCGCCCTCATCTATCGGTTTTACCATTCTGCCTTCCAAATACCCGTCTGTCCCATTCTCCCTGTCCTCGTGGCCACTCTCTTAGTCCTAGCGTTCACCATTTCTTTTTTTGTGAGTTTTATTTATTTAAGTAATCTCGACACCCTGTGTGGGACTCAAATCCACAACTCTGGGATCATCCTGGGGCTGAGCCAGCCAGGCACCCCCTAGCTCTCATTCCTAGGTTGGATTGCTATGACTGACTTAGGTCTCTCTAGGTTGTCACTGATTTTTCTGTTTCTAAAGTTTATTTATTTTTAGAGAGAGAGAGAGAGAGAGAGGGCGCATGTTAGCAGGGGGAGGGGCAGTGGAAGGGGAGAAAGAGGATCCCAAGCAGGCTCCCCACTGCCAGCGCAGAGCCCCATGTGGGGTTTGGTCTTGGGAACCAGGAGATCATGACCTGAGCAGAAATCAAAAGTCGGATGCTTACCCAACTGAGCCACCCAGGAGTCCTGGGCTGTCAGTTTTTAGAAAAAACCAGACTTTGATCTTCTTACTCCCTGACTTAAGAATCCTTCACTAGTCCTTTTGTTAGGCTCAATGCTATAGAAATCACTTATGGAGGGGCACCTGGGCAGCTCAGGTCGTTGAGTGCCTGACTTCCAGGTCATGATCTCACCGCTCGTGAGTTCGAGCCCTGCATCGGGCTCTGTGCTGACAGCTCAGAGTCTGGAGCCTGCTTCGGATTCTGTGTCTCCCTCTCTCTCTCTGCCCCTCCCCCACTCATTTTCTATCTCTCTCTCTGCCTCAAAAATAAACAAACATTAAAAAATTAAAAAAAAAAAAAAAAAACTTATGGAGCTTCCTAAACACACAGACGGATTCCACCCCACATCTGGTGAATAACAATCATAGCGGATGTTTACTTATGTGTCAGGCATCGCCCTAAATGCTTGGTTACACATTTTCTCCCTTCATCCTCACAACCACCTCACGAGTAGGTTACTCTAAACCAACCGTGGCCAGTAGACCACGAGAGGTTCAGGACTTTGCCGGGAGCTACTACATCATAAGCAGCGGTCGTGGGCTCTGGGGCCAGGCTTTCCGATTCCAGAGTCCCAGTTCTTAACTGTAAGGCCTGCCCCAGTCAGAACCTCCGCGTTTGCCTCCAACGGGGTCGGCTCCATTAGAGCAGAATACGTTGGGTTTCATGCTCAATGTGGAAGCTTCGGGACGACTCCGCGCCTGGCCCCGTATCAGGCGGCCGGAGGCTGGGTGGCGGCGGAAGGGCAGCCGCGCCAACAAGCGACGGTCTCAGGCACCCACGTGGGTGGGGGAACTCGCGGCCGACACGGAGGCCGCCGCCACGCGTCCTCGCCGCCTCGTCCTTCCCCGCCGCGGGGCTCCGCCGGGGCTTCTCCCAACCCGGCCACCCGAGGAAGGCGGGGCCGTTGTGCCCCGCGGCAGGAAGTCGGCGCGTAGCTTCCGGCGCGCGGAGATGACGCGCGGCCCGCGCTTCCGCGTCGGGAGCCGGCGGCGGATCCCGGGACGCGGAGACCCGGGGTCCCGGCAGCGGGGCGGCCCGCGGGCCCGGGGCTGGGATGCATCGCCGCGGGGTGGGAGCCGGCGCCATCGCCAAGAAGAAGCTGGCCGAGGTGAGGGGACGAAGGCCGACCCACAGCCACCCCCGACCCGACAGAGACTGAAGTCTTGGAGCGGAGAGCTCTGTACCCTCAAATCGCACCCCCCATCGCAGTCTGACAGCAGGCTGCTCGGGTCCCGGGGAACTGAGACTCTTCAGCTTCCGGTGGGTTGGAGTGTCAGCATCCCCGGGTCCACCAGCCCTTTCCCCCCCGCGTCCCCAAATTTGGCTACAGACCAGTCGTCTATTGTTCTTCCTCATCCCTCTCCCTAAGGAAAACCATTTCAAAGACACCCTCCTCTTTTCATACTTCAGCCGGGGCAGTACAAGTGGGAGCCCCCAGTGCCCACTCTCAACTCACGCCGGTCTCTTTGTCTGACAGGCCAAGTACAAGGAGCGAGGAACTGTCTTGGCTGAGGACCAGCTGGCCCAGGTGAGTCGGTTGGAGGACTCCAGGCAGGAGGGGAGACCCGACAGGGTGGACAGGACGCCTTTGATGTAAACTAGATTGTGTGGATTAACATTTTGAAATCTCTATTTATTTTTGAGGGAGAGACAGAGTGTGAGCGGGGGAGGAACAGAGAGAGAGAGGGAGACCCAGAATCCGAAGCAGGCTCCAGGCTCTGAGCTGTCAGCACAGAGCCTCCCGCGGGGGGCTGAACTCAAGAACCCCCGAGGTCGTGACCTGAGTCGAAGTCGGAGGCTTGACCGACTGAGCCACCACCGGGGTGCCCCTAGGTTGTTCGGATCAAACTAAAACCCGACTCTTTGGCAAATCTTGGTTTCTGGACTGCTCAGACCATTTGCCGACTTGCTAACGACGGTGATAGCTGACATCTTTGAATGATTACATGCTTTCATCCTCCCATGCACGTGCCCGTTTTTTCTCGACCCTGTCTTGTTCATTCATCCTGACAGTCCTATCAGGAGAGAGCTCTGTTCTTCCCAGTTTAGAATTGAGGACATTCAGGGGATTTGTCCAAGGTTACCTGGGTAATAGTTGGTAGAGCCGTTTGACTTAGATCTTTGGAGGCTTTCACTTGATGTGCCGGGGGATAACATGAAAATATTGCTTACTCTGTGCCATCCAGCCCCACCACTGTCCCCTCCAGAAGTGTGTGTCAGTGATGGGGCGCGGGGCCTGCGGTTTCCTTTTCTAACACTTCCCTTTTCTGTCCATGCCCCAAGTTTACTCAGTTATGACGACTGGGGAAGGAGAGGAGGAAGCAGTTAAGCAAGGAAATGGGGGTCCTTGAACTGAGGAAAGAGACACAGGCTGTGCTCTTCAAAAGCTCCCACTCATAAGGGAGATGACATACAGGAATCAACTGGAAATGGTGATTATAATGTTTCTAATATGTAGCAAGTGAAGTGTTGGGCCAGGAGCGGTTACTCTCCCGGCAGGTAGAAAGTAGGCTTTGTTAATTAGACAAAGGGAAGGAGTCACAGCCATAAGTCAGAAAATCCCCAAATCATTAGTACCTTAGCTTTGGAATGCAGTCTGGTAGGCCCCCACCCCTCCCTTAGGGATTCTTTTTTTTTTTTTTAATTTTTTTTTTTTTAACGTTTATTTTTTGAGACAGAGAGAGACAGAGCATGAACGGGGGAGGGGCAGAGAGAGAGGGAGACACAGAATCGGAAGCAGGCTCCAGGCTCTGAGCCATCAGCCCAGAGCCCGATGCGGGGCTCGAACTCACGGACCGCGAGATCATGACCTGAGCTGAAGTCGGACGCTTAACCGACTGAGCCACCCAGGCGCCCCAGGGATTCTTTCTTTTGGAGTTGATTCCAAGAAGGTCCATGACTGAAAGATTAAACAGTCACTGCACACCTAATTCATTTTCTCCTATTTAGCCTTTCTGTCAGTGGCTGGAGATTTCCCTCTCTCTGAATGCTGCATTCCCTCGTTTTTAAAAGTTTATTTAGAGAGAGAGAGAGAGAGAGCAAGCTTGCGAGTACTCCTGAGTGAGACAGAGGGAGAGAGAGGATCCCAAGCAGGTTCCTCGCTGCAGGGCTCGATCTCAGGAACCATGAGATCATGACCTGAGCTGAAATCAAGAGTCAGATGTTTGACGGACTGAGCCACTCAGGCAATTCCCCCCCACCTCATTTTTAAGACAAAATGGATTATGAGGTGCACCTTCAATGTAATGACAGTTTCTGTGGGAAAAAGAAAAAGAAGGCACTACATTAGATGTGCCACTGATTGTTAGAGGCATCCTGTCTTTAGAACAGGAACACGTGGGGGGATAAATGTGTTTTATTTTTTATTTATGTTTCTTTTTAAAATATTTGATTTATTTTTAAAAATTTTAATTTTTTTAAAATTTATTTTTGAGAGACAGAGGGTGAGTGGGGGAGGGGCAGAGAGAGAAGGAGACACAGAATCTGAAGCAGGCTCCAGGCTCTGAGCTGTCAGTGCAGAGCCCAACATGGGGCTCGAACCCGTGAACCGCGAGATCATGACCTGAGCTGAAGTCGGCCGCTTAACTGACTGAGCCACCCAGGCGCCCCTAAAATATATTTTTTAATGTTTTTTTATTTATTTTTAAGACAGAGAGAGAGAGAGAGCATGAGCGGGGTTGGGGCAGAGAGAGAGGGAGACACAGAATCTGAAGCAGGCTCCAGGCTCCTAGCAGTCAGCACAGAGCCCGACGTGGGGCTCAAACTCACGAACCGTGAGATCATGACTTGAGCTGAAGTCGGACGCTCAACTGACTGAGCCACCTGGGCGCCCCTAAAACATTTTATTGTTAAGTAAACTCCACCCAATGTGGGGCTCAAACTCACAACCCTGAGATCAAGAGTTATGTGCTCCACTGACAGAGCCAGCCAGGCGTCCCCCAAAATGTGTGTTTTAGAATTGAGGAAACATTATAGCATCCAAGTCAGCTGACAGCAGAACCACGAAGGAGAGTTAGGGATAAATAGAGAAGGAACAAGGGGCGCCCGGGTGGCTCAGTCGGTTGGGCATCTGACTGCGGCTCAGGTCATGATCGCGGTTCGTGAGTTCGAGCCCTGCATCGGGTTCTGTCCTGACAGCTCGGAGCCTGCTTCGGATACTGTGTCTCCCTCTCTGCCCTTCCCCTCCTCGGTCTCTCTCTCTCTCTCAAAAATGAATAAACATTAAAAAAAGATTTTTTTTTTTTTAAAAGAAAGGGGGGATAAGAAACAGCATAATAGTAGGCCTGGAGGAAATGGGTTATTTTAGCCCTTGCCCTGCCACTGGGCCAGGAACTTATTTTTGACATCTATCACTTAGCTGGGCTGCCCCTAACCTCCTCCTTGTCCACCCTACAGATGTCAAAGCAGTTGGACATGTTCAAGACCAACCTGGAGGAGTTTGCCAGCAAGCATAAGCAGGAGATCCGGAAGAATCCAGAATTCCGGGTGCAGTTCCAGGACATGTGCGCCACCATCGGGGTGGATCCTCTGGCCTGTAAGGAGTTGACTGTAGGGGTGTGGTATTCTCCTAGGGACAGGAGCGCATCTCCTTGTCATCACTGTTGTCAGGGCATCTTCTAGAAGGGCCTGCAGGGAGAGCCAGAGGGTGTAGTCTTTGGTGTGGGCCTGGCAGGGTGGCTGAGGGCCCGCTTTGATGGGAAAGCTGGAGAGGCTGGAGAGTGGGCTGGTAGCCAGTGTGCCTGACCTCCCCTTCGATGATCTACAGTGGAATTTTTTAATGGGTTTTTTCCCCTATTAAAAAAGAATTTCGGGGGCGCCTGGGTGGCTCAGTCGGTTCAGCGACCGACTTCGGTTCAGGTCATGATCTCATGGTTTGTGGGTTCGAGCCCCGCATCGGGCTCTGAGCTGACAGCTCAGAGCCTGGAGCCTGCTTCAGATTCTGTGTCTCCTCTCTCTGCCCCTCCCCTACTCGCTCTTTCTCTCTCTCTCTCTCTCTCTCTCTCAAAAATAAATAAAACATTTAAAAAAAAAAAGAATGGGGCGTCTGGGTGGCTCAGTTGGTTAAGCGTCTGACTTCAGCTCAGGTCACGATCTCACGGTCCACGAGTTTGAGCCCCGCGTCAGGCTCTGGGCTGATGGCTCAGAGCCTGGATCCTGCTTCTGATTCTGTGTCTCCCTCTCTCTCTGACCCTCCCCCATTCATGCTCTGTCTCTCTCTGTCTCAAAAATAAATAAACATTGAAAAACTTAAAAAAAAAAAAAAAAAGAATTTCATTTTAATGAAAGTAGCATGTAATTATGCGGTCGGTCAACGAAGGAGAAAAGAGAAAAACAGAAAATAGAAGTCTCCTGATCCTGTCCCCTAATTGCAGGGATACATATTAACAGTCTAAGGTTATCTTGCTGGACACATACATTGTATTTATAAACTTTTTTTTTTTAACATATTGGATTATGCTATAATTACTACTCTATAGCCTGCATTTTTTACTCCATAAACTATGGCCTTCAATGGATTTTTGAATGCCCAGTCTGCATTTTTTTTTTTTTTTTTAACGTTTATTTATTATTGAGAGACAGAGAGAGACAGAGCATGAGCAGGGGAGGGGCAGAGAGAGGAGGAGACACAGAATCCGAAGCAGGCTCCAGACTCTGAGCTGTCAGCAGACAGCCCGACGCAGGGCTCGAACCCACAAACCGTGAGATCGTGACCCGAGCCGAAGTCGGTCGCTCAACCGACTGAGCCACCCAGGCACCCCTGCATATTCTTTTTTCTTAGCCTTGTCCCATCATATTTCCCTGTATGCTTTGGGAAAGGAAAACTCAGTTTCATAGTATCCTGGAGCCACTTAGCCAAACAGAAATGCCTTTTAGAAGGCCCACCCTTTACAACTGTCTGAGCCTGTTTTTTTTTTTTTAACGTTTATTTATTTTTGAGACAGAGAGAGAGCGAGCATGAACGGGGGAGGAGCAGAGAGAGAGGGAGACACAGAATCGGAAGCAGGCTCCAGGCTCCGAGCCATCAGCCCAGAGCCCGACGCGGGGCTCGAACTCACAGACCGCGAGATCGCGAGATTGTGACCTGAGCTGAAGTCGGACGCTTAACCGACTGAGCCACCCAGGTGCCCCTGAGCCTGTTTTTTAGCAGGAATTTCCAAGAGTTCCAACTGTTTGGGGATCCTGAGTAGTAAATGGAGCACAAGGAGTTAGGCTAGGCAGGGCAGGCTTCCTACAGGATAGATGTTTTAATCTAGCTTTGAAAGAAACTATGGGCGTAGGCTAACATATGACCTAGACTGTTGCCTTTCTGTCTTTTAGCTGGAAAAGGATTTTGGTCTGAGATGCTAGGCGTGGGAGATTTCTATTATGAGCTGGGTGTTCAGATCATCGAAGTGTGCCTGGCCCTGAAGCACCGGAATGGAGGTGAGTGTGGCGAAGTCTCTTGACTGGGCTTTGGGCTTCCCTGAGAGAGAGAGAGAGAGAGAGAACCCTGAAAGATGAGCTTTTCCAGCCTTCAGTCTGCAGGCCAGTGAGATCTTGAGAAACTGGTCTTCTGAAGTGTCTCAGCCGCTTCATGCCCTTGAATCTATACCACGTCTCCATGGCCAGGGGTAAATGGAATGGCCTGGATGATTGTCCCTGTTCTCTAGAGACCTTTGCCCTGGGGAGGTCCAGCCCCTGGTTAGTATAGAAAACAGTAGGGAGGTAGGAGCTAAGGCCTTTTCCCCTGATACACAACGTGTCTGGGTTATGACTTTATCACGAGGAACTCTAGGTCTGCCCTGCCACTCCCAGGAAAGTAGGGTGATGCCGAGTTTCTGTGCTCCCCAAAACGTGACCTCCAAAATGGGCCTCCAGCGGCGTCCTCTTAATGAGCGCATCGAATGGGCTGTGTTGAAGTCAAGAAAGCAAGCGAGCTTAGACCCAGTTAGAAATCACTGGCCGTAAATAGATAACAGCCTCGACGTTGAGCGAGTGTTTATAGCTTTTGGGAGATGCTGCCGCCTTTGCTTTTTTAAATTGGTTTGGTTTAGCGGACTTCATCTGCTTTCCTGTCCCCTCCAACAGGTCTGATAACTCTGGAAGAACTACATCAGCAGGTGTTAAAAGGAAGGGGCAAATTCGCACAGGATGTCAGCCAGTAGGTCGTGCCTTCCAGTCCCTTGGAGTGTAGAAAAGCCTTTCTAGAAATCACATGAAATCTTTTCTCTTCACGGCTCGTATGTCTGGGCTTCTTTAGGAATCATTTTATTCCAACATGTTTTTTTAGAATGCCAAAAGTGCACAGATATAAAAAACCAAAAACCACCTGTAACTTCTCCAGCGAGAGATTACAACTGCCAGCATTCCGGTGTATTTCCTTCTAAGCATCATTTATGTATTTTTTTCATGTCTACGTAATGTATTGTTGCTTTTTTTTTTTTTTTTTTTTAACTTGGGGCTGTGTAGACTCTGGATTACTTGGGGTTCAGGAAGCTAGCGCGCCCGCACGGAGAAAGGTTGGGGAGAGGGGTGGGGGCCAGAAGATGGGGGGAGATAGATTGATCTGGTTCGCCAGCCTCTCTGTGGGACTTCAGGGTGAGAAAAGTTTTAAAAAAACAAAAAGAAATGCTGTCAGCATGTGGGCTGGGTATGCGGACCCACCGTGTTGCGGGTTTTCTTTTTCCCTGGTTTGAGTTAGTGGGGAACTAGGGAAAAGCCACATGGCAGTAATCAGCCGGGTGGCCCTCTGTAAAATGGAGAAGCGTTTTGCACTTGGCCGTAGTCCACGCCGCTCCCTGCTGTCCCCTGCCTTTAGCTCCTTCGTTCACATTTCCTGACGGGCCCCTGTAGGCGTTATTTTTGACCTCTGTCTGGGGTTAGGATGGTTTGCTGAGTGCGCGGGCTGATCGCCGGGCACCGTCTCCTTTGACTGGCAGCGGCACCATTTGGTGCCCTCTGACCCCGCCTCTTCGCTAATGTCACTGAATGTCGCCCGCCCTCTTGGGTCTTCTGTCGGGGCGTCCCGGGGCCGAGCCGGAAGTGCGTCGTTGCCAGGTCCGCTCGGCCCAAGGTGTTTCAGCAGCGTTTCCTCCCCTCAGAGACGACCTTATCAGGGCCATCAAGAAGCTGAAGGCGCTCGGCACCGGCTTTGGCATCATCCCCGTGGGTGGCACCTACCTCATTCAGTCTGTTCCGGCTGAGCTCAATATGGACCACACGGTGGTGCTGCAGCTGGCGGAGGTACCGCGGGCCTCGCGAGGGGCCAGGGCTCGCGGGGAGGGGAGGGGAGGCGTGTGCGTGCACGTGTGTGGGCGGGGCTTCTGGAGCCGCGGGGCGGGGTGGGGGGCAGGGGGGCGGGGCGGTGGGGGGGTCTTCTGCCCAGACTGCCTAGCGGATGCACCAGTCAGACCTGACCTTCTTTAGGAGACGTTTATTGAGCAGCTACAGTGCCAAGCACCGGGCCAGGCTGCGGGGCGCAGAACGACGGGTACCACGTGGTTCCTGCTCTGCGGGAGCTTACAGTCTAGCGGAATAGGCGGACATGCAGACGACGAACTGTATTTTCTTGGGTAGACAGGTTCTTTGAGGTCTTCTTAAAACTGGGTGTCGATGCCGCAGAACAAATGTGTAATCTTGTTTACCGTTCCCCCTGTTCCTCAGCACGTCCCCCACCCCTGCCAAATCCTTACCATGGCTTTAGGAAAGAGGGGTTCGGGTTTCTTAAATCTATACCCCCGAACAAAACTCAAGAAGGAGAGGGCTTTTCTCCCTGGGGAATGGTCACCGTCCCTTCCTGTCCGTTCATTGTCCTGAATCAGATCATACTCCAAAGTTCTCTGAGAAAGTCTAATGTTTTAGTACCAGGGACCCCACTTTTTAAGACTCAACCCCCTCCCCCCCCCCCCCCCCCCCCCCCCCCCCCCCACCTCGTCACCCTGAAAGTTGCTTCTCTCTCTCTTTGCTGGGACTTCTAAACATTCTTTTTTTGTGCTCTCATAGGCTTCGCCCAAGGGCAGTTTTTTGTCCCGTGTGGGTAAACCCGTTGTTCCTGGGCGGATGCTGGGCTCTTAGGGAAAGTACGCTGTTACCTGACTCCCCATCCCTCCTTCCTTCAGAAAAATGGCTACGTGACCGTCAGCGATATCAAAGCCAGTCTTAAATGGGAGACCGAGCGAGCGCGGCAAGTGCTGGTATGTGAATTTTGGAATGGCCCAGCAAAGATGGGCCCCAGATGGGAGGAGGAGGGTGGACAGGCAGCACACGGGCAGGACCTAGCCTCGCTCCGCCGGCCTCTTGCCTTGAAGGCCCACAGAAGTGACCCCACGTCTCTGAGGGTGGCCCTGAGAGGTACAACCGAGGCAGGCTCCTGACTGCGGCAGGCGAGCCCCCCCACCCCGCCTCCTGTCTCCCGGCCTGGAGAGCCTGGTGAGACCATTCACGTAGTTTGTATCAGAAGTAACGCTGTTAATACAGAGTGAGAGGGTTGTGAACTACTTAATGACACATCCACGATCATATTCTGTTACATTGCGTGTTGTGGTTACAGTTTTATAGATACAGATTTCGTGGCGCTAACGAGAGGCCGATGTTACGAGAAGGAGTATGAGACCGTAAACCCTGGCCTTCAATACCTTCTTCCTCATCCAGGCAGTTAAACTAGATTTCCTTTTTTTCTGGAAAGCAGGGTAACAGAAACATCTATTTAATGCTGTGGGGCACAACCAGCCCCTCTTGGGCCTCTTTCCAGCTGTAGGAATCGGGAGTCCATTCTAAGCTAACACAGCCCTTTCGTTAACTTCTCCCTAAAGGTTTACCCGCGAGGTAACGGACACGGAACTAAGCACGGTGGCTCCCATCGTGTAAACACGTGAAGGCACTCGTGTAGATGTAGCCCGAAAACCCCACTGAAGCCAAAACAGGTGGGGGGGGTTGTCAGTCTACCCTACGGGGGCTCCCTTGTCCCAGAGGATTCTTCCTCCCCGTTCCCTCCAGGAACACCTGCTGAAGGAAGGGCTGGCCTGGCTGGACCTACAGGCGCCTGGGGAGGCCCACTACTGGCTGCCCGCTCTTTTCACGGACCTCTACTCCCAGGAGATTACAGCCGAGGAGGCCAGAGAAGCCCTCCCCTGACTCTGGGAGCGCCCGGGGGGTGGGGGCCGGGGGCCCGGCAGCTGGCAGGGAGAGGAGGGGAGAGCGGTTGGCGAATAAAACCCGAACAACTTTGCTTTTGTCTCTGTTTTCTTTCAAGAAGAAAGAGTTCCAAGTTTTCTTGCGCCCTCCGTACGCTTCACCCATTGACTTTTTTCTTAAAGTGCCTTCCCGTAGCATCTTTAGTGGAGAAAACCTCATTTATCCAGGAAGGAGGACCCGAGTTACACAGAACAGCGAGCACGGAGGGAAGGACCTCTACGGGCCGGTCTTCCAAGCTCACGGCGAAGCCGGGTCTAGGACGAAGGCTGTCCGCCTCCTGGCTCGACAGCCTAGTCTCTCTCTAGCCCTGAGGCATAAATCACAGCCCGCTGGCTCAAAGCTGGTCCCTAGGAAGATGTTTTGATCTCAAACCAGCAGACCCTAACGGACCCGTAAGTCATAGCCACTCGTCCGGTCTCATCCAGCTTCCTTGAGGGCCTGCAGGTTCTGACAGACACGGCTGAGTGTGAAGCAGAGGTCAAAGTCAAGTGGTGGTTAGAGGAAACCGTGGAATCTGGGGGAACTGACCGACAGTGGCCCTACACGGTGGTAGTTCTCCCGTTTCCTAGTGGGTTTCCCTCTCCCGTTGCTCACCGGGTCCCTCTAGCCTCAGTGGCAGCAAGGGCATTGTTTACTGAACACCTACCCCACGCCATTTGCGAACCCCCTCTAATCCTCACGACTTTACTTGGGTAAGTAGGTCTCCTTAATGTCTCAGGCGAAGGGTCCAAGTCCTCTACCAGAGGCCACCAGGCGGAAGAAGCAGAGAAAAGCCAGAGCTAGGTCCACTCCCATCAGACCCCCTCACTTTCCCGTATCCTGGCTGCACACGGCACGAGGCGGCATTTCGCGAAGTTTTCTCCCCACGCCTGTGGTCAGCCAGGAGGAAAAGCCTCTGCGCCGGAAAGCAGGGGCCTTGTTTACCCAGTAGGGACAGGGGTGTGGGGCGGAGGCTGCGTGAAGCAGCGTCTCCACAGTCTCGGAACGCTGGGCTCCTGAGGGCTGGTTGAGTGCCAGAAAACAGAAAACCCAGTGGTTTGGATTATCCCGAAAGTGGACACCCTATCCTTACCAAGGGACACTCGGGCCAAGCCCAGGTGCCCAGACTCGAGGCCTGCCCGTCCTTGTAGGACCTGCATCTCTCT
Organism: Panthera leo; assembly: GCF_018350215.1. NCBI lineage: Eukaryota > Metazoa > Chordata > Mammalia > Carnivora > Felidae > Panthera > Panthera leo. Next base: position 36,156,579 of record NC_056692.1, read on the forward strand.
GGAAGCAGCCGAGGCCAAGGTGGCACTCCTCTCCTTGGCGGCCCGAGGGGGGCTCACAAAACGCTCTTCTCCTTCTGGTAGGTGGGAAACTGGTCACCAGCAGCCCTGCATCCACCCAGGTCACGTAGCCGGGAGCTTCCAGCTTCCAGACGGTTCACTGACCGCTTTCTTCCTCCCTGATGGTTCCAGACCCAGGGGAGAGGTGTGGTTGTCGAGGAGACCCACGCTCCCTTCACGCAAACCCTCCCACACCCACAGGCGCTTCCTCCTTCTGCCAAAACAAACTTTATTGCACCAAAAAGAAAAAAAAAAACAAAAAACAAAAAACTTCATTTATGTACAGTCAGATATAAAGACATCTCTTTGACTCCTGTGCATATATTTCCTCAACTCAAGATTAGGGCGTAAAAGTCGGGCCGGTATGCCAGACATGCTCTGCCCATGGCAGGGCCAAGGAGAGGATTGTCACTTGAAAGTGGGAACACTTAAAATGGATGACAGACGACCACTGGACCAACAGACCAAGGGCATTCTTCTAAGCCCTGCGCTAGCTCTGGGAATGGAAGAGGGAAATGGGAAGCAGGGTCCCTCTTTTGAGTCTCGTTAAGAGACTCGGCCTTCGGTATCCAAGATAAACTTCCGTTCCCCAAGCCCACGTCCTGTCCAGTTTCTCAGCTTCCTGCCCTCCCAAGTAGGACATTCTCCTTTGTGCCCGACCCCCCCCCCCCCCCGAACTCCCCCAGGGAAGTCCCACCACGACCCCCAGGCAGCCGCCTCCACGGCAGCGGGCGGGGCAGGTACGCCGTCTCCTCTCCCCTCTCCCTTCTCCCTTCCACGTGGCTGGATGCTGCCTGAGGCCCTGCGTCACATGGGTCACCGACACCCCACTGGGAGCCTTAACGGGAAGAATCCGGAAAATATGGGGCGAACACACCAAAAAGGGGAAGGCTGGATTCCCTCAACGCCCAGTACCACGGGGCACCTAAAGCCCATTTTTCCGAGCCAACCGGCTAAAGAATCACCGTAGCTAGATACAGACAGAGAAGCGACACAGCCAGGGGACACCCCTTAGAGCCAGCGGCAGAGCAGCCGGGAGGGAGAGGGAGGGGAGTGGCGAGAAGGGGAGCCCAGAGTCCCAGCCATCCCCCCCCCCGCCCCCCCGCCATTGCCTACCTTGCTCCCCACAGGTTCCTGGGCATTGAAGTTGAGGCGGGGGGCGGGGGGCGGTGGCGCGGGAGGGGCTGGGGTGAAAATACACAAGGACAGCCAAACGGAAACGCAACAGGACGAGCATCAGTCTCCCCGCCGCACCCCGCCCTCAGAAGTGCCCTCGTCGTGGCTACTAGCCTTTTTGAAAATCTGTAAGAAACTATTCTATGTAGTGGCTCCAATCCCATATACACAGCAGCTGGCTGTGTGGGGAACTTCTCAAATCAGTGATTGCGGGAACAAAATCAGCCTCTCAGGGTGCCTGTGCGGGCTTTTAACCAAGACTCGGTTCGGTCCCGGGGCCAGTCCCCTTCTGTCTTCAAACCGGGAAGGGGCGCGGGAATGCGGGGCAGAGGAGAAAGGTGCTCAGGTGCTAGGTAAAGCTTACTGATCAGCAGCCTAGACTCCACCACTGTTCCTTCTCTTTGGTCTGTCTAGAACAGTGACTATAAATTAGGAAACACAAAATTATGCTGGCCCATGAGAAGTAGTGGGAGAAGAGAGGCAGGGGGGAAAAGGGCGCTGGGAAGCCCTGCTTCGAGACTGCAGACAGACAGACAACCACCCAGACTGCGTAAGTGTCACAGACAGCCCCCCCCCTCCCCAAAGCTCCCTTCCAGATAACCCCATACGTCGCGTGGGCACACTCCCTCTTGGAATTACAGCCTGTCTCCCACCTATCCCTAAGGAGCCGGCCCTGTGGAGAGGTGTGTCGGTTGCCGTGTTTTTGCCAGGGGCCCTCGCCCCGGGTGCTCCTGCATAGGTACCTGGGCCCCTGCTATGGGATGAACATGGCCCCGGATGCTCGAGAGCCAGGGAGGTCAGATCAGGAACGGCCTCCCCGCTCCCACACCCTGGGATCCGAGCTTGCTCGGTTCTTGCCATCTTGCAGGATGACGTCACGTCTGGAGGGAGATACACACTGCCTCTCCGTCCCTGGGGTGGGGGGGAAGGGACTTTGCCGGGACTCTTGAGTGGGGGAAGGGGAGAAGGGAGCAGGGTCTAAACCCTCAGGCTCCCGTGCAGGTCTGTCTCTGTCCCAGACGAACTGCTATCAGAGTCCATTTCGGCGTTCTCATTATGGAGCCTCTCCAGCACTTTCTGACGAATCAGTCCCAGGCGCATCAAGAGGGACTGGTAGTCAAAGTGGCCACGCTTCTCTCCAAAAGGGTCCTGTGGGGGAAAGGAGACAAGCGGGATGGAAGATTCGAGTCTGGACAGCTCACCCTAGAGACAGCAGCTCCGGGCCCACGCGGGACGCCCGCTCCGCTTCGGAGTCCCGGGAGCGGAGGAGGGCGTCGCACCGACGGGGGCCAACAGCGGACGACATGACACAGGACTAGTTCAGGAACGTTATGGCGGGTGAACCACCCCAGACAGGTCCGGCTGGGGCCAACGTGAAAACGTACTTTTGTTCCCTGAAAGCAAGCCACTATGCGGGAGGTCAGAGGAAAGGCGAGGTAGATAAGGAACAGAAATTGAAGACCAGAACCGTAATCATGAAGCGTGCCTGGGTTGGTTTTCAATTCACTTCACAAAAACCACACGAGAGAAGAGTTATCCTCCTTTCCCACACTCAACAAAGGGGAACTTGCTTTTCCAACGTCACAGGCAGGTCGAGAACTCAGGAGCTCTGACTTCCAGATTAAGCACCCGTGCACTCTTCCACGGAGACCTGTCACCACCTTCCTGTCCAGGTTTCTGGGCATGACTCCAGGGCCACCCAGCTCAATCCTAGATCAAAGATCTCCAAACACTCTGCAGAGAGGGGTTCACGGTCCCGAGAGTCTCGAGAAGAACTATGGTTGGAGCGGAGGGCATAAACAAAAGGAATTTAAAATGCCACAGAGAGGACACGGCGGCCAAGCAGCGGGGCCGGGGTTCAGGCGAGGGGACCGCCTTCCCCGAGAGTCCCGAAAAGCCAGCCGGTTTTCCCCTCACATTCTGCTTCTCGCACACAAACGCCTTCCACACTCTTACCCACACGTCACCCTCAGGGTCAGGGGCCAGGGAACACAGATCACAGTCCCCGGGGCGCCAGCGCGTTGCCACTTACGAGGGTTACGCTCCGCCAGGGCTGGACGCCACACTCCCTCTGAGGCGGTCAATTTTTCAAATCTTCCCTTTTTCATCCCGGGCTCCAGAGCCACCCACTTCCCTCCTCCCCAGACGCTGCTCCTCCCTCTCCTTCTCTCATCACGAGTTATTTTTCCTCCACAGGGTGAACGATGGAAATGCTTTTAAATACCAGCACTAAGGGTTCCTGAAACCATGGGAGGAAGCACCTCCCATGTCCTCTAAAAACGGGGTTGGGAAACAAGTTAACCCTGAGCCGCCCCTGCCCTCTGAGGTTGTTTCGTTTTGTTTGTTCAAGTAATCTCTACACCCAACGCTGGGGCTCAAACTTCCAACCCTGAGATCGAGTCGCACATCCTACCCACTGAGCCAGCCAGGCGCCCCTGCCCTGTGAGTCTGCACATGGCAGGTGGGTGGAAAGTCCGTGAAGGAAGGAAAGGGACACCGCCATTTCTAAGCAGCAGCGGAGGAAAGAAGACATTCACCCCTGCGGCTGGTGGCGAGGACCGGGCGGGGGAAAAGGCTCAGAACGAGCTGGGGAGGGACCTCAAGGACATGTCAGTCACTTACCCAAGTCAGCAGGATTCTAAAGCAAGATGGCCAGTAAATGACCCAAAAGACACAAGACCTGGTCCTCGGGAGAGCACGAGTCTCGTCCTCTTAACAACCGGGTTTTTTAATATTTGAGACCATTTACAATTTGGTTTAGTAAGAATCTCCTCTTGAAAACAAGTCTAAACTCTGCATTCTTTTTTTTTTTTTTAAAGGAGTTTTAAAGTTTATTTTAAGAAAGAGAGAGAGCACGTGAGAGAGTGCACTTGAGAGAGAGGGAGGGAGGGAGAGAGAGGGAGGGAATCCCAAGCGGGTTCCGCACTGTCAGCACTGAGCCTGACTCGGCGCTCGATCTCACTAACCCAGAGATCTTGACCTGAGCCGACGGAAGCCTAACCGGAAGCCTAACCGACTGAGCCACCCAGGCGCCCCTAAGCGCTGCATTCTTATTGCAAGTGGAAAGTACGTTTCCCCGGTAGAGGCAGAGACTACACAAGGGCTTGCTATCTTTTGCCACGGGAACCCTCCAACCCACAGCGCCACACATCCGACGCTTCCCGCGGCCTCGTTCTCTGAGCACCCCTCTGACCTAGGGACCGAACTCCAATAGGGGATTCGCCCTTGTAATCGCGGAGATTCCCAGAAGGCCGAAAGCTCTCGCGTTTGAAAAGACTACTACGAAGGGAAGGCATTCCAGACGAGCAAGCAGGACGGTTCGGACTCTACTAGGCCAAGAACGGAGAAGCGATGCCGCGTGTCTCAGGCAAGGCAGTCTCCTCTCTGGGCCGCAGCCGCTCAAACTGGACCAAGCTGCTCTCGGCTCTGACTTCTGAGAGCCGCGGGCGCTATCCTTGCCGGGGCGGGGGGCTTACAGGGTCTGCGGGAAGGCGTCTGGAGTCAGTGGCAGGGGCTGCGTTACCTGCATAGTCTGGCCCTGAAGGTGCAGCCGATCTTTGCAAGCCACCTCATAGAAGTCGTAATACTCCAGGAAGGACTTCTCCATCACCCCTCTGGAAAAGAGGCAGAGAAGCGGACGTGAGGAACACGGCGGGGGAGGGCTCCCCCCTTCGTCACCTAGCCTCGCTGCCAAACCAAGTAAGAGTTCCCGAGCCCGGGTGTGGCATCCTACAGAAATCTTTCGGTGGCAAATGGAAAAAGGAACAGCCGACGGCCCGTGGCTGATTTCTCTCCTACCTTAGGGATGATTCAAGGAGAGTGACTGTTAATACTTTCCCAGCAGGCTCGGCACTCTCCCAGGAAAAGAGAAGCTCTCCGAACTTCCTCTCGAGTAACCCTCGTGCACGAGCCACATCTTTCCTTTTTCCGTATCTCCCCTGGTGCCCAACGCTGGATTCTGCCCCGAAGACTCTCAAAGGTACGAACCAGCTAAACCTCCAAAAACAATACCGAGTACCAAGTGGGTACTGACTCTCCTGACGCATACATACCGTAAAGGTTCAGGGCAGGGACACTTTCCTTCCATCATGTCGCAGACCGCCACTCTGATGGTCTCATGCCGAATACATTCATTGTAATTTTTGCTGTCTCCTGGATGCCTCTCCTGCAACGTTAACAGATACCAGAGTATCCAAGTACAAAATTTAGGCAAAGAGAAAAGTCAACAGGAGGAGACTTCACGATGAGCACGGGGCACGTGACCCACGCAGACGAATCCAGAGAACACCTTTCCGGCTGGGTGGCAGATCCTCGGAGAGCAACCAAGTTTTTATTTTTGGGACCATTCACCTCCCCCGCCACTCGGGCCGATACCCATCCTCCGTTACGGGTCACTCGACCTGTAAGCAGCAACCTAGGTCCGTCACCGTTTTCCTAAGACTGAAACGAGAGGCCCCGGAGGTCGATTCTGTGGGAAAGAAGCACCGGGAGGGATGGTGGCGGGACAAAAAAGGCACACTTATCAGGAGTCTCAGTGAAGAACTCTATAGACACCAGGATGCTTCCCGGTTAACTCCTTTTCAGGTCTGCAGGGATCCCCCATCACTGCACCAACTGATATGAATCTATCGAAGGGGAACTTGAATCTTCCAAAAGAAAACCCCAACTTGGAGAAAGCCGGTACGAGCGCACGGGTATAAATGGAAGGGGGTACGGTTTTCCATCCTCGTAACTCTTCCTCTACTCTTCAACGCTCCTCCTGCCACCAGCCCGGCAATCAGAACCCTGGCCTCTGATTAAAAACCCAGCACGAACAAGAAAGAGATACACACCCTCGGCCCATTGCCACCGTTTCCAAAATGCACCATAGTGAGATCACGGGGGTGCCGTGGGGCGTGTTGAACGTTTTGAGGAGAGCCACAGTAGTCCCCACCTGTCAAACACCACGCAAACTACTAGCTGGCGCTCAGCGGGTCGGTTCTCTGAACCCCAAGCAGGCTCCACGCTGTCAGCACAGAGCCCGACGCGGGGCTCGAACTCACAAACCACGAGATCAGGAACCTGGGGCGAAATCGGGAGTCGGACACTTAACTGACTGAGCCACCCAGGCGTCCCCCCGCGGGTCAGTTCTTTTGTTACCCGCATTATGTTCTTTCTGGTGATACGTTATCTTTGGGACGCTGGACTGTCAGTGACTACTTTGATAAACAGCAAGTAGCACGTGAAAACGGCGGGGAAGACAAATGAGGACAGTGGACCTCATCTGATTCCGAGATCTTCAAAGTTGGGTGGGGCCCAACAAGGGTACTTACTCTTCCTGTCATTAAGCCATTTCAGTCACTTAAGAAAGAAGTTGCTTAGCCTTAAGACTTAAGAAATGGGGGCGCCTGGGTGGCTCAGTCGGTTAAGCATCCAGCTTTGGCTCAGGTCATGATCTCACGGTTTGTGGGTTTGAGCCCCACGTCGGGCTCTGTGCTGACAGCTCGGAGCCCGGAGCCTGCTTCGGATGCAGTGTCTCCCTCTCTCTCTGCCCCTCCCCGACTTGTGCTCTGTCTCTATCAAAAATAAACATATATAAAAAAAAAGACTTAAGAAATGGATCAGCTGGGCACTTCCTTCCTTCTGGGGAGCTGTGAAAAAGCCACCTGGACACCAGGAGGCTGTGAAGTGAGAATGTTTCGGGGTATTAAGAATAAAAGTCACAGGATGCCTGGCTGGGTCGGTCAGCGGAGCGTGCGACTCTTGATCTCAGGGTTGTGAGTTCGAACCCCACAGTGGGTGCAGAGATTACTTAAAAATGAAATCTTAAAAAGAAAAGAAAAGAATCAGTCACCTCTGTTAAATTTCCAAACAAGGAAAGACCTTAAAATCAGCTCCTTGGTTAGTGAGTAAGGCCCTTTTCCATTTCTACCGAAGCCTGAAATCAAATACACTGGAAAGGATGGTTGTGGGAATAACTTTTGTTCATTCTTAAAAGGTACTTCCCTTTGTTCCACATAGTTTAAAACTCAGTTAACTGTTTTAATCACCTAGACAGAATTATAATCTTTGGGGATTATCACTGGAACTCATGAGTTTCTTGTACTCACGAGTAATCCTGGCAGGCAGTTTTAAACAATGGAAGAACGCTGGGTTCCAGGCAAATGCTGGGTTCTACCATGATCTGGGTGTCTTTGTGAAAGTTAATCAACCTCTCCACGTGACCAACACCTCATCTGACAGTGGGGATAACAACAGCTACCCCGAGTAGAGATTAAATGAGATACTATATATAAAAATTCGGCAGTAGCTGGCAAATAGCAAACCTTTGGAAAATACGACTTTCCTCTGCTTTCTCTTCCGTAGCATTGACTAAAATATTCTTTTTTTCCTTTTTTTTTTTTTTTAAGGTTTATTTATTTTGAGAGAGTGCGTGCGCGCACGAGTGGGGGAGGGGCAGAGCAAGAGAGGGAAAGAGAGACTAGAGAGAGAGAGGGAGGGAGGAAGGAAGGGAGGTGGGGTGGGGGAATCTCAGGCAGGCTCTGCACCGCACCGTCAAGGCGGAGCCTGATGCAGCCTGATGCGGGGCTTGAACCCACGAACCGTGAGATCACGACCTGAGCCAAAATCAAGAGTCGGGACGCTTAACCGACCGAACCCCCCAGGCGTCCCTTGACCAAAAAATGCTTGCCCTGGCTAATGACTAGCTCCCGTGGCTCTTTAGGTAATAGCCCTTGGTAACTCCGGGAGTAGGAGTCACTAGGAAGTACCGTAAGGGGGTACTGGAGAATGGACACGTGCAGAAGAACCCACCGGCTGCAAAACAGCCCCCAAAGCAGGCTTAGAATTAATTTCCGGATGACTCCACTCATTCCCACGTTGTAGAGTCACCCAAGTCACGTGGCAAGAACTTGACGGTGTTATCAGGGCTTACGAGGAAAAAAAAGCCATTTTTAAGGAGCCCACGAACCAGCTCCCTTTTCCTCCTATGGTGACAAACAAATAGGACCCCGAAGCAGACCTCTCTGATCTCTTCAAACCCAGTATTCTGCCCACAGTACCGCGCCCCGCCCCGGTCTTACCTGCTCAAAGCCAGGCTCATTGTGATAGGGGTTCTCAGTCATTAGGGACTGGATGGAGATGAGCACAGAGGAGATGCTCTGGGCTGGGCTCCAGGCAGGGCCGGTCCACGTACTGCAAAACACAGCAGAGGGGAGTAGCCGGGTGAGGCCAGCTCGAAGGCCGCCACCGAAAGACTAGCGCACCAGTACCCTGGGGCCTGGCCACACCACAGCACCATCAGTGACTCAACGTTTCTCTTTCACTATTAATGCTCTGGAATTTCCCAGCCTGTCTCACCCTCATTCACCAGAAGTCAGTCAACTGCCTAATCCTCTTATCAAGTGGGACAAAAGAAAAGAGGGTAAAGCAAGCAAGATAACTTTGAAGGGATTTTCATTGGCCTAAGAAAGAAACAGTAACCAGGGAAGGTTCCATTCATCAAAATGAAAGGAATAAGGTAAGAAAACAGCCTCAAAGGCAGTCTAAATGTTAACCTCTGTGGATCTCAGAGCTTCCTTACTTAAGGGTGGCGAAGGAGTCAGGAGGAGACAGAAGCGGAGATACAGGCACAGAGGGGCCTGAAGCCATCTGATTAGAGGCCATGTTGGGGCGGGGGGGGGGGGGGGGTGTTGACGATCAGGGATCCCGTTCTGGATCCAGCCCCCAGAGAGCGTCGAATTCTCTGAAGACTACAGAACGCTGCCAAAGGACAGGAAGGGGGTAAGGGGCATTTCTACACTGCAGAGGGTCTGAAATAATAGAGTTGCAAAGCATCCAGAACAAGACCGGTCCTCTCCTCCACATACGTGACTGCGTATCGGAGGAGGAAGGCAGCTTGGACATGACATTTCTTAGCTCAGCTGGCACCTGATCTGGAGGCCGAACACAACTTAAGCCAGGACAGGCTTGTTCAAGCTGACTGGCCAATCTTCTACCCTATGACGCTTCATGGGAAGAGTTCACAATGTCAAGGTAGCTTCTCCTTTTCTACCCCACCCATTTCTGCCACGTTCACCCTGCCATCTAACTTCCCCTGTTTCTACTGTGGGCTGTTGTTTGTTCAAAACAGTTTTATCCTGGCCTAGCGGAGAACTTCGTACAGAGACGCTGTCACGCACAAATGTCACACGGAAACAACGGAGTGCCTTCACCACTGTGGGCTATATATACCGCTATCCTACCAGCAGAGACAAAAACCCCGATGACATAAAAGATCTCTTTAAGGGCAGCCTCTTTTGAAGGACTTCCTCACTGCCACCATCACAGAACACGTCCCTGGATCTAAGAGATTTAAAAAAAAAAAAAAAAAAAAGAAATCCTGATCTCCAGTTTGATTCAGCTGCCTTCTCCCCCACGCACACTGGGAAACATGCTGGACAAGACAGACATTGCTGGACGAGAGAGAAAACAGTACCGCCGGTTTGGGCAACCTTCCCAACTTCAACCTGTACTTGTTCTCTGCCCTAGGGAAATTCACCCACACGAGAAAGAGCTATCCAGAAGACATTAGAAGATGTTTCCACTCTGAACTGGTAACCCCCAAAGGGCAATGAAAGGGAATGAGTGAGAACTGCACGCAGCAAAATCTCAGTAGCACCCAGACTCAAAATGTTCCTGGAGCTTGTTTCTGACCTGATGTGATTTCCAACCTCGTTTTTCATTCAGCTGTTAACATATCAGAATCATGTTCATCACTACCACCGCCTCCAAAGCCACTCACTGAGAGACTCAGAAACGAGACACCCACAACCTTACATGGCACAGACCCGCGGCCTTTCTCAACCCGTTCGGGAGAGAGGTTAAGCCCTGAGGCCCTAAGGGAGTGGTTCTCAGGCTGGACTGCGCCAGACATCGCCTGGAGGGCTTGGAAGACACGGACTGCTGGGCCCTACCCCTGGAGTTTCTGATGTGCTAAGTCTAGGGTGGAACCCCAGAATCTGCAGGGCTACAAGTTCCCAGGTGCCGCTGGCGCTCAGGGAGAAATCGCTTCGCTGAAGCATCCGTTGTGGGTCATAAATTAACTTCTCTCTTTTGCACCTAGAATGATATACGGTTGTGTACCATCCTGGGGAAAAATGAGGAAACGGTCACTCCAGTCATTTGCTGTGTTCCGTGCTTCAGGCGAGGAACCCTGGTTGATACAGGCTGGCCTGCAGGAATTATTTGCTAACAACCAACTTGGCCACTTAGAAGTCTCCTCTTACCCTAGAATACTCAAGCAGACTTTCCCATTGCGGTAGAAGTTGGGGTTAAACCTCACTGTGTTATTGCCCGTTGTCATCAGTTTGACCCGAGGTGGGTGGATGGGATAGTCGGGCGGACACCGAAACACGAACAGGAAGAAACCCCCTTCATAAGGAGTGTCAAATGGGCCTGTGATCAATGCATGAATCTGCAAAATAAAACCCCATCTCAAAATTGTGAGGTGATGTCCCATCCCAACCCCTCCTGGCTTCCACTCGCTACCCACACCAGAGGCAGGACCTTCATCTGGTATCCATCCTCCATATCCTCACCGTGCAGGCCGAACAGCCTGTCCTCACTCATACCGAGAAGTTATGTCTGGAATTCTGAGAAATCCCACTCCGGTGGAGGGGCGCCTTACTCAGGGATTACGGTTCTAAGGTTAGAGCCCAAGGTGGAGATGGAATCGCGTCAACATCACCCTCCCTCGAGGGTCCCTTAAAACTCCCTCGCGGCGTGCTTTTTGTTTGGGCCTCCCTGATCAGTGTTAGATATACAAATGAAGATGGAACACCGCTGTGGAGTTAAAGTTGGCATGTGTAAAATATTATCCTAGCGTGTTTGATTTTAAGAAACGAATGCATGTTTTCACGGGAGTCCGTCCGTTTGGATCTGCGTAGGTTAAACATGCCTACGAGGCAACTCCACCCTGTTTACGTGGTACAAAGCTGGGCGTGGGGGGTGTAAGATGAATGGAAAAGAGCAGAGGGATTGGTGGCCACAGCACCAGTGGCAGTCACAGCGCAGAGCTGAGGGCTGTGACGGAGGCCGAGGGTGTCTGCTTCCTCCGCATGGGATCAAACCGACTGTGGAGGATGTGGCTCAGGCAGCCTCCAGCTGGGTCAAAGACACACAGAGTAACGGGGAAAACTCAGGGTCCATTTGGAGCCATCAGACCATCCCCAGAAATTTCCCCGATACTGTAGGTTAGTTTAAAAAGGAAAAAAAAAAAAAATCGGCAGCACTTAAAACAGAACGCTAAGCTCTTTTCCTCCGGCCACAATCACTGAATGAGCTTTCCTCTCCTGAAAGGAGGAAAAGGTGAACGGACCCCGTTACATTTCTGTTTCTACAAAGGCTCCTAGGCATTTAGGTTTGCTCAGAATTTTAACAGCAAGACGAAAGAGGCCCTGCAATCCAATGCCTCAGTCCCAACTCTGCGCGGGTGGCACCCCGGATTATCTTTTTGCCCTCAGTCATTTGGAATAACAAGCTCAAATGGCATCAACATGACATCAGTTCTGGGACCCGGGGGACTGGCATAGGAACAGGGACACTTGACTGAGGACAGGATGTCCCAGGAAAAACATTTCCAACCACATAAAAAGAAAAAAAAATCAATTTACAGGGAAACCTATTCAAAACAAAAAAATAGATATACCAACACTAGAATGTCTGAACTTTTAACTGTAAGGGAATGTGAAACTATGGACAGTTTCCTCGATTTAGGAAATCTGATTTCTTCACAACATCAGATCAAGTGAACATTGACTCCCCGGGGTAGAGCACTCAATGACAGAGAGGCCTAGGTATCCATGCCAAGGGAATTTAAGCTTCCTCCATGTTTATGTGGAGGACAAGACAGGAACGGTCTTTGGGATGGAACGGATATTCGACAGTAACCAGTAAGGACAGGAGCCTGAACAAGGCCCTTTAAGCATAAACTGCTTACTCAGGCTCGCCCCATCCCAACCTTCTCCGCATCTGATTTACAGCACCCTACTTAAAAGCCAAGAGTGGCAGGATGGGGAAGAACTGGGTAGTTAAAAGGAACAGGGTGATCATATCATTTATCAGCCAAACTGGAGCATTTTTGAGAGTGAAAGAGTGTCCTGACAATAGTCAGGCTGGGACAAGAGGCATCAACAGGGATTTTCCAAGCCAGACCGACTGGCACCCAAATAAAAGACACCTGTTCAAGTCTCTGCTCCACCTCACCGGGTGACCTTGGGCAAGCCACGGACTCTCTTGGGATCTCGATTTATTCATTTCTGTAATCAGAGGTGTGGGCTGGATACTCTTTTAGGCTCTTCCAACTTTCTGGGCCCAATTTCCCAGTAGCCCCCGACCCCTTCCGAGTTACATACCTTAGTCATGTCAACAGTATCAGGAACAACGAACATTCCTGGAGGAGGCTCCTTATAAATGGACATGATATCCCTGTATAACACCAAGAGGAGGTGGGGAAGGGAGTGAGGGAAAGGAGAAAAAAGGGGAATCCCTTGAGCAGAACAGTTGTTATCACCTCAATGAGGCCAGGGTTCGAGAAAGTGGTGCTTGGTACCACAAATGTCTGCACTGTCTCGCTGGCTGAGAAACCTCAGCTGAGTACTCGTCAGGCAAGCAGAGAGCGGAATTATTATCAAAAGGGCATTGTTTCCTCAGGGGGAGGGGGAAAAAAAAATCAGAGATCCCAATGGCATCAGATGTCACCCTGGAAAAGCCACATCCCATTTACTCTCTCTTCCTCCCACAGGGCAATTCATTCACTCCCCACCTCCGAGATTCCCAGGTACTACCGCTGAATGCTAAATGAAGAGTGCTCAGTAGCTGGGAAGACATCACCAACTCCACTAAGAAACGAATGCTGTAAACCATACAGCGGACCGTTGTTGGCAAGGGGATTGTAGGAAGCAAGTGAGCTAGCGAGGGGCAGTAATGGTCTGCCTGCCCAGGAGTCCAAGGCGGGGGGGGGGGGGGGGGGAGATCTCTTCAGACTGGAGGGGGGTGGAACGGGAGGGGGAGGAGGACCCTCTGAAATAGCCGAGAATCTCACACCGGGAAGGAGAGAAGGACACGCAGCGGCTGCTGTAGACGGGAGGATTTGTAGGGTGGATTGCACAACCTAGAATGCATCAGCCGTCAGCAAGGGTCTAAAGGACATTCTAGGTGGGAAAAGCCTGGGGACTTGCTAGGGTACATAGGGACATCAAGGGCAAACAAGTGACAGAGCAGAGGGGAAACAGTACTGGCGCAACTCACAGGTAAGTCGGGGATGGAAGACTGTATAGGAGTAGAGAGGGGGGTGCTGAGGTTCTGAAGTTAGAGGTGGCAACCCGGATGGAGCTGGCATGGCACTGGGCCAGACACTTCACACACAGCGGGCTGCTCAATTTTATCACCACCTTGAAAGGTAGGTAGAGACACGGGAAGGGACTCCGAGCGTGGGGGATGGGACTACCCAGGGGAGGATGGCTGCAGTGGGGGGTACGGGGAGAGGAAGAGGCTGGTCATCAAGAAACAGGTCTCAGGATTAGAAGCAGCTAAAAAGCATTACTCTTTTCCTATGCAGTAAACACTACGCCAAGCATTTTTGCAAAAAAACATTATCTATTAAATGATAGGATCTAAGGTCAGTCACCCAAGAAACAGGCACAGAAAGGACTTGGGCCTTTGTTCCTATATTTGAGCAGGGTGGATTTGCTTCGGAAAAGTAAACCAGATGACCCAGAGGGAAAAACACAAGAAAGTCCTGAGTGGGATATTACAAGCCAGAGTGAGACTCGGGTGGGGGGAGAAAGCGTGCGTTTCCTGGAACAGGTGTGAGAGCGGACAGCTTCGGGGTTCTGCAGAAGTGATTCAAGGGGAGACTGCGGGTACGTGAGGGAAGCGATCCAGACTTGGGGAGAGGGTCTGAAGAGATGGGGAATAAAAAGAAAGGTTGGCCTCGAGTCTGAAGCCAAGGAAAGCAAGCCGTGTTACAAACGGGGCTCCGGAGGAGACGACGCGGGGGTGGGGGGGGGGGGGGACGATGGGTGGGGCCTCCGGGCAGCATCTAGCGAGGCTGGGGTGGGGAAGGGGGGAGAGAGGCGGCGCGGAAGACGGGAGGGGGTGTTGCTGAAGCGCGAAAGGGTCGGGTTTCGGGCGGGAGGTATGGGGGAGGGTATGGGGCACAGAGACGAAGGGCTCTAGGGAGGGAGCCGAGGGGCGGGGTCGGACCTGGGCACTCGAGGAGGGGTTTGGTACGTGTGGAGCTGCGGGCGGGGGAAGAGGGGACTTGGATCGCGACGTTCCGGGCTGGCAAGACGTGGGCCTTGGAGCTGGGCCGCCGCGAGGGAAGCGCGGAGGCAGCGGGCGGCGGGGCGGGGAGGGGGGGGTAGTGGGTAAAAGCGGGGGCGGGGAAGGTCGAGCCCCGGAGCTCGGGGCTGGGGGAGGAAAAACCCCGGCTCACCGCTTGATCCGAAGTAGACACTGCGGCGCGGTTCGCTCGCCGTCCCAGTCGGAGCTGAGTGTGGGGTCCCAGTGGCTAAGCAGCGCGGCCCCGTGGGCAGCGGCCGAGGGCGGGAGCCCGGGCAGCGGAGCCAGGCCGCTCCCCGGCCCCCCGGCCCCGCCCGCCGCCGCCGCCGCCGCCCACACATCCGGCAGGAAAGGCGGCCCGAACCCGCTGCCGCTAACGCCAACAACACCGGCGACGCCGCTCGCCCCGGGGCCTGCCGCCCCGGCGCCCGCCGTCGCCGTCGCCGCCTCCTCAGTTGGACTCTCCGCCATCGCTGCTTCGCTTCCGGGACTGCTCGGCAGCACGTCCGCCGACCAGAGCGGCCGCTGCTCCCTCCCGCTCCCGCACCACCGAGAGCCGGGCCAGAGTGTCCCCACCCTCCGCTTCCACAGCCCGGGCGGCGCTGGCTCCGCCCACCCCCGCCCGACCAGCGAGAGGCGTTCTGCAAGAGCGTCCACCCACGGTCCTCCAGGGCGAGAGGGGGTGGGAGCGAGCCGGCTCCGCCAGGGCTACGGGCCTGCGTCGGTCCCCCGCTTTGTGGGAGGAGGATCTGAGGCGTGCCGGGACGTCGAGGTGCGGCCGAGAGCCCAGTGCCGTGGAATATTTTATTTTCAAGTGTGATAAGAGGAAGAAGGAAGGATCCTCTCCCCACCCTTAGCGGGAGCGACCCTCGGTTGTGTCCGTGGGATAGAATTGGGGATCCAGCTTCCTTGGGGGAGCTTCGAGTAGATGAGCCGACTTGCTGAGGGCTCTTTTACTGTCTGGAAACCTCTAATTTATCCTTGCTCCCCGCACCTTCACCCACGGAGGGCAGGCTGCCATTGCCCCCGGCGTGCAACAGGACCAAGAGGAAGGAATCCGAGCCTGCGAGTGAAAAACTCCCGCATTTGAGTGTATCCAATATACATTTATGGAGGGGCTACTAAATGCCAGGCACTGTTGCTAGGCGTTGCCATAGGAATAACGAAACAGACCTAGAGAAGCTTGGTAAAAGGAAGAAAAATCAGGCCTCCTGACTCCAGGCTCGTGTCTGGTTTTTTTTTTTTTTTTTTTTTCTTCCCACAAGTCCTTGAATACACAGGAATCCAGGGACTGTTGAGTTTCAATTCTGGGAGGCTTCCTCAAGACCCCTGAGACATGTAAGGTGAAAGACCATACTATGGGCTAAGAAAAACAGAAGCCTTCTAAAAAAAGCTTTCCCTTGTCTCCCTGGCAAGAACACAGGCTCATAGTCTTATCGGGACACCCTTGGCCAGATGTGTTTCAGAATTTAGAGTAACGCTCCCAGGAAGGTCTGGAGCAGCACCCAGTAACAACATTGGTATTTCGACAGCAAAGTGTATGAATATTCATACAAGCCAGACAACTAGCCGCACTCTATTATATTTAGCCGCCCGGCTTGTTTTTTAGAAGAGAAGTCCAGTTTTCACTGTGTCGTGAATTTTCCAGTAAGGGACCATGGACTTGCATGATAATGGGGAACATTTATTGAGGCTCGACGTTTGTTTCTTTAGCTGACATTTATTGAGTGCTTAATATGTGCCAAGTACTTTGTATACCTTGTCTTATTTATTCCTTTCAACGACTCTATGAAGTACTATTATTAGTCCCTTCTGATAGATGGAAAAACAGAGGCTTACAGAGGTTCTGTCACTTCACACAAGTCACGCTGAGAGCAAGCAACAGATTTGGGGCTGTAAGCCAAATCTGTCTGACTCCAGAGAAAAAGTTTTTTTGTTTTGGTTTTTTTTTTTTTTAATGTATTTATTTTGAGAGAGAGAGAGAGAGAGAGAGAGAGAGAGTGTGTGTGTGCGCGCGCGCGTGTGAGAGTGGGGGAGGGCCAGAGAGAGAATCCCAAGCAGGCTCTACCCGAGTGGAGCCCCGGGCAAGGCTTGAACCCATGAACCGCGAGATCGTGATGTGAGCTGAAATCAAGAGTCACCCAACTGAGCCCCCCAGCTGCCCCTCCAGAGAAAAAGTTCTAACCACTGTGTGCATCTATTGCCTATTCGGATTATGTTTTATTCATGTTTGGAGGATTCTGGAATTTTGTTTGGGTATTGTTTAGTTAGGAAGATGGTCAAAAGTCGACTCGCTGATAATCTCACACCAAGAAAAACAATACTCCATTACTCCACGGCTCCAGACTGCAGAGGCCTGAAGCTGGCCCACAGGGTGAGAGGGTTCCTCGGTGTGGTCCCCTCCTTACTACTGGACTGTTGTTTTCAATGGACACAAAACATTTACCTTAGATCCAGAGGAAAGAGACCCCAGCTCTTCATCTGTACCTCTCTGCAAATATCCTCTTTTGAGTCTATTTCTGCATCCAGAGGATGGTGAGGATTCCTACCTCTCAGAGCTTTTCTGAGGATGATGTGTGACAATCCCAGAAATGTTTTGTAGAGTGGCAAGCACCGTCCAAATAATTAGCCTCCCATTTGCCCATGTACCGTCTCTCCTCCAGGCCTTTGCTCATATTTTTTCTTTTTTTAAAAATTTTTTAATGTTTATTTATTTTGAGAGACAGAGAGACAGAGCTTGAGAAGGGAAGGGCCAGAGAGAGAGGGAGACCCAGAATCCGAAGCAGGCTCCGGGCTCCAAGCTGTCAGCGGCACAGCCCGATATGGGGCTCGAACTCACGAACCGCGAGATCGTGACCTGAGCCGAAGCCGGACGCTTCACCGACTGAGCCACCCAGGCGCCCCTTTGCTCATATTTTCTCTATCTGGAATACTCTTCCCCTCTATTCTACCAGGGGAAATCCTAGTTTTTGAAACTCTGAGCCTCTGTTCCTCATCAGTCATATTGGTAACATGACAGTAGCTATAATAAAGCAGAGATGATGTGATGATGTGAGAATGAATGTGCACCATACCTGGCCGAAGTGAATGTTCAATAATTATTAACTCTTATTCTTACTCATCTTCGAGGCAGGTTGGAATACTACGTTCTCTGCCAAACCTTACCACCTCCAGGCGTATTATTATTACTATTAACTAGTCATTTACAATTACTCCATCCTCAGGAGTAATTCATGCCTTTATTATAGCACCTACTTTTTACTTTAGTGGTTTGGTTACTCATCTGTCTAGCTACTGCATATGACATAATCGAGGGCAGAAAACATGGGGCACCCATCCTGTATCTCTAGGAACTGACATTCAGTGACTGCTGCAGACTTGGGGATAGAGAGGAAATGAGGCCACGGTAGCCAGTTGGCCTCCCCCACCGGCCATGAATGATCTCTAGAATTCTCCCTCCTTCCGCCGCCCCCCCTCCATTTTCTTTCCAAGGGGCTGGGCCAAGCTTGCACAATGAATCTTCAAGTCAAGGCCTGACCAGGCTGTAGAGCATGGCAGCTGCTTAAAGGACCAGCTCACCACTTACCAGGGGAACTCCAGGAAGCCTCTAAGCTGGGGACGAGAAGGGCCAGGAAGAGGCGAGCAGAATGTTTCAAGCTGGCATTACTTCGTCCAGTGTTGACCGGCTTGTAAGAAAACACCTGGCGGCTTTTCTGGCAACGTGGCCAGAGGGCAGGAGTGTGCCTTCTGAACCCTCTCCCATGTCCTCTGGGGACAGATGACCAACTAAGCGATCTTCCCACCTGAATTTGGATCCAAGCACTGGAGAGTGCCCTGCACTGAGCCATCTCTTAGTGCGACAAAAGTTGGTAGCACCTTGCTCATGACCTCAAGGCAAGTGTCCTCCCCCAAGGACAGAGGCCAGCGAGTGTCCTAGAGTTCAGGTCACTCCACCCTGTCTAAAAAAGCTAAATCACGAAGATCCTTCTCCTCCCTTCCCCAAAGTCCTGTGCCCCTCCGGAGCAGTCCTTTCCCTACAGGGCCCCCGGCCTTTGGTCTTGGGCTCGATGCCAGGGATAGATTAAGAGCTCCCATCCAGGTCATAAACCCTGGACTAAAAGGAAAACTCAGAACTTGGACTGGCGGTTTGAGGCTTCTGAGTAATAATAGCTATATTAAATTGTTTTTTGTATGTGTTTACTTGTATTAGCCCACGTGGTTGTCCCAACCACCATGAATTGTCCTCATCCCCATTTTAGAGATGAGGAAACTGAGTCTCAGGGGAGTGAACCACCCAGTTAGGAAGTGGCAGGGATGGCGTTTGCACTCCCCTCTGAGTCCCAAATCCATGCTGAACTCTTAAGGTAGTGGTCACTACCTCTCTTGAGAATATAATGAATATAATGAACATAATGGGTCCTCTCTCAATACACCTCTGTGTCTACTTACCAATATTTTGCACTAAGCAAAATGGTTCCGCCCACGGACCATAGACTAAAGAATCTCATTGGTAATGGACTGACTAGCCTTGCTACAGGCGGGGGAGCATTCTCCCCTGATTCTCTAGGGTTCCACGGGTCCACCAACTACCTTCTCAACTTGGCTGATTTAGACTCGTTAAGTCCAGCGATTCCAAGGCTGTTTGGAGCCGGTGACCAAGGTAAATTCCCGCCAGCCCCTTGGCAAAAACTATCTTCCCTGGAGGCCACGCCTTGATTACCATTAGAGGGTAGCGACCTGGGAAGGATGCCAGCCTGACATCCCTAAGGGTTACTCAGTTCCGTTTTCATAACATTACCAGTTAATCCATTGCTCCCTTGGGGACACCTCGGCGGCCAGTTCGACCTTAGTTCCATTCCTTGTCTTTTGCCTGGAGGTTCCTGGGCTCCGCTTCAGGGTCTGTCACTGGCTTGCTGTGGACAACCTTGAGAGAGTTACTTAAGGTAAAGAGGCTAAGAGGACCAAAGCAGGACAACCCACCACAACAATGAATCGTCTGGCCCCAGACGTGCCAAGGTTGAGAAACCCTGTGGCAGCCGACCATCGCTTGTTGAATGAATCTTAGAGGGGCCTGGACTGGAATCCATGGCCTGCTGTGTGTGATACGGAGCACGTCGGTGCACTTCTGTGAAGCTTAGAGGAATCGGCACAGTGCTAAGAGCCTGGGTCCTGGAATTTGAATTCCGGCTTCACTGATCAGCTGCGTGACTTTCACAGGTCCCCACACCTGCCTTTCTTTTTCCTTACCCACCAAATGACTTATTTCGTAGGGATGTTGGAAGCCATTCACAGAAAGTGCTTAGCACTATGCCAGACATACAGGTCCTCAAACGTTAGCTGATGTTATTACAACACTAGCTTCCTTGCTTTTCCTCGTCTATAGCACGCGGCTTTCATACCCAGGTATTCAACGTGCAGTACCGTTTACTGTTCACGGTCCTGCAATACTGTTCATGGTTTAAGGACTCTCTTCAGGCCCCAAACTCCTTAAGGGCAGGACCTTAGATTTCCTTGCCTTCCCCGGGACAACTAGCAGGGTGTTTATTTACCACTTGAGGATTGTTCTCTGCATATCAATTCAATCCATTCTTAATTTTTTTTTTTTAACGTTTATTTATTTTTGAGACAGAGAGAGACAGAGCATGAACAGGGGAGGGGCAGAGAGAGAGGGAGACACAGAATCCGAAACAGGCTCCAGGCTCTGAGCTGTCAGCACAGAGCCCGACGCGGGGCTCGAACTCACGGACCGCGAGATCGTGACCTGAGCCGAAGTCGGCCACTTAACCGACTGAGCCACCCAGGCGCCGCACAATTCAATCCATTCTTATTAAACTCAGTTTTTGGTCTTTAACCCTCTTTGCTAGCTGCCCTTCAGCTAAGAAGGTGTTCTTGACGTTAATTAGGGATATTCTTGGTTTCACTGTCTCCCCCAAGTTGTGAGTTAAGTTGAGGGATAGGGTTTTCACAAGCGGACCCCACTTTTACTCCTTTAGAAGCCATCCAATTGGAGACAAAGCGTGGTACATTTTGCTCGGGCTGTAGCTAATGGAAGCAGCAGCTATGGACTTACCAGCTGGGCCGTCAGCCCCGCGTTAGCCAAGCTGGGGAAGCCTGCTGGGCACAGGCTGAGATAAAGATGGGCACAAGGCTCTCTAACCAATTCGTTAGTTGGTTCAACCAAAAACCAACCAACCAACCAAAAAAAAAAAAAAAAAAAAAAAAAACCCAACAAAACCAAACAACAAACAAAAAAAAAAACCTCACCCTTCTTACCCCTCCCAAGGCTAAGATCGTAAATTCTCCAAGAAAAGGGACTGTACCTCCCAGAACGTTCAGACACTCAAAGGAAGGCTAATTGAGAATGAAAATGAAACGTACAAGTGGGGCTAAACGCAGCCAGGAGGCCCCCCTCCATTTCTTTCCAACGGGCCTCTGTAACTTCTTTGGGACGGTTTCCCTGTCCGTGCCACCTTCATCGTGTGACCATAGTGAAAACAGACGGGACAACACAGGCAGTTAAAGGGTTAAAGGCCTGAGGTGGGCTCCCCAGTTCTTCCACTGACCAGCTCTGTCACACTGGACGCGCGTTACGCTGCGCTTCCCTAAGCCTCGGTCCCCTCGTGTGCCCAACAGGTATAACCACTGTACCTAGAATTCTAGCGTGGCTGACACACACGTAAAACACTCGGATGAGACCTTGGTGCAAATTAGGCTCCTCGAAAGGGTGACCTGTTGTTGTATTAAATTTGAAGGGAAAAACAAGCACCAATCACTCAGGCAAGTCCGTGCTCCCTCCGGGGAGCGAAGGGAACCCTCCATGTTCTTACATCACTGCAGTGCTATTTCTCAGCCCTGGGGAGTTCCAAACCACCAACTGGTGACCCGCTCCTGCTCCCCTGTCCCTCCTTTCCACCAAGCCCCTCCCCCCCCCCGCCCCCCAGGGGCAAAGGAGAGAGGCGCAGGCATATGGGTTTACAGAAACGTTGTGTTTAATGGTAAAGCTTAGCACACTCCAGCACCAGGCACGGCCTGAAGTCCAAGCAGCAGGGACGGGTGGGCGACCCTCGTGGAACCTCACATGGCGAAGAGGATGAGGAAGGCGACCATCAAACAGAAGAGCCCCATGGCCTCAGACAGGGCAAAGCCCAGAATGGCATAGGAGAAGAGTTGCTGCTTGAGAGACGGGTTCCTGCCAGGGACAAGAGATCGATGCCAGCCAAGGGGAGAGGAAGAGGGGAGGGAGAGAGGACACGCGTCAGTTAGGTGACTGGGGGCTGCTGAAACTGGGAAAGGGCCTAGCCTGTCTATATCCTGGGGATCTGGACAGGGAAGCAGCGTGCCAACAAGGTTAAGTTTAAATGACTCAGGCTGGAAATGTATTTAAATTCTGATTCGGAGATCCCTGGAGAGAACAGGAGGTCGATGAAATCCCCCCCCCAAGCTAGTGGGAGCTCCCGCTGAGGCCTCCCCCAGACAGGGTGGCATTTATGTTAGGAGATGCTCTAGGCCACCCCCCATCTTACCTGGCATAGCCAATGATCAGGCTGCCAAACACTGTTCCGATGCCAGCCCCTGAGCCAGCCACACCAACTGTGGCAGCCCCGGCGCCAATAAACTTGGCTGCTGTGTCAATGTCCCGGGAGACGACACTGGTCTGGAACTCCCGCCGGGCCACCTGGAGCGGGGAGCTGCGGTAGGACGGCTAGAGGGGCAAGTCGGGAAGGAGAGGTAGTGAGGCCTAAGGACAGGTGGCTGACTCCATCCCGACCCGACCTACCGGGGCCCCGAAACCGTTGGCAAACTGCCTGGCAGGTAGGTTGCAGGGCATGCTGGGAATTAGTCTCGGGGCCCATTTTCAGACCAGGGGCCAGGGAGACCTCACTTTTGCAAACTTCTCACCTCCGGTGCTCTCACCTTGGGGCACTTAGAACTGTTAAGGCACCATGGGCTGTCTGTCCTCCCCCTTTGGCCTGCAGTCCACTATCTTGAAGAACCCCTCTCTGGAGAAATTAATTATTTCCCAAGATTTTATTTTATTTATTTTTTTTAATGTTTATTTATTTTTGAGAGAGAGAGAGACACAGCATGAGCAGGGAAGGGGCAGAGAGAGAGGGAGACACAGAATGTGAAGCAGGCTCCAGGCTCTGAGCTATCAGCACAGAGCCCAACGCGGGGCTCGAGCTCACAAACTGTGAGATCATGACCTGAGCCGAAGTCGGATGCTTAACCGACTGCGCCACCCAGGCGCCCCCCAAGATTTTATTTTTAAGTAATCTCTACACCCGTGGTAGGGACGTTGTCAAACGTACAACCCTGTGATAAAGAGTCACATGCTCCACCGTCTGAGCCAGCCAGGTGCCCCTGGGCAAATTTATAAGAGGGCCCATATTCCTTTACCTGTTTAGATGGGATCTCTGACCTACTCAAGAAGGATGCAGACACAGGCCGGATGAGATCCCTGGTACAACAGCGGATCTGTAAAGTGAAAGACACATGCTCCAGATCAAGCAAGGGGTACAGAAAAACCCACACGCCGAACTTCTGTCAAAAACAACTACAAGTACCGACAGGAAAGAAGCCCAATATATTTCAAGGTCAATTAATGTATTCCTGTTCCTACCGGATAGGCCTGCACCAGAGACCGCTGCCCTGAGACCCAGGTGTAGTTGGCGGTGGCAACTTTCCCATTTAAAAGCAGGTACCAAAGTTCACTTCCATGGGCACAGTCCTTGTCGGTATGTCAGAAGGGAACAAGAACCCACACTAACATCAAACCGGGTAGGAGGGTTTGGAGCCAGATCACCAATGAATCAGAAGGGGGAAATCTTATTTTGTTGAAGTGTACTCACTGTTACACTCCCTGAATGGACTGGGCCAGTAAGCCTGGTGAGGCTCCTGAAACAACAACCATCTAAGCAGAGCCCTCTGTAACGTGGCTTTCTTGAAATATTTCAGTGGAAGGCAGTGGTTCTCAAACATGGCTGAACATGAGAATCACCTGGGGAGTTCTAAAAAATACAGATGCGTGGATTCCACCACCATAGGGTGTAGCCTGGCCATCAGGATTTTTTTAAAGCTCCCCAGATGATTCCAACACGCAGCCGAGGTTGAGAATGACCGCCTCCGTGGGCTATCCGGCTATGGCCAAGCCAGAATGGGGGTAAAGGTCATATCCAGACTCCGATCACATTCCAAAGCCAAGAAAGCTTGGCGTACACGTCTCAATAAACAGGGGTTAACTGCATCACTACGGCCTCCCCAGAGAGCCAACATCATCAGGATGTCAAGCTCCTCTCAGTTCATTCATTAAACATCGATGGCTCCCACATCGGGCACTACAGATCACACCGGAGCCGCAGCTTACCAGAGCAGAAGGAATGAGTAGTGCCCCGGTGGTCTGCATTTTCTCACTCTGCAGAGGAAAAAAAGATTCATTGACAACCTAGTCGTTTGCTTATAGTGGCGCCCTTCGGTCGTCTCCTACACCCCGCCCGTCCTCCCTGGACCACGTTGTTCCTTGCACCGTGCCCCAGATGAGGAGGGCATTACAGGTCAGAGGATAGCGCGAAAGGATCTGCAAAGGAAGGTCACGGAGATCTTCGGTAGAGGAAAAAGGCCCGAACCCCAGGAAGGAAATGTTGCTAAAGAGGATGGTCTCCCGGGAAGACTTTTGGAGGCAGCTACTGGGTAGGTGCCGTGCAGAGTCTTGCCCATTTTACACAGCTGTCCTCGGCCCGCCTTAGTGGGGACAGTTAATCACTCATTACCGTTGGGAATTAACATTAATAGTTAAGGATATAGACGCCCATCGCTTCTCCCGGCCGTGGGGGCAAACGCCCTTTCGCACAGCCCAGCCCACACCCCTGCCAATCGCTGGCTTCCGGCCCCAAGTCACCTGCACTCCCACTGCCCCGCTGCCCCTGCTCGGACCACAGCGCTTGCCCCGCTCAAGGTGACTGACTCACCTCCCAGCTTTAGCTCTAGGTCTCAGCGTCCAGCTCCCCCACCCACGTGTCCCGAGGTCCCACCACTCTCATTGGCCGCAATCCCCCCGCATCCCTATTGGCTAGCGTCCTCAAGTCCTCCTTTCTTATTGGCTTTCCGCAGCTTCTTCCTCTCTCTCCACAGGAGCTTCGTGGCAGTTCCCGCCTCCATGCGGGTGAAGGCGGGGTTTTCCTCCGAGATCTGGCTTCCGATTGGTCGATCCCCGAAATGCTCAACCATAGAGTCGGCGGGGCTCAGAGGTTCCATAACCTCCCTCACAAAATGGCGGCCAAGGTGGAAGCTGCAGAAAAAGGCGTGGGAGAGATGACCGGGCGTCTTACGCAGTTAGACACATGACCTTGGACCTGAGCCTTCATTCGGGCGCTTGGGCCTTGAGGCGCATTGTATGTCGGGATTTGTAGTTCAGTCTGAGGCCCCAAGGACGGCTGAGATCCCGCGAGACGTTCCTCCAGAAGCCGGGAGAGCCAACGCCTTTGCAGCAATTCGCGCCCTCGTGATTTGTGGAAGCCTTGCTTCCACCTTGGAGAAAAAAGGCGCCCGCTGGTCTATAAAGTTCGCTAGTGGGCGATCGGGGTTTTGTGGTCTTTGGCCGGAGTTCAGCAGTTCTGGACTACCAGCCAGATTTTTTTTTTTTTTTGTATTTTTTTGTATTGTGAAAAGCAAATTCGAAGGATGAAACACTTAATACCCCTGTAGAAAAACGAGCAAAGAACAGGCACAGGCAATCCGCTAAAGAAGAAATACACATTGAAGGAAAGAATTTTTAATTCCGCTAATCATATAGTAGGTGAAGCACACCGTTTGACATCTATCAAAAGAGCAGAATTCTTTTTATTAATGGGAGCCAAGCCCTGTCCTATACTGTTGCCGGTGAAAGTATATGAGTTAGGAAACCTTTACAGAAAATGTGGATAGGAAGAAAATAAAATATTAATGGTTAATTCTGGATTGTGAAGAAAATAAAATGGTTAATTTTATTAATGGTTAATTCTGGATTGTGTAGTAAGGTTGATTTATATTTTTATGAGTATATTACATTTATAATAGAAAAATATTAAAAATTATACTCACCTGGAGAGTTGGAACTCTGGACTCTTGAGACTTAAAACAGCTTGCCAACATAGTATAATGGAAAGAGTGTGGATGACACAGACTTGAGTTCCTATGGTGGCTTCACCATGTAACTTGATTTGCATATCTCTGAGATTACCAACTCTCTCTTGGCTTTAGTGTTATAAACTACCATTGATAGAAGCCTCACCATATGGCAAGCATTGTGTCAGGTTCCTTCAACTGTTACGTGATTTAATCCTTAGGACAACCCTTTAAGTAGGTATTATGACCCCCATTTTACAGATTACCTCATTTCACAGAACGGCTTTCTTCAGTTTGACGTATTTGGTTAGGAGGTAAAGTCAGTATTTGAACCCAAGTCTGCCTGGGTCCAAACCAGAAGCTCTTAACCTAATGGTTAAGGGAGTTCTCGGGCCACGTAAAACCGAGGAACATGTTAAAACAGGGTTCATACTATTTGCCTTACAGAAATATGAACTCAAATAAATACGAGGCATAGGTCACTGGGTGGTGAATGTACTCTTTCTGTTCCAACTCTAAAATAAATTATATTTTCATGTGGATTATCTCTTTGTCTGCATGTTTGTTTGTTTTTCACAAACAGATTTATCATAAAGCTCTACTCCGACGTACTCAAAGTTATTAAGTTTATCCTGTGACCTGCTGGAAATCAGGCAGTTCAATGTCATGTTTAGAATGTGAATTTGGGGGTCAAACTAGCAGGTTTCGAATCCTGACATCATCACTATTGCTGTGTGATCTCTTTAAGACTCAGTCTTTATCTGTAAAAGGGAGATATGCCTTTTTCAACAAGATTGTTTATTTTATTTTTATGGTATCTATCTATTTATTTATTTATTTTTGAGAGAGAGCTCGTGTGTGCACATAGCAGGGGAGGGGCATTCTCTCTCTACAAAACTATACAGGACCTTTTTTTTTTTTTTTTAATGTTTATTTTTGAGAGAAAGAGAACGTGAGCAGGGGAGGGACAGAGGGAGAGGGAGATAGTGAATCCAAAGCAGGCTCCGGGCTCTCTCAGCACAGAGCCTGACTCAGGGCTCAAACCCACAAGCTGTGAGATTGTGACCTGAGCTGAAGCTGGACGCTTAACCGACTGAGCCACCCAGCGGCCCTTAGAGAGAGAGAGAGAGAGAGAGAGAGTCTTAAGCAGACTCCATGCCCAGCTTGGAGCCAGACAGGGCTCGATCTCACAACTGAGATCATGACTTGAGCCAAAATCAAGAGTCAGGTGCTTGACTGACAGAGCCACCCAGGCGCCCCAAGATTTATTTTTAAGTAATCTCTGCACGCAGCACAGGGCTCGAACTCACAACCCTGAGATCAAGAGTCACATGCTCTGCCGACTGAGCCAGCCAGGCGCCCCTCAACAGGATTGTTATAAGGAGTAAATGAGATAGTCTATGTGGAGGTGGTCTTTTAATTATTGAAATAAAAAGTACTAGTAAACCAGGAGAGCATGTGTGAAAATGAAAGTTTGTTGGGAGCCGAAATCAAGAGTCAGGCGCTTAGCCGACTGAGCCAGCCAGGCGCCCCTGGAAATAAAATTTTAAGCCTCATTTCCAATGTAAAACTTGGTAGAAATGTAATCAAAGCTGGAGATGACAAGCTTTAATTAGTCACGTAATGAGAAATTATTAGGATGGGAAAACATGTCATAAGGAAACAAGATAACTCTGCTAGATAAATTTATTAGATAAATGAGAGGTTGGCAATTGTTTCCTGATCGGCATTAAATTTCAGTTTATACTTCATGTTATACTTGCCTAAAGTCTTAGTGGTTTATACTTGTGTATCTTATTATAATTGAGTTTTTAACTCTGTTTGCTAAGGGCAAATAGCATTCCTATGATATTGAAAGGCTTCCTTTAATAGACCCGAGGGTCGGTTTCAAACCTTAAGACTGTGAATGGATGCTATCGACCATGGCTACTGTTTATTCCTTTTTTTTTTTTTTAATTTTTTTTTAACGTTTATTTATTTTTGAGACAGAGAGAGGCAGAGCATGAACGGGGGAGGGTCAGAGAGAGGGGGAGACACAGAATCGGAAGCAGCCTCCAGGCTCTGAGCCATCAGCACAGAGCCTGACGTGGGGCTTGAACTCATGGACTGTGAGATCGCGACCTGAGCCGAAGTCGGCCGCTCAACCGACTGAGCCACCCAGGCGCCCCTGGCTACTGTTTATTCTAATGCAAAAAACTGATTTTTTTTTTAACAGGTCCAGCAATACACGGTTAGAAAAGAGACATTTTTAAAAAACACCAAAAAAAAAAAAAAAAGTTGCTGGGAAACCTCAAATCCGGACCTGGCATTTTGGGGTTAGACTAGCTGTCTTGAAGGAGGCCAAAAAACTGTGGGAACCCTGAGAGGATTGCTGCGTAGACAGACATGCTGTTGATATAGTGGCAAAGAGCAAACTTGTGGATAACAAGCCAGGAGATCTCTCTTTCCAAAGGCATTTCTGAGTCTTCAAACACACCTTCTCTCAAAATCTTCCCTCTTCCCCCTCAAGCCCAGTTCCTCCCTCGTTAGGAATTCAATTTTTCAGCCCGGACGAATACCAGCTTCCGCCCTAGACAAGCACGAAACCAGCAGGAAAATAAGTACGCAAACAGGCAATTAAGATCAAGAGCGTCTTAATGGGCATCACAAGGAAACTACCCACAAAATCCAAAGAAGGGAGAGACTAACTTCATCTGGCCAGAACCAAGGAAGGTCTTGGTTGAAGAAAAGAAAAAAAAAAAAAAAAAAAATTTCTGGGCTGAGTTCTGAGGATAAATACAAGTTAGCTAGATATGTCAGGGGAGAGGGTGAGAATGTACGAGGTTATTCCAGGCAGAGTGAACAACACGTAGAAAAACACGGGGAGAGTTGGGGCAGCCGGTCTGAGACCAGTCAGCCACGGCCAGGACATAGTGCAAACACGCCTGCGACATTTCCACTTCTGGCACCGTGGCTGGATGAAATATTCTGAAAATCCACCTGCCACACCTATAGATGTTACCTAAGGATGAAATAGAACAAATATATTTTTAACGTGCATGGCCTTGCTTTTGACAGCTAAAGTAAAATGCGTTCTCTATCATATCAAATTACCAATTCTCCACAGTCCGAAAAAAAAAACAAAAAACCCACCTCCTCTCCCAAATGACCCTGCTGGTGATGATATATTCTGTGACGGCAATAGGAACAAATATAAAAGGAGGGGTTTTTTGGGGGGAGGGGGAAGGATGACTCATGGTGATAAATGCTAGCTTTTAAATGCATAGCTGGGCTCACAAGAAAGTAAGGAAAGTCTGTAGGGACCCAAAACAAAGCAGGAACATAAAACCATAGCAGTAAACATGTAATGTTAAAGTGAAGCAGCCATGGCTGGGGATATGGTGCAGTAGAGGAAGGGGTGTCAGTCGCAGGAATTAAGTGGCTTGAGTTTGAATCCTCCAAGGGGACAGAAGAGTTTGGTGCCTGCATGAGAAAGGGGGTTGGAATTGAAATTTCCAAATAAAGCTAAGACCCTCAAAAGGCTACACCCTTTGAAGGGTGGACTTAAAACACACACACACACACACACACACACACACACACACACACATCCCCAGGGAGGTAACAAGGAAGATTTTCTACCTGCTTCTGGCTCTGGGTGAAAACACACACACACACACACACACACACACACACACGGGCACCTGGATGGCTCGGTCAGTTAAGCGTCTGATTTCAGCTCAGGTCATGATCTCACAGCTTGTGAGTTCGAGCCCTGCGTTGGGCTCTGTGCTGACTGCTCAGAGCCTGGAGCCTGCTTCAGGTACTGTGTCCCTCTCTCTCGGCCTCTCCCCCACTCAGGCTGTCCCTCTCTCTCTCTGTCTCAAAAATAAATAATCATTAAAAAAGAAAATAAAACACACAGAAAACTTTCCTGAGAATTTGTAACTACAAGATGATTTTTTATGTTGATTTTGAATTCAAGTCTATACCCTGTTGGGTGCCTGGCTGGCTCAGTGGATAGAGTGTGTGAATCTTTTTTTTAAGTTTATCTTGGGACAGAGACACACACACAAGAGGGGCAGAGAGAGAGGGAGGGAGAGAGAATCCCAAGCAGGCTCTGCATTGTCAGCACAGAGCCTGATGTGGGGCTCAAAATCATGAGCTGTGAGATTGACCTGAGCCGAAACCAAGAGCCAGTCAATGCTTAACTGACTGAGCCCCCCAGGAGCCCCGAGCATGTGACTCTTTTTTTTTTTTTTAATTTTTTTTTTAACGTTTATTTATTTTTGAGAGACAGAGAGAGACAGAGCATGAACGGGGGAGGGTCAGAGAGAGGGAGACACAGAATCTGAAACAGGCTCCAGGCTCTGAGCCATCAGCACAGAGCCCGACGCGGGGCTCGAACTCACAGACCGCGAGATCGTGACCTGAGCCGAAGTCGGCCGCTCAACCGACTGAGCCACCCAGGCACCCCCCGAGCATGTGACTCTTAATCTTGGGGTCGTGAGTTCAAGCCCCATGTTGGGTGTAGAGATTACATAAATAAATAAATAAATAAATAAATAAATGCAAGCACAATTAAAAAAAAATCAATACCCTATTGTCTAGGAATGTCCAAGATAAGGAATTGGCATTAAAAGTGGTTCTGGGGGTGCCTGGGTGGCTCAGCCAGTTGAATGCTGACTTTGGCTCAGGTCATGATCTCACGGTTAGTGAGTTCGAGTCCCGCATTGGGCTCACTGCTCTCAGTGCAGAGCCCGCTTTGGATCCTTTGTCTCCTTCTCTCTCTGCCCCTTCCTTGCTCAAGCATACGCGCACATGCTCTCTCTCTCTCTTTCTCTCTCAAAAATAAATAAAACATTAAAAAAAAAAAAAAGTAGTCTGGACCAGGGATGCCCTTGGGCTGAAACAGTGTAAAACTTCTCTGGACCCATGCAAGATTCCCACAATAACTGAAAAGTGATCTGCATAAAGAAATAATTCACAATGAGCAAGGATGAACAAACGTAGCAAACAGCAAGGATTTCGGATAACATAATTTTTCAGATGACAACTCAACTATAAAAGAGGCAGTAAGATACAGTGGTTTAAGGTATAGGTTCTAAAGTCACCCTGCCTAGATTAGACTCCAAGTGCTGTATTTACTATCTGGGTGACCTTGGGTAAGTTGATTAGCTTCTCTGTGCCTCCATTTCCTTATTCAGGGATGTTATGAAAAGAAATGAGTTAATAATATTGTATAATACAGTGCTTGGCATATAGTGTCACTGATGCCTTTGTTGTTATTTAAAATTAAGTATGTTTACATACTTTTAAATGCTTCTTAAAGTACTCAGAACATAAGGAATAATAATAACAAAGAGATCAATATGATATAAAAAAGAACTCACAGATTTGAAAAAGAAACAAATGGAACTTTAAAAACTACAGGGGTGCCTGGCTGGCTCAGCCAGTGGAGTGTGTGACTCTTGATCTTGGGTTTGTGAGTTTGAGCCCCACATCAGATACAGAGATTGCCTAAAACAAAATCTTAAAAAAAAAAAAAAAAGAAAAAAGAAAAATGCAGCAATTGAAATAAAAAAAAAATGGATAGGTTAAACAAGAGATTAATAACAGCCGAAGGAAAAATTAGCAAATTGGAAAATAGATCTGAGGAAAATTTTCGGAATGAAGCACAGAGAAATAAAAGAACAAAAATATGAAAAAGAGTTTAAGAAACATGAAGGGCCAAATGAGAGCTAACATTCATCTAATTAGAATATTAGAAGGAAAGAATAGAGAGAATGGGAAAGAGACAATATTTAAAAATATCGTGGCTGAGAAATTTTCAGGCTGATGAAATACATGAATCCTGTGGTTAAGGAATCTCAACAAATCCCAAATAGGATAAGAATAAAAAAAGAAAAATCCACACCTATTCTCATTTTAGTGAAACTACAGGCCACTCTACCAAGAGAAGATATTAAATCTTCGATTAAATCCTTACCACAGAGGGAGGAAGAAACTTATTTAGAATGGAAAATTTCACCGAGAAGGTAACATGTGAAAAAAGATTTGAAGGAGAAGAGTAAGATATAAGGATATCTGGGGGACAAGTGTTCCAAAGAACAAGTGCAACAGCCCTGTGGTTAAAGACTCCGTGCTTTCTAGCCTGAACAGCTGGGGTGATGGATTTGCCATCAAATGGGGTAAGTTTTGACTGTGATCAGAGCATTTGTTTTTTTGAAAGCAGGATTAGGATCTCCGTTTTACCCTATTAAGTTTGAGGTAATGATTCCAGTGAAGATGACGAGTAGGCTTTTGACTATATGAGTCTGGAATCCTGAAGGAGTCTGGGTTTGAAATATCGATCTGGGAGTCATCAGTAAATAGTTGGCATTTAACATCCTGAGACTGGATGAGATCATCAAAGAAAGAATGTATCACACCTGGAAGTATCATAGCGAAACTGTGAAAAGACCTAGACAAAGAGAGAATCTTGAAAACAGCAAGAGGAAAGAGGAAAGCAACTCATCATGGGTAAGGGTCCCCAATAAGATTCACAGCTGATTTCTCACCTAAAACTATTGAGGCCAGAAGACAGTGGGATGACATATTCAAAGCACTGAAAGAAAAGGACCGTCAGCCAAGAATTCTATATCTAGCAAAACTATCCTTCAACAACCATAGCAGAAATTGAGGCATTCCCAGATAAACAAAAATTGAGTCAATTGATTACTAGCAGAACTGCCCTACAAGCAATATTATAGGGAGTCCTTCTGAAATGGTAGGACACTAGACAGTAACCCAGATCCACAGGAAGAAATAGAGAGTTCTAGCAAATGTCAACACACTAGTAAATATAAAAGACAATATAAATATGTTTTTGTTTATAACTCTTTTCTATCTGATTTAAAAGGCAATTACATAAAGCAATAATTATAAAGCTGTGTTAGCGGGGTTTAGAATATCTAAAGATGTAATTCGTATAACAATAATAGTAAAAGGGAGAGTGGGGGAAATGAAGCTATATTTGAGTAAAGGTTTTGTATACAATCGAAATTAAGTTTGTATTAATATGAACTATATTGCTTTTTTTTAATTTTGTAAGAATGTTTATTTTTGAAAGAGTGTGAGAGAATGCAAGCAGGGGGAGGGGCAGAGAGAGAGGGGGGACAGAAGATCCAAAGCAGGCTCTGCTCATAGCAGAGCCCAACATGGGGCTTGAGCTCCGAACCACAAGACCATGACCTGAGCCAAAGTTGGACACTTAACCTACTGAGCCACCCAGGCGCCCCTGGAGTAGACTATTTTAAATTAAGCTGTTAATTGTAATCCCTAGGGCAGCCACTAAGTAATAACTCAAAAAATACAGTATAAGAAACAAGAGAATTAAATGATATACGAGAGGGGTGCCTGGGTGGCTCAGTTGGTTAAGTGTCTGACTCCTAGTTTCGGCTCAGGTCATAATCTCATGGTTTGTGAGTTTGAGCCCTAAATTGGGCTCTGCACTGGTGGCTAGGAGCCTGCTTGAGATTCTCTCTCTCTCTATCTCTCTCTCCCCCTCCCCTGCTCTCTCTCTCTCTCTCTCAAAATAAACGATAAACTTAAAAAATAAAATAAAATAAAATCACATACTAGAAATATCTACTTGACACAAAAGAAAAAAAATCACAAATACGTGGGAATTAAACACATGCTCCTAAATAACCAATGTATCAAAGAAGAAATCATGAGGGAAATTAAAAACTACTGTAAGATGAATGAAAATGAAAACATAATGTACCAAACTTTATAGGATGCAGCTTAAGGCTGTACTTATGGGTAACTTTATACCTGTAAACACCTATATTTAAAAAAGAGGCAAGGGGCGCCTGGGTGGCTCAGTCGGTTAGGCGTCTGACTTCGGCTCAGGTCACGATCTCGCGGTCTGTGAGTTCCAGCCCCGAGTCGGGCTCTGGACTGACGGCTCAGAGCCTGGAGCCTGCTTCCGATTCTGTGTCTCCCTCTCTCTCTGCCCCTCCCCCATTCATGCTCTGTCTCTCTCTGTCTCAAAAATAAATAAACATTAAAAAAAAAATTAAAAAAAAAAAAAGAGGCAAGATCTCCAATCAATAACCTGCTATTCCACCTTAAGAAACTAGAAAAGAGAAGAGAACTAAACCCAGAGCCCACAGAAGGAAGGAAATAATAAAGATAACATGAAAATAAATGAAATGGGAAATAGATGGTAAATAAAATCAACAAACCTAAAAATTGATTCTTTGACAGATTGATAATATAGAAATAAAATGGATTATAAGGAAATACTATGAACAGTTATATTCCAACAAATTGCAGGACTTAGATGACATGGGCAAATTCCTAGAAAGACACAAACTACTGAAACTGACTTAAGAAGAAATAGAAAATCTCAACAGATCTATAACAAGAGATTGAATCCATAATTTAAAAACTCCCCAAAAGAGCAGCTCAGGTCCAGATGGCTTCACCAGTGAATTCTACCAAACACTTAAAGAACTAATATTAATTCTCTATAAACTCTTTATGTATGTATGTATATTTATTAAAAAAATTTTTAATGTTTATTCATTTTTGAGAGACAGAGAGCAGCAGGGGTGGGGCAGAGAGAGAGGGAGACACAGAATTTCAAGCAGGCTCCAGGCTCTGAGCTGTCAGCACAGAGCCCAACATGGGGCTTGAACTCACAGAATGTGAGATCAGACCTGAGCCGAAGTCGGATGCTCAACTGGCTGAGCCACCCAGGCGCCCCTAATGTTTATTTATTTTTGAGAGAGAGAGAGAGAGAGAGAGAGAGAGAGAGAATGAGCGGAGTAGGGGCAGAGAGAGAGGGAGACAGAGGATCCACTCTGACAGCAGAGAAATGGATGTGGGGCTTGAATTCATGAACTGTGAGATAATGACTTGAGCCCAAATCAAGCGTTGGATGTTTAACCCACTGAGCCACCCGGGTGCCCACAAACTCCTTTTTTAAAGTAAGCTCTCTGCCCAACATGGGGCTCGAACTCATGACCCCAAGATCAAGAGTTACATGCTCTACAGACTGAGCCAGCCAGGGCGCCCTTCCTTTACAAACTCTTTAAAATATAGACGAGCTTAAGAAGCAGCACTTTTCAATCGTTCTATGAAACCTGTATTACCCTGATTCCAAAACCAGATAAAAAGATCACAAGAGAAGAAAACTACACACCAAATATCTTTTGGATGCAAGGGGCCTCAACAAAATACTAACAAACCATATCCAGCAACATTTAAGCAGGATTATATGCCGTAAGTGAATGGGTTTTACACTAGAAATGTAAGGTTGGTCTAAGGTACAAAACCAATTCATGTAGGGGCGCCTGGGTGGCTCAGTCAGTTAAATGTCCGACTTTGGCTCAGGTCATGATGTCACAGCTCGTGAGTTTGAGCCTCGCATCAGGCTCTGCGCTGACAGCTCGGAGCCTGAAGCCTGCTTCGGATTCTGTGTCTCCCTCTCTCTCTGCCCCTCCCTCACTCGTGGTCTCTTTCTCTCTCTCTCAAAAATAAATAAAACATTTTAAAAAACCCCAACGATGCGTATAGCATGTTAATAGAATAAAGATCAAAAACCCACAACCATCTCCATAAGTGCAGAAGAAGCATTGACAAAATGCAACATACTTCCACGATAAACACATTCAGTAAATTAGAAAAGAAGGGAATTTCATCAGCTTGATAAAGCCCATCTATGAAAAATTCACAGCCAACATCATACTTAATGGTGAAGGACTGGTGCTGTCCCCCCCAAGAACAGAAACAAGACAAAGATTTCTGCTTTCACCACTTCTATTCAATATTGTGGTTGGAGGGTGTAGCCAGGGAAATTAGGAATGAAAAAGACATAAAAGACATTCATATGAGGAAGGAAGAAGTGGGGCACCTGGGTGGCTCAGTAGGTTAAGCGTCCGACTTCAGCCCAGGTCATGGTCTCTCGGTTCACGGTTTCAAGCCCCACGTTGGGCTCTCTGAGGTTAGCACAGAGCCTGCTTCAGATCCTCTGTCTCCGTCTCTCTGCCCACCCCACCCCCTTCCCAGTCCCTCACACTCTCTTTCTGTGTCTCAAAAATAAATAAGCATTAAAACAAAACAAACAAACAAACAACAAAAAAAAGGTAAAAAGTAAAACTATCTCTATTTGCAGATGACTTATCTATCTATCTATCT
This sequence comes from Panthera leo, assembly GCF_018350215.1. Classification (NCBI taxonomy): domain Eukaryota; kingdom Metazoa; phylum Chordata; class Mammalia; order Carnivora; family Felidae; genus Panthera; species Panthera leo. The sequence goes on from NC_056692.1 coordinate 36,192,381, forward strand.
ATCTATCTATCTATCTATGTGATCTCTGCACCCAACATGGGGCTCAAACTCACGACCCTGAGATCAAGAGTCACACACTTTCTGGACTGAGCTGACCAGGCACCCTGACATGATCTTTTATTTTTATTTTTTATAAACTTTTTTTTCTGTGCTAAAAGGTGTTTTTTTTTGTTTGTTTGTTTTTGTTTTTTTTTAAAGCACGGGGGCAGGACCATGGGCAGAAAGAGCTGCCTATAAAATTTTTTTAAAGTTTTTATTTTATTTGACAGAGAGAGAGCAAATGGGGGGAGGGAGAGAGAGAGGGGGAGAGAGGATCTGAAGCAGTGTCCATGTTCAGTGCAGAGCCCAACACAGTCTCAATCCCATGACCCTGGGATCATGACCTGAGCTGAAATCAGGAGTTGGACACTCAGCCAACTGAGCCACCTAGGAGCCCCTGACATGGTCTTTTATATTCTTGAAGAATTCTCCTGAATCTACTGGAATAAGTTCAGCAAGGTGGCAGAACACAAGATAAATATACAAAAATTAATTGTATTTCCATACACTAGCAATGAACAATCTAAAAAATGAAATTAAGAAAACAATTGCATTTGTAATAGTATCCAAAAGAATAAAGTTACTGAGAATCAACTTAACAAATTAAGTATAAGACTTGTACACTGAAAAGTACAAAAGTTGTTGAAAGAAATTAGAAAGAAATTAAAGACTTACATAAGTGGGAAGGTATTCCAGGCTTCTGGGATTGGAAAACTTAATATTGTTAAGAGGACAACACTCCCAAGTTGATCTACAGATTCAGCGCAATCCCTATCCAAATCCCAGCTGACTTCTTTGCAGAAATTGAAGAGTTGATGCCAAAATTCGAATGCAAATGCAAGGCACCCACAACAGCAAAAACAATCTTGAAAAAGAAGAACAAAGGTGGAAGACTCATACCTCCTAATTTAAAAAGTTACTACAGGGGCGCCTGAGTGGCTCAGTCGGTTAAGTGGCCGACTTCGGCTCAGGTCATGATCTCACGGTCCGTGAGTTCGAGCCCCACGTCGGGCTCTGTGCTGCCAGCTCAGAGCCCGGAGCCTGTTTCAGATTCTGTGTCTCCCTCTCTCTGACCCTCCCCTGTTCATGCTCTGTCTCTCCCTGTCTCAAAAATAAATAAAATGTTAAAAAAAAAAAGTTACTACAAACTACAATACTCAGGACAGTATGGTACTAGCATAAGGATAGATGACAGATCAACGTAAAAGAAGTAAGAATCCAGAACTAAATCCTTACATTTACAGTCGATTCATTTTCAACAAGGGTTCGAAGACGACTCAACGGAGGAAAGAATACCAGTGTCAACAAACGGGTGCTGGGGAAACAGTATCCACATCCTAAAGGGTAAAGCTGGACCCCTACCTCACACCGGCTACAAAACTTAGTTCAAAATGCATAACAGATCTAAACGTAACAGCTAAAACTGCAATAATTCTGAGAATAAGAAAAATAAGTATAAATCTTCCTGACCTTAAAAAGTTAGATAAATTGGATGTAATTAACATTAAAACCTTTTGTGTTTCAAAGGATACCATCAAGACAGTGAGAGGACAACCCGGGGCGCCCAGCTGGCCCAGACAGTAGAGCATGTGGCTCTTGATCTCGGGGTGGTGAGTTCGAGCCGCATTGGGCATAGAGCTCACACACACACACAAATGATGGTGAGAGGACAACCCACAGAGTGCAAGAAAATGTTTGCAAGTCATATATGTTTAATAAGGGACTCATGTCAAAATATATGAACAACTCTTATAACTCAGTAATAAAAATGAAGCCAAATTAAACATAGGCAAAAGAAGAGCACCTGGGTGCCTCAGTCGGTTAAGCGTCCAACGCTCGATTTGGGCTCAGGCCATGATCTCACAGTTTGTGAGCTTGAGACCTGCATCAGGCTCTGTGCTGACAGGGCAGAGCCTGCTTGGGATTCTCTCTGTCTCTCTCTCTCTCTGTCCCCCCACCCCACCCCCATTCTCTCTCTCTCAAAATAAATAAATAAACATTGAAAAAAGAAACTATTTAAAAAAATAGGCAAAAGATCTGAAGAGACATCTTCCCTTCAAAAACATACACATGGGGGCTCCTGAGTGGCTCAGTCGGTTAAGCATCCGATTTCAGCTCAGGTCATGATCTCACAGTTTGTGAGTTCGAGCCCCGCGTCAGGCTCTGTGCTGACAGCTTGGAACCTGGAGCCTGCTTCGGATTCTGTGTCTCATTCTCTTTCTGCCCCTCCCCCACTTGTGTTCTGTCTCTCTCTGTCTTCAAAAATAAATAAAAAATGTAAAAAAAAAAAATAAAAAAAAAACATATGCATGGCCAATAAGCACATGAGAAGGTGCTCTCAGTCGTTAGCCATTAGGGAAATGCAAATCAAAACTACCATCAGGGGCGCCCGGATGGCTCAGTCAGTTGGGTGTCCGACGTTGCCTCAGGTCATGATCTCACCGCCCGTGGGTTCGAGCCCCATATTGGGTTCTGTGCTGACAGCTCAGAGCCTGGAGCCTGCTTCAGATTCTAGGTCTCCCTCTCTCTCTGCCCCTCGCCCACGCACGCTCTGTCTCTCAAAAAGAAAAAGAAACATTAAAAATGTTTTAAAAAAATAAAAAATTAAATTTAAAAATAAATCAGTAAACAAATAGCATGAATATTTGAAAAAATATATATATTCTCTTTGATCAAGGTTGAAAAAAGAATGAGTGTAGACTGAGAAATTCATGGAGGGAGCTTGAGCCACTCCAGTATCGAGAGTCCAGAGAAATGAGAACTTACAAAGACGAAGGATAAGGAATGGCTAGTGAAGTAGGATAATTAAAGCAAAGCATTGTCTTGAAAGTCAAACGAAGAAAGGGTTTCAAGGAGGGAGTGATCAAACTAGGTGAGTTCTAGACTTGACTTTTTTTTTTTTCATTTCAGTAGGCGTCACACCCAAGCACCGAGCCCGGTGCCGAGCTTGAACTCTGAGATCAAGACGTGCGCTGAGATCAAGAGTCGGATGCTTAACCCGCTAAACTACCCAGACACCCCTAGACTTGACTTCCTAGACTTGACTTCTGAATGGAGCAGCCTACAGGCCATTGGTGAATTTTGCAAGAGAAATTCAGTGGATCCCCGGGTGTGAAAGCTGACGGGGGGGTGGGTTTAAGAACATAGTGCTTTGTCACCGTTTCATCTGGCTGTTTAACTAAAACTTGCTTTGAAAATTGGCAATGAAAGAAAAATAAATGGGCATTCATCTTGTCTTTCAAGTAGGAAATGGATTTTAGGAGAGTCAAACAGACCAGCTGATAAGCAAAAACTTTATTGAATAACCTAGAACTTGAACATCATCACTTTGCAAATTCTCTGAAATTAAGATTCAAGCAAGGATTGGTTTGAAACCATCGGGAGAACCGGAAGACAGGAAATCGAACATTCACGTAGTGCCAAAGCCACAACATAATGATAGATTACTTTCCAGGCACAAGAGGGGAGTGTTATTTACAAGGGGCAGATCATGCTGTCCTCACCTTGACCCTGGGTCCACCAGTGTTGTCATAAGTGGTGTCCCCAGAGGCTGTGTGAGATGAGACTCAGTATGGAGTATACGTCATTGATCATGTATCTACTCAGAGTCATTTATCTGGAAACCGTTAAGTCTTTACCTCTAACTTTCGGTTTATAAGAAATCCGGGTGATAGAGGAACGAGTTAAAAAGTACCACAAGGGAGCAACCAGACCCATCCAGAAGACAGGACCTGTGGGCTAATGCCTTCAACAAGTTAGTGTCCTGAAAAAGGGAGATTGTGCTGGCAGAGCAGAAGCAACGTGTGGCCATGGTTTGAATCCTGATATGGACACACCAGGTATAAGAGACGTTTCGCGGGCTGCCTGGGGGGCTCAGTTGAGTGTCCGACTTCAGCCCAGGTCATGATCTCTCAGTTCGTGAGTTCAAGCCCCACGTCAGGCTCGCTGCTGTCAGCACGGAGTCCGCTTCAGATACTCTGTCCTCCTCTCTCTGCTCCTCCTCTGCTCTCTCTCTAAAATAAACATGGAAAAGAAATCTTTAAATTTTTTTTTTTAAAAATAGAATGCATTTGGGGGATTATTGGAAATTTTTTTATTATGGTTTAGCTATGAGATGGGATGCAAAATGTTTGATTTGGAAAGGCAGAGATGACTGATTAATAAAAAAAGAGGTTATAAGATAGTATGTATGGTATGATCTCATGTTAACAAACCCATACATTAAAAAAATATATAAGTATCTAAAAGATCCAGGTATACTGGAGTACCAAATGATTAACACGGGTACTCTCAGTGTGGTTGGAATATGTTTCCATTTTGTACTATTATTACTTTTTGAAGTGTATTCATGCATTTTTGAGAGAGGGTGGCAGGGGCAGACAGAGAAAGGGAGAGAGAGAAAATCCCCTTCTCTCTGTTAGGGCGGAGTCCAGAGTGGGGTCGTGGGACTCGATCTCATGAACCGTGAGATCATGACCTTAGGCGAAACCAAGAGTTGGACGCCCAGCCCACGGAACCACCCGGGCGCTCCTCCATTTTATTATTTTTGCTTACCTACATTTTCTAATTTTCTGCAATGCTCATGTGCGTCTTTTGAAATAGGAGCAGGTTATTTTAAGACATAACACTGAGCATAAAACACCAAAAAAATTGAAAATGAGAAAAATAAGTGAATGGGGAGAGAGGACTACATACCCTTTTTTTACCGGAAAAGGGAAGAGAGAAATGAGGCTGTAGCTAGTGGAAGAAGTGAGGCCAACTGAATTTTCTTTAAGATAGAAAAAATAGCAGGGACGCCCGGGTGGCTCAGTTGGTTAAGCGTCCGGTTTCGGCTCAGGTCATGATCTCATGGTTTGTGGGTTCGTGCCCCGTATTGGGCTCTGTGATGACAGCTCAGAGTCTGGAACCAGCTTCAGATTCTGTGTCTCCCTCTCTCTCTGCCCCTCCCCTACTCGCACTCTGTGTCTCTCTCTCTCTCTCTTAAAAATAAATAAAGATTGGGGCCCCTGGGTGGCTCAGTCGGTTAGGCGTCCGACTTCAGCTCAGGTCATGATCTCGCGGTCTGTGAGTTCGAGCCCCGCGTCAGGCTCTGTGCTGACTGCTCAGAGCCTGCAGCCTGTTTCGGATTCTGTGTCTCCCTCTCTCTCTGACCCTCCCCCATTCATGCTCTGTCTCTCTCTGTCTCAAAAATAAATAAACGTTAAGAAAAAAAATTTAAAAAAATAAATAAAGATTAAAAAAATTTTTTTTTAAAGATAGAAAAAATAGCACCATGACTTTATGCTGATTGGAATAAACCAACAGAGATGCAAAAAAAAAAAAAAAAAAAAAATTGATGATGGGGCGCCTGGGTGGCTCAGTCAGTTAAGCGTCCAATTCTTGATTTCAGCTCAGGTCATGAACTCAGGGTTCGTGAGTTCGAGCCCCGCATGGGGCTCTGCGCTGACAGTGTGGCGTCTGCTTGGGATTCCCTCACCCTCTCCCTCTGCCCCTCCCCAGCTCACGGTCTTTCTCTCTCTCTTTCTCTCAAAATAAATAAACAAACATTTAAAAGAGAAAACAAACTGTATGCATCTAATAATATGCAGGTAATGTGACCACTGACAGAATTATAGGGAGAAGCTCAGAAATTCATCAGTACGGTGGGGGACTTACCACGTCTCTGTAATAGACACATCTAACAGACCCGTAATCAACTAAGGATAAGAAGGTTTGGGGGCGCCTGGGTGGCTCGGTCGGTTGAGCGTCTGACTTCGGCTCAGGTCATGATCTCACGGTCCGTGAGTTCGAGCCCTGCGTCGGGCTCTGTGCTGACAGCTCAGAGCCTGGAGCCTGTTTCGGATTCTGTGTCTCCCTCTCTCTCTGCCCCTCCACTGTTCATGCTCTGTCTCTCTCTGTCTCAAAAATCAATAAACGTTAAAAAAAAAAAAAAGAAGAAGGTTTGAATGCACGATTAACTGCCTTCAGTTATTCAATTTACAAAGAACTCTGCCCTCAGTGATCAGAGAGCATGCAATCTTTGCGAGCACGCGTGGAAAACTTATAAAAAATTCGACCCCCTACTGAGCCACAAAATAAGCTTCCATAAAATACCAAAGAGTCAATATCACACAGACCACATTCTCAGACCGCAGGGAATTACCGCAGGTAATTAAATAAGAAGTCAAGACATTAAAATCTATGCATGTAGACATTAAAAAAACCCCGCCACTCTCAAATATGACTTGGAGTCATACCAAGAATTAAAGGGTAGCATCTAGAAAAGGGTAAGAGAACACCCATAACCAGGGACGACACCCGCAACGGGCTCCACTCTATTCCAGGCCAGGTTGTCTAGGGCATGTGTGCATTTTTGTGCGAACACACACACACATCTTTCTCCCAGTATAGCTTGAGATGAGGCCACTAAGCATGACCCCCATCCCCTCAAGGACAACTGCAACTTATCATTTTCCCAAAGTTACAATCATCCACATCCAGGTAATTTACAAAGCAACACCGTGAGGCAGCTATGCCCCAGGAAAACTTTGCCCCTCCCTTAACGACCCTAGAAGAATCTAAACTGGAGATCTTTCCCAGGATCAGGGTTATTAGCAGAGATGAACGTTATCTGAGGAACCCATCTGTCTGCCAGGGCAAACATTTGTTTACCAAGCATTTACCCTTCTTTACCTTCCCGGGAAGTCCCAGATCCTCACCCCTTCCCCTTGGTTTGGAGTGACATATACACCTCACTTTGCCTGACTTTCTTTGGAATTTCCATGTCTGTGTGGATTCCCCACGCATACCCTGCCAAACTTGATTTTCTCCTCTTAATCTGTCTCATGTCAATTTGATTCTTAGTCCAGCTAGAGGGACGCTTGAAGGGGACAAGAATTCTTGCTCTTGGACATTCACTTGGGCTTCCTTCCGTGCAGTGAGGCTCTCCCCTGGCGCAACGATCAGGACAGACTCATGGACACTTGGTTCATTTGTGCAGGCATAGTGCCAAGACCTTTTGGAGCGCCTGGCTTTATTGTATTTTGTTTTAGCCACAACTTACCTCTTCGTCAGTCATTACCTTTGCGGAGACTTCTTCTGAGTTCCAGCCCAGTTCCTCCCTCTCTTATGATTTAAAAAAGGTCAGATGGTACAATCTATGTCTAAATCAGTTTTGCATCTCCGGAGCGCCTGGGTGGCTCAGTTGGTTGAGCGTCCGACTTCGGCTCAGATCATGGTCTCACGGACCGTGGGTTCCAGCCCCGCGTCGGGCTCTGTGCTGACAGCTCGGAGCCTGGAACCTGCTTCAGATTCTGTGTCTCCCTCTCTCTCTGCCCGCTCGTGCCCTCTCTCTCAAAAATAAATAAAAACATTACAAAAAAACCTTTTTAAATCAGTTTTGCCTCTCCCAGCATGTGGCTGATGAAGACACGTTCATCTGATTTTTTTTGAAAAGAATTTACTGTGTTAAAATACGTGTAACATAAAATTTACCACGTTGGGGCGCCTGGTGGCTCAGTCAGTTAAACATCTGACTCTTGATTTCGGCTGAGGTCATGATCTCATGGTTGTGAGATTGAGCCCCACGTGGGGCTCTTCCTGGAGTGTAGAGTCTGCTTGGGATTCTCTCTCTCTCTCTCTCTGCCCCTCCTGTGGCTGCATCTCTCTCTCTCTCTCTCAAAATAAAATAAAACTTAAAAAAGTTTACCATCTTAACCATTTTTTAGTGTATTTATTTATTTTGAGAGAGAGAATAACACCTACCCTTAGGGAAAGCGTTTCGTGGGAAGGGTCTATGAAAGCACCGTACTTGGCCATTGGTCCAGAGGCTGTGCTGTATCTTGCTGAACGAGTCCATACAGGCAAATGACAGAACCAGCAAATCTCACGGGTGCCGTCGTGTAACTAACTCTCTGGGCAGTGGAGTGAATTCCTCGGTCCCTGTGATCTACCTGCTTGGATGACTGCTCTTGTACAGCCGGCGTCCTTCAAGGCTGTCCCAAAGAAGACCAGTGGGTAGGGGCTCCTACGTAAACATTGGTTTACGGGGATTTGTTCAGACTGAGCCCTCCACATCCTAGTATTGCCGGTACCCTTTTTACGTGGATGGAGCCTTCCAGCAACATTGGTTTAGGAAGATCTCAGGTCTCTATTTGCCAGAATGATATATTTTTTCTGGTGCTACAATTCGCATAGAAACCTTGCTGGCCCGAGCATCCTATTTGTGGGTGTCTGATATGAAGCCCAAACCAGAAATCTTATCTTTCTTTGACTATTCCCAGGCTTGGTAAAGAGTCAGGACTAAGCTTGCCTCGGGTGCTCTGCTCATCTATTTCAATTCCTCTCCAGTTAAGGGTCTTGGCGCCAAGGGTGTGAATGGTGAGTACTGGGGGGTGGGAGGGCCTGATGGGAGCACTGCTCCTCTAATCGGCCTTGGAAGGTTAACCCTGCGCTTTTGCATTCCACAGCTCTGTGGCTTTTAAAAATTTTTAAGTGTTTATTTATTTATTTATTTATTTATTTATTGAGAGACAGAGAGAGACAGAGCATGAGCAGGGGAGGGGCAGAGAGAGAGAGAGGGAGACACAGAATCCAAAGCAGGCTACAGGCTCTGAGCTGTCAGCATAGACCCCAAGGCGGGGCTCGAATTCATGAACCGCGAGATCATGACCCCAGCCGAAGTCGGACGCTTAACCGACTGAACCACCCAGGCGCCCCTCTGTGGCCTTTTAAAAAGGAGGCAATTTCAGGAGCGCCTGGTTAGCTCAGTTGGCTAAGCGTCCAACTCTGGATTTCCGCTCAGCTCGTGATCTCCTGGTTCATGGGATCGAGCCCCGTGTTGGGTTCCGTGCTCACAGCGCCGTTAGTACGGAGCCTGCTTGGGATTCACTCTCTCTGTCTTTCTATTCCTCTGCCTCTCTCTGCCCTGCTTGCTCTCTCTCCAAATAAATAAACTAAACTAAAAAAAAAAAAAAAAAAAAAAAGGACTAAAAGGGAGGCAATTTCACATCTGTCCAGCAGAGGGGGCTCAATGGAAGCTACTTCAGAGACACCTGAAGTTTAGGGTTTTTTTTTGCTTTTTTGTTTTTTTAATATTTATTTATTTTTGAGAGCAAGAGATAGAGAGCGAGAGGGAGAGGATCCCAAGCAGGCTCTGAGCTGTCGGCTCAGGTCCGGACATGGGGCTTGATCCCACAAAATGTGAGATCATGACCTGAACCCAAACCAAGAGTCCGATGCTTAACTAACCGAGCCACCCAGGCGTTCCTGTTTCTATTTCCTTGCTTCCTTATCATAAATCCCCCACACCCCCAGCAGCCCCAGAGATCCTTTCAAGATACAGGTTCATTATGTCACTCCTCTGCTCAAAATCCCACGATGGCTTCCCATTTCTTTCAGAACTTGGTCCGCCATGACCTGCCTGACCTCTCCTACGACTCTCCCCCTAGCGCTTCCCTCCTGTTGCTCGACCATCCTGGGCACGTTCTTTGCCCCGTTATGTCCACGGAGCTCGCTCTCTGGTGTTTGGTTTTCCGCGTCTCTGTTCCAAGCTTGCCTTTTCCATGACTCTTGCCCTGAGCATCCCATTGAAAATTGCAATCCTTACTTCCCACTCTCCCCAAACTCCTTACCTGGTTCCATTAGTTTATAGGACTCAGCACCTTCTGACACACTGTTCTATTCTGACCGCAACGAATTGTAGCCGTCGTGGTAACAGACAACAAGTTGTTTGTGCTGTTTCCTGTTTATCGCCTCTCACCTTCCTACGGTTGGAGCTCCTCGAGGGCGGGGACCTTGGTGTGCCTGTTGGGTTCACGGCGCCGTTCAAAGGAAAACCACAGGCCCAAAATGGCGTTCCTTGGGCCAAGCCAAGTCACCAACCCAGGCCTTCATACTTAGTCTCGTGGCAGCTTCAACCTCCCTCAGAAATGTCAGTCAGGAATTTTCTGATAGCACCAATGAGGTCATCTGGTACGGACGGGCCTTCCCCATCCCCCAGAGGAAGAGAAAGTCATGTGCATAAGACCCTTTGTGCTTCCCACTGAGGGAAAGTGACCTTGCCCTGGAACAGTCCTTATTTTTTTATTTTTTATTTTTTGCTTTTGTTTGTACCTTCCTCGCCCCGCCCTCCTTCTATAAAAACCTTCGATTTTGTACCGCTATTTGGAGTGGCCCCCTCCTGGCGAGGTGGATGCTGGCACAATCGTGAATCGTTTAACAAAGTCAACTTAGACCTTCAAATTTACTTGGTTTATTTTATTTTATTTTTTGTTTATTTTATTAAAAAAAACTTTAATGTTTATTTATTTTTGAGAGGCAGAGAAAGGCAGAGCGTGAGTAGGGGAGGGGCAGAGGGAGAGGGAGAGAGAGAATCCCAAGCAGGCTCCACGCTGTCAACCCAGGGCCCAACGCAGGGCTCCATCCCTCGATCATGACCTGAGCTGAAATCAAGAATCAGACACTCCACCGACTGAGCCGCCCAGGCACCCCAACGATTTAAAAAGTTTCTTTAAGGGGCACCTGGGTGGCTCAGTTGGTTAAGTGTCTGACTTCGGCTCAGGTCATGATCTCACGGTCCGTGAGTTCCAGCCCCGCGTCGGGCTCTGTGCTGACAGCTCAGAGCCTGGAGCCTGCTTCGGATTCTGTGACTCCCTCTCTCTCTGACCCTCCCCCGTTCATGCTCTGTCTCTCTCTGTCTCAAAAATAAACATTGAAAAAAATAATAATAAATAAAAAATAAATAAAAAGTTTCTTTAAGATGTTTCTTTACTTTTGAGAGAGAGTGTGCATACAAGCAGGGGAGGGGCAGAGAGAGAGGGGGATGGACGATCCGAAGCAGGCTCTGTGCTGACAGCCGAGAACCCACAAACCGTGAGATCGTGACCTGAGCCAAACTCGGTCACTTAACCAACTGAGCCCCCCCACGTATCTCAGGATTTTTTTTTTTTTTTAAGTAATCTCTACACCCAACACGGGGCTCGAACTTACAACCCCGAGATCAAGAGTCACATGCTCTGAGATCTGAGCCAGCCAGACGCCCCAACGTTTACAGTTTGTGACAAATAACTATGACTCCCAGCTGAGCCATGTAGTTTATCAGGATGACATTTCTTTTCTCCTGCACTTTTCTGTGTTGCCTGGAATTAATCGTCTCATTTCTTCACTTGTTTCATTTTCTTTGTAGCTGCGACTAACCCTCCCCTCCCCTCCAATGACTCTTCATCATGCTTCTCCCCAAGGGCAAACCTGTCCTCCCAGAAGCCCTTCACCTGCCTGCTGCATCTAGCCGGGGGCTCTGCTGTCGCACTGTCGTCTTCACTCTCCTGTGTCACTCTCCTGTGTGGAACGCCCCGCCCCCTGCTCCTCTTTGCGGCAGAGTATTTCCCTTACCCAAAAGGAAGGTTTTTACACGTACACACTCTTTTGCACTTTGCTTTTTTCACTGACTACGTCCTGGCCGTTGCTGTATATCAGTTCAGCGCAAACGTCCTCTGTCTTTTGTTACCGCAGCACAGGACTCCACTGTTATGGATGTGCTGTGATTTCCCTGTTGTTTTTTTTTTTTAATTTTTTTCTTTAACGTTTATTTATTTTTGAGACAGAGAGAGACAGAGCATGAACGGGGGAGGAGCAGAGAGAGAGGGAGACACAGAATCGGAAGCAGTCTCCAGGCTCTGGGCCATCAGCCCAGAGCCCGACACGGGGCTCGAACTCACGGACCGTGAGATCGTGACCTGAGCTGAAGTTGGACGCTTAACCGACTGAGCCACCCAGGCGCCCCTCCCTGTTTTTGTTTTTGAGACAGAGAGAGAGAGCACGAGCAAGGGAGAGGTGCAGAGGGAGAGAGAGAGAGAGAGAGAGAGAGAGAGAGAGAGAATCTTAAGCAGGCTCCATGCCTAGAGCAGAGCCCGACTTGGAGCTCGATCCCACCACCGTGAGACCTTGACCTGAGCTGAAATCAAGAGCCGGATGCTTAACCGATTGAGACCCCTGGGTGCCCCTGTTCTGTGATTTCTTTAGCCAGTCTCCCATGTTTGGGCATTTACGTTGTTTCTAAAACTTTGCTACTATAAATGATGCCGGAAAGCCTTGTGTGTATGTTTTTTCCCATATTGTTGGGGAGGGTGATATTCGGGGGAAATTCTAGAAGTGGGATTGCCAGGTCTTGTTTGTTGGGCATTTCCCAGTCCTTCAACACAGGGGCCATTTTGGACTTCCAACAGCTAGGGGAAAACTTTACTCACTTCTGACCCCAAACGTGCTGGAATGTTCCCCACAGCAACCAATTCTCCAAGTCTCTGTTCACCGACGAAGTGTCCTACCACTCACATCTGTTCTGACCCCAACTCCCCAGTTCGTGCGGACCCCACGGGTTGAAGGCTCGGTCCCACAAAACTAGCCCCCCCCCCTTCAGATACCCATCCTTAGTCCAGGCCTCCCACCCTGCTGACCCAGCCAGCTGTATATTGGGGATTCCCAATCCTCAGGTTTGATAATTTCCTAGAAGGGCTCATAGAACTCAGGGAAACACAACCCTTAGTACCGCTGGTTTATTATAAAGGATACAACGCAGGAGCGGTTAGATGGGGGGGTACGGGGCAAAGCATGTGGGAAGAGGGGTGAAGCTTCCACACCCTCTCCAGGCTCAGCCGGCCCCTCTGTGTGTTCCCCAACCTGGAAGTTCCCCAAACCCCTCTGTTTAGGGTTTTAATGCAGCTTCCGTTACACAGGCACCGTCCGTTAAATCACGGGCCATTGGTGATTAATTTAATCCCCACACTAGGCTCTCTCCCCAGATGTAGGGGTGGGTGGGATTCCATCCTGAGGTTGGTCCCTCCGACAGTCAATCCCATCCTCCCAAGAGTCACCTCACCAGCATAAACTCAGCACAAACTCCTTTCACACCTCCCGCTCGGGAAATTCCCAGGGTTTTAGGAGCTCAGGGTTCAGAACCTGCGGCAGAGACCAAATATATATTTCTCATTATGTCACATCAGCAACGTGTGAGAGGACCTGTTTCCTTCCCGCAGAGCCTCGCCAACAGACTACGGGTCAAGCCTTTGAATTTCTGCCAGTCTGATAAATGAGGACTGTGATGACGGCGTGCGTTTAATTTGCATTTCTCAATGCGTGGATTGAACGTATTTTCAGGTCTTTAAAGGCCATTTGCAGATCCTGTTTGGTGTGTGAGTCAAGCGTGTCCTCGTGCCTTTGTGCGCTTTTCTTTTCTTTTCTTTTCTTTTCTTTTAGTTTTAATTTTAATTTTTAAAAATTTACATCCAAATTAGCATATCGTGCCACAATGATTTCAGGAGTAGATTCCTTAATGCCTCTTCCCCATGGAGCCCATCCCCCCTCCCACACCCCCTCCAGGAACCCTCTGTCTGTTCTCCATATTTATGAGTCTCTTCCGTTTTGTCCCCCTCCCTGTTTTTATATGATTTTTGTTTCCCTTCCCTTATGTTCCTCTGTTTTGTCTCTTCAAGTCCGCACACGGGCGAAGTCATATGATTTTTGTCTTTTCTCTGACTGACTAATGTCACTCAGCATTATCCCCTCCGGTTCCATCCACGCAGTTGCCCATGGCAAGATTTCATTCTTTTTGATTGCTGAGTAATACTCCATTGTATAGATATACACCTTCTTTATCCATTCATCCATCGATGGACATTTGGGCTCCTTCCATACTTTGGCTATTGTTGATGGTGCTGCTATAAACATGGGGGGGCACGTGTCCCTTCGAAACAGCACACCTGTATCCCTTGGATAAGTGCCTAGTAGTGCTATTGCTGGGTCGTAGGGTAGTTCTATTTTTAGTTCTTTGAGGCACCGTACTGTTTTCCAGAGTGGCTGCACCAGCTCGCATTCCCAGTGCGCTTTTCTAACAGGGAAGGATCGTGGCAGAAAAAGATGCTGTCTAGGGGCCCATGTACCCTAATGTTTATAGCAGTGCTTTCTTTTTTTTAACGTTTTATTTATTTTTGAGACAGGGAGAGACAGAGCATGAACAGGAGAGGGTCAGAGAGAGGGAGACACAGAATCGGAAACGGGCTCCAGGCTCTGAGCCGTCAGCACAGAGCCCGACGCGGGGTTCGAACTCACGGACCGCGAGATCGTGACCTGAGCCGAAGTCGGCCGCTTAACCGACTGAGCCACCCAGGCGCCCCAGGCAGTGCTTTCAACAATAGCCAAATTATGGAAAGAGCCTAAATGTCCATCAAGTGATGAATGGAGAAAGAAGATGTGGTTTATATGCACAATGGAATACTACTTGGCAATGAGAGAGAATGAAATCCGGCCATTTGTAGCAACGTGGATGAAACTGGAGGGTATTATGCTACGTGAAATAAGTCAGTCAGAGAAGGACAGATATCATATGTTTTCACTCATATGTGGATCTTGAGAAACTTAACAGAAGACCATGGGGGGAGGGAAGGGGAAAAAAATAGTTACAAAGAGAGAGGGAGGGAGGCAAACCATAAGAGATTTTAAATACAGAGAACAAACTGAAGGTTGATGGGGGGTGGGGGAGAGAAAGGAAAGTGGGTGATGGGCATTGAGGAAGACACTTGTTGGGATGAACACTGGGTGTTTTATGGAAGCCGATTTGACAATAAATTACAGTAAAAAAAAAAAAAAGACGCTGTCTTTGTTAAAGGTACACGCTCAGCTGCTTTAACAAAGAGGCCCACAGCATAGTGGTGTAGTCAGACCAAGATCATTTCTTTCTCTCTCTCTCTTTCTTTCAAATGTTTATTATTTTTGACAGAGAGAGACAGAGTGCAATCAGGGGACAGGCAGAGAGAGAGGGAGACGCAGAACCTGAAGCAGCCTCCAGGCTCTGAGCTGTCAGCACAGAGCCCGACGTAGGGCTCGAACCCATGGACCGTGAGATCATGGCCTGAGCCGAAGTCCAACGCCCAACCAGCTGAGCCACTCTCGTGCCTCAAGATCATTTCTTTCTCAATAGCGGTAAGAGGAGAACAGCCCAGGGCTTCTAGAACGTCCCTGCCATCCTTGATGTGTGGCTTCCATTGCTATGGCCACTTCTCAATCAGCAGGAAGGGAAACTCGAGGAGCAGGCAAGTTTTCTTCTCCTAAGGGTGGGATCCAGAGGCTGCACCCCTTCCATTGGCCAGAACATCTCCCCACAAGGCGGGGCGCCAAAATCTGGTCTCCAGCTGGGCTACCGCTTAACGTACTAACGCTCAAGGGTGGAATTGCCATTACTAACAGGAAAGAAGGGAGAATAAGGAGAACTTCAGGGGGTCATTAGTACTCCCCGCTCCAATGCCTGGATGAATCACAGTAGAAAACTTTTATTGAGTGGTTACTATGTAGACACTCCATTGCAAACACTTGCCGTGCATGAAACGTTTAATCTGCCCCCTGATATATGAAATGACTAGTATGCTATTATTATAGAAAGGAAACTGGGGTAGAGAGCAGTCAGTTAATTTGTCTGGAATCTCCCAGGCAATAATGATGGAGCCAGGACAGCCTGTTTCTGAGCAATACTCTTAAGTCGCTATTTTATTCTGCTTTCTGGATCATGTTTAGGTATTTCGAGATCTTGTTTTGCTTTCTGAGACCAGAATTGCCTTTCCTCTACCACATAAATCTGTTTTTCAACTTTCAGACATATGACGCTCATACACTTTTACAGAAATGTTGTCATGTTTCCCAGTAAAGGACTGCCTTCCCGCAGAGGCAGTCTTATGGACCACTCAGTCACTTTCCAGTTCCCACACGGCCTGGCTATTTGGTGGCTGAGACTCCTGTCCTCCTCCCCTCCCTGTGCGTCCTTATAATAACCCCCACTACCCAAGTAACTTCAGTGTGGCTCAGGTCCTCGATACTTGCAAGATCCAGAGCTCACCTCCTTGTGTGTGAGGCTGGGAGTGTGGCCTTTGTCTCGTGCATGTTGATGTGCCATGAAGTGATCTGGGCTGGGGGAAGCCAGGAGCAGCCCCGTGACTTAGAAGCATCCTTAGGTAGCAGGCAGAAGAGAGGAGAAATAAGGAGGCCCATGCGAGACCTTAAGAGTGGGAGGAGGCAGCAGATTCTAGGGATGTTTGGGAATTTGGGAAGTGACAGGTCACAAGAGAGTGGAGAGAAGTCTAGGGTGGCCTTCGGGTTTCCTGGGTGGTTTGGATGGTGTCATCAGTCAAGTTAGAGAGAAGGGATGCCAGGGCGGAGCAGAGAAGACATTCTTTTTGGGGTGCTGGATTTAGGCTCCTGAAGCACCTCTGGGTGCAGGTGTCTCATGGGCAGCTGTGTGTGAGCTTGTGAAGCTCAGACGAGAGAGGTCTAGAGGCAGATTTGGGAGGCATGGGGTATGGGGGAGAGCCACGACTAAGAAGTGGGAGTTAATGTGGAAGTTGAGAGGGTCAAGAATGGAATTGTAGGAGGGGCGCTCGGGTGGCTTAGTCGGCGGCTCAGCCGGTTAAGCGTCTGACTCTTGGTTTCGGTTCAGGTCATGATCTTGCGGTTCATGGGATGGAGCCCCAAGTCGGGTGACAGCGTGAAGGCTGCTTGAGATTCTCTCTCTCTGCCCCTCCTCAGCTCACACGTGTGCACTTGCTCTCTCTCTCTCTCTCTCAAAATAAATAAATAAACATTAAAAAAAGAAAAAAGTGAACTCTTGGGACCTCATCAAAATAAAAAGCTTCTGCACAGCAAAGGAAACAATCAGCCAAACTAAAAGGCAACCAAAGGAAGGGGAGAAGATATGTGCAAATGACATATCAGGTAAAGGGTTAGTCTCCAAAATCTATAAAGAACTTATCAAACTCAACACCCAAAAAACAAATAATCCGGTGGAGAAATGGGCAAAAGGCATGAACAGACACTTCTCCAAAGAAGACATCCAGATGACTAACAGACACATGAAAAGATGTTCAACATCACTCATCATCAGGGAAAATACAAATCAAAACCACAATGAGATACCACCTCGCACCTGTCAGAATGGCTCACATTGACAACTCAGGCAACAGCAGATGTTGGCGAGGATGCGGAGAAAGAGGATGTCTTTTGCATCGTTGGTGCCAATGCAAGCTGGGGCAGCCGCTCTGGAAAACAGTATGGAGGCTCCTCAAAAAACTAAAAATAGAACTACCCTACGACCCAGCAATTGCACTACGAGGCATTTATCCACGGGATACAGGTGTGCTGTTTCGAAGGGACACATGCCCCCCAATGTTTATAGCAGCACTATCAACAATAGCCAAAGTATGGAAAGAGCCCAAATGTCCATCGATGGATGAATAGATAAAGAAGATGTGGTATATATACACAATGGAATACTACTTGGCAGTGAAAAAGAAAGAAATCTTGCCGTTTGCCACACGTGGATGCAACTAGAGTATGTTATGCTAAGCGAAATAAGTCAGAGAAAAACAAATATCATGTGACTTCGCTCATATGTGGAATTCAAGGTACACAACAGATGAACATAAGGGAAGGGAAGCAAAATTAATTTTAAAAAAAGAGAGAGAGGGAGACAAACCATACCTAAGAGACTCTGAAATACAGAGCATAAGCTGAGGGTTGTTGTGGTGGGGGGGGGGATGGGCTAAATGGGCCATTG
This sequence comes from Panthera leo, assembly GCF_018350215.1. Lineage (NCBI taxonomy): Eukaryota > Metazoa > Chordata > Mammalia > Carnivora > Felidae > Panthera > Panthera leo. The sequence goes on from NC_056692.1 coordinate 36,209,992, forward strand.
GCGACAGGAGGGCCTTTGTTGGGATGAGCACTGGGTGTTATAAATAAGTGATGAATCAGTAAATTCTATTCCTGAAAAGAAGAAGAAGGAGAAGGAGAAGGAGAAGGAGGAGAAGAAGAAGAAGAAAGAAGAAGAAGAAGAAGAAGAAGAAGAAGAAGAAGAAGAAGAAGAAAAGTCGGTCAAGAATGGAATTGTGGGAGGGGCACCCGGGTGGCTCAGTCAGTTAAGAATCCAACTCTTGATGTTGGCTCAGGTCGTGATCGCACAGTTCGTGAGCTCGAGTCCTGGGTTGAGCTCTGAGCCTGGGAGTCTGCTTGGGATTCTCTCTCTGCCCTTCCCCCCCTTGTTGTCTCTTTCTCTCTCAAAATAAATAAATGCACTTTAAAAAAAGGGTGGAATTGTGGGAACTCGCTGACCTTTACTGAGTTTCTGCCAGGTGCCAGGCACCAAGTTAAGGACGTCCTTTTTATGCCTTCATGTCCTTTAATCCTCAAACAACCCCAGTGGGTGGTATTGTTATGATATGTGGTATTAATCATACCCTGATACGGGTGTTATTATCATAGTCCCCTTTTCAGGATGAGCACACTGGTTCTGCCTCATTAAGTGACTTGCTCGAAGTCTCGAAACAACCTGGTGGCAGAACCGATCACCTGCCAGTCCATTTGTACGTAGTTTACACACAAATTACACTTAGGTGGGAGGTGCCCAGAGGACAGAGGGGCTCTGCTTTCCTTGTCTCACCCCTGCTCCCCTGGACCTCGCCCCTTCCATTGGCTCAGCGCCGTCCCTTTGAGACACAGCTGCTGTGTCTAAGTATCTGATGTCATGGTCCTGGGTATGTGTGACTCCCCCGGACGTTGGGGCCGTTTGTGCGGCTGGGTCAGGCCTCCCTCTGGTTTGGCCAGAGCATCACATTTTTGTTTTTCGAATGGGAGTTTCTTCGCCATCTGCCCCACCTGCCTCTCTAGATGGGTCTTGGGCTGTTCGCCCTTTGCTCATGCGCCCAGAATCCCTTTCCTCCCGGTGCTGCCTGGAAACCCCTTGTTCATCCTTCAAGGCCCGAAGTAAATGTCACCTCACCTGTGATGCCTTCCCCTGTGGTTCCAGACTTCTTCCTGTTCCCCCTGTGCTCCCACAGAAGTCGGTACACACAGCTATTAGGGTAGTCATTGTAGTCATTGCCCCCAGCTGTAATTGCGTGTTATGTGTGTGCAGCAGCCGCTCCAAAATGGGGGTTGCCCATTTGTACCCTCTTTGTGTCACCCTTTGTTCCGAGAGCGTGTGCATGGTGTCTGGGACGGGTGGGGGCTCAGTCAATGCCAGTGAAGGAGCGGTGGGGTGGGCTAATCGCACAGGCAGGGGCCTCCCCACCTGCACCTTCCGGGCACAACCTCTAGAGGGCAGTCTCACACCACGCGCCGCTTCTCCAGCTCCTGCCCAATGGCTGCCTTCCCATCCTTGGCAACTGGACAGGCGCAGGTGCCCACCGCTTGTCCAAAGCCATCAGGCCACTTTGCTCTTACAAAAGACCTTTATAAGTACCTGTTTTCACTCACTGAGAGAAACCCAAAGGGTATCTTTGCTTTTATGAAAACAAGTGAAAACAGCACTCGCCCAGCGTTAGTTTTGCGGTGAGCTGAGAGTCTGTGGAGGCAGCGAGCACCCCCAGCAGCAGAGTGGCCCCGCCAAGCTCCCCGGTCCCTCCCAACCACCCTCAGCGTCCCGACACCAAGCCTCCAGAGCTCTGCCCTGACTGTGGGCATCTGCGCTTTATCTCCATTTGTTTTGTGCCTCCATTTGCAAGAAGTGCCCTAAGGTATCAGAAAGGCTGAAATTCTCCATATAAATTACTGCTAAGGGCGTCTTCACTTTATGCCATTTTGGCTTACAGAAGGTTTCATAGGATCGTTCCACTTTTGGATAGTGGGGAGAAACCTGTAGATAGATAGATGACAGATAGATAGATAGATAGATAGATAGATGATAGATAGACAGATAGATGATAGATAGATAGATGATAGATAGACAGATAGATGATAGATAGATAGATGATAAATAGATGATAGATAATAGATAGACAGACAGATAGATGATAGATAGATAGATAGATAGATAGATGATAGATGATAGATAGATGATAGATAGATAATAGATAATAGATAGATAGATAGATAGATAGATAGATGATAGATAGATGATAGATAATAGATATATAGATAGATAGATGATAGATAGATACATAGACAGATACATAGATAGATGATAGATAAATAGATGATAGATAGATAGATAGACAGATAGATGATAGATAGATAGATAGATAGATAGATGATAGATAGATGATAGATGATAGATAGACAGATAGATGATAGATAGATGATAGATAGATAGATGATAGATAGATAGATAGATAGATAGATAGATGATAGATAGATGATAGATAGATAGATAGATAGATAGATGATAGATAGATAGATGATAGATGATAGACAGATAGATGATAGAAGATAGATAGATAGATAATAGATAGATAGATGATAGATGATAGATAATAGATAGATAGATGATAGATACATAGACAGATACATAGATAGATGATAGATAAATAGATGATAGATAGATAGATGATAGATAATAGATAGACAGATAGATGATAGATGATAGATAGATAATAGATAAACAGATAGACAGATAGATGATAGATAGATGATAGATGATAGACAAACAGATAGATGATAGATAGATGATAGATAGATGATAGATGATAGATAGATAGATAGATGATAGATAGATGATAGATGATAGACAGATAGATGATAGAAGATAGATAGATGATAGATAGATAGATAGAAGATAGATAGATGATAGATAGATAGATGATAGATGATAGATAATAGATAGATAGATGATAGATACATAGACAGATACATAGATAGATGATAGATAAATAGATGATAGATAGATAGATAGATAGATAGATGATAGATAATAGATAGACAGATAGATGATAGATAGATAATAGATAAACAGACAGACAGATAGATGATAGATAGATAGATAGATAGATAGATAGATGGTAGACAGATGATAGATAGATAGATAGATAGATAGATAGATGATAGATAATAGATAGACAGATAGATGATAGATGATAGATAGATAATAGATAAACAGATAGATAGATAATAGATAGGTAGATAGATAAATAGATGATAGATAGATAGGTAGATAGAGGATAGATAGATGATAGATAAATAGATACATAGATAGATAGATGATAGATAGATAGATAGATAGATAGATGATAGATGATAGACAGATGATAGACAGATAGATGATAGAAGATAGATAGATAGATGATAGATAATAGATAGATAGATAGACGATAGATGATAGATAATAGATAGATAGATAGATAGATGATAGATAGATACATAGACAGATACATAGATAGATGATAGATAAATAGATGATAGATAGATAGATAGATAGATGATAGATAATAGATAGACAGATAGATGATAGATGATAGATAGATAATAGATAAACAGATAGATAGATGATGGATAGGTAGATAGATAAATAGATGATAGATAGATAGAGGATAGATAGATGGTAGATAAATAGATACATAGGTAGATAGATAGATGATAGGTGGAAAGACCGATAAGACGCATGTGGTCCAGATGGGCTCTGGAGTTGACAAGCTCTGGGACCCAGGATCTAACCAACCCGGTTTAGGCACTGGAGACACCGCCGCCCATCCCTTAGGCTTAGGCTTAGGTCGAGCGACTAGGGGTAAAGCACGGGAAAATGCGATTGATTTCAAAATGAAAAGAGGAAATTGCAAAACGGAAACTCATAAATAGTTAAGCAAATGGCTGCAAAACAAATGGCCACAGAACACCAACCGATCAACTGCAACCCCACTTGTACAGAGTGTGGAGATAAACCCATCTCACGTGGGATGTGTGAGGGCATCTTAATATTCTTGACATGAGGGAGGCGTTCCTGAAGTGTCAAGGGCCCTCCATGCCCTCGAAAAGGCCCCGGGGAGGGAGTAAACCCAACGGAGTGTTCTGCGGAGGCCCAGACTGCCCGCCAGGGGGCTCCGGGGGCTGTTCGTGAGCTCAGCCGCCGAGTGGCCGGCCGGGCCGGGGTCCCCTCTTCCTGCGAGGGCTCTACCGCCAAGCCCCGGAAGATAAGGGTCAGGAACAACGGCTGCCCCCCACTCCCATCTTGCTTGGTCTTGAGGTAAGATTTAAGAGGGGTGGTATTTCCTGCACTTAAAAGTTCTTCCGCTGGGGAGATGCCGAACAGGAAGAGGTGCTGTCCCTTCAGCCTTCAAGGGGCAGAAGGGACAGGAGACAAGAACAGAACTGAGGGTCTAGGAATTCGAGTCTGAACCGGTCGGCGTCGGGTAGGGGACACAGGTAGGCTTCTGGGAAGAGGCAGCATTTTGAGTGGGCCTTGCCGGCCGAGTCAGCATCCCACAGGCAGTAGGTGGGATGGAGCAGGACGGAGGGAAAGGGAAACCCCAAGGCATGTCCTTCGGGCCTTACAGAATTCCTGCGGTGTTTTGGCCTCCAATTTATACACGAGGGGACTTCGTGTGTTTTTGACAGACAGAGTGGTAGCAGGGTGGCAGGGGAGGGGCAGAGAGAGAGGGAGACACGGAATCCGAAGCAGCGTCCAGGCTCTGGGCTGTCAGCACAGAGCCCGACGTGAGGCTTGAACTCGTGAACCGCAAGATCATGACCTGAGCCCGAGTGGGATGCGTAACTGACTGAGCCACCCAGGTGCCCCCACAAGGGCCACTTACTGAGCGTTCACCTCCAATGACACCCTGTGCTAAGTCCCTTACCCATATTGTCTCATTTAATCCTCTCAAGAACCCTAATGAGAGGGAGATGTTATTGGATTCGTTTTACAGACAGGGAAACTGAAGTTCAGAGAGGTTAAGGAAGTTGCTGAAAGTCAGGATTCAAGGCTGACTTCAAACCCATGCTCTTTATGCTCTAAATGCTTTACACATGTCAACTCATCGAGCTGAAGCAAAGACTGTCACGACCATTGCCAAAGGGGGAAACAAGGTAACTTGCCTAAGACTGTGGCCGGGAGGTCTGGTTCCAGGGTCTGGGCTCTGGACCACGAAGCTCTGCTGGCCCCAGTGCTCTCTGGAGACACAGGTATAGGGTTGTCAAAACTCAGGGCCAGTGACAGACCCCGTGGGGTAGAGAAGGGGTGGGACAGATGTGGCGGTGTGGGAGGTAGGGATGGGAGGTAGGAGCAGGACAGACCGACCACAGGAGACACGAGATGTTTTCCTCTGCGGTTTGCTCGCTAGGAATTCAACGCTGAGTTCCCATCAACACTACTGAATGCATAATTCCCCCCAAATATCTCTTTCTTAAAAGGTCTTTTGCTGGGGCACCTGGGTGGCTCCGTCCGTCCGTCGAATGTCTGACTTCTCCTTTCCGCTCAGGTCACGATCTCGAGGTTCGTGGGCTCGAGCCCCGCGTCAGGCTCTGTGGTGATGGCGTGCAACCTGCTTGGGACCCTCTGTCTCCCTCTCTTTCTGCCCCTCTCCCCTGCTCTCTCTCTCGCTCTCAAAAAAAATAAAAATAAAAATAAATAAAGGCATTTTGTTGAAGTGCTTTTTAATTAGCAAATACAGCCACGTTGAAATAGGGGCTCCTTTGTCTAGGGCCACACCACCCTAAACGTGCCAGATCTCGTCTGAAACAGGGGCTCCTTTTTCCCTCGTGACCAGGGCTGCTGGTTCTCTGGAGCTTTCCTGAATGGCTCTCACGGTCCCCCAGTTCCGGTTAGGAAACCTCTTTGTTGAGAGGGACGAGAGCAGGGCAGGGCTGTCCAGGGGCAGTGGCTGGTGTGGACACGGTCAGAGATTGAATTGAGTGATGGGGAGGAAACCTTCCTTGGCTCTGGCTCTAAAATATGTGTTTGGGTTCTTCGGGACCCGTTGTAGGTTTCCTGGGTCAAAGGGGAATAAAGGCGGGTTTATGGAGGTGAAAACTGCAGGGAGACGCAAAGCGTTAATAATTAAGCACGGGGGCTCTCAAGTTGGACTGTCTGAACTCAGATCCCAACTCCGTTACTGTATGACCTTGGGCAATTGACTCAACCTCTCTCAGCCTGGATGTCCCGTCTGCAAAATGGGTACATTCATGATCTCTTTAATCATTAATTGTTCATATGTTAACGATTCGTGGTTTGTTGTGGGGATTGAAACGACCAAATACAAAGTGCTCAACACAGTGCTTACCATGCACGCATTCGAAGCCCACGATTTTGTTCAAATCAAAAGGAAATATTATACGGTAGATGGGGAACAACAACAAAAACAGCCCCATTGTGCGGGATGTATTAACAGAGACGGATGTCGGCTACAGGAGGAATTTCCCGACAACAAAGGATGTGAAGCCCCGAGCAAACAGTAAAAGCTCCTTAGTTTCTTCCCAAGGGCGATTTTTCATCTCAGGGGTGGTCACTTCTGGAGGCAGGGGACTGGAGGGGTTGCCCTGGTGACGGGCGCTTCCTGAATCCGCGGCAGTTGATAAACAGACGCTCCGTTTGGCAATCGCCCGGGGTTTACACGCAGGAGACGGAGCGCTGGCCTTGCCAAGATGCCCATTTATAGCAGTTTCCTAGACCCGAGTACGTTTCTGTTTTACAAGTACTCTTTGCCGCCCTGCCTAAGTCTCCCCACTGCTTAACAGTAACAGTTGATTTTCTGGGGCCGAGTGGAGGCTGTGAGCTGCAAAAACTCCCAGAAGGCAGATGGGAAGGAAGGGAGAGGTGGGGTTGGGTGGGACGGCAGGACGGGTCCCCCTGATGGGGATGGCGGACCCGGATCTGGGCGACTGTAGGAGGATTTGTCCTGACTTGAAGGTAGGCTGGAAAGCCTGGCAAAGAAAGAGTTACGGGGCGGGGAGGGGGTGGGGGTGGGGGGGAGAGACATGGTGAGGGGAGGCCCCCACTCCGGCCAAGCAGTTCTTATCTTTGGGAAAGTTTCAGGGTCATTGTCATTTGCAGGGAATTTCCTGGACTATGAACTTTTATTGCAGAAAGGACGGAATGGCTGGTGAGAGGAAGTTAGGCTCAGCTCCACACCCAGCCCTCCCCCTCTCCCACAGCGGGGATTTGCTGTTTCCCCAAACAGGATAGTGTTACAAACCTAAACCCTGGTTCTAGCCCCGCCCTCAGCCACCCGCTGTGTCACCTCCCCCCCCCCCACCCCAATCCTCATCCTCATTAAGCCTTGGCTCCCTCCGCTATAAAAAGGGATAGATAGAGGCACCTGGGCAGCTCAGTCAGTTGAGCGTTCAGACTCCTGATTTCCGCTCAGGTTGTGATCCCAGGGTCACGAGTTCGAGCCCAAAGTCTGGTTCTGCGCTGACCGCACAGAGCCTGCTTGGGATTCTCTTGCCCTCTCTCTCTCTCTCTCTCTCTGCCCCTCCCCTTCCCCCCTCTCAAAATAAATAAACTCTAAAATAAGATAAAAAGGGCTTACAGGACTTACTTACAGGAAACACTCAATGTGTGTCGGTTTTAAATAATGTCATAATAATAAACGAGGCGTCCTGGGGTCACAGATTAGCACAGAGGGGACAGAACAGACTGGCAGAGTCTGTCCCTGTTCTTGGAAGCTGATTAGAGCAATTGGAAAATGCCTTTGCCAGCCAATGTGGGGAGCAAAAACACAAATACTGGGAACGATTCCTAGTTAGGCTTTGCACTGTATTTCGTCACATTTCTGCATTGGTTTTTCTCTTCCTCATCTATTTTGAGATGCTGTTCAGATGAAGATGTGTCTCCCAGGGCTCCTTCATGGTGACGGTGGGAAGCAGCTAGTCGGGAAGCAGAGGGCGGCAAGCCAGACATTTGGCTAGACTCTGGGCCCACTGGCGGATACCGGGGGAATTGACCATTTACATCCAAAAGCACAGAGGGACCCGCGGGGATTGGATTGTGCCGCCCGGAGGCTGGGCAGGATCACTGAATTCAACACGAGGCGGCCAGCGTTGACCGGGTACCCGAGTGTTCAGCAATCCGGGAAGGCTTCCAGATGGAGGCGGTTCTCCTTGTAATTTAAGAGAGTTTATTAGCTCAGGCAGAAGCTAGAGGATTTAAAAAGGAAAAGAGGATACATGCTGAGCAGCATTGAGGAGGAAGCGCCTCTGCCCTGGGGGCTTGTAGAGAGCCTCTTTTGGGGGGGGCATGGGTGGGGGGGAGACCATGAGGCGGTCCGAAGTGGGAGGGCAGACACAACACCTCCCTCCCGGAGCAGATGTTGAGGTTGGATGACAACGGATGTGAAATATTGACCCGGGGAAAAGCGACTGGTGTTTGTCCAGGTCAAACAGGTGCAGCAGCTTCCGTGGGAGGAGGTGAGGAAAAGTGTCCCTGGTCAGGAGGGTCACATTCCCACAGGCTTGCAGGGGGGAGGGGGGGGTGGTAGCCTCACCGAGGTCCGGAACTCAGGCCCCCCAGCTGGGGACAGGCCCTCAGGGAGGACTGGGAGAAGGATACTTTCGACGGGAATCAAGGCAGGTGCCTACACGCATCCATGTGGACACACATGTGAATGAACGGTCTTTTTTTGTTTTTTTTTTTTTAAGCTCATGGAAAAAACCAGATGGAAATGTGAGTGATTGTGTTTGCTTCATAGAACTATACTTGAACTTCTTAAAATGTGATTTGTTTTTTAATGTTTATTTATTAAAAAAATTTTTTTTTAAATGTTTATTTTATTTTTGAGAGGGAGACAGAGTGCGAGCCGGGGAGGGGCAGACGCAGAATCCGAAGCAGGCTCCGGGCTCCGAGCGGTCAGCACAGAGCCCGACGCGGGGCTCGAACCCACGAACTGGGGGATCATGCCCTGAGCCGAAGTCGGACGCTCAACCGACTGAGCCACCCAGGCGGCCCAGAGCATATGTGGGTTTTTTAAACGGGAGAAAATAGACGTGTTTGCATGTCTGTTCAATTCCCAGTCAAAGGTGTCTTTCCAGCCCTACCCTCCTAGTATTTAACACTATTGGGTGAATTCCTTTTCTGAAGCTGTTTTCTCACTGGCCTTTCAGCCTGCCACTTCTCTCCTGGCTTTTCTTCCCGTCTTGGATGACTGCCCACCCCCTACGGTTGATGTTTTTCGGGGTCTGTCCCCACCGTTTCCATCTCCCCTGCCCAGGCTAGTGCCCTCGCCGTGCGGTTTCAGCGAGACTGCCCTATGTCAACAATGACTTTCGTCTCCGGCCCAGCCCTTTGCCGACACATTTCTCCCACTGCCTACTGACTGTCCCCACGAGTCCCTCAGAGTCAGCATGCTTAAAGCTGAAATTCCCTCCCCACAAGCCCCTCTTTCTTCTGTGTTGTCTACCTTGGTGGCCTGGGTCGGAACCCTAGTACTTATCCTTCCCTATCTCCCGGGAGTGGGTTGAATGGTGCCCCCTCCCCCGAAAAGAGACGTCCATGGCCCAGAACCTGTGACCGTTACCTTATATAGCTAGAGAGCACCGCCTTATATGACAAAAGATGTGATTATCTTTTATCTTGGATTATCCAGGTGCCCCCTAAATCCAGTGACAAGTGTCCTTAAGAGACGGGCAGAGCACACACACTGAGGAGGTATTGTGACCACGGAGGCAGAGATCGGAGTGAAGCCACAAGTCAAGGAATGCCAACAGCCACTGAAAGAACGGACTGTCTCCTACAGCCTCTGGGAGGAACGTGGCCCTGCCCACGCCACCTTGGGTTTGCACATCTGAGGGCTTCCAGAACCTGAACTGTGAGAGAATAACTTTCTGTTGCTTGAAGGCACCCGATTCGAGTTCATTTGTTACGGCGGCCCTAGCAAATTAACATGCCCTCATTCTTTGGCATCTAATGGGTCACAAAAATCCTGCTGGTTTCAACTCCTTAAATAGCTCTAGTTTGGGAGGCGCCTGGGTGGCTCAGTGGGTTAAGCATCTGATTTCATATCGGGTCATGATCTCGCCGTTTGTGAGTTCGAGCCCCGCGTCGGGCTCGGTGAGGACAGCTCGGAGCCTGGAGCCTGCTTCCGATTCTGTGTCTCCCTCTTTCTCTGCCCCTCCCCGCTTGTGCTCTGTCTCTGTCTCAAAAATAAATAAAACATTAAAAAAAAATAGTTCTGTTGTTTTTTTTTTCCCTCCCATGTCTATCTCCAATCTGGTCCAGGCCTTGACTGCTCTCTTGAACCACTGCGGTGGGTGGTCTCCTGCAAAAATAGAGATTAAAAAGAATAATAAAAATTAAAAAAAAATAACAGAGTAGCTGAAAAACCCAGGCCTGCAGATAGCCACCATTCTACATTATGCGGTCCGGGCGGCAGAGTCGGCTTCTAGAATGAACGAGAAGTGTGGAGTCAGAGGCAGAGGAGCAGGATGAGCCGATAAGGGAAGTTAGTTCTGGGCCGCCTAGAGCTCCAGCCCCGGATGCTGGGAGTCCCGAAGCCTGGGATTCTGAGACACTCCTATACCCTTCTAGCCACCGTGCTCCCCCCACCCTCACTCCTGTCTCCTGAGCTCCGATGAGCGTGTTAGACATGATCCACCTAGATTACAGTCTTCTGGGACAGAGGCTGGTCCCCTTTTATATTCTAGTGCTTTTGGTTCAGAATCCTTTGCATTCTGGGCCCCTTCTCTGACTTCCCTTCTCCCTCGCCCTGTTTAGAGACCCTCAGAATACACTCCGGGTTTTGCCTGCCACTTCTGTCCCTCAACCTCTTAGAAGACATCACTAACTTAGGCTTCGATCACCCCTTCATGAACACTCTGGTCCCGCAGACCTTACTTACGTCCTTACGTTGGTGCGATGGCTTCCCTTTTTTTCCTGTCCTGAAATTGCTTTTGGGGGTGGCCGTCTCTTTTCCCTGTCAGATTAGGAGACCCCTGAAACCTGAGACCCTCCGCCAGCAGTTGAAAGGGTTCCCCGAGGACAGAGGGAAAGTCTTCATTAATCTCGTAGATACCTCAAGGGAAGAACTTTTCTATTTTTTAAAATCCTGGCCCTGTGCTAGTTCTGCCCACCGTGGATGCTCAATAAATGTTGATTGACTGAGTCAACAATAGACTGAGTCCCCAGAGTGCCATATGCTTTCTTTCCACAGGGAGAAAGTAATAACATTAGGCAGAGCAGGCTGGATCCCTTAATATGATTATCTGAAATTTGTGGCTGGTGACTCTCTCCCCCAACTTTATTGGGGACATTCATTTCCACAGAATAGATATTCCCAGAGACCACTAATGCTGCCGGCCAAATGGTGGGCCACTATTAAATGCCCTGACCCCGTTCATCTTGATTCCATCACCACCAAAGCTGCTGCCTGCCTCCAGCCCAAGGTGGGGGGAGAACCCAATACCATTGTGGCAGTGGGTGGTACCGAAATAAGCATACTTCTAACCAAGTTCAATAATGTGGACCCAGCTCCCTAGCTGTACTCAAGATATTCTACTGTGAACCCGCGGATGACCTTCGCAAGCTTTTTAACCTTTTAAGAATACAACAGCTTGAGACAGAATTCGTAGAGCACACAATTCACCCATTTAGAGTGTGTAATTCAGGGGCGCCTGGGGGGCTCGGTCGGTGAAGCGTCCGACTTCCGCTCAGGTCATGATCTCGCGGTTCGTGGGTTCCGGCCCCGCGTCGGGCTCTGGGCTGATGGCTCGGAGCCTGGAGCCTGCTTCGGATTCTGGGTTTCCCTCTCGCTCTCTCCGCCCCTCCCCTACTCTCATTCTGTCTTTCTCTCTCTCTTAAAAAATAAACATTAAAAAAAAAATAAAGTAATTCAATAAAATAAAGTGTGTAATTGTGCCACTATCTGCACAATAAATTGTATTATTTCAGAGAGAGGGAGAGAGTGCAGGGGAGATGAGCAGGAGGAGAGGGAGAGAAAGGATCCCAAGCAGGCTCCACACTCAGCACAGAGCCCGACGTGGGGCCTTGATCTCGTGACGCTGGGTTCATGACCTGAGCTGAAATCAACAGCGGGACGCTCAACCGACTGAGCCACCCAGGCGCCCCTTAAATTTTATTTTATTTTAATTAATTAATTAATTAATTTTAATGTTTTATTTTTATGTTTGAGACAGAGAGAGAGAGCATGAACGGGGGAGGGTCAGAGAGAGAGGGAGACACAGAATCTGAAGCAGGCTCCAGGCTCTGAGCTGTCAGCTCAGAGCCCGACGCGGGGCTCGAACTCACGAACTGTGAGATGATGACCTGAGCCGAAGTCGGTTGCTCAACCGCCTGAGCCCCCCCCCCAGGCGCCCCTTAAATTTTATTTTTAAGTAATCTCTATACTCAATGTGGGGCTCAAGCTTCCAACCCCGAGATCCAGAATCGCGTGCTTTACCGACTGAGCCAGCCAGGTGCCCCTCAATTCCTTTTTGCTCCCAAATAATATCTCGTCCCCTAGACAGGCCGTTATTTCATTCGCCCACTCATCAACCGATGGGCATTTGGGTTGTTTCCACGATGGGCAAGTTATGGCTCCACGTTTCAACTTCTTCCTCTACAAAACTGGGAGTTCAGAGCCGTTTCAGAGATTACTGCAAGTCTGCGTGGAATACACGAACGCGGTCCAAACGATAAAGCGCTACTTGCAGGTAAAGACAATTATATTAATATTTATAGGCGGCCAACTAAGGAGAGCGCTGGGGCTCGCCTAACTTCCCCGAGCGTGTGGCCCCCTGTTGGTCGCCTCAGGGGAATTAGGTGAGTGTCTCTTTGGGTTTGATCCCCACGGAGAGTCCACTTTGCGTCTTTTTTTTTTTTTTTCTACGCGGGGGACTGCAATCGCTCAGCCGGGGCGGCTCATCGCATTGCCATTTGTTGCTAGGAGACCAGCTTAGAGCGGGCTCGGCTCGGTGCAGTCCCACGGCCACTGCAGAAAACCACCCGAAATCATAGAATGATATTTAAACATCAGGGCAGTTTCATTTCATCCCAGGGCACAGGGCTGAAGCTACAGGTGTTCTTAGGGCCCCAGGCTCTCGGACTGCCTTGCCGACACTCACGTCCCGGATTTTCACTAGCTCTCTCTTACCACGCTCTCGCACACACGTGTGCCGGGTGACGGAAGCGTGCTAAATAGTGCAAAAACACCTTCGTATTAAGACCAAGAGCAAGTGAGTTAGGAGGGGAAACTGGTTGCCATGATGGGTACGACGATTCTAAAACCCAGTTGGGCTCTAGGTACCGTTTGCCCCCGTTAACTTCCTGCTATTTTTTTGCGGGGTATTTTACGGCTCTAAAACGAGTGGGTGCAAGGAGGTGAGAGGGGAAAGGCTGGGGTAAGGAGTGGGTTATAGGAGAATGATTGTTTCCTTTCACCAGGAGCCGCCTGGAGCATAATTTCCCCTTCAAATCCTTGGTAAGAGCAGCTGGGGATAATGAACAGTGGTTAAAGATGCTTTGTTTTACGTCCAGCAAAAAAAGGATCATTAGCACCTTTTTTTTTTTTTTTGGTATTCACTGATTTGGATCATGTGCACCACTGCTCTTCGCCATTCATGTGCTTAATTAAGAGCTGATGAGTGCAAAATAAAGGAAACTGCAGCTCTCCACTGGAACTATCTGGGGAGCGGCAGAATTTCTGCAGCGAGGAAAGGGATCTGCCAGGAAAACGGTGTTACCACCTCCCCGTTACGTTTCTCTGCCAGAGCTCCTCTTAATGTCACATCGGAACCTTAAGGGGCGAAAGGCTGGGCGTCCAAGAGACAGCTCGTTGAAATGCTGATAGGGGAGGAGGAGAAGCAGGAGTACAGTTTCATGTTCGTTTTATCAAAGGAGAAATAAAGACAAGGAGCGGTGACCGGGGCAATATAGCTGGTCTAGGGCCGAACTCCAATCACGTAGGGAAAACCCCGGAAGGAGGCTGGCTCAACCTGATTCGTGACATCATGTCTTACATCATTCTGAGGTTTTTGTACAAGTCTCTATGGTGACCGGCTGGTGGCCTGCCTGAGAGTCCTTTCCATTTGTTCCGTCCCTGGAGGGGGAGAGAAAATGGAATTGCTTTCTTGTAGTTCAATTAGGCAAATCTGGATGGAGGGACTAGAACCTGGTTCGCGAAGAGTCCACACTGTTCCCTTTCAAAAAGTGCACGGAAAGCTGGAACAAGAAGTCAGAGTCCTAGGTTTCTCAAACTAATGCTCCGTCACCTTGCTCTCCGTCTCAAGACAAGGGCCGGGACACTTTTGTTGACTAGTTCAGACAAATGAAGGGAAATCGCTGCTGGGGCCTACAAGTCCCACAGGCCTCTTGGTTACCCTTTTCTCCTAAGCTTAGAAATAAAAGACCGCAAACTCAAATTACCAAATTGAAGTTACCCACGTCCCTGAAACAGAGGACTAGTTTATTTTTAGTATTAAAGAGATTAATAGCTCTCATTATTCTGACTTCTCCATATTCAAAACTCACCTGCTCAGAAAGTTGCAAACCCAGTTTCTAACAGGTCCTACTAATCATTACGAAAGGACTTACAACACTAAAAGTTACGTGCATAGGAAAGATCGAAGAGTAGAAAATGCCAAACAGAGGTATCCAGAGAGAGAGAAGGCCTGTGATTGAAATACTATTTTGTGTCCAGGGTTCAGGAATAAGATGCTTCTGCTGGGAGCTGTGAAACCTTTGGTCTCCAAATTGGATGACTGAGTTCTCTGCAGTGACATTTTTGCCCAGTTTAATGCCATCAGTGGGAGGAAGGGACCTGAGGAGGAGGAGGAGGAGGAGGAGGAAGAAATTCTCAACCGCTGCTCAATCACCAGCCGCAGGCTTAAGACTCAGAACTGAGGGCAAAACCACTCAAGGCCTGACCTTGAAGGGCGCTGGGACAACTCAGAAAACGAATCACTTAGCACTCGAGTCAAGCCGGTCAGTTCCGTCCCAGGGCCCTTGTGCTGGAGACCCTCGGAAGGCTGGGCGCCAGAGGGGAGAGCAGGCCACGGCTAGTTATGGGATTTAAAAAGTAGTTGTAACCCACAAGGATGGAAGTAACAGCCCTCACCACATAATCAGCATGACTCCACCCTTAGGGCAGCAGGACTGAGTAAACCCCTAATAATTTCACGTTAGGCAGGGTCTTGGGTCATAACTCCAAGTAGAAGCTATAGGTTCTACCCTATCAAAATCTATGTACGGTATAGATCCAAGAGGCCGGAACACTCAGAGACTGTGGCAGAACACGTGGTCTTCGAAGATCTGCTTCTCTTTTGCTGGGAAGGTCTTGTCACAAATCGGACAACTCAAACAGAGGGGCTGTGGGCGTTGCTGCTCCGAGGTGAAATCAAGAATGTCGCCAGCGAAGTCGGATTTGCAGGTGGGGCACTTCTTGACGGCGAGCTGGGAGGAAGGGCAAAGAGGTCAGCACAGAGGCAAGCTCTAGGTAACAGGGGCCACGTCCCGTGTTCTACGAGATTCTCAGCACGGAGCATAACGCTCGGCCCACGGCAGGTGCTCAGGAAACGGACGACGAACGAACCGATTCACGTTTGGAGGCCCTCCCCGGGGCTTTCTCTACCCCAGGGGTGAAAGGACCCACTAGTGCTAAAGCGGTCAAAGAGCTTCCAGCCCAGGAGGGACACGGGACATGCCCTGTTGGACCGGCTGCCTTGTTCGTATCTCCTCCCTAGTTCCGGTACCTCCGCTCACGGGTGGAGATCTACCCGCCAGAAAGCTGGCGGACGGACCGGGCTTTCTTCTCCCTGCCTCGACAGGCTCACTCGGCTTCGGGTTTTGACCCAATCGATCCAGCTGACTTCCGGAATTATCACAACGAACCAGGCTCCCTACGCTTCTCCCATGAACTTGAGCAGGGGGGGACATTTCTCAAGGATTTGATGTGGGCACTCTCGTGATTCACGTACTTACCAGGCTTGGGGCAGAACTTTCCTGGATACCTGAGGATAATAACAAAGATTTCGTTCAGTGAAAGAAATACCATCCCTAAGTTTCTCCAACCGTGATGCAGCAGCTGTTTTCTGTAACTCTCTTTGTTCCCCTTTCTCCCCACTGCGTCTCTTTCTCTCGCCCATGTACCATTAACTTCTGACAGAGGGGATCCAGGTCGACGATAAAGGGAAAAGAGGAAAAAAATAACGAAGTGGCGTTTGTGATAGCCATGCATATTTCTATACAGTCAGAAAAAACAAATAAACCTCAGTATGGGCAAGACGAGATTTTAACAAAAACAGCCACGATTTGGGAAGGACACAACTTGAGAATAGGTTTGAAGACTGAATCCGTGCAAACAGGTATTTTTAAAGGAAAGGCTTAGAAAACAGTTTTTAAAGAGGAAAACAAAGGCATACCCCTGCCTGCTGTAAAGATTTGACTGGGGTTCTTAAGGGAACACGGCTGCTTTAAACTGCCCAAGAAAAGGCAATGAGGTCTTCTATTGCTTTTGGAGACAAAGGAGGAGAAGTTCCCTGTTCCCTCGTGCCTGGCAAGGGCACTCTGACCCCTCAGTCCTTGAGTGACAAGACTGGTTTTCACCCCCACTTCTGTCCTCCAAACCACCCCGGGGTCTCTGTGGTGCACGTTCCTGCCACCCTCGGTCAGGCCATCGAGGTGGCCGCCATAACCGCCCATTCCTGGGTGGCAGACCCCACCTCGTGTGCTTCCATTTCCAAACCTTAATTAGCTTCCTCGGCTTTGTGTGTGTATATCTTCTACACAGAGACATTTCTCTGATTTATATATTTGGAATATAGCCACGGGACTCAATTTGTGTCTGCTGCCTCTAGGCGCATGATCTGATTTGCGTCTTCTAGATTCAGATTTATTTCTCAATTAACACTTCTCGCCTGGCAATCCTTCTATTGGGGGTCCTCAGCTTCTGCCCAGCAAGTCTTAACAATGAGACTGGTCTTAATTAGCATCGCAGGCCAAAAAGAATCTTAGTGGGGGGAAAAGGATGCGGGCAGGGGCCTTCGGGCTCAAACGGCAGTTGTCTCTTACCGGAATAGGGGTTTCCATAGACAAGGGCCGGGTTTTGTCCTGCACCTCCTTGATCTGAAGTCGGCGCTTGGTATGGCAAGGAGTCAAAATCCAGACCCATGTAACTCAGCAGTCTGCTGTTCTCCCTCTTCAAAAGCTAGGGACAGAACGTTGGAGAGAGAGACATATTGAAAGACGACGACAAAGAATGGCCACAAGCAAGTGGAGAGGGGATTGCCCGCTTGGCAAGGTGGGAAGGCGGGAAAGAGGTAGCTCTCGATGAACAGCGGGGCCCTGGGGGGTCCCGGGAAATGATCATTTGTAATTCTTCTCCAGAGAAAGCAGCGGCCTCAACACCCTGAAGATCTCAGTTCTTTAGACCTGAATTGAAATATACGCTGCATTTTGTTTAGATGAACTCAAAAAAAGAATTTTAAGCCTCTAAATTACACACCAGCTGAGGTGGGGTACAAAAGTTGGGTGCCTACAGGAGGGCGGCAGGAGCTATATTAAGGTTGAAGCTGTTGGATGCTATTGAGGGTAAAATGGTTCTTTTAGTCTCCGTCCCACCTTCCCAGAACGATTTTCTTACACAGTGTGAATACTCATCTGATATGACTTTCCCGTCTTCATGTTTTATCCTTTCAGATGGATACACCAATAGAAAGAGAGAAAGAAGGGAGGGAGGGAGGGAGGGAGGGAGGGAGGGAATAATGGGAAGAATGAGAGAGAAGCTACGAGGAGGACAGACAGCGTTTAAAGCTCTTATAATTAGTAAACTGCCCCTTGACATCTTAAAAGGGCTTTACTATTGGTTCTTAAGAAAACTTTCAAATATCAGATCTTGGGGTGCCTGGCTGGCTCAGTTGGAAGAGCACGGGACTCTTGATCTCAGGGTTGTGGGTTCGAGCCCCACTATGGGGGAAGAGATTACTTAAAAAAAAAAAAAAATCTTAGAAGAAAAAAAAATCAGATCTTTTTCCCTGTTGCAAATTGTGTGTCGTCCCTTCTTCCCATGAGCCTACATGGGAAAACAGAGACTGCAAAGTCAAGGTGTATTCCTCTAAATCAAGAGGATGAGAATAACAAGACCGGAAACAGACTCCAAAGGTCCCTACAGTACTGAAAGGGGCATAAATGGCATAATCAAAGCCAGAAAAGATCACTTGGAGGCACAGCCCGGGAGGGTTTCGGAGAGGGGAAAGATGGAGAACCACGGGAGGTGTGGATCCAGGAGTAGAAGCCAGAATGCACGGACACCTTTGATGCAAGAGCAGGAAAGTGCCTTTGTATGCAGCTTCTTTTAAAAAAAAAAAGTTTTGGGGCGCCTGGGTGGCTCAGTCGGTTGAGCGTCCGACTTCGGCTCAGGTCACGATCTCGCGGTCCGTGAGTTCGAGCCCCGTGTCGGGCTCTGTGCTGATGGCTCGGAGCCTAGAGCCTGTTTCGGATTCTGTGTCTCCCTCTCTCCCTGCCCCTCCCCCGCTCATGCGCGCTCTCTCTCTCTCTCTCTCTCTGTCAAAAATAAACATTAAAAAAATTTTTTTTTAAATAAAAAAAAGTTTTAACTTACTGTTTTTAATAATCTCTACACCTAGGGCGGGGCTCGAACTCACAACCCCGAGATCACGAGTCCCATGCTCCTCCGACTGAGACATCCAGGCGCCCCCAAGTGCAGTTTCTTTATTTAGGGCCATCATCCTCAATCAACAATAACTTGTGTTTAACCCACAGCAGAAAATAAATGTTGGTTGAATGAATGAATGAATGAATGAATGGATGAATGAATGAGGGCGCGAATGAATGCACAGCATTTTCTTAAGGGCCCACCAAGGGTCCAGCGATAGTACAGACCATCACTTCTGCCCTGGTTTAGTGGCAGAAAAAAAGGAGAAAGTTGTGCCGAAGGAAAGGGGTCCCTCAACTAGCACAAAAAGGACGTAGGATATGATTCCTCAAAGACAATACCTACAATAGGTATGAAGTTAAGAGTAAAATTAATTTAGATCTTGATCAAGGCTGTTCGTTTCTTGTTGATTCCTGCCACACCAAGCAAGTTTCGGTTGGGGAACCAAGAGAGAGTTCATGGGAGGTGAGGAAACCAGACTAAATTTGCTCTCAGGAGCAATGGTCTCACCCACTGTCCCAGAAAGGGCTCTTTTATTTACCTCTTGGTCACCACATCTCCGGGTCACCCTGCTCCCTCCCCTTAAAACCTTGAGGTTTTCGCCCTCCGTACACACTCACATCATTTTCTCTTTCCAATCTCTCTTTCTCTTTCTGCAGAGCATCATATATAATCTTGTTCTCACTCAGTTTTTTTGACAGGCCAGCGTTCTCGTCCTATCGGTAATAAAAAACAATTAGGGTTAGGATCACATGCTGTCATCCGGATCCCAAGTGGGGGAAAGCGAGGGGCCTGTAGAGGACCTGCTTTCCCAAACTGGTGGGACTCGGGGGTGGGGGGGCAAGGGAGCTGGGGCGCAGAGGAGGAGACGCGGGCGGTGTCGGCTTACAGAGAAGTGACTTAACAAGATGCTGGGAGGCCTGGGCCGGCATCGAGATGCCGATTTCTTTTGGGTTAGTGGCAGTGTAAGCGACCAAAGATGGAAAGGGCGACAAGCTTGGGAAGAGCCTCCAGACGGACGCATCAGGATGAGGGCTAAGCGGAACCTTGTTCGACCGCACCCAGCCACGGAAATGAGCGTCTCTGTCTCGAATGAACATCTCGCTCAAGGCGGCGCGGGGCGCTTAGGCTGGCGCGACCCCCTCCCAGGGAGGACGGGCCTCTGGGCTCAAGTAACACGGAGGACGGAGGAACCCTGGAAGGCATTCCTCCGCGGCCACCGGGAACCCAGACTGAGGTCCTGGGCTTCCCAGGATGATGACCTATGTTCAAACACCCCACAACGGGTAGGCTTGCTCCCACCTCCTGCCTCCACACACACACACACACACACACACACACGCACACGCCTCACAAAGACACTTAAGCTAGTCCTATCAGTTGCGTTTTTGTTTTTGTTTTTTTTTTTTTTTCCAAGATTTTTTTATTTGAATGCTGGTGCCCGGACTGCCGTGTGCTTCTAGCCGGCCCTGAGGTAGTAATGCGGGAGGGACTACCCGACCACAGTGCTCACTGCTGCTGGCTCCTGGCTCCCCATCCCCATGGGCTCTTGCTGGCTCTTCTGGTCCTGCTTCACTTCCTCAAAAGGCAGAAATAAGAAAGGACTATCTGAGTCTACGCAGACACCTGCTCGGTGGTTACAAAATCCTTCCCTGAGATCTGTGCCGGGGGCCGAGATTTCGGGGGGATCCCCAGACTGGTTTCTGGCCGTCCACGCCTCTTTTTAGCAGGAGATTTTTTTTTTTTTTTTAGAAATGTCTCTCCTGAACAAGGATGGACAGTCCTCTGGGCTCTGGGCTTGGTCTAAGCACCACAAACCTTCACACCCCTTGCTGCCTGGGCCCCTTATTTCTGTCACCTACCAGCGCAGCAGCCCTGAGTTGCCTGATCTGTTTGTGGAGTCGTTGACACTCTTTGTACTTCTCTAAGAAACAGGCTTTCCCGGCCTCTACCTTTGCCTGGAGGCGCTCCACGTCTTGTTCCTAGGCTCCTGAAGCATAAGATACGTGGTCCTCATAGCTGGGGTTCCTTGGGATAGGTGGGGAATGAAGAATGGAGCGCCTGGGTCTTGGAAAACACTCCACGAAAACCCAGGGAACCCACACCCGCCACAAGGACGTTCAGACCCCTGAATGGCCACGAGTCATTTAAACGAGCGATTCCTGGGGCGCCTGGGTGGCTCAGTCGGTTGGGCGTCCGACTTCGGCTCAGGTCATGATCTCGCGGTTCGTGAGTTCGAGCCCCGCGTCGGGCTCTGTGCTCAGAGCCTAGAGCCTGGAGCCTGCTTTATATTCTGTGTCTCCTCCTCTCTCTGCCCCTCCCATGCTCATGCTCTGTCTCTCTCTCTGTCTGTCAATAATAAATAAACGGTAAAAAAATTGTTTTTAAGGGGGAAATATTCCCATGTTTAGTGGTTGGTCACCAATTCAATTTCTGAAAAACATCAGTGTGGCCAAATAAAACATTTCTCTGGGCGGCCGATTTGGTTCGGGAACAGAGTTCAGAGAACTTTGTTTTCCTCCTTAGCATGCGAAAATATATGGTCTCTCATATATACTGGGACTCCATAGTTGACCGAGTAATGACTGAGTGAATGCATGATGCCTGTGTGATAGGATTTATAAACCCAGCAGCTGGATACCCTCCAGACATCAGGGTTTCTCATACCCTTCTATCAATTGAGAAAATGGGGCTTCTTGGTACCTGTTATCACCACGAGGCCTCTTTTCCAACATTCTATTCTACTATAGGAAAAGATCAGACGGTTAGGCTTTCATTACTATATTATTATAGCTCAGAATAATTTAGAATGCTAATTGCTAATATTATAGTTACAACAAAATCTGTTTTGACTGCTGCCATATCCTCTAACCGTACAGCTTAGCGCTACAATTGTTAATTTGTCTGCCCCCATAAGAACTCTTTAAGGAGGGAGTCGGGTTACTCTGGGTCGTAACCTAGTCCAAGGTTGTGTTTACCACAACCTGTCATGTGGTTTCACTTTCGGTATCGCTCTGCCATTCACCACACCGCAGAAACGGCCACCTCTCTGAGACGTTTTGTAGACGACAGATTCTCTGTCCTCTTCTGGGTCGAGAGCAAAACGTCCGGAGGCGACCGCTATCCCCATCTGTCTTTTTTATCCTTTCCGTCACCTGAAAACAAACCCTTCCCCTTCCTTCCCGTAGGCTCCCTCCCCCGAAAGCCATCCGAAGACAGACATGCCTTTAACGCTTGCTGTTTCTTCAGGGTGGTTGTTTCTTCCTGCTTCAGCTTCTCCTCTACCGTCTGCTCCAGCTTCTTCTGGCGCTCCTTCTGCACGGAAATAGATTTCAGTACCGCCGCTGCGGAAACACGGGCACACGCGCACTGGGGAAGGGCCCGCTGAGCCGATGAGCGAGCCAGGATGCAGAGACAGAGGGGAGTCTGCCCTTGCTGGCTTCTGAGAACAGCCACGAGGCCCCTCATTTCAGGTGGCTTCCTCCGAGGCCTTTCCCGGAGCCGGCGATAACCCAGGTATACGACAGAGTAAAGAAAGAACAACATACGCTTTCCCGCGAGGGCCTAAAAATGTTAGTTTCGTCCGTGACTCTACCTGCTGGGTTAGAGTGAGAAGAAGCTGGCTGTTTTCCTTGTTCAGTCGCTCCAACTGCTCTGTCTTATCTTGATCTCCCTGGACGAGCTTCTCCATTTCCTTCTCTCGAGTTGACAGCTGGGCCTAAAGCAAGATGAGTGAATATAACCAAGATATGAAGGGATCACCGAAGAGGGAGCCAGTGCTAGTTAATGAACGCTAACACAAAGGGGTGTGTGTTCCGTAGCAACTCCCAACTGTCAGCCAGACACCCCTGGAACGTTTTCTCTTCAGCTCTGCCTTACACCCTCAGTAGCCGAGACTCGAATGAGGACAATTCAACCAGCCGCTCTTTAAGGTACAGCTTCCTCAAAACAAGAGTGATTCAGCTGCTATCTGCTTTAGGTTCTAGGCTTTTGAGAAAGACTTGGCTTGCAAGGATTTTATAGCTAAAAGAAAAAAGTCTGGAAACCACTGGGAGAGCTGACAGTCCCCCATCTTTAAAAAAAGATTTTTTTTTTTTTTTTTTTTACATTTGTTTATTTTTGAGAGACGGAAAGACAGAGCACAAGAGGGGAAGGGGCAGAGAGAGAAGGAGACACAGAATCCGAAGCAGGCTCCAGGCTCCGAGCTGTCAGCACAGAGCCCGACGCGGGGCTCGAACCCACAAACTGCGAGATCGTGACCCGAGCCGAAGTTGGATGCTTAACCGACTAAGCCACCCAGGCACCCCCTAGTTTTTTTTTTTAACGTTTATTTTTGAGACAGAGAGAGAGAGAGAGAGAGAGAGCACCCGCGAGCAGGGGAGGGGCAGAAAGAGAGGGAGGCACAGAATCTGAAGCAGGCTCCAGGCTCTGAGCTGTCAGCACAGAGGCCGAAGCGGGGCTCGAACCCACGAACTGTGAGATCATGACCTGAGCTGAAGCTGGACGCTTAACCGACTGAGCCGTCCAGGCGCCCCTAGTCTGATGTTTTGAAAGGCACGCTTCGGGCACTCACTACGGTGCAACGTAGCTTTCTCTCTCTGGGCCACCAGGCAGGCATGGTGGCAAGGGGAGGACAACGCACTCTGGCAAAGGTCCGGCATCACCTACCTGGAGCTGCTCCACCCTGACTCCCATCTTCTCGTTTTCTGAGGACATCTTCTGGTTTTGTTCTTTCAGTCTGCGGAGGTGAAAAACACGCCGATCGCGGGTCAGATCCCCCAGGCCTTCGATGACTTAAGGCCGCCTTGGCCCTAGGGCCGCGGAGTGAGTTTAAGATCCACTCCTCTTCCGTCCCGTTTCGGCTTCCTGACCTCAAACTGCCTGCATTCGACAACTTTCACGTTAATACTGGACTTCAGGTCGTGTCTCCTTACCATTCAGATCCTAACTGTCTAACCTAGAATCATTCCTATCACTGTCCTGATGGCAGGACTGTCTTCTAGGGAGTTCTGGAGAACTGATCAGAGCCCGGCCAAGGGTGTCTACAACACGCAGCTCCTCCCGGCCGGGAACCACACTTACTGAAGCAGCTCTGTCTCCCAGCCGTCCTTCTGCGCCTTCGCTTCCTGTTCCAGCTTCTGAGCGGTGCTCTTTAGAATTTCTAGCTCCTCCTGCAGAACGTCAAAGGAACCGACCATTTCTAAGCCATTTTTTAGAATCTCAGGCATCCAACAAATATTCACAGGACACTTACTACGTGGTAGGCACTTGCCATGTGTCATGACACAACAGTGAATGAAACGTCCGAGTAAGGGGATTTCTGGATTAACATGTTCTCAATCTGTTCTTTCCCCAAAACGTACGCACCGTAACTTCTCTTCCCCTGGAGCTTGTATCTGTCCATTAATTCACTAAGCAAATGTTCAGTGACTGCCTAGGAAGCACTGTTCCTGCACTGCGGACACGGCAGTGGGTGAAATAAAGTGGCTTTTCTCTTTGAAAGGTGCTATCCAATACATTCCTGAATGCTGCGCACGTAATTAAAAGTCAAGTAGCCACATTCAAAAAAGTAAAAAGAAACAGATACAATTAATTTTATTAACGGCATATTTAACCCAACAGGCCTAAAATATTGTTTCAATACGTAAATAAAAAGGAAATATTTTACTTTTTTTTTCATACGAAGCCTTCAAAATCTGTTATATACTTTACGCTGCCAGAGTATCACAATATGCCCTGTTTCAAGTGTTCAATAGCCACCTGCGGCTAGTGGCCACCGTACTGGTCCCAGACATTTGTTTTTTCTTCCCCAACTTCATTTTGCACTGAAACCAAGCCAGCGTATCAATAATAACTCGCTGCTTTTATTTTTTTAATTAATTTTTTGCCTCGCTGCTTTTAGCTCCAAGACTTACAAATGCATAGTCTTTTAAAAAATAATTTATGTTTATTATCTATTTTTGAGAAAGAGAGGCAGACAGAGCAGGAGCAGGGGAGGGGCAGCGAGAGAGGACGACACAGAATCCGAAGCAGGCTCCAGGCTCCGAGCTGTCAGCACAGAGCCCGACACGGGGCTTGAACCCATGAACGCAGATCATGACCTGAGCTGAAGTCGGACACTTAACTGACTGAGCCACCCAGGCGCCCCATTTTTTTTTTTAATGTTTTATTCACTTATTTTGAGAGAGTGTGATTGCATGCAAGTGGGGGAGGGGCAGAGAGAGAGAGAGAGAGAGAGAGAGAGAGAGACAGCACAGAGTCCAGTGCAGGGCTCGATCTCACAAACTGTGAGATCATGACCTGAGCCGAAATCAAGAGTTGGACGCTTAACTGACTGATCCACACTCACACGCCCCTGAGCTGCCGGGTCATTTTAAGGAGTAAGCGAAGCTTACTTCACTGATAAAAATACGCTTAATTACAGTGGCACACAGTAGGTGCTGAATATTGGCTTGTGTTATCATTACAACTGGTAGCAGGTAGGTAGGCGAGCTAACCCAAGAACCCAGACCTTGTGATTCCTTGGCTAGAACCTGGCAGGTGAGCTCCTGGCCAGACGCTGATGGTCGACAGAGAGCTTGTGAATTATATACCTATGCCACCCCTGTTACCTCACTGCCTACGATTGGCCAGATCTGTATCTTGGACCTGTCATCCACACTTCTATACCAGCCCAGGGCCGAGGACATCATGGGCACTTGTGTGACAGCAAGGTATAAAGAACGGTCTGTCTGGGAGCGAAGAGAAGTGGGTTCTAACCCAGTGGGATCACTAAATTGACCTCTTCCTCTCTCCTTTGGGCCTCGGGTTCCTCACCTGTAGATCAAGGGCTCTACAGATGGTGACTGCCAACGTCTGCGTGTTCTGGAAACTTCTAAGACATGACCTCAGGGTAATTAAGTTTATAGTCTTTAGAGAAGATTCTCCTCTTTAGCTCCTTGCATGCTCAACTCTCATTTACCACCTGCTGTTTCGAAGGATGTTTCAAAAGAGAAGCAGCAAGGACTTAGGAGAACTTGCAACCTTGCCTCCATCCTCTCTTCTCCCTCGATGTCCGGATCCAGCTAATCAGAGAAAATACTTTATATTCTCCGTACGAACTAGGAAGACGCCACACCGCCTGAGTTTGAATCCTGGCTCCACCATCACTGATTAGCTGTAGAAGGGAGCACTTGCCCTTCAGGCCTCAGGTTACTCATCTGTAACCTCGGGGTAATAACAGTGCCTATTCCAGAGTTGCAATAAGGTAATCCACAGAAAACTTTCAACGCTGTGCCTATTCAAAAATATGAGTGTGAGGGAGGGAGATCACCGGCCAAAGAGAAAGTGGTGCTGGAGAAGAGACACCACCTGCTTGTGACCTCTGTACTCCAGGTTCATTACACGTTTTGCTTGTTTGTTGAGTTGGTGTGCAGGTTCACGGTGAACCAGCGGCCATACCTGCGTCTTGTGGAGCTCAGCCTGCGTGTCTGAGTTCTGCTTCTGGAGGCTGACACAGGTGTCCTTCAGCTCCTGGTTTTCTTTGCAAAGCTCCTTATTGCGCTGCTCGATTTCCTCCACCTCCCCCTACGAAAGAGCATTCCATCAGTTCGTATTTGACCTTTTGTAGCTCGACGGATAGTCAAGTGCCGCTGGCGGAACGTTCCCACAGGCTGGGATGCTGAGGGTCTGCTGGCTTCCCACTCACTATTAGGGCATCTGTGAACCTCGAATAGGAACACCTCCTCAGGTGGGAGGGGAAGGGGGCCGTGTAGGCATGTCTGGATAATTGCAACACGGAGCCCGCCATTACCAAGAAAGGCAGGCAAACAAAATGAAGACCATAAAAAGCGAAAGAGTGGCTCATCTTTCTGGGGTGGAGGGTTGGCTCCGACCGCATCCCCGTGTTTGTCTCTGCGTGCCTTTCCCACTGCCATCACTGCTCTCCACGGCCACTCGGCAAAGGTGACGGGCTGGGCTTCCCTTGGTGGGCTCCTTGGGAATGCGTGAGGGGACGAGGGAATAATGGCAGTGACCCAGCAGGGACTGGGGACCCAGTCAGGAAGCCCAGAGGAAGGGAGATTAAACAAACAGATGTCAAGACCCACTAACAACACGTGTGAATCCGTCTCAAGGCTGGGACAGGATATGGGGTGCAAAGAATCCAGTTTTGACCAAGTGGTGTATCAATAAAGATATCATCTCAGTACTGGTTTATGTTTACGTTCCGCTGACCCCATGGGTGAAGATATGCTTGACCGCTCCTCCGCCTGAGTGTGTCCCAGCCCGTCCAATGTGACGTCACCGGACTAAGAGATACGGAGACCAACACAAGGATTTGGAGAGGTCTCCCCAGAATTATTAAAAGCCTGGACTAGATCTATTAGGAAAGGTACACGGACTGTAAGGTGCTTGCCCAAGAAACTGGTCAAGAAATTTTAGGATTATAACCAAGATACGTGGGGTTGGAAAGTGGTTAAGACTTCAGTAAGAAAACAAGTTAAATACGTTTCAAGAGTTTATTTTTAAGTGAGAAGCGATTCACTGTAATGACTTTTGAAAATATTTTTTTATGAACCACAAAATATATTTCTACTTAAAAAAAAAAACGTTAAAAGGGGGAATGACAGAAGAATGTGGATTCTTCTTGCAAATGCTTAGTATCGTTGGTCTCTCCTATTGGACGAGCTTCGGGACAGAAAGTGATTTAATCCGTTCTTCCCTGCCCGCCACGGGGCTGGATGGAAAGAGGGCATCCTATGAAATAACTGGGTAAGTAAATGAATCTAATACTCATGTGGACCTGGCCCTGGGCCAGAACTAAGAGACACAAAGAATATTTGGTGTGTGCCTCCTCAGAGGAGCAGAGTCATTTACTGTGGTGCTAAGATGTGATGACAAAAATTAAGCGACTGGAAAAGTGAAGGGAGTAACTGAACGCCAACGGAGTTACAGAAGTTTTAGAGAAAGGAGAAATCACTTCTTGTGATTCTGTTCAATGTTTCTACGTCATTCCTGAGTAGGTTTGAGTGGGTACAGGATACATTTCTCCCAATAGCATCTGTTAAGGCATTCAGTAAAGGCTTATTTTTTTGATTCAAATTCTACCCTATCCTGAAATTACGATTTTTTTTTTTTTTTTTTTTTAATTAAAGTAGGCTTCATGCTCAACGTGGGGCTTGAACTCCTGACCCTGAGATCAAAAGTCACATGCTCCAGGGGCTCCTGGGTGGCTTAGTCGGTTAAGCCTCCGACTTCGGCTCAGGTCATGATCTCACTGTTTGTGAGTTCGAGCCCCGCGTCGGGCTCTGTGCTGCTGACAGCTCGGAGCCTGGAGCCTGCTTCGGATTCTGTGTCTCGCTCTCTCTCTCTCTGCCCCTCCCCTGCTCACGCTCTGTCTCTATCTCAAAAATAAATAAAACATTAAAAAAAATTAAAAACAAACAAAAAAAAGAGTCACATGCTCCACCAGCTGAGCCAGCCAGGTGTCCTGTGAAATCGCTACTCTTAATGGCGGGAAGGGCTCGAGGTGAGATTTACAGACCTGAGTGGTAACAACCAGGATGTCCTCTTCATTTTCTGGACGGAACTGGAAAGGGATACTTGCTCCCCGGACCACGCCGTCCTGATCCACATAGCAGAACTGGTAATACTCATCATCCTTGGGCAGGTAATAAGCTGAAGACGCAACATGATTTTTAATCCAAAATTAGGTCTAGTAAGAAAGCTGAAAATCTGCAAGTCTTTTTATCTGCCCCAGAAAGCTTAATTAAGCTCAAGGGAACACCTTTGATCCGGTATTTATTTTCCTTACCTTTGAACTGGACCTCCTGCTGTTTGGCTGAGTGGCTGTTTAGGTCAACGGGCAAAGAAACCCACATGAAGGTGTAATACTCCCGGGTCGTCTTCCAACCCACCTGCAATGACAAAAGGTTCTCATTCAGCATCTCAAACTGCTCAGGGGAGAGTCCTGATTTGGGCTCTGTCTTCTCAAAATACACTTGCTTTTGATTTGTTGATGTTGAAAGTAAAATCCACCCACCATTGGATCAGATCTTTTTATTAGTAAGTTTTTTTAATATTTATTTTTGAGAGAGAGAGAGAGCGCGCGTGAGCGGGGGGAGGGGCAGAGAGAGAGGGAGACACAGGATCCGAAGCAGGCTCCGGGCTCCAAGCTGTCGGCACAAAGCCCGACGCGGGGCTCGAACCCACGAACCGTGAGATCATGACCCGAGCCAAAGTCGGACGCTTAACCGACTGGGCCACCCAGGCGCCCCCAGGTCTTGCTTTTTGACTCATGACAACTATATGTGGTACAAGGTCTGATACAATTAGAAACTGGCCTGCACACCTGTACAGTCCAGAATGCCTAGAAATGTAAACTGGCCGCTCCACACCCAGGACAAGAGTTCCAAAAATTATTAACACCAAGTCAGACAGAGAACGGTGAGTGACTGGGGAAAATCGGGGGTTGTGACTCTTGATCCTGCTGTCTTCTTACAACGCTTCGTAGAACTTCTTAATCAGAAAGCCCTTCTGATCTGCCTTCTCCACTGGTCAGTCCTCTCCTGTGTCCAGTCCAGTCTCATCACCCAGACTGACCTGGTTAGACTAGCATATCTTTAAAATGCACTTTTTGAATAATGTGCATGTTGCAGAGTAGAGGGGCCAAAGGGTTCTGAGATGATGAGGCCCCAGGAAACTGAGCCCCGTCTACAGAATTTTCTTTCTTCAGTGTTTTTCTTAACACGCGCTTAAGGAAGGCCTTTCGGTGCTTCTGGTGGTCATGAAGGCCCCTTCCAGGTATTGAAAGCATTAAGTCATGATATACGGATACTGTAAAATATGCCTCAGAGCAGGAAGCCGGTTAAGTGGAAAATATTCTCAGTAAAGTCGAAGGAGGGTAAAAGATGGCTCAAATCATATCGAGACGGTAAGGGCACACCGGAGAATAGAAAGGGAGCCATTGTGTCTTCAAGGGGAGAACACTCAGCAAATGAGAAGCAGAATTACATCTATTGCCGTATTTTGACCCTGCCTGAGCCCAGTGGGAAGAAGAAGAACTAAAAATAAAATTCCGTTTTTATATACGAAGGAATCAGTGCAGGGTTGAAAAGGCGACACTGAACGCTCATCACAACGTACCAGGGCATGTTTTAGTGTCTCATTAACACGCACCCCATCGCTGGAAGCAGCCCGGAGCCAGCGCGGCCTGTGGTTGGTACAGGAAGCAGGAATTTTATGGAGTCTTCATTCACATCCTGGAGTTTCTTAATGCACTGTGACCAAAATATCTGGGAAGGCCTAAGAATTACTGCGGTCTTGGAACCAGGAGACAACTTCTGGCCGCCTGTGATTTCTGGCCTTGGGTCCCCCACCTGAGCCGCGCTGGTCCGGGCGCGCTTCTTGGACCTGTCCCCTCTCGGAGACCTTGGGCACAGGTAAACGCCCAGGTAAAGGACAGCCTGGAGCACAGGGCCACGCGCTGAAGGCAGGGAAGCTACCACCTGCTTGAGGCTCTATCGGTGCGGGCAGCTTTCGCCTTATTGAGAAGACGAAGCACAGTGGACGCTGAAACCAAGTTCGCGAGCGCCCGCGCCGTGCCAGGAAGGCCCAGGGTCAGGGCTGGGGAGGAGCTGAGGACTATGGTCGAGACTGCGCCGCAAGAAGGCTCAGTCGGTGGAACGTGCGACTCTTGACCCCGAGGTTGTGAGTCTGAGCCCATGTGGCGTGGGGTTTCCTTGAGAAAGACCTCGTTGCAAGAACAAACACCGGAAGGGCTTTCCGAGGGAGAGGTGAGAGATGACACTCTACAGGCAACTCTTCGCTCTCTAATATACCATCTGCTGTTCGTGTGAACTCAGCAGAATAGCGCAAAGGTTTAGGCGTCCAACACACTTGTTCCCCACTTACTCACTGGGAGACCTCAGGAAGGTCACGGTCTTGGGTCTATTCATTTTTATTCACCTGTGCACAAGAGGGAACACGCCCACCTGAGGGTGCAGCTATGCTGTCAGGATCAAAGGGCACACGCACACGCATGCGCACGCATGTGCACCCATGCACGAGACCTCATCAGGGGCCCCTGGGGGGCTCAGCCGGTGTAGCGCCCAACTTCAGCTCAGGTCATGATCTCGCAGTCTGTGGCTTTGAGCCCCACGTTGGGCTCTGGGCTGACAACTCAGAGCCTGGAGCCTGCTTCGGATTCTGTGTCTCCCTCTCTCTCTCCCCTCCCCCCTACCCCCCTACCCCCGCTTGTGTGCTCCCTCCCTCTCAAAAATAAATAAACGTAAAAACAAAAAAAAACCTCATCAGAGACACAGCACACTCTACGTTCTCAAGAAATTTGTGTTCTCCTTATGAGCCTTACAGCTGTCTTTCCAGGGGCGCCTGGGTGGCTCAGTTGGTTAAGCATCTGACTTCAGCTCAGGCCATGATCTCATGGTCTGTGAGTTCGAGTCCCGCATCGGGTGAGCTCCACTTCTCTCTCTGCCCCTCATGGGATTCTCTCTCTCTTTCTCTCTCTCTGCCCTCGTTCACTTGCATTCCTGCTCTCTCTCAGTAATAATAAAAAAAAACCTTTCAGGCTCCTGGGTAGCTGTTCAAATCAACAGCTTTATGAACAATGAATATTAGAAGCCATTCTTTGATTAACCATGCTTTCTTCATGGAGTCATGGCAATACCTCTGAGATGCATGAAGCGTTCCAAATATAGATGCATTAAAAATATGCCTTTAAACATTCGTTTTTAAAAAAGCATAAGATTTTCACTTGGCTTATGGTTAAGTCCTCACTGGAAGTTGCTAAGTGCTTGGGAAATATAATCAATCTAAGCAAAACAGAAGGATGACCGTGTTGCAAAAAAAGTTACAGATCGCATTTCTTTTTTTTTTTTTTTTTTAATTTTTTTTTTCAACTTTTTTTAATTTATTTTTGGGACAGAGAGAGAGACAGAGCATGAACGGGGGAGGGGCAGAGAGAGAGAGGGAGACACAGAATCGGAAACAGGCTCCAGGCTCGGAGCCATCAGCCCAGAGCCTGACGCGGGGCTCGAACTCACGGACCGCGAGATCGTGACCTGGCTGAAGTCGGACGCTTAACCGACTGCACCACCCAGGCGCCCCACAGATCGCATTTCAAAGGCTAATGTTTTTATTGCCGATGTCTGCATTGTCCAGTACGATAGCCACTAGCCACAGGAGGCCATTTAAATTTCAATTAATTAACTTTTAATTAATTCACTAGTCACATCTTAAGTGCTTGACAGCCACATGGGGCTAAAGGGCATTGTCCTAGACAGTGAACGTGTAGCTGAAGGTATAGCTCCCTTGTAGAAAGTTCTACTGGCCAGCTTTGCTACATACAGGGAAGAGGAAAACAACCACTAACTTCTTTTCAAAATGGGAAACACTGATGTGTCAGTTTTCTGAACATCCTGTATTTTTTTTTTTGAAGTTTATTTATTTTGAGAGAGAGAGCAAGCACAGGGGAAGGAGAGAGAGAGAGAGAGAGAGAGAGAGAGAGAGAGAGAGAGACTCCTAAGCAGGCCCTGCACTTTCAGTGTGGAGCCCGACTCGGGGCTCAAACTCACAAGCCGTGAGATCATGACCTGAGCTCAAGTCAAGAGTCGGACGCTCAACCAACTAAGCCACGCAGGCGCCCCCAGAACATCCTTTAGTCTAACAGCTCAATATCCTTCGGTCTCAGGAGGTGTCATGATACTTGCCAGGGTCTCTCTGGTTGTCTACTATCCCTGCCTCTAAACACCAGCTTCCAGGGCTCCATCAGTTAGCTTGGAATTCCAAACAATTAAGGAAAAGTGGCTCCATGAGGGATGTGAACAAACGCCAGCTCCTTCCCTGTGTCGTCAAGAAGGATGTCTGATTTCAGGACGAACATTGGCAAACAAGCACATGACATACTGAGATGTCAAAACAAAGGTCACTGACGTTGGAACTCAGCGATGTAAATTACTTAAAATTTGACCTTTAGCTCCTGTCTCTGGATATAATAGGAAGATCTGTCATTATGATGTGTGTGTGTGTGTGTGTGTGTGTGTGTGTGTGTGTGTGTGTATGTGATGTGAGAGACAGAGATACAGATGGGGGTGGGGAGAATGGGAGGCAGAGAGTGAGTGGACTATAATAAAAAAGTACCACTTCTGTACTTGAACCAGCAGGGTAATTAGACACTAGAAGAGGTCCCTGAGGGACCTCAGAAAAATTCCTCTCCCTGGAAATCTTTACAAAGAAGCAAGACGTATTTATTCAGGAACAAACTTCTCGGGTGCAGGATGTCAAACCAGGTAACTTCTCAACATCCTTTTCAGATCCGTAATATTCATATTAAAACACTCTACTAAGTTGGAAAGCAATATTTAAGGTCACAGAAATTACATAAGGGGCCACTCATCCCAGTCAACTCACAGGTAGACATTTCAAAATAGGATTAATTTTAAAACATTTACATTTGGGGGCGCCTGGGTTGGTCAGTCGGTTAAGCATCAGACTTCGGCTCGGGTCATGATCTCACGATCCATGACTTTGAGCCCTGCGTTGGGCTCTGAGCTGTCAGCACAGATCCTTTTCTGTCCCTCTCTCTCTCTGTCCCTCTCTCTCTCTCTCTCGAAAACAAATAAACACTTAAAAATAAATCAAGGGGCGCCTGGGTGGCTCAGTCGGTTAAGTGTCCGACTTCAGCTCAGGTCACGAGCGCACAGTCCGTGAGTTCGAGCCCCGCCTCGGGCTCTGGGCTGATGGCTCAGGGCCTGGAGCCTGCTTTCGATTCTGTGTCTCCCTCTCTCTCTCTGCCCTTCCCCCGTTCATGCTCTGTCTCTCTCTGTCTCAAAAATAAATAAAAACATTAAAAAAAATTTAAAAAAATAAAAATAGATCAATAAAACATTTACATTTGGTTTTTGAGCACTTACTCTAAAGATGCCGATCCAATCCTTTCGACGGGGAATGAACTGTTGGGTGAGTGTATAATAGCATGTGACGTCCCCTCCAGGGACGTAGAACTTCTCCACGCTGTTAAAGATGACCTGAGAGAAATGACAATGATCCAGCAAGACAGCGGATGTGGGGGGATCTTCTACGGTTTCTTCCATGGTGGGCGTCCTGTTATGAGACAGGGGACAGAATACGGCTGAGAAACGGTTGTCTGAAATCTGTGAGAGGTTTCTAGGAACATTCCATTCGAGGCAAGTCAGGAAAAGCAAAAGCCTGACAAGGATTGAGATCATACAACTTGTTTTCTGTTTCACTTTGAGCCATTTTGCATTCAGAGCTTCCTATGCTAGAACTTCGTATGAATGTCTTTGAGCTCCACCACCCTCACATACCTTTATTCTCCGCTCATAGCTAGCTTGGGCTACTTTTTATTTATTTTTTTTAATTTTTACTTATTTTTGAGTGACAGAGAGCATGAGCGGTGGAGAGACAGAGGGAGGGAGCGACACAGAATGTGAAGCAGGCTCGAGGCGCTGAGCTGGTAGCACAGAGCCCGATGCGGGGCTTGAACCCACAAACTACGAGATCATGACCCTGAGCCGAAGTCAGATGCTCAGCCGACTGAGCCACCCAGGTGCCCCTAGCTTGTTCTGCTTCTAAATGTCTTAAATAAGTAAGGCAGCCTAGAGGAAAATAACCTGAGCTGGGAACTAGAAGACCTAGAGTTTAGATTTTTCATCGCAGCAAGTCCCGTGACTTCCAGAATGTCGGTTTCTCAAGCTGTCAGCTTCTCCATTCAGTTGCATTTATCCTATAATTAGTGAGTCTTTGCATGTATTCACTCTGCTACGAGCTGGGCAGAGGTGCAGGAAGAAAGATAGGGTTGAGAGCAGGGGGTTATTTGACATGCAAGGGGACAAGCATGGGTTCTGAAATGAAGTTCAAATTCCAGCCTCGCCACCTATCAGATGCGTGAGCTTGAGCAATTCACTTCATCAGCTGGGCCCTAGGCCTGTTTCCTCACCTGTAAAACGGGGCTAATAACATCTACCTCACTGCCAAATGGACAGAATCCGTGCAAAATGCTCTTGGGTTCAAAAGAGGGAGATAAATAAACTTAAAATTTTTGTTTAATGTTTATTTTTTTTTGGGGGGGGAGAGAGAATGAGTGGGGGAGGGGTGGGGGGGGGAGTCAGAATCAGAAGCAGGCTCCAGGCCCTGAGCTGTCAGCACAGAGCCCGACGCAAGGCTCAAACTTGTGAATGAGATCATGACCTGAACTGAAGTCGGACACTTAACCAACTGAGCCACCCAGATGCCCCAGGAGAAAAATAAACTTACAAAAAAAAAGAAAGAAAAAAAAAAAAGGGACAGGGTGCCTGGGTGGCTCAGTTGGTGAAACATCTGACTCTCGATCACGATCGGCTCAGGTCACGATCTCATGGTTCGTGAGATCAAGCCCCGCATCAGGCTCTGTGCTGACAGTGTGGGGCCTGCTTGGGATTCTCTTCCTCCTACGTGGGCACACTCTCTATCTCAAAATAAATAAACTCAAAAAAAAAAAAAAAAACAAAACAAAACTCCACCCAAGTTATCTTAAAACAACAACAACAACAACAACAAAAAACAAGAGGGAGAGATGCCAATGGTTAGAGAGAAGAAGAAAGGCTTTGAGGAGTGAGTAGAGTCCTGGATGATCCCTCAAGGAAGATGAACGTTTTGACAAGCGGGTTTGGGGGTGACAAAACTCCAGGTAAATGAAATGGCACGCATAAAAGCAACGAAACAGAGAAATGCTGCCCCGCGTTTGGAGGACGGCAAGCGAGTTAGATCCCTATCTATAAAATTGGGGATAAAACCTGTATATCACCTTCGCAGGTCACGGTACAGATAAAGATGTACTCAAGGATTAGAAAGTATTTGGGAAGTAAAACAGTATATAAAAGAAACAGAGTCTTTTGAATTGTTGAGACCGGCTATTTCCTGCCTCTCAAAAGTCACCTGCTCTTCCTTCTAAACGCCACCCTGGTCTAACATTTAGTGAGTCCATCCATGGTCCTCAACCCAGGGTTTCACTGGGCGATGGAAACATATTCAGTTGTACACAGCACATGAAGGAGAGCTGAATCCACGGGAATGCAATACCTTACAAATTTGGCTGCTGGAACATGCTAGAAGATTGTATACACTCAACTTCTTTTTATTTATTTTAGTGTTTGTTCTTGAGAGAGAAAGAGAGAGAGCGCGCACGTGCAGGGAGGGGCAGAGAGAGAGAGAGAGAGACAGAGACAGAGAGACAGAAACCAAAGCAGGCTCCAGGCTCTGAGAGGTCAGCACAGACCCTGACGCGGGGCTTGAACTCACAGACCATGAGATCACGACCTGAGCCGAAGTGGGACGCTTAACTGACTGAGCCACCCAGGCGCCCCATATATGCACAATTTGTAAAAATAAGTACAATAACCAAAAAACATAACTCTTCTAGCCCTGCCTGACCCTATTTATTTATTTTATTTTGGACTCTAAGCAACGAGGCCCCTTCTTTCAACTCCTCCAGTAGGCAATTTTTCACAGAGAAGGCGAGAGGACTTCGATGGCACTGAACTGCCTAGTCTCGGGATTGAGCTAAGGAACTGAGACATGTATTGGCTTTCTGGTTTGTGACACAGTTTAGCCACATCCGCAACCTCAAACCTCAGATCGGTTTTTCTGAGGAAGGGGGAGGTCAGGTCCCCATCTAGGTCAGAACCGGTTCCTTTACGATAAGCGGCTGCCTGTGTGATCTCTTGGGTGCTACGGGAGGGTGGCCACGGAGGGCTTTCTCTGCTTGCGGACCTCTCTCTTTCCTAGGGGTCTCGAGTCATACTGAGGTCAGCATATTCCCTCTGTCCTCGGCCTGGAACGTTTATCTGAGCTTGTAAAGCGACCTAATCTGTGATCTGTGGATCATAAAGAACACGCGGGTAAGAGGGGCTTCAGGGCCTGTCTCTCAATTAACCTGAGTACCCAACTCCGTCTTCTTTTACTTCCTAACACTATCACCCCAATGTACATCACATAATGCCTAGCCCATAGCAATTGCTGATTAAGTATTCACTGAATAAATGAAATGCATGAGATTCATCAAAAAATGAAAGGAAGGCGCTTTGTAGGCAAACAATGGTGTGAATGACGATGCGGCTCATTTTTTTGAGGCCCTGCTCTTAATTTTGTTGGAGACCCTTAGAGAGGCTGCTGTTTCTCAGCTTTCCCTTTTCTGAAACAGGGTGAAGAGATGATTATCTCCAAGTGCTATGTCAATTCTCGGTATGGCTGGTTCAGCTGGCCTAGCTGGTTCAAGAGCCAAAAAAACAAAAGGCACAGATTTGATTTCCTTCAGGACCCATAAAATTCACACTCCATTACCCACCTTCTACACACTCAAACTCTGGCAAGCTGTTTTGCAAATGGATGTTACTCTGAAAGGCAAGACCAGCCAAGGGTAAGAGGGCTTCGTGTGATCTCTTTCCTTACTCGAGAAAACAATCAATCAATGAGCTCGTGAACAGAACACTGAAGAAAGGACAGCGCGCACACACACACACACACACACACACACACATACACACACACGAGCTTATGTCCTGAGGCTTGAGCGTACAGCCGGTGGAAACTCTCTCTTAACATTCATCTGAACATCTAATCATCTGCCTGGAAAAGTCCAACAGTCTTGGTTCCTTGCTTATCAAAAATGTAAGACCCCGTGAAGTTTCCCATTTCAGAGATCTCATCACCTTCCCAAGATGACTCAGAGGGCACCTATGGCTCTCTAGGCATTTGGAACTCAGTTGTTCTTGAAATAGAAAACTCTCCTCCACAGAGACTGAGAAAGGGGTTGAGGAGGCAGGCAGACTGGAGAACAGCAATGGCTCTGTTGAGGCCAAAGCTGAGGACAGAAAAGGCCATGGGTTAATCTAGAGCATAACCATGCCAATCTGAACTGGGTCAGTAAAGAGGTCGCTCATTGAATTTTTTCTGGAAGGAAGGTATCTACCACTAATTTTTAAGGTCAGTTGATTTTTTTTTTTTTTTTTAAGTTTATTTTGAGAGAGACAGAGACAGTGCGAGCAGGGGAGGAGCAGAGAGAGGGAAAGAGAATCTCAAGCAGGCTCCGCAGTGTCAGCACAGAGCCTGATGCCGGGCTCGAACCCACGAACCATGAGGTCATGATCTGAGCAGAAACCAAGAGTTGGATGCTCAACCAACTGAGCCACCCAGGGGCCTCAAAGTCAGTGATCCTTGAACCCTTCCTCCCCCTCCCCCCCCCCCCAGTGATTAAGTTGACTGTTTATAGAAGGGGCGGAGAGGATATGGAAGGAAAAGTAGAATGATTTAAGCAACGGAAGGAAAAGTGGAAGGATTTGAGCATCAACTTCCCCTTCTTTTTTTTTTTTATTAAAAAAATTTTTTTTTTTAAGTTTATTTATTTTGAGAGAGAGAGAGAGAGACAGGGTGTGAGTGGAGGAGGGGCAGAGAGAGAGGGAGACACAGAATCTGAAGCAGGCTCCGGGCTGTCAGCACAGAACCCAACACGGGGCTCAAACTCATGAACTGTGAGATCATGACCTGAGCCGAAGTCGGACGCTCAACCGACTGAGCCACCCAGGCGCCCCCGACTTCCCCTTCCTTAACCACTCTTCCCCCATAGAACCACCATCATTTCTAATGATGTCCACCATCATTTCTAATTCTGATCATATCCAGGGAGGGAAGGAGAAAAAACAGAAAAAACGTAAAAGTTAAACGTAGAAGCCTGGGGGCGCCTGGGTGGCTCAGATGGTTAAACATCCAACTCTGGATTTCAGCTCAGGTTGTGATCTTGTGGTTTTTGAGTTCGAGCCCCACCCCCATCAGGCTCTGGGGTGACAGCGAGAAGCCTACTTGGGATTCTCTTGTTTCTCCCTCTCTGTCTGCCCTTCCCCAGCTCGGTCTCTGTCAAAGTAAACAAATAAACAAACAAAAATGTAGAAGCCTGGAGAGCTACTGAGTCATGAAAAAGCAGTGGGATGAAATTAGGTCTCCTAGAAATCACGGGCTGGTATTCCACTTAACTCCTTCTTCCTACCCTCACACCAAAGACTAGCCACATAAGGAGTGACCAAGGGGCGCCTGGGTGGCTCAGTCGGTTAAGCATCCGACTTCAGCTCAGGTCACGATCTTGCGGTCCGCGAGTTCGAGCCCCGCGTCGGGCTCTGGGCTGATGGCTCAGAGCCTGGAGCTTGCTTCCGATTCTGTGTCTCCCTCTCTCTCTGCCCCTCCCCCGTTCATGCTGTGTCTCTCTCTGTCTCAAAAATAAATAAACGTTAAAAAAAAAAAAATTAAAAAAAAAAAAAATAAGGAGTGACCAAGGCCAAGAAGGGATGTCTACAAGCAAACGGTCGAGTATGGGAAGATAACGCAGAGGTTCAACAAACCGTCAGAGGCACTTTACTTGGACTGTGATTTTTCAGCTCAGTTTCCGAAAGGATTAGGGTTCTCAGAGGATGTATGCAATAACAGGCAATGTATTTTCAAATGAGTCCCCTGAACTGGCTTCTGGCTTCTAAGAAAACCTGACACATTTTCATCTAATGAGCTTTTCAAGCCTAATCTACTACTCCCAGGACTGTTCCATGAGGGCATAGATTCTGTTATGCTCTCCTGAAAAGGAACAGCTAATTCTACTTCGGCTCTCTCTGAGTGAATTCATAAAGGACACGGATATGCTTTTTAGCAGAAAAATCCGAAAATACTACAAAGCTTCCTGGTTCAGATTCTAACAATGCAAATACTCAACCAAATCAACTCACCAATTTTTCTAAAGATTCTCCCCGTGTATGCCTACCCAGGAAGAAGAAATAATCTCAAAAATAAAAATAACTAAAAAAAAAAAAATAACTGAAGTTCTGTTGTAGAGTATGCCCAACATTTTTGCATCAGCCTTTCATACCAGTGGGCACATGTTTAGAGAAATAAAGACTATCAGTAGTGTCTCTGGATTAGTGCCCAGAAGGAAACCAAATGTTTCCACAGCGAAGAGAGAAATGCAAACCAATTCTTCATTTGGGAACAGTAAAAACAAAGATAAGCAAAAAAACCAAACCACATTTACTCTAATTCCTTCATTCTGCTTATGCAACTTTCTAAACTAGTAGCAATTAGCAAAATGCATGAACGGATTTGAATCCCACTCCTCCCAGGCCCAAGAAGAGATACGTACTCAAAACTACCCTTAGAGAACATGGACAGTGGCCACTCTGGGTGTAAGGATGGCCATGAGCAAAAGCAAAGACACACAGTCACTGGTCTTCAAACTATTGAGCCACTTGTTGGAATCCAAAATTTCCAAGTTCAGGGGCACGTGGGTGGCTCCACTGGTTAAGCATCTGACTCCTGACTTCGGCTCAGGTCATGATCTCATGGGGTTCCTGAGTTTGAGCCCCATGTCAGGCTCTACGCTGACAGCACGGAGCCTGCTTCGGATCTTCTGTCTGTCTCTCTCTGCCCCCTGCCCGCTTGCACTCTCTCTCTCTCAAAATAAAAAAAAAAAAAAAAAAAAAAGACTATTAAAAAAAACAAAATTTCCAAAATCATTCTAGTTCTTTTTTTTTTTTTTTTAAAGTTCGTTTATTTTGAGAGAAAGAGAGAGAAAAAGAGAGCACACACATGTGTGCACCAGCAGGGGAGGGGCGGAAAGGAGAGACAGAATCCCAAGCAGGCTCCCGGCCAGCAGCACGGAGCCCTATTCGGGGCTCGCGCTCATGAACCCTGAGATCAAGACCTGAGCCGAGATCAAGAGGCGGGCGCTTAACCGACTGAGCCACCCAGGCGCCCCTCATTCTAGTTCTTTACCTAAAATCTTTCAGAGTACCTTAGAAAACTTGTGGACCTCCCGGAGGCTTTTATTTTTTATTTTTTTTATTATTTTTTAAATTTTTTGTTAACGTTTATTTATTTTTGAGACAGAGAGAGACAGAGCATGAACAGGGGAGGGGCAGAGAGAGGGAGACACAGAATCCGAAACAGGCTCCAGGCTCTGAGCTGTCACCCCGGAGCCCGACGCGGGTCTCGAACCCACGGACCGCGAGATCATGACCTGAGCCGAAGTCGGAGGCTTAACCGACTGAGCCACCCAGGCGCCCCATCCAGGAGGCTTTTAATATTCCTCATTAACAACGGTTGGGATTGGCTGCCCAGCTTGTGCTAAGCAGGCCCTCCACCACACCCCACACCAGTAGAGGCAACGGTACCAGGGAAGAAAAGAAAAATCGTTCTGGGACAGGAGATGCAGGCAACCAGAAGAAACCGTTTGAGAGGCTCAAAGCCGTGTCCTCCACCTCTATAACGAGATGGTACACTTTTTTCCTTGAAAGGGGTGACCGTGCTGACCCCTGAAATGACATGGGTGGGGACAGCGTTTCAAGTGTAGTGGGAAGGGAGCGAGGCTAGGAGCCAAGGGGCCTGGCTGGGTTCCTGTCCTAGCTCTGCGATCTTGACCAACTCACACTCCCTCCTTTTAGGCCTCAGGATCCCCATCAGTAAAACGCATGGATCAGGCTAGAAAATCTCTAAGAAACTTTCCAGCGATCATGGTGATCCTAAGTGAAAGAAAAAGAAAGCGAAAGAGGTCATCTAAACAGCCTCTCTTGTCATCTAAGGAAAGAAGGAACCATGGTATGATATCAACAAGCACAAAGTTTTTAAGGAGCCCTGGATGTACCACCTGACTTGAAAGATAATACAGCTTGTCGACACTAAGTAACTCTCACTGTCTCTCTCGGGGGTCCTTTCCACTCCACAGCTGTCATACCTGCTCAAGGGTCGAGTTTCAGGTAGAGGCCCTTTGAAAATACCCGTGAAAGTGAGTCACCTGGGTAGTTCCTAGTCATGTACTCTCCATAATCTACAAAGACCGACTGCATTAAAGTCTTTTGTTTGAAACGGTTTTTGCCAACGGGGGAAGTTAAGTTATAATACATAGCATCTGTGTTTTTCTACTCAGCTCCAGCAAAGGCCACTTGTTGGCTTGCATCAGGAACAAAGAATCCAAGTGATCCGGAAAAGTTAACACGCCTGGGCGGGGTTGAAATCCTAACGGGGAACATTAGCACCTACACTAAATTGGGGTGACGGTAGCGGTGAGGAGGGGCTACAGGAGATCAACCGTAAAAAAGCAGGTCACTACGCTCGTTCCTCTCGGCTGCCTAGAATATCTCCAATTACAGAAGGCCTCATCTGAAGGAAAGGGGCTTTGGGGATCACAGACAGGGAAACTGAGGCCCAAAGAGAAAGTAACTTGCCTAGGGTGACCGGGCAGAGCGCCGCCGCAGCCTCGAAGCAAACAGCGATGCTGATGTCGTCAAGGATAGGGATTAA
This sequence comes from Panthera leo, assembly GCF_018350215.1. Classification (NCBI taxonomy): domain Eukaryota; kingdom Metazoa; phylum Chordata; class Mammalia; order Carnivora; family Felidae; genus Panthera; species Panthera leo. Next base: position 36,251,924 of record NC_056692.1, read on the forward strand.
GGAACTGCCAAGACCTCAGCCCACTGGGGGGGTGGGGGGTGGGGTAGATGACGCTGTGACGTCAAGACCCTGACTCGCCGTCAGAGGGGTCCCTTCTGCTCAAGGAGCCTGCCACCCGGCCACAAGCGCTGAAGCTCGGCCCTCCTCGGGAGAAAACTGCCCCTCAACCCTCCAAGGCCACGGGAGGGGCCCCAGGGGCTCCATGACGCCACTCACACTTACTGTCACCCTAGAAAGATGGAAGCTAGTGAAAACCGAAACTAGCCACATCTCTGCCTGCCCAAGGTGCCTCCTCAGGAGTGGAAGTCCGAATTTGGGGAACCCGAAGGCCCAACTGCCCCTAATTGCCCTCCTTTCACTCCAGGGACTCACCGGGGGTAGCAGCCGGCGTCGGCACAACAGCAACAGGGCAGGGCAAGGGACAGGGGCGGGGCTAAAAACTCCTGGGACCGCAGATCCCGTCTGATCCCGCCCACCACGTCACAACGGCTACCAAGCTCCGCCCTCGCCGCGATGTTTGCTGGGACTTGTAGTGCTCAGATGACTGAGCCCCAGGGGCGCTCTGCGGCTCTTTGTGCTTTTCGCCCATCCCGAACAGCATTCTCACCCCAAGGAGCCTATTTTTCCCTTAGAATGAGCTGTTTACTTACCTTTAAAAAAAAAAGCCCAAAAGTTTACTTCTTCCAGTCCTGAACGAGAAAGGGCCATCGAGAGGTCATCTTCATTTTTCTCCTGCCCCCACATCACACTTCCCTAAGAGTCTTATAGATGAGACCCCCTTTGGCATTTAATCATGCCTCCCGCCTGCCCCTAAATAAAGGAGATCCAGCAATCTCCCTATGTGCCCCACTTCCTGTGTCTCATCATTCCCTTTCTTTTTTTTTCAATTTTTTTTTCAACGTTTTTTATTTATTTTTGGGACAGAGAGAGACAGAGCATGAACGGGGGAGGGGCAGAGAGAGAGGGAGACACAGAATCGGAAACAGGCTCCAGGCTCCGAGCCATCAGCCCAGAGCCCGACGCGGGGCTCGAACTCACGGACCGCGAGATCGTGACCTGGCTGAAGTCGGACGCTTAACCGACTGCGCCACCCAGGCGCCCCTCATCATTCCCTTTCTATAATGAAATTATTTTTTAGTGTTAACTCTGTCAAGGTAGTTCTTACTAAGCATAAACTCAGAATCCTGCAAAGTCAACTTAGAGGGAAATTCTCACCCTTGATAGCTGATCGACGGCCTGCCTTCAGCAAGAATTCTGCTAACAGGAATCCCCTCCCACCCTTGATGTCTCCCTTTAGTAATTTTTCATGCACTTGTCCTTATCGTATTTGGAATTGAGCACCATATGTCTCCTCTATTGTAACGGTCCCTGTGGCAATAGTCCTGAAAATTATGCTTTTCCATTTTAAACTCTGTCTACAGGGATAAGTGCCCTCAGTATCCTGGATACATCTCCCTTAATTTTACTTAGTGGCTTTCTAAAAAGCCCTTGGAACTGAAATCTCCTACCCCTACATACCTTAATGTCTATATTAACACAACTATTTCATGACACTCTTGCGGGGAGGTTAAAAATGCAAATGAGGGGCGCCTGGGTGACTCAGTCCGTTAAGCGTCCGACTTCGGCTCAGGTCATGATCTCGCCGTCAGTGAGTTCGAGCCCCGCGTCGGGCTCTGGGCTGATGGCTCAGAGCCTGGAGCCTGCTTCCGATTCTGTGTCTCCCTCTCTCTCTGCCCCTCCCCTGTTCATGCTCTGTCTCTCTCTGTCTCAAAAATAAATAAACGTTAAAAAAAATTTAAAAAAAATGCAAATGAATCCATTGTGCATTTTAGGAACTGCCTAAAAGAACCACTGATTCTTTAAGAGAAAGCATCACATGATGATAGACTCTAAGAGCCCTTGGCCTCAAAATCCTTGCTTGGCTGTGTCCACCCATAGTAAACTATTATATCATGACCCTTACCCTACCCTAATCAACTTTTGCCTCTATCTTTGTATTGAAAAATCCACCCACCCCTTCCCCAAACCAACTTCAGAGTCTCAATAAACACCACCATTTTGTCCTTCTGCCTCTGTGCTGCGGCTACAACTTTGGCAAGAAAGTATCCTGGTGCCTGAGTGGCTCAGTCAGTTAAGCGTCTGACTCTTGATTCAGCTGAGGTCTTGAGCTCAGGGTTGTGAGTTCAAGCCCCATGTAGGGCCCTGTGCTGGGCAAAAATCCTACTTAAAAGAAAGAAAAAAAAAAAAAGACTGTCTTCTTCCTCAGTAAGGTAAGAATGATCTCAGTTTTGTCTTATCAACAGGTTGTTTTGTTGACATTTTGGGAAGCTAAGTTCGATAGCATGGAATAAAAAACATTGATTGGTTTGTGATTTATTTCCAATAGAAGTGTCAAAGGGAAGGCTGCAAGTGGAACCCTTTTTAACTGGATATTGAAGGAATGGGAATCAATATTCAGACCTACAGAGAAAATCCTCCTCTCCTATCTTCAAGTGTTAGGAAGGGAGACCAAGACTGGGAATGGGGTAGTTACTCTGTGCCTGACACAGTGGGTTTTCTCATTTAATCCTTACAAGGGAAGCACTTTTTATTATACCCTTTTCACAGATGAGACAGTTGAGGCTTCGAGACGTAAAGTTACTTGTGCAAGCTCACCCACATAGTAAGTGCCATCAGAAGACTTTGAACTGAGCATTCTGACTCAAATGACTGTGCTCTTAATCGTGACTCTCACCATATTTATTCTTCATGAGAGTTCGGTAATCCATAAGGGAAGACAAATGCATAAATGAGTATGATACCCCATGGTAGTGGCTTCAGAAGAGGAATTTACATAGTGCTAAGGTAGCATAGAATTCATTTTTCCTAGGGGCAAGAAGGAAGGTTTCATAGAAAAAGTGGTAAAGAAAAAAAATATTCTGAGGCCTATTAAAACAGAAAGGAAAACTTTATTTGGGACAGTTGTAATAGGAGCATTACAAACAGAGAGAGAGAGATTGTACCCAGTTCCAAAAACAGTAAGGACAAGTGGGGATTTACAGCCAATCAAGCAGAATAAGGGAGTCAGTGGTGGAAAATTACTAAGAGGAGAAGACATCAAGAACGGGGGGTGGGGGGGGTGGGGGTTCTTGCCAAACTGATTTAATAGGATTCTTGCTGAAGGCAGGCTAGGGATTGATCAGATAGGAAGAGTAAGGATTCTGTCTAAGCTGATTTAAGATTTTTGTTGAAACCGGACTTGAAAGAGGACCTCAACTACCTCCATTTTGACCTCAGTCTGTACTTTCTAATGAAAGTTTTCTTTTTCCTGCTTATCTCTTAATTCAGGCAAAAGAACCCGCAGGCAAATCATCGTGATGGGAACCAAAACTACCCCCTCAAGCAACAACGACTGCCCTGAGCCAGCAAGACCCCAAGTGACCTCAAGACAACAATGACCTGACCTTCGCTTTCCACCTGCGGTACTCTCTGACCTCTGTCCCACATTTTCCTTACAAAACCCAGTATTTTTGGCACTTTGGAGGTTGTATTTCAGAGGGTCCACTGTCTTCCCGGTGTCGCCCTTCCCTGAAATAAATTCCTTCCTTGTTCCGCCACCTGTCTTTGCATTTTGTCAGCGGTGAGTGGCTGAACCTGGTCTGTTTGCCCCCACCCCCACCCCCTCACCCCCTCACCCAGAGGCAGGTGCCCTGGCACCCCTGCACCCCAGCAGTGGACTTGGCAAAGGCAGACGTAGAAGCCCAAGGTTGAAGCCTAGTCAAGAGGGCTCAGAGGAGCCCAACCAAAGTTTGGTCAAAGAGTCTTGGTCAAAGGTGATGTTTGATTTATTTTGAATAACAAGCTTGGCCCGCAGGGAAAGGGATGGAGGAGAAACGACGTGGAGAGAGGGAATAGTCCTCCCCAGTAGTGCTCTCCAGTAAGATTCTCCGCAGCGAAGGCAGTGCTCAGTAACTGTGCTGACCGCATGTAGCTGTCGAGCACTTAAAATGTGGCTAGTGCACCGGGGAACTGGGTTTTCTATGGAGTATTTACTTATTTATTTGGAGAAAATCAAATTTAATAGCATATGCAGGTACGTATGGGGAACCCACACAGACATGGAAATTCCCTATGAAACTGAAATTTAAATAGATATGTGTCAGCACTGTCCTGGCTGGTGTAAAGCTACAGTATCTGGGCGACAGGGGTGTGGACTATGGGAAGGAGAGGCAGGAGGCAGCCTACAAGATGTCCAAGCGGCGGCTCACTTTTACCCCTGCGCTCGCTCCAGCCCTGTCCAGCGCTATCCCGTGGCAATGACTCTGGCGTTTAGACTCTCCACTCCCTGGAAAAAGACAGAGGAATTTTATCCCTTGAAGCTCGCCGTCTCTGTAACCACCTGAGACTCTGCAATTGGATGCCTTACAGAGTACAGAGTTTCTTTTTTAATTTTAACTTTATTTTTTAAAATTTACATCCAAATTAGTCAGCATATAGTGCAACAATGATTTCAGGAGTAGATTCCTTAGTGCCCCTTCCCCATTTAGCCCATCCCCCCTCCCACAACCCCTCCAGCAACCCTCAGTTTGTTCTCCATATTTATGAGTCTCTTCTGTTTTGTCCCCCTCCCTGTTTTTATATTGTTTTTGTGTCCCTTCCCTTATGTTCATCTGTTTTGTCTCTTAAAGTCCTCATAGGAGTGAAGTCATATGATATTTGTCTTTCTCTGACTAATTTCACTTAGCATAATACCCTCCAGTTCCATCCACATAGTTGCAAATGGCAAGATTTCATTCTTTTTGGTTGCCGAGTAATACTCCATTGTATAGATATACCACACCTTCTTTATCCATTCATCCATCGATGGACATTTGGGCTCTTTCCATACTTTGGCTATCGTTGATAGTGCTGCTATAAACATGGGGGTGCATGTGTCCCTTCGAAACAGCACCTGTAGCCCGTGGATAAATGCCTAGCAGTGCAATTGCTGGGTCGTAGGGTAGTTCTCTTTTTAGTTTTTTGAGGAACCTCCATACTGTTTTCCAGAGTGGCTGCACCAGCTTGCATTCCCAAGTACAGAAAGTTTCTACGCCCGGCTTTGAGAAAGAGAAGAATTGAATAACCAATGGCAAGAAGGAGACTACTAATTAGGTTGGGATACCATTAGGCTTTCAACAAATGCAGGTTGGGTGTGCTGCTTTGTTTTGTTTTTGTTTTTTTTTAATTTTTTTTTTAACGTTTATTCATTTTTGAGAGACAGAGAGAGAGCATGAGCGAGGAAGGGGCAGAGAGAGAGGGAGACACAGAATCCGAAGCAGGCTCCGGGCTCCAAGCTGTCAGCGCAGAGCCCGACGCGGGGCTCGAACTCACGAACTGCGAGATGATGACCTGAGCCGAAGTTGGACGCTCAACCGACTGAGCCACCCAGGCACCCCGGGTGTGCTGTTTTATAAACTTTTGGAGAAACAGGAGCCAGGTATGCCTCACATTAACCCTGTGTTTCTAGAATGTGTGGGCAAACCAAATCACCTATTGAACATTTCAGGAGATATTATATGGTCCCTGTAAGAATTTGGGAGGCATATCTTTGTTTTAAAAAGTTACATTAAATAAACTAAAAAGAAAGAGACATTTCATAATCCTACACATATTTTCAAGACTGTTGTCTGTAGAGAAAAATCTCTCTGTTGGACACCCTTCCCTGAATTAGCCAATTTGAACTGATTCTATGGGAAGTATTTTACAACTCCGTAAATTGTAGGTAACTGATTGGCAAGGAATTTCTGTCTGATCTGATAGAGGTTGGACTATTTTGCCTCCTTTCCTTGTGGAAGAAAAAGCAGTTTCGCGTCCATTTGCAATTTCTTTCAACGTTCTTTTTTATCAGACAAATTGTGCCGCTTTTTTGGAACCAGCTGAATCATCTGACTGACTGGCTCCCTGCTGAGTTACATAAAATCTTTAACATGCGTTCATTTTTATATCCGTAGGAGAGTCATGCTTTTCCTTTCCTTAGAAAGTTCTCTTAACATTTCTTTCAGTTTTTTATGCATACAAATGCACGTTTCACACGATTATAGTCATAGCCTTTGCAAGTTTTTGTTGCTGTTGCTTACTACTGTTGGGTTAAACACCATTTAAAAAAAATTTTTTTTAATGTTTATTTATTTTTGAGGGAGAGAGAGACAGAGTGTGAGCAGGGGAGGGGCAGAGAGAGAGGGAGATACAGAATCAGAGGCAGACTCCAGGCTCCGAGCTGTCAGCACAGAGCCCAATGTGGGACTCGAACTCACAAGCCGTGAGAGATCATGATCCGAGCTGAAGTCAGATGTTCAACCGACTGAGCCACCCAGGCGCCCCCAAACACCGTTTTATATTGCTATAAACCATATGCTTATTGGTTTCCTTTTTGTTGTAATAAGTGATTCTACCATAATTTACTTCACCATTCTATACCCACTGAATATTTAAGTCAATCATTAAACAATTTTGTAAAAAGCAAAGATTCAAGGGGCACCTGGGTGGCTCAGTCGGTTAACTGTCAGGTCAAGTTCTCCTGGTCCGTGAGTTTGAGCCCCGCGTCAGGCTCTGTGCTGACGCCTCGGAGCCTGGAGCCTGCTTCTTATTCTGTGTCCCCCTCTCTCTCTGCCCCTCCCTTGCTCATGCTCTGTGTGTGTGTGTAAAAAATTAAAAAAATTTTTTTTAATTAAAAGATAAATAAAAAGCAAAGATTCTGCGTGAACATAACTGCTTGTCAGTCCCACTACATTTTTCTGGGCCTCGATTTCCTCTTCTAATTCTTTTTTTTTTTTTTAAGTGTATTTTATTTATTTATTTTGAGAGAGAGAGAGGGCAAGCAGAGGAGGGGCAGAGAAAGGGAGAGAGAGAATCCTAAGCAGGCTCTGCACTGCCAGCACAGAGCCTGATGTGGGGCTCGATCTCATGAACCTTGAGAGCGTGACCTGAGCCGAAACCAACAGTCAGATGCTTAACGGACTGAGCCCCCCCCAACCCCGGGCGCCTTTCAATTTCGTCTTCTAAACACAAGAGAAATACCAGGTGGCCTGTAAGATCTCTTCTGATTGAAAAAGAACTCTGATTCTGTGACTCTCAGACCTTGCAGACTTAAAGCAAAAAAACAACACAGAACCAAAACCAAAACCTGGGGTATGAGAAAAAAAAAAAAAAGGTCTTCTAAGAATCTTTGTTTCATTTCCACTCCTGACGCCATCATCCCTGGTACAGATACCAAGACTTGCTTTGTGTGTGTGTGTGTGTGTGTGTGTGTGTTTTAAGTTTTTTATTTTGTTTGTTTTGCTCCGTTGAGAGAATGAGAGACAAAGAGTGAGCGGGGGAGGGGCAGAGAGAGAGGGGGAGACACAGAATCTGGAGCAGAGCCGGATGTGGGGCTCGAACTCACAAACTGTGAGATCATGACCTGGGCCGAAGTCGGTCGCTTCACCGACTGAGCCCCCCAGGTGTCCCATACCAAGACTTCCTTTGACTGGTACAGGCAGAAGCAGGACTTTCTTTGTTCCCCCATCAACTACTTACAGGAAGAGTCCCAAACTGAGAAAGAGCCTGTGTGTCAACTGCAGAGCAAACAACATTCTGAAGGGAAACTGTCTTACTATTTAGTCAGGTGGGTGCCTTGGGAACAAAAAGCCCGTGAAAACAAATTTCATACCTGTGCCTGCAGTCTCCCTTGCGCACTCTTGCCTCTGAGTTTGAGTTTCGGGGGAGGGGACGCGGTCCAACTTTCAACACGCCACTTCAGCCTTTCACACCCAGGCCCAGAAAAACCCTCGGTTTTTCTTTGCTTTCTGATTTCCTGGCCGTCCCTCCGGCCCTGGAGGGGATGCTTTGCTCTACAGTGGGGGCAGTTCTACTGTTTCACCCCCTTGTCAGCACCCCTGAAAGGACAGGGGTGCCAGACTCTGGCCTATTAGCTCCCACTGTGGCCAACCCTCTCGTAAATAACCAGTTGTCAGGGATTTTAATGGAAACCCTCTGGAAGTTGTAAATCTTTGCCGCTCCCTCCCGCATCCTTTCCCTCATTTCCATCACAATATCACTCCAGAGGGACCTCAGACCAAAGCCGGAGCTTGGCAGAGTAGATTGGTGGGACACTGGGGGAAAGAAAGAGGCCGGAAGGGGGAGGGGAACAGAGCTGGGACGGTTGGTCTTAGGGAAGCATCTGCTCTTGGCCAGTTGATGACTGGTCACCTGGGCCTCCAGGGCCCTAGAGGTGGGGAGGGGTGCGATAGCCCAGGGCCACCTGGAGGGAAGGGGGACCGAGGGAAGAGGTAGAAGATGGGATGGCAGGGAGGTTTCTGGAAGAGCAGCAGATGGGCCCCTGGTTTCACCTCAGGCCCTCCAGTGTGAATTTAAGCATCACTAACCAGGCTTTCTTTGTCCACTTGGGGCTAAGCCATGCCTTTGCCTCTAGGCTCCGGCCTGGGCAGATCAGCTGGTAAAGGGACAGGGTCCTGTGCCGGGAGGAAAACTTCCTCCAGCAACTTAGGTCAAAAGGTTAACAGTTTATTCACAGGCATATGAGAGCACTCAGTCGTGAGTAACTGTACAAACAGCTAGGCATAAAGGTTTATTATGTATCAGTTTTATAAGGGGGGGGGAGGGTTGGGGGGGTGATTAGGGCTTCAAAATGGGCTTCTGATGAGACTTGTTTACACAGTTTTTGGAATGTCCAAGTGTCCAGGAACAGTGCCTCCCTGGGGACATAGGGGGTGTGTCAGGGAGAGGGGCAGCGGACTGTTGTAAAGCTCTGCTTTATTCAGATAAGGGATCAGAGGCCAGCCCGAAGTCCCAGGCACATGGATCGGACACAATGTTCCCAATGAATCTGCTAAAACCTTCATCCTCTGGGAAACTCTCCCGGACTAACTCCACATCCTCCACATCAGCGAGGATCTTGCCTCTTCCACTAGTCCTTTTGATTACGGCTTCTCTGGGAAGGGCCTGTGTCTCCTCTGTCTCCCCTCAACCGAGGGAAGAGAACTCTATCCTCAGCGTGAGAGTTAATGTTGCAGAGTCTTACCTAAGTCTTAACTCCTTGGGACTGAACAATCCTTTCCCGCAGGAGCAGCTACATTTCAGGAACATCAATTCAAGCATCTGGAAATCTGCAGAATGAAGAACAATGGATATAGGCAACAAGAAATCCCCGGCGCCATCCATAAGGGAGTTTCCTAAGAACACTGTGGTTCAGGAATTTTATTTATTTATTTTTTAAGTGCTTTTTAAAGTTTATTCATTCATGTCGAGAGAGAGCGCGCACGAGAGAGAGCAAGCGGGGGAGGTCCAGAGAGAAAGAGGGAGAGAGAGAATCCCAGGCGGGCTCCATGCTGACAGCGGAGAGCCCCGTTTGGGGCTCGAACTCACCGCCCGTGAGGTCATGACCTGAGCCGACCAACTGACCCACCACCCCCCCCCCCCCCTCAGGAGTTTTAAATCGATCCTTTGGTCTTTCCCCAATCCTGAACGAACCCAGGTAGACACAGCTCTACTGGCCGCCAACCCTTTGCAGGCCCGCAGGAGTCTGGGCTGACACAGGCGGAAACGGAAGGAAACCACGATCATCTGAATCCAGTCATTACTCGGATTCCCCCGCCTGCCAGAGGACAGTGAGAATGTCGCTGTGCGAAGCCAAGACCCCCGAGCCCTGCGCGGCCGCCTCTCTCGGCCAGGGGCTCGTTCGGTAGAGGGGCCACGACCCCCCCACTCTCTGAGATGTCATGATTCAGTAAGCCAGAGCGGTTCCTTGCAGGTTTGCGGTATCTACCGTTGGAGAAGCTAAACCCGGAGAGATGATGTCAACTGCCCATGATTACACATGCCTGAGATCTTGACTTGGGTCTCAATCCAATGCTGTCTGCGCGGGTCCCCTCTAGTCCCGGTTTCGGCTATTCACCCCTCCCAGAGCGCCAGAGGACGAGACCGCCCCGCTCGGTGCACCCCACCCGCCCCCCTCCCCCCTCCCCCCCCTCCCCCTCCCCCTCTCCCTCCCCCTTCGGGGCAGCTGGAGCTTCCGAGGCAGACAGTTCGGATCCGCTCGGCCCCGAGGCTCCAGCTGCGCCTGCGCACGACGCCCCGACGCCCCGACGGCGCGGGCGGGGGAGGGCGGGGACCCGCGCAGGGCTAGCAGTGGAGCCGCCCCGAGCGCGAGGAGCGCGGCCCAAGCGTCCTCCGCGTCTCCCGGGACGACCTCGGGCGCTGGCCTCTCAGAGCAAAGGGGCGGTTAACTGGATTCGGGGAGGGGGGGGGGGGCACGGCCGCCTGCCGCTGGGGCCAATCGAAGACCTGGAAAGCCCTATATGCAAATATATGTGGGCTGGGCGCACCCCAAGTTAGGAGGGGCGCGGGTTGGGCTTAAGGGTTGTGGGGCAGCCAATGGGACCTTGTCTCCTTAAGTCTTTTGAGGAGGGGGCCCGAAAGTGTGGCTGCGAACGATACGGGCAGCAGAGCGGGGGCAAGACGGGGAGATAGGAATTGCGGGTAAGAGCCCCCCCCAAACCCGTTGCTGGCCCTAGATCGCGGCCTCCTAGTGTCTCCCCACGGAAAACCTGGTTCTTCATACCCCCGAAGTCCCCCTCGGTGCCCAGTTCACCAGGGTTACTCCCTCTGTCCTCCCTGGTGGCTCTCTATGGCCAACGCCACTCGCCCTCCCAGTCCCTGCTCCCTCTTGGCGCCGCAGCTCATCTCTTCCCAGCTCCGTACTGGCGTTCACCCCGGAAATACCCTCGCTCCCTTTCTCATCCTCAAGACCCCGATGCCAGGACCTTGCCCTCAGTCTCTTCCTTTTCTAGCTCCATACCCCCTCTTGTCCCCGCTTCTCACCCGAATCTGGGACACCCTCACTTCCTGCCCTGGATTTCCCAAACCCCAGGGAGCTGTCCCTTAGATACCGGAGATCCCTGGGAATCGCCAAACTTTGTCTGCCTCCTCCTTCCCCATCGCTGGGACTTTCTCCTGATCACCTTTCTTCCTCTGCCTGGAGAAACCTTCCAGAAAGACACTTCTGTTTTGGATAGCCAGCACAGCCCTCAACAAATGCCCCTGCCCCTCCTTTTCAGCTCCCCCCTTTTCAGTTCCTATTTCTCACCTCCTGAGGGAGAATTCTTCTAGGCTTGAGGAACGTTCTCCTTTGGGATTTGAACCCTAGGAAAAATGTAACTCACATTTGGGAATGAGATGGGAAGGGAGCTAACCTTTACTAAGCACCGGTATGTACCAGGCTCTACATTCAGTAAGTTATTTAATAGATACACCAATCCTGCTGTTATATTTTCATTTTACATAGCTTTTATTTTAAACCAAGCACTGCTTTAAGAGCATTATAAATGTTAACTCATTTCGTCTTTAAATAACCCCCCAAGATAGATAATTATTTTCCTCATTTTCCTCATGAGGAAACTGAGGTACAAAGAAACTCAGTTTCTCACCCACAGTCACCCACTAGGAAGTAGAGCTGGGATCTGGATCCAGATCCATCTGTCTTTGCTGGTGATGCAGAGTATTGTGCAGAAAATGACTGGGCGTGAGCCTGCCCTGAACAATGCATCTTCCCCTCAGTTTCTGGCAGAGCAAAAAATGGAATCTAAGTCAGCAAATTCTGAGTGTTTCCAGAGAATATGGCTGGTCACTCTCAGCACTTCTTACTGGCACAGCCCTTAAGCAGTTGAGTGCCCCCATCCCTCCCTTGTTAATCCACATCTTGCTAAGAACCCATTTAGTCCCTGGGCTGAAATTCCAAGGGTGGCTAGAAGGAAAAGGCAAAAGTTCATAAAAAGCATCTCAATTTATTCTGCCTGCGTCAAAGCTCAAAGCACTTAAAATTTTTTTTTTTATGTTTATTTTATTTTTGAGAAAGAGACAGAGCACAAGCCGGAGAGGGACAGAGAGAGAGGGAGACACAGAATCCAAAGCAGGCTCCAGGCTCTCAGCTGTCAGCACAGAGCCCGATGCGGGGCTCGAACCCACAAGCAATGAGATCATGACCTGAGCTGAAATCGGCGCTCAACTGACTGAGCCACCCAGGCGGCCCGCACTTTTCTTTTTAAAATATATATTTATTTATCTTTGAGAGAGAGAGTGTGAGTGGGGGAAGGGCAGAGAGAGAGGGAGACACAGAATCCGAAGCAGGCTCCAGGCTCTCAGCTGTCAGCACAGAGTTGGACGCGGGGCTCGAACCCACGAACCGTGAGATCATGACCTGAGCTGAATTTGGATACTTAACTTGACTGCGCCACCCAGGCACCCCAAAGCACTTTTCTAGATGTGAAGTTTTTATCTTCTGGTGGTCCGGTAATCACAGAAAAGATAGGGAATAAAAGATAGGGAATGAAGGTGAACCTGAAAGCAATGTAACATTGTGTGTCAATGACACTAAAAAAAAAAAAAAAAAAAAAGGGAATGAGGGAGGCGATATTACTTGGCTTCTTATGACATACAAAATCAAAGAGGCAAAGCTGAAAGCAAGATCCAGAGGTCTAACCTCCCCATCTTCCCCAAGATCCAGAGGTCTAACCTCCCCATGCTTTCAACCTTTTCCAAGAGCTAGCCACTGGAAGCCTTCAGAGGGATGCTTCTGGTAGAGGAATGAGGACCCAAAGTTGTAAAAGGGAGGAGGTGCGGGAAAACATATTATTTGGGAGAAGAGAAGCTAGTCATCCGGCAGACACAGTAGGATGGCCCTTCAGTGCCATATGTAATTCTACAGACTGAAAGAAAAGTCCAGGCTCTGAAGGTCGGGATGAAAAAACTTAGTTACAACTTTAAACATGCTCCATGATCTGTTCGTAACCACCAAATAATTCTTTTCTCCAATGTATTGACACCCGTATTAATTCCGCCTTGCCAAAGAAAGCGCTAGATATTTTCCGTGCACCTCTAGGGGGAAGAAGAGGAGTCAGCATGTATAGTCTTTCAGAAGTGGAAATGAAATACGCTCCCTCCTGTGAGATTTTTCCAAATAATCTGCAATGTGTTTGCATGAAGCCATCCCAGGGCTCATTCCCTCCCCCTGGTGGCCAATGAAGGGCATTTTCATGCTGTCTAGCAAGATTTGGTCGGCTTTGCCTGGCGTGGAAGCTTCTCCAAGATCAAACCCCACACTAAAATGAGAGGAAACATCACTGTTTGTAAATGGTCTTAACTGTCCTCTTTGGAAAGGTGAACTAAATGTTTCTTGCATCATTAAGTAAAACCAAAGATAGTATTTACTGTGTTTGCTATGTTAGCACAAGTCAGTTGCCTTAAACATTCTCCAAAGCACTTAGTCCGCATTGCCTGTCCATTCACCTGGCGTAATGGAAAGATGAGCAGAGGGTTCGGTAGCCAGGGCTTTGGTCCTGGCCCTTCTGACTCGCTCTCTGGCTTTGTGCGAGTCCCCTCCTCTAGCTGGCAGGGGCATTTCAAAACTTCTAAAAAGCAAACAGTTTGAACTAGGTATTCTCATGGTCCCTCCCAGCTGTAATATTGAGGAATTCAGTAAGAGCTGAGAAAGTGTTCCAGGGGTGCCTGGGTGGCTCGGTCGGTTAAGCGTCTGACTCTTTTTGTTTTTGGGTTTTTTTTTTTAGTTTATTTATTTAATTAATTTACCTCCAAGTTAGTTAGCATCTGGTGCAACAATGATTTCAGGAGTAGATTCCTTAATGCCCCTTATCCATTTAGCCCATCTCCCCTCCTACAACCTCTCCAGTAACCCTCTGTGTGTTCACCATATTTATGAGCCTCTTCCATTTTGTCCCCCTCCCTGTTTTTATATTATTTTTGCTTCCCCTTCCCTTATATTCATCTGTTTGGTATCTTAAATTCCTCATACGAGTGAAGTCCTATGATATTTGTCTTTCTCTGACTAATTTCGCTTAGCCTCACGACCTCCAGTTCCAGCCACACCGTTGCAAATGGCGAGATTTCATTCTTGTTGATTGCCGAGCAATACTCCATTGTCTATATATACCACATCTTCTTTATCCATTCATCTGCCAATGCACATTTGGGCTCTTTCCATACTTTGGCTATTGTCGAGAGAAGTGTCTGACTCTTTTTTTTTTTTTTTTTTGGTGCAAAAAGGTGATTTTATTAAAGCATGGGGACAGGACCCATGGGCGGGAAGAGCTGCTTATTTTATTTTTTTGGTGAAGCGTCTGGCTCTTGATCTCAGCTCAGGTCTTGATCTCCGCGTCATGAGTTCAAGCCCTGTGTCGGGCTCTGCGCTGGGTGTGAGGTTTACTTTAAAAAAAAAAAAAGTTGTAATTATACCCCCAAATAAGAGCCCACGTACAACGTGGACTTTGGTGACAAGAAGGGCAGGAAACGGAGATCCAGGCAGATCCAGGCCCTTAATGGAGGTGGGAATTTGGAAGCAGTTGGCTTTAAGGAAAATGGGACCAACTGATTGTTAAGGGACTGAGGTCACCAAAACCGCTTCTGGGAGCTGGGAGACCAGTCGCTTCACTTTCCGGTCACGCCGTTTATGAGTGATCAGCTGAGAGGGAAAGGCAGCGTGTGGCGTGTAGAAGAGAGATAGGCTGTGGAACCCCAGCTATGTCTCCTGCCTTTGCCCCTCTGTGCCTCAATCTTCTCATCTGTAATGGACGCGAGAGAATGTCTATGACCTGATGGTCTGCTGAGACAGTACCTATGGATATAAAATGCTTCAGTACAATGGAAATGCTTAGTTACGTGGTAAGTAGGTTGTGAAAAGTAGCTACGGTTACTCATGAGTGACACGAAGTGTTGGAAGTGCCCTCTTCAACCCAAGGCCAGTGCTTGAAAAACTGCTATTTATCTAATGCTCACAACAGCTCTTCTATTATATAGATGAGGAAAACGAACGGTAAGCTAAATTAGTCCATGAATCTATTCATTCTTCCAGTCTGATCATTCGGGAAGCTTATAACCCTCTGGTATCTGCCAGACCCGGTAGTAGGAGCTGAGCATTCACAGACACTGTCTGTTCCATCAGGGAGGTCACAGTCCAGGGCCACATAGCTGGTGCTGACAGGTAGCCTTTAGTGAGCACTTACTCTGCGCCTGGCACTGTCCTAAGCACTTTGTATTATCTTAACTCCTTTTAATTTCCGTAACTGGCTGGGGCAGACCGTTTTACAGATGGGGAAACTAAGGCAGAAGGGGCAATGAAATACATTGCCCGAGGCCATGCGACTAGAAAGTGGCAGAGCTGGGATTTCTTTTTTTTTTTTTTTTTTAATTTTTTTTTTTTAACGTTTATTTATTTTTGAGACAGAGAGAGACAGAGCGTGAACAGGGGAGGGGCAGAGAGAGAGGGAGACACAGAATCCGAAGCAGGCTCCAGGCTCCGAGCCATCAGCCCAGAGCCCGACGCGGGGCTCGAACTCACGGACCGTGAGATCGTGACCTGAGCTGAAGTCGGACGCTTAACCGACTGAGCCACCCAGGCGCCCCCAGAGCCGGGATTTCAACCCAGGCAGACAGGCTCCAGAATCTGAGTCCTCAGCGACTTCACTTCCGCTGCCTCTTAGCAGGTGACTTAAAGTCACGCCTCTCACTGCAGCGGCCCTCACGCCAGGATGTACGTATATCTCGGGATGCCGGCAGCCCCCCTTCACCCTTTTATATTCTCCTTAGCCCCGTCCTTCGAATTTGCTGCCTCTCCTTCTCTACTTCCACAAGACTGCGAGACTACTTTTGACACCCGAATTGTTGGGCGGGAGAGAAGGGAGTGGCTGCTGGCACTGGGTAAGAGGAGACTGGTAGAGTCCAGTAAGACCCGAGACTCTCTGGAGGAAGCAGCTTCTGTTCTAACTCACAGCGGCTTGGGGGCCAGAGAGATGCCAGAAGAGGGCAGGCAAATTCAGATGTCAAGGGCGCCCGGCTTGCGGCCCGGAGAGAAATGATCTGGACGTACGAAAATGTTTCCTCTCTCTTCATGCTACTGTGAGAAAAATAACAGCACAGGCGCAGCTGTTTTGTGACTCTGGTGTCACGGAGGCCACAGGGACCGGACTGGGGCAGGTTGAAAAATAGCTAATGAGGGAGGCATTATTTGGCTCTGGCGGATTTCTGGCATGAAGCACTGGGGACCTACTTTTCCAGAAGCAACAGAAATCTGGATTTTTATGAGAAATCCACATTTCCTACTTATTGGCAACTCCTTTATGTACCCGTTCTTGCTAAGTTTTACTTATTTGTTTTGAGAGTGCGCGCACGCGTGCACGCGCGCCTGCAGGGGAGGGGCAGAGAGAGAGGGAGAGAGAATCCCAAGCAGGCTCCGCTCTGTCAGGCTGTCAGGGCAGAGCCCGGTGCCACGGTCGAGTTCATGAACCGTGACGTCAGGACCTGAGCCGACACCAAGAGCCGGACGCCTAACTGGCTGAGTCACCAGGCACCCCAGCAACGACTTCTATTTAAAAAAAATTTTTTTTAACGTTTATTTATTTTTGAGACAGAGAGAGACAGAGCATGAACGGGGGAGGGGTAGAGAGAGAGGGAGACACAGAATCCGAAGCAGGCTCCAGGCTCCGGGCCATCAGCCCAGAGCCCGACGCGGGGCTCGAACTCATGGACCGCGAGATCGTGACCTGAGTTGAAGTCGGACGCCTAACCGACTGAGCCACCCAGGCGTCCCTACTTCTATTTAAAACTATAACAACTACACACTGTGGTGGGCCAAGTAAACATTTCTGCAGGTGGATTCAGCATGTGACCCCAGGCACACCCCCCCCCGCCCCCCCCCTTCCTCCCCCTGGCAAACTTTGAGCACCATATTCTCTATCAGGAACCTTTGAGAGAAGTCAGCGGGATTTAGCCTTGAGGAAGAAACAGGACGGAGAGGGCTGGGGGAGGAGGAAGCTGGGAGACCAAAGGCAAAGCAAAAATAGACACATGGGGGCATCGACTGCTCTCCGCCACCTTGCACCTGACTCAAGCGCCATTCAACTGGCAATCGGGTCATAGATAGCCTAGAATACAGGGGAAAGGCAGGTGGGAACCAATGCGGTGGCGATCAGTTCCCTGAGAAGTACATGGGTTCGGTTCCCTGGTCCATGTGCCTGAGGCCCTCTGGGACAAGAGGAAACAGAATTTGATCTTGTTGTTGTTGTTGTTGTTTTTCTCTTTGAGGCAGGCAGACAGCGGCAGCCATGACTTGTTCTTACCACTTGGGCAAGGACTCGAAAGACAGCAGAGACAACTCGCGACTCCAGAGGCCACGTTCAGGGTCAGTTTTGTCTCCTCGAGTTAACATTAACCTTTGGGTAAACGGAGCCACTCCTCCACGGCTTGGTAAACAGAAGCCGTTGCGGAGGGCCAGGGGAGCGGAACGGGCTGTTTATCTGAAATCAAGGGAGCAGCCCCAGGTCAATATTTCACGTACCTCGGTCCTCTTGGACTTTGCCAAGA
This sequence comes from Panthera leo, assembly GCF_018350215.1. NCBI lineage: Eukaryota > Metazoa > Chordata > Mammalia > Carnivora > Felidae > Panthera > Panthera leo. Next base: position 36,269,309 of record NC_056692.1, read on the forward strand.
ATGTGCCTGTCCACTGGGCAACACGGGCTCACGAGGCCCAGGTTTCGTCGGGTGGTTGTGCCGAGTACAACTCTGTCTCCCCTTTTCAGGTGTCACCATAACTGGGCTTGGGAATAAGTGACAGCCCTCTTTGGCAAGAGAGAAACCAGGGGCAGTCCCTGGCTGACTTAATAATTCTGCCCTTCCTCTTGGCGACGGCTGTGAGCTTTCAGTGTGATGGTGGGTGTGATAATTCTCTGAAAACACTAAAGAAGTACACACATATAAGGGAGGCTTTTTTTTTAATTTTTTAACGTTTATTTATTTTTGAGAGAGAGGGAGAGACAGAGCACGAGTCGGGGAGAGGCAGAGAGAGAGGGAGACACAGAATCGGAAGCAGGCGCCAGGCTCCGAGCCATCAGCACAGAGCCCGACGCGGGGCTCGAACCCACAAACTGCGAGATCATGACTTGAGCCGAAGTCCGACACTCAACCGACGGAGCCACCCAAGAGGGCGGCTTTATTACTGAGTTATTCATACGTAGCCTCCAAGTTAGAGCCCTCTACTCCCCAATTTTGGTGTGGGAAAGGGGCAGAGAGACACAGAAGGATGCAGTTATGTTAAAAATGTGGTGACAGGTACAAAAAATTGTCTAGAATTAGCAAGTTTGGGTATGGAGGGAAAGTGATTCCCATGAGATTATGTGAGTTGGTGAGCCAGCTGTTATGGTATATTGCTGGAGGTAGGCCAAATTTTTGGGAGTCCCTCTGGGAAACAACATGGCAAGATAGATAGATAGGTAGATAGATGATAGATAGATAGATAGATAGATAGATAGATAGATAAAATAAAACTAGAAGCTAATTTCTATATTAACCTAGTAATCCTGGCTCCAGATATATACGTGTCCTTTTCTAAACTTCCTTTAATGTTATATTATGTCATTACTAATAATATGTTATAATAAGGTATAATAAACACATTAATACATTTTTTAAAAACCAAAGCGTTTATGAGGGAAGAACAGGTGGTAGGTAGGAAGGGCATCAAAGGACAGGGGTTCCAATGGTGAGAAGGTTGGCAGGGATTTGGAGGTAAAGAGGGGAAGGGCCCCAGAAGATTGGCTTTATGGTCATAGAAATCTTGGAGGTGAAGGTGATGAATCAGTTCATTGGATCTGGGCTGTTCTGGGTCACCCCAAGCAAACTAAGCACATTCCTAAGGATTATTGAAACTAAGGCATTAAAAATCATTCGAAAACCTTGGGGCACCTGGGTAGCTCAGTCGGTTAAGTGTCCGACTTCGGCCCAGGTCATGATCTCGCAGTTCGTGAGTTCGAGCCCTGCGTCGGGCTCTGTGCCGACAGCTCAGAGCCTGGAGCTGCTTCAGATTCTGTGTCTCCCTCTCTCTCTGCCCCTCCCCTGCTTGTGCCCTGTCTCCGTCTCTCTCTCTCTCCCAAAAATAAATAATTAAAAAAAAAACATTAAAAAATATTGAAATTCCCAGCAAACAACGAAGAAGTCATCATGGGGATAGGAGGAGGGACAAGAACTCTGCTGGACTTCCTTAGTGCTATTTTACCGTTTGGTCTTGTTTTTACGTTGAATCGCAGGGGGCGGGAGACACTGTAGCCTTTTCTGTGGTTGGGATCTCGGAAGGGCTCCCTCTGGCCCTGAGCTGGGTATGTGTTCAGTCAGCTACAAACTGACCCTGTGCTCCGCTCCCTTTGCATTCACGGTCAGGCAGCAGGTTGGGCGTGGGACGTTCAGCGTCGTGGGGAGCCAGTTAACGGACCTCCTCAGAGCGCCTCGTCTACACCCACTGGGACTAACTCCCTCAGCTAGGAAGGCTTAGGCCTTGGTTCCGAGGCTGTCTCCAGGCACTCGCTCACTTTAATAAGATTGTTTACCAGGTGCTATGCATAGCATCTCAGCCTACTCCTGAAAAATCCCAGGAGGGCAAAACCAAAGCCAGGATTGGCTGAGCGAGTCCCCAAGGTCAGAGTCAGTGGCAAAAGGTGGAATCGGCTCTCTCCCCGAGCTGGCACCCACCGTGGAGGTGGGGTGGCATTTTATAAACTGCAATCTGTCCCCTGGTCTCCGAGTGGGTCTACCACCCGCATGAGCAAGGGAGGGGGTCCCCCTGCAGGTGGATTCAAGTAACTGCCGCTCCTTCTGCCCTCTCTCCAGGGTGGGCCGGGATTTGCCCCCAGCGTCCTCCCAGGCTGGGGAGATGCTCCAGTGCCTGCCTTTGGAGGGCGAGGAAGGGGCAGACTCAGAAGAGCAGGAGGACAGCTCCCCAGAAGAGTCGAAAGAAATCGTCACCCTGGTTTTCATGAGCGAGAACGCTGGGGTACAAGAGAGGCTTCAGAATGCCCCGCAGCAAGGCAAGAAGAAGAGGAAGAAAAAAAGGTTAGGACCAAAAGATGGGGAATGGGGTTCCGTGTTGTTGGGAGCAGAGGGGACCCGGAGGGAAGGGGGCCTTGGCCGCTAATGAGAGGGTAAAAGAGGCTGTCAAAATCACACCCCTTTCGGTTCGGATGGAAAGGATCCACTTGATGACCTGTTGCATAGAACCAAACGACGGTGTTCGTAATCTTTTTTTTTTTTTTTTTTTTTTTTTTTTTCAACGTTTTTAATTTATTTTTGGGACAGAGAGAGACAGAGCATGAACGGGGGAGGGGCAGAGAGAGAGGGAGACACAGAATCGGAAATAGGCTCCAGGCTCCGAGCCATCAGCCCAGAGCCCGACGCGGGGCTCGAACTCACGGACCGCGAGATCGTGACCTGGCTGAAGTCGGACGCTTAACCGACTGCGCCACCCAGGCGCCCCTGGTGTTCGTAATCTTAACCACACTGTGTCCTAATCGTCCTTCTATTTGTTGTTTAGCATGCCTTTTTTTTTTTTTAATTGTGCGGAGAGAGACAGTTTCCTTGTTTTAAGGAAGTGCTTATTGCCTTGGGAACTCAGTACATTTAAAGAAAATTTTAAGGTTTATTTACTTTTGAGAGAGAGGGAGAGACAGAGCACGAGTGGGAGAGAGGCAGAGACAGAGGGAGACACAGAATCGGAAGCAGGCTCCAGGCTCTGAGCTGTCGGGGCTCGAACCCACAAACCGCGAGGTCATGACCTGAGCTGAAGTCGGACACTTAACCGACTGAGCCCCCCGGGTGCCCCAGTACATTTTAAAAATAACAAGACTGATGCCGATTTCCGGGATCCGACTGTGGCTTCTGTGTTCTGGTTCCCATTTAATATTCTGTCGCGCTTCGCCTCTTTTGGGGAAAATGGATCAGTCCTCAGACTCACTGATGTGTGACAGCTTGTCCACTTTCTAACTCACAACTTCCGTTAGTGGGGGCGGGGGGGGGGGAGGCAAGAGGTGGGCGACCATGAAGTAATTTGGCCGAAAAGATTTTTACTTCCTGCTCCTGATGGGCCGCTGGAGTCAAAGGATTGAGGAGGCAAGGTTCATAGGAAGCCAAAGCAGAATTCGTTACAACCACAATGCAGAATTTCGACCTCGTGGGCTGGGTAATGGTAGCGCCCGTGTTTTTTCTGCCTCTCTGCAATCCTTTGGATTCGTGTCTTCAGTAGGGGTGTAGTCAAACCAGGCTGGGTGCGACTGAGTAGGCTTGGACCCGCCTGGGGTGGGATGCTTCTGGGTGCGGCCACGTGTTCTGGCAAGTGCGTCTGTCTCTGTCTTGCCGCTTTCCTTCTTCTCTTTTCCAGATGATTGGTGATCAATCTCTCCACCTGCCGATACGAGAGCGGTGAGCGCCTGCGTTCGAGGGATCCACAATGGGGACCCAGCGGATTGCCCCCAAAGGGTTGGGAAGGGTCACTTGTATCTTCTTGGGGGTGAAAAGGGGGTGTCTCCAAATCCTCACGTTTCCTTCACCCAGCTCAATTAACTATTCGAGGAAGAGAATCTCACTCCAAGAAAACGTGGGTTTTGACCATGGTGGTGCCATACTTCAGTTCTCTGTAGTTCTGATGTAGGGTTCTTTGGGAATCTGTAGAAAAGGCAGGGGTTGGTCCTTGTTAGAGCAGAAGTTAGAGACTGGCAGCCTACAGACCCACGTTGGACTATAGAGAAGTGTTGTTGTCATTATATAATTCCGAGTTTGAGTAAGTTTCAGCCTGGTCCTGCCTTTCCTGGTCACTTGCAGGCACTTCTTCCTTTCCAGGCCTTTTTTTTTTTCTTTTGTGTGTTTGCGTTGGAGTGAGCTCCCAGTTCCAAATGCTAACAGGGACAGAGAAAGAAGGATGTGATAGCATATAAGTGTGGGTTTTTTTTTAATGTTTTATTTATTTTTGGGAGAGCGTGCACCCGCAGGGGAGGGGCAGAGAGAGAGGCGGACAGAGGATCCGAAGCGGGCTCCGAGCTGACGGCAGAGAGCCCGATGTGGGGTTCGAGCTCACGAGCCACGAGATCATGACCCTGGCTGAAGTCGGACGCTCAACCGACGGAACCGCCCAGGGGCCCCAGCCTATATGTGGTTTTGAAATGCATTGTATACTTTTTTTTTCTGTTAGCTTCCTACTTAAGCTTGACTCTGGCTAATGTTAAGGATTAGTTTACATTCCCTGAACACAGAGTGCTTAGTGTTTGGAGGAAAGCCAGAAGCCTACTTCCTGGCAAGGGAAAGCCAGGGCAGGTAAAACATTCTTCCCAGATAACCTTCCGTGGGGTTCACCGGGTATAGGCTGTATTCCTCCGCAGATCTCCCTGTGTCTTTCTTGGCAAAGGTATGTCCAGACCAGGCAAGATGGCTGCCAGTTCCAACGAGCTGAGGTGTCTCTCTTCAGCACATGGTCTGACATGGTCTGAGACCGCCTAGAAACATAGCCTCCCCACCCCATGCTCCTTCCCCACTTCCGGGGCTAACAGGCCTTTCTTTCTCCAACTCCATGGCAGTGCGTAGGGCTGCCCAGCGGTATGGCCTTCGTGAGGGAGGGGAAACCAATGACTGGACTCTCTACTGGACAGACTACTCAGTGTCGCTGGAGAGGGTGATGGAGATGAAAAGTTACCAGGTATCTGGGGCAGAGCTGGTCCTCAGTGTAAGTGTGGCATCTATCCAGCGGGCTCCCACTTTTAGGACCGTCCAGCAAGGGGATCTCCTGGGTTCTCCCGTGGCCCCCATTATTCATGAATTCTGGCTTCCTTCACAGAAAATAAATCACTTCCCTGGGATGAGTGAAATCTGCCGAAAGGACTTGCTGGCCAGAAATATGAGCCGCATGTTAAAGATGTTCCCTAAGGATTTCCTCTTCTTCCCTAGGACCTGGTGTCTTCCTGCCGAGTAAGTGCCCACCTGTGCACCCTTCTCCACCCTCCACCCCCAATTTACGTTTCCGTCTTGCTCTTGATTCCCTGGTGCCACTTTCCCTTCCCAAAGGATCCCCCATCTATCTCTCTCCTTTTCAGGAAGAGAAGGGAAAAAGGGTGTGTCCAAGGTTGAGAAAACACAAAGCTCTGCTATAAAAAATTAGATGACATCTCGGGGCTGGGTGCCTTGGAGCTTGGGCCTGTAGTTGGGATGCGAATGGGCTCTGACCCTGAACGCTGTTGATTTTGAACTTGTTCCAACCTTTTAAGTGTGCAGTTTCTGGATTTTGAAGGACCACGAACACTTCTGGAGGGAGTGAGATAATGGTTAGTGCCCAGGTTGGGAGCAGGGAGGGACGCCTGACCTCTGTCCCACGGCAGGACTATGGATGGCAGGCAGCCTTTCCCCATCCCCCACCTCACTTTCTCCGTCTTGAAACTGGGCACCCATTCTCGGTACACAAATTGCTCTGGACCACACCACCAAGGAACAGAAGAAACGTGAGATGACATAAATGTGACCTGGGTACAACCTGGTCTTTGGGATGAGGTGGACGGGGCAGAGAAGCGTTGCCATTGGAATTATATTCACACAGCAAGAATCCTACTCTGTCCTCTGCACCCAGTGCTTTTCCTTTTTTTTTTTTTTTTTTTTTTTTTAATGTTTATTTACTTTTGAGAGAAAGAGAGAGAGCATGAGCAGGGGAGAGGCAGAGAGAGAGAGGGAGACAGAGATCCCAAGTGGGCTCGGCACTGAGAACGGAGAGCCTGAATGCAGGGCTCGAACTCACGAACCGTGAGATTATGACCTAAACTGAAGTCGGACGCTTAACCCACTGAGCCACCCCGGCACCCTCCCAGTGCTTTTCCAAACCAGGAGCTCCAAGATTCCCAGACTTCCTCAGCTTGTCTGGAACAACTTTCGGGACTTAGTAGCAACTCAGAAGGAAACATGTTTGCCTTTAAGCCACCGGGCACATCCAGATGTCATGGCCCCTAAGGAACTTGGCAGTCAAGTGACTTCTCTAGTGGTCACAATGCAAATGAGTTAAAATGCAAAACTAGTGTAGCAGGACTAAGCTCTGTAATGCATCACATTGGCTTCTTTCTTCCGGATACGCTTTCTTCAGAGCGGAGAATACTGTTTGCACCTTGATGCTCTGGCTGGAGGAGAGGTGTTATCCGGGAAGAGCTGGGACCTAGAGTAGGGAAGGAGACGGGTTGATCCGAGGTCACAACACTTGTCAGGGCTTGAGCCAGATGCAGAACGCCACATCTCCTGTCTGCAGACCCGCAAGGCCAAAACACTCGGGTCCCAGCTCCCTTCGCGGGGCATGCAGTCTGTGTTAACACCTTGCATGCCTTCTGTCATGTGATCAACCACCGTACAAGCCAGGTGTCGTGACCCCACGGTGTAGGTGATGGGAGTAAGGCTTAAAGAGGTCAAGTCCTTGCGAAGGGTTACACAGCTGTGAGCGGTGTCGCCTGGGTTTAAATCCCGGCCCAAGTTCCCCCCAAAGCCCACCCTCCCTCCACCGTGTGCGCGTGTGCACGGCTGTCTCTCCTATTGCCAGATCTCGTAGGTGTGTCTGTTAGCTCGAGGGCTTTTTCACATTAGAGAGCTTTAGTGTTTCTGTTTTGGTTTGGCTTTTGATGTTTTTTTTGTTAATAAAGGGCTAGGCTTCCTTTGCACTGCTCCCCCTCTAAAGGCGTATTTCATTCCCTTTCTGCCGCTCTGGTAGCTGGGGAGATTTGCAGAACTACAGCAGGTCAAGAAAAAATAAGACGTACATTTGTAAGCCGGATTCGGGCTGCCAAGGGAAAGGTATATTCATCACCCGGACGGTGAAAGATATCAAGCCAGGCGAGGATATGATCTGTCAACTCTATATTTCAAAGGTACTTCTTCCTTGGGATTATTTATTTCTTGCTACAGCAACCTCATGCTCTGGCTTCACTGGACTGTGGGAAATGAGGGGACGGGGGCTGGCGATGGGGGCCGAGCCGAGTCGTGTCTTCTGCCCTGGAAGCTGTCAGAGCAGGCCTTCGGACCAGGGATGTGATGTGTGCTTGGGCAAGCGTCTCTCACCCTTGTGCCCCTGTAGCTGGTCTAGCCTTACTAGGCTGGCCCTTGTCCTCCAACAGATGGCAGCTGGAAGGCACCTTTGGTCTGTGGGTGCCCCGCTTCATTTGGGAGAGGGGAATCGTCCTGGAGAGATCATGGTGACCGGCTTTACTCCATGGCTGGAGGTCAGAGGTCACAGTGGTACAGCCCACCGCAGGGAGGGAGCCCTCTGGGAACGGGCGCGGACTGGGAAGGCCCGGCCAGCCCTGCAGGAAGCACTCTTGCAGAAGTGACATGGTGACAGCATGTCCCTCATCACAGGGCTTTATAATGGCACTTTGGTTGCCTGGAGATCTCTGGGAGGTGGTGAGTTGTGCTGTAGAAAACGGAGGCACAGCGTGGTTTAGTGACTTCCACAGGGCGAGTCCCCCCCCCCCCCCCCCACTCCTCCGCAACCCAGGCCAAGCCTGCACTCCGTGCCTGGCGATGATCTTCAAGTCTGCATCTCTCCTCTGAAGCCTGTGTGACTCCTGTTCCCTCCTCACAGCCCTTTATCATTGATGGGTTCAAGTTTGACCTGCGGATTTACGTGCTGATGACGTCCTGTGACCCCCTCCGGATTTTTGCATACAACGAAGGGCTAGCGCGCTTCGCCACCACCTCCTACTCCCACCCCTGCGCAGACAACCTGGTGAGCTCAGGGGACGTGCCTCCTCCCCCCCTCCTCCTTAGGGGGACGAAAAGCCCCCAGTTAAATCCACGTCCTCAAGACGCTGTGGCTACGGGCTGTCATTTGTTGAACACTTACTGCGTGCCGGGTTGCATCCGTCCCTTCACTTGGCCCTTTTAGGAGCCCTCGGAAATAGGGATTATCATCTCTCCATTTCACAAACGCGGAAATGAAAACTCAGGGTGTAAGGGACTTGGCGGAGGTCGCAGAACGAGGAAGAGAGGAGGCTGGGACCCGTGGCCAGAGCTGCCCTGCTTCAAAGTTAGCGCTCCAGATCTGCAGGAGATCCAAAGCTAGCGCTCCAGATCCGCCCACACCTTCAGACACCACCCCCCCCCCCCAGGACTTCTGAAATGTCCCTCAGGCAGTGAACCCCCCTAACGCAGGAGGGGTTGGACTCTCTTCCGCCCTAGGCTGCGGGATACCACTTGACTTCCTCTGTTTTGCCACTCGAAGCAAGCCCAAGGCCTCCCCTGTCTCTTCTTTAAGACCTAGAGGCCCCGGGAGGGCAAGGAGAGGAAGTGGGAGACCCCACAGAGTTGCGTCTCTCTCTCTCTCTCTTTCCCCAGGATGACATCTGCATGCACCTGACTAATTATTCCATTAATAAGCACAGCTCCAATTTCGTTCGAGATGCTCAGGCCGGGAGCAAGAGGTAAGGAAGCCCCTTCACTTCTCTCGTCTTGCCCCACCAGGCTCGGAGCCTCCGTCTGCGATTCTACCCAAACCCCGTCAGTCCCCCTTGGTGGTTCCATCTTGGGTCACATGGTCTCAGAAACTATTTCTTGGCCTCCGTAGTCTCTGCCCTCTGGCTGTTAATCATTAAAAGCAGGCTACCTCGTAAACCCTAGGAGGTTGGGAGGAGGAGAGAGAAACATGTACTGTTTCCCCAGCAGGATACACACACACACACACACACACACACACACACACACACACACGTACGCACACACACGTACGCACGCGTGCACGCCAAAACATATGCCTGGTACGTTGGGCCCTTCTGAGATTTCCAAACCAATAGATATTTATCGATCGCTGGTCTGCCACGCTAGAAGGACAGGTCAGGCAGATGTTCCTTGGGCCTGTGGTTTTCTGGGGTGTTGTTCCAACAGAGATTCTCAAATGATAAGTCACGATGTGTGTGGCATGTGTTGACATGACTGTGGCTGGCCGGCTTTGAGAACCACCCCCCCCTCCGCCCCACCTCCCAGGAGCAGGGAAATGAGAGGAATGCCTGAGTATCTTTCCAGTTACTACATTCATGTGATCGGCTAATCCTGTCTCATTGGAGTTTTAGGAGAAAGGGGGAGCTGAAGGAAGGGAGCCTGCCAGGCACAAGGGGAAGGGAGAGTGGTGCCTCCTGTGTGGTGGGGGCCGTGCCGGGCAGGGGGGGGGCTTTGTTTACAGTTTTCCCCCCACGAATCTTCAGAGCACTATAATCTGCCCTTTGTAGGTGGAGAACTATGAGTTAGGTACTATGTCCATTTTACAGACAAGGAAACTGAGGTCTCTGAGAGGTTAAGCTGCCCAAGGCCCCACAACTGTCAGTGCTAGAGCAGGAGGAGAAGGTAGGTCTGCCAGATTCCAAGGCTCGTGCTCTACCCCCTGCCTGAGGCTTCCGAGGGCTGATAAACACGCAATCTGTTTGGCTTTGGAGCCTCTGGGAGGCACGTGAGATTTCACAACTCCCTTGGTGGCAGAGTTCCAAAAAGCAAACGGAAAATCACTAGCTGAAGCCTGCTCAAAGGGGAGGCCTCCCCTGTTTCCGAGGGCGCCCCCCCCCCCGCCGCTCCCCACCTTGACCGTGGACGCCAGCTCAGCCTTGGGCGCCCTTGCAGGTTGAGTGACGGTGCTCAGTGAGGCCTGGCTTTCAGTCCTGGCTCTGAGTCTCGCCAGCTCAGTCGGCGTGGGCAGCGATCTTTGAGCCTCGGCTTCGTGGTGTGTAAGATGTGGGCAGAGAGATGCCCTGCCCACCTCCCACAGTCACCCCCATGAGACTCAAATGACCTGTGGGACAGTGCTCAGGGTCACCGTGGCTTTCCCTAAGGGCCCTCATTTCCCTCCTCTTATGAGAAGGCAATAGGCTTTGTGCCCTCGGGCCATGACGGAGGGGTGGCAGGGGGTGCCGGGACTAAGGGGAGAGTGTGTGGTATGGTTCTGCCACCTTGCACCCCCCTTCCTCCTTCCTCCTCTGTTTCCTCAACTCTCTTTCCCCCCAGGCCAGGCCTCGCCCCTCTGCTCCGCTCTCCCGCCCTCCCCCCTGCCCTCTCTCCCTGAGTTCCGGGCTCATCCCTCCCCAGTGCCCCTGGACATGTCCTGTGGCCTACGACTCAGCATTTCCTCACCCCTCGCTCCCACCCCAGCGTTCCAGAATGGTTCCCCTGCCCAGCTTCCCCATCTCTCCCTCCTGACCTGCAGGATTAGGGAGTTTGGTGTCCTTGAATCCCGAACATTCCTCCTTCAGAGGTCCCTGTGTCCCTTCCTTTCCACCAGACCCAGACCTCAGACCCAAGGGCTGCTCGGCCCCCTGGCTCTTCACCCTAAATCCAGACTTTAACCTCTCTGTACCTCCATTTTCTCATCTCTAAGATAATTTAGTAATCAGGGCGCCTGGGTGGCTCAGTCGATTGAGCGTCTGACTTCGGCTCAGGGCATGATCTCCACATTCACGGGTTCGAGCCCCACATCAGGCTCTGGGCAGACGGCTCAGAGCCTGGAGCCTGCTTCCAATTCTGTGTCTCCCCCCTCCTCTCTGCCCCTCCCTAGCTCGCACTCTGTCTCTCTCTGTCTCAAAAATAAATACACGTTAAAAAAAATAAAAAATAGGGGCGCCTGGGTGGCTCAGTCGGTTAAGCGTCCGACTTCTGCCCAGGTCATGATCTCACAGTCCGTGGGTTTGAGCCCCGCGTCGGGCTCTGTGCTGACAGCTCAGAGCCTGGAGCCTGTTTCAGATTCTGTGTCTCCCTCTTTCTCTGACCCTCCCCTGTTCATGCTCTCTCTCTCTCTCTGTCTCAAAAATAAATAAACGTTAAAAAAAATTAAAAAATAAAAAGTAAAACGACATGGGAAACTACGAATACTGGCTGGCCAGCCTCAGAGATGCCGTCAAGGACCTATTGAGATGACGCATGTGAATAAGCTTCAAAAACAATAACCCCCACGCAGGTGGGTGCTGTTATTCTGTATTCTGTATACAGTAGTCCCCCTTATCTGTGGTTTCCCTTTCCACGGTTTCAGTTACCCGCGGTTAACTGTGGCCCCGGGAGCAGATGATCCTCCTGTTGGAGGATGGTCAGCCTAATGTTGCGTCACAACGTCCGCGTCACTCACCTCATTTGTCTCATCGGGGTAGGCATCGTATCTCACATCGGCTTCGTAAGCCGGGTGAGCACAGGAAGGTGTTTCTAGAGCGTGCAGGAGAGACCACAGTCACACAACTTTTAGTTGTGCCTAATTTAGAAACTAAGCTTCATCACGGATGTGTCTGCATAGGGGAGAACATAGTACCTGCAGGGTCTGGTGCTCTCCATGGGTTCAGGCATCCCCTGGGGGTCTGGGAATGTATCCCCTGTGGATAACGGGGTGGCGGGGGGAGGGGGGACTTCTCTACTCATTACTGGAAAATGGTAGAGCCAGAGTAAAACTCCCGTGTCTGCCCTGAACCCCCAGGCCATAGTCTGTGCTATTCGTTCCATGGGGTTCTACCAGGATGCTCTTTGGCTCATATTCCGTATATAGGCCTTGCTCGTTCCCACTTCTCCATCTGTGCTCAGCTCCAACCAAAACCATGGGGGAACATCCTCGAAAGCCCGTCGGGCTCGCTAAGCTTCCATACTGCCTTCTCCGATCTGGTTCTAGGTTCTGGTGCAGCCATATAACTAACCACTGTGAAACCAGTCGTCTCTATGGACCTCTGTTTCCTCATTTAATCAGATGAGAGGATTGGGTTCCATCTCTGAGGATGGACTATGGGATCTGAGTCAAGCCACCCACCTTCCCGTTTCTGCACCCCCACCACCCTCTGGTCAACGTCAGCCATAGCCCGTAACTGCTCTGGGTTTGGTGCACATGTTTGTCTTGTGTCCTTGCTTGTACTTAAGTTCCCTGAGGGTTAGAGCGATGCCCTGGCCTTCTGGGCACCTCCCATGTTGCCGGGCAGAGTCCTTCTTTCCTTCTCTCCCTCCTTTGTCCTTCGCTCTTCTTCCTCTTCCCCACCTTCTGAGGTGATCTGCTTCTTACGCTGACTGCCTTACCCGCCCCCAATTCCCCTGTCCCCAGCTCGAGGCCAGCTGCACCCCCAGTAAGTCCCCCACCAGGTGCACACTCAGCAGGAACAGTGGAGGGAAAGACTGAACAATGGGAAACCTGGCAGGGCTGGGGGGGGGGCGGTGCAGAGACCAGGCCCTCTTCATCTTTCGAGGTGCCTGGCACATAGCTGGTGTGTTAAATTGAATTGGCTAACCACTGGGCATTATGAAATTACACAATAATGTATATTCATTGTGATGTGCCTGAGTCATCAAGAAGAGGTTACGCCATGATTTGCAATGTCTGTTATAAGAAGTGTATAATCTATTTGGGGAAGATTTATTTCCCAATTAGGCAAATTAAATACATTTTTTTTTTTTTTTTTTTTTTTTGCACTTGAATGGATTGGCTTCAAGCGATCTGGAAAATTCATTTATGGGCAACACTTTATACCCTGACAATGGCGGGGGCGGGGTGGGGGGAGGTGGGCCTCTGTGTGCAGTGGCCTTTGCTAATCTGTCTTTACATGAATGCATCCTTGGTTGGTCGTTTCATATGGGGGTCGACTCCCCAAATGGTCCTTGGCTTCCCATGGTCGCAGGATCGGTTTCCAGGGGTCCTCTCACTTCATGAGTTTCGCATGTTCAGCAGACCCTCGGCAAATGTGCGTTGACTGACTGCCCCCGCTTCCTCCTTTTTGGCCCCATTGGCTGGGGTCCCGTGAGCTCTTGGCACTGCCTTGTGAGCCCCTGTCTCTTGGCTCGTCTTCCCCTCTGCTCTTCCCGCCCCCGTGTCTCTCCCTCACACATTCCCACTTCAGCTCCGTGTGTGCATGCTTGTGCATGTGAGCGGGTGGCTGTGTGTCCCCACCGTCGCCTCTTAGACCTGTCAGCTGTGCCCTTTCTCTGGACTGCCCAGCTCAGAGCTGACCAGAGCACCCCTTCAGACGTTTCCTCACGAACCTCTCCACACGGGGTAGACGTCCTCTGATCTGTGTAATAGGGTGAACAGCGGGTGACTGAGGGGGTTTCTGGGATGTGAGACTCTCAGTTCTAAAATCAGGACTGGGGGCGCCTGGGTGGCGCAGTCGGTTGGGCGTCCGACTTCAGCCAGGTCACGATCTCGCGGTCTGTGAGTTCGAGCCCCGCGTCAGGCTCTGGGCTGATGGCTCGGAGCCTGGAGCCTGTTTCCGATTCTGTGTCTCCCTCTCTCTCTGCCCCTCCCCCGTTCATGCTCTGTCTCTCTCTGTCCCAAAAATAAATAAAAAACGTTGCAAAAAAAAATTTTAAAAAAATAAAATCAGGACTGTCCTAGTTTGCCTGGGACAGTTGGTAACCCTCTCTGTGGCGGTGCCCTGGGGCTGCCTTTTCCCTGTGGATAGTCCTAAAGCAAAGTTTCTGTGAACCTAGTGTCCTCAGAAGCCCCTCAGATGGCTGGCGTGGGACCCAAGTATTGGTGTTCTTAGAAGGCTCCCTACGTGTTTCTAATGAACACCAAAGGCTGAGAAACCATTTGCCATCAAAGCCAAACCATAATGTAGGATGTTGGGTGGGTTGTTTTTTTGTTTTTTTGCACCCATTAAGCTTTCCACCCAGAATACCTTGTCCCTGCCCCGGCCTCACGGGTGTTTTCTGGGTCACAGTGAAAGTGCCCAAGCCAGGTCTTATGTGTCATTTTTACCTGCACCCACTTCAGGGCCGCAGAGGCTTGAGGACTGTGGCCCTATATCTCCTGCAGGCCCCTCCTGAGCTGACACAGCCCTGTTGTCGCCCTGCATCCCGGGCGTCCATCCCCGTTAACTCCCGGGACTTCTCCAGAAGTTTCTCGGTTCCAGCATGAGATGGCCTTAGCTGACCAGAGGGGGGCCGCTTTTGCCTCACGGCCTGTGGTTTCCTTCCAGGAAGCTCTCCACCTTCGGTGTGTACATGGAGAGCCATGGCTACAACACGGAGCAGGTCTGGAGAGACATCGAGGATGTCATCATCAAGACGATCATCTCCGCCCACCCCATCATCAAGCATAACTACCACACCTGCTTCCCCAACCACACACTCAACAGCGCCTGCTTTGAAATCCTGGGCTTTGACATTTTGCTGGACCACAAACTCAAGCCCTGGCTGCTGGAGGTAGAGGGGTTGGGGCGAGGGGCGAACACTGGCCGCTCTTACTGGGGTCGGCGGGGGTCAGGCTCATGCCTTCAACCCCCCGGCTCAGCCAGATCTTCGCAATCAACCTCCCGGCCAAGCCAGTTCATCTGCCCGGGGCTTGCTGCCCGGGGCTGAGAAGTGGCCACCAGAGGGGGTAGACGGCCAGGGATTAGCGAATTCCTTGTGCCTTCTTGAAGTCCGCCCATAGCGGGGGGGTGGGAAAACCGTTGATCTCAGGCGCAGAAAGCCTCCAAAGACAGCTTTGTCTTTTGTAATAGAATCATCTCCCAGAGAGGGGGTGTTGTTCATCAGAACTGGGTGATGATATTCGAGATCAGACAGGAGCTGCCGGGCCTGGCTGTCGGGGGCTTGGGCCACTCGGTTCCAAGCACCAACACAGAGTGGGCTGGTGTCTGTGGCCGCGGGAGTGGGTGGAGAGCCGTTCAACGAGTTTCCTGTCTCCCCCAGACCCATGGCAGGGTGCCCCGCAGCACGTTACGTAGGGCGTAGGGCGTCTAAACAGGACGGACTTTTCCGCGAGCAGGAATGAGTTCTCTCCCACCTCCACTGGTCTCCCCCTCAATCCTGCTCAGAGTCCCGAATGCATCGCTCTGGTTTCTTCCCCACCTCCCAGCCTGACCCTTTGGACTGGGTCTGGGTCAGCCAGACCCTCTGGCTGGTCTCCCAGCCAGACCCTTCCATCTGTCCTGTGGGATGGCATGTACCTGAGAGAGCACACACACCAGGGGGAGGGGAGACCAAAGACAGGGCACCCCTGATGCTTCTCGAGAGGAAAGGCCTGATGGGACGGGCGCCTGGGTGGCTCAGTCAGCTAAGCGTCAGACTTCTGCTCAGGTTGTGATCTTGTGGTCGGGGTTCGGGGGACAGAGCTCTGCACCAGGCTAGGCACAGTCAGTGAGGAGCCTGCTTGGGATTCTCTCTCTTCTCTCTGTCCCTCCCCTCCCCCTCTCAGAATAAATAAACTTCTAAAAAATCATAAAAGAAAAAAAAAAGAGGAAAGGGCTGAAATATACGCTGGTTAAACCAGAGGATATTCTCCTTCCTCCTTTTCTCACTCTGGCTGCAGTGCGGACTCCCTCTCCCTGTCTCTCCCCCCTCACCTGGTAGCCAGGGCCCCAAGCTGGGCTGAGGCTGCTCCCTGGAGGTGGCATTTTGGCCTCACTCCCTGCCTCCGCTCTGGACAGCCCAGCCCTCCCCCTCCCCCCGGTGCCTTCACAGGTCAACCACTCTCCGAGCTTCTCCACCGACTCCTGGCTGGATAAAGAGGTGAAAGACAGTCTGCTATATGACACTTTGGTCCTGATCAACCTGGGAAGCTGTGACAAAAAGAAAGTCTTGGAGGAGGAGAGACAACGGGGGCAGTTCCTGCAAAAATGTTCTCGGCAGACCAGGTACAGAGGTGCCCCGAGACCCTGGAGACCCCACTGTCTGTGACTTCCCTGCTCCCAGTAACACTGGCCTGGCCTGGTCCTCGACAGCCTACTGGTTATGTGGCCTTCATGTCACTTCTGAGCCTCAGTGTTCTTTCTGTGAAATGGAGCCAGTGATACCTAAGTGGAATTAAATGAGATAAAAGTTCATCACAGTGCCTGGCACGATAGGGTGTGTTAGAGACCGTGAGGAGTCTTGCCTGCTGGGGGCAGGCAAAATGAGTGAAGGGGGTTAAAAGCTACAAACTTCCATTTATCAAATAAATAAGTCATGGGGATATGATGTAGGGCATGGCGACTATAGTTAGTAAGACTGTATTGCGTGTTTGAAAATTGCAAAGAGAAGCACCTGGGTGGCTCAGTCGGTTAAGCATCCGACTTCGGCTCAGGTCGTGATCTCACGGTTCGTGAGTTCAAGCCCCACGTCGGGCTCTGTGCTGACAGCTCGGAGCCTGGAGCCTGCTTCCGATTCTGTGTTTCCCTCTCTCTCTCTCTCTCTGCCCCTCCTCTGCTCGTGCTCTGTCTCTCAAAAATAAATAAACATTTTTTTTAAGTTAAAAAAATAAAGAAAGTTGCTAAGAGAGTAGATCTTAAATGTTCTCATCACAAGAAAAACATTTTTGTTAACTGTATGGTGATAAATGTTAAGTAGACTTATCGTGGGGATCATTTCATGATATATAACAATATCGAATTGTGTTGTACACCCGAGAACCTAACAGGGTGGTATGTCAATGATATCTCAATTAAAGCAAGTGATTGCATTTAAAAAAAGAATCTTGTCCCGAGTTGGTGGGGAGGGAAGTCAATTCTAACAAATGATAATCCTATTTGGAAAATTAGCTTATATGTGCAGAAAGGGGCCTTTTGGACATTTTTACCGTGAGCATTTTTTTTTTTTTTTTTGTACTTAAAAATAGGAGATTGGGGCACCTGGTGGCTCCGTCGGTTAGGCTCCCGACTTCGGCTCAGGTCATGATCTCACAGTTCGTGAGTTCGAGTCCCGCGTCTGGCCCTGTGCTGACAGCTCGGAGCCTGGAGCCTGCTTCGGATTCTGTGTCTCCCTCTGTTTCTCTGCCTCTCCCCCGCTCACGCTCTGTCTCTGTCTCTCAAAAATAAATAAATGTTGGGGCACCTGGGTGGCTCAGTCGGTTAAGCGTCCGACTTCAGCTCAGGTCACGATCTCGCGGTCCGTGAGTTCGAGCCCCGCGTCGGGCTCTGGGCTGATGGCTCAGAGCCTGGAGCCCGCTTCCGATTCTGTGTCTCCCGCTCTCTCTGCCCCTCCCCCGTTCATGCTCTGTCTCTCTCTGTCTCAAAAATAAATAAAACCTTAAAAAAAAAAAAAAGAAAAAGAAAAAAAATAATGTTAAAATTTTTTAAAAATAAGAGATTTAGTTATAGACAGAACTATATCCCGGATATGAGTTCATTAAATATAAGATGAAGATTCAGGGATCACCAATCCCCAAATTAAAACCATTCCTTCATTTTTGCCGAAAGACCCATTGGTCTGTCCTACCCCATGTTACCTGTTGGCAGGAGCGAGCGCCCCCTGCTCCCCGAGTGGCAGCACCTGCCTTTAAACAGGGGCCTTCATTCTGCGGAGCGATTCTCGTGTCTGAAGAGCCTGAACTTGGTGGAAGAAATGCCTTTGTGGCTTTTCAGATCCCCCTGAAGCCCCTCTCTTCCCATGAGCAGAACCAACCCTTGGGGGGGCGGGGTTGGGCTTCTGACGCGGAGGCAATAGCATCTACGTTGTGACAGCACTGTGTTTCTCAGGGCACTTTTGCGGGTGCCCCGTCTTCCCTGTGAAGACAGGTGGGTAGCGGGGGGGGGGGGGGTGTTATATGGTCCTGTCGTTGGAGCTAAGGAGACCAAGCGTCTGGGAGGGGAACTGACTTGCACGAGGTCGCCCCGCCGGGAAGTGACAGGTCTGGAGCCAAGAACCCAGGGAGCGTGCCGCTTGGGACTCCTCCGGGCTGCCTTCCACTGAGCTGGCTCTGTCTCAACTTCTCCAGGAGGAGGCAGCCTCCGTTAGGGAGGAGCCGGGGCCCTCCCCTGAATCATCCTCTTGGTCATGGCTTGGCCCCCGGATAAGCTCCGTGCTCTCGGTCTCCCTGCTGTAAAAGGGACTCATCATTCCTCCCTCTCTGACCTCCAGCTCCCCCAGGGGCTGTGAGGGAGAATGAGATCATCGCAGCTCATAAAAGCTCAGCCAAAGAAGCCCTCACATTTAGCCACCTCTCCAGAGGAGGGAAATCAGGGCTGCAAAGGGGGACGTGGCCACAGTCCGCCTCCTCCGACCTGAGCCAAGGGGAAACTGGGATCTTGTATGACGAGAGACCTTGGTGAGCAGTCGGAAAGACTGTCCTAACCAGCATTTAGTGCCTCATGACAACGGCTGTCCCGAGAGGGCTAGAATCAGTCCCGCACATTTATTTAGCAAATACGGGTTGACCGCCGTTGTGTGCGAGGCCTCCGCCTGGCCCCAGGTGACATCCAGCTTGGCACGTCCCTTCCTAGAAAATCTACAGCAGCCTTGCATTCTGTTCCCCAACAGGATCGAGGAGGTCAAGGGTTTCCAGGCTGTGTGGTTAGAGAAAACTGAGAAGTACGAGAAGGAAAACTGTGGAGGGTTCCGCCTGATTTATCCTACTCTGAATGCGGAGAAGTATGAGAAGTTTTTCCAGGGAAACAGCTCTCTCTTCCAGAATACTGTTGCCTCCAGGGCTCGGGAGGTGTATGCCCGGTAGGAAGGCTCTGGGTGAGGTGGGTGGGTGTCGGGGTGGGGGGGACACTATACTTGACCTTTAGGGTGACTGGCCTGGCACAGCGAGGAGGGTCTTTTATTTATTTATTTTTTAAATTGTTTAATGTTTATTTATTTTTGAGAGAGAGAGACACAGCGTGAGCAGGGGAGGGGCAGAGAGAGAGAGGGAGACACAGAATCCGAAGCAGGCTCCAGGCTCTGAGCTGTCAGCGCAGAGCCCGATGCGGGGCTCCAGCCCACAGACTGGGAGATCACGACCTGAGCCGGAATCAAGAGTTGGACGCTTAACTGACTTAGCCACCCAGGCGCCCCACGAGAAGGGTCTTTGAGCTTCAGTCCCCAACCTGGGAGTTGCCAGGGATATATTTGCTTTGGTCTCACAAGGACCAGGAATGCTAAGATACCCCGGTGTGGGGCGTTAAGTGGCTACGTGGCTGTTTCTAGAGACTCGCCCCTGAGAGAGGCACCCTCACCCCTCTCCAGAATTCCCAGTCCTTCAGAACTCCTGAATCCCCACAGGTAGGAAACCTAAGAGCTGGAAGGGACTCATCCTGTCCCGTCTAATCCCTACCCATCACTCGTTTTATGGAAGGGGAGGTCAGAGCCCAGAAGGGGTCACGTAGCAGGTGATGGCAAAAGAGAGATCGGAATCTCTGTCTCCTGACCCGGGTGACCGAGTTAGTCCCACTACGTCATTGGCCAGAGAGGTGTAGTGGTCCAACACGGGGGCCCCTTGGTTTGGCCGCCTACCCCGACCCTCTTCCCGGCACCTGCCACGCGTGGCCTTTGGCCCGTTGGGAAGCAGAGACGGAGACAAGGGGGTGGAGCCCCGTAGAGCCGCTTGCTTTGCGTGTCTCCCTGGATGCTGTTCCCCAGGCTGGGAATGGTCTGGTGGGAGGAATGCCTCCCCCCCCTCCCCCCACCTCCTGCTCTGTGCCCTGCAATGTCATGGATGCAGGCCAGACACGCTGGGGGAAGGACATGTGGAGCATTGCCCTTCTTTGCCGAGTCTCATCCCCCACCCCCCCTCGGGGGACAATAGCCTGCATTTGCAGCCCACCCCTCACCTCCCTGACGCTCGCTGTTCCTCACGGACAGGCAGCTGATCCAGGAGCTGAGACTCAAACAGGAGAAAAAATCCTTCCAAACGAAAGAGAAGAAGGCAGAGACGCAGGGGGAGTCGGCCGGCGAGCGAGCGAGGGGCAAGAGCGCGAGGAGCTGGCCACAGAAACCACAGCAGGAACACAAGGCCACGGCCCCCGTCTCCAGACAAGTAAACCCGGCGGGGAGGGGCGCCCGTGTGCCCAGCACCCTTCCTCGGCTGGGGCCGGTCCGTGGGGGGCTGCTGAGGAGGCCCCTGCCCAGAGCCCTGACGCACTAAAGGAATGGGGGGCTGCATGGAGGGCTGGGCCCCAGGAGGCAGGGGGGCCTGGAAGTCACAAGGAGCCCGGCGTCCTTCAGACGCTCACCAGCCCTCCAGTGGGAGTGAAAGCAGCTAGGAGGCCAGGCACGGTCCCCATGTAGGCCGCGGGCTCCGGGCCCACCTCCAGCTTGGGTTGGAAAGCTCGCCTCCAGCAGGCCAGGGGCACAGCTGGGGTGGGGGTGGGGGTGGGGTGCAGAGAAGAGCATTAGGGACGCAGGACCCTCCCCGTTACATGGGGTGACTGACCACAGCTGGGTCCTTCCAGCCTGCCCGCTGCTCAGAGTGTGTGGCCCAGCCCCGGCCTGTGGGCCAGCTGTCCAGTTGTCCTACCCTCTGAATCTTTGGATTCCCCCTCTCTGCCACACTGTCTCTTCTGGCTCGGTGGAAGGACTCACGCTGGCTTTTTGGACCATCTCCTTTTTCTCCAACACTCGCCTGAAGGGGCAAGATTAGAGCAGGATCTTTTTTTTTTTTTCTATGTTTTTTATAACTTTGTTAGGGTCGTAGGCCCTTTGAGAATCTGATAAAAGCTATGGAACCTCTTGCCAGAAAATATACAAAGGTACAATTTTAAAACTGCAGTCTTTGGGGCGCCTGGGTGGCTCAGTCGGTTAAGCGGCCGACTTCGGCTCAGGTCACGATCTCACGGTCCGTGAGTTCGAGCCCTGCGTCGGGCTCTGTGCTGACCGCTCGGAGCCTGGGGCCTGTTTCCGATTCTGTGTCTCCCTCTCTCTCTGCCCCTCCCCCGTTCATGCTCTGTCTCTCTCTGTCTCAAAAATAAATAAACGTTAAAAAAAAAATTAAAACAAACTACAGTCTTAAGTGGCTCAGAGATGCCATGAAACCATCCATGAGCCCTCTAGAACCACGGATTAGAGACACTTTGGTACCAATTGCTTTCCTTCTCTTCTCCTTGGCACCTACCCTGGGTGCAGATGCATCTGGAAATGGACACAGCTGGGTTCCCACGGGCCGTGTTTGGTTTCCTCCCTTCCCAGAATCTCCAGCCATTGACGTTAGTGTCCTGCACACCTGAGTTGCTCTTGAGTGTCAGAGATGCAAAGACAAATGAGACAGACAGCAGCCTCGCCCCGGAGGCCCCCACAAAAGAGGCCGGCCCTGCACGGCGGCACACCTCTGCACCTGACCTGAGGCACTCGAGCCTTCTCGGCTGCCCGGGGCTGGAGCTCGGTAACCCCCTCTCCAGAAACAAGGAGGTCAAGTCCGCCTCCGCAATGAACATATTCACCAGCACTGAGGTGAGTAGAGTCCTCCACCTCCCCAGAGGGCTGAGCTCAGGGGGCGGTGGTAGGAGGAGTCTTGCTTTCTGGTCCCTTCTCTACCCCTGAGTCCTCACTGTCTGTCTCTGAGTGAGCCGCTCAAGCCTCGATTTCCCCACCTGGGAAGCCCGAGTTGTGGAATAGCATACCTGCTAGGAGAACGGACCCTTACTTCTAGGGCTTTTCAAATGTTAATCACAGGCCCACCAAGCGCTGGGTCACGACTGTACTTTAACTACTGGAAAATCTTCAGCGTTGTTGGGCCTCGGCTCGGCCCAAGTGCAGTATAGAGCGGTGTAAGTGTTTTTCAAGTTTCTAACCATAGCCCACAGTAGAAATCCATTTTATTTCATCCGTACGTAGACACACACTGAAAAAAAATTTTCCAGAAAAGTGCTTGGGGGGGGCTTCTGGCTGGCTAAGTCGGGGGAGCAAGTGACTCTTGATCTTGGGGTTGTAAGTTCGAGCCCCATGTTGGGTGGGGAGATCACTTAAAAGTAAAATCTTAAGGGGCGCCTGGGTGGCTCTGTCGGTTGGGCGTCCGACTTCGTCTCAGGTCATGATCTCGCGGTTTGTGAGTTCGAGGCCCGCGTCGGGCTCTGTGCCGACAGCTCCGAGCCTGGAGCCTGCTTCGGATTCTGTGTCTCCCTCTCTCCGCCCCTCCCTTGTGCATGCTCTGTCTCTCTCTCAAAAATAAACATTAAAGAGGCGCCTGGGTGGCTCAGCCGGTTGAGCGTCCGACTTCGTCTCAGGTCATGATCTCGTGGTCCGTGAGTTCGAGCCCCGCGTTGGGCTCTATGCTGATGGCTCAGAGCCTGGAGCCTGTTTCAGATTCTGTGTCTCCCTCTCTCTGACCCTCCCCTGTTCATGCTCTGTCTCTCTCTGTCTCAAAAATAAATAAATGTTAAGAAAAAGAAATTTAAAAAAAACATTAAAAAAACTTTTTTAAAGGTTAAGATGGTAAATCTTTGTGTGTGTGTGTGTGTGTGTGTGTGTGTGTGTGTGTGTGTTTATTTTACTGCAATAAAAAAAAAAAAAGAATAAAGAGTATGAATTAGGATCTGGCTGCCTCTGTTTGGATACTTGGATCCTGGAGTCTCCTATATGACTTTTGTCTAGTCACTCTTATCTCCCCAAGCCTTAGATTACTCATTGAGAAAATGGTCATTTAATAATAATAACTACAGAGGATTACTTTGAGTGTTAAATGAAAGAATTGACGAAAATATTTCGGGGCACCTGGGTGGCTCAGTCAGTTACGTGTCCGGCTCTTGATTTGGGCTCGGGTCATGATCTCGTGGTTCATGGGATCCAGCCCCACGTCGGGCTCTGAGCTGACCGCACGGTCCCTGCTTGGGATTCTCTCTTTTCTCTCCCTCTCTTTCTGTCCCTCGCCAACTCGCACGAGTGCTCCTGCGTGCGTGTTCTCTCTCTCAAAATAAATAAACTTTAAAAAAAAAAAAAAGGGAAAAAGAGGTTTAGAGTGGTGCCTGTTGCACAGGACTCCGGAAGCATTAGCTGTTATTTTAATATTCGTGTGACTTCTTAAGACTGCCTCTGTGCTCTTCTCATTAATCTAAGACTTTAAGCGGTACTGCTTACTCTAAAGAGGTTTTCAAAAAATAAGGCAACAACATTTTATTGTCTTTTTTTTTCTTTTTTGGATTTCATATGCAGAGGGCTGATTCAGTAAAAATCCTTGGTTCATTCAAAGCCTTTGTGTCTTTCATTTACTTATTTTTTTCCTTTTATCTTTATGCTTATTCACCATCTTTGGTTAGTGTGTTTCTTGGCAAAGTAGAGATTTTTTTTTTAATGTTTATTTTTGAGAGACAGACAGAGTGTGAGCAGGTGAGGGACAAAGAGAGAGGGAGACACAGAATCCGAAGCAGGCTCCAGGCTCTGAGCGGTCAGCATAGAGCCCGACGCAGGGCTCGACCCCATGAACCGCGAGATCATGACCTGAGCTGAAGTCAATGCTTAACCCACTGAGCCACCCAGATGCCCCAGTAGAGATTTTTTTTTTTTTAATGCATGCACTTAAACTTTATTTAAATGTGATTGGGTTATTTATCTCATTCTATGACCCAGTCTTTTTCTTGTTGAGCCCTGTTTTTTTTTTTTCTTTTCTTTTTTTAAGGTTAAATTTGGGTGCATTGAAATGCTCAAAATTTTTTGAAAAGTTTGTGTACTTAAGTAATCTCTCCACCCAATGTGAGGCTTGAACTTGAATCCAGAGTCACATGCTGTTCTGACTGAACCAGCCAGCCACCCTGAAATGCTCAAATCTTAACTCTACGATTCTGATAAATAAACACATCTATGTAACCTCTATCCCTGTCACAGTGTAGAAATTTCTGACATCTCCAGAAAATTCCCTCCTGCCCTTTTCCTGGCAATTGTCCCCCTCACCCCCCCCCACCCCCCCCCACCCCCCACCCCGTTCCCTGTGTCCGTCATTCAAGGACAAGGGATCCTGACCCTGGCTTTTTTGACCTTGGACTATTTTGCCTATTCTAGAATCTTATATAAATGGAATAAAATAGTACATATTCTTTTGTGTCTGTCTTCTTTAGCTGAATATTATATCTGAGATCCATTCATGTTGTTGGGTATATCAATAGTTGGTTCTTCACTGCTGAATTATAATCTATTGTACAAATCTACTGCAGTTTATCATTCTCCTGTTGATGGACATGTGGGTTGTTCCCAGTTTTTATTTTTTTATTGCTACTGTGATTAAAGTTTCTATGAACATTGCTGTACAAGTCTTTGTGGACATATGTTTTCATTTCTCTTGGGTAACTACCTAGAAGAAGTTTGCTAGGTCAAGGTGTAGATCTATGTCGAACTTTATAAGAAACTCCAAAATCTTTATTTAAAGTGATTGTATCATTTGTACATTTCCACTGACAATGAATGAGAGTTCCATTTGTCCCTCTGTCCACATTTGGGGTTATCTGCTTTTTAAATTTCAGCTACTCTACTGGCTATTTGTGATTTCACTTTGTAGTTTTAATTTGCAGTGCCCTGGTCGTTAACTGTTTTGAGACTTTGTCAGGTGCATGTTGGTCATTCGTATTATCTTTCTTTGTGAAGAGTCTGTCAAGTTTTTGCTTCCCTCTCTTTTAAAAGTTAGGATTTTTTATCTTTTTATTATTGACTTGTAGGAATTCTTTGTATATCCTGGAAACCTGCTTATTCTTTTCCTTTCCTTTTTTTTTAAGTTTTTTTTTTTTTAATCTTTATTTTTGAGAGAGAGAGGGACAGGGCACAAGCAGGGGAGGGGCAGAGAGAGAGGGAGACACAGAATCCGAAGCAGGCTCCAGGCTCTGAGCTGTCAGCACAGAGCCCGACTCGGGGCTCGAACTCACGAACTGCGATATCATGACCTGAGCCGAAGTCGGACACTTAGCTGACTGAGCCCCCCAGGGGCCCCATGGCTTCTTTTTCTTACTCGTGCCTTTGATTCGTGAAAGATTTTAATTTTGATGAAGTTTATCAATTTTTCTCTTATTGCTTTCTGTGTCCTATTTAAGAAATTTCATGTACTTCCAGGTCATAAAGATGTTCTCTTAGTTTTTTCCTAAAAGCTTTATAGCTTTAGCTTTGTGTATAGGTCCATGATCCATTTCAAATTAATTTTTGGGTATGCTTGGTGATGGGAACCAGGGTTTGTTTTTCCCATATGTGTTGCTATTTTGAACACTATTTTTAAAAAATTTTTAAAAAGACTTTTTTTTTTTTTTTTTTTTGAGAGAGAGAGAAAGAGAGGAGGCAGGGAGGGACAGAGGAAGAAGGAGAGAGAGAATCTTAAGCACCCTCCATGCCCAATGTGCAGCCTGATGTGGGACTTGATCTCATGACCGTGAGATCATGACCTGAGCCGAAATCAAGAGTCAGACGCTTAACCAACTGAACCACTCAGGCACCCCTCTAACACTGTTTATTGAAAAGGCTTTCCTGTGGGGCGGCTGGGTGGCTCAGTCAGTTAAGCATCTGACTTCAGCTCAGGTCATGATCTTACAGTTCATGAGTTTGAGCCCCACATCAGACTCTCTGCTGTCAGTGCAGAGCCTGCTTTGGATCCTCTGTCTACCCTTCTTTCTGCCCTCCCCTGCTGTTTTTTTCTCTCTGTCTCTCTCAAAATAAGTAAATAAACTGGAGCTCCTGGGTGGCTCAGTTGGTTAAGCATCTGACTTCGGCTCAGGTCATGATTTCCCCATTCGTGGATTCGAGCCCCGTGTCAGGCTCTGTGCTCTTTTATTAGGCACACGTTTGCAATTATTTTGTCTTTTTGGTATATTGACCCTTTTTTCAATCATGAAATGATAAAATCCTCCTTATCCCAGATAATACTCCTTGTGTAAGGGTCTATTTTGTTTGACATTAATATAACCACTTCAGCTGATTATGGTTAGTATTTGCATGGTATATCTTTTTATTTTCAACATTTTTTTCTCATTATATTTAAAGAGTATCTCTTATAGGCAGACATAAGTGGATCTTGCTTTTTTTAATTTTTTAAGGTTTATTCATTTTTCAGAGACAGAGACATAGTGAGAGTGGGGGAGGGGCAGAGAGAGAGAGGGAGACAGAATCTGAAGCAGGGTCTGAGCTGTAAGTACAGAGCCCTGTGCTGGGCTCGAACTCACGGACCATGAGATCATGACCTGAGCTGAAGTCAGACGTTTAACTGACTGAGCTACCCAGGCGCCCCGGATCTCGTTTTTTTTTTTTTTTTTTTTTATCCAGTATAATAACCTCTGCTTTCTAATTAGGGCATTTACTCCATTTTCATTTAATACAGCTATTAATACCATTGAATTTAGAGCTGAACTTTTGTTGTTTGTTTTCTATTCATCTCTTCTGTTTTTGCTTTTTTCCTTGTGTTCCTCCTTTTCTGCCTTCTTTTGGGCTAGTTGAAAATTGAATTTTTGTGGGCTGCCTGGGTGACTCAGTCAGTTGGACATCCTACTCTTGGTTTTGGCTCAGGTCATGATCTCATGGTTTGTGAGTTGGAGCCCTGTGTCAAGCTCTGCGCTGACAGCATGGAACCTGCTTGGGATTCTCTCTCTCTCTCTCTCTCTCTCTCCCTCTCCCCCTTTCTCTCTGCTGCTCCATCATGCTTTCTCTCTCTCTCAAAAACAAATAAACTTAAAACAAATAAAGGTTTTCTTTAAAAAACTGAATATTTATAGGGCGCCTGGGTGGCTCAGTCGGTTGAGTGTCTGACTTCGGCTCAGGTCATGATCTCGCGGTTCGTGAGTTCGAGCCCCGCGTCGGGCTCTGTGCTGACTGCTCAGAGCCTGGAGGCTGCTTTGGATTCTGTGTCTCATTCTCACTCTGCCCCTCCCCAGCTTGTGCTCTGTCTCTCTCCCTCTTAAAAAGAAACATAAAAAAAAAAAAAATTAAAATTAAAACCCTGAATATTTGTTAGTTTTAATTCATTCATTTAGTTAGTTAGTGATAATTTTTGCATTTTTTTAGTGGTTGTTCTAAGGATTGCAAAATGCATCTCCAGCCTGTCAGAATCTACTTAAGAGGTAATGGATTTCATTCTGAATATAGGAAAATTATTCCCTCTTTTGTGCTAATGTACATTATAAATCCCACAACACAGTGTTATAAATTTTGCTTTTTTTAGCTTTACTTTTTAAATTAATTTTTATTATTTTTTAATGTTTATTTACTTTTTTTATGTTTTTGCTTATTTCTGAGAGAGAGAGACAGAGAGAGAAAGACAATGTGAGCAGCAGAGGGGCAGAGAGAGAGGGAGACACAGAATCCAAAGCAGGCTCCAGGCTCTGAGCTGTCAGCACAGAGCCCGACGTGGGGCTCAAACTCACAAACCGCGAGATCATGACCTGAGCCGAAGTCAGATGCTTAACTGACTGAGCCACCCAGGTGCCCCTAAACTTTATTTTTAAGTAATCCCTACCCCCACTGTGGGGCTTGAACTCAACCCTGAGATTAAGAGTTCCATGCTCCGATCACCTGGGTGGCTCAGTCGGTTAAGTGTCTGACTTCGGCTCAGGTCATGATCTCATGGTTTGTGAGTTCGAGCCCCGCATTGGGCTCTGAGCTGACAGCTCAGAACCTGGAGCCTGCTTTGGATTCTGTGTCTCCCCATCTCTCTACCCTCCCCTGCTCATTCTCTGTGTCTCTCTGTCTCTCAATAATAAATAAACGTTTGAAAATTAAAAAAAAAAAAAGAGTTCCATGCTCCACTGACTGAGCCAGCCAAGAGCCCCCAAAATTTTGCTTTAAACAGTCATAATATTTAAAAAAATTAAGAGGAAAGGCTTAAAAAAGAAAAGTTCCATTATCTTCCCATCTTCTTTTTCTTTTTTTAATGAGAAGTCAACGGTATCCATAATATTGTCTGCTGTATATAATGTGTCATTTTTCTCTGGCTGTTCCCTTTATCTCCAGATTTCAGCTCTTTGACTGTGATGTGTATGGGTATCATTTCCTTTTGGAAGAGTCTCTTTTTTTCTTTTTCTTTTTTTTAAAGAAATCTCCACCCCCAGTGTGGGGCTTGAACTGACAACCTCGAGATCAAGAGTCGCGTGCTCTTCTGACTGAGCCAGCCAGGCGCCCCCATCTGGGTGCCATTTTATTTGTATTCGTTCTGCTTAGGAGTCTTGAGCTTATTGGTCTTGTAAATTGCTGTCTTTCACCAGGTTCGAGAAGTTTATGGCTACTAGTTCTTCAAATGTTTCTTCTGCCTTATTTCATTCCTCTCTATTTTACTGCCTCTATGACCACTCTAGGTACCCCAGAGAAGAAGAATCATACAACGTTTATACTGTTGTGTTGGGCTTATTTTACTTAGCATCACATTTTCAAAGTCCGCGCATGTTGCAACATATATCAGAATTTCTTTCCTTTTTAAGGCCGAATAGTATTCCATTGGATGCATGTGCCACATTCTGTTTCTTCTTTCCTCTGTTGGTGGACAAATGGGTTATGTCCACCTTTTGGCTATTGTGAATAATGTTGCTGGGAACATTGGCGTATACACTTTTTTTGAAAAGGAGCTATCTAATAACTCATTCGGTATGTATACCTAGAAGCAGAAATGCTGAGTCATACTGTATTTGTAATCTTATTAACTGTTTCTAGATGGTTCACCAAAATGGCCATATCAGTCTACCTTCTCATTGGCAGTGCCTGAGTGTCCCTGAATACCTATTTTTCAGATGAGCAATCTCGAGTGTTTAAAATCTCTCTTGTATTAAAAACAACAACAACAAAGAAAGTTCTGTGGACGCCCCCCCTCCCCGATCCTCTGCCCTAATGTTTGTTTAACCAATTCCTGGTGAAGAAACCATTTGACTTAATCTTTCTTGCTGCTGATGAGCTTGGCTGACTTTGTTGGAATCCAGAAGGCATAGGAAGGAGCCCTAGGCTTCGACCATCTCATTTTGGGCTATTTTTCTCTTCCAGCCCTTAACCTCAGTGGAAACCTCCCCAGATTCCACCACCCAGGACTCAGACTCCCCGGAGTCTCTGCCTAGCATGACCGCGAAAACCAGCTCTGAGTGCAGTAGCCCCAAGACGGACAAGGCGGTCTTGAAATACAGGCAGCACCACATCTCCCAGCACCTCCTCCAGGGGAAAATCTCGAAAATTTCTCTGCCGACAAATTCCCAGAGCTTCTTAGGAAATCTGAACCAGAGCTGGGCTTTGCTGAAGAGTGACACGAGGAAGCAGAGTCTGATGTCGGAGCTACTCACCAGGGTTCCCCTGAGGGAGAAGCTGTCCCTGTTCCCAGCTCAGGACAACCCAAAGCTGGTGCTGAGTAACAAGTCACGTGAGTGCCAGCGTGCATGGCATGTGCCAAGGGCCTAGGGGGTGGAGCCACCAACGGAACCAGTCCTCCTCTTTGAGGAGTGGCCATTCTGGGGTGGGGGACGCAGCCCCTGCCCTCAGGCAGATGGGAGACCCCAACCTGATGGTGGAGTCATAAGCCGTGTCCTTAAGGAGTCTCTAGTCTTACCAGAAACACAAAAAAAGGCAAAAAAAAAAAAAAAAAGTATTTTTCTTTTAAATGTTCATTTATTTATTTTGAGAGAGGGACAGAGAGGGAGGGAGAATGCGAGCGGGGGAGGGGAAGAGAGAGAAGAGAGAGAGAGACCCCCGTGAACTGTGAGATCATGACCTGAGCTGAAATCAAGAGTCTGATGCTTAACCGACTGAGCCACCCAGTGTCCTGGGACCTTTTTTTCTCCTTTTAATGTCTTATTTATTTTTGAGAGAGAGAGAGAGAGAGAGAGACAGAGAGAGAGCAAGCGGGGGAGGGGCAGAGAGAGAGGGAGACCAAGGATCTGTCTGGGCTGACAGCAACGAGCTCGATGAGGGGCTCGAACTCGTGAACCGAGAGCTCATGACCTGAGCTGAAGCCGGATGCTCAACCCACTGAGCCACCCAGGTGCCCCGCTCCCCCCTCCCCCCCCCCCAATAGAATGCTTTTGACAAGTACCCTGTTCAATTTCCTGCTTCTCATTCAAATGAGCTGCATCCAGCTGAGTCACAGGGTATTGGGTGAGGGGCATTCAGTCTGGCAACAGGAAGAGAAACTACTTGGAGGAGAGGAGCGGTGGCTGATTCGGATTGAGGAACCTCAGGCGGTTTGAGGCCAGGGGACCCTAGTGGGAGGTGTGCCGAGTCCAGCGGCACACGTCGACGATGCCAATGACTTTGCCTTTCCAGAAAACCACTCCCTGCCCTGGGAGTGCTGCTGGGGCGGCCAAAGCTCTGGCAGGAAGAGGCGGCTGCACGTGTCCTCCCTTGTCCTCCTGCACCATCGTCCGAGCTACAATGTTTCTCTGAAGGATCTGCTGGTGGTCGCCACCCCAGCCCGACTGGATCCGAGGCCTGGCCGAAGCCACGGGGGAAGCGTCCAGTCACAGCCCGATCGCTGGCCCAAGAGGATGTGAGCGGAACTAGGTAGGTCCAACCATATTCCCTTCGCGTGCTTGCTGATTGGCGGGCACCACAGGTACGTATTTCTGGAATGTCGGATGGGCAGGTGGACGGCTGGAGTGATAAAGGACACGCGTACTAGAGCAGAGGTCCGAGTTCTGGGGCTTTCTTTGGTCAGTGTCATACCTTCCACACGTCAAGGCGACGTACCATATCTCACGTGATCCTCAGGTCACATGCTGCGAGGTTGGCACGAAGACATCATTACTTTGTCCTCAACTGGCAGATGAAGAGAATCAAGGTTTGGGGACATTAGACGACTCGCCCAACCTCACACAAGTGATGGGTTCTGGACAAATAACCCCGTGTTTCTTCCTCTCTACTGCTCTGCTGTGAACGGAGAGCCCATCTTGACCCGTGGGAAGAAAGGAGCCCTGCCGTGTTTCTACTTAAATCACTATGATCTCATCATCCTTCCTCTGGAGCCACTTTCACAGTGGATGGGCCACTGAGTCGAGGCCTTCAGAGGTGTCAACCGTTGAGTTTTTGGGAGATACGTAGCCCCTTGTGTAGATTTTAAGATGATTAAGAGAGGGGCACCTGGGTGGCTCAGTCAGTTGAGCGTCCGACTTCGGCTCAGGTCACGATCTCGCGGTCCGTGAGTTCGAGCCCCGCGTCGGGCTCTGTGCTGACAGCTCAGAGCCTGGAGCCCGTTTCCGATTCTGTGTCTCCCTCTCTCTCTCTTACCCTCCCCTGCTCACGCTCTGTCTCTCTCTGTCTCAAAAAAAAAAAAAAAAAAAAAAAAAAAAAGTTAAAGGAAATATATACACATATCTTTTTTTTTTTTTTTTTTTCCAGAATCAGACCGGATCTCTGCCATTGTTTCCCTTTCCACGTCGTATTCCCAGGAAATGATTTATCTTTTCTTAAAGTGTCTACAACGTCCATAGGATCAACGGAAAGTTTTATTTCCTCATCTAGATATCCTGGTCTTACAACTACCTCCCATTAATACCAGTGGGCCAACAGCCTTGCCTTTTGTGCCCTCCCAGTTAGCTTCTGGTGCTGAAGGACCGTGACTTATGAGAAGTATTGGAGCTGCCCCAGGATCCACCCCAGCTGCCCCACCAGTGGCATTCCTACGGGTCCCTCAGATGGCATCGTCATCCAGAACACTCCCCCCCCCCCCCCGCCCTCCCCTCCCCCCCCAGGTAGAGCAGTGTGAAGGGAGGCATGTTTCAGGGAAGGACTCAAAGCTTCCAGGGATGCAAAGCCCCCCGTCCACCAACAGGCCTGTGTCAGTTGGCTTTCAACCTCGAAGAGAAAAGACAGAGAAAGGGCCAGGCCTGCATGGAGAATTCTGAGCCCTGAATGGAGAATTCTGAGCCCTGAGACCAGACCTCCTCCCACCCCAGCCACCTCTGTGCCACCTTTGTGCCCCCTCCCTCACTGGTCCACATCGATCCTGCTGATGGAGAAAAAAGTGAGGCGAGAGTGCCCAGCGTGCAATGTTTCTTCCATCAACCTGCAGAAATGACGCATCTTCCCCTCAAGTGTGCATTAATAAATTGCCACGCTCAATGCTAGGGTGGTGAGCCTGATCCAGAGCGGGGATGGGAAGGGGGAAGGGGGAAGGGGGAGAGATTGTTCTCGCAAGCAACTCCTTGGTAAGAAAGCTCCAAATTCACTGAAAATGCATCAGGAGCCTTTGAAGAATTTCTTTGGATGAATGGTAGGCCCTGCCCTCCTTGCTGGGAGGCTAGTGCCCAAGGTGGCCCTTTGCGCAGGGGGCGGGGGTGGGGGGTTGGGGCAACGGTGGAAGAAGGGTGAGGTCCCAAGTCAAGAACCTGCTTCCCAATGTTGATGCAGCTTTGCTTTATGAATTCCTACTGGCACGAATTTCTGGCCTCAAGGATGCCAGGGGGTTCTGGGATACTTGAAGCACACACAGCTCTCCTCACTCAGTTACCCAAAGGAGTGAATGGAGAAGCCATTTGGGTCCCGCTGTGAAGGACACGCATACACAACACCTTCATCCCCACCTAGGCGCCTGGCGGGCTCACTCAGAAGAGCATGTGACTCTTGATCTCGGGGTTGTGAGTTTGAGCCCCACATTGGGCACAGAGATTATTGAAAAAAAGATTAAACCCCCTTGGCTCGCCCTTTCCCAATACCATTGAGGACCCTCCAAGTAGACGGACTCAAGGCCAATTTTTCCATTGTCAATTTTCAGGCTATACGGATCATAGCCTGGCCCACACAAAAGATGTAAGCCTTGCCGAAATAGGGCTTTCTGGAACGTCTACAATCTCTCCCCTTTTCTCCCTAGTCACCAGCCCCAGCCAGTCAAGGTTCCTGAGCTGATAAAAAGGAAGTCTTTTAATGAGGTGAAGTCAGAACGATTTGTCTTTCTAGGGGACAATTTGGTGCCCACACCTTTGATCCCAGAAACGGGCTCAGCTTCATGGGCGTGCAGTCTGTGTTGTCTCACATGGCCTTGCACTTGGTTAGATGCTCTGTTGTCACCCTCTTGAAATTCTATTTTTTTTTTAATTTTTTTAACGTTTATTTATTTTTGAGACAGAGAGAGACAGAGCATGAACAGGGGAGGGGCAGAGAGAGAGGGAGACACAGAATCCGAAGCAGGCTCCAGGCTCCGAGCTGTCAGCACAGAGCCCGACGCGGGGCTCGAACTCACAGACCGTGAGATCATGACCTGAGCCGAAGTCGGACGTTTAACCGACTGAGCCACCCAGGCGCCCCCCTTCCAGAGTTTTTCAATGCACATTTACCCAAATGGATTCTGTTCTACATACTATTCTTCACCTCATTTAAAAATTTTTATTTTAATTTTTTAATGTTTATTTATTTGAGAGAGAGAGAGAGAGATAGCATGAGCAGGGGAGGGGCAGAGAGAGAGGGAGACACAGAATCGGAAGCAGGCTCCAGGCTCCGAGCCATCAGCCCAGAGCCCGACGCGGGGCTCGAACTCACGGACCGCGAGATTGTGACCTGAGCTGAAGTTGGACGCTTAACCGACTGAGCCACGCAGGCACCCCTTGAAATTCTATTTTTAAAAAATGTTTGTTTATTTATTTTGAGAGAAAGAGAGAGAGAGAGAGAGAGTGAGCAGGGGAGAGGCAGAGAGAGAGGTAGACAGAGAACCTCAGGCTCCGTACTAACAATGCAGAGCCTAATGCGGGGTTCAAACTCATGACCCATGAGATCGTGACTTGAGCTGAAATCAAGAGTCAGACGCTTAACCACGGGAGCCACCCAGACGCCCCTGAATATTTTTGAACAAGGAGGCCCGCATTTTCATTTTGCACCCACCACGTTATGTAGCCAGTCCTGCTTAAGAGACTTCAACAGCTCTGGGTTATCCAAAGAGAAGGCAAAATGGCACGCCCCACCCACTCCTGCCGGTTCACCCATAGGGCCCCCGCCGAGCAGCCGTCCGCCAAATGCTCCTGCGGGACAAAATAAATGCTCGTGGCAGACGTTGCTCCCGTGGCGTGTGCAGTGGGAGAAGACAAGCCCACAGATAGCTAGCCTGACTTAAGTGCCACTAATAAAGAGTGTCGTTAGATGAGAGGGGGAAATGCCCTCCCACCCAGCAGGGAGGATCAAGTCCCCTTCTTTGGAAGAGGTGATATTTGAAATGGCAGGAAAAGAAGATGTTTTGGGGGCGCCTGGCTGGCTCAGTCGGTAGAGTATGCGACTCTTAATCTCAGGGTCGTGAGTTCAAGCCCCACGGTGAGTGTGGAGCCTACTTAAAATTAAGGGGAAAAAAAATTAAGGGCGGGGGGAGATAAATATGATTTTTAAAAGTGGAGATGAGGGGCGCCCGGGTGGCTCAGTCGGTTGAGCATCCGACTTTGGCTCAGGTCATGATCTCACAGTTTGTGGGTTCGAGCCCCACATCAGGCTCTGTGCTGACTGCTTGCTCAGAGCCTGGAGCCTGCTTCAGATTCTGTGTCTCCTCTCTCTGCCCCTCCCCCGCTCATGCTTTGTCTCACTCTATTTCTCAAAAATAAATAAATGTAAAGAAAAAAAAAGGGGGAGATGAGGTGTGGTACTGAGGCACAGCAGTGTGGAAGAAAATAAAAACACCCCCGAACGTGGTCAAGAAGTAAAGTCTAGGGGCGCCTGGGTGGCTCAGTCGGTTGAGCGTCCGACTTCGGCTCAGGTCATGATCTCACGGTCCGTGAGTTCGAGCCCCGCGTCGGGCTCTGGGCTGACGGATCAGAGCCTGGAGCCTGCTTCGGATTCTTTGTCTCCCTCTCTCTCTCCCTCTCCCCCCGCTTGCACTCTGTCTCTCTCTCAAAAATAAACATTAAAAAAATTTTTTTTTTTTTTTTTTAAATAGACATCTTGGACTGGGCAGCTTGTCCAGGCTCAGAAACCACCGGGGCAGCTTCAAGATATGTGTGCTCCCGGTCCCCGAAAACCAGAGTAGTCAGTTGACCTGGAGGGTGTTGACCTGGATTAGAGAACTCCCTCAGAGGGCTCTAATGCATCGCCGTGTTTGGGGACCACTTCTCTGGCTCACCCCACACTGGACAACGCCTAGCCCACCTCCAACAGGCCAGGCAGGGAAACCTCTCCCTAGCCTTAAAAGGGCAACCGCAGATTCTAGTTCTCCATCCACTCTAGCAGGGACTGGAAGTCAGGCCGATTGGCAGCTGGCTCAAGCGTCCTCCCCCACCCGCACTGGATGATTACATGAGCCCAATGTAATCATTCACAACCCTTGTCTTTACAGCTGGCATGTCGCTTAGTTTAATTACAGCACACAGCGGCGTTTCAATTCAAGGAATCGAAAAAAGCAGTGAAATGGGTTTTGCAAATTGTTAGGAAGGCAATGAAGACCGTGGAGCTGCAATTTACGAAGCATTGCTTTCAATTATTTTGCATTCTTCAGCCATGACTCTACGTTATTAACCAGAAGCCTGGGAAAGCCAAGCAGGCAGTGCGCCGTGGCCAGGCTATTTTGTGACTCCTGCGTGCGCCCTGCGGGCTGGGGAGGTGGCTGGAGGCTCCGGGAGCTGCCTTGCGGTGGGAGGATCGTGACTGCTCTGAGCAGATGTTCTCCCCATCAGGTACTTGCTACTCACTTGCTATCCGCCGCTACTCTCCAGACGCTCTGACTGGTCTCGGGTGACCTTCAGCAAGGGTCCCCCTTCCTCTTTACTCTGGAACCGTCTACTATCCCCAGAGAACATGAGGAAAGGAATGGGGGGAAGCAAAACAAGTCCTTCCTTTCTTTCTTTCTTTCTTTCTTTCTTTCTTTTTTAATGTTTATTTTTGAGACAGAGAGAGAGAGAGAAACAGAGCATGAGCGGGGGAGGACAGAGAGAGAGGGAGACACAGAATCGGAAGCAGGCTCCAGGCTCTGAGCTGTCAGCACAGAGCCCAATGCAGGCCTTGAACCCATGAACCCAGAGACCATGACCTGAGCCGAAGTCGGACATTTCACCGACCGAGCCACCAGGTGCCCCTGATTTCTTTTCCTGGCTTACTTCCTGATTTCCTCTCACTCCTTGAGAATGTACTTCCTGGGCCGCCATTTGAAGTTTTTCTTAGTTTATTTATTTTGAGAGAGAGTGAGAGAGAGCACGAGTAGCATAGGGGCAGAGAGAGAGGGAGAAAGAATTCCAAGCAGGCTCCACACTGTCAGCACAGAGCCGGATGCGGGGCTTGAACTCACAAACCATTAGATCATGACTTGAGCCAAGATCAAGAATTGGACACTCAACCGACTGAGCCACTCAGGTGCCCTTTATTTTATTATTTTTGAGAGAGAGAGAGAGAGAGAGAGAGAGCACTAGAGAGTGTATGTGTGAGCAAGCAGGGGAGGGGAAGAGAGAGAGGGCGAGGAAATCCCAAGCAGGCTCTGCGACAGCCTGACGTGGGGCTTGAACTCACAAACCCTGAGATCATGACCTGAGCAGAAATCAAGAGTCAGATGCTTCACTGACTGAGCCATCTCAGGCACCCCCCCCCCCCAGACAACCATTGTAAAGGGAAAGACCGTGGGGCTCGTCAGATCGAGCCCCGTGTCTCACTCAGCGTGGAGCGTGGAGCCAGCTTGGGATTCTCTCTCCCTCCCTCTCCCTCTCCCCCTCCCCTGTTTGCTCACTCTCTCAAATATACTTTAAAGTTTAAAAAATAAACTAAAAAAAAAGGGGGGGGGCGTAAGACTGTGCCGTCTCTCCACCACCCTGCTTTCCCAAGTCTAGGAGTCTTAGGAATGAAAAGGGCCCCCCGTCCATCTGCAAAGGGGGGAGTGGAAGCGGCAGGAAGTCAGGCAGGCAATGCCGAGACAGATCCCGCTTGCCGTGAGCAACACTGGTTAGCGGGGTAATTGGGAACAGAATGCCAGCTGCCTCAGCAGTCATGCCAGGCGGGAGAGCAAACACCCAGATCCTGTTGGCAAACCCAGCAGGGCCATCACGACCTGGCCAAAGCAAACAAGGGCTGAGGCAGGCCTGCCGCGACGGACTCTCGCTTCCCCTGGGATCTGGCCGAAGGTGAGATGGAGCCAGCAGGGTCACGTGTCAGGACATCAAGTAGCCTTGCGGACGTTCATACCATCTCTGGGTGAGGGCCCAAGCTGGATCCTCGTTTTCCTTGCTGTGATCCCCTTTCAATTTGGGAGAGGCCAAGAAAAGTCTGATAATGATAAAGCTTTTCACGTGTATTATTTTGTACAGCCTTCACAGAGGTCCTGTGAGATCAGTAGTATCCCCATCTCGCAGATGAGAACACTGAGGCCAGGGGCCATCAAAGGCACAGAGCCAGGACTTGGGCTCCGGGCCTCTGACAATGCGTCTGTTGCATTTCCCATTTCCTCTGCGCTCCCACCTTTCCACCTTGAACCCCTCGATGTCAATTCCCACAGTCTAAATGGGACTTGAGTTCTTTCCATTTCCTAGCTGAGAAGCAGAGGCTCAAAGGAGGTGTGTATGTGTGTGTGTGGGGGGGGGAGGATATTTTGGTTTTCAGACCAGAAAAATAGCTAGTTGACATCCCTGATTCTGTCTGCCACTCCCACCAACCAAACAGAGGCCCGGTGAAATGAATATATTTATGCATATTTCCAATTATTTGGATACTTCAAAATTGTTTTTCCCTTCTTTATTTAAAAAAAAAATTTTTAATGTTTATTTTTGAGAGGGAGAGAGAGAGAGACAGGGTGTGAGCAGGGGAGGAGCAGAGAGAGAGGAAGACACAGAATCCGAAGCAGGCTCCAGGTTCTGAGCTGTCAGCACAGAGCCCGACACGGGGCTCGAACCCGTGAACTGTGAGACCATGACCTGAGCTGAAGTCGGACACTCAATTGACCGGGCCACCCGGGAGCCCCTTCCCCTCTTTATTTAAACATAAAAGATCTGGGGCGCCTGGGTGGCTCAGTCGGTTAAGCGGCCGACTTCAGCTCGGGTCATGATCTCGCGGTCCGTGAGTTCGAGCCCTGCGTCGGGCTCTGTGCTGACAGCTCAGAGCCTGGAGCCTGTTTCGGATTCTGTGTCTCCCTCTCTCTGACCCTCCCCCGTTCATGCTCTGTCTCTCTCTGTCTCAAAAATTAAAATAAACATTAAAAAAAGATTTAAAAAAAACACATAAAAGATCTGAATCAAGATCTCTGGTTTCCATGTTGTAATTTTGTTGTATTTGGAGGTAGCCTGAATAGACCCCCTTATGGCCTGTGGGTGGTTTTAGGGCTCAGTGTACCTATAAAAATTCATATTCCTTGCAGCCTGGCTGGGAAATTTATATTTCACGGAAAGATGCACAATATTTGTATTCATATCTGATGGAGGGACTGGGCTCCTATGGAAAAGGAGAAAAAAAAAAAAAAGCCAGCTGTTGGATTGCTTGTTCCCTTCTGGGTCTCCATGCCTCAGCAAATTTCCTGATTCTTCGAACATTCTGGATTATTTTCCAAAGTGCCTGTTTGAGGGGAGGGCAAGATAGAAAGAAAAAAGGAATCTTTCATTAGTCTCACACCCACAACGGGTCCTCTTTCCCTGGCATTGTCATTTGCCCCGCATCTGGGGGCCCTGCAGGGAAATGTGCACCAGAAGGGGCCTGGCAAAGTGGAGGTGGAGGGCGTGATTGGAGCATGGCCTCCATTTCCCATCTCCGGAGAGGGGGGCTTAGAGGGCAGGGTGGGGTTGGGGATCCCCCGGGGAGAGAGAGAGAGCGAGAGGCCTATGCGCAGCTGGTTTAGAGGTTCCTGTTGGAGAAGGTGAGCGCGGAAAAGGCGCGTCCCAGTGAATTTGCACGAATTTGGAGTTGAGGACGCACGGAGAGGAAAACCTCGCTCACCCAGGAGCCAGGTCCGCCTTCGTGCTCCAAGCGACCGGAGGAGTTCGGCAGATCCGGGGCGCTGAGCCCTGCGCTCTTGGGCGGGGAGAAACCCCGGGGAGACCGTTTCTCCCTGCCTGTCTCCCCCCAACCCCCCGACGCCGCTGCGCCTCCGCGCGCGGCCCTGCCGAGCGCATCCCGGCTCGGGCGCCAGGACCAGAGACCCGGCTCGGCCGTCCGTCCACCCAAAGGGAAGCCGACCTTCGCCCCAGCGGGGTCTCAGGAGGATCCGCTCCAGGCTGGAAGAAGTAGGACGGAGGTTGGGGGACCTGCGCCTTCCCCTCGCTGCTCTACAGGCTGTGGGCAACCCAGCGTCTCCAGCCCAGATACCCCAACGCCGCAGGGGTAAAGCCTCCCGCAGCGGGGGGGGGGCGTGCAGTCGGCTTCCTTCCTCTGGTATCTACTTAGGAATATACGTCCCTGCTGTTTATTTAGTGCGGACCAGGTGTCAGGCACAAGGGCCAAGTGCTCTAGGAACTTTATTATACCCAAACCACCCGATGGTGGTGGTGCTGGTGGTGATGTGTGCCCGTGTGGGGGGTTCAATCCCCCTTTACAGATGAGAAAACCAGGCCCTGGGAAACCCAGTAATGTTAGAAGCAATATGGGTGGGAGGCAAGACTGAACTCCGCCATGACTCCAAGGCCACCCGAAACCTCAGTGAGGTCCTTCCAGGGCCACGGTTACTTGAACTTGACCTGCACCCTTGCAATTAGTTTCCAGCGTGGAGATCAATGTAATACCACGCAGGGGAACAGAGCATTCTGTGCAGTCACCTCCACTCTGTCACTGTTCCCATAAGGCGCCCCCCCCCAGGAAGACAGGGTGGGAGCGGGTAGTTTTACAGAGTAGGAGCGGGTTCAACCACATCCAGGCCATAGCTCGTTTGGAGACCAGCTCCAAGAAAAGTCTTCTGCTGTCCTAAACCCAGGAAGAGCTTTCAGCCAGTCCCTCTCCTGAATTACTTTCATTTTAAAAGGAAACAGGGTGCTGAAAACAGGCTGTGGAGTGTCTCCGGACCCTAGTAGCTAAGACCTCCCTCTTCTCAGAGCCATCGGACTCCTTGGTGTGGAGCTCTACCACCTGGGTGCTGGAGGAAAGGGAACTGAGCCGCCCCCCTCGGGTGGGTGGCGGGGGTCGGGGGGATGCTGTGGCAAAGGAGTAGAGTATGACTTCTTGAGTCCGGGATCAACTCTGTAGCTGTTAGTATCAGCCCTCTTTTACAGGCAAGGAGAAGGAGACTTTGCTGGGGCCGGGGGAGGGGGGGGGGGAGGTGAGGGGGTGGAGGGAGACACTTGCTGGGGTCTGAAGCCAGAGGGCACTGGGATCCAGGTCTATGATGGATCTGTGTGACTCCACAGCTCCTCTCCACCCGCCTAAGGATGGCTTTGAATTGGGAGCCCTACACAGGCTCTTTCCACGCCGTCTTAGCGTTAACAAAGGAGAGCTGTGGCGACCACACGGTTCTTAAGGTTTAGTGACCCCCGTCCCTCCCGAAGGAGTGAGGATGTCATTTGCGCCCTGCTTCCATCCATAACAGCTCACAGATGCCCCGTATCCCTTCAGAGGGGTATTCTTCCGGTGATCCTGGGGGGAATGGGAACAGGGTGGGCACCTCTCAGCCCCTTCCTGCTCTCCCTTGCCCCCCAAGTCTGGGACCTCTTCCAAAGTGGCATTTCCAAGGTTTGAATGAAGGGATTCTTCATCCAGCAGGAGAGAAACATCGCCCCACGGGATGCGCCTTCTTCAGCCTCCAGGAGGCAGCTCAGCTGACACCCCCTGGACACCCCCTGCCGCCCCCCCCCCCCCCCAGGAAGGCCATCCCTGCATTCCCGGCTGGACACAGGATTTCAGAACTTGCCGTCTCTGGGCCTCTCTCTCCTAACCCCGCTCCCTCTCCCGGCCATCCCCTCGCCTTTCTGGTCCCACCAGTTTGCCAAGTGCTGAGGATGTTTACCCTCCGGAGCGCGGCGGGCTAGGGGCTGAGGTCAGAAGCCTGATTCACCGCAGGGAGGCACCCCGGCCCGGCCCCCACCCAGCGGTCCCCAGCGAGCGCGGCGGCGGGTGAGGCGATCGAGGCTGGGAACCGCCACCCCGCCCGGCCCATAAATGCCTCCGCGACTCCCCAGCCCCGAGGGCATCCCTCCGGCGGCCTGCCCTTCCTCCCGCCTCGGGCCGGCTACGCCCCGGGGGGCGCGCGACCCCGGGGGGGGGGGGGGGGGGGGCGGGGAGAGAGCTGGGCGCCCCTCACCCCCAGTCCCCGTCCCGATTGAGATCGAAGGCTGCGGAGAAGGGGTGCCCATAATCCGCTCCACCTCACCCCCAATCCACTAAAAGACTTTGGTGACCCTGACCGAGGCGCCCCCTGCGGAAAGGCTACATGTCTCTGCTCTCAGCACCGCCCCCCCCCCCCTTTCTCCACGTCCTCCAAGGACCGATGTCCCCACTTCAGAACCCAGAAGGGGTTAATATTTCACCAGCTCGCCACCCCCCCTTCCTTCCACCTGGAGGCCGGGACCACAGCCGCCACGCGGTCCCCAGCGTGGGGGCGGGGCTCCTCACCTGCGCAGCCCCGGCCCCCGTCTGACCCCGACGCACCGATAAGCCCCCAGACGGCCAAACATCGTTAACTTCTTTGCCTTTCTAGACTTCTCTGCCTGTCCTTTCTCCGACCTCGGGCCCAGGGGTCGCCTGGGTGTGTGCCAGTAGGTCCTCCAGGAATCCTACACACCACACATCGGGCCTCTCCCCCCCCCCCCCCCACGCAATCCCCTTCCTCCCTATCCTCAGGCTTTTGGCCCAAGGGCCGACTTTCTGTGCCCCTCGGTGGGTGTAAAATAGTGTTCCCTCGCCCTCTACTCCGCCACAGCTCCTCTTGCCTCTTTGGCCCCTGTCTTAGAAGACTTCCAGGAAACCGTAAAAATCAAGAGAGAGAAAGGGGGGGTTGTTGTCGGAGAATGTCAACAACGATTTCAGAAACTGAAACTTAGTTTCAGCTCAACCCTGAATGTGAGGGGCCGGGGCGAAGGGTTGGATTTGTCCTCTGGGACCGCCCTGCCGAATAATGTTCTGTTTCTCGGTTCCCTTTGCCTTTTAAAAAAACTTCAGGCACACGCGCAAAAAAAGAGATCTCAGACGGATCAGAGACAGGGTCTACACCCCAACCACCGGTTGCTGGGAAGGAGCGGGATGGTAGTTTTCCCTCGGTGAGGGGGAGCACGGACAAAGTGTGGGTCCCGGCCCCAGGGCCGCAGACCATCTGTCCAGGGTGGAGGGAGCCAGGCTTAGAAAGCTGGTCGTTCATGTAGCAGCCACTGCCACTAGCGACATGGCTTCTGCCTTCAAATCCTTTCTTAGCTCTCTTCTCCCCATCCCTTCTCCCAAGAAAGAGAAGGCTCCTGGAAAAGACCCTTGGAAGACAGGCTCTGGTCACAGAGGCCAGGTGGGGGTGGGGTGGGGAAGTGGCATCCACGGGAGAGGGCAGAGGGGTGGGGATGGGAGCTCTTCCTCCGTGGAGGGGCCACCTCCCTTTCTCCACAGGAACTGAGGTCTTAAGTCCAATTGCGAGGTTGATACCAATTCCAGCAATCACTTGGATGCATTGGAACATTTTCTAACTTGAGTTTTTTTAACATTTGTTTTTGAGAGAGAGAGAGAGAGAGAGAGAGAGAGAGAGAGCACACAAGTGGGGGAGGAGCAGAGAGAGAAGGAGACACAGAATCGGAAGCAGGCTCCAGGCTCCGAGCTGTCAGCACAGAGCCCGACGCGGGGCTCAAACTCTCCAACCGTGAGATCACAACCTGAGCCGAAGCCGGACATTTAACTGACTGAGCCACCCAGGTGCCCCAACAGTTCCTAACTTAAAATAATGCAGTCGTAGGACCAAAGAGTGAAATGTCGTTTCGTCAGAAATTAGGTAATAAAAGCCCTTAGACTTCTCCGGAGAGACAGAGAGATCTTCTGACGAAAAAAAAAAAAAAAAGAAAGAAAAAGAAATAGATAATAAGTTATTATCCCATAATAACGTTCTTAAAAACCTTCAACGTTTAACACGCCCACTCTAGATGTCACTTCCAACAATTCTGAGGGGATCAAACTTAATAACAAAACCTTGGGGGCACGTAGATCTCATTGTCAAACCTTAAACACGGCCCTGAGACATCCGGATTGCACCCCCGAAGTTGTTAGCAAGTTCCTGGCATGCTGTAGGTGCTCAGAAAATGTTTGCAATATCCTCTCTTCGCGGCGCCCGCCTGGCTCCTATCCACGCAACTCTGCAGGATCCGAATTCTCTGTTGACCTTTCCTCTAAAGATCTGCTAGGTTTTTTGCCCAGTTTCTTGACTGCTATCTTAGGTACCATAAAGGGACGCAAACCATTCTGTCTTCCAAAGAATTCCTGGAAGTGGTGGGAGTGCGAGGCTGAGCAGTGACACCCCCCCCCCCCGCCGCCTCCCCCCTTCCCCAGCTGGCTACCGCTCCAAGGTTCCCCGATGACTGCGACCGAGCCTGGGACATCCGAGTTGTGTGCGGCACGATTGGAGGGGGGGCTGGTCAGCTCACTGCAGGGACCCCGTAGCTGAAAGAGCTGTCTCTACAGCCCCTCCAATCCCTCTGACTCCTCCTTGCTCGCCTCCCTCACCCCTCCCAACTCCAGCCCCACCGACCCTCCTGTCCCCAGCCAGTCTTTGCTGTCCCATGTGTTCTCCGGGGTCATAACAAGCTTGTGGCGACCACTGGGTCATGGGAGGGAGCGGCTAAGTGCCCTGGCTGCTTTTTCTCAGTTCCCCAGAAAACTGAAGGCTGAGAAGGCAGACCATCACCCCTCATGGAAGGGTGGAACTTCCAGAAGCCCATCTGCCCGGTGCCTGGAGGAGCCATATCTTAGACCCCAACCCCACATTCTAGTGTTGGGTGAGAGTCTGGAGACCTGGGTGGGGGGTTGCCCTGGGCTTAGAGGGAGCGAGGCTGCTGCGGCGACACTGGGCCTGAGGTCCCAGTTCTGCAGTGCTGAACCTTCCATCACTGTCCAACTTGGGACTTTTCTGTGTCTTCTAATCTGAAGGAGAGTCAAAGAAGAGGAGATAATGATTAAGGAAAAAAAAAAAAAATCTCCCTCCATTTTCCAATACGGGTGGAATTCTGCAAGAGGAAATCCAAGCGGGCAACAGTCCAAAATCAACACCCCATTCCCACCATTCTGTCCTGAATCTCCAGGAAAAAAATGTCGGGAACGCTCTGATACCTTATAGATGGAAAAACTTTAAATCCTCTGTCACATTTATAACCCTACCAACAGAACAAAACCAGAATCTTACATTGTAATAAAGTATCATAAAAACAAATTAGTAAGACTCTAGATCAACAAAGAGCAATAGAAAATGGGGAGGGGGGAGACAGGAAAAGATAGTTCTCTGAAAAAGGACATGCAAATTGCTTTTAACACTGTGAAAATAAGTTCAAACTCAGAGCACATTAAAAATGCACAAGGCTTTTGATCCCACCCGTCTCCAAGAATATATCCTACAGATACACTTGCGTATATACACGGGGTCGTGTATATTTCCTATAGTGGCAGAAAAAAAAGGGGAAGGGAACATTGGAAACAATTTAAATCTCTCTCAATAGTTACCTGCTTAAACTAGTGATGGCACATCCATACAATAAAATGGAGCCATTAAAAAGGAGGCGTTAGTAAACATACCGAACCATTATCAACATGATTAAAAAATAAAAGACAAAAATACAAAGCCTTGCGTATTTACCAGCTGCTGCCCTTTGTGTTAAGGGCTATATTTGTAAGGGTACAGAAAACTCCGCACAGTGGTTGCTTCTGGGAAGGACCCGAGGTAAGAAGCGGGACAAAGAACTACTTTTCTTTTCAACGAATGTCCTTTGGTCACTTCTGAATTTTTCCTTTAGCCAACATTATCCATTTAAAAAAAAAAGACAAAAATCTGGAAATTATTATTTCGATAGTGTTCCTTTTTAGTTACACAGGTAATAGAAGCTCCTTA
Source organism: Panthera leo (assembly GCF_018350215.1). Taxonomy (NCBI): domain Eukaryota; kingdom Metazoa; phylum Chordata; class Mammalia; order Carnivora; family Felidae; genus Panthera; species Panthera leo. Next base: position 36,314,058 of record NC_056692.1, read on the forward strand.
CGAAAAAAATTTTGAAAATAGAGAAACTAAAAACGAATTACATTTCTGTTTGTGAGGTCTCGTGTACTCAATCTTGGCAATCACTAAAGAAAGGGTGGACTTTTCTCAGATAAGCAGAACTGACAAAAATCAGGTCATTGACTTAATTCCTTACAAAAATATAAAAACAAAGTCATTTGTTTCTGAAGCAAGTTTGCAGAGTTTAATGCAACGAGAACGATGCGAGAGCAGCGACTTAACCGCAGACCGGGAGAAAAGACACATTCGGTGGGGGGGGTGGGGGGGTGGGGGGGGTGGGGGGGTGGAGGGTCGCTCCCAGGCCAGGTCTACACAGCGGAGACCCTCCGAATGAAGAAGGGAAAGGAAACACCATTTGCGCCATTCAGACCAAGAATGAAGCCAAAGTCTAACCGTTGGTTTTTAAGTGGAAACCCAGGCACTGTGTGTGTCTGTTGGGGGGCTCCCGACTTCCCCGGGGCGGCGTGGCTCTGTAGATCTCCCCACCTTCCGTCCCCCCTCCCGGGCCGCGGGGATGCTGCGGCGGCGGCCACTTGGGCCGCTGGGCCGCGGGGGGTCGGGGGCCCAGGACGTCTGCGAAAGGAGCCGGGTCAGGGAGAGCGTGCCTCTACCCCTGACGGAAAGAAATGATTCCTTTAGGGAGATGCCCCCGCTCCGCGCCCCTCTGCGCCCTCCCCCGACCCCCCAGGAGAGAGGTGAGCCCAGCCCTCCCCGACGGGCCCCCGCTGCGGCCCGCCTCGGGCAATCTCACCGGGTTGGGCCGGTTCCCGCGCCTTATTCGAAAGGGGTGGGGGCGGTGCGGGTTTTCCAAGGATTTGGTGAGGAAGCCGGCGGGCCCGAGGTTCTCAAGCTGCCTGTGCGGAGCTGGGCACCCCTACCCCCCGGATAAACGTGGGGCGAGCGAGGGGCGCCTGTGAGTACGCTGCTCCCACCCTTTTCCGTTGGGGGCGACTCTGGGCGCTTTCGTCTTCTCCATGTCCCTGGAGCGACCAGCGACCAACTCCGACCCCCCGTGCGCGGGCCTGGGGTCAAACCCCCTCCCCACCACTCGGCCCACATCTTTCCTGACCAGACCGACGACGCCTCGGGTATCTTCCGGGTCTCCCTCGCTAAAAATAGAGGGAAACCGAGGCACAGAAGTTGAAAGAGATGTGCTGGAATTGGGTTAGGAGATCTTGGGGATGGGTTTCTTGGTCAGCGGGATCGTTGGCAAGTCTGGAAGACGCATTGGGTGAAGGGGAACAGACAGGTAAGGGTGGGCCAAGTTGGGGGTGAGGAACATAAGGGCTAGGAGGGGGAGAAGAGGGACTGGAGGACAAAGAGATCCCACCCCCAGGAGCCCCGACAAGGAGCCCTGGGGAGGAGGACTTTGACTTGAGAGCCAGCAGGCCGACCTCCCTGGCTCCTGGTGTCCTCTCAAAAAGCAGAGGCTGAAGTGACCCAAGCATTACAGGAATTGTAAATGGACTGGATTTACCCTCAAACCAGCAATTTCCTCTCTTTCCTCCTTTCTCTCCCTTACTGGGGATTCTGCTCTCCGAGGTCAGTTCCCTCCAAAGAAACTGCTAAATGAAGGAAGATTGGCTCAGCTGAACAGGGCCCTTGGAATCTTCTTCCTCTGTCACCTTCCCCTCCACTCCCCCCCCCCACTTCCCCCACTGGACTGGTGTGGCTAAAACTGGGAGCAGTGGCGGTGGAGGGGGGCTGGGGGGGGGAAGCTTGGAATCTGAGTATTTGCCCAAATGCTCCGGCTTTCTTTGGGTAAATGTGGTTGGGGATGTGTCACAGTAAACAGAAGGAGAGGATCAATCATGAGACTAATACGAAAAATAAAAACAAAACCGCATCGGCTTTGGGGGACTCTAAAATTGTGGGTGGGCCTCTGGTCTTGCTTCTGAACACACGATCAGAGTTGATAAAACTTCAGGATCACTCTGGATTGTTTGGTTTATGGGCAACGAACTTTCTCTCGGATGTTCAATCAGTAAAGGTGAGAGATTTCCCCCCGTGGGGGTGGGTGGGTGCGGGTCTCCTCCTGGATAAGGGCGACGGGTGGGGGGGGGGGCTGACCAACTCCCCTGCAGGAGTTAACAACTCAGGTAAAGGGAAGATTCCAGCCAATCAATTATTGTTTGGTCAAAGAAACGCCAAACAGTGACTCCCTGGCTCCTTTCTCCCAGAATTGGCTGCACTGGCTGGTTATTTTGGCATCCTAGAAAGCCAGCCTAGCGGGTGCTGAACTGGGTGATGTGTACCTGTGTCAGCGTGGGTGCTGGACGATCCCAGCCCCTGCTGCCCTCTCGTCCAGCTTGCTAGGACGTTCCTTTGCTCCGTGTGCACTGAAATTCCCTGATTTTTTAAACTTCAGTGTTCATCCCACCCCGCCCCCCATATATGCTTCTATCTTTTCCTCTCTCTGTCTGTCATAGACTGAATCCGTTTCTCTGGGGGTGGGGTTCCTCTGGATTCAGTCCCTCGGGTCTGGTGAAGGAATTAAATGGTTCCTGGTTAATTGGCTCCTTCAAATGCCGGGTCAGGGCGTCTGTGTGTGAGGACGCAGCTGCTGTCTGTGGTTCTGTCAGTCTGTCTTTTCGCGGGGGGGGGGGGTGCTTGCGGGTAGGGCTCGTCTTCATGGGAAAGGTAACCCACTACCACCTGCGTTTATTAAATCCCCACACACTTTGAAATGACCCCAAAATTTCTTTTCTCCTGAAACGAAAAACTCGAGTGAGCCAGAGACAGAAGAGGATTTTCTTTTGTTCCAGTGTGTAGCCTCGTTGGCTTGGTCATGAACGGGGGAAAAAAAATGTCCAGGCCAAGACTCCAGCTGAGATGCGGACTTTGCCTGCCACTTGGAAGGACGCGGGGGATGTGTAGGGACCCGCTAGGACAGACTTCTGGGGGCCAGAGGGAGCTGAGGGGTTTTTGGAATCCGGTCTCCCTTTTACTGAAAAATACGTAAGTTCTGGCATCCAACTCAAGGAAGGAAATTGAAGGAAGCAAAAGGGAAAAAAGAACCGGGAAGAAAAAAGCTGGGGGGGGGGTTGCTTTCTCAGCTCAGAACTGGCTCAGTCCAGGGCCCCTGGCAGGGCCTTCCACACTCAACTTGGGGGCCAAAGACTGAGAGAAAGTGTCCTCAAGTCTCTCCTTCCTTCCCCCCCCCCCCCAAAGACCCAGATGCTTCTCTGGGGCAGGAACCCAAGACACAATGCCTGTGTCTCCCACCCCTTCTATTGTTGAACTCTGGGGGGCTGGCTTGAATCCCTGCCCCTCTCTTACATTTTCTCCCCGCTCTGCACTGCCTTGGTCAGGCAGAAGGAGCCTGTCCCACAGGGGTGACGGCCAAGAGTCCCTGGACTGCCTCTTCCCCCCCCCCCCAGCCTCCCCACCCCCGCCACTGTATTTCCAGATTCTCTTTACTTTTTTATCCTCTTTTTTAAAATGTGTATTTATTTATTTTAAAAAATGTTTTTAATATTTATTTTTTGAGACAGAGACAGAGCACGAGCGGGGGAGGGACAGAGAGAGAGGGAGACACAGAATCTGAAGCAGGTTCCAGGCTCCGAGATGGCAGCACAGAGCCCGATGTGCGGGGCTCAAACCCACAAGCCGCGAGATCATGACCTGAGCTGAAGTCGGATGCTTAACCGACTGAGCCACCCAGGAGCCCCAATTTTTATTTGTTTTTGAGAGAGAGAGAGAGAGAGACAGAGTGTGTGTGCCAGTGGGGGAGGGGCAGAGAGAGAGGGAGACAGAGGATCCGGAGCGGGCTCCGCGCTGACAGTGGAGAGCCCGATGTGGGTCTCAAACTCACGAACCTTTGAGATCCTGACCCGAGCCGAAGTCGAGTGCTCCACCGACTGAGCCACCCCAGGCACCCCCAGATTCTCTTTAAAGAAATAGCTTCAGCTTTCCAACCCCAACAAGTCCAAAAAAGTTTTAAAAATGTAGATTCCCTGATTCCAGGAACCATCCCTGCAATGCTAATGGCTCTATGGGGATCCTGCCCTCCTAGGAAGGAGCTTGTTTTGTAGATGGGGGGGAGGAGCCAGAGGAGTAAAGAGCGTTTAAGTTAGTTGGAAAGGAGTTTAAATCCCAGGCAGAGACTCCACTCTCAACAGCCGAGACCTTTGTGATGTATGGCCGACATGAATCTTGGATGATAAAGACCCAGAGGTCGGACGAACTGCTGCCACCAGGTCAGCAGAGGCAAAATTCAGCACAAATTTCTCTTCTGCAATGAGATGGCTACGCGTGTCCCTTGCAGATATTGCAAAACAAGTGAATAAGGAATATAAATATATCCGCGATATATATACATATATATATCTCACCAGATTTTCTTTTTTTTTATTTTAAAAATGTTTATTTATTTTTGAGAGAGACAGACTGCCGGCAAGGGACGGGCAAAGAGAGTGGGAGACACACAGAACCCGAAATGACCTCTGAGCCATCAGTACAGAGCCCGAAGCGGGGCTCGAACCCACGCACCACGAGATCGTGACCTGAGCTGAAGTCAGACGCTTAGCGGACTGAGCCACCCAGGTGCCCCACCACCAGATTTTCTAAGAAAGAAATCCTATCAGATAAGTAGTCGAGAAAACAAGACTCAATGTCTTAATCCCCTTAGCCAGCTACGTAAACTCGTTCTCCCTCGCTCAGGCATTCTCTCTCTCTCTTTTGGCGTCACTGCTGCTGGAATGAGTAAGCTCTCTCTAAGCTAAAGTCACACTTCTATTTCCCCTCAAGACTTTCAAAGGATAAATACAAGTTGTGTCTGCGGATCACAAGCAGCCGGTTACTCAGGATGGATTATGTGAGATTCAGTTTACGAGGGCAAATTGGGTCTCACACATGAGTCACCTTGAATAACCCAATAATTAATTAAAACCATGTCCTCCAGGGGACAATTTATTACATTCTCTGGCTTTTTATGAGCTAGGTGTAGTTTGGAAATGAAAAATGTGAGTGTTGTCCCATGATGTCTGCCCTGCCCTGCGTTCTGCACTGGACTCTCGGGGACTCCCTTTCACCAGGTCCCAGCGGTGGTGGGAGGGACGTCGTCCTGGAAGGGTAGAGCAGAGCAGCCGGGTTGCCCTCCTCCCCCCACCCCCTTCAGCTTCTGTAGCCAGGGTCCCAACCAGTGTTTTCTGGAGTTCTTCCTGGAAACAAGTCGAGGTGTTGGGTTGGTTGATGCAGCAGAGGTGAGAGCCTTGGAAAGAGGGAAGGGGCGTGGGCTGCAGGGAGGGAGCCCAGGGACGAGACAAGATCCTGGCTCCGGCCTCCTCGGCAGTCCCGGGGTACGTGGAGCAGGCGTTCTGATACTCTTCTCCAGGCCTAGAGGTCACAGCTTCTCTGACTGGACAACACCAAGCTCAGGTCTCTCTTCCCAGTTGGGGAGGTGGTGTTGTGTGGGTGTGGGGGCAGTGCCTCCCCATGGGCAGGAGGCCAGAACAAGGTTGTGGGCTGGTTCCTCTTCTCCCAGTAGAAATCATCACCTTCCCAGACACCGCGGACAAGGAGAGAAACGACCCGTTATTTACATATCTATAGTCTTCTTTTCAGTCTTCACTTCCTTCCTCTTGGTCTCCCAGCAGCCTTGGACGGAAGGTGGGGCAGAGAAGATCGCTTCCATTTTGCAGATGCGGGCACTGAGGGTCAGAGAGAGGAGATGGCTAGTCCAAGGGCACGCAGCTGGCAACAGGTGACAGAGCAGGGACAGAAGTTCCAGCTGCCCCCGTCAGGGATGCCCTAGGGGCAGGAAGGAGGAAGGGTGTGGCAAAGCTAGTCTGGCTACCCCACCTCAGAAACAGACCGGGATCTGGTTCCCTTGGGAAGCGTGGAGGTCTCTGGGGACTCCCCGTGGAAGGAATTGGACATTCCCGCGCCAATGGCAGCAATTTCGTCTCTAGGCCTGGGACTATATACTCAGTCTTTGATGCTCTCTGAAGGCTGGATAACCCAAAGACTCATCAGAGGATCCTATTCTCGGCTGGGTGGGAGAGGGAAGGGGGGGGGTCTTCCATTCCAAGAGCAACAGGGGAACCAAATCGAGTCAGGAGGTGGGGGGGGGGGGCGAGGGGGAGGGGAGTCTGCCTGGAAGGTTCCTCTCTCTTTGGGAGGGAGCAGAGGGAACTATGTAGCTCTCCTGTCCCCAGCCAGCTGCCGTGGACAGTGGGGCAGGAGCCTATAAGAATAAGAAGCCTATAAGAATATATGTTGGACCTCTGTTTGGTCCAACATAGAGCAGGAATCTTTTTTTTTTTTTTTTTTTTTTGAGAGACCCAGAGAGAGCATAAGCAGGGAGAGGGGCAGAGGGAGAAAGAGAGAATCTTCAGCAGGCTCCAGGCTCAGCACAGAGGAGCCCGACTCAAGGCTCGATCCCACGACCCTGACATCACGACCTGGGCGGCAATCAAGAATCAGATGCTTAACCCACGGAGCCCCCCCGGGCACCCCTAGAGCAGTCGATGACCAATACCTTTGAGAATGGGGTTGACCCAGGTCTTAAATGAATAAACGGCACGAGAAAAAGGAGAGGAAGCTGTTATCAGTTATAAGCAAGTTGAGAGATGTATCAGCCAAATGTAAGGCGTGGAGTTTGTTTAGGTCAGGATTTTGTTTGAAAAACTAATTGTAAAAAGAACCGTGAGACAGTTGAAGAAATTGAAACATGGATAGTATTAAGGGATTATTGGTAATTTTGTTATGTATGATAATCACGTGGAGGTTTTGTTAAAAGGAAAAAAAAAAAAAAAAGAAGAAATCCTGATCTGTTAAACATCCAAACAGAAGTGATTTTGGGTAAAACGACGTGTAGGATTTGCTTTAAAATACTTCGGAAAAAAAAACAACACCCTGAAATAAGGCTGGCCATGAGTTGATCGTTGTGGACGCTAAATGAAAAGTATAAGGAAAGCATTATTATCCCCTTCTGCATATGTGAATTTTACTTTTTACTTTTTTTTTTTTTTTTACTATTTACTTTTCTGATATGTGAAATTTGCCACTAGAAAACCAGTCAGTAAAGTGTGGATCCCTATCCCAGAGAAACACATACATGCACCAACTTTCACCCCCAATTTCAAGGCGTGAGCCCATGGAATCAGGTTTACAATCTTCGGGCTTACCAGACACCTACTTTCCTCCGGGGACAGGAGAGAATTGGAAAATGATTCAGCGGCAGAGCAACGACAGAACGTTCTTCTCCCCAGTGCCGCGGGTGTGGGAGGCCCAGGTGTCCTTAGCCCAGGCGCTAAGGAGTTTGGGTTCAGACATTGGGGTATAGGTGAAAATTTCCCAGCACAGCTCTGTTGTTGCTCTTAAAAACTCAGCTCTGAAGTGAGACAGAATGGTGAGAGCGGGGTAGAAATAGGGGAGTTGAATTTTGTCCCCACCTTTGTAGTTTTAAAAGTCCGGGGGGGGGGTCGGTGTCCCTAGTCAACCTTTACCGTGGGTGAAAGAGTTCTTCCCGAACCCTTTATTTTTCCCTCTGCCCTTCCATAACTTCCTCAAATAGCTTCTATTTTCAGGATCCGTTTGTACTTTTTAATGAGATTTATTTCCATTTCAAAACTTGGAAACAACGTGGCGTTTAAATAGGGAAGAGAGAGTGAAAGGGTCGGAGCCTGGATTTGGTGCCATGAAGACACGCGTTGGAGTCCAGCCTTCCTCATCCATTAGCCTCTAGAAATGGGACACAATAATCTCTTAAACCTTAGTTTTCTTATCTACAATAAAACAGAAATGAACAAACAAACAAACCAAAACAAACAAACAAAGAAACAAGCAAAGCTCCGGTAGTAACAATTGCCCTCTACCCAGTTCTATTGTTGGGGGGGATTAAATGAAAGTGACATACAGGGCACTTACAGTCCCCAGCACAGGACACACTGGGTTAGGATCCTAACAAGAATTCTGAAGCGGCCCCCCACCAACCCCCCCCCCCCCCAGAAGCAGCGGGGCAGGGATGCAGGGGTCTGGCCGGAAGTAAGGTGCCGGCCAAAGTGGCGCCCCGGGGATCGCCGGTCCTCAGGCCGGTCCCACGCTGCTCCCGCGCACCGCTTCCGACGAAGCACTAGGCAGGTTTTGGTCTGGCGGGAACTTCCGTCTAGAGGGAGAGCCTCTGCCTCAGGGTAAGGACTCCCTATTAGGAGGGCGCACCTAACGGCACAGAGGTCTCTGGGTGGGTGGAAGGAGGGTCTGGGAGGAGGCTCCCACACTCTGCAGCTGCGCCCTCTGAGGTCAAAACGACCCATCCGGGCGGGACGCTTTGCCATCCAAGAGCGGGTGGGTAACCCTCGCAGGACGGGTGTGTTCGGCCACATTACTGAAAAATCTGCCCGACGGGGTGTTTACACCCACGTCAGTAAGGGAAGAAAGGCTCTTGGACTAAAGGGGGAAAGTCTTTAGGCCACCCCTCCTCTTGATGGAGAGTTGTTCCTATGAAATTTCCTTTCTGGAGGGAGGATCCACCTAGCCCGCATCTGAGACCACAAAAGGCCCCTGGAGGAGGAGCTGGTCTACCGTCCATCTTTGCCGGCCCTGGTTCCAGCCTTGGCCAGCACCCCTGGGACCGGTGATTGTTGAGGCTAGAAACACCATGCAGAGCTGGGCGGGGGGGGGGGGGGGGGGGGGGGCAGGGGACAATGAATGATGCAGAACCCGAAGGTAGGCTGATATGGGGGATTCCAATCCAAGGCTGGAGGGCACCCTTCCCCCCCACCCAGATCCCTGTCTGCATCAGCCAACACACACACACACACACACACACACACACACACACGTAGCCAGATATCTGAACTGGACCTTACCAGATCCCCTGGGTTATTAAGGAATTGGTGGTGGTGAAGACATGGGGCGAGGGTCTGCTTACCATGGCTCTTCCCCAGGCCTCCATCTGGGCCTTTAAGGCTGAGCCCCGTTCTAAGGGAAAATTTCCAGGCCAACCCTAGGAATAGGAAACCGAGAACCTTGGTCTTGCTCAGTGGGGCTGGAACAGCCCCACCAGCAGTCCCTCAGCCTGGGAGGGCGTGCCTTTGTGGCCAAGCTTTGGCCCTGTAGGCCCTGGTAGACAATGGAGCCAAACTTGTAGAGCTTCTCCATAATCATGTCCCAGTCAGCCTGGCTTTGGGGGCTCCCCCGGGGCAGGCGCCGAGAGGGACAGTCAGGGCGTCACTGGAAGTTCCCACATTGCATCCAGCTGCCATAGCTGTCTACCTTCTGGTTTCATCTCTCCGTCCCGCTCCCACCATGGCAGCTCAGCTCGGAGCTTACCGGAACCAGAGAACCCCCAGTTATTCTGAGGTCCGTTCGTTCTGGTGTGAGCAAAACCGCTTCTTTCTCTTGGCCTCTGCCGTCCAGCCGCTTGAGCACACGGCTGGCGACAACTGAATGATCTCTAAGGATCCTCCCCACGCCGAACACCAACTGACCAGTTCGAGTAACTACAGAATTTGGGACTTCCGATCCTTCAAAGGGAGAAGAGAGAAAGGGGAGCCCCCCCCAACACCCCCCAATCAGAGATGGCCCTGATTAATGCTTCCTTGGGAGAAAGCTTTTCTGCCCTTTTAAGCTCCTAGATCCTTAGCCCCTGGTGTTAGTTTTTATACAATAGCCTACAAGATCAGAATCCGCTCCCAAGCCCTCCCCCAGCCACATAAGCAACTTGAAGGGGAAGCAAAGTTCTTCATGTCTCTGGGGAAAGATTTCTGGCCTCCAGGGCCAACAGCGGATACCAGTCTCCTCTAATGTGGACCAAGCCATAGACTCTGTGGGGACCACATTAAAAAAAAAGTTGTTTTTTTTGGCGGGAGATTTTCCAATTTAAAATGAAGGGCATCTCCTCCACCCTCTCAGAGCGCTTAGAAAACCCCTGAAGGAAGCTGGAGAGGGAGAGGTACTAGTTTAAGCTGGTGATCCAGAGCTCAGAGCGTGGCTCCAATCCCAGATCTCATGTCAATGGAGGGGTTCCCTGTGTATGGCCCAGTACTGGCTCTGGACCTTGAGGGTCGGTGTAGACAATCGGCCAGATTCCTCCAGATTTATAACATGCTGGTGTCTGGGGTAAATGGCTGGCCCAGAACCTTGGCGGCCTGTCTAAGATGGACTTTCCTGCAGGTCAGAGTACTTAGGTAGTAACCAGGAACCATCTGACTGTCATCTCAGGCTAGGGCTGAGATTCAGAGAAGCAGATGGGGTGTGTGTGTGTGTGTGTGTGTGAAATGCCTACTTTTCTCCTCCCCCAACTTTGTTTCTTGGAACAAATAACTTAGTGGAAAGCAAAGGGAAAATCTTTTGCTATAGAGGTGGGGGAGAGAAAAAGAAGGTGGGGCCACAAGACGGTCAAGTTCTGGACCATTGGAGGGGGTCTCAGGCCTGTCAGCAAGGGAAGTGGGGGAAATCAGGGCAAGAAATTAAATCTCTCAAACTGTACTCTCCCCAAAGCCTCAAACCGACAGCTCCACTTTAGGCCAAGGAGGTGGGTTTGGATTTGAAGGGGACTTGGTGCTGACTTTTCACTTGACTGCCTGTCCACCAGCAGCCCTGAGAGTAGCCAGCCATTTATCCTGATAATTATCATCTAGAACCACATGCACCCGATAGAAAAAAAAACAAGGTGGAGATGGGGTGGGGAGGTCATAAGGGACTGAAATTATTTTCTTGAATTTGCAGGTAAGTTTTTTTTTTTTTTTTTTTTTTTATGTTCCTCATTCCTGAGTCCCATCCAGGATCGCAGGGGTGGGAACAAAGGAAGCCCAGTCTCTGGGGACCCGGGAAGCCGCTGCAAACCCCAAAGACGTTAGTTGTGCCTCTCCGTTTGAGGATGCCACTCTTGTTATCCTACTCCCAGTGGGTGCATCATTGAGGAGGTTAGAGGGCTCCTCAGGGCATTGCAGGATGAGGGGTGGAGGAGGTGATCTCCCACACCAATTTGGTCTTATTTAATGGGCTACTGTGGAGTTTATACCCTGGGGCTGTCTGTCCCAACTGAGTCAGCCTGAAATGGTCTCAGGGCAGGGCTCCCTCAAGGACCTAATAACTGTGCCCCGCCCTAGATCCTCTCAGAATAATCAGTGGCCAGCCCAGTGGCCTATTTGTGGCTCTCTCCAGGGTTTCCCTCCCCACTAACGCCTTCGACCTCCAGGAATGCTCCCTTTTCCTGTTCTTGCTTCTGCCCAAAGTGAACGCTGAAGCGGGCCTAGAGATTTGTCCAGCCCTCCGCTCCTTACACAGGCAGAGGAGAAAACAGAGGCTCGGAGAGGGGAAATGATTCTGCCCACCCAAGCCTTGCTCTGCAGTGCCGCCCTCTAGGCCCCAAATTCCTAGTGGTTTGGGCCAGATCCACACTGGGCTCTTCTGGGTTGGGTGCTGGGGTGGGTGCCGGAGGTCGTTCTCCCCAGCAAAGCCCAGGGTGGGAAGAGGCTGGGGACTCTGGGGGCCGGCAGGGCCTCTAACTGGACACACAGCACACAAGGCAGGCAGGGAACAGCGTGCTTCTGGCCCACAGTTGCAGGACCAAAGGACTGGAGGCTCTTGGTCTCTTTTCAGCGACCCTCAGTTTTGCCCCCCGCCCCCCGCTCCTCACTCTCTCCCTCCCTCCCCCTGCTCCAGACCCCCACTCACGGTTCTTGGGCTTGGTTAAGCGCTTCTCTGGTTTCCAGGCACCATCAGGGCGGGCGCGCCGCTCCTCTTAGCAGACCGTCTTTTGATCAACTCCTCAGATCCAGTGTTCCGTGCCCGAGGCCTTGATCGGCTCATTTTGTAGCTCTCTCCTACAGTCTCCGCTTCGAAAGCACTTGAGTTTGTCCTGAGAGGGTCCTAATCCCCGGGGATGTCTCCAGGCTTCTCTGGGTGGGGAGAGACAGTGGAGGTGGTGGCGGGCTCCTTCTTAAGAGCCGTGCTTCCAGTCTCTGATTCTTGTAGCTCCTGGACCGGGCCGTCAATTTGCCGAAAGACTTTCCTCTAAGGTCGGGAGAGGCCCAGCCTGACTTCAGTTCCGAGAGAAGGGCCTGGGCCCCCTGTCCTCCCCAACTGCCGGCAGGGCCCCCGAAGCCGGTGACCCACTCCAGGCCGCCCTGCAGACCGACCTTGCCAAGGGCCGGCTCCGGCCGCCTGCGGAGAGGCCCCTTCCAGACTCTGGAGAAGAACAATGGAAAATTGGGAGGATCCGAAAAGGAGAAACCGAGTGTGTGCGTTGGGGGCAGAGGGCAGAGACAAGTAAATCTGAGAGAAGAGAGAAAGAAATTGAAAAAAAAAAAAAGACATAAAGGAGAAGGAAAGACAGAAAAGGAGGAAGGAAGGAAAAGAGAGAAAACGAAAGGAAGAAAAAAGAGGGGAGGAAAAAGCAAACAAAGGAAAAATAGGGTAAGGGGCAGCTAGGGAGAAAGGGACCGAAGGCTACATAAAGGTACATGGGGATGGGGAAGGGGGCGAAGGGAAGCAATACAGACAGAAAGAAAGAATGCGGGAAAGAACGCACGAAAAGAAAGATAATTAAAATCGAAGGAAAGAAAGGCAGTCAGGACAACACAGATGTAAAAAAAGAAAAGAAAGATACCAAGAGACTAAAGACAGACGAAAAGAAAATACAGATGGAAAGAAAGGATGTTAGAAAAGACGAGAGAAAAGAGCACACACCCCATTAGGCCCTCTTCATAAAGGAAGCGGCTCCAAGCAGTGTCGCGGCAGCGGAGCCCTGACCTTTCCAGAAAAAGAACTGTGGCCACCACAGATAAATTCGCGTTACTCTTCACGGCCGACCTGAGGCCTTCGGTCGTCGTGATCATATACCTTGTTCCAGGTGGGAGAACGAAGACAGCGGCGCTCATCTTGCTTTACAAAACATAATACATAATTTAACCACTGCCCCAAGTGGGCCGAGGGGGCGCCGCTCGCCCCCTCCCCCTCGCCGGCGACCCGAGCCCGGGCGGGGGCGGGAGCTGACAAGGAGGTTCCAAGTCCCCGTGGCCGGAACCCCTGGGGGCGCGGCGGCCGCGCTCAAAGCCCGGCTGTAAAGGTCAAAGGCGGTCCGTGGGGCCGCGCTGAATGGGCTCCCGGAGGTAAACAGACTCTTAACTTTCAACTTGGCCTTGACCTTCCCGGAGGTGTCTGGGCGGTATGTAAAGGAGCAGCTGAGGCTTTCAGCGCGTTTGGCTGGGTCCGTAAAGGGACTTGGGGCGGGGGGGACGGCTCGGGGGTCCTGGAGGGTCTGCATGGAGGCTCCCAGCAGGACACAAAGGAGTCTGTGGGGCGGGGCGGGGTGGGGGGTGCCCGGGGGGAAGGGTTGGCTCGGCCTGGGCCGGCTGGGAGGTCAGGAGGCCCCCTGAGACCTCAACCCAACTCACGTCGGGCTGGAGGGAGGATTTGGAGGCTCTGAGCCTCAGTTTCTCTTTGTGGAAATCTCAGGCGTACACCGCATTGGGAGAGGCAAGTGAGGAGAGGCTGGTTGTCTTTAGGGCAACTGTCCTTTTCTCTTCAAATAAGAAAAGGTGGCTGTAGTTCCTTAGATAGACACAGATACACATACAGAACTCGTAGGTGTTCGGTTTATAAAATGCTCTCAAGTGCATTCCATTTAAATTCCATTTAATCTCCACACCATTTCTGTGAAGTAGGAATTATTGTCCCCGTAAGGAGACATAATTTTTACGGATGAGGGAGTTCGTCGTACCTTATCTGAATTCACTAAAGGTCGATGACAGGTCACAGAGAGACGGACATGCATACACAATGTACAAGAAGCGGGAACATATGTCATATGCTAATAAATATGACATCCAGAAGGATTCCCTGGGATCTAGTAGACACTAACTAAATTGCAGAGTGTAACAAAAACAAAAACAAAAATCCTAGAGTATTTGTATTGAAACCTATCTGTTTACACGGGAGTCTCTAGCACAGCTGGAGAGCTTCTCCCCGGCAAGGTTCCGGTGAATCATCTCTGCGTTCCAGAATAATGCTGAGCTCAGTGCATTTCCGTGGACACGAACCAGAGCACTACATATCCCCAAATCACATATATCTGTGTGATTCATCCATGTTGTGTGTAGTAGTAGGTTTTTTTTTTATTGCTGTGTAGTACTCCCTTCTTTAATTATAGCACGATGTATTTACCCATTGTACTACCGATGGACATTTGGGTTGTTTTTGTCTTTGAACTACAATGAATTAAGCTGCTTTGGACATTCCGGTACCTGCCTTTTGATGGACATAAACATTCGTTTCTGTTGGGAATATGTCCAGGAATGGAATTGCTGGGTCATAAGGTATGACTAGAATTATGTACTTTGGGGGGCGCCTGAGAGGCTCAGTCGTTTAAGCGTCCAACTGGCTCAGGTCATGATCTCGCAGTTCGTGAGCTCGAGCCCCGCGTCGGGTTCTGTGCTGACAGCTCGGAGCCTGCTTCGGATTCTGTCTCCCTCTCTCTCTGCCCCTGCCCTGATCACACTCTGTCTCCCTCTCTCTCTGCCCCTCCCCTGATCACACTCTCTCTGTCTCTCAAAAATGAATAAACATTAAAAAATTTAAAAAAAAGAATTATGTATTTCTAAGTTTAGGGATCTTATACCTGTACTGTCACCTACAGTAAAAACCAGTGACAAGAGGTGCCTGGCTGGCTCAGTCGGTGGAGTGCGTGACTCTTGATCTCGAGTTGTGAGTTCAAGCCCCAGGCTGGGTGTAGAACATACTTAAAAAAAAAAAAATTGAAAAAAATTGTAGTCTTTAGGCAAAAATCCTGGCAGTTCTGTCTTTCATTATTACACAAGCAAGAGGCTAGGAGAAGAAACTGGAAAGCATCCAAAGAGATATCTCCTCCCTTTTCTCTCATGTTGTTTTCAAATAAAATAAAACCTAGTGAGGATTTTGTGCTTGGTGTCTTCTGTTATTAGCAAGGTCCGTCGAGGGCGAGCTATGATCTCCACTACAGCCTCACAGCTTGGAGGAAATTCCAGTTTGTATGGAATTCTCAGTTTCCTGAGAGATGGCTCAAGTTCAGGTTCAGGTTGGTACGGTTGGGCATGGCTGAGCCCACCGAGAGTCAGGGTGGATTGTTTCGTATAATCGCCGTGACGCTGGTGTGGAATGGAAAAGTTCCTGCCTCCTCCAGAAAAACTGGGGGTTCTAGAAGAAGTGGACCCAGAAGGATTTGATTTGGGAGGGGTAGCAAAGGAAACAGAAAAACCTCTGAGGAACCGTGAAACGAATTGGTTGGAGTCTTCTGAATTGCACTGTACAATAGGGTCCAAGGGAGGGACCTCCAGCAATCCTTGCAGTGTTTCGGGCTCTCTCTCTCCCATCCTGCTTTCCAAGGAAATGTAAATCCTGGAGGAAGCCAATAGGGGGTCCTGGGCTTTCTGGACACTCAGCTTGGGTAGGAATGTGCCAGAGCCACGGTGAGTTACCTGGGCCTCTTGGGAATTAAGAGGAGAACCGCAGGGCAGAGAGGCTGGACATCTTTGCACAGGGCAGGCTCCTTCTTCCTTGGGGCCCAGCACCCCTGCGACTCGTGTGCTTAGCCAGTTAGGCCTGGTTTCCTGGAAATTCCTTAGATCCCAGCAAAGGGGGAAAAGAGATCCTCTTTTCTGGCTGGTACTTCGGGGTTTTATAAGACCCTTTCCCACTCCTGCAACCCAATTCTCTCTTTCCCTCTTGGTGCTGTCGTCCCTCGGCCTCTGCCTCTCTCTGAATATACAAGGCATCTTTGTGCTCTCTCCGTACTTTTTTCCCCACCATGAAACGGAAATCCGGACCCCCTTTCGCAGGCTACAGCTAGAAACTCCATTTCCCTTTCAGATCTGAACGTGGCACATCCCAGGCTCCAGATCTCCCGTCTTCTCCCCAGCTCCTGTCTCCCTCCCTCTCTTGCCCCACCCCACTCCGGGAGCCGGCAGGGCGGTAGCTGGGATCCCGGGGTGGGGTGTGTGTGTGTGTGTGTGTGTCGGGGAAGGGCTTCCCAGGCACTTCCCTGGGCAGCCTATTACGCGCATCCGGAATAGGAGGGGCACCTGGAGTGAACTGGGATGCTTGCCCCCCGGGACCTAAAGCAAGGGGCTCCCAGAAATGCCCTCTAATCCCCATGTCCCAGCCTCTTCTGGTTCAGGCACCTTCCCAGGTTCCCCTTTCAGGCACAGAGCGGCCTCCTCCGGGCCCCACCCCCGACTCCCCTTCCCCACCCCACCCCCACCATGAGATGCACACTTTATAGGGAGAGCTTTTTATTCTCTCGTTAAACCTGCCAAAGCACCGGAGACAGAGAGCCAGGGAGGGAGAGGAGGCTGCGGAGGTGGGGGGCCGGCTCCTTGTCTTCTCTCCCTCCGCCTCCCGCTTCTCCCCTCCCCCCGGACGCGGAGCTGGGTAGCTCCCAACTGGAAAGCGGAGAAAGGACACTTCCTCTCGGTTCTTTTCTGGTTTCCAAATGCAATAAAAGCGAGGGAGAGGGAGAGAGGGACTTAGGGAGGGAGGGAGGGAGGCGCGGAGGGAGAGAGGGAGGGGTAGGAGGAGGGAGGGAGGGAGGGAGAGGGAGAGAGACACACTGGGAGAGAAGCAAGGGTAAAGTATTTTCGCAATTTCTGCCATGAAGATTTTACTAGCTTCTCTCCCCAAGGCCACAGCCAATCAGCGCGCGTGCCCTGGCACCTGCGTCTCCTGCGTCAAGACGGCCGGGACGAGCGAATGCAGGCGCCGGGCGAGCTGGGAGCGATTTAAAACGCCTTGGATTCCCGGGGCCTGGGTGGGGAGAGCGAGCTGGGTGCCCCCTGTATCCCCCACCCCCGGCACCCCATGAGCCGACCCGCGGCCCCATGGAGCCCGGCAATTATGCCACCTTGGACGGGGCCAAGGACATGGATGGCTTGCCCGGGGCGGGAGGGAGTCGGAATCTAGTCGCCCACTCCCCACTGACTAGCCACCCAGCAGCGGCGCCTACGCTGATGCCCGCCGTCAGCTATGCCCCCCTGGACCTGCCGGGCTCTGCGGAACCGCCAAAGCAGTGCCACCCTTGCCCCGGGGTGCCCCAGGGGGCGGCTCCGGTGCCTTACGGCTACTTTGGAGGCGGGTACTACTCCTGCCGAGTGTCCCGGAGCTCGCTGAAACCCTGTGCCCAGGCGGCCACCCTAGCTGCCTACCCCGCGGAGACTGCCGCTGCCGGGGAGGAGTACCCCAGCCGCCCCACCGAGTTTGCCTTCTATCCGGGGTACTCGGGACCCTACCAGCCTATGGCCAGTTACCTGGATGTGTCGGTGGTGCAGACTCTGGGGGCCCCCGGGGAGCCTCGCCACGACTCCCTGCTGCCTGTGGACAGTTACCAGTCCTGGGCCCTCACCGGGGGCTGGAACAGCCAGATGTGTTGCCAGGGAGAACAGAACCCGCCAGGGCCCTTCTGGAAGGCAGCATTTGCAGGTAACTTGCCCCACTACTTTGGGTCCCGTTGGTGCTGAGTGTGGGTTGTAGGCCCGGCCGGCACTTGCATGGGAGGAGGTGAAGGGAAACTTGGGGCTGGTGAGGAGGAGCTTGTGGTCCTCTGTTGGCTATTAGGACCCTGAAGGAGGGTTTTAGGCAGTTGAAGAGCCTGGTGGAGCCCCAGAGGGTCAGTGGGGGGGGGGGGTGGCTGAGCTGGGTGTTTTCGAAAGCCTGCGGGCCACCAGGCCCCTTCACCTCCCTAGGAGGCTTTGGGACCAGCTTCTCAATATGTCAGAGTGTTTGGTTCCCCTATCACCTCTGAGGGGCTCAGGCTGTTCCTACCTCAAAGATCCCAGGTTTACTTCTGCCAAAAGGCTAAATGACTCTCAATTTAGTGAGTATGGGGGTGGGGTGTGTCGGAACAGAGATAATGGATGTTCTGTAAAAAATACAAGCCCTCCTTTTCTCTCCAATGAATTTTCAGTTTCCACAGGAAAATTCAGATTTCCTGCAGTCATAACCTAGGGGTATGTGTGTGTGGGGTGTGTGTGTGTGTGTGTGTGTGTGTGTGTGTGTGTGTGTGTTGGGAGCGGGGACAGAAATGTGTTCCCTTCTGTACATAACTTGGCTGTAGACTCTAGGAGAGTGGCCAGGAGTGTGAAAATGCATGTGAGGGTGGATGTATGTATGTGACCCTGGGCAAAGGTCTGGCCGTGTGTGATGGGTGTGTTTCCAGACCTGCAAGCGTGAGGACAGTGTTAGGTAAGGGTGATCCGCAGGATCCTGGTCTTTCCAAGCCTCAGCGGTAATTAGAAACGAGCCGGAAGTCGAGGTGTCCCGCTGTGCTTTGGGGGAGTGGGAGCCCGCGTGTGTCTGAAGGGCGATCTGGGGGCTCCTGGAGAGTTACTTAGCTTGTAGGGCCTGGGTCTGCGCGTGGCCTTGGGGGCAGAGGTCTGAGCGTGGCTTTCTCTCCCTCCTTCTGTCGACGCGCAGATACAAGCGAGCAGCACCCTCCAGAAGGCTGCGCCTTCCGACGGGGCCGAAAGAAGCGCATTCCGTACAGCAAGGGGCAGTTGCGCGAGTTGGAGCGCGAGTATTCCGCTAACAAGTTCATTACCAAGGACAAGAGGCGCAAGATCTCCGCGGCCACCAGCCTCTCAGAGCGCCAGATCACCATCTGGTTTCAGAACCGCCGGGTTAAGGAGAAGAAAGTCCTCGCCAAGGTCAAGACCAGCACCACTCCGTGAGGGAGATCCCTGCCTGGGGAGGTGGGGGGGGGGGAGGGAGAAATGGGAGTGTCCTCGGGAGACCGGGAGACTGCCAGTGCCAGGCTGGAGCGCAGGACTCTAGTGAAGGGCTCCCACAGGTTACACTCGTCACAGGCCACACCTCTTGGGCTGTTCCGGAGGGATGGTCTGCTGTACCCCCATATGTTCTAGGGAGCCAGTGAGGCCCAGAGTTACAGTCCAACCCACCAGAGTAAGCCACCAGCTACAGGACCTGTCGCGGTCATAATCATTCACCTTAGGGGCAGTAATTACTATCACAAGTATGAGTTCCCATGAAAATTAGTCTCCTATTTTCTATCTAGAGCTCTGAAGAGCACCTTAGAAACCGCTTGCATGGATTGAGCTGATTATGAATAAACTTGGAAGGAGACCCCTGGCAGGGAAGCTTCCTCTGGATCCCCGTCCATTTCCAAATCCCATCCCCCGCCCCAGTGACTGCCGCAGAGAGGAGAAAAGGCACATTCATCCCTGCGACTACCTACGCCTACCGTTGCTCCGTTTAGCATTTTTCTCAGAGGACCCACGGGCAAGAAAGACAACACGGGTGGGCACCACTCCCTCCCTTCCCCGCCCACCCCCTAGGTTGTACCGAGTGGTCTCAGAAGTCCCATCCTCAACGCTTAGATTTTGTCCTTGTGTGAAAATAAAGCCAGCGTGCTGCCCTCCCGAGTCCGTCCTCCTTCCTCGAGAAAAACTGGGTTCGAGAAAGCGCCCGGATAATTCACCACCTCTCATTTCCTCCCCCAAACTTCCCAAGTCTTTCCTTAGCGTTCCCGGTGGTTCTGTCCAGGTTACGATCCGTCGGGCGTTTGGAAGCCACATGAAATAGGTATTTGTGGCCTTGTAGATGTGCCCCACCCAGGCACAGAAGGTTACAGAACTGGAGAACCGCATCCCGTCCCACCCTAAGGGGCAGACACGTCCCAAACCCGCTGGACTAGCCAGGCTGGAGAGAAAACCAGAAAATGGCCCTTCACCACCCGCTTGCCCCCACCAAGAGAAGCGTGCGGGTCTCAGGCTTGGGAGATGGGGCAGGCCCTTTGTGGATAAAAGAACAGTGGGTGCCAGAAACCCAAAGACCCAGGATCAGGCATGTTCAGCAACGGTGGCTGCAGATTTTTTTCCCCCTTTCCCTTTGCGCTGGCTCAAGTACCCTGAATCCTGGGTGGGTGGAGGACGAGGTTGGTGCTCGTGTCAACTCCCTTTTCTCCATCCAAGTAGACAGAGGCTTGGCATGTAGAATTCCACGAGCCTGGGGCAGACTGGCTGCTCGCAGAGCTGCAGAGCCAAGGACTTCCCCACTGTGCCTGCTCCCTCACGTCGTACCTGGGCTCAGTGCCCTGCGGGATTCACCACCTTGGCTGTGCAGCAAAGTGGGCCGGTTTGCCCTGGGTCTTCCTGCAGCCTGGGCTGGGGCATCCTGGCTTGCATGCTCCTCGTGATCCAAGTGGAGAGGGTCTGCACCTCCCATGATCCCAGACGCACCCTGTGGGGGCCGAGGTCATTGTCCCAATGGCCTCTCCAAGCAGGCTCAGGCTCATAGTTCTCCAAGTGTAGCCAAGGGATTGGGGCGTTTACAGCCGGGCGTTTGGGTGAAATCCCAGTTCTGGCTCCTCTCCTGGGAATGAGTTGGGAAGCAACTCAGATTCTTCTAAATCTGTGTACCAAAGAGGAGCCCAGGGTTGAGGGGAAAGGCCCTAAAGGTGGCCGGTCACCCTCCCCCCTTGGGTCTCCTTAGACTGTGTCTGCTTGGGGGGGGGGGTGTCCCTTTTGTGATTAAAAAAAAAAAAAAAAAAAAAAAAAAACCGAAAAAACCCTCCCAAGCCCCGTGGTCCAGTTTAAGCTCTTTGGTAAAGCACCCGGCTCAGAGGGAGTTACTTACTGCCTTTCAAACAGACTCATGCAAGTAGCTTTGAACTTCACAGGTTCTGGAGGGTAGTGTGTGAAAACCCCCTTTTCCCCTGCTTCAGAAATGGCAAGACTTCAGTGCATACCAGCATGTGGGTAGGGTGTGGGCCAAATGAAGGCGTGTGTGGGGGTCTCCATGGTGCAGGGGGTTGCCACACGAGGAGAGGAAAGGCCACAAAAGGGGCTGATGCTTGGACGCGCCTAGTGGGCCTAGGGGGAGGCCTGAAGGAGTCAGAGCCCTCGAGACTCTGCAGCCCCCGGGCTCTAACTCTTCCACGCCGCTATAAGGGACTTAGAGTTTCGGGGGCTCCTCTATTATTCGTTTGCGACAATTTCCGAACAAAAGATACGGGAGTTTAGAGATTTATTTCGCTACCAAGGAGTTTGTGCACGATTAAAAAGGCAAGGACGCCCCCTGCCGGCAGAAGTTTGCTATTTCAGGGAAACCCGCTGGTCGGCTCGGCCTCAACCCCCCAGGCCGGGCCGCTGGCTTTCGGATGCCTGGGGGTCTCAGGCCTCCGGAGTAAGTGCAGTTTAGGGCTGCTTGTGAGGGCGCCGGGACCCGGAGTCGCCTGGAATGGGGCCAAGGTATCGTCAGTTGTATCGGTCCGGCCAGCGAGAGACCCAGGAGGAAGGCAAAGTGGGCAGCAGCATTGATCTTAAATATAGACAACATTGGGTAGCAAGGCCGCGGCGCCATCTGTCCCGGGTCTGGGTCTTCGTTCCACTGGAATATTATTATCTTCCTCTGCAGACCAGTTTGCGGCGACACCCTCCCCCCCCACCCCCCAGCCGGAGTGATTTACATAAGGAACCTGTGCAAAACAAAACAAAACATTTTAATTGCGTTTGGCTTTAAAGCCTCTCATGAAATCCCTTTGCAAACACCCAATTTTACTCCGAGGCAATTTTACCCCCTCCCACCCAGACCGAGCCTTTAAAACAAACAAACAAACAAACAAACAAAACCCTCTCACCAATTGGTGTTAACTGACGACAAAATCCATACACCTACGTTAACTTGTCTGCAGCGATTTGCTTTTAAATCGGGCCATGTTTAGACACCGGGGAGCGGGTTTTGCTAAAAAATTATTCAGGCTGAAACATGTGAACGCCACGTTCCCATATCGGTAAATTCAGACAACATTTGCACGAACAAAATACATGCAGAAGCGCACAAATACACTCCCGAAAACACACCGGGTGTGTTTCCGCCAACGAGGCGGAATTCTCGGAGCGGTCCTCCATGCCCTGTCCGTACTCCCCCAAACACCCCGGGCTGAGAGTCTCAGCAGCAAGCGTCCGAACGGGATCGTAGGGTCGCGTCTACGCTGGCTCCAGGACCGCAATCACTGCTAACGCCAAAGCAGTTGTATTTTATTAGGCTTCCAGAGGCCGAATTAGGGGGTCGTGGTGGAGAAGTGCATAGACGCAACCTCCGGAAGCTCTTTTCGAATCTAAATTCCCGAGGCCGCCCAGAGGAGGGCCAGGCCGGGGTCCCAGCCCTGGGGTCCTTCACTCACGCTGGGAAACGCTTCCGACCGCTCCGGGGCCCGCGAGGCTGCGGCGGGCGGAGAATCCGCACAGCGGTCCCCCCCGGCCCCCCACCCCAGCCACCCCTGCTCTGAGCCGCTCCGGAGCCGGAAACTGCCCTTTGCGGCAGGAGAAAGGCTCTGATCGAGCCCCCCAGTTCTCCCAGCGGCCCGGCTCCCCTCCTCCAACGCGAAGAAGACTGCCTCCCCCCCCTCACCCCCTTCCTCCCCGTCATTAAAGTTTTATCCGAGGTCCTAAGCGCTGCACTTTAATTAGGTTCCCTTCGGGAGAAACTCTCGGTGTCCGGGGCCGCGTCTGGTCTCGTAGAAACCCTGGAGCTACAATCATGGACTGGATACTCAAACCTGCACTAAAGCGCGGCTCCGCTGTTGTTGAAGAAATTTCCATCGTAGTCTCACCCACCTGAACAGTTCCTCTCCAGGAAAGGGGCGGGGGGAGAAAGCACCAGAGTGGCCCTCGGCCTTTCACCCGAGTCGGACACCCCTCCGCTCCCCCACCGCCACGCCCAGGCGTTGATCTGGGCCTGGAGAGAGATTTAAAAAACATCCAGTGGGGAACTGATGCGGGCCTTTCCTCTTTTGTCCGCTACAAGTTACCTCTGTGTGGAAAGGGGGTGGGGTGGGATGGTGGAGGAGACAGAGAGGGAAAGAATCCCGCCACTGACTCCCCTCCCCTAAATTGCCCCCAAGGTGAAACAGGGGACGCGGGCAGCTTGCGTTCAGTGGCCCCTAGAATGATTAAGAGGGAAATTGAGTCTGTTGGCATCCGGAGGGGAGGGGAGGGGTGAGAAGGGTCAGGGGCTGCCGTTGAACTTGAAGTTTCAGGTTGGTGGTCTCCACTGCCTCCGCCCCACTCGCTTTGAGGGAAGAGGGAGGAAGGTGGGGGGAAGGGCGGGGGGGGGGCACCTCCGGCCTCGGGAGGGAGAAAGTTAAACTGGTGGGGGGCAGGGAGGAAGGCCGGAGAGACCCGGAGACCTGCTGGGGACACCGAGGTTGGGAGGTTGGCGGCCAGGCGAGGAGGCCTCGGTCTGCATTGGGGAGGAGATACCCCAGGCTTCGCCCGCAGTGGGGAGCCCTCTCCCTGAGCCCCGCCCCAGACTCTGCCTGGAGGGGGGCACCCGTCCTTCCTTCTCTAGCCCAGAGTGCGCAAACTGAGTCCTGCGCCACCACTCGGGAGGCTGAGCCTTCAGGTGGGCGACTGCCGAACTCAGGCCCTTGACGCCAGCTGAATTCCGGGCTTGGCCTTTGCAGAGAGAACAAGAGTGTTATGCGCCCATTTCTCAGACCAGGGACCGGCCCGTTTCACTACCTTCAAGAGTGCGTTTCTCCCTAATAAGGTAAACTAGCTAATCTGTGGGCCAAAGGCGTCACCGCTCTCACAGTCTGGGACCGGCCTCAGGAGGCCCTGGAGGGGTCTCCCCAGGAATGGGTGGGCCTCCGCGGTCTAGGTGGGCAGGGAAAGGGGGGTAGAAGGGACTTGAGACCAGAGACCGAGCACCTGGGGAGGGCACCTCCATGTTGGTTCCTGGAGAGACAGCCGCACAGCTGCCTGAGGAGGAAGGGACAAAGAAAGCGCTTCGCAGCACGCGGGACAGACACGGCCCCGGCCCGGGAGAGGCTGGCAGGTGGGAGGAAGCTCCAGAGCTGGGGCCCCCCACGTGACCTATGTCTGTCTCCGACTGGGTGGTGTCCTGGCACAGCCAAAATTAATATTACCGTTAATGCTATTGTTATTGTTATGTAAAATCATAATTCTTTACAACACGCCTAGTTTTGGAAACTCTGTGAGGATGAAATGTAGTGATAACACGGATAATTGACAAACTAACCCTAAAGGTCAAGGCCCTGGCCCTTTAAAAAAAATAAATCAGCATACCATTGTCTGGGAGCCGCTACCTTCGGTCCCCCCCCCATTCCTGCGTCTTTTTCAGAAGCCTGGCGAGTGCCAGGATCCGAGAAGCAACTGGAGGGGACACATGTTGCTGCTGGCACACGCGCACAGGGGCTCAGAGCCCCAAAGGACAGCCGCGGGAGGTGGGGCACATGCCCAAGACCTTAGCCACTGACACTGCTAATTCGTTGCTCTTGGCGGGGAGGGGGGGGGGGCAAGGACTCACCTGCCCTTCTTCCCTCCACCCCAAGCTGACCCCTGCTCATGTTTCCTTCCGGAGTTACTACCGTCACAATGACAAAACCCACAACTGAGTATATAGCTTATAAAATGAGGACATTGAGGGGCGCCTGGGTGGCTCGGTCGGTTAAGCAGCCGACTTCGGCTCAGGTCATGATCTCACGGTCCGTGAGTTCGAGCCCCGCGTCGGGCTCTGTGCTGACCGCTCAGAGCCTGGAGCCTGTTTCAGATTCTGTGTCTCCCTCTGTGTCTCTCTGTCTCAAAAATAAATAAACGTTAAAAAAATTTTTTTAAATGAGGGCATTGAGACCAAGCAGTGTAAGTTACTTGGTCAGCGTCACCCAGCCGGCAGTGGCAGGGGCTCTTAATGTCTAAACTTCTCTGTCTACATCCCCAACATGCCTCTTTTCACAAGGTCCCACTAGACACTGACAGACGCCTGTTTCCATCAGGAGCCGAGCCCTGATGTCACACAGGTGCACTTAAACTCCCTAGACCTGGCCCCTCTTGGGTGCACCAGGGAGATTTGCATAAATGCAAAACAAAACAAAACAAAACCACACCAGGATTAAAGACAAATAGAAATTTGGTTAAACCCACCACTCATTTACCCGGTGCCTACAGGATGCAAAATCTTCCACTGGGGGTGGGAGGCTGGAGGAGAGACATTGGAGAGGCCATCTCCCATCGCGTGGAGCCCTGCCTCTTGCTTACTGCCAGATCCTGGGTCCGCTGCTTCCTCAGTTGTGACCTCTGACATTGTGTGGTGGGGTAAATGATCACAACCAAGACAAATGGGGGGAACAAGGAGTGTGCAAGATTCGCCCCTCATCCCCTGGCATCTGGAGTGTCCCAGAAAAGGGCCTGTTGGAGTAGAACCTGGGAAGATGATTAGAATATCAAATCCAGGAGGGAAGATCCAGTAAAACTCGGGGAGGGGGCCGGAAAACGCAGGTCGTGGCCAGAGAACGGTCTGGTCTGGGCTCTGGCTGGGTAGAGCAGGCAGGGGCCTTAGCACTGGGTCCTGAAAGGTGGGCGTAGCCGGAGTAGGGATCAGACAGCTACTTGCCATTCAGACTGTGACCGCCCCACTGCAACCCAGGGGGACACGCACCAAATGTTGGTCTCGGGGCTACAGGCCGCACACCAGAGGCCCCAGGCAGGGGACAAAGAGATCCATACTCTTTCTGAGGGCCCTCAGCTCCCGGAGTCTACTTGGGCCCAGCCCCGCGCCTCCCGCCGGACACCTGCGCTCTGCCTTTGTCTGATGGAAGGTTGAAGTTCGGTGCCCCTCCCCCTCCAGGCAGGGTTTTGTCATTGAACTTGAGTCAGGCTATAAACATTCCTTCACCCCTCCGGGAGGTGGACCTGGACGCGCAGCTGGTGGAGAGAAAGGGGCCTGGGGAGGGTTGTGGAAGGATCCGGAACTCGAGAGGCCTGGCTTCTAACCAAGCCTTCATTGCTTTATCAACGAGTGTCTGTTGTCTTCCCCGGAAAACTCGCCTGATCTGCGTGAAAAATCCCGGTTACTGAGGCTGCACGTCAAGTTAGAGCAATATTTCAGTCAGGATCAACATAATGTAATTTTTTCATTTTCGCTCTTTCGTAATTCATGTTTTCTTACCTTATTTTTAGGCAGCAAAATCTCCATTTTTTTTTTAATGAGTAGGGAAAACAAATGCATAAATAGCCAAAGAAGGGCACCTGGCTGGGTCAATCGGTAGAGATTGCAACTCTTGATATCCGGGTTGTGAGTTCGAGTTCCACACTGGGTGTAGAGATTACTTTAAAAAAAAAAAAAATCTTAGGGTCCCTGGATGGCTCATTCGGTTAAGCATGCGTCTTCTGCTCAGGTCACGATCTCCCGATCTCCCGGTTTGATGAGTTCGAACCCTGCATTGGGCTCTCTGCTGTCAACACGCAGAGCCGGTTTCGGATCCTTAGTCTCCCTCTCTCTCTTCCCCTCCCCCGTTCTCTCTCTCAAAAATTAACATTACAAAAACTTTAAAAATTAAATCTTAAAAAAATAGCAAACGAATAATGGCGAAAAAAGGTGAATTATTAAAGAACGTTCCAGTAGGTCATGCCGCGACCTATTTTCAAAGCGCCCCTCCGTCGGCGGGGTCATTCCAGCGGGCGGTGGCCGAGGCCCCAAAAGCCCGCGGTCCCCTCAGGCTCTGGAAACTTGAACTTGGTAGATGGGGCGTCCTCCCCACGCCCGCACCCGTGGCGGAGGAAAGCCAGGCCTGCCGCGCCGCCAGAGCCGGGAAGGTGGCGCGGACTTGCCAGCCACCCGCCGGCCGAGGCTGCGCAGAGCGGCCTGGCGAGACGGAGTCAGTTACTCTTTACTTCCTTCTTCTGTCCGTTTGTTTTAAAGACTCTGGGATCCCGGAGCTTGGGGGGATCAAAGACTCGATCTGCGGGCTTCTCCCGGCTTCGTGAGATCCAGTGTGATGGGAACAGCGCGCCGGGAGGCGCAGCTCTTCCGGGTCTTGTGCGCGGCCGGCGTCCCTTCCAGCGAGGAGCCCCGCGACCGCCGAGAAGGCACCGGATCCCGGCGAGCCAACGAAAAGCCCCCGGCCTCCCGATTTGGGCCAGATGAAATGCCCGGAGGCAGGTCCGCAACTGGCAACCCGGAAAAGAGGCCTGAGGGAGTTGGACGGATAATGCTCGCCAAGTTCTTCCCAGCCCTTCCATTTGGCTCTACCTGCTCCCGGACGTGGATCAAAGGGGTTTGTTGTTTTCTCTTTCTCTCCAACCTGGAATCCCCAGGCTTTCTGGGCCCTGGAAAGAACCCAGCCAACCCTTCTCCCTTTGTCTAACTTTGGGGGTGGGGGAGAGGCGTGGCACCCGGGGCAAGTGCACAGACCCGGGTCACATCTCACTGTCGTCTGGACCAAGAGAACCCTAAATTGGGACTTTGTGTGTGTTGGGGTGGGGTGAGGGGTGGCGGGGAGGCCGAAGCTGCGAGAAGGGCTTCTCAATTTTAGTTTGTTGGGTTCTCACATCCCTGCCCAACCCCTCCACTCAGCTCTGTTTCCGGGAGGAATCACCCGAGCCGAAACGAAAACGTTTAATTGAAAAAAGTAAATGCAAAGGTCTAATGGAGTGAGCCTCCCAGAAATGGCATGAATTGAGTCTCTGGCACTTGGGTAGTTTTGTGTTAGTTCGGTTCCGGCATTTGTGAAAATTAAGGATTTAGAGTGTTCCCGCCCCGACCGCTTCTGTGGAATCTGATTCAGAGTAGAAGAGGCCACATTTACAATTCCCCAAAAGCTTCAGACTAAAACACATTGAAATGATTACCCCCGACGACATTCCTGGCTTAAAAAAAAAAAAACCCTCAACGTACAAAAAAAATATATCCAGATCACAGAAATAAATATATAGGGCTTTAAACACACATTCTTTAAAAACTTTTAAATAAACAACCTTTTCTTAAAGTTTTTTTTTTTTCCATTCATGATTTCAATGTTCGTGTTCTACAATTTGCAACCAGTTTTTAGTCGTGTCTCCCCCTCCCTAACTTAGTTATATGCATCCTGTCCTGGTTTTATTTATTTTATTTTTTTTAATTTATTTTTTTAGAAGCAAGGTCTACACCCAACATGGGGCTTGAACTCAGGACCTGATATCAAGAGTCACATGCTCTATGGAATGAGCCCGCCAGATGCCCCATGGCTTTAAAAAACACTATACATTGATTACACCGTAGGCAACTTTCCAAGTTATTCCAGTCTTCAAAATGCCCTGTAAAAATGCATAATATGCCACAAAATGTGTTGTCATAGTTTAGAAAATCATTTCCCCAATGTTGGTCATTTCGGTTAACCCACATTTGAAAACAGGGTTTTTTTTTCCTTATTAGAAAAGTATCACTTTTTCATCATCAAGAATTTCAAAGATAACAAATATAAAGACGAAAATAAAAACCATCTCATATTCTAAAACCCAGAGTTCACCAAAGCTAATCTTTTGGAGAATTTTCTTCAGTCGTTTTTCCTTGCCTGTGTGTATGATGTCAAAACTGAACTTCTGCATGAACATTGGTGCACCTTGCCTTTTGATTTAATATTAATTAGTATATTCTCAGCGTCATTTAAATTTAACATTATTCTCAGTGCCACTAAATATTCTCCAAAAGCATGATTTTAAGGCTTGCACAGTATCTAGTCCTTGAGGCGTGCCTCAGATGGAAAAGCATTTCTGCTTTTGGTCATTTAGATGGCTTCCATGTTTACTTTTCAAAATAATTCACAAGTGAGAAAGAGAACACTGATATGCCCCCACGTAGTTTGATAGGGAGACGAGAGTTGAATCTCCAAAATTCAAGGAATAGAATGCTTGTCTTTTTTAGGTAACAAATTCCTCCTTCCCAGTATTGCCTGGGAGGGAACATTAAGGGGAGCCTTCTAGAATGCTTGAAATATTCTGTGTTTTGATCAGGGTGGTGGTTACAGGGGTGTGTGAAAGATTAATTAAGCTGACCATGTAGAATTTGTGCACTTTTAACATTTTAAACTGCTCTCTCACTCCTGCAAGCTCTATGTCTGTTTACTTAGAAAAAGAACAATGCAGGAAATAAATGGGTGAAGGAAATGAGCGAGGGGTGGGGACCAACCCAAAGTGGATCGGTTCACCCCTTTGCTAGGTTCACAGAGACCAAAAGTAAATATTTGACAGCTTGTGATGAGCAGGGGTTGGGGGCGGGGGCAGGGGAAGAGCCTGGCCCTCTTCCCCCACCCCTGTGCTTAACCCTTGTTAAGCAAAGATGGCTTTTCTATTATAGTTGCACTCCTGCGGCTCTGAATTTCCCGAGTGGAAGAGGAGTAAAAATCCGGTAGAAGAGGTTTACGAAGAGAGTTAAAATGAACATATAAACAGCTGACCCTGCCATCATTGTCCTGGGAAATAGAAGTGGGGTGCTTTCTATATCACGTAAAAATTTAACAAAAAAAACCTCAGGAAAACGGTTCATTTTGGATCTATTTTATAATCTATGTTTTCGCTTCAAATGATAGCAGGCAGGACCTGGAGGCTGTAGGGACAACACCCCTCCCGGATGACCAGGAGGACCCGAGAGATTGGAGTAGTGTCTGGTCTCTGAGTGGAGTTTTATTGGCACTTTGTGCCGTGCCGTGCCGTGTGCTGGCCAGAACACATGCTTAATCCTTGGGACGCTGCAGGAGAGGGAAAAAAAACCCTTCAACCTACTTGGCACGTTATTTTCCTATTGTGTTTACGATGGAAGACGATCACAGCCACTGCCCAGTATTCAGCTGGGATTTTTCCCTTCTTTTTATTTTTTATTCGTTCATTTAAAAATGTATTGTTATTAATTTCATTGAATGGTTTTAAGTAGGCTCCACGCCCAACGTGGGGCTTGAACGTACGACCCCAAGATCAAGAGTCACATGCTCTACCAGTCAGGCGCCCCTGTGATTTTGTTATTTTTTAATTGTCATTTCACTCCCTTTCATTTAGGATCAAGATGAAGTTGATTTAAAAAAAAAAATTTTTTTTTTAACGTTTATTTATTTTTGAGACAGAGAGAGACAGAGCATGAACAGGGGAGGCGCAGAGAGAGAGGGAGACACAGAATCTGAAATAGGCTCCAGGCTCTGAGCTGTCAGCACAGAGCCCGACGCGGGGCTCGAACTCACGGACCGCGAGATCATGACCTGAGCCGAAGTCGGCCGCTTAAACGACTGAGCCACCCAGGCGCCCCGGGATGAAGTTGATTTTTAATATCTGACGGAGACACCAAAGACATCTTTCCAAGTCAGACAAATATACGCTGGGTGTTTTATAAAAAAGTTTCCTCCTCCCCTTTTGAGGTACAACATAATTCAGTAAAGTGCATTAATTTTAAGTGGATGGCTCAAGGAATATTTACTCATGTAACCATGATTTAGAACAAGATAGGAACATTTCCTGCACCCATGTAGGTTCCTTTCCAGTATAATATTCCAGAGAT
Source organism: Panthera leo (assembly GCF_018350215.1). NCBI lineage: Eukaryota > Metazoa > Chordata > Mammalia > Carnivora > Felidae > Panthera > Panthera leo. Next base: position 36,344,334 of record NC_056692.1, read on the forward strand.
AATTGCTATTCTGATTTCCATTGCTATGAATTAATTTTGCCTGTTCTTGAACTTGATAGTAATTTGTCTATTTGTTGTGTGTATTGATAGTTTATTCTTTTAAATTGCTCTATGCTACTCCATTTATGGACATACCACAGTTAGTTTATCCACTCACCTTTAAAAAAAAATTATTTGTTTAGGGGCATCTGGGTGGCTCAACTGGTTAATCGTCCGCCTTCGGTTCAGGTCGTGATCTCGTGGTTTGTGGGTTCGAGCCCCGTGTCAGGCTCTGTGCTGACAGCTCGAGAGCCTGGAGCCTGCTTGTCTTTAAAAATCAGATTGTTTATAACCAGTGCCAATTTTCCACACCTGGGGCAAGTGCTCAGATTTAAGAGGAAGAAAAACCCAACGTTGATGGATCTGATGACATCTGCTTGAATTTCGATACTGAGATTCTTTTCAAGGCTTGAGGACCGGGATCCGTGGGAGAGCAGAAATGTGGGTTTGCTGATAGTAGAGCATTAACACTCAGGCTCTGTCCTTCCCGTGGCTTCCCTCCGCTGGTCCAGTCCTGAGGCACCGTGGTATCTTCAAGTTATATCTGTGTGGATCGCACTGAACCCCCGGGTGCAAGGGCACAGAAGAACTGTGGCTGGGGTCAAAGGTCAGGATCAGCGGGGCCCAGCGGCTCCGGGGTTAGTGCTTTTAACACTTCCATCTTTTAGATGGAAGCGATTCTCCAGAGTCCTGATTTGGAAGCTGAGCTATGACTTGGGAAATTTATTGCCCTGTGGTCTTTTAACAAGAAGTGATCTATCTTCCCCGGGCAGAACTTCCATTACCGGTGACAGGTGCCTGGAGCCAGCTTATTAAAAAACCGTCGTTTCAACCCCCAAAGCGAAGGTGCCACGGCGTGTTGGAACAGAATGCTAATTTCCAGCTTGCCGTCATCATCTGGGACGTGGAGACGGCGTTACGAGCATTTTAATATTCAAGAGGAGCGAAACCCAGTGCTATTTCTGTAGCTGCACCCTGAGCCCAGGGAGCGTTAAGAGCTGCCTGTATTTTTCAGGCAGAGGTCCCGTGCTCCCAACCCAGCAGGCTGACACAGCTCCCAGGCTGTCACTGGCCGGCTTGGGCTCCCGTGCCCTGAGAGTGGATCAGAGAAGTCTGGACGAAAAGAGCAGGAGAAATTTCATAAAGATCTCTCAAGGCTGAGCCCGTTTTTATGCACCACCACCCCCCCCCCCCCACCGAGTTTCTCTCCTCCCATTCCAGCTGAATTGTCCAAATTATCAATGAACTTTTTTTTAATTAAAAAAAAATTTTTTTAATGTTTTCATTTATTTTTGAGACAGAGAGAGACAGAGCATGAGCAGGAGAGGGGCAGAGACAGAGGGAGACACAGAATCGGAAGCAGGCTCCAGGCTCTGAGCTGTCAGCACAGAGCCCGACGCGGGGCTCGAACTCACAAGCTGAGATTGTGACCTGAGCTGAAGTCAGACGCTCAACCGACTGAGCCACTCAGGCGCCCCTCAAAGAACTTTTATTTATTATATATATATTTTTTTGACAGAGAGGGCACAAGTGAGCAAGGGGCAGAGAGAGACAGAGAATCCCACAAGGAGCAGAGAGAGAAAGAGAGAGAAGCTGGACTCGTGTTCACCCGAAGCAGGGCACGAGCTAACCCGATGTTTGGGTGTTTGATATTCAGATATGGCAGGACTCGAACTCAAGAACCGTGAGATCGTGACCTGAGCGGAAGTCCGATGCTTAACCACCTGTGCCACCCACACGCCCCAGATTGTCAATGAACTTTCTGTGTCATGCAGGGAGATCTAAGGAAATGGTCCAAATGGTCCAAATGGTCAGGACAAGAATTAGCCACGTGACTGAACCAGGTACAACTACTTAACAGTCCAGCCTGTCAGTAGATATCTCATCTGAGATTCTTGGTGTGGGGGTATGGGGACTGGGAAACCCAACTACCTAGACGTGATGGGGGCAGGGATCTCCCCAAGAGGCAAGGCTGAAGAATCACTTTCAGCTGCATCACAGGAAAATATTCGTAATTTTCTGAATCTAGGTTTCTATTTTAACAAATAACATGGATCTTACATAGTTGCCAGGGAATGTTAGATGTTTCACAATCCATGTGGCTGATTTAATGTACTTTCGTGGTTTATATCACTTAGAAAGAACTGCCCTAGTAAGTTTTGTCGCTCCAGGAATTTGGGGTCACAGGCTATGTGCCCGGCACTCTAGCTGAAGACTCATGAGTATTTTCTTCAATCTCCTCTCCCCTTTATTCATTTTTTAAAAGTTTATTTACTTTTTAAAAAAAAATTTTTTTTAACGTTTATTTATTTTTGAGACAGAGAGAGACAGAGCATGAACGGGGAGGGGCAGAGAGAGAGGGAGACACAGAATCTGAAACGGGCTCCAGGCTCTGAGCTGTCACCACAGAGCCCGATGTGGGGCTCAAACTCACGGACCGTGAGATCATGACCTGAGCTGAAGTCAGACGCTTAACCGACTGAGCCACCCAGGCGCCCCAAGCCCTTTCTCAATAAAAACATTTTATGTGTCCCCAAGAAGGTCTCCTTGGAAGCATCGCACAGCTCGTGTCCCATCTGTACTCTTGAATGTTCCTGTGCCCCAGATTCATTTTTGGCACAACTTTTGGGTGACAGTGTGATTCGCTGAGCTGAGAAGTCTGCCCCCAAGTTGCCAAGGGGTTTTCCAGTGGCTGGGCTAAGTGGGCCACCTCTGCTACCTCGCTTCAGTAAAGGCACTGATGGGGTTTGCTCTGAATCTGAAACCACACCTCAACCCCTCTCCTCTCCTCTGTAGGAGCGGGGAAACTGCAAAGCTGAGGCGAATCTGGGGAGAAAGGCAAGTGGGAAGGAGGCATTATCCACCCCCCGCCCCCCGCCCCGAGTCTGGAACCTCCAGAGGGAGAACTGAACCAGGTAAACGATACACCATCAAGTCCCAATTAGCTGCAAGAGAACTTTCTTTCCCGGGTTTCTCACGGCTAACCTCATTATCCACATGGTTGACGTCTTGGTGTCACCCTCTCGACCTGACTCTTCTGTCATCCTTAGCCCCGCCAAAGTTCAATTCAAAAGAAAAGATTCAAAAGGTCGATTCTTTTCTTTCTTCCTTCTTCTTTTTTTTTAGGTTTATTTATTTATTTATTAAATTTAAAAAAATGTTTATTTTTGAAAGACAGAGCACGAGCGGGAGAGGGGCAGAAAGAGAGGAGGACACAGAATCCAAAGGAAGCTCCAGGCTCTGAGATGTCAGCACAAAGCCCAATGCGGGGCTCAAATCCACGACCTGCGAAATCATGACCTGGGTCGAAGTCAGATGCCCAACGGACTGAGCCCCCCAGGTGCCCCTACTTATTATTTTGAGACAGAGAGAGAGAGAAAGTTCAAGTAGGGGAGGGGAAGAGGGAGAGAGAGAGAGAGATACAGAGAGAGAGAGAAAGAGAGAGAGAGAATCCCAAGCAGGCTCCGCACCTGTCAGCATGGAGCCCAATGTGGGGCTCAAACCCATGAATCATGAGATCACGACCTGAGCCAAAGTCAGACCGACTGAGCCCCTCAGGTGTCCCTTGATTCCTTTCAACTGCAGGCAGCCAGAAGCCTGAGAAAAATGTGACCATCACTGATCTTGATATCCAAGGAAGACGACAGCTTCTCTCGGGCTCTGGTTTTCCTTTCTCTGCCATGTTGTTCTGGAGAGACAACAGGTACAGCTGAGAGGCTGTGGCCGTCACCCTCTTCCCTCAGCCCTCCTAGCATAGCTTGAGAACTTGACTTTGGGGCCACAAGTCCTAACTCTCTGTAGGTGCTGGGTAAATACTGGTTGGATGAAGGAATAAACAGGGAGTGAATAAATCAGTATATTCCAGGCAAATCACACAACGGAAATTGCCTTCGAAAGGAAAACCGCAAATCATTTTTATAATAACAAATGTTTTTCATTTCTTTTTGAGAGAGACAGAGAGAGAGAATGTGAGCTGGGGGAGGGACAGAGGGAGAGAGAGGAAGAATCCTAAGTGGGCTCCCTGCTCAGTGCAGCCCAATGTGGGGCTTGACCCCTCGACCCTGGGATCGTGACCTGGGCCAAAATCAACCGACTGAGCCACCCAGGCGCCCCATATCAGAAAAATATTTTTTACATAAAAAATGCTTTTTACATAAAAGTATTTAAATTTTTTTTAATGTTTATTTATCTTTGGGAGAGTGACAGAGCATGAGTGGGGGAGGGGCAGAGAGAGAGAGGGAGACACAGAATCGGAAGCAGGCTCCGGGCTCCGAGCTGTCAGCACAGAGCCCGACGCGGGGCTCGAACCCACGAACCGTGAGATCGTGACCTGAGCTGAAGTCGGACGCCCAACCGACAGCCCCCCAGGCGCCCCTACAGATCATAGAAAGAGGAACTTTTCTTTTTAACCAGATCAATGGCAGCTCTTTTGACTTAAGGCATATATATCATTTTTTTTCCAATGAAAAGCTAGAAAGAATATTGAAGTCTTCGGCAGGAAGAATTTAACTGACTACTAACAGGACTGATTTAAGGTCATGCAAAGAATTGCTCCCCTGGACCAATGCGTGCGCGTCTCTCAGAGAATCAGCTCTGAGAAGAGATTATGTTTTGGAGATCCTACAGAAAGGGTCGAACTCACCTGTGTGTCCCAAGCGAAAGCGGGCAGAGAGAAAGAAGAGCGAGCAGACAAGAGAGAAAGGAAAAAAAGAAACTTAGCCTTCAAAAGACAGAAAAAAAGGAGAGAGAGAAAGAGAGAGAGAGAGAGACAGATTCAGAGAGAAGCAGAGAGCGTGTGTCTGGGAAAGGCTTGGAAGGTGACTCCAAACCGGGCCACCGAAGGGCCCACATACCAGGCAGGACCGGCCCACGCCACCTGCCAGACTCTGCGATGAGGAGGCGCCACGCTCTTGGGGCAGAGTGTCATCTACAGCCCCAAGCAACAGACTGGGGAGGGGTCTCTAGGCTTCCTTGGAACCTTCCCAGGGCCCAATACCCATTTGCCTCTAGGAGCTGAATCCCCAGGGCAGGCTCCCCCCACAGCCTGAATCGCACGGCCCCCGGGGGATAGCACGGTCCAGCGGGGACACATCCGGCCTGCTCTAGGTAGTGGGCAAGTTGCCAAGGGACAGTCCAACCTCCAGCTTCAGGTTCCCTCCTTAACAACTGGGGAGGTGTGGCCGGTACAGACTTGGCTCCGGATTCCCCCTCCTAGGTGGGGAGGGTTCTGAAAAGGGACAGAGGAGGCTTGGGTGAGAGTTAAAGGTGTTGGGATTTTGACCTCAGGTTTAGCTGTGTCCCTGTGAACCCAGCCGCCAGAGATGAGGGGATGAATGTCCGATTCCAGGCAGGATGAGGGCCTCTGTTCCCCAGTCTGAACTGCTTCCCTTCCATTGGTCGAACAAAAGAAAGGAGCTCAATAGCATCTTGGTAAAGAAGGGGAAAGTTCCAGGTGTCTTTCCTCTTTTTTTTTTTTTTTAAGTTAGCTAGTCATTTATTTAACTAGTCTCTACACCCAATGTGGGGGTCGCACTCATGGCCTCAAGATCAAGATTCACACGTTCTTCCAACTGAGCCAGCCAGGTGCCCCATCCAGGTGTCTTTCTCAGTCAAAGCCAGTTGGGTGAATATAATTCTGCCCCATCACCCCCTGCTGAGTGAGTCCCTTCCTCCTCCCGTGCCTGATCTCTGTCACTTAAAGTCCTGTCCTCAGGCTTCAACTAGACAGAAAATCAAAAGGATGTACAAGAATTCAACACTACCACCAACCCAAAGCATCTAATGTATTTTAACAGAACGCTTCATCCGGTAACAGCACAACACTTGTCTTCAAGCGTCCGTGGAATGCGTACCGACTGAAACCATATCCTGGGCCCTAAAATAAACTTCAACAAATTTAAAGCAATTGAAATCACACTGAATGCGTTCTCTGACCGTAGTGGAATTAAAATAGGAATCAATAACAAAAAGGCGACAGAAAATGTCCAGACTTAGACACCGAACAACACATTTCTAAATAATCCATGGGCCAAAGAAGGAAGTATCGAGGGAAATTTAAAAACACATTAATCTGGGGGCCCCTGGGTGGCCCAGCCGGTTAAGCGTCCGGCTTCGGCTCAGGTCATGATCTCATGGTTCGTGGGTTTGAGCCCCGAGTCAGGCTCTGTGCTGACAGCTCAGAGCCTGGAGCCTGCTTCCAATTCTGTGTCTCCCTCTCTCCCTGCCCCTCCCTTGCTTTCTCTCTGTCTCTCTCACTCACTCTCTCAAAAATAAATAAATATTGGGGCGCCTGGGTGGCGCAGTCGGTTGAGCGTCCAACTTCAGCCAGGTCACGATCTCGCGGTCTGTGAGTTCGAGCCCCGCGTCAGGCTCTGGGCTGATGGCCCGGAGCCTGGAGCCTGTTTCCGATTCTGTGTCTCCCTCTCTCTCTGCCCCTCCCCCGTTCATGCTCTGTCTCTCTCTGTCCCAAAAATAAATAAAAAAAACGTTGAAAAAAAAAATAAATAAATATTTTTCAAAGTTTTAATAAATAAAATAAAAAATACATTAAACTGAGTGCAAATGAAAGTATAATATTAAAATCTGTGGGACACAAGGCAGTACTGGGAAATAAATTTGCACCACTAAATGCGTACTTTGTCTTTATTAAAAACATTTTTTTAATGTTTATTTATTTTTTTTTTTAATTTTTTTTTAACATTTATTTATTTTTTGAGACAAAGAGAGACAGAGCATGAACGGAGAGGGTCAGAGAGAGAGGGAGACACAGAATCTGAAACAGGCTCCAGGCTCTGAGCAGTCAGCACAGAGCCTGACGCGGGGCTCAAACTCACATACCGCGAGATCGTGACCTGAGCCGAAGTCGGACACTTAACCGACTGAGCCACCCAGGCGCCCCTTTAATGTTTATTTTTGAGAGAGAGACAGAGTGTGTGCGGGGAGGGGCAGAGAAAGAGGGAGGCACAGAATCCGAAACAGGCTCCAGGCTCTAAGCTGTCAGCACAGAGCCCAATTCAGGGTTCGAACTCAGGAACTGTGAGAGCATGACCTGAGCCGAAGTTGGAGGCTTAACTGACTGAACCACTCAGGTGCCCCATAAATGCATACTTTAGAAAAGAGGAGGAGCACCTGGCTGGCTCAGTTGGTTGAGCATGTGACTTTTGATCTCAGGGTCGTGAGTTCAAGCCCCCTGTTGGGCATAGAGCTTACTTAATTATTATTTTTTTAATGTTTGTTTATGTTTGAGAGAGAGACAGAGCACAAGCAGGGGAGAGGCAAAGAGAGAGAGGGAGACACAGAATCCGAAGCAGGCTCCAGGCTCTGAGCTGTCAGCACAGAGCCTGATGCGGGGCTCAAACCCACAAGCAGTGAGATCATGACCTGAGCCCAACTAACTGAGCCACCCAGGCACCTCCATAGAGCTTACTTTTATTTTTATTTTTATTTTTTTATTTTTTATTTTTTTAATTTTTTTTTTAACGTTTATTTATTTTTGAGACAGAGAGAGACAGAGCATGAATGGGGGAGGGTCAGAGAGAGAGAGGGAGACACAGAATCTGAAACAGGCTCCAGGCTCTGAGCTGTCAGCACAGAGCCCGACACGGGACTCGAACTCACGGACCGCGAGATCATGACCTGAGCCGAAGTCGGATGCTTAACCGACTGAGCCACCCAGGCGCCCCTAGAGCTTACTTTTAAAAAAAAAGAAGAAGAAGAAGAAGAAGAAAAGTCTCTAATCAATAATCTAAGTTCTCACCTCAAGACCCTAGGGGGAAAAAAAAAGAGGAGTAAGATAAATCCAAAATGAGTGGAAATAATAGATAAGAGCAAAAATCCATAAAATGGAAAATGGAAAAAAGAAAATAGTAACAGGAAAAAGAGAAAAGTCAATAAAACAAGGAGCTGATTATCTGAAAGGATCAATAAAACTCTAGCAAGATAGACAAATTTAAAAAGAGAGGAAAAAAAACACACCACCAATATTGGGAATGTGATGGGGGATATCACTACAGACACCACAGACATCAAAGGATAATAGGGAGGAGCGCCTGGCTGGCTCAGTTGGTGGAGCGTGTGACTCTTGATTTCCAAAGTCATGAGTCTGAACCCCAGGTTGGGTATAGAGATATACTTTAAAAAAATTAAAAAAAAATTTTTTTTAATGTTTATTTTTTAGGGAGAGAGACAGAGTGTGAGCAGGGGAGGTGTAGAGAGAGAGGGAGACACAGAATCGTAGCAGGCTCCGAGCTGTTAGCACAGAGCCCGATGTGGGGCTCGAACTCGGGGGCCAGGAGATCATGACCTGAGCCCAAGTCGGCCGCTTAACAGACTGAGCCACCAAGGCACCCCACAAAATTTTTTTAATTAAAAAAAAAAAGATAACAGGGGAATAGTGTGTACAGGTTGAATAATGGCCTCCAAAGATTTAGGTCCTAATCCTCGGAACCCATAAATATTACCTTATTTTGAAGAAGGGTCTTTGCAGAGGCGATTAAGTGAGGATTTTGAGATGAGATTATCCCAGGAGGCTCTAGTACAATCACACAGAAGACACACAGAAGAGAAGGTCATGTGACCCTAGAAGCAGATGCTGAAGCGATGTGCCAGCAGCAAACAGGACTGGCTGCCACCAGAAGATAGACAGTGCAAGGAATGGGGATGCCTGGCTGGCTCGGTCAGAAGAGTGTGCAACTCTTCATGTTGGGGTTGTGAGTTCGAGTCCCACGTTGGGTGTAGAGATTACTTAAGTAAAAACTTAAAAAAGAAAAAGAAAAAGAAAATGCTCCCTTCCCCAGTGCCTCTGGAGGGAGTGTGTCCTCATCAACACCTTGATTTTGGTCCGCCGATACTGGTTCTGAATTCCTGGCCTCCAGAACCTGGAGAGAATAAACTTAATGCTGTTTTAAGCCACTAAGTTATGTTAATTCATTACAGCAGTCACAGGAAACTAATACACTATGGCCACACGCATAGATTTGGCAACTGAAGTGAAATGTACCAATTCCTCAAATAACACCGACGACCACAACTCATCCAGTGTGAAAGAGGTCATTTGAATAGTCCTATAACTCTTAAGGAAATTGCATTTATAATGAACACCTGACTCCTGCCATTTCCAGGCCGCGACGGTTTCACTGGAGAATTCTGCCAAACTTTTAAAGGAAAATTAAAATCCACATAGTTTTTTCCAGGAAACAGAAGAGGAGGAATACTTACTAATTCACTTATGAAATTAATAATGCCCTGGTACCAACACCAGATCGAGACCACTCTAAAACACACATACATGCACACACACATGCACACACACTCACACACACACAATTACAGACCCAAATCCCTGATGAATGTAGACGTATAAATGCCTAACAAAGTATTAGCAAAGAGAATTCAGCAAAATATAGAAATATATACCATGAGCAGGTGGAGTTTATTTCAGGGATGCAAGACTGATTCCATATTCGAAAATCAGTCATTGTAATCTATCATACTACCAACATAAAGAAGAAAAACCACATGATCTTATGAGTCGATGCAGAAAAAGTATCTGACAAAATTTGACATCCATTTAATAATTAAGAAAAACGTTCTCGGGGCGCCCGGGTGGCTCAGTCGGTTAAGTGTCCGACTTCAGGTTGGGTCATGATCTCGCGGTTTGTGAGTTCAAGCCTTGAGTCAGGCTCTGGGCTGACAGCTCCGAGCCTGGAGCCTGCTTCGGATTCTGTGTCTCCCTCTCTCTGCCTCTCACCCGCTCACGTTCTCTCTCTCTCTGTCTCTCTCTCAAAAAATAAACATTAAAAATTTTAATACAAAGAAGACATCCAGATGGCTAACAGACGCATGAAAAAATGCTCAACATCACTCAACATCAGAGAAATACAAATTAAAACCACAATGAGATACCACCTCACACCAGTCAGAATGGCTAAAATTAACAACCCAGGCAACGACAGATGTTGGCAGGATGCAGAGAAAGAGGATCGCTTTTGCGCTGCTGGTGGGAATGCAAACTGGTGCGGCCACTCTGGAAAACAGTATGGAGGCTCCTCAAAAGGTTAAAAATGGAACTACCCTGTGATCCAGCAATCGCACTACTAGGTATTTATCGAAGGGATACAGGCGTGCTGTTTCTAGGGGGCACATGCACCCCGATATTTATAGCAGCACTATCAACAATAGCCAAAGTATGGAAAGAGCCCAAATGTCCATCGATGGATGAATGGATAAAGAAGATGTAATATACATATGCAATGGAGTATTACTCAGCAATCAAAAAGAATGAAGTCTTGCCATTTGCAACAATGTGGATGGAACTAGAGGGTATTATGCTAAGTGAAATCAGTCAGAGAAAGGCAAATATCATATGACTTCACTCATGTGGAATTTAAGATACAAAACGGATGAACATAAGGGAAGGGAAGCAAAAATAATATAAAAACGGGGACAAACCATAAGAGACTCTTTTTTGTACACTTTTTTGATGTTAATATTTTAGAATGATAGAGTGCGAGCAGGGGAGAGGCAGAGAGAGAGGGAGACACAGAATCGGAAGCAGGCTCCAGGCTCCGAGCTGTCAGCACAGAGCCCGGCATGGGGCTCAAACCCAGGAACCGCGAGATCATGACCTGAGTCGAAGTGGGACGTCCAACCAACTGAGCCACTCAGGTGCCCCCATAAGAGATTCTTAAATACAGAGAACAAACTGAGGGTTGCTGGAGGGGTGTTGGGTGGGGGGGATGGGCTAAATGGGTAAGGGGCATTAAGGAAGAGACTTGCTGAGATGAGCACTGGGTGTTATACATAGGGGGTTCATCACTGGAATCTGCTCCTGGAATCATTATTGCACTATATGCTAACTAACTTGGATGTAAATTTTAAAAATTTTTAATTAAAAATTTAAGAAAAAAGAAAAAAAGAAAAACCCTCTCAGAAGAACAGGAATACGAGGGAATATCCTCAACTTGATAACAAGCATCTGTAAAAACCAACTAGGGGCACCTGGGTGGCTCAGTCGGTTGAGCGTCCGACTTCAGCTCAGGTCATGATCTCACGGCTGGTGGGTTTGAGCCCCTTGTTGGGCTCTGTGCTGACAGCTCAGAGCCTGGAGCCTGCTTCCGATTCTGTGTCTCCCTCCCTCTCTTTCTGCCCCTCCCCCGCTTTCTCTCTCTCTCTCCCAAAAGAAAATAAATAAACTTGCAAACAATGAGGAAAGAGTCATGAGGACTTTTCCCTCCTCTTGATGGAGCAATAACATGGAAGGAACCAGAGTTCTCAGATGGCCATGTCGGGGCAGAACCCTTAACTAACCTGGACAGCTCAACTCAGCACTGCTACATGGGAAAGAAACTTCTATTCTTTTTTTTTTTTTAACGTTTACTTATTTTTGAGACAGAGACGGGAGCATGAACGGGAGAGGGTCAGAGACAGAGGGAGACACAGAATCCGAAACAGGCTCCAGGCTCCGAGCTTGACAGCACAGAGCCCAACGCGGGGTTCGAACTCACGGACCGCGAGATCATGACCCGAGCCAAAGTCGGACGCTCAACCGACTGAGCCACCCAGGCGCCCCAAGAAACTTCTATTCTTTAAGTCACTGCATTTTTGAGTCTCCAGCCCAACTTAGCCTTGAACTAATTAATATAAAGACAAGTGCTGTACATATTAAAGATGGAAGACAGTCCCTCACCTCAAGGGGGTTCTAGTTTAAGGAAGGAAAATCATTCACCATACAGATAATTCCTATGAGACGTGCTGTGGCAATAGAGCCACGACGGAAGAACACAGACCCCCACTGGGGACTCAGGGAAAACACCCTTGAAAAGATGACATCTCAGCTGAGGTATGAAGGCTGAAAAGAAGCTGGTCAGGCAAGAAAATGGAAAAGTGTATGCTATGGGTTGGACTGTGTCACCCTAAACAAAAGAGATATGTCCAAGTCCTAACTCCTCCGGGCCTCAGAATATGATCTTACTTGGAAAGCGGGTCATTGTAGATATAATCAGTTAAGATGAGGTCATACTAGAGTAAGATGGGCCTTTTTTTTTTTTCAAGTTTATTTATTTATTTTGAGAGAGAGAACGCACGTGTGCGCATGGACACAAATGGGGGAGGGGCAGGGAGAGAGCGGAAGAGAGAGAATCCCAAGCAGGATCCTAGCTGTCAGCACAGAGCCCCATACGGGGCTTGAACTTAGGAACCTTGAGATCATGACCTGAGCCAAAGTTGGATGCTTACCCGACTGAGCCGCCCAGGCGCCCCCAGAGTAAGATAGGCCCTTAATCCAATGCGACTGGTAGCCTTTTTGTGTGTGTATGATTTTTTTTTTTGAGCCTTTTAAACTTTATTTTAATTCCAGTACAGTTAACATACGGGGTTATCTTAGTTTCAGGTGCACAATACGGTGATTCAACACCTTCCACGCGTCGCCCGGTGCTCGTCGCAACAGGTGCACTCCTTAATCCCCATCACCTGTGTCACCCATGACTGGCAGCCTTTTAAGAAGCGTGACCTTTGGACACAGCGACAGAGACGCAGGGTGACCACCACGTGAAGACACAGACACACAGAAGATGGCCACGTGAAGACAGAGACAATGGCTGGACAGATACCGCACGAGCCAAGGGACCCCTGGGCCCATCAGCAGCTGAAAAGGGCAAGAAAGGATCCTCCCCTGCACCTTGGCATCAGTTTTCCAGCTTCTCGGACTGTGAGAGAAAAAAATGTCTGTTATTTTAGGCCCCACCTCCACCCCCACTCGCCCGTTTGTAGCCCTTCAGCCCTAGGAAATGAACACAGGGTTTTGGGGGGCGTAGCCGAAGGCCAGGAAATGAGAAACAAATACTATCATTTGTGCAAAGAAACTGTAAGCAACTCCCTATTTGTAGTCATAGTATTAAAGCAGGAGATGGCCTGGGATAGATGATTCTCATAGATCAAATATACGGGCACCTGGGGGGTTCAGTCAGTTAAGCATCTGACTCTTGATTTCGGCTCAGGTCATGATCTCGCGGTCTGTGAGTTCGAGCCCCGCGTCAGGCTCTGTGCAGACAGCTCAGAGCCTGGAGCCTGTTTCTGATTCTGTGTCTCCCTCTCTCTCTCTCTCTGCTCCTCCCCTGCTCACACGCTGTCTCTCTCTCAAAAATAAATAAAGGTTAAAATTAAAAAAAAAATAGGAGTAAAGAAATGCAAAAAAGAATGGTCACCAAAATGCTAGCACAGTTATCTCATGGTAGTGAAATTTCAGGCAATGCTTACATGCTTCCTTGTTCTTTTTCCATATACGTGATATTTTAAATCATCATTTATTTTTAATATAATCAGAAATTAATCTATTTCACTCAGGAAAACAAAGGCTATCAGTGTGGAGAGTGGATTAGGGGAGCAAGGCCAGGAGAAGGCCAGCTAAGAAACTATTGCAATATTCCAGATGACTTACGAGGCGGGCATGAACTCAGAAAGTGACAGTGGGAATGGAGAGGGGAAATATTTAGATGGTTAGAATCAGAGTCTTGGAGAGTAAGCAGACGTACTGGGGTTGGTGATAGAGAAGGAAGATTGTAGAATGACTCTCAGATTGTAGAATGACTCTCTAGCTGGGATGAGTTGGTGATTGGTGGTCCCATTCACTTTAAGGTTAGGAGATCAGGAGGAGACTTAGGTTTTGGGGGAAGACGGTGAAATGCCTGTGGGGACATTCAAGTAGGAAGGTCCTCAACCGGTAGCTCTAAGTGGTCCAGCCAGCATTCCGCCCCAGCCCAGACCTCCTTTGGTAAATACTCCTTCCCAGGTTCCATTTCTATGATTCCGGTGCAGGTTGCTACGTGCCTTCAGATGTCATGTCTCTAGCTACAGTTGACCAGTGAAAGATGGACACGTAACCCCAAAGTTCTTTTTGTTTGTTTGTTTTTAATGTTTATTTTTGAGAGCGAGAGCACAAGTGGGGGACAAAGGGTCCGAAGCAGGCTCCACACTGACAGCAGCGAGCCCCATGTGGGGCTCGAACCCACAAACCACGAGATCATGACCTGAGCCGAAGTTGGACACTCAACCGACTGAGCCACCCCAGGTACCTCCTGTTTGTTTTGTTTTTGAGGTGCTTTTTGAGGTATAGTACTGGTAATAAATTTGGGAATCACCCTGAGTAGGTAGGAATTAGATCCATGAATGGATGAGACTTTTTTTTTTTTAAGTTTATTTTATTTACTCTGAGAGAGAGAGAGAGAGAGACAGCATGCGAGCAGGGGAAGGGCAGAGAGAGAGAGAGAGAGAGAGGGAGAGAGAGAATCCCATGCAGGCCCCACACTGTCAGTGCAGAGCTTGACATGGGGCTCGAACCCACAAACTATGAGATCACGACCTGAACCGAAATCCAGAGTTGGAGGATTAACCAACTGAGCCACCCAGGCACTCCAAGATTTTTTGTTTTTTCAAGTAATCTCTACACCCAAAGTGGGGGCTTGAATTCACCACCCCGAGATCAAGAGTCGCCTGCTCTACTGGCCGAGCCGGCCAGGTGCCCACCACCCCCGCCCCCCGTGGATGAGACTTTCTGACACTTTCCAACACGAGGGCGTATGGGAAGAAAAATAAAAGTCTGAGGATGGAATCTACCAAAAGTTAGGGAGAGAGCAACAGAAGAAGACTCCCCAGCTGAAATCAAAAGACTGTTCAGAGAAGTAGGAAGAAAATCAGGAGACAGAGAGAGAACTGCCTTATTTTGGGTTCCAGCGTGTATGGAGGGGAGGGTTTCCCCTACGCCACCAAGCGATTCTCAGGACACCAGCTGCCGGTCCTCCGGATTCAACTCAATTCTGACACTGTTCTCACCGGTTAAGCGTTCAGTCCTATAAGACTGCTCTCCACCTCCCGACTGAGACAGCCATCGAAAGCCCAGGTTGTCACCTATGCTTCTGACCAACCAGCTATAAATCAGAGGTCCCTACGACCCCCTCCTTGGGTTCGATTAATTTGTTAGAGCGGCTCAGAGAAACATTGTACTTTACTAGATCACTGGTTTATTATGAAAGGAGAGAACTCGGGAACAGCCAGATGCAAGAACGAGTGAGCCATTTTTCCTGAATCTCCACAAGTTCACCACCCTGGAAGCTCTCCAGACCCGGTCCTTTCGGGTTTTTATGGAGGCGTCATTATACAGGCATGGCTGATCGAATCACCAGCCATTGGTGACTGAACTCAATCACTAGCCCCTCTCCCTTCCCTGGGAACATTCAGTCTCACCACTCTGGTTGGCCTTCACCCTTAGGTCCAAGAGTCAGAGGCTTAACCCACTGAGCCACCCAGGCGCCCTCCAAAAACGCACTTTTAGGGAGAGAGTTAGTATAGACAAGCTGTTTTATTTTCCAGGTTCCCTCTCCGGTTCTATGGCTGGCTTTGAACTAAAGGCTGCCTTTCCTCTGTCCTCTGTGGTTGCCATCCTGTCGGTCAATATTCACAGCAGATTTGGTAGTTTAGGCGTATGGACCCGATCGGCACAAAGGGAAATCAACGTCCTCAAAAATATTTGGGCAAGCGGCGCCCGGGTGGCTCAGTCGGTTAAGCGGCCGACTTCAGCTCAGGTCACAATCTCGCGGTCCGTGAGTTCGAGCCCCGCGTCAGGCTCTGGGCTGATGGCTCAGAGCCTGGAGCCTGTTTCCGGTTCTGTGTCTCCCTCTCTCTCTG
Organism: Panthera leo; assembly: GCF_018350215.1. Lineage (NCBI taxonomy): Eukaryota > Metazoa > Chordata > Mammalia > Carnivora > Felidae > Panthera > Panthera leo. Next base: position 36,360,051 of record NC_056692.1, read on the forward strand.
CCCCTCCCCCGTTCATGCTCTCTCTCTGTCCCAAAAATAAATACACGTTAAAAAAAAATAAAAAAAAAAAATATTTGGGCAAAGGCAAATACACCATTTAAGCTGAGTGAAGGCGGGGGTTGTGGGGGGATCTGAGGGTTGCTGAAACCCTGAGGCCACGTGGGAGAGCTTCTGGGACATTTGGAGCCACACGCCCACAGCATTTTCTCAGAGACTTCAGTTTCGCCACGCTTATCATTTCCCTACACCTATTCTCAGTGTCATAAGTCACAAAGATGAGTCATTAAGCTGGTTTATTTAATTTATCTTGTGAACATACTAATAAAAAGACTGTTATTGAACCCCCATGACTTAGATAATGGGAGGATGGCAGGAGTTTCAGGAGCTCCAATAATCCCCTTTAATTAAATTAGACAACGGCTATTAGAGTTGGTAATTAGTGTCACTTGCCTGGTAATTGAATGGTTGATATGAAAAATGGCTCCGTGTTAGGATCTGTCTTGGAATGAACGCAGAAGGTGTATGAATTTATATTTTCCTTCATTATTATTGTGTGTTTGCGATGCATCAGGAAGTACGTTGAGCAACAGACTCGGAGCAGGGAGCCAGACAGCTGAGGTCCCCACCCTTCTGCAAGTCGTCGTCTAATGGGCTGGTTTCACTAACTGGGAACATTTCTAGCAATTGAAAAATGCCTTTCTTTTTAAAAAATTTTAAAATGTAAAAATGCCTTTTAGGGGGCACCTGGGTGGTTGAGCGTCGGACTTTGGCTCAGGTCATGATCTCACGGTTCATGGGTTCCAGCCCCGCGTCGGGCTCTGTGCTGATGGCTCGGAGCCTGGAGCCCGCTTTGGATTCTGTGTCTCCCTCTCTCTCTGCCCCTCCCCCACTTAGGCGCGCGCGCGCGCGCGCTCTCTCTCTCTGAAAAATAAATAAATAAACATTTAAAAAAATTTAAATGCCTTTTAGTAGGAGAGAACACCCACCAGGATCCAGGCAAAACTGTCAGAAGAGAAAAATCATAAAATGTTCACATTTTAATTTTCACGATAGCCCCGCCAGCCGGGGTCACGCGGTGAGGAAAGCCAGACCTGGGTTCCAGATGCCGCGTCTGTTACTGTCTCTCGCAACCAGTGTCCTCCTCTTAAGCTCTGAGAGGATAATATGCATAGCGTATGACACAGGAGTCCTTGGCACACTACAAAACTGCTATTCTCACGGTCGTTAGCTCATTTTCGAAGGTGAGAAACTCGACCCAGAGAGGTAAAGTGATTTTCCCAAGGCTACACAGCTGGCGCTTGGCAGCGCAGGAACTTGAACCCAAATCTGACTCCAAGCTGCATCCACATTTGTCACCACTATTTGGCAAGAGGCCAAGAAGTAATTATGCATAGACGGAGTGATGTATGCTTATGGAGGGGTGCAGGCATCTTCCTTCGGAGGGGCAGTCTGGAGGAACCAGGAAAGATGTGGGGTCTAGGTATGCAAGAACCCAGATAAGTCCGGATTGGTAAGGAGGGGCAAGACCAAGGCCAAGGAACCAGATTCAGCGTCTGGCTGCTGTCGGCTCCCCTGTAGCTAAACACTGACCCCTGCCGGCCACTGGGGTGGGGGGAGGGTGGTGGGGCGGAGGCGCGGGGCCCAGCTCCCAGAGCCCTGGGGACCGCGTCCCTCCTCCCGGGACGAGGCAGAGGGCTGGAGAAGCTGCCTCACCGCGTGACCTCCGGTGCTGTCCTAGGCCACCTCGGGCAACGTCGGAACACTCCCCACTATTCACTCAGCTTTTGACCAGAAGGGGCCAGAGCTGAGGACTTTCCCTGCGGGGGGGGGGGGGGGTCCCGGGGGGGGGTCCCATCCCCAGCATCTCTCTGGCCTCCCCTTGCTGCGCAGCTCCCCCTGCCTTGTTTGGGCCTCGCCCGCCTCACCCCAACCTAGGGTGCGGGCCACCAGGCGCTGGCTGGGGACAGCCCCTAGGGCTGAGCTCCAGCCTCGAGTGGGGCACTTCAACCCACTCTGGCCCAAATGCCACTTACTTTCCGGCTAAGGAGACACTGTGGCAGGGGCCAGTTTCCGTTCTTGCTCCTGGCATGTGCCACGCAGCCCAGATCTGGGTCTAGAGGGGTTAATTCTGCAGAGCAGCGACCTAAGTAAGGCCTCTTTAGGCTGCTAGCCCAGAGGTAGGGATCAGGCTTCTCCCCATTTCATCCCACACCCTCTATCCTTGCTTTCCACTTTCCGGGGCCAGAGCTGCTAAAAAAAAAAAAAAAAAAAAAAAAAAGTTAAAACCCAGGATTCTCAGTTTTTAATTCCTGCCTGGCTCTGTGTCTCCGTTTGCTCTCTGCAAAACCAAGTGAGTTGAACACTCTGAGAAGGAAGTAAACAGTGTATCTTAATGTAACCATGTACATTGCTTATAAAAAGAGAAGCCTGGGGGGGGGGGGGGGGGCAATCTGCAGGGAACCTGGTCTCTGACCGCAGCCAAACATCAGACAAGAGCCTGAGAACTCGCTGGAGAGATGGACATATGACCCACAGAATAATGTGAAGTTGGTAAGAGTGTCCCGTGCAGGGCTTGGCGTGTTATTTCGTGACTCCGAAAAAAACAAAGAAGAAAGGCTCATTAGCAATGCAGATATGTTGCCTCAGGAGGCAAGGTTTTAAAGGATTTCAATAAGTCAGGATTCCCTTTAAGAAACTAACAAGATGTTTTCGAAAATAAGGATTGACATTCGGTTCTTTATCTTATTCTCTCTAAATCAAGAATCCCCACTTGGAATGGAAGGGATCTGGCTCAACCAGGAGTCCTGTAAGAAGGAGAGGGGGTAGGGGGCTGAGCCAAAGGAGCTGACCTTGAACTTGGGAAAGAAGTCCTGCAGCCTGCGCACCTGCAGAGGAAGATAGCCGAGTCTGACTAAGCAGCACTCACATCGACAGTGTATTAAGAACTTTCCAGGGGTGCCTGGGTGGCTGGCTCAGTTTTAGGGCCTCAGTCGGTGAGGCATCCGACTTTGGTTCAGGTCATGATCTCCCGGTTCGAGGTTGGAGTCCCGCTTGGGTTCGAGTCCCGCCTCAGGCTCTCAGCTGTCTGCGAGAAGCCCACTTCAGATCCTCTGTCTCCCTTTCTCTGTCCTTACCCTCCTCACGTGTGCTCGTGCTCTCTCTCTCTCAAAAATAAATAAACATTAAAAAAAAAAAAAAAGAACTTTCTAATGCATCCTTGGTCAACTGAACTCCCGCTCTGTAAAGTGGGCTGTGTGGCTATTGCCATTCTATTTTCAGATAAGGACTTGGAATTTGAAGTTCAGACAGAATAATGAGATTAGCTCGATGAAGAGATGGCATCAGAGTGAAGGTTTTTATTTCTTTCCAACCCAGTGTCTTGATGCCTTCTTTTAAAAAAAAAAAAAAAATTTTTTTTACTGTTTTATTTTGGAGAGACAGAGAGAGAAACAGAGCGTGAGCAGGGGAGGGGCAGAGAGAGAGGGAGACACAGAATCCTAAGCAGGCTCCAGGTTCTGGGGCATCAGTCCAGAGCCCGACACGGGGCTCGAACTCAGGAACCGCGAGATCACGACCTGAGCCGAAGTCGGACGCTTGAGCGACTGAGCCACCCAGGGCCCCCTCTTGATGCCTTCTTAACGTGACCTGCAGGCTCAGAGGGGAGATGCTCCACATCCTTCGCACTCTTGAGTACTGCTTTAAAAAAAAAAAAAAGTTGATTTATTTATTTTGAGAGAGAGAGAGAGCGGGGGAGGGGCGGGGGGCAAAGAGAGAGGAGACAGAGAATCCCAGGCAGGCTCCACGCTGTTAGTGCAGAGCCCAAGGTGGGGCTTGAACCCACAAACCGTGAGATCATGACCTGAGCTGAAACCAACAGCCAGAGGCTCACCCGACAGAGCCACCCAGGGGCCCCTCGAGCACTGCCTTTTAACAAGGGGGTCCTCAGACTGTCTCCTTCTCAGTTTCAAGTAGTCTCTGCTCATATGTCACCTCAGAGACACCTGTCCCCTGACCTATCTAGTATTTTCCCCTCCCCAAGGATGTCCTTGTACTTCTACAGTGCCACCACCGGAAAATGTCTGGTTTATTTGTGTGTGCGCACGTTTCTTGTCTGTCTCCCCAGGGAGGATGCAAGGCCTCGTCTTGCTTCCCTCTGTGTCCCTAAGGGCCTGGAATAAAGCCTAGCCCCTCCCACGTGCTCCATGAAAATGTCTGAACGGGGGCGCCTGGGTGGCTCAGTCGGTTGGGCGTCCGACTTCGGCTCAGGTCACGATCTCGCGGTCCGTGAGTTCGAGCCCTCCGTCGGGCTCTGGGCTGATGGCTCGGAGCCTGGAGCCTGCTTCCGATTCTGTGTCTCCCTCTCTCTCTGACCCTCCCCCGTTCATGCTCTGTCTCTCTCTGTCTCAAAAATAAATAAACTTAAAAAAAATTTAATAAAATGTCTGAACGAATAAACAAACTAGAGGAGTGGTTCTAAGCATCCGGTCCCTAGATTCCTGGGGGCTCATGGTGGGGGGGGTGGCTGTGAAGTCAAACACTGACATCATTTGCAATGATGGTGCAAGGGCGGTGGTGGGTGAAGCTCCCACGGCACCAGATTGTTCTAGTAGGCATTGCCTTCTTCACAGTAAAAACAAGACAAAAAAAAAAAAAAAAACAAAACAAAAAACAAAACAAAACAAAAAAAAAACCGCTAGTAAATTCTGACAGTGAAACGAGACAAAATCCAGTTTCACTTAAAGAATGTCCTTGATGGGGCACCTGGTCGAGTCGGTTAAGCGTCTGACTCTTGGACTCTCGATTTTGGCTCAGGTCATGATCTCACGATCCTGAGATTGAGCCCCACACTGGGCGTGGAGCCTGTTTAAGATTCTCTGAAGATTCCCTTTCTCTCTTTTTCTCTGTCCCTCTCCTTCCCTCTTGATCAAAAAAAAAAAAAAAAAAAAAAAGAAAAAGAAAAAGAAAAGAAAAAAGAAAAAAAAAAGAATGTCCTTGATGATGGATAAAATAGGTGATGGGGATTAAGAACATGCTTATTGTGGGGCGCCTGGGTGGCTCAGCCGGTTAAGCATCCGACTTCGGCTCAGGTCATGATCGAGAGGTTCGTGGGTTCGAGCCCCACGTGGGGCTCTGTGCTGACAGCTCAGAGCCTGGAGCCTGCTTCGGATTCTGTGTCTCCCTCTCTTTCTGTCCCTCCCGTGTTCATGCTGTGTCTCTCAATAATAAATAAACGTTAAAAAATTTTTTTTTAAAAAAAGAGCACACTTATTGTGGTAAGCACTGAGTAATGTATAGAATTGTTGAACCACTATATTGTACACTGGAACCTAATAGAACACTGCGTGTTAATTTTGCTGGAATTATAAATCAATCAAGCAATCAAGCAATCAATCCTTGATGAAGCGATAAAAATGATTAGTTTTGTGAAAACCCAATCCCTGAGTAAATAAAAGGCAGTCAGAAAGTACTTTTGCACCCCAAAGGACAGCAGTTGTCCTGAGGAAAAGCGCTTGTTTGAATTGTGAACTAAGCCGATCCCCTTTCTTAGGGAACCCCATTTTTCCTTGAAAGAGTGACAGACCCCCCCCCGCCCAAAAAAAAATCGATGTAATTCCCACTTGGTTATTGGCAGACATTTTTGGGAAAACAAAGTGGGTTTTCCCTTCCAAGGAGAGCAGCCGGCGGTATCTATGGCCAATTTTGAAATTCGGGTCTTAAAACAAATATTGGACATTTGAGAAACTTACATCTGCCACCGAGAGCTTGACAGCTTCCCCAAACCCCAAGACTGTTCTGGAGAGCCTGGGGTTGATGTCAATGACTAGATATTGTGGTACTGAGTCATAAAATGAGTCCACGTTTGGGAGAACAGCAAAACTCAGTGAAACAAATATTTTCCGAATGACCAATGCATAATGTTCCCAACACCACGCATGGATAAAAGATCTATTCAAAGTACACTGGAGACCGATGGATTTTTATTTCTTTTAAATTTTTTTTTAACGCTTATTTATTTTTGAGACAGAGAGAGACAGGGCATGAACGGGGGAGGGGCAGAGAGAGACGGAGACACAATCTGAAACAGGCTCCAGGCTCTGAGCTGTCAGCCCAGAGCCCGACGCGGCGCTCGAACTCACGGACTGCGAGATTGTGACCTGAGTTGAAGTCGGACGCTTAACTGACTGAGCCACCCAGGCGCCCCATGAGACCGATGGGTTTTAATGGATTGTAACGTAAAAGAACGAAAAGTTCATTGGCGCGATTTCAGAGTTCACCTTGCAACTAACCTTTAGGAAACTACCACCTGTCCAGCTTTGGTGTGGTATCTAAGAAAAATATCCACAATGTTCTGGAAAGGCCATGAAACACTCCTCCCTTTTCCAACTACACATCTGTATGAAGTCAGATTTTTTTCCATACATTTCAGCCAAAACAACACATCACAAGAATTTGTACATATAAACAGATTCAGGAGTCTGCCCGTCTCCTGTCAAGTCAGACATTAAAGAGATTTGCAAAAATGCCACTCTCCTCACTATTTTTTTTATTTGGAAACTATATACACGTTATGTTACCATGTATATGTTTTATTAATGCTACTTTAAATGATTTAACAGGGATACCTGGCGGCTCAGTCGGTTGTGTGTCTGACTCTTGATTTTGGCTCAGGTCACGATCCCAGGGTCGTGGAATCGAGCCACGTGTGGGGCTCTGCCCTGAGTGTGGACACACTTGAGATTCTCCTTCTCTCTCCCTCTGCCCATCTCTCCCCAACTTGGACTCATTCTCTCTCTAAAAAAAAAATTTTGGGGTGGGGCGCCTGGGTGGCTCAGTTGGTTAAGCGTCCGATTTTGGCTCAGGTCACGATCTCGCGGTCCGTGAGTTCGAGCCCCTCGTCAGGCTCTGTGCTGACAGCTCAGAGCCTGGAGCCTGTTTCAGATTCTGTGTCTCCCTCTCTCTCTGACCCTCCCCCGTTCATGCTCTGTCTCTCCCTGTCTCAAAAATAAATAAACGTTAAAAAAAAATTAAAAAAAAAATTTTATTAAAAAAATGAATTAACAGTAAATGTTTTTAAAATGTCTCAGTTTTGTAGGGCGCCTGGATGGCTCAGGTGATTAGGAGTCCGACTCTTGATCTCAGGTCATGATCTCATGGTTTCTTGAGTTCAAGCCCCACATCAGGCCCTGTGTTGTCAGCGTGGAGCCTGCTTGGGATTCTCTCTCTCTGCTCCTCCCCACTCATGCTGTCTCTCTCTCTCTCTCTCTCTCTCAAATAAACATTAAACATTTTTTTTTTAATTTCTAACATAGCGAACGTCAATGGATACTTGACATGAACACATAAATAAAAACAAAAACAGGGGTGCCTGGGTGGCTCAGTCGGTTAAGCGTCCGACTTCGGCTCAGGTCACGATCTCGCGGTCCGTGGGTTCGTGCCCCGCGTCGGGCTCTGTGCTGACTGCTCAGAGCCTGGAGCCTGTTTCAGATTCTGTGTCTCCCTCTCTCTCTGACCCTCCCCCGTTCGTGCTCTGTCTCTCTCTGCCTCAAAAATAAATAAACGTTAAAAAAAAAAATTTTAAAAAAACAAAAACAAAACACATAAACAAAAGCTCTTTGGGGCCCTCAGTAATTATTAAGGATATAGAGGGGTTTCGAGACCAAAATGTTTAAGAACCACTGAGCCAGGGATGAGGAGAATACTAATTTCTCTCTTTTTTTCTTTTTCTTTTTTTAAATGTTTATTTATTTTTTTTAACGTTTATTTATTTTTGAGACAGAGAGAGACAGAGCATGAACAGGGGAGGGGCAGAGAGAGAGGGAGACACAGAATCTGAAACAGGCTCCAGGCTCCGAGCTGTCAGTACAGAGCCCAACGCGGGGCTCGAACTCACGGACCATGAGATCATGACCTGAGCTGAAGTCAGAAGCTCAACCAACTGAACCACCCAGGCGCCCCCTGTGGGTTTTTTTTTTTTTTTTTAAATGTTGATGCATTTTTGAGAGAGAGATAGAGCGCAAGTGGGGCAAGGGCAGAGAGAGAGGGAGACACAGAATCTGAAACAGGCTCTAGGCTCTGAGCTGTCAGCACAGAGCCCAACGCGGGGCTCGAACTCACGGACCGCGAGATCATGACCTGAGCCGAAGTCGGCCGCTTAACCGACTGAGCCACCCAGGCGCCCCTTAAATGTTTATTTTTGAGAGAGAGAGAGAGAGAGAGAAAGAGAGAGAGAATGGGAGGGGCAAAGAGACAGGATTCAAAGTGGGCTCCACATTGACAGCAGAGAGCCCAACCCACTAAGTTGTGTAAACAGTTTAGTGGGTTGTGACCAGAACTTTAAAAACAAAAATGCAATAGACCAGGAAAACACCAGAGTGCCTAATAACCCAGTACATATTCTGTTTGGGGATATGTAATAATATACATGAATATATGTATGTGTGTGTATAATATATATATCTATAGATAGATATAGACCTATATCTGTCGATAGATATAGGTCTATATCTAAAGATAGATAGATATATATCTATCGATAGATATAGATATATCTATACACTTACACTTAAGTGTAAGTCAGACACTTAAGAGACCGAGCCACTCAGGCGACCCTCTTTATTTTTCTTATTGACACATAATTCACATACCGTAAAATCCACCATTAAAAAAAAAGTTTCTTTATTTTGAGAGAGAGAGAGTGCACACGAAGAGAGAGCAAGGGTGGGGGACAGAGAGTGCGCGCGTGAGAGAATCCCAAGCAGACTGCAGAGCAGAGCCCTATGCAGGGCTCAAACTCATGAACCATGAGATCATGGATCATTTGTATATCTTCCATGGAGAAATGTCTGTTCCAGGTATTTGCTCAGTTTTATGTTATTTGTCTTTTTGTTGTTGAGTTGTAAGAGCTCTTTACATGTTCTGGATATAAGACCATTATCAGAGTAGGATTTGCAAATGTTTTCTTCTATTCTGTGGTTTGTCTTTCTCCTTTCCTTTCTCTTTCTTTCTTTTCTTCTTCTTCTTCTTCTTCTTCTTCTTCTTCTTCTTCTTCTAATAATTCAGCATTAGGGACGCCTGGGTGGCTCAGTCAGTTGAGTGTTTGGCTCTTGAGTTTTTCAGCTCAGGTCATGATCTCACTGTTCGTGAGATTGGGTTTCGAGTCAGGCTCTGTGCTGACAGCATGGGACCTGCTTGGGATTCTCTGCCTCTCTCTGCCTCCCTTGCTCGTGCTCTCGGTCTCTCTCAAATTAAATAACTAAACACTAAAAAGATGGGGCGCCCGGGTGGCTCAGTCGGTTAAGCGTCTGACCTCGGCTCAGGTCATGATCTCATGGTTTGTGAGCTCGAGCCCCACATCAGGCTCTGTGCTGACAGCTCAGAACCTGGAGCCTGCTTCAGATTCTGTGTCTCCCTCTCTTTCTGCCCCTCCCCTGCTCATATTCTGTCTCTCTCTGTCTCTCAAAAATAAATAAATGTTAAAAAAAAAGTTAAAAAAATAAAAATAAAAACAAAACAATAATAATTCAGCATTACCAGTCCTGAAGATTATTTATTTGTCTATTTATTATTTTTAGAGAGGGAGAGGGAGCATGCAAATGGGGGAGAAAGGCAGAGACAGAGAATCTCAAGCAGGCTCTACGCTCAGCACAGAACCCAATGCGGGGTTCGATCCCATGACCCGGGGATCATGACCTGAGCTGAAACCAAGAGTCGGATGCTCAACCAACTGAGCCACCCCTGGCAGGGGCCCCTGACTTTCAACTTTCTTGATAGTGTCTTGACCCACAGAAGTTTTAATTACGATGGAGTCCAATTTACCTATTTTTTTCTTCCTGTGCTTTTCGTGTCACATCTAAGAAAGTATTGCCTAACCCAAAAAGAGATTTATAGCTATGTTTTCTGCTAAGAGTTATAGTTTTAGCTCTTACATGTATGTCTTTGCCCCTTTTGAGTTAGCTTTTGTAGACGATGGCTGGGAGGGGTTCCAGATGCATTCTTTTGCATGTGGATATGCAGTTGTCCCCACGCTTTCCTCACAGAATGTTCTTGACACCTCGACCATAGATACGTTCTATTCTACTGACCTATATATATGTCTGTCCTTATGCCAGTATCACACTGCCTTGATTACTGCAGATTTTGAAATTGGGAAGTGTGAGTCCTCCAGCTCTGCTCTTTTTCAAGATTGGTTTGGCTAGAAAATATGACAGATCTTTTCTCTGTACACTGGAGAGGACCAGGACCCCTGACTGTCAGGAAGCCATACGGACCAACCCTCCCCAGCCCTCAACCCACTGGGAGGTCCCACGATGCTCACCGGCCATACATACCAGCATTTTCCATTTGTGATTATAATTATTTAGGTCTCATATTCTCCCACTGGATGGGTCCCATCCCATAAATATTTACAAAGTGATTACAGTATGTCAGACACGACGTGCGTTCGGCCCCGGGGGCTCCCGGATGATGAATATACTGTCCCAGTACTCCAGAAGGTCTCAGCCCCAGTGAAAGCCAATTGGTGAATTTGAGGAAACCAGATTTCTGCTCCATACAGCCACTTGCTGTTCCCTCCGGATTCCCACAGAGCCCTTAGTTTGGGACCCAATGCAGCAGCCACTTCTCCAAAGCAAGTCACCAGACTGAAAGGGAAAGTTTCAGGGACAGCAGTTGTTGGCAGGTCCCTGGGCCAGGAAACATGTGGCTTTCTGGGCGTGGAGCTCCCTCTAGTGTCTATCTAGGGTAAGGCGGGTTCAACTTGAAACTTTCCAAAGATGCCCTATTCACTGCCCAAGAGTCTCTTCTCTTAGTTTAGTGCTGTTTATGGATAAGCTGCTCTCAGGTATCTGCTGCAAGACAAAAACGCTGACAGTTTAAAAAATAAAAAATAATAACGTAGTTGCCAACATTTTTTGAAAACTCACTATGGCCCTGTGTTAATTGCTTATCTAATTACCTACAAGGAGGATTCTATTATTATTCTTAATTATTTCCGGTATACAGATGAAGAAACTGAGGCAAGTGAGACAGCAAGCCAGAGGCAGAGCCAGAATTCAGTCCAAGTGGTCAGACTTCATAACCAGGCTCTTCATTTGTTTTTTGGTTTACTGTCAAAGAAAAGCAATAACCATGGCGATCTCAAGATAATTCTAGTCAAATTTCTCCTGGCTACTTGGGAGAACTTTAATTTTTGTTAATCAAGAATATTTTTTTTAATATTTATTTTTGAGACAGAGAGCACAAGCAGGGGAGGGGCAGAGAGACAGGGACACACAGAATCTGAAACAGGCTCCAGGCTCTGAGCTGTCAGCACAGAGCCCGACGCGGGGTTTGAACTCACCGACCGCGAGATCGTGACCTGAGCCGAAGTCGGACGCTTAACCGACTGAGCCACCCAGGCACCCCAATCAAGAAGATTTATATTGAGGAATCAAATATGGATGAGAGCTAGCTTTTCTTGGGTTCATACTGAAAGGGACAGAAAGAAATAATCTACACTAGCATTTTCACACTGTGGGCTGTGACTCATTGATGAGTTGTGTAAACAGTTTAGTGGGTTGTGACCAGAACTTTAAAAACAAAAATGCAATAGACCAGGAAAACACCAGAGTGCCTAATAACCCAGTACATATTCTGTTTGGGGATATGTAATAATATACATGAATATATGTATGTGTGTGTATAATATATATATCTATAGATAGATATAGGTCTATATCTAAAGATATATATATATATATATAGGTAGATATATATAGATATAGATATATAGATATGGATATATAGATAGATAGATATAGATACATATCTATATATATAGATATATATATCTAGGTAGATATATCTAGATAGATATCTAGATATCTATCTAGATATATCTACCTAGATATATATATCTATATATATCTATATATCTAGATATATATCTATATCTATATCTATATCTATCTATATATATATATATATATCTAGATGGATATAGATATATCTATATATCTAGATAGATATATCTATATATCTATCGATAGATATAGGTCTATATCTATCTATCTCTCTCTATATATATTATATCTATATAGATCCATCTATATCTATCAATCTATCTATATAGATAGACCTATGTGTATCTACCTATATATCTATATAGATCTATCTATATCAATCATCTGTATAGATCTATAGATCTATATCTACCTATATATATATTATACACACATACATATATTCATATATACTATAGATATATGAATATATATAGATATCTAGAGATATATATCTGCCCCAGACCATATAAAAACCACTGATCTAGCTCTCGTAAGCTCTCTTACTGCCTGCACAGGACTATAATCAGGCCAGTTTTCCTGGAATGATCCATGCTGCCAAAACTGTTACCTTGGGTGTAAATCAAATTCTTCATACCACAGCCATGACTCTCTTTGTTTTGGAAATGAACGATTTAGATCTCTTCTCTTTTTGGTGACAAGGACCTGTGGCTAAAACAGTAAGCTTATTTTTTACATCTAACTTGCTTATGCAATTAATTTTTTCTCTAAACGTCAGGGGTCGGAGTTAGCCCCCTCTGTGGTGGTACACAGAAAGAGGATAGGCATTAATTAGTCCCAATTTGCATCTGAGTTGCAAGGAAGCTAAGTGATCTGCCCCATTTCACACAGCAAATAGGAGAAAGACCTGGGATTTGAACACAGGACAACCTGCCTCCAGGACAGCGAGTTTTAACCACTGTATTATACAGAAGGAATTCTCTGTCGGCATCCAGGGCTGAGAGTGCTGGGATGCTGATGCACTGGGGAGGTGGGGGTGTGTTGAGTTGTAGGTAGGAGCTGCTACATTAGAGGGATGTTTGAGTTCCAGAGTATTGGAGGTAACACGACAATTAATTGGGTGGTGGGTTCTTGGTGTTTGTGCCCCGATCTGTTACACTGAGGGTATCTGTGGGACACTGGGCAAGATCTCAAAACAGCCCTGAGATGCTTGTTATTCTTTCCCTCACATAACCGATGAAGAGACTGAGGTTCAGGTTGGGCCACAGCACGTAAAGAGCAGGCAATAAAAACTATAACCGTTACTGAAGGCTTATTACATGCCAGGCACTGTCACACCATTTCCGTACGTTATTGCATGTCGTTGTCTTGAAGAATTATCAGCTGAGTTTTAAAGTTAAGGAAACGGGGGAGGTTACCTGCCTGGTTCCGTCGGAAGAGCATGTGACTCTTTTTTCTTTGATGTTTATTTTTGAGAAAGAGAGAGAGAGCACACAGGTGGAAGTCGGGGAGGAGCAGAGAGAGGGGAGTATAGAAGATCCAAAGCGGGTTCCCCACTGACAGCAGGGAGCCGGATGAGGGGCTCGGACTCACGAACTGTGAGATCATAACCTGAGCCCAAGTCAGATGCTCAACCGACTGAGCCACCCACGTGCGCCGAAGGGCAAGTGACTCTTGATCTTGGGGTCGTGGGTTCAAGCCATGTTGGGTGTAGAGATTACTTAAATACATAAATAAAGTTATCTTAAAAATATTTTTCAATATTTAAAAGTATTTTAAAATATTTAATTTGTTTACAATATTTAAAATAATTTTATATATTTTTTTAATGTTTATTTATTTTTCTGAGACACACACAAAGCAAGAGCAGGGAAGGGCAGAGAGAAGAGGGAGACACGGAATCCAGAGCAGGCTCCAGGCTCCGAGCTGTCAGCACAGAGCCCAACATGGGGCTCGAATCCACGGACCGTGAGATCATGGCCTGAGCTGAAGTCGGACGCTTAACCGACTGAGCCACCCAAGTGCCCCTTAAATATCTTTTAAATATCTTGATTAAGGTGCCCAAGGTTACACAGTGAATACAGAGCCATAGTCACACTTTGGTCTGCCTGTCCCCAAAGACCTTGCTCTTAGACTACCCTAAGGCCTAACCAGAGAATGTCTGATCTCTTCCTGGGTCACAGAGAAAAGCGAATTTAAAAACAGAAAAAAAAAATTATAGCCATATAAGAGTCAGGATGGTATAGTGGTTAGCACTCAATAAATGTTGGCGATTATTTGTTCCAATCACCTATTACTGCATAACAAATTGCCCACGAGCTTGGCATGGCCATCAAGTGGCCTCTCTTGCCCTCAGTTCCTGATCAAACACCACAGTGGAAAAAGGCCGTCCCTGTCCCAGACCCCTGGGCTACTGGGAAAGTCCCCTTATCCAGGGTCACCCCCTTGGGGTAAAGAACCCTGGACATGTGGGGCGCCTGGGTGGCTCAGTCGGCTGGGCGTCCGACTTCTGCTCAGGTCACCATCTCACGGTTTGTGGGTTCGAGACCTGCGTCGGGCTCTGTGCTGACAGCTCAGAGCCTGGAACCTGCTTTGGATTCTGTGTCTCCCTCTTTCTCTGCCCCTGCCCTTCTCATGCTCTGTCTCTCTCTGTCTCAAAAATAAATAAAAATTAAAAAAAAAAAAAAAAGAACTCTGGACATGTTCTTGCTTCAGAGATATCCCAGAATACAAACCAAGGTCAGACATGTACTAAAGCCACAATACGAGGCCTCACCAAGACACCTTTTACCCTCTTTAGAGTTGCAGACATTAATGAGAGTGGCTAAGGCATTCATTTCACTTCTAAAAATACATAACACCGGGCTCTTAAGACGTGCACTAGAACTTTCAACTACAAGGCTGTGGGCCTCATAAAGCACCAGGATGGCTTACTTAAATAGGTTCAAATTTAATTAAGTGAGACAACACATTTTAGTTATCAAACATCAGGGGTGAATTGTAATAGAGTCCAGGTGTATGTTAATGGACTTGATTGTCTTTCCATAGGATTATCAGCTCATCATCTGGGCAATAAAATAATTCCCTATAAATTCAAAAGGATTGAAATTATACAAAGTATGTTTCTCTGACCAAAACAGAATTAAACCGAAAATCAATAACAACAGATCTGACAGGTCATCAAACTTTCTGAAAACTAAGCAAAACACTTCCTTCTTTTTAATGCTTATTTTTGAGAGAGAGACAGAACACGAGCAGAGGGGGAGGGGCAGAGAGAGAAGGAGACACAGCATCCGAAGCAGGTTCCAGGCTCCGAGCTGTCAGCACAGAGCCCGACGCGGGGCTCGAACCCACAAAGTGCAAGACCATGACCTGAGCTGAAGTCAGATGCCTAACCAACTGAGCCGCCCAGGCGCCCCTAAACAAAACACTTCTAAATAGCCCGCGGATCATATGAAAAACCACAAAGGATATTAGAAACTATTTTGAGTTGAATGAAATTGAATAATACAGTATATCACAATGTGTGCAAACAGCTAAGGCAGTGTTTCAAAGGAAATTACAGCATTCAATACTTACAGCAGAAAGGAAAGAAGGGTCTAACAACAATGGTCTAAGCTTGCACCTTAAGAAATTAGAAAAAAAATAAAAGAGCAAAATAAACCTAAAGTGAGCAGACAGCAGAAAATAAGAAAGAATAGCAATCAATGAAATAGAAAATGTATAAACAATAGAGAAAAATCAATGAAAACAAACACTTTTTTAAAAGATCAATAAAACTGATCCACCTCTAAGCATATTGTTCAGGGGGAAAAAAACATAAAACTTAGGCAAATCAAATGCTGTAATAAATAAAAAGGCTAATGCATCATGATCAAGTGGGGTTCATCCTGGGAATGCAGGATTCGCTTTGACACATGAAAAACTAGTCAATGTAATTCAATTCGCTACGTCAAAGAACTAAAAGAGACAGGCATGCAAAAATTTTTTTAATGTTTTTAAAAAATTTTTTTTAACGTTTATTTATTTTTGAGACAGAGAGAGACAAAGCGTGAACGGGAGAGGGTCAGAGAGAGAGGGAGACACAGAATCTGAAACAGGCTCTAGGCTCTGAGCAGTCAGCACAGAGCCTGATGCGGGGCTCGAACTCATGGACCGCGAGATCGTGACCTGAGCCGGAGGAGGGGACAGAGTCTCCAAAGTGGGCTATTCGCTAACAACAGCAGGCCCAATGTGGGGCTCAAACTCACAAACTGCAAGATCACGACCTGAGCTCAACCGACTGAGCCACCCAGGTACTCCCAAAAGATAGAGGCATGTTTGTTTAAAAAGTATGCTCCGGGGCGCCAGTGTGGCTCAGTCGGTTGAGCGTCTGACTTCGGCTCAAGTCATGATCTGACAGTCCATGAGTTCGGGTCCCTGCTAGGGTTCTGTGCTGACAGCTCAGAGCCTGGAGCCTGCTCTGGATTCCGTGTCTCCCTCTCTCCTTCCCCCTCCCCCACTCACGCTCCGTCTCTCTCTCTGCCTCTCAAAAATAAAGAAAACTAATTTTAAAAAAATAAAAAAAAAGCATGCTCCACACCCATTGTGGAGCCCAACACGCTTGATTCACGACCCTGAGATCAAGACCTGCGCTGAGATCAAGAGTTGGACGCTTAACCAACTGAGCCACCCAGGCACCCCGGCATACAAACCATTTGATGTAATTCTCCATCCACTCATGACAGAAACTTCCAGAAAACTAGTTATAGAAGGAAACTTCCTCGACTTGATGAAGAGCAACTAAGAACACCTTTCATGTAGCCTTACGTTATACTGACTAGTGAAAGATTGAATGCTTTCCCCATCAGGTCAGGATAAAACAGGAGTGTTTGCTCGCACCATTGACTTTGTACTAGAGGTCCTATCCAGGGAAATAGACTCGAGAAATGAATAAGCGGCATGTAGATTGGAAAGAAATAAAATTGTCTTTATCCACAGACGAGATGATCATCTAGGTTGAAAATCCTAAGGAACACACACACACACACACACACACACACACACAAGCTTCTAGAGCTCATAAGAGATACTAACAAGGTCACAGGATACAAGCGAAATACACATCACCCAGATGACCCAGCAATTCCACGCCTAGGTATTTTCCCAAGAGAATTGAAAACGTCTGCCCGCATGATTTGTGGCGGCTTTATTCACAATGGCCCCAAACTGGAAACGACCTCAATGTCCAACAATTGTTAAATCAATCAGTAAATTGTGGTGTATCCATAAAAAAGAACAAATACACTCTGTGATAAAAGGAAACCAATTACTGAAACACAAAATGTAGTTACATTCCAAAATCATTATGCAAAGTGAGAGAAGCCGGACAAAAATATTACATTCTCCATGATTTCATTTACAGGAAATTCTAGAAAAATCAAGACAATAGTGACTAGAAGATCATAGATCAGTGGTTGCTTGGGGATGGGTGGGGAGCAGATTGACCGCAAAAGGGCACCAGGAAACTTTTCGTGGTGATAGAAATGTTCTATATCATGATTGTTGTAGTTGTGACACAGATATACACACTTGTTAAAAATCATCCACTTTAAAATAGTGGATTTTATTATATATAAATTTTACTTCAATAAAGCTGACAAAAACATTCCAGAAAAAAAGTTCTATGAATCCAAGTTTCCTCAAGCCAGACTAAATAACCTGTTATAAAGATAGCTTTACAGAATGACAGAAAATTATTCTCTAATTAGCCTGATACACTACCTCAGGATCTTTGCACTAGCTGTCCTCTGCCAGGAACACTCCTGCCTTCCATGCTCCTCCTAGATAACTCTTTATCTTGTCTGTCTTTCTTTCTTTCTTTCTTTCTTTCTTTCTTTCTTTCTTTCTTTCTTTCTTTCTTTTTAAGTAAGCTCCAAACCTCGAATGGAGTCCAACTCGGGGCGTGAACTCACAATCCTGAGATCAAGACCTGAGCTGAGATCAAGAGTCAGAGGCTTAACTGGCTAAGCCAACCAGGGCGCCTATCTTATCTTTCAGATCCTAGTTTCAGTATCACATCCTTACAGACAACTTTCTTGAACCACTCTTACAAATTATGTTCTTCCATTATTCTCTATCATAGCACCCAGTTCCTTTTTTCTTCCTCAAATACTTTCTATGAATTTGTAAATAAATCTTGGTTACTATGTTAATGAATTTATTTAACATCTACAGTCTCCCCCATAATGTAAATTTCATGAGGTTAAGAAATGTGTCTATTTTTGTTAAAATAAATAAATAAATAAATAACCCCAAAAGGCCAATTTCAAATTTCAGGATGACTAACAGAAAAAGTGTTAAAGATTAGTATTTACCAAAAAGACTAAGAGCTCTCATGAAGTGACAATGAAAAGAACAATGATCAAAGAACCAAGGTTTTGGGACACCTACCTGGCTCAGTTGGTGAAGCATGCTACTCTTGACTTTGGGGTTGTGAGTTCAAGCCCCAGGTTGGGTGTAGAGATTACTTAAAAATAAAATATTTAAAACATAAATAAATACGGACTTCAAGCTGTATTACAAAGCTGTAATCATCAAGACAGTATGGTTCTGGTACAAAAACTGATGCATAGATCAATGGAACAGAATAGAGAACCCAGAAATGGACCCACAAATGTCTGGCCAACCAATCTTTGACAAAGCAGGAAAGAATATCCGATGGAATAAAGACAGTCTCTTCAGCAAATGGTGTTGGGAAAATTGGACAGAGACATGCAGAAGAATGAACCTGGACCACTGTCTTATACCATACACAAAAATAAACTCAAAATGGATGAAAGATCTAAACATAAGACAGGAAGCCGACAAAATCCTAGAGGAGAAAACAGGCAACAACCTCTTTGACCTCAGCCATAGCAACTTCTTTCTTGACATGTCTGCAGAGGCAAGGGAAACAAAAGCAAAACTGAATGAACTATTGGGACCTCATTAAGAGAAAAAGCTTCTCCACAGTGAAGGAAAAAAGCAGCCAAACTAAAAGGCATCCGATGGAATGGGAGAAGATATTTGCAAATGACATATCAGATAAAGGATTAGTATCCAAAATCTATAAAGCTTATCAAACTCAACACCCTAAAAACAAATAATCCAGTGGAGAAATGGGCAAAAGGCATGAATAGACACTTTTCCAAAGAAGACATCCAGATGGCTAACAGACACATAAAAAAAAAAATGCTCAACATCACTCATCATCGGGAAAATACAAATCAAAACCACAATGAGATATCACCTCACACCAGTCAGAATGGCTAAAATTAACAACCCAGGCAACGACAGATGTTGGAGAGGATGCGGAGAAAGAGGAACGCTTTTGCACTGCTGGTGGGAATGCAAGCTGGTGCAGCCACTCTGGAAAACTGTATGGAGATTCTTCAAAAAATTAAAAATAGAACTACCCTACGACCAGCAATTGCACTACTAGGTATTTATCCAAAGGATACAGGAGAGCTGTTCCAAAGGGGCACATGCACCCCAATGTTTATAAGCAGTGCTATTGGCAATAGTCAAAGTATGCAAAGAGCCCAAATATATGTATACACACACACACACACACACACACACACACACACACACACACTGGAATATTATTCAGCAATCAAGAAGAATGAAATCTTCCTATCTGCAACAATGTGGATGGAACTAGAGCATATTAAGCTAAGCGAAATAAGCCACTCAGAAAAAGACAAATATCATAGGACTTCCCTCATAGGTAGAACTTAAGATACAAAACAGATGAACATAAGGAAAGGGAAGCAAAAATAATATAAAAACAGAGAGACAAACCATAAGAGACTCTTAAATACAGAGACCAAACTGAGGGTTGCTGGAGGGGTGTTGGGTGGAGGGATGGGCTAAATGGGCAAGGGGCATTAAGGAGGGCACTTGTTGGGATGAGCACTGGGTGTTAGAAGCAAGTGATGAATCACTAAATTCTATTCCTGAAATCATTATTACACCATATATTAAGGAACTTGGATTTAAAATTTTTTAAATTTTACATAAATAAATAAAACGAGCTAAGGTTTTAAATAGGCAATTTACGGAAGAGCCAATAATCATAGGAAAAGCTGATCAAGCCTGTTAACAAACTTATGCTTTCACTCCATACATAAAAATAAATCTCAGGTATACTAAAAGCTTACATTTTTTCAAGTAAGAAAAAATAACACTGAAGTGTTGTAATCGACAGAATAATGCCCCCCTCCCCGCCCCTCTTCCACAGATGTCCTCGCCCTAATTCCTGGAACCTGTAAATATGCTACCTTACACAGCAAAAGGACTTTGTATATAGATTAAGGACCTTGAGATGGGGAGATTATCCTGGATTATCTGGGTGGGGCCAATCTAATTGCATGGATCTTTACAACGGGAGAAAGTTCCCTGGCTAAATCAGAGAAATGAGAAAAAAGAAGAAGGAAAAGAAATCTGAAGCATAGGAAGGACTGGTCAGGCCATTGATGGCTTTGAAGATGGAGGAAAGAAAGAGGCGAGGAACGTGGGTGTCCTCTCGAAGCCGGGAACAGCCCTCTATCGGCACACAGCAAGGAAACGGATCTGCCAACAACCTGAATGATCCAGACAGATCCTCCCTTAGAGCCTCCAGAAAAGAATGCAGCCCTTTCAATGCCTTGATGTCACCCCAGTGAAACCTGTGTGTGAGTGACTTCCAACCTACAAATTGTAAGATGACAAATTTGTGATGATTACTTGTGGTAGCAATGAAGAACTAACAAGACATCTATATGAACACCTTAGGGGTGGGGGAGAACTTTCTAAACAAAGCCAGAGACCCCAAGTTTCTATTTTTAAAAAAAGATAAGGCTCTTTGATCTTCTTTTAAAAACATATGGAGGGACGCCTGGGTGGCTCAGTCGATGAAGCATCCGACTTCGGCTCAGGTCATGATCTTGAGGTCTGTGAGTTTAAGCCCCGTGTCGGGCTCTGTGCTGACAGCTCGGAGCCTGGAGCCTGCTTTGGATTCTGTCTCTCTCTCTCTCTCTCAAAAAAAAAAATAAATAAACATTTAAAAAAATGTTAAGTGGAACATGGCGATAAATATCATGATCCAAGTGGACATTATAAAGCAGTGCCCTTTGCGGCATTCATCCTATCATCCATAAAAAGTACGGGAAAGGAAACTAGAAAAATGGAGTCATGGAAGCAAAATGTAATTGTATCGTTATTTCTGTACTTGTAGTTAAGTGGCTGTAGAATGAAATCACCACTTGGATGCGTGTTTGTCTCAGCAGTGTAAGTTCAGCAGAACCCGCGTGCCAGAGGAGGGTACAGGAACAAAACATAAATGACCCAGGCTGCCTCCCCCCCCACCCCCCATATACAGAGGAAACAGACTGAAACCTAGAGAGGGGGGTGGGGCTGAAGTTCCACAGTTAAAGTGGCAGAGCCAGGCCTAGAACTCAGATCTCAGACACATCCCACCCCCATCCTGGACAACCATTTGCAGCAAGGGGCTGGATTATGAGTGGGTCCCCAGCATCATGCTGGCTGAGGAGAAAGGTCTCAGGTCTGAGGCCAGATAACACGTGGAGACCAGCCCGCTGGGTCATCTGTGGCCCATTCGCTGGCGGCTGGCCGTAGGTAAGCTGGGATCTCTATTTGGGCCTTAGAGCGAAATGCAGAGAAGAGCCTGGATACCACTCCAGTAACCAGCAGGGCAAAACCGCAAAGGGATCCTAAGGGCTGGGATGGAAAGTAAAACTTCCAAGGTCTTCCTTTGACCTTGGCCAAGGTCATTCCTTTTGGCCTCGCGAGTCCTTATCATGTAATGAGGGGAGAATCCCATTCAAGGCCCAGCGAACAGAAGAAAGGAAGAGGTAGTAGGCAGCCCTCAGCCTGGTGCTGTCCCCCCAGGAGGGACCGAGCCCCGGACAGGCGGGGCGGCGGGAGGGGAGCGAGGGAAGTCGCCAGGTCTCGCTGCATCCAGCCGGAGACCGGCTGCAACAGGGCGAGGGACTGGGGGAGGGGGGGACGGAGGAGGGTCCCGCGCTCTCCTTGTCCGGGTTCTGGGTCCTGCACGTGGATCAGTCGCCTCCAGCCAAGGGTCTGCGCGCCCCCTCCTCCTCTCAGGCTCCTCTGGCCTCGCCCCTCCCTCTCACGTTCCCAACTCCCAAGGACAACTTGTCGCTCGCTTCAGAAGCCCGGGGCTTCGTTCTGTCCCCCAGACTCTTTCTCCCCCACTTCTTTTGTCTATTTCTGCATTTGACGGCTTCTCTGGGAAGCGTTCCCCGGATCTCCTTCTCTCTTGTCCGTTCTCGCTCGCTCTCTCTCGCTCTCACTCTCTCTCTCTCTTACACACACACACACACACACACACACACACACACACACACACACCACAGTCTCTCCTCTGTCTGCCGGCCATCTCGGCGCCTTTCCTCCGCGCCTCTGGCCTTCCAGAGGGCGCAAGGCCCACTCTTGGAACCGCCGCGCGGTGATCCGACGGCGCCCCAGCAAGGGGGCAGGTGAGACCGGCGGGAGCCCCGCCCGGGCGGACGCGGAGGAAGGTGGCGCCCGCGCCAATCCGCCGCCCGGGTCCTGTCCTCTCCCCTCTCACCCCCTCGTCGGCGCCAGGGGGACTGAGGACGCACGAGTCCCTTCGCGCCTCCAGCGCCGTCGGCGCCGGCGCCCCAGACCCAGACACTGCGGCCAGAGGCCTCACGGGGGCGGGGGGCGGCGACCCACAGCCGATGAGCCCTTGGCCCCGGCGTCATCACCAGCGTCCCTAGGCTCTGGAGCGCCCCAAGCCCCGGGTCCCTGCAGCCTCTGAAGACGCGCGGAGGACAGCGCGGTTCGGAGAGGTAGGTGAGACACTCCCAGCCCTGCCTCTCGCCCATGGGAGCCGCGACCACGCAGATCACAACGGAGGCTTGAAAGACCCCTCTGGGGCCGCGCAGTCCCTCGACCGCGCTTTGAGGACTGATCGGCCGTGGCGGGCGTGGGCTACCCGGGCCGCCTGTTAACCTTGAGCTCCGGACGGATCCAGCCTCCCCAGTAGGGCCTCGGGGTACCCCCGCAACGCCTTCACTACCCCCCCCCCCGCTCCCACTGGACTCTCACTCTCCAAGCGAAGGTGTGTAAGGGGGCAGAGGGTCACCCCCCCCCCCCCCATCCTTTGCCTGCAACCCTGGCTCCCCAGAGCCGGGTCCCGAATGCCCCCCGCAGCCTCAGGCCCTCTCCACCAGGTCTGCCCGCTTGCAACTCCGGATTCCAAGCGGATGCAGCGAGAGACCGGGGCTGGCTGGCTGAACAGCCTCGTGGGTGGGGGTAGCTTGGAAAGGGACAACGGTTATTCGTTCTCCACGGAAATTAGGAATTGGCCTGGAACTCTGGGTCCAGACGGGACCGCCGGGCCCCCAAGGTGCAGAATCAGCTCTCTAGAAGTCCCCTGGAAGCGAAAGAGAGAGAATGCTTGGGGGAGTCTCTTGCTTCTAACCACTTTCCACTGCTGCAAGGGGACCCAGGTTTCCTTGCCCTCTGGATTATACTGAGACTCGAGTGATCTGCCTGGGAAAGCGTGTATCCGAATCTGGAGGGATGCCTGGCGCCGCCATCTTACTGGAAACTCACACTCACAAAAATGATGCGGGTGCATTTTTGTAGAGGGCCCTGTTGTTTATGGTAAGGGGCAGAAGGCAGGGGAAGGATCTCAATTTGTTTGAATCGATTCAGGGGTCAATACCTGCTTTTGAAAAGGCATGTAGAGAGAACTAGGCATAAAGGGGTATGTAGGATTATGGGGTATCTTAGGAATTAGTAACCCTCAGTAATCAGTGGGGGATCCTGTGTCAGGCTGTGCCTTTGCCAGTATTTAAGCACTGTGTAGCGACTGAGGATTGGTGAAAACATGGAAAAGAGACGGAAAATTATGTCCTCCCAATTGTGCCCAATAATAAAGGTAGCAGGCGGGAAATTCACATTTTCACCCGTATACACCCCCTCTTCCTAATTACATCAGTGCATGGTATATTTCACATATTCCACATTTGCTAAATGTGGAAACATACAGCACAGAACCAGGCTTTCCAGTATTAGTAGAAGCACAATGACCCATACTGGAAAGGAGGGGTTCTCTGAGTGAAAGTTCACATTTATCAGTGTATTTCCCAGACCCCTGGAGGAAGAAAGTCTGGTGCTTTTCCTGATCTGATCTCCCCTGCGAATCCCTCTTTGGAGCTGCAGCTCCTCCCTTTCCCTGGGGTCTGGAGCACTTGGCTTCAAGTGCCAAGGAGGCCTCCTCCGTCCCCCAGCCCAGAAAGGATGACACTTCCTTCCACTCCCAACCACATCACCATAGACTCCCCAGGAGGTGAGTTGCTCCCCACCCCCGCCAAGGTTTAGAACCACCACACCCGCAGGCCCAACACACACATACATTTGCACACTGCCCCAGAAGAAATGCAAGGAAAGGCTTTACTAGCCCCAGGCAAGGCACTGTAGGAGACCTCAGAGGCCCTTAAGAAGAGCCCTCCACTCTTCCACACTGTGATTTGGGAGGCCCAGACCATCCCAAGCAGCTGGTTGGCAGTTTTGCCTTCTCAGAAGCCTCAGAAGCCACTGCCCCCATGACTGGAGTATCTGTTAGGCTGGGCACTTCGTCTCCCACCCACCCTGCCTCCAACTTCTCTTCCTGGACGGATTAAAACAAACATCAGGCTTCAGAGGTTCTTGGTTTAGAAAGAGGGGGGTCGCTTATTTTAATCTCCTGGAATCATCTCCCTCATTTTTCTCCTCCCTCATGGCTTGCCCTCTGACTCTTGGGTTTTGTCTTCTCTTTCTCCCCCAACACAGAAAGACAGAAAAATCCATGACTTTTTTTTTTTTTTTTCTAGGCTTGGAGGGTAGGGATGGAGAGAAAAAAAGGGGGAATGTTTGACCCATCTGGGCAGCACTGTGATTGGAGGTGATAAGTCATTATAGTAGGCCCTGCTCTCCAATGCTTAGAGGTTGATTCCACAGTCCCCCACACCCCAAGATCCAATGGTACCATCTTCCTTAAGAGGAACTGAGGATGTGGGACGTCTGCAGTTTTCAAAAACAGGAAGAATTAAAAATGCTGTCATTATTTGGGTGGCCGGATGTGCAGTTTGGGCAGCAGGTCTGGGCTCACAGAGAAGTGAGTCCTCAGGGCCAAGGGGGTTGGGGCATGGCCTGCCACCAACAGAGCCTTGGTGAGGGCAGGCTTGGTCCTGACCTGGCCTGCAGGGGACCCTGGGCTGTTCATAAGGTGGAGGTGAGATCAGGGGACTGGAGATCCAGATCTCTCTCCTGCCTGGCTGCCCCATGAGCCCCAGAGCCCACTCAAAAATCAGGAATAGCTGGAAAGGAAAAAAAAATCCCTGAAAACATCCAGATTCGTAATCTACTTAGACACCCAGACCCATCCTGAAAACAGTGGTGGAAACTTTTCTCCTTGGTTGATTTGCAACTTTCTACTCTTCAGTTTGGCAATGGGTACATGGGATCAGCTTGAGGTTTCAGATTTGGGGCTTCAGGGCTCAGTCTCTAGGGAGCTACACTGCAGGGTTTGTGGTCACTCCCCTCCTGTTCCCGTGTTCCCCTTGCTTCTTCCCTTCCTCAGAAATGGCTAGGGCTTTCTTGTAGAGCCATGAAATCCCCCAATTTCCAAGGATTTCAGACTCTTTGGACATCAGGTTAAGAATTCCTATTTGGATTGATCAGAGGAATTCGTGTCTGGAAAATGTTGAGACCAACTATGGTCATTAATGCAGGTGTTTAGTTTTTTTCCCCTTGAGCTGGTACCTCGGTGCTTCCCAGGTTGACTTTCACCTACAAAAGCAACCAGGCGGCCTTCTTCTCCCCACCACTGTCTGGAAAGCAAAGGGCGAAAGCCACTAGGGCCTAGAAGTTGCCCCAATCTCAACTCTTTCTTCCTCAGGAAGGGCCGCTGGGGCCATTCTCAGCTCACTTTCCCATCCATACTCTACCCACCCTGTCCGCCCCCCTCAGCCCCAGTTATAGAAACAACAGGATTTCCTCCCGGGGATAATTAAGGCCAAAGCGCCCCCATCCCCCTCCCATCGCCCATTGGGGCGGCTCTGAGTTGCCCTCCTTCTCAGCCCTCTGCTTACTCCCCGGGGCAGCTGTTCAAGGCTGAATCTCGGCTGAAGTGGAAGAGAGGACTTAGTCCAAAATAACCTGGATATTAACGGATAATAACGAGAAAAATAACCATGAACTCCTGAGTCTCCACCATCCAACATTTTTTTTTTTTTTTCTTAAACCATGAATCAGGACCCACGTTTCAGCCCAAAACTCGCCAGGACTAGTCAAATTGCCCGAAACTCTTTTGTGGCAAGAGAAGTCAATACCCAGAGTCCTCATCCTTTAAAACAACAAAAAAGGAGAGGGGCCAGATTTCTACTCCTTAAGCCTCTTACCTCTTCCCCAGTCGGTGCGCTCCTTGGCTGGGGACCTCCTGGGCTGGGAGGTGAAGCCGAGGGAAGGAAGCGCCTCGCAGCAACCTTCTGCCTGCGTGGCTCCTCCTGCGGTCTGCGATGTCCCTGCCTTGCGACTCGTGCAAGCTCCTGGGAGAGACCGCGTCACTGCCCACCGCTGTGGAACCAGGTCTCCTGGGGATTGGGATGGTCGCCCCTCCATGAGAGGGGCTCCAGACCGCTGTACCCCATCGATCCCCCAACTCCAGACATGCTTGGAACTGCGCGGAACGTACCCAAGATCTGTACAGGGCTCCCCGGCGCTGGACCGGCGCAGCAGTCCCCTGCCGCACGCACCCCGCGGTGCTCAGTTGGGGATCACCTTTGTCTCCTGGCCGGGCGCGGAACGACGGTCTCAGTGCCAGCCGCCGGCCAGCTCGGCGACTGCCTCCCCGCTGCGGGCAGGAGGGCCGGGAGGTCGCCGGGCAGGGAGGCGGGGGGAGCCTAGCCGCAGAGACTCTGCGCGCCTCCAGCCCCAGCCGCCGACAGCCGAGCCGCAGGCTGGCGCCGCAGGGGTGAATCTGGAAGCCTGGGAGGGCCAAGCTCTGAGCCCCGGCCCTCCTGAGGCGGGAACGTGACAGAGGGATTAGAAAAGGAGGCTTTCAAATCCGCCGAGGCGGCTGGAAACGGCAATAAAGGGGCGAAGGGAGGTCGCAGTTACACAGGTGCCCCCCTCGGACGCCGCAACGCCAAGGGCCTGTGGACTCACAGCCTCGGCTGTCCTATGGGAGACATGAGATGGGGTAGGGGGTTCTGTCCAGCCACCGGAGGCGCAGGGAGCGGCTGTAATCGCTGACCCAGCGCCTCGCCCCAAGCGGGATCTGGGCGCGGGGGGCCCGGCAGAGGCTGGGACGGGCCGTCTTTGCCAAGGGAGCATCTTCTCGCTGTTCTGCTCCGGGGCGGGGGAAAGGGGGCGACTGGGTCCTAGGCTCGGCTACCCGGCGCACGAACAGTTCATTTGCTCCCTCCGGTTGCCGGCGCCAGCACCTCTTGCCCTCTTTTCCCGGCCCTGGATTTCCCCTCCCGGATGCGCCCTTCCTCCCCACAATTAAGCAAAGATCCAGCGAAACCCCACCAGGGCCACCTCTATCCTCCCGAACCTGCTAATTAATCAGAGAGTCTTAAGGAGACCGAGGAGTTCTAAATGGGCAGTTTGGAACGAGGGGGCGCTCAGAAAGTCATTAACCTCCCGGTAAGGACGGGTAAAGGAGACGCGCCTGGCTGCCTCCGCGGCCCCTGTGGGCCCTTCTCAGCACACGGGTTTGGCGGCTCCACCTACCCCCGCTCTCCTGTCTGGCTGTTTCGGTTCGCTCTTTGTCATTCTCTCTGGCTGCCTTCATGGGTCCCTTTCTTTGTGTCTGCTTCCGACTGCCTACCTGTTCCGCTGTCTCTTGCTCCCCTTTCCGCGCCCAACCTGAGACCAAGGGAATTTTGAGGTCATGACAGCGGCCTGGACGTCGGTGTAGGTTCTCGGGTCGCAGGCAAGGCACCTCCGGCCTGCGAAATATCCAGGGAAGTGTCCGAAGCACCTTCCCCAAGAGCGAGGGCATTTCTCAGCCGGGCTGGGGAACGGATCCCAAAACTTTCCGTTCCTTTTTGGTATGGACCAACTCAGGACAAGAGAAGGACCAACTCAACTCAGGCTGGAGAAGATCCAGGCCCCAGTGGAGAAAAGCTCCATATCATTTTGGTTAGAGACACAGAGACCTTGCACACTCGTTCTGTGTGTGGGCAAGGGTGCAAGGAGGTCAGGATGGGTTTGTGGGCCACCGGTCTTGGTCCTGGAGTCCTTAGCACCTGTGAGCAGGTGCCCGTGGTTCCGGGGAAGGCCAGATGACAGTATCCACCCGACCTTGTGACACACTTAAAATTGTCCTCTCTTTTACTTTATCCTGTCAGGTACCCAAATCTATTTCACTGCCTCCCTCTGCATCACATTGGAGGTATTTGTTTGTGAATGGTGGATAAAGGATTCTTAACATTTTGGGGTTCACTCATTGATACTTTAAAATCTGATGAAAGCTATTGGTTCCCTCCTCCCTAAGTGGGGGGGGGGGGAAGTACTTACGTAATACTCACCAAATCCCACAATTTCAGAGGATTTCAGACCCCTTGGACCCCGGGTTAAGGACTCCTATTTGGACTGATCAAAGAAGCTGGTGTCTGGAAAATGCTGAGACCAAATATGGTCAGTTAATATAGGTCTTCACTTTTTTTTGCCTGTAGCTGATAGTTTGGTGTTTACCAGGTTATCCTTTATCTTTAAAAACACCCATCCGGCAGTGTCCCTCTCCCCACCACTACCATAGGGGCTGGGTTCCCAGTGGGAGTCAGTCTTTCTCTGTTTCCCAGAGCAGGGGGGGCTCAAGAAAATGGGAAGAGGTTTGCTGCGAGAAGCTGATCTTGGGCTGGCCCAGGGTGGGACCAGCTGCCAGAAGGAAGTGGGACTTGAGGAATAAAAAAACATATCAGGGAACAAAAAAAAAGTAATGAAACTCCTGGAGAGGGGAAGGCTGTCTGGCGACAACCCTCTAGATAATGCTGTCTGTGAGCCAAACAAATGGAGATCGGGCAGTGTAATGTTCTTTTGTGTCCCTTATTGATCTGCTTATTCAGTTTCTTCGGAGACCCCAGTTCTCCGTGGGCCTGAGGGCTTAGCCAAGGTTAGAGTCCGGAGATAATGAATTCTGTGTTGAAAAGGGAAGGATTTGCTCCCAAATATTTTTGTTATCTTGTTGGTAGGAGTCACACATTATCAGGTAGCTCCTGACAAGCCTGGGGGACCCCCGAGTTTCACCCCAAGTTTTGGCTTCTTTAGACTCTTTGTCGTCCACGGCCCAGTAAAACCTTCCTGGCATTTCTCCCCACTCCTGTGAATTGATCTCCCCGAAAAAAAGTCAGGTTTCATTGGGGTCTGAGAAGTGAACCAACTTCCTTCTTTCAGCACTGTGTTCAGACAGATTAAGGGAACAGGAAATTGTCTGTCTTATTACACCCTACACACACTCACACACTGCCCTACCCTCCTGGCTCATCCTCAATTGCCTACACATTTCAAGTAAATGCGACCTGGGGAAGGAAAGACCTCAACCCATTGCCAGTTGCCTCTCTCTGGGCTGACACAACCATCACCTAGCAGCCCCCACCGTTCTGGGCTGTCACACAGAAGCCAATGGCTGGCTAATAGTATTCAGACCCCTGCCTGAAAATAAAAAGAAAAAAATAAACAATTTTCTGCTTGGGACAACTTAAACTGAAGAATTCAGGCTGGGAACACCTGACCTAAATGCTTTTAATCAGAGCAGAAGAAATATATGCCCATTTGTTTCCTACTTTACTAATTAAAAAAAAAAAAAGCTAATTGGTGTTCTCAGGAACTTCCAACTGAGGGTCAGGAGCCTCTAGCCATCTCTTCACCCCTTCTCAATTCCCTGTGCCCCACCCCTCCCCCCACAAGGCCATCCCCACCGTGGAGTTGGCCTCTTTCCCACAGACAATGGGAGGGGGGGGTGCCCTCAGACCATCTGGCTCCGCCCCTGCACCAGAACTTTGGCCCTGAAAAGGCAATGCAGTCATTGGCCAGAAGTTCCTGCCCAGCAGGGTCTTACCCTCCCTAGATCCCTGGACTAGTTTCTGGGAGCAGAGACCTCTCACTGCCTGCAACTCAGCACTGCTAACTGGTGGAGTGCAGCTCCCGCTGGAGCCCCAGAGCTTAGCCCAGCCCTGGGCACACAGTGGGCACTCAGGAGATATCCGTGGAATGTGAAATGAAGGTTCCCACCAGGCAAAGCTCTGTGATTTGTTTAGGGAGTCTCTGAGGCCAATAACATGGAGAAACTCCAAGGAAATGAGTAGGAAATGCCCAGGAAATGAGCAAGCCGTGGTTTTTCTGAAGTATTGCTCAGATGTTCTGCTTTAATTCCATCTTTCTGGGCCCCCTATTTCTTTCCCACCCATTCTCTGAGGCAGGGATCTTGTTCAACAACTCCAGCAAAGGGAAAAGGCTTATTGAGAAGCTGAATGAGAATATGCCACCACTCCCCAGACCTTTCCCCCACCAGATCCAGATACTTCAGGCTAAAGGGAGTTTGAACCTGAAATGAGCCAGATAATTGCCCCAATTCTCTGTTCCTTATTGAAGAGGTAGTTACAGGCCAAGGGGTTCAAGGGGCCTCGCTTTTATGGACATTGCTTTAAGTCAAAAGAATACATTATACATATACAGGCTGAGAACATACCCTCCAACCTAGACTGGTTCTCTGAGAACAAAGCAGGCTTCCTCCTCCCTCCCCCCTTCCCTCCTCCTCCTCCACCTCTTTTCCCCCTCCCCTTCCTTGTTATTAATAGTTATTATTTACTAAATACTCTCTGTTCACCAAGCATTGTGCTAAATCCTAGACACTTTGTACAGTAATTAATCCGTACAACAACCCTAAGAGTTAAGACATCCAGATTTTGCAGATGCAGAAACTGGGTGACTTTTCCCAGCATAAACCCTGTGTAAGTGTGTGTGTGTGTGTGTGTGTGTGTGTGTGTGTGTGAGAGAGAGAGAGAGAGAGAGAGTGATAATGTTGATGCGATACTGGCAGATCTGAATGTTCAAGTGGTGTAATGGGGATGGAAATAAAGAAAATTGACAATGAGAAGATCTTAAAGTTTTTGAAATATGGAATGTTTTAATAGAAAGCAGACAGTTTCTCCTGCCCTAAAGTGAACAAAAGAAGTGATGCAATTAACTGGCTAATTCCCAGCCCCAAATGCTTTCCCTGGAAATGGGCGGATAATGAGGCCGACAGTATGTTCGCAGTTGAATTCGCCTGATGTTGCACCATTTCTCCCCCTAACTTTTGCGAATCGATTGGGCAAAATCACAGTGAGACGCACAGACGCTTCCCGGACGCTCACATACTCGCGCGCGCGCGCGCGCACGCGGGCGGGCGCGCGCGCACACACACACACGCACGTAAGAATGCTGACACACACAGACCCGAATTTATCCTGCCTCTAGAGTCTTTTATGATTCAGCCTCGGGAATGAAAATAGGGTTTGGAGCAGAATAATGTGCCCGAGGCCAGCTAGGGCGCAGCTGCTCCAGATGTGCTCTAGGTAATTAGGCGTCCACGGGAGCCCCTGCCATGCAGGGAAGGCGCGTCTCGCGGGGCTGCAGACCCGGGCGGGGTCGGGGGGGGGGGCCTAGTCTGCCGCACGGTGGGCGCGTGCCCTTTGCTGCCCCAGCCCCGCAGCCCCCCTCGCCCCTCTGCTTCCCTGCCTTTCCCCCAGGGGATTCTCTGGGACCTCTGTCCTACAAGGAACTTTGGAGAGATGTCTCCAAGTGGGCCCCCGCAGTGTAAAATGGCGTCTCTACCTTGGCAGGAGGGGAAGAGGGACCCCCGTTTCTCCTACCCCGTGCTTCTCGGGTTCGGGGGGGGGGGGTCTAAAGGGACTGTGTCCCGAGCAAGGTTTCCTTTTCCTGGAATCCGACAGGCCATTTGAGCCAAGGAAAGTGACCTGACTGCCTGCCCTAAAGGCCTTTCTCTTTTGGGTTTATGGGGCAGTCCTGTATCCAACACCTTCTCTTGTCATCAGGGCCTCTTTTACAAAGTATTCAAACTTCACAGTGTCCCCGTCCTGTGGGTCGTTTTCACCTGGGTGTTTGAAGGCCTCGGGCACCCCTCGATGACACACATCTGGGGAAGTTGTAAGCTTTGAACTGACCATGTCTTGGAAGGGAGGGGGCCGCGCGCATCTTGTCTCCCAATCTTAGCTGAGACTCTCCTATATTCGCTTCCACTTCCCTTACGTGCTCCCCCAAATCTTAATTCCAACCCCCCCCAAAGGCTGCCTTTCCTGAAATGAGTTTTGCTCACAAGACAGACATTTTTTGCTGGGGTCGTCCTATTTTGGGGTAAGAGCATTTCACTTGGAGTAAAGGACTTGTCCTCCAGGCCTGCCTCACCATTTTATAGCTGCTCTGATCTCGGGCTAATGACTTCATTTCTTCGGGCCTCAGTGTCTTCCTTTGCAAGTTGCGGGGAGGGGTTCAGGATTCCGGCGCTGCCCTTGAGCAGGCTTCTGGGGAGATCAAAGGAGACTGGGCTGTGGAAGGCTCCCTAGAGTCGGGAAGGAGGGTAGGGGGTGGGGAGCGGATGAAGCCACCATTAGCTGCCGATTCCTTTCCCAGCCCTCACTCGTTTCATCGTGTTTCTCTTGCTTGGCAGAGGGCGCCAAAGGCGACGCGCCGGCGGCCGGCTCCAGGCCAAGCCCAGTGCGTCTGCAGGAACCAGCCCCTTCACCAACGCGGGACACAGAGCTGCGTGAGGACTCAACGCCAGGGCGCCGCCTAGAGGTTGGCGGCGGCCTCAGCCTCACCCGCCAGCCACCGCGGAGCCGCTCCCCCAGCCCGGGGCAAAAAAAATTGGGGGCAAAACATCGAGCCTGGGTCTCAGGGATGGTGTTCCGGCATCTCTGCCTGCTCTGAAACCCACCCCGGCAACATACTGAACCCTACCTAGGAAGGGAGACGGAGGAAGAAGGCCCAGGAATATTTATTCTCCTTGCAACTCTAACTAAATGGAAGGGGGGTCTCAATTTCGGTTTCTTTGAGGATCCTGGGTTCTGCATCTGTGTCTACACTGCCTCCTCTCCACATCTCATGTTCAGTCCCCTCCAGTTATGCTAGAACTCTGCTGTATCTTCAAGGAGGGACAAGAGTAGGGAAAAGTGACCCCTAAATCCTGCAGCTTGATCATCTACATTTTCAATTTTCTGAATAACTTGGAGATCGACGTGCTTTGGGGAGAGGATTTGGACACTTGAGGGTGAAAAGAAACCCCACCTCAATGGCCTTTACTCACGGAGTGACCATTATGAGCTCAACCAGTGTATGAGAAGGGTGCCTGTGGGCAGCAGCTCCCCTGTTGGTGGGTATCTGTGTTGGGCATTGAAAGTTGGCTCCTTTGGGGCCAGCAATCTCGGAAGGAAAAGGCTAGTTGGCATCTATGGGAATGTATTTGAGGTGTCAGTCCAGTCCCATGCAGAGAATTTTATGCTTTAAACTGGGATCCATGGCCTGGGTTCTGGGTACCAGTGGGGGGGGGGGAGGGGGCATCTACAAAGCCCTTGAAAAGTATGTGCAAAACTTGTGTGTGCACAGATACATCTGTTCTGCAGCCGTGGCCTCTTCAGATTTTCCAGCGTCTAAGACTAAAATGGTCCCATCCCCTCTCCTCGGCCCAGGGAATCCCGAGACCCAGGTCAGCAATGAGCAGGGAGCCAGCACAGTGACCTGCCCCCACTGCAGGCTTCTGGCGGGGGGAGGCAGGGGGCGGGTAATAACAGTCTTGAATGGTGTGGAAACTGCTGGCCCCTCAGTCCTGCCCTCCGCCCTTCGCTAACAGCTCCCGGAGGCAAATCCTCATAGCAGGGGTGACTGCCAGGAGCTGCCATCACAGTATTTTTATTAAAAATATAGCATGATAAAGAGCAAAATGGGGGAGTTCGGGCATGTAATAAGGAGGGAGCCGCCGGAGGGGCCTCCTCATGCATATCCTGGAATATGAATATGGGCATGGAAACAAGCTACTTCCTGTCCTCCAGCTGTTAATGAGAGCCCCGCCTTCCTCCTCCTTGGTGCAGGGAAGGAGCCAGAGGGCACGGCGGCTCCCATCCCCCACTGGCTGGGGCAGAGTAGGACTGCCTGCCTCAGAGTTGGCCTTTCAAAAAAATTGCGAACTGTAGACCATAGTATTTTCCCTGCCCCTTCCATTTGTTTATAACTTTATTTTGAATTTTCTTTCTTTCTTTCTTTCTTTCTTTCTTTCTTTCTTTCTTTTCTTTCTCTTTCTTCCTTTCTTTCTTTCTTTTCTCTTTCTTTCTTTCCTCCTTTCTTTCCTTCTTTCTTTTTAAAATAATCTCTACACCCAATGTGGGGCTTGAACTCACAATCCTGAGATCGAGAGTCACCTGCTGTACAGACTGAGCCAACCAGATGTTCCCCCTTTTTAAAAAAAATCACTTAAAAAAAAAAAAGAAGTCCCCAGTAATGTTTTGGGGCCTTTCCTTGGAAGTGGGGGGTGGGCGTGGAGCCGGCGGGTCACACAGGGCGCACCTGTGTGTGTCTGTGGGAGGAAGGGGCCGCCAGTGCACCAAGCCCCAGCCTGGGTCTGCAGCTGAGCCTCAGTTCTGCACCCGAGCCCTGACTGCGCCTGAGCTCATCTTAGCCCTCCAGCGCCTCTTAGACCTAGATCCTTTTTATTTTTTGGTGAATAACTGTGAGGGATGATCGAATTCCTTTGCTCTCCCGCCCAGAAGTGCACCTAACCAGGCCCCTCCAGCAGACAAAGTGAACAGGAAATCAACAACTTCGCTCCCAATTATCTGGAGCTCACAGCGAAAAGACACTTTCCTTGGTTTTGGTTTTGATTCACTACGGCCTAATAGCGATTTTCCAAATCCGGATTCCACAAAGTTTGGTCAAAACAAAACAAAAGCAAAAGGTCCTGAGCCGAAAAGAGCGATGGAGAGGGCAGTGGAAGTTCAGGTAGTGGCTGTTGTTGGAGGCTTTGAAGGAACCAGACAGGAGACGGTGGCAGAGGCCTCGGCAGAGGCCAATTTGGACACCACTCAGCGCTGGCCGTCACCTCCACTCTGGCCAAGACCAGCGTCTCGGTTTCTCCTCTGGGAGCGCCTGCCCCGCTCAGCCCCTTCAGGCCTTCTGACCCTCTCTCCCCTTCAAGCAAGTACCTGGCAATAAACGGGTGGGGCAGGGCAAAGGTCTGGCAGCTAGAGGCGCAAAGAGAAAAAAAACAAAAAAACAAAAAAAAAAAAAAAACCCGCTTTCAGCGGAAAGATGCAAAGAACGAGGCCACAGGGCGTGGCCGGCAGAGCCAGGCTTTAGCGAGGAAGGACGGGGCGCCTAACTCCGCTTGGGCGAAGGGCCAGGTCCGCCGAGCCCGGGCCTGTGCGTGCGGCCCGGTGAGTTGCCAGCCGCCGCACGGGCGACTCCTGCGAGAGAAGAGTCCCTGGAGGCGGGGACAGCCGACGCAAAGTCCCGGGGGCCGAGGCTGCTTCTCTCCACGCGGACACAGTCTGCTCGGACGAAAGAAAGGGGCCGAGGCGGCTGCTTCTGCGGCTCGTAAATTTGTTTCCCCTTCCTTTTAACCCGCCCCCCGGCCGTCTTTCTTTTCAGGACAGGAGGGGATGTAAACCATTTGAAGTTCATCAACACGGTGAAGTTTTATTGTATTTCCGGTCCCCAAGATTTATACCCGGGAGGGGGAGCGGGCGGCCGGGCAGACTCCTCCGCTCCCTCGGACTTCCCTGCCGGACACGTGGCCACGCGGACCCTCGCCTCCGGCGCCAGGGCGGGAGGGAGCCGGGCCGGACGGGGGGACAGGCCGCCGGCGCCGCGCCTTCCGACGGCCGCTCCCGCCGCCGCTGCCGCCGCCGCCCAGGTGAGTCCGCCGCCTCGGCTCGCGCGGCCGCCCGCCCGCTGTGGGCTGTGTGCCTGAACACCTGCGACGACGCGGGCGTCTGGAGGGGTAGAGGTGGCCGCAGGGGAGATCGGTGGGGGCGGAGAGCGAAGGGCCCAAGCTGAAGGTCAGGAAGCAAGAAGCAGCCTTGCTCTCTGCGTCCCAAGCTGAGCCTCCAGGTTTCATTTGTGAATTCGGAGCGGATCCTCTTACCTGGGACGGCTCAGCCTCTGCGGAACCAAGTCCCCCCACCCCTACCCCGGACGTTTCCGGCAGGGCGACTTCGCAGCGACTGTCCAGGCCAACCCGCTTTTGCCTGCCTGTCATCCCTAGTCTTCCTGGTATTTTCTCACACTCTGCTTTTCCATCTATGTCTCCAGCAGTCACTTTCTGCCTCTCCACTCTCCGGTCTCTACTCCAGTCTCAAAGCAGGGGGGTGGTGTAGGGGTTGAAGATTTGGCCTCTCGGAACTACCCCGGGTGACCCTGGAATATAGGCACTAGCCCGACGACGGGGAGTGGAGATGCACCTTGATGACAGTTTGAAGTTGAGAAATCTTATCTGTGGAGACCTCCAGCTGCAGAGACGGAGGCTGAGAGGTGGTGACCAGGCAGGTGTAGCCGTGAGGCCTTGTCCAGGTCTGGGGCTGGGCCTAGGGTCCCCATCCTCCTCCACGGGGGGTTCCTGGAAGAGAACAAAAGTTCCCGGAATCTCTGAGCTGGTGGCACCGGCTCCTGAATGGTTGTGCCTGGAGTCCTGCCTCCAGATCTTTGGATGGGTTGTTTACTAGCAACTGGGTTCTGTTGGGAAAGTGGTGGAGGAAAATGAAGTGAGTTGGCCAACCGTTTTTTTTTTTTTTTTGGGGGGGCCCATAAGATGGCTACGGGGGCCTGCCCCCTCAGTGAGCCCTTGGCCTGGAGCTGCTGAGTGAATTAGGTAGTTTCATGTTGTTGGGCCTGGATTTCTGAACACAACGACATTAAACCACCCGACTCACGGCAGCTACTGCTCCTCGCTTAGCTGGAGGAGTGTGCGTGGGGGGGTGGGGGTGGGTGCTGGGCAGGGAGGCAGCATAAGGACCAGTGTATCACTCTTGCCAAATGGTGAAGAGGTTCGAGATCCTTCACCCAGAAACAGCGAAGATGTTCCCCAGAGAAAAGAGGTGGGAAGCCCTAGGGTGTCTTTCCACTTCCGTATTTTTTAAGCGGGTGTTGGGAGGGAAAGCGGGAATGGAGAACAGTCTACTCTCCAGAGGCACCTTGCTGGGCTATTCTGCAGAGCCAAAGAATGCTGGTTGGGGCTTCAGGCTTTCTGCCTTGGGACCTTGGACTCCTGTCTACGTTTAGACTTTTCAAGGAAAGCCTCTCCAACTTGGCAAATGCTTGGTTTCAAGAGATACAAGGGATCCTTGAGATCTTTGCAACCCTTGGTGGGGGGTGGGGTGGGACAGGACTCCACTTCAACAGGAAACGTCAGGTCCTTGAAGAGGGCTCAGTATGTCCCATTCTAAAGGGGAAATGTCAGGATCCCGTGTAGCCTCAGCCTGTATGCCTCCAGGGTCCTTCCTAGGGCCCCCTAGTGGGGCAGAGGTGGGGCAGAAAAAGTCCTACGTTTCCCAATCCCTCAGCTCCTGTTCCACAGAGTGGCCAAGGCTTCCCCATAGACCCTTGTGCTGGGCTACAGGTTTACCTCGGTCGTAAAGGCCACCCCCCAGGGAGAGGGGCCTGATGTGCAGGCTGAATGGGGAGCCCAGGCTGTTGGGCAGTTCACTCCAGACTGGTGGTCTGACAGGAGTTGATGCAGGGGGGGTGGGGCAGGGGCAAAGCCATGATACCCTCTTTGACCCCAACCCATTCTAGGCTGCTGGCTCCCGGCCCAGGAGAGGAATAGCTAGACGTACTGGCGGAAGGAGGGGACGGTCCAAAGCATAAGCTAACTTTTGTTCCCAAACTTTTCCCCCCTGCTTGAGGCAAGGGAATGTGGAAAGGGGCCGGGAAAGAGGCCCGACCGGATGGGGCTCTGGCGCCAAGCTGACATGGAGGGGGGGCAGTCTGTGAACAAGGGGCATCTGCTAGGAGTGGAAGGGCCCTTGGGAGACCCACCTCTGGCCCTGGGAGAAATGCAGCCTTCAATCCACCCCCGTGGTGAGCAAAGGCCAACAACACAACTCCTTGACATTTTCTTGTCCTCCAGCCTGGGTGAAGGTGGTCTAGGGTGTCTTTCTGCCTTACCTTACTTCTCTCTGGGCCTCTCACAAACCTGCCCAGCCACCCGGAGCCTGGAGACTGACTGTCTTCCATCCCGGCGTCTCTTGGCCACCCCCTCCCAGGAACAGTGCTGTAAAAAGAAAAAAAGGGGGATGTTAGAGAGAAAAGAGGAAATCAAGTCTTTGGAAAGCAGAGGGTTTTACAACAGCCTCAGGTTTTATGGAAGCAATTCCGTAATAACCTTCTACCTGCTCAGCTCCTTTCCGCCCCGCCTGCCCCCAACCCCGTTTGGCCTCCTGGATGCCCCCTCCCAAAGAGTCAGCCACCCCCACCGCTTTCCATATCCCCGATGGCTGAGACTTGGGAAGAAGATTCCTGAGGTCTGCTTGGGCCGGTGACCTCTCCGTTCTTCCTTTCACCTCTGACATCCTGGGAGGGAGATTTGGCAGGAGATTTCGTTACTTTGCAATTAAAAGCCCCACTTGGAGGGTGTGGCAGCATTGAGGTTTGAACCCGTGTGTGTGGATTCGATGTGATCCCGGTTTAGAGGTTGTTTTGTATAAAGGCTGAAGGTTCTGGGGACCTTGATTTCTTCCCCCTTGGAGCAAACATCCCCACCCCTCTTTCTTTCCCAGAGTGGGTCTGGACTCTGGTTCTGGGTCAGAAGAAATATCTCTGGGTGGTTGGAGACATAGGCTTGGGGACCTTTGTAATTTCGTTGTAGATAGCAGTGCTTTTGTGTGACCCCCACAGTTACCTGAGGGCTTTCACATTCAGCTCATCTCTGCCCACTGGTCAGATTCACACTTGTGAGGGACACGCTTGTGTGCAGGTAATGGTGCTTACATCCTCGTGTCCATCACTACCATGAAAGAAACATCACACGATGTACATCGTTCCTGCAGTTTGGGGTGAGATACACAGTAAAGGAGGTCATGGTCGGACAAAAAAAAAAAAAAAAAAAAAAAAAGTCACAAAATTTCATGACCTCCCCTGGGCCAGTCTGAGGCATTTCCTTTACCTTCCACAGAAATATTTTGGAAGAAAGTTATCAAAGGATTCAGATGTAAGCCACATGCGTTTGTTTGAGGATACGGTGTATATTTTGCCCGAATATCAAGTCAACAGGAGATTTTCAAGCAAGGCTTCCTGATCAACTGATGTTTTATAGCCAGAATTCAAGTACACAAATACTCAAGTTTTTGCCCTTTCCGTAGGTGTGTGATAGTTATAAAAATGTATGCACAAACTTTTGGGTAACAGATCTTCTTCTATGAACAGAATCGTAAACTCACATCATTCACAGGGGTTATACATGCCTCCACATATGCACCATTGGGTCTTCTGTGTGAACACCCAAGCACATCCGCTATTATAGTTGGGTGTATTTATTTATTACATATTCTATACACAACCTAGAGTACAGCACATTTGCACACTGGGTCCCCATAAATATCGATTTGAAATATACATACAGGATATCCACATCTATTCAAATACAAAATGCCTAAGTTTCAGCTTAGCTTATCTATTAAAACCAAACTTTTCCCCCTTTTCCCATTTATTGTTTTTCTTTTTCTTTTTTCCTCCTCTCTTGCTTTTCCTTCCCTCTGTCTAGATTTTTTTCCTGTCTCTTCTTATTGACAAGGATCTTTCCCAAAGCCGCCCCCCCACCCAAGCACAGGCACTCACCGTCTGGTCTTGGCCAGGGTCGGCCTCTGCTCTCCCCACTTCTGCCTTGCTCTTGGCTGCTCTGGGCCCCAGTGTGGCCAAGGGCTGCAGCTTTTCCCTGCCTGTCCTTCTCCGAGCCACCAGCTACTGGCCCTAGCTGTGCTCAGGCGGCAGCTCCTGTGCTGGGAATGGCCAGAGACTGGGGGGCGGGGGGCAGGCAAGGTTTTCCTTCTTTCTCTTTAGGATTAGGAGTGGCATGGGGAGCAGTTTGCTGTCTCCGGACAAAGTGACCCCCACTCAAGCAACCTCTCTACTAAGCATCTTTAGAAGCTGGGCTCCAGGGACGGCCGGCAGTCCTGTTTGCCTCCTTCCCTCACGGTGGGTACCATTGTTTGGGAGAGGAAATAAGGTTTTGAGGGCGTCCACAGACCCTCAGAGCACCCAAACAGGGGGCTCCCTCCCCACTGACCCTTTAGCCCTCTGCCTGAGCTGGAGTTGAGCTCCAGTTTGGGACAGCAGCATTTGCTAGAAAGGCTGGCTGGGGTGGGACTATCGCTTGGTGCATTTGCTTCCCCACCTGGGAGATGAGCTGGGGTGCAAGACCCAGGGTTGGGGTGCTGGTTCGTTCTCTTCCCTCCAGAGCCCTCTCTCCTGAGAAGACTGAGACCTCAAAACCTGTCATTTTGAAACTGTTCCCACACTCTGGTGTTAGGAGCAAAGGCTAAGCTCTGGTCTCAGAAAAAGAGGCCTGGGTCTCCTCCTTACCTAGCACCTAGGAGCCACAAGGGGAGACGGGCAAGTCAGAAACCTAAACCCTGTCTCCTGGGCCTCCCCACCCTTTAGGGCACAAGTCAGGAGCTCAAATGTGCTGCCTCTAACTTCTTCCCTAAAGGAAGTGTCCCTCTTGACTTCTCTCTTATTGCAAAGAAAGGCAGCAACAAAGTCTGGGCCAGGAATGGGAACCAGAGGGCTGCAGTCAGAGCCCAGCGCTTGCACGGGCCTGGGTCCTCAGAGCAGCCCAGCACTGTGACTTTTCTATAAATAAAAAAGGCCCTGCCCACACTCCACATGGCCTTTTGGGCCCTAATTTATATACTACAGAAAGTCATATACTCGGCCCTCCATGCTTCATAACACCATTATTTATGGCAGGAGAGGCGCTTTTTTTTTTTGAAGAATATATTTATTACAGGTAAAGCCAACAGCAGACTCCATACGTCTGGCAAATCAAGAACAGGTGCTTTGCCTTAACTGTGATTCATTCGCTCTGTGCCCAGCTTTCTCGCTGTTGAGTCCGGGGAGCTCCCTTGACTTTCCCAAGCGTCCAACCGCTACTTAGAAGAATTTGCATCGGATTTTTGTTTCCCCACTTGGGTCCCATGGAAAAAGCAGATCTTCACGCTGTTTGGTTCCGGATCTGCTGGGCTGTCGCCCTCGGAGAGCTGGGGTGGGGAAGGAGGGGGCCGGCTGGGCGCTGGCATTGATCTTTAAAAAATCATTTTGAAATCGCCATAATGTGAAGAAATATGGCGCTTCGCCCTCGTATTTCACACGTAATGACACGAGATGGCTTCATTTGGAAAGAAAAGCGGGCGGGAGCGTGTCTGTGTGTGTGCGGAGGTGATCTGCAGCTTTCTGCAGGCAGAGGGGTACATGGCCAAAAAGATAAAACCTCAAATCAGAATGGCCCCGCTTTCGGTAAAAGGACAGGGCTGGGGACAGCCGATCGTTTAAGGGCCCAGGGCCCGGCAATGCTGAGAAAACCCACCCCAGCCTGCTCCCAGCCCCAACCGCAGGAGAGCCCGGTCTGTCCAGGGGTTGCGTCTCCCTGTGCCTCTACACCACAAGAAGCCACTGTACCCAGGGCAGAAGCTGGAGGAGCTGCGGCCGGGAGATGAGCCAGGAAGCCAGCCGGTGGCCCCAGGGGAGAATCAGCGCAGGGCCGCGTAGCAGAGACCAATAAAACCGACTCTCTGAAAGCTCCAGCCAGAGAGTTCACAGGAGGGGAGGCGGCGGGTGGCCGGGAGACTGACCTGCAGGCCCTCGGTCTACACTGGTGCCCAATACCGGTATTTGGAAATCTATCAGGAAGGCGATGCCGGGTGAGAAGAGCCATCCGGAAGAGTCGAAAACTGGGCCCCTTCTTCACTGGCTGTAAGGGGAGATAACTGCGGGACCCCTTCCCACACCTCTGCTCTGCTGACACCTTAGGGAATTTCCCTTAACCCTTTCTCACATTCGGCTCCCGCAACGGGGCAATTTTAAGGGCCCCCGGCAGTTATCAGGGGGAGGAAAAGAGTAATGGCTATGCCCCCACCCCCCCACCCCCTACCTCCCTCTGATCGGGGCCAGAGAGAGGCCCTAGGAATTTAAAGGACCTTTGGCTAGTTGTATTAAACTCTTTCTGAGGCTCAACTTTTCAGGGCCTGGTGAATACCTCTAACCTCATGTAGGTTCTGATTTTAGGATAGCTAAATTTTAGGACCAGGTCATTGGACACTCACCCCGCTCTCCTCTGTCAGCTACCGAGGGGTCAGGAGAAGCTCCCAGGCCTGTAAACCTCCCAACATAGTCACAGAGAGCCCTCCAAAGCAGATAATGCCCTATAAAACCCCCCAACTTCTCTCCCATCCCCTTTACTTCATCTCCAGTGGATTGCTGCCGCACTGTTGTTTAATAAACATCTTGTGTCAAGGGAACAGAGGAGAGGAAACGAGGCCTGCGGGGTGGAGTGGCGTTGGGGGGTCCTGTCCCCACCCCCTCTTTAATTATGCTGTGGGCCTCTCGGTCTGCTCCCCGGGCTGGGGTTCTCTCCCTCCCTCTGCCCAGCTCTCCCTCTCTTCCTCCCGGACCCGCCTGGGGAGAGGGCTCCACAGCCTGAATCCCTCCCGAGGCAGCCCGCTGCTTTCCCTCCGCCTCTCCTCCGCCCCCGCCGCCCCATGTCGAGAACAACCCCCCTTCCTGCAAAAGGAGGGGAGGGGGGGGGAGGGAGGGCGGCCGGCAGCTCGGGCTGAGGTTACGTGGCCGCCGGAGCCCTGACGTGATAGCACATTGCATCAGCATAAAACAATCCATCCTCGATATGGAATGCGGTGCGGACGGATGACAGCGAGAGCGCAGCCCCCTCGCCCGATTGATTTATGTTGGAGCTGACGCTTTATCAGGCAGTCGGAAAAACTTTGACCAATCATTTTGCAAGGAGCGCTGAGCCGGGCTGCTCCACTGTACTTTGTTGGCTGAGAAGTTGAGCAGGGGGTGGGGGTGGGAGGGTGGGGGGCTGGGGGGGTCGCGTCCGAAAGCCCTCACACCGGTCTGGGTGCCACCTCTCCCTGCTTGGGCGCCGCCGCGCGAGCGCTTCCCTTCCCCCTGCGAGCGCCCGGATAATGTCTGAGAATGTCCATTTCTGGGACGCTTAGCAGCTATTATGTCGACTCGATCATAAGTCACGAGAGTGAGGACGCTCCTCCAGCCAAGTTTCCTTCCGGCCAGTACGCGAGCCCCCGGCAGCCGGGCCACGCGGAGCACCTGGAGTTCCCCTCGTGCAGCTTCCAGCCCAAAGCGCCGGTGTTCGGCGCCTCCTGGGCGCCGCTGAGCCCGCACGCGTCCGGAAGCCTGCCGTCCGTCTACCACCCCTACCTGCAGCCCCAGGGCGTCCCGCCGGCCGAGAGCAGGTACCTCCGCACCTGGCTGGAGCCGGCGCCGCGCGGCGAAGCTGCTCCGGGGCAGGGCCAGGCGGCGGTGAAGGCGGAGCCGCTGCTGGGCGCGCCTGGGGAGCTGCTCAAACAGGGCACGCCCGAGTACAGTTTGGAAACTTCGGCGGGCAGGGAGGCCGTCCTGTCTAATCAAAGACCCGGCTACGGGGACAATAAAATTTGCGAAGGAAGCGAGGACAAAGAGAGGCCGGATCAAAGTAAGTTATAAAAAGTGAGGAAATACCAGGCCGAAGGCCAGGCGAGGTGGGGGGAGGGGAGGGGAGAGGCAATAAACTGCGGACAATGTGGAGGGGAGACCGCGGCGGTGGCCGGAGAGAGCGAGCGGGGGAGGAGGGAAGAGGGAGGAAGGAAGGAAGGAAGGAAGGAAGCAGGCAAAGCTAGCCGGGTGCCCCCCGGAGGGGAGACTGAGGCCGCTGGCGGAGCGCCGCCCCCACCGCTGCCACGTCCTGGAGGGGACTGGGGCGCAGGCACCACCTCGCCGCCCTCTCGGCCTCCCTTCCCCCACTCCCCCGGGGCTCGGGCTCAAAGCCCGGGAGGAGGCTGTCGGCGGCCGGCCGGGAAAGGGGCCGGCGGGGCCGGGGCCCGGGCGGCAGCCGGCGAGGCCGAGAGCCCGCGCCGGCGAGGGCGGGAGCGCACGGGGCTGCCCGGGGCCGCGCGGCTGGCAGAGCTCCCCGCGCCACGCGCAGACCGTAAAAGCCGGCCAAGGGGAAGTGGGAGGGGGCTCATTAGGATTTTATTTGCGATGCAACAGCTTGGCGGAGGATTGTTCCTAGCAGGTCTCGCGCAGTAGCCGCTCAGGGTCCGCAGCCGGCACCGGGAGGGGCGGGGAAGCCCTGGACCCGGTGACTGAGCCCCCTCCCCGGATGCGCCGGCCCCTCCCCGGGAGCCTTCCCTCCGGCCGCCCCCTCCCCTCCTTGGCATCCTCGCCCGGCTTGCAGCTTCCTTTTCTGCAGCCCCCGCTGCGCTCCGCGGGGCTCCCTATAGCCCCAGCCGGAGCCGTCCGCCTCTCGGGGAGTCCGGGGATCGCTTCTGAACTTCGGGGGCCGACCGCCAGAGTGGAGAAGGAGAGATCCCGAAGGGACCCTGGGGAGAGGAAGGGTGGGGGGAAGAGAGGCTTGCGGCAAGGCGGAAAACTTTACCCTCCGATGGTAGTTACTCCTCATCTTTCCCACTGCTCCAGAAGCACCCCCGCCAGGATCCCAGGTCTGGCTAATTTCCAGGAGGTGCTGCTGGCTGGATGTGGGGTAGGGGGAGTCTCATCGTTTTCGTTTTTTAAGGTTGAGAAGAAGCAAATTGGTTGGGGGTTCTTAGCTCCGAACAATAAGCCCCAGGCTGACCGGAACAAGTCCTCACCCCTCACTCTTTTGGGGGAGCGAGGGTCAGATTTTTTTGGTCTCTGCTTGCCCTGCCAGATTTCCTGTCAACGTGGTGGCCCGCGGGCCCTTTGGGGCGCCCTTGTCTGCTGGAGGGTAGAGAGCTGCCCCCACTCCCCTGAGGTCCCTGCCAGGTCCTACCACCTCCAGCCTGCCAGGGTTAAT
The DNA here is from genome assembly GCF_018350215.1 of Panthera leo. Lineage (NCBI taxonomy): Eukaryota > Metazoa > Chordata > Mammalia > Carnivora > Felidae > Panthera > Panthera leo. Next base: position 36,404,946 of record NC_056692.1, read on the forward strand.
GACAAGAACTAGCATTTGGGTAACACGGGCTCTTCCCCAAACCTCCCGACTCACACCCAAACAGACCCCCCACACCAAGCCCCCCAAACTCTGCCTGGAAAGCCCATTACTGCAAGGCGGCGGTTGGGCTGGGATCAATTATTAACAGTTTTTTTTCCCTCTTTCATATTTAATGTGGCTGTAGGTCCCATCCCAGGCAATCACATTAAAGACATAGCACTGCAAATTGGTAAGACACGGTACTTAGTGTAGGATGAGCCAGATTATTTTTTTTTAAAATATATTCAGTGCTTTTCGTTTAGGGAGGAGAATCTAGCAAAGGGTGACTGTTATTTTTAATTGGCTCTGCTTTGTTTGGCAACTTTTCTGAGTTCCAGGGTAGGGAGAGAGACAGTGAAAGGAAGACAAGCCCGTGTATATTTTTGTTTCCTCTCTCCCCCCACCCCCCGCCTCCCCTTCTTCCATTCAATTACCCCTTTCTCTGCTCGTCCTCACTACACGGAGCCAGTTGGAGTTAGGTGTGCTGTGAAGGGCCTTCTGTCACCCCCACATCATCCACGGCCCCCCACCCTGGGACCGGAGCAGTCTCGCTTCCCAATCTCCCTGAACTTGCTTTAACCAAACTGCGAGCTGAGCAGGAGCGGAAAAGGAGAGACTATTGCAACCATAAGTTATCTGCGAGCCCCTGGCGCTCCCTTGTCCACAGGCTGGAGTTGATAAATGGTTGCAATTGGGTTGCATGTGAATTGGAGTATGCTGGATGTTTGCGTCTCTAAGTGCAGACCCATGTTTGCGGGGTGTGTGTGTGGCGGGGGCGGGGGGGGGGGCGACAAGGTATCTACAGACACACAGGCCTGCTGCCATGTGGCCAAGAGATGCAAACTTGTGATGAAGGCAGGGTGTCCCTGACTGGACTTGGAGGGGCCAGGAGGTCTCTCTGGCGTGGCTGAACAGAAGCCGGCTCCCCCTGGGCCCAACCCTCCTCTTACCTCCCGGACCCAGGGCCAGGACCCTCCAGGTCAGCTACCTCTGGTTAGTCCGGTGGTGCCGGTGGGGAGGGGGGAGGGGCTTTAGCCATGCTGGGCTTTGACCTGAGTCCCAACCAGTGGCGACCCAAGTGGAGAAAGAGACTGAGCGAGAACCTGAGACAGGCAGAGCTTTGGAAGCGCTGACAAGCCTGTTTGGCCCCACTCTGTCCCAGTAACTGTCACCTGGCGGGCGATGTCGACAGCAACTCCTGGCCCATCTCTGGGACCCCTTCTGGGAACTGGAAGGCCCAGTGCCCCCCTCCGCAACGCAAGATGGGGGAGTGGAGACCAGGGGGACATCCTCTTGGAAGGAGAGCACGGGGGGCCTTTCAGCCCCCCTTCCTTTCTTTGATTCTATCGCTGCTTCTCTTTCAGCCAACCCCTCCGCCAACTGGCTGCACGCTCGCTCTTCCCGGAAAAAGCGCTGTCCCTACACCAAATACCAGACGCTGGAGCTAGAGAAGGAGTTTCTGTTCAATATGTACCTCACCAGGGACCGTAGGCACGAAGTGGCCAGACTCCTCAATCTGAGTGAGAGACAAGTCAAAATCTGGTTTCAGAACCGGCGGATGAAAATGAAGAAAATGAATAAGGAACAGGGCAAAGAGTGAAGATCCCCCGCCCCCGCCCAGCCCTCCCTGCCCCTTCCCCATCTCACGCTTATTTATAAGTGATGGCTGCAGGGCCAGCGCTGTCTGGGATGTATTCAAGTGAATGGGGAAGGGGGTCTTTCTCTTCAAAGTCCTTCTCTGCATCTCAAGCATCTTTCCTTTGCCCTTACCTGTCCTTCTCTTCTCCCTGAGCCTCAGAAGGAAGTTTTGTTGATTTAGAAGGTAGACATGTAGTTGGTTTCTAACAAAGTGATGGGCCGCAAGGAAAGAGAGCCCCTAGTCGAGCCCCTAGCAATCCCTTTAATTTTTCTGGAAGCCCCAGCCCCTCACTTCCAGCCTACCTGTCTCCACGCAGCACCCCCCCCCCCCGCCCTGTCCCTATCCTGAGTCACCCAGGGACACTCCAGCTGCATACAGCCCAACAGAAGCCCACACACTTAAAGCCTGGAGCCCACAGTGATAATGGGGAAAGCTCACAGCCAACACTCAAATGAAGTGACACCCCAAATGCAGACCATCGCACCCCAAATCTGGCAGAACAGCCCTCAGACCACCAGCAAGCCCAGATTCTACCCCTGACACAAATCCACATCCAGAAGATGTCTAGAGACGCACTCCTGAATGAGGCGTTGTAGCCCAAAGGGCTCGGCATCACGTCACTGTCTCTATGGAATCCCCAACTATACCCCATTTGGACCCAAGGGCAAATGGGGTAAACTCAGCCCCCAAGCTGCAAAGCTAGAAGGGGCGAGGAAAGACAGCAGTGGTCTTATGGAGGCATCTTAGGATTTATGAAGGTGTTTCACACGCACACGTTTTGTTGCAGGAAATGTTTAATTCCGCATGTTGTTTTCCTCTCCTTCCAACAAAAGGAGGTCAAATCGTGGGTCGTAAGCCTTGACAATGTCGTCTGTCTGTTCATCTGTGCCCCGCTTGACACAGACTAGCTTCTCTTGCTCTGCACAGGCCCTGCCTTCTTGCACATCCTCCCCAGCTCTGAAATCAACTCTGTTCGGCCAAATCCACCTTGCACCAGCGAATCAAGCCGCCCCTTGTAGAAAAGCCCCTCCACCCTCCATCCCCTGCTAGCTCAACCCTACTATAGGCAGGAAAGCCAGGTCAGGAGAGTCCTATGGAGAATTTATTGTGAATCGATTCCCCGAGAGCGCCCTTCCGGGGATAACTTGTGGACAGGGGGGAGCAGAGGCTCCGGCGGGCGCGCGGAGCCTGGCGCATGCCTCCCCATCCTGCCCACGTCTCGACCCATGCAGAGGAGCCTCGAGGCTCGCGGCTGCCCGCCCCAGTGCAGAACGAGACCTGCCCCAGCGCCGGGCTTTGCCTCCCGCGACTCGGGCCTGGACGGTGGCCTGCGCGGCTGCCTGCCGGGCGCGCGCTTCTGGGGAACGCGGTCCCGCGTGCAAAGGAAAGAGGCGAAATCGCACCTAAGCGGCAGGCCGGAAGCTAACTCTGTGCTTCCCTGCTTCCCCTCCGCCCCCCCTGCTCCCCGGAACTGTCCAGTCCCCCTTCAATTCCATGAACTGTTCTTGCTCCTGCTTCTCCCGACCCTGCAAGGGGACACTCCAGTAGAACTTCTTTGCTTTGTCGGTGGCTGTCGTGAAATTGTGCTGTGTTTCGTGATTTCTTTGGGGGTGATTGTCTCGCCTGTTTTCAGTTGTCGCTTATATGGGAGGGGGGCGTGGGTGGGAGTGGGAGGGTGAGGGACCTAGAGCTCTGATTGTTTGTTTTGGAAGAAAAAAAAAAACAAGAAAAAGAACAAAAAATATATATCACTCTAGAAAATAAATCTCTTCTTGTGTCTTATTCTGTGTTGGCTCTCCTCACCTGGCCAGAGGTAGAGGTCCTTGTTCCAAGAGGGTAGCTTGGAAAACAGACTCCTTAGCCCAAGAGGTGCCTCCTTTAGACCTTGCAGGGCAGGGCTTCCTGGTGGGGCTGAGAACTGGTCTGGACCCCAGGTCCCAAGACCTCTGCTTAAAGGGAGCAAGAGCCTTCCCACAGGAGAGCCGGGAGACCAGAGGGGGACGGAAGGAAAAGATTAGTGATTTGGAGAGGGGTCTGGGTCTGCAGGGAGCAATGAGATCTCCTCCCCCCCCCCAAGTTGCACAGGAGGCCTCCCCACCAACTACAGAGCCCCGCCACTCCTGGAAATAGTTCCTCTCTCAGCTGGCTGAGAGCATCGCCTTGCTTTGGCCACTTCAAAATACCATGCGAGTGAGGAAGGCACCAGCTTCCTGCAGCCATTCCCTGCAGTGGGGCGACTGGGTGTAGACTGGGTGTAGACGAAGGCCAGACTGTCCTCTCTTGCGATCAGGAGTGAGCCCCTTAGGGTTCTGGCCCCCACCAGGAGTGTGAGGCTCCAATTCGAGCCACAGGGCTGCAGCCTTGGTATCACGCGGGTGGAGTTTGGTAGAGGTGGCCGGATGCAACAGAAATGTCTCAGGAGAAAACCAAACCTCCCTCCCCAGTCGGACCCCAGAACTAAATTCGGTCTCCAGAGGCACCTCTCCGTCCCTAACAGACTGCGGGGTCCCCGCCAGGACCTCTTCTGAAGGCCGCTGTCCCGCGCAGCCCTGCCTCTCTCCAGCCAGGCGTTGGGATTCGGCTTCTGCCCGCCGGGCGGTGGGGAAGCGGCCGCTCGCCCCCGGAGCCTCCCGCCGGGCCCACCCCAGCGGCGCGGCAGCCCGCGGAGACCCTGCGGGTTGGGGGTGGCGGTGGGGACAAAGCGTGGCCCGAGGGAGAGGCGCCTGGAAGTGAAGAGGCCAGGCCAACCCCTCTCCAGCGAACGAAAGCACGAACTAGTCGGACAGAGAGCAAAAGGCAGGGGAAAAGCGAAGCTCCCGGGTCTGGCAGGGCCCCGGACCCGCATCCTCCAAGGAGGGTTCCATTCGGGTTATGAAATGAATCTGGCTTTAGAGCTTGTGTAGACTAGGCTCCCTCCGCATCCTGGGCTCCCCGGCGCCGCGAGCGGGCGAGCATCCGCCGGGAGGGAAGGCGAAGGCGCGGCCGGAGCGGGACGCGGAGCTGCGGGGTTGGGGGGCGAGGCCTCCCGGGGAAGCCGCCGCCGGCGTCAGGGTCCCGAGCCCGGGGGTGGCTTCTTTAAAGACAAACAAAGGCGAAGATGCGGAGGCCGGGAAGCCGGAGATGGGGAAATCTGTTGTCATAAAAGAGAGCGAGAGATTCGGAGCGGGAGACCGCGAGAGTGCGAGACAGAGAGCGGCCGGGAGAGGAATTCAATGCCGTGTGCGCAGCAATAAAAGAATATGACCGCTATAAAAGTTTATAGCGTATAAATTTCTGAAGGTTAAGAAACTAAACAGCAGCAAAGCAAACAGTGAGGGGAAACTTTCCGGAGCGCAGGGAGCCGCAGCTGGGCCTGGGCTCCGGGGGCTGGCGGCCGAATGGGTGGGCCTGGCTCCGGAGCCCCCACCCTCACCCTCCCGGAGGCTTGGGGTTTAGGGGGGAGGCCCGGGGGAGGGGGGCAAAGAGGGGGAGAAGAGGGACAGGGGAGGGAAGAACACTTTGTTGTCACAATTCAGACTCTTGTCTTTGTTCCCTATACCCCCTCCAGGATCGGGCGTCATAAATGAGAAGCCCCCTGCGCACACGCGCGCGCGCGCGCGCGCGCACACACACACACACACACACACACACACACACACACACACAAAGTCCGGCGGGGCCAGACGTCTGGGCGCGGACAGCCTCTTGATCCTTTTACAGCCCCATCCCACCCTCCCGGGCCTCCTCTCCCCCCCACAAAAAGCCCAATTGTTTCTTCCTCAGAATTTGAAACAATCGTGTTGGGTTTGAAAAGTACTCGGCTCCCCCTTTTACGGGCCATAAACGACGCACCGATTGGCGGTCTCCGCTAGAAATTAGGGGCTTGAGGTGGAGGGAGGGGGTCGGGGGTAAGTATGAGAAGAAAAAAGCTTATGGTTTCATTTTTTTTTCCTCCCTACCCCCTCTCCTTGTTTTGTTTTTTTTTTTTTTTAGCTTATCTGCACAATTTCATGAGCCGTTTCCTGATTTCCGATGCCTTGTCTCTCGCCTGCTCTCGTTTCCCTCCCCCTTTTCTGCTAATAATGAAAGTTTCTCCCGCAGGTCGCCTCGGCGGCTGCAGGCTGCTGCATCTCGGGAGAAACTGGCCGAGCCGGTGGCGGCGGCGCCTTTTCTCAGGACGGCCGCTAGATGGCACCCTTGCTCCACGCGAAAATCCCCGGTGCGGCGGCGGCTGCGGACTCTGGCGGCGGCACCGCGCACCTTGGTCGGCCCTCAATCTATGAACTGAGCGCTACCAAAAGTCATGAATAATTTGCGCGTAATAAAAATATAGGGTTCATTATGGCCGTTTCCCCCATTTTATAGATTTCAGATATAGTGTGTTTCTCCCCCCCCCTCCCCCGCCCTTCCCCTCAAATGGTCAATTTTCTGAATTTCCCCCAGGAGGAGGTCTCAGCGCTTCTCACCCAGTTTCTGTGGTCGGTAGGGGAACCAATGCCTGAAAACGGGCAGTAGCAGTAGTAACGATAATAATAATAATAATAATAATAATAATAATAATAGGGAAATGGGCAAAATAAAAGGGGAGAACTGGTTGGGAAAAATGAGATTTTCCGGGAGGGGAGCTAGAGGAATGTCTAGCCGGATGCGGGTGAGCAGGTCAGGTGAAAGGGGCGAGCGGGTAGAAGAGGGTCGGATGAAGAGGAAGCTGCCCCCAGACGGGATCAGCAGGAGAGGGAACCGGGTGAGCCAGCCCAGGGTTTGGGGGTTGCCATGTGGGGGAGAAATGGATCCTTGGCGTTGGTGGGGATTCGTCGGTGCCCAAAGCCGGCGGGGCGGCTCAGCACGGACGGACGGAGGCTTCAGAGCCTTTGTGCGCATCCGGGGCTGGGCGCGCGCCGGGGGATCCAGGCGCGGGGCAGGGGCTCCCCAGAACGGCGAGGCGCGGGAGGTCTCGTATATTTTCTCGGCTGCTCTGCGCGCCCCAAGTTGGGCAGCCCAAAAAGTGTGCGTTTTCCGGCTGGATGTGGGGGCGGGCACGGCGGCGTGAAGCAGGAGCTCGGTTCTCCGCGGTCGGTCCGTGGCTTCCAGGTGAGAGCTCCGGATCCGTGCGGCCGTGCTCCTGGCAAACCTCGGGGACAAGGGTCCTTCCGAAATTTAGCAGCTGGAGGCTTGGACTGGGGGTAATTTTCCTTCTGAGATCCACGAGCTGTCTGTCCATAACCCTTCTGATTCCAAATCTCCCATTTTCTCCTGGTTCAGCCTGATGCGTGTCCCCCAATCCGGACAAACCTGCCTGAGAAATAGACACCCCCCCCCCTCCTTAAAATTAGCCTGGCCGCGGTCTCTCTTCTCTTCCCCCAAGACCGGGTGCAGAGAGACCAGCAGAGTTTCTCAACTTGAGTTTCTCTAATAAATCTGCGCTCCGTTGGGTGTTTATAAATTATCTCCTCGCTCTTTCTTGTTTTTTCTTATAATAGAAACATTTTCCTTCCATCAGGAATTTCTGGCACCGTGTAGGGATGATTTAGAACAAGTCATTGAATTTCTACCTCACCGGTGAGTCCTCAAATCATGACCATAAAATCCCCCGCACTTGATAAAAATGTTCTCTTCGGCAACAACTTAACTCTGCCTTCTGCTGCCTCACCGCCCCCTCAGCCTTGCACTGAAAATCCAAGACCCTGGTTCTCTCCCCTCCTTTTCTCCTTTCTCTCTCTCCCTTTCAGCCCCTCTCCCATTCTCCTGATTCACTTTTAAAGGACCAAGGGGCCCTACTGGTAGTTTCCCCTTGGCAAAAGCTGATGGTTTCATTTTTGCAAAGGTTAGGGTAAATGGGATCCCCCAAAAGCACCCTTCCCAAAGCAAAGCACTCTGGTGAATAAACAATGGCTCGACTGTGTTTGTAAAGCCTCTAACCTTTGTTGTTAGAATTTTTCTTTCTGTCTGTCTCTCCCTCCCTTCTTCCTTTCCTTTCCTTGGCCAGTGAGCTGATTCAGGAGGCCGTTGGTTGGGACCCTGGGACTGGGGCCTTCTAAAACCAGGCCACCATCCCCAGCAGGCCAGTAGGCTGGGAAAGGCTAAGGCAGGAGAGAGTGGCACCCACTCAGCTCGGCCCTGTATGCTGTGCCTCTGGAGCCCCAGGTCCTCAGGTCTGTGGAGAGAGTTGGGTTTAACTACTACAGGCTCCCCCAGGGGAAAGGAGAGAAAATGGGGAGCTCTGTGGCCTTGCTGCATCCAAATCCCCTCTATCCCAAGGTCGGTTTAGGCAGTGACCATGGCTCAAAGGATGCTGAAAGCCGCAAGGTGCTCCTGCCCCACACGTACAGTCTTAAAGCCCCTACCTAGAGCAGAGGAGAGGACAGCACAGGAACGGGACATCAAGACCAAGCACGTGGGCCTTGGTGGGCGCCCAGCAGTGGCCGCCGAGGCCCTTCCCTCCCTTTGATGTGCTGATGGGCGTGGTGATGCCCGCTCACCCTAGGGTGCTGCAGAAGGTGCCTGGGAAGGCTAGGAGCCAACTGAGCTTCGTTAGTTAAGGTCCCAAGGCCTGGGTGCAGGAGTGGGACAGCCCAACCTGGTGTCATCCTGCTAGTAACACCAGGCCCCTCTCCCATCACACAAAGATGGTCCCCCAGGGCACTGACTCGAGTCATTGCCCCCCTCCCCATCCCAGCACTGCTCTCCAGGTCAAGAGGGTTGTGCAGAACTGCAGAACTGGCCTTTGCAGGGCGAACTTTGCTTTCTGCTTCACCAGTGCCCATTAACCAGAAAGTTTCTTTCCCCCCTCCTGGTCCCTTCTCATGTCTTCCGGGACCCCTGCTCTAAAGAAAATCCTTGCTTGTTTGTTTAATGAGGGAAAGTTGGTGAGTGGCCTGGATGGGGCAGAGAGGAGGTGGTGTGGAGGGGGGGGGCTCCAGAAAGGGGATGGGGGCAGGTGCTGGCCACAGCTGAAGGAGGCGAAAATCTCGGAAAAGTCACCGTTTGCGCCGAAAAAAAAACCCATAATCGTTCTCATTTCGGCTTCGTCACCCCCACCGCGCTGCAGTCGGGCGGTGGGGCGATCGAAGCTGCAGTTTTATAGCTGTAGAGGAAAGAACTCGTAAAATGCTAACAGCTTTTATGCGCTGCGGCATAAACAACAACAGACTCCGGCTTTATTGCGTTTTATAGTTTGTTAAAGAGTTTACAGCCGTTTTTTGGGGGCCGGTTACCCAGCCAATTCCCTCCACACGATAGTTAAACCTTTATCAATAATAAGGAAATTGATCATTAAAGCCTTAAATATGACTACCTCGTTTGTTTGAAAATATGTTTAGGAGAGGAAGCTGTATGATTTGATAACTTGTATTAAAATACCAATTACATTTATAGGACCTTTTAAAACTCGGCGCAATTAAACCGTGTTCTTTTACATTTTTCCGAAGCGACCCTGACATTTAAAAAGACTCCAACTGCCTCGTTAAAATCGCGAAATTAACAGCGTGCCTCCGCCTGGCGCGCTGTGTATGTGTGTGTGCGCGTTTTTTTCCGTGACTCCCCCACATCAGTCTTTGGGGGTGGTCTGCGAAGGTATTTGATTTGTTGTGAGGCGAGAGATATCTCATTAATGTAGGTAGTTAAACAGATTTAATCCGTATTCATTCTCTCTCTCACCCCCTCTCCCTCTCCCCCTCTCTCCCCCTCTCCCCCTCGCTCTCCCTGGGTGTTTTTTTTTTTTCCCCCTCCTTTTTTTTTTTTTTTTTCCGCGCCCTCCTCACTCCCTGGCGCTCTCTCGCTCTAGCTCTCTCTCGCGCTCGCTCTCTCTCGCTCGCACCCTCGCTCTGCGTTCTGTCCGGGAGGAGTACGGAGAAGCCAATAGGATGCGGGGTCTCTAATGGATGCAAATGATCATGAAAAGACAGTGCAAAATATGAAACAACTCATTTGCAGGGAAGTAAATCACCGAAAACTGTTTATGAACTGGCATCCCTTCTTCGAAATGTAAAGCGAGGACCTCTTTAAGTGGCGGTATATTTTTGTTTGGGGGGTGGGGGGTGGGGGGAGGGCGAGCGAGCCGCGGCTGCCATGCAAGCTTAGACTTTTGGAGGCTTCGCTGTCCTTTTCTATTCCTGGAAATCACAAAAAGTGTGGCGGCTTCGAGATCTTCTTCGCCTTTTCTTTCTTTTCTTTTTTCCCCCTCCTCCCTTTCCCTCTCCTTTCCTGGCGAGGGTGACTAGGAGCCGGCGAATCCGCGTTTTTTTTCTCTCTCTCTCCCTCCCTTTCCCCCTCCCCACCCCCTCCCCAACAGCCCCCAACTACAGCCGCCGCCGCCGCCGCCGCCTCAAAATTCAATAAAATGAGCTCTTATTTCGTCAACTCACTGTTCTCCAAATACAAAACCGGGGAGTCCCTGCGCCCCAATTATTATGACTGCGGCTTCGCCCAGGACCTGGGCGGCCGACCCACCGTGGTGTACGGTCCCAGCAGCGGGGGCAGCTTCCAGCACCCGTCGCAAATCCAGGAGTTCTACCACGGGCCGTCGTCGCTGTCCACCGCTCCCTACCAGCAGAACCCGTGCGCCGTGGCGTGCCACGGGGACCCGGGCAACTTCTACGGCTACGACCCGCTGCAGCGACAGAGCCTGTTCGGTGCGCAGGATCCAGACCTGGTGCAGTACGCCGACTGCAAGCTCGCCGCCGCCAGCGGCCTGGGCGAGGAGGCCGAGGGTTCAGAGCAGAGCCCGTCGCCCACACAGCTCTTCCCCTGGATGCGCCCGCAAGGTGAGCTCGCGGCGGGGACGGCCGGGGCGGAAGGGAGACCGGAGGGCCCGACGCCGGGCAGGGGGCCGGGAAGGCCGGGAGCATTTCCTGAAGCTCCTGGAAGACGTGCCTGCTGCGTTCCGATCGCCTCCCGTTTCTTTCCTCCTCCCTTCCTCCCTTCCTTCTTTCCTTCCTTCTTTCCTTCCTCCTTTCCTTCCTCCCTCCTTTGCTCCCTCCCTCTCTCCCTCCCTCCCTTCCTTCCTTCCTCCCTCCCTTGCTTCCTTCCTTTCTTTTTTGTTTCCCTTGAAAGGGGGTCGCTAAGCGACATTTCCTGAATCCATAAACCCCTCACCCTGCCTTACTTTTCTTCTTCTCATCCTTTTTTTCCCCTTTTAGTGTTTTATGGGGGTAGTGGAGAGAGGGTGGTGGGAGTGGGGGCGCTCAACTTTTGCACTTCTCAATTGCTTTATAGTTTAATTACCCTGAAGAAACTTTTCTTCTGGGGCAGAGGCTCTGGGGGCTTTTCAAGGTGGGTCCATTCGTCCCCATCCTGGCTTTTTAAATTCTTATATCCTCCTCCCCACCCCCACCCCCCCTTCACATCCTTCCTTCTAAAGTTTATGGCACTTTTAATAGATTTGAACCACCCCTACCCAACTCTGGTGCTCGTTACCAGGGGAGGGGGCTCCCCCTTTCTGGCTCCCTTAGATTCAGTGGTGTCTGACCCCCCTCACACACACCCCCCTCGCTCCTCTGACCGCGGCCTCCCAGCGCCCCCGCCCCTGCGCGGGGTAGAAGGTCCCTTGCCCTTATTATACTGGTCTCCTAGGCTGGTTCACGAATCTTCCAACCTTCTCCATCTCTGCCCCCTCCCCCATCCTCCCCTCCCCCCTGTCTCGCCCTTTCCCCCATTCCCAGCAGCCGCCGGACGCAGGCGAGGCCGACAGACCTACAGCCGCTACCAGACCCTGGAGCTGGAGAAGGAGTTCCTATTTAATCCCTATCTGACTCGCAAGCGGCGGATCGAGGTATCGCATGCGCTGGGACTGACAGAGAGACAGGTCAAAATCTGGTTCCAGAACCGGAGGATGAAGTGGAAAAAAGAGAACAACAAAGACAAGTTCCCCAGCAGCAAATGCGAGCAGGAGGAGCTGGAGAAACAGAAGCTGGAGCGGGCCCCGGAGGCGGCGGACGAGGGCGACGCGCAGAAGGGCGACAAGAAGTAGGCTCCAGCTGGGACTGCCAGGGCCGCGGCTGCCCTCCGTCCGCGGGTCCCCCGACCACGCCGCCGTCGCCCGCCCCCGCTCGAGAGAGCTCTGGCCCCGCGAGCGGGGCCGGGAGCCTGGCCTCCCGCCGCAGCGTCCCCCGCCGCGCCAGTCCCCGCTAGTGGTAGTATCTCGTAATAGCTTCTGTGTGTGAGCTACCGTGGATCTCCTTCCCTTCTCTTGGGGGCCGGGGAGGGAAAAGAAAAGGATTTTAGGCAAGGACTCCCTCGCCCTGCGAGGGTGAGCGGCTGCGGCCTGGCTGAGCCCCCCACGCCCCCGCCCCGTGTAAAAAGCCTCCTTGTGCAATGGTCTTTTTTCCTTTGAACGTGCTTCTTTGTAATGACCGAGGTACCGATTTCTGCTAAGTTCTCCCAACAACATGAAACTGCCTATTCACGCCGTAATTCTTTCTGTCTCCCTCCCCTTCTCTCTTCTCTCTCTCTCTCTCTCTCTCTCTCTCTCTCGTCCTCATTTCCCCCTCCCAACCCCTCTCTCCCCGCTGCCCTCCCTAGCTCGCTGGCTTTCTCTCTTGCTTCTCTCTTTTCCTCCCAACACCCCCGCCCCCTTTGGTTTGGCAATTTCGTCTTAAGTGTTTCTCAAAAGAGGTTACTTTAGTTAGCATGCGCGCTGTGGGCAATTGTTAAAAGTGTTCTTAGGTTTACTGTGAAGAGAATGTATCCTGTATCCGTGAATTGCTTTATTGGGGGGTGGGAGGGCTAATTATATATTTTGTTGTTCCTCTATACTTTGTTCTGTTGTCTGCGCCTGAAAAGGGCGGAAGAGTTACAATAAAGTTTACAAGCGAGAACCCGAGACTGGCCCGGCCCGCGCTCCTCATTTGCCCCCGGCGCCTTGCAGAGCTGGGGGGGAGCCGGTCACCGGGCTCCTGCGCCCTCCAGGCCGGGCAGCCCAGAGGAGGGGGCGGGGGCTGGAGGCAGGTGGTACGAGTCCCTTGGCCCAGGGGCGCAGGGGGTGAGGGAGGCGGCTGCGCCTGATTGGAGGAGAGAGGAACGGGGGAGGGGAGCCCAGAGAAACCCCCTCCCTTCGTGTTCTGAGGCTGTCTGCCCGAGACCCAGGCGCCCAGGCCAAGCTGGAGAGATGCGCCCGGTTGGTGGCTCTATCCCTCGCCACCTCCCCTTTTGTTTCTGTGGGCCCTCTCCTGTCTCCTGTGTGTGCATGGAGGGGGGGGGGGTGGCTGGTAAAAGTGGAGCGCAGGGCCGTTGAACAAGCTTATATATTTATTCCCCCCCCCACACACTGGGTTTTGGGGGGGGAGGAGGAGGAGAGGGGAGATGCTCTTCCCCACCTCTCCCTCTCCAAGAGTTGGCCACCTTCGCCCAGCTCCGAGGTCGTGGCTCGCCGCCTTCCTTCCTTCGCTGCCTCTGCTTCTCCGGCAGCCACGCTCGACTGAGGCATCCGCCTCCCGGAACCAGGAGAGCAGCATACCCAGGCCGCCCTCCTCCCTTCCTTTCTCTTCCCACCCACCCCACCCCCTTCCTTTTTTATTTTCAAACCTTTTTTTTTTTTTTTTTTAAGCCAACAGAAACCGCAGTATCCAACGCCTGTGGGCTGGATTCCGAGCCTGTAGGAGCACCCACGAAGCCTCACTCCATCCCTGCCCGTATGTCCGGGGGCACCCAGAGAGAGCCAGGAAGCCAGGCTCACCTCCGCTCCTCACCTCGGGAAAACAGGACCAAGTTTCCCCAAAGGCCCAGCCAGGCTGAATTGGCCCAGATTAATAAAGACCTGCCCTGCCCCCACCCACCCACCCACCCACCCAGTTGCGGGCAGTCCCTGCATTTGTTTCTCGCTGGGTAACCGGCTGGGGAGGTGGGTGTATGGGGGGGTGACAACACGGATCGCTCGGAGGTTATTTATTTTCCCTTCTACTCAATCCCTTCCTCCCCAAATCTCGCCTGCAAGCTGCCTCCAGCCCAAGGGGGTCGGCAGCGGCCCTTGAGCCCCCAGCCCCAATCCACAGAGCTTGGCTTTCCCATTCATTATTGATCATATTTTATAAATCCAACGCCACACAATTTTTTCCACATTACCGGGAGCCGTGGGGAGGCCGCCCGGCCATTGGCGGAGGGCACGTCACGTGGGCGGGGTCACGTGGTCCGGAGAGGAAAAAGGGGGTCCTTTTTGGTGTAAATCTGGACTCTAATTCTGTAATATATCAAGGAATCTCGTAAAACCGACACTAAAACGTCCCTGCCTACAAATCATCCGGCCAAATTATGAGTTCATTGTATTATGCGAATGCTTTATTTTCTAAATATCCAGCCGCAAGTTCGGTTTTCGCTACCGGAGCCTTCCCTGAACAAACTTCTTGCGCGTTTGCTTCCAACCCCCAGCGCCCGGGCTATGGAGCGGGTTCGGGCGCTTCCTTCGCCGCCTCGATGCAGGGCTTGTACCCCGGCGGGGGGGGCATGGCGGGCCAGAGTGCAGCCGGCGTCTACGCGGCCGGCTACGGGCTCGAGCCGAGTTCCTTCAACATGCACTGCGCGCCCTTTGAGCAGAACCTCTCCGGGGTGTGTCCCGGCGACTCCGCCAAGGCGGCGGGCGCCAAGGAGCAGAGGGACTCGGACTTGGCGGCCGAGAGTAACTTCCGGATCTACCCCTGGATGCGAAGCTCAGGTAACGCCGCGCACCGAGCCATCCCGAGCCGCAGTGGCCTGGGCACATTCCCCGGAAGGCGCCCCCTTCCTGGCCGAGTGCCCCTTTCCGCGTCCAGAATGCTCCGGTAGGAGGTCGGCCGTGGGGGACGCGGCAGCCCCTCGGCCGCAGCCCGGCGCGCCGCCCCCACCCCCATTTTTTGATCGGTGCTCTCAGGCTCGTTCTGCTCCCTTGGCGGATCTCTCTCCGCCGACGCCGTGGCGCTCCGAGCCCCCGCCCGCCCCCCACCTTTCCTCCCGGCCTTTTAGCTTTAAATATTTATCAGCCGCGCCGGCACGGGCTGGAGACGAGGCCGTTTGTCTTGTGGAGGAAGGCTGGGGTTTGCAGAGAATAGCCATTAGGGTCTCCCCCCTCCCTTCTCCCTTCCCCCGCCGGGGATCTCAGCTCTGGGTGTGTCCCCCAGCCCCAGCTTGGAGGTCTGGGGGAGGGGGCCGCAGCGCTCAGCAATTCTCCCCTCCCCCTTCCTTCCCAGCCAACCCCGCTCCCCCATTATTCCCTTCTGGACAATTAGAGGTGGGCTCTAGAGGCTTGGCGGGAGGAGGGGGTATGAGAAGAGATGAAGATCCAGCCAGGGACACAGAGCCAGAGAGGCAGGTGGAGACAGGGGGGCTGAGATCAAGAGAGACGAGGCTCCTGACCCCCCAGTGAACTTGGGAAGGGGGAAGCAGAGCTAGAGAAAGGGTGAGCAGCCTCATAGGAGTACAGCTGGCTTCCTCAGGTGCCCCCTCCTAGGGTTCCTAAGTGCCTCTGGAGAAGTGGCCAGCAAGTTTGCAGGTATCATTCCAGAAGGGTGAATGTCCTCTTAGGAGAGGGTCTCTATGGAGCCAAATCAGAAGTTAGAGAGTGCAGGCCACTGAAGAGGCTACTGCAGGAGCCCCAAGAGAGTAGAGTCTCCTGACTAGCCCGAACCAGACATCTTTCTTAATGCTTTCCTGGTCTCAGGGCCCAACCCCAAGGTTCAGAAGACCCAAGACTTGTGGTCAGAGGCTCCTAATCCAGCCAGAAGCAGCCCAGCTCCTACACCATCAGTATTGGCGGTCACTGTCCCCATTACCTGCTCCATAATTCAACTGCCTTTCCAGTTGATTTATCAAAGCCCAAATTTTTCTGCTCGTAAACATTTCACGTTGGCTTTTATCTGACTTGAAATTAGGGCCCCTAGTCCCTCCTCCCACGTCTACTTCCCAGGAGGGCTGGCATCGGCACCGCCCCCAGTGCAGCCTCCCCCAAGGCTCCTCAGGGTTTTGGCCTAACCTGGAAAGCTCTCCCTCTGGCCTTCAGCCCCCACCACCCTGATACTCCACGTTCCGCCCCAAACCAGGCTGCTGTCTGCCCTGTGCCTTCCTTCCTGGAGGCCCAAATATTGATTTGGAGAACTGGGTCGTCTGGGCAGGTGGGCAGGCAGGACAGCCTGGCCCTGTCTGAACCTCAGCCACTCACTGGAAAATGGTCATCAGAGGGCAACTGCTCTCAGGCCAACTCTGAGCTCCAAGGAAATCTGCAAATTCTCACCTCCGCCTCATACCACAACAGGCTGTGTGTGTGTGTGTGTGTGTGTGTGTGTGTGTGTATGAGAGAGGGGGGGGGGGAGACTAGGTCTATAAGGCTCCTTTGTTTCCTTTTCTTTTTGGGAAAAGCACTCAGGTCAGGCCTAGAGCCCCACTCCAGGGTCACTTCTATGGTTTCCATTGCCCCATTGCCCTAAAGACATCAGAGTCAGTATCCAAAAAGGAAAGCTTGGGGCCCTTGGTCCCAGGGGCGATGGGAGGATTAACCTTCCTTCATCCCACAAGAGCCAGCAGGCTAAATCTTTCATCCAGAAGCCTGAGGCTGGAGGACTTTCTGGGTGGAAAGTGGGGATGTTTGCCTCAGGAGGCCTGTAGAAAAGCCTGCACACACTGGGGGTATGGAAAGTAAGAATCTGGCTTAGTGGAGAAATGGGCTCTCCCAACCACTTCTCGTGGCTTCTCCTACATGCACTGACTATTCTCCTTTAAATATTATGTGCAGGGACTGACCGAAAGCGAGGGCGCCAGACCTACACCCGCTACCAGACCCTGGAACTGGAGAAGGAGTTTCACTACAATCGCTACCTGACCCGCCGGAGGCGCATCGAGATCGCGCACGCGCTCTGCCTCACCGAAAGACAGATCAAGATCTGGTTCCAGAACCGGCGCATGAAATGGAAAAAGGAGAACAAGACGGCGGGTCCTGGGGCCACAGGCCAGGACAAGGCCGAGGTGGAGGAGGACGAGGAAGAGTGAGAGCCGGAGAAAGGGCAGAGGAAGAGAGCTGAGACAGGGAGAGAGGTGAAGCCCAGCTCTGAGAACTGATCCAGGAAACTCAAATTAAATCGGGAGGGGGAAAACTATTTAAATAGTGGAAAGCAGTTGAAAAGTTTTTAAGGAGAGAAGGTGAAATTTTGGTTTCTTAACACTGAAAAAAAAATACTACCTATAGAAACGTCCGTCGGGTTTGTTTTGTACGATATGAGGACATCATCTACCTGTTCTGTAGCTTTCTGGGATTTGCCGCCCCTTTTCTATGTCGCTATTGTAAGGTCTTTGTAAAATCTTGCTGTTTTGTAAACCCCTTTCTTTGACGCTGTCTTTGTGGTCTGTGGGTCTGGACTTACAGTGTGTGGTTTCCGTCCTCCTGAGCCCCCCTGACTTCCCAGTAGCGGCACTGAAGGGGCCTTAGGGAGCCCCATGGACCCACCGACTAGCTCAAGTGTCCCCTCTGTGCACCTGGCCTGCCCGATGCTCCTTGTTCCCATGAGCCCCCGTGATCCTCTTTACGTTGTATGTGTACCTGAAGGATGGAGAAATAAAACACAATTTAAAAATGAACAGATGCCTTATTTTCTGTGTTTCCCTAGAACCAGGGGTGGGGGACAGAGAGGGTCAGGGTTATGCATCCCAGAGCCTCTTGGCTTCAACTTCTGCTGCTAGTCGTTTCTTTCTGTGCTTGGGGTCGGCTCTCTTTCCTCCTCCTTGCTCTGGGGGCTACTAGCCAGCGAACCCTGAGATCACACACACGTCCCCTTTACACACTCTGACATACACAAATGCACGGATGACACACATTCACAGGCTCACATCACACATACAGAAATATATACATCGCCACACACAGTCGCCAATAAACACCCCTACTCGTACGTTCCTAAATAAACATACAGGCATCCACACACCCCAACTCGACCCGGGGAACGCACGCATTCACGTTCACACACACTCACGAGTAAACACACATTCACACTCACTCACAGAAACATTTATGCATGCCAACGTACATTCACACGCTGGCTTATAAACACAGATTCACATTCGCCCCCCAAGGAAGCACATCCACGAGCCCGCACGCCCAGTCGCGCACGTTCGCAAAACAAAACGCCCACAGTTACGCGAACTCTTCCTCGTCCAGGCCTTCAGACCAGGCTGGGGCCCAAACGCAGAGCTGAAATCCAAAGTGTTAGGCCCCATAGGAAGGAAGAGTGGAAGGAAAGGGAAGGTGACCCCCCCAGATCCCCTCCCGCTTCCTGGGCGGCGTTGAGCAGAAGCCGGGCCGGCGACCAGAGACGCACGGCCGGCCCAAGGCGGCCTCCAAAGCCGGGGCGCTCCGGGCTTCCCGCTCACTAGGCACACATTTTCCGCAAGACCTGTTCGGTTCTTTTATTTCCACCTCTTTTGCTTTCATGCATTTTAATTTCTCTCATTCTAAATTAACACAGCGATCCGAACAATACTTTAAAATGGTGGAGAATGAGCCCTGAGAACGAGAACCTGAGCGGGGCAAGTTTACCCGGCTAGTGTGGCCGCAGCCGGGCCGCTCCGAGCCGGTCGCGCCTCCCGCCGCAGCTCCGCCGGCTTCCTCCGCGCCTTGCTACCCGCGGTCCGCGCGGCCGGCAACCTGGAATCTTCTCCGGAGTAGAGAGAAAGAGAAAAAAGAGAAAAAAACATGTGTGGGGGGATGTTATTTCGTTTCCTGCATCTGGGCGCTGGTAGCTCAATTCAACATACAGGAGTATTTCAGGGGACCTGGGAAACACGGGGTGGATTTTGTTGGTTGTTGGTGGTGTTTGTTTGTTTGTTTGTTTTCCTCCAAAACACCCCTTGATTGAGGAACGTAAACCTGGAAGACGGCGCCTAGGCATCTAGACCTGTGGAGCTGAGGTTTAGAATTTATTCGATTATAAGCCTTGGATCCTTTAAATGTAAAGAACAGGTATGGGGACAGAGGGGGGGGGGGAAGCAGTTTGGAAAGGAAGTGCATTTTAGGAGGACCTGTTTAATTTGAATTTGTAAGTAAAAGTCCCCTGAACCTGCAGTTTCCCCCATTAATGACCGCAGAACCCCCTGAGAGCACACAGAGCTGTCATTGGGAACCTGGGTGTGCGGGCATTTGGGCGCGAGAGGCAGGGATCCGGCTTCAGCCTCTTCTAATTTCTGGGGTGCAGAGGCGAGAATCTGGCTGCTAGACTGTCTGCCTTGGCCTCTATCAGGACTACCTTTCTTCCCCGGGGCAAAAACTAGGCCCTGGGGGATCTAGGGCCCCCACACCCGCAATGCCACAAGCCTCACAGGTGGGGGTCTTGCCATCTAGAGGGCTGGGAATGAGGGGGGCATTCAGAAGGGGAGAGGGGGCACTGAAGCTTTCATTTTGCCCTGATGCAAGTAGCAATTCTGGATCCCTGCCGCTGCTCCCGACTCACCCCAAAACTATCTTAGAATGGCCCCTGTGTGGAGGATTTGGGGTGAATTTTTACTAGAAGAGGGGGCAGAGCTCCTGTGAGAATAGGGAGGTTCTGGAAAGAATCCCCTTCCCAGATGGACCCTTGTGGCTCCTCTGCCTGATTCCCTGCACCCCAAATCTCACCCCTTCTCATATTGGGGTTTCCCCAAATAGCGAGAAGGAGAAGAAAAGAAGATGGCGACTGAGAAAAGGGTTGCTGGTGGAGCAGCCATGAAGAAATGCAATAAATTCCTTGTTGTTTTATGAAAATTTACAACTTTGTGATAGAAGTTTATGAGTGGTTGAATCCAGCGATTGGCCGGCGCCGGTCATGTGGCCGGGCGATCGTGAACATGAACTTTTTATCATTTCCCTGGTGGTTATAATGCAGCATTCTTTTGGACACCACACCTAGGTCGGAGCACTGTCGTCCTTCAGGGCTCCAGCCTCTTGATATTTTTATACTTCAGTATCACTCGATAAAGAAAAAGAGAGAGAGGAAGAGAGAGGGAGAGGAAAGAAGAGAGAGAGAGAGAGAGGGAAGGAGGGGTGGGAATTACACAAAAGAGAGAACCAAAAATAATTTTAATTTCTAAGTTGATTTGCTTGCTGATCTGGGATTTTAGTCATCATGGAGGGTAAATGGACAATCTGCCCAGGACTGCAGCCTGATACCATTTTTCAAAGCCAGAACTTACTCCATTTTCTATGCAAATGTCAGAAAAGCGAAACACCCTCTCTCCCAAGTCAGAGAAGGGGAAGCGACGGCTCTCAGGTTGGGACAATATTATCTGGAAGATGAAGAAGAAACAGAACGCTTTTCCCCCCTCCTTCCTCCTCACCCCTATCAATCGGAGGAAAGAAATCCCAAGGTCTACAAAGGTAAGGGAGATTCTACAATTCTCTTCTTATTCTTTTGCATCGATTTTGTAGGGGGTGGGGCTTGGGTTTGTCTCCGTCTCCCCCCCTCTCTCCAAGACGGGGGCTGAACCCCACCTCTGGGCACTTCAGAGAGAGGCTTCCCAGGAAATTCGGTGGCCGGAGAGAGAGGGGTGGCTGCTTCCTGGAGGGGGAGCCAAGGCAGGGAAGACGGGAGGAGGAACCGAAAAGGGACCACGGAGGCGAGCTCTAAGTCGCCTTTTTAAGCTGGGAAGAGAGGCTCAAGCGAGGGGGCTGCAAAGGAGAGGATGGGGGCGTCTGGGCTCCAGGGCGCCCTAGAAGCCTGTCGCTATGGCCTCTGTGGGTGCGCGCCCCCTCCCCCTCCCACCATCCCCCCCCTTGTTCCGGCCTCCCCCAGTTGCCCCCCGCGCAGTTCTCTTGCCCGTCATGGGTATCGGCGGTTTCCCGGCGGCATTGGCACAAGGGGAGGTGGTGCCGAGGGACGTTCTGGTCTCTGGAGGGCCTGGAATGTCCGCAGAGGCCCGCGAGGGCGAGGAGGCGGCGGCTAGAGGGACACAGAAAGAACAATTCACAGAGAAATGCTCATTATCTCCCTTACGGAGACATTTTTGAAATTCAAGGGCTGTGGGTGGAGGCACCAACATCGAGGGAGACCCCCTCCCCCCAGGAAGCCAGCCTGAGAATGCCCAGGTCTGTCGCCACTCCCGCAGGAGGGAGCGTCGCTCTGCAGGGAGACAGTTTTGTGGTTTTTAACGCGGTAGGTCACAGCGTGTTGGTGTCTGTGCAATATTGATTCTATTCCTTGTGTTTTATGGGTGTGTGGATTTCGGTGGAGGAAACTGCCATGTGTGTGTCTCAGGTGGGAGCACCTCAAACTTTCCCCGGATCCAACCGTGGTGATTATGAAGAAGCTGTGGAGTGTGTTGTTGTGTTTGAGGCTTGTACACAAAAACAAAAACAAAACAGGGAGGGACAGAGAGAGAAGAAGAAGAAGCAGCAGAAGAAAATCAAAAAGAAAACCCAGTTAGGGAACCTGATGGTGTCCGGACTGGAGAGCTGCCTGGCGCTGAGCTCAGACAGCTAGTCCTGTCCCTCCGGCGCCTGATTTCATTCTCCAGCCAGGCCTCCTGGGGGTGGGGAGGAGGGAGGAGAAGGATTGTTGGGAGGGAGACCGAAATTCCTAAAGTAGCTGGTGGGGTGGAAGAACGGGAAAGCTGGTGAGAACCTAAAAACAGAGTGAGTGAGAGGGCTTCTGGGGAAGCTGCCAGCGGAGAGATAAGCGGTTTGGGGCGTGGAGGGCAGGAGAGACTATGATTTAGTTTGGTTTGCACGAATAGGTGATTGCTTTCCTCTTTTTAAAGACCAAATGCAGAGCGTTCGGCCTGGGGCCTCTGGTGGCCCAGGGATCGCGGGGGATGGGGGTCGGTAGGGGGATATTGGCATTCTGGATCCTGAGCTGGGAAGAGAGGGATGCAGGCCACTTGTGGCGCGGGAAGGGGGTCCCTGGAGGCACAGGTAGATGCCTAGAAGCAGGCCCGGACTGGGTACCTGCAGGGACCCTCGGCTGCACAGCGAGAGAAGTTCTCGGCCAGCACCCACGGTACTCAGGGCCTATTCTCAAAGGGAAAATTCCCCAAACCCATCCAGACTGAAGGTCTTTTTCTCCTGTAGTCTTGGTGTGGTTATAAATCATCCCTTAGACAGTTTGCTCTGACCCAAATTATGCGGTTTGCTGCCATCTACCGTCCGTTCGGAGACATGCGGCTTCGGCGCCGCAAGCCGGGCGACACTGCCTGAACCGTGCGCGACGCCCGGAGCCCCTGCTGCTCAGGTTCGGCGGGTTGCGGGGACTTCGGGCCCAGATTGTCGCTTTCCGCTGGATCTTGGTACCCGCCATTCCGCGTGTGGATTAGAGAACTAGTGTCCCTTCCTCCTGGCCCGCCCCATTCCAGCTCCAAACCCAGCGGCTGGCTGGGAAAGCGGCTTTTTCTAGGACATATTTAAAAAGGACTAATACTGCATCCCGCGGGCAGGGGGCCCTGAACCAAAGGGTTGGGGGATCAGAGTCGAGAGTCCTCACCCTCCTACCCCTCCAAGGCTACAGAGGGGATCATCCGGGCCGCTCGGGAGATGCGAGGCCAAGGCTGTTCAAGGTTTATTTGGTTTTCTTTTCGGCCAAAGGAGGGGGCCAGCAGGGGAGGCGCCGGTCCCGCAGTTCCACTCGGCTGTCTAAAGACAGACCGGGTCTGTGTTCTCCGGGTTGGCTGGTGAGTCCGTGGTGAAGGAATTGAGCCGAATTTTCTGGAAACTGTTGGTGTCTGCAAGTGAGTGTGGGTCCCCTCCCCCATTCTCGGCCGTTTCAAGCAAAATCGACACAAATATGCTTTGGGTAAAAATTGGGAGTGGGAGCAGGGATCAATCATTAAGGAACCAGACCATTGTGATTTCCGTTCCTGCAGGACCCCTCACACACGCTTAACCCGACTGCTCTCCCAGAAGGGGGTGGCGAGGGCAGGGGTACGGGGCCTCCGCTGCCGAGTTTGAATATTGGCCCCTGTCTCACGGGTTACTGATTAGCTCGGGCTTTCAAGCCGCAGGAGGAAGCTCTGGCCGCTCCTTTCAAGGTGCTGTGGCCCCAGTTCCTGGGCGGGGGCTCCAGGAAATTGCCTGCGGTGCCAGGCAGGCCGAGGTGTTACTAGGGTCTGGGCCAGAACTGCCGAGGTGGAGGGGGGCCGGCGGTGCTGGGGGGCAAACCCAGCGGCTGTGGCGCCTCCAGAGTCTGGACCACAGGAGAGCTGCCCTTTCAGCATTTGGGCAGAAAGAGTGACTTTCCGAGGCCAGAAGGCCCGGCCCAGTGCGGAGGCCCCGAGGGAGCCTGCCCGGAAAGTCTCGGGCCCCTCTTTCTTGTGGGCAATCCGAAGGACAGGTAGGGAGGGAAGGTGGCTGGTACAGGGGGTTGAAACACTTTGGGGCTCCTGGGGTGCCCGTGGACCTGGGTGCCGGGAACAGGGAGAGTGAGCTGAGCGTCACCGCCCATCCCACCCCCCAAGATCAGAGACGGTGCCGTTCATTTGCATAATGGAAATGAGGTCTTTGTACCGGCGCTTTGGGCGGGCTAATTTTAAGGCAATATCCCTAGTAAACAGCTCCCCTAGGTAGGGAACTCCCTCTGGGAACATTTATGTTTCCCAAATTCAGAGAGAACCACAGAGTCTAGGGGAAGAATTGAGTCGAGTTATTTTCATTCGCTCCATCCCAGCCAGAATTGGGAGTGGGCTGGGGGAAGGTGTCCACAACCCAATGAGCCGGAGGTGGGGGGAGCTTTGTAGCTGTGAGGAAATGGGAAACTTGGACAGTGTCTCAATCCTCCTCTCCTCCGTACACATACAGGCAAAAACCCCTCCCTGAGGTTACCGGTGCAGGAGAATTTTACTCAGTTGCTAAGCACAACTCGGACATTTCCCTGGGAAATGAAAATGCGTGCGCATCCAGAGGAGCTCGGATCTACAGCATAGAATATTACAATTATAAATTCTGCCTGTGGGGTTTCTGTACAATCCTTCTGTTGCGTACTCAAGACTTGGTACACATTTATATCCATCTCTCTATATACATACTTCCTCAATGAGGCTGGGAGAGACACCCCAGACTGGCAGACGGCTGTGCCTGCTGGGTATTTACATATTCCCCCTTGGAGACAGACAGACGGCAGTGGACCGAACCACAGACAGATTCGTAGAGATCTGGCTCCAGAGACCAGGCGGCCTCTGGCCGGGCCCTGTCTGCTCTTTCTCCCAAACAAACGGATCAGACGAATAAACGCTCATAAATACCTCTGGGCTTAGATAAGAGCGATGAGGCGCTATTTCTTTTCATGCCGGACTCCAGGCGCCCAGGCCCTGCTTCGGGCTCCATCTCGTGACAGGCAACCTGCAGAGGTGAGGTTAATTTGGGGCTGTGGCTCTAAGGATAAGGAGATGATTTTCATGCTTCTGTATCAGGGAAGTCTCCCTGTCTTACAGCATCCTACTTAGTCCCGACTCCACAGCAAAGCCCACATTGTCCATTTCTAGGAAGGGGACACTGTGACCAGGGAGGAGGCAGGACAGATATGGCCCAAGGCCTAGCCTCAGTGGCAAGGAGGAGGGAGGTGCATACAGGCACCCTCCTGACCCTGCTCCCCCAGCCCAAATGTTCCCTGTTTCTCTCTAGGAGTTGGCCCAATCACAGCTAGATTGGGGGCACTTAGGATTCTTCATTATTAGAAGACTTGAGTTTATTTTCTTAAATTTTGATAATCCCCTTCCCCCCCCCCCAAGTTGGGCTAGGAAGTGATTGGTGGGACATCCAGGGATCACTATGTGGCCATGAAGGTATAGCCTAGAAGTGTTCCCGAGTTCCGGGATCCTTGTAGGCCACTGTGCAACCAACCAATTTCCCGCTTTTGGTCACCAAGCGCAGCCCTTTCCCTAGTATCCCAACCACTTTCCCTAGTATCTTGTGCCATCTTTTGTGGGCAAACCTGGCCCACAAAAAGGAACCCAAAGCATGAGACAGCAGACAGTCAGCTGGCCCCTTCATCATCAGATTTTGTCACCCATCCTGACTCATTCCTGAACTCAGGTCTGAACATTATCGACCTTTAGTGCCTGGCTTCCATGTGCATAGTTAGAATGTTGAAAACATATTGTGATTCAGTCTTCTAGCCTGGCTTCAAGGCTCATTTTCCTTAGATGAGAGAGAGAGAGAGAGAGAGAGAGAGAGAGAGAGAGAGAGAGAGAGAAACAGAGATGAGCACTCTTTCTCACACTCAAGCCTGTGCAGCAGCAAAGCTGGTGATACAAATATGAGATGTGGGAGGGACTGGAGAGACACTGAGAGTCTGACAGAAGGGTGGTGAGCCTCTGGAGAGGGGATTCGGGCTGATAGTTGTAAGCTGCCTGCTGAGTCCCCAGGAGGAACTGAACACCTCTCCCTCCTTATAAAACTAAGCCCAAACCGAGTCTTGGGAAAAAAAAATCATTTTAAAGAGACCTGCCAGCTTTTGGAGAGACCTGGAAAAGGAGCAAGGTCCCCTCTCTTCCCGGCTGTCTCTGATTGCCTCAAATATTAGGCAGTTTTGAGGACCCAGAATTGGAGGGGGAACAATTTCTTCCCTGTACCCAGACGTACTGAGATATCTTTGATTCTTAAGAATCTGTAGCCCGGGATATTCTAATGATTTGGGGGGTAGGGGGTGGGGGTGGAGTGAGGGTTGCAGGCAGGGTAGGGATCAGGGGAACCTAGGCTGGGGGATGTCCCTTCCTCTTCCTCTCCCTATCCCACAAGTGAAGAGAAGGCTATTCCCTTTCCCCAGTGCCCCTTCCCATTCCAAGAGCAAGCAGCAGATGCTGGAACCAGGCAGGACGTCTTGGGCAGCAGCCTTCCAAGAAGCTCCTAGCCTCGCTTAGCTTAACCTAGCCACAGAGCCGGAGGGAGAACCTTGGGCTCAGACCCTCCTATTTCCCAGACTTCTGGGTCCTCTGGGCTCTGGCCTGCCCTTCAGACCATAAGAATTGTGAAGAAGCGAGAATAATAAACCCAGGCTTGGAGGAGACAGAGTAGACCTGAGAAGCAGGAAAAACAGTTTTCACCTGGGAAGGAGAGTGCTTCGTCTTCTTCGCCTCTCTTTCTGAAAGCGATGCTAAACAGTGAAGTCTTCTCCTTTTCTACCTACACAAGACCCTAGAAACAAACCTTTTCCTTTAGTTCTCTCCTCACCACGCGGAGATTCATTCGGGGGACATTTACCCACCCTTCCCTTGAGGGAACGGGGCTCAAGCAACGCAGGGGTTAACTTTTCTGAAAACACAATTAACTTTTTCCTATCCTGCGTGGGGAGGGGAGGGATATATTTATTTAATCACTGGGGGATGGGGTGGTCTCAATCCAAATGCTCCCTCCTCCCTCCAAGGCACAGACGCCTCTTTCGCAGATCCTACGTAGGTGGAACAGGACGCGTTGTGTTGTCGGAGAGAGAGAGAGAGAGAGAGGAGAAGGAGAAGAAGGAGGGAAAAAAAAAAAGGTTGATAGGTTTGTGCGCGGGTCCCTCGCGCGGGCTGCGCTCCTCCTGGGTGCTATTTGACAATTCCTGCCTCTGCCATTGGTCAGTGTTGGATCAGATGGTTGTATTTCCTTCTGGCCCTCACTGGCACCTCGCCATCCCCCCTCAGCTAAAACCCAATCTCAGATATACTACTAATAGGCGCGGCGCTCGGACTATAAAACACAACAAATCATAAACCCGGCGGAGCAGCAGCGGCCGAGCGCGCCTCCCCTCCCAATGAGTTCCTATTTCGTGAACTCCACCTTCCCCGTCACTCTGGCCAGCGGGCAGGAGTCCTTCCTGGGCCAGCTACCGCTCTACTCGTCGGGCTATGCGGACCCGCTGAGGCACTACCCCGCGCCCTACGGGCCCGGGCCCGGCCAGGACAAGGGCTTTGCCGCTTCCTCCTATTACCCGCCCGCTGGCGGCGGCTACGGCCGAGCGGCGCCCTGCGACTACGGGCCGGCGCCGGCCTTCTACCGCGAGAAGGAGTCGGCCTGCGCGCTCTCGGGCGCCGAAGAGCCGCCCCGGTTCCACCCTGAGCCGCGGAAGTCAGACTGTGCGCAGGACAAGAGCGTGTTCGGCGAGGCGGAGGAGCAGAAGTGCTCCACCCCGGTCTACCCGTGGATGCAGCGGATGAATTCGTGCAACAGTGAGTGAGCCCTCCCGCGGCCGCCCCGACCCCCGCGGGCCCCCACCCCCGGGGACAGAAGTAGCGCCCCCACCTCCTTCCCGCCCCCCCCCCCCCCGGGGTGCTGGGTGGGCATCTCAGTTAGGAGCTAAGGGAGGACTGGGCGCCTGCCCCGGGTCTCCCGCTCTGTCCTCTGGCCCTCAGGAGTTACAAAGTTTGCAAAGTCCCAGCTGCACTGGGAGCCAGGGGGAGCGAGTGGGCTCTCCCGGAGCGCCACGCCAGAGCCGGATTCCGGGGCAGGGGAGGGGGCAGGGGCCGCAGCCACTGGCGTGGCTTTCCCTCGTGCCCCCAGCCCTGGTCGGGTCCCCCACCCGAAGACGGTTCCATTAAAAACGGAGTGCGTCATAGGAAGGGGGGCGGCGTGACGCTGGCGAGGGAGAGTTGAGTCTGTCCCGGACTGTGTTTCCCTGGGGGTCCGGGGCTGGGGAAGGAGGAGGCACCAGGAAAGGGGTGGTAGTCAGGGGAGGGAGGGCGCATAAGGGGAAGAAAGGGAGAGGGAGCAGGCGCAGGCAGGCGGAGGGGGAGAGAGGGAGAAGCAGGCGCCTGGGTCTCAGGTTGGATTATTTGTTGGCCTGAAGTCCCAAATTGATGTCCATTAGCGGGACACGAAAGTGAGGAGCCGTTAATGCCGACTATGGATCGATCCACGTCATTACGGATTAAGGGCTGGAATCTATCACAGGGTGGTGGGGGAGCCAGATAGATGGAAAGAAAAGATGAGGCTAGGAAGAGACACACCTGGCCAGTGCTTCCCCAGCCCCTCCCCCTCGGCTCAGGTGGGATTTTAAGCCCTCCTCCCATCCCCCACCTGGAGTCTAGACCAGAGGCACAGGCCTGGGAGACCCGGAGGGAATCTGGAGGGGGCGCTGGAGGAGTGAAAGAGGGGGGCGGGGGGAGCAGGGAACTCTCGGAGAGCGGAGGGCATCCCGGGACAGGCTAGAGTCCATGTCTGAGGGTCGAGTGGGGGAGGGGGTTCTGGCCCCGCTGACCCCAGGCCTCAGCATCTTCTCTCTGCGTAACAGGTTCCTCCTTTGGGCCCAGCGGCCGACGCGGCCGCCAGACCTACACGCGCTACCAGACGCTGGAGCTGGAGAAAGAGTTTCACTACAATCGCTACCTGACGCGGCGGCGGCGCATCGAGATCGCGCACGCCCTGTGCCTGACCGAGCGGCAGATCAAGATCTGGTTCCAGAACCGGCGCATGAAGTGGAAAAAGGAGAGCAAACTGCTCAGCGCGTCTCAGCTCAGTGCCGAGGAGGAGGAAGAAAAACCAGCGGAGTGAAGGCGTTGGAAAGGGAGGGGGAACGCGAAGGGAGCGGCCTGTGGGGAGCCGAGGGCCTCGGAGAGCCCCCGAGAAGGCTCTGCGGGCGGGGGACCCGGGGGACCTGCTCTCTAGCGCACGACACGTGCGGGGGGGCCCAGCGCTCTTTGGACGCCCCCGCCCGCAGAGCTCTCATTGGGTGCTGGGAGGCCCTGCCGCCTGAGCCCACCCAGCACCCTGAGCGCCCCCTCCATCCCTGCGGGACCCGCTTCAGCCCCATCAGGCTCCCCTGTGAGAACTGAGGACCGGACTCACTTGATGTTTCCTGGAAGCAGAGCAAAATGCTCTTGTCCGTGTCGCGTCTCATTTCGTCCATGTCCCCGGTGCACGGTTCAATGGTAGATTCGCAGTCCCCTCAGCGGGGGCCTCGAAGACTCCCTCACCCCAGACCTCTCTCCCACCCCCTCCTTAAAGCCACTGGAAGGAGCACATACTACCTAGAAGTAAGAAGAGGAGCCTCAGAAGAAAACAAAGTTCTATTTTATTAATTTTCTATGTGTTGTGTTTGTAGTCTTGTCTTAGCTCTGGACGTGAAATACTTCGGTAATAATATTAATATTATTAATAATGATGATGATAATAATAATAAAGACGTTAAAACTCGCCGCTCGGTCACCTCTGCTCCTCCCCTGCCACTCCCCCACCCCCAAGGCCACCCCATCGTCCCAGTGCCGGAAACTCCGCAGCAAAGGCTGGAGCCCTGGTCGGCCCCAGCGGGCCCGACACGACTCGGAAGTTACAGTTGAGATAAAGGCTGGAGCGGTACCGCCCAGGCTCCCGCGCCGCGCCTCGCCTCGCCAGTGCTGAGGCTCCGAACAGCCTCTCCTGGTGCACACTTGGGGGACGGAGAAGGGCCGTTTCCCTCTTATTCTCTAGCTTTTCCTCGTTTGTCCGTGACACGAGGGACGACCGAGGCCCCGAGCCCGGAGCCCCTGCAGAGACAGCCAGGAGGGTCTGGCGCCTCAGCAGCGCCTTGCTGTCCTCACGATCGCAAAGCCGGTAGCCTTTGGCCTGTCCACATGGCCTGATCTCCTCCGGCCTTGGCCCTCGGCTCCCGGCCGTGCCTCTGGAGACTAAAATCGGGGCCACCGGGTATCTCTCCGCGCGCAGCTCAAGGCTCCAGGCGCCCCTTCCTGCCTCAAGCAGGAGCTCATCGACAAGTAGGGGAATTTGAAGGCGCCGGCGGGCGCGGGGTGGAGGGCACGACTTTCCCCTGCTCCTTGGACACTTGAGGGCAGGAGGCCAGGTGATGGGCATTTTGGTCTCATGCCCTCAACCAAAAAAACGACCCATTCTCTCCCCACCCCCACCCTCACCCAGGCAGCAATCTGCGGACACTGTTTTCCTTTCTTCCTCCTCCCTCTCTCTCGCTTTTTTATTTTTAAAGAAAATAGCCATCCAGCAGAAGGAGCCCAGCTGCGGCGGTCTTTGGCCGCCCAGCGTGCTCAGCAAGGCGCCGCTGGTCCTCGGAACCCCTTTCCAGGGAAGATGTGGGCCTCGGAGCACACTCTGAAACTACCCAGATGCCAGCAAGGGGCCTTCAGTGGGGCCTCCCAATGCAATAGCGGGCATCTGGTGGAAGGGTCTTGCCTTCATCCCAAACTCTCAGAACCCCAAACCCCAGGCACCTACTCTGCTGCTGTTTTCCCCTAAACTAGGCCGCTTAGCCCCAGCCCTGTTCCTCCTCTGGGGTCCCTGTCCTGCTTTGCCATTTTCCGGGCCTGGGCTAAGGATGAAGAGGAAATCAGGAGGAGGATTCCAAACTTCTAAAGGGCACAGAAGTGAAAGCTTCTCCGTGGAACCCTCGGCCCAGCCCTGCCAGCTCCGCCTGGACGCTATGCATGGGCCACAGCAGTCCAGGCAGGAAGCAGGCCGGGCTGAACTCAGGGGGAAACGCATTGCAATAATTGTTTTTCACACATCTTCCAACCCTCCCCCCACCATTTCCTTCCCCAACTCGGAGACTTGCAAAGCCCACATAAGGGAAAAGCGACTCAGTTTTTGATCATCTCATCCAGAGTGAAAATAATAATAATAATGATGACAAGGAGAAGGACACCAGTAGTCTAACACCACTTCCAAGAAAGTGGGTAAAGGCTCAACTGGGTCCCTCCTCTAAAAGACTCAACTCTGCGGGTGAGCCTGGCCCAGGTTTCTTTTCTCGCCCGGCGTTTGCAGGGAGCCAGCAGGGAGGCAGCGGTCGCCGCCATGGCAGTCTGCGGCCCGCGCTCCCGCCGATCGCCGGGAGGTGGCGCGCTCTGCTCAGAGGCCGCCGCCAACCTTCTCCCGGTTTCTCCCCCTTCTCCTTTTTTCCCCCTCTCTCGGAGGCTCGCATTGAATCGGCCCTAACGATTCTCGGATCGTCATTATTTGTAACCATAGAGCATGAATTACCTCTTGAGGTCATCAGCGAGAATTTACGACTGGTCAACAAAAGCACGTGATTCTCTAACGCCCCCCCATCCCCCTTCCAACCCCCCCCCCCATATTTGGCCGCATACATAGCAAAACGAAGTACAGTGCATCGCTATAATTCATTAATACATCATAAATCGTGAAGCACAGGGTTATAACGACCACGATCCACAAATCAAGCCCTCCAAAATCACCCAAATGAGCTCGTACTTTGTAAACTCCTTCTCGGGGCGTTATCCAAATGGCCCGGACTATCAGTTGCTAAATTATGGCAGTGGCAGCTCTCTGAGCGGCTCTTACAGGGATCCCGCTGCCATGCACACCGGCTCTTACGGCTACAATTACAATGGGATGGACCTCAGCGTCAACCGCTCCTCGGCCTCCTCCAGCCACTTTGGGGCGGTGGGCGAGAGCTCTCGCGCCTTCCCCGCGCCCGCCCAGGAGCCCCGCTTCAGGCAGGCGGCGTCGAGCTGCTCCCTGTCCTCGCCCGAGTCCCTGCCCTGCACCAACGGCGACAGCCACAGCGCCAAGCCCTCTGCTTCGTCCCCCTCCGACCAGGCGACCCCGGCCAGCTCCAGCGCCAATTTCACCGAAATAGACGAGGCCAGCGCATCCTCGGAGCCTGAGGAAGCGGCGAGCCAGCTAAGCAGCCCGAGCCTAGCTCGGGCACAGCCAGAGCCCATGGCCACCTCCACAGCCGCGCCCGAGGGGCAGACTCCGCAGATATTCCCCTGGATGAGGAAGCTTCACATCAGCCATGGTAATTGTCGCTTTCGCTCCCTTTTTTGTCTTCCCCCGGCTTTCCTTCTCTGCGTTTGGGGAGGTTGGGGGGGGTGGGGGGAGGCGAGGAGAGCTTGGCTTTTCCTCAAATATAGATTTATTTTTTTTTCCGGGGGGGGGGGAGAAGTCTCTAAGAGGGTCCTCACAGCTCGGGGGATAGAGCCAAAGAAGGTCTAGGTCTTTAGCTGGGGAGGAGTATTTTTAATCATTTGTCTCCAGATTCGGCTAAGGTTTTATTCGCCCAGCTGTACTAGCTATAGGATGAAGGATGGGGTTTATGTAACGTGGGGAAGGGTCGTGCTTACCCCCGAAATTTTGAGGCTGCTGCTAGCAAAGGAGGGGCGAGCAGTAAAACGAGCTTTCCAGGGCAAAAGTGCAGCCGCTCTCCTCCCTCCCGGGGCGAGCGGCCGCCTGAGCCCAGCGAAGGGTGAGGCACAGGGAGGGAGCAAGAGACAAAGCCGGGCGCATTCACTGCCGGTAGAAGTGGGGGCTGCAGGAGAAGGGGGTGCAGAAGCGAGCTCGGATGCGGGCGTCTGGAGTGGGGAGGATTGGAGCTGCGGCGAGCTGGGTGCCAGGGACGCCTGGGTCCTGCTCCACGCCCCTCTCCCATCCAGTGCCCCCCTCCCTTAACCGGAATAACATTGCCTCGCGGCTCTACTCTGTCTGCTCCAGATATGACCGGGCCGGACGGGAAAAGGGCCCGGACCGCGTACACCCGCTACCAGACCCTAGAGCTGGAGAAGGAGTTCCACTTCAACCGCTACCTGACGCGGCGGCGGCGCATCGAGATCGCCCACGCGCTCTGCCTGTCCGAGCGCCAGATCAAGATCTGGTTCCAGAACCGGCGCATGAAGTGGAAGAAAGACAACAAACTGAAAAGTATGAGCCTGGCTACAGCCGGCAGCGCCTTCCAGCCCTGAGCCCGCCGGGAGGAGCCCTGGGTGGCCCAAGAGCCCTTGCCGCCCCCAGCCCTGGCCCCTCCAAGCCTCCCTGCGCTGCCACTGCCCGCTGGGGACCGGTTCCCACGAGCCTGCCTCGCCCCGGCCTTGTGTTACGATTTTTCGTTCGGTCTTAGGTCTTCCTGTGGCTCCCTCTCTCCTGGACTGGTTAATCTTGTTATTATTGTTAATAATAATTATTATTATTATTTTCCCTCCATGCTCCCCACGCCCCTCCACTCACCCCAAATCCGCCAGTATTTCTGAATGTTCGTGTCTGTGGTTGCACTCCTTCCCCCAGGAAAGAAAGAAACTCGCATGTTTAATGTGAACTTTCCCCTCCCCATCTGTGTTCTTCTAACTTATTTATAAAAGGATGATCGCTGTATTTTGAGTTTCAGCTTGAAACTTCTCTAAGGGGCAGCAGTTGAGGTGGGGTAGTGCCGCAGCGCCCTGGCCCAGCTGAGCTGGCCTCCGCGATGGAGTCCATGACTGTCTCTTTCCACCCTCCTCCTCCTCCCTCCCCACTCCCCAGGCCCAAGTCTCCCAGTGGCTTGGTCCTGGGGTGGGAAGGGGGCAGGGAGGGCCAAAGAGGGTGATATGGAGAAGAGGGAAGGTAAACCTTGAGAGTAAGGTTCCTGCCGCCTGGGTAGGCCCCACAAGGCCTGGCCTGGGAGTGTAGGGAAACAAAAATAATCCTCAGTGTAAAATGTCTTGTGTATTTCTCTGTGAGTCCATGGGTCTGGAGTAGAGGGCCCAAACCTTGTAAATATGGGGATAGTCTGGGTCAGACCCATCCCCTCCCCACCCCCCCACCCCCAGTTCGCTTCTAAGACCATTTGTAGTGAGTGAGTGGATGCTGTGCTACGTGTGAAATCTGTCTTTGCCTTTGCCGGGCCTGTCTCAGTGATTCGCTTTTGGTATTTGTTTGTAGCTTTCCTTGAAGTCAAATAAATGTTTCCCCTACTCCACTGCCCTCCCACTTGTCTTTTCTCTGGGGGCCTGCCTCTCCCATCACCGGGCACACCCTAGACCATTCTTGACAGATCTGGGGTGTAGGGAAGGGAAAGCAGGGTGCTTGCCAGCAGCCTCTCTTAGCCACCTACATCCCTGGCTTGGTCAGCGGTACTTGGGCCAAGGGATAGGCTTTCCCCCGTCTGGGGGACTGGGAGGCCCAGAAATCCCACACGGGGCTGGGGTAAGGGAAAGGCCGAGCTGGACTCTACCCTGGCCTTCCACCAGCCAGCCAGAAAAGCCTCTAGAAACCTCTTCAGGGAAAGCAGTTTAGGCCTAAGTCCTGTTAGGAGGCTCCTGGCCTTTTGGGAGTGGTACAGGCCTGCTCAGATCCCCTGGCCCCTGGCCCAAATCCCAATTCAGCTCTGCCACCCACTAAGACCAAAAAAAAAAAAAAAAAAAAAAATCAGCTCAATTTCAAAGGTTTTCTCTCAACCTCAGTCTTCTCTATACTTATCAAGGGCTCCTTCTCTCCAGGGGCCCAGCTGACCTTCCTTCTTGATTAGGAGTTGGGGTCCCTCCTGAAAAACCCCTGTTCCCCTGCCAGCCCGAGTGGCCCAGGGTTAGGGCCCAGTCTTCCTCCATCCAAGTCCGCCTCCACCCTGAGTACAAGAGTCAAGTCTGGACACTTACCCGGTCAATCCCTTCCAGCTTGGCCCAACTTCTTACAGGACTTGGGGGGGGAGGGGGAACTGGTGAGGAGGCAGCCAAGGGTCGTAGAGGCTCTACTGGGCCCTCCTTCCCCCTCACCCCTTGACTTTGTCCCCCTTTGTCCATAGCAAACTATCCCAAAAGTCGCTATGACATTTAGATGTCAAATGGATAGGGGTTTTATCTCGAAGTTAGATCGTAAAAATCGCCGAGAAGTCAGACAGATACCCCTCACTGGCTCGAGAAAGTCACGTGAGGTCCATAAAGTTAGTTTTATGGTTTTGGGGAGTTGACACCGCGCGGTATATTTCACATTCTCCAGAATGTTAAGTGACACTTTAACTGCTCGCTGTGGTGGGGAAGGGGGCAGAGGTAGGTGAGTGCTCTCCCAGCCCAGAAGGCGGTGGCGGCAGCCCAGGCCCCCGGCGCTCCCGCGGTAAGTGGCTTCCAGCTTTCGCTTTCTCCCCTCGCAATTTTGGGGCTTGGAACTGGGGAAGGAAATCTTGCCTCCGGCCGCAGGGCTGTGAGATGATAAAGTGGGGGAAATGTAGTCTGCGTTTTTGCACCGAGTCCTGACAGGCTGGGTGTCTGAAGTGGGGGCACTTGGTTCCATAAGGCCTCAGCGGTTGGGGTGCCTGGTTTGTATTCGCAGGAGTGTCTGACTCTTTGTGGGGAAAGGGGCTCGTGGGGGTTCCTTCGGTGCCCTTGGAAATTTAGGGGGCAAGAGGGAAGGGTGTGTATTACTGAAGCAAGGGCCCCTTGTGGGGGGGGGCCACTTCACTGCTGGATATCTTCAGACAGACATCTCCCCACCCCCAGGAAAGAAACTTTATGACATTCATTTGTCAGGGGTGTGTGGGGGCGCGCGCGGCTGGGCACTTTTATCTGGATACATCTGGGCTGAGAAAAAGCACCCGGAAGGCTAGCGCAGCTGCTGGGGGCTGCCTTGCACTGGGGCTCTCTTTGGCTTTCAGATTTTTGAACCGTATGAAAGGGGGTCCCTGCCCTTTCTCCAAGGCCTGTTGGAGGGGGTTACTCAGGATGGGGAGCGCGGCACTTCTGCACCCAGCTTCAGCCTGTTAATTCCAAGCCGACCCTTCTGCTTGGCTCTAAGTAGGGTCAGAGGGGCACAATCCCCTCAAATTCCAAACCTAATTCCTGGCCAGGAGTGGGGGGGGGGGAAGGGGAGCGCTTCTTCCCTTGCCTGGAGGAGTTAGATGTTGAAGCAGATCCCTGGCAGTCCCTCCATAAATAAAACTTGCTCCAGAACACAGACCCCAACTGTGGGGCGGGGGGGGGGGGGGGGAAGAAGGGACGCAGGAGCTGGGAGAGAAAAATCAGAGGTTCTCTCTTTCCTCTCCTCTCTCGCCCTCTTCTTTTCTCTCCACCAGACCCTTAAAAGCCCCTTTGTTTTGTGGTACCACAAACCAGAGGGATTTCATCATTTGACCCCCAGGGGGCCTGTTATTTTCTAAGGGTAAGTCACCCTCTTCTAAAAACCAGAGGCCTCCTCTCCACCAAACTGACCACCGTCCCCCCCCCCTTTTAAGATCCATGGGGTCTGCCACCCTGTTACTCCTGTTTTTGCCGGCCTGCCAGCTTATCAACTCCTGTGGATAGTTCCTCAAATTGGACATGTGGCGCCTTAAGGGGCTTCTGATCTTTGGGACAAGGAGAGGGCCACAAGATTCCCTTCATTTCCCATTAAAGGATGCCTGCCCTCTGCCTCTCTCCTCTCTTCCCTGCAGCCACTCTCTGTTCCCTGAGCTCTCTGGTCCCTGCCCAGGCCTGACTTAGGAGAGCCTTCACAGGTTTGAGAGCAAAGAGGACAGAGAGCTTGGTGTCCTCACCCTGATTTGAAGATGAATCTCCCCAAGAATGATGAGGCATTGGTACCCCTTGGAAAGGAGACTCTGGTCAGTTCCCAAAGGATCCTCAGCACCCTTTAAGATACCAATATATTTTGGAGGCATAGCTTCCCTACGCTCCCACTCTGGACAAGGCAAATGAGTTGAGTAAGGTGCAGAGGAAGACTGCAGCAGGGGCAGAATCTGACCTGGGGCCTCCTGGGAAACCCCATTGCCATGTGCCCTGGCCTCCCTCTCTCAGAAACGCAGCCTCCTTCTCTCAGAAACCCCAGACCACCAGGCCTGCCTTGAAGATTTTTTTTTTTTTTGCCCCCTTCCATGTCAGCTCTGCAAACTCTGATAAAGAAATGTGTGGGGCTGGTGTCCCAGGGACATCTGCTGGGCGTATCTAGACAGATTTTCCGGAATGGCAAAAAGAAGCCCGAGGCGGGGGTGCCCACTTCCTCCCCGGAGGCCAAAACCCTTGAAGGGTCTGGTCTCCTCCTCTAAGCGGCTCCTGAAGACCCTCCGGCTGGGTTTTCCTCTTCTCTACTTTAGGTTGTCTGGGCAATGGTCTCCCTTAAAACCCAACAAGGACATGTTGGGGGAGGGGGTGAGAGGTGGGAAGGGGTTTCTGGTGCAAGGAGCTTCTTCTCCTTTGCTATAGCCCCCCCTCTCACCGCCCCCCCCCCCCCGCCCTGCCCTTCCCTCCAAGATGTTCTTTGGGAAAGCTGTTCCCCAGTCTGGAGGACTCTTCTCTCCCTTCTCACCCACTTGCTTCCCCTCTCCGGCTGAGCCCAGGCCTCAACCTTGTGAGCTACAGGCTGGTACCCTCTGGCCAGACCCTTACGCCCATCCTTGCAACTGCCCAGCACCCTCAACCCCGGGCAGGGCGGAGGAGGCAGCCAGGGATTGAGGCCGCAGTTGCCTTTTTTCCCCCAAGGCCAGCCTGACCAGCACTCTGCAGACAATTTGATTTTGATTTTTTTTGTTTTGTTTTATTTGGTTATTTTGTTTTGTTTTGGTTTGTTTCTCTGCGCCACGGGGCGGGAGGAAGTATAAAGAAGTGTAAACAGGAAAGCCAGCCGGCCCTGGAGTTCTTAGCGCCCATATTTCATCGGCGGCTTCCTCTCCATAACTGCAGCACGGACACTTAACCCTTCCCTGGCTGTGAGAATGTATTCCCTGGGGGTGGTGGGGACAGGGTGTGGGGGCAAGATCCAAGGAGAAGCTCCTTTCCCCGGCCCGGTTCCTTTATCCCTGGGGTCTGAATGCTGGGGCAGAAGCCAAGGATTTGGAGCAAGAGAGAAAACAGACCGCTCTCCCAAACTCAACCCCTTCCAGGGCAGTGAGGAGAAGGCTCTCCCTGCATGGGCTTTTCAGCTTGGGGACCAACTGGATCGACCAAGGAGGACAGAGCTAGGGAGAACCCCTCCCATGCTTTAGGGTCACTCTCTCCATTTTTGGAGTTTCTAGAAGTAATCAGATTTCGAGGCTGGGATCTGCCCACAGCAGGATTTATCGATTGCTGCAGCGCTGTTACACATCCATATTAATTAACCCAGACACCGGCCTGGAAACTGAGCTGCTTGGGGAGGAGGAGGAGGGGAGAAATAGGGGCCCCTTAAGGAAAATGGACATTTCTCCCTAAGTGCCCCCAGGGCCCAGATTGGAGAGTCCTTCTCCACCAGAATCTTGTGGCCTTTCCCAAGCTTGATGTCCCCGCACTTCTCAGCAGGGGCAAGCGTGCCTTCCTCCCCACAGTCAGAATCCACACACAAATATTCTCAGGGGTGGAATTAAACACCCCTCAGGCCTGACTCTTCCTTGTCAGAGGTAGGCTGCCCCAGCCCTCCAAGGGATGGATCCTTTGGTGGATATTCGCAGCACGACCTTTCTAGAGGGCTTCACGCCTCCTCCCCACCTTCCTTCCAACTTCCTCCAGGTAGAAGCTTTTTTATGGTTTGGGCGCTTGTTTGGTTTTTAGTGTTTGGTGGTGGTGGTGGTGGTGGTGGTGGTGATGGCCTTCCCCTTCGTCTTCCCCCTCCCTCCAAAAAGTGATTAAAATCTGTTAAAGGATTTAATTAAGACAGTTAAATGAAAAGGAAGGAGGCGCAAATGAGTTGGGGGAAAAAACCCACACCAAAGCTATTCTCAACGATTAAATCGCCATTTTAACAATATAATGGAGTTTGCATC
Source organism: Panthera leo (assembly GCF_018350215.1). Taxonomy (NCBI): domain Eukaryota; kingdom Metazoa; phylum Chordata; class Mammalia; order Carnivora; family Felidae; genus Panthera; species Panthera leo. Next base: position 36,442,860 of record NC_056692.1, read on the forward strand.
CTGAAAGGGGAAATCAACGCTCATATCTCATCAATAATTCATAGAGTCCGGGATCACGCAGAGGTCAGCAGACGGGGCCGAAGCGCCGGCCTGCTTGGGGCTCCGAGCCGCTGGAGCCGCTGCCGCATACATTACGCGCCGCGGGCCGCGCTGCCGCCACCTCCGCGGCGGCTTGGGCCGGGGACGCGCCTGCCGACAGGTTTAGGCTGATTTTCGGATTTTTCGTTCTTCCTTTTGGTGAATTTACTGAGACCCAGATTTCGGGCTCCCAGAGGATGTGGGGAATTTAGGAGACGGGAGAGGACTGGACTTGGGAGCGATTGGGGACCGGTCGCACCTGGCATGTCACCACCTTTCCAAGTTTTAATCTCTTCTCCACCTTTTTTTCTCCGTTTCCCTGTTTCAGGCTTCTTCTGTCCTGTCTCTTCTCTCCCCACATTTCCACTTGAAGAGGAAGATGCACTCGCTGCAGCTTCTTCTAGCTTCTCTTCCCCGGGGGGAAGAGGCTCCCAGGCTGCCCGGCCGGGTTCTGGCCTTGCAGTCCGCGTGGTTACGGGCTGAGCCCACGTAGCCGTGGCCCTGGTTTCGGCCTCTGAGCCTTGACGCTGTCTTTGATTGTAGCGATCCCTGACCTCGGAGCCCTGTGGGGTAGGGATGAATGTGCCCAGGGAGGAAAGGGATCTCGCAGGCCCCAATCCGGCTGGCCTGGTCAAGATGACCCCGGGCCAGGTGGGAAGGGAAGGATTCAGCTCGGAAGGCAGCATCTGGAGGAAAAGTGGAGGGAAAGTGCCAGCCTGTGAGGACATCTCCCCTTGGGGCTTGAAGGCGGGATGCAGGATAATTTCTCTATTTTGGAAATTCTGCAGGCTTGTTCCATTCTCTGTGTTTGTGCCTCTCCAATTTGCTCTCTTCTGTTTTCTGACTCCCAACGGGCCCCTAGGGAGGGAGGAAGGAAACCTGTCCCTGTGAGAGGTGGGGTCCTGAGAGGGGATATTTGGGCACAAGGGAAACCGAAAGAGCGCCAGGTCGCCCATATGGCCGCTGCGCTGGCCGAGAAGCAGAGGCTGTAACGTCCCCGAGCTGCCAGTAGAGTCCGCCTTAGACCAAGTTCACAGCCAGGCTGGGGCCTCTGAGGCGCCAGCGAGCGGCCGTGCAAGGTGGCCCCGGGCCCGCTGGGTCTCGCACGGCCTGGACACTGAGCTCTCTTTCCAGCCCTTTGGGGACTGTGGCTCCCTCCGCTCTCAAGGAACCCTTGCTCTAAGCTCTCTCCACTCTTCACCCCAGAAACTCCCTCCTCCAGGTCACCCGACGCGTCTTACCGCACCCTGTGTGTCCCCACGCCCAGCACCCGCGGCCCCACTCGGGGACAAGAATGGAGAGGATGGGTCATCCAAAGCCTTTCCAGGCACTCCACAGGAGAGACCGGTGGAAATGCGGGGAGTGGGGTCGATGCAGGAAGTGGGGTGGCGTTTTTGTTTTTGTTTTTTTCCGAAGGAGCTATTTAATAATCAAGACTCCTCTTCCCCAGAGCTAAGGCCCTTAGTGGAGGTTGGGGACGGTGGTGAGCGGGGGAGGGGCACGAAAAGCGTTTTTGCGCTTGGATTTCTGCAGCCGGCGCAGCAGAGTAAGACCCTGGGCCCGTGAGGCCGGTGTTATTGCCAGAGGGGTCGCAAAGTTGGAGGGTCAAAAGTTTACAGCGTGCGTGAGCGGGCGGCGGCGTCTAGCGGCGGGGGCGGGCTGGGCAAGGGGAGGAGGCTGTGTGAGTGGAGAGAGAAGCGAGGGGGCAAGGGGTGCTGGAGGTATGGGAGACGTGTGCTTGGGGAGTAGGGGAGCAGAAGTGGGGTGGAGAGACTGACACCTGGGAAGGGAGACACTGGAGTAGAGGAGAAACCCTTCTCCAAACCCCGGAGCTGGTGGGGTGGGGGAGCCGCACAAAAGAGCGCTGGGGGCATGGAATCCTCTGCGCAGTTTTCTCTCCCAAAGATAACCTTTGAGTCACCATATAAAATTTAATTAAAACCTACCCAGCCGCACACATTAAAAAAAAAAAAATCCAATTACCCACACGTCCTTGCAGGACATTTGATGGGGCCAAAGAAGGCTTCCAAGGTGAAGGCCTGATTCTCACCAACATCAGCCCCACCCTGCTTCCCCTAAAGGGGCCAAACAGCTGACTCCCCCAACTCCCCCTTTGCCCCCAGGCAGGCCTGTTTTTCAGGGTTTCCTAGCCCCCAGGCTGGGTCCAGGCAGCCATGGACTCCTACGGGCTAGGACTGGAGGGTTTCTGAACTCCCATTCCTCTTTCCAAATTGCTTGGGTTTAAGAAGGTGGATATTGAAAGAAGGCTGGCTTGTTAATCCTCGCACTCTCCCAAAACCTCCACTTGTGTGTTCATCCAGAATCCCTCTCTTCCTATTTGGAGGAGGGAGGGGAAATGAGAAGGAAAAATACTGAATGGCCTCACAGAGATCTTTTTAATTGGAGTTGAAACAAGCGACCTGAAATGAACCTCCAATCCATGCATTAGGCTGTGCTCATAAGTAACATGTTTACAGGGACTCTGTAATTATAACACCAGGGCATATGCCTATTTTTGGTCTTTAAATGACTGTTTGTTGTGTTATGAAATGTCTTCATCTTCTGTTCTAAGCATTGGGTATAGGAGGTGTGCTGTGGGTGTTTGTCCCGAGAGTTTTCATAAAGATGCCTTTTGAAATAGGGCCGGAAGAGACAACAACTTAACGGCAGATTTTACATCAATTTGCCCCAGTTTTTGCCTGACCAGTTGGGTGTGGGTCCCCATTTCTACTCAGCCTTGGGACACGTTTCTCTGAGGAGTCAGGCCAGGAAGGAATTCCTGAAGTCCAGAAGGGGTAGAGGTCAAAGCCTGAACAGGAACTCCTGTTCCTCCTCTGTGTCTTCTTCCTCCTTTTCAGGACAGAATGCTAGCAAATTTATGGTTCTGTGGACGAGCCTGGAGTAGCCAAAGGGCCTGGACTGGAGAGGCCTCTCGGGAAGGGGAAAAGAGAGTCCTCAGCCATCCTGGCCAAACCAGGTGCTTGGGGATGTTCTCTCCCATCTCCCTGGGCTAGGGGGGTATATCTCCCTGCAGACACTCGCCCTAGACTTAAACTGGGTGGAAGGGGAGTCACCTGACCTACCTCTGCTGGTCCGTTGGAGGCTGGAGAAAGGGGAAAATGTGTTGTTGACAATCCACCAATTCTAATCCTTGAGAGACAAATCAAAGAAAGTCTCTGAGTATTTTTAATGCCTCCTTGCTTTATTCCAGTACCTCCTTGTGGTAGTGATGGGGGTATGTAAAAGAGTTACTGTATAGATGAGAAGTGGTTTTAAACAAAAAACGGGGGGGGGGCGGGGAGCGGAGTATTGTTTTGTTTTTAAAGGGAAACTAAGGCCTCTGAAAGCCAAGTCCCAAGCTTTGACCAGCACAGTCCAGCTCCTCTCTCAGGGTTCTCTGTCTTTCCCAAATGTGCTGGCCTATGGACCAATTCTCACCCCCACGAGGTGGAGGACTCATTCCTGGGGCCCTGGAGCCTCCAAAGTTTGGGCAGAAAGGAGGATATCTCTGGCACTGGGGGATGGAATAAAGCAGATAGAGTATGCAAGGGGGTGGGCATACAGGCCCTACCGATGCAGCCATTTAATAATGAAGGCAGAAGGGAAGGGGGCTCCGGCTCAGGCCTGCTCTCAGGGACCCAGATCCCGAAGGCCGCTTCTCCAGGTGCCATCCTCCCTCATAGGCCCCAAAAGGAGCCCCTGTGGAATCATCCTACCCTCTCCCACTTTTCCCTGGGAACCAGAACTGGCAAAAATACAGGAGTGATGGAATATCAAGGTGAAGGTGGGGCAGGCTGAGCCCTATCCCAATGGGACTTTTTTGGGGGTGGGGGTTGGGTGAAGGGAAGAGAAGGTTCTGGCAAAAAAAAAAAAAAAAGTAGAGCTGGGGAGGATGAGCTGAATCAAATTCCTGCTCCGTCATTTTTCTCCCAAGTAATGACCTGCGCAAAATTCAATATGACCGAGCGAACTGCGCCAGCGTATTATAGTAACTGCCTGCTCGTGGGGGAGGCCCGGAGAGGGGTGAACCGTAGGTCACAGCGTCTAAAAATTATTAAAATGTTCGAGAGCCTCGTGACGCGCCTAGCTGTTTAACAAAGACTGACAAAGTATGAGATTAATACGAAAACTTGCGCCTCAAAAACAAAAACACATCAAAAAAAAAAAAAAAAAAAAGTCTTGTTCCGGCCTCCAAGGAGGCCCGGAGCTGCTGTGCCCGCAGCCGCGGTTCGGTTTTCCGGACACACAATAGTGGACAAGAGCGAGCTCCTCTGTGGCCGAGCGGGCCCGAGGGCGGGTCTGCGGCCGGGAGGGCCGGTGAGTACTCTTGCCCGCTCCCTCTCTGGGCCTTCCACTCCTCGGTGCGGCCTCCGGTGCGCGGGCCGGCTGGGGGCTCGCCTCCTCGACCCTTCGGTTTCTCTCCCTCGCTCCGTGCCCTCTCCCGGGCGACAAAAGGTAGACGGATTCCGTGCGGGCTGGGCACGCCCGGGACAGCGAAGGGGGCTGAGCAGTGAGAGGTCACTCTAGCAACCTGTGGCTGCCCGGGGGGGAAGGCGGCCGGCGAGCCAGCGAGCGAGCGGGGAGTACAGGGGAGGTGGCTCGGGATGCGCGCGCAAAGCTTTTTGCTTTTTCTTATTTTTATTATGACTACTCCTGTTAGCATTCTTTTGAGGGTGGAAGGGAGAGGCAGCCCCCGGTTTTGGTGAAATCCGTCTAGGGAGTGGCTGATAAACCTTGTCCTCCACCCATCGCGGCTGCACTCGGCTGGTGGGGGGGGGGGGGGTGCGGCGCCTCGGTGGGATGGGCAGGTGGCGGCTCCCAGCGCGCAGAAGAGAAAATCTCTGCGCTCTGTCCCTAAGATCAGCCATACCCAGCCCCGCAGTGTCTCTGTCTCCCATACCTCTCTCTTGGGGTGCTCCGAGCACCTGGGCTGCATCCTTTGTGAAGTGCAGAGCAACAGAGAGGCCCGGTGGCCAGCCTAGCGGCCCTCCCCAAATTCGGAAAAGCCGACTGAGTTGGACGGGTTTCAGAGAGCGAGCGAGTTGAGAAGGACAGGAGGTATGGGGTGGGGGAGGGGCCTGGCCAGTTGGAATGGGTCGTGGAACCCCTGACTAACTGGCCTTTGATAAGACTTGGAAAGATCCCTGCTTGAGGCCGCGGGGCTGGTGGGGGTCCTACCCAGGCATTTTGTCTGTGGGCCCAGGGCCAGACTCTAGTAGTCTCTCTAGGTGCCCATGTGGGGGGGGTCTATTGGACCCTCTCTTGGCAAAGAACATTAAAATATAAGTGTGGTGTGGGGTGTGTGTGTGTGTGTGTGTGTGTGTGCGTGTGTGTGTGTGTGTGTGATTTTTCAAATATATGCAAGTCAGCTTGGCTGGGCTGGGAGAGTGTTGTTGTTAGAAATCAGGCCCGGAGGCCAAAATTGGCAATCTGGATTTAGGACAGAAAATCAGAGGGTCTCTGGACATAGTTTCTGGCAAGTGGGAGCACTCCTCCTACCCACCTGCAAGGGTCCCAGAATTGTGGATGGGCAGAGACTTCTGGAATGTGATGGTTAGAGGGTTGTTTTTGTGTGTGTGTGTGTTATTGCTGTATTTGTTAATGAAATTGATATGATTCTGACTTGCTCACCAGGGATGCAAGTATTTCTCAGGGAGATGGGTAGGGAGTCTGGGCAAGGCGGAAGCTTTCTCTGCGCCAATTCCCCTAACCCTGTGCTGGCCCTCAGCATTCAGTCTAGGACCCAGTTCCCTCCAGCCCAGTCCCCAGTCTCCCAGTTTAGTATATTCAGCAGTTACTGGGACCCTCAGGAAGTTCATTCAGAAACGCCAGGTTCCCCCAGGTTTCCCAGATCCCCATTTTGGTCGCACTGCCAGCGACCCTAGCAGGTGGCAGAATGAGCAAATTTAGACAGAGAGAGTCTGCCTGGGGCTAGGGAGGTGGGAGAAGCGGGGTTCCTCGCACACTTCAGGGATTATCCCCCTTTTCTGGCCCCAGGAGGTATGGGAGTTTGGGAGGGGCCAGAATATCATCTGGCTGCATCTTTTATGGTTCCTCATTGCCCTTCATTCGGAAATGAAACGCCTTTGATCTTTTTCTCAGGTTGTAAATGGAATTGCCCGTCATTAAATATCCGGGGCCCCATCTGTTTGGTCTCCCAGCATTTTTCTTTACAGCTGTTTCTCTCTCTTTTTACCATTGAATTTTTCCAAAAGGACTTTTATGACACCTCCTTCACACCCAGCCGCCTCTCCCTCCTCCCTTTGCTGAGAGGCGCCTTGGAAAATATCTAGATATTCGTTTGATGGCAAACTAAAGGCTTCGAGGGGCATGGAGGAACCGATTGGGGTTTTGTTTTTCTTAAAAAAAAAAATAAAAGTCCTGGGGGGAGGGGAGGGGCGCGAGGGCACCCAGAAGGGCCTGATTCTGACTATGCTGCAGCCTCAGGATGACCCTTCCTCCTTTTGTGCTTAGCTAATGTTTACATCTCATAATTCATGCGCCGCCCAGGGTTGCGCGGCGGCCGCGAGGTTCGCGTCCCTTTGCGGAACCGGCGGTTTCAATTTCTCTCTGATAGAAGAGAAAGAGAGTTGAAAACCTTGTAATCCCCAAAATGGACCCGCAGTGCCTTTTCCTGCTCCCAGAGCTCAAAAGTAGAACAAAACGAAATAAAATCAAAGCACTGAAATCACACCCCAAACGAGAAGAAGGCGCGCAAAGTGGGAGAACTGGAAAATTTCTGGGCCAAGAAGATCTGTCTGTCTTCTGTATATACCCTGTAGATCCGAATTTGTGTAAGGAATTTTGTGGTCACAAATTCGTATCTAGGGGAATATGTAGTTGACATAAACACTCCGCTCATTTTTTTCCCGAAGAAAAAAAAAATTTTTTTTTCCCAAATGAGGACCATCCGGTGACTGACCACACGAAGACTCCTTCCTTTTTCTTTCTTCTTTCTTTTCCTCCCTTACTGGTTAGAGACAGAGGAATCATCTACCTGAATTCTCCCACGCCTGCCCCTGGAAGGCTTGGTCCCTTTTCGCTTCTCTTAATAGGTTAATATTGCTGGTGGTGTTTTAATTTTATTCTCTCCCTCAAGCCCACTAATTCTCTACTCTGGGATCGGGGAGGCTTTATTGAAAATCCGGGGGGGGGGGGCGGGGAACGACTATCGTCGTCAGTGGGCAAAGGCACAGAAAATCGCTTTTCAAACGGATGTTGAGGTCTCCTTTTCGTTTGGGATCAGAACAAGAGGGCCTGGAAATATGCAGTTACGAAGGGGTGTTATTCTGTGTGTGGGTCACCCCCAGGGCTCCCACCCCCAGCATCATAAGGATGTGAGATTTCTCTGCACTGCAGAGGCGGCTGCATTAGCGGCAATTAGAAAGTCTGCACACCGTGATTAGCATTGCTCCGGTGGTTTTGGAATTAGCAAATTGCTATTCAGTGTGCTCTCAAAAGTTGCAAGATTTTTACTCCAGCGCTCGTGTTCAGTGTGAGAAACCAAGTCATTTCTCCCCGCTTGGGCCGCGTTGGGCACGGGGAGGAGTGGATAGGAGAAGGGAACGGAAGGACTGACTGACACAACCAAACTAATAGCGCAGCTAAATGCGATTTGGAAGGCGAGGTCTCCCCGAATTAGTGCATGAATTTCCTATCGATCCGCCCGCGGTTCCATTCATCTCTGACAAGTCCCTCCGTGCACCCGCCTGCTTGCTCCCGACGCCTCCTCTCTCACTCCCTACCCCTCCCCAGGCGACTGCAGAGAAAAGCCCCATGCTCAGTGCCTCTCGCCCCCAATGTGGGTTCCCTTCTCCAGGCAGAGCCCCCAGGCTGTCTCTCACTTAACTCCCCACACAGACTCCTGGGCTCCTCGCCGTCTTGAGGAGGGGATGGGGGCCTATGGAAGGCAGAGAATGCGGGGTGGAGGCGAGGCAGGACAGGAGGGGCTGCACCGGGAGCCCCAACTTCCGAGGGGATCCAGGATTGTTCTCTGCCCAGCGCCCCAACAGGCCCTCCAGCGGCAACCTGCCCTGTTCCTCTCCCTCTCTCTCTCCTTCTCTGTCTCTCTCTCTCTCTCTGATCCCGGAGAGAGCCTGGCGAGGAGGCGGTCGCCCCGCAGGAGCCCTATGTAAATCCTGGTGTTGGGTGGGTGGGGAGGGGGAAAGAGAAGAAGGGGAAATAAACCTCTTTGGCTGGAGTAGGGTCCGGGTGAGCAGATTTCCTTATCCGGGAATCGCAGGCGGGGCGGCCATTGGCTCCGGGGATCACGTGGGCCCCTAACTTTGTTCACTTGACAGTAAGTAGGAGGGCTTTCGGAAACAGGAAAACGAGTCAGGGGTCGGAATAAATTTTAGTATATTTTGTGGGCAATTCCCAGAAATTAATGGCTATGAGTTCTTTTTTGATCAACTCAAACTATGTCGACCCCAAGTTCCCTCCGTGCGAGGAATATTCACAGAGCGATTACCTACCCAGCGAGCACTCGCCGGGGTACTACGCCGGCGGCCAGAGGCGAGAGAGCGGCTTCCAGCCGGAGGCGGGCTTCGGGCGGCGCGCGGCGTGCACCGTGCAGCGCTACGCGGCCTGCCGGGACCCCGGGCCCCCGCCGCCTCCGCCGCCGCCCCCGCCGCCGCCCGGGCTGTCCCCTCGGGCTCCTGCGCCGCCGCCTTCCGGGGCCCTCCTCCCGGAGCCCGGCCAGCGCTGCGAGGCGGTCAGCAGCAGCCCCCCGCCGCCTCCCTGCGCCCAGAACCCCCTGCACCCCAGCCCGTCCCACTCCGCGTGCAAAGAGCCCGTCGTCTACCCCTGGATGCGCAAAGTTCACGTGAGCACGGGTGAGTGCGTGGGCACCCCTTCCCCCTCCCACCCCCGGTGCTTTACACCAAAGGGACCTCGGAGGCATGGGGGGGGGGGGAGCTGGGGGAAGCCAATTGTCCCCGCTATAAACTCGCCATTGCCGGAGATTTACGGTCGCCTGTTTTCAGAGCCACATAATTACATCCCCCATAAATTTTTATGGCCTGGTGGGCCCCGCGCCTTTGAAGTCGGTTCCCCATCCTCTTTGCCATTCTCACCAGCGACTTTTTCGCCAGGGAGATGCAGTCTCAGTGAAGTTGGAAGTTGGGGAGGGGTGGGAGAGGTGGGGGAGGAGAAGGAGGAGGGGGTAATCTGTATTTGAGCGGAGAGTTGAGTCAACTCCCAGTATTTATTTTTTCCTTTCTTTCCTCTAGTCTGGCTCCTTGGCTCGAGAAGTGGGCAAAAGTTTTTACTGGGGACAGGCGCTGCTTGGAATCTGAGCACAGAGGGTGGGAACTAACAGAAGAAAGGTTTAGGGAAGCCCCCCTCCCTCTTTCACCCCTCATTCTCCCATCCCGGGGCCCCAGGCCAAGGGGGCAGAGAGGAGCGGTTAAAACCTTGTGGAGATTCCTCTCTGCCCCCACCCCCCTCTCCAGACACCCAAACAACAACGTGGAGACAACATAACCCTCCAGAACTTTGAGGTCTCTTTCTCTTCCTGGGGGCCGCTTTCTTCCCTTTTCGTCCCCACCGCCCCCCCCCCCAACTCCAAGGAAGGAGAGGTGGCGGGAGAGGGAGGGAGGGAGGGAGGGAGGGAGACGCTGTGTTAGCTGGAAGAAAGGCTCTCTCCCTCCTCCCTTTCGGGGCAATAAAACTTTCTCTTTCTCCTTCTCTCTGTGTGTGTCCAGTAAACCCCAATTACGCCGGCGGGGAGCCCAAGCGCTCTCGGACAGCCTACACTCGCCAGCAGGTCTTGGAACTGGAGAAGGAATTTCACTACAACCGCTACCTGACGCGGCGCCGGAGGGTGGAGATCGCCCACGCGCTCTGTCTCTCCGAGCGCCAGATCAAGATATGGTTCCAGAACCGGCGCATGAAGTGGAAAAAAGACCACAAGTTGCCCAACACCAAGATCCGCTCGGGTGGCACCGCAGGCGCAGCTGGAGGGCCCCCTGGCCGGCCCAACGGAGGCCCCCCGGCGCTCTAGTGCCCCCCGCGCGGGAGCCGCGAACCTCGGGGCGGGGGTGGGTTGTGAGCGCTGGGCGGGGGGGGGGGGGGGGGGGGAGCGGCAGGGGGAGATGCGGGAGGGGACCCTGGGGCCTGGGGCCGCAAAAGCCTACCTGCCCTCCCCCTACTTTATCTATTACACGAATAAACGCAGAGGAGGGGGAGGGGAAGCTTTATTTATAGAAATGACAATAGGGAGCCAGGCGAGGCCCCCCAGAAGCAAGGTTCAAGTCTCTTGCTTTCTTCCTTAAAAAAAAAAAAAAAAAAAAAAAAAAAAAAAAAAAAAAAAGAAGAAGAAAAAGAAGAAGAAGGAAGAAAGAAAAAGACAGAAAGAGAAATAGGAGGCTGCACTCCTCGTTTTCAGCTTTGGCGAAGATGGATCCACGTTTCATCTTTAATCACGCCAGGCCCAGGCCCATCTGTCTTGTTTACTCTGCCGCGGAGAGGACGGGCCTCGGTGGCGACCATTACCTCGACACCCGGCTAACAAATGAGGCCCGGCTCCGACGCCGCCGCCTCTGCTGCCGCTGCTGCTGGAAGACAGCCTGGATTTTCTTTCTTTGTCCCCCATTCCTGACACCCAGCGAAAGCACCCTGTGACTGCCAGATAGCGCAGTGTTTTGGCCACGGTAACACGGCGCACGCACACACACACACACACACACACACACACACACACCCTCCTCCCCCTCGGTGCCCCTCCATGGGCACACTGACTGCTCACCCCCTTCCACCAAGGGGTGGGGTGGGGGGCAGCAGCAGGAAGGGGACACATGGAGGTGGGGGTGGCCTTGGCACCGCAGGACCAGCCAGGGAAATTGAGTCCAACAGAAAAGAGACCCGGAGACCCGAGAGGGCCTTCTTCTGGAAGGTCAAGCCATTCCTGGCAGAATCAGGGGCCAGCTGAGTTCTGGAAGCTGGGCACAACCCTCTGGCCAATTGAGTTGTGCAGCGAGGCCTTCTCTCCTCGGCTGCAAATGAATGTGAGACTAGCACAGAAAATGTGGTGGGGCCTCCCGGTCTGGGAGACATATTGCAGAGACCTCTCCCATAGTTTATCATTGTTTTGCATTAATTATTATTATTATTAATTATTATTATTATTATTATTATTATTATTTTATGTCATGCGCGTCCTGTCTCCTGTTCTCTCTCTGACATTCCAAACCAGGTCCCTTCCTAGTTCTGGGGCTGCCTGAGTCTAGAACCCTTCGTTGGCGTGAAAATTTTGTGTCCTGTACAGAGTGACAGTAGAAATAAATGTTTGGTTTCTTGTGACCAGCACGGCGTGTTTTTGTTGAAACCTTGATGTAAAGATACAGACGAATGCCACCCAGCGTATATTTTAAGCATCTCAGTCCATTCGGCCTCACATTGTATGTGGTTGAGGATTTTTTTTTCGAAGGGTCCAAGGAGAATTTCTATCTCAGAGGACTCCAAATTGTGGTAGCTGGTTTGTTTTCCTTTTGGGGTGGGTGTGTTTTGTTTGGGGCTTTTAATTTTTTCCCTGCAGTCCAAAAATGGATTGAAAGTATTGGGAGGGCCGACTCCAATCCCTAATGGGGGGAAAATGTTTCATTGTAGGACACGAGAGGCTTAAGTATGGCAAAGCCTTTCATATCGTGATTTATTTGTCATAAGCAAATAAAATGCGGTTAAGCTGTCTCTTTCTAGACAGACGGCTCTTTGCTTATTAAGGTTCGGAGGGAGGATTTCTGCGAGGCCGGCTTCTTTCCTCCCGCCTAAGAAGGTATCGTTTTCCTCTGAGGTGTTTAAAGCTTTAATGAGTCTAATTTTTTGCACAGATGTTTCTGGGTGTTTGCAGGTTTTCAGAGTATTTTTATATTACAAAGGAGCTAGCCGGTGCCATAGCTCAAACTCTGACAAGCAAATAGATAATCAAGAAGACAAATGGCCTCTTTTGTGAAGCCCTGCTCCTGTATTAATTTTCATTTTCTTTCTCATAGAAAGTATCGAAAGTACGACTGGGGACCAAATAGCTTTCTGTCTCTGGGGTCCCAGTCACCCCTAGAATGGAGTGGGGGAAGGGGGTGGGGGTGCCGATGACCCTCACAAGCTCTGTCGGGCTTGGGCCGTTTTGGGGCAGCACCCAAGAGATGTGCTTAAGTTCCGAGGGCTCCAGCCTCGGGGTCTCTGGTCTTGTGGTGGCCCAGGATACAGCTACCCGCCTCCAGAAAACTTGGGGCTCGAGAGAGCATATGCAATTAAAAGTCATTTTTCAGTCCCATCTCCCTCCAAAAAATAAACATAGCTGATTCCACCAGCACGTTTTTTACTGTTATTTCTTTTGTATTCCTCCGGTTTGCAGCGCCCAGGAGTTTGAGGCGGGGTAGGGCCCGGGACACACAGGGCTGATGTCCACAGCACGGGAAAGGGCGCTGGAACTGCCCGTTGAAATGCTCCTGGAGGTCTCATTTAAAAAAAAAAAAAAAATTGACAGGACCTGGAGGCGAGCTTTGTTTTGGTCGAATCGCGGTGTGATGTTTAACTGCCAAAGGGATACCGCCCTTAGTGGAGGGGGAAAATAGTCCTTAAAAAGCATATGCCCCCCAGGAATGTCTCTATAGAACCAAATCAAAGCTGCTCCTTGGAAGGTATGAATAGAATAAAAAAAAGATTTCTATGGAGCTTAAAGTTCACAGCCATTCTGTGTAGACAAGAGCTAAGAAAAATGTGAGAATTATACAGAAAACCATTAATCACTTCTTTTCTTTAAATACGTATCCTCTCTCCTTTGTTATTATTCAACAGCAAATCTCCGCAGACCGGCTGTTGGGGGAAAAAAGTGTTAGCTGGCTCTCCCGGATCTGCAAGGGGGAAAAAATTTGGAACCATAAAGTTGAAAACTTTTTTCTCTCAGTTTGGAAGAAGCCCTTCGTCATGAATGGGATCCGCAGAATTCAGGCCAGAGGAGGCGAGAGGCGCAAAGGTAACAAAGCCCCTGCCTGGGCTGCCTTTTTTTTTTTTTTTTTTTTTTTTAATCATTTTATGAGCTCTTTTTACAAAGGAAAGAAGAAAGTCTCTCGCCTCCTTCTTTTCCTTTTTCAACTTTCTTTGCGGTTTTTTTTTTTTTTTTTATGGTGGATGCTTGGTCAGATTTGCTGCCTTTTATGATGACTGATGCTCGGGTCAGAGGGAGAGAGAGGGGCCTCACACCTGGAGAGTGTTTGAACTGCTTGGGACTGAGGTGTCAGGACCCCTGAAAAACCCCAGAGAGGGTGGTTTGTGAGGCAGCTCTCAGAAGTGCTTTTTCGGGTTTCGGAAAATGCAGGCGGGCCTGGGGGGGCTGCCCAGCGTGTGTGCATGTGTGCGTGTGTGGCGATGTGCACATGTGGCCCGTGTGTTCTGTGACTTCGCTTGTCTACACTGGTGGCTTGCGTCCCATATGTCTGTTTACCGGTGAGATGTTGTCACTGCCGCCTCCTGGAAAAAATGGAATGCAGTTCTTGGATGGAGTGCCCCAGGCTTGGAGCAGGGTATAGGTAGATGTCGATTTGTTGTTGTTTTTCCTTTCCTTCTTTTTGTGTCGAGCTTGGGATTCTAGACAAATATTTGCAACTCTGGAGCAGGAAACTGTTCCGTTTACAGGCGACGTTCGTTCGTTGATGCCGGAATCTTCCTTTTCAACTCTGCCCCCCTCTTCTTCCTGGAGGCTCAGTGTTCAATTTGGTTTCCTTTTGCTCTCTTGTTTTGGGGTCTCTGTTCCCCCTTCTGGGGCCCTGCTTCTGAGGGTGAGGTAGCCAGTGGGCTGTGCCCGAATGTGCTGGCTCTTTTACCCTGGGGCTCACTAAGGGTTTGGAGGCAGGAGGCTGGCAGGAGAGAGAGTTCATGGAGAGGCCACGTTTTCTAGGCGATTAGCTCAGTATTAGAACCACAAAATGACCTCGGAAGCCCCTTGACCTCTCTGAGACTGGACAGTGGGCTGGCTCCTGCCTCCTGCCCAGGAGGAAAAGTCCTACCTCTGCAGGGAGGGGTACTTTGAGCTGTTGTCGTGGCCCCACCTTCGTCATCTCCCTCTAGCCCCCAACCCCTTCTTTGCTAACTGGGAATTTCTGGATTGTTTTTCTATTACTGTCCCCTGGGGAGAAAAGGAGTGAAAATTTTAGCCCTGGGGTGCAGTTGGGGGAAGGGAGTAGGGTGCTGATCTGGATCTCTGTGTAGGACTCCTTCCCTAGGCCGGGTTCTAACCACCGCCCCCCCCCCCATGTCCAGTTCATCTGTTTCCTGTTTCGCTTGGAGGGAGCGGAGGGAAGAGAGACAAAGGGAGACGATATGACAGGTCCACAGGGCTTCAGAGGGCTTAGGGGACAAGCCCCTGGGTTCTAAAGAGAGGGAAGGCCCCCCCACTAACAGTCCCTTGGAGGTTACTGTCTCTCAAGGTCTGATATCCAAATTCACAGCTTCTTAACCCATTTTTCTGAAGTTCCTTTGTTTAGAAGACTATTCCTGCAACCACTTGTGCCCCCTTCCCCTAATCCCCAGTCTCACCCCAGCTTCTCACACAGCCCATGGATACCTTCCCACCAAGGGAGCAGGAGAGTTGGGAGAAGGGTCAGTACAGGCTGTTCTGACCATTTCCAAGGACAGTTCTGCCACATCAACCAGAGTTTTAGCAACTTTGAATTTTAAGAGATGCGTGGAGAATTTGCTAACATGGAGCCTTTCCAATTCTGTTTTCTACTTGATGTGTCTGAAAATCCATACCAGCAACCAATTTTTTTTTTTTTTAAAGAGGAGATAGAGACAAAGAGACACAGAGAGAGAGGGTGAGAGAGAGACACGGACAGACTGAGACTCCAGCTGGGAAGAGAGGAAATGTTCCTTCACTTAAAACCAGGAGACACAGAACCTTACTGGGATGTGTGTGGGATGTTGGTTTGTATTTTGTAAATCGTCTCAATCGTCTCCTGTCACTTGGGGACTCAGTCTCAGGCAAGAACTAACTGGCGTTGGTTGGTATCATCTCCTTTGTCCCTGAGTGGCATGATAAATGCAGGGGCTGGAGGCCTGGGGCAGGAGAGGAAGTGGGTAGAAAGGTGAGCTGGGCTGCTCCTGGATTGGAAATGTTTGAGGTTCATGGGAGATGTGCACCCATTACTCATAAGGGCAGATAACCAATTGTGGGCCTTCTTATAGTCCCAGGTGGCAAAGATCTAGTCACCTGGGACTTTATGAAGCTGCTCTCTGCAGAGTGAGGGGTCCATCAAAGGGAAGGAGAGGGGAAACAATGGAAGGGAAAGTTGGGGTTCATTCAAGGGTTTCAGCCCCATAGGCCAGAGCTTCCAGATTTCCCTTTTCCCTCACTTCCAGACCCCAGTCTTTTCAGGGGCTGGGCAGTCTCCCCAGCTAGACAGACTCACCTTCACCTTCTACAATTCTGGTGGCCACCCCATCCTCATCTTTGGCCTCTCGTCCCTCCAGGCCCCTGGGCCCTCTGGATTCACCCTCCTCCTTGCACTTACTGGGGCAGAGGGGCTCCTCAGTCCTGCCAGAGCCCGGGGAGGCCACCCCAGCGCCCGTGGTGGGTCTCCCTGGGAAGAGTGGCCGGCTGGGGAGGGGAGTCTGCTTGGAAAACGGAGTTGGGAAGTTTCCCAGCGTGAGCTGAGCGCTGACGGATTTGTGATCAGCCATAAAACCGGCGCGTTCAGATTCGTAAATCAATCTTGCCTCTCTCGCAGAATGAACGTTCGCTTTATCGGCAGCAAGAAAGCGCTCAGCGCGCGCTCAGGCGCTTGTTTATTTGAACACGGACATTCCCAGGATCCGAAAAGAGTGTGGGCATTTTAACAGAACCTGCCCAGCGTGTCTTCGTGTCATTTTGCGGTTTCTTTTCCTTGTCCTTAAGGACAATTTCTCAGGTTTCAGAGCTTGCTGTCTTCCCCTTCTCCTGCATATTGCTTCCAATTTCTCTCTCGCTCGTTCGCTCTTTCTCTCTCTCTCTCCTTTTTTTCTTTCAGACTTTAGTGGACTGTTTTCCTATAGGGGACCGTTTTTAACGCATTTGTGGCCAGGACCTTGCAAGGAGTTGCCCTGGCTAGAACCAGGCGCAGGGCCCAGATCGGGAGCCGGCTGAATTCAATCCCAGTCTGTGTTTTGTATCGGGACAATCAAAGCCGACCACCCCCCTACAGAGTCTGGGCCCCGCCGGCGCCCCACCCGTGCGTCGTCGGGAGCGGGATTCCGAGGAGGCGGCCAGGGCCAAGCTGCCGCCACAGCTGGAATTTACGGGGGCCGCCGAGTGCGAGTGCCGGGTGGCTGTTTCTTTGCGGGTGGTTAAGGCATCTGGGTCCTCAGCCTCTTCCCCCTTGAGTTGTTTTTGGGTCAGACCTCTCCAAACAAACCAGTGGTGGCCCGCGGCCCCTGCTCCCCTACCCTAAGCCGCATTGATTCTCTCTCGTGTCTGCTCCAGCCGGCGCGGCGAAGGCCAGGCTGCCCCAGTTGCTGCCGAAGATAAGACTGGGAATGTGCGGACAGGGGCTCCTGCAGGAATGTCTTTTCTGCTCCCCTTTGCGCCCCCACCCCACGCGATGGCCCAGGACTCCGATTCTGGTTGCTACTGGTCTGCTCATTCTGGGGCCAAGCTGTAAGTGAAGGTTTGGGGGATTTGGGTTTTTGTTTTTGTTTTTGTTTTGTTTACATCGGAGATGAAGGACTGTGTGTCCGCTTCCCCCTCCAGGCCTAGGGAATGGATTTCCCCTATCATCCCTGTGTTTAACCCTTTAATATGCGACCCCCCTCCTCTTTGCCCATTGATCGGTCTCCATTGTCTGCTGATTGGGAGCTCAGGGTACTGACACCTGGGGAATAGGGACCCTGGGGCTGCCAGACTGACTTCAAAGCCTCGTCTTTCTTCCCTTTCCTTCCCCTCTAGTTCAAATCTTAAGCCGTCTTCCCTGGTGTGTCAGGGGCGGAGGGGGTCACCGAGATGGTGTGTGACATAGGTAGACAGAGCCTGAGTGCCCACTTCTTTTGTGTAGAAACCCTAGTCTGAGTCTTTGTGTCTAGAACATATTCTCAGTTGGTCAGTAGAATTTGATTCCTCGTGGTGGTAGTAACAGAAGGGCGGGGGGGAAGTCCCCCTTGCGGGTATTCTCAGCTCTGGGAGCTCCAGAGTCATCTCTTCATCCTGTCCCCTCTCTGCCCCTTCAAAATGTACCACCAAAGATCAGAAAGAGCATTAAAGCCAGAAGCCCCATTCTTCATGCCTATGTACCGCGGACTTGTGGGGAGTGCTTCTTTTGAAGCTGGTCCCTGTAGAAATTTTGTTGCTTTTTTAGGAGAGGGGGAGTGGGTCCCACTAAAATAAATATCCTAGGAGTGAGGGAGAGAATGGAGTTGGGGGGAATCCTAATCTTAAAGGACGCAGAGAGAAGAGCTGGAAGCTGAGAAATCCAGAGGCTTGGAGCAGGGCTCTGCGCCCACCCCACCCCCACCCCCCAGACGCCCCTGCAGACTATTTCTGCACCTCCACGAACTAAGCAGAAGCAGGAGGAGAAGGGAGAGAGGAGAGGTGGGCTGTAGGTAAGTGTGTGTCTGGGCGGGGGGGGGGGTGTGGGGGGAGGTTAGGGAGCCGTAGGTAGAGTAGGTATAGATGTGAATGTGGGAGACAAGAACTTGCTACTCTTCCATTGGTGGGTTGGGGGGAACCTATTTTGCAGGAAAATTTCTCCTCCTGAAGGGGAAGGTCATAGTGGTCCTTTGAGTCTGAAATCGAAAGACCCCCTTCCCCCTCCTGGTCACGTGATTCATTAAATAATTAATGCCGAGGTTGCAGAATAGATATGTATTCGTCAGGAAAATCGCAGGCTCGGTCTCCCTGTTTCTGACGTGCAATTCAACTGTCCTTTGAAAAACAAGCCTGTACCCCGAGAAAAAAAAAAGAGAGAGGGGGAGAGAGAGGGAGAGAGAGAGAAAAAGAGAGGGAGGCAGCAATAAAACAGCCCCGCAGCCGGAGCCACACCGCGGGCTGGGGTATTGTAAGTAGAAGGGATTTCTCACTACCTACCGCGTCTTATATGTCCATGTAAATTTATTGTTTGTTATTAATGTTATTGTCGTAAAATGTGACAAATAGCCATCTTCATTTCCTGCCATTTCTCTTCACACGGTGCTCTGTGTGTTTATACCCATTGAGGCATTGCATAGAGAATTTAGGAATATTCCTCTTCTCTCTCTCTGTCTCTCTCTCTCTCTCTCTCTCTCTCTCTCCCTCTCTCTCTCCTCCAACCTTTTTCTTGATTTATAGCAATGTGGATGTCAGCTTCTCGGCCGGCATGCCAGCCATTGTGTGTGTGTGTGTGTGTGTGTGTGTGAGCGCGTGTGCGCGCGCGCGTCTGTGTGTGTTTGTGAGCGAGTTGTGTTGTTTATGGCCATGTCTTCGATAAATCATTTCTCACGGAAAATGATGTGGAAGCTGGGCCATTTCTGCGGCCGGGAGAGACTGGCTCTCGGAGCTACTCCTCCCTCTCTGCTCTGCTCCCAGGAGTTGGTTATTTCAGACGATTTACAGTAATATATCAGCAGTTAATATGAAAGCTCTATAGCTGGAGGTCTTAAATTACAGCATCTGTGATTATCAATTAAGGCAAGATTTGTATAAATTTGGTAAACCAGAAATGCCTCATTGGCATATAAACCCAGTCAAAGACCACGACCTAATATAAAAATTATATTTGCAAGCCTGATAGAGCCAGCATTCCTGAAGCAGCAGACAGAGCCTCATTTTTCAGTGGTTCCCCTCCAGGAGTTTGGCTGCTCTGTCTGCAGCCCAGGGTAAAGGACCCAACTCTGAAGGCAGAAGGAGCCTGGGGGCAAGAGAAGTGCAGGTGGAGGAAGAAATTACTGGAGTTGAAGGCAAAGGTTTTTGTAATCGATGGGGAGCAAATTGAAGCCCTCTGCAATTGGAAGGGGCTAGAAGGCTTCGGTTATGGTACTGAAGCATCATCTATAGGGTTGATGTGTGTGGCACGGTGTGGAGGGTGAAGAAGGAGCTACCCACATTGGGGGAGATGGGGTGGGGGTCAGAGGGTGAAGGGCAGGGAGAGAAGCTGAAAGCCTTGGCTGCTTACCCTCCTGGCTAACAAAACTAGGAAATGAATTCACACCCCAGTAGCCTTCCTTCGACCTCCAGAAACAAAGAAAGTTTCCTCAGCAGTGAGGGACTATGTGTGTTTGGGGCTAACGCAAAGAGAAGTTCTCCAAGTTTTTCTAGAAAAGGAATGTTCCGGGAATCAGGTGGTCCCAGAAAGTTGGTGAGTGTTCCAGAACACGGTGTGTGTTCCCCTCCCTAAGCCCCCATCCAAAGAGGGAGCAAATGGGGTGCATATTGGGAGGAGGAGAGCTGGTAACTTTCCCCTCGGGTTTTATGTGGGGGGGGGAGTGGTCAGTCCCTTCCCGTTAGGGAAGAGCCCGATGGGTCCAGAGCAAAACCAGAAATAGCTTCTGGGGATGTTCTACACTGCGCCCCAAAGTTGTGATGGGTGAGGAGCAGAGGGCCAGAACCTTTGCCAAGTCCGATCGGGGCTGCTGGCTTTTCCTTTTCTGGCTGGAGCCTGGCCAAGTGACTTTATAGCCACGATTATCTGTGATATTTAACTCTGCCTGCTAGTGTAAACCTTCGAGCAAAAAAATTAGAGTGACGCCGCGCCCAGGTGTTAATTATTCATGGCATCAACCTCGTGGAGTGTCGGCTTAGGCCCCAGTCTTGGGGCATCCAGGAACTCGCTCCCATGCTCTGCTTCAAGTGGCACGGAGCCCCATCCTTGTTAATAGACAGATTTGTGGGTGCGTGGTGGGAGTCTGGGTTGAAAAGGGTTTAGGGTAAAAGAGATCAAGACCCTAGGCTGGGATGGGTGGGGGTGTTATCTGGTCTGGATAAAAGGAGCTGGGGAGAATCTGGATTCAGGGGTAGCTGTTGACAGGACTGGAGATTGTGGGGGAGGAGGGAAGGGCTGGGGGGAGGCAGACTTGAGGGACAGAGGCTCTGACCCTTCAGGCCCTCTCTCTTTCAGTGTTGGAGAATCCCACACATACATGCTCGCTCTCGATGTGGAGAGGGTGAGTTCACCCCCCAGATCAGTGTTCCAGAATTTAGGCCAAAGTCTCGGAATCCCTGAGAAGGGAGAAGGATTACCTCTTCCTTGGAGAGGAGGAGGGACATGAGGAAGAAGGAAGAGGGTAGAATTGTGTTTTGTTAGCTTCTGAATTCAGCCTGTTTTGGAGGATGGGGAATAAAAGGGGAAGGCTGAAGGATTTGCTCCTTGGGACAGGTCACAGCTTGGGCGGTGGGGGGTGGTAGGTGAGCTGGGAGCCAGTCCTACAGGCTTCTACCCTGGGTTACCAACCATCCTTCCTTCTCTGTCCCTCTTCCCTCTGCTGCTTTTGCCTTTGACGTGGATGTCTGATCCCCCTCTTATCTTCTCCATTCTCTCAGCGCCCCCCTTCAGGTCTTTGTCTCTTCTGGCCCTGGGGATACCCCCCACCCCGCCCCTTCCCATTCCCCAACTCACACTCAAGAGTCTTCCCCCAGGAGACAAAAGCGGGGAGATCATCCCTCTCCACCATTATGTTATCTTTTAGTTGCTGGCTCCTTGTTGAATCTCTCCATGTGAGGCCTGATGCCCAGGCATATAGGCCTACCCCCAAATCCGTAAGTTTGCGATGACTTTGTTGTTGTTGTTTAAATACACACACACACACACACCCTTGGTTTATTTAGCCACAAAGCATCCTGCCTCTTATCAGTTCTGTGTGTGTGCGTGCACGTGCATGCGCGCGCGCGCACACACACACACACACCACCCCATTTGCTTTTGTGCTGTTCAGGGGATGGAGTAGAACGTATTTGGTGGCAGGGGCTTTCGGAAAGCTGCTGGCTGTTTCCATCTTCTTTCCCAACTCTGCTGGTGTCCACTTTCTCTAGTAATTATAGTGTGTACCCCCCTGCCTGTAAGAAGCTGGGCTTGCCAATGTTTTAGCCATCAGAGGAACTGAATAAAAAGATGAGAAGAGAGAGGATGAAAGGAAAAGAGAGGGCCCCAGAGAGAGAAGAAGCAGTAAGATCCCTTTCTGAGGGGGGGAAGTTGAGGCAGAGCCCAAGGAGGGGAGGACAGGGAGAGACAAAGGCCAGTCAGAGGGGCAGAGAGGCTGTCCTGGGATAAGGAGCTCCACAACTTGCATGGGTACACACACACACACACACACACACACACACACACACACACACAGAGTTAAGTGACAAGGAGGGAACTGGGAAGGGAGCCACTCACTTTGCCCCCTTCTCTGTCAAAGAGAATGTCTCTGTGATGGAAGGATGTGTTACCCCTACAGATGAAAGGGCCCTCAGGCCAAGGGCCACGTTGGCCCCAAGGAGAGGGGCAGCCTAGGAAGCGAGCCCAGAAGTGAATTTCTGGAGCTACGAAGTCTTTCCCGGGACTCAGTTCAAACTCCCTGAAGATAGAGAGGCAGAGTATGAGAAGACAAAGAGGCCGTGAGAAAGGGAGAGACGGGAGAGATGGTTATTAGAAAGGGTGCGGAGAGACAGAGACATGGAGAAAGAGCCCAACCCTTTGGGGAGGGCAGCCACAGGGAGAGGGGAGGGCTGCAGGGGTCTGGAAGCTCCTCCAGACTCGGTGCTTTCTTTACAGGCAGCTGCCCAAAGCTGGGGCCGTCCCAGAAGCAACTGCCTCTCGAGTAGGCCCTTGGGGGTGCTAAATCAGGTCTGAGGCAGCTGGGGCAGGAACTGAAGTGTCAGGGAATGGCCGAGACTACCTTAGCACTTTTCCACGGCTCCTGCCAGTAACTTAATGGCTGGAATCTCCCAAAACAGAATTCCACCGCCGGGGGGGTGGGGGGTGGCGGGCGGTGGATTTGGGTCAGGCTCTCACACCTGGGCCCTGGAACCCTTCCTCGGCCTCTCTTCCCCCTGGCGGGTTTGGTCCCTCCTTTCCCCCTGTAGGGACGCGGAGAAGAAGTTGATCTGCCAGCCGCCCAAGAACTCTCCCTTTCACCTCCAATCCACATCTCCTCCCTGGAACCCCCAGCCTGAACCGACGGACGCTGCCCTCACTGATCTCCTCCCTCCCCCATCTTTCAGGAAAGAAAAGGAAAAAGGGGAAGCAAGCTCCTACCAGCCTAAGCAGCTTTAGAAAACTCCAGGGAACCTGGAAAATGCAAAGCCTCTCGCGCCTCTCTCTCGCACCAGTCCCTTCACCCCCTCGCCACCGCTCTCTCTCCCCACTGCGCACCCCCACCCCCATCCTCCCGTCCCGTCCTGCCCAGAACTCCCTGCCTTCCCCTCCCTTCTCCGCTGGGCCGGACATATGGAACCCATTTCGCTGGTGACATTGAAGAGCCGCCCGTGCGCCCGCCTTCCGCCATGGCGCCCCCGGCGCTCCCCGCGCCTCGCCGTGCCCCCTGTCACTCGCGGCTCCTCTCGCCTGGCAGCTCGGCCGGCTCTCGCGGCCCCGACCGGGCTCGGTGCCAGGCGCGCGCGGCCGCCCGCGGCCCCCACGCGGGCCCTCGCCGAGGGGACGCTCCGGGCTCCTCCGGCCCCGGGGGGCCCCCCTCCCCGGCAGCGCCCCGAGAGCGCAGCCTCCGCGCGCGCCTCGCCGCCCCGCCGCCCCGAAGGCCGAACAAAGCCGGGGGCGGGGGCGGGGAGGGGGCGAGCGCTTCCGGGCCTCTCCCCGCGCCGCCGGCCGCTCCGGGGGCCGCCGGGGTCTGCACCAGCGCGATGCGGCCGGCTGCGGCCGGGGCGCCCCAGCCGGGGCCGAGGGACCCGGGCCTGGCAGTCGGCTCCCGCGCGTCCGCTGCTCCCGGCCGCCCGCGGCCTGCGCCCTAGCGGGAGTCCGCCCAGGTAAGTGGGGGTGCGCAGCCCCGCGGCCCAGCGCGGGGAGTGTGGGGCGGGGGGAGGTCCGGCTAAGGGTGTGCGTGTGGGGCGGCCGAGACCCCAGCTCCTAGGTCTCTCTCCTGGGTCGGGAAAGAGGCTGGATCCGAATCGTGGCAGACAAAGATGTGAGCACCTTAAAGAGGCGGGTGGGTGGGTGCTGAGGGCGTAGAGGGACCCGGGTGTGCAGGGCAATGTGGAGGAATGTGGGGCTGTTCGCCGCCCCGCCGCGGGTGTGTGGACGGGAGCCGGATTAGGGGATGTGGGGGGGGGGGGTGCTCTCCGGCTTAGGAAGGGAGTGTTGCAGGCTGGGGAGGGTTTTCCAGGGGAGCCGGAAGCTGAGGGTTGTGGAGGAAATGTGGCGGCATCTCCTAGAGTTGGGGGGACAGCTGGGCCCTGCTCCCACAGTCCAGCTGCCATCCTGGTGAGCCTTTTAGCACCTGGCGGGTTATTTGAAGCCGAAACTACAAGGGGTTGCGGTGAGGCCGGGTGTTAAACTGAGAAGGTAGGAGAGGGGGTGATTTATGGCTTCAGAGAAGCTATGTTTACTCCGGGACTGCTCTGGAAACCAAAAACCAAACAGAGCAGAGGCGGGAGGAGCCCCTCTCCTTGTAGTGGGAGACGATGCCAGGCTCACTGGCTGGGATTTATTTTCCCAGATGTGGGGAGATGGTGGGAACCGTCCCTTTGCAGGCGCAGGATGCGGTGGGTCTGTGTGATGCAGAAGGAGAGTGTGCAAGCGTGCACACGTGGAGGTGTGTTTGTGTATTGTGTGAGAGCGTCCGCACACTGGGGCACACGTGCGCTCGGGCTGGGGTCTGTGGGGGTACAGCATCGCCTTGGGAGTGGGCACACAGGGAGCTGGGAGGGAGGCTCCGTGTTCTCTGGTCCTGGTACTCTGTGATGTGATAGCTCTTTCCGCGCTTTGCTGCCCCGTCCTCTCACCGTGCTCCCCCCACCCCTGCCCCCTGCCCCGTGCTTTCTTTCCTCCCACAGCCACATGCAGCACAGTCCACTTGGCCTGGTCCCTGGCCCCTCTGTGCCATCTGCCCACGCTGCCTGATCTTCCCTTTGAACCTTTAACTTTGCTATGGGAGACTAAGGAATTAGTGAACATGGCTGCGTGGAGAGGGGGGAGGGGAGCGGGAGAGAAGAAAAAGGCCTGGGGTGGTAGCCGAGATCGGTGCTTGGACACTGGGCCTTGGCAGGCTTGAGTTCACCATTACTTCTCCAATTCTCCCGAAGCCTCTGCTTGGGAAGGGACAAGTGAGCACAAAATGGAACAGAGGAAGGGAGCCATGCAGGATGCTGGGGGGTGGGGAGAGAAATATTTTGACCCCAGATAGTTATGTCCTCAGGCCAACTGGTGGCTCTTGCATTTCTTTCTAGAAGCCTGGCTTTGCCTGGAAATTGTTTTGCATTAAATTTTCTCAGCCGCAGAATTATCTTTCCTCGCCTCCAGCTAAACTTGCATTTTTCCACCAGACACTTGGGCCCCGCACCAATGAAATCTGAGAGGAAGCGGCTGGGCCCTAAGTGGCCGTAATTTAATTGATTTTATCATAAATCATCAACTTGATGAAGAACCCGAGGTTTCAGTGAAGTAAATTGATATTAATGGGAGTTTCTTGAAATGCAAACTCCGCTGCATTGTTGGGGCATCTCGAGCTGGGGAGGTGGATTTCATGTGTCCCAAGAGCAGAGAGCCTGGACCTGGAACCCGTGTTAGGGGGTTAGGGGCATTAGGGGGTCGGGAAAGCAAGCTGGGAGGGGTGCTGCCAGAGGGCCTGTTTCTGTGAGGGAGCGAGGCAAAGAATGGAACTTTCTTGGGGAGGGAGCAGAATCTGACTCTGAACCCTGCTGGTCATCTTGGGAATGCTGGTCTCCAACTGGTGGGGGCAGGGGGGGGCATTTGGGGAGGCTGGTAGTTGTGTGGGCAGAGTTGGGGGTCGGGTGAGAAAGCCAGGCTGGTACAATGGGTGCATTGACTCCTGGTTAAAAATTGCCAGGTCAAAGCCTTCCCCTTCTAATTATACAAATTAATTATTTACTGCTCAGGTTGCTGTCCAAAAATAGCACTTTTGATTTGGTGATGAAGGTAGACAACCACCCCCCCTCCACGCACAACACACACACACAGAAAAGCGGTTAAAACGGTGCATGAGCCTCTGTGGGGGCAAGGACAACCAGGAGTGGGGTGGGGGCTGGGCAGTGGGGGTGTCCCATTTAAATCCCAAGAAGAAATATTCTGCTTTTGCCAGAGATGGTGCCCATTATTGTCTGAACTCAGTTTACTACTGCGCAATAATGGTCATTCGCTTTCATGTTAGCGCACAGAGAACCACAAGCTGTCAGTCCAAAAAAGGACCTTAGAGATCATTTAAACCCAATCCCTCCCCTCCACACATGTTCTCTAACTTTATAGAGGGGACACTGAGGCCCCAGGAGTTCACTCCTTCAGAGCACATAGCCAATCTAGAATGCCTAGAAGCCTAGCCTCCCAACTGCTACGCCTATGCCAAATTTTTAGACAAACCACTTCCTGGCTCTGAGCCTCAGTGTCCCTGTCTGTAACAGTAGCAGGGGTAGGACAGGACAGTGTCTGAGTTCTCCCTAGGTGTAACCTTGGGTAACTCTCTAGTGCTTGGGGTCCTGAGAGCATCTGGGTATAGAAGTTACTGCACACGCTTATTTGCAATATACAGGGAGTTTGTATTCACCCAGAGCAGTGGATAGTTACTCTGACTGGCTCTAGGAAATCTATTAGAATCTGGACCATTCTTCCTCTTGAAGGTGTCTTTATTCTCAGCAGAGAAGCCCAGGCTGAGAGCAATAGAAACAGAAGGCAGTGGAGAGGGGCTGGCTAGCTGGGTTGGACTGGGATTGGCATTTGGGGGTGAGGGGCTAAGGAAGAGGAGGGTTCCCCTCACAGAGCAAGGCATTTTCCTTGACAGGCACCGGGCTGAGGCTGGAGCTGTTCAAATTTCAGCTTTTGAAATTCTTCCTACTCCAGCCCAAAGACTGAAGTATGGTTTCAGAATTTAGATTCTGTAATGGTAGGCCACTGTCTGTCCCCCAGCCTCACTCTGACCCCAGGGCCTTTGAGCCCTCTCTTTTTGGGAGACACACACAGGGTGCCACAGCACTGTATCAGGTCTTCTCCCCGGGGCAGCCAAGACAGGAGGCTTATGAGGTGGATGAGCCCCTGCCCTATTCTTTTTTTTTTTTTTAATTTTTAAAATGTTTTTATTTATTTTTGAGACAGAGAGAGACAGAGCATGAGCAGGGGAGGGGCAGAGAGAGAGGGAGACACAGAATCTGAAGCAGGCTCCAGGCCCTGAGCTGTCAGCACAGAGCCTGACACGTGGGGCTCGAACTCACGGACTGGACTGTGAGATCATGACCTGAGCTGAAGTCAGACGCTCAGTCGGATGCTCAACTGACTGAGCCACCCAGGCGCTCCACCCCCTGCCTTATTCTTGCTCTTGTCTTCATCTCTTTTCCCAACTGAAAGTAGATAATATTCAAAAGAGGAGAGGGCTTCTCAGAAGTTGCATAGTTGTGAGAGGGAGATTTCTTATAGGGTCAGGGATATGGGAGGCCAGCAGGGGACCAGAGGTTTCCAGACTGCCTTGGGAAGTGTGGCCAGGTACATGAGTTCTGATGGAGGAGTGAGAAGAGATGGGCAGAACTCTTTGGGGTTCTGGAAATCAGAAGCTCTGTTTTGAGAGGTGGGGGGCGGGGACTCAAAGGGCTGGCAGGTCCAGACTCTGGCCCTATCCTATTCTGACTCGGGGGGTTTATATTTGGAGGCAATTGGGAAGGCCTTCCGCTGATTGGTCATTAATCCGGTGAGTTATTGTCTGCTAAACAGAGGTCACAGGGAGAGAGACATCCAATCTGTCAGGAGAGACCTGCGCAGTCGCTGGCAGCAGGCTGGGCCCCTGTCCTCTCTTGCCTGCCTCTCCCTCCCTTCCCCAGCAGCCCACCTCCTCCCCAAGCTGTCCAAGATTCGCCCTTCTCCCTCTTGCCTTCTCCGGGCTGCCCACCTTTGTCTCGACACCCGCCAGCGTGGGGGGTTGCCAGGCCGGGACTGAGCTTCCAGATGCGGCGGGGGACCCCGGATTCAGAACGGGTTCTTGAGCCCCCAGGGCGCCCGCCTGCCCCGGACTCCAGCCTCGGCCCCGCGGCACCTCCATCGGCTCCGTATGGTCAGCGCATTCAGGCGGCCTCCGTGGTCACCGGGACACTTTGCGAACCCACGTGGCTGCCCCCCCCTTTTTTTTCCTGCTTCCCCCTCGCGCCCCTACACTTTCGGGGCAGAGAGAACAGAGCTTGCCTTTTTCTTCTCCGACCGTACTCCGTCTTCTTTCGATCCAAGGCTTCCGCTGAGCCGGGTCTACACTGGCCTCCGCGGAGGCACCGAATCTTCTCCTGCCCCGTTTCCCCTTTGTTTCCTCCCGCAAGGGCATCTTAGAGAGGTGGGGGTTGGGAATCCACAAACCAAGAGCCATCTTCATTAGCAATTTAATTTTACAACCGCCAGCTTTGAAATCTTTATTAATATTCAAGAAGAGATGGACATTCGGGTGTGTGTGTGTGTGTGTGTGTGTGTGTGTGTGTGAACTTCACACGAGTCCGCAGCGGCCACAAAGTTGGGACAGTGAAGCTGGAAGAGTGTGGGACCCGGAGCCCAGACAGGACCAGAAAGAAACAGATCTCGAATCGCTTGGCTCCCCCGCTCCCAGGTCCCCCGCTTCTCAGTGAGCCGGGGGTTGGTTGAGCTGGGGGCCAGATCCTTGGTCACCCCAAAGCTGAAACCAGAAATCGATTTTAAAGGAGCCAGCCATTTTGTCCTTATTGAGAGGAGAATTTTCGTTTGCTCTTTAATGGGTTTTATTGGGAGGGGGGAGAGAAAGAGACATGATCCCTCTAAGGTCTGGGAGGGTGGGCGCCAGGAATGGCTTAAAGAGGTTTAAAGTGCTCCTTGTCCCCTGATATTGAGTAGGGATTAGGAATGGAGGAGGGGAGTGCTGTAGGGAGTGGAAGAGGAAACTATGCCCATGAAGGGGGCTCTTCTTTCTAATATTTACCTTTATTATTAATTTCTGCCTTTGTTAGATTATCATAAAATCTGTCCTCATCTTTTCTCGAGTTTTCCTTTTCAATTTCTCTCTCACACACGCACAAGGTAAGTTGCCCAAGTTTCCCTTCTTGGGTCCAGGAAGAAACTGGTCACTCCTCTCTCTGGTCTGCCCCTAAATCACCACTGTGTTGTCAGGAGTGAGAAACTCCTCTCCCCTGTCTTTTTCTAGACTCTGGTCTTCCCTCACACCCCTCTGATGTCTCCTACTCCGAGTCCCCTGGCCCAGCTCCTCACTGCCCTGCCTTTGCCCACCCAGTGGAATGGGTGCCGGCCAGGCTGCCTCTTTACCATCAGCCTCCCATCTCCCAGCCCCGATCAGATCAGGGGCAACCGGCCCGCCAGAAATCTCCAAGAAAGGAAGGAAAAAGGCAAGAAAGAAACCAAACTGGGATCTAATTGCCTCCCAAGCATTTCAAATGGACTTTGTTCTCCAGGTTTAATAAGAAGCCCCCACTCCATCTCTTACCGCATTTGGGGGGTGCGTGTCTTCTGAAAGTTTTCTCCAGGTTAGCTTTCTCCAGCCCCAGTCCTCTTTCTCGCCCCCATCCCACCGTGCCCCAGCTCCTTGTGCCACCAGAAGGGACCACAATGAGTTGAGGAGGCTCTGGGAGGGGAGGGGTCCGCTACTGTCTGGGGAAAGCATCGCAGCCCCAGTCTCACAGGCCCGCCTTGGGCTGGGTGCCCTCTAGGCTCTCTTTTATTCCTTGAGGCAAAGCTGTGCAGCCCCATAGCCACCAGGCTCTCCTCTTCTTTCAATTTTGCAATGACCTTCTCTAGCCAGTGGTAGCAACAGCTAGGAGAGCTGGAGGGTCTGAGGTCCATTTTCGACTTTTAATTTGGGGGAGTCAGAGAAAAGACCCAAAGGTGCTGGTTCCCTTAAGCCTCTGGAAGCCTTCCTGGGCTGAGTCCCCAACCCACCAGGCCCAAAGCTACATAGGTACCAACACTGTAGGCCCCTAACCAGGGTCTAGAAATCTCAGGACAGGCTCTGTGCAGCCACGTACACAGGCAGCCCTAATGGCTCTCTTTGAGGGGCCTGGCTTGAGCCGCAGCATCGGCTCTGGCTTGAGCATTTTCTTTTCTTGGTACTACTGATAAACAGAAAAATGGCCCCCACCCTTCATCCTCATGCACACCCTCCCCCCTTCCTTCAGCCACCAGCTCTCTAGGCAGGTGGTAGTAGGGTCCTTGGGGCATCACAGTGGGAGGTTCTGCATGTGGCTCCTGTTGCTGGAGGGCAGGGAGGCCATGGGTCCCATCCACCCCCGTTCAGCAAGGCCCCCCAAAACTGGCTGCTCCAGCCCATGAAAACTGACTTAGCAGGCCCGGAAGAGGTAGGAGCTGGAGGAGGCCCTGGGAGAATAGGACCCTTTCTCAGCCCAAAACAGAGCTTGTAAGTGGGGAGCAATAGGGTGTGAGGGGAGCTTTGCCAGACACAGCCACCCTCTCCCGGAGGGGGACAATAGCTGGAACCATCTCTCACCTTTGTTCTCCCAGTCCCATCTCCTCTGGTGCGTCCAGATGGGAGAAGGCAAAAGCCAAGCATTCTAACCAGGAGGTCACAAGGTAGTGGCTGGCTCTGTCTACTCCAAGTTAAGAGAACAAGTTTTCCAAGCTGCCTTTGTAGAAACGAGAGACTCTCTGCGTTCTATTTCATCCCCTAAGTCCCGACTCAGCAGTTAGGCAGAGTTGCAAACACTCCTGCTTTGGGAAATGTCCTGGTCTTCTTTTTTGTCTCTTTCCTCCAGCGGGAATGGCTCTCCCCACCCCCGCCCCAAATCTGCAGACACCTACATTCTTGGCTCTTGTCTCCCTCCTACAGGCCTCCTTGCCTTTTCCTGCCCTTCTCAAACACACCCTAAGAAAAGTTTAGCTTTTGTAGTCTTCCTCATTTGTGCCAAGAGTCATAAATCTTGCAGAGCTAAGAGAAACAAACAGGTTTGTTCGGAACAATACTAATAACCACCCTTCTCTTCTGCCAGCGCATTTAAGATGAAGCCATTTTGGTAGTTCTTCTCACCTTCTCAGAAGTACAAATGTCCTTATCACCTCTTAGCCCCTTCTGCCTATCCCGAGGTGAGAATCTTAACAGAAACTTCTCTGTTAAGTTCTTACAGCCTCTCTATTGCCAGCCGTGTCTGGAGCTCGAGCTAAACAGAGTCCCCCTTTTGTCACCCTCTCCTCAACCCCCCTCCTGCTGCAAGATGGTCTGGATTTTTAAAATAATCACTCACCGCTTGTTGTCTGTTCTCAAAAAAGGGGGGGTGTTTTTTAAAAAACGTCTGGCTGTCCCCCCTACCGGTTGGAAACTGGGCCTGGAGACTTGCAGGGAGAGAAGAGGAGTAGGGAGGGTGTGGGGGAAGAGAAGAGACAGACTGGGAGACTCAGAGTGGGGGGGGGGTGGGGAAAGCCAGGGTGAGAGGGCGGGAGACCCAGCCACCAGTCCCAGAGGAGTGAAACTACTTTAAAAAAAAAAAAAAAAAAAAAGCCTTGGTGTTGCCATTGCCAATGAATGCAGAGAGGCACCCGGCACCCCCACCCCCAGACACCTTGGGTGCCTTTGACTAGGCCTCCCCACCTACTTCTCAGTTAGCATAATGGCTTATTAGTGGGGTGCGGGGCGGGAGGGGGGGGAGCTGTGAACTCCACCAGCTTTCCCTTGCCTGTGCTCTCCTCTTCTTCCCCCGCCAAAATCTCAATTTAAAAATTTACCTGTTCTTTAAACAAACAAACAAACAAACAAACAAACAAACAAGCATCTCTGCCTTCTTTCCTTTCTCACTTTTTTTTCCGGGGGGGGGGGCGTTAAAAAATTTCCCCCGCCCCCATCACCACCACCACCTTCCCTCCTTATCTGGCATCTAAGCTTACTAAAGGGGGAGTGGTGGGGGGTGTGTGTGAGCTTGTGTGTGTGTGTGAGTGTGTGTGTGAGTGTGTGTGTGTGTGTGTGTGTGTGTGTGTGGTTTTTTTTTTTTTTTTTTTTTTTTTCCCTGTGCAAAAGCAGAGGCCATTGTTACGGAGAGTAGGGCGTACCAGTCTTGTAGGGCAACCACACTGTGGCGGCTTGGCCAAGCCGGAGCCCGGAGCTGGATTCTCAGCGAGCTGAGCCGCTCCAGCACCTTTCGGTCTTCTTCTATTTTTTTCCCCCGCTCCCCCACCCCCCCTCCCTCCTGCGCACCCCCGCTCCTAAGCCGAGTGAATTGAAGCGGACGCCGCGCGGCTCCACCGGCCGCTCTGCCCCTCGGGCTCCCCAGCCGGGGTGGCTACTGGGGGGGGGGGGCGACGCAGCTTTAAACAGTGGTCTTTTTTTCCTTTGCCTTCAAGGAGGGGAGATTTCTCGCCTGCCGCTCGCGCTGGGGCTCGATGTGAATATATATTATGTCTGCCTGTTCTCCCCTCGTCGGTGGCTAAGGTAAGCTGGACTGAAATAGGCTATCAGTTTGTGAATGGCGGAGAGTATGTCTCAATGATTTATGGCCCATATGACTCCAATCTCGGTTCAAGAAGAGTTCACAAGCTTTAAGCTTCCTTCCACGCAGCGACTCTCCTCTCCTCTCCTCTCTCTCTCTCTCTCCCTCTCTCTCTCTCCCTCCCCCTCCCTCCCTCCCTCCCTCCCTCTCTCTCTCTCTCTCTCTCTCCCTCTCTCCCTCTCCCTTCTTGCTTCTCTCCTTTTCTCCTCTTTTTTCTTTCAGCAGCCAGAGCCAGAGCTGAATTTCCCCCCGGCTGCTAAGAAGAGCCTAAGCTTTCTCTCCTTTCCTTTCTTGTTCTTTTATTTTTCTTCCTTCCACTAATTTTTTTTTTTTTTAAGTCCTGGAAGGTGGCCTATCCCCTCTCTCCGGGCTTCCCCAGCTATTGTTACTGTCCTCGGCTCTTTTCAGGGGTGTGCCTGGACAGGTGGGGTTCTTGGGGTGGCTCACCGCCCTCCTCCAACGAGACCCTGGGGGGAAGCCGGGAGCCACCGTCTCCCTCCCTCCCTCTCTCCCGAGAAGCCATATGGAGCCTGGATTTTTCCAACATGGAGGCAAGGGAAATAGACATGTTTGGCTTGGTAGAGCTGCTCCCCACCCCCTCTTCTCCTGGATCCCCAGATCTCAGATCCCCTCAGCACCTTCACCTCTTCTCACTGTCCCACCAGCCAGGCCTCTGCGCCCTCCGGTCGATCCGGGCCTGGCAAAGTCCCAGAGCGGAGTTGCTAAGGCGCCTTTTAATTCGGTTACCTCCAGCGCCCAAACTTGCTGCCCTCCGCCCGGTGTGCTTGGAACCTGCCGCCGCTAGCCGTTGAGGCGTCCTGAACGCTTTCTCTTCGCCTCCTTGGGCCAGCATAGCTAGTCACCAGCCACCGCGGCAGCAGTGGCCGAGACAGCCCGGAGGCGGCAGCCAGGGGCTAGCTCCGTCCACAAACCTCCCGGCCCTTTCTCGCCGCCAGCGGAGTCTCCATTCTTTCCTGTTACGTCTCTGGCTTCTCCGCTTCCCACACTCGCCTGGCCTCTGTCCTGCGATGGTTTGCAGGTTTATTGCAGGGGGAACGACAGGAATTTCGGCCCCAGGCGTCTAGTCAGATTATTGCTTTATCATCATCATCACCATCATCATCATCATCATCATCATCATTACTGCTGTAACAATCATTTAGACTAAATAAAGCCAGGGCCCAGCCAGCCAACCCCTTCCAACGTTTTTATTTCATTCTCTTCTCTATTAATAACAAACTCAACTGATGCCTGTTAATTAATTCCCCCTTCATCCAGGGCTGCTCTGAAGCTAATTTTGGTTAAATCATCAGAGGCTAATGGTAATAATAATAAAGGGATTGGGTCAGCCTGGTCAATTGAACTCCAGTTCTCCTCCCTGGAAGGACCTGCTGTTTGCAGACCCATGTGTATTTCCCAGAAACAAATTCTTCCCAGAAACCAATCGGAACTCAGGGCTCCCCGGCTCCCTTTTGAATGTGTATCTGTGCCATTAAGAAGGGGATTTATGTGTGGGAGGGACTTCTTCACCTGCACTCCTTTTATTTTATTTGCCTATTTTTAGTTTTCTTTGGGGTTGAACAGCTGGGCTGAATGAGATTTAAGTAGTCTAAACTCACATGTCAGAAGAGAGGGTCACTCTGGAGGTTTTATGAAATGTGATGATGAGAAATTGGGGAAGACAGGGAGGAAAAAAAATGCAGTCAGAACTTTTAGAAGAAATATACAAAATCCTATGACAGCACAAACCTTTATTTTTTTTTCTGCACAGTTTTAGGCGTCTGCATTAAAATAATGATTTTTTTTTTTTGCCTCAGAAAACTTCAGTAAACAAGGTACCCTGTTTCCAACCCAGAGAATAATATTGTTCTAATTGCTCTGTGGACTTTTTTTCCTTTGGGAGAAGATGTCCTCAGTTAGGAAGTACTTTTGCGTCTCTTGGTAGTAAAGTACAGCAGTTATCCAGTTTTTCTCTCTTCTTTTCTTCTTTTGGGGAAATCAAAGGACACAGACTGTCAAGGAAAGGGTGGGAAAAAATTAGGTCTGATGAAAAAAATGGAGCGGGGAGAGACCTGGGCCAAATGGTCACTGCACCAATCCGTCTGGCCAGGGAAATAGAAACAATCCTGCTCCATTTGGGGGCCCCATGGGGGCCGCTAGCTGCTAGCTGCTGGGTCCCAGACTTGGCTGAGCAAAGACTCAGACTGGAGGTGGTGGTTCCTCCAGGGCCAGGGAGGAGGCACGGTTCTGCTGGCTCTGGAGGTTAAACATGTTCAGGAAGTTTCTAGGTCAGGCTGTTGTTGTCTTCTTCGTGAGGCGGGTAGGGAAAGAGAGGATCCCTCGCAGGAGAAGGTTCCCTGCTCAACTTGCTTCCCCTTCCTGTCTCTTTTGGAGATCCTTGGGGTTTTTTTCTCCAGGCTAGACTCTGCTTGGGTGACAGACCTAGATGGACCTGGAGGGAGGCAAAGACAGCAGGCAGGAGGCCTCTCAGCTCACAGGAGGGTGTTGATGATGTTTTTATTTTGGAGTCTCCTAGTCCCCCCCCCCCTCCTTGAGCCACCCTATCCCAGAGTTAGTAGGGGGAGATAGGGAGAGGGAGGAGGAGAGGTCAGGGACTAGCTTGCAAGCAGGAAAGAAGCAATGGCCTTCCAGTAGTAAGATTGTATACCTAGGCAGTCCCCGAAGGAGTAGAATCCTTATTTTTGAAGTGGAAAAAAAATTTTTTTTTTTTTTAATTAAAGCACTGAAATAAGAAAACTCCATTTCAAGTCAGGAAAGTGGCCTCAGCATCTGCTTTGAAGATGTTGGGGTTGGGGAGAAGAAAAAACCCTATTGATGTCAGTTCCCTTTTCAGCTCCTAAGATGGATTCGAGCCCCAGTCCTCTTCTCCCCCTTGTGTCTCTTCTCTCACCCCACAGGTCAGCAGCTCCCAACGGACTCGGGAGGAGGGGGGCAGAAAGGGGAGGGGGGGGTCCGGCGCCTCACGTGACCCCCGCGGGTGCCAATGTCCGGTCGTGAGGGTATCAGGCTCTTGCAAGTTGCCACCCACTGCCCGGGCCTCGCCCAGCGATGCAGAAAGCCACCTACTACGACAACGCCGCGGCAGCACTCTTCGGAGGCTACTCCTCGTACCCTGGCAGCAATGGCTTCGGCTACGAAGGTCCCCCCCAACCCCCCTTTCAGGCCGCCACGCACCTGGAGGGCGACTACCAGCGCTCGGCGTGCTCCTTGCAGTCCCTGGGCAACGCCGCCCCGCATGCCAAGAGCAAGGAGCTCAACGGCAGCTGCATGAGGCCCGGCCTGGCCCCCGAGCCCCTGCCCGCCCCGCCCGGCTCACCCCCGCCCAGCGCCGCACCTACCAGTACCACTAGCAACAGCAATAATGGGGGCGGGCCCAGCAAAACCGGCACCCCCAAGTGCGTTCCTGGCTCCAACTCCACCCTCACCAAACAGATATTCCCCTGGATGAAAGAGTCAAGGCAAACGTCCAAGCTGAAAAACAGCTCCCCCGGCACAGGTACCAGCTCTCTGCCTTCCTCGTCGTCAGCTTTTGTCCAGGCCAGGAATGTCACTGTTATTCTAGCACCCAGCCCCTAGGCGCCCAGGCGGCGGCCGGGGAACAATATCAGGTGGCGGCCCTGCAGCGGCGCTTTTCCCGTAGCCCCCACCACCTGATGACCCCTGACCCCGCCAACACCCTCTCCCTCCAGCCACCCTTCACCTGAGCTGCCGAGAGCTCCAGAAGGCCAGGCGCTCGGACTCAGTCCTTTGCAAGGCCGCAGAGCCACGAGACGCTGCCAGTAGACGCAGAGTCGTCAACGATTGATTATTATTAAGTATGATTACTGTGGGTATTAATCACAATCGCTCGGGCCGCCCGGGGTCCCGGCCTCCAGGCAAGGCAGCCTCTTCGAGCCACACTTCCGCGCCCTGCCCCCGAATGTTCAGATTCCCCCAGGGGTTCTCCTCGGCCGCCCACCTAGTCCACAGGACCCCGGCAGGAAGTTTGTGTGTGTGTGTGTGGGGGGGGGGGGGATGTCTTCCCAGAACCTGGAGTTGGTGATGGGGGAAGAAAGCGCGCGCGAGAAAACCCAGCTCTAAATAAATGGCCATGCGGCTCTGTCTGCGTGACATGATCAAATTTTCATAAGCTGGGGCAGCAAGAGGAGAACAGGTCTCTTAATAAATGCCACTATTATAGAGTGTCCGCTAATGCGACGGGCGTTGGGGGGGTGGTGAGGAGGAGGCGGGGACGAGAAGGGGAGGGCGGCGGGGGCTCCGAGTCCAGGCCTGGATTTATTAAGAAACCATGCATTCAATTTCGGCGTGTTCAGTAATTATCTTTTATTTCATTTTGTCCCCTTCCCACCCCTCCCCCTCGGATCCAGCGGAGGGCTGCGGCGGCGGCGGAGGCGGCGGCAGTGGTGGCGGCGGGGGCGGCGGCGGCGGGGGAGGGGACAAGAGCCCCCCGGGGTCGGCGGCGTCCAAGCGCGCGCGGACGGCGTACACGAGCGCGCAGCTGGTGGAGCTGGAGAAGGAGTTCCACTTCAACCGCTACCTGTGCCGGCCGCGCCGCGTGGAGATGGCCAACCTGCTGAACCTCAGCGAGCGGCAGATCAAGATCTGGTTCCAGAACCGGCGCATGAAGTACAAGAAGGACCAGAAGGCCAAGGGCCTGGCCTCGTCGTCCGGGGGCCCCTCCCCTGCCGGCAGCCCCCCGCAACCCATGCAGTCCACGGCCGGCTTCATGAACGCCTTACACTCCATGACCCCCAGCTACGAGAGCCCGTCCCCGCCCGCCTTCGGCAAAGCCCACCAGAATGCCTACGCGCTGCCCTCCAACTACCAGCCCCCTCTCAAAGGCTGCGGCGCCCCGCAGAAGTACCCCCCGACTCCGGCGGCCGATTACGAGCCCCACGTCCTCCAAGCCAACGGGGGCGCCTATGGGACGCCCACCATGCAGGGCAGCCCCGTGTACGTGGGCGGGGGCGGCTACGCGGATCCGCTGCCGCCCCCTGCCGGCCCCTCCCTCTACGGCCTCAACCACCTTTCCCACCACCCCTCGGGGAACCTGGACTACAATGGGGCGCCCCCTATGGCCCCCAACCAGCACCACGGACCCTGCGATCCCCACCCTACCTACACAGACCTCTCCTCTCACCATGCGCCTCCTCCTCAGGGTAGAATCCAAGAAGCGCCCAAATTAACACACCTGTGATCGGAGAGGGGCCGGGGGGCAGGGGCGGCGGAGGGGTGAGGTCTTGGGGTGGGTGAGAGCTACGAGGGGCGCGCAGGCTGTGCGCTCTGAGGGGGCAGCCTGGAGGTCTGAAATAGGGAGGCAAGGAGGCGAGAGCCACACTTGCTGCTGGGAAGACCCGGGGCTGGAGCCCCTTCCCCTCCCCCTGGCCTGAGAAGTTGCTTTGTAAGGTCCTCCAGTCCTTGTTCGGTCCGCCTGCCAACCCACTGGAGAGAAATCCACAGCCGACTGTGGAGATGATCCCCTCAACCCTAGGCCTCCAGCAATACCCAGTTAGGAGATAGGGAAACAAGGCAGAGAAGCACATTTTAAAAAGCAGACAAGATGGCTAGGCCATCACCAACCAACCAACCAACTAACTTACCTTCCATCTCTGTGAGTAATTCCTCCAAATCTTGATTTTTTTTTTCCTTGCAGTTCTCCTTTAAAAAACAAACAAAAAAAGAGAGCCCATTTCAAAACCAAGGGCCCAAAGCACGCTCCCCTCCCACTTTCCTGAAGCCTCAAGTTTCCTCCCACCCATGTGAGGTTTCTGGGGGCGCTCCCTCCATTTTTAAGCCCCATAGTTTCTGCTTTAGGACATTAATGTCTACACCCCGCCCCCATCTATTACAGTTTTCAGAGGGCTCAGGGATGGCGAGAGATCCTGAAAGTCAGAGCTGTCTATATTATAAATATATATATTTTTTCTTTTATGGAACGCTGGGAGGTCAGAGCAGGCAAGGTGTCAGGACTGAAGCTTTGCCCATTCTGCTGTCTCCCACCTCAGCTCCAGGACCATCCCCCTCTCTCCACAGAAAGCAATCGGGCGACACGAGGTTCTACACTTTTCTTTTCTTCTGTTGCTCTCTTGACTTAACGTGAAAACAGGGTATATTTTAACAAACTGTCTGTCCCAGGCAGGGGCTGCAGCTGGGCCTGTGCGCCTCGCTCAGCCCCCTGTCAGGACACTTTTGTTGCACTTAGAGTTTACATTTTAATGGATATAAAAACAACTGTGAGAGATGCTTGGGTCTGCAGGAGTCCGGCATCGCTCAAAAAGTGTGTGTTCTAGTGAACATTTTCATATATATTTATTGGTTATAGCCTGTTAAAATATTTTCTTTTTTTTGTATTATTTATCCCCCCCTTACATTATGTATTTATATGAGGGAAAAAAATGACAAATTGTACTTTTTTAGTATTTACTTGTTATAAAGGACGTTGTGTTTCCTGTCATGTAAAACCAGCTATTTTAGTTATTATTGTACTCTAGAAAAGAGCTGTAGATTTATGTTAAACGCGTACTTATGAGCAATTGTAATTAGTTCTAAAAGGCATGAACTCAGCTCCTATTGTCATTGTATAGTCCCGAATTCGTAGAGTTAGAGTTAATTCCCTCTCGAAACTTTCTTTGTTCTTCCGTAGTTACTTTTTTCCTCACTTAAAAGGGTTGTCTGTCAAACAATTCTTGAATAAACTTTCTGTTATCAATTTTATCTTGTCCTGGTGGTCCAATTTACATAGCAGGGGGAGGCTGCTGGCTGCCAAACTTCCCCCAAGGAAAGAAGGACGTCGAAGACCCTATCTTGGCCTCTCAGTTTTTCTCATTGACCTTTTGTCCTCTCGTGCCTTTGGCCACAACTTCCTGGCCACACCTTCAACAACAACAACAACAACAACAACAACAACAACAACATCTGGCCGTTTACTGCTTCTTCCAAGGAACCTAAACTTCACAGTTCTCTTCCGGAGCTACAAAGAAGTCGTCACGTGACCCGAAGCCCAACCACCATTGGGTCTAAAATGAAAACAAAGGAAAATGATTAAAAAAAAAAAATCTGAGGCCTAGACTTCTCAGGTCAAACCTTAAAACTAAACTGAAATTAAATCACTAAATAAAACTCGGGGCGGAGGGAGAGGAGGCGCTTTAGATTTTCCCTGCCAAGGAAAGGGGAGAGGGAGGAGGGAGGGCGAGGCGGTGGGATCCAAGCGTAAATAAAATGGTCCCCAGGCAAATGTGCAGCTCCGTTTCCACGATCCTTGGGAAAACTTCATTTCTTAGTCGTGGTTCCATAAAAGTTTTATCACATCGGAGCGAGGATAGAGAGGGTCTGTCAAAGATGAAATGTCACCGCCGCGTCGCTGGAGCCGATAAGAGCGAAGAGACAGGGCGGCTGAAATATGGAGCTAATTCGTTGAAAGAGAAGCGATGGCTGCTTGCTGAAGAGATGCATAATTCTAATTGTAAGCGATGCGCCCGCATTGCTTAATTAGGAGCATATATTTGGTGGTAGTGGGGTGGGGGGGGGGCAGTGTCAGTGAGAATCGTTCCAGGCCCTCAGCCTTAAAGCGAGGGCTGATTTTCATTTTTATGTTGCATCCTGGCAGTCCAAGGTTAGTAATTACAGTCTTTATGCAACAATAAATAACAATAAAAAAGCAACCTGAATTCTACCGCCCCCCCCCCAAGTAGGGTTTTAACTGGACTCGGCTCATCCAAGCAGCAAGCAATTTAGCATCGGGTCAGGCTATAATTTAAAGGCATAAGAGCGTGCAAAGTTTGATTGGGATCAAATAACGCTCAAGGGTTTTTCTTTCTTTCTGTCTTTCTCTCTTCCTCTTCCCTGAATAACATTTTCTGAATGATGTAACTAGACGGAGCGCCATGTTTGGCTCTGGGGGTGGAGTGGATTGATTATTTATCTAGCACGAGAGAGGCAGGCCAAGAGAAGGAATTGAGCTTGAGTTTGAAAAACAGAGCTTTGGCCTGAAGCTGGAATTGCAAACGAAAAAGAAGGGCCCACTTGGCTTTGGTGTCCTCCGCCCTTCTTTCTGCGGGCTTCCAGGCTCTAGCTAAGCAGCCAAAGTCGTGGGGGAAAATATCTGCGCTGTAAGATTCACAGCGTAACAGGAGGCGGGGA
Source organism: Panthera leo (assembly GCF_018350215.1). NCBI lineage: Eukaryota > Metazoa > Chordata > Mammalia > Carnivora > Felidae > Panthera > Panthera leo. The sequence continues at coordinate 36,482,641 of NC_056692.1, forward strand.
AGCGGTGTCTCTGGGAAGGAGGGCTCTCTTGGCCCCTTTTAACACCCAACTTTTCTGCTGTTCTCTAATCTGGCCATAAAATCTGTCAGCAGGGTTAAAGAGAGCCGTATTTCCTGCAGGGACAGTCTCGGCCTGAGTTGATGCGGAGAGAAGCGCTCTACCCTGCAGCCAGCTGGAGAGGCTGCGGAAAAACTTCCAGGGCTTCTCAAGGGGGTGAATGGAGGGAGCACCCTCTTTCAGGCCTCCCTGCACAACTTCCAGACAACTACTCTTCGGATTCTTCTGTGCCCACCTCCCCTCCCCCGCCCCATCCGCACCCCCCCCCCCAAATGGCGAAAAGTGCCTTCTTTGGAGTGGAGTTGGACACAACGGTCTCTGGCCAGTTTGCCCAGTTCAGAGCAGCTCCTTCTGTTCTGCACCCTCCGCAGCGGTCCACCTCCCGTCCCTGCAGCCCCCACCTACAAATCCCCTTTCTCTCTCCTGGCTCTCCTCTGGCCTTCTCGGTCCTTTTTAAATACTCACCGCCACCCACGCGGATGAATACTCACCGCCACCCACGCGGCTGTTACATTGACAGAAAGTTTCTAGTTCCAGCTCCCGGCTGAGTTGCCATTTCTCTGCTAACCAGCCTTCTCCTCCTTGCTGGGCAGCCGAGAGGAGGAGGGGGAGGGGAGGCCAGAGCCGTGGGAGTTCTCCACACAAACTTTCCACCCAACTCAGCGTCCTTCCCTCTGTCCCCATTGCCCATCTGTTTCCCTGCTCTCCCAGAATCACCTTTCTCTTTTGCTATCACCCCCACCCCCAGGCCTTTTAAAGGGATGTGGAATTTCGGCTGTTCCCTCGGCTTTCCCAAAGAGCCAAATTCTTTGATGCCATCGGAGGGAGCTGTCAGGGGGCTAAGATTGATCGCCTCATCTCCTCTCGGTCCCTCTGACCCACTTATTTAAAAATCTTCCCCCAGATCGACTTTTCATTTTCTGCTTTGAGATCTAGTTTCCCACCAATTGCTCCGGGGTGGGGGGGGGGCGAGTCTTGTGTCCCCTCTCTCCAGTACATTACAATACTCTCTAAAGTTCAGACTGTCTTGATCCCCTCAAAATAAAATTAAAAAAAAAAATCCTCCCCTGCCCCCTAAATGGAATATAATCTCAGTAGTCATTGTTGCCACCCTCTCCGTGCTCAGAGAATTCTTTCTTGCCAGGGATGATGATGATGATTAAAACTAGCACACTGGCAAAAATAGGAAGGGGGATTCTCTTTGTCCTGGGCAGGGATTCCTCCCCCCAAACATTGGCCTGAGGTTTGAGAGTGCTCTAAGTTAAATCTCCTACTACCTTGGTTCTTGTTCATGTCCCTGGATATAGATACACATACAGGCTTGAGGCTTGAGGGAGAGCATAGGCACCTTACACCCTGGCTGTTGTGGGGTCCTGAAAAGGAGTGAGATGGCTCCAGGTGAGGAAGGCAGGTGGACAAGTGCTGCAAACACTGGGCAGAGAAGGGAACTGAGACCACACAGCTTTGGCTGCCAGAGGCCCCAAAGAGCCCCTCACCATCTATCTCACTCCTCTGTGTCAGCCTGGGAGTGTCTGTCGATTTTCTAAGATTTATCTGTTGCTTTTGGGGGGGTGGGATGGGGATGGAGGTGCTGATGATTGTAAATCTCTCCTCTTCCTTATTGCACCTTAACACTGACCTTTCCCAAAGGGTGGAAGTCTCTTTCTACTATCTTTTTCTTTCACTTTGAGATCCTTACTCAGCTTTCTTTCTTTTTTTTTTTTTTAGTGGGGGGAGAGTGGGGAAGATCATATGGCTGGCATTATAAAGAAAGCACTAATGTATTCTATCAAAAATATTTGGAAGAGAGGAAGACTTCTCCCTTAGATTCCCTTGTTTCCCACCTTTTGGAGCCTCCCATCTTCTGAAGGGGGTGAGAGAAAGGTTCCTCTAGCTTTTCTGGAGAAAGGGAAGCACTGGGGAGAGGGAGTGTAGGACTGGGGGCTCACGGTGTCCAGGTCGTGGTTCTCTAGAGTTTTTGAATCAATTAAAGCAAATAATGCTCTCTGTTTTCCACCAGGCCCAGACAAGCGATTGGCCGAGGCCAGTCCCGTGACCATGAATTCCCTGCAATTTCGCCGGAGTCCTGGGTTTAATAGAGAGAGTCCCCATACGCTTGTATTTATCAGCAATATACAATTATAAAGGCCCAAAATAAAAATAAAAAAAAAAAACAAAAACAGAGAGAGAGAAAGAGCGAAATCTCCCCCTCCCAAAATCGCTCCATCACATAAACCTGGGGGGGGCAGGAGGGGGGGTCCCTTCCGATCCTCCCTCCTGACGCCCCCCCCAGCAGGCCCCCTCCCCCACCATTGAAAGCCATGAATTTTGAATTTGAGAGGGAGATTGGGTTTATAAACAGCCAGCCATCGCTCGCCGAGTGTCTGACTTCCTTCCCCGCTGTCTTGGAGACATTTCAAACTTCATCAATCAAGGAGTCGACATTAATTCCTCCTCCTCCTCCTTTCGAGCAAACCTTCCCCAGCCTCCAGCCCGGCGCCTCCACCCTTCAGAGACCCAGGAGCCAAAAGCGAGGCGAAGATGGGCCCGCTCTGCCGCCGCCGCCGCCGCTCCCCGCCGCCCCCTTGGTCCCCGAGTTCCCCTGGATGAAAGAGAAGAAATCCGCCAAGAAACCCAGCCAATCCGCCTTGTCTCCTCCAGCCGCCTCCTCCGTTTCGGCCTCCGGGGTCGGATCGCCAGCAGGTCGGTTAGCGGGGTAGGGGTGGGGTGAGGGGCAGCCTAGAAGAGAGGGGGAGAAAGAGCGATGGGGGAGGTAAAAAGGGTGTCGAGCCTGTTGGGGATCCTTGCCCCGTCTAGTCCAGGGATGAACAAGAAAAATATACCGCTGGGGTTCAGGCCTGGTTTTTTCTTTTTCTTTCTTTCTTAACACTATAGCAGATTTTGGAGGCTGGTTGGGGAAGAGCCTTTTCTCTGTTGGAAAAAGGATTTGATTTAGCTTTTCACCTTTATCTGTACGGAGGAATCAAAGTGGTGTTGGGGATTGAACCTGGGCGCAGGAAAAGATTCAGTCCCATTTCTCCCTGCTCTCAAAGAGGGGAATTTGGAAGCTAGGGCGGACAGGAGGTGAGGAATAATCTTTCTTACTGAACCCCCCTCTCTCTGGGTTAAGCTCGAAAATGCCGAATTGAGGGCTCCACGCCAATGATTCGGGATGGAGCCTCTGAGGTTCTGGGGGCAAAAGGCAGCCGCTCCCTACCCCCTGCGTGGCCCGTGGGCGGCTCTCTGAATGCTGTGCCCTGACCCCGGCAGGGTCTGCGGGCGAGAGGGGGACGGGAAAAGCCGTGAGAGCGGGCCGCTTCGGTAGGCGGGAAGGGGGGGGGGTTGTGCTGCTGATACTGTTTTTGGCGGCTGGGGTGGTCTTCACCTAAGCTGAATGAGGTTGAGCAGGGGACACCGCCCGCTTTTGACACCCAGCCCTCTTTCCCTGCAGATGGTCCGGGACTGCCGGAGGCCGCCGGCAGCGGGGCGCGCAGGCTGCGCACTGCTTACACCAACACGCAACTGCTGGAGTTGGAGAAGGAATTCCACTTTAACAAGTACTTGTGCCGGCCGCGCCGCGTGGAGATCGCGGCCTTGCTGGACCTCACCGAGAGGCAAGTCAAGGTGTGGTTCCAGAACCGGCGCATGAAGCACAAGCGGCAGACGCAGCACCGCGAGCCGCCCGACGGGGAGCCGGCCTGCCCAGGCGCCCTGGAGGACGCCGGCGAGCCAGCCGACGAGCCCGCGGCCAGCCCTGGCCGCCCCTCCGCCTCCCGGCCGGCGCGGGAAGCCTGCTGTCACCCGCCCGAGGTCGCGCCGGCCCTCCCGGGCGCCCAGGGCCCCCAGCCTTTGACCGCTCACGTGGGGGGTAGTTTGCGCGCGGCCGCCAGGCTGGAGCCCGAGCCGTTGCCCGAAGACGCCTTCCCCGAGCGGCAGGATTCGCCTTTCCTGCCCGATCTCGACTTCTTCGCGGCCGACTCCTGTCTCCAGCTGTCCGGAGGCCTGTCCCCCAGCCTGCAGGGCTCGCTCGACAGCCCGGTTCCCTTTTCCGAGGAAGAGCTGGATTTCTTCACCAGCACCCTCTGTGCCATCGACCTGCAGTTCCCCTAACCTGTTTCCTCCCCCCGGCCGCTTCGACCCCCGTCCCCTCGTCCCGTCTGCTGGAAAACCCGAGGACCCCCCCTCCCCCAAGTCGCTTAGACTTCTTTCTGTGTTTTGCTAAAATTCAGGTATTACTGAATTCGTGTTTAATCCATTTCCTTTCGTTCCTCTCTAAAATATTGGGCACTCGGGCGTCTTTTTAAAACACACAGACAAATTCCGTTCGGTAGACTCCTTCCAACGAAATCTCAGGAATAATTAAACTCTTGGGGGGGGGGCTTTCTTAAAAAGGAACTAGAGGATCTTGTTTTCCTCTCTCTCTTTTTAAGTTTTAGACCCGTAGATTATTTATTGAAATTCTTTAATAATAGGAAATGGGGAAAGTATTTATTGTACATTATTTTCATAGATTAAATAAATGTCTTTATAATACGAAAACGAGTGTTTGTGTTGGAACCCCAGCCCCTTGCCCCGCACCTCCCTAGGCCTGCCCTCATTCCCTCGGGACCCGCGCGAGGCTGCCCGACCCCGCGTCGGCTAAGTCCGGGTGGTACAAAAGCGACCCTACTTGGCCACCGCTTCTCGACCTCGCAGCTCGAGAGGAGTCGGGAGCTTGCTGGAATTCTGTCACCTGCACACCCTCCAACAGATGGCCTTGGGTCCCGCGTCGGTGTTCCCGGGGCTCTGCTTAGAGATCTAGGTGGGCGGGTGGAGGGAGAGGAGGCCTCGGGGACGCGACCGGGGGGGTCGTAGCAGGGGGCGCAGAGGTTTAGCCGGAGCGGGAGGGCTCCTAGGGTTTCCCAAGCTTCTGGCTTCAGTGCCCCCAAGCCGGGTGGAAAGGCTTTTTCGGGAACACAAGAAGCCTGGGGACGCGAGGCCGGGGGTCGTGGGCCGAGTGGCGTGGGGGTTGGGGGGTGTTCTCGGGAAGCAGGTTTCCAAGCGGGCCAGAAAGGAGGCTCGCGGAAAAATGGAGCGAGGCCCGGACCCCAGTGCTCCTCGGTGCCCGCAGCCACTCTAGGGCTTCGGGGTCGGGAGGGCGTCCGAGGAGCGGCGGGGCCGCCAGCCCAGGGAGGCCCGCGCCGCCTCTGCAGGCGCTAGGCCTCCGGGGGCGGGAAGGAGGAGCGAGGAGAGCTGGAGGGCGACAGGACAGCCGTGAAGATGCTCAAAATGGCGCTGGGGCCGGGCTGCAGGGAGGGCGCGGGGAGAGTCGGTGGCCGCCATGACAGCCGCTTCGGGGCTCTGTCCCCGCGCCCGCCTTCTCCTTTCCGGACCTTCCAGGCCCCCGTGAGGAAAGGGAGCCAGGAACCTCCTTTTCGTTTTTGTGTTATTAAAAAAAAAAAAAAAAAAAAAAGAGGCCAGCGGAGGCAGAGGACGCGCGGGGGACGCGGAGTGCGCGCGGGGTGGGCGGCGCAGGGGTGAGCCGCGCAGGGGCGAGCGGCGGGTCTGCAGGCCCGGGTCGGCCTCGCGGGGTCTGACTGTGCACCCTTGGCTCTGGGATCTAAAGCCCGGCCGCCGCTTCCTCCAGATGCAGGCCTACCTGTCTTACCGACAGCTTCATTTGCCATCTCAGCTCTGTCTCCTATCCCCCACCGCACCCGGCCCGGCTGCTTGCAAACCCGGAGAGCAGGGAAGCCAGGATCGATCTCCCCCATCTGCCTCCTGGTTCGTTCGGGGAACGCGGAGATTTAAAGGGCCCTGGAAAGCCATCCATCCTTCTTAGGTTTACTTAATATTTCTCTGGCTCAGAAACAGACACCGCAGGGCTACCTCCCCAGCAGATGCTGCCATTCTCGAAAAGCAGTTTATTTCCTGGGCCTCCCAGACTTTCCCCTGGACCAGCAGGACGGGGACTTGGAGTACTAGGCAAGGGGAGGCAACAACTGTCAGGAAAAGCCAGGAGCCAACACAGGTCGTGACACATAGGACTAGACAGGCTCTCGCATATTTTTTTAACTGGCCCCTCAGTGTGGGAAGTGCACACATCTTATTCAGCTGGAATTTAATCCCTTAAACTGTCTTAATATAGAATTCATCTCCTGCATTAAATAATCTTATGTCATGTTAAGTTGCACTTATTTCTTTCATAAATAAATTAATATAGAACAATTAGATGTGTTATTATAATAATATAATGTATCTTATTAGTTTATTTTCCCTCATAAAATATATAGGTATGAAATAAATTCAATATATTAAAGTAATAATACACAGCTTATTGGCTCGTGTATTTATTTTCCCCATAAATAAGTGAATATACAATATATTAAAACCACACTATACATCTCATTGGGCTGTGTGTTTATTTCTCCATAAAATATGCCCATGGGCAGTGCTTAACATCTTAAAAATCACAGCACATAGACATCTCTACACCAACAAAACGAAACAGACATTTCAGCTGGGGCTTTGATTTCTATGGACAGCCAAACTAGATAATTTGGTCTAATTAAAAATGCTCTTTCAGCTATAACAGGTTGTTACAAGGATCAAGAATACCAAAAGGATCTTGCTAATTGTCCACCTTCCAGCTTTCTTTGGTGGTCAAAAGGAGAGCACCCTTCATCAATGCCAAAAATACAGGATCTGCTCTGCTGGAGAGAATTCACATCCTGGGATCATGGCTTGGTCTGTCACACTCTGGGGCCTCTGAGGCTTCCGTTCTCTTAGAGCCTTGCTGCCCCCATGGACCCACCGCATCAGCAGTACCTGTGAGCTACTTAGAAATGCAGAATCTTAGGCTCCACTTCAAGTCTGCTGCAGCAAAGTCTCAATTTAGCAGATCCCCAAGTAATTTACATGCACATTAAAATTTGAGAAGCACTATTAGATCATAGTGCCACCTTGCTTCCTGCCTTCCTGCCGTGCTTCAGAATTTTTGATCCTCTCTACCCAGCTGATCCCTCCCGGTCCTCCCCCAACTCAAAGCAGTGGACCAAAGGGTAGGGAATCTCAGCTCCTTCCTGAGGCTGCACCAGTCCTAATTCCTCCCTGCCAAAGTGAGTGGAGGGCCAGGGGAGTCCAGCCAAAGGCTGGATCTACCTGTTTAGATCTAGGTACTTTGTGTATCCTGAGAGCGGGAAGCAATGAATCCAGGGAATCAGGAGCACTTCCGGCATTTCCCCTGGTTGATTATTAGAGAGAAGTTGGAACTCTTTTCACAGGCAGCCCGGGACACTTTCTGTCTCTACTTTTCCATATTCACAAAATTCACCATCCCTGATGACACTCCAGCAGAACAAAGAGACAATGCATTTCCAGAAGGAAATGACTCCTGTTTTCAATCTCCCCACCCAATTTCAAAATCAAAGGAATGTCTGGCAATTTGGGATTCTTAAAGGATTGGTACTCAGGACCCTTGTGTCCCAGATCGGCTCCTTTTCCTTATTTCATCTCTGCGGCCATCCTATTTAGCCTGAGATTTCCCAGCTGGCTTTGGTCAAGGAAGGAGAAGGGGTAAGGATTCCCAGATAAAGCAGTAGACCCTCTCCCCGGCCCCCCCCCCCTTCTGCCCCATCACCAGTGATGGTAAGCTAGAAGGTAATACCAGGCGGCCACACTCACTTATCCCATTCTGATTGGGGCAGGGCTCCTCTTGGGGCAGGACCATTGTGAGTGGTCTCGAGCACAGACTAGTTCTAAATTGGCTGTGGTTGGAGTGGGAAGGTTTCAGTCAGTGCAGTCCCCAAAACTGCGGATCAGTCTGCCCTGCTCTTGGTGAGTCATTTCTTAAGACGAATGACTCAATATTATGGTGAAAGCAAACGACCATTAGACTGAGGAATTATTTGCAATCATGATAACCCTGAGTCATTAACAAAAAATTTTAACTTATGACTGGCCAAGTCCCTTCCACTTTCCAGACCTCAGTTTCTCCATCTGTCCAATAAGTGGAAGAGCTAACTGCGTTCTAATATCCTCTGCATCAATATCCGACCAAAGTAATACTTGTTAGTCTTCGCGAACAACGTATTAAGTACTTATGATGGCTGGTGTCACGTGCTTTCAAACGGAGGTGGTGACTTTTGATGTTTGACAATAACCCGCCTCCCAAGTATCTGGTAGGACCCTTTTAACAAATTTTAAATTTGCGACTTAATACCAACCATCATGCCCCAATCATTATTATTATTATTTAAATGTTTATTTATTTTGAGAGAGAGAGAGAGAGAGAGAGAGAGAGAATGTGTGTGTGTGTGTGTGTGTGTGTGTGTGTGTGTGTGCGCGCCTCCGCACAAGGAGGGGAGGGGTACAGAGGGAAAGAGAGAATCCCAAGCAAGATCCGCGCTCAGCACTGAGCCCAACGTGGGGCTTCATCCCAGCCCTGTGAGATCACGACCGAGCCGATATCAAGAGTCCCCCACCCAGTCACCCACTGAGCCACCCAGGCACCCCCCCCGCCAGTCATTACTTAAACTAGTAGAGAAAGAAACCTTTTCAGCAAGCATGAATTGGGTATAGTGTTATGTGTCAAGTTTTCAATAAATATGGGTATTCCAAAATGTCCTAACCAAGATTTCCTCTGACTTTCGTCCCTTGTCACCTTCCCCAACATTTGGTTATGTTTCCTCTTGTTTCAAAAACAGTAGGACATTTTATACAAAAAGAGCCACCACACTTCTTCTTTGACACGGTGTACTAGATCTTAAAAGTCCCTTTTAGACAGGTTTTGTCTCAGTGCTGGGACATCAGAGCACAGGTACAAGTTCTGGGTCTCCTTAAATAGCCCTGCTGAATTCACCTGCCCACCTTTCCCCTAAGTTTCTGACAAGCATTCCGTGGCCGTGCTGTACATCTTCCTGAAGATGTATTTTTTCTAGTCAAATACATGTCCTCAGTTTGCAGAAAGTAGCCTCTAGCCCCCATGGGATCCCCTCCACCTCCTGTGGTTGGTGTGGCCCAAATCCTCCCTTGACCTCTCAGGCTTAGTTCTGCTCTCCTGTCCCCACCCCCACCCCCCTCTTCACACTCAGCTGGGAAGCAAATATTTAGTGCCTGAAGGACATCTAAAAAACCGCTTCCTCCTGAGAACAGAGTCAAAAGTAAAAAAGCCCTCCTCAAACCTTCTCTAATTCCCAAACACTACAGAAAAATCACAGTCTGGACAGTCATCCAGGTACAAATTCATCTTGGTCATTGTTCTATAAAGTTTCCAAAGTGGGTATTTTGGCCACAACTAATGCACTTGGAGAAACCCAATTAAGGAGAAAATTATTTCAATTCTTCGTGTCTCTCTAATCTTTCCTTTTAGGAAGATTCCAACTCTCTGATTTACCTTTCATTCCAGATGAAATCTATCTAGAATACGGAAGTTAGGTTCAACCCCTACTCCACCCAGAAAGGCAGTTTCTAAGCTACATTCCTCAAGGAAGGAGAGATAACATCCTCCTTAGAAAACTTTGTCCAAATATTTGGAAGATCAGGAAATTCTTGCTAAGATCGAACTTCACCTTCCTGCTACAATTTTAATCCTTTGGGTTCTTTGTAGATTATATAATATTAGGCTTTAGTTTCCAAAGAACTCTGCAGTTTAAAAGAGAATCCTGTGCCTAAACAGAGCCAAACTTCTCAATTCTTGATGAAATTTGCATATGATAAAATACATATGTATAATATATGGTGATCCGTTACATGAAAATATAGCACACATGCTATTTTCCTATCACATCTGTCCAGATTTTAATATGCCAGTTATAGTAAAAAGCAGAAAACTGTCTCATAGTATTTTAGAATGTGAATGTAATGTTAATATCAACATTTATAGAGTTCTCTATTGTTTATATTTTCTTGTTTGCTTTAATCCCACTAAGGATGCAGTGAAGTCAGTAGAATTAAACCCATTCTTCTTCTCTAAGGATGAGACTCAGAGAGACCAAGAAATCTGTCCGGAGTCATAATGCTAAGAAATGGCCAAGCAAGGACTTGAACCCAAGTATTCCAGCCCCCGAACTAGTAGTCTTCCCCTTATGATATGTAATGCCCACAGTCTATGATTGTCAACCAGATTTGTGGCAATTTAATCAGCTTGTATTAAAAGAAACAGCAGTGAATTCAGACTCCAACCTCTCTTCAAACAGCCACCTCTTATAGAGGAAAAAAAAAAAAATGACAACCCTTTTAATTCTTAAGTTCCAACCTTTGATCTTGGTCTTGGCCTTCAAGAACTGGGCTGGGGAGAGCAGGCAGAGAGACACTTGGGGACCTTATGAAAAAACTGTGCAGATAGCTCCTGCTAACCCCCAGCAAAGGCAGCTTCCTACACACACACACACACACACACACACACACAGGCCAGAATCAGGTGTAAACTTCTAACACATCCCCCCATTCTGATTAGAATGGCCCCCCTGCCTGCATCCTGGGTGTGATAAAGAGGGGCACCTCTCAAAGATAATTTCAGCTCTAAACATGCCTATGTTCCCTTTGCTCCACTGTTTAGACACACAGTATGTAAAAGAGGAAATCAATCTGCTTTATTTCACTTTCGTGTTGGGTCTACCCAGAACTTCTCTGGTGAGTTGAGTTTGGTCAATCAGAAAATCCTACACCCACAGGTTTTTTTCCAGCTATGGATTATTTCTGTTTGTTTGTTTTGTTTTGTTTTGTTTTATAATCAGCTGTGAATTTAGCAAAGAATTCAGGCTTCACAGACATTCTCCTCAGGCCAGAGTCTGGTGCGGTTTCTTTTGAGGAGGAAGGGACTTGGGAACACATAGGGAGCCAAGTTACTTTTCTCTCCCCAGTCATTTCTGCTGGGGCTGGGAGAGCCAGCAGGAATTTGAGGAAGTTTTAATCTCTCTGCTACACAAGGGAAGGGAGCAAGACTCAGGGATGAATTAGAGATTATACTGAATTTGGAGAGCTAAGGCCAAAACCATCTCTGCAATCGACGGTTTCACTTGAGACACTTTTTCCCCAACCCTTTTCATCTTGTCATTAGTGATAGACTATTGGTCACTTGGGCTGTTGCAGGGAGGCTGCATTTCCCCAACTCCCAGACAGATTTCTGTTGTTTTATTAAACTGGTTTGGAATTCACTGCTTCCCCTAGACCTCAAATTGTTCCCTTAATTGGAAAAGCAAGGGACGAGATGAGCGGGTTCTCTCTGGGTTGAGGGAGAAAGGTAGAGAGTGAAGTGACAACTCTCAGAGGCAGGGCAGCCAGGTCAGACACAGGCCTCAATCAGATTTGGGGTTAGAAGAGAAATCCTAACCCTCTATCTACCCTTCTTCTGCAAAGGTCTCGGTGGAGAATATCTTAAAGTGAGAGGGAACCATTAGGGACATCTGTAAACCCAAGAAGAGAAAACAGAGAAAAATAGGCTTGTTCTCACCTCCACACTCCTTTTCTTTTCAACCCCCCTGCAGGCCACCCCTGCCCCCATCTCGATTCTCCTTTCCTTTGTCTGCCCTCACCCCTTTGGCAGTGAACATTCTCTCCCCTCCCCCATTGTATCTCCCTTAAAGAAGTTACCAGCTGGTCCCCCTCCCCCCAACTTGTTCTGGTCTGAAGCAGGGTCCCAAGCAGAGTACATGTAAGGAGGGAAAGGGACAAGGGGCCTGTGAGCTCTTTCATAGTTGGGGGCTAAGCGATGCAGTGATGAAAGGTTATCAAGAGAAGAGAAAGGTAGTGTGATTCTGGTGATAAAGATAGAAAGCAGGAGAAGGGACCATAAGGCACAGGCAAAGTGAGGGGAAATGGGAAACAGAAATATGGACACAGAGACTGGGAGAGAGAGCCAGCTTTGGGGTTCTTTGCAAAGGATGAGTACTCACCCTGCCCTTTAAGGCGTGGGGAAACCTGAGAAGTTTTGAGGGTCCTCTCTGGACCTGTCTCACCTGCTTGCTTCCTTTCCTCTCCTGAATTCAGTTGTTTACAGAGATCCCTTCCCTGAACTCTTGCCCTCCTGGACTTGCCCTAGCCCCGGCCCCAGGCCTCGGGTCAGGCAGACACCCTGACAGGTTACAAATGAGCGTGGGTGTTGGATTGCGCCAAGCTCTTGTCCTCCGAGTCTGGAGGAGGAGAATCAATGGGGTCTACCTAAGAGCTTTGCTTCCAGTCCCATCTGGGTCTGAAGAGAGAGAAGGAGGCACTTCCTGTTCTCCTCCCCTCCCCCAACCCTAACCTGACAGACACAGAGCAGCGAGGGGTGAGACTCCACTCCTGAACCTCAGGACCTCCACACTGATTCTCCCATTCTCCAAACAAATTCCCTCGCCCTATTCTAGAAAGTTCACTGAAAACTGGACTAATCTTTAAGCTGCAATTGGTATTGAATTTGGGAATTTGAGGTTTGGGATAGACGGTGGCGGGAGGTGGGGGGGGTGGGGTGGGGGAGTGGGGGCGGGGTGGGGGGGCAGGGACAGGGGATGGAAGGTGGTGAGGGAGAGAGGGGTAGGAGGCAACCAGGGGGAACACAGGAGCTACGCTAGTTTTGAACACTTGAGAGAGAGAATAAAAATTCCCTCCTCTTTCCCCTGTAAACATCACCTAGCTCTGTGCCCATTGTGGCCCTCTGGAGAGATACAAGGAGTTATTTGAGTCTGAGTGAGTGAGCCAGCTACAGCTATGGATGGCTAGAGAGAGGATAAATACATCTAGAGAGATGAGGTGATGGATAGGTAGGGAACGAATATAAATATGGAGAGAGACGGACGAATGGAGAGATGGATTGAGACAGAGAGAATATAAAGTGAGGCTGAGGGAGAGGAATGGATGTGTGAATGAGGAGAGAGCGTTTATGCGGAGACGTGGAGGGAGAAATGGGGCGTTTCTCGCCCCCCTCTGCACATTTCTGTCGTCCTGTCTTGCTCCCTGAAATGCGTTTCCCACCTCTCGGTTAATGAATTCTCCCTCTAGACTCTAGGCCCTGCCTCGCCCTTGGGTGTTTTGCACCCCCTTCCTTCACAGGTATCCATTTGGCCCAAGATAACATACCTCCCCCCCGCCCTCCCCCCGCTGTCCTAGCTCATCACCCCAAGATAAATTGGGAGACAGAGACCAGGAGTGGGAGTTCTGGGCAAAGTAAGGAGGCTAGATACCCCACCTCCCAGTCGACAGCCTTGGGGGGGGGGAAGGCTCCTTTGGGGGGGGGGGGTGGAAAGAGTGAGGGGCAGCTGGGTTGAATTTGTCCAAATCTAATAACCCAGGAGCCTATTGAAGGCCTTGGGGGTTGGGAGGGGAGGAAAGTCTTGAATATTCCTCTAACTTTTACCCCCTCTCCCTCTGGTCCCTTCTTTCCAAAAGTCTTTGAAGAAAGATGTTTTTGACGCTTCCACGTCGCTCTCAGATGGATGGGCTGCGGGTGATTGAAGTGTCTTTGTCATGCTAATGTTTGGGGGGTGATGGATGGGCGCTGGGGCTGCCAAACTCTGGCCCGCTGCGCCCATTGGCCTGGGAGAGATCACATGCGCCCCTCCACCCCCACTCCCTACCCCCTTCCTGGGGGAGCCCTGGCCCAGGCGAGCTGGGCCAGGCCATGGATGCAAGCTTCAGCGTTGTGACATACTGCCGAAAGGTTGTAGGGCAAGAGGGTGTCTCCCCCAGACGGGCCGACCCTCCTGCGGCCTCCACGCATGGACTATAATAGGATGAACTCCTTCTTAGAGTACCCACTCTGTAACCGGGGACCCAGCGCCTACAGCGCCCACAGCGCCCACAGCGCCCACAGCGCCCCTACCTCCTTCCCCCCCAGCTCGGCTCCTGCTGTTGACAGCTACGCAGGGGAGACCCGCTATGGCGGGGGACTGCCCAGCCCCGCGCTCCAGCAGAACTCAGGCTATCCCCCCCAGCAGCCGCCTTCTGCGCTCGGGGTGCCCTTCCCCAGCTCGGCGACCTCGGGGTACGCCCCGGCCGCCTGCAGCCCCAGCTACGGGCCCTCTCAGTACTACCCTCTGGGCCAACCCGAAGGAGACGGAGGCTATTACCATCCTTCGAGTTACGGGGCCCAGCTAGGGGGCTTGTCGGACGGCTACGGAACCGGTGGAGCGGGCCCGGGGCCGTACCCTCCCCCGCAGCCCCCTTTTGGGAGCGAGCAGACGGCGAGCTTTGCATCGGCCTATGCTGACCTCCTCTCCGAGGACAAGGAATCGCCCTGCCCGTCAGAACCCAGCACCCCCACGGCCCGGACCTTCGACTGGATGAAGGTTAAGAGGAACCCACCCAAGACAGGTATGAGACAGGCGTGGCCACCCCTTCTCCGGGGCCCCAAACAGCTCTGCTTCTCCTGCACTGAGGGTGTCCTAGGCCTGGCACGGCAGGACAGGTGGAGCAGTCCAGTAGAGGCAGGTAAGAGCGCTCCGCCCAGTTTCAGGTCACTTGGGGTTTCCCTGCCCAGCGAGTGCCCAGCGAGTGCCCATTACGTTTAGGAGTAAGTCTCCACACCGCCCCCCTCCCCCCCGCACTCCCCTGCTTCCCGATCTGTGTGCCCAGCACAGACCCAGGACCTGCTTATGTGTGTGTGTGTGGGGGGGGGGGGGAGATGGGGGAGGTAGAAGGGGGGTTGGTCTGAATTTGGGGGTGTCTGGTGATCCAAGGGCACATTGAGAGCTGAAGTTGGAAGGAAGCGGGGGGGGGGGGGGGGGTTAGCTAGAGCTGACCCAGGAGGAAGAGAGGGGAAGGAGAAAGAGGTGAGAGAACTGACGTGGCCCCCTCTCTCTCCCGCCCCGCCCCCCCAGCGAAGGTGTCTGAGCTGGGCCTTGGCGCGCCCGGCGGCCTCCGCACCAACTTCACCACGCGGCAGCTGACCGAGCTGGAGAAGGAGTTCCATTTCAACAAGTACCTGAGCCGGGCCCGGAGGGTGGAGATCGCCGCCACCCTAGAGCTCAACGAGACGCAGGTCAAGATTTGGTTCCAGAACCGGCGCATGAAGCAGAAGAAGCGCGAGCGGGAGGGAGGCCGAGTGCCCCCAGCCCCTCCGGGTTGTCCCAAGGAGGCGGCTGGAGACGCCTCCGACCAGTCGACGTGCACCTCCCCGGAGGCCTCGCCCGGCTCTATCACCTCCTGAATGAAACCTTCCGACCGTCGGGGCTCCTCCGCTCTGGAGCGCCTCAGCCCAGCCCCTCTCCTCCGCTCTCCCTAAGCCAGGCCTCGACTTCATCGTTCCAGCCACCCGTCACCAAGGCCGGGCGCTCGTTTACAGCTGCTTTTGGGGAGACTGGGGAAACGCTTTTCTCTGGTCCGGGCGGGGTGTTGATGGCTGGGGACCCTACAGGACCAGAGGCATGGGAGACACGGAACGTGTCAACTGTGGAGGGCAGGGCTTCCTTCCGCCTTTCATCTGGGGACCAGCACGTGGGTGGGGTAGGAGCCAGCCACACCCTCCTGAATTCTCCCTTCTTTCCAACTTCCGTGTGTTGTTAGTGCCTTTGAGTCTCAAGGACTCTTCCGGAGCCCTGGGTTCCTAACTCTCCCTTCTAGGCCGGGACAGAGGGAAGGCCTTGAAGTTTCTCCTGAGGGAGGTTTTTGGGTGCAGGCCTGTTACCGATGCTTAATCTCTCCAGTCACCACAGACCTTACAACAGCACCAGCTGCCTTGTGACAGACCAAAAAACTGCCCCCCCCCCCAACCGTATTAACCCCCTCCTGGCACATTTGTATTGCACTAACTCAGCCTCCAGAAGTTGTTTTCTGAGACCTGCCTCCTTCTACCGGCGACCTCATCTCTAAGCCACCAAAGTGTTTTGGAACTTGGTACTCCGGAGACTTCTGGAACGTTGTTCGAGGCCTGCCCCCGGCAAGCCTCTACCAGGAAGGCGCAGGCACGCCCCCCACTAGTTCCTCCCCTATTTATTGCCTCCTGGAAAACCCAGGACCCTCCTCCCCATCCATCTCTACCCCTGGGGCAGCCTAGGGAGGCCCAGGTGCAGTGAGAGCTCCCAAAAGCAGCAAGCATTTCTCTGAACCTTAGAAACAGTGGAGGTGCCACGGGAGTTTCTGGAAACCTGAGCCCCAAGCGAGCCGGGTTCTCTCTGTACCTCCAGCTACCTCATTTCAATAAAGTCTGTGTTTTTCCCTCTTTCCGACTCCGTCTGCTCCCCCCCCCCCCCCCCCCCCCCCCCGGGTGGAAGAGGCGCCATACTCCAAGAGCCCTGAGGAGACATGGGGGAAGATTTGGTGAATGCTGGTTGGGCTGGAAAGATTTGAGCTGGAAGACCTCAGCTGGATAAAGAGGACTTACTGGGTGGGACCAAAGCAGAACTGGGCCCCAGCCTCCAGATCTGACTGTGGTCAGTCCTTGGGTCATTCATTGGAGCAGCCAGGAAGGAGGTGGGAAAAAGAGAGTGGGAAGGAAATCGCCCGGAGAGGGAGGGAGGCAGGAAAAGGGAGAAACATTATTTGGAGAGAACAGAAAAGGTGCTTAAAAAAAAAAAAAAAAATAGGAGGCAGTGTGGGGGAAAGCAAAGGCCTTCTACCCCCCCCCCCCCCCCCCCCCCCCCCCCCCGCTCTCTCCCCCAGGCCCAGAGGGAGGCCTGGCATGGAATGGGCCTTCACACTGAAAGTTTGCTGAAGGAGTGAGGTGGGGGTGGGGAGGCTGTGTAAGGTGCCCCCTCCCAATCAATTCTTGCTCAGAGAAAGAGGATGGGTCCCTGACAAACTCCAGAAGGGCACACGGGTTACCCCCTAACGCCCGCAGTTCCCACCCGTAAGCCCCCAACCAACGGGGATGGGGACATCGGGACAAAGGAAGCCAGGGTAGCTGGGAGACTCTGGCCCTAGCCGGCCCGCCTCCGAAGGGCCCTTCCCTGGCTCAAGGTGAACGTCCTAGGTCTCCGGGCCGCTGGACCGCAGAGGGGAGGCGGCCACGACAGGGGCGGGAGGGGTGGGGCTCGGGAGAAGGGCAGGTAGCCCGCCCAGCGCCCAGCGGGCCTGTTGGAGGACGTGGGAGGGCCTGGGGGCGGGGAGCAGAGGCCCTCCCCGCCGCCCCCCCCCAACCCCGAGGTAAATCCCAATCCGGCGCGCTGACCTTTTTACCTCGAAGCGCCTCTGGGCTTTTCCAAACAAGCCAACAGCCAGCCCGCGGGGGCAGCTATTGTCTCCTGGCCGGTCCCACTGACAAACCTTTGGTCGGCGGAGGCGGGGGGCCGGGGCTCAGGAAGCTCCGCGACGGCCACCAAACCGCCATCGCTCACTCGCCCCGCAGTGCCGTCGAGCTGACATCGGCCTGCGGGCTCCGGCCCGGTTTATTGATTCCGGTGACCCGGGGAGTCCAAAGGCCCCGGAGCCCGGACAGCTGGGCATGGGGGTGGGGGCGCGGGACCAAGGGGTTGCCTTATCCACCCCATCTACTTAATTCTGACCTCAAAGGAAGAGAGGCTGCGAAAAGGACTAGGAGCGTCCGTAAGAAACGCTGAGCGTTTGCTTCCTAATGAAAACGATGCCATTATAGTCGCGGCAACGTTATCGAGAGTTGCACAGCCCAGCCGGAGGGGAAGGGAGGTGTGTGCTTAGCTTTCCCAGAGGCTGCTGTCTTGCCCTCTGTCCTTAAAAAAATCTATTAACTGCTTTTCTGCATTGAATTGAAATTGCCACCAAGGTTGGCTTCCCCAAAGGGGGTCACCTTGACCGAGGGGACAGAGCAAGTGTCTGTGGAAACAAAACTCCCCTTGCTTGGAGCCATTTACTGTAAGCCGGTAGAGCCTTCTGGTGGAGGGATTTGCGGACCCTCCAACCTTGGGGCCAGCAAATGGGCAAGGATGCAGGGAAGGAGAAGGAGCAGTGGTTAGAGCAGGAGCACAGGGGTGGTGGAGCTGGACCTCAGACTGGGGCTGACAGGTCCTGAGGGAAGCATGATGGAGGAGACAGGAGGGAAGGGGAGGGCCGGCCCATTTGATTTTGGTCATAGCAGAAGGAACCCTCAGATTCCCCCGGGGAAGGGTGAGGGGCAAATTGATTCTCTGTTAACAGCGGGGCACCTCAAAATAATCCACAATGAGCCCGAGTCTCCTATCTCCTTAGATGCAAACATCGTTCCCACTTTGCGCTCCCCTAAATCCCACTCGGACTCCAGACCGGTCTACACAGAAGGCAGTTAGTTGGGTAAAGAAAAGGTCGCTGGGCATTTTCCTATCAAAACTGACAGAGGAGGAGGACGGCAACACAAACAGAAACACGTTTTTTCCGCTATTGAAGTATGTTGATGGCTTTCACTGTTAAACTTTCCAGAATAGATGCCAAACTGCTTTACTCATGGATTCCTCTGTGGCTTTCAGAAATGTGGGTTTTTCACAGCCCTCGAGGGGGCGAGGAGAATTATATTCACCAGGAGATCTGAAAGTGCATTTTCTGCAGAACTGGAAAGCCCTCCACCCCCACGCCTCCATTTACCACGACCATCTCGAGAAAAATCTCCTGTTTTGAAAATATAAATCTTAAAAAAATTTTTTTTAATGTTCCTTTATTTTTGAGAGAGAGAGAGAGAGAGACACACACACACACACACACACACACACACACACACACAGAGTGAAAGTAGGGGAGGGGCAGAGAGAGAGAGGGAGACACAGAATCCGAAGCAGGCTCCAGGCTCTGAGCTGTCAGCGCAGAGCCTGACGCGGGGCTTGAACTCACAGACTGCGAGATCATGACCTGAGCCGAAGTCAGACGCTTAACTTACTGAGCCACCCAGGCGCCCCGAAAATTAAAATGTTAAGAGAACTTTTTCCCCTTGATTCCTCACCGGAGACAGAATTCTTCTCAGGGCTGGTTGCAAGTCTGTTAAGGCTTCCGAGGAGCATCTCCGCACCCCTCCCCCACTGTCGGGGGCGGGGGGGGGGGGCAGTGGAGCCTTCCCACTCCACCCAAGCCTCCCTCCACACCATCTGTTTCTCAGCCCGAAGTGTGAACTTTTCTTCTTTCATTTGCCTTCTTCTTCAGCGTTTGTTCTCCCAACGTGAGGCCCTTTGATCTCCTGGACAAGAGAGACAAGAAAAAGAGATTTAAAAAACCCTGAAGTTCTTCTTACTTTTAAGTTAGTTTCTTTGTTACGAACATTCCTTTGCACCCAAACCGCTGGGCTGCTGGAGGGGAGTTGGGATGGGGAGGCTGGGGGCATCTCGGGATGATTCAGATGGGGGCGGGTGGGGATCCAGATGAGTCTGGAAGGAAGGCTGAGGATTTGGGGAAGTGTCTGGGATACCTGGGTTCAACTCCTTCAAACCTCGCCTGTCATAGCCTGGTGGCCTTGGGCCAGTTGTCTAATTCCCTGCGACCAGTTTCCCTGCCTACAAAGTGGGGATTGTAATTGTACCTATCGCATAGGGTTGATGTTAGGATTAAATTAGTTCATATGTGAAAAATACTTGGAATAGTCCCTAATAAATAAACGTGAGCTCTAATAGTAATTGTCATCATGATAAGGGACATGTCCTCTCCCACTTCTATGGTCCTTAATCTATTCCAGGGCACATCTGGACCTTCAGGACTGCACACACATATGCTTACTTGTCACACTCAGATCTTGTTGGATCCCTGATACGTCTAGGGGTCTAAGGGCAAGTTATGGGTCCATAGAAGGGATCCCCTCCTTAGCAGCTGAGAACAGCTCAAGCAGGTCTGACTAAGACCCCCTCATTTCCTTCAGGTCTCAGGGCACTCCCCCATGGAGGGGGACAGTTCTCAGGGCCTCCGCACCTTTCTCCCTCCCATTATGGGAGGCTGGGCAAGAAGAAGGCAGACATTTTGAGTTCCCGACTTACACTGGTGGAGGGCAAGGGTTCTAAAGTGTCACTTCATTTTCAATGCGGTCCCCCCTTCCCCCCCCTTATTAGCTGGATGAGCTATTGCTGGTCACTCAATTTCCCTGTGCTTCCATTTCTTCAGATATAAAATGGAGGCTGTTGAGGAATAAAGGAGGTATATGAGACCTACTTAGAACACTGCCTGGTAGGGGCGTCTGGGTGGTTCAGTCCATTAAACGTCTCGAGTCTCCATTTCAGCTCAGGTTGGGGTCTCACAGTCCTGGGACTGAGCCCCGCGTCGGGTTCCCCGCTGAGCATGGAGCCAGCTTAAGATTCTCTCTTTCTCGGGCGCCTGGGTGGCTCAGTCGGTTAAGCGTCCGACTTCAGCTCAGGTCACGATCTTGCGGTCCGCGAGTTCGAGCCCCGCGTCGGGCTCTGGGCTGATGGCTGGAGCTTGCTTCCGATTCTGTGTCTCCCTCTCTCTCTGCCCCTCCCCCACTCATGCTCTGTCTCTCTCTGTCTCAAAAATAAATAAACGTTAAAAAAAAAATTTAAAAGAAAAAGATTCTCTCTCTCTCTCCCTCTCCCAGCTCTCTGGATTCAGTAGAGATTTTCTGCGTTATGTTTGTATTCCCATAAGACCTTTCTCTTACTTTCTTGCGCTGAGTTGTTCTTGGTCTTGGCATGACGGGAGCAGACGTCCTCCAGCTGTGGTCCTCCTGCATTGCACCCACAGACCCACCTGGTACCATGACCATGGGACTTGCTGTGAGGGAATAAAATGATTACGAACAAAAGGGTTCAGGGTAGCCCCACAGCATACTGGTCCAGTGTCACGATGAGCCATGCTCTTGGCAGGATAGCCTTCTTGCAGAACTCTGGGAGCACATTTTCACTATACTCCACGACATTGGCACCTCCTGCAGTTGAACTAGATTTTTTTTTTTTTTTTTTTTTTTTGTCTGATGACTCAGTCCGGAGTCTCGGGACTTCCTTGAATGACCTCCTTTGCATGACTCGATCGCAATATTCCAGAGGCTTCAGCTTTGTTGTTTCCCTGGCTTTCTCAATGCTTTCAATAATCAGAGTGAGTCCTGGGTGGGACAGGAGTTGGAGATGCAAGCTATTTCATGTCCCTTCTTGGGAGAATAGAGAGGCTCGAGCAGCTGTAGACTTTAGCTCAAAGGCCTCCTGGCCCTTGTCCACGGTTGTTCTCTTCATTAGGAAATGAACGGGTCAGATACTTCAGAGAAAGAAAGAATTTTGTAAGAAGTCGGGAGACGCAAGTTTATCGAGAGACTCCTGTGCGTCCTCAGGGAAGTCACCCAGTCTCTCTGGGCCTGCTTTCCCAGTCTTTGATGTAAATTGGATTATCCCACTGCAGCTTGACTCATCCTTTCATCTGAGGACAGAAGAAGACATAAGTAAGAAAGAATGTTAAGCTTAGTGGGGGGATCGGAGGGTGGGAGGGTGGGTGAAGGAATCATCCTGTTGGATATAGTCTACTGGCCTAGTTAGAGCTAATTAAAATCACTCTTTCTCTTCCTACCCCCAGTCCATTTCCTCCAGGCTCTCAAGATCACTGGCCTGAGTCCAGGCAATTCTCAGTCCTGCAGCCCTTTCTGCCTGCAAGAGAACCTAGGAGGGAAGGAGCCCCACAAAGCATGTGCTCTCTGCTCCTTTGGGGCCCGAAGCTCCCTTCAGTTTACTCTGGTCTGACAGCTCCATTTCAACCCCCCACCTTGGAGATGAGGCAGCTCAATATTTACCCAGCCAGAGAGGTTTGCCCAGAAGCCTGGCCTCCCTAGCCTGCTCCTGCTGGCTCTGCTTTGCTGCCCCCCCCCCTTCCTTTCCTGGTTCATGGAGAGTTCAGCCCTAAAATGGCTAGCAGCCCCCCACCCCCAGCCCTGGCGGAGCTGCCTGTCCAGGGGATTGCTGAGGCCAGAAGAGGGGAGGGGAAGGGCCCCGGTCGTGGGGTCATGCCCTGGTCTCTCCACTTTTGCTGGACCGGCAAGCAACCAGGGCCTCCCAGAGGAGAGACGACTCAGCAAACGATGGTCTTTTTGGACTAAAATGGACCCGCTGGGTTGGGGAGCCGGTCCAGGGCTACAAAGGGTCATGTCTCTGCACGTGATTAGTATCATGGGCTATGTTTAATCGTAGAGACACTTGGTAAACTTGTAACAGTCTGGGCTCTTTTTCCAAAGACACTAAAAGCGCTTGTACATAATGAGGCGACACACCGTTTCCAGCAGCCACATATGAGAACAGTCTCTTATCTCCTAACATTCTCGATTTTACGGTCCATGAAGGCTGAGATTTTTGTCTGTTTTGTTCCTGGCTCCGTTTCTAGTGCCTGGCACAGAGTAGATGCTGTATTTGTTGATAAAGTGACTATTGAAGCAAAATGTTCCTGTCTAGAAGGCAGGTACCCCCAAAATGGTGCTCTCAAAGGATGTCAGTTTCAGGTGTTTGATTAGTGCAAGCTTGTTAACATAATCGACGTGTTACCATGAAGGTAATTAAAGTAAGGTTGCGGATGGGAGGGGACCCGGGAGGCATTTTCTTCTTCTCCTACCTTTGTACGTTAAAGGTGTCTATCTCTGGCAAATGACAGAGAGAGTTGATTTCTGTAGCTTCAGGGTTAGTCTGTTCCCAGGGTTCACCCGCAGAGGTTTTATGTGGGCTTCCTTTAGTTTAGCAAACTCAAGAAAAGACTCAACTTTGGAAATGTAAAGGATTTGAGGCCCAGCTGGATTTTTTTTTTAAGTAAGCTCTACCCCCAACATGGGGCTCGAACTCACAACCCTGAGGTCAAGAGTATGCTTTAGGGACTGAGCCGGCCAGGAGCCCCTGGGTGTTTAGATTTGTAGAAACGTTGGTAGAAAAGGGATGGAACGGTTGTCCTTCTGCAGAAAGATCCAGGTGAGGAGATCCCAGTGAGTCACTCCTGGCGCAAATAAGCCTTTCTTTTCCCTCTCCATCTCCCAACTCAACCCCACAGAGTCTAGGGTCATTCAGACATGGATAGACTAAGGTTTCCTTTTATCTTTTCTAAAAATACTTGGGATATCCTCCCTTTCTGGGGCCAATAGGCACAGAGCAGGGGATGATGGGCTTGTTGGGTCTGAAAGGGAACAACAAGGGAAAGCATTACTTTCAATGCTTAATGGAACTCGGGCAAAGATGGCCTCCTGTTGGAAGTTCCCCGCTCTCGGGAGGATCACCCAGCCTAGCCTGGTCAGTTGTTATCATTGGAAATTGTTGGCTATTGATGACATCCTTTTGCTCATTCCTACCACCGAGATACACACATGGATCCTGATCACAGAAACAGGCACCTGCCAGGTCAGGAAAAGGGAAGGGAAAACCGTCTAGGAAAAGGAACGGTCCCCTGCACCCTCTGTTCCACCCTGGGGCTAGATTTCTAGATCGGGGGTCCCTTAGGAGGAACAAAGTTGGGGGAAAGAATGCCTCAGCAGCAACCTGCAGATTCGTCAAGGGCCACGGGTCCTGGGCATGGTTTTAATGCCTTTGGCCAGGGTTCTCGGATTCCCCACTTCAAACAGGCCACAGCCTCTGCCAGCTGCTGTTGTTTTTTAGGACGGGGAGTCTGAAGAGGCAGAATCTGGACAACATGCTGTTCAGGAGAGAAGTCTTCAGAGTATATGTAAGCAAACACAGGCTGGTAGATGGTGGACGAGCTATCCCACATCGTTCTTCTGTTCCAAACTTCTTCCCCCCGCGCCCCCTCCACCACCTCCAGTCATTCCACGGTGTCTCCCATTTACACTCAGTCATTTTCCAGAACTCAGTGTTCAATCCCCACCTTTGGGGTTTGGCAGGAGAGATCTGACCCAGGGGGCTGAAGCTACCGAGAGCCAGAGGCGGGCAGGAAGGCAACGGCTTTGCCGGAGGACGGGTGGGGGTGGGGTGCTGAATCGGGCATGGGGTCTCTATTCAGCAATTCAAATCCAGCAATTTAGGTGCGTTGGAAACGGAGAATTGCGAAGATGCCTTTGAAAGTGCCTGCATGCTCACAGGCTCCCCCCCCTACAGTGCGAACATTTCAAAACCTATTGAAATCCACACCTTGACACATTCCCACAGATACGCCGGCCTCCCTCGCGCTTAAACAAGCATTGTTACTTGTGTTCTCGACCAAAAATCGAGTACACAGCTTTGCAGACATGGCTGCAAAAGCTGGAGAAAGCGGGCTCCCGGGGAGAGAGCCAATGTTGCCTGCATGAAAATGTCCTCTTTCTCTCCCACTCCTTGAGTTTCTACTTTGACTGTAAGTGGTGCAAAGCAAAACTTCTGAGAAGTGTGAGTGGAAAACAGAAGCGTTCTAGGCATACAGGTGAGAAGGAAGAGGGCCTTTTGCTGAAAAATCCCTCCGTGGAATTTATCTCTACAGAACTCCCAGAATGGAAATGAAAAGGAAATCGGTGGGAAATTAATCAGCTCACCAAATTTGGTGATGTGTGGCTAAGCGCTCAGAGGGAAAGCAAAAATGAAGACAAAGCAAAACAGATAAACAAACAAAAAGTCCCAAACATGGCTGATCTCCTACAGTATCTTCATCAAATACCAAAGATCTGCAAAGCTGATTTTCTTCCCCTTGGTTTTCATTTGGGTCTTTGGACCCACAGTTTAGGAGGCTTTGCTGTGTCTTCCTGCCTTGACTAGGGAAAAGAGCAAGAACTTGTGTATATCCCTAGAATTTAACGATGAAGAACAAAGGCACGGATACAAAAATACAAGAAAAATAGCATCCGGTTAGTGCCTATTACCAACCTCAGTTTCGGGTTCTTCAACATCCCAATCTATTTGGAAAAAAAAAAAAAATATCAAACTTATCACATCAAAAAAAAAATCAAGATAATCAAATGTGAGTTATAGTAATCTAACAAAAATAGCCTCAGTGTGTCCCTAAGTCCTGCCTTTATGAAAAACCCCCTCTATTTCACTAGAGAAAACCCCGTTTTTAAAAATCCCTTTGGGGGTGCCTGGGTGGCTCAGTCGGTTAAGCGTCAGACTTCGGCTCGGGTCATGATCTCGCGGTCCGCGGGTTCGAGCCCCGCGTCGGGCTCTGGGCTGATGGCTCAGAGCCGGGAGCCTGCTTCCGATTCTGTGTTTCCCTCTCTCTCTGCCCCTCCCCCGTTCATGCTGTGTCTCTCTCTGTCTGAAAAATAAATAAACGTTAAAAAAAAATTTTTTTTTTTTTTAAAATCCCTCTGTTTGAATAAGAAAAGACCCATACAATAGATACGGGTCTTCCTTTTACCTCTTTATGATTTTCTAAGCCAAAGGAATACAGGAGACTGGAAAAAAATTAAAGCAAATTTTGCTCTTTTTCCTTCTCTGCCTCCAGCTCTCTTGTTCACAAATCTCCAAGGCGGAGCAGAAAAACAGGATCCTAGGTTTGAATTTAATTTGATCAGTACACAAACCTCTTGCTCTTCTGTCCTCTGCATTTGCCAGGTGCTGAGCTGAACCGAATGTCAGATTCTTCCTTTGGAAAACAAGAGAAGCCCTGATTCTCTCTCTTTTTCCCCCCCTAGATCTTTTAAATTTAGTTTTCAAATTTATTTTTGGTGACAAGTGTAAATGTTTGCTCAGTTGCCGAGGCATAACTCAGATTCTTCTCTCAGGTCAGTTGAAGCCTGGGGGAGTCCTCTCCCAACCTCTCCTTTCAACTGAGGCAAGGTTTAAGATGCCAAGAATTTTCCTGCTGTCACAGAGGATCTAACTCAGCACCCCCAGAGTCCCTCCTTCCCACTTCATTCTGGGAGCAGTTTCCTGAGTTACAGGCTGTGCTCCCCAGTGGGGTCTGAAGCCCTTGTTTGGGAGGGAGAGAGAAAAGCTCACAGGTCCCCGAAGGTCTGAATAGCAGGTGTTTCTATACTAAGTGTGCCTGGAGAGAAAGGACTCTCCCTTCCTCCCAATACACACACACACACACACACACACACACACACACACTCCCCAACTCTGTAAACTTAATGGAGGAGTTTTGTTGTTTATGGGAATGGAGACAGAGGAGGAGTAAGTTACTTGTAAATCTGCTTCTAGCAACAGGGAGAAGTGTTTTTCTCCTGGCCTTTGGCAGATGTGAAGAGAAGTTCCCGCCCCCAAATGAGATACTACTCTGGCTTTCAGATCAATGTTGCCTTTGGCTGACCATCTAGCTGCTTCCTAGCTCATAGAACTGAGGAATCTGCATTGCCTAGCTCTCTTCTGTTCCCTTCTCTCTTTCCCCACGCACCCCCTCAACATAGCCCAAGAGTCTTTTATTTCTCTTTCCGGTGAGTGAATTTCCCGGGACATTACCGTGCTGAAGTCGACAATTGCTGGGAATTCTCCGCTTGGTACCCCCCTGACATGGCCTTAGCGAATGAGGGTGGGGCAAATCAAAGCAAAAGAACAATGAAAAACGTGGAGATGGAAAAGACTGTATAGACTTGACACCCTCACCCAGTCTTCACGACCACGTGCTGGGCTCCCACGCCTCTAGCAATAGGGAGATTGCTATTTGTAAAGGAAGATTCCTCCAACTTGGACTGCTCTAAAGGATAGGAAATATTTCTTTACATGGAATAGGAATTTGACTCTTTAGGTCTCGCGCCCGCTGACCTTACTTCTTTGCTGCCTCTGGAGCCAACAGAATGACTCTGAATTCCTTTGCCACGTGCTACCTCTCCAAATATTTGAAGACAGCTTTCATGTGTGCCCCTGGGTCTTTCCTTCTCCAGAGTGATACACGTTCCTGATTCCTTCATTTGTTTCTCCTAAGACCTCATTTCCACAACTTTCCCCATCCTGCTCCTCTTTCCTTAGTTAATAGTTCCTATACAACGAAGTGTCCGGAAAATCCACAGTGTGACTTGCGTCAGTTCTAAGTAGAGTGAGAATATCGTAACCCTTGGGCCGGTCACTATATTTCTGTTGATGCAGGCAGCATGGCTTGGGCAGGAGAGGGGAACAGGGCAGGCTGGTGGCTGGTGGGAAATTAGAGGAACTCTTTATCTCTTGCAAATTGTGTCCATCTACTTGACCTCTAGGGCTGCATCAGGCGTCTGTACCATAATCCATACAGATCCCCAAGCTCCAGGACAGTACTATCAGACTGGCAGTCATTTGTGGGGAG
This sequence comes from Panthera leo, assembly GCF_018350215.1. Classification (NCBI taxonomy): domain Eukaryota; kingdom Metazoa; phylum Chordata; class Mammalia; order Carnivora; family Felidae; genus Panthera; species Panthera leo. The sequence goes on from NC_056692.1 coordinate 36,509,623, forward strand.
CAAACATTTGCTGAGCGGCGTCTGTGTAATTTGTGAGAAGGGAAAGGAGCGTTAGAGTAGAGAAACCACATGGACAGGTGGGAAGGAGAGGCTCTGTTATGTCAAGGGCAGGAAGCGCAGGTGACCCGGGCTAAGCCAGCTGCTCAGGGTCTGCACGTCCTTATCACTCGCTGTCCGGGTAACTCTACTTTTTTCACAGTGCTTCACCCTGACCCCCCTTCTTGAGGGCAGCAGTTACTTTTTTGTGATCAATTGCTGTTGTTATTGACGTGTAGACAGCACTTTGCTGTTAGCCTTTAGTTTTCATCACATCCCTGGGAGGTTAGTATAATCCTTTAAAAAAAATTTTTTTTTTTGATATTTATTTTTGAGAGAGAGAGACAGAGCACAAGTGAGGGAGGGTCAGAGAGAGAGAGGGAGACACAGACTCTGAAGCAGGCTCCAGGCTCCGAGCTGTCAGCACAGAGCCTGACGCGGGGCTTGAACCCACGAACCTCGAGATCATGACCCAAGCTGAAGTCGGACGCCCAACCATCTGAGCCACCCAGAAACCTGGTTAGTATGATCCTTATCCTCACAGCAGGGGAGCCCGAGGCTCAGAGAAGTAAGGTACCCAAGATTGCATATATGAAAAGCAACATGTGATTTTCTTTTTCTGTCCCTGGCCCTAAAGAATCTATATGTTGGTCCACATATTTGGCATATGCAGTGCATTTAGGATGATGGCTTTTATTCCACCTGCCCCAACTGTACCCCTAGCTATTGTTCAAGGTCGTAGGTCATTGCCTTTTTCCTTTTAGGGAACAGATATCAAGCAGACTACTCAAATATCCAAGATCACCAGCTTCAACTAGGGAATCTCTCTCTCTCTCTGTATAACGTTTAAAGATGGAGAATTCTGCAAATAGAGTCCAAATCAAATATCGGTTGACTCCTAGGTTCTGTGAAAACCTCTAATGGTCCAGAGTTTGGCCATGATGGGAGGTCTGGCTTTAGGGATCCTCCCCTTGGAATGATCTTCTCCCAGTTTGGAAAGATGTAGGCACTTTGAACATGACCGATCTTGAAGCTGAAAGGCTCAAGTCTGGTATATTATAGAAAGCCTGGGGGAAATGGAAAAGGGGCTTTTAATGTGAATTTGGGAAAGTGTCTTTTTGAGGACATATCTTGCCAAATTCTTATGATGGGTGTGTGGGTTCTAGGACTTCACAGGAGATGGGAGTCATAACACATGGATAGTCAAGAAGGAGGGGTTTTAGCCCTGGAGTTAGAGACGATAGCACTGCCCAGGTGCCTACTCTCATTGGAATCAGCTTTCTTCTACATTCTCCATTCCCTGCCATCCTCCTCCCCCAGGACTTGTTCGAGATCCTGGTCATGGCAGACATATAGTCAGGGCTTTGAAGACTTTGAAGAATAAGCAGATCAAAAGTCCAAATCTCCAACCCCTTCCACCTGTGAGCCTCCTGGCACTGGTCTGGAGAGCCAGGCACAAAGCAGATGGAAGGCAGAAACCTGGAGACCATAAGCAGCTTCCTATCCTATAACTCAGCCCAGGTCCTGGGGACCTATTGTCAGGGGTCCTGACGATAGAATGTTGGGGAGGCTGGGGTGAGACAGGAAGAGGAGGGGTGAGGTACATGAGGCACACAGAGCCAGATTAGGGGCAGTAGATCACTTGGGTCTGGCATCTACTCTCTCGCTTTACGCAAATGTTGCTTTAGCCCCAAAGAAGCTATATCCTGAGACTGGCTCGCTGTTTATTTCAATAGACGCAGACTTTGAAGAGTTCTGAAGGGGCTCCTGATAGGGGCATCTCGTCATACGTATAGCCCAGCAGCAGGGCAGTAAATCGAGAAGGTGCAGAAACAAAACAAAACAAAACAGATAAAAAAAAAAAAACCTTCCTTGATCAGAAGTTGTAAAGAATTTGCCAAGTCTGCAGATGAGAAGATCACTAGAGAGAGTGCGTGTGTGAGCCCCTCAGAGAAAGTCCATTTATTTTCTCCTTTCTGTTACCTTCTTTCTAGATGAGTGAGGCACGCACGACAAGGGGGAGGTGGGTCAGCATTGGTCGTGAGGCCACACAGCCCCAGCCACATATGGCTTCTCCTCACCAGGTGCTCCCAGCGAGCGGTATGGGGGGATCTTGCCTTTCCTTATCGGTTCTGAAATACAAGCCACAGAGACTCAGCGGCTGTCAAGGTAAAAGGCTATCACAGAGCAAATACCTGAATGAGAGAGACATATTTGAGAAAAGACAGATAACATTTTCAACATATTTAGAGATCCCAGCCCTCGTCCGGCTTCAGAATCTTTTCCACCTGAGCTTTTCCCAGTAAGGGGTGTCAAACAAATTAAAGAATTTCTGGGAAGGCAGGAACCAGGCATCTCACCAGTTCTTTTGTCATGTGTTGGAGCCGGCCTGGAGACAACCAGGCTGAAATAATGGGTCTTGGTAATTTCACAAGCTAAGGGGCTCCAAGGACACCATATTTCACTTACTTTGCGGAGAGGCACTTAGCCCCCTAACCAAAGGGAATATCAATTTTTGCTGAGAATCAGGAAAAATCATTAGACAGCAGTGGGAGTCTGAAGGGGGAGAGGCAGTTAGCACTCCTTTTTATAAGGTCCCGTGATGACTTCATGAGTCTTTCCACTCTTCCTTTCATCTCCCCCATCATCAGCGTTGCTTGTTAAGTAAAGCAATGGAGGCCAAAGAATTTCATTTAATTGGAGGTGATCTTGGAAGAAACCAAGCACTCTGCACATGGCAACCTTGTACATTGGATCTAATGTAGGATCCAACACAAGCCCATCAAAATGTAAAGTAAGCAGGAGGGGTCAAATATACGAAATGGGCAACCAGGAAGAGACCAGTTCCAGGTTGTTATATCTGCAAATCATCTTCAAACTCAGTGATAACTGGACGGACAAAAAGTACTTAAAAGCTTATAGCGTTGGGGGGGCGCCTGGGTGGCTCGGTCGGTTAGGCGTCCGACTTCGACTCTGACTTGGGCTCAGGTCATGATCTCATGCCCTGTGAGTTCGAGCCCCGCATCAGGCTCTGTGCTGACAGCTCAGCACCTGGAGCCTGCTTCAGGTTCTGGGTCTCCCTCTCTCTCTGCCCTTCTCCTGCTCAAGCTCTCTCTCTCTCAAAAATAAACATTAAAAAAATGAAAAAAAAGATAAGACGGATCTAACAGCATAGATGGCATAATACTAATAACTGACAGATCCAGCAAGTTCAGCTGTTAGAACAGCTGTTCAGAACAGCAAGTTCTTTTAGTTTTTGGTTTTCTGTCTTCATATAATATAAAGATTTTTAAGGTTTGAATACCAGTGATTAATGCCCCCCATTAAGGGGGATATTCATCTCACTAACTCATATCTATAGCATTGCATTCGCTTTCAGATGCCATATTTAATTAATTTATTTTATAATTAAAACAATTTTAAACATTTATTTATTTTTGAGAGGGAACGAGCAGGGGAGGGGCAGAGTGAGAGGGAGACACAGAATCCAAAGCAGGCTCCAGGCTCCGAGCTGTCAGCACGGAGCCCAACACAGGGCTTGAACTCATGAACTGCGAGATCAGGACCTGAGCTGAAGTTGGACGCTTAATGGACTGAGCCACCCAGGTGCCCATCAGGTGCTATATTTTATTTTATTTATTTATTTATTTTTAATGTTTATTTATTTCTGAGACAGAGACAGAGCATGAGTGGGGGAGGGGCCGAGAGAGAGGGAGACACAGAATCAGAAGCAGGCTCTGGGCTGTTAGCACAGAGCCCGACACGGGGCTCAAACTCACAAACCGTGAGATCATGACCTGAGGTGAAGTCAGTTGCTCAGCCAACTGAGCCACCCAGGCGCCCCCCAGATGCCATATTTTAAAGGCATTCTTAGACCTTCTGGCTTGGAAGGGACCATAAAGACTGTCTGACCCGATCTGCTTTTCTTTCTTTCTTCTTTTTCTTTTTCTTTCTTTCTTCTCTCTCTTCTTCCTTCCTTCCTTCCTTCCTTTCTTTCTTTCTTTCTTTCTTACTTTCTTTCTTCCTTTCATTTAAGAACTTTTCTTTCTTTCTTCTTTTTCTTTTTCTTTCTTTCTTCTCTCTCTTCTTCCTTCCTTTCTTTCTTCTTTCTTTCTTTCTTTCTTTCTTTCTTTCTTTCTTTCTTTCTTTCTTCCTTTCATTTAAGAACTCTCTACACCCAACGTGGGGCCCGAACTCACAACCCCAAGATGAAGAGTTGCATGCTCCGCCGACTGAGCCAGCCAGGTGCCCCCCCAATCTCCTTGTCACTGAGTGGTCCTTCAGCCTGATTACCACCCACCCATTACCAAAGACAGGGAGCTGACAACTTCCCAAGATAGTTACTTTTCTGTTCACCACTACTTTGACTGCTTTTCCTTATTTAAGATGGGATTTGTTTTACTAAGACTTTTACCCTTTGCTCCTAGTGCTGTTTTTCCACTCCCAGAAGAAAGTTATGATGCATTCCCCACCCAGGTCTTTCCCATTCCAGGTGAAACAACCCCCTTATCCTTCAGCTGCTCATTGTAGGACGTGACTGTATCACCCAGGAAGGACCCAGAGGACAACCCTGTGAGAACACTGTGTTTCATGGTGTCACCACCAGCACAGTCGATTAGGATTGTAATATTTTCCTCATTCTTTTGCTCCCACCAGCCCCTTATGGAGACTTTATTGGATATTGGCTCTTGCTTCAAGCCTTTTACATACATTGTGTCATCTAATTCTTGTCACAACCCAAAGAGGAAAGGTATTAAAAGAATTCTCATTTTGCATCCTATGGAATCCAAGGCTTACAAAAGGTAAATAACTTGTCCAGGGTCACCCCACAAATATTCCATTTCTATTAATACAGCTAATGGTTATTTTTTTGTTTTGTTGGATTTTTTTTTTTTTTTTTTGGCAGTCATACCAGAGTTAACGCATATGGAAAAATCTAGCTATTTTTGCATATATGGTGGCTTGGTTGTATTTTCTCCAGCTGGGTCCATACAGCAATTGTAACATTTCTTTTTCCAAATTTTTATTACGAAAACACTCACATGTTAAGAAAACATTGAAAGGGTAGTACAAGGAACACTACATCTACCGCCTGAATTCACTTGTGCTCATTTTGCCAGGTTGGCTTCGTGTAACTTTATTTATGCATCCGTCCTTCCATCCATGCATTTCAGAACAGGTTGTACTTCGATCTTACGTTTTTCAGTGTGCATCTCCTAAGAATAAAGACAGCGTTCTACATAACCACGGTACCATTATCATACCTAAAAAAAATCAGCAATAATATCCAGTGCATATCTTTTTCTAACTTTCCCAAAATACCTTTAAAAAAAATTGTGGTGAAATACACATGAAATATACTATCTTAATCGCTTCTCAGCATACAGTTCACTAATGTCAAGAACATTCACATAATATGCAATCAACTCCAGAACTCTTTTCATCTTGAAAAACTGAAACTCTATACCCACTAAACAATCACTCTCCTTCCCCCCCCCTCCCCCCAGCCACTGACAACCACATTCTGTCCCTATGGATTTGACTACTCTGTGTACCTCCTATAAATGGAATCATACAGGGTTTGTCTTTTTATGATTGGCTTATGTCACTTAGCACAATGTCCTCAAAATGTATCCATATTGCAGCATGGGAAATGTAGAATTTCCTCCCTTTTTAAGGCTGGGTAATATACCATTGCACATATGTGTCACATTTTGTTGATCCATTAATTTGCTGATGAATGCCTGAGTTGCTTCCAATTTTAGGCTGTTAAGAATAGTGCTACTATGAACAAATCTCTCTTTGAGACCCTGCTTTCAATTCTTTTGGGCATATACCCAGAAGCAGAATTGCTGGAGTATATGATAACTGTATTTTTAACTTTTTGAGGAACTGGCATATTATTTTCCAGAGTGGCTACATCATCTTACCTTCCCACCAACAGTGTACAAGTTTTCCAATTTCTCTGCATCCTCACTAACACTTGTTATTTTCTTTTTTTTTTTTAATTTTCCTGGTAGCCATCCTAATGGGTGTGAGATAGTATCTTGCTGTGGGTTTTTGTTTTTAAGTTTATTTATTTATTTTGAGAGAGAGCACACACACACGCTGGGGAGGGGCAGAGACGGGGAGAGAGAGAGAGAATCCCAACCAGGCTCCGCATTGTCAGTGTGGAGCCCCACGAGGGGCTCGAACCCACGAACTGTGAGATCATGGCCTGAGCCAAAATCCAGAGTCAGTGGCTTAATCAACTGACCAACCAGGCACCCCTCTCACTGTGGTTTTGATTTATACTTCCCTGATGATTAGTGATGTTAAGCAACTTTTCATGTGCTCATTGGTCATTTATACATCTTCTTTGGGGAAATGTCTGTTCAAGTCCTTTGTCCACTTTTAACAGGGCTGTTCATTTTTTTTGTGGTAGAGTTGTAGGGGATCTTTATATATTCTGGTTATTAAATCCTTCTCAGATATATGATGATATCACTCTCGCTGATTGTGTCCTTTGATGCAACAGTGACTTTTAAATTCAAAGTAGCTTACTTTTATCTCAGTTAAAATTCATGGCTTTGCATGGTCTCATCCCCACCTATTAAAGCCCCCCTAGTTTCCTTTGTCTGTGTGACTCCTATGCCTCCTCTAAGACTCAGCCCTGTTGTCACTTCCTCCACTCTGAGTTAGGAGCTCTTCTCCTACATCCTTATTCTCTTCATGTGCCTCCCCTATAGCCCTTAGTGCAATGCATTCTAACGGCAGAGATCTAATTCTTTTTTTTAATTTACTTTTTTAATGTTTTTATTTATTTTTGAGACAGAGAGAGACAGAGCATGAGCAGGGGAGGGGCAGAGACAGAGGGAGACACAGAATCCAAAGCAGGCTCCAGGCTCCGAGCTGTCAGCACAGAGCCCGATGCGGGGTTCGAACTCTCTGGCTGTGAGATCATGACCTGAGCTGAAGTTGGACGCTCCACCGACTGAGCCACCCAGTCGCCCCAGGGATCTAATTCTAAGGCAGGGATCATCTTGTTAGTCCTTGTTTTCCTGTGTTTGGCTCACAGGTTCTGACTGAACTAACAAATATTAAATGTAGCCGAATATTCTGAAGCGATCCAGAGGAGGTCGACCAAGAAGAAGGAGAGCGATGATGATTAGAAAGCGTGTGTACAGTGCTTTATAATCATCAGATAATGTAGGCATATATTATCTCATTCTCTCCGCCCGCCCCAGCTTTGAGGTATGATTGACAAAGATTGTAGGAATTTAGGTAGTCCGGCGTGATTTTCTAGGGTGTATAATGTGATGATGTCATATGCATATACGTTGTGAAATTATTACCGCAGTCAAGTTAATTAACACATCTATGACCTCACATTGTGTGTGTGTGTGTGTGTGTGTGTGCGCACGTGCGTGAGTGTATGCGCGTGCACGCGTGTGGTGAGAACACTCAGGATCTACTCTCTTAGCAAATTTCAAGTATACAATACAATGTTATTAATTACATATAATCACTATGCTGTACATTAGTTGCCCAGAACTTATTCGTCTTAGATCTGAAGGTTACTATCCTATGAGCCCTGTCTCCCCCTGTCCCCTACCTCTCAGTGCCTAACAACCTCCACTCCCCCCTCTGGTTCCGTGAATTCAACTTTTTTAGTCTGCACATATCAGTGAGATCATACAACATCTGTCTGTCTGTATCTGGCTTATTTCACTTAGCGTAATGTCCTCCAGGTTCCTCCAGAACTGCAAATGGCAGCTCTTTCTTTCTTTTTTATGGCTCAATACCATCGCAATCTATATATAGCTTAAAAATTATTTTACTATTTTTAAAATTAAAGCACAGTTGACGTACAATGTCCTATTAGTTCCAGGTGTATCGCTTAGTGATTTGACAACTCTATACGTTATTCTATGCTCACCATGACAAGTGTGGTTACCATCTGTCACCATACAAGGCTATTACAATATTACCGATGATATTTCCTATGCTTTTCATCCCCACGGTTTATTTATTTAAGGCCTGGGAGTTTGTGCCTTTTAATTGCATTCACCGATTTTACCCATTCTCCATTCCCATCCCTTCTGGCAACTACCAATTTGTTCTTCTTTGTATCTATGATTCCGTTCCTGGGTTTGTTTTGGGTTTGGTTTTTTAGATTCTACATGGGAGTGAAATCACACAGGGCCTGTTTTTCTCTGTCTGACTTATTTCCCTTAACATAATACCCTCAAGATCCACCCATGTTATTACAAATGGCAGGATCTCATTCTTTTGTATGGCTAGGTAATATTCCATTGTAATGTACAAACCACATCTTTGTCACATACCTGTCAACGAACACTTGAGTTGTGTCCATATCTTGACTACTGTGTGTAATGCACAATGAACATGGGAGTGCAGACATCTCTTCAAGATACTGACTCTTGGGGCCTATCCTTATTGTCAAACGTCCTTCATACTTCTCTGACAGCATGAAGTCAAGGGCTTCCAGGAGATCTGGGGGCCCGGCTGCTCAGTGCAACACTGAGCTCCTGGGAGTAATGGGTGTTGGAAGGACATTGATGTCTGCACGTTCAGGATTTAATAATCCAGAAGCATATTGTGCTCGCCTTTCGGTGAACCCCAACCTTCCTTTCAAGTCCCTGGCCTCCATGTTCATTAAAAAATTTGATCACCAGTGACCTGAGCCCCAGTGCAGCTGACACTGCCTCGGTCCTTTCATTTCTGCTCTGGCCCTGACGTGCTCTAGGGATGCTGAACAGCCAGGGCCCAGTGGCGGGAGAATCACTTGCTAGAGAAATCTGTCTGCAGCGAGGAGTCCAGTGTGGAGCTAGGAGATGGGAAAAGGACAGCGGGAAATAAGAGGTTTTGCCCTGCTGAGCAGGAAAATATTGTTTTCATGGGCCACCAGGAGGCAGGGATTGGGGCCAAGATGAAATTCTGAATTCTCTTCTTTTGAAGGGAAGAAAAACAAGAGAGAAATAGCGTCTTCTGTAGCTGCCGCCCAAATAGCTTTAAGGCCAGGCCAACCTTTGGGTCAGGCATCCGCTCCTCGTTTCCCCTCACACCTTTAAATTCTGGGAGTAAGACTTTTCTCCAAATAATTTTTGAAAGGGTGATTTGGGTTATGTCCTCAACAGCTTCTTTTTTCAAGATGTGATTTTGAGGTTTTTAACCTTTGAGGTCCCACTGTCTCTGCGATTCTCACTCTGAACCTTAACGGAGATACAGCCCTGGAGACTTGACGTGGTTTGACATTTTCCAGGCCTTGACATTGAACCGGGACGTGTGGTATGAGAAGTGACTCTCTTGGTCCAGCAGGACACGCTGAGGGGCTTCCCCGAGGTGGGGGCTGAGACACACGGGGGAATCCTTTCTGTCTGGCCTAGGTGACTTCGTGACGGCATTTGCAGTGTGACCAGCTGGGCTCAGGGGCACAACCTAAGATCGAAGAACAGGTTTTTCTTTGGCATGGCCTCGCACTTCACAACAGCCTCAGTAAATGTTTGTTGACAGCATAAACGGTATCACACACAGTGAGAGGTGAGGCATTAACCTGTGTTTGCATAGCACTTCCTTTTACAAGGCCCCTTCAAGACGTCTCATTCCCACAGGAGTTCTGTGACGTACCTACGGCAAGTATTATCATTATTATCATTGTATAGGTGAAGAATCTGAGAATTTAATGAATTAAGTGACCCACCCAAGGTCATACAGCGAATCAAGAGTAGGCCACGTCTTCAGGCTCTAAATCCCCTGTTCCCTCCCCTATAAAAGAACAACCTAGATTTGTGGCCCATAGAGCTAGCTTGAAAGAGACTATAACTGCCTAGGGAGATAAGGACGTTAGAAGATTGGCCTTGATCGATCAAGTTGGCGAAACGGGGTATTGTTGGGCATATGAGAGTCCATTATATCCTGTCATTTATGTATCTGTTTGAAATTTTCTATAATGAAAGGTTTTAGGGGCACCTGGGTGGCTCAGTTGATTGAGCATCCAGCTCTTGATTTAAGCTGAGGTGTAGAGCTCAGCGTTGGGAATCCAAGCCCTGCAGGGGGTTCCATACTGGGCATGAAGCCTACTTAAAAAATAATAACAATAATATAAAATTACTTGAAAAAAAGCGATAGAACTACTAGGCATTTATCCAAGGGATACAGGAGTGCTGATGCACAGGGGCACTTGTACCCCAATGTTTATAGCAGCGCTTTCAACAATAGCCAAATTATGGAAAGAGCCTAAATGTCCATCAATTGACGAATGGATAAAGAAGATGTGGTTTATATACACAATGGAATACTACTTGGCAATGAGAAAGAATGAAATCTTGCCATTTGCAGCAACGTGGATGGAACTGGAAGGTATTACGCTAAGTGAAATAAGTCAGAGAAAGACAGGTGTCATATGTTTTCACTCCTATGTGGATCTTGTGAAACTTAACAGAAGACCATGGGGGAAGGGAAGGGGAAAAAAATAGTTACAAACAGAGAGGGAGGCAAACCATAGAGACTCTTAAATACAGAGAACAAACTGAGGGTAGATGGGGGGCTGGGGGTGAGGGGGAAAATGGGTGATCGGCGTTGAGGATGAACACTGGGTGTTGTATGTAAGCAATGAACCATGGGAATCTACCCCCAAACCCAAGAGCACACTATACACACTGTATGTTAGCCAATTTAACAATAAATTATATTTCAAAAAGTTTTTTTTAAATTTTTTTTTTTAACATTTATTTATTTTTGAGACAGAGAGAGACAGAGCATGAATGGGGGAGGGTCAGAGAGAGGGAGACACAGAATCCGAAACAGGCTCCAGGCTCTGAGCTGTCAGCACAGAGTCCGACGCGGGGCTCGAACTCACGGACCGCGAGATCGTGACCTGAGCCAAAGTCGGCCGCTCAACCGACTGAGCCACCCAGGCGCCCCCAAAAAGTTTTTAAAAAAGAATAAACCTGTGCTGTGTGCTCAAATCATACCCCCTTGAAACACTTCTTACATAAATCTCACTTTCCTATCTCCAAGTCTTCTTGATTGCCTGAGATCTCATTGCTGATAATGACTGCCATTTATCTAGTATTTATTGTATGAGGTACTCTGGTCAGTGTTTTCTTTCCATGTCTCACCATTTAACCTCACAACCACCCTGTGACTGTGCTACTATCCCTATCTTGCAGATGAGGAAACTGAAGCTTAGCGAGGTCACAGAACTTGCCCAAGACCACACCTTCAGTAAATATCACACCTGAGGTTTGAACTTGTATCTGTCCAGCCTGAGAGCCGTATCTTTAATTCTTTTTTTTTTTTTTTTTTTAGTGTTCATTTTTGAGAGAGAGCACGCGCGCCGGTGGAGGAGGGGCAGAGGGAGAGGGGGACGGGGGATCCGAAGCCGGCTCTGCGGTGACAGCAGAGAGCCCGATGCGGGGCTCAGACTCATGAACCCCGAGATATCACCTGAGCCGAAGTCAGACGTTCAACCGACTCAGCCACGCAGGTGCCCCGATTCTTTTTTTTTTTTTTTTAATATTTATTTATTCATTTTGAGAGAGCGAGTGCAAGCAGGGGAGGGGCAGAGAGAGAGGGAGAGAGGGAGATCCCAAGCAGGCTCCATGGTCAGTGTGGAGCCTGTTTTGGGGCTCGATGCCAGGACCGCGAGATCATGACCTGAGCCCACATCAACAATCAGATGCTTAACCAACTGAGCCACCCAGGTGCCCCACCTTTTTTGTTTCTTTTTAAGATTTTGTTCTTAAGTAAACTCTACACCCAACGTGGGGCTCGAACTCATGACCCTGAGATCAAGAGTCACATCATCATCAGTGGAGCACCCTCTTGGAGGCAGTACTATTTGAAATGTGCTTTCATTCTCCTCCCCTTATGAGAAACTCTGAACATGGATTGGAGACTGTCTTAGCCCCGATGCTGGAGACATAGGACTTGGAAACAGAAGTACTCTTTCATTTGGCCAGGCCTGTCTGTCCTCACCTCCCGTAGGGGGTTCAAGCACTTAACTTTGCTTTGTAATCTCAGGTGGATGAAGCTGAGCACAGGGGTCACGGTTAGCTTTTCAGTTCTTGCAAGCGGAACCTTCTACCAAAGACGTGGGGAAGCAAGTGGTCCGGGGCGGGAAGGGGACGACTGTCTTTTTTTTTTTTTTTCAACGTTTTTTTTTTTTTTTTTTTTTTTTTTTTTGGGACAGAGAGAGACAGAGCATGAACGGGGGAGGGGCAGAGAGAGAGGGAGACACAGAATCGGAAGCAGGCTCCAGGCTCTGAGCCATCAGCCCAGAGCCCGACGCGGGGCTCGAACTCGCGGACTGCGAGATCGTGACCTGGCTGAAGTCGGACGCTTAACCGACTGCGCCACCCAGGCGCCCCGGGGACGACTGTCTTTAGAAGAGATTCCAGGTTCCATGTCTCTTCGCGGATTCACAGGAGACCGCCCTTTGTCCCCTGACTGGACCGGCCCAGGTTAAAGGACATCAAAACCATCCCAGTTGGGACGCGTCCACCTTGAGACCTGCCTGATTTCAGCCAAATTCAGGGCTGGCGCGGCCTCTCTCAGGTCGAGCCTTCTCGCACTAGTGGGAAGAGCCTTGGGCTGTTATCCGGTGTGATATCAAATATTTAGCTGGAGAACTTTCAGAGCTTTGGGGATGCGGGGAACTGTTTAGATATCAGATTCTCTCCTGCCAGGTCAAGCAAACCCCCTGTTGACGAATGGCTGTGTTTCCTCAAGCATCTTTCCCAGCAGCGAGTTATCTTGTGAGCCCTTTAACTTGCTGTCCAGCTGAGAGGCCCCAGGCCTGCAGAAGCTGTGCTTTCTAATCCCCGTCTCGGGCTCAGGCGGCTGCAGTGGGCGATGGAAGGTTGTTTACAAGAGATGAAGGCTCACTGCCTCGCACCTGGTTTCTGTCTGGCCCACGCTGACGGGTCTGAAGGATCCTTCATTATCTCAGCCTCTCTTCTCAGGCAGCTCCTGCCGTCACGGCAAGCTTGGGCCCAAGGCAGCTTGGACTGTGTTTCAGTCCCCGAAAAGCAGCTTGCTGAGGGGCTGGGGAGAGCCACGTACAGGCCTGCGTACCTCGCCGCGGCCCCCCACCCCCACCCCCACCCCAGTCTGGGGGCAGCAGGGCTGGATGGGGCAGAGGCTGCTGAGGGCTTAGATGGAAGGTCAAGTGGCCTTGACTCCAGCTACCTGGGGGGCGGGGCATTGTGCTCCTTCTGTAGTTGACCGATTTGGAAAATCGGTAGCCAAATGACCCATCTGCTCTTTTTGCCTCCATGGGGGTAAGAGAGGAAGGGCAACTACTAGGCAAAGGGTGAGGTCTGTGAAGGACAAGGACAGACAAAGTAGAGAAAGGCCCACCATCTGGAACCCTAACCATCTGGAAGGATGGCGGTGGGCTCAGAGGGCTTGGAAGCCCCCCTCCCTAAAAGTCCCTGAAGATAAAGAGACATTCATGATAATAACTAACGTTTATGGGGTGCTTACCATGCGCCCAAGCCCTGTGCTAAGCCCTTGATCTCATTTAATCCCAAGAGGCAAATACTCTCATTACATCCATTTAACTGCTGAGGAAATAGGGGTTTAGAGAGATTAAGTATATAGCCAGTAAGAAGAGCTGAGATTCAACACAAGATAGCTCGGCTCCAGGGTCCCAAGCCTTGAACGACCATGCTGACCTTGAACGAGCATGTGTAGTGGGCCACCGAGTCGGGAGTACAGAGATCGTGGCCACTGACGTGCGCTTAGGAACACCGGTGCCTGGTTCTACTCGGTGACACCCTGGTCCTTGAACCTGGACTGAGGAAACAGACGTCGGTGGGGAGTTCGGAGAAGCAGGTAGCAAAGGGGGAGTGCAAACGGGCCCCTCAAGGAAGCTGAATTTGGAGAGGGGGCAGGAGACCACGGGGCCGCTGACAACGTTGGGGGTTTTGATGAGGCAGATTCCCATCAAAACAACGGCTTCCTTTTCACTTGGACAAATCCACTTGCTGCCCTCCACCTTCCCGGAAAAAAGTCAGTAACTCTTTGAAAATGAACTCTGATAGTAGATTCAGTGGTGGTAACTCTTCGGACAGAGCAGGAAGTTAATAATCTCAGGTTGCGGAGTCTATTCCAAATGGTTGAATGACGCGTGGTCCCTCCGGAAAGGCGTCTCCTCCGTCCCGGGACGGAGGTTTTGAGTTGTCTGGATTAAGTCACCACCCTCCCCTGCATTGAAGGAACGTCAGGCCTGGCCAGGGCCTCAGTCCCAGGAAAGGCTGGTCTAGGACGTAGGAGGTCTGGGTTCCATTTTTGATTCTGCTGCTGGGTTGCTGCGAGACATTAAGAAAGGGGCTTGACTTAATCCCTGGGCCTCCTCTTCTGCAGCAAAGATGTTTATCCCGCTCCCTATCATTAAAATGTGACAAGGACAAGGACAAATGGGACCCCTTAAAATAAGTGTCAGCTACATTCAAGGCAAGGTGGCTTTGATAAAGGTAAGTGCCTGCCTCTTCTCTCTCTACCTCTTTCCGCTGCTTTCTGGGTCTCTTCTTTATTGGAGCAGCCAATTCAACTCCCAGGACCTCACTGTCTGAGGGGTAGGAAGCATTGACAGAAGGCCTTCGAGCTTCGTCTCCACAACTGCAGCTCCTATCTGACCCCTTGAGGACAGACCGGTGGAGACAAGGGGAGATTAGGGTGGGGGGAGGGGACCCACTGGTTCACACTCTCCCAACCCGACGCCGCCTGGGCTGGGATGGTGACAGGGCCTGGACTCTGCGTTCGAGGCTTGTGGACAAGAAGCAGATAAACTGCACCAGGCCTCTTAATGAACCCAGCGCCAGCTTCAGATAAACTGTCGCCACTTACTCCTCCCAGCCCTCCCTTCTCCAGGAAAGACTCTCCACTTTGCACAGCAAACTTGGTGCAGGAGCTGGGCCCCAGTGCCTGCTGCTTTCCGGGGAATGTTCTGGAGTTACCCCAGTACCGGGGAAGCTCTGGAGTTACCTCCGACGAGAAGCCTGTCTGATTCCCCTTAGCTCCCAATGAACCCAGCTCTCAGGCCCGAAGAGAAGCAGGAAACCAGCAACCATCTGAAACATGCAGGTAAAAACCACTAGGGGAATGTTAACTTAAAAAAACCGTATTTCCCAGTACTTCGGAGTATGTATCTGCAGATATGTTCTTTTCTTTTTTTTTAATTTAAGAAAGCTCCACCCCCAATGTGGGGCTTGAACTCAGGACCCCCAGATCCAGAGTCGCATACTCTACCGACTGAACCAGTCAGGCACCCATGTGGACGTGTTCTCTAAAGACGTAACTAAAGTAAACTGAGGCCGTTACCGTGAGTCCTAATCCAATACGGCTAGTGTTCTTATATGAAAGAGGAGATTAGGACACAGACATGTTCCGGGTGGGGGGTGGGGGGAGACCATGTGCAGACACAAAGTGATGGCCATCTACAAGCCGAGGAGAGAGAGACCTCAGAAGAAATTAACCCTGCCAACACCTTGATCTTGGACTTCTAGCCTCCGGAATTGTGTGAAAATAAATTTCTGTGTTCTGCTTTCTTGCTTTTTACTACTCTTTTTTCCTTTCATATCTCCTTTGCACATTACAAATGGGTCAATTCTGTTTAGAGTGGTTGGAAGCCCCATCCCAGATCAGCAGAGCAGTTGTAAAGATAAGACTAAAATCTGGGACTCTTGCCTCCCACCAAGAATATTTCATTATAATACCTCCCCTCCTATTTATCTCAGTAATTCCCTCAACCCGATGCTTTGGTTTGGCCCTTGGAGACCTGGTCATGAACATTCTAAGAAATGGGTCATCTCTTTGTAGGTAAGTAGGACAAGCAGATTCAAGCTCCTTTCTTCTAAGTTGCATACTATTAAGATTACGCTACGAGCTCGTAAGAGATACACACATGTTAACTAACACTTAATATTCCTGAGGGTGTGAGTGAATCGTCATTCTTACGAGGAAAATGAAGAAGCTTCTTCTGAAGGTATTTGAAAAACAGATATGTGTTTCTCATCTGGGGTAATGTCAGTGCTCAGAAGCAGGTTGAAATGACCCCAGGAAGGTCTTTAAACACTAGGATAAGGCCCACACCCAGTCAGGACTGGGGATGACATGAGGTGCCTAACCTCAAGCATATCTGTTCCAACAGCTTTAAGATTCCATAGAAATTTGGCAGGAGATAGTTACAACGTACAGGATATGATCTGGCAGGATCAAGGACCTTCTGATTTTAATCTCAATGTTTTACATCCAGGGTAAATGTTTTTAACTGAAAGAGATAGGAGATTTCTCTCTCTCTCTCTTTTTTTCTTCTCACCTAGCTGCAGAGTTTGGATGGATTGGTATTATTCTCTAATGGTTCACCTAAGAAAGCAAAGACATACCATAAGTCTCTTTCTTTTTGTGGGGAGCAGGGGAGCGTGGAGCCCCACACAGGGCTTGAACTCACGACCCTGAGATCAAGACCTGAGCTGAGATCAAGAGTTGGACCACTTAACTCACTGAGCCACCCAGGCGCCCTGCTATAAGTTTCTTCCATGGCCCCAAACATGGCTGCTCATACATCTCCAATCACTTAGCAAGACTCTACTGAATTCTGAATGAGTTCTGGATGTTTACTTAGACGGCGATGCTCATTGGTATCGCCATCCTTTTCATTTGACTAGTAAACAGTCCTTAGCCTTCAACTCGAAGCGTGATCCATGGACCAGGGTCTGCAGCACCACCAGGGAGCTGGTGAGAAGTGTAGGTTCTCAGACCAACCTACATCTGACTCAGAGTCTGCAATTTAACAGGACCCCCAGATGATCCATATGCACATTAAAGTTTGAGAGGCGCTGGTTCATATTACATTATCTCATCTGATTTTCTCTTCGACCTGTGAGGTGGGCAGGGTGGGTACTATTATTTTCATTTTATCAGTGGAAACTGAGACCCGGAGGTGACGTTACTTGCCCCCGCTCACACAACTACACGGAGGAATTGGAATTTGAACCCAGACCTTTTGACTCTAGATCCCTGGCTCTACTACGCCATGATTCTGAAGGACAGACGAGCGGTTGATGCAATGCAAATGAGTTATCGTGAGACTCGACCCCTTTGTGCGTCTGTTTTTCTCCCGCGTAAGATGCTCTCTGAAGGAGGGAGCGTTGTGCTGATGAGCTCGGTCGTCCCTTCTGTCCTCTATCCCGCAGCCATCTAACGGCATCTCTAACCCTGGCCAACTGCTTCACAAGTGCAGGCTGTTAGCAATAATTGCCAGCACCTGTCACAGTGCCTGGCATTTAGTAGGCACGCCACAAATGTTTGTTGAGCCAAATAGAATTACCTAGCATTTGCAAGAGCTTGCAGCTGCTGATTACCAAGGTGCATTGGTGAAGGAGAGTTGTGGGTCTTTGTGACTCCTCTCTCTCGTCCTAGAGAAACATTCAAATTACAGGGCCTCTTGTCAAGAATTAGGGGCACCACCTTCTTAACATGAAAGGCAGATCTTAAAAACAAATTCCATTGTCTGTGTCTGCCTCCTGAGTAGGGACCAAGCCAGGAGCTGCAAATGGCTGGAGTTGATGAGTGTGGAATTTACATGCTTACACTGGAAAACAGGCTTTGCCGCATTTTCTTTGACTGGAAGCATCGAGTGTGGGAAAAGTCAAGAGCATCGACTGAGCCAAGTTTGAAGCCAGGGGTCAACAGAAAGATATTACTGGGTGACAGGAACTGCGATCTGCCTGTAAAAGTTGGCTGAAGTTTGAGGCTTCCTCCGAGATTGTTGACAATGGGAAAAACCTAAAGTTAACCAGACAGAGGATTTCAGCGCTGCTAATGACACAGGGCTGAGTAGGAAATGCCTAGGTTTTTTTTTTTTTGTTTTTTTGTTTTTTTTTTTGCTTGCTTCCCCAAGAGAGCAGAAATGAAGCGAAGCTCCGAGGAGGGCTGAATTGTTATCCTGTAAGAAGTTTTCTGAAGATCTGGGCTATAAAGACAGATCCCGTTAGTAAATTTGACAGCTGTAACACTTCTCTGTGCATATTAGTATCTTACACCAAAACATAAATGAAAGGAATATGTTGTCTTTTACAAGGAAGCTGTCAATCCTCACCCTCTCTGAGCAGGACACATACTTGGGGGTTCTTCCACCTGGGTAGGGGCTGGTTGTGTTGCTTAACCCACATGTTCTCATCCAGCCCTCTTGGTGGCTGGTGAAATCTGCGAGCCATAAGACAGATAAACCCGTAACTCTGTCTTCCTTTGTACGCGTCGGATTCTAAGCTACAGAGTGAGCCCCAGATGCAACAAGATGCAATGGGGCCTTTGATCATCTGAACATTAGAGAGGCTGGTTCCTCCTCATCCAACTCCTTTGTCAGCAAAATGACTACTTGGCTTCCACATAACAGTGGGTAGGGCTGGGATTCAGCTCTTCTGGTGTGGGTGGAAGAAAGCCCTCCCTTTGCCCCAACCCTGCTCAACTTGTTTTGGCCAGGAAATCTGCTGCCTTGGGATTTTGGAAGAGTTGGAGCAGAAAGAAAGACAGTACTAGCTTCAGGCTATGTCTATTTCCGGCTTCAAGTGGTTGTTCTCAGAGATGCGTAGCCCCCTTCCTACTTCCTTTAACCGAGTTGGTTGGTTTTTTCTCATAGCACAGCTGGCGGGGAGGTAGATTTCTTTTCCTTCCTGCTCTTCCCTCCCTACCGCCTCTCAATGAAATCTCCTACCCCAGGCTATTGGCTGGTTGATTCACTCATCCAACAAGCATTAACGTGTAGAATGCTGTATAGGCTGACCACTTCCTCCTTGCACCCCCAGTGGCCTCCATTCAGACTTCTGTCACCACATTGAACAGCATTTCATTGCCTTTATTTGCTATGTTTGCATGTATTTTCACGTAAAAGACAATGAATATCTTAAGGGAAGGAGTCACATATATATATTTTTAACTTTATTTATTTTGTGCAGAGGGAGGGGCAGAGAGAGAGGGAGAGCGAGAAAATCCCAGTCAGGCCCTGCCCCACCAGCATGGAGCCCGACATGGGGCTCGAACTCAGGAACCGTGAGATCATGTCCTAAGCCGAACTCGAGTCTGACGCCTAACCCACTGCGCCACCCAGGCACCCTGTCATATTTGTTTTTAACCTAAGCCAAGTTTTCTAGCACATGGGAGATATTCAGTAGTGTTCATTAAATTGGATGAACAGGGCAGTGGAAAGGATAATGATGAATCAATCAGAGCGATCAGGTCTCAGAAAAACAGCAGGTCTAAGTTCTTCTGAGTAGCCTGGACCCGGGGTAAACTTCCAAAATGGTCCTGGGTTTGGACATTTGACCTTTTCAACCTTGGCATTGCTACAGCCTCAGTGTGGTTGCTAGGCTGTTGATAACGCCACAAAGATGTTTGTCAGGACTGAGGACGGCTGATAATATATCATCATTTTGAGTGCCACAAAGGACATTTATCAGTGATAGAGCATTGATTGGAAACTCTCGCAACAATACACTCTTCCCATTGATTTGTAAAATTACCTATGTATACATTCATGTTCATTTTTGTGTGCGTTCTTGAACAGAACCGTAAGACGTCAGAAGTGGAGCGCCTGGGTGGCCAGTTGGTTTAAGCGTTTAACTCTGACCATGAGTTTGCAGCTCATGAGATAGAGCCCTGTGTCAGGCTCCTTGCTGACAGCACAGAACCTGCTTGGGATTCTCTCTCTTTCTGCCCCTCCCCCGCTCACTCTGTCTCTCCCTCAAATAACATAAACTTCATGGGGCGCCTGGGTGGCTCAGTCGGTTGGGCGCCCGACTTCAGCTCAGGTCATGATCTCACAGTCCGTGAGTTCAAGCCCCGCGTCGGGCTCTATGCTGACAGCTCAGAGCCTGGAGCCTTCTTCAGATTCTGTCTCTCTCTCTCTCTGCCCCTCCCCTGTTCATGCTCTGACTCCCTCTGTCTCAAAAATAAGTAAAAACATTAAGAAAAAAAAAAAAAAGTAGGGATGCCTGGGTGGCTCAGTCAGTTCAGCGTCTGACTTTGGCTCAGGTCATGATCTTGCTGTTTCAAGCCCCACGTCAGGGCTCTGTGCTGACAGCACGGAGCCTGGAGCCTACTTCAGATTCTGTGTTTCCCTCTCTCTCTGCCTCTCCCCACTCTCTCTCTCTCTCTCTCTCTCTCTCTCACACACACACACACACACACTCTTTCTCAAAGGTAAATAAACATGTAAAAAATAAAAAATAAAATAAAATGTTAGAAGTGAAGATTGTAGAAGGAAAGTCACCTGCTGCTTTTTTACCAAGGACGAGTTGAAGCTCAGAGACCAAGAACATATCAGCAGCTGTGGAAGAACTGAGACAAGAACCAAAACCTCCCAAGTCATGAGAAAATGCTTAGAAAGTACGGAGGAGATAGCAGTGGCTGAGCAAAAGTTGCTTCCCTCTTACTCAGGGGACCTGAGCACTTTTTCAGATTTCCTTCCTGCTGGAGCAGGAAGTCTCTCAGTGTCCCTCCATCTTACTCCTTCTTGCTGTCTCTCTCTCTGTCTCTCATTCTCTCTCTCTCTCCCTCCCTCCCCATCGCTAACATTTATTGATCGCTTACTACATTCCAGGCACTTCGATACGCGTTCTTTCAATCTTCACTCCAACCCCATGAGGTAAGCCCGATAATAATCACCATAGTTATTATTATTATTGTGCCCATTTGACAGAAGAGGCACGGGGAAGTTAAAGAACTTGCCCCAGATCATACAGTGAGTAAGTGGCAGAATTGGAATTCGGACGTGGGGCACCTGGCTGGCTCAGTCAGTCAAGCACCTCAGGGTTGTGAGTTCAAGCCCCACGTTGGGCATGGGGCCTACTTCAAATCCCACTTGGACCAGGAGTGAAAGGGTTGTGTCTTCATCTTTTCATGCCCAGCACCTAGCCCAGGGCCTGGCTCAGAGACGGTGCCTAATCGATACT
Source organism: Panthera leo (assembly GCF_018350215.1). Lineage (NCBI taxonomy): Eukaryota > Metazoa > Chordata > Mammalia > Carnivora > Felidae > Panthera > Panthera leo. The sequence continues at coordinate 36,530,619 of NC_056692.1, forward strand.
AAATAAATAAACAGAGGAGCGCAATTCTGGTAGAGATCAGAGGGCTCCACGATTGCTCAACACGTCTACTCAGAGCTCCCGAGTTGGGCCCAGGATCCAGTACATCCGCTCTCTTTGCTTGGTTTCCTGGTGGTGCAGTGCCCCACGTGGGAAGATGGCTTCGTTGGCTGGTGTAATGCAGACCCCCTCCTGGGGAGAAGACTGTGCTGGGGGGACTGGGTAGCGGCTGGTATGACACCCCTCCTTCCTTCAGCAGTACCTTGACGTCCGGAGCTGGGAATCCCTTTACTCTCCTTGCGGGTTTGGTTGGACCTCCCAGACCATGACTGAGCTACGCCTGGTAGCATGGGTCTCATCAGATTATTGTGGCTTATTGCCTACTGCACGTTGGTCTGCTTTTTTTTTTTTTTTTTTTTTTTAAACCAAGGCCAATGTTTCCAAATCCATGCTCCTAAACTGGGAGAAGAGTCCGCGTCACTGGCCCTGAGATCTGACCGGAGGCTCTGCAGCGTGCGTTTTTGGTTCCAAACCCCTGCACGGGAAGGTGTCTGGTCCAGACCATGTTCACGTCTCCGTTGGGTTTATCACCTCCGCGGGCCGCTTGCACGCGGCTCGTCAAAGCTCGATAGGCCCGGTGTTCGACTCCCCACATCCTGCTCCCTCTTCTTGCTAAGGGGACTGACCTGACCCAGGCCTGGCTAGACAGGGTGGGTCACCACCGTCCAGTTCTTCGCCCTTCCTCATGGCCAGGGAGTTCCGAGGTCCCACTGGGAAAGGGCCTGCGGTCCGCAACCCCTCTCCAGGAATGTGCTCTCCCATGGGAAAGGACGAGGAAGCTTCCACCCTGAGCCCCCAAGAGAGGCTCAGACAGTCGTAGGAGGGGGAAGAGAAGTCCCCTGTGCTATAAATACTTCTCAAATGTCTCTTGTAAATCTCCAGATGTGTCAGCCAGGCACAGGGAAGAGAGCCTGAATTAGAGCCGATTAGAGACCATATTCTCCCGGAGGAGGGCAAGCCTGCCTGTCAACCGGAGCCCCGCGCGGCCGCGGGGACCACCTCAGGAGGCGGCGGCGAGCTCTGGGAGGGACGGGCACCGTTTGCCCGTCGCGCCAGGAACTCGGGGGTCGTCCCCCGGGTGTGCCCTCGTCCCCGAGGGTGGGGGTGGGGGCAGGGCGCGAGGACGACCCCAGACGTGGCAGAAGCCAACCGCCTGGGCCGGTGGGTGATTTATGAAGTGCTGAAAAGCATCTTCGAAGCTGTCATTTATCTTAGAGCTCTCAGCCTAAAGAAACACAGAATCTGCCTAATTATAGTTACAGTGGAAACACAACACCCAAACGGCCTCGCCTCGGCTGCTGCCAGCCCCTGTCCTGCCCAGCTCCGCCCTGGTCCCGGCGCCCGGTCAGCACACAGCTGCACCCTAGCGGCCTGCCTCTCCCAGGCGCCCCGTCTCATCCTCCCTCCCGCTTCTCTCTCCTCCTCAGGCTCACTCAGGCTCACTCGTGCTCCCACCAGCGCACACCCCTGCAAAGAATTTGCCAAGGGCAGAGGCACCGTCTGTCCCGCCGGGTACCCACACCTGCTGCAGCCATCCAGCAGCTGCAGGAGCCCGAGAGGACCCCTGGCCAGGATGTTCCCACGCTTTCCCTGGCCTGGGAGCTTCCTCGGGTTGTAGTCACCTTGATTCAGCCTGGCTCAGGGGACTCTTGAAGGTCAAGGGAACATTCTCTGGTTGACCAGGTCAGGAAAGGCAGAAGGGGAGGGGTCTTGGGTTTCAGGTAGGTAGAGAAAGGAGAAAATTCTTTTCCTGCCTTGGTGATTTTGTGTCCTTCCACGAGGGAGGGAAAGGCTCCTTTTGCTTGATGATTCTTCCTCTCCATTCCTGTTCCTGGACCTGAACTTGGAACTTCCCTTCCTCTTTTGCATGTGGGAGTCCTCCTGCCTTTGGAGACTCTCCTGTTTTGGACTTCAAAGCAGAGAGGCAGATACTTCAACAGCAACCAGAACAGTGATATCACAGGATGGTTCTGGATGAAGTCCTTATCCATTGGGGTACCTTCTCCAGCTTGGTCTTTGTCCTGGGAGGTGGGGCTTAGGGCCAGGGCCGTGTTTGACCTAGAAAAGGAATAACAACCAAGGGGAATCATAGTCCCTTCCACTCTTCAGAAACCAGTTCTCTAAAAATGGGAATTTCGGGGGCACCTGGGTAGCTCAGTCGGTTAAGCATGTGACTTCGACTCAGGTCATGATCAGGTCATGATCAGGTCAGGTTTGTGGGTTCAAGCCCTGCATCCGGCTCTGTGCTGACAGCTCAGAGCCTGGAGCCTGCTTCAGATTCTGTGTCTCCCTCGCTTTCTGCCCCTCCCCCTCTCACCCTCTGTCTCTCTCTCTCTCTCTCTCTCTCTCAAAAATAAATAAACATTAAAAAAATACTTAAAAGTAAAAAATAAAATAAAATAAAATAAAAATGGGAATGTCAGAGCCCAAGGCAGTGCATCACCAGGGGCAGCTGTAGATTTCATCCATGTGGTATTAACTTACACACGAGCACGCACATTACACTAGACATATAACTCACCCCTAATTTACTGCTGTCTTTCTGTGTGTGCAGGGTCTTGTTCTCAGAGACAAATTTAGGGATCTAATAACAAAGTAAAGGAAGGATTCCTCAAGGGCAGGTGTAATCTGAGGAGGCCCCCTGGAGGATGAGGGCTTTGGAAAAGAGGATAAATAAAGGGCTGCCGCCTATAGTTGGATGGGAAAGGAGAGGGGGCCTGGAGGAACGTAAAAAGGAGAGCAAACATGGAAGACAGAACGAGAAGAGGAAGTAACTCTTCTTTCTCGATAAGAGCACAGACCTGGGAAGTTTTAACCCTAACCTTGCTTCCCAGCCCAGCTGTGACTTGTTCTATCAGAGCGTTACGGACTGTAGTCGCCTGTGTTAGTTCCAACATTGAAACTGAGTCACGGCAGTCCATACCGAGCACCCGTGTAACTGCGAGAGGCTTAGGCGGCTGGCTTTAAGAGAGAGGCTCCTGATTCAAGCTTTTTGATGCTAACAGCAAAAAGCATCTCTCTGCCAGTCCGTGGGTACCTCTCCTCTCCAAAGAGCAGGATCCCCTTCCCCCAAATCCAGTCTTCTCAGCCAAGTCTTGGAATCCTGCTCAAAGGAGAAAGTCCGGGGCTTTTCCATAGTATTCGGAGGAGTGTAGCAAAGGAGAGATCCACTTTTTTTTTTTTTTTTTTTTTTTTACTGGTTATACCACTGCTTATCCATTAGAGTAAGATAAAAATACCTGTTCCCTGCCTGGCTCCCAGAGCGCCAATTCAAATGAATGAGGATGTAAAAGCTCCTGGTAAGAAAATCTCTCCCTAGGTAGTTCCAGATGAAAGAACAGCTCTTTAGCACTTCTAGTGAGTTAGACCATGAGGCCTCTCCTTATAGCTGGCTGGGGTAATCTCTGCATTCTTTTTTCTTTTTCTTTTTCTTTTTTTTTTAATAAGAGGGGAGCATAAAGCCTCAGAATAGTTGAATGAGTTTCCTGAAGTCACACAGTAAATCACTCTTAAAGGCTTGATTCTCTATGGGATCACAAATGAGTTTTAGGAATATTTGCTTCGCATTAACTCTTTGAAAGCAAGACAGCAGGAAAGCACGTTTTAAAAGGGCACACTACAAACTGATGAGAAAACACAGTTTTAAATCTTTTTTTTTTTTAACATTTATTTTTGAGAGACAGAGAAGACAGAGCACAAGCAGGGGAGGAGCAGAGGGAGAGGGAGACACGGAATCCAAAGTAGGCTCCAGGCTCTGAGCTGTCAGCACAGAGCCCGACGCGGGGCTTGAACTCACCAACTTCAAGATGATGACCTGAGCTGAAGTCAGATGCTTAACTGACTGAGCCATTCAGGCAACCCGGTTTTAAATCTTTAAAAAAAAATTTTTTTTTGTTTATTTATTTTGAGAGAGACAGAGACAGCGAGCAGGGGAGGGGCAGAGAGAGAGAGAATCCCAAGCAGGCTCTGTGCTTTCAGTGTGGAGCCCGATGCAGGGCTCGAACTCACGAACCGTGAGGTCATGACCTGAACCCAAACCAAGAGTTGGACGCTTAACTAACCGAGCCACCTGGGCGCCCCGAGAAAATTTTAATAGCAAGAGGAGAAAAACTCTCTCCTGACGTTCTGTTTTGCTGAGTCATTTTAGTTTTTGTGGGTCTCTCTGACTTTCTCTCCTTTTCCCTCTCCCATTTTCCCCCTTTGCTTCAACTCTGCCTCTTCTTCCCTCCTTCTTAACAGCCTAGTCAGCAGTTTTGTCCCCAGGATACTTTGCTTTGCTTTTTTTTTTTGTTTTTTTCTTTTTTCTGCCAGCCTTTTCCTGCCAGCGGCCAAGGCCTCCCTTTCCTCCTGACTTCCTCAGTTGATCCTGTGCAGAAGCCGATAGCTTATCTCCATGCAGCAACAAGAAAGTGAGATAGTGGGCTCAGAAGCCAGCAACCCAGAGCATCCTGGGAAACGGCCTGGTGTTGTGAACTGTCCGGTCCCCCCCCGCCCCCCCGCCCCCAGCAGAGATCACCAGTAGACGCTTCTTCCCTCTCGTCCTGGTCTAGTCTGTGTTTCCAGAGTCAGATTAGGGCAGACAAGAGAACAGGTCCTGGGCGGCTGAGGGTGTACCCCATCCCCCTTGACTTTCAGACATCTTCAAAAGGAGTTCAAGCCCTGATTTTTTTTTTTTTTTTTTTCCTCTCATGTGCTGTGCAATATCTGAAAAGTCATTCAGTCTCTCTGGGCGCCAGTTTCTGCAGGCAGGTAGGATCCAACTGGAGTAGGCCCTTATGTATTTGACCCCAGGTTTGGAGCCCTGGCTGGTCCTAGCTGAGGAGTATAAGTACTTAATTGTCATTTCTAGTAACTTCTGGGGCACGTCCTCATACTTCTCCACTTCCTTCTCCTGTCATTCCATTCTGTACCCCAATGATCTGACATGGAAATTTTGTCCCGGGCAGGAATTATCTCACCTGGAGGGCCCGCCGTTTCAATGCTGAGAAACCCCCTGGGGTTGGAAGTACGTTCCTCATCAGTTCTTAATCGAATAAATATGCAACTTTCCCTCTACCAGAAAAATACTTTCTGTTCCCACCAGGCAATAAAAAGTAGAGCGACTGCTTCTCTTTCTGCCTCCGTCTAGGTTGGCGGTTCTCGAATGGGAATGATTTTGTGGCCCGCCCCCACCCAAACACAGGAGATCTTTGGTATTGTTTGGAGGGTTTTGGGTTGTCACGATGGGGAGGGGGTCGCTACTGGCATCTAGTGGGTAGAGGCCGGGGATGACGATGTACTGGATGGCCCCCTACATCAAAGAATTCTCTGGCCCAGAATGTCAATAATGTGAAGGCCGAGGAACCCTGGTCCAAGTCGTCATTTAGCAAGGTGTTTGGTGAAGTTTCGGGGTTCACGGAGCGTGGAGAAGTGGCAAGAATTTGCTCTCAGAAGCCTCACGTATGTTAGATAGGTAGTGCCTCTGGGTCAGGAGACCTCCTATCTGAGAGGAGAGACCTAGTTCTTAAACCCATACTTGGGGAATTTACAGTCTAAAAAATCATATAGGAATATGATATATTACACCAAAATTTATCCATTTAACATATATTTATTAAGCTCCTACTGTATGCCAGGTCCTATGGGTGGAGGTCCTAAATGAGTCCTCAATCTATGCACCTGCGAGGGAGTTTCCCTTCCTTTGGTCCTGTTTCCGGTCACCACTGTGGGCAAGTTTTGACCAATATACTTGGGAACGGAAAGGACGTTTCAGAAGGAAGGCAGTATAAATAGGTTCTAGGGAGCTGAGTAGTTACGTTGGATGCATTGGGGGAAGTGCTTAGAAAAGTGGAAGCCAAACTGGTGGGGAGGAAAAAGGGCCTGGGCTCCAACATAAGAGCAGATAAGCCTCCTGCGTCAAGGAGGGAGCTTGACCAGAGTGAGGAGGCTGCTGAGAGGTGAGGCCTGGTCATTGCTGTGGGACTCGGGCCGGGTGATTGAAATTCTCAGAGTTGCGGGGCGCCTGGCTGGCTCGGTCGGTGGAGTATGTGACTCTTGATCTCAGGGTTGTGAGTGCGAGCCCCGCGTGGGGTGTCGAGATTACTTAAAAATGAAATCTTTAAAAAAAAAAAAAAAACATCTGAGTTGCATGGGCCAACAGCATTGGAACTGGACGGGTCCGTTTTGCAATCCACCTCGGAGCTCATGGTACGTGTTGTATGAGTATGGCAGGAAGAGAGAAACCATGGCAAGCCCAGGGCAGCCTGGAAATGCTCTGCGTATTTTCACATGCAGATCCATCTTACCTCCTTTTTTTTAAAAACATTTTTTTTAACGTTTATTTATTATTGAGAGACAGAGAGACACAGAGCATGAGCAGGGGAGGGGCTGAGAGATGGAGAGACACAGAATCTGAAGCAGGCTGCAGGCTCCGAGCTGTCAGCACAGACCCCGACGCGGGGCTCGAACTCACAAACTGTGAGATTATGACCTGAGCCGAAGTCAGACGCTTAACCGACTGAGCCACCCAGGCGCCCCATCCTTTTTTTTTTTTAATGTTTATTTATTTTGAAAGAGAGAGAGAGAGACAGAGTGCGAGCAGGGGAGGAGCAGAGAGAGAGGGAGACACAGAATCCAAAGCAGGTTCCAGGCTCTGAGCTGTCATCATAGAGCCCGGCGCGGGGCTCGAACTCACAAACTGTGAGATCATGGCCTGGGCCAAAGTTGGCCGCTTAACCGACTGAGCCACCCAGGCGCCCCCACCTTTACCTACCTTGCACAATGGAATTCCCTTGCCAAGGGTGGAGGAAAAGGAGGGGCCCCAGAAAGCGGGAGCTCTCGTCAGCATTGGCATGAGCGGCAGTCAGCCAGATACCTGATTCTCCATTGTTCTGCCAGGAACTTTAGAGATGTGAGCGGATTCCTTTTCTCACGTAGTAGGCTGCAGACGGAGGAGGGTTTTTTATAGGAAATATTACATGCATTCATTCATTCCACCAACATTTATTGGGTGCTTACAATGTATAGAAATTATTCTAGTCATTATTCATTCATTTGCTTACAGTTGTATATTGAACACCTGCTATATGTGTGGCATCATGCTACATGCTTAGGGGACAGAAAGAAAACACAGCCCTTTTCTCAAGAGTTCATGGTGGGAGGGGGCAACCATTTCTTAAATTCCTACCATGTACCAAGCCTCAAGCCAAGAGCTTTATGTACATGATTTTTGCAATACTCAAACTAAAGGCCCCAAAAGTTTAAGCCAATCAGATAGCAGTTAAATTTAAAATAGAAAAACATAAAATAGAATTACCCTGTGAAGCAGCAATTCCACCTGTGGGTATATACCCAAGAGAACTGAAAAGCACGCCCTTGCACACGGCAGCATTATTAAAGGTGCAGGCAACTTAGGTGAACATCAACAGATCAAATGAATAAACAAAATGTGGTGTGTGCATCCACGGAGTCTCACTCAGCCTTAAAAAGGAAATTCTGATGGGGCGCCTGGGTGGCTCAGTCGGTTAAGCGTCCGACTTCGGCTCAGGTCATGATCTCGCGGTCTGTGAGTTCGAGCCCCGTGTCGGGCTCTGTGCTGACAGCTCGGAGCCTGGAGCCTGTTTCAGATTCTGTGTCTCCCTCTCTCTGACCCTTCCCCGTTCATGCTCTGTCTCTCTCTGTCTCAAAAATAAATAAACGTTAAAAAAAAAAAAGAAAAAAAAAAAAAAAGAAAGGAAATTCTGCATTTCCCGTGCTACAACTCCGATGAACCTTAAGGACATGATGCTAAGTGAAATAAGCCAGTCACAAAAAGACCAATTCTGTGCGGTTGCCCTTATGTGAGATACCCAAAGTCATCGAGTTCATAAGAGACAGAAGTGGAATGATGGCTGCCGGGGGTTGGGGGGAGGGCAGAGTGGGGGTCGGTGGTTTCATGGGTATAGAGTTTCGGTTTTTCAAGATGAAAAGAGTCCCGGAGATTGGCTGCACAACAACGTGAATGTACTGACCTGCACCCTTAAAAATGATGAAGATGGTGAATTTTGTTATGCACATTTTACCGCAGTTAAAAATAATTTTTGAAGTTTAACCCATATACCCTAGGTCTGATTCTAAGGTCCCACTCTTGTCCACTGCAAAAACAACTATCAGGTAGGAGGGAAAGGAATGCATCATTCGAAGAGTCCAGACGAGGAATAATTTATTAGCATGTCAATCTTTGCATCCAAAGATGACTGCCTTATTATTCTGGAGGGCGCATTTGGGGCCAGAAAGACAAATACTAGCCAGGAGCCCCACTCCGAGTCAAGATTTAAGATCTTTTTTTTTTTTTTAAATTCTTTTTTAATGTTTATTCAGTTTTGAGAAAGAGAGAGAGAGAGAGAGAGAGAGAGCGCGGGGGGGGGGTGGCGGGAGGGAAAGAGAGAGAGGGAGACACAGAATCCAAAGCAGGCTCCAGGCTCCCCACTGTCAGCACAGAGCCTGACGCGGGTCTTGAACTCACGGACCGTGAGATCATGACCTGAGCCGAAGTTGGACGCTTAACCGACTGAGCCACTGAGGCACCCCAAGATTTAACAACAATTAGAGTCTGATGCAGTTAAAGATGCAGACTTCCCTAGGTCTTTCTTCAGGAAGATCTCTGCCCCAGTCTTCCATTTCACCCAACCCCTTTCTGCCCGCTCATGCTACTTTGCGGGGGCTCAGGGCTGAGAGCAGAGGTCACTCCGGGGCGGGGAGAACCAAGTATTCCGGAGGCAGAGTTGTGGGAGGGGTCAGCTGGCAAACCCAGGAAGCAGGCGAGGTTTGGCTTTCAGGCCTTGGGCTCTCCTTGTCTGCAGCTGGCGCAGGGCTGAGTCTGGAGCCTGGAGATCTAGCTTCTGCTACTGACTTGCCATGAGACGCCGGGAAAGATGGTCTCCTTCTCTGGGCCTTGGTTTCCCCAGCTGCGGCATGAAGGGTTTGTTCTAACATGAGTTCTAAGGCTCCTCCTCTGGCCTTGGCCTTGTAGGAGATTTGAACCTTTGGACTCCTTGACTCTATGGGTCCTCCTTCTCTCTCACACCTTCTGTTTTAGCAAAACTGTTCTGGACAGGCTCTGATAAATCCATCAGTGCAGAGACACATTTTCTCCCAAGGGTATTTGCATTTCTGTTGGCATCCAGATGAGAGAGACTGAGGCTCTAACTTGGGCTCTCTTTTGATTGGAAGGAGCAGGGCAGACATGGTGGGGTGGAGGGATTCACCCCAAGCTGCCAACTGGCAAAGCAGGGCCTGGCCCAGGGCTCAGTCCTCGGGTGCCGATCTTGGCCCACCTCTCCCAGTGTGGCACAGACGTGAACCCACCATGCCGCCTCTTCTTCTGCCAGGGACTCTGCACGGGTGCTGGCAGCCCCCCTGTCCCCGGAGAAGTGAGTTCCAGCTCAGATACCGATGAGGTCATCGAGATCCCCCGGTCTGAGCTGGAATTCGGCAGGAGGGCTCACGGGGCAGCTGTTTGCGGTTTCTCTTTTCCTCTGAAGGAAAGTCTGAGCGGATGATCTCCTAGGTGCTGCCTGTTTCCATGTGAGGGAGAAGCAGGATGTGGCTCCAGATCAGTGGAATGGGAGGGGGGTTGGCAAGGAGAGTCTGGGGCGACACGTCAGCGACATATTTTGTGAGATGAAAGATCCCAGCTTCTTTCAGTAACTTCTTCAACTCTGCTTTTGTTCTTAGGAAACCTCATTTCGTCCCCTAATATTTATTCATGAGGACTTTGTGTTTTTGGAGACTTTGAGGAGCAGCTGCTTTGGGTCTGAGGGAATTCACTCCACTGCGAAGACAGCTTTTCATCTACTCAATGCAGCCAGGCTCCTCATCAAGAAACATCAGCTCCTTGGGGTGCTGGGGCCTCCAACTCCAGGAGGATTAATGTGCAGTTGTGGAGGGCTCCCGACATGCTCTGCTCTTGGCCAGCCGGGCCCTGGGTCCTGGGGACAGGGCAGGGGCGGCTTCGGGGACACAGAGGAGGCCACGTGCTAGGACAGACATCCCTGCCTGGGGACCTCACAGAGCCTCTTAGGCCAGCAAAGCACGATAGCGGAGGCTCCAAGAGCTGGGAGTTCCAGACAGTTTCGTCTTTCAGAGGCTTGTGTCTTGAAGGAGAAACCAGAGACTTCTACCCACCAGAACACAAATGCCACGTGACATGCAAACAAATGCCCGGTGGGGAGGGCCGGGCTGGTTCAGTCACGCAGAGGGGAGCTAGGACTAGAAAAAGACTTGCACAGGGTGGTTTTGACTGGGGGAGTCAGGAATTCTAGAATGTCAACCTTGGGAGGGACTTTAAGTTCTGGTCTAACCCTCTTATTTTCCACATGGAAAAATTGTGGGAAATGACACGTCTAAAGTCTGCACTGAAGATGAAATTCAAATATACATTTTCTGGCCCTGGCCCAGTGCACTTTCCTCTACAGTTGATCTGTAAATGTCTGTTTTTTTCCAACATTTTAGGGCTTCATGTGTCACTAACCCTATGACTTCCCAGCTAGCTCCTTCTCTAGCCCTTTTTGTTCTGAGCTCCCACTCATCCTTCCCCTTAAACAGTTCACTGCTTTCTTTCTTTCCCTTTTTACTGGTAATGCAGGATTTTGTTTATTCTGCCCATTAATAACTACATTCGAGAACATTTATAATATTAATGGAACTTAATCTAAGAGAAGCTCAACTTACTTTTTCTTATGTTCCGGTATCGATAGTCAAAATGATCATGGTCAAAATTATTACGTCAAAAACTTATGATAGGCGCTTGGGGTTAGTCTATATACAATTTCTTTTTTGGCATAAAGTTCTTGGGCTGCAAGAAAGAACATTTGGTTTGTTTCACTCGTAGGAATGTCTCTTAGTGCCGGGATGGCCTCTTCTTGGAATTTCTTCTGCTCTTGATTTTTTAGCATAGTTATCTGTGATTGTATGAATGGAATTGAGTGGAGAGGACTCATCATGTTTATTCCAAATGAGGGTACATAATTGATTACTAGACTAATGAGGAGGTAGGCAGGCAAGGCCTCTGCCCAATGTTGAGGCCAAGAGGTACAGCCTAAGGAGTTTAGCCAAGATTCAAGAATAAAGTCAAATTGGGAGCTTAAGAAAAGAGCAAAGCCATTAGTCACTCTTTCTGGCAATGGTGAGGGTGAATTTTCCACCATTTTCCCTGTGGCTTAGACGATCTTGGTCCTTGAAGTGCCCGCTCAGGCCCCTCCCGACAACTCAGCGACGTCAGCACACTGCTGTCTTTTTTGAATGCCCGCCTGCATAAACTCAGCTCTGTCACAAGCTTCTGTAATGCTCGTGGGTGCTAAATGTAATGCTCCAAGTTGCATGTGAATGGGAGAGTCCTGGCAGGAGGCATTGACCTTCTATAAGATGTAGGGAAATCAGGACAGTCCTGAGCTCTTCCCGAGGCTCTGGACCAGTGCCTCTAATGTCCACTGACACCCAGTGCCACGATCCAGGGCTTTTACCTGGCCCCACTACCTGGTTACTTTCTCTCCACCTTCCACCCCACCTTCCACCGCACCTCATTCCAGGACCGGAAGTTTTTTTTGTTTGTTTGTTTGTTTTAGTAATCTCTACCTCCAAGTGGGGCTAGAACTCACGACCTTAAGATCAAGAGTTGTATGCTCTACTGGCTGAGCCAGGAGGTGCCCCAAGGACGGGGACTTTTTTTTTTTTTTTAATGTTTTTGAGAGAGAGAGAGAGACAGGGATAGAGCGTGAGAGGGGGAGGGGCAGAGAGAGAGGGAGACACAGACTCTGAAGTGGGCTTCAGGCTCTGAGCTACCAGCACAGAGCCCAATGCGGGGCTTGAACTCACGAACCTCGCGATCATGACCTGAGCGGAAGTCAGATGCTTAACTGACGGAGCCACCTAGGCGTGCCCCAAGGACTGGAACTTTTAAAAGTGTTTGCGGGGGCGCCTGGGTGGCTCAGTCGGTTGAGCGTCCGACTTCAGCTCAGGTCACGATCTCGCGGTCCGTGAGTTCGAGCCCCGAGTCGGGCTCTGTGCTGACAGCTCAGAGCCTGGAGCCTGTTTCAGATTCTCTGTCTCCCTCTCTCTCTGCCCCTCCCCCGTTCATGCTCTGTCTCTCTCTGTCTCAAAAATAAATAAACATTAAAAAAAAAAAAAGTGTTTGCGATTGAGGGATGCCTGGCTGGCTCAGTCGGTGGAGCACGCAACTCTTGATTTAAGGGTTGTGAGTTCGAGCCCCGCGTGAGGTATGGAGATTACTTAAAAACAAAACAAAAAAATCTCTTTTTAAAAAATTTAATTAATTTATTTATTTTAAAAATGTTTTTATTTATTTTTGAAGGAGAGAGAGAGACAGAGCATGAGCGGGGGAGGAGCAGAGAGAGAGGGAGACACAGAATTCAAAGCAGGCTCCAGGCTCTAAGCTGTCAGCACAGAGCCCGACGTGAGGCTCGAACTCACAAACTGTGAGATCATGACCTGAGCTGAGGTCAGACGCTTAACCGGCTGAGCCACCCAGGCGCCCCCCAAAAAATCTTAAAATAAAAAAAAAGTCTATGTGATTGAGAACTTGGGCATTTGAATTTATCCTTCTCATTCCACACTCGTGACTGGTTCCGCTTCCTTTTCTCAAACCCTGAATTCATTCCTGATGTCACTCCAAATTCTAAAAAAATGCTGAGGATTCCTGGGTATCGGCACTGACTGGAGGGAAATGGGAGATGATAGTAACTGAGATCACAGGCAGGGTAAAAGAGTGGAAAATAGATTATGAATCAAACCATCTGGCGAGGCTCTTCTGCTACCTTGCTGTGTGGTTTTGGGCAAAGCCTTTAACGTCTCTGTGCCTTCGAGTCTTATTTATCAAGTGAGGATAATATTGTCTGACTTATCGACCTCTAAGATATGTTAAAGATAAAGTAGGGGAGCAGATTTAAACTTCTTCTTAATTTAAAAGAATATTAGGGGGAAAAAAAGAAAATTCCACCTAAATAGCATCACGTTGAGGATTTACTTCCCCCAAAATCACACACACACACACACACACACACACACACACACGATTTTTTTTTTTTTTAATTACCCTTCTCTACCAGTGTCCTCTGAGGTATATTGATAAGCAGCTAAGGGCTAAACTGAGTCTGAATTTCATCTCCTTTAATACCCTGTCATCTGGGGAAAGGGGCTGATGAGCGGTGCTATACTGGGTCAGGAGAAATAGAGGACCTGCATAATCCAGAAAGGTCTGAACAATCTCGTGTTGATTGTGAAGAAAAACCAAGGGAAAAAGCAGTAGGATCAGACTCTGGCCTCACTCTTCTCATCCTAGCAAACCTTTCCCATCTGGCTGTTGTTAGGGTTGAGCTCCGATTGGGTTTGATTTATAATTAGGGTCCAGGAGAGGATTAGGGTTAGGGTTGGGGTTTCAGTTAGGATTAGATACTGAGTTTGGGTATACGTTTAGTTTAGAGTTAGGGGTGAGAAATTAGGGTAAAGTTATATTTAAAGTTAGGGTCAGGGCACCTGGTTGGTTCAGCCAGTAGATAGTGTGTGACTCTTGATCTCGGGGTTGTAAGTTTGAGCCCCATGATGGGTGTAGAGATTGCCTTTAGAAAATAAAAATAAGGGTGCCTGGGTGACTCAGCTGATTGAGTATCTGACTTCGGCTCGGTCATGAAGTTATACTTCGTGAGTTTGAGCCCCATATGGGGCTTGCTGCTGTCAGTGTGGAGCCTGCTTGGGATCCCCTGTAGCCCCCTCTGTCTGCCCCATCCCTGCTTGTTCTCTCTCTCTTTCTCTCAAAAATAAATTTAAAAACATTAATAAAAAATAAAATAGGGGCACCTATTTTTGGCTCAGTCAGTTAAGTGTCCAACTTTAGCTCAGGTCATGATCTCACGGTTCGTGGGTTCAAGCCCCGCATTGGGCTTTGTGCTGACAGCTCAGAGCCTGGAGCCCGCTTCGGATTCTGTGTCTCCCTCTCTCTCTGCCCGTCCCCAGCGTGTGCTCTGTCTCTCAAAAATAAATAAAAACATTTCTAAAAAATTAAAAATAAATAAAAATAAAACAAGGATCAGTATTCATTTAATTTAGAATTAGGGTTAGGTCAAGGTTAGGGCAATGTTTCTCAGTCCAGGCACTACAGCCATTTGAAGCTGGATAATTCCATCATGGGGGCCACCCTGTCATTTTTAGGATGTTCAGAAGCAACCCTGGCCTCTACCCACTAGATTCTTATAGTATCTGCTACATCCTAGGAACCAAAAATATCTCCGGACATCGTCAAATGCTTCCTTGGGTGTGGGGGTTGGGGTGGCAACAGTGGGAGTCTCCCTTGGTTGAGAACCCCTGAGTTAACATCAGGGTTAGGGTTAATGTTAGGATTCTGGTCTGGAGTCAGGTTGTTTTAGATTTTAGAGTTGGGTTTGTGTTTAGATTGGGGTTAGTCGAGAGGGTTGGGAAGATGTTTAGATTAAGGGTCAGGAGTGAGGTGAAGGCTCAGGTTCAGGTTCAGGTTCAGGCGAGGATTTGTACGTTGGTTATGTTTAGGGTTAGCACCTTGCTACAGATGCATTGTGGAAATATCATATCATGAATTTAGTGTCTTTCCTCTGGCATTATTGGCATTATTGGGAAGTGGCTGTATTTCTTGGGGAACAGAATACAAGGAAATGCCCCACACTGGGGCATCTCCCTGTAGAACCCCGCTGTGTCTGTGGAGAGTGACTTCTTAAGAGCCTTCGTGTCTAAGGAAGGTCACTATTTGGGGTTGTTCCTCATCTCTATGTGTGACATAAAGATAAAGACAGCTGGAAACAGCCCATATGTCCACCTGCACCAGCATATATACTCTGTGCCGAGACTCCATTTACATTTTATTGCATACGTCATTTGCGTAGTGCAGACACAAAGACCTTCATGCCTAAGGTCAGGAAACCAATATATATGGCAGGGCTCCCCTTCTGCCACATTGTCACAGGTACGAGGAAGCCCACCTGAAGGCAAGGGTTTCAAGAACAGCACAGCAGGATGACTCAAGGACCCGAGCAATGGGAAGATCTCGGAGCTGGAAGCCAGGACACCGATTGTTCACCCCTTTGTTGTTCTACTGTGTGCGGAATCACGGGCAAGTTCGTCGCCCTGCCTTAGTTTGCCCTTGTGTAGAATAACCAGAATGGAACTCACCTGAAACCCTCCATCCCTCTCCAATTCAACCGAGGGTGAGGTTCATTTCAACAAGCTCTTGAGTTGTTTGGGAAGGAAGGTGCTGCGTCGGCCCACGGTAATTTTATTATTCTGTTTCCAGAAGAAAGGGGTGTATACAGCCTCTAGCTCAGCACCTGCATGGTGGTTGGAGCCAGCCAAGGCGTCCATCTGCCCATGTCAGAGAATACAGGAGGGATGGTGGTGTCAGAGGCAGACGCAACAGAGAGGGAACGATGCTTCACCAGCTTGTCAACATGTCATTAGGGTGTTCCTGTGGGAACCAAGAGCAGAGGCAGGAGGCAGGAGACGTGGGAGGGAGGGGGGAGGGAGGGAGGGAGGAAGGGAGAGAAATGGAAGAGATGAAGGGGTCCGCATTCATCCCTGTCATGAGGAGAGCTCTATCAAACCAAGGCCAGGCCTATAAATCAGGCCATAATTAGTTGCAAAGAGAAAGCTTTAACATCCTCATCAAATTGATTAATACATCTTGCAGCTCAGGACAGGCTGGCCCTGCCTTGGAAAAACTGCAAGCTGGCCCGGCTGGATGGGAAGGGAAGAGGAGAAGGGACAGTTCTAGCTCTGACAGCGTGGAGCCAGCCGAGTTCTGCCCCTCAGTGTACTCACTTGAAGGAGGCTCGGACAGGTGGCAGGTGGGGCCGTTCTCAGTCCGGGGGGGTCATCAAGGGCCCGGAATTGGCCCCACCACCTCTGGCACATTATTGGTTTATTTTTCTAGGCCTCAGTTTCACCATCTGTAAAAGGGACGTTTTGAACCGGAGGAACTTTGATTACTTCCGGTTCAGACACCATAAATATCTAGGAGCTCAAGGGACAAGGATGTTTGGGGGTTATGGCCAGTAAAGACCTAATCCCAGGATCAATTCCTAGGATATCCAAAGGGGGGGGGGGCGGTCAGGAGTTTGGGATAAGCTTAAGGAATCTGGTCTGCCTCCGGCTTGAGATTACCAAGTACTGCCTGTGTGTCTTTCCCAAGGCCTAAGCAAGCAGCAAATACCCTTCATCTTCTAAAGTGGCACAGAGAGAAAAGATATGGATTGCCTTGGATTCACATCCTGCCTCAACCGCTTATTTGCCGTGTGTTTGGGGAAAGTCACCCAGCCTCCTCAGCTTTCTCCTCTATAATAGGGATAACAAAATAACAATATCTACCTTGCGGGGTCATTATGAGGAGTCGGTAAGATATATATGTCATGGGCTCAGCTCAGAGCCTGGCACGTAGTAGGTGGTCAGCAAGTAGTAATTAGTATTATTGTTGTTCAGATGACTCTTGATATCTTAAAAATGGCATCTAACTCACACGGAGACTGAAAAAGTAAAGTCTCGTAAAAAAGTAAAGCCCTGGGGCGCCTGGGTGGCTCAGTCTGTTAAGCGTCCACCTTCGGCTCAGGTCATGATCTCAGGGTTTGTGAGTTCGAGCCCCGCGTGGGGCTCTGTGCTGACAGCTCGGAGCCTGGAGCCTGCTTCGGGTTCTGTGTCTCCCTCTCTCTCTGCCCCTCCCTCTCTCGTGCGCACGTGCTCTCTCTCTCTCTCAAAAAAAAATAAACATTAAAAAAAATATTTTTTTTTAAATCAAGCCCTGATTCCCCCACAGGATGTCCAACGAGTCACCCTCCTGGGGTATAAAATGACATTTTGTGTAAAAGGTACTGGACTTGAGCTTAAAGACTTGGGTTCTGATCTTACCTTTGCAGCTTATGGGTTACGTGACTTTGTGCAAGATCTTTCACCTTTCTGAGCCTTGCTTTCCTGAATCAGGAATGTTTTCAGCATTCAATCAGATAATGTGTATAAATGATCCTTGTAAAATGTAAGTCATATTCAAGCATATTTAAATATAAAGCCTTTTGGGGCACCTGGGTGGCTTAGTTGGTTAAGCGTCTGACTTCAGCTCAGGTCATGATCTCGCAGTCCGTGAGTTCAAGCCCTGCGTTGGGCTCTGTGCTGACGGTGGGGAGCCTGGAGCCTGCTTTGAATTCTGTGTCTCCTCTCTCTGCCCCTCTCCCACTCACACTCTGTCTCTCTCTCTCTCTCTCTCTCAAAAATAAATAAACACTAAAAAAATTTTTAAACAGCATTTTATGAGCAACATTCAGGGCATCAGTCACTTTTGTCTGCTGCTGACCGCCCCAAATCCCCCATTAGGAATAACAAATGAAATACATTTCTTCTCAAGCCCTTGGGACGTGCTCCATTGCTTGAAAGGACCCTGTGGGCTTTATGTCTTCTATAAATTGCATTTTCCTATTTCCTGCTTTAACAAAAACTCTCTGACTTAATTGCTTATAATAAACAAAGATCCTCTATTTAGTGGCGTTTGGGGCACATCCAGGTTTATGTGGTGACGCTATCCAAAAATCCATTCTTTCCTTCTTCTGTAATAATTGAACTGTTGAACATATGGCTGCTCATATGTATCTGTTTCCCAGACTCCCTTGCGTTTACGATGGCTAGATGACTAAGTTCTCGGTAATGGAATGAAAGCAAAAGTGATGTGGGCCAATTAGGAGCTGGGTCCTTAAGAAATGAGTGTGCCTCTTCTACACTTTTAATCCTTCCTGAGACCCAGAACACGAGTGTACCCTCCATCCAGCTTGGACCAGGCAGATAAAGGCCACCATGGGGGGTGGTGGGGAAGCAAGGCAGAAGGAACCTGGGTCCCCGATGACAACATGGAGGAGAATCCCCTGCCAACCTGGAGCTCAGGCTGTTCTGTGAGAAAAAACATAAACTTCTACCGTGTTGAGAGGTTGCATTTGGCGATCTTTATTATAAAGTTTAATCTTTCATCTTGAGGAATTACTTCTTTGCACTGAGTGTCCCTCAGGAGTCCATTTTCTTTCTTTCTTTTTTTTTTAATTTTTAATGTTTATTCATTTAGAGAGAGAGAGCGCGCACGCAGGGGAGGGGCAGAGAGAGGGAGACACAGAATCTGAAGCAGGCTCCAGGCTCTGAGCTGTCAGCACAGAGCCTGGCGCGGGGCTCAAACCCACGAACCATGAGATCATGACCTGAGCTGAAGCCGGACGCTTAACCGACTGAGTCACCCATGCGCCCCAATCAGCTCCATTTTCTTATACTCTTCCTGCAAGAACAAAGTCTACTCTATTCCTGGAAAGCAGCTGCAATTCGAAGACCAATGGGGGAAAGAAGAAGCAGAAAATCAGACAACTGTAGATTGAGGATGCCTGGAGGGATCCACAGGAATCTGAACTCTGACCCCGGCCCACGTGAAGGGACAGGGAGGGCTCAGGGACCACAGAGCTGGAGAAATAAACCAGAGGTGCCCAAATGACTCGTCATGAGCCTCCGGTAGAGGAAGTGGGCTTTTCAAAACCTGTGCACTGCTTTCTTATGCTTCTAATCCCCGAGAAAACTTGACCCTCACCGGCTGACCCATTGGCTTCCCACCAGTTTGTCATCATCAGTCAAGATTTTTTTCAAAGCCTATGACATTTAGAAAGCCTCCCTCCTGACACCCACCCCTCCCCTTTCGGAATGTGGTCCTGGGCAGACTCCGAATTGCTCTTTAACATGTTGAACCGAGCAGATGGCTTGGAATGTGAGTGCTGAATACCTCCTTTCAAAAGCCAAGAGGTATGGGAGTCCAGCAGACATGGGATCATGGGGAAGAGGAGACAACGGAGGAAGGACCACGGTGCCAAACAGCCACAGGTGGGAGCCAGAGCGGGGAGGAGGGGCAGCCTCGCCTTGCCACACCACTGGCCCGAATCGCAGGGCAAGGCCGGAAGGGAAGTACCAGTTGCGAAAGTTCCAACCTCATCTCACAGCTCACCAAATATTACGGCCTAGCACATAAAAGCCAGCGTGCTAATCTGCCAGGAGTGTTAAACTCAAGGAGCTGTGACCGGAAGCAGGCGGGCTCTGGGGACAGGAGTGGGGAGGTAGCTCCAGCAGGCCAGGGGCTCCCCTTAGGCCTCGCCGGCTCTCAGGCAGCCTGAAACCAAACAGGAAACTCAGCCCTTGTCCTGGAACCCACGTCTGCCTCCTGCCTCTCCACAGTGAGAGCATTTAGGGGAGTCCTGAGCCTTCTTAGAGGGATCCGGGCCGCTTCTAGGCAGAAAATAAATGCTTTCAAGCCACATAAATCAACGAAAATTAGCAGGAGTCAAGGTAGAAATCTGTCCTCCAGCACTTGGATGTTTGAGTCACGGTTCTTCTCTGTGATTTAGAGCCGTGTGATTAGAGTGATCCGATCTTGTTTTTTTTCTTTTTCTTTTTTTCCTTTTTCTCCCCCCTCTCCTCCCCTTTCCAGATAAAGTCCTCTCCTATGAGGCAGGTTCCCACTGTCCGCTAGTTTCTCTGGCGAGAAACAGGTGTGTGCACCTGTCCGCTCAGACCCTTGATGGATCTCTGTGCCGTCTTGGTTCGTCTCCTCCCCGCCTGCTCCTTAATGAACAGTCCGCCCCAGGCCAGGGATGAGTTGTGGGTGGGAGCCCACATTCCGAAGAATGTTGCAGAGGAGATGTGTGGCTGCTGACCCAAGTGAAATGCGGCACCACCCTAGAGGTGGAGGAGGGGGGCTGCGGTGATCAGAACTCCTCACTCTGACCTCTGAACTTGGGAGAAGATTGATAACAGCCTGAAGGTTTCCCAGCCCTGAGCCCCCTGCCAGAGGAGGAGCATATAACCCAGCCACTGATGGAAGTGTGAGCTGGGAACCAGAGAGCTGAGATGCAGTGTTTCACTTCAGAGAACGGGGACTCAGGGGCACCTGGGTGGCTCAGTCGGTTAAGGGTCTGACTCTGGATTTCGGCTCAGGTCATGATTTCACGGTTTGTGAGTTCGAGCCCCCATCGGGCCCTGCGCTGGCAGTGCGGAGCAAGCTTGGAATTCTCTCTCTCCCTCGCTTTCTGCCCCTTCCCCACTCACATATGTGTGCTCTCTCTTTCTTTCTCCCCAAATAAATAAAAAAAATTTTTTTTTTAATTTTAAAAATGGGACTCAGAGGGACAACCTTGTATGGGAAGTGAAGGTGGAATTTGGAATCAGAGAGACACAGATGCAAATCCCATCTCCATCACTTACCACCTAGATGACCCTGTGCAAGTTTCTCAAACTCTTTGAGCCTCAGTCTCCACGCCTTTAAAATGAAAATAATGAGGGGCGCCTGGGTGGCTCTGTCGGTTGAGCATCGGACTTCAGTTCAGATCACGGTCTCACGGCTCGTGAGTTCAAGCCCCACATTGGGCTCTGTGCTGACAGCTCAGAGCCTGGAACCTGCTTTAGATTCTGTGACTCCCTCTCTCTGCCCCTCCCCCACTCGTGCTCTGTCTCTTTCTCTCTCTCTCAAAAGTAAATAAACATTTAAAAAATAAAATGAAAGTAATGCTATTAATCTCACAGAGCTGTCGTGAAGGCTATATGAAATAATCAAATTAATGTCAAGTTTCTAGCACATGGGGTGCCTGGAACGTAGCATTTGCTCATAACATACTTTCCTGCCTTTCCACTCTTCTTGCCCAAGCCTGTACAGCAAGCTAGGAAAGAAATCAGTGTCTCCTAACTCCTCATCCAGTACCTGGTATCCATCCAGCTCAGGAATCTACCCACTCACTATGAGTTCTCGGTCTAGACACTAACTGAATGGCAGAGAGCAGCCCTCTAGGAGACAGACTAGAACATACCCATTCTTTTTTTTTTTAATTATTTTTAATGTTTATTTATTTTTGAGAGATAGAGAGATACAGAGCATGAGCAGTGGAGGAGCAGAGAGAGAGGGAGACACAGAATCCGAAGCAGGCTCCAGGCTCCGAGCTGTCAGCACAGAGCCTCACGCGGGGCTCGAACTCACAAACCCTGAGATCATGACCTGAGCTGAAGTCAGACGCTCAACCAACGGAGCCACCCAGGTGCCCCTAGAACATGCCCATTCTGAGGAAGGAAGAATCACACCCAGCATGGTATTGTGCCATATTCACTGCCAGGTTCAAGCCCTGACTACAAGCCACCTGCAAGTTGTGACCCTGGGCGATTCCTTGAGCCTCAGATTCTCCAATGTGAAGTGGCTGTGATTGCAATCCTTGCTACAGGGTGGCTTTGGAGTTCAAAGGAAATAGTGGATGGGGAAGCCCTGTGCAAATGATTCTTTATGGATAATGGGGTGCTAATCATTTTATTAACCAGATTTCTCTTGGGAAGGGAACGCCGCTTAGAAGAACACGTTGGTATGTGCCTATCATATGGCAGATGTTACCAAAATATTAGAGAAGGGAGAGCATTGTTCTGCATGAGAGAGACAAAGAAGAGAGAAAAGAGGAGGTGGGGAGGCTCCAAGAGGATAGAGAGAGGCCAGGCTTACTGAATGCCACACTGGTTAGATGGACTGGGAGGCATTTTAAGAACAGTGGTGCCCACTGTGGTCATTAAAGCTGTTTGTGCCATGTAACAGAAGCTTGTCCTCTTGTGCCCCTGCAAAGTCTTTGGGTTTCTCCATTAAACTCACCCGTTTTGGAGTACTGATCACATGCCTCTAGTGATTTATACACATTCTTTTATTTATCCTTCTATAACCTTCCACGGATGTAGCCCTGAGGCCCAGAAACCTTGGACAGCTTGCTCAAGGTCACGTAAATCGTAGCTGCCAGAGAAGGGATTCCAACGGGTGCCTAGCCCCCGCTACCGTGCCCCGTTGCCCCTCGGGACCTTAGTTTTCTGAGGTTCAGAAGGTCACTTAACCTCCCCGAGCCCCAGTTTCTCTAGCTTTAAGAAGAAATGTCTCTGTTGCTCCTCTCCTTGGTCACTCAAATACTTGATAGATGGGAGAGGTAATAGATGTGAAGTACTTTGAGAGCTTTTAAACAAACAACTCTGTTGCGAAAGTAAGCTATTATTAATACCACATCTCACATGCTAAAAGGTCCGCTTAATCCGTCCTGCCCTAAGGAGCCAGAGGATATTTCTCCTCTCTGTTTAGTTTATCCAAGTGCCAAGGGTGTTCTTCGTTCCTTTCTCTCATCGGAGAGAGCGTATGGCTCTCCCCTGAAGCTACCCAAGTCCAAATAGCATGATCATCTCCAAGGATTCCCTTCCTCCCACGCATCTCTCCTGCCCCCTCCAAAAATAGGGACTAGCCCCGTGGTATTTAACATACAGCCCTCCAGGGAAAAAAGGCCTATTTTGATTTGTAGCATTTGCCAATTTCCTTGGTGTAAATACTCCCAGCATGCCTGATTTCACACGATCGTTATGATATGAGTGCAGAATTGGGGAGAGATGGACAGTATCACACCCTTATACAGTATTTCCACCATATAGGTACAAGAGGTATCAATCACCCCAGAAGGGATGCCTGGGTGGCTCAGTCGGTTAAGCGTCCGGCTTCGGCTCAGGTCATGATCCCAGACCCGCGTCTGCCGTCAGCGAAGAGCCCACTTCAGATCCTCTGTCCCTCTCTCTCCTCCCCTTCCCTGCTCTCTCCCTCTCTCTCTTAAAAATAGACTTAAAAAAGAAATAACCCCAAAAGGATATAGTAAAATCTGGTGAAGGGGTACTCGGCCGACTCAGTCATAGAGCATGTGCCTCTTAATCTCAGGGTTGTGAGTTTGAGCCCCATGTTGGATGTAGAGATGACTTAAAAATGAAATCTCGGAGTGCCTGGGTGGCTCAGTCAGTTGAGCGTCTGACGCCAGCTCAGATCATGATCGCATGGGTTTGTGAGTTCGAGCCCCGCATCGGGCTCTGTGCTGTCAGCGCAGGGCCTGCTTCCTATCGTCTGCCCCCCTCTCTGCCCCTGCCCCACTCGTGTGCTCTCTTTCTAAAATAAATAAACACACAAAAAAAAACCTTTAAAAAGATCTAGTGAAATAAAGACTAAATAAATAAAGAAGGGATGTGTTTTTATTATTTATTATTTTTGTCTTTAAATGTAATTTATTTCATCGTAACTTCACATGGTTTTAGGGTTTTTTTGGAGTAACTGTTCAACAAAATTCTTGAAACTTAAAAATCAGTGCTCGCAAGCCAGCATAAGGAGGTTCCACACCACCCCTGTGTGACCCACACGTGCACATGAAGACAGTCTACAGTCCTCCCCGTTCGTGCTCTATTTCTATCAAAAATAAATAAACATTAAAAATAATTTTTTAAAAAAGAATGGGTATATCCTAGTCTGTCTCCTAGAGGACTGCTCTCTGCCATTCAGTTAGTGTCTAGACCGAGAACTCATAGTGAGTGGGTAGATTCCTGAGCTGGACGGATACCAGGTACTGGATGAGGAGTTAGGAGACACTGATGTCTTTCCTAGCTTGCTGTACAGGCTTGGGCAAGAAGAGTGGAAAGGCAGGAAAGTATGATGTTATGAGCAAATGCTACGTTCCAGGCACCATGTGCTAGGAAGCTGAGGAATGTGGGGGGAAGCACCAAGTGATCCTGTCATAAATTTTTCTTCTTTTTTTTTTTTTTTTTTTAACGTTTATTTACTTTTGAGACAGAGAGAGACAGAGCATGAACAGGGGAGGGGCAGAGAGAGAGGGAGACACAGAATCCGAAACAGGCTCCAGGCTCTGAGCGGTCAGCACAGAGCCCGATGCAGGGCTCGAACTCACGGAACGTGAGATCATGACCTGAGCCGAAGTCGGACGCCCAACCGACCAAGCCACCCAGGTGCCCCATCTTTTTTTTTTTTTTTTTTTAAAGATTTTTTAATATGTTTATTTTTGGAGAGAGAGAGACAGAGAGACAGAACACAAATGGGAGAAGGGCAGAGAGAGAGGGAGACACAGAATCCGAAGCAGGCTCCAGGCTCCAAGCCATCAGCACAGAGCCCGATGTGGGGCTCAAACCCACAGACCGGGAGATCATGACCTGAGCTGAAGTCGGACACTTAACCGACCGAACCACCCAGGCGCCCCGTTGTGACATATTTTCCTCTTTCAGAAACAAGAATCTCACAAGAAATGGTATGCTGGATTGACAATGGCCATTTCGATCTCAAAGATTCTTTTCTTCTTTAAAAATGTTTATTTATTTTTGAGAGAGAGAGAGACAGAGAGGAGCGGGGGAGGGGCAGAGAGAGAGGGAGACACAGAATCCGAAGCAGGCTCCAGGCTCCAAGCTGTCAGCCCAGAGCCCGACGCGGGGTGCTAACTCATGAACCATGAGATCATGACCTGAGCCGAAGTTGGCCGCTTAACCGACTGAGCCACCCGGGCGCCCCCCAATCTCAAATATTCTTAAATTGGAAGTACTCATCTAGTCCTTTTCCCTAACCGTGAGCAAGAGTCTGTTCTCCAGGATCCAGTGTGGATCAGGGTCCCGTTGGGAAAGAGATGGTACCCTGGAGAAGAGTTTAACAAAGGCATATTTACAAAGCTCTGGGCAGAGACATCCACAAGGGCTGGTGAAGTTAGCCAGAGCGGGGAATGATTGGCACTCGAGGCTCAAAGGGTTAAAGAAGGAGCCTTCCCCCAAATCTGGAGAGTGTAGCAGAGGGTGTCCCGCTGGGGCCATGGTCTTTTTAGTTAAGGAACACAGGCATCGTCAACCGGAGGCTTGGCCGGTGGGGAGCTGGGGGAATAAAGACCCTGACCTCACGCTCTCTCTACCTTCCGTCACTTCCAGTGACTTGCTATAACACGTAAATGTGTTATCTTGTTCTCCTTTAAAAACTTCAGGTCGGGGTGCCTGGGTGGCTCAGTCAGTTGAGGGTTTGACTTCGGCTCAGGTCATGATCTTGTGATTGATGAGTTTGAGCCCCGCGTTGGGCTCTGTGCTGACAAGCTCGGAGGCTGGAGCCTGCTTCAGATTCTGTGTCTCCCTCTCTCTCTGCTTCTCTCCACTCATGCTCTGTCTCTGTCTCAGAAATAAATAAACATTAAAACAATTTTTTTAACGTTTTATTTATTTTTGAGACAGAGAGAGACAGAGCATGAACGGGGGAGGGGCAGAGAGAGAGGGAGACACAGAATCGGAAGCAGGCTCCAGGCTTTGAGCCGTCAGGCCAGAGCCCGACGCGGGGCTCGAACTCACAGACCGCGAGAGCGTGACCCGAGCCGAAGTCGGCCGCCCAACCGACTGAGCCACCCAGGCGCCCCAAAACAATTATTTAAAAAAAAAAAAAACAAACTTCAGGTAAAGTCACTGGTTCTTGAGCATTGGCCATTGACTGAACCCAACCAGAAGTCAGAGGACAAGGGAGCCTGTTGGAGTAATTCATAAAGAACATTTCCCAGCACCAAGAGCAGGAGAGGAGAAGGTGAAGAATGGATATGGAAGGCGACAGAGATCACCCAGCACACGTCCTCAGTGGCTCATTGCAGGAAGCCATTCCCAAAGCAGCATGCTTCTGAAACTTTAATAGACATACTAGCCATCTAGGGATTATAATGCAATTTCTGACTCAGTAGGCCTGGGTTGAGTCCTAAGATGCTGCTGGCCTGTGGGCTACCCTTTGGGTAAGAGGGTGTTAGGCCATACCCACCCCACTGCAAACTCTAGTGGGCTTGTCCAGCTATGAGAAAAGCAGAGCTGTAAAACTCCCTTAGTCTTTCCCTTCCCACTTCCTACCTCCCCCACCTCCTTTCCTTCTCCCAACACACCCTGCTGGGGCAATCCAACTATCCACGACAACCTAGAATTTGATTCTCTCTCCTCCCCACCCCTGTTCCAAGGCCATACTAGAAAGATGTGGGTTTGCAGACCCCCAGAACTGGAAGGCAGATCTCTCCACTGGAGGAAATCCATAGGGAATATTCCTAAGTCCTACAATCTCCCCTGTCTCCTTTTTCTCTCCTTGTTTTCGCCTCTACAGCAGGAGGAAGCAGCTGCGGGCTTAGCCCCTGGACACTGGGTCCAGTTGCCTGGTATAAGAAAGGCTGGCCCTAAGGGGTATCCCCATTAATTCCAGACACAAGGCATGCGTGTGCACTCACAGGAAGATAAACACACATATATATGAGGTAAGTGCACCGGGGTGGGCAGGGAACGGAAGGCTGGAAATTGGATCAAGATGGCGTAACACAATTCCTTCTCCTTGGGAACTTAGATAATCTGGAAGAGGGACGATGTAACAACGAAGACCTAGCGACTTTCAAGATGTGCCCCATCACCTCTATTTATTCACTACTATTCCCACATAGGATAACTTCCATGCAAAAGTCTAGGAAAAAGGCCTAGCCAAGTGAGGATTTTCCAGAAGTGGCCTGTTCGTAAGATCAGCAACAGATATCCAGATTCCACTAGGAAAAGGCTCCCCAGGGGACATGTGTCCAGCAGCCTGAGCATAGTCCTGCTTGCTCCTTTTCCCAAGAGAAAGCGGGAGAGGATGAGGGCCCAGACTCCCAGCCGGTGAATGGACTGTCTCAGTTCACGGTACTGAACTCACTGTGTCCTTTATTTGGTGCTTGTCATAAAACACCCGACACCATAGAGCAACTTACAGTTTACAAGGAACTCTTCAAATACATTACCTCCTTAAATTTTTACAATACACCTATGAGATAAGGCAAGGCAGATTTATCACCATTTTACAAATAAGAAGCTGAAGTTCTAAGAAGTTCAATAATCTACCTAAGGCCACCAGACCCTTGGGTAGTGGAGCCGGGACTGGAATCCAGTTTTCCTCACTCCTGCCTCGTATAGGATCCTTTCTGTACACTCCCTTCCTTGCAAACGCTCTTTTGTCTAGTAGCTAATTGTTGGGCATTTTCTGACTTTGTTCCCTTACAGATAAGGAAGCGCCCAGACAGCATAGACTTTGTCTCTCTTCCTTACCGATATTTCTCCAACACCTACAACAATGCCTTATGCGTAGTATGTGCTTAATAAAATTACGTTGAATGCGTGAACAAATGAAACAGACGACAAGCTGCCGGAAGGTGGGGCTCTAACTTTGACTTCTTAGAATCCCTCCCGATATTTACACAGTGGGAGAGTAAATGTTACTGATAAGAAAAATGACCTAATATCCAGTGGGTGTGACTGATGCACAGGAAGTCATCTGCCCTGGAAGGTAATATATTTTGAGGAAAGAGAGTGGCTCCCATAGCTTCTAGAATTCTAAGCACTGACTCTCTCTCTTTTTTTTTTTTTTTTTTAATTTTTTTTTTTTCAACGTTTTTTATTTATTTTTGGGACAGAGAGAGACAGAGCATGAACAGCGGAGGGGCAGAGAGAGAGGGAGACACAGAATCGGAAACAGGCTCCAGGCTCCGAGCCATCAGCCCAGAGCCTGACGCGGGGCTCGAACTCACAGACCGCGAGATCGTGACCTGGCTGAAGTCGGACGCTTAACCGACTGCGCCACCCAGGCGCCCCAGCACTGACTCTCTATTCTCAGTATTTCTCATTACCTTCAACTTTGCCCCTCTTTCACCCTTCAGGGTGAAGACATCTGCCCTTGGGACAGACGGTCCAGAAGTTCAGGCTGCGTCTTTTCGATTTAGGGAACAGGCACCATGTCTGGAGTCTCGTAACAATGGTCTGCACCTCCACACGATCCCACTGCCACCAGAAATAATAAAATGGTTTGTTTCTCTTGGCAGCCTCCGCCTAACAGCTCCCCATGTGTGTGTCGCTTTCTTCAATTTTCCCCTCTACAAAATCTGGTCATGTTTAATAACAATAAATCAGAGGAGAGAT
This sequence comes from Panthera leo, assembly GCF_018350215.1. Lineage (NCBI taxonomy): Eukaryota > Metazoa > Chordata > Mammalia > Carnivora > Felidae > Panthera > Panthera leo. The sequence continues at coordinate 36,558,486 of NC_056692.1, forward strand.
TGCAGCCCGGAAGAGAAGTCTGGAGCAGCCGAGGTTTCCACATCTGGGGCCCATTCGGGTTGAAGCGATGACAATTCCTAATAAATGTTAATGGAGAACCTCCTCAGATTCATACACTCCAGCCATAATTTAGCCTGTCTCCATGCCAGATGACCTTTTGAACATCCAGAATACACCCATCATAGCACCAGCTATAGCCCTGGATTGCTTCCTGCATATGAAGTGGGGGTGGGGGGGGTGGGGGAGAAACACAACACAAGGCTTCCTGTTATTGATTACATTTTTCCATTTTCTCTTCCCCGGTCTCCTCTTCAAGGCTCACAAAGCCTTGGGGCCCCCAGCCACCCAGGTGGTTAGAGGCCAGGGAGTCAGGTTAAAGGATGTTCCCTTCTACTCGTCAAGGAGGCCGCCTGAAGTCTGACAGCTGACACTGTTCCCACAAGAGACAGGCCTGGACATCAAAATTCCTCCCTTTCCTTTTTTTTTTTTTTTTTCCTCTTCTGAGAGACCCTTTGCTGGTCCTGTTTGTTCTCTTTCATCAGCCACCCTTCCCCCTTCTAGAAGCCCCTTCTAATTAGGCAGTCTACAAGGCTGGCTTCGGTCTTTGGTTTCTCACTTCCTATACCTGTCACCTCCGTGGATCTAATGTCCACGTGTCCTTTTCTTCTGACCTCTCTCTCAAGAGGCAGTCCTGAGATTGCAGGCCAGGAGCCCTGGGGCAACGTGTTTTCACCTGATACCCAGTCCATTGTCGAAAATTCTAAATTAACTTATCATCTCAACAAAACGTTTGGCCTCTTGGCCAAAGTTCCATATCTCAGTTGATACAGGTATACAATCAGGGTGCTACCTTAGACCCTCCCTCTCTGCTGCCTTCTTTTCCCACCAGGTGATAGGGTTATTGGAGCCCCCATCCCAACCTCACCCCTTTTACTTCCACTGCCACCTCATGCCTCAGGTCCTATCACCTCACTTGGAAATTGCCTCCTAACTGGTCTCTCTCTGCTAAACCACCCCTGGACACGGCAGTTAGAGACACCATTCCAAGATGGTATCTTGATCGTGTTTTCCTCAGCTCAAAATTCTTCAGTGGCTCCCCATTGACTTACTATTATTGTTACTCAGATGATTCTTTTTCATAACTAGGTACCCTTTGAACTAAGATCACCTAGTGTTGGAGCAAAAGAGTTTTAGACTGTATATCCCAGGCTTTTTTTTTTTTTTTTTCACCATTTCCCCCTTACCTGGTCTCATGACATGCTTTATTAGAATTTATTAGAACACTCCTTTATTTATTCAACAAATATTTCTTTTAAGTTTATTTATTTATTTTGAAAGAGAGAGAGAGAAAGAGGGAGAATCCCAAGCAGGCTCCACACTGTCAGCATGGAGCCCGAAGCGCGGCTTGAACCCACAAACCGTGAGATGGTGACCTGAGCGGAAGCCAGCTGCCCAACCGACTGAGGCGCCCCCAACTTTTACTTCTTGCTTACAGGTGTGTGGGCTGGCTGCAGTGGCTCTGTCCCGGGTCATGGAACAACCGTGTACCTTCGTATTGGGGGACCCAGGCTGAGGCGACAACCACGCTGTTCTCACGGCCAAGGGCAGAAATGGAAGAGGCCAAGCCAAATCAAGCAAGCAGAGTGAAAATCTCTGCTTACACTCCATTGACTAAAGCAAGTCACATGGCTAAACCCACCAGCCGGGGTGTGGGGTAAGTTTTCTTCCCACATGGAGGGGTATGTGCTGAATAATAATAATACCTTTCGGGGCGCCTGGGTGGCGCAGTCGGTTAAGCGGCCGACTTCAGCCAGGTCACGATCTCACGGTCTGTGAGTTCGAGCCCCGCGTCAGGCTCTGGGCTGATGGCTCGGAGCCTGGAGCCTGTTTCCGATTCTGTGTCTCCCTCTCTCTCTGCCCCTCCCCCGTTCATGCTCTGTCTCTCTCTGTCCCAAAATAAATAAAAAACGTTGAAAAAAAAAATTAAAAAAAAAAAATACCTTCCACCACAGGGAAGTTCTAGTTTTCCTTCATAAGTCCTCTTTATGAATAGAAGAGACTGTCATTTATCTGGGTGTCTCTCGGTACCACATTACCTGAAGTATAGCAAAGGAGGACCAGAAGACATGAGTTCTTAAAGATGCCTATTTTGGTACAAGGGCAATGTAATTCGTGTTTGATATCCGGTTGCCACTGACGTGCCTTTTCCTTTTCCGCCAGAGCTGTGCCATGGGGGTGATTTGCAGCCCAAGTCTTAATATCAGAGTCTCTATGTGACTGTATACAAGTGACAGTCACACAGCAAACATAAATACAGAAGAGGTTCTGATACCATCGGGGAACAGTATTCCTGCCATCGGGCCAGCTTTGTCTGCTGCTACAGCGCAGTTGACTCTGGAATAAAATTGGAGAGCTAACTGATGGTCAGAGGGGACCAGGAAGGCTTCCATTTGTAACGGAGACAGGCAGGGCTCAGCCAAAGGGAAGGCAGGAAGGGATTTTACCACCCTAGATAAATGCAGGGCACAAACATTTATACAGTGTGTGAAATCACTTAATGGTATAACTTTTGAACTTATTCAAAGGTAAAGACACAGGCATAATTGTGAACCCACACCTTCAGAAGTCTTTGACTCCAAATTTCCATATTCTGTATCTTTTTCATCCATAATAATGACCTTCCTCTCTCTTTTTACCCCAGGGTGCTTTTCCTCCTTTTCCACTTGCAGTATCTGCTATTAGGAACTTTTTAAGTACTACTCAAAGAATAGTCCCCAGACTGGGGCTCCTGGCTGGCTTAGTCAGTACAGCGTGTGACCCTTGATCTCAGGGTTGTGAGTTTGAGCCCCACGTTGGGTGTAGAGCTTACTTAAATAAATAAACTTTAAAAAATTAAAAAAAAAGAATAGTCCCCAGACCATCAGCAGTGGCGCCACCTGAGAACAACTTGTTAGAAATGCAAATTGGGGGCGACTCCCCAAGACTTGCTGAATCAGAACCTCTGGGGATGGAGTGGAGGGGGGTTGTTCCAGGAAATTGTGTTTTAATTTTTTTTTTTTTAACGTTTATTTATTTTTGAGACAGAGAGAGACAGAGCATGAACGGGGGAGGGGCAGAGAGAGAGGGAGACACAGAATCCGAAGCAGGCTCCAGGCTCTGAGCCATCAGCCCAGGGCCCGATGCGGGGCTCGAACTCACGGATCGTGACCTGAGCTGAAGTCGGACGCTTAACCGACTGAGCCACCCAGGCGCCCCCAGGAAATTGTGTTTTAATAAGCTCTGTAGGTGACAACATAAGCACACACACCGAAGTCTGGGAATCAGGGTAGTTCTGACTCAGTAGGTCTGGGGCAGAACCCACGACTTGCAATTCTAACAATATGCAAATGATACGGATGCTGCTGCTTATGGACCACACTTTGAGTAGTGCTGGTTTAGACCTCAACCACATACACGTGAAATGACAGCCAACAGTGAAAGCCTTACTGGTCCTGGGTGGATGGTATCAAAGTCTTAGTGAAAGAAATAAGTCACTAATGGTAGGATTGCAGGGAAAAGCCACCAGACTTAAAAAAAAAAAAAAAAAAAAAAAAAAAAAAAAAAAAAAGGCAGGTTTTGGTCAGAGGATGGACCTGAACCTCCTGAAGCCACATTGTGTGAGATTAACTTTCTTTCTCGTATAAAGCCTGGCTATGGACAGTTAAAGAATGAGCATTGTATGGGGGGAAAGCACAGGGCTGGGAGTCGGGAGACCTGGGTTCTATTCTTGCCCTATCACTGAGAATCAGCCATGGTTGGGTCCCTCCTAAACCAAAGAAGATGAGTGTTATGCAATCTCTACCGTCACTAGTCTCCACCCCCTTACCATCTTTTTTATTACACAAGACTATGATTATCTTAGCAATGATTTTCTCTCTGAGTAAAGGAGTCTCAAAAATAGGGAACCCGGAGGTGCAGAATTGAGGGCCCATTGAACTCAATACTTGACCCTGAATTACACTGAGGATCATTAGTAGAATTAGGACTGACTCCAACCTTTCCACCACACCCTCCTTAGTGTAATGCTGGGCACCCAGGCTCTGAGACACGCTTTCAGGGTTGAGATCCCAGCCGTCCACTTTTTTTTTTTTTTTTTTTTTTTTTTTGACACAGAGAGCGAGCGTGAGCCAGGGAGGGGCAGAGAGAGAGGGAGACACAGAATCCGAAGCAGGTTCCAGGCTCCGAGCTGTCAGCCCAGAGCCCCACGCGGGGCTCGAACTCACGAACCGTGAGACCCTGACCTGGGCCGAAGTCGGACGCCTCACCGACTGAGCCACCCAGGCGCCCCTCAGCCTTCCACTTTTTTTTGGGCAAGTTACTCTCTTGGATCTGTAGTTTTCTATTCTACGGAACGGGGATGACAATAACATAGGGTTGTTGTAACGTTTAGAGGAGTTAATAACACATCAAGCGCTTGGGAGAGCGTCTGGCAGGAGAAAGGATTGGATAAATGTCAGAGGCTACGAGGAGGAGGAGGGGCGGTGTCCAGTCGGTTCCAGACCCACCAGCGATTGAATTTTCGAGATCAGGTTGCAGGTCCTCCTCTCTCCTGTAGGTGGCGCCTCCCCTCGTTGAGCGCGCTACCTGCATGCTGGAGCGCTTGAGGAAGTTGGAAGAAGTTTCTTTACGTCTCTGCTCTGTTTAGGATTACCAGAGTGGGTTCTGTTCTCCCCCACTCCCTTGAAACCTGTGCCCAGGACAGCCAGGTTTGGGGATGCCGACTTCCTTCCTGGAATGGCTCCGCCTCCCCCCACCCCCAGCAGAGGCCACACACTAAGGCCTGCAGCCTCCCCTGCGGACGCAACCATGCAGGCCTTGTCGTGGGAGGATTTAACGCCCAGCACCTGAGCTAGGGAGTTCAGTGGGAGTTTCTTTCCTGCTCGGTTAAAATGACAAATTGGTACATGAGCGCTTAATGAAAGATGCTGGAAACGTCCGTGAAGATCAGAAAAATCGCCTCTCGGAGCTGACAGCCAGGCCATCTGCATTCCCGCATTCCTATTAATTCCTTAACAATAAACGACAGGAGCGCCTAGAGGGTTAACAGCTTAATTTAATCTCTGAGATTCCTTCCTGGAGCATTGAGAATTAGAAAGGCATTTACAAAACGTTATCTGCACACCTGATTTTTCCCCACTTGATGTGTCTTCTGGGCCCGGCACACCCATTCCTGAAGCATCTGGCGCAGAGGCTCTGCCCCTCCCGCCACCGATAGAGTACTCACTCTCCACCGTGCACTCTTGGCTCCTTGAACCGCACGATTGGGCTCCAAGTGTCACAAGATTTGGCTTCTTAGCAGTCACCTCAAATGCTGGTTTACGTTATTTCCCCAGGGCCTATTTAGGGAGGAAAGTCCCTTTATAAACAGAGCAGGAAAGCTGTTCCTCCTGTTTTGAGTAAATTTCCTTCCTGGTGGGAAGCGATGCGAAAATGGGAAGAGGTACCTGGTAGCAGCAACTGGCTTCGAGAGCTATTGGGTCAGGCTTTGAGAGTCTCTAGCAGAGGACTATTTACCGAAGATGCCAATCCTCTCATTTGACAGATAAGGAAACTGAGACCCGGAAATATTTAATAGTTTGGTCAAGCTCCCATATCCAGGTAATGTCAAAACTTCTAAGTAAGATTCAACTCCCCTTACTCAAGGACAAATTATTTGTTCCAGGACAGGGTTAGTCAATAGATTTCCTCTTGCCCAGTAACTCCCATCACTGGTTGATAGGGACTGCCCAGGGCTTCTCCAGCTGTGTCGTAGCTTAGCAGGGAAAGCCTCAGTGACAATTTGGAAATGTCTTCTAGGGACAGAGAAGGGCAAAGGTGCCAGGTAATTGCCCTCCGTGCACTTTTCAGGTGGTTTCCTTTGGGTTAAGGCATTTAAAGGCTTCCATTAAAATGGAAATGTTATCTGGGAGGAGTAATGCATTCAGCCATTATCTGTCATTAATACCTTGGCTAGAATTCAGTTAAGATTACTTTGTTTGTTGCTCAGCAGATCCCTGAAAGAATGAGAGTTTTGACCTGGATAGGGGCCTAGGAAAGGATGAAGGGCCTCCCCTTCCCTGGTGGGTGCAATATTCAGGGGCTCAGTGCAGACAGGAGGTAGAAAGAAGACACTGGATATTTAGTAGGAGGAACGCTGAGGGGCCGAGGTAAGGGCAAAAGATGATCCCCAAGACATTTTTGCATGATTCTCTTTGGGCTTACCTTTGCATCATATGGTTTCTACCAGTCACACTGTTTGAGCCTCAGTTTCCCCAACTGTTAAATAAAGAATTGGACTAGACCAGAGGTTCTCAAATCTCTACATATTAGAATCACCTGGGGCCCTTTTTTCTTTTTAAATACCAATATTTGGGTCCTACACTGGGTCAATTAAATCAGAAAGTCCAGGAGCCAGACCTGCCTCCCCTTTACCCCAACACCTCTCTACAGAATATTCTTCCATCAGTCATTCTACCATCCATCCTGTCCTTGTCCATACCCTAACATATTTTGTGTACTTACAACCCCAGTTTCTGTATCATGTTACATTTTGAATGTATCAACATGCTTTCAGAAGCAGGTAACAAGATTAACAAAAAGCCTGGAAAGCAGTCTTTACAGTCTCACAAAATCGGAAGTGTTGAGGTCCCATTTTGGTTTATCAGCTGAAAAATACTACAACTGACCAGACTTCTTTCAACCTTTTGTTTCTTTACCCTCGGTGTTGGCTCTTCATCTTTAGGCTGGCTGTGGTACGGTCACCATAGCTGAAGAAATCATGTCCTCACACAACTATGTTCATAGACAGGTAGGAAAGGGCAGGAGCCTCGCGCACACTCAGCCTTTCACCTAGAAGAAAAATATAGTCTTCCTTTTACCTCTCATTGGCCAGAACGGGGTCATATGGTCATCTTTAGCTTCAAAGGAACCTGGGGAAGTGAGAATCTTGTATTTTCAGCCTCTATCATGAGATGCAGTTCTGCCAGAAATAAAGAATGGTGACTATTAGGTAAGCTACTTACAGAATCCGCCCAACTGCAATAAATATGTGTGATAAGACATACAAGACAATTAAATCTGCAACAACAGTTAAGTCCTTCAACGTAGCAGCTACTTCATGTACTATTTCCTTAAGCGGCTAACGCCATTTTATTCATATCTGCAGGGCTGGCTCCTGAGACCACATCCTCCTACCTAGGCAGGAAATATAAAAGAAGATCAAGGCCGTTTCGATGTGTTTTGTTAACTTGTGATGTGACTTTAAATGTCTTCCTGAAGAGCAGACTCCTGTCATCTGGGATCTGATTCCCCTACCCCATCTTGTTAACTGACCTCATGGCATTTAGACCTTCATTATACTCTTGAACAAGGGAGACCACCCACATTCTGGCATCTGTACCTTCGACTCCAGATCCCATACCACTGGTGTTTGTCTGTCCTTGACATCTGCAGAGCTCTCTAGAGGTCCTGTCTCTCCAACAGACAAACTCAATTCTGCTGCTGGGACTGTAGGGGTGGGGGGATGTGCACACACCGAATAAAGCCGAATATCTGTGAAACAGACCAAATGCGTAAGTATCGAAGGGGTGCCAAACAAGGGAACCATCCGCTGGGTTAATCAGATCTCGGCTGGCTCCTGGCAAAATCTGACATTTCGAAAATGGTCTTTGGTTAGTGGGGTAATCCTTTTTCATATACAAAGAGTTCTTAAAAATCTATAAGGAAAAAAGGACAAATACCCCCAAAGGAAGCAGGTAAGGAGTAGAACTGGCAATTTACAAAAGAAGTAAAGAAAGGCCAAGAGATGCATTTTTAAAAGTTCATCTTTACCAATAATCACATAAATATAAATAAAAACAAGATACCAATTCTGTCAACTTGACAAAGGTTTTAAAAAATGTAGTACCTAATGTGCTGGATAAGATCGATTAGCCCTCAGGATCCATTTCCACTGTTTCTGCTGTACTATTCTTGTCCTGCAGAGGCTGGAAAGCTAAATATTACATTTTCCACCTAAGATTCTGGATGGGAATTAGGTTCCCCTAATTAAAAACACTTTCCTGAGATTTGAATGGTGCTGTCTGCTGCTGTCCAGAAGCCTTAGCCACGTTTCCTTTGGGTTGGATCCTTTGGAGCACCGAGCCCCGTGGCAAATAAGAGACTTGACAATCACTGATATGTGTTTGTGCTTCAAAGAAGTGAGAAAACAGGTTTACCATATATTAGTAGCTCAAGGAAATAAAGTATTTAGTTCCAATTCTGGCTCTGACTTCTAGCCTTGAAAAGCTCACCTGTTTCTCTAGGTGACAGCTTCCCCTTCTGCACAGGGTAAGGGATTTATTAGCTGACTCCGGTCCCCTTGATAGTCTAGCCTCATGCCAATCAAACACAGTGCCGACTCCTTTCTCCTTGGGAGAGTCTGTCAGGCAGGTGACCCTAAGCTAGCTTGCAGGTCAGTGGGAGAACCTCCAATCCTAGGGCGGATCCAAGTTCATTTCCTGGGTCAGGGCAGAGACCTCACACAACACTCTCGGCGTTAGTATCTATGGGCTGTGCCACTTCTGTGACTCTTTGACACAAGTGGGGTGGGTGACGTGGTTTTAGGAGTCCTTACACAGGAGTTCTTGCAACCTTGCTGCCAACTATTTCCCAACACTCATCCACCCCGAATGCTGGCATGGTGTGATCACCACTAGAAATGGCTCCATTAGGTCAAGGAATTGTTTCCAGTTAAAGTGAAAACACATCGTCAAGAGAAGGAATACATTAATATGGTAACCACAGTTACTGACCTCATTAGCACTCATTCCACACGGGGTTAGCTAACGAGCTATCAGTCTGCAGGGCAGAGAGAAGAGGAAGGGAGGGCTGACAGAGTTTGCCCGGAAGAAGGGGATCTCAAGAGACTAGGTGAGGTGCTACAGGGGACACACTAGGCAAGTTGGGGGCAACGTGAGTGTTCTCATTCACCCATTCATTCTTTCAAACAAATAAATATTTCTTAAGTTTTTCTTATGTGCTGGGCACCCACAACGTTGGGTGTTATGGATCCAGAGACAAATAAATATTAGTCCTGTTTCCTAGGGCAGGTACAATCTCTCTGGGGAGAAATGTAACATGAGCAGAACAGTTTTCTTTTTTTTCTTTTTCCTCTCCTCCTCCTCCTCTCTCTCTCTCTTTCTTTCTCTCTCTCAGTGTGTGCACAAAAGAAGGGGCGATCAATTCTTTTTGGAGGCATCAGAACAAATTTCATAGAAGGAGTATTGCTTTCCTTCCTGGTACGATGAAGGAGTTGCTCAGCGGGAGAGAACCAACTATACTTATCTTGTAATTTTGATCTAGGGTCAGCCTTGATAACAGAAGTGAAAAACTTTCTTTGTGATTGGATAACGCAGCAAAATAAATTTATAGAAAAATCGGAGGCAGAGTCCTATTGAACTCCCTTAGTGGTCCGAGGGCAAACTGCCCTGCATCTACGGGTGACCAATGGCAGCTTGGAGTAGCGCCTGTGGGGGCCAAGAGCATGGGCTTTGCTGGCAGCCTCCGTGGGTTTGAACTCTGGCTCTGTGACCTTATGCAGTGCACCTGCCAACCCTGGTTTCCATTTTATTCTTCGTAAAATGAGGAGAAAATAATACCTATCTCATGAAGTTGGGAGGATTCAATGAAATAATGCATGGAAAGCCCTTAGCAGGTGCAGCGATTACCCTGTATTATCTGAGCTGTGTCCTGCAAAACAGAAATTACCTAATTCAAGGGTGGAGCTCCAGTTCGGTGTCTTGTCTCATTGATGAAACCAACAGCTTTTCCATGGTGTCCCAGGGATCTTGTGAATCTTTTTTATAACCTCTTTGCCAGCCTCACGGTCCCATCCAATTCTTTCATAATTACAACTGTGTCTTACGTTCAGAAAAACCAGGACAGGAAAAGCTGAGTGTGTTAAACAGATACGCTTAGGGTCCGTTATTCATATTACAAAATAATTATTTGTTTTACAGGAGAATTAGACTTTATGAAGTTAATTTCCTAGGTACATGCAAAACTGAACGCAGAATATACAAACCTATTTTCAATGCATCTGAGAATCATAGACTGTGAAACCTTAAAGATGCAACTGGCCTAGGAATCATCCAGGCTGGTGTTTTTTACACTTTTATTGCAGCAGCCCTATTTCTCTAAGAGTCTCTCTTGGATTTCTTAGATGCACGATGCAGAGAAACACAGGTCTATGTGATTAAACCAGGGATTGAGAGCAGGCAGCCCCCGCTTCCTGATTCTGTTGCCCTATACTTAAAGCAGCTTTGGAATCCTCTGAGGAACTCGTAGGGCTTCAGGAACACAAATTTGAGTCCCACCCATCTCCCTCAATGACCCTACTTTGTACATTCCTTCTGTAAAACGTGGTGCTCCCGTGTTCCTATTCATTCAACTGTCTTATTCTCTTTTTAATTATAGGTCTCTTGAGGGCTGGTGCCTTTTTTATTTAAATTAAAAAAAAATTCTCAGTATACTAGTCTGAATGTACGTTGAGCATTTATTTATTTATTTTTTTATGTTTATTTTTGAGACAGAGAGAGACAGAGCATGAATGGGGGAGGGGCAGAGAGAGAGGGGGACACAGAATCGGAAGCAGGCTCCAGGCTCTGAGCCATCAGCCCAGAGCCTGACGCGGGGCTTGAACTCACGAACCGTGAGATCGTGACCTGAGCTGAAGTCGGACGCTCAACCGACTGAGCCACCCAGGTGCCCCTACGTTGAGCATTTAAGGCCTTGTTAAAGTCTTCCTGTGCCAGAAATGACCAGAGACCGTTATTACATATAAACATCCTTTATTGAATCTTTGAAAAGTGATCTCATAGAACCAGAGAATTTTCAGCTTGAAGGGACCTTAGAGAACATGTACTCGGACACTCTCATTTTCTGGATGTGGAAATTGGGGCCCAGATAAGTGATTTGGCTGATGTCATGTTGTAAGTTAATAATGGAGCTGGAACAAGAGTGCTGGACGCCTGATTCCTGGGTTAGGGCTGTTTCAACTTATAACCAGAGGCTGCTCTTACAGTACTGGGATATTATAGATTTGTATTCCTAAAAACACAGGTAAGCTGCCTACAAATCTCCTTCCTTTTCTCAATAGTTAACCCAGAGAACTATCTTTATAACCCACGGCCTATGTTTTAGTATGTAAATTTTAAAAAATATTTAATGTTTATTTATTCTTTTGAGAGAGAGAGAAAGAGCGGGAGAGGGGCAGAGAGAGAGGGAGACACAGAAACCGGAGGAGGCTCCAGGCTCTGCGCTGACAAGCTGTGAGCCCAACGCGGGGCTCGAACTCACAAACCGTGAGATCATGACCTGAGCCGAAGTCTGACACAACTGACCGAGCCACCCAGGTGCCCCTTGTATGTAAAATTTTAAATTATAAAAGTAAAAAAAAAAGGACTGACATAAAAAGATGTCTGTGATATAGTAAATGAAAAAAATGCAACTATTACATGGAGGATGATCCCATTTTGTGTAAAGCTTAGGTTATTTCTGTAAGGTTTAGCTGGACGTAGTTTTCTCCGATCATTCCACTTAAGCATCTAAAGATGTGATAACCACACCTGTTAATTTATACAAGTTGACATTGATGCATGGCTCTAACAAACTGTAAGGGTTTTTTACTTACTTTATCTTATTTTTTTTACTACTGCACAGTGTTGCCTACAATGCATGCATCATAATTTATTTACCCAACCTTCTATTGACAACATTCAGTTTATCTCCGAGTTTTCAACAAGCTGCAGTGAAATTCCTCACGCATACATCCTCCTGCCCCGCAGAGCGTTTTTGTGGGATAAATCCCTGGAAGTCGAGTTGCTGGATCAAATTTTGAGATGCTGTACGGCTTCATCTTCATTGTTTTTCTTTTGTTGCTGAGGCTAAAATGAATGAACCCTAGCATCTGCACACAACTTTGTAATTTACTGAGGCTTTCACATATGCAAAGTTCTTTGCACGTTGTGACAGTCTTGTGTGTTTGCAGATGAAGAAAGATGAGGTTTAGGTAAATTAAGTAATCCACTCAAGTTTTATAGCTAGGGAAGGTAGGACCAGATTTGCAAACTGGGTCTTCTCACTCTAGGCGTAGGCCAAAAGTGCCCAGTGTGAACACAGAAAGAAACCATTAGGACGAGAACAGGAATGTGAGTACATTGTCTTTGGGCAGTGGATACCATTAATTTGGCCTGTTGCTGGATAGTAGATGGGGCATCCTTCAACTTAAAATCACATTTTTTTAAATATTTATTTTTGACAGAGAGAGAGAGGAGGAGGAGAGAGAGAGGAGTGCAGAGGATCCGAAGCAGGCTCTGCACCGACAGCCGTGAGCCCGATGCGGGGCTCAAACTCACAAACTGTGAGATCATGACCTGAGCCGAGGTTAGATGCTCAATCGGCTAAGCCACCCAGGCGCCCCTTAAAATCACTTTAAAACCTTCAAATCATCCTGAGGGCGGTTCAGTTGTATGTCCACAAACACTGTCACACTGTCTATGGTGAGAAGAGGTTCAAAGAGTATTGAATAAAGCATTTGTGCCCTAGATGCAGAGGAGAGAAGTCCTAAGATTTGCTAATTAGACTTATTGGATAGGCCTTTGTGAACAGAAGTGGGGTATACATGTGAGGGGGGGAGGCATAAGGCACTTTTTCTTCTGGAGACTGAGGACTCTGTTTTTTTTTTTTTTTTTTTTAAATGTTTATTTATTTTTGAGACAGAGAGAGACAGAGCATGAACAGGGGAGGGGCAGAGAGAGAGAGGGAGACACAGAATCGGAAACAGGCTCCAGGCTCTGAGCCATCAGCACAGAGCCCGACATGGGGCTCAAACTCACGGACCGTGAGATCATGACCTGAGCCGAAGTCGGACGCTTAACCAACCGAGCCACCCAGGCGCCCCGTGAGGACTCTGTTCTGCTGTGCTCCAAAAAGCTGTACTTTGAGTTGCCAGTGGGTTTCCAACATGGACTTGGGCCCAATCAATGGCTGTGGCAGTAAAGACATCCCTAGACAAACATCTCTTTTTCCTTTCCCCCACCAAGACGGTGTCCATGCTATCTTGTGTACACTTTTCCATCTAATCATTGATGCTAAAGTGAATATCAAGTCTTACTTGGTTTACTGGATATTTATCGGGCGCCTACCAGGTATAAGGCCCTGAGGATGTTGTCCTAGTTTAGGCTGCCATAGCAGAATACCATAGACTGGGTAACTTCAACAACAAATATTTCTCACAGTACTGCAGGCTGGAGGTCTGGGTTGGGGGGGGCGGGCAGCATGGTTTGGGTTCCCCGTGAGAGCCCTCTTTCTGGTTTACATATGGCTGCCTCTCTTCCTCACTGTATCCTCTCATGGCCGAGAAAGATCTGTGTCTCTTACTCTAATCAGAAAGACACTAATCAATCCCATCACCAGGGCCCTGCCCTCCGGACCTAATCTAACCCTAATTATCTCCCAAATGCCCCGCCTCCAAATACCAGTGGCGCTGAGGATTAGAGCCCCAACATATACATTTGGGGAGATACAAACATTCAGTCCGTCGGATGTGAAGTTAAACAGAGCACAGAGGTTTCTGCCACAAGACTCGGGCCACTTTTGAGGCACCTCCATTCTTGACCACCAACCCTAGCCAACCATGGTATCTCTGGGGAGCAGAGGTTGACGTGGACAGAAGTAGAGCGAGCCCAGGCCTGGCTTCTCACAGCCACTGCCACGGGCCAGTAGCTGCAGGGGGGGTGGGGGGGGGTGGCAAACTTTCGGACCCAGGTTACATTTCGCTTACTCTCCTCTTCTGAGACCCCGGGCTCCAAGCTGTGTATTACGCTAGCGGGACCCAGTGAGATTTATTTGGTGACCTTTCTGGATGCGGAATCCAAGCAGGGGGAGGGAGCAAGTCAGCTCCGAAGCGGTTAATTTTACTGGCTCCTAAATTGATAAGCGGTGGGACGTCAGTCTGAAATGAACTCGCCTTGTTCGAAGGGGTTCTAAGACAGCGGAACTCAATCAGCAGCGGGCCGCACGGTTCAAGGCTGCAATTCATCCCGCCGTGCCTCTGAAAAATGGGAGGTGACAGTTCATTTTGCCAGTGACAGTCTGTCGGTCTCGCTCGCTGCTTCTCCTGTCGATTGCCTGGCTGAGGTGAAGTGCGGCTCCGAGACACCCTCGTTTGGTATTCCACTCAGCCGAGCAGGATGGTCCCAGGACCCAAGGTGTGCAAATCTTACTCTACCCCCACGGCTTGCCATCTTCCCTTCTCTGAGGCTCTGAAATGCCCATGCGCGATTGTGGGTCCCAGGAGCCATCTTTCCCACTTCCTGTGCCTCACCTTTCCTTCCAGCTTCCACTTCCGGTAGCCTGGGCTTCCTCCTGTTTCCGGAGCCTGTGGAACAAAGGCCTCCTGCCCCCGGGGTGGGGGCCCTCCCAGTCTCACCACAGGGGACTGTGGGTGGGGCCAGATGGAACTGGAGGGCAGAGAAGTTACTGGAGCAAGTGGGGGGCACGGGGGTGGGGGGACCAACAGGCACCACAGGTCCCTTCTTTGACCACAGCTGCAGTTTTTGAAGAAACCCATGAACAAGGCAGAGAGTGAGACAGAGAGAGGAAGGAGACAGGGATGTGACCTTGTGAACGCATGCGCTTAATCCGGGACAGCCACCCTTCCCCGGTACTTGTACTTGTCTAAAAAAGCAAGAAAGAAAAAGACAAAAAGACGTCTGAATTAGAACTCATTTATCTTTGTTAACGTTCCTCGTTTTGATAACCGTACTGGTGTTATTTAAGGAAATACTACTGAAGTGTTTAGGGGAACAGGACCCTGACGTCCGCAACTTGCTCTCAAATGGTTTGGAAAAAACATGTAAATTTACATACGTAGGAAATAGTAAAGCCAATGTGACGAAAGCTAACAATCGATGAATCTAGGTAAATGGTATATAAGAGTTCTAGGTACTCTGCTGAATTTCCTGTAAGTTTGTAACTAATTCAAAGTAAAAGTATAATTAAACCCCAACAGACTTAACCTCACAGCATTTCCCCAGTAAGCATTTATTGAGGACTACTGGGTGTCAGGCACAGTAGGTGCTGGGGATACACTGAAGAACGAGATAGGAAGAGTCTGGACCCTCGGGGAGCTCACAATTGGGAGAGGAAGATGGGTGGTAGACAAGTAATTACAGATGGAAGGGGAGGTTTTTATTTTTTATTTTTATTTTTTTGATGTTTATTTATCTTTGAGACAGAGACAGAATGCGAGTGGGTTAGGGGCAGAGAGAGAGAGGCACAGAATCCAAAGCAGGCTCCAGGCTCCAAGGTATCAGCACAGAGCCCGACACGGGGCTCAAACCCACGAACCATGAGATCATGACCGAGCCGAAGTAAGATGGTCAACCCACTGAGCCACCCAGGCGCGCCTGAAAGGGGAGTTTTGAATGGCAGGTCTTAAGCACTACAGGAATGTGTGAGAGGGAAACAAGGCAACCTGGGGAGCCAAGGGTGCTGACCAGAGGAAATGGGATGTTTGAGACCTGAAGCATGAGTAGCGGTTAGCTGAATGAAGGGCAGGGAGAAGAGTGTTGCAGAGAGGGCAACGCAGGGAACAAAGAGAACAGCACACGTGAAAAAAAAAAAAAAATGACAGTGGGAGAAGGTGTGACTCATTGAGAAACTGAAAGAAGTTGGCTACTGAAGATGACATAGAATAAGGGGACCATGCGGAGGGTGGGGCAGGGTAGTTAAGCAGGACATCAAGCACGGTGGTGGTGGGTGCTTATTAGCCATATTTGGAAGTGTAACATTGGGAAGCTACTGATGTTTTAATTGGAGGAGGGACACGAGCAGATTTTTAAAAAAGAGTGAGAGCGAGAGAGAGATCGCTGGCTATAAGGTGGAGAATAGGTTGCTGAGTATAAGACCAGAGGGCTGCAAGGTGAGAGGTGATGGTGGCCTGGACCAGGAGGGTGGCCGCAGGGCTGGAGAGATGTGGATAGTTTGAAAGATATTTAGAATTGGCAAAGAGAGAAAGAGGAATGAATGGCTCCCAGGTTTCTAGATTGGACAGTTGGATTGCCCGTTTACTGACCTAGGGAAGCTGGAAGAAGAAAGAGGATTGGCTAAGGAAAGGTGAGCTGTTATCTCTGTGGAATCCAGGTCTACTTTACGCATTTCACAGCCAAAAATATAACACCTAGAAGATCAGAGTCCCGGTCAGGCTGGAACTCTATGGCTCCAGTGAGCGGAGTAAGGATCTAAGGCCCCTACGTGACCTCATCCCTGATTTTCAGGGGCCCAGAAGTCATGTGAGAGAGAATTTGAACCTTCTCCATAGTGACTGAGGAGGATACGGGTAGATCTGAAGAATAGGGGGTATGGTGGATAGGTTGCTCTTTGTGTTCAACAACTCTACCCACTTCTGGAAACAACGATCCATGCTGTCTAGGAGTTTCTTCTCTCTCCCATTTCCACCCATTTGGATTCTGTAGGATCTGCTGCGTTCTGATGTGACACTGCCTCCATGGCCCTACCACTAGCCAGGTTGGGCCAATGACAGCCTGCCCTATGGCCAAAGCAACAATGGAATCAGAGACTCCAGACCAGTTGCATTTAAGATGCAGTTATATTCCTGCCCTTCCATGTTCAATATTCAACTTTTCCTTGAATTCTTGGTCCTAATTAATTTTCCTTTTTGCCTAAGACTTTTATTTGGGTTTCTGTCTCATTCAATCAAAAGTCTTGATTCATACAAGGGACCCTTTAAAGAAACCAGGTGGCTGGAAAGACAATGAGAGCCAGATAATCACAAAAGTAAGGATAAAGTCTGCAGATGGGCCAGAAGCAGTGACAAAATTTGAGTGGAAGGCAGCATGTGGTTCTTCTTCCTTTTTATTTTAATGCTTATTTATTTATTTTGAGAGAGAGAGAGAGAGAGAGCACGCAGGTGAAGGGAAGAGAGACACAGAGAGAGAGAGAGAGAGAGAGAGAGAGAGAGAATCCCAAGCAGACTCCATGCTGTCAGCGCAGAACCCAACATGGGGCTCGATCTCACAAACCATGGGATCATGAGCAGAGCTGAACCCAAGAGTCAGATGCTTGACCAACTGAGCCACCCAGGCACCCCAGCATGTGATTATTCATAGGTCCTCCTGACCCAGCCCTTGCAAGTGCTGAATTCTCTGTCAGGTGAAGGGTAAGCAGTGTCACATTTCAGGGGTAGCAGAGCAGAAGTAGGACTTTCAAAACGAGTCAAGAGAACAAACAAAACCCAATGGGTTGGCAGAAGCAGAAGTGATGCAAAGCTGTGAAATGACCCTGGAAATATCAGAAAGAAGGACTGAGGTAATTACATTTGAGACACAGGGGCTATGGATCTGGTGCCCTTAGGGACATATTGTTAAAGTGATCTCACCTGGTAATACCTGGGGGCCCACACGAAAAAACTTTTACGAGCACAAAGAGAAGCCACGGAGGAAGCCCACAGCCGAGCCAGGACTTTTGTAAGGCTGAGCAAAAATGGAAGATTCCAGAGGACAATGATCAGAGGTCCTAGGGAGAAACTTCTGAAATAAGCATTGCTTGCCTTTCAGATCCCTTTTGTTCTCCATCCTTCTTTGGTACCCAGTCCCTCGGGCGATTTTAAAATTTGTATTTAATTATTTTTTAATATCCACCCAGACCTGAAATGTCTTCTGTAATCCTCAGTGGTCCCGACATTTCCTGCTTTCATGTCCTATCAAAATTTACCTGCCTGTATCCAGTATCAGCCCCTCAGGACAGCTACTAATCTGATAAATCAGTGTGTACTAATGGGATAAAGAGTATGAATGTAACAACATGTTGGCCCTGCCAGGTAATTCGTGTCTTATTTATTTATGAATTCCACTACCTGACACTGTTCCTGGCACATGCTGGGTGTTCAGTTCATGTCCGCTGAAATGAAATTGAGGGAGTATGCCCCTTTTCACCCAGACTTTCTGGAGACAATACCTTACTCAAAGGTAAGACCCTCATGCATGGTAAGAATTTCAAGCATGTGGCACATCAGAGTGGGGGAGATAGATGGTGTTCAGATGGCCTTTCGACATTCCTCAAACCACATCATGAGGCCCGTTGCCCATCCTGGCTCTGTATGGAATGGATCTTAGCTTGCATCTCGTGGTCCACTTGGAACATTAATTGAGCATGTATTTTGGGAGCCTCTGTTTTAGCACCAGACATCTTGGGGCACTCAGTTAATACGGAGGCATTAAACAGGCAAGTATTTTGGTCTCTACAGAGCATGGCATTGTCATTTGACACGAAGGTGATATCATTAATATAGCATTTGTAGGTCATGTGTTTGGGTCCAATCATGAGAATGGGAATATTTGACAACTACCAGGTCATGTATTTCTTCTTAGGGGCAGCCATACTGTCTCCATGTTTGTGTCCTACTGCTTTGAACATAGTAGGAGCTTAATAAAGAAGGAAGGGGGTGCCTGGGTGGCTCAGTCAGTTAAGCATCCTAGCCTTGGTTTCTTCTGCTCAGGTCATGATTTCACGGTTTCTGAGTTCGAGCCCCTCATCAGGCTCTGTGCTGACGGTGTGGAGCCTGCTTGAGATTCTCTCTCTCCCTTTCTCTCTGCCTCTCTCTGTCTCTCTCTCAAATAAACTTTAAAGAAAAAGAAGAAGGAAAGAAAGAATCCACAGTAGTATTCCTGGTTCTCTTTTTTTAAAAAAATTTTTTTAATGTTTTTATTTATTCTTGAGAGAGAGAGAGAGAGAGAGACAGAGCGCGAGTGGGGGAGAGGCAGAGAGAGAGGGAGACACAGAATCTAAGGCAGGCTCCAGGCTCCGAGCTGTCAACACAGAGCCTGATGCGGGGCTTGAACCCACAAACCGCAAGATCATGACCTGAGCTGAAGTCGGATGCTTAACCGACTGAGCCGCCCGGTCACCCCTAAATTTTTTTTTAATGTTTATTTATTTTTGAGAGAGAGAGAGAGAGAGAGAGAGAGCACACGCATTATCGGGGAAGGGGCAGAGAGAGAGGGAGACACAGAATCCGAAGCAGGCTCCAAGCTATGAGCACAGAGCCCGATGCAGGGCTCGAACTCATGAACCGTGAG
Source organism: Panthera leo (assembly GCF_018350215.1). Taxonomy (NCBI): domain Eukaryota; kingdom Metazoa; phylum Chordata; class Mammalia; order Carnivora; family Felidae; genus Panthera; species Panthera leo. Next base: position 36,577,643 of record NC_056692.1, read on the forward strand.
ATCATGACCTGAGCCAAATTCAGACATTTAACCCACTGAGCCACCCAGGCGCCCTGATTCTCTTTCTCTTTGTGACTAAAGGAATACACAAGGCTTTCTTGCTTTCTTTCTTTCTTTCTTTCTTTCTTTCTTTCTTTCTTTTTTTTTTTGAGAGAGAGAGAGCACATGCATAAGCGAGCAGGGGAGAGGCAGAGAGAATGAGAGTGGAAAAAGAAGAATCCCAAGCAGGCTCCACGCTGTCAGTACAGACCCCGACTTGGGGCTCAATTTCATTACTGTGAGATCTTGACCTGAGCAGAAATCAAGGGTCAGACACTTAACCGACTGACCCACCGAGGCACCCCAGGAATTCCCAAGGCCTTTTTGCAGTTCATGTTAACAGAAGTTCCAAGGAATAGAAGTGTTTGGTGGTTGTTGTTTCTGTTTTTCTCTTCTTGTGAAGCCGATGGGTCTACTGAGGACTAAACCTCAAGTCCAAACAACATGATTGCCCTGCCTCAAGCTGTCCTGTTAGCTGGAGTATTATCAACTGGGACTGACATGAGTAGAACGCAACAGGTTTCCTCCTCCTCCTTCTTAAAGCACTAGAAGAATTTTCACTGCACGTGCCAATTCTGGCCTGAAGTCCATGGTAAATCTGTGGGAGCTGAACATACCTTTGGTGTTTGCCACCCGGATGGTGCTAAACTTGGGGCAGAGGAAATAAGCCACTTACATTATGTGCATTGCCATTTATGTGATCAAACACTGTAACAGGATACTGGAAAAGCCTGGGAAGTCTCCACTTTTAGGATCATGGAATTCTGGACGTTAGAGCTGGAAGGAACCTTATTTCCTCGTTCACAGTGGAGGAGCTGGGTCCTTTCATAAAAAGGAAAGACAATCAAATTACCTGTCCTAGATAGTTTAGTTACCAGGAGACATAGTGCCAAACCAGATATTCTCCTGGAGTTCTTATAAACTCCATTATTCTTTGGTTTCATGACTCTGTTGGACACTAACCAATAAACCCCCTGAACAATCAGATTCATGCTCCCCTCAGTGGCCTGAGAGAAATAGTGTGGACTGGTTGGGGGTGATTGTGCAGAAGCCCACAGTCCTGTCCCTTAACTCTTTTCTTCTCCGGAATCTTCCCCCATCTTCCCTTCTTGGGCATCAGCTAACACAGGAAGTGGTACAGCTATTATCTGTAGTTTCAGCCAAATCACCATTTCCTGATTCTAATGTTCAACAACCACTTTTGAATCCTCCCCCACTTCCTCTCTGCTTCGGTTTGAGGTTCAAAAGCGTCCCGGAGGTAAATTCGTACTTAGCCGAGCAGAGCGGGGGCCCTGACACCCCTATGGCTCTGCCATTAATTTGCCATACTTTGGGCATCACGCCTCTCCATTCTGGGCCTCAGTTTTTCCCCTGTGAGTTATGGGGTTTCTAAAGTCCCTTCCAGCTCTGAAATCCTGAGGTTCTTTGTGGAGACTCTCTGGAAGGAAAAATCTTAATGGTCTGCTCCCTTTGGGAAGAAAAATATGTCACAGAGCCCTGTGAATCTCTTCTTAGCCCAAACCTTGTTGTTGTTGTTGTTTCCAGAGCACTATATTGGAAGAGTGAAAGAAATCGGAGAAGCAGGGTGACCTGTAACTGAAATCTGCCAGCGTCTCATGTGAATCGGCAAATGGAATCAGAGGATGCCAGCATCGAAATGGCCAGAGTAGCTCTTTGCTGAGGCTGAGTGGGATTCAAGGAGAGAGAGAGGCTGTGGGCTCCTCCTTTGAGATTGCTACATTTTCTCTGAGGCTGTTTCCTGTCAAAACTCTGGACTCCTACTCCAGGCCCGCTCAGAAAAAAATCGCATCCTGGTTTTGTTTCCAAATCAACATAGAGGTGAGGAAGTCCTGCTGAGGCCCCCCCAATGGCAGTCCCCACGCTTTCTGTTGACAGCCGTGGAATTAGGGCTAGACAGGGTAGTGACTAGCGCTGGTGAGATGAAAAACTCACTTCCGGGGGCAAAATTCCACTGGGAGTTGCAGAATTGCGTAAGTAGGTACCACCTTCTCCTGGGGACTTTGGCAGCCCTCAGCCTCCTCGTCCCAGGGCATTTCTTTCTTGTGGGAAGATGTTGAAAGTTGGAGGTCAAATGACTCGCTCAAGGTCACGGTGTTGGTAGCAGAGCAGAGCAGAGATGAAAACTTCAGCCAACATTTTGCATCCTTAGCTCTCGTCAGAGCTAAGGCTAACGGCATGGCCACAGCCGCTCCTCAGTGAAGGGCCAGTCACACCTCCTGAGGATGCTGGGCGGGGATGACTGCTGTTCCGGTCCCCAGTGACCTTTCTCATCCTGCAGCCCGCTCAGACGGGGGAGGAAGCAGCTCTGGGGCAGAGGGGGTTGCCATGTGCAGAGCTGGCCTGGCGAAGATAACAGGTTGTCTGTCGGTGTATGAAGCCTCTGTACAGCCCAGACCACAGAGCCTCCACCGGAGGAGAAATTAAACCTGTCTCACATACCAATCCCAGCGCTCTGATTACATTTACAGAGGTCACGGCCTGCATTCTGTCACCATGGAAACCTCTCATGCTGCCAGTGTGTTGTCTGTGTGTGGGGTTGATATTTAAAGGCAAAGTCACAGGCCCTGTTGCCGAACTCTCAGCTGCCAGGGGCAATTGCTCTCCTGCACCAGCCCGAGTCCTGGGGCTTCATCCCGGAGATAAGAAGAAGGGGAAGAGATGGAGAAAAGAGCCCACCTGCCTCTCCAACAGGCAGGTCTTCTTAGTAGAGCCAGGTTTGCGGGGAGGAGGGCTCTGGGCTGGAGGTGCGGGGAGAGCAGAAGTGAGGGAATCAAAGAGCACCCCGACTTTGTCAGAATACAGACCTCTTCTCACAGGCACATGAGCCCCATTCTTGAGTGGAGCCCTTCTTCCTCTGATACCGTCTCTGACTCGTGAGCGCATCTCAGAGCGGCCAGATGGAGCCGGAGAAGCCCCCTCTGCCTGAGTGCCCTTGGTGGTTTCGATTCTGCACATCTGGTGGCTGTGTGAATTGTGCTGATAACAATACGGCTTATGAAGGATCCCTGCTTCTTCCAAAGACCCCACAGCACTGTCCTGGAAAAAGCTACCAGGGGAGTGACTTATCAGGAGTCCCAGGTGCTGGAAGAGGTAAATAACACCTGATTCAACAGAGTAAGAAAGGAACACAAGTGCTGACTCGGCTTGTGACCATCAATTTTTTTTCTTTAGTCTCAAGACAATTATTTCCACACCATTGAATGGAGTGTAGATAACACAGGCACCTTAATAGGCCGGGAGCAGAGGCTGTTTAGAGGAGATTTTAAGCACTGTGAGCATAAAATGAACGTGAATATTCTGCAATATGCATCTTACGACTTGTCATTAAGTGGATGGCCTCAATGATGTGATGCAACAGGCTTTGATTGGAATATTGAGCTCTGAAAAGGGAAATTCTGCATCAATAGTCACATGATGTGGAATATCACGTATTACTCAATAAGACATGTCATTGTGTTGGGAGTGCATATGCTAAAAAGCGCAGCAGCAGATAATAATGGCTTGAGTCTTCACAAAATGCACCTTTCTTTAGGAATTTACAGCCACTCCCCGAAGCTTCTCTGTGTCCTTGGGGGTGGAACATGGCATATCGTGAAATTACAACTTCAGGAAATGGAGTGAATCTGTTTGATTTAGTTTCTAATCCTCCCAAGCATGGGAATCTCTTTATTTTCTCCTTATGTTTTCTTTCTCTTTCTTCATCTCTTCATTGTTTTCATCCAGTTTCTCATTCACTTTTTTCTTTCTTGTTTTCTTTATCCCTGGTCCATCACCCCTCCCTGTCACCCGCCCCCCCCTCCCCGCCCCAGCCCTTTCTGCAGAGTTTAGCCCAGCTGGCAGTCCTCCAGAGTAAAGACGTAGGGACTCTACCCCGGGGACATAATCTGCCTTCTGATTGGCTCTTTCTGGGGTTGGTGTTTATAGTGGAAACTTGGTTTCTGCCACAATGAGTGAAAAGAGGAGTTAATATCTCATGCCTTCCAGATGAGTGTTTTCCCCATGTGGTTTGGAGAACACAGCAAGTATTCCAGAACAGATAGGTCAGGGAGGAAATCTTTGTGGAGGTGGGCAGGGAGAATCTACAGGCAGATTATCCCAATTTGTTAGAGCCTCGTGCTAAGGAAGTGAAGACCACTCTTTCCATCTCTCTGAAGGCAAGTTAGAAAATACTTTCAACAGTGTCATTTTGCAGATGAGGAAATTGAGGCGTGGAGAGGAGAAGTAGTTTGCCCAGGCTCACAGTAGGCAGACAGTGGACTTGAACACAGGACTGTCCAACTGTAGGGCCACTGTACCCTATCTGCTCTTTGCTGGGGTCAGGATCGTGCTTTGGGGTGTGCATTCTGGAACTTGGGTGACGGGGGCAGAGACTGGATGCCAGAGGCCAGATCGGAAGCCATTTCGATATCCCTTCTCAACAAAGATAGTAAGAACCCAACACAGCGTGGTGACGCTCAGGATGCAAAGGAGGGTAAGAATTCAAAAGCCATTGGTGAGAAGGTAAGACTGGCAGGCTTGGCAGATGTTTGAAATGAGGACGAAGAAAGGTCCCACGTTTTACGCTTAGGTTACTGGAGAACAGCCATTCCTTTATAACTGTTACAATTTATTGAGCATATACCATATGTTACATGCATATGCCATCCTATTTAAGCTTCATAATTACCCTGCAAGGTAGGGATTATGATCTCCAATTTATAGATGAGGAAGCTGAGGATCATAGAGCTTTGCCCAGAGTTTTAGAGCTGGTAGGTGGCTGAGCCAGAACTGGGATACGGGTCCTTTGATTCATAAGCTTTTTCACTGAGCTTTGTTGCCATTACAAGGATTAAGGAGAGAGGAAATGACACACTGGTGGAACTGTTCAGATATCCAGGTGGAAATGTGGGACAGCAGTATAAATTAGAGAAGTAACGTGCATGAAGGAGAAAGTTAAAGCAGTGGGACAATGAAACCAAGGGGGACTCGGAGAGCAAGGAGAAATCCAAGGGGAAGGAGGAGAGGAGAAAGGCAGATGCAAACCTCTGGTGCATACCTGTGACCAGAGGTGAAATGAAGAGAGTTGGCAGGAAAGGAGGCAGAATAACATTAGTTAAGGAGAACAGGAAGAGGGAAGCCGGGGTGGTTCAGTGAGTTGAGCATCTGACTCAGGGCAGATCCCAGGGTCATGGAATCAAGCCCTGCATCGGGCTCCAAGCTCAGCATGGATTCAATGGCGGAAAGATGGGCAGGTGAGGAGACAGGACGTGAGCTCCGACAGGGGAAAGAAAGGAAAAGAAAAGATGAGATTTAGAGAAAGGAGCAGGGTTGAAGGAAAGATTTTGTTCATTTTGTTTTGTTTTGTTTTGTTTTGCAGTAAAACTAGGAGTGTGGTCTTGTGTATGAAGGAGAGTGTGGTTTACGTGATCAGAAAATGCTGCCAGGAGGGAAGCCCAAGGATGTTTGGGAACAGACATTTAGAAAGGAAAAAAACTAAAATAGTCAGTGATGCAATTCTGAGAGCAAGGAAAAAACATATTTTGGGGATCCAAAGGTCATTACATATAGGATGTCCATTAGGGAAAGGTGTTTTTACCCACTTTTTTACACTGAAATAATCAGCCCTTGCTGGCATTATCTCTGACTCCAGGTAGTGCTTCTGTTGGTAATTGTGAATACAGGCGATTCTGGTCAGATTACATCAGCTCCTCTTCGTGTGAGTTATTCTTCCAAAGCATGTGTGCACATGTGCCACACAGGCCAGAGCTTTCTATCAGATTCTAAACAACCGCCTCTTCTCTCACCTTGTTTCTCCCTACCTCTATCTTGAATTCTAAGATCGGTAATAAAGTGAGGGAGAAGAAAGAGCAGAAATAAAGGAAGGGGCTTAGAGGGCTTAAACTTTCACCCTTTGAAATAACAGATGAAAGGAAACCAAAGAAAGCCTGTTCAACCTTAAAAAATTGCTATCCCTCTGCGGGGCGCCGGGTGGCTCAGTCAGGTGGGCATCTGACTTCGGCTCAGGTCATGATCTCATGGTTCGTGGGTTCGAGCCCCATGCCAGGCTCTGTGCTGACAGCTCGGAGCCTGGAGCCTGTTTCAGATTCTGTGTCTCCCTCTCTCTCTCTGCCCCTCCCCTGTTCATGCTCTGTCTCTGTCTCAAAAATAAATAAACATTAAAAAAATTCAAAAAAATTGCTATCCCTCTGCTGTTTACCTTCAATCTCCTTAATCACCCCCAAAGAAATGGTTACTCCTTCTGTATAATTTCCCAAAGTTATCATGTCTGCGAACCCCACCTGCCTCCCATGCAGACTAACCCCGTAGATTGCCTGCACATCTCACTCAGAGAGTACACAGCCTCATCTGGCTACAGCTGACACATTCTCTGTGCCCCCCTCCACTTCGGATTCCCAAGAGAGCCAATCAAAGACAGAGAATGTCAGAGTCAGCAACCTCTTTGGTCTTTAGGGTTTCTGCTGGGCTCAGCAGTGCCCACGGGGGATGTCTAATATGGTCTAAGGGATAGGCCAAGAAGACACCAAAAAAAAAGGGGGGGGGACTGGGGAATAGGGCAAAAAAATAATAAGAGGGGGTAGTGATAGAAAGATAAGATAAAGAACAAAGAAAGAACTGTTACTATTTAGATGGAGGGAGCCCAACAACCATGGCTTCCCAGACAAGTGTGTCTGTGATCCCTGGCTGTAATTATTCATCTCAGGAGTTCAGTCTACAAGAGCTTTGGGTCAGTGCTAAAGAACCAGGATTCTAATGCCAGCGCAGCCCCTAGTGAGCTGAGTGGCCATGGGCAGAGCGCTGGGTCTGTTCCTCATCTTGAATTTGATCACTTGAAGATCCTTTTGAGTTTTAATAGTCCCGTATTCTGTTCTGAGCCTGCACATCATTGAGAACCTGCTTTGAGAATGTTCCCTGATATGACATGAGAATCTGCTTATTTTATCGTATGTGTGGGTGCAGAGAATCTAGGAGTGTGAACTGGCAAGGGAGACCATCAAAGTGCTTTTGGGTGAGTGTGGGCGTAGGTCCTTCCTAAGTCGCGAGGTTAGCTAATTACTAAGAGCATGGCTTCTGGCAAGTGGTAGACACCTTGCATTTTAAGGCCGCTGAAGTGATGAGCCCAAGTGAACACCTCGTGTCCGGCTCCTCTACCTTAGGGGTGGCAGGAGGCTGGGTGTCCGGGGCCTTGCAAAGCACGTGGTGAGACTGCTTCTTGGCACTGGGCAGGATGCATCATCTCTCCTTCCACAGCCCTTAATGAAGTGTGCAGCTCTTGTCCTCATTAGGCCCCAGCATCGTCAATAAAAGAGTCAATAAACCCGGTTGATGGGGTTGGGACCGAGGGGCTGAGATGCGGCAGCCGTGCATCCACAGGGCAGACGTCAGCTCGGCCGTGTGTCGTGACCCAGCATCCAGGGATCAATAACCAGCTCAGAATAAAGTCCAAAAGCCTGCCCTCCCCAGCCTCCTCTCCAGACCCATTTCAGCCAGGGTGGCGCGATGCCAGCCGGCTCCTGCTTTGCTTGTCATTGTTCCCACCCCATGCCATTCTGGGTGCCAGATGCTTTTGTTTCTTCCCGATTGAGTCCCCTGGACACCCCATGGATGCATATTTAGTGAGTGCCCACCTGGCATGAGAACATGTAGACGGCATCTCCGAGCAGCCCAGAGGCTGGCATGGGCCCTGTTTTGTGTGTCTTCTGTCTGCTGACAGTGTGTGAGGGGCCCCAGTGGACCAGGAGGTATATTCTCTGCATGTTGTGCGGCTGGACTCCATTCCTGGCTGCTATGCATCTCTTTAGATAGCCTTATCTTATCTAATTACAAGGAATTTCAGATTAATTTCGTGGCCTCTGCTCCAAAGGACCTCTTATCTGTTGGGGCCTTGTATTTTGACCTTGTCATTCTTTTGTTGTTTGCCTTTAAGGGGCAGGCAGCTTCGAAGGGGATGCTAAGATCTTGCTGGAATTGGGGCTGGGGGAGGGGAAGAAGAGGGAGGCCGACAGATCTGGGGTTTGTGTATTCTGCTCCATCCCCCTGCCTGTGTGAGGAGACAGCTGGCTGCTTACTTCCAGGACAGCCACATGGTACCCAGCCACACAGAACAGGCCCCGGGCAGGGACTCGCCGGCTGCCAACCTCTCCAGATCCCTTTGATATTTCCGACAGAGCAGTAAAGGACTCTTGACTATCACGTTTTGCCTTGCCTCTCTCCACCTTCTCAAAGACTCCTCGGTGTGGTTTCCATGGCTACCCCCAATCAGATCTGGCTTCTTGCGAAATTGGATTTCAAAGAAGGACAAGGCTTCAAAGGAATTTGTCCATTTAACAGAATGTCATTAGGAGTGAGGCTGACTGCTGAACCAGGGTCCTCAGATGATTAAGGAGGGGCCGCGCTCATGTGTGGAGGCAGGTTTCTGTCTGCAATGAGGAACCTTGATGCAACATGACAATGCCGTATTGCAATCTGCCAGTCACCCACCGCACCCTACTCAACTCTGCACCTCCCTCTCCCCCTGTCTCTCTAAGACCCAGAATGGATGTAGAATACCTATGCCTCGAGTTTCTGCTGCTTCCTTTGGTAGAAGTAAGCCAGGCAGTGAAGGCCTGGGAGGTCGTAAGATTACCTGGGTTCATTGCTCTTCCCCAAATGACTCATTAGCTTGTAGCCTATATTAGCATTTACAAATATCCTTGAAGAAGTGGGAAAGGTTGTCAGATTTCCTCCCACTGCCGAGAGGGAAAGCAAGGCAAAGTGCTGGGGTTACATACAGGAGGGACTTTGTTTTCCCTTGCCTTTTTTTTTTTTTAGAACGGTTTCAGATTTAGAGAAAAATTATGGTGATACTACTGAGAGTTCCCATATATCCTCCCTTGCCTTTTAACACGTCATAAGTACTCAAAAATGATTCCAGAGCAGCTACAATTTTATAGAAGGAGCAGTATCATAAAAATGTCTGAACAGGGACCTGGTATTTGCTCCAGAGCCTGGAGGAGGCGGCCTGCTTGTGGTTAACTTTTCCAGAGCGAGAAGGAAGAGCAGCGGGAGCTAGAGTCCCCAGAGACTTGCCAGCCCATGTCCCCCCAACCCCAGTCCAGTTTGCTGCAACTTGTGGGTGGGTCATGTGATCCCCAAACCATTCCTCTTCAGATTGCCGGATGTGGACGCGTAAAGATGGCTGGAAGCCACTGCACTCCTTAAAGGATCTAGCCCCCAACCTTGGGAAACTATGCCAGGCAGTGCTACCCCACATCCTTCTGGACAGTTTCTCCTTGTGGCTCCCGTCCCCCTATTCACAATTCTGTCATTATGTCCACTGAGGCTGTCAAAACCACTTCACCCATCTTCCCCGTGTCCTCTCCCTTACTGCTCCCAATCCTCCCCACACGTTCTGTAGGTAGAGTCTTGAGACTAGAGACTTCATGTTTTAGAAAGAAGGAAAACGGTAGAGGTAAAGTGAGATGTGTAAGATCATACACTACACAGGTAGGTTGCTCACCAGCTCAGAATTTGTCAATGTCTCCCAAGTGCACACTCAGCTGAGTTCAAAATCCTCATTCTGACTTTCAAGTCCCTTCACAATAAAACTTCAAGTTTTCTCGACAACCACAATTTCCCTACACTGTCTGGTAAAAGGGGTATTAGCTGTTCCTCAAACAAAAGGTTTTTCCGTCTTTGTTTACTCTGGTCTTTCCACCTGGAAAGCCCTTCTGCCCCTTCAAAGTCAGGTATGTTCAGACCCCATCTCCAATGCCACATGCACCATTAAACACACATGCACCCACACTTCCCTCTTTTTTTTTTTTTTTTTTTTTTTTTTATATTAGTCTTCCTCCTTTTACCGCTCATGGCACTTTCTACCTTCATGGCACTGGGTTTATCGTACTTTATTTTTTTAATATATAATTTATCGTCAAGTTAGCTAACATACAGTGTATACAGTGTGCTCTTGGTTTGGGGGGTATTGTGCTTTAAAACCCCCACAAAACTATTCTGCGATCGCTGAGACTCACAAAAGTTCAAAGAGATGATAGAGTGATCCTGTCTACCCCTTACCCTGTTTCCCTCAATGGTAACATCTTGCAATATTACAGAACCGTGTCACAACCAGGACACTGACCCCCACTGTACTTCGGTTGAGGGGAGGAGAACACGTTTTCTGTGGTCTTTCACTCCCCCCCCCCCTCCCTTAGAGGGAAAAGGCTTGGTTCCCCTCTCCTTCACCCTTCTCTCCAGATTACCCCTCCCCTTCCTCGCATCCTTTTAGCCTCAGGGAAGAAGGGACACGGGCTCCCTGTATCCGCTGCAGCCCTGCCTCTGCTTCTCCTAAATGTTGGTGGCTTTGCATTATTTATTGGGACCTACGGCCATTCCCTTTAGACATCCGGTTTGCCTGAGATAGTGAACGTTCTGCCCTGGTTTCCTGGGCGTGGAAGTGCGAGCTGGATGGGGAATTGCTTGCTGCTGCTGGGCTGGGAGGGGACGGCTCTCCTGGGATTCTGCCTCTCCGCGCCCCGTTTCGGGCACCACCGTGGCTTTTAAGCCTGTCCCTTGAGGTCAACTGTCCAGGGCTGAGGATAGAAAGTCTCCCAGGAGACCAGGTTCCTTTGGGTTGAATCTTTTGGGCTGGTGGGGCTTTGCCTGTGCGGCGGCCCCCCGGCCCCCGGGTCTTCCACCTGAGGGCGCCCCGGGGAGTGGCGCGTGCACCCACGCACAGGTGTCCGCCCCCCCCCCCCCGCCCCCACCGCCCGGGGCGCGCCCCCCGCCCGCCGCGCGCGCCACTTCCTGAGCGCGCCCCGGGCCCGCGGCCCCGCCCTGCGGCCAGGCCGGGAGGCGGCGGCGGAGACAGAGGTACAGGTGCCTCCGCCCGGCGACCGCCGCCCGCCAGCCCGTCCGCCTTGGCACCAGGCCTTCACGGCCCCTCTCCCGCCTCACACTCCGGCCTCCTCACCGCCCGGCCAAATGCAGGCCGTCGCCCTCCCCGAGGAGATCCGTTGGCTCATGGAAGGTAACGCCCTGGCCCAGCCCCAGGCCCCCTCCCGCCGTTCCCCCACCCCTCCCCCGGGGAGTCCCTCTGGTGCGGAGCTGGAGGCCCCCACCCGGGACGCCAGAGGCTTCCAAGGCCGGCCTCTTTTTGCAGCACCATCACCCTCCACCTTCTAGAGCCTCAAGGCTTCTAGAACCCTCAACTCTGCAGAGCCACATTTTCATTCTGCCCGCTCAGGGTCCCATTCGCCCCGCTCAGTTCCACATTTTCTTTTTCTTCGAGGCGTCTCCACTCCTCCACGTAACCTCCCAGGCTTCCGAACCACCTTCCAGCCAGGTCCTCAGGGGCGCTCCTCACGTTCCCGGTCTCCTGGGGACAGCCCCCCACCACCGCGCCTGTGGGGCTTTGCCTTCTTCCTCCCTCCCCAGCCCCGAAGTCCCTCACCCTCCTGCTCAGAGCTCCCCGAGGCTCTCAGGGGGGTGCGAGGGGCTCGTGGGATGCTGTCGGCCAAGGCCTGGGGGTTAATGGGAGTTTTGCTGGCGCCCAAAGCCCGTGCCTCCCTCTTTCAGCCTGCAGACTTCTGGGGCGGGGTTGGGGCGGGGGGGGGAGGTCTTGCTGCCCACCCAGGGCAGGCTGACACGCAGTATTACATTTCTAACTTTTCTAGAAATGCCCCATCCTAGGGTGTGTACCTTCAAACTATCGTTCCTAAGCAGTCCTTTTAAGAGTTAAGGTCATACTCAGCAACACTCGACACATCCTTCTTAACACTCGAAATATCACCTGCTCCATTCACACTTTTTCTCGTGCAAGAAACTTGCTTCCCTGTAACTGACCTTCCTGGAAGGACAGAGGCCTGGAATCTGTGCTTGCATAAGGGCCCCAGGAGGAAACTACTCGGAATTAAGCCTTTTGGCATCCGAGTGACATTTTTGACACATATTTAACAGATGGCCTGCTTTGGGCAGGTCAGACTTTTGGCAAGGAGTATTTTTTTTTTTTTTCCAGTTTCTCTCAATTTAATTGGTTTTATATCTCCATTACCTTGTTATCTTGGTATAAATGCCTCCTAATCAAATATTTGGCAGTCCTTTTGGTCTCTGTTTGTAGCACTGTTTCCATTCTGGATTGCTTCTATGTAAAAGCTGTCAACTAGGTATTTCTTTTAAGGTGAAGCTTCCAAAATCCACTTTACTTATGACCTGAGTAAATCTAAACTTTCAGAGTAAAAAAGTATTTATAGGCTAAAATAGCATCATCTGGGTGTCTGAGAAGAAACAATCCAGCCTTTCCCTCTGTTGTTGGTTGAATATTCGATGTTAAGTATAAAGAGAGGCTGTGAGTGTGGTTCCTGGGAGACAAGGAACTGTGGCGAAAAGTTTAATTCTGCCCTTGCATTAAAAAATATAAAGTGATTCTTTTTATTGGTATCTGTCATTTGATGAGAGAAAACCTATTTTACGAGCTCATTAAACTATACTTCCGTTCTGTGTGCAGCCTTAGTAGAAAATTCCTTTTTATTTTCAGAGGCTTGCAGTGAAATCCACTCCTTCAACATTTTTGATGTGCAGTTCTTTATTGTTCAAAACTGACACTTTGGTAAACAACTCATTTCTGCACCTGCCACCTTCCTTTAGCTTAGATTATTTTCTTGTTAGCTGACTGTTTTTAATTGAAGTCTTCAGATCTCCTTCTAAAGCAGAACCTTTGTTTGCTGACAAGTAGAGCAGGGTATGAATGGAGATTAATTGCATGTCACATACTTCTGTATCAAACTTGCTGTGTCTTAACAATGTCTGTTGGTGCTTGCGTCTTTAGAATATACAGAGGAGTCTGAGATTAAATTTTAAGGAGCTTCGTTGGTTAATGTATTTCTTGAAGGCCTTTTTTTTTAAGTTTGCAATTGGAATCTGAATCTGAACTAGAGGGGAAAAAAGATAAAAGTGGGATTCCAACCAACCAATAATTCTATTGAAAAATGTTTGAAGACTATGTTTTTGAAAGGTTCATGTAATCCTAGCAACATATTGGTTATAGATTTTCTTTTAATTTTTTATTTTATTTTATTTTATTTTTTCGATTTTGTTTTTTATGGAATACAGTCTCTGGTGTAGGCCAGTAGAATTATTCATTGTACTACAAATAATTTGTGGATATTAGAAACCCATAATGGCTATCAATTTATCGTCTGTTACTGTGTACTTGTCTCTCCCCTTCTCTGGCCCCTCCCACACACACTTTTTAAGGTTAACTGTTGACAATTAGAAAATATGTAGGTCCTGATCTCTATATTGTCACTCAGTGGAGAGAGTCACAGGGTGAGAGAGCTGCCACTTTAGTGCTGCCACATGGCTGTGGTGGGGGGGTTTCCACAATGAATTACTACTTTCATAAACCAAGGCATAAGCATTTGCACGGTGATTTAATGCTGGCCATCACAGCCATAACTTAAGCATTTATTTATTTATAACTACACGAGCATAAATGACAGGGGCATTTTTTGACATAATGTGTGTGCTTTTAAAAATAAAATATGCAAAGCATTATGAAAGGTTTATGCCAAAATTTTGCATAAGGAAGAAGGGAACAGAAATGTTGAAGGTCTACAATTAATTTTGTTTAAGGATAAAATTTTAAACATTTGGAAATGTTTCATTTGACCCAAAAACTCAACTTCTGGGAATCTGTATTACTGAAATTAAAGGACAGGAGGTATGTGTACAAAGATCCATCTCGAATGTCCATGAGTTGGGAAAGGTGGGGCGATGGTATGAATGAATTATCCATCTTATGGAATATTTTGCAGCCATTAAAAAGAATGTACTGTATCTGTATATATTGGCTTGGAAAATGTCCATAGGTTTAAGACTAAAAGCAAGGTGCACAATAACATATATGATCTGTTTTTGTTTGAGAACAAAAAGGTGAACCATGCCCTCCCTCCCATATATTATGTATTATTTTGTAAGCCTAGGAAGAAGTAAGAATATACACCTAGCTGTTAGCATTGGTTTCTTTGGGAGGGGAATAAGAAGGTGGGGGAGACAGAGATCATTACTTTTATTTCATACACCTTCATGTTGTTGGAATTGTGACAATGACCATGTATTAACTTTTGTTAATCAGATAAACAATCAGTAGCGTTCTTTCATTTTTTTTTAACATTTATTTATTTTTGAGACAGAGACAGACAGAGCATGAACGGGGGAGGGTCAGAGAGAGAGGGAGACACAGAATCCGAAGCAGGCTCCAGGCTCCGAGCTATCAGCACAGAGCCCGACACGGGGCTCAAACTCATGAACCGTGACATGACCTGAGCCAAAGGTGGAAGCTCAACCGACTGAGCCACCCAGGCGCCCCAGTAGTGTTCTTTAAAAGAAAAAGGGACAAACAAAAGACAAAAAGAAGCTTGCAGATGTCAGAGTGGTCAGAGTGCTAAAGGACCATTAACTGAGGTTATGATTATGTTTTTCTCTTGTTAGCTCTGGGGGTGTGTGGAGGGTGGGGATTTTTTTTTTTTAATGCTTTCTTGGAGTTTTGGCAAATGTTAAAGCAGCGAGAGTACTTTTAGAGTAACTCAGGAAATAGCCTCCTCAGACTCTGTCAAGCTCTCTTATAGAAATTGTAACTAGTCCATATCAGCAAATAAGTACCTTACAGATAAGTAAAATGAAAAGTGTTTGTTTACTGCCTTATTGAAAGAGGAGGAAATATTCAGGTCTGTTTTCAAATAATCAGGCTTGAGATGTAGAAGCTATCTTTTTGTTTTTGTTTTGTGATAACCATACTGAAAACAAAAACAATGGTGTGCTGGCAGTTTGCATAATCTTTGCTCCATAGATATAAACATAATCAGTTTCTTCCTTGTCTTTCTATCCCTGCTTTTGAAGTAAGAAGCACGAGAGGCAAGTATGAAGGAGGTTGAATATATATTTATTTCTTCAGTTCAAAATGTGCCGTGTGTGATGGAATAGGACCTACTGATTTTACCCTAAGAGCTAATAGGTGCCAACCACCTACAAGGTACCTAGATCCTGCTGGGAGTGTGGAGTAAAGCCAAAACAACATCCACATCCCAGCTGCATTTAGTAGCAACTGCTGTGTGAACACTAATTCTGATATGCCTATGGTTACTAATTTTTAAACTTCCTTGGAAAGAAATAGTAATTAATCATTTCCTTCTAAATTGTTCTCCAGATTTGTTTTGGTCAATGCAACCAACCCTAAAATTCTTTTCAGTACAGTAAAATTCCAACTCTGTGGAACTGGTAAGAGTGAGTTACTCTTGATAGTTTGATTCTCTTTAATGAAGCACTCTAACTTTTTATCATAAAATTTGTGATTCATCTTTTTCTAAAACGTATTTGGAATTTTTCTCACTTCCTCACTTTCTCACTTCCTCAACTAGCCAATCTGTAACTCAAGAGTTGTTACAGTGAATATAGGTTATCAAACTTTGTGGAAACATATTGAGTTGTTTAGGGCTGTTTCTGTCCCAGTTGCCCCCGGACTGCCTTGTGAAGGTCAACATCTGTTTTCTATTTTTATTTTTGTCACTTTTTTCCTACTGCAAGGTCGGGTCTATCACTTTACATTGCTCTCAGTGTGTCTGGAGCCATACTGCTACTGGAATATGAGGGAATCAAGCTTGTTGGGATTGAGATGTGTAAAAGAAGGTATGAAGGGCTCTTTAGATGAACACAGTACCCAAATCTTTAGGTGTAGACTTTGTGACATGCATTTGGCTGCTCAAGAGTCTTTTTTGCTTAATTTGTGATACCGGGTTGTCTTCTAGATAGGAGAGACTACCGGCAGGTGAGATCTAACCATTCTTCTTTTTCCATGTTAAAATTTTCTCTGATTATAAAGGTAATAATGCTCATTGTAGAAAATTTAGAACACGCACAATGATACACAGTCACCCATGCCCATGGTCAACAATTGTTAAAGTTCCATGTATTTCTGTCAGCTTTTATTGTATGTACATACTTTAAAAGTTGGGACGTAGTGTGTGGATAGTTTTATATAGTGATCTTTCCACTTACAGTTTTTCTTTTTCTTTTTTTTTTTAACGTTTATTTATTTTTGAGACAGAGAGAGACAGAGCATGAACGGGGGAGGGTCAGAGAGAGGGCCACACAGAATCGGAACCGGCTCCAGGCTCTGAGCTGTCAGCACAGAGCCCGACGCGGGGCTTGGACTCACGGACCGCGAGATCATGACCCGAGCTGAAGTCGGCCGCTTAACCGACTGAGCCACCCAGGCGCCCCCCCACTTACAGTCTTTCAATTCCTAAGGTCTCTTGAGAATTTTCTCAGATCATTAAAATTATTTTTTTCTTGCCAGTGATCTAGAAGTTATATATTCAGGTGTTATTCCACTGATATTTTTTCTCTTATGGCTTAAAAAAAAGCACCATGTCCCTTTGATTTAGCAACACTAAGAATGAAACAGTATGTTTTGGCTCTTTCCTCTCAGGTGAAATGTGAAATTCCTGATATAATCTGAGATTTTAGACTCAGAATTGTTAATATTTTATTATGTATATTACAATAATTATTTTCTGACATTTGCATAATATTTTTAAGCCATAGATATAATACTGTTTTTTCCCTTTGATTTGCTCATTGCTTACTTTTTGTACCATGGCTTTTTCATTCTTGAACTTTTAATTTTATCTCTCTTAGATATTTAGACTGGGCTAATATGGTGGCCACTAGCCATAGGTGGCTATTTACGTTTAAATTAAATTAAAAATTTCGGTTCCTCAATTGCGCTAGCTACATTTCAGCTGCTCAGTAGCCATGCTGGCTACTGGATTGGACAGTGCATAAGGCCCTAGTAGATGATGATCTAGAATATAATACTGGGTGAATTTCTCAAGAAGGGTTCCTTTAAAAAAAATCTTTTTTTAATGTTTATTTTTTTTTGAAGAAGAGAGACAGAATGCAAGCGAGGGAGGGGCAGAGAAAGAGGGAGACACAGAATTTGAGGTAGGCTCCAGGCTCTGAGCTGTCAGCACAGAGCCCGATGTGGGGCTTGGACCCGTGAGCAGTGAGATCACAATCTGAGCCGAGGTAAGACTGAGCCGACTGAGCCACCCAGGCACCCCTCAAGAAGGGTTCTTTGATACTACACTTCCTTATCCCCTGCATGTCCAAGAATGTGTCTATCTAGTTTCATATAAACTTAGGTGTGTAGGGGCGCCTGGGTGGCTCAGTCGGTTAAGCATCCGACTTCGGCTCAGGTCACGATCTCGTGGTCCGCGAGTTCGCGCCCCGCGTCAGGCTTTGTGCTGACAGCTCAGAGCCTGGAGCCTGCCTTGAATTCTGTGTCTCCCTCTCTCTCTGCCCCTCCCTCGTGTTCTGTCTCTCTTCTTCAAAAATAAATAAACATTAAAAAAAAAACATTAAAAAATTTTAAACTTACGTGTGTACAGAAAGTTCTAGACTTGCACTCTGCCCATTTCTTCCCCTTCCTACTAATTCACTCTCTAGAAGTATCCCATTATCTTCTGGCCTTCAGTTTTGTGGAGGAGATGCCAGCCTGATGTATTTCTTTTGTAGCCCATTTCTCCCACCCTCTGCCTAGATGTTTATAGGATGTTTTTCTTTGCTCTCAGAAATGTCACTAGATAGTGTCAAAGTTTTAGATTTTTAAAATAATTTTTCTCAGTTTGTAATGAACCATTTTGACCTGTAGACTCAGGTCTTTAACTTGGGGAAGTTTTCTATTATCACTACTTCTGCTCCATTTGCTTTATTTTGTCACATTGGAGTATACGTTAAGATATATATTAAACCTTAAACTACTGTCTCCAATTCACCTTTTTTATTGTTCTATCTGTCACTGACTTCATCATGATTTTAAATTCAGCATTCAATTAAAAAAAAAATTTCCATGTATTTTTTCCTTATCATTCATTGTTTCCTTGTCATTACATCTGCAAAGCTCTGGCTTATAGATCTGAGTTTTTGTATGTTTTTGAGAATACAAATTAGAAATTTTCTATACATCTGTTCTTTAATAATAAATCTACTTGGGGCCCCTGGGTGACTCAGTCAGTTAAGCATCCAACTTTGGCTCCAGTCATGATCTCACAGTCTGTGAGTTTGAACACCATGTCAGGCTCTGTGCTGACAGCTCAGAGCCTGGAGCCTGCTTCTGATTCTGTGTCTCCCTCTCTCTCTGCCCCTTCTCTGATCATGCTCTGTCTCTCTATATCTCTCAAAAATAAAGACACATTAAAATTTTTTTTTAAATAATAAATCTACTTCAGAGGAAGGCATTTTTTTCTAGTTTTTCAAGATGATCTTTTCTCTTTGAATTTGAGTGTTTTCTCACAGGTCCTGTATGGTTTTGTGTGTGTGTGTGTGTGTGTGTTTAGTTTGCCTAAATTCAAATCCTGACTCTGCCACTTTCTTACTACCTGGTTGACTTTGGGTCTCAGTTTGCTCATCTGTAAAATGGGAATCATAATAGTACCTATCTCATAGAATTTACATGGGGAACAAAGGAATGAATATTTGAAAAGAACTTAATATTTGGTAAATTTTTAAAAAATTATTTTCTTAGAGAAAGTCTTGTTGATTTTTTTGGTTTAATTTGTTTTGTTTTGTTTGCTTTTGCCTCTTTATAGGAAAGCTCTGAGGTGTGGCCTTTTACCTATGTCGGTGATTCACCCTTGCCTCTCTAAATTAGGGGAAGTTTGTAGGGGTTCTTTCCGAGTCTCCTCCATTTCTATCCTTCCTTAGATTAGAGTCCAGTGATCATTCTATGAGAAAATTTATGGAAGAAGGAGAGATATTAGCTTCATTGTTAACTTAGGAAAAATATGGGCTCCTTACCTTGTTGTAGAATGCTGTGTGTGTGTGTGTTTGTGTTTGTAAAATAGTACTTTTGCATTACTTCTCAGTAGAAAAAAAAGAAAGTTTACTCTTCCTCTTCTTCCTTTTTGTTTTTTAAAAAAACATTTTTTTAATAGGTAGAAATATTTGAGCTTCATTGTGGGTATACCCTAGGTGTTGGGTAGGCTGCCCCGACCTTTTGAACTCTAGGCATGATCTATTCCCTGTGGAAGCCCAGACGTCTCCTCAAAATCCTAATAATTCTCAAGGAGCATGCATTCTCAGGGTACTTTTCCTTCCAGGCTCTTAGCTGCCCTGAGTCATGTAGGCGTAAACTTTTGGTTTCCAAATCGGATGATTTTGTTTCTCAGGGGACTTTTGGCAACACGTGGACACGTTTTTTGTTGTTGCAACTGGGGAGGTGCTATGGAATCTAGTGGGTAGAGGCCAGGCCTGATGCTAAACTTCCTACAATGCATAGGACAGCCCCCACAAGCAAAGAATCATACAACCCCAAATGTCAGTAGTGCAAGATTGAGAAACCCTGGCCTAGATAGACCCTTTTCCTCAGTTTCCACAAAAGCCTACTCATGTGAAGCCCCTGCAATTGTAGAAGACATCACTGGAATTTTAGGGGGAACAAGAAGAGGGATGAGGGGTTTACATAGCAGTAATGCAAATTATTTCAATTTGAATATTAAGCATCCCTATTCCTAAATCTTTGCCACCCCAGTCATCAGAGAGTGCCCTCTGACCCTTCACCTGATGTAGTTCTCAGCCTATGCTTTCTCATAGGCACTTTCTCCCTTTATCCTATCTGGAACAAAACCAAAAAGAAAAAAGAAAAAGACAACAACAACAACTCTATTTCCCTGGCCAACTGAAAAGATAGTTTAGCTGTCTGTTGAATTTTTTAGGCTCCCCCCAAACACCCACACAGAGAAACAAGTTACTTTTCCAAACGGTGACAGTTGTCTCTCTAAGAGGAATTTTGGTGCCACCAATTAAGATAATAACATTTTTTCTCATTATATACTTGTAATACTTAAACAATTTTCAGTCACTTTAAATATTGGAAAAATAAGATAAGTTTCAAGTTTTACCATCATCTGAGAATCTTAACATATTGACATAACTATCATAGATCTCATTTTTTCACGTCATAAGCCATTACACCCTACAGAAATCCTATAATTTCTGCTACATTTATTCATATTTATTTCCCCTGTGTTTCCAAGTTCATTGCTTGCTTTTCCGGTTTGTCAGTGCTGCATTATAGGTTAGATGATTCTAACAGATGGCTTTTCAGGTTTGGAGTCTTTGAGTTCCACTGCTTAATTTTACTATCCAGCTTTTACATGGGAGATAGGACAGATGTGGGCTCAGGAACAAAGTGGTCTTAACATCCAGAGAGCGAGCTTTACTGAAAGCTTATGGGTTTGATAAAATCATTTATGGGTTACTTAAATTCTCATCTAGGGTCTCCTCCTAACATTGTTGACATTCTAATGTTAGTATGATACAAGGAAATAAGGTGTTTATTCACATAGTAGGAGCTTTGCTAAAATGTGTCCTGTGACACATATTTTTACTTATGCAAACCAATATTGTAGTTGAGTTGGAATTAATTAAGGTAGTGTACCTTATAAATCAAATATATGGAGAATGCTGGGGTATTTAGCTACTGAAAATACCTCTTTTTGTTTGTTTTATTTTGTGTTGTTTTTTATTTATTAAAAAGTTTTTTTAATATTTATTCATCTTTTTGAGAGAGAGAGACAGAGTGTGAGCAGGGGAGGGGCAGAAGGAGAGGGAGACACAGAATCTGAAGCAGGCTCCAGGCTCTGATCTGTCAGCACAGAGCCCAATGCAGGGCTCGAACTCATGAACCGTTGAGATCATGACCTGGGCAGAAGTTGGACGCTTTACCAGCTGAGTCACCCAGTACCCCCTATTTTGTGATGTTTTTATTGGGTACAATATACTTCCAGAAAAATGCTCAATCATAAATATACAGCTCAGTGAATCTTCACAAAAAGAACACATCCCCAAAACAAAGGAAAAAACGTTACCAAAACTTCCAGAGACCCTCTGTGTCCTTTAGTACCTACCCACACCTATAGGCAAGCACGCCTCTGATTTCTAACAGCAAAGTTCAGCTTTGCTTATTCAATCATACAGTATGTCCTCATGTATCTGGCTGCTTTGCTCAAGATGATGCAGAAAATATCTCTTAGCTGTGGTCTAATAAACCTCCTGAAAATCACACTGCCTTTAAAATAATTTTTCCGGGGCTCCTGGGCAGCTCATTTGGTTAAGTGTCCAACTTTGGCTCAGGTCATGATCTCGCGGTTTGTGGGTTCAAGCCTTGCGTCGTGCTCTGTGGTGACAGCTTAGAGCCTGGAGCCTGCTTCAGATTCTGTGTCTCCCTCTCTGCCCCTCCCCTGCTCACACTCTGTCTCTGTCTCAAAAATAAATAAACATTTAAAAAAATTTAAATAATTTTTCCTTTCTGATAACTTTTTGTATGAACCTCTTCCTCCCTCAATCCATCTATCCATTCCTCCCTCCCTCCTTTTCTCCCTTCCTTCTTTCATTAAGGTATGATTTATGTACATAAAACGCACTAATCTTAAGTGTTACAACTCGATGACTTTAATATATGTAAACACCTGTGTGACCGCCACCCAGATTAAGATACAAACATTTCCATCATCCTGAAAAGTCTCCTTTCCAGTTAGTAGCCCTCCCCAGAGGTAACCACTATTCTGACCTCTATCATCATGGATTACTGTAGTTGTTCTGGAACTTCATGAATCAATATGATCTCTTTTGTGTCTGTCCTCAACATCGTATTTTTGTGATTTATCCCTGTTGTTCTGTGTATCAGTTTTATCTTATCCTTTATGCAGAGTAGTATCCCATATTCCATATTTTGTTTATCCATTTTTCTGCTGATGGACATTGAGCTGTTCAGTTTGGGGCTATTGTGAATACAGCTGCTGTGAGCACTCTTATATAACCTGCTTTGTGAACATAAGCACTCACTTCTTTCAGATAAATATTTAGGAGTAGAATTACTGGGTCATAGGGTAGGTATATGTTTAATTTTATTAGAAACTCCAGTTTCCCAAAGCAATTATACTTATTTTACACTCCTACCAGCAGTGTGTGAGAGTTCTCATGGATATATTTTTATTATAGAATATTTACACAACATAGAAATAAGACTACTTGATCTTTTTTAGACAGGGTAGTATTATATACTTTTCCATGTGAATCTGTCTATCCATGCATATATATAAACTGCTGCATGGTGTTGCAAAATTTGTAACTATTTTTCTATTGATGGATGTTTAAGTTTTTCCCAATTTTTAAAAATATTTCCACAGTGCTGTAGAGAACCTATCTCTATGCATCTTTGTGTACATGTGAAAATATTTCTGTAGGATAAATTTTTAGACTCTCAAATAGATTGCAGATGTGTTAATCCTAGAATTTTAGTTTGGCCACTAGCTAAAACTTAATCTAAAGTGCTCGCTGTGTTTTAGGTTCTGGTTTTTGTTCTCTCTGTGCTGTGAGTATACAGGTATTGTCATTTCCCCCCCTCCAGGAGGTAGAAAGAGAATTAAAAATATAAACACCACAATTCTTGGGTCATGGGGCAGAAACAATCAGCAGGTTGAAGCAAACCACAACCAGAACATGCTGATAATTTCTCTGTTGTATGCTGACAACTTCCTGCAAGCCAAAACAAAGCTGGTGGGTATGATTTTAGCCTTGCCAATAAGTTTACCTCTTAACAGAAGGCGAAAAATATATGCCTTAAGGATTACAATTAATTGCCAGATAAAAATGTAATGCAAGGTTTAAAACAAGTTTTAAACAAACTGAAAGTAATTATCCCCTTCTATTATACTTTTATTTAATTGGTATGAAAATAGACAAGATTTCCTTGAAGACTTCCATTATTGATTGGGGTAGGAAAAATCAAACACTGAAGTTTTAAAGATTGAATTTCAGTGTGACATTTAAGGGTGACTGCAGAAATCTTAATGGTCTGATATCTTCAGTGTACCTGTGATAGGGAATCAGAAATTTTGGTTTTTTTCCACCAGAAGCTGTCAATGAGACTTTGTAGAAGCTGGATTAGCACCCAGGCTGGTTTCTTCTGTAAAATAGGAATATATAATTTAAAGGAATAGTTGTGATATTTAATTTAATGTAAAGAATACCCAGGGTCATGTAGGTGGCTCATTCGGGTAAGCGCCTGACTCTTGATTTCGGCTCAGGTCATGATCTCAAGGTACGTGGGTTCAAGCCCCATATTGGGTTCCTCACTCACTGACAGTGCAGAACCTGTTTGTGATACTCTGTCTCTCTCTCTCTCTCAAAATAAATAAATAAACTTTTTTAAAATCCTAAAAGGAAAAAGAATACCCAAGTATCTTAGTAGTAAATGTGACCCATAAGATACCATCGTCCTCAAAATAAACGAAAGAGTAAATGGACAAGGTCAGATATTTGGGAAAATGTCAGAAACTTGCACCAGTCTACAAAACCTAGTGATCTTGGACACATCCTGCCAAGAGTCTTTTCAGCTGGCCTTAGATCCTGCAGGGGTATGATGATCATATTACTTCTACAGTGTTCCACATACCTTCTGTTCCCTTATCCTTCTGTCTTCTTTTCCTACTCTGACTTGCTGGAATAGATGTCCAAATAAGCTGCCTAGAAGCTGAGGGAGTCTGTTTTAGAGCATCTATGAATTATGAAATGCAGATACAGCTTTGCCAGAGCTGAGTTTACCTTTTAAATATGAGACTTACAATCACTGTATATTACTTTTAGTACGAAATACCATATGCTACTATAAGCCTTCCTTCCAGAGTAATCTTTCACCATTGTCCCTCTCACCTCTAACCTTCTGCTGTCTAAGTTGAGACTCTTTCAGTCTCTCCAGCTGAACTGAGATCTGTCACCTCAGGACCTTCGTACATGATATTCCCATGCTTGTGCTATTCTTTTCCTAGTTTCACCAACTCCTTACCTTCTCCCACACACAACATACATACTTAGCCTGCTAATTTGGGAATTTCAGATAAAAGATCAGTTCCCTAAGAGGTCTCCCCTGACTTACTGCCCTCTCTAGATGAGGTGCCTATACCATGGCGTTGTGGCCTCCCTTCCTTTTCATATTATCACAATTAACTCATATCACAGTTTATTCTAATTGCCTATTTAAGTCTGTATTCTCTGCTAGACTGTATACTCTTATGATAGAGTTTAGATCTAATTCACTTTTTCCAGCACTTGGCATGTATTAAGCACTCAACAAATATTTGTTGAAGAATGAAAATGTGTAGAAAAAAAGTGGCATTGTTGATGGTATGTTTCTCATTTTGTCTTTTCTCTTTGATGTGAAGACATTTACACCATGTGGTTCGTCTTGCTCACTTACCAGTTGAAGGTAACGATGTGCAGAGCCTGTAACGTTGAGTATTATACACAGTGAGAGCTGCAGGGTCAGAGGTGCCTCAAGAGTGTTCTTACACAGTGGTGTTTTCCACACTGGGTTATGCAATTGCAGGATCCTAAGGCATCCTGTTGTGGCAGGATGTGATGTTTATGTTAGAAAACTTGTTTGTAAAAGGTTGATTGCTTAACAGAAAACCTATAGTTAGCTTGGTGAGCTGGGTTAAATATAGGAGCTGATATGTTGAGAGACCTTTTAAAATCTCTTTCCTGTTCAGTGGTGAGGAGTGTGTTTCTGATCAGGGTTGTGCAGGCACCTTCTGGTCGTAATCACTGTAAGTGGCATCATCTAAATTGAAAGACAAATGTATTATATATTGATCTGTAATTTTTGTTTCCTTAATATCTTTATCACGTTGTGATGTCAGGGTTATGCTGGCTTCATAAAATGAGTAGGCAAGTGTGTATAATACTGGATATATAATCCCTCATACAGCCCTTATAGCCCTTGCTTTTAACTCATTTTTTCTTTCAAATGTTTTATTTATTTTTGAGAGAGAGAGTGCGAGCTGGGGAAGGGCAAAGAGAGAGGGGGACAGAGAATCCGAAGTGGGCTCTGTGCTGACAGCAGTGAGCCCAATGTGGGGCTCGAGCTCATGAACCCCCTATGAGATCATGGCCTGAGCTAAAGTCGGCCGTTCAACCAACTGAGCCACCCAGGTGCCCTGCTTTTATTTATATTTTTCTTGTTTATACACTTGTTTATCTACTAAGTTGTGGGTGTAATTTTAGATCTGATTTTTAAAAAACAGATGAGACAGACAGCAGAGATTGTCTTTGTGTTATTTTATTCCTGAGGAGATGACACTTGCACGTGAATTAACATTTGGAAAGGAAGCTTTGCAAAAAAGTAATTTGAAAAAGTAAGCTCATAACAAAAATGGCAAGCTTTTCTTAATATCATTGGGGGGTAATTATATCCTGTTGATGTTCTTTTAACACTTTTAGGATATAGAAATACAATTACATAGGATACTTTACTTACAAGAGTACAGTAAGGAGGGTAGAAGTACAAAATACTATATAGTTGATCCTTGAACGTGTGGGTTAGGGCTGCTGCCTCCTCCTCCCTCCCCCCCCCAACCCTACAGTTGAAAATCCTCATATAGCTTTTGACTTCCCCAAAAGTTAACTACTAGTAGCCTACCATTGAGCAGAGCCTTACCAATAACATAAACAGTCAATTGACACATATTTTATATGTTATATGCACCATACACTGTATTCTTAAAATAAAGTAAACTGGCGGGGCAGCTGGGTGGCTCAGTCATTTAAGCGTCCGATGTCAGCTCAGGTCATGATCTCACGGTTCATGGGTTCCAGCCCCCTGTCAGGCTCTGTGCTGACAGCTCAGAGCCTGGAGCCTGCTTCAGATTCTGTGCCTCCCTCTTTCTCTGGCTCTCCCCTGCTCACGCTCTCTCTCTCTCTCTCTCTCTCAAAAATAAATAAACATTAAAGAAAACAATAAAGTAAGCTGGAGAAAAGAAAATGTTATAAAGAAATCATAAGGAAGAGAAAATACATTTACAACACTGTACTGTATTTATAAAAAAAAATTTGCATCTAAGTGGACTGGTCAGTTCACACTCAGGTTGTTCAAGGGCCAACTGTATACATTTATAATCTGTGGGAATAAAGTATACACTGTGACCACCTCTCTCTCACAGGATTCCTCTTCATTCCCGACTTTCTATCTGCCCAGGTGGCCTCCTTCCCTGCTCACAACTATGAACCAGCTCAGCACATCACCACCAACTGAAACGAAGATAGACGTACAAGTACGTCTCCGGTCCTCCCTCCTTTTTTTTTTTCAAAATGTTAAAATTATACTATACACTGCTTTTTGAAAATTAATAGACTTCTTATTTTTAGAACAGTTTTAGATTCACAGAAAAATGGAGCAGTAGTACACTGTTCTATTTCCCCTTCTTCCCAGTTTCCCTTATTATGAACATTTAACGTTAGTATGACAACATTTGTTACTGTTCATGAACCAACACAGATATGTTATTAACTAAAGTTCATAGTGTATTCTCTTTCCCTTAGTTTTTACCTAATATCCTTTTTTCTGTCCCAGGATCCTATCGATGATACCTTACTTAATTTAGTTTCCTTACATTCCTTTTGGCTGTCACAATTTCTCAAATTTTCCTTGTTTTTGATGACCTTGAAGGTTTTGAGGAGCACTGGTCAGTTGTACTGTAGAATGTGCCTACATTAGAATTTGATGTTTTTCTCATGACTAGACTAGGGCTATGAATTTTGGTGAGGAATATCACAGTGGTAAAGTGCCATTCTTATCACATGTTGAGGGTATGTAATATTAAGATGATTCATGACTGTTGGTATTGACCTTGATCACCTGGTTGATGCAATGTTTGTCTGGTTTCTTTACTGTAAAGTTACTCTTTATTCCGCCTTTCAGTACTGCATTCTTTAGAAGGAAGTCTGTATGTGAAGCCTACACTTAAGGGGTGGCAGTTTATGTTCCCTCTTCTTAAACAATTTTTTTTTTTACGTTTATTTATTTTGAGAGAGAGACAGAGTGCGAGCAGGGGAGGGGCAGAGAAAGAGGGAGAGGGAACCTCAAGCAGGCTCCACACTGACAATGAAAAGCCTGCCTTGGGGCACGAACCCACGAACCATGAGGTCATAACTCTTGAGCTGAAATCAAGAGTCAGGCGTTTAACCGACTGAGCCACCCAGGCACCCCATATGTTCCCCCTTCTTTATTTTTTTATTTTTTTTTTCAACGTTTTTTATTTATTTTTGGGACAGAGAGAGACAGAGCATGAACGGGGCAGGGGCAGAGAGAGAGGGAGGCACAGAATCAGAAACAGGCTCCAGGCTCCGAGCCATCAGCCCAGAGCCTGACGCGGGGCTCGAACTCACGGACCGCGAGATCGTGACCTGGCTGAAGTCGGACACTTAACCAACTGCGCCACCCAGGCGCCCCTGTTCCCCCTTCTTTAAAGTGAAGTATCTACATAAATTATTTAGAATGCATCTGCACTGGAGATTTGTCTCTTCATTCCCATTTATTAATTTATTGAGTTACTTGTTTAAACGTATGGACTAATGAAGAATACTTATTTTATACTTTGAATTGTAATCCAATATTACTTATTTTATTGCTCAAATTGTTCCAGCTTTGGCCATTGGGACCTCTTTTACGTGGCTTCTGTGACTTTTTTGATATGCTCATTGTGTGTGTGTGAGTGTGTGTTCGGGGCATATTCCTACTTTCTGGCACTACAACATACTCCAGGCTCATCTTGTATATCTCCTGCCCCAGTTCTAGAATCAGCCATTTCTCCAAGGAGATTTTTTCCTTTTTATTGAAAATCGGTATTAGAAACCAAGATCTGGCTTCTGGGTGAGCTCATCGGTACTGGGATGTTTCTTTTAGGGCCTCTCCGTTGACAGAGCAAAGAAACACATGTGTTTATAATAACCCCATATACACATATATCTATAAAAAATCCTCTGTATAACCATCTGTATCTATATAAAATTAGACATGAGTTTTTACAATGTCTTCAATTCTAATTCATTCTACACTCCTCTCCTTGCTATTCTTCATACCTGCTCTTCTCCTTTCCATTCCAACAGGGAGAAACCTGGTTCCAACCATTCATCATCCATTTATTGTTTGATCAGAATATACACATATAGCAATATAAGAATCATTAACCTATACACCTTTGGGAAACAAAAGACCAGTTTCCCAGTTTCCCAGTTTCATTGACTGAAGACCAGTATTTATGTGCAGTTTCTTTTGCCTTTAGTCTTATAAACTCCACTTATTTCCAAAGTTACTTAGGTCAGTACCTTTTCCCCCATCCCCTTCAGTGAGGTTTCCCCCCATTATTGGTAATACAGTGAGATTATGTTGCTACAATCTGCATTCTTTCCTGAGATCCCCCAACCTCCTAAATGTTGGTTGTTTTTGTTTTTGTTTTTTTAATTTGTAGACATTAAGGCTCACTCTGTGTTGTAAAGTTCTACAGGTTTTGACAAATGCATAATGTTGTGTATCCACCATTAAAGTATCATATAGTCTGGTTTCACTGCCCCCAAAATCCTCTGAGCTTCACCTATTCACCCCTTCCCCACTCCTGTTGGACCCCTTGCCAACCACTGATCTTTTTACTGTCTCTATAGTATTGCCTTTTCCAGAATGTCATATAATTGGAATTACACAATATGTAGCCTTTTCAGATTGGCCTCTTCCACTTAGTAATATGCACTTAAGATTTCCCCATATCTTTTCATGGCTTGATAGCTCATTGCTTGTTAGTCCTGAATAGCATTCCATTGTCTGGATGTTTATTTATCCATTCACCTACAGACAGTTTTGGCAATTATGAATTAAACTGCTGTAAACATCCATGTACAGGTTTTTGTATGGGCATACATTTTCAGTTCAATTGGGTAAATACTGCTGTTCTAATAGGCATGTAGTGATTTCTTATTGTTTTAATTTGCAATTCCTTAGTGACACATAACGCTGAGCATCTATTCATATGGTTTTTAATCTTCTGTATATCATCTCTGGTGAGGTATCTGCTCAGATCTTTTGTCCATTTTCAAATTGGATTTTTAATTTTCTCATTGTTGAGTTTTAAGAATTCTTTGTGTATTTTAGTTACCAGTCCTTTATCAGTTGTATGTTTTGCAAAGATTTTCTATCAGTCTGTGTCTTGTCTTTTCATTCTCCTATTGTCTTTGCAGAGCAGAAATTTTCCATTTTAATGAAGTCTAACTTACCAATTATTTCTTCCATGGATCATGCTTTTGGTGTTGTAGCTAAAAGCTTATTGCCAAAAACAAGGTCACCTACATTTTTTCTTATGTTATCTTCTAAAGTTTTATAGTTTTATGTTTTACGCTTAGGTCTGTGATCCACTTTGAGTTAATTTTTGTGAAAGGTGTAAAGATCTGTGTCTTTTCAAAAAAAATTGGGTGAAAGGATGTCCAGTTGTTCCAGCACCATTTGTTAAAGACTATTCCCTCTCCGTTGAATTGCCTTTACTCCTTTGTCAAAAATCAGTTGACTCTGTGTGGGCCTATCCCTAGACTCTCTGTTGTGTTTCATTGATCTGTGTGTCCAATCTTTCAACAATATCACTCTGTCTTGATCACTGCAACATTATAGCAAGTCTTGAAGTTGAGTAAAGTCAGTCTTCCAATTTCTTCCTCTTTCTCCTCCTCCTCCTCCTTTTTCTTCTTCACTATTGTGTTAAAAGTACACTATGAGAATTTTCTGAATTTCTTAAAATTTCATCGTGAATATTATGTTTAGATGGCTATATAATATTTAATTATGTGGATCTATGATATAACCAATAACCAATGTTTTTTTTTCTTTTTAAAGTTCATTTTTTTAGTTGTTATCGTTATTTTTCTTTTTTTAATGTTTATTTATTTTTGAGAGAGAGACAGAGACAGAGCACGAGCAGGGGAGGGGCAGAGAGAGAGAGACACACACAGAATCTGAAGCAGCTCCAGGCTCTGAGCTGTCAGCACAGAGCCCAATGGGGGACTTGAACTCACGAACCGTGAGGTCCTGACCTGAGCCAAAGTCAGAGGCTTAGCCAACTGAGCCACCCAGGCATCCCAACCAATAACCAAAGTTGAGTGTAACAACCTCAGGACATTTGATATCTTATTTTTGTAAATGAAGATTAAAAGGTCATGTTAGCAGAGAATAAAAACTTAAAGAATGGTGGAATTGCAAGTAATTGCAATTTTCTTCCTTATATCAATTTCTGTATTTTCCAAATTTTCTGCAATGAGCAGCAATACCTTTTTTATTAGAGGGAAAGGTAAAATATGTTTGTGTTTATTTTCTAAAGTCTGAGAAATATCTCTTTTTTCTTTTCCTCTCTCAATCTGTCTGGATACTTTAATGGTTGCATAGTATTCAAATATGATACACCATAATTTATTTACCTATAATTATGTTACTGGATTAATGTATTTGGAGGAGCAGCACAGGGTAGTGATTAAGAGCTCAGGCTCTGGAACCAGACTGCTTGAGTTCATATCTTTGCTAGGTGTGTCACCTGGGAGCAAGTTTTTTTAACCTTTGTTTTCTCATCCAGAAAATGGGACAGTAGTATCTACCTCATAGGAAACCCGATGTCTTCTGATGTGGTGTGATATGATATTTATATTAGAAAAGATTTTGTTTTAAAATGATTGATACTTAACAGAAAGCCCATCAGATAGAGTGGTAAGCTTGGTTACATAAGGGAGGTGATATACTGAGGGACCTTTTAAATTCTCTTTCCCATTCAGTGCTGAGTAGTGTGTTCAGATCACATTCACTGTGATTAGCCTTAGCTTCCAAACTGAAGGTCAAATGTATTATACACTGATCTGTAATGTTTCTTCTCTTAATATCTTTATCAAGTTTTGGTATCAGAGTTATGCTGGCTTCATAAAATGAATTAGAAGGTGCTCACACTACTCGGTTTTCTCTAAGAGTTTGTGTAAGATTGGTATTCTTTCTAGCTTAAATGTTTGGTAGAAATCACTTGTGAAATCATCTGGGCCTAACCTTTCTGGAAAGTTTGTTGTTGTTGTTTTTTTTTAACTACGCATTCAATTTCTTTTATAGATATAGGGCTATTTGGATTTTGTATTTCATCTTGCACATTTTGTTAAATTGTGCTTTTCAAGGAGTTTGTCGGTTTAATGTAAGTTGTCAAATTTATTGGCAACAAGATGTTGATAATATTCCCTTAGTATTCTTTTAACTTCTGTGAGGTTTTTAATAATATCCCTTTCTTCATTCCTGATATTGGTAATTTGTGGGGTTTTTTCTTTCCTTTGATGGATCTTGATAAACCTGTTAGGGGTTTATCAAATTTATTGGTCATTAGAAAGAACCAACTAATGTTTATTCTGCTTTTTAAATTGATTTCTACCCTTATCTTTATTATTTTCTTTTTTCTACTTGGGGTTTAATTTACTTATATTTTTCTAGTTTTTTAAGGTGAAGACTTAGATCATTGATTTTAAAATTTTCTTCTTCTCTAACACGAACATTTAAAACTGTACATTTCCCTTAACTACAGGAATCTATAAATCCCATAAATTTAAATATGTTGTATTTTATAGTCATTCTGTTTGAAATATTCGTTTTATTCAAAGAATACTATTTCTTCCTTGGTTTATTTTATTTCTAACTGTTGAAATCTATCTTTTTA
The DNA here is from genome assembly GCF_018350215.1 of Panthera leo. Lineage (NCBI taxonomy): Eukaryota > Metazoa > Chordata > Mammalia > Carnivora > Felidae > Panthera > Panthera leo. The sequence continues at coordinate 36,609,286 of NC_056692.1, forward strand.
GATAGATATCTAAAACTGTTGATATCTATCTTTTTAGATATCTTATTGTTACTAATTTCTAAATTCTTTTGTGGTCAGGGAACATATTCTATAAGGTTTTAGACTTTGGGCATTTATGAAGACTTATTTTATGGCCTAGAATAGGTATATTTTGCTGAACACACCATGTGCATTAAAAAAAATGTATATTCTGCAGTTGTTGAATAGATCATTCTATGGATGTCAATTAGGTCAAAGTGACTGATGGTGTTGGTCAGGTCCTCTATCTCCTTAGTGATTATTCTTCTAGTTGTTCTATTAGTTTCTGAAGGAAGCTGGTAAAATCCCCAACTATGATTGTAGACATGTCTTTTCCTCTCTTTAATTTGGTCAGAATTTGCTTCAGGTATTTTGTAGCTCTTGTTATGTGCATACACATCTATGATTCTATCTTCCTTATGACTTGGCCTTTTTATCATAATGAAATATCCCTCTTTATTTCTGGTAATACTCCCTGTCTTGAAGTCTCCTTTGTCTTACATTAATATAGCCATTCTAACTTCTTTATGCTTGCTGTTTGCTTCTATATCACTTCCATTCTTTTATTTTCAGCCTGTGTGTTTATATTTAAAGTGTGTTCCTTGTAGATAGCATGTAATTGTCTTGCATTCTTATTCAGTCAAACGTACTCTGCTTTTTAAAAATTGTTTAGGCTTATTTATTTAATTTAATTTAATTTATTTTATTTTTTTAATTTACATCCAAGTTAGTTAGCATATAGTGCAACAGTGATTTCAGGAGTAGGTTCCTTAATGCCTCTTAACCATTTACCCCCTCCCCCTTCCCACAATCCCTCCAGTAACCCTCTGTTTGTTCTCCATATTTAAGAGTCTCTTATGTTTTGTCCCCCTCCCTGTTTTTATATTATTTTTGCTTCCCTTCCATTGTATTCATCTGTTCTGTGTCTTAAAGTCCTCATATGAGTGAAGTCGTATGATATTTGTCTTTCTCTGACTAATTTCACTTAGCATAATACCCTAAAGTTCCACCCATGTAGTTGCAAATGGCAAGATTTCATTCTTTTTGATTACCACGTACTCTGCTTTTTTTAAAAAAAATTTTCAAGTGTTTATTTATTTTTGAGAGACAGAGAGAGACAGAGAGGAAGTGGGGATTGGGCAGAGAAAAAGGGAGACACAGAATCCAAAGCAGGCTCCAGGCTCTGAGCTGTCAGCACACAGCCCAATGAGAGGCTTGAACTCACAAACCGTGAGATCATGACCTGAGCCGAAGTTGGACACTTAACTGACTGAGCCACCCAGGCACCCCTCTGCTTTTTAATTGGAGTGTTTAGTTCATTTATATCTATTTTTTGTAATGATTTTTTTTAAACGTTTATTTATTTTTGAGACAGAGAGAGACAGACCATGAACGGGGAGGGTCAGAGAGAGGGAGACACAAAATCTGAAACAGGCTCCAGGCTCTGAGCTGTCAGCACAGAGCCCAAAGCGGGGCCGAACTCACGGACCGCGAGATCAAGACCTGAGCCGAAGTCGGCCACTTAACCAACTGAGCCACCCAGGCGGCCCTAGTTCATTTATATCTAATATAATTATCGTTATGAATGGGTTTAGAGTCTACCATTTACTATATGTTTTCCAATTGTCACATTTTTTAGTTACACTTGCCTTGTTAAAAAGTAATCAAATGCTTTTTAGTATTCCACTTTAATTTCTCTATTTCTAAAAACTGTACCTCTTTGTTTTATTTTGTTTGTTAGATTTACTCCAGTGATTACAATATCCTTAATTTGTCACAGTCTGCTTAGGTTAATATTGTGCCAATAAACTGGTTTCATTTACCTGCCTCCCCCATCCTCTGTTGTTGCCATATATTTTACACATACATATGTTATAAATAACAAAATGCAGGGGCGCCTGGGTGGCACAGTCGGTTAAGCGTCCGACTTCAGCCAGGTCACGATCTCACGGTCCGTGAGTTCGAGCCCCGCGTCGGGCTCTGGGCTGATGGCTCAGAGCCTGGAGCCTGTTTCCGATTCTGTGTCTCCCTCTCTCTCTGTCCCTCCCCCATTCATGCTCTGTCTCTCTCTGTCCCAAAAATAAAATAAACGTTGAAAAAAAAATTTTTAAAAATAACAAAATGCAGTGTTTATCTGTGGTTTAACTTGCCAGCTGTCTTTTGAAGAAATTAAGAAGAGAAAAAAAGTGATAATGTTTTATATATACCCACATACTTAGCACTTTGGTGCCCCTTTTGATCTGAGTTTCCCACTGGTGCAGCTTGATGAATTTCCTTTAGATTTCTTTTAGTGCAGGCTTCCTAGCAAAAAATGTTCTCCATTTTTATTTATCTGAAAAATGTCTTTATTTTGCCTTCACATTTTGATGACTGTTGTCACTGGATATAGAATTCTGGGTTGACAGGTTTTTTTGTTTTTATTTTTTTCTTTTTCTTCTCAGCACTTTCAAGATGTCATTCTGGCCTCTATTATTTTTGATGAACAGTCACTTTTATTCCTATCCTTATTCTCCTATATGTAATGGGTCATTTTCTCTGCCTTCTTTGAAATTTTTCTCTTTATCTTTGGTTTTCTGCAGTATGACTATAATGTGCCTACATTTAGTTTTCTTTATATTTATCTTATTTGATGTGCACTGAGCTTCTTGAACCTATAAATTAATACTTTTTACCAAAATTGAAAATTTTCAGCTATTATTTCTTCTGTGGTTTTTGTTTGTTTGTTTGTTTGCCCATTTCTTTCTGCTCTTCTGGGACACTGAATATATGTAAGTATTGGCATTTGATGTTGTCCCACCTTCCATTAAGCTTTGCCTGAGGGTATTCCTCAGTTACTCCATCCCACACGGGTTGGGTGTACCCTTAGAGGAAAAGCTGTAAAAATGCAAGTCTCATTCTGCAGTTCCTTTCTTTCAACAGTCAAATTCCTGCCAGTTTCTGCCTGCCTTTGGGTACTGTTTGGTGCCTTAAAATGGTTGTTTTTAAATATTTTGTTGATAATTCTTATCTTTGCAAAAGTTAGTCCAACACAAGTTATTGTGCTATTACCCAGCAAGCTAATGATTTTTAAAATATTTATCTTCTGGCTACCCTACCAAATTCTTACAAGTTCTAAAAGTTTTCAAGTTCAGAGTTTTAAGTTTGTATATATTTGATTATAATATCTGCATAATGACAATTTTATTTTTCCTCCTTAGGCTTCTTTTTGTCTAGAACCTCCAGAACAGTGTTAATTAATAGTGGGAGTAGTTGGCAAACCAATCTTGCTCTTTTTTTTTTTTTTTTAATGTTTATTTATGTTTGAGAGAGAAAGAGAGACAGAAGGAGCATAAGTGGGGCAGGGGCAGAGAGAGAGGGAGACACAGAATCCGAAGCTGGCTCCAGGCTCTGAGCTGTCAGCACAGAGCCTGATGCGAGGCTCAAACTCGTGAACCACGAGATCATGACCTGAGCTGAAGTCAGCTGCTTAACCGACTGAGTCACCCAGGTGCCCCAAACCAATCTTCTTCTTTAATAATAATGATTTTAGTTTTTTAGGCATAAATATGATGATGGTTTGTGATATATATATTTCTTAGGCTAAGAAGGTATTTTTTTACTTCTACTAAATACAGTTTTGTCATTTATGTTAGCTAACTAGAATTTCAATAAAAAAAATTTAAAAATACAGTTTTGTCACAAATAGATAATAAATATCATGAGGTGAGGTTTTTGCCATTTATCAACCTGCTTGTATAGATCTCTTCTTTAACATACTAAATAAGTATGTAACACATCAATAATATTCAAACATCGTTATATTCCCGGGATAAACTTTATATTATTCTTTTAATGTACTGCTAAGTTTGACTTACTAGTACTTCATTTAGGATTTTTGTATTTACATTAACTTTAAACTGATTCCTTTTTATGCTCTTTTAGAACTGGGATTATGCTGGCTTATAACAAATAATTAAAGAAGCATTATGTTGGGGCACCTGGGTGGCTCAGTCGGTTGAGCGTCTGACTTCGGCTCAGGTCATGATCTCACAGTTTGTGGGTTCGAGCCCCGCGTCGGGCTCTGGGCTGACAACTCAGAGCCTGGAACCTGCTTTGGATTCTGTGTCTCACCCTCTCTCTGCCCCTCCCCCAGCTCATGCTGTGTGTCTCTCTCTGTCTCAGAAATAAATAAACATTTAAAAAAAAAAAGAAGCATTCTGTTCTGTGCACTGGGACAGTTCATGTAGTACGGGAATGATTTATTAAAACTTTGAAAGACATTTATACAACTGTATGAATCTGAATTTTTTTTTTTTTTTTAACAATTTGACCAACATTTCTTCTTTTTCCCTGGTTATTAGCATGTTCCAGATTCAGGTTTTCCATTCTCAATTCAGTTTTAGAAATTTATTTTTTTCTCAGAAACTGTTTCACTGAGGTTTTCAAATTTATTTGCATGACATTTTATTTTGTTTGCATAGCATCTTACTTTTGAAAATAACCTCTCAGGGGCGCCTGGGTGGCTCAGTCGGTTAAGCGGCCGACTTCGGCTCAGGTCATGATCTCGTGGTCCGTGAGTTCAAGCCCCGCGTTGGGCTCTGTGCTGACCGCTCAGAGCCTGGAGCCTGTTTCAGATTCTATGTCTCCCTCTTTCTCTGACCCTCCCCAGTTCATGCTCTGTCTCTCTCTGTCTCAAAAATAATTAAATGTTAAAAAAAAAAAAAAAGAAAAGAACCTCTCAAAGGGGAGAGAGAGATAATATCACAAAATGCAGAATACATAAAATCACATTAAAATAACTTGAAATCTCACCAGCTTTATGAAATATTTCATACTTATTAAAATTCATGTATTTGTTGTTGCTTCCTTTTATTCTGCTTCATTTCTGTATATTTGTGCTTTCTTTCCTTTTTCCTTGATTACTTTTGCTGATGGTTTATTAGCTTATTGGATTTCCCCCTCACCTCTGAAAATTCCCAGCTGTTAACACTCATTTAGCATTTACACATTTTTTTCCCACTGTTTTAAGGTCAGTGCTTTTTTAACCATTAAGTTGTGCAATGGAACCCTTTTCAAAGTTAAAGTATTATGTGAAATCACAGTGTATAAATAGATAAAAGCCAAGTGCTTGTGATTCAGACAAAGGGGAGTGAGGGGAAAGGAGGGGATTTCCCAGAGTCTCGCTCACTTGACCTGCCCCTGCTTTTTCTCTTCCTTATCAGAGGCTTATGACTCCAGAGAGCACTGTTACGACAGCCACTGTTCTGATTTATTAATTCTGCTTTTATCTTTATTGTTTCCTTCTTCCTATTTGCCATAGACTTGTTTTATTGCTCTTTTCTGATTTCTTGAGTTTGGTGCTTACTGTATTAATTTTCATTCTCTCTTATTTAATACTGGAGATATTTAAGTCTATGAATTTGTCACTCAATACAACACTGGTTATATCTTATAATGTTTTATCCAGGCTACTTTCTCAGTAGGTTGTAATTGTAGTTTTGAGTTTCCTTTCTGATCCATGACATAAGTAGGAGTGTGTTTTCAATGTCTAGGTGTGGCAGGGTTTGTTTACTCTTTCTTTTAATGTTTATTTATTTTGATAGAGAGAGAGAGCAAGGGAGGAGCAGAGAAACAGGAAGAGAGAGAATCCCAAGGAGGCTCTGCGCTGTCAGCACACAGCCAGGCGCAGGGCCCCATCTCACCAATGGTGAGATCATGACCTGAGCTGAAATCAAGTGTTGGAGGCTTAACCAACTGAGCCATCCAGATGCCCCTGTTTACTCTTTTTGATTTAAGTTTTGGTTTTATTTCATTGTGGTCATAAAACAAGATCTTTCTAATTTTGAGTTTTAAAGAAACTATTGATGTTTCCTTTGTAATCCAGTGTTTAATCAACTTTATAAATTTTTTGTCAGTTGTAAATTCTATTTTTAGGTTGAGGGTAGTTTTTAGAATATATTCTATTCTTAGGTTGCAGAGTTTAGTTCACTCCTAACATCTACCTTATTAATTATATTATTTAAATCCTCTATATCTGTACTATCCAAAGCAGTAGCTGCTCTCCACTTATGGCTATTGAACATTTGAAATGTGACTAGTCTGAACTGATATGTGTTGTCAAGTATAAAATACACACGAGGTTTTGAAAATTTACTACAAAAAAGATAAAACACCTCAACAAAAATTTTTATATTGACAATGTATTGAAATGATAATATTTTGGATCTGTTGGATTGGAAAAAATAAGTAAACATCACTAAAATTAATTCCATCTTTTTTTGGTACTTTTTGAAATGAGGCTACTAGGAAATTTCAAATTACATATATAGCTGATGTTTTATTTATTTTTTTATATTCAAATTTGAGTTAACATACGGTGCCATATTGGTTTCAGGAATATAATTCAGTGATTCATCACTTACATACAGCACCCAGTGCTCATCACAACACATGCCCTCCTTAATACCCATCCCCCATCTAGCCCATCTCCCCACTCACCTCCCTCCATCAACCCTCATTTTGTTCTCTATCATTAAGAGTTTCTTGTGGTTTGTTTCCCTCTCTTACCCCCGCTTCCCATATGTTCATCTTTTTTGTTTCTTAAATTCCACATGAGTGAAATCATATGGTATTTATCTTTCTCTGACTGACTTATTTCACTTAGCAAAACACATTCTAGTTCCATCATTGTAAATGGTGTTGTAAATGGTTGAATATCTTTTCGTGTGTCTTTTGGCCGTTCAGAGTGTATCGTTGAAAAGATTTTCTTCAGGAAAAGAATGTAGGTGGTAGACGTTGAGAGCCACAACTGTTTGAAAATGTTTTTCTGGTCTCCTTCTTATAACCAACATCTTGGCTATGTTTAGAATTCTTGAACACAGAATTTTTCCTTTAAAACTCTGTAAAACTTTCATCTTCTGATGTTTATTTTGTGGAGAGGACATTCTGACTCCGTTGTTTTGTAAGAAACTTATTTTTTCTGTCTGGGTCCTTGAGGGATGTTTTCATTTTCCTTCAGTTTTGAAAGTTGAGAAGGATATCTGTAGATGTTGTTATTTATTTATTTAATTTTTTAACAGCTTCATTGAGATGATATGCAGTTCATATACCATGCAACCTACCCTACACTTTAAGTGTACAATTCAGTGGCTTTTAGTATATCCACAGAGTTGTGCCATTATTACCACAACAAATTTTAGAACATTTTCATCATCCCGAATGAAGACTTAAACCCCTGAGCCATCACTCCCCAATTCCCCTCCCTCCTGCAGTTGTAGGCATCCACTAATCTGTTTCCATAGATTTGCCTGTTCTGTGTATTTCATGTGAATTGATTTATACAATATGTGGTCCTTGTGACTAGTTTCTTTTACTTACTATAATAGTTTTGGAGATTCACCCATATTGTAGCATGTGGCATTTCGTTTCATTTTTTTTTTTATTGCTGAATAGTATTCCACTGTATAGATATAACACATTCATCAGTTGATAGACATTTGGGTTGTTTCCACATACGTACTGACTAGTAAGAATAATGCTGTTATGAGCATTTGTTTTCATTTCTCTTGGGTATATATCTAGTAGTGGAATGGCTGGGTCTTTTGGTAACTCTCTGTTTAGCCTTTTGAGAAACTGCAAGACTGTTTTACATAGCAGCAACGCCATTTTACATTGCCAACAGCAATATATGAGGGTCTCAATTTTTCTGCATCTTTGACAACATTCATTTTTGTCCATCTTTTGACTACAGCCATCCTAGTGAGTGTGAAGTGGTATCTCCTTGTGGTTTTGATTTGCATTTCCCTGATGACAGTTGATGTTGAGCATTTTTTCATGTGCTCATTGGCCATTTGTATATTTTTGGGGGGAGTAAATCTCTGTTCATCTCCTTTGCTCATTTTAAAATTGAAGTGTTAAGAAACAAAGCAGATGAACATAGATGAAGGGAAGGAAAAATAAAATAAAAACAGAGAGAGAGAAACCACAAGAGTCTCTTAAATCCAGAGAACAAACTGAGGGTTGCTGGAGGGGTGGTGAGTGAGGAATGGGCCAGATGGGTGATGTGTATCAAGGAGCGTACTTGTGATGAGCACTGGGTGTTGTATGTAAGTGATGAACTGAATTCTACTCCTGAAACCAATACTACACTATATGTTAATTAACTTGAATTTAAATAAAAGAATAAAATAAAAAAATTGAATTGTTTGTCTTTTTATTATTGAGTTGTAAGAATTCTCTATATATTCTACAAAGAAGTCTCTTGTCAGCTGTATGATTTGCAAAAATTTTCTCCTGTTCTGTGGGTTGTCTCTTTGCTTTCTTGATGACATCCTTTGAAGCACAGTGATTTTTGATTTTTGATGTCCAATTTATTTTTTATTTTGTTGCTTATTCTTTTGGCATCACATCTAAGACACCTAATTTTGGAAATATTACCTAATCCAAGGTCACAAGGATTTATGCTTGTTTTCTTCTAAGAGCTTTATAGTTTTACATTTTACATTTATGTCTTTGATCCATTTTGCATTCATTTTTGTATATTGTTTGAGGTAGGGATCCAACTTCGGGTTTTTACATATGGATATTCAGTAGTTCCAGCACTATTTGTTGAAAAAAAATTTTTTTCCTATTGAATTGTCTCAGCATCCTTGTCAAAAATTTATTGACTATAAATGTGAAGGCCTATTTGTGAAGTTTTCATTTTATTCCTTTGATTTATGTGTCTGCCTTTCTGCTGCTACTGTATTGTCTGGATTGTTGTAACTTTATAGTAAGTTTTGAAATCAGAAAATGTGAATTGTCCAAATTGTTCTTCGTTTTCAAAATTGTTTTGGCTATTCTGGATTCCATGAATTTTCACATGAATTTTAGGAGTAGCTTATCAATTTCTGCAAAAAATCCAACCAAGATTTTTATAGGGATTGCATTAAATCTTTAGATCAATTTGAGGAATATTGCTGTTTTAACAATAGTAAGTCTTTCCATCTCTGAACATGGATGTCTTTCCATTTATTTAGATCTTTAATTTCTTTTAACAGTTTTTTTGCAATTTTAAGAGTTTATGTCTTGTGTTACTTTTGTTAAATTCATTTCTAAGTGTTTAATTCTGTTTTATGCTATCTTAAGTGGAATTTTTCTAATTTCATTTTTGGTTTGTTCATTGCGACTACAGAAAGACAATTGCTTTTGTACATTAATCTTGTTTCCTGCAAACTTACTGAATTTATTAGTTCTAATAGCTTTTTTTAGTGGATTCCTTAGGGTTTTCTATACACAAGAATATGTAATCTGCAAGTAGAGATAGTTTCACTTCTTCCTTTCTAATCTGGACTATTTTAATTTCATTTTCTTGTGCAATTGCCCTGGCTAGCAACAGTACAATTTTGAGTATATGTGGTGAGAACAGAACATTCTTATTTTGTTTCTGATCTTCGGAACAGGGGGAAAACATCAGTCTTTGATATGAAGTATGATGTTAGCTGTGGAGTTTTTTGTAGCTGCTCTTTATCAGGCCGAGAAAGTTTCCTTCTATTCTGGTTTGTTGAGTATTTTTTATCTTGAATTTTTGCCAAATGCTTTTTTCTGTTTCTATTGAGATGATCATGTGTCCTTGTCCATATTAGTAGGTGTATTACATTCATTGAATTTTGGGTAGCATTTATTTTTATCTTTTAATTCAACTTCCCATTTCCTCATTCTTTAGCCTTCAGAGAACTTTAAAAGAACCCATAAATGACACATGCAATAGATGTGGTGCAAACCCTGGAAGTTGGTGGCGGTCCACTGTGAAACTTTTAATTTCCAGAACTTTATACCTCATCAAAAGTACTGGTGAGGGCTATCTAAGATTGTTTTGTTTTGCTTTGGTGTTGTTGAATGGTGTGAATATAAAACAAATTTTTAAGCATGCTTATGTAACCCAACTGTATAAATTCATAACATTATTTTTATAGTGTATATGACATAGTTTTATATTGCAGGCACTGTTTTTTAATGTGGAAAATTTTGACTGTGTTATTTATATATATTTTAGGGGTAATAACCCTTTTCTGCATACTAAGTATGTAGCTAGTATTTCTGACAATTGTAATCATTATCAATGTATTTTATCTTTGAAGATATCTAGATGCCCCCCATTTCTTTCAACATAACATGATTTGTTTCATGCTATATATTTCTTTCAACATAATATGATTTGTTTCATGCTATATATTTCTATCATGTCCTTGTTTTATTTTGTTTATTTAATTTAGTTAATGTTTATTCTTTTTTTTTTTAATTTTTTTTTTAACGTTTATTTATTTTTGAGACAGAGAGAGACAGAGCATGAACAGGGGAGGGGCAGAGAGAGGGGGAGACACAGAATCTGAAACAGGCTCCAGGCTCTGAGCGGTCAGCACAGAGCCCGACGTGGGGCTGGAACTCACGGACCGTGAGATCATGACCTGAGCCGAAGTCAGATGCTTAACCGACCAAGCCACCCAGGCACCCCGTTAATGTTTATTCTTGAGAGCGAGAGACAGAGTGCAAGTTGGGGAGGGGCAGAGACAGAGGGAGACACAGAATCCAAAAGCAGGCTCCAGGCTCCCAGCTGTCAGCACAGAGCCCAATGCGGGGCTAGAACTCAAGAACTATGAGATCATGACCTGAGCCGAAGTCGATGCTGAACTGACTGAGCCACCCAGGCATCCCTATCATGTCCCTATTTTATAATGTATGTTCACATTAATTGCAGTTTCCTTCTCTTGGACACATTTTTCTTTCCATGTGAGTTCCTTCACTTGGTTAGATTGTCATTTTCATTGATAATGCTTTTGCTAATCAATTTTTCTTCTTTGAGTGCCTGTCCTTTTGTTCCTGATTTTGTAGTTCCACTCTATTTTTTATTTCAGCTGTATTTATTGGTATTTCTTTCTCATTTCTGTTGGCCTATGACCTTCTATTACTGGTTTATGATACTTATAGGTTTATGAAATTGACTGTCCATCCTCTGCTATCAGAGACAATTAATATTTACATGTTTCTTAGAAAATAGTTATTTTTTGTGCTTAACATATGTATTAACATTCCAACTTTATAGCAAGGTCTTGGATTATCAGAAGGCATCACTTATAGGCATACATAAAGTTTTATTTATTTTCTATTCAGGTAAAATTTACATAACATAAAATGTACTGTTTGAACCATTACTAAGTGTATGGTTCGGTGGTAGTAAGTGCACTCACATTGCTTTGCAACTTTAAAGTTTTTGAAGAGAAAAGAATACCCATTTCTTAATCCTTCAGATTTTCCTATTCTCCCTTATTACTTCTTCTTTTCTGTTGATCAACTTTCCATTTCTTTTAGATGCTGAGGAGTTCTTGGCAGAAGGTTTGCGGAATGAGAACCTCAGTGCTACTGCAAGGGACCATAGAGACCATATACTAAGGGGCTTCCAGCAAATCAAAACTAGGTTTGTATAAACTGGTTCCATTTTTCTTTGTCAGCTTTTACACAATTTATAACCACTAAAATCTACTTATACATTAAAGAGGTAAGATGTACTTATCATAGTTCTTTTTTTTTTTTTTTTTTTTTTTTTTTTTAATTTTTTCAACGTTTTTTATTTATTTTTGGGACAGAGAGAGACAGAGCATGAACGGGGGAGGGGCAGAGAGAGAGGGAGACACAGAATCGGAAACAGGCTCCAGGCTCCGAGCCATCAGCCCAGAGCCTGACGCGGGGCTCGAACTCACGGACCGCGAGATCGTGACCTGGCTGAAGTCGGACGCTTAACCGACTGCGCCACCCAGGCGCCCCAGTTCTTTATACTTGATAGAGGCTTACTAAATATTTACTGAATTGAATTGGAGGTAGGCAGGCATGATTAGTGTAGTTAGTATACCAAAATAAAAATATTTTTATAATTATGTACCTTAAGATAAAGAATCTGCCTTTAGCTGTAGACTGTTGTGTTCATCTTTATTGAATACTTTGGCCAAATGTGTGAAAAACTAAACATTTATGCCTGTCCAAGTTACTAAAGGGAAGATGTTACGCGGTATGACATAATTTTTGTTGTGATTTTTGGTTCTGATTTTACTTCCACATCTCCTTCCTTAATAGAAAACTTAAACCAGACTTACCAGTTGATTCTTTGGCCATATTGGAATGTTTTAGTCTCAGACTGGTTTAGAGTATCATGGTCATTGACTTTTTAAAATGAGAGGTCCTGGGGCGCCTGGGTGGCGCAGTCGGTTAAGCGTCCGACTTCAGCCAGGTCACGATCTCACGGTCCGTGAGTTCGAGCCCCGCGTCAGGCTCTGGGCTGATGGCTTGGAGCCTGGAGCCTGCTTCCGATTCTGTGTCTCCCTCTCTCTCTGCCCCTCCCCCGTTCATGCTCTGTCTCTCTCTGTCCCAAAAATAAAATAAAAAAACGTTGAAAAAAAATTTTAAAATGAGAGGTCCTGACCTAATTTGTGCCTTTTAGAATGTGAGCGTCTGACAGATACATACATACATTTGCTTGGGGGAGAAAGAATAAAATTTTTCTTTTACAATGTATTTCCTGGCCATCTTTTGCTTGAAATGTGGTAACTGAAAGAGATTTGGGGGATAAGTTGAATGTTATTTTAAGCTTTTCTCAACCCAATGGCAATATGGTTCAGAATGTTTGAACTAAACTCTTAGAAAAGGGAGAACATCTGTAGGGTTATGACTGGGATTTAATTTGTGTGCCTGACTGATCTTAGCATCTACTTTTAAAGCTCACTGAAACTCCTTAGAAGCAGGGAATTTTATCCTTTGGAAGGGCACAGCCAGAATCTATTCCCTCCAGAAATGTGAGAGAACCTCACAAGATGCCCTGCTGGATCTTAATCGATCTTTCCTGCTGGCTAATTAAGCATCACTTTTACTCAGCAACTGGGGACTGTGTAATTATCAGCCTGGGTTGCCCTGAATAATTGAAACAAACAGAATGCAGAAGATGGGAGCTTTTTGCAAAAGTGAGAATATCTGTAATTTTTGGTAGGCTGGAAGAGTGTTTAAAACAAGTTTCTCCATAATGTTACTTTATTAGTAGATAAGTTTAGGCTTACCTGTGTATCTGAAGGTTTAGTTAGTAACCCATAGAATTTTTTTTCTAATTTTCACAAGTTGACCTTTGTATTTACAGGAGTATTATAAGCTTTGCATAAGGAATGAAGGTGGCATTACTTCAAATTGTATTATAGGGAGACGGATGCCCAGAACATAATTGTGTATTGATGGTGCTATTGGTATAAATTTGTGATAAGGAATGCAAAAAAAAAAAAAAAAGAATGTTACTGTATCTGTATGGACAAATATACAACGAGGAGGAATTTTCCTTTTCCATATTTGTACCACAGCGTTTGGAAAGGGCTAAACTTCAATCTGAAATTGGTAGTAAAAGGTGATTTTGTGGTCACTCATTATTATCAATTGCTTATTACTTCTTAGTCCTCTTTTTAAATGCACACACATACACATACACCAATGCACACTCACAGAAACTGTCTTTGGTACGGGGTCGAGAGGGTTCCTTGTTCTCCAAGAGCTTGCTGTGCGGTTTGTGGGATAGATGTTCAGGAAACAATCAGCAGGAGCTTTAGGAAACATCTGATGGGAGCTTTCTGTTCATTGATTTGTTGCAAGAAAGATGACACTTTATTTAGAATTTCATAATTATCAGATCATGGAGGAAATGAGGAGCCAGAAATTAGATATTGTACCAGAAAATGGAAAAATGAGGCTTTCCTTTGGCAAGCTGTTTGAAATTGCCTTACATCCACCCATTCAATCATCATCCCCTTAATGTAACCCTTGTTTTACTGAACACTCTTCTTCAGCCATATTGCTTCTACAGTCCTATTGACGGCTGGTCCCCATCATACACTATTTGTACGGATACCGAAAGCTTGTACAATCCCAGCTACATTTACTCTTGTTGTGTGGTACTGTATCTCATGACAAAAAGCCAGGTGTGAAAAGAAATTTGGAAATCATAAAACTTGAGAGTTAAATGTATATGGTAAGTGGACATGTAACGTGGAAAGAATCACTGAAAGTTGCTTCTAACATTGTATCTTTAATCATATTAAGCCAATTATATTTTAGGGTTTGGTACATTTTGAGGGACAGGAACCTATCTAAAACTATGATCTGACACTTCAGGGCTTGAAGGTGGGTAAAAAAATCTCAAGGTAATCTGAGAAAGCCACTAGATGGATATAAATACTGTATGTATATATACACACACACACACACACACACACACACACACCTTTCCATTCTATTGTTATTTTCTTGGTTCGGTTTCTCTAATTCTTTCCTCAAGTTGAGCTGCGTGAGAATGAGAAGGGTGGGGGGAGTGAAAAGAGCACTGGCTCTGATTCTTGGTAAACTTTAGAGGGCTGGCCCTAATTTTTAGGGTGACTCAGAATTCAGTGGTGTTTGCCATGACTATGGAATTACTGTAAGTCCCAGTGTCTGACTGTCACAGCTGTTATAATGTGCCGTTTGCTACCTTTCTGTTGTCTAGTCCGACTGACCCCAGGAAATGATAGCTGTGTCCAGAGTCGTGGGTGTCCTGAAAGTGCTCATCTGTTTTCCAGAACCAGTGGCTTGACCATTCTCTTTCCTCACAGACTTAAAAACAGACAAACAAGGCATGTCTGAGTGGCTCAGTCAGTTAAGCGTCTGACCTCAGCTCGGGTCGTGATCTTGCAGTTCGTGGGTTTGAGCCCTGCACCAGGTTTTGTGCTGACAGCTCAGAGCCTGGAGCCTGCTTTGGATTCTGTGTCTCCCTCTCTCTCTCTGCCCCTCCCCTGCTCACACTCGGTCTCTCTCTCTCTCTCTCTCTCTCAAAAATAAATAAACATTTAAAAAATATTTTAAAAAACAAACAAAAATCGTCTCTGTATCTCCATCTGCATACTAGTTTTTTTGGCTTACATGTATTACCAATGAAGGATCATGTATGCCACGTAAGACAAAATGAAAAAATGGGTGCTTTCAAAGAAGTGGAGCCCTTGTGTGGTATTCCGTGTCCTGAGCTGTGATATTCATTGCTCTTCTTCCAACTGCCTCATTTAAACCTTCTCCCTAAAATCTAACAGCTTTCACATTCTGAGTCCAAGTTTTCACTGAGCTCTTTAGAGTATGATTAGGATGAAAGCCAGGCACAGGCTCCTCCTGTTTTATTACGCTGGTCACTGCAGGATCCGCGCCAGATGTGGGACACCTGGAATGAAGCAGACGATCTGCACGTAGAAGCTGGATGGCAGTCTCATGCATTTGCCGAAACAGTCGAGCATTTCTTAAAAGTTTCATTCAGGGGAGGCCATCTGACAGCAAGGATACATTGAGAGTGGGGGAAGGAATGAAGAAAGAATATTTTTATTACTGAGGTAGGGACATACATATTCTCTCTTGATGGCCTGTTTTGGAACAACCATTTATGCTCACTGTTGGAAGTGAAGGCCGGAGCCAATGGAAACAAACTTGGAGTATTGTTTCCTTCTGTGAAACTTAAAGGAGTTCCAAAGAGAGACAGGTAGATTTATAGCATATTGAAATGGAAAGAAATCAAGAAATAACTTTCTGTAACAGGATTACGGCAAAAAAGCCACAAAACCCAGGACATTTAATGCATAGGCTGGCAGAGTATCTTGAACATGTTTCATTGTGGGTGGCTAGTACAGCTCTGCATGAAACATGATACATTAATATGAATATCATAATAACAATTCCAGTTTCTTTGAGAACTTCAAGTGTTTCTTTTCGGTTTACCGTGGATTTAACTATAAAGTAGGATTTAGCTTAAGATTATCATCGGATGGCCTTTGTTTTATAGGAGGAGAGACAAAAAGTTAGTCTGATACAACTCTTGGGAGTTAAAAGTTTCAAAATAGTATACCGTAAATACTATTACCATTAATTACATAGAGGGTTTCACTCTTCTTAAGTGCTGGCTAATGAGCTTAAACACCCCAAAAGAAAACACATTCAAATGAAGCATGCTTAAAGAGAACTAAGGTGTAATGTGCTGTTATATTAATTAATACATTTGTGTTGCTTGCAAGTTTAGGTATTTGCTCACAACATCTTTCTGATGTTTCATTTTGCTACTTACACTGGAGTTGCAGTGCCAACTCAGAGAAAAGAAAGAGTAGGAAATAATTGTACCATCCATCTAAGTTTCAATAGCTCTAAAAAAGGTTCAAAAGTCATAGCAATAATTTGACCACATCTCGAAGGTTGATAATTTATTTTTTCCTTTTCTAGTCCCATCCCTGCCTCCCATCCTTAAACTAAGAAAGAAACAAAACCCCGCCAAAACTTCAGGGCTCTCAACTGATCGTTTATATGCCAAATTCCTGTATACTAGTGTTCTGTTATTCAGTGAGTGTATGTTGAGATTTCACGACTGTGTTAAAAGATTTGGGGGAATATACTTATGTGGCAGTGAGGGGTTATATTTATTGTTCTTTGAGTCTGAAATGCTCTGCAGGTGAGACTGATAAC
Organism: Panthera leo; assembly: GCF_018350215.1. Classification (NCBI taxonomy): domain Eukaryota; kingdom Metazoa; phylum Chordata; class Mammalia; order Carnivora; family Felidae; genus Panthera; species Panthera leo. The sequence goes on from NC_056692.1 coordinate 36,625,810, forward strand.
ATTACCCACTTCTGGTCTCTTGGCTTAACCTGGAAGGGAAAATCATCTCAGTATGTGTTCTTTCCTAGCAAGCCTTCTGCTCTTCCCAAGCAGGCTTGAAGTGTATAACTTGCCTTTTGATGTTATGATGATGATAATCCTATGTATTCTTTCACTTGTGAGGATATCTTGGGTTTGGTACCAGCTCCAAGATTAAATTGATCCATTTTTTGTTTCTTTTACACTGGGCTATTGTGATAGTAGTGGGCAGAAACTTCTTCTCCCTTTGGGCATCCTATAAAATAAGTATTTTTACATAAGTAACTCTGATATATAATAATATTTTAGTATTTTTTCATGCTAAGTAATAGGTGGGTTTTTTCAAAAGCATGGATGAATAAATTTGTTCCTTCCAAAAGTTTTAATAAAAATTCTGAGTACTGCTCTCTTTAAACAGAATAACGTGTTCTATTGTGAAAGGAATTTTGAAATGTGACCTAGGAGGCAGGCAAGTAACTGAACTTGCACCCTTTAGATTGGACTAACTCATTAGAGTAATAAGCTGAGCACTACTCCTTAGCCATACAGTGAGGTCGCTGAAATTTGCTTTATTCCTGATGGAATTACAGCTATCATTATCGCTTGGGCACATTCCTATTATCTACTTAATATGGATTTGTCTTGAAAGGTCTCAGAAAATCCTGTGTCTGTTTTTTTTAATACAGGAAGCTTGTATATTTGTCTATAAATGGAGTCTCTTAATTCATACATTGTGTGAAAAGATCATTTGTATAAAATCACTGTCTTCATCTTCCCTTGATTTTAAGTCTCATTTTATCTGGAGCTAGTCTTTTATCCCAGCCCTGCACTATTTCCTCGGCTTATAGAAAGCCAATGAAAAAATGCCTCTCTGCGTTCATCTATTTGTGGATTTCCAGGGACCTTGTGGTTGTGGGGCCTTCCGGATTGTAGTTTTCTCTAATTTGCTTGTTTTCTCTTATTGCAGATATAGACCCACTCTGTATCCACTTTGTGAAAGTAGAGCAAAGGGGAGAGAAATACAAGAGCACTGGGTCAGCTGTCAGAAGCCAAACTCTTTGTTCGGATGTTATTTTTCTAATGCTGACTCATTCAATTGAAGATTCCCCTAACGCCGATCTTATGTTGTCTTTCGAAGTTGCCTCTCTCATCACATTGTTTGGAATTTTTTTTTTTTCCAAGTGTTACAAAACTGCAAACATTACCAACCAAAGTTTGAAACCTCTATTTGATTTTCCTTTATAATGTCGCTATGATTTTTTTTTTAATTTGGAAAATGATGCAGGAAATTTCATTTCCTTGGGATTTTATTTTATTTCACAATTCTGCTGAAAATGAGTTGGGCCTAAAGTGGGTTTTTATCATCACACCACGTGAATCATATCTTCTTTGGAAGCCGGATCTTCTCCCCCACTGTGTACACTCATCTAGTCTCCCCAAAGTGCAGTGCTAGCAGGGTTGGTAATGAAATGCGGTCCTACTTATCACGCTCAGGAAAGGGCTCAGAGAAGACGGGGGAAAAAATCAATCCCACAGGAACTTCTCCAGTGCTAGATATCCATATTTAACCCCCATGCATTTAAAATGGAAATGAGATTTCTTAGGGTTTTAGTTTTTGATTTACACAAGATGTCACCGCCTCCTTGGCAATGGGAATATTTTACAGACCTACTGCTGACCCGTTTGGGAAGATCTCAGCCTATCGCCCCAGGTCCAGTGTAGTTTCTTCATATTTCTTTCAAAACTCTCAGCAGTGCTTTGCAATAGCTTTGATTCTTCAGGCTTCAAAGGATGCCCCTTCCAGGGCCAATCCTCTGAAAGAAAAAAAAAAAAAAAGGAAGACCAGTGTAGGGGAACAAACAGCTCATAAAGGAGGGCGCAGCTCTCCCCGTGGCAACTTTTACTGTAGTCCATTATTAGGGAGTTTACAAATCAGTAATACCACAGCTTTGCAAACCCAAGAAAACTCCATTTTGATGCCAGTGCTTTGTTGCCAGATTTGTTCCTGGACTGACCTAGTCTTCAAAAGTCCGGCTTTAGATTGTTGTATCGGAGAAACAGTGTGGCTTATGTGAGATGCATTATTATTTAATGTTCGAACTCAAACTCCCTCCTGAGTCGGTGAGCCTTGTTGAGGTTCTCATTATAACTTACTAAAAACTTTATGTCCGCATAATCCCCATTAGCTATTTCTCTGAGTTATGCTGGGGAGTGTCTCTCTTATTTGTGAATTCTGCCATACCCACAAGGTCCGTTTTGCAATTTGGTAATTGAGACCTTTTACCATGTCTATTAAGTGCCCTTGTGCCTTTGTTGATGAAAGAACTGAGATATAAGAAATTACACAAAGTAATAGAATTAATAAAAGATTAGGATTTAGGATTTAGAATTTGTAATTAGTTGCTTAGTTCACTTAGCCATTACAAAAAATGAATTGGCATCTTTCAAAGATTATTGGTTTAAAAGAATTGTAACAAATATTGAAGTTTAGTCAATTATACATGCGTACTGAATTGATTAGGTGGAGTATACTAATGTCTAATGTATACTAATTTATTTTGGAATCTATCCAAAAGAAGATGGATGAGTGGATGGATGGATGGATGGATGGATATGTGACAAAGCAAATGTAACAAAATGTGAGTCATAGAGGCTAGGCTGTAGGTATATATGGAGTTCTTTTAATATTTATGCATATTAGAAAATTTTCATAACATAAAAAATTATTATATTAATATTCAGAAATCATGGACTTAATTCACTGTGGTTTCAGAAAACCACAGACTTCCTCAGTTTGGAAATGTAATAAACATATTTGGGATTTTTAAGGATGTAATTTTCTAGGAATAGCATTATGACTTTTGCTTTTCTAAGTGAAGTAAAGGATAATCCTCTGGTTTGTTATTTCTGCCATAAGTAGCTAACTTTTATACTTGTTTAAAACTTCTAGGCCAGCAATTATGGAGTGCTAAAATTCAATTCAAGCATTCTGCCCAGGAGATCCTGAAATTTTGATTTTTTTTTTAAGGAAAGGCAATTTCTGACTTTTCTCATAAATTTGATAAAAGGAAAGCTAATATGAGATTGGTGGTCCAGTAGGAAATGGAACTCAATTTTACATTTTTAAAATCACTTTGGTATTAAAAATGACAGAGGTTAGAAACAAAGCTCTTATTCTTTTATTGAACTAGAATTGAAAGTGGCAGAAAATCATTTTGGCCCTAGTGCAGTAAATGTTATCACTAAAACATGTTCGGGGGATATTAGGATAGTCTCTCAAGCACTGGAGACAAAAGTTCACAGAACAAGAACTGATTTTTCTGTCCTTATCTTGAAATTATTAGATGTACAGGAGATGAAAGTATCTTAGCTCCAAGAGGACAGGGGAGTGGAGTGTGTGTTGAAAATGATAATGTCTCCATTCTGGAGAGAGGTGAAATGGAGAGAGTATGGCGGAGTGGGTGTCCCAGCACTGACAGGATGATGGAGGGGGTCCACAGGCATGGGGAGCCAGCACCTGAACCAACCCCAGCACTGGGGAATCCAGAACCAGAGATAATTTCACCCGTGCAAAACTGTGCGCTGATAATGAAATGAAAAGCCAGGGATTCTATTCATTAAAAGAATTGCTTGAAGATTTTATTTAAAAGGCAAATGAAACTGGAGCTGTCAGCACCTACTTTATTTTGAGAATCCAATAGGAGAGAAATTTTAAGTCCATGTGGGAAAAACCAATCATTTTTGAGTGTGCAGTGTGATTATTCTTTAGAATTTTGTGTAAATGGAGCAGGTTGGTAGGCATATGTTTGCTGATCCTACAATGATTAAAATTCAGAATAAGTAAGGCTCCTGTGAAATGGAGTTTTCAGGCTCCAGCCAGTGTTCTGTACTGCCATATGGCATAACTAGAATTAATTGCTGTTCCCAGTCTCTTATTCTTTTACTGAATATCTAGGTGCTCTGTGTGAAATATAAGCGGTTCCACAGAAGTATTTAATCACAGGAGATAGATGTTTGACATGTTCACGAAAGCAGTGTGTGTAGCTAATAGTCGCTTGGAAGAAAAAGCCCTTTGTGAGGTTTTCTTACCCCCCCCCCCCTTTTTTTATTAAGAAAAATGCATGGACAGGAGAGTTAGCAAGGAAAAGAGGGAAGATTCTCAGGACTTTATAGGTCAGAGTCAATAGAAATGGGGAAGCAAGGAATCTTTTCTACTCGAGTCTTCATTACTCCAGGTGTGGCTCGTGGACCAGCCACAGCAGCATCACCTGGAAACTTGTTAGAAATGTAAACTCTCGGGCTCCATTGAATCAGACCTATTGAATCAGAATCTGCATTCCAATACAAATCCAAGGTTACTTGTATGCACAGTCACATTTGAGAAGCACTGCTCTAACACATACGTTTAAGTTCATTTCAAATTCATTTTCTCAGAACTCAGAATACATATTTCTGGAGATTATAAACTCCTTAAAGGCATGGATGGTCTTATGTTAATTTTTTTTAAAAAAAGCTCTAGCATGGCGCTGGCAAGTGGTGTGAGCTAAATAATGTGAGTTGAATGAATGGGGGAGGGGGACTGTTAAAACCAGAAACTGATTTTTTAGGTCCTTGGCTAAACCTTAAAGCAAGAAACCCTCTTTATTAGAAAATTTAATATTTGGTAGCTAGCCCCACATATTCTTTTTTTTTTATTTTATTTTTTAGCCCCACATATTCTTTAACAAAGATAGGATGCCTTTTTTTTTTTAGTTTATTTATTTTGAGAGAGAGCGTGCACGCAAGTGGGGGAGGGGCAGGGAGAGAGAGAGAATCTCAAGCAGGCTCTGCACTGTCAGCGCAGAACCAGACGAGGGGCTCAATGTCACAAATCGCGAGAGTATGACCTGAGATGAAGTCGGATGTTCAACCGACTAAGCCACCCAGGCACCCCAGGGTGCTTTCTTTTTACCGAGTGTTAGGGAGTACAGTCTCCTATGATAGTATCTCTCTAATGTTCTATGGTAAAAGGGTACCAGGTTGCTGACCATGCACTGGCATTCTACTGGAGCATGGTTGCCAGTCATTCCACCATCGGTGTGACCCATCACCAGCCCTCTGCTTCTGGTCATCATACTGCCTACTCAGTTCTGCATATCCTTGTCTCCACCATCTCTCACCTCCCCCGATGACCTCTCTTCTAGCCTTTTCCCTGTGTTTCTTAGCATCCATGTCTTTTTAGAATCAAACTCCACTACATCCTCAACCATTTTGCTCCGTCTCTGCCTTCGTAAAACACACCTGTTCTGCAGGACACTGTTTTGCTCACAGTCATCTTAAATAGAATTTGCTTACTTTCCAGTAGTGCTGTTGGCATTCTTCAAACTCCTTGCTGACACTTCTAGACTTTTCCCATTCAGTCTTGTCCCAACCTCTCCCCTTTGAGATGTGTCTACGTGGCTTTACAGGTCTCTGCCCCTCTGTCATCTTTTGAGATCACGCTCTTCCTCCCGCTGTTTGAGGACTGAAGCAGTGACACAGTTATCTTCCCTCCTCTGTTACCACTATGCCCCAGAGACCCTCTCTTTCTTAAATTTAGCTTTCCTCCCCCCTCTGTTACATGTCTCCTTCATCATAGAAATATGTTCAAATATCTCCTAATGTTAAGAAAAACATTACATCCTGCACAGCGGTTCCCTACTGTTCTGTATCTCTTTTTTTGCAGACAGAAGCCTAGACTCTGGTTTCCTCTTCTCTGGTCACTCCTCATTCCTCTATAATCTTGCCTCTGCTTCTGTCAAGTTACTCTTGCCAAAGCACCAAAGTGCCAGTAATTCTTTAATTGCCACATCTAGAAGACACTTTTCAGTCTTTGTCTTATTTGTTCTCTCTGCAGCATCTGACGCTGTTGATAGCTTCCTTTTCCTCCAAAAGTTAAAAACCAAAACCAAAAATCCTCTCCCTCTCTTAATTCCCATGGTAATAGTCTCTCCTGATTTTCCTTCTTCCTTGCTTTTATACTCTCTGTCTCCCCCTCCCACCCCCCCAGGTTTTTGCTTGGGCTCATTTTCCTGCCCTGCCCTCTTTACCATTGCCCCTCAGCCTTGCCTCTTTCCCCACCACATTCTTCCTAGGCAGTTGCACGCATGTCCACAGCTTCATGACTTCCTCTACAGTTCTGCAGCTCCACTGCACATCTCTCCACAAGGCTTCAGACAGCATATTGGATAGCTCCTTTTGGGTGTCTTAGATATCTCAAAGCTCACATGGCTGAGGCAGACCCTTCTGGATGCCTAGCCAGCAGGCACCCTCCACTCTTCCTTGACAACAGAACCCTACTAGCCTAGGGATGAATCATGAGTTGAAAGCCATGAAAGACTTCTGGTAGCCTCTTACAGGACGGTCTTATGCTTGGGAGATGGCATACATTAAATGCAATAGCCACCTTAAGACATAAGTCTGCTCTTAGGTATTAGAGCAGAAATACAGGAAGAGCCTAGGTCCTTCATGCCATTGTTGGGGCCCTGTATCAACCCTGGAATCACCTGTCTTCAGACCTTTTGTTTTAAAAGAAAAATAAACTTCTGTTTATTTAAGCCTATGTCCTTTAGGTGTTCTGTTACTCGTAGTCAGAAAAATCCTGATGCAGTGTCCAGAGCTGAACTCACTATTTTCTATTCTGCTCACCCCTAAACCTAACACCCCCAAGGCAGAATCCTGGGAGTCATTCCTGACTCCTTTGTCTTTAGTCCCTGAGCCATCAACAAGCCTATTGATTCTTCATCCTAAATCTGTCCTCCCTTTTCCCTTTGTCACTGGCTAAACTTGAGTCTTCATAAAGTCTTACTCAGAGCATTGCAAAATTCTGCTTTCTGGTTCTCTGTCTCAGGTTTCTCCCCGTTCCAGTTTATTCTGTTTATCCATTCTGTTGAAAGGGCAAACTTAAAAAAAAAAAAAAAAAAGATAATTTAATCATGCATGCTATAGAAGATTTCTTGATGTGAAGCAATAAGATATATACTATAAGTGAAAAAAGTACTATATATATATATATATATATATATATATATATATATATATATATATCCTCAGAGAAAAATGCCTGAAGAAACCACCAAAATGTGTTCTTTTTATGTTAATTTATTTAGGTAATCTCTACACCCAACATGGGGCTCAAACTCAAGACCCTGAGATCACGAGTCACATGCTCTACCAACTGAGCCAGCAGGTACCCCACCCCACCAAAAACGTATGGTAATGATGGTAATCTCTAGGAAGTGGAGTTTGAGTGATTTTTAATTTCTCCTTTTTGTTTATTTGTATTTTCCAACTCTACAGTGAATATGTATTTAATACTAAGTCATTGAGATCAGAGCCTTTCCTGTTTTAAAAAGGGACAGATTTAATAGCCAAAGAGTATTTGGTTTCCAGGTGAGAAAGGAGTTGGAACTGAGGGGAAAAGAGATGTCAAAAGAGGAAATTAAGCTTTAATTGTGTAGTATGGCCTTGGGGCACTCTTGTGAAGATTTGGAGGTGTTTTACCCTGTGCCAGAACAAACATACACCCATAAATGCACATGAAAGTAAAATTATTGGGGCGCCTGGGTGGCTTGGTCGGTTAAGCGTCCGACTTCGGCTCAGGTCATGATCTCACGGTCCGTGAGTTCGAGCCCCGCGTCGGGCTCTGTGCTGACAGCTCAGAGCCTGGAGCCTGTTTCAGATTCTGTGTCTCCCTCTCTCTCTGCCCCTCCCCTGTTCATGCTCTGTCTCGCTCTGTCTCAAAAATAAATAAACGTTAAAAAAAAAAAAATTAAAAAAAAAAAAAAGAAAGTAAAATTATTTTTGAGCCATATGAAATACAGCCATCCTTTGAGTAATTTATGATGATTTTGCTAAAAAATAGTTTTTTTTTTTAAATAAAGGAAGTTCATTCACAAGGTCTTCATTAGATGAGGTATGACTGACTGGGAACAACTTTCATTTCTTAGATATTATCTCTTCGAGCTGCACTGAACTGACACAGGATGAATCCTTCATTAGAAAAGGATTATCTATACTTTGTGTGACTAGTAAAACATTTGGGTTTGTGGGACTAGTTTCCCAAAGTGATGGTGCTTGAGTAAACCCCTCACTTCCTCCTTCGCAAAACATCAGTCACCATGATTGAGTTTTATGTTGGTCATAAAGAGAAATGGAATCACCTAAGAGCAGGATGAAGATTACAAACTGGAAGCAGTTAATTTGCTTAAATATTTATTGGCTCTTTGTTTACTCTCTGTTGGGAATGATGCCAGGCAATCAAGATAGTCTCACACATGACATAACCCTGTTTTTCAAGAAGTTACTGGGCCAGTGAGTGGCCAGACTCATGACCAGAGCCAGCATGTAGACCACTGCTCACAGATATCTTCTATAGAAGGTCTGAAATGTTTGATTTCAATTTGTTACATACCTGGAGTCTCACCATTTAGAAATTTATTTAGGCTCATCACCTTATTTTAAAATACAAATTCACCTGGAGGGTTAAGAGACTTTTGAGTGCACATGCATGTGCATTAGCCCTGTTTAATGGTTTTCTTGTAACTTTTGGTTAAGATGACTGTGCTTGGGAAATTCAGTGGCCAGTGAGTTGTTGAACCAACTTTTTATGTGTAATGAACAGTGTTAGGTACACTGAGGGTTATCAAAGCATCAGAGGATCCTTTTCCTTGGGAAGAATGAGGGCTTCAGAGACTCTAACATCTGTGATTTAAGAATGACAGAGCCAACATTCATTGCACATGCACTGTATGCCAGTCCCGTTGTCAAGGGCTTTACACACATTATCCCATTTAATTCTCCCCATAGGTGTGTGAGATGAATATTGAATAATCCCTATTAGCAGATGAGAAAACAGATTCAGAGAGGTAACCGACTTTCTCAAGGTTACACAACTGTTAGGGTCTGGAATTGGGATTTGAACCCAGGCGGTATGATTGTTGGGCCAGCACTCTTTTGAGGCTCAATTTCTTTATAAAAAGCAAAGAGTATAACTTTATTCATTCATTCATTCATTCATTCAATGTTTATTGAGCGTATACTATTTGCAAAGCATTTTTGTGGTGAATATGACACAGATTCCAGTCTTCCCGTAAATTATTTTTGAGCTGGATAAACCAAATAATTATACAATACATGCATCTAGTAGGATTGTTGTCCTGCATAAAAGTGCCTAATATAACCCATGTTACTTAATTAGATACCCCAAAAATATTCCCAAGAAACTTACAACCCAATGGGAAAGATGTAAAAGCTTGCATAAATAACTATAACTCAAGATATACTGTGGCTAAAGCTTTAGAAGAGGTACACATAGATTGTACTGTGAAATCCCAGAGAAAGAAGTCAGTTCTGGCTGAGGGGATCTGAGAAACCTTCAGGGCTATGAGATGGCACATGGCTTGGCTGGGGGTTGAAAAGGATGGGTTTTGGTGAGGTACATGGCACCCAGAAATATCAGGTACAAAGATACAGAGAAGGTAAAGTTTAGCCATGTTTGGGAACCAAAGGGTAATTTGGTTTCTTAAGCATAAGGAAGTAATTGGAGAGATACCTGGAAAAGATTGGATGGAACCAAATGTTGGAAATGAGAGCTTTGACTGGATTTGAGAGAAGTAGGTAATTTGAGAGAGGAAAGCTCTGGGCAGGGGTATGTAAGCTGATGCTTTAGTAGGGAGCTATGGATAGATAACATGTGAATCCTTGGCACCTGGGAGGTGGGAGATGGTTGCAAAGAGAATAGAGGGTAAGAATGTCAGAGTTTGCCTATGTTTCCTATGCCCAGAGAAGGAAGGCATATCATTTCTCCTTCTCATTATCTTTTGCTTTGAGGACACCAAGCTCATGTTTATATCCTTGGTTCTATAGCTGGCTTTGGTTTGTTATGGTTTGTTATGTTAAGCTTAATAAGCTTTTATGGATAGCCAGGTAACCTAACCATTTCTCGGAACTTTACAGAAAAATTAGCCAACTTTATGCTTCAACTTCTGAAATGTGATTGGTTTGTAAATGAAAGATTGTATCTACTATACTTCAGATCTGTTAACAAGATTTAATCACTGTTCTGTTTTGTTTTGTTTTTAAGATTTCATGGGTTTTTGAAACTGGCCCAGAATACTTAACACTATTATTTTGTTTCATTAGGAAAATGCATTCCAAGGTCCAAACAACTGGAAATGGAGCACAGACTATACTTGAACTGGGGCCTACCTGTCTAGAATTTTCTTAACAGACAACCATTGGCAAAATACCCGTTTCCTTTATAATGTTTTCCAAGCTTGCCCCATCATATGAATTACCTGAGGATCTTGCTAAAAAATAGTTTTCTAGGTCTCTACCCTGGAGATGCTAATTTACTAGGTCTGGGGTGATCTCTGGGAATTCATGTTTCAATAAGGGCTCCAGGAGAGTCTTAAAATCAGGCAAGTGTATGTAAAAATCTTTATCAGAAGTTTTTTTTTTTTTTTTTAAGGTAAGGGACTACTTTGGTTTTCAAATGAATTTTAATAATGAAGGGGAAGGAAGGAAGAAGGATTTGACAGGGAAGTGTGAGTTGAGGCTGTTAGTTGGGTGGTGAGGAGGGTCCCCCAGTATGATCGGGGATCATTGACAGGAAAATTTTACCAACAGGGCTTAAGACCAGCAAGTAGCCGACAACATTTTAGCCTAATTGACTTGTAGGGTGGGGCATAGGGATACGGTCAGCAGCAGCTGGCCTTGGTCCTTCCTTTGGCATGATGTTTGCCTACTGTCTTTTGCACTTATATGTGGCCTGGCAACATGTGGAGACATTTCTGATGCTGAAAAATCCCTTGAAGTGGGACAGAACCAAAGTCCTGGCCCCATGATGGGTCAGGTAAGTTCCAAGATTGACTGATTGATTGTAGTTGAACTGCTGGTGACCCCTGGTTCATATTGATACAGCCATAGAACTGGTCACATAGTCACTAGTCTTTATTTTTTTCTTTTCCTTTTCTTTTCTTTTCTTTTCTTTTCTTTTCTTTTCTTTTCTTTTCTTTTCTTTTCGTCATTAGCCTTTAGATCATGCAGTTCCATTCTTTATGATTTGGATAATTGGGACCCTCCTGTAAGGATTTAACTATGACTGCTATAGATACGGTACAAAGAAATAAATGGGAAAGTGATATTCTAGTATAGAATCTTGTGTAATTAGGAAAAAAACTCAAGTTGAGGGCAAAACTGAAACAACTTAAAAATGATCTCTGAATTTCTGTGTGTATCTCAGTTCCTAACTGGAAGAAAGTGTATATATAAGGGCATGAGGTTTTTGAAAATTTCAGTAAGTAATTCATTGTAGCTTTTAGAGTGGTTACCAGTAGAAGCCTGCATTTTAGATTCTATTTTTATATATTTAATTATTCAGATTTTGGAGTGGTATGAATGAGTGAAATAATATTATGTCTTTAATTAGGATTCTGTTGTTATTTTTCAATTAATCTGTGTCAGTAGCTTTAGCATTTGTATTAAATCATTTTCTTCATGAAAGCTTTTAATGAAGAAACAAATTGATTGTATTTATATATTGGATTCTTGCCACTACAATGTGTATTCGGTCGTGTCTTTTGAAGTATATTTTTGCCAGTCATATTGTGGTTATTTTTTGAAGCCAGTCTTTGAAGGGGAAAAACTCTTCGTTTGGATAAAGGTTTTAACTTAACAAAGCATTCTTATTTTTTCTCTTTCTCTTCTTCCTTGTCTTCTCCTCCTTTGGTTTTCTTCCTGGTTTTCCCTCTTGCCTTCGTGTGAGTAATTTAGAGGGAAATGAAAGCATCCTTCCCCATTTTCTTTGGGATAAAATCCATACCCCATGGCATTGCTTGGAGAGCCTTGCCTGCTGCCTGTGTCTCCAGCCTTGTCTCTGACCCCTCCCTGAAATGCGCTCTGTGCTTCACTTAGGCTGAACTCAGACGGCCCTTCTGTTTCTCATGTCCATTCACTTCCTTAGCAAGCATTTACTGAGCCCAATTTCTGTGCCACTGCGCCCTGAGGGCTCAGTGACATAGAGAGACAAGAGGACTGCGATGCAGTATTGTAGGTGTTGCTCAGAGGCATACACAGAGGTGCTATGGGAGCACCAGAGGACCACCAAGGGTTCACTGGGAGAAGAAGGGGCACGATGGAGAAAGTGTGCTGGCAGAGAGAGCAGAGACGTGTGAGAGCAGCAGTGTGAACAGAGGAGGGGAGAGCCTCAAAGCTAGAGCTGGGGTAAACCACTGCAGGATTTCAAGCAGGGGAATGATAAGACTGGGTTTGCACTTTAGGTCATTAGAATAACATGGTGGTAATGACATTACAGCTGACATTTACCAAAGGCCTGCCAGGTGCCAGGCCTAGTGCTCAGCTCTTCATGCGCATTATCTCAGTTAACCCTCCCCAAAACCATACAAGGCAGGTATAGCTTTTATTTCCATTTTAAAGATGAAACCAAAGGAGGGGGTGGGGCAATGGGCAAAATGGTGGAAGGGGAGTGGGGGATACAGGCTTCTAGTTATGGAATGAGTAAGTCATAAGAATAAAAGGTACAGCACAGGGAATATAGTTAGTGATGTTGTAATAGCATTGTGTCATGACAGGTGGTACTACACTTGTGGTGAGCACAGTATAATGTATAGACTTGTGGAGTCACTGTGTTGTACACCTGAAACTAATGTAACATTGTGTGTCAACTATAACTCAATTAAAAAAAAAAAGATGAGGAAACTGAGGCTGCAGCCAAAGTCTGACAGCTAGAAGGTGGAGAAGCTGGGACTCTGACCCAGACTTGTCTGCAAAGACTTTGCTCATCACTTCCTTCTTCATCAGCACTGGGAGAATGGGTCAGGGAGGAGCAGGGTGGCAGGTGGACGTCTTAGGATGTGGTGATATCAATATGAGTCAGGCATCTTGAGGGCTTGAATGAATCCAGCGTCTGTAGACATAGGAGCTAGATTAAAAGATATAAAGGGAGTAGAATTTACAGGTCTTGGTGTTTGATGGGCTGTCCACAGGAATAGAGAAAGAGGTGAAGAGGCAGTTCCTGAGTTTCAGTTGGGTGGGCAGAGATGTCATCCATTAAAACGGGGAACAAGAGGTAGGAGAGGTCTGAGACTGGTGGGACAGAGGAGAGTCCTGAGAGCAAAGAGAAGAATAATGCTATTTCCTGTTTTGGGATATTTTAATTGATTGTGAAAAGTCTCCACTATGTACAGACATTACAGTCAAGTCTTTGGCCATTGGTGTCTCTCCCTCCTGCCCCAGCCTAAGCCCCAGGACATGCCCTCCATCCAGTCTTCTCTTACTTTCTTGTCCTTAATCTCACAAGCCTAGAAGAACCTTAACCTCAGATCAATTCAACTATCCATCCACCTTCTCTGCTTTTATACTTGGGCAGCTACTCAGTGCTGAAGAAAAATTATGCAGTGGGACTTAGTAAGTCTTAGTTTCCAACCCCAGACGAGCCCTTAATGACACCTGGCAGTTACTTTACATGCTTCCTCTTAGCAACATTTCTAATTTCCTCTCCTCCCACCCTGCTCCCCAGTCCTTAGCAGATTTATCATATCACTCTTGAATGACATCATTGCCTACTTCACAAGATAAAAAAGAGGCTTGCAGGTTGGAAACCACTCAGAATCTTGCCGTATCCCCTTCTCAAACATGCCTGCTTTGGGCCTCTGCCATCTGTTCTGAGGGGCCTGGCCCCTCTGCATCCTGGGCCTGGCCTCTCTGTGACCCCCCCTCCCTCCCCTACCAGGCATCCTCCTTTATCTGATCCCAGATCCTCCCTCAGCAACCCTTATCTGCAAGCAGTAAGATAGGTTCTGGCATTAGCCAGACCTGGGTTCTTCTGGCCCTAGTTTTTACCTTGTGTGTGTTTCGTGCCAATCAAATCACTCCTGCACAATTTGACCATTCCAGCCAAACAGTCTCACAGTTGGGGCTTTCTGTACTCTCAGTCCCTCACAGTGTCTGGCAAATCGTAGAGATTTATTAATGTTTGAGAGAGTGAATGCAGCCTTCATAACTTGAGATATAGATGGTATGTTGGCATGTTAATGTTGAGAAATGCACTCTGCCTAGATGAGCTCTAAGAACTAGTCCAGCTTAAATATTTTTATGTAACATTTGCTTTCAGGTGAATAATGTGATCATGTTCAAAACAAGGTAAATACCAAAGGAATTTTCGAGTGAATATCATGTTTTTGAACCTGCCCCCTGATTCTGCACAAGATAAACTGTGGTAGCTTCACAATGTGGACTTCTAAACTTCTATGATGCAATCAGATAACCTCTCCATACTTCGTTTTCCCATCTATAAAGTGATGGCCTGGATTAAATGACCTTCAGTGTCCTTTCAGCTGTAAAATTCAATGAGTATAGGGTCCACAGTCACAGTGTCATGCAGATAGCAGTTATTTACTAATCAGATAACTAGGAGTCTTGGTGGTCCAAGAGTAGCTATTAACCTGAAGCAGGCAAAAATAAAATAAAATTAGGTTCCAAGCATCAACACAGACACAAATGGCAGAGCCCAAGATACTACAGTTTAAAACATGGTGATCAGCTGGATTTCTTTGTAGGTGATTGCTGCCTTGTTCTCTCCAACACACAAGTTTGGAACCAAAAGATATCTCTGGTTTTCCTCTTGACAGTCTATTCCCAGCCTGCCTCCAAATCTGTTGTCAAATCTCTTGTCCCTCTTCTTGGTCTTCAGTAAACTGTCTCTCAGGCTTTCTCCTTCCCCTCCAGGCTGCACATTTCTGCTGGTTTGATCACAGTGGACCTCATTCCCTGTCCTTAAAAACAAGCAAGCCAACCAACCAACCCAACAACCAGTTCTTCAGCTGCTCCCCTTTATCTACAGAAAGAAAAAAAAATCTAAACTCCGACTTGACATTTATAGTCATTTATTTGGTCACAATATACCTGGCTGGCATTTTTCTTTAATAGTTCATCGAGTGATAATTGGTTGCCTATTACACGTAGGGAGCATGGAGATTATGAGACATACAACCACAATTTGCAGTCCTGATGCTAGAACAAAGGAGAAGGGATATTTGAATGCAGGTTTTCAGTGATGTGGTGAAAGACCACAATCATTGACTAATTGAAGAAAGCGTGTAGATCTCTTACTGTTGGAATCCGAGTGGATGTTGGATTGACTGTGGCAGGGATTTCATGTAGTGGAAGTGTTATGGAAGACTCTAATGGTGAGTAAGGTTTTATTTATTTTATTTCTTTATTATTGTCTGGGAACAGACTTCCAAAAAATCAATACTGTCAACATTGGATAACAATGCTTGTTTATTATTTAATGAAAGTTGAATTGTGACCAGTTCATAAGTAAGAAAACATTGTGTTGTCTTCCAGAGTAGGTTTCTAAAATTTGTGGGTATAGACGACACCTGGGTGGCTCAGTCGGTTAAGCATCCGATTTCGACTCAGGTCGTGATCTCAATGTTTGTGGGTTTGATCCCTGTATTGGGTTCTGTGCTGACAGCTCAGAGCCTGGAGCCTGCTTCAGATCCTGTCTCTCTCTCTCTCTCTCTCTCACCCTCCCCTGCTCATGCTCTGTCTCTTTCTCAAAAATAAACATTAAAAACAATTTTTTTAATTTGTGGATATAGTCTCAAGACCACAGAAATATTACGTTCAAAAAGAGAACCTATGAACTTATGGCAGATCCTTCTGTTACATGAGTTACATGCTTCTCTGCTATTACCACAGTATTTGTTATTTACTGTCTTAGATTGACATCCATTCATGTATAAATATCTCATAGTTTAGACCAGATTGTAAGCTTCTTGTAGGCAGATACAAGGTCCTGTTCTTTTGATGGATTGAAGGTACTGGGTTAGATGGGGCACCAGCTCCCCTCCAGGGGACTTCCCATTCCTGCCTATTTCTGAGACTGGTGCCCCAACCCCTGGGTCCCAGCCTCTGAGGCCTCCACCAGAGACTTCCACCAGATGGTGCTCTTTTCCCATTTCTGTTCTTGGGTGTCGTTGGCCATATTACCCTTTGCCACTTGTCCATTCTTTTTGCAAGGTAGTAGATGAAACACTGGTACTAGAAAGAAAATTTGAAATCAAGTGAATCTTCCAAAGTGAGAAATGAAGTTTTAGGAAATATCTGTAGTGTACAGACTATTAGTATTGTTCACAAAAGCCATTTCCTTGGTCATATATAACTCTCTACATGTGGCTGATCAAGGCCATTTGCAAGGGTTTTGCTAGTGTTATCAACTTGCCATTGAAGCCCTGGTCAACCAGGTTTCCATTTGAATTCTAAGATTCCATTACTAATATCAGTATAACACTTCATTCTTGGCAGTATGTTTGGAGACAGCCATTACCAGAGAACAGAGATAGTCAAGAGGGAAATAGAAGTCATCTCTGGACCTTGAGTATCGCAGACAGCCTATCCATTTAGAAGGCACCACTGTTTTGGTATAAAAACCAAAGTTCAAATTTACATCCTTAAGAAGAGATTCAATTTTGTTTAGCAGGTGGCTTAACAAGACAGAGAATGTATGATGTGTTTTAAATTTCCATAAGTCACAGGTAAAATAACACCTTTAATACGTTAGTTGCAAAAAAAATTCATCTAGATGTTCTAGATTTATAACATTACAGATGTTGGCCTTTCTGGGTAGCTATTTTATAATGTCATTGCAACCTTATTCATCTAACCCAGAGGGTCTTATCATTTTGGAGGAAAAGAGTTATTGACATTTTTGGAAATCTAATGAAGTTTATGGACTCTTCTTCAAGGGAAAAGAAAACATAGATTGATTTTAACCCATAATTTTAGGGAGTTTATGAGTCTTCTAAAGCTCAACTATGGGCTCCAAGTTAAAGATGTCTGGTCTAACTACTCTCTGATGCTAAGCTGTCTGACAAAAC
The DNA here is from genome assembly GCF_018350215.1 of Panthera leo. NCBI lineage: Eukaryota > Metazoa > Chordata > Mammalia > Carnivora > Felidae > Panthera > Panthera leo. Next base: position 36,642,750 of record NC_056692.1, read on the forward strand.
AATTATACTTTCTCTTAATAGTAGATTTATTTCCTATATTACAGTAAATAGAAAAACAGTTAATGTGGAATTTAAGAGCTTGAACTCTGAGCCAGGGAGACCTGGATACAAATCTTGGTTCTGCCATTTAATAGCTGTGTGATTTTGGTCAAGTTTGTTGGCCTTCCTGAGTTTCAGTTTCCTTATCTGTAAAATGGAAATAGTAATAGTACTGCCCTCATAGGGTTTTGATGAAGGTTAAATAAAATAATACATATAAAATGTATACATAGCACAATGCCTAGCATATGTTAAGTGCTGAATATGCTAACCTTTGCTGTAATCAAGAGATGGAATTATTTTTCTTTCTGAGATATTTTCAGTAATAAAGGATAAAGTAGTTAGTCTTACCTACTTCACCAGGATCTATCTAATTAGCTAGCTGAGGGGTGAAAGCTCTGAGTACTTTAATCTCAATAACTATGTTCATTGGTTAGCTCCATAGTCAAGAATTTGATACCCACCCCAACTTTCCAGTCTAATAATTAAGAGTCAGTAGCTTCATTTTTAGCAGACATCTAGTGTTCTGTGACTCTTGAGTAGCAAACTAGATCAGTTTGTTTGCAGTTTGAAATATATCAGCAGGTGGACTCTATGTATTTTAGACACCATTTTGTCCATGGCACCAGAGCAAAACACTTGTCATATACAAGACATTCAACAAGTATTTGTTGATTGAGTGACTGAATTCTGTTACAATGGTAAAATGTATCTAGAGAAAAAAGTGAATTTTGCTGAGTGTTTTTTAAATTAGATTATATTTTTAAGACTTTCCTCCTCAATTTTTTATGAGAGTGCATGCTCTGGAACTAGTTGCTAAGATTGGAAACTTGTGTGCCTCATTACGCGCCGAGTAAACCGTGAGCAAGTTATCTCCCCTCTCAATACCTTGGTTTCCTAAGTTATTAAATGAGCATAATAATAGGGTTACACAGTGTGGAGGAAGTGGGTTCATATAAGAGAAGTATTTAGAACAGTGTCCAGCAATATATTCGAGAAATCTTAATGTTGTTATTACTGTCCTTGCTATTACTACTACTGCTACTGCTGCTGCTATAGATTCAAGATCCCCTCAATATGGTGAATTCAATTTATTTGCTGTTACCTTTCCCTAAGTTTCACTGAAAACCTAACTTAAAAACACAAGTAGAATGCAACAAATATTGCATTGCATGTTAACTAACTAGAATTTAAATAAAATTTGGAAAATAAAATAAAATAAAATAAAAAATAAAATAAAATAAAATAAAATAAAATAAAATAAAATAAAATAAAAAAAAAATAGCAAACTTTGTCTGACATGTAATGTAACTGTAAATTTTCTAGGCTATTCTGCCTAGCCGACCGTTAGGAAATTTTATTCTTCTATTTTCATTTTTTGAGGAACAAGTAAAGATGGATTTGTTTTGACTGAATGTGAAAATAATAATCATCAATATGGTTGCAGCATTTTCTCTCTGCTCATTCTGTGCTCATCTTTTTCCAGTTCCAAATATCATTTGCATGGACCTGATGATGTTGAGTATGGATATTGCCGCGGAGTGATAGCTTCCTTTTCATATTGAAGCTGAAGCTTCAAAGGGAAGATTAAAGAAGTGTTTGTTATCTATCTGCACAGGCCTGATATGAAATTCTCAGAGGCTTTTAGGATAAACACAACTCTGTGTGTGTGTGTGTGTGTGTGTGCGCGCACGCGTGTGTGCATGTGCCTATGCTTTTTCTTCTATATAATTCTATTGTGGTATTTGCATTTTGGTTTAAAATTTCTAGTTTCAGACTTGTTGGAGTCTCCGGCTAAGGGATAATTGTTTTCAGAATGAAGGAAAAGAATTAGAAGCTGTTGGCTGGATTTGACTAAATGCCTCCTAAAGAGCATAGAATTCTCTAGTGTGGAGTCATCTTTCCAGAGAATGTGATGAAGGCCATCTATAGGATATGTTTAATGAAACAAGATCAAAACTTTAAATGTGTTGTGTTCAGCAAAGAATAATCCATAGTGCCCTCCAGTGAGGGATGAGGTTGCTCACCTTCTCGCCTTACTTCTAAAAAGAAGTATCCTCTGTGAGCTGTGGGGTAGAGGTGTGTGTGTGAACAAACTTCTTGAGGGTTGTTGCACAATTAAGGCTTAGGGTAAGAAGAAGGGGGAAAGGTAGGGTAGCAGGATTGTTTTATACCTTCTGAAAATGAAGGGAACTAACATTCCACTTCATGCCATTCCACATCAAATTCTACATATGATTTTTATTGGCAGAAATATTTAATTACAACGTCATCAAGATTAAAGTGGATTCTGCTATTTAACATCAACTAGATAGACCTGCTACTTTATTTAATACCATTAAGTTGAATTATTTCTTAGTAATCAGCCTTCATATGATACAGCTATGATTGGCAAAAGCAATACTCTTGGTGGGGTGCTTGGGTGGCTCAGTCAGTTGAATGTCCAACTCTTGATTTTGGCTCAGGTCATGATCCCAGGGTTGAGGGATCAAGCTCTGCGTTGGGCTCCATGCTGAGTGTGGAGCCTGCTTAAGATTCTCTCTCTCTTTCCTTCTGCTCATCTCCATCCCCTTTAAAATAAAATTTAAAAAATAAAACATAAGCGTTATGTGAACTTATAAGATCTTCTTAACTAAAAAGAGAAAGCAGGAACCCAGGGGCACTTTACAGTAGGTAGAGAGGGGAACTGAAGATATGTGTGTGCATTGTAGTAGGGGTTGTGGGGGAGAGAGGACAAAAGAAGAGGTTGAGATCATCAATAACATATTTTGCCTACTTAATAATTTGCCAAGAGTTGGCCTTTAAACTGCCACAGCATGGCTCCATTTTTTTTCTGGGTCAATAAATGAGAACCACATTGGTTAGCAAAGTTCCTGCTGTTGCCTTCATATACATTTTGGCAAGAGAAGTGCACACACGCATGCATGCATACATGTGCGCACACACACACACACACACACACACACACACACTTGCACAGACTCACATTCTAATTTCTATTTCTATTGAATTGGAGGTTGGGTAACTATAGGAATCAGGGGCTAGAGCTGTGGCACAAGAGAAGATGGAAAGTTGCTCATCCCTTTGATGATTTGCTTGATTAGCTGTTTTTTATAGAAAGGAGTTTTATGGAAAAACTCTTCACAGTGGCCAGGTACAGTGGGAAGCTGCGCTGTCTGCCAGGGCGAGATTGACCCATCATACTAATTTATGCAACTTAAGTTACAGCCACTTTCAATCTCCATATGCCTTTATATCAGCATGGACACCCTTCTTCCCAGCTGTTGCTGCTTTACCCTTCCCACCTCTTCCTCTTATTCCCTCTCTGTCTTTCCACTGCACATGTCAGAGCTGTCCTGAACTTTCCCTGCCCTATCATCCAAGTATCTTACATTTCTCTTCACCTGATTGCCAGCCTGGAACTGTTCTGGGAAAAGAAAGGAATACGAGAAGTCAACCAGGAGGCTTCACCATCTTCTCTTCCTTATCTTTCGTAGTTTCCCACAAATTCATCTTGAATTATGGCAACATACTCCCCACTTATCTCCTTCTTTTCCATTTTCTGAATTTTTGTCTTATAAAGAAATAACCTAGATACTCACTGGGATGATACTCTCTCAAGTAGCCTCACCTTATTTCAGTTGTGGGTATGCTGGAAGACACTCCATTATTACCTATGTATTGCCTTTTTCTAAATCTTTTTTTGGGTTATGGATTTCCTTTAAGAATTTGATTTAAAAAATAACTCTGGACTCTCTGCCAAGGAAAAAGGTGCTCAAATGCACATACACATTCCTGAGACGTTAAGATGAGGATAGAAAAATATCCATTCTATTTAGTGGCATGGAATTCACTATGTCCATGACAGGAATTAATGTGTGGTTACTATAAGCAAGATTGGAGTATGTCGGGGAGTGAGTGGGAGGTGAGAAAACAGAGAGAAACTACAGACAACACTTCTTGAAAATTTCACTGTGATATGAAGGGAAAGAGGATAGCAGATGGAGGGATATGAAGAAAGTGAGGGAGGGTTTGCTTTATTTTTATACAAGCATAAATACTGATGGAAAGGGCCACATTGAGAGGAAGAGGTTGAATATATACAAAAGGAAATCAATACAGAATAATGTAAGGTTCCTGTGAAGGCAGGAGGAAATGGAATCCAAAGTACAGTAGACTTTTGTGGGTAGCCGCCATATATAACATTGCTTCTATGGGGGAAAGTGCTATTAGATTCCAAGTAGGTGACTTACAAATGATCCTTTCTGCTACTGCCATTTCATTAGGTTTAAGACTTTAAGGGTTGTTGGCTTTGCCAATGATATCCCAAAATAAAAGAGGTGATGGAATGACACAGTGAATTGTAAGAGCCCCAATCCTGGCATAGACACTCAAACGTTAGGTGACCTTAAGTCAGTTGTTTGGGTTTCACCTGTAAAATTAAGAATTTATGCCTAGAAGTATTTGAGGATGTTTTGGGGGGTGGGGGGATGCTGTTTGGCTGTCATTATAAGTGGGAGTGCCACTGGTGTTTGGTGCCAAGGACCAGTGATGCTGATTGTCCTGTAATACACAGGACAGGTCACAACAAAGAATTGTCATACTCAAAGCCTGTAGGGCTCCTGATGAGAAACTCTGGACCATGGATGGCTAGGTAACCTCTCAGGACCTTTCCAGCAATATGGTCAAAATTTTCTGAATTACAGTGAGTTAAATGTTGCCTTCAGGCCATTGAGAATCTTCCAAATCTCAGGGACGCTTTGGTTTTTCTCAGAGTGGGTAGTGGCGTGGCTGGTTATTGACTATTTAGCAAGCTTTTTGGGCTAGGTGCTGTATCTACCATATGTTTGACTTATTTCCATTCTTTTCCTTGTATTTCAGGTACTATTGGGATTTTCAGCCCCAAGGTGAGTGCTTTTTGACCATTTATGGTTTCACACTAAAAATGTGTGGATGGTATTGTTTACTTCTGTGTCTTCTAAACAAGCTTCTACACAGAATGGTATTAGCCATATCTAAGGAAAGTTAGTGGAGTGTTTAATTAACCTTCACCCTGCTGGGCTCCCCTGCCCTGCTTTTTAGCAACAAGAGGCTGTGATGCATCTGCCTTCTGAGTGGATTGGTACTAGATTATTTTATCAAACCAAAGCTATAATATGCTTTTACTCCTTGAGCTTTGTTAGATGCCAACAGGATCCAGTAGCATTCAAATAAAATGGTGGCCGAGTCCATAATAAAAACCTTGGGAGGGCTCCAACTCAGCTAATCCTTCATTTGCTCCAGAAATAAATTCCAGTTTGTTACCTCCTTGGTCACAGTGGTCTTCCACGCAGCCTGCCTGTCTGGCAGCAGAGAAATGTCAGAAATAGAGTAGTGTTGAAATTCCCACTAGAACAGTGTTATCACATTTTAATATGAGCCTCACTGCAGCCTCGGTGCTTCTAATTGCTTTCAAACCATTGTTTTCCTGCTTTTGCTTGATGAACCCAGCATCTGGCATGATTCTAAAAACTACAACAGACAGCTGTGTGCAAAATTAAAAAAAAAAAAAGGACAGGATTAGAACATATTTTTAAAAGGTTCAAAATTGGATTTTTTTTTTTGCCTGAATTCAGTTTGAGGGGGTGTCTTTCAACTATATGCATTTTTTTCCTTTTTAGTACTCTGATTGAGAATGTCAGAAACCTCATTCTGAATATTGATTATTAACCTATTATAAATGGGGGATTTTCATTTTTTCAGAGAATCACAGAGTGTTTTAGATCAAGCTTGCAAATAGTTTTATGAACTATTTTGCTCTAAAACTTTTTTTAATCAATTGCAAACTTTTCCAGGTTTTTTTTTTTTTGCTCTTAATATTGTCAGTGTATCCATTGTCAGTTAGCAGTAATACCATAGAGAAATTCAAATTGTGAGGAATGATACTAGTTATATGAAAATTTTAATTTTCCTAGCTCACACTTTTAGTGTATTTCAAGTCTATATAAGGTTTTCTTTAAAAACAGTCAGAAATAAATACCTTACACTTTTAAAGGCTTTTGACTCTTGTACATTGGTTGTAGTATTTATAATATTTTTTAAATTTATAGTATTTTAAATAATGTGATGTATTACTGTGTATCTCACTGTCCTAAAGCATTTATGGCTAAAAACATAGACTGAGAATAGAGAATTATATGTAATAATGTAGCAGTTTGCTTTGCAGACTATGAAATATGCTCTTCAGGCAATGGCCCTCTATAGTTCAGGGTTTAACAGATGTTAACCAAAATCCACAGGGGCTAGAATGTGAATGTGAACTGGCAGAAACGAATGGAACTGTGAGAGTAGAATTAATTACCTAAAGGAGAAATAAAGAATTGGTGTCAGAGATACAGCATAGTAATGTGTTGTGAAGAGAAGATACTTTGGAGTTTAACACAGGAGACTATATGGGACCACAGAGACAAAGGGCAGATCTTACCAGATTCTTGTAGTGGTGGCATTGCAGTCACCTTCCAGTTTATGGCAACTTCTACACAGCCTTTGTCTCTTAGAGGACAGAGGTAGAGTAACCAACGGAACAATTGAAGAGTTTACTTAGAACAGACAACTCTATTTGCTTCTCAACAATGATTGGATATAGGTAGCAAATTCTTTGCTCATTTGGAAGCACAAGTAAGGAAAGATCAAGTTGGAAAACCCATACTTATGTCTTGGCCCCAGCCTTGCTCTTCCCCCTAAGACATTTTTTTGACGGAGTATCTTTTACCTTGCTCTTTTGATCAGATCTTAGCTGATTGCACATTCAGAAACTGGCAGAGTGTGCGGGGCAGGGGGGCACTAACAGGTCTCTGGAAGGCACTATAGGACATTTTAGGGATATGAAAAGAATAAGAATATGTAAATAAGAGAACAGCTGGCAAAAGAATTTAAAAAGCCCTGGAAGACTAGGGAGTATTGGGAAGGGAATGAGAAAGGACAGAAATGATGGCCTCAAACTTTCTTACCATTTTTATCTATGGCAGGATCCTCATGCAGGAAGGTGATGGGATGAATTTTATTAACTCCGTGCATTTGCCTAAATACACACCTGTGTTCTTCAGGATATTTGGACTAAACTAGAGTCTGGTGCCTGGGAGGAAAATAGTTCTTAATTATAAAAGATCTCTTATTTACACATCTCTTTAGTAGTACACATTTAAACATCTGGTTATGGGAAAGTCTGTGATGAGTTGGTACAATGTGTTGAAAGGGTCACCTTTAAAGAAAGATGCTTGGGAGGATGGACTGCCCCGAGATAGAAAAGATTGCAAACAAACTCTTTCTTACCTATCATTCCATTAAACCCCGGGTTTAAGGTGGTAGAAGGGTGACCATTGAATAGTGTTAGGGAGAGTCTTGTCCCTAGTCTAGAGAAGAAACATGCCATGGTAGAAAGGGCATGGACGTTGAGTCTTGACAGACCTGGTTCAAATCCCACCCAAAACATTTAGCTAAAGGTCATGTGACCTTAACAAGTTGCTTAATTTCTCTGAAACTCAGCTTCTTTATCTATAAAATGGGAGATGCTCCAGACACTGTGCTAAGTCCTATATATGTGTTCTCTTATTTGATTTTCAGAACAGCCCTATGAAGCAGGTACTAATAAACCCATTTGACAGACATGGGCACTGAGGCACAGAGAGTTTGAGAATTGCTCAATGTCGTGCCCCTCAAGGATTCTAACTTGGTCAGGCTGACTCCATAGCATATGCTTTTTTTTTTGAGATAGAATTCACATAACACAAAATTCACCCTTTCAAAGTATACAAGTCAGTGGTTTTTAGTGTAGTAAGTACAGTAAGAAACCTCATGCTCATTCATAGTCCCAGAGCCCATGCTCTTGCTCACTGTATTTTACTGTCTCATTTGCAGTGCTGTTACGGGGACGAATGGTAATATGTATAAGCCCTAGCACAGTACCTGGGCATAGTGAACAGTGAGAAAATGTAGTGTGCATTTACGAGTGTGTTAATGGCAATTCTTGCCCTCACATTTCCACCCAAATTTTCTTATTGGCCCACAGTCACCTTCCTGAATGATGTTTGTTAACAAAGAATGAAACATGGGGAAAATAAAACATAATCCAAATAGCTTATTTTCATGTGGAAGGAACAGAAGTGAAAGAGCTCTTTTAATGAGCTCAAATATGATTGGAGAATGTGGGAAAAGCTTTTTATTTTTATTTTTTAATAAGACATAGATTCCTTTCACAATTCAAGTCCTGCTTGCTTTAAGAACTTTTTTTTCTACTTAATGTTTCACTTAAAGTTACAAAGAAAATTCACTGGGATCTTTGCTGTAGAGCTTTTACATTTCATGAATCAGGTATCTAAAGCAAGATATTGATCAGATGTTAAACATTAGTTTTACTTTTTGGATATAATGACAGTATGACTTTGTGGCATTAAGCAAACTGATATACCTCATTTTGTTTAGTTTCCCTTGTTGTAAAACAAGTTAATTATCAACAGTTATAGTTTAATCAGATTTGAATTACAAGGTATAATGTTTTTAATTAGAAATTTATTACTGGAAAAACATTATCATGAATAGTAGAAAAATTGCCCACCATGGACCCAGAGTCTAAAGCAAATGACACGATATTTAAATAAAAATTTAAGAAAGACCATATGTAAATATATATAACAACAAAAATAATTTTTTTAATCCAGTGGTCACTATGAGCCTGTGAAATTTCTTGCCAGCTTGAAGATTCTTTGAGTATCTTCATGAGGGGTGTGGAGAGTTTCTGAGAAAATTATTCAGTATATTTTAATATGAAAAATTTCTACTGTGTGAACCTTAAAAACCCTGTTATGAAATGGCAAGCCTATATCCCTTATCAAAGTAAATTGCCTAAAAATATAGTTTGGCATAAGCAAATAATGCAAAGTGAATAAAGAAAATGTTATTATAAAGCCTTATTAACTGTAGGCTTTAAGAGATGTGAGGGGCACCTGGGTGGCTCAGTCGGTTAAGTGTCTAACTCTTGATTTCAGCTTAGGTCATGACCTCGCAGTTTGTGAGATTGAGTCCTGCGTTGGGCTCCACGCTTACAGTGCAGAGCCTGTTTGGGATTCTGTCTCTCCCTGTCTCTGCCCCTCCCCACCCCCTCTCTCTCTCTCTCTCTCTGTCTCTCTCTCAAAAATAAATAAATAAACTTAAAAAAAAGGAGATTAAAAGGCATATCAACTAATGTGTAGACCTCATTTTCATCTTGAGTCAAATAAACTATAAAGAATTATATCTGTGAGAGAATTAGAAATTTTAACATTGAATAATTTATGTTAAGAATCTACTGTTGACTACATCAAAGTAAAAAGCTTTTGCACGGCAAAAGAAACCATCAACAAAAAGAAAAGGCAGCCTCCTGAATGAGACAGATATTTATTTGCAAATCATACATCTGATAAGGAGTTAATTCCAAAGTATATAAAGATACAACTTAATGTACAAAAAAACCCCAAACAACCTGATTAAAAAGTGGGCGAGGACTTAATAGACATTTTCCAAAGAAGATACACAGATGACCGACTGGCAGGTGAAAAGACGATCAGCTTCACTCATCATCATCAGGGAGATACAAATCAAAGTCACAATGAGATATCACCTCACACCTGTTAGACTGGTTAGTATCAAAAAGACAAGAAATACCAAGTGTTGGCGAGGATGTGCAGAAAAGAGAACTCTTACATACTGTTGGTGGGAATGTAAATTTGTGCAGCCACTATGGAAAACAGTTTGGAGGTTCCTCAAAAACTTAAAAATGGAACTACCATATGATTCAGCAATTCTATTTCTGGGTGCTTATCCAAAGAAAACAAAAACACCAATTCAAAGATGTATATGCATCTCTCTATGCTCACTGCAGCATTATTTACAATAGCTAAGATATGGAAGTAACCTAAGTGTCCATTGATGGATGAATGGTTAAAGGTGATGAGGTAGATTTATACAATGGAATATTACTCATCCATTAAAAAGAATGAAATCTTGCCATTTGTGACAGCATGGATCGACCTAGAGGGCATTATGCTAAGTGAAGTAAATCAGTCAGAGAAAGCCAAATACCATATGATTTCACTTATATGTGGAATCTAAAACAAATGGGGGCACCTGGATGGCTCAGTCACTTAAGCGTCCCAACTTTGGCTCAGGTCATGATGTCACAGTCTGTGAGTTCGAGCCCTTCATGGGGCTCTGTGCTGGCAGCTCGAAGCCTGGAGCCTGCTTCCGATCTGTGTCTCCCTGTCTCTCTGCTCCTACCCGGCTCGTGCTCTGCCTCTGTCTCTGTCTCTCTCTCTCAAAAATAAATAAACATTTAAAAAACAAAAATAGAAAAATAAACAAAACAAATGAACAAACAAAATAAAACAGAAACAGACTCATAGATATAGTAAACAAACTGTTGGTCACCAGAGTGGGTGAAATAGGTGAAGGGGATTAAGAGGTACAAACTTCCAGTTATAAAATAAATAAGTGACAGGAACGTAATGTACAGCATGGGGAATATAGCCAATAATACTGTAATAACTTTGTATGATGACAGATGCTAACTAGACTTATCATGGGGCCCATTTCATAGTATATGTAAATATTGGATCACTATGATGTACACTTGAAACTGGCAGGAGATAGTATGTCAATTATACTTCAATTTAAAAATAATCTATTGTTATTATTTTAGGTGTGACAATGGTGTTATGCTTATATATATATATTTTTAAAGAGTCCTTATCTTAGAGAGATATACACTGTGATATTGAAAGATAAAGTAATAGATGTCTGACATAGTATTCAAAATAGTATGGGAGAGGAAGGAAGAAATGGGGTGGGGGTGTATATTAGACCAGATGGGTCATAAATTGACTCTGATTGTTGAGGATGGATGATGTGTACATGGGGGTTTATTACACTGTTTTGTCTTTTGTATGCATTTAAAATTCTCATAATGCAAAGATAAAAGAAAAAGAAATCCAGGTTGAGAATTTTTTAAAATGTGACATTATTCTTATATTTCTATTGTAAGAACTAGTACATTAATGCATTAGATATTTTATGTGTCTCGGGCACAAAATACATAGAATAGTTAGCCTTTTTAAAAAAAAAACCTCAAGTTTAATGTTTTGTGATGGAAAGAGCATGAGTTTTGACATCAGAGGTAAATTTGAATGCCAGCTCCTCTACTTACAAACTGTGTGAGCTATGGCAAGTGACATAACCTCTTCATCTACAAAATGTTGCTAATAATATCTACTTCATAGTTATTGTGAGTTGTAAGAAATTACAATGCTATGACAAACTCAGGGGGAGTGCTTGCTTCCTGGTAGTTACTTACTACACACAAAACCAAAGTATTATTTTTATGTTTCAAAGTAGGTCTATGTGAGTAAATCCATGCATAGAACTTAAACAATATGTACGTCATGTCTTCCCATAAAATTCATCTATTCCAGCTGAACCCTAGTATAGGGCCATGTATATATTTGTGAGGCTTGCATTTAAAGGATGTATGTGCAGGATTTGTATTGGTAGGCACTTCTGAGGTTAGATTGATGAGCTTGCTGCTCTGTAATGTCTGAGACATGTTGAATCGAAGCAAAGATGTCATTTAACTTCTCGTCTCTTACTATCACATACTTGGGGCATGTAGTTATGACAGCTACAAGAAGCAAACCATTAACGCAGCAAAGAAACACCATCTTTGCACTAAAAAAGGAGAAAAGGGTCTCCCTTTGAAGTTGAAGAGAAGTGTTTTTAAATTAATGGAGTGTACAGTGATTTTACTAAGTTTTATTTATGAAAATACTCTTTGCATTCATGCCAGAAGGCTTTAGCACAGTCGTAAGTAGGATTTATACAAAGAAACACAGCCCAAATTTATGACGTGTTTGCAACTGTAAGAAAAAGTCTGAATTTACAATATTTGTAATTTATTGTTAAATATCTTTTCTATCACTATTCCTGGAATGCTAATATTTTATAAACACAAGTGTTGGTTATGAACCTAGAATATCCTAACTTATACTACTTTTTATAAAGAAGTCTTCCAGAATGTTTTCTATGTCTTTTGGGGATTTAATAACGGGAAATGTACACAGGACGAATACTCTTGCCTTTGGCTTTAGCCCAACTTCTTAGCATCAACAATCTTGACAGCTGCTTTTGTGACTTGACTTCCTTTAGGCCTTTCCCCCTTTCCTTTTTTGCTACATTTTATACAAATTCATCTGTAGAAAGTGGATATACACACAAGTTGTTTCTGAAGTTAATTACTGACTTTGATACCTTTTCAAATATTTTACTTCCTATACATCTACTGTTTGGTGCATTTTTTCAAAAAGAGTGCACCAGTATATTTTAAAATTAATACACTGTTTTGTAGCTATTGCCAAAAAGAGTTAAGATTTTTCTTTAATGAAAAGACTAATTTTTTTTCTTTTCAGTGTTAAAGTTTTCTAAGATTTTTATGTTCTTTCTAAATTCTCTATTCTGGAGTAGATGATATTGAGATGTAAGAAAAAGAATTGGAAAAGAATAAAATAAAAAATAAAACCTATTGTTGGTCAAAAAAAGAAAGAAAAAAACTGGATTTAATACAGTTGAAGGAAAAAAATCATTGGAATCAGATGCTGCTGCCTTCTGTGTCCTCTACACTATGAGTTATATGTAAGCATTCCTTAGAATAGGAAAGACTCCAAATAACCTGAATGTCTAGCATTAGGAGACTAGTTGAATAAAGTACGTCACATCCATTTAATGGAATATTACATACAAGTTAAAAGAACATAATACATATAGATGTGTAACATGTAAAGTTCTCCAAGGCATATTGTTAAATAAAAGGGCAATTTGGGCACACAGTGTACAATTCTCTGTGTGTGTACATGTATCTTGCACATGTGCTTGCTTTTTACTCAGGTATAGAATATTTTGGGGAGGATACACATGAATCTATGAGCAGTGGTAACCTCTGCTGAGGGGGATATCCAGATGAGCGGAAGAAAGAAGCTTCATTATTCATATCCTTTGGTACTATCTGAATTTTCACCACGTGTATATATTATTTTTAACTAAATATTGGTTAAAATGAGAAATGAGATAAATCTATATATGCTGATATGGAAGAACCTCCAAGATAAATGAATGGGAAGAAAAGTAGATTACAGAACAGGACAAATACTAACATTTGTTCAAAAAAAAATCCACTAACACAGACTCTTGTTACATTGAGATAAAAAATTTATGGCATGCTCAGAAACCCCCAGAATGGTTACCTCTGGAGAGAAGAACCAAGAGAAGCAAAGGAAAATGAGATTTCATTATATACCTTCCTGTAATGTTTGGAATTTTTTGCTCTGGGCATGTTTAACTTTTTTTTAAATATAATAAAGAAGTTTACTATAGTTGACAATACTGTATTGTATATTTGGAAGTTGACTAGAGTAGATCTTAAAAGTTCTCATGATAAGAAAAAAAAATTTGTAGCTATATGAGGCGATGGATTTTGACTAAACTTACAGTGGTGATCATTTCACAAGATATACAAATCACGATTTTGTCCACCTAAAACTAATACAATGTTGTATGTCGGTTATATCTCAATAAAACTGGAGGCAAAAAAAAAAAAAAAAAAAAAAAAAAAAGCTCACAAAACGACCTCGTTTAACACAATAGTGAGCTCTTTTTCAGTAGAATCATGATTTGGTAGTTTCATGTCCGTTCAGATTTTTTTTCCGTCTCCTTTACTTACTTATTTTTACATTTGAATTTACATCAGGCAGAATCCTGATGATGGTATGAAATAACGGCATTCTCTGTTGTTTAGTGTTTGAGGGCCAGCAATATATACGTGTGTTAGGTTGACTTATCACTTAAAAGTGAATTTAAAAGTAGATAATAAAGTAGTATCATATGATACCCATGGTCATCGATAAAGAACACCTTTCTTACCCCATCTCAGTCTTTTTTTTTCCATATGTGGTCATTAAAAGTTCATGAAATTTCTTGTTTTTATGCAGATGCAAAGAATGAAACTGATCAATAAATGACTGCTTTAAGTTTGATTAGTCTGGGAACTTTTGTTGAGGAAAAAAAACATATAAGTGATTTCTCTTGGAGAGTATTTTCCCTGGATAATACAGAAAAGTATGTGAGGAGTAGTTTCTGAACCGAAAGTTTGGGCATAAGAACTAATCTACTTCAGGAATTCTGCTTCTAATGAATTCTCATGTTGTGGACACAAAATATTGAGAGAAATGTGTAATGTGAGGTAAAGTGGAACATAACATTTTTTGCTTTTCTGCTCAAAACTTCTGTGAGTAAGTAGGTTAAGTCTTTGGACTTGAACCCCAGTGAATTTGTTTGATATTTGGAGGCTAAATAATGTGATGGTCGAGCCTAATTATACAGCAGTAATTTTTCGCTGTGCTGCCCATCACCACATACTTCTCTCAGAAACTTGTTTAATAATTACTGTTTACCAGGATGGCCGAAGTACCACTAATACAGGAAAGGGATGGCTTAGTTATGGACAAGGGAATTATATGATATGCAAAATGAAGCTTCCAGTTCCTGCTGACTCTTGTGAGGCAAAGAGTAAGAGAACCAACCTTCACACCTACCCTTGTCAGCTGACGTGTACTTACGCAGACTTGCCAGCCTGACCCGGTTCTTGATCACAGTTCATCACCAGACGGCATTTTCCTAAACTTAAAATGCAACACCCACTTACCCTCCTTAAGATTTGTGCACTTTCCTCGTGTTAGCGATACCCTAATGAAGAAGCAAAAATAAATTTTAAAAACAAGGAAATGCTCTTTCATGTGAAACTTCTGTTCCAAAAAGGACCAAACATTGAATGGAATTGTTGGTAGTGAGAGATTTTGGTTGTTGATTTTGTTGTTACGTGTTGTTATCATACACGAACACCTCTTTTTGAGGTGGGGTAGGCGTGGGGAGGCTGAACCTTGTCACCCTCTGCCATTTCAGCGTCAGTGGTATTGGAGGTCTGTATTACTCAAAGACAACTCACCTTCTCTTCAGTACGCTAAAAGTCATTTCGTGTCCAGGAGCACCTGGGGGGCTCAGTCGGTTAAGTGTCTGACTTTGTCTCAGGCCATGAGCTCCTGGTTTGTGAGTTCTAGCCCCGCGTCGGGCTCTGTGCTGACAGCTCAGAGCCTGGAGCCTGCTTCAGATTCTGTGTCTCCCTCCCTCTCTGCCCCTCTCCCGCTCACACTCTGTCTGTTAAAAATAAATAAACACTTAAAAAAAAGTCATTTCACATTTTCAGGCCTGCTAATCTTACCCACAGTCTATTCTTTATTATATGTTGTTTTATTTTTACTCTTTGGATTCTTTTCTTACATCTGATCTTCGCCCTATAGATCATGGAGTTCTATTCTTCTTTAGCAGAAGATACTGGGGTCCAACTGGCCTTACGGTTTCTCTCAAGAAGAAGAAATATGGGTAAACTAACTGAGGTATAATAGATCCTAGAATGCATCAGGACTGGAAGTCATTGCTAAGGACTACTACAATTTGTTATTTGGGAGAAGGAAACAAAAAAGATGGGAGGAGAGAGCAGGTTGAACCAATAGTCATAAAATTGCTGCATTCATACGTAATTACATCTTTTTTGAGGCATTTTCCTACTGTGAGACTTAAAAGATGATAGTGCCAGAAAAGAAGTACATTCTTTAATTAAGCCAGGTCAGAACTGCATTTGGGTGTGGAGTATGTTGGCCCATTTTCTATGAGGCAGGGTCAAAAATACCCAGGATTCAATAAAATCAAACAGAAGATGCTGGAAAAAAATTTCAACATATTGATAGGACAAAACCCAAAGTTTTCAGTAAGACTTACAAAAGACTATCTTTTGTAAGCATGAAATCCATGCCAAAAGGTGTTATTTTAAAAGTCACTGTAGGGGCTCCTGGGTGGCTCAGTCTGTTGAGCGTCCAACTCTTGATTTTGGCTCGAGTCATGATCCCAGGGTGGTGGGATTGAGCCCTGGGTTAGGCTCCACACTGAGTGGAGGGATTCTTTCCCTCCCCCTCTGCTGGGATTCTGTCTCTCTCCCTCTGCCGCACTCCCCAACTTGCGTTAGTGCTCTCTCTGTCAAATAAAAAAATATATAAAAAATTAAAATTAAAATCCCTACAACAATACTACTCCAATAAATTTGAACCCGTGAATTGAACCAGCTCCTTCTTCGCGAAATCACTGACCACATTTGGCTTTGTTGATTAGTTCAATGCCTAATGTGGTTACTAGTACTACTACTATTTATAATGATTTATACTTTTGATTATAGATTTACTTCACCCAAGTAAAGAACAAAACACTAATTAATAGCATAGGCCATAAATCCAAGTCATTGACGGTCATTCAGTATGCTTTGCCTTTGAGTAATGATCATGATTTAGGAAGCATACAGTTTTGAAGACTGTACAGCTCAGTGGATTAGAACAAGAGCTTAGGAACCAGACAACAAGGGGTCAAAGCCTAGCTCTGCCACTTATGAGTCACTTATGTGACTTTAGGTAAGTTATTTAGTCTCTGTGTCTCAATTTCTTTATCTGCAGCTTTGAGATAATAACATACCACAGGATTAGCTTGAGAATTAAATGAGATAGTATGTGAAGAATCTTGACCTAGAGCCTGTACCCAGTAAGCCTTCAGTAAGCTGTTATATTGTTATTCTTGCTATAGCTTTCTCCTGTAAGTCAAAGCATGTGGAGAATTCAGTTGAATAGCTTCATAATAAGAATTAAACACTGAAAAATACAGTGGTCCAAGGAAAACAGAACTACGAACCAATAATTCCAGGTTATGATCGCCTGGTTGACATATGATAAATGCGTTTATTTTACATTGTATTTATCCATATATACCAAATACTTAGGTTTACATATTTTGAATTCTGTCAAAGTCTCATTACTATTGAAAATATTCTAACCCAGCAGGCTCCATTTTAGTACCAGTTGAACGATAACAGTAGTAGATAGAATGTGTTATTATAAAGCCAGAATGATTGCTGACAGGCTATAATTTGCTTTATGAAGTGTGCGTTGTCACATATACAATTATCTGGTTTGTATTTGTTGCTGCCAGCCCTCCAGTTTGTTAATGTCCAGAAGTTATGCCTTATGTGAAACCTAAAAAGGGTTAAAAATCTCAGCGTTTTCTGGTGGGGGAGGGGTAGGAGCAGGAAGGTTCACTTGGTGGCTACCTTTTTTTTTTTTTCTTTTTTAAGAACTAGGATGATGCTACACACTGCAGCCCACCCTACTGGTCAAAATGAAAAACTGCATCATAAAAGACCACTTTTTTGAAGGAGGGGGAAAAAAAACTTTTCAGTTTGTTCCCCTGGGTATTTTCCTGTCCAACCCCCCCACTGACAGGTGTAGTTCATTTTTGAAATATTATTAAGCTATGCTGCACTTTTGGTTGTTGGATTCACAGATGTTGTAGTGACTGTGCTATAAGCGTCTAAGCAATTTGATCCCATTTCTAATCATTTGGACTGCTATTCTCTGCAATGATATCCCTAAAAGTTCTTAAGAAGGCTGTTATTCTCAGCATGTTGAAAATAATACAATTAGTAAACAGTATCATGAGCTAAAAAACTTAACGTTAAGCTCAATTTATTTCTTGTACATTCAAGATCTACTTGGAGCAGCTTTTTAAAAGAATGATAAATGGGAACTTTCTTTACCTGACCTATCATTTGTTCTGTAGACTTAATGACATTCGGTACTATTACACTCACTGCCAGGGCCTTGGGGGAAAAAAAGAATATTTATACATTGAGTTATGGCTAGATGTTGGGGGGCGGGGGATGGCCAGGAAGTCAGGCTGCATCGAATGGAGAAGAATTTGAGACCTTCACTACACATGGATTAATCACAAGGACTAACCACGTAAATCCAAATGGATATTTAGAAATCAGTGAAGCTTCTAAGATGTTCTGTGGGAAACACCATACATTTTCTAATGCATGAGTGTGTGCAAAATGTTATCTAATTTATAACACAAGTGTTGACAGAACTTTAGCTTTGGTGTTGCAAATGGGCTCCATAACATATTTACATGTGAGGAACATTTCACATATATGGGCACATATGTACCCAACCTGTTCTAGTTGGTGTTATATTCAATAACTTAGGTGAATGGTTATAATAAGGAATAATAAGCAGCAGTTTTTCTAATCTTACCTTAGTTCAGCTTTGGGAACTGCATTACCATTAAATTGGTCTGTGAAAACCTGGCAATATTAATGCTATGAAGCATGAAAACTAACTGGATTTGGATCAGGGACCTTTATTTATAGCATTTTCTTTAGGATTTATTAGTTTAAAGAGGGAGCTGTGTGTCTCATGGGTTCTTAAATATTAAATAGAGTCAGAAGTCGTGTGTTCCTTTCCAACAGCAACAATAAAAACAAAGAACAAAAAATTGCAGACAATTCTACATTAATTTCAATTTCCTGATTTTATCCAGAGGTACTTGGTGAAGCGATAGCAAACCCTAGGAATTTTGAACCACACCATAGAAACAGTTGGTTGCAGACGTGAATAAAGTCTTTATAATAGAGCTCACAATTAATTAGAAGTAAAAGATGATGGCTTCATACTAACGTGGAAAAACCATTGAGCCTTTACATGTTGAATAAGCAAACATACACTTATATGTTTTATCTATTTGTTAACTGTCATGTTACTTTTTATGCTTAAACTGCTTTCAGTCTGTTTTCAGTTCTTTGGTAAAGTTGTCATTATGGCCTGTTTTTGTCCCTAAATAGTACCTGTAAGTTAAGAATCAGATGGGTTTGCTAGGAGTGAAAATAGTTACAAGGGGAACATCATCATGGTTCATTTTTTTCCCCCTGTTTTATTTGGAATTGAATTAGGAAATGAAAGTTTTTAGCAGTCTAATTCACTTCTCCATAAAGTTTATGGAGCAGCAACAGCTGGTTGAATCCATGGCAGAAAAAAGCCAACTTCTAGTGGCCAAGCTATTGTTTCAGAGTTGGGGGGGGGGGGTGGGACTCATTAACTGTTAATGAAAACACAGGGAATAAAAACAAATAGCACAGAAACCCTAGCAAATAATTACCTCACACCTGACACAAAGCTGCTTTATATTTCTGCTCCAAACTTCAGAAATTCCCAACTTATCATTCTATGGAGCATGGATGAAATTGAGTTTGACTCTCAGGAACGAACAATAGAGAAATCATCCCTCTTATAGGCCCCTCAGCACGATACTCAGAGGAGAACTGCCATTGGATATACTGAGGAGTGTATCCGGTGCCCAATTCTTATGACACTTAGGGTAGAGCAGCAAATTACCAGCTAATAGCAGATGAACACTTGATATAGTTTCCCCAGATCTTGTACAGAAATACAAAGAAAAGGGACCAGAGGTGGTGGATGTGATTAATGGAGATATTGTGTGTGAGAATATATATCTGTGTAGAAATATATTGATTCTGAGCAAGTTGCAATGGGAAAGCGTGTCTCTAGTGGCAAGGGGCCTTGCTTGTGAGAAAGCCACTCTAAGCAGATGGAGTTCTAAGCCCTAATTGTAGAGCTGCTGAATGGAAGTGTCTGTCACTATAGTTCGGGATCATTTATGTCTGATCCCACTGGACAACGGTAGTGGCCACTTGGAACTGCGATTCTCAGAGCTGCAGATGAATCCAGCGACCACTTGCGGTTATGTTTTAAGGAAAAATGATGTCCTCAACTTAAACAAATCCAAAATGACCACAGTAATTGCTGGTTCTCCTATAAAACTTTTCACCCATGCATCTTGAGTAGTTGTAATCATTTTAATTACACGGGAGTGTCTATTTATATACCGTTATAGGCTTTTTTCTGTGTGTGCCCAAGGGAGTTGGGCCACTTGATGTGACGCTAAAAACACTTCTAGCAACATTTCCACCATCAGGAACTAATTATGCTTGGATGTAAAACATATTTTTAAATGTTTCCCCCACCACAACCATTTTTAGTACCGACCCAGGCTCTGTTTTTGCTGCATCGAGTTGTATACCTTTGCTGTTGATACTTTACAAAAGCATGGCCTTATATTTGGCACAGGAATGGCTGTTAAAAGCCCCCGTTGGGTAACTATGTCCAGAAACCATAGGAACCACATGGAAGTGACTTTTCCATTTGAAGTTGATAAATCAAATGCCAAATTCAGGCAGGTATTTTGGACGAGATTTTTTTTTTAAGTTTATTTATTTTGAGAGAAACAGAGAAAGTGTGAGTGGGGGAGGGGCAGAGAGAGAGGGAAAGAGAGAATCCCAAACAGGCTCCATGCTCAGCACAGAGCCCAATGCGGGACTCGATCTCATGAATTGTGAGATCATGACCTGAGCCAAGATCAAGAGTTGGATGCCTAACTGACTGAGCCACTCAGGCGCCCCTGGATGAGATTTTTTTAAATGGAGACTCTAAATCCAATTGAATTGGATTCTGGAACAGAAAAAGAACATTAGTGGAAAAACTGGTGAAATCCAAATAAAGTCTATAGTTTAGGTAATAGCAGTGTACCAATGTTAATTTCTTGGTTTGGACAGACATAGCCTAGTTATGTAAGAAGTTGACATTGGGAGAAGTTAGGTGAAGGGTGTGCAGGAACCCTCTGTACTATCTTTGCAATATTTACAATAAATCTAAAATTATACCAAAATAAAATTTTCATTTAAAATACAACAAAACAGGGGGCCCAGGTGGCTCAGTCGAGCGTCCAACTCTTGATTTCAGCTCAAGTCATGATCCTAGGTTTGTGGGATGGAGCCTGTTTGGGATGCATTCCCCCACCTCTCTCTCTGCCCCTCTCCCCAACTCGTGCACTCTCTCTTTCTAAAATTAAAAAATTATGCTCTGGTTTCTCTTCAGATCGCATAAATCTTTCGCCTTTTACTAAAATTAAAAAATTAAGTAAGTAAGTAATTAAAACACAACAAAACAAAGCCCCTCCTGATCTGCTTATTTAAAAAAAAAAAGTCTGGAATGCTAGAATATGTAAGAGTAGTTTTGTCAAATTTCTGAAGCCAGCAGAAAATTGAGTCTAGAACGATAGTTGATAATGTTCAGTATATCCTACAAATGTTAAATTTTGCTTGGCAACCCAAACTGCTACTTCTTTTTTTTTTTTTTTTTTTTTAATGGATTTTGGTTTGGCTCAAATTTTTAAAATTCCTTTAACCTCACAGCTCACTTTCAGGTTACTTGCCAACGCAGTCCATTAGGTTGTATTGATAATATAATTTCAGTGGATTTGCAGTGATGTAAAATTTGAGTCATTTAACCTTCAGTCCAGGTTTTGAAAATTTTTCTGGTTATAAAGGCGAAATTTCGCAGTGATACTTTAAGCATAACCGTAATCAGCTTTGTATGCTGATCAGTAGCCTAATAAAGGAGAGCATTTCTTCTGGCTCTGACCAACAACTACTGTGTGAGGTGGTGGTGGTGGGTGCTGTTGTCTTGTTTTAAACTTTTCTTTTCCACAATAAAGCCCATAGTTTATTTCTAAAGTCCTATATATGCAGGTGTTCAACTCAGTTATGGACAAGCTACCTACCATTGAGTATTCGTAGAGGAGTCTAGATACGATCATCTAATTTATGGAAAGAGAAGGCCACAGCCATTCTCTTTTCATCATTTTATATCCTCCCTATCCTTCCAGTTTAATTGTAGGAAATAAACCTTTAAAGTGAGGCAATACAGATTCTATGTAGGTTGTTTGGTTTCACTGCTCCCTCGTTGAAATCCAGGGCCAAAACTCTACAGTGTTTACGGAGATTAGCATTGGTGATTTCCTTTGGAAATTAGTATTTGAGATAATATTAAATTCAGTTGAAAATCCCCTTTTCATGTTTGTGAAATGAACTGAGCAGCTGTTGGTGTCCTTTTATCAGCACACTGTACCTCTGTTTGGGGGATTTTAAGGAAACCATTTGCAATGCAGAGTCTTTTCTTCCGGTTTCTGAATGATCGAACATCTTCCATCTGAACCTTTTAAAGTATCATAATAGCATGGGCCACTTCTACAAAATATAATCCAATGTATGTTGAAAACACCCAAAAGGGATTAGCATTGTTTTAATTGCATAATTCAGTATTGCATATACATTACCTTTCATCAAAGCCATTTTACAGAACAAACATTACCTTCTTAGGGCTTTTAGAATTCCTAAGAGGTTGGTTGCATGGGCTGTAAACTAGAATTATAAAGAGAGAACTTTCTTAAGATTGCAAAACAAGTAGTGATTTAAATTGGAATAGAATCCAGCAAAGTCTAGGTTCTCTCTGTTTTTAAGGCTCTTAGTTTTCAGAGAAGGGAAGAATACTGGCCTTGTTACATTATATTATGTACAGGTTAACCCTTTGTGTGATTTATTCTATCCTATTTGGAAATATATAGAGAAACAGGCATTCAGAGTAAAGGCTGTAATTAATGGAAGACAAGTAAATACGAATGCATATTTATATAGCTGTGTTCTCATTTTAAGTGTGGTGGAGAAGTTTCTTTCTGGTGGCAAGAGGTCTCCCCACTCTCTGATAACCGTTTCTAAGTTCTAGTTAGTTGAATGGAAAATTTCCCAGCCAGGTAAGTTGGTTCTTATTTATTTTTTCCTCATATGTTAATGGATAGTGGCCATGTTATCTTTTGGGGGTTTGGGGTGAATGGCAGAAGAAATCTACGAAGACCTTTATAAAGATGTCCCAAGTGTGACCTGACTTTTGTCCTTTTTTATCCCTCAGGGGGAGACCAAGCTGAAAGTTTCCTTGGACAGGACAGCTCTGATGATAACCATAGTGGAACTCATGGCCCCTCTCTCACATCAGATGCACCTTTTTTGCCCGATTATCAGGATGAGGGTGAGTGTCATCTTTCTGGATCTTGGGTTGACCGCACTTTGTTACTTTTTGTCTTGGTGTCTTTGCCTTTTGTCATTTTGAACCAAGCTGACTTCAGTGAGTTTTCTGTATTGGTAATCACTAGTTTGCAAAGAACAACTATTTGTTTAGTTGTGGTGCTGATCTTCCTAGGTAAGTCAATACTTCTGAAGCTAATGTATTTAGGGAAACACTAATTCCATGCTGGAGCAGGAAGACATCGTTATTGATCTTTTTATAAGAACTGTAGCTCAAAAGCTAAGAGGGCATTTTAAGATTGCCCAGTTCACCGTCTTACAGCTTTCTTAGTTTCACAGTGTTGCATGAGAATTGGAGCTTTCATTTGGTGATTATTGGATTATTGATTTATTGTGGATTATTTGAGACCCTTGAACCGATAATATTATAGTAAGATATGATTTTTATCCATGCTTCTCACCTATCCCTCTCTGACCATGTTGGTGTTATTCAAAGGGAAGTGGAAGCCACAAGAACCACAATGTAAATCTTCATGGAGCATTCATTTTCCTTGAAGATTTGGGAATGAGAGGAGTTAAATAATTCAACTGTTACAAACATTACTTTTATATTAAATTTTATATTACATTGGTATGTAATAGAGTGGGATGCAAAATATGCATTAATTTTTAAGATACATGAATATAAAAATTTTGTCTTAGTGGCTGCTAGTTTCTGGCTCAGGCTCAGATATCCCAAGGGTGGGGGTTCACTGTGCCTCTTCTGGCATCTGGCCACTTGAACAGACGGTTTGATCATCACTGATGCACACGGTTATCTTACCAAAGCCTCTCTTGTGCCTTTTCAGTGGGGGGAAAAAGGTAGAGATGCTACTAAACTGAATATTAAATTGGAATCATATTATTCACTTAGGGATTGGGAGTAAAGTTGGTAAACTATTCCTTATTTCTCTTCATTAGCCTGTAATCTTTTAATTTATTTTTCTGTCAGATTTCCCTATGACTTTGGCATTTGCCGAGAGTTCACAATCCCTAATTCCTTTCTCTTTTTAACATATCCATTAATTCTTTTTTTTTTCTGAAGCTTTTATTTAAATTCCAGTTAGCTAATATACGGTGTGATATTAGTTCACTTATCCATTAAATCTCATTTCATTTAGCCCATTCGACAGTTCATATTTTCTCCACATCAGAACTATGAATTCCATTGTGCAGAAACATTTTATTTTGCTTGAGATTTGTATACTAACGCAGTTAGTAATACCCAAGTTTTAGAAATTGGGGCTTACAATTTAGGATCTGTATATTGACTCAAGTATTACACTTAAAAACATTGTTTGGATTGAAAGCTTAATAGTTGCACTGGTGGTTTATTATAATTTTAGAAAATTAACAGTGCAAAACATTAAAAAAACCAACCTTCCATTTGTTTTTGATTAACCTAATGCTTGACAGAATTAGAACAGTAGCACCTCATTAATCCATAGGTCACTTATTTGGTACTTCCAACTTTCCCAAACACAGCTGAGAACACAATAAGTTAGCCAGAAAGACCTCTAAGTGGGAATAGATGTTCCCGAGTGCTGTGTTAACACTTACATACCATATTCTTGGGAAGACCCCTGAGGCCCTCACTGGGATTCCTCTTCTTACAAATTTCCTTTTTTTTTTTAAGTTTATTCATTTATTATTTCAGAGAGAGTAAGATAAAGAGAGAGCACGTGCGCACACACCTACACAAGAAGGAGAGGGGGAGACAGAGAGGGAGACACAGAATCCGAAGCAGGCTCCAGGCTCTGAGCTGTCAGCACGGAGCCCAATGCAGGGCTCGAACCCAGGAACCGTGAGATCACGGCCTGAGCCAAAGTCAGACACTAACCCGACTGAACCACCCAGGCGCCCCTCCTCTCCTTACAAATTTATAACCATTAGCATGTTTTGATTTCTCAACCCACAGTAGGATGAAACATCAAGTTAGAAGAAGGGGCACTTTAGAGGCATCAATTAAATAATATGGAGGTGAGAAAGAAGAAAACAACTAAAAACTTATACAGAAAACAAAATCTGTAAAGAAATAAAATTTATATAGGAACTTAAAAACACTGGGGCCATATCATACTGTAGAAATAAGTGGCCCAAACTAAGAGCTCAGTGCCTTAATAAAGTAAAACTTTTTTAGCTAGCATTTATTGAGCACTTACTGTGTGCCTTGCATCTGTGTTCTAAGTACTTTGCATATATCACCATTTAATCCTGTGAAGAGCCCTAGAGGTAGATATTAGGATTAGCCTCATTTCACAGAGAAGGAGGCGGAGACCCAGGGAAGTTAACTTATCTCAGATCACACAGCTAGTAAGCAATAGTGCCAGGATTTATACCTATGCAGTCTAGTTCTAGAACCTCTGCTTTTAACCACTCTACTATCTTTACCACTCTCCTTATCTATGTTGGAGATAAAAATAAAGATAAAGAAGATGGATTAATGTTTCAGACATTTTGGGGGCACCTGGGTGGCTCAGTCAGTTAAGCATCTGACTTCAGCTCAGGTCATGATCTCACGGTCTGTGAGTTCGAGCCCCGCGTTGGGCCCTGTGCTGGCATCTCAGAGCCTGGAGCCTGCTTCAGATTCTGTGTCTCCCTCTCTCTCTCTATCCCTACCCTGCTCGTGCTCTGTCTCTCTGTGCCTCAAAAACAAATAAACATTAAAAAAAATGTTTCAGACATTTTGGTTAAGACTATACAGATACGGAAAGTTTGCTTAAAAGTAGTTTCATTAAAAATAGTTGAAATTAGGGGCGCCTGGGTGGCTCAGTCGGTTAAGCGGCCGACTTCGGCTCAGGTCATGATCTCGCGGTCAGTGAGTTCAAGCCCCGCGTCGGGCTCTGTGCTGACAGCTCAGAGCCTGGAGCCTGTCTCAGATTCTGTGTCTCCCTCTCTCTGACCCTCCCCCCATTCATGCTCTGTCTCTCTCTGTCTCAAAAATAAATAAATGTTAAAAAAATTTATAAAAAAAAAAATAGTTGAAATTAAAAAAAAAAAATAGTGTTAAAAGAGGTAAACCTAGTATCTGGAAAATTCCAAGGTGGAAACTTTGCTCCATAATGGTTCCCCATAAGAGAGGAGCTAACTATATTAGTAATATTAAATTCTTACTTCATTGATTTTAATTTATAGTTTTGTGCCTAAAAGTTAAGAGAATTCTCAAAAAAAAAAAAGTTAAGAGAATTCTCAAAGGGACATAGTCAATGCCAGAGGTAGGAATAGATTGTTTATGTGTTAGAAATTTGATTGTAGGATGTTGAAATAATGTTTATTTTAAAATATTTTTTTAATTTCACTTTTTTAAAGTTTTTATTTAAATTCCAGTTAGATAACATGCAGTGTAATATTAATTTCAGGGGCACAATGTAGTGATTCAACACTCCCACGCAACACCCAGTGCACATCACAAGTACACTCCTTAATCCCCTTCATCTGTATCACTCACCCCCGCCCCCCCACCCCGCCCCGTAACCGTCAGTTTGTTCTCTTTAGGTAAGAGTCTATTTCATGGTTTGCCTCCCTCTCTCTTTTCTTTTTTTTTTCCTTGCCATTTGCAATGACGTAGATGAAGCTAGAGAGTATTACACTAAGCAAAACAAGTCAGTCAGAGGAAAACAAATACCATACGATTTCACTCATATGTGGAACCTAAGAAACAAAGGAGCAAAGGGGAAAAAAAGAGAGAGAGGGAGATAATGTTTTAATATGAGTTTCTGCAAAGCACTGAAACCAGCACAGTACCTGAGTGCCTGATGCATAGTGGGCACGATAAATGTTTGTTTCCTTCCCCTAAAAAGTAAAGATACATACATTTCCTGTGACATTAAGGAGGTTTTAAAGATGTTAAAATTTTCAGTAAATGCTATATCCTAGACATAACTAGATTTTACCATTATTGAGAACAGTAACATTTGATATGCTACTTATTCATTATTTTAAATACTTTTTTAGAGATTACAAGGTACTACCAAGGCACTGTGCTAAGCAGTAAGTGAAATATGCAGTAAAAAAATCAGACATAGTCCCTGTCCTATGGAGTTTACCATCTCATTGGGAAAACACACTGTTATGAGCAGACAAATGAACAAATATAAAAATGTCTTCATTTGCTGGGGAAATAGCTAAGGTGATCCTTTAGGAAGAAAAGATATTCTTTGACTTTTTTTGTTGTGTCCGTTGTTTTAGACTTTTGGAACTTTATATCTTTATTAGAAAATGAAATGTCACTGTTAAAATATTTCAGCTTTGTTGAATTCCACCTCCAGCCAGAGCAGTATCCTAAATGTACAATTATAAAAGGACACACGGTCTGACCCATCCACCCATAACGTCAGTGTGAGAAGCCATGGTGCGTGTCGTGTTTGGATCATGCTTTTGTGAAGGCTACAAAGAGCTCTAGAAGCATATAGAAACCTGGCCAGGTGCACAGCTCAAAAAAAAAAAAAAAAAAAAAAAAAGTAAGAAAGAAAAGAAAAAAGAAAACCAAGGTTACAGGCTAAACCATGCATAAAAATGAGAGCATGTTGCTACCTAATCACAATTTCTTCTCCTTTTCCTTTGCAAATGCCCTCAATCTGAGAACAGCAGGCTATACCCTGTGGAGAGACACCCACAAATAAGAGCATAGTCACAGCATGGGAATGAAAACTTACTAACAAGTAATAACACTTAGATTTCTAAACCTAAGGAGGCGTAGTTTCTACCATATTGAAGTTTACTATGAAACACTGGATATAATTAATGTACAAAAGCCAGCCAGCTATGAAGCTCAAGATTTAATTGCTTTCATTGTCCAAAATATACGATGGATTTTAATGTGTCCATAAAATTATTTCATTAGTATACATTTTTAAAAGATAAGTGTACGTATATATATTTTTTGCAGATCGGTTGGGGAAGGTACTCTATAAACAGGGTATAGTGACTCCTTCTGGAAGAAAAAGAAAAAATAAAATTATTTTCTGGGAGAAGAAACCCAGAGTCTGTGACGGTATATTATTTATTATGTATTATATATTATCACATTCTAATTAAAGAAAAAGGAATGAATGGATATTGGACAAATAAATCTGGGAAGAAGTAAGAAAGAATGTTTTTAGAGTTTAGTTTTACATCAGGTTGTCAAAAGTTAGAGAAAGTTCTTATTCTCCAGTGAAATGAAAAATAGAATCAGAATTGTTAAATAGCTATAACCGTTTTTGGAGAAGAGTAATAATGAATATGTGAAAACCTGTTTTTGATCAATTTGTTATATGCTACTTGATTTCAAAGAAATTGCAGACCCATTTAACAGAGGCCATTTTCAACTCCAGGCCCCTTTTGAAAGGTACATTAGAAAATATATAGAACATTTTGAAAATGAAGAGAATCCGTCTTTCACAGCTTTATGTTTAGCACTTTCCTTGTTTTTACATTTCTGTTTTCATTTTAGTTCTGAAATAGAAGTCTGTTTTTGGATTTGATATTATGAACAACAGTAGACTAGCTTTTGTTGATCCTTGTGTGTTTCATTTCTATAGTAATAGGAAGAGAATAGTATTTTAATATCTTCCCCAATGGCAGGAAGAATGTATTTTCAATAAAACTCTATTAGTATTGTGAAATAAAAATGGACTTAATTTATTGATTAGACTTTTTTGGCTGGAATTCATGTTTGTCTTAAATTTCATTGTACCAAAGTTAGAATCATGCCGTCTGGGAGTCGGAAGGGATGATAGTAACAGGAACCATTTATTGAGCACTGTGCTACCCTAAGTGCTTGTTGTGGATCATCTCGTTCAATTCTCAAACCAGCCTAAAGAAGATCCTGTTATCCCCATTTTACAGGTAAAAAAAGAAAAATTGAGGTTTAGAGAAATTAACTACTTGGCCAAGAATGGAGTATCCAATCCACCGGTAGAGGGTGGAGGTAGGGTTCCAATAGAGTGCTGCATTGTGAAGAGTTTTGGTTAGCTGCGTAGTTTTCCTCTGAAACACCCATTCTTATGGGCTTTACATATCATTCTCCTTATTGCTCTTATTCCACCAAATATAGTGTTCATTTACAAAATAAATGTTTTCAAAGCTAAAACCTATCCTCTAAATACCACTTCAACTGCATCCTTTGATATGTGCTACTTTCATTATAATTGACAATTCCTTTCTAAGTGTTTTGTAATTCCTCTGATGATATCCTTTTAAACCTACGTGTTATTTAGAAGCGTGTGCACACGCACGTGTGTGTGTGTGTGTGTGTGTGTGTGTGTTCCCAGTTTTTATTTTGTTTTTTTTTTTAGTTTACAGGGATTTTTAAACCTGCTTTTCTATTTTAACTATTAATTTTTATTACATTATAGTCTAAGAACATATTATTTAGATTCTTGGGACTTTGTTGAGATTTCTTTTGTGGCCTGGTAATGATCAATTTATGCTTATGTGCTGTGTGGCTCCCCCAGTATTTATTTAACACACTCTTACTGTTTTTATACTTATAAATAGTATTCTTCAAATATTTTATATCCTGGCTTTTCTTTTATCTGCTGAAAGTTTTGCATTAAAATCTCCGATTATAGTTGTAGATTTATCCATTTTTCTGTGTTTTGCTTTACATTTTCAAGGTCATGTTATTAGATACTTATAAAGACCTGTAATTTGTTTTAAAAGGTTTCCTCTTACTGAACTGAAATCCTATCTCTAGAATTTCCATTTATTAAGCTAGTCTACTCATAGCACCCCTGATAGACTTTCCGCTCAAGGAGTAAAAAAAAAAAAAATGTTTGTTCACAAGCCACTTTGAGACCCCTGTTGCTCTGAGTCATGTATGAGGCCTGATTTTGGCATTAAATCATGTTGTGTCACAGAATAAATAAACTGCACATCTTACAGTGTTTACTGAGGTATGTGAATTAACGACGCAGTGGTTAGCAGTAAGTGACCTTACTGATCAAGTAAATCTTAGGCCAAATCCTGCTGATGACTTTGGAAGAAAATGTGCATATTTTAGGGCTGCTCTACTTGGAATGTTAGAAACCTATTGCAGGCTCGGTCATTGGTACCCTAGTAGGTGGAGAGAGTTAATGGCCTAAATACAACAAGTTATTTGCTTCCTTCTCACTGATAGGGTCAAGCCCACTATTTGTGTGTGTGTGTGTGTGTGTGTGTGTGTGTGTGTGTGTGTGTGTGTTTAGTTACATAAACTATATGAAGATATTTAGAATTTTTAGTTCCTTTTTATTCTATGATGTGAAAATAATGCATGTGACTCAAAATAGTCGCTCTCCATATTCAAATATGTAAATAAATACACGTGCATATATACATGCATTCAAACAGTATTTATCTCATTTTCTTTTTATTCTTCAGACAGTTGCTTTCATCTTTGTTGCTCACAGGTATATTTTTCTTTAGTAAAGGCACATGACTCCTGTCAACCCTGATGGAGTTTATGTGTGTGTGTTTATGGTACGCACTGTGGAAGAATGCAAAGCTTCCTTCCTTCCACATCTGTGTTTTTGGAGCCAAAGAACAAATCCTACTGTAAAACACATACTTTCATAAGCATGGTATTTGTGAACAAGTTTCTGTTGGCTTCAGGTGAGTCCGTCAGATCAGATCATTGGGAGAAATTAAGGACTTAATGTTGAGTTAACTGTGATAAGGGTAAGTAAGCTGTCACTCAGGATCACAGTGGCCTCCTTCATGAAGATAAATGTCTTATTAGATCGAAGACATCATGTCGTTTATATAGTCTGGTATAAATCACAGATGAAGATGACAAACTGGGTTTCAAAGTTGACAGTAATTTATATAACTTAAACAAATGATTACCAAGGATTATACATGTTTTGTGAAGAATAAAAAAACAATAACAATTATCTGTCTATGAACAACCCATTTTTCATTCTTCAGCCTGGCATGTTGGGCTGTTAGTGCATGTTTAAAGTCTAACCTTCTGTCCAGTACCCAGTAAAGTATTCTTTCGTGTGTTGATGGCTGGATATCTTCCGTAATGCTTTTTTTCACTATAATATACTCTATAGAGTTAACCCAAAGTTTATATAGAATAATGGCATTTTACAGCTGGAAGAGGCTTGGTAATCACCTAATCTAATCTCTGTTTTACCAAAGAGGAAACTAAATTCTAAAGAGGCTAAATTCCTACATCTCATGTCTAGCAAGATAGAACCAGGATGGAAACCAAGACCACTGCCCTGGGAGTGGCCTTCCCAGACCCACACTACACACCTTCCCTCACCTGCATGATCTCAGCAAGCTTTTCAGAGCAGTCCCCAACAGCTTTGCAGGAGACTTGATCATGGCTCTTAGGCTATTTCTTGCAAGTTCTTCAGACACACAGGTGTCTCTCTGGCCTTTGTATGTTCTTATTCTCTTCCCAGAATGATTTGGGGGTATTACATTTTATAAAGAATCCCAAAGAGTTCCATAAATGCTAGCAGTTATAACGATGAGAAGCATACTATCAGCCTCTGAATTGATTTGACATAGAACTAATTAGTTATCTTTTTTTGGCCTTTTTGTCCATGTTATAGATTTCAATATACTGCCAATGAAGAGTTAGCTATTGAATACCTATACTGAATGTCCTTTTATTCAGTCATGAGTTTAGAGACTGTGTGGAGGATACAAAGAGGAATAAGATATGATCCCTTTCCTAAGTGAGCAAATAATCTAGTTGAAGAGAAAAGATTAGACTCCCCCACAACAAAGTATACAGTACATAATCAAGTGCTGATTATCAGAATTTGCACAGAATTTGCAGGGGGAAAAAAAAACAATTGGTTAGACTTGCAAGCTTGGAAGAAAGTCAAGATAATATTTGGCCTGCGCTGTGGCCAAAGTGTTTTTAGAAGTCGATTCCAGGCTGGGAGTGTGCACAGAAGTCCATTCTCTGAAAGGTCAAACCTTTATTGAGCTTCCACTATAATTAGGGGCGAAATAACAGTGGCCATTTTTAAGTGCAAACAGTTTATTTTTAAGTGAGTGACGTGGCAAATGAGATTAAGCCTTCGCATACTGCCTTGAGTATTCTTTGTCTCTCCAACTTGGAGTTCTCCAAATTCTAAAAAGAGTCAGCAACTCTAATGGTAATGTGAAAGTTCCAGTATATGGTTATTGAAGATGTGTGTGTGTGGTCATTACAGTGGTGGTAGCATGATATGCCATGTTTTGGTTGCTAATGTAACATATTTATCGAATTGATATATAAATCAATCAGAAGTGGGGAGGGCTTATGTATCTTTGTGTGCTGTTTATTAGAAAATCTTATATACCATGCTTAATTACCTTGCTCTTAGAATCTGTAAATGCATTATAATTAAACATAGCATCTGCCTTATAGATGAACACTGAATCACCTGAGAGTTAGCTGACTGACCTAGGGCAATCATGTCTAAAGCTCAGGAATTCTATACTCTCCGGTGTGATATAGATACATGTACTTAGTTTATGTAAATATACAGTTATATTTATGCTCTTTCTATTCATATATATTTTTTCAACTCTTCATGCTTTGGTGATCTTTGTTTTTCAGCTGTCCGTAAATTCTTTGGCCTGTCATAGAACTCTGACTTTTCAAGTAAAAGTAAATGTTAGTAATGCTGTTTAAAACAACGTGAAAGCACCTTTAATCTAGAACATTATGTTCTACTAGGAAAAGATTGTTGAATTCACAGATCATTTTACACTTAGGCTCTAGATTGCCTTTCTGACTTTGAGTGACAGCCTTTTCTTCTGCTGGGCCCTACGTAGCTTAAGCCCAGATACACTAGTCTAATAGGAAGGAAAGATTATACACAGTAGTTGTTCTGGCTTGTAAAATTGGGATTTATAGGGGAATTGTTCCTTCATGGAAAGTTTTCACTTATAGAAGCCTTTATCCAATTTATAGATCCATTTCTATAAAACTTTAGGGTATAACTTATATGGCACAGTATATTTTAAAGGAGTGCTCTGACAGATAAACACTGTTGCTGTGGTTAATTTTATAATTAAGTTATTTTATAGTAGTACTCAGATTTTTTTTTTAATCAACAACACATAGGGTTAACTGGGATCATGAGCTCTTCTCTCTACCAATGATCATTATCATCATTGAAAGACATTTATGAATGCCCAAGAACACAGTTGGGCCTAGAGATTGTCACAGCTTAGGGGAAAAAAAATCACTTGAGTTATCTAATCTAGCCCTTCTAATGAATTCACATCATTCTTACTAATATCTCATTTAATTAATTATCAAATATAGCGATTATGCTTTGTATCCTTCCCTTGCAGGACATCTTGCCCGCCCAACTATTATTACTAATTTATTCTTCATGTCTAACCTAAACTTTTCCTTCCTTAGTTTCAGGCCATTGCTCTTTTCTATACCATCTTCTGAGACTGAATAATTCCCCTAATTCATTTATATTGTTACCTTTAGAAGGTATTTAAAGACTGTGAACGTTTATCCCCAGAGTCTTCACTTTCCCAAACTACATAAATTTCAGTTCTCTTAATCCTTGCCTCACTCTGCCCCTGCCATACTCTCTAGTCTTTGAGTATTTTATCACGCTCCTTGATATTTTCCATTCCAAGGGGATCACCTAACCAAGAGAGCTGCCTTTTGGGGGAGGAAGTGCTAAAGCGTAAAATCTCATATAAACCACTAGAAGATGCCTAAGTGCTTATTTGATGTTGTTGTTGGTGATCATCTGGTGGGCACGCCAGTGTAGTGCTTGCTTTGGCATATGCTGGGATATATGTGTATTTTAATGCCTTAATGTATTATGGCCTGTTGTAATTGAATGTCTATAAAGTAGCAGTTAAGAGGGTTTTACAGACCTTAGAAGAGATCAGAATTCTCTAGCCCCCTCTTGTGGTAAAAGAAAATACTACATTTGGGCTTTCCTAGATTATTTTGTTTTAGCTGCTGAGGAAGGCTGAAACGCTTAAGTTCTCAACATATGAGCATAGGTAATGAATCAAAAAAATTAAAAATTATACACACATGTATATCCCTATATATGTACCCAAGTACACATACACTAAGATCTGAGAAATTCCTGTTCTTTTATTTTATTAATGCCCTAAAACCTAAAAGATATTACTTTCTTACAACTGTCATTTCAGTATATTCTTATTATGTAAGTTAGGATGAGGACAAATAAAATAAAACTATCATCTTGAAGGTTTTATATTCCTAAATAGATAAATAAAGGAGGTTTGGATATGAGTTTTAAACCAAATTTATAGGTATTTTTTTCTTTGCCATTCTAAATGCATGTGGTTAGCATTTCTGACAGAGTTAAACAGATATCCTAAATCCTCTATAACATATTAATTTGACCAGTTTTCAAATTTATGACCGTAGCATTCCTTCTATGGTAGATGCATTTTAGATATTCATAAAGGCCTAGTAAGTAGCATATAGCTGAAGGGAAGACTGAACTGGCATGCAAATAAGGTCACGTATCTTGCCGATAGAAAGAAATTTCTACAGGTAACACAAAATTACGTTTATTATTCTAGGACACCACTCAAGGTAACACCTATGTCTTGGAATAGTTGGTATATAGACAAGAACCAATGAGGGATTGTTATTAATATGCCTTACATAATAATCCAGGAAGGAGAGAGATTCAAATTAAACACTGCCCCTAAGTAGTTTTGTTTTGTTTTGTTTTGTTTTGTTTTGTTTTGTTTTGTTTTTTAGAGCTACTCAAAAAACTTGAGTAATGGTTTAGGTCGATTGCCTTCATGCTCAGGTCATGTGCTAATGAAAATATGGGGTCCTATCAGGAAATTCCAGGAACTCTAGAAATAAATATGGGACCATGCTTTTTAATATTAGATTTTTTTTCCAAAAGGGAGATATTGAATATTGCACCAGTTAAGGCATTGCAAGAGAGGAATGGCATAGACATAGCAGAACAAAATGAAAAGGGTTTGGTCACAGGTGAAACAAGAATATTGTAATGATTTAAATATTAAATAGAAAACTGATAGTTTTGACTGATTCCCTTTTTTTCTTCCCTACTTGAAGAGATGATAATTTTTTTCTTTTAAATAGGGAAATTAATTCAATTTGTGTGCTTCCCCCTTAAGATGTATGAATAAAATTTTAATCTCAGCTATTTATTAATCTGTGGTATTGACATTCCTCTGAGCTTCTGAAGACAAAATTTAACAAACCTAAACCTCTTAATAACAAAGTATGG
Source organism: Panthera leo (assembly GCF_018350215.1). Taxonomy (NCBI): domain Eukaryota; kingdom Metazoa; phylum Chordata; class Mammalia; order Carnivora; family Felidae; genus Panthera; species Panthera leo. The sequence goes on from NC_056692.1 coordinate 36,677,949, forward strand.
ATCTTAATAGGAATAATATAATTTTTATATATTTTTTTAACAAACAATAATTTGACAACATTTTTGAGATTTCTCTGTAATCAGTTTAGGTGATCTTTAAACCTGATTTTCTGATCTGTGCTAGCTTTCTCAAGCAACAGCTGTATCTGATTTTTTTTTTTCACGTAAAGCTGCACTTTTCATGAGACAGATTAAGTTGTGGATTTTCATAAAAATGGAAAGTGGAGAAACAGAAAACGGCCCTTACTTATCCCTGTGCTATTTACCACCACATATATTTCGATTGGTTTGTTCACCAAAAAATTGTGACTGCTCTTGGACATACATTCTTTGACTATCGATTTTAAGTCATATATATGTATTTTCACAAAGCTCTCTGGCATGTATGTTCCTACCTAGAGATCTGTCTTTCCTTGGCTCTTGGAAGAAGATTTATTTTAGAATAGTTATTTATTAACCCAAATTTACTAATCAGTTTGAGAGTTTGAATTCTTTATTTTAGCATTAAAACGGGGAAGGTATAATGATCAGTTTCTTGGAAATTACAGTTAATAATAATATAGTATAATAGAGAAATTTTTGCAGAAGTTTAACTTTTCTAGCTATAAAGAGGTGTCAGAGGGAGTATCATAGTCATTGTTGGTATAGAAGAGAGTTTCCTAGAAATTACATCTGAGTTCTTATTGAGTGTCTTATTATAAAGAATAGTTATTTTCTTTATCATATCATTGAAGCTGAAAAGAAAGCAAGTTACTTGTTTGTTTCTTCCTTGCTTTGTCACTCGCTATGTGTAAATACCTTCAGCTGTAAAGCAAGCATCTTTCTGAGTTTTCTTAAGGAACACCAAGGCAGTTCAAGCAGCTTTTCATACGGAATCTTTTGCATGTTTGTTTCTCCAAAAATAATAAATTTATTTAAATTTGATAGTGTTGCTTTTTAAGTGTTTCCCCCTTAATTTGCAATTCATTAAAATTCCCTTTCATTTAGGATGAGAGACATTAAGAAGGAGCCAAACAGGGAAGACTTTTTTACTACATATTTAACTTGATCAAATCCTGCTTTTCAAAAAAACAGCTTCTTGGTGCTTTTGTGTCTGTCCGATGAATGACTTATCAAATTGTACTGTAATTTAGCTCTAAATATGTTAACTTTGAAAAAAAAGATATGTTTCATTTAGCGTTAAGAGACAATACATATAGCTTGTCTAACCAGTGCAGAAAACCTTTTCCAGCTATGAAAGAGGTCCCAGCTTTATCTAATTGGGAGAGAAAAGTACATGCATGAGTAATGACTTTGCATATCTGGTGCAAAGAAATTTAGAACAAATGTTGGAAAAGTTGGTATTAATTCTAGTTCAGTGAGAAAGGTTAGGTTACTCCACTAAAATTATGTCTGGCAAAAATAAATGGGGACTAGCTTGTGAAGGCACATAACATTTATAAACTTTTAAGATGTTTAGCTTTTACATCTGATGGTCTTCCTTCAGCATTTTTGTTGTTTCTTATACTCTTTTCGTTTACCTGTTTGCTGTAGGAAGTTAGTTAAGGGGGGATTGCTGGAAAGATACAAGCGGTGAGTTGGTAAATTCTAAGAGTTGAGTGAGTATTGAGGCACATTTTACGGTTCACTTATGATGATTAGAGTGTGGTATACTGTATATTACAGTTATGACCGCTACGGTATAAATCCCTATACACAACATTGCAGAGACCCAGGTCTAGCACTGCAGAAGCCAGACTGAGGTACAAAAGTTTCACAACTTGGAAGTTTTCTTTTCCTATATAAAATGGGCAGGAATTGAGTTCTGTCTGATTTAGTTACAATGTCCTTTAAACTCTTACCCAACTTATCACTCACAGTAATTTTAACGTATTCTGTTTTTCAGTCCAAATGATATAAGAGCGTGCTGGGTATGATTTTCAATATATGGCAAAGGTGTAAAATTAGGAAAAGATTTTTATGAAATCTTTTGCACACTGCTAAATGAATTATTGGAATTCCAATAAAGAATTAAAAAAAAAAAAACCTAAAAAGCAGTATGGGTTTTATTTTTCCCTCAGTCCTTTCAGGTCTCATAAATGTCTCCGTGAAAGCTGTATCTGCAGGGTTAGGAAAGAATATATCCTATAATATTTACCTGATCAGGGATATTTTTTAAAACATGGCATCTCAGTGTGAGATATTGACTGAGGTGGGCTGGCAGGTTTACTGGTCTGGCAGAAATAGCAGGTTTGCAGTAAATCCATGTGGTGAAAAATCCCTGAGAAGTTTTTGATTAAGAAACTTTTACTATCCTTTAAAAATGAAATATGCTGGTCATTTTTAAATGATAAAAGGCAGATATTTTATGTTGTTGTCTGAGTCGGTTTCTGAAATATATTTTAATGAGTTTGTTACATGAAAGTTTCTGGATTTCTAAGATGCTAACTTAAATTATCGGTCCTTGATCCAGCATATCCAGAGAACATATGAAAAGAAATGATAAAAATAAGCCTACTCAGCAAAAGTAAAAACAAAATTTTGTATCTGAAGGCCAGGAAGCCTACATTCAGAGAAGAGTTAATAGTGTTATTCTTTTATAAATTGCATCAGTATTTTAAAGCTAGAGTAATATTATAAACTCTGCTGAATGATAAAATTAAAGAAAAATATTTTAAAAAAACGAATGTAACTTTAAAAATTGTAGTTTAAAAAAAAACAAACTAAAATTATAAAGTGGTTTTTGCTAATGTATTACAGGTTACATTTCTCTTTAGAGTCAGTAAAAGCAATGATTAAGTTAAAATATAACGTGAAGAAACTGTCAAGTGGCAAACAATTTTATTGGGCAGATTAATTGAGAAATAACATTTTTTGTAGAAGTTCGTAATTAGAGTAAAGTTTATATTTTATTGAGAATTAAATTTTGAAGTCGGTGCCTACTCCTTCAAAACCCACGTGCCCTGTGAATGTATTCTCCCTTTCCTTAAATGTTTTACTAACTAGTCCTTGAATGTTGCCTAGAAGCTAGTGTTCAGTCCAACTAGACTTTTAAGAAGTCTTATATGATTGAGTATTTTAAAACTTTTTAATTTAATGAGGTAAGAGCAGAGGTTACAAAGAGATCTATGTCTCAGATTGATTCCTGGTTGCTGTTGAGGAATAGGTATGTGTCTATATACCCTCCCAAATTAAACTTAAATTTTAAGAAATGCTCAACACCACAGTAACAAAAACTACTCCGTAACTTGCTGGGACCCTATGTTCTACTCCACAATTTCGGGAGAAGCAGCTAAAACGATCGGCATCGTTCTTCACCTAGATAATGCTTTCTCTGCAGCTAATAGCTCCTTGTTCATCAAGGAAACGAATGTGCAGAGAGGTGACATGCTCGTCACCCACTGCTCTTTGTTCTAGGGGCTCTCAGACTGATTATATCAGCCCCAGCACTGACAAATGTCCCCCCAAACTTTAACACTATGTTAAATTGAGTTATGAGGTTTTAAGGTTACTCTCCTCTGGCTGAAGGTTGATTGTCTCTGAGAGATAAAGGAATCCTGCTCAATGATAACAGAATCCTTTATCTCTTGCCATGGGATAATCCCAGTTATTGAACTCAGAGCTCTCATTATTTGGTTACTTGGTCGGTTGGTCTCTCTCTCTCTCTCTCTCTCTGTCTCTGTCTCTGTCTCTGTCTCTCTCTCTCTCCTGTGGAACGACTGGGTACTAACTTGGTTATTCACTATTCTCCACCTCCTCCCCCGGGGATATTTTAGAAGGACCCACAAGTTGCAGATGAAGGAACAAGACAACTCAAGCAAATAGAACACCTCCTTGAAATATACTCTCACTTAGGGTGTACCAGCTGCTAGAAGCAAGAGAGATTTGATTTTCGTTTGCCCTTCTCCTGGCAGCATGAATGTGTAAGAGGGTCTCAGAATGCAAAATGTTTCCCTTCTCCTTCCCCCAGCCTCCAATTCCTCATGCATGCGTCTAATCTCTGTTAAGACCAAAAAAAAAAAAAAAAAAGTTGTGATATTTGGATTGTGCTCTGAAGGCATATATTTCAGACTTGCTGTCCAGGCACAATTTTTAGCTGCAGCCTCTCTTGGTGACAGTGATGGTGACAGTTCTTTATGCCAATCTTTGCAGTGCCAATCCAGCATGCCACTCTGTAAATGCCTTTAGAATAGTAAAAACTACTGAGTGACAGTAAGTTAAAATCTATCTGATGAGTTGTGAATGCTCGGTTTTTTCATCCTATCATACAAACTGAAGATAACTGTTATGAGTGGAATTGATAATACCACAGAGGAAAAGTTTAGTTTAGCTGTATCCCAGGAATACTAAAGAAAGCCCTATGTGGGGAGAAGTGTTGGAACAATGCCTAACACCTAACACATTCTACAAAAGGTTTATTAGCCTGACCTTCATTAGCAACAGCAACAATCACTTAGCATCTAACTATGCTGAATGCATGGCACTCTCCAAGGTGAATTAATAGTACCTGCCTTGTATAATAAATTTATTGAACCCATACCATATGCCAGACATAGTGTTTTACATACATTACCTGTAATCATCATTACTACTGTAATACAGCATAAATATTATTATTCCCATACTATAGATGAAGAAACTGAGCCTCAGAGAGAGATTAATTTGCCCAGGACCCTCAGCTAATAAAATGGATCTAAACGAGTCTCTATGCATCCAAAGCCCATAATCTTTCCAATATGCCACATTGCCTCATAGAAAAAAAAAAACAACTTTTGTTGTTTTTCCTTTAGATACTTGTGTATACTGCTAAACAGAAAAGGTAGAAGCTCTGGAGTTACCTGAACAAGGAGTAGAGTATTAATAATGGCTACCATTGAGTGAGCACCTACTCTGTGGCAGGTATTGTGCTAGGTGCTTCCACAACTTCACATAATCACCCTTTTCAGTCCAATATGCAAAAGCTAGAGGGCATTTAATTTCAGAGCTCATATCTCTTCTGCTACACCACATTGTCTAACGAGATTGTAGAGGGAGAGGAAAGGTGCTCCTGCACATTGCTTTCCAAAAGAACTTTCTGCGGCGATGAAAATGTTCTGTAATATTTACACTGTTTAATGAAATAGCCACCACCAAATGTAGCTACTGAGCACTCGACAATATGGCCAGCAAGCGTGAGAAACCGTATTTTTCGAATTAATTTAAATTTAAATATACCTGTAAATAGTCACATGTAGCTAGTAGCTACCATATTGAAGAGCACGGCTCTGGACAAATGGCTTCTTCTTAATTAGATAATCAAGACAACCTGGAAATAGTATTTCTGAAACTCCCTGAGACATGGGCTGGATGGGAGTTGGGTGGGCAAGGGAGAGAAGAAAGGAAGGCTCCAGCACAGCCTGCGGCTGAGAAGGTCAGAGGTGGCAGGTACGTGACTAGGCAGAAGGGTTCCCAGGTGAATTTATGTGAGAAGCCCGGAGAAAACAGGATGTGGAGTGGAAGAAGAAAAGCGACCTGGCAAACTGCTTTAAAGAAGAGAGTATTAGAATCCATAGTTAACGGATTTGCACAGATTGAAAGGTAAATGAAATCAGCATTTCCCCCTCCCCCCCGACCCAGTATTCACCTGCTATAAATCATTACTCATCATTTTGATGAGTGGCTTTGGAATGGGTTGCTTAAACGGTACCGTGATGTTTGTGCATGGTGGAAGCTTGAAAGGCTCTCATCCTACGGAACTCGCAGAGCTCCTGAGTCCTAGGACCGTAAGTTTCTGGGGTGCAGCTGGGAGGCTGTCACTTATTCCTTCACAAGTATTCATTAAGTCATATCATCTTTTTGTTTTGTGCTAGTGCCTCAGCTAACCCTTCTCAAGAAATTAATTCTCCAAGGCATTAAAATGTTGTTTCATTATGAAAGTGTTTAAGCCCCCGCTAATGAGTAATGTCACTAATTTGTACATGTTTATAGTACTTGAGACTTTAAAACTCTTGTGTGATTGCATCACCCCATTTAACCCTCAGTTGTCTCATGAGGTGAGCGGCATCCCTGTCTGATCGAGGGGAAGGAAACTGAGCCTGAGATTTGTCTGGGATCACCTCACATGTGGCAGAGCTGGAAGCCAGACAGAAGCCAGGCAACAGCAGGGTTTGGGTTCTCTGACCATACTCTTGCCAAGGTAGTTTCTTGGTCTTCAGCTCCCTCCACAGTGAGCTGTAATGTGTGGGTCTCCTTTTTTCAAATTAAGAAACTGAGGAACATGTAGTCAATAGTATTGTAGTAGCATTAGGTGGTGACAGATGGCAGATAGCTACACTTGGGGTAAGCACAACATAACCTAAAAAAAGAAAGATAAGGAACTGAGGCACAAAACAGTGCCAGACACGAGCCATCAAGGCTTTGAGCCCAACTGGCAATTTGCAGGAAAAACACGGCAGAAGAACATGGGGAACTGTGAGCCTGCAACTAGCACAATTCAGACAGTGGGAACCTCCAAACAATTGAACATCCCAGGTTCTTCAGTGGATAAATTATAAGGAAAAGTAAGGGATGAAGGGCAAAAAGATTTACGAGACATAACATTTTTTTTTTACATGGGCAAGATTTTTAAAAAGGAAAAGAAAAACTTAAGGTGCAGATATATCTGAACAGAGGATTTATTTCCTGGTCTGCCACTTAGTATGGTGAGCTTTATGCCTTTCTGTAAGTTGAAAGAGTGTTCCATTAGCTTCATATTTAGCAATCACTTTGGAAAATACATATTTAAACATTTTTAAAAAGAAAAAAGTGGGAGTTGCTCTTTTGTATGTTGATCCTAATGGTCCTTTCTGAATGGCCATAAACTCTTTGCCCAACCAGTTTTCTTATCACACACCTTGTGGTCATCACTTAAAATGGTTCTTTGGAAAGAAAGCATTTTGGATCGAGGAGCTTTGTAGTCAGTTACTAGTGTTCGGTAAACCTTGATAATGCTCGAGTTTATGGCCATCAGAACAAGGAATAATCTAGGAAAAACAGTAAGGAGAAATTATTAGATATGTTATTAGTGTCCTGCTCTGAATTCTGATCTACAATCAATATAAGAATGAAAACAAACATAAAAATAAAAGATTTCAAACATGAAAGGAATGCACTTATACTGCATTGCAACATCCAGGTGTTTGAATTTGCTCTAGGTAAACCATTTAACACAAAATCAGTCCTTCACTCACAGGGGTGCTGAGTTTTCAGGGAAAAAAAAATATTCCAATGAGAGACAACCTTGCAGATGTCATTTCCAATCTATTCCAAAGCTCCAGAAGATTGAAGAGGCTGGGCCATTTGACCTGTAGAATTTCCTACAGGCTATGATAGTTTCTTTTGTTTTTTATCATCTCTATTTCCCTAGCTTTGAAACAAATGAACTTATTGAGGTTTCAAGAATATAATATGGACAGGAAGATTTTGACAGCATCTTAATCGGTGGGGGTCATGCTAAAATAAACAATGCCTTTCCCTTCATTATCAGGATAGTTCTAGCAAAATGTTAGTTCTAGCAAGATGTTCATATTTGGGGCTGTTTATAATAAAAGTGGAGTTATTGATGTTTTACACCCTTGGAAGGATTATGAAGTGTTATAAAATTAGTTTAACATAACTATTTTTAAGTTTCCCCATATTCTGCTTGGCTGGAACTTGTAGATCTTAGTTGTTTGCACTCAGAGATAGGGTGTGTGTGTCTGTGTGTGTGTGTGTGTGTGTGTGTGTGTGTTTGGCAGTGCTAAGTGTGTTTGTGTTTAATAATGAGCATTTTCGCCTTTAAAGTGAAAGCAATTTATAGTATTAAGACATTTTTTGTTTATAAATATGTGGTAGAGATTTTGAAAAAGAAGGTCAAAGTTTGTAAATGCAAGCCTTGTTTTCCCTTCCATAAAGATTACCAATGAACACTTCCCACTAGATTATACTTTAAAAATCCGGACACTTCCTGTGTTTAACACCTACAGATTCATACATAACTAATTATGTCAAGAATTGAAATCTGAGGGGCGCCTGGGTGGCTCAGTCGGTTAAGCGTCCGACTTTGGCTCAGGTCGTGATCTCTTGGTTTATGAGTTCGAGCCCTGCGTCGGGCTCTGTGCTGACAGCTCAGAGCCCGGAGCCTGCTTCCGATTCTGGGTCTCCCCCTCTCTCTGCCCCTCCCCTGTTCACGCTCTGTCTCTCAATAATAAATAAACGTTAAAAGCATTTAAAAAAAAAGAATTGAAATCTGAAATGAAACTTGCGGCATTTTCTGTAAGAAAGCATGGGAAGTTGTGACAGTAATCTGTATATTCACCCAGCAAACATTTCTTGGTGCCTAGTGTGTGTCAGACACAGCCAGGCACGGAGACTACAGCAGTGAATAAGATGTGACACTTACCTCCAAGAAGTATACAGTCTAGTTGGAAAGACAATATTTGAATGAGTAATTTAACTTCTTAGAAGTAAACACTAAAAATGAGGAGCATTAATTGTGTTAGAGAGCATTGTGAAGGGAACAACTATACCTGGAAAGGAAATGAGATCAGGGAAGGCCTCTCGGAGGAGGTGATATTTGAGTTACATCGTAAAAGATCTATAGGAATTTATCAGGCTGACAAGGGTTGGGCAGCAGTAAATGAAAATATTCAGGGTTGGGCAAAATTGTAGGAAGCGGCCACACAGTACAGTGTGACTATAGTACTGACTATAGTCTTTCTGGAGGGACATATCAGGGGGACTGTAACAAAAACTTTAATTGTAAGTGCCCTTTGACTTGACAATTTAACTTTAAGTGTGCTTTCAAAAAATAAACAAGTATGTATAAGGATGTTCATTGAACACTTGTTTATGAAAGCACAAAATTGGAAACAGGCTAAATGTCTAACTACCAGCATATAATGGAATATATGTAAGCATTAGAAGTGATGTTTGTAGAAGAACATTTAATGAGTGGAAAGATGCTTATACTCTGTTAAGTGAAAACACAAGGTTATAAGAGCATATACAGTAAGTCCCTACTTTTTAAAATAGATATATATATGGAGGTGTCTGGGTGGCTCGGTTGCTTTAAGCATCCGATTCTGGATTTCGGCTTAGGTCATGATTTCGTAGCTTGTGGGATCGATCCACACTGTTAGCACAGAGCCTGCTTGGGATCTTCTTTCTCCCTCTCTTGTTGCCCCTCCCCTGCTCGTGCTCTTTCTCTCTCTCTCAAAATAAATAAATAAATAACAAATTTTTAAAAAATAAATAAAATAGATACATATGTGTACAAAAAACCCCCATAATGTTCTTTACCATAATATTTTGGCATGCTTTTATTTCTAAATTTTATATAGAATATTATTTTTATAATGAAAAATAAACAATAAAAATTATTTTTCAAAAATCTTGAAAACATACAGAGCCGTAGGCCCAGAAGTTTCACTTCTAGGAATTTATTCTAAGGAAATAAGCCAGTATAGCTCCTAGAACATCAAGTAATTGGAAACAAGCTAAATGTCTAATTACATGGGATTGGTGTAATAAATTATGGTACACCATATGATGGACTGCAGTGCAGCCATTAGAAGTCATGTTGTCAGTAGATGAGTCATTACTGTCATAGGAAGATGTTCATGATATATTAAAGGGAAAAAGCAGGATACGAAACAGTATGGAAAGGACATTTACCAAAATGTTAACAGTGGGTTTTTCTGGGTTATGGTATTATATGTTGTTGTGTGTTTTTTTTTTCCTTTTGTGCATTTCTGTATTTCCTAAGTTTGTTGCTTTGAGCATGTTAGTTTTTTAAATGAAAGGTCATTGGTTTTTTTGTTTTGTTTTGTTTTAATGAGCGTGCTTGTTAGTTGTGACATTAAATAAGTATCGATGAACAGCAGGGGATGCAAGAGAGTCCACAGTGACATGAGCGCATCGAAGGAGCGAACGGTAGTCACAGCACGTGTTTGTAAAGAGCTCGACGTCATAGAGAACGTGCCAACCAGACCTGAGAAGACTTCTCCATCCTGTCGCTGGAGCAGTGTTAGAGTAACAGACAGCCCAACACTCACGGTCCCACTTGGAATCTTCCTTGGCTCAGCACCATCTCTCCCATCCTTCTGTTTTGCCCAGGCCTTCATATGTGTCTCCCTCTTCATCATCGCCTCTTTTGAAGGCGGTGATGATGCCTAATCCAAACTTTGTGTTTTGGGGTTTTTTTTCTTCTTCAGCCTCCAGCATCTGGCATGGCGCTTTTCACATAGAAAAGCTCAATATGTACTTGTTAAACAAATTTTAAAACAAACACATTGAAAAATAGAAGTCACAAGGCTTTTTATCATATCGCCTCCAATTTTGTGCCCTGTTTGCTCAGAGAAGCCCATTAGACTAATGTCTTCAAGCATCACTTTCTCATGATCTAAGTGAGAAACTTTTCTTTAGTTTTAATTGTTGAATGTCCATAATCCATTAAGTATAATTTAGATTCTGTGAGTAAAATTTCTTGTATGTTTTCCTAGTACTAAAAAGCATTAGCTAACACTTAGCTGCACTGGAGCTCATCTGCCATTTCTCTGCCTGTGATTGATGCAGCCTTGTGAGGCTTTTCTGCAATTTGTCCACATTAACGTGATTTTTTTTTCCTCTGGCTTTGTTTTACTGTTGCCTGAAAATGTAGCAATTTCACTATCTTCCTTCTTCTAAGTTGTTGCCGGCCCTACTAATTGTGTATCAGCATCCGTTTCATTTCATTTATTACTTACAGAACCCTGATTTTGTCCAAGTGGTCATGTGCCCAGCTGAAAACCCTTGCCTTCCTAGACAAACCTGCAGGAAGGTGGCCACCAGACACAGTTCTGGCCATCAAGTTGTAAGGTAAAGTCACCAGAGGAAGTGTCCGTTCCAAAATAAGAAAGTCCTTTGCCCTTTTATCCCTTTACCTTCCTCTTACCTGGAATACAAACTTGTTGCCTAGAGCCATAGCAGCCATTGGCTCAGAGATACTGTGATTTGCCTTAGACATAGCCATTAAGTAGCAAAACTAGAAGAACATAGATCTACAGAGCACTCTTTCTGTTAGTCTTCCAGTGTAATTATCAGTAAACTTCCCTTTATTATAGAGCCTGTGCAAGATCTATGCCAAGAAATAAAGGAGAGAGCATCCCTGCCCTCAAGTGGATTACAAATAAACTTTTGTGCAAATGTAATGAAGATAGAATATGGTAATTATGTAATGTGTTAAGAGAACAAAGGAGTGCGAGATCCATCTTGAGTGGGAAATTCTACAGAAACTTTGAGAAGGCCGTGGGCCTTCTGAAGTACGGTCAGCAGTTTAAAATAAAGGAAAGGCAATTCCAGGCAGATAATGAAACATGAGCGAGGATATGAAAGGAGGCTTTTGGGGATAGAATGTGGTAGTGGGAGGTGGCTGCGGCATATGCTGCACTGGTGAAGACAGAGGGAGACAAACCTGGAAAATACTTCGGGTATGGATTGTGAAGACTGTGTTTCAATTTTATTTTGTAGGTGGTAGGCATCTATGAAAAAAAATTTTAAGTCATGAATTGACACAGTCAGATCTATGTTATAGGAGGAAGGAAGCAAGGTTAGCAGGCTCTTGCCATGGTGTTCATGAGCAATGATGAGGACCTTTCCATGTCATTCATTGGTGGGGGGAAAGGTAAGGGATGGGTCGGAGAGAGCATTTTAACTGTAAAATGATGAAACAGAAGGGTGAACTAGACACCAAAGATGACAGTGGAATATTGTTACTTGAAAATTTTTAAAGAGGATGGCTAATCATCTATCTTGAATACGTTGCATATTTATATCTAGGAAGGTAAGGGATTGGCCATGTGATTTCTTGAGGGACCATTTTCTGCCTTGTGGTAAATGGAAAGCATGAACGAATGGTAACTCCTACAATGTGGTTGGATTACTGATTATCTAAGTCCCTTGCTTTTTTCTCTCCATCATATTGTAGACTGCTAACTATATTACTCATTAGTATGACATCCTCCAAAAAAAATCTGGAGAAATTCTGAGACCTCACATACCAAGGTTCCCATTATCTGGATGCCCGCCATTGGCTTGGGTAGCCTATGCCTGAATACACAGATTTCCACGAGAAATAGAAAACATTAGACGTGTAATGAGTTCAGTAATCACTGTCTTCTATTCCTCGCTGGTCAGCATGATAACAGTTGAATGAGTTTTTAAGTATCTATGAATTTTATTCATTATTCTTTTTCCCTCAACTTTGTTGAGGAATAGTTGACAAATATAATTGTATATATTTAAAAGTATACAGTGTGATGATTTTGTATACATATGCATTGTGGAATGATTGCCATGATCAAGATAATTAACATATTCATCACCTTACACACTTAACTCTCTCTTTTTTGTGTGTGCTGAGAATGCCTGAGGTGTATTCCTAGCAACTTTCAAGTATATAATATCATGTTTTATTACTGCTGTTTTAACTACTGTTATTACTGATAAGAAGAAATCCTTTTTCTTTTGATGAAAAGTCTGTACTATTTTTTTCTTTTAGACTGTGTTCCCTTTGCCTTAATAAGATTTTTAAGAGAAGGTTACTTTCTTTTTTATACTAGTGTAACTATTGCTATTTTTAGGAATTACAAAGTTCAGCCCCAATAAGTTATTTTTATTTAACCTTTATAAGTGTGCTGGACACTATGAGTTTCTACCATGTTATAGGTTTTTACAGCAACCTTATTTCCAAAATAGTAAAGAAAAATTTTACTTTTGGAAGATATCCTTGCCTAGGATATCAGTTTAATTTTAAGGTAATATTATGGAATTATTTAGGACCCAGAATTGATTTAGAGGCTTTTTAAGGTATACAAAGAGCCAATAAGATCATTTAATTCAAGTCCAAGTTTTTCCTGATGACCTGCTCTTGAGTTATTGTGTGGTTATTTGTAGTTCATGAGAGACTATTTCCTGGTATAATCAATATACACATCCTTCTTTATTTTTGGCTTGATTTTTGTTCCTGGGTTACCTTATGTATGCCTTTGGATCTCTTATCTCATGAAATATCTTGATAATTTTGCTCTTCAGTTTTTTTCACCTATTGATATTTGGAAGACCTTGGGATACTTGTCCATTTGGTAGATGCTCTTTGTTTAAGGGATATTTTAGACACTTGGTCATAAGCTTTCTCATTAAATCTTTAAATTTTTATTCACAGAAAGAGTCATCTCAAATACAATATTCATAATTTTAATAGAACTGTTCTGTTCAAGTTGTGAAGCACCACCATTGACCACCAGAATACACCAATGGAGAAAATGATTGGCTTCTCCAAGTTTGTCATTGTTTTCCCAGTTGGGAAAAGACTTTATCTATTCTTTCAAATTATTAAATATGTTCTAGCTCTAATTCCTAAAATTGTCTGCTCCAGAGTTATGGAAAGGGTGTGGCAGGTAAAGACCTTTCCCAAAGGAGAGTCCTCTCGAGGTGATAGGAACTGGGGGTTATGGTTGAAAATGCTTCTACAATGGATATTTGAACCTGAAGGCGACTGGCTCTAGTTTCACACTCCTGATTACTTGCCTGCCTTTTGCCATTCCAGTCTACTTATTTTATTTTATTGTGTTTTTTTTTAACTCTGTCAGAGAACCATCAACAACAAAGTCACAGGAATTCATTTGTTCTAGGAAATTTCTATCAAAAGGTTATTCTTGCCACTCTTGTGTATTTATGGCCTCCTTCAAACATTAAAGGTTCATATCTCCTTTTTGTCTCCACTTCAAGATTATTATTTATATTAAATTGGGAATACTAGAGTCTTTGAAAACATGGAAGCTAATAATAGAAAACTTTGATTTTTTTTAAAGAGAGCCACGATTTTTAAGACATCAGTTGCTAGTACAAATAACAACCGTTTGTATTATACCTACGTGATTCCAAATCCCTGAGAGCCTAATAGTGACGGTGATGACAGCAGATTGTGGAAGTAGTCTAGTGTGTCAGAAAAGCCAAGTGAATGAAGATAGCAGCCTTGATGTAATTTTAAGTGGGACATCTTAAGTGGGCCACCCAGCATGAAATCAAAGTGAGTCAGCCTCCTGCTTTGGGTAGAAGATAATTGCCATCTGAGGTCAAAAAGAAATGATGTTCTTGATATAGAATTGCACCATTAGGTGTATTATTGGATTTGGGTTGCTGAGAGGAGAGCTTTCCTCTGAAGCATCTGTTCCCCGTCAGAGTCACATGGCAAAGGGGATGGACCCGTGGTCTGTTTCAATATGGCAGTTCCTGTGTAAGAATATAGAAACCTAAATGCCTTCCTGGGCCATTATGAATTATGGTGATGAATATGAAATTTAAAAACCATTGTCTTTGCTAGTGTGTCATATTGCAAGTTCATTTGCCCTTCTCTGTTGCCACAAGCTCTTTAATCGTATTATGCTTTTGAAACCTTTCCTTTTAATTGATACTTGTATTTTGGATTATTTTTCCCCCAGACCTGTTGATTGCAAATTTTTTTTTCTTGATCGAATTCCATTTTATTTTTATTCTTGAAGTGCTTCAGTTTCTACCTGTCCTCTGCCTTTTGATTACTTCTCTGTTTTTGCGGACTTCTAGGATACCTTCTAAGTTAATGTCTCCTGAGAGTAATATTTGTTCTAGTCTTCATCATTAATAAGCATAAAACACATAAGCATCCTGAAAAACCCAACTAGATTCATATCTGAACTGTTATCATTCAAATAAGAAGAGACCTGAAGAAGTTATTTATTTCAGTTCCTTTAGTTTGTAGATAATGATAGTAAGCTACAGAAGTGTTAAGTCACTTGCTTATTATCATTTGTTTTCAAGTTTTATTGAATTTTTGGTATGTAAGAATTATTCACGTCCAAGTATATTTGAATTTATTTCAAAGGGAGATTTTTATGGACATTTTATATGACCAACCTACCGATCTAAATATAGAATTATATTTTGCTTAGTCTGAACATTTGAGCACATTTCATTTCATCATCCTTAAAATTGTTCCTATTGCATATCTTGATTTAAGTTTATTCAATACAGTATATGTACCCGTTCTAAGCATTGTTATTTAAGTGCCATGTTTGTGATATTTCAACTTCTGTTGGGAATTGACCTCTAAAAAAGAAATGAAGGTCATCTGATAATTTAAGTTTAGTCTCTATTTGTGTTCATCATTCTTTTATCAACATTGAGATAGTTTTTCCCTCCATTATCATGCAAGGAATTGGTGATTTTTCATAGATTCATTTCCAGTGTGAGTCTTTTTTCTTCATTCAGCCTTGTCAACAGATGAATGCCCATGAACATCCATCTGAGTGTAGAGTCAAGGATCATCGTTTAGGGTAGCTCCAAGGGGCTGGCAACCCTCACTCTTGCATGAGCAGCTGGACCTCAATTTGTCATGGCCAGGATGTGACTGTCAGCACCCCCCCCCCGCCCCCCGCAATCCAGAGGCTGGGCACCTGCTACATGTTGGATGTGGTGATGGGTAAGATAAAGGATTAGATTGGGATTTTCCCACAAAGGCTACTAGGGGAGATAAGATCTGTATGCAAATAAGCATGATGAAAAAGAAGTAGTAATAGGTACCATAAGGAAGTGTGGTTTTAGTGTTAACTGAGTTGAGAAAAGAGAGAGCTGACTTTTAGCTGATTGTCAGCTGATGGTTCACCTTAGCGTGGTGGCTTCTGTTATGTAAACATTCCTTTGAGGTTCATTTTCAAATGAACAACAGGTGGAATGCCTGTCAGTTGCCTTGACTCTTCATTTCTCATTGAAGACCTACTGTCTGCTAGACTGTAGGCCAGGTTGTTTGGGACCCGGAAATGAAACTGACAAAATCCCTAGCCATGTGGAGCTTAAATTTTACTGGGGAGATAAATAGTATAATGTCAGGCCATGGTAAATACTCTGAAACAAAACAAAACAAAAAGACTGGAGGGCACAGACATAGATAATGACTGGAAAGGGGTGGCAGTAAGACTCTTGGAGACAGAGACCTAAATACAGTGAGAAGTCAAACCATGCTGTGATCTGAAGGACAAGTGTTCCAGGCAGAAGGAACAGCAAATGCAAAGGCTCTGAGGTAGAAACCATCTTGGAAAGTTCAAGGAATAGTTAAGAAATCTGTGCAGCACTAAATGAATGAGACAGAGTGAGGAAAATAATGTTGAAGAGGCAGAAAGAACTAAGTCCTGGAGGGCCTCTGAAGCCATAGTAAGGTATAATTTATATTTATAAAAGATTTCTTTAATTACTCTTTGCAGAATTGATTAAAAGGGGAATAGAGGTGGATGAGGGGAAAAACCAGAATGAGAGGTACTAGATGACCCACAGCAGATGGGGAGAAAATACTAGAATGTGTGTGTGTGTGTGTGTGTGAAATTAAAGTTTTCTAATATTAATGACTTATTGGTAGTATATGTATATAATTTGTAAATTAATATACATATATTTTTGTGTCTAATAAAAAATTTACAATTGGGGCAATCAGTTTTTAAAAGTTTGAAAACGGCTGTTCTAAGTGAGAGATGATGGTGGCTGCTAGTTGGCTTCCAACATCTTTTCTTTGGGAACATAATAATCATTTTTTGTGTGCTTTTATTCCTTTGCTTATCACTGTGTAGCAGTGGTTCTTCATGCCATAAAAATGAGCATGCACAGGCAAGCACACACACACATTTGCATATAATTTCAGGGTGTTCACAGATACCACATTAAGAATCTCAACTGTAGAGGAGCATTTCACAGCACCCCACCCCCCAGGGATATCCCATTTGTCCTTTCTTTCTGAATACTCCAGTATTTCTGTCCATGTTTATGTTCAATCCTAAAATTATTATATGAGTTCAGATTTTTAATTTATTCCTCAAGTTTAGAATTCCCACCTGCAAGTGAGCCAGTTTCTTTAATTATATTTTGCTACCTGTCTATTATGACCTCTTGACATTTGAACCATCCTGAGGTTCAGAATGATGCCAAATCCATTTCTGAATGACTACTCTATTTCTCTGTTTCCTGGAGTGTTGCCTGGTAGACCAAAATTAATATATATTGATAAAGGTCCTTATGATAGTCAAACACAAATAGAAGTACTGTTTATATAAATAAGTGATGTGATTTTAACATGGATCCCAGCCATCTGGCTATATGTTGCTCTCCTCAAGGAAGTTCTGTGACACTCTTTTGTCCTTCCTCGGCTATACCTCAGGTCCTTGTGCAGAAGTGGGAGTAGAAATAATGGATTTTTCAAGTATTCTTCAGAGTTCTTTATAATTGTTGTACATTTATAAGTGAAGGAAGGTAGCAGATTTTACCTGCTTCCTTTAGAAACTCTACCCAGTGGCCCAGCATCATGGGACTCTTCTAGCCTATTTTGTAATGTCTGTCCAACCCTAGTTACATTTGACATCAGAAAACATTAATCTAAGATTTGCCTCAGTGTACACTGTGATAATTTCCTACTTAGAAAGTTTGCCCACATACTTTTTCTCCCTGTTTGCTTAGGCCTTTGGTTTCAGAGTATAATTAAAACTAATTACTGAGAATAAAACTTGGGATGCTGTCCACCATGTTGATCAGATGAAGGATTACATTTTCAGTGTTGTTTAATTTTGTAAGAGAGGACACTAGTAGCTCCAGCAAAAAAGAATTGACGATGCAACTTCATGTGTGTGTTTTTTTCAAGTCTTTTGTCCTCTTCCACCTGTAATGCCCATTAACATTTGGAGTGATATGATGTAAACATGACATAAGGGGAAAATGATTGTCATTTCATTTGTAAGAGAACATGATGCCCTGAGTTTAAACTATGACATAAAGAATGAAAACAATCTCTTCTTTGTTTATTCTTTCTTGTTTAACTTTTTGCAATTCATCTTTATTTTTCAGTTGTCTAAGACAAGATAGTGAAAACTCTGTGGTTTCAGTTTATTCCTTTTAAAGACGTAACTCGAGGTAGAAATACCAATTCATTTTAAAAATCAGTTGATAGTTTCTATCACCTATACTTTTGCTCTTAAATAACATATTTAATTTTTAAAAATGTATTCCATGATTTAAACTTTCTTATTAAAGTCTTTGTTTGGCATTCGTTGCAATAAACTGAGCAGACATAACCCCCCTGCACCCCCCACACACATTCCCTTTAAAAAAGACAATCCCTTATAGTTTAAATTGATTGTACTAACTCTATTGATATTGCCAGTGTCCATTTTATAAGCTGAAGTTTGTAAATTATTAGGAGAGAGTCTGAATCATAATAGATTGATGCTAAGAAGTCAGATAATTTCAGAATCTTGTGGGAACTTTCTAGTTTCCACTCTTTTATCACCTCAGAAGACTTTTTCATGAAAGACAAGGATTAGTGACGACTTTCTAATGCAGAGTTAGTCTTTAGTTTTTTGTTTAAAAATGACACTTTGAACATGTAGTGCATAATGCATTTGAAGGTCTGTTGCCAAGCAGCTTGAAACCTAGGGGGCATTGTTGAATTTGAAGGAATAGTGGGTTCAGGGAAGGGGCCAAAAGAAAACTTGAGAAAAATAGAGTAAGACTGAAAGTGTTTTATGATAATTAGAATAAAAATTGGATATCAGAACTTCACGGGTCAGCTTCTGTTCACACATTTAGCTTTCACCTTGCAAAGAAAGGGATGTATCAGATAATTAGGTCAAATCAATGATTATATATCTTTAACTCAAGTGGAAGGGACTGTAATTGTGATGAAATTTGTCTGAAGGGGAACGCATGGGGAATCTTGTCAAAGGTCATGAGTTCAAAGGGGAAATTAAGTTCAAGGTTCGGTTCCTGTTCACATACCCCCACCAGTAGTGTATAACAAGAAACCAAACAACCAATATTTCTATAAACAGTTATTTTATCATTTTTGGAACAAGTAGAATCTTTCTCATTCATATCCCTTCAGGGATACAGAATTAAAGCAGTTACATCTCCTTCACGGGGTATTTTCTCCTGATATGGACAGAAAGAATACCTCTAGTATTATATTTCCTGCTTGTTGTTTTCTTCTGCTTTGTTGCTGATCACACACAAGACGTTCAGCTGCACGGAATGCAAATGAACAGCTCATCTTCAAGAGATCACATGGCTATGTGTCCCCTAATGCAAATTCCTAACTCATTTACAGGATAACAATAAAATATTTTAAGTTTAAGATTGGAGGTGGTGGGGGGACAGCTAAGAAAGTTGTTTGGGTCTCTCTCTCTCTTTTCCTGAATTCAGTTTCCCCTTAAACTTGACAAAGTGGAACCAAAATTCACCCTTGTCTTGGTCATTCTTCTGAAACAAAGGGTCTATTCTCCCTTTTAATGCATGTAGAACTTCCATTAAGGTTGACCGTAAGCCTTGCATGGGATGAAAAAAAGAAAAAGCCGTCAAATCTTTTCTTTTCCCTGGTATTATTTTTAAAGGGCAAACAATAAGAACATAGTTTCACATAGTGGTAAAGAAACCCTGGCTAAGGAGACACAGCCTTTAAGACCCAATGGCCTTTAAACATTCTGGATTCCATGTGTAACCCCAATACATTAAATTCTATAAGAGTGTTTCAATAAGTGTTTTAAGAAAGAGAAATGCATGCAAAAAAGTATAAAATTGCTTAAAGCAAATCAAGAAAGTTCTTGCAGATTTTTTAAAAAGTATTTTTTTCCACCCAATCAAGTATTACATTTGCAATTCATGAAGTGACATTATTATTGACTGGAAACCAAGAAGCATAACTGGTAAAAGAAAAACTAGCCAATCTGTTTTCTCTGCTCTACAGTGGAGCCATGTGTGAGGACCTGCCACCACACATGACTGGGGCTCAAACAAACTGGCTAATGACTGAAATGGTATTTTCATGTTAAATGTTATTCATGTACAGAATACAGAAAGATTTCAAATATAAACACTAGTAACCAAACCCCACTGGCTTGTATCCTTAGAACGATATTCAGTGAAGTAGATTCTTGCCATAAAACAGGACAAGAAGACACTTGATTAAATCTCCCCATATTTTTGCTAATGAATTTCCTTGTATTTATCATGTCCAATGCTTGGATGGGCTCATTATCCTGGAGTTCCTTCTCGAACAACTCCTTTTTTGTGTCAGAGTGTATGTGATTTCTGTCTGTAAATTCTAAGATACTTGCCAGATTTTAACAGAAAAACAATCTCTGACACAGATCGTGATTGATAAACTATTTTGGGACAAACTATTTTGGAATAAACAATCCTATGAGTGGAGAAGATTCTAGGAGACAGGTGCCTCACTGGACTAAATGGGTTTGGGAGGGAGGGGTAAAGGGCTAGGGCAGTTCACACTTTGGTTAAACTCGAGAAACTAAAATTTCCACCCTGGTGAAACTTAGAAGTTCAAGGAACAACATTGCCATGATATTAATGACCTTTGAGGGCATATAGAGTTCAAAGTTCATTTTCTGTTTACAACATCCCTTGCTGCCCCACCTCTTACCCTTCCCCCTTCCAAAAAAAAAAAAAAAAAAAGAAAGAAAGAAAGAAAGAAAAAAGAAAAGAAAAGCAATTATTTAGGACATTGTGACATTCAGCCTGACTAATTTTTATACAAAAAAAAAAAAAAAAAAGTCAGTGGCAAATATAGCAGTTAAAAGTATTAGTAATGGACAGAACTAGGGGTGCCCAATGTGGGGAGAGGGTAACTCCTAAGCAGTTCAAAGTTCATTCTTTGTTCACATATAATGAAAAGTCTTCAGTTATCAGGTATTTAAACCCAAATCAGCAGTTCCATATCCGTAACCTGAGCCGAGTGTTCCTCCATCTAATGGCCATACTGCTGTCGTTTGCAGTGAGTTGGGTGACATTCGATTTGTACTCCGAGACAGGAACAGATGGGCTTTCATTGTGAGGCTCCGCCTGTATGCAAATGTGAACCGAGTTTCACCCGATCCCGGGGCCTGACCTGACCGTGCACATGCATTTACTCAACGTGGCTCAGCCTGGGGGGGCGGCGAAGGGGGAATAAAAAATGGCGATCGGATAGTACCAGCGGCAGGTCAAGTTTACCATCCGTCTTTCAGCGGGACTGAGATGGCAACACAGTTATTTGGTTTCAGTGTTGATGTGCGTCGCAATAAACTCCATCATTTCACCTGTTTATGAACCCAGCCTCGTATGAGATCTCTGTGAAATCAAACAAAGCTGGCAATCAACTCTCTTGTTTCCAGCCGAATGGGGGATTATGGACTTTTTTTTTTTAAAGCATCTTTATTTTTTTCCCCCAGCCTCACATACATAAATCAGTAATTTTTTTCTTCAGCCCTTTTTATTTCTTGCATCGAATTTATTAATTTCTTATTTGGAGGGGACAAAATACATTTTCCCCAAATGCTTTTTGTTTCAAATTAAGAAATATGACCATTAATGTCAGAATAAACAACCAGCATTTTAGATGTCGATTAACTGTTTTGCATGTACACAGCAATGTAATAAATCTTACAATTAAATGTGCAGCCCTTCATTAGAGTGAAAATATGAACAGCTGTAATCATACACATTCTATTGACAGAGAAAAATTTGGTTTCCTTTGTAATTTTTCACACTGGGAAAGAATGAGGGATGGATTGAAACACAACTGTTTCTGTAACTGTGGGCTTTTTCTTCCTATGTACAGAAGGACAACAAACCAGTGTCTCTGACTTCAGGGTCTAACAGCAGTGATTTGCCTCAATTTTCTTCTCTCATGAAAGTAAATTTCTCTTGGGAAACATACAAGCCTTTGGCTAGAAAACCCACAGGACAGACACCCCCAAACTGTAACAAATAATGAATTGATGCATTTCTTCAGTACATCTGTTCTTTAAGGGGTTCTGTTAACTGATGTCTGAAACTGGCATAAAAGAAAGAGTTGCTAAGAATATAGTGAAAGTTGCTGCATGTAGCAAAAGCTGCTTCTGGCAACAAAAGACACTGCTGCTGGTAACACATACATATTGTTCAGAATGGAAGAGGGGTCTTTCAGAGTTGTATTTGTGCAAGTGTGGGCAAAGCCAAGGCAAGCTTCCCTCTAAAAAGGTGCCAAATTGTTTCTGCCTAAGGACTGCTCACCCCCTCCCTTCACTCTGGAGCGCAAGGCCAACGCATCAGGACAGCATTTTCAAGCAGTTCGAAAGAGTTAGGCTTGAAATAATTCCAAATAGAAATAAATGGTCGGGACTGGGACTAGCATTTGTCTACTAGGCACCTGGTAGTAGCTGACAGAGATAATAAAGAATAAAGGGTTGCATGACAGTGTAGCAGGTATTAAAAAATGTCATACTCCTTTTCCTTGCCTTATTGAAAATTGATTTGCCTATCTCGCCTGGTCTCTAAACATGCATTTCCATCTATTTGTAATATATGTGGAGGGCATATGCGTGGACATATATGTATACACACGCACTGACACACATATATATATTTACATCTATGTATACAAGATCTCTCCTTATACAAACAAGGATTTATGTGAATGCAGGATTTTATGTCCACATAAACTTTTGCTCACGGTTGAATTATTGTAGGTCACCTTAAGTTAAGGATACCATTTGTACCCTTAGAAAATGTGTTTGGGAATTGTCAAGGCAGTGCTTAGGAGGAAATTCAAAATTGTTTATTTACTTTAGAAGCAGGGGCTCATATGTTCTAAGTTTAACAAGAGGCTTAACAAAGTTACATTCTGGCATGAGTAAGGTACGGAGATTTTTTTAACTGGTGAAAAATGAAAATGAAAACTTGTGTAATATGCACATTGTAACCAAGTTATGAAACCACCACGTATGGTTGTTTGCTTGAATAAAGTGATGCATTTGGTAAAATAACATCTGAAACAAGTTTTAGAGTTGCAAATTGGCAGTTTATTTTTCTAATGTCATGTTGAAAGTAATATCATGAATTGGGGGGAAATGCTTACATAACTTTTTAAGTTCTTGAGGAGGAAAAAGCCCAGACACCAGTTACGCCTGATCAGAACATTCAGGTATCTAGAAAATGATACATTTATGTCTTTACAAAATCCATGGAAGTCCATTTGTCTCAAATGTTTGTCTCACGAAATACTTGCCAATGAGGAGGTACTGAGCTCAAATGAATAATAATAGTAATAGCAAACATTTATATAGCTCTTGTGTAGTACCAAGGACTCTTTCAAGTGCTTTATGTATATTAACTCATTTAATCCTGACAAAAAGCCCATGAGGAATAGGTCCTATTTTTACCTCCATTTTACAGATGAGGAAAATGAAACTTGCCCAAATAACTTGTCCCTGGAACAGAAAGTGGAAAATGTGAGAAATTAGGACTCAGACTTTTGGAAAGAATTTCCATGTAATCAGATGAATGATTTGTCTCTCTATGCTTGCTTCATGTGTAGAAAATTAGGATGTATTCTGTAAAAATCACCTTTGTGAAATATGGACCCTGTTTCCTAAGCAGCAAGAAGTAGATACGTGGTATTTCTCTTCCTTTTAAAGCCTGGGAGTGTTAGAGATCCCTGTTCTTCATCTATGACACGGTGCAGGACGTCTAAGCCAGTGCTACAGAGTCCTCACAAAAAACTTCCTTGTGTAGAAGTTCCCAGAACAGAAAACTCAAACCCCTTTTCTACTCCAAATGCAGGCTCCAGTTTGAGCAGGAAGAAGTTGCATATTTCGCTTGAAATTTTGCCTTGTCCGCTCTGTGTCCCTCTTCTTTGGCAACAAAATTAGGTTCCTCTAGAACACGTCATTATTTTCCTTTATTTTTCTCTCTCAAAGTTTAGTTGGTTGTACCCTTGAAAGGATAGGTGAAGAGCCATCAGGCAGGACACGAAAATCTTCTTCCTTCTCCTCTTTCTGAAGACCAGTTTTGCATTGCATCTCACTGTGCCAGCGTCCGGGTTGTTATCCATTCAATTCGCAATGAAAATAATGGTATTTATGGATCATAATTAGCCTCTGAATCCTAGTCTGCCGGCAGTACTCAGCAAAGGTGTGTGCCCTGTTGACTAGAGAGAAGGGGTGGGGGGAGCCACCTTGTGGCTGGAAGATGACCCAGCAGCCTCTGGAGCCCTTGCTCTTTTCCGTGTAGAAAGTAAAGGCGATGAGGGTAGAAGCCAGAGAGAAATCAGAAATATCAATCACTAAATATTTGCAGAAAGTGGGAAGGGATATAAATAGAATCTATAACTACAATAACAGGGGAGCTGTAGTTGTAAATATACATTATCCTCTTTAATATGACACAGAGTAGATTGAGAACCGAGAAATTATTAAGAACCCCACAAAAAAAATTGGAAGAAAGAATGAAAACATTTAAGTTAAAATTATGTTCATTTTGTAATTCAATAAAGAAATCCCAGAGACATATTTTTAAATTTAATGTTGTTTTCCAAAGCACAGAAAAAGCCCCACAGACATCTGTTTGCATACATTGTGTGTCAGGCAACATCAGATTTGAATGGAATTTATCTAAATTTTATATGCATGGCTTGATGTAAATTGAAATAAATTGCACAGCATACTCTGCGTGGACATATTGGTTTTTCCATCGCTGCTTGAACTTTTAACCCCAGGGCCTGAGCCGGTCACACGTTGACCTGTCTGAACTCTGCTGGTAGATCCAAGTGTGGAAGGCTGACCTTGCCTCCATGGCAACCATAAAGTAGGGTCCATGACTCCTTCTCTCCCTTTCTCTCTCTTTTCTCCACACTCCAAACAAAACAAAACAAAACAAAACAAATTAGTATATTCTCGCACACCCAGTCAGTGTAATCTTGGAATAGTTTTGCCAAAATGCATTTTGCCCCTAACCCAAGCTCCAAGCAAAGCTTTTTCAGCTTGCTTGTCAGATGTTAATGAAAGTTTGAAATGAAAGCCTTTATAAAAGTTAATGGAAAAGACCCCTTCCTGGGACACATTCAGTTTGCTTGTCTACTGTTATAATAAAATATACTTCACATACTCATATATTAAGTAATGTTGCTATCGGTATATTATACATGCAGATGAGAATTATACCAGTGCGGGATTCCAACATAATCCTTTATGGCTGGATTTAAAAAAATACTTAGATAAGGTTTTACCAGTGGCCACCGTATCCACATGAGATCTCACATTTTCCAGTGTCATAGAGCTAATGTATCTGAAAAGGATTAAGGATCTAGAGTTAATCTTTCTTTTGTGGGTTGCAGTCTCCATTTTAATTAAGGTGCTTGTACACTTCTGATTTGTTTTAATTTTGATGATTGATCTTTAAACCCATGTACTAACAAATCATCATCTCCACCATCTTGGTGGTAGTGTAAAAGTGTTACTTTATTCATCTCTAAAGTTAAAAATTCTGTTCATGGGAGGTGTTTGTGGCTATTCATTTATTAATGCAAGAAGCATTTGTCAAATGCCTACTACATAAAAAACTTCAGAGAAGTACTGTGAGGTGATACCAAAAAAATCGTATGTGCCTGGCCCTAAGGAATTCCAGTTTTGTTGCAAGATAGGGTGTATTATACAGAAAGAGAAAAAGTGGAGCAGAGTTAGACGGCAATGCCAGATGTAGAATTGTTTAAAATTGTATACCACCTGACAAGGGAACATGATATAATGGAGTGACCATTTGGGAACGGAGTTAATGAAGAAAGACTCCTTGTGAACAAATCTTCAAAAAGGGTGGTTGTCCAGGGCATCCTACTAGGTTTAACAGGTGTTGTAGAGTCAGCAAAACCTGGGGTGGTGTTGGTAACGTGCAAGGGTTGATAGGGAAGAAAAGTGACCAGAGAAAATGGGTTATGTTTTGCCGAGAATAATAAATACCCTTGAATGCACATGGAATAATCTGCTCTCCTTCAGATCCTGGTGTCCGTATGCACGCCTCAGTTCTTGGTTTCTGAAGTTTTTGCAGTAAATATTGGGCAAAAAGCCAGACTCGTCAGTTTTGAGTTGTAGGGGACTTGGATTGTCCTTTTTTTGGAAGGCATAAAGAAAATCTTGATTTCTAGAAGTTTGAGGTAAAGACCTGAAAATCTCAAATGTTCCACAAGTTGCCTTTGGGCGACTGTAGGTCCCAGAATTGATAGGAGACCAGGCTGATGAAACTGAAGTTCTCATTCACAGTGGCCTTCAGGTAGTTTAAAAACAGAAACCAAAACTTCAGAAGGACGTTTTTCTTTGTCAGGCAATGTAGAAAGTAAAAAAGACAACCTAGGCAAGGAGAATCAAGAAGTTTGCCGTGGGCCAGTTTCTTCATGTGTAATAGTAAGAACACTGAACACTTAGCTGAATCCTTGCTTTATACCAGGCCCTTGTGTTTTAAGCACCTTCATTTATTCTCACAACAACCCCGTCAGGTAAGTACCATTATTGCCCCCAGTTTACGGATCAGGAAACGGAGGCATGCCGCCTTTTCCAGGATCACTCCCAGGCAGTCTGGCTTTAGACTCTATGTGCTTCATCCACTGCACCAGGGGGCCAGCAAACTTCTTCTGTAAAGTACCATATGGCATCTTGGGATTTTCAACTCTAGAGTGACAGCTGTACCGGTATAGGGCAAAAGTGCCGTAGATAATATGTAGATGAATGAATGTGGCTGTATTCCACTAAAACATTTTTTATAGACACTGAAATTTGAATTCCATATAATTTTCACCTGTCATGAAATACTATTCTGATTTTCCCCAGCCATTAAAAGAAAATGTAAAACAAAACAAAACAAAAACAAAAACAAAAAAACGCGCTAAGCTTGCAGGCCCTACAAAAACAAAGGGTGGGGCCGAATTTGGCCCATGGGTCATAGTTTGCTCATCTCTCCACTGCACTTACGCCCCTCAGTGTTCAGAAACTAGATGGTCTCTAAACTTACTACTCTCTGAAAAACTTTAAATCCAGCGACTTTCTAGCTCTAAAAGTAGGGTAACCATTTTGGATTCAATACTGTGTAATTAAAAAATTGAAAGCTGCTTTGGAAAACAAGCCTGCCCATCCCTGTCCTTTAGATAGACTATATCTAAACTATCTCAGAAGGATGAAGAATTATCTTCATTTAATTGATATTTTGAGAAGGAGATTTCATTATCTCCTTTAACAAGCCATTTTACGTTAATGGCTATTCCTATTGGGATCGTAGTCCTAATATCTAGGCTGAGTCCCTTACGATGCAGTGGAAACCCACTTCTCCACTCCTTAGAAATAATGATGAGCTCGTCTCTGTCTTCTACACGATGCTACCCCACCTTCTACAACTTCTACATCACCTCTGCAGCTGAAGATGAGGACCTCCAGTCCTTTTCTCAGGCGTTCATTTTTTTCTCGTGTATATTTTTCCTATTCTCCTAGCTACTGTTGTAATGTTCAAAGAACTCTTTCCAAAATGTCTTTATCTCTATTTTATGATAGGATCAGGAACAGGAAAGGTTAAAGACATCTTTTCTTTGTATCTAAAAGTTTCATTTCCCAAGAGATGCATATGTGAAAATGTCTATAAATGTCATTATTACTTAAAGTAAGTCATTTGCAGGGGTCCATATTCTTAACTCATAACTGTTTTAGTTGCATAATACTTTGATATTATGATAGGTGTGGCAAATCATCTCTTCTCTTAAAATCAAGTAACATAGCTGGTTGTGAATTTAAACTCTTTTCTTGCAGCTCTAAATTTTTTTCTAGCATTTATTTATTTTTGAGACACAGAGAGAGACAGAGGGTAAATGGGGGAGGGGCAGAGAGAGAGGGAGACACAGAACCTGAAGCAGGCTCCAGGCTGAGCTGTCAGCACAAAGCCCTACGCGGGGCTCTAACCTGCAAACTGTGAGATCACGACCTGAGCTGAAGTCAGACGCTCACCCAGGTACCCCTCTTTCAGCTTTAAAACTCACAGTCATCCCAGAGTTTGCTTCTGTTTCCTTAGTGTCTGTTGAGGTGATGTGATAAAAACAAAACATAAAACCTCTCAGATGTGATGGCAGTCCTACATATTATCCCCAGTTACGACCTTAGTGTTCAAACTCCTGGATGGCCTACTGAGCTGTATGCCTTGTAGCTTCACAAGCACCAACAATTTATTTCATAGGTGGCAAGAAAACATCCCCTTATTATCTAACAATCTTCTATATGTCCTAGGTATGATAAATTCAGAGGACTGTATTTCATTTTCAGAATAGCCATTGAGAGTCAAAATTTTGAAGGTTTTTCCCAAGCCTGTATCTTTTACAGATATTTTTGTCAGAAAACTAATATAAACACATATGGAGGGGTTTTTTTTTGACATAAGATAGTTCTATAGCCACAAAATTAAAGGTACATGAAGGAAAACATTTGGCCCTAAAAGTCTGCCTCCTTTATATGTGTTCAATATGGTCTTAGAGTACTCACTGAACAAGTTGGGTCATAGAGTTGTAGTGAAACCAGCTGAATAAAGTGCTCCATGAGAGTAAAATGCTCATCTATTTATATTTCTAAGACTGCAGAGTATTATTTGACAGATTACAGAGGCGTTAATGTAAAGACTATTTACAGGTTATATGAAGGGGCTGAAATAAAATGCGATTTACCTAGAAAAAGAGGGCCTTAAAAAAAAAAAGAAAACACGACCGTAATAAAAAGATTCCCTTCCCTAAAACAGTGTCACAGGACAGTGATACTGGATCACCCACCATCTGGTAACTTCTTAGCATAATCACAAGATAAATTTGCTAGTGGTAGTGAGATTCTCTAATATCTCCTTGTCCCCTACTACTGTTGAATAAAAACATTTAATGCCTTTGAAGAACTTTATTTTGAAAGGAATCTGTTCCGTGACTAGACTTGTCATTGTTGTTGTTGTTGTTGTTTTTTACTTTGTTCTTATTTATTTATTTTGTTAACATCTAAAGGATCTCTAAAAACTTAAATTTTGAGTTTTAAATTTGGGCAATTCTACATTTTAAGATAAAACTTAAGTTTTTAATTAAATCTAAGTAATTTAATGTAATTTTTAAATTTTTATCTTAAAATGTAGAATTGCCCAAAGCATAGTTCATTCTTTGTTTTTTTTATCCCTGTGATTTGATTTTTCCAAACCACTGCCAATATTATATTGGAATCTGTGTTTACAAATCTCTATTCCCACTGGACTCTGGCTCCTTGAAGGCCTTAGCATGATGCCTGTCACAGGATAAGTGCTCCAGGAGTGTTTGTTGACCTGAACTGTTGAACCAGTGACAAACAGGGTGGATTTTGATTTAGCACTAGAATGCCACGCAGAAACTCATGGATTCTTTACATTTTTGGTGGATAGACCCACTCTAAAGGAACACTGCAAGCAAACAACTGTAACAAGCCCCTATGGCTGGCTTTCTTGGGCATTTTGCATGGCTTGTAATAAGCTGGGCAGGGTAGTGTAGACAAGTGGCAGGGTACCCCTGGTATGAGCATGTGTGAAGAGGTCATGTGACACTTGTGCTGGTCCTCACTACTCCTAAAGGATCTCAGTGAAATAGGGGAGTTTGTGAGAGATGGGAGAAAAGGCCTCCATGTCCTGTTAGTAAAATTCTATAGCAATATAAGACACCAAAGGAGGGGCACCTGGGTGGCTCGGTTGGTGAAGTGTCTAACTTTTGATTTCGGCTCAGGTCATGATCTCACGCTTCATGGGATGGAGCCTCATGTCAGGCTTCATGCTATCAGTGCTGACAGCATGGAACCTGTTTGGGATTCTCTCTCTCCCTCTCTCCCTCTCTCCCTCTGCCCCTCCCCTGTTCACACTCTCTCTCTTTCAAAAAAACTTAAAAAAAAAAAAAGACACCTAAGGGAAATGTAGAAGTAAAAAAGAGTTCTTACCTCCCATTGATTGTCTTTATGCATTTGGATTTCAAGCAAGAGTGTGTTCTTGTACCCTCTACAGAAAAAAAAATCATACATATTTATTAAAGTTGTCATAGCCACACATTAGTAGTGACTGGCTCAATTCCTGGTTATGTTTTAGTATTTGTCGTGTCTCAGCCACCTGTAGAACTTCCTGGGGAAGAGTCTCAAGAAATATAGCTTATTGAATAGAACCAGGTACTGTATTACAACGTGGTTTATGTTTGGGTCAACGGGAGGCCACTTGATAAGTTTGGCAAGTAAGTTTGTCTTTTTTTCTCTTTAATATATATTTTTTTAACATTTACTCACTTTTGAGAGACAGAGACAGAGTGTGAGCAGGGCAGAGGCAGAGAGAGAGGGAGACACAGAATCCGAAGCAGGCTCCAGGCTCTGAGCTGTCAGCACAGAGCCCAATGCAGGGCTCGAACTCACGAACCACGAGATAGTGACCTGAGCTGAAGTCAGATGCTTAACCGACTGAGCCACCCAGGTGCCCCTATTTTTTTTTTTTTTTTTAGTTTGTCTTGAATTCTTCATTTGTGAACTGTTGATCATTACTATTGATCATCATGATATACATTTCATGTTGGGTATTTATTTTTGGTTTTGTGTATGTTAGCAACAAAATAAAAATAACACAATCTTCACCATACTTTCTGGTAAACAAGAGTTTAAAATAATTTGGTTGTCAACAACGGAGGATGAGATGTTTTCTAATTCTCTAAACCCATGAGAGAAAGCTACGTGCCCTGACACCAGCGATAGCATCTGAAACCATTGCTAGGTTCCTAATGTGGTAGAATATCAGGAGCCATGGGGACCATGAGGAAGGTTGAAGAAATTCAGATGCAATTCACATACTCAGGGAGTCTCTACCACATGCAAAGCATAATGCTGGGTGTTGAGGGGTTATAAAGGTAAGTAATTAACAGTACCCCCATCATGTTCATAAGCTTTTAGATATGTGCCTAGGGGGCAAGGATGGTGGGAGTAAATGGAAAACAAAACAAGAAGTTATTTGCTAATCTTTTGAGAGGCAAGTAAGTAGAGTAGAGAAGGCAGAAGCCTGGTTTTAGGGATTCAGGAGTGAGCAAGAGGTGAAAAACTAGAGGTTGTGGATTTATGCTGCTTTTAAAATTTGGCCAAAAGAAGAGCAGGGATAAATGACAGCAGGGAAGAGGAACTTTTTTGGTTGTTTTGTTTTCGTTGTAGGAGAGGGTAAATCTGAGCTCATTTTTCCAGCAAATGAGAAAGAACCAATCTAAAAAATAATGGATAGAATCAAGTCCTGGAAAAGGTAGAAGTGGGTTGGATAATACTATTCAAGAATCAGTCTTAGCTAAAAGGCAAAACACTCACTCCTAGGAGTTCAAAGATAAAGGAGGTAAAGATACAGGGTGTTTTTACTTGGAGGGAGAGGAGGGCAAAGCCTTGTGCTGAGAGTAAAGAGCATAGGGTAGGGATTGGTCCAGGGCTTGGAGAAAATGGGGAGTAGAAGTTCAGGGCAGCTAAACTCCCTAAAGAAATACAATAGTCAAGAAAATAAGAATTATTGCTGAGCAGTAAATAATATACAGTGAGAACCATCTCAATCTATTCAACAAGCATTAAACATTAAATGGAGAATTCGTGGAGGTATGAAATGGTAAAAGTTACTGGTCCAACTTCATTTTCAGGCTCAGCCCTCCTCTCTCTCTTTGCTGGTATAATATGAGCCATAGCCTCCAGTCCATAGAAAATCACATATGATCTCTTGGCAAGCAGTCCCGAATCTTTGCTTACCTATCATCCCTGCTGACACCGAGGCCCAGTCCTGAAGACATATCACATTCACAGACACACAGTAAGAGTAAGCATTGCAGTTCTCAAAAATACCTAGGGGTGCTTGGGTGGTTCAATCCGTTAAGCATCCAACTTCGGCTCAGATCATCATCTCATGGTCCGTTGAGTTTGAGCCCCGCATCGTGCTCTGTGCTGACAGCTCAGAGCCTTGAACCTGCTTTGGATTCTGTGTCTCCCTCTCTCTCTGCTCCTCCCCCCACTCATGCTCTGTCTTTCTCTCTCAAGAAATAAAAATAAACATTAAGAAAAAAGATTTTTTAAATATCTTCAGCATATTTTACAAGGCAACTTTCCCCTCTTCAAAATCCCCATGACTCCCCAGAGCCTCTTACTCTCCTGCCCCAGAATTTCTCAAACATGCCATTCTGCCCTGTCTCTCTGGATCCTCAACCATGCAAGGTGGAGAGTGCTTCTTTGCTTCTCTGTCCTTTACTGTTGATTGAAGTGACCTCTGTCCTTTCAAACTCCTCTCTCGTTCTCCTCAATCTCCCCATGCTGAATCACAAACCACCAAGACACTTGTCTGAGGATGGCAGAGCCCTCCTTGGATGGGGGCAGACCTGGGAAGGAACTGAGCCAGTGTAGCCAGACCCTGTTGAGCCCACAGGGGGAATAACAGACTAGGAACACTCATTGTTAAGAACTATTATTTGGTTACACTGCAGTTTCATCATCTCAGCTTATTTTGAGGAGGATTTGAAATCACAATCTGAAATACAAGTTGTGTTTCTGAACCTACCTTTCCTCTTACCTCTGGCCTTATGGAATTATTTGTATTTCCCTAAATCCAGTCTTGTGCCTTCTACCTGGAATGCCCTTCCCAACCTCTCCAGCCACCCACTTTCCACAAATCCTTCAAGGCTCCGCCTAAACTCTTTTCTTCTCAACATGGCTTTCTAGCTGCCCCAACTCATACTCAACATCTCCCTGTCTTGCAGTTTACTTGATCAGTACCTCTATTTTGCTGTTACTTCCATTTGCCTTGCATTATAGTACTTACATGTGCTGGCTTTTCCAATGGATTGTGAGCTCCAGAGGGCAGGGGTTGTGTCTTAATTATTTTTATGTATCTTACAGGTTTCAGCATAGATTAGACATTCAGTAAGTGTTTGTCAAATTGAACAAAATATGATTATGTGGTTCGGACTCTCAAATTATGTCAGATCCTAAAAGCCTTCAAAGAACCATGAGATAATAACAGTCTCTTGTTTCACAGTGTTTCTTACTGTGCCACAGAGTGACTGCCTCCCTCTCTCCCCGCTTCCATGGTATCTGGAGGACTTAGACACCAGAAATACTGAGGGTGGAAAGCACTATTCCAGACAGATCCAAGATAAATGTTTACTTCCTTCAATTATATAACTTGTGAGTTCAAAGGCAAATACTGGACAGTACAGTGACACCACAAAGACAAATGAAAGAGACAGGAACTTTAGAAAAGGGAAAAGAGCCAGCCAACAAGGGCATGCTCTATTGTGTGTGCTACAACTCAGGGAAGAGAAAATGGCAGAAAAAACCAAATCCATGTAAGAGTTTATATCCCTTGGACTACTGAGATATGTTTATGCTGAGATATCAACTATCTGCGATCATCTACATGAAGTGAAAATGCTCATATTTATTTTTTAAGTTTATTTATTTATTTTTAGAGAGAGAGAGAGAATCCCAAGCAGACTCCGCACTGTCAGGTCAGAACCCAATGCGGGGCTCGATCTTACAAACCGTGATTATGACCTGAGCCAAAATCAAGAGTACAAAGCTTAACCGACTGAGGCACCCAGGTGCCCTGAATATGTTTATATTTATATGGTGCCTTTTATCCAGAGAAATCCCAAGGTACTTTATAAATTATAAATTTGAAAAGGCCTTATGCAATGTCCCTGATGTTGTCCATACCCCAAATCCAGTTCCTAATGGCCAAAGTCTCCTCACCCCCACCATACCACTGAAAATTTTAATATTTTTACCAGGTCACAGTTTTTTGTCTTTAAAAAAAAATCCTCTATATACCAAAAGTCTACAATTAACACTATTTATCTTCTAGCATATACTGCATTTCTCCTGCCCACCTCCCTTCCCCCACTAACATGGAAAGTGAATTCAATTAGATTTAAGACAAAGAGTAATTGCATTGGAAAATAGAAAAAATATCTCATCCCAGAGTGATTAAGCTCTTTACCTTATAGAGGGAGTTTAACTCCTTGGAGAAAACAGGATCCCATGTAATAAATGAATACAGAGATTTGCTAAATCAAAGTATAGTGTCTTGAATCTAATTCCCTAGTCATCAGTGAGCTCTTTGCTCCAGGAGAAAAGTGTACTCATTCATTATAAGGTGTGTAGGAAATGTAAAATAAAGATCAAGTCAATTAAGGGTTTTACAATTGTATCCTTAGCTATTCTTATTTTTACACTAAGTATCTCAAAATTCAAAACTTGTTCTAAAATCGTGGATTCCTTAAAGCAGATTTAATCATCTGCATTACCAGAATCATTTTGTGCTTTTGGTTATCTTGATTTTGATAACCTTTTCACATACTCAATGTGAATTGGTTCAAGCAGAGCCTGAGTCATTCATGCTACCAAAACCGCTTTGCCAGCAGCTTCTGGCAGCTTACTGGTGCTCATTTTGGAATTTGCAGGAAGATTATAAAGTACCCTAATGTGACAGGTTCTATACAGAGGAAGTCCCAGAACTTGAGATGACCAGTCATTAGGGATGACATATAGGACTTTCATTTGCAACACTCCCTGTTTGAGGTGGGTGGGGATTGTGTTAATTGCACAGAACCTTAAAAGGTAAACATTGGATCATCTGAGAGAATCTGGAGTAAAGAGACAGGTCAAATGTGCACGTCCCGGCTGCAGTTAGCCCTGTGGGGGTGGCTGCTCAAGTTGGAGTGCAGCAGACAGGAAGAGATCTTTCTAGGCAGGGAAATAAGTTCAGGTGCCTTGAACTGAGTAATCTCCCTTCTTGGATTTTTCCCACCTTTTTTATTCAGGCATTTTCGTAACTATCATGTGGTTTGGCTTAAGTAAAACTGCCCAGCTTTCTGAAGCTGGCCTTGTTTTAGTACCTAAGTTCAACTATCTTTTGTAATGGTAAAGTTATATAGGTCCAACCCCATGTATTTCCTGTCTGTGCTCTTTAATAACCAGTAAAATAGATACTACGCATTTTATGTCACATTTAGAAAGACACTAGCCGCACACGGCACGGGCTCAGTTTTGACCTGAGTTTCTCATAGCAGCGTGGATTTTTCTCTTCTGAGTAGTTCCTGGACTGAACCGGATGTTTTTGAGTGTTAGTAAGATTCTACTTTTAAATAGTGGCTGTTCGAATGGGGTGGTAGGATCTGATTTTAAAAGGTAAAGTAAAGGAACAAAAGTTGAATACTTGTCTTCGAAGTTTTGCTCTGTCTCACCATATGATCTTGTTTGTCCCATCCTAACTAGGGATGATGATATCTGTAACTGTTTATAAGGTCATCTATGTCGTTCTTTGAGATCTGCTTGTGAAAGACAGCATATAAGCTAATCCTGATGTTAATACGTCTATATTTTATCCATACCTTATAAACTCTGTTGTACCTAGGACAGATTCATTTATTTACGATATGTCCTTAGTTTGTTACTCTTAGCAAAATTTGTGTCATGATAAATATTTCAGAATAATTACACATGTTTACTGGGGATCAGAGAGATTGATTTATAGATTCAGAATGGAAGAATAAAATAAAACCACCATTTACTTGGATCGTGGAATAAAGTAAGTTTAGAAGTTCTTAGCGAAATGTGTTTAGTTAAATCAACAACAGGGTGGATCACATCCAAAGGAGAATCTGTAATGAAGGAACACAGGGATTTTTTTTTTTTTAATCTGGAAAAGAGTGAGTTAGGAAAATTAATGTCTCTCCTAGCTCCTTAGACAGAGAGTGGTCCTTTCAAGTTTGATGAAGGTCATTTTCAGGACAGTGTAAGAGAGAGGTTACAGTTCAATTTCTACTTGCAGGACTTCAGAAAAGGCAAAAATGGCTCGAATTTCTGAAGCTTCTATGCTTTTTTAAAAATTAAAGCTGATAAAAATGCAAACAATCACCTATGGTCTGAATACTTTATAACAATATTTTTACTTTTCTCCCCCCACCCAAATTAGGAATTTATCACTTTTTCCAAAGACTGGTATGGAGGGAATACCAGCTAACCAAAACACGGTGAATGGGTGCCAGTGTGTACTCCCAGCTGCCCATGTAAATCTTTCTTCACAGTAGGATCTGAACAAAAACACACCACTTAATTGAATAGTTCAAACGCCACTGAGTAGGAAATTTCTGTTAGCCCAGAATATGTGTAAACTTAAAGTAGATATATGTATTCTGGCAGCATACACAGTAATTCTGAAATATCAACAAAATTTAAAGGAATTTTTGCACCCTTACGCCAATTGTGGGTATTACTTGTTTTAGGACTATTAAAAGTGTTACTTTTATACTGTAGCTGTCTTTTTTTAAACAACAACAACAACACCCTTGCTTCATTTTCCTTTTTATTTTTGAGCTGTTTGCAACCCCCTTTTGAATAGTGAGAAACAATGCAATTAATTTTCTCCAGCGCAATCATGCATAGATTTAATAAGCATCCGAAGGTAGGATCCATCTGTAAAGTATGCACTGCATGCTAAATTACTTCTCTTCTGTGGTTTTTTTTCTTTCCAAACCTTAATTAATTGAAGAAAAAAAATGTTTATTAAAGTGGGAACAGGCTGGGCTCTGGCTCTCCGCCTCTGGTTCAAAAGTTCATACAATTCCCTGAAGGCTCATCTGAATGTGTGTGTCTCCTTCTCACAATCTTCCTTTCTCCGTGTCTATAGTCGGGATGAATGCCTAGGAAGGTGTATTATTTTGTTCCCAGGATCAATTTTAATAATCCTAACTTGAGTAAACTAAATTTTTTGTGTGTATGGATTTATATACATTATATATGTTTACATAAGCAGTACATACACACAGACACATAAATGTGCTATTTACCCATTTTCCTATTGCTTACAATAAAATATTGATATGCTTTCAGTGGCATCTTTAAATAGGATGTAGATAGAGAGCAGGAAGTATAATTCTACAGGTGGATCTCAGACAGGAAATTAAAGGAATTATGTATGAAAATAAGATAAGTCTTTATGAATAATTTTAGACCAAAAGAAAAAATATTAAATCTATCCCAAGTAGAAAAATATCTACCTATAAACAGAGAAATGGAAAAAATAAATCATAGGAAGTGACTCACTCCTGTGAGCTGCTCTGGAAACAGAAGACATTTCCTGACCTGCAGTAAGCTTTATGTGACCTAGGTGAAAAAAAGAACAAGTTTATTGTGAAAGAAAAATATTATCTAAGAGACGGACTCAAAATTTTTTCAATTATCTCCATTGCTTACCGAGGATGTCATGATCTTCCTTTCGTTTTTTTCAGAGTATTGCTGCTTTCTCCTTATTATATAATTGCCACAATTTTTAGATATTTTTTAAAAGTAAATACAAAGTTGTCGTTTACATCCAAACTCCTTCTTTCTTTTTTACTTTAAAGTAGGATTAGTGTTCTCCTTTAACACAAACAAGGTTTATACATCCACTTGCAGATTTAGGAGTGTATGTATGGAATCCGAAAGCGGTGCTGAACCTGACCGTGATGTTGCCTGATCAAGCCTACTGCCCTTTGCCCAGTCGCGGCTTGCAGAGCATAATGTCCACATAAGAGCCTAACGGAAGACTTGGTACAGGTTGTTTCATTTTCTCTTTGGACTCTTGTACAGGGTAACTAAAGCCAGTGGTCTATTAGTCATTTAAATTTTTTGCTTTTTAAAATAGGCATTTAAGTAGGGAAAAACTAAACAACACAGAGGAGCTGTTTTAGTTGATGATAGACGCAGCCTTATTCACGTTAGCCCTTTTATCACGTACATGTCTACCGTCCCGTACTTTTGCCATGTGTCAGAGGAGCCATGGGGACGTTACTGGAAGGAGTTTTGAGGAATCAACATTTCATATTTCCCTCTCAGAGGTCCTATTCCTACTGTATTATTGACATGTACACATTTGGGCCACATTTGCAAACTTGTATACCAACTTCCGTGGAGGTGGTAATGAAATATGATCACCAAGTAACAATTGTAATTGGTGTCTTGGAAACTTGAAGGCTATCATCCCCTATAGTAGGACATCTATTTATGTGCAAAACATACCAGAATCTCCCCACACCCAAAATTCTGTGACTTCTGGAAGAATCTTGCCACTTGCTTTCCAAACAGATTTTGGTTAGACTTCTGTGAAACCCCTGAATCGAATAGCTGTGTGTTTCACAAATTACATGCATGTAAACAACATACCTTTGTAAAGAGGATGTGTGGGCCCTTTCTCCTATATGCTTATGTCTCTGTTGTCGTAGATTGGCGTCCTTTGTGAGCTATTCAGTGACATTTCAGAACCATTTCGCTCTGCAGAAAACCCACAGTTGTGTTTCTTTAGCTGACACTGTGGTACTTGCACTCGAAATTGCTAGTTAGAAAAAAAAATTGTTGAGGCCGGTGGCTGTAATCAGCGTTGTTGCTGTCTGTTTCCTCAGACTAATAGCAGAGCGATCCGAGTCTGAGAGTTCAAACAGAGGTTATCTTTCCCAGGTAGCATCTCGTCCAACGAGAATTTGATTTTTTTCTATAGGACTTTACTCCATTAGATTAATGAAATTTCAATGAGAGCCTGGCGCCCCCTGAAGCTTTGTTAAGAAAACAAATGGTGATTCTGTAGGTGTGACAGCTTGCTTGGAGAGTTACGAGAAGGTGAATACATCCCCACAATCCAGGCAGCCTGGAACACATTGATCTCTATTTAAAGCACCAATCGGATTTTTGTTAATTATAAATGATTGATCTGCAGTTTTTCCCCCTCTCTCTTCTTATATGTGTGGTTCCCCCTCCTTTCTCCACTTCTAACTTCTTTGCATGCTGAGTGCAGAGCTTTTTGTTTAAAGGGACAATCATAGAGAGCAAATTATAGCAATACCCAGCAGCGATGCTGTTGTGAATGTCATTGTCAGAGCATTCACTGTTCACCCGATTGAGGTGAGCCCTGAAGTCGATTTCAAACTGACTCCATGTTCCCTCTTTACTTGGCTCATTCCTGAAATAAAGAATTATTTTAGTGGAAATAAAGCATTAGATTCATTAGAATAGTATCATAGATACTACCATTATTATGTTTTAAAATCTGACTTGTGAGCCTTGTGAATCAAATCCCCAGTATTAACTCTGAACCACAGTGCATACCTTCTACGAACCAGGGTATGATGTGTAACCAACCAACCCCATGTGAGACAACAGGGTGAGCGAAGGGAATATCTCTGACCTTAAATCTCAATTTATAGGCATTTAGGTGATTAATCCACCTTTTATCACCTTTGTGGAGTGGTTTTTTAATAATGTTTAGAAGCAATACTGTACTCAAAAACCGACACGTATATTATTCCTGATAATTGCTCACCACACATAGTTCTGAAGAGTATAGAAAAATGTCCCCAGCTTCTTTGTGGAACTATCTTTAGTGAAAATATCTGAACATTTAATGCATTTATTTATTGAATCCAAAAGCACATAGTTGTTTATAACATATGCAGGGCATAAAGGAGATAATTTACACAGCTCTTAGGGGACATATTTGTAGAAATTACAGTTTAAAGAGTATGGTTATTAGTGGATTACATTGAAAACCACACTGATTTCACCCTTCTAACTCACGTGTAGGTTTTTATCAACACGTCTTTAAGTTTGAGCCCTTAATTAAGTTTTAGGGCATGTCACATTAGAAAAATGAATTTCCCCCAGTGTTCTTTTTTTTTCTTTTAATTGTCTAAATAATCCATGCAATGCACAAGAAACTTTTGTAGGCCAAGAGTCTTAAAGTAGTTTATAGCTTGCAGTGACACGTTTCTGCAAAATCCTTTAGATTTGAAGAAGTATTGCCTCATTTCTTCAAGTGTCCTGGAACTTGTTCAATTTCCCTGTGAGTTGCTGTATCACTAATTGTATATGATAAACTCTCAATAGTATAAAAGCAATACTATAAAGTATAAAAAGGGCAGCAGTATAAAAAGCAGCAGTCTAAAATGGGCAATAACCTTCTGTATAACCTACCATAGTCTCCCCGCACCCCAAATTCTGTGATTTTTTGGGAAGAAGTTCACTATTGCTTCCTAAGCAGGTTCTAAGCTATAATGCTCATCTAAATACGAACGGTGTTCTGACAAAACTTCCTCATGAAGTAATTATTTAACGATCCTGTAAGTACTCTTGGAAAACTAGATTTAAAGTGTTATTTTTGCTGTGTAGTGTTTGTTCCCAGTACTTTAAAATACTAATTTTTTCTCTTTATTACTACTTATTGTTTCTGTTGTAATATTTTTTAAATTAGCAAAAGTCATTAAGGCGCATTTGAAAATAACTGTAAGTATGACTTTTAAAACCAGATTTCGAATTAGGCAGAAAAAAGCAATGTGACTTTTTTTAATACAAATATTAGCATATCAGAATAGTTTGTTTATGTCAATATCCAAATAAGTGACAAACAACATTAAGACATGGGCCATTATGGTAAATTCACCAAGTTATTTTTAAAACATGTTTCCAAAGGACTGATTTTAAAATGTTTTAATTTTATTCCGGTTGTTGTTGTTGTTTGGGTTTTGTTTTTTTTTTTTTAATAGGCTAACTAATGATTTTCATTAGTGTATTTGTAATTTATGTGATCTTAGTAGGTTCTACCAAGGTTAAATAATTTAAGGAAATAAACCCTTATCTGATGTAAGATAGCTAATGAAGTATATTAGATACTTGCCCTATTGCTGTATGAAATGGATCTCCAAAGCTAACAACAGCTTTCTGCGGGAACACAAATCTCTATATAAATATCCAAATGTAGCAAGATGTTGCAAATTTTTAAAGATATGCCATAAAAATAGATTAACGCTAGTATGCAGTCCTGTTCAACTGAATTACAAAGGGATATCATGGGATTGCCAGTGACATTCACATAAATAAAAAATCAATTCTTAATGATGAGGCAGACTTGTTTTAGCGCATTACCCAGGTTAAATGGGAGCACACAAAGACATCAACTCCTATAAGACTAGTGAAATCATTGTATATTAATATGATTTAGGAAGCTACACACCTCGATGGAATAATTGTTATTATATCTATAGAGCCAGATGGCACTTGGTGTAAACAGCCATTGAGCACCTCAAACACAAGTGTGGCAGGTGATCTTTAAGGTGTTCTTCATCCTGCTCATTCATCTTATATCTTATCACTGGAATCTGCGTTACTGTTTGCAAAATGGTTTGATTGCCAGTACGCAAATTTTTCAGAATGATCCTATTGTTCAGTAGGAGTATAGAATATAGAATGTCTTTAGCAGGAGAATGGATGATGCAGAATAGTTGACAATAGATGAGGCAGCTACCTGGATTTGTGTGGTTAGGATTGTATTTTTTATAAGAAACAGAACAGAGGGAGTCAAATTTTTTTCCAGCACAGTGACAAAAAAAAAGAAAAAGTAGGGGGGAGGGGTTCCAAAATTAAAAAAAAAAAAGAATTTGCAAATTCTCAGTGGAGTAGTGTCAAGTAATTACTGTTATCAAAATAACCTTATAAAGGAAACCAAAAGTTATAAAAATCTCTTCCAAAGTAAGAGAAATCCAAGTTCGGAGCGGAAGTACCTTTTGTTTCTTGTGAAATGTCTTTCTTTGCTTTGAAGGTTTAAATTGACTTCTGTTAACTCTAATTATCCAATTGAAGAAAACTCATTCGTTGATTCAACAGATATTTATTGGGCACCTACTATGTACTAAGTTCTGTTCTAGGCACTGGGGATACATCAGTGTAAAAACCCTGCCCCCATGGAGTTTACATTCCTCAAGGGTGGCAGTAAATGATATGAGCTGAGCTGAGCTGAGATGAGATATGGGAGAAATGAAATAGGGAAGGGAGACAGTGTGCTAAGATGGACCATAGAAGCATAAGATTTGCCTTTTCCCTCTTAAAAACAGAAAAGTTCATCTTCATCTAGGAATAAGAAAAGAGGCCAGAAAAGTTCATGTTTATCTTCCAACTTGATTGATCTTGTGAAATTTCTAGTGGGTTGTCTGAAAACACACCGCTGTTACAGCCTCGGCTCAGTGGGCAGGGTTTTAAATAATTGGAGTGAGTTCAGTATAAGTTTAGATTTTCTTGGCCTAAATTTCATAATGTTACATAAGATTTTATGCTTTGGCTTCTTTCCTTTGATAATGACATTAAAAAGCGTATCATCTTGTTTTAAAATAGCATATTAAAAAGCATATTATTTAATTTTAAATAATTCTTAAATTGCCCCTTGCTCTACTTTATTTAATCCATATTTTCTGGTTTCTAAATAAATATCAAGGACATAAAACTAGCCTCATATAGGAATCTTTATCATAGTAGATTTAGTCGATTTAGATTTCCAAACATATAAAACAGATTTTCCAAGTGCTAAAATATAGAAAGCCCCTCGAAATTTTGGGATCTCACAAGTTAACCCTTCTGCCCCCTAATGACAAAATTCACCTTAATCCAGAGAATATATTCCCCATCTCACTCCATGGTGCTATTGACTAATTAACTCCTGGATTTTAAACTAATGTTCAGTTCTTCACCAAAAGTCATTTATCATATAATTGCAGCTACACTTTACATGAAACATAGTACCTGCTGTGAAGTATTCCTTTAGGTGAAAAAGTAAAACTCATTGTGTAATATGCATAGTCTTCATTCAGGCTTTTTATTAAATATTAAGAATAAAAAATATAGATGCTTATTACTGCATAGATAAAAACCTGAAAAGATGTGTTCCAAAGTGTTAATAAATAGCCAAAGGTTATAACATAACATTTAGTTTTTGCTTTGCACTTTTCTGTAGTTTTATTTTTTCTACAAAGAACTCACATTCTGTTTGTAATCAAGAAAAAAACTCTCCGTATTATTTTCTGAGAGCTAAAGGAGCCTAAAAGTTGATATTTTTACTTAACACAAAACCTCACAGCTGGCAAGTATATGCAGATCAGTTCTGCAAATAATAGATAGTAGAAATCAGCAAGCATCAAGATTTAGATAATACCATGAAGTTATCTCTTTTATCTGTTTCTATTCATTGTACTTGAAAAGTGCCATACTGTGCAAAATTTGACCAATTTGTCCTTTTTTTTTTTAATTCCCAAGACATCAAGTTTCTTTAAAAAAAAAAAAAGTAGACTGAGATATTACTGTAGCAACATGCCAGATATACCAAATTTCATAAGGAAACATGTTTTTAATTTCAGGCCTTTGAATGTAGTGTTGCTCATAAGGATGAGTATTTATGAAGGTATAAGAAAAAAAGGGGCTTGAAAACTTTATTTCTTTTAACAGTCAATAATATTTAGCCTATCAGAATGCTTGAATGGATAAACAT
The DNA here is from genome assembly GCF_018350215.1 of Panthera leo. Lineage (NCBI taxonomy): Eukaryota > Metazoa > Chordata > Mammalia > Carnivora > Felidae > Panthera > Panthera leo. Next base: position 36,721,128 of record NC_056692.1, read on the forward strand.
TCCTACTGTTTTAATTTTGAATATAGATTGTCTCGTGCTGATGGGAAGTATTGTTAATTTTAATAAAATTAACTTTATATTGTTATTTCACCGCTTTATAATAATTTTACATGGCGCCCTGGGGATGCCTTTGTTTTACATTATCAGGTGTCACATTTGCCATTTGGTTGGTACAGCAGCGTTCAGCTTCGCTTCTCCCTTCAATTGCCTGAAGCCACACTCTTCACGTTATATTACAAGTAGCTATATTGCTATACACTGCACAAGTTTATATACTTTTATTTTATATGTATATATCATTTTTGTATTTTCTTAAAATCATTGTTTTGTGCTATTTCCCAGCATTCCTGTTGCTTGCCTTTAGGTAGACACAGTTATGATAACAAGTTGACTAAGACACCTTAGCAATCTGCCTCAAGTACTAACATGTTTAAATTTATTTTCAATCTGATAGTCAACCACACTTTTGATACAATCTAAGCAAGTGCTTCATTGTTTTTGATAAGAGTGAAAACTTATAAATCCATTAAAATATAACTTTTTACACAGAGGGAATTACTGCTATTTTAAAATAAGGGGAAATTGTTGACAACTTCCATAACTCACTGTATGTTGGACAGATCACTCAGAGATAATTAATCAGAACATGTCTCCATTAAATGTTACCAACTTGGCTTAGAGTCTCCCAGGAATTAACAGAAATCAGACAGACTAGCAAATAATCTGTAAGCGAATTGAATACTTGTCAAATTAAGTACCACTGTTAACAAATATACAGTAGTTAAATTAAAGACATACCAGGTTAGTCTTGAATCAGTCCATCTTCTTTACTTTTTACTTTTTTAAAAATGTACATTTATGGCTTAGCTCTAAATTTGAGTTGTCTGCTTTAAAGTCTATTTACATGCTTTATCATGCTGCTATTTAAGGTGTTAAGAGTGCGCTAAAACATTTTGATTAGCTGTGTCAACTATTTATTAAGGACAATTCAAAATATGTATTTTAAAATAGACTTTTCTTTTCCACTTGAGTTTGTGTATATATGTTGATAAGCAAGCTGGTCTCTTCTCTGAGACTTTATGTGCAGATGGCTGGTATTTGGTTGATAAACTAATGATCCCTATAATCTGAGGATCATATAACTAACTGATAACTGATAAATAGACTAACCAATTTAACCCTGTTTTAATAGCGCATAGTCAGAAACTACATAAAAATGAGTACTGAGAAGTTTCTTTTTTCGTATGCTGTGTATTGGTATTTTTGTTTTTCAGAAATTTCTCCCTTTTTTCTTTCACCAAAATTTCTGTGGCTAATAGGAACTGTGTCTCTGCTTTGAATTATACCACTATTCCACGTTATTAACAATCATATATCACTTCCTTTCACACCTTCAAGCTTAATATTTTGTATACACTCTTTTAGTTAGAATCTTGGAACGAAATATTATATAATAGTCTCGCCTTTATTTCTACTCAATAAATGTAATTACCCTGCCATTCTCCTAAAGTGTAAGCTGCTTATTGGATATATTTTTCATTTTCTGTTATTATTGTGAAATTTGTAGTTTTGGGGGAGGTTGCTGACTACAGGTAGTGAAACGTGGAACCAGGTGGTAAGAGCCACGCCTATGTCCTAGTTATGGCTGGCACAATCTGCCACGTGATGAGGTAATTAAAATCATCTGGCTAGTTAAGATGAACAATATGAAGAGGGATCATTAAAAAGGGGGGGGGGGTCAGTACTTACTAAGCTGATTGAAAGCCAAAAAGAACTCTTGCTCTTGAAGAAGAAGTCAAATATGTGTGTTTGTTATATGGGTGTTACAGGTATTGGTTGTAAATGTTGTGTGCCTGTTGAGTCTTTATGTAGCTTAGATCCACTCAGTAATTCCTAGTTGGCTGTTTGCCTCTGGGCTGAATTCATAGACTTTATCTTTGCTCTTCTAGTTCAAATATTTAGAGATTCTACATGTGCCATTTGAAAAGTCCTATTTATACCACTGCAATGGCAATATTGCAGAGAACTTTCTTGTAAAAATTTAGCAGGACATGGAGAGAATTGGGGGATAAAAATAGTTTGCATAAACTCCATTCTGAGCCGGAATTGAAGGCAAATGACCCACAATGTATACGACAATTTAATGGCTATTAATATATTTCTAAGTTTTTAGAGGAAAATTTATTTGAAAAAGATTTTATGTAGGTAATTTGAATCGTGTTTATAAATATTTTACCTGCCTTGAATAGATGATTAGTTTTGTCCAATAACAATTTCAGAGTAGCTAATGTGGCAATATAAATATGAATATTTAGGGGGGCATTTTTCCTTTATATAGGAAATGCATGATTAGTAATGATTTCTATTACAGAAGGTTTTATTATGGCACATTGCTTTATAAAGGAAACGAAGTTAAGTCTGGAGAATTACATAATGAAATCTGGGAGTATGTGGTTTAGGTATAATTACAAAAGTAAAAATGTATAATTTATGTTTGCGTAATGCCCTTCATTGGAGGTTGTGAAAATAAGTCTTACGTACTCCAGGCTTCACATCTCTTATATGCCTCCCTATTTAATTGAAACAACTTCCCTACTATGGCCTAGCAATTCTCCCACACGCAAAAATACCTAAAATTCAGCATCATTCAGCAAATTCTCTCCATATGGTAATGTGACCAATACCTCGGTTGTCGTTCTTCTCAGTTGTTTGCTTATATAGTTCCTCCTTCCACCAAGCATTTGAAGTAGCTTCCCCTACCTTTTAAAAGATTTTACCCAAACTAAATAACTACCGTCAAAAATTAAAATTGCAATCATTTAGTAAGAGCCCTGTATGTACTAAGCATAGTCCTGGCTGCTTTCCATATAATATCTCATTTTCACTCTCACAGGAGTTCTGTAAACTAGATATTACCACCCCCATTTCACAGATAAGAAAACTAATACTCAGAGAGATTAAGTAACTTTCCCAAGACCGTACTACTCAGCTGTGGCAAAACAGGAATATTAACTTATGTCCAACTCCAAAAATAGATGCCTGAGAAAATGAAGAACAGAGTAAGCAACAATACCCAGAATTCCTGACTCCTGTTTTCGCCATAAGATTACACTTGGTGGCTATTATGATTTATGATGGAGAACAAAATTAATAATAAAAATGTAGCATTTCTTTAGGGCCAAAGGATCAAAAAGGGTTCATGGGAAATACTGACATATGGGCTCTGTCTGTCTCTCTAGACCCAGCATGACCAGCAAAAGGAGTTGGTATTTTGTGAAGGAGAGTGGGTGTTTCATGTAGTCCTACTTAATGATTTTTGCCCTTTTATCTTGTGCTTTTGCTGTCATACCCAAATAAGTCACTGCCAGGACCAACGTCAAGGAGTTTTACCCTACATTTTCTTCTAGGAGTTTTATGGATTCAGTTCTTATATTTAAGTGTTTAATCTATTCAGAGTTAACATGCAAACCATATATCTGATACGGTAATATCCAAAATATATAAAGAACTCATACAAATCATTACAACAACAAAAATCCAATTTGAAAATGGGCAGAGGAACCGAATAGATATTTTTCCAAAGAATATATACAAATGGACAAGAGGTACACAAACAGGTACTCAACATCACTAACCATCAGGGAAATGCAAGTCAAAACAACGAGATATCACCTCACACCTGTGCAAATGGCTACCATCAAAAAGGCCAGCGATAACCAGTGTTAATGAGGATGTTGAAAAAAGGGAACCCAGGTGCACTGTTGGTGGAAATGTAAATTGGTACAGGCACTATGAAAAGCAGTATAGAGGTTCCCTGCAAAATTAAAAATAGAACTGTGATATTACCCAGCAAGCCCACTTCTAGGTATATATCCAAAGGAAATGAAAACAGTATCTTGAAGAGCTATCTGCCCTCCCATATTTATTACAGCATTATTAACAATAGCCAAGATATGAACCTAAGTGTTTGTCAGCGGATGAATGTATCTATATACATACATACATACACACAATGGAATATTATTCAGCCATGAGAAAGAAGAAAATCCTCCCATTTGTAATAGCATGGATGAAACTTGAGGGCATTATGCTGATATAAGACATACAGAGAAAGACAAATACTTATATATAATAACATATGTGGAATCTAAAAACATTGAACTTGTAGAAACAGAGAGTAGAACGATGATTACCAGGAGTTGGGGGGGGGTGGGGTGGGGTGCGGGAGAAATGGAGAGATGTTGATTCAAAGGGTTCAAAGTTCCAGCTAGAAGATGAGTAAAGTCTGGGGTTCTAATGCACAGTATTGTGATTATAGTCAATGAAACTGTATTATATACTTGAAAGTTGCTAAGAAAGTAGATTGCAAATATTCCCACAATAACAACAAGAAAGAAATGGTAATTATGTGACCCAATGGAGGTGTTAGTGAAAGCTATGGTGGTAATCATTTTGTCATATATAAGTGTGTCAAATCAACATGTTTACCTTAAACATATGTAATGTTAAATGTCAATTATATCTCTGTAAGTTTGGAAGAAAAAAGAAAGGACAATAGGTGAAAATAAGCTTTCTGTTCCTCTCTTAGACTCACCCTTCCCATCTCACTGCTCATTCAGAAATGGCTCAAATATTTTGCTAGCTGTTCCTTTCCCCATCCCTGACCATCGAGCAAAAAGCCAGAAGAATATTTAAAGATGGCTGTGAAGATTTGGAGAGCTTAGTGAGTGAATATACCAAAAGCATAAAAAATGGTCCTCTCTCTGTGTCACAAGAGGCCTCAGGCTTACCGTGAGAGAACTCTGCATTTAATTGCTTTGTAGGCTAATCCATACCTCCATGTCTTTCAATATGACTTCCATAAATCTCAAGCGACTAAGAATTTCAGTGTGCACTGTCTGGCATCTGATGCTGAAAACTACTGATCGGGTAACCTGAGCGGGGTTTAATGACTACTGTGGGAGAATTTTGTTGAATTGTGAATAAAACCTAAATGCTTTCAGTCTTGTCATGTAGATCTGTGCCAGATTCTTTGGCAGCCCATGAAAGCCGGGTCCTCCAAGAGACTTGACTAATGTCCAATTTTCTTTAAGATTTCCAAGTTTATAGAACTCCTAAAATATATACTGGTTGACTCTAGTATAAGGTGAGAATGAAATTGTCACAGAATATCTGCATCCCTGAGTTACTTATAGGAAAGGGACCTGTCAAAAGCAGGTATCTTTTTTTCCCCACAACGTGCCAATTGTGCTTTTCAGAAGCTATTTCTGAACACGGCGATAGAGAATAACTGAACGTAAACATCACCCATGTACTCATACCCAAGCCCCCATCACAGATGACCACCTGAAGCATGGACCGAGCTGCCATTGGCCCACGTGTCTCTGAGTACAAGGAAAGGAACGCCATTTCATAAATCACCTGTGCTAAGACGGCAGACAATGTTTCCTACATGTTCTGACAATGACCCATGAGTGGTCTCTTTCAATGTTTCAAGTTCGCCAGAAAGTTCCTATTTGATGTAGAATGTCTTAAAGGACACTGACCTCCACAAATTATTCCTTACCTTTATTAGCAGTTCTGTTGATGACCTACTTTCAAAAACATTATCATGAAGGACCACCTAATTAAAATCAGAACAACTGCAAATGTTTGCCATAAGCAGTGTTGGGTTAATCAGTCAACGGGTTGGTAGTTCCCGCTAGGAGAAGGGGCTGTGTGGGATTTAGCTAAGGAGAAAGAGGAAGCAGGGGGAGAGGTAGAGGGAGATTTAGGGATGTGGAAAGAGAGGGAGCAGCTGGGTTTTACCTTGAACTGAGTTTAAGCAGGGCTAACAATTGCAAAGTGACTTCCAAGGTATTCAATGTAAAAGGGCCAGACAGAATGGCATCAAAACAGACTGAGTTGTTTAAAAAATGACAGATGAGAGCCTGGGGCATTCACCAGGGAGTTCCACGTGGGAAGGAAGGAAGTAGAGTCTGGTCTCAGGGAAGGAGGATGGCTAGAATACTAGCTTCTGCCTTGGCTGGAGTTCAAGCCCATGGGCGACCAGCTAGGTACAAGAAGCCCAGACAGAAGGCCCAATTAGGCAGACTGAGAGCACATTGTCCTTGATACCTTACTTACCTACCCTGAGGGACACAGAAGGGAGCAGCAGCTCGTAACCAGCCCTCACCTACAACTGTAGACGAGTGTTCAGGAACCAATGACACCCCACCCCCTGCCTGTCTGCAGATTTCAGTGAGAGTGAAGTATCACTAGTCAGCCAAATCAACAAACATTTGTGTAGTTCTCCTTGTCCCAAGCCTGCTGCACCTGAAAATAGCAGAGGTCATTACAAGCACCTGGAGTCAAGCTGGGTTTGAAAGAGTTAAATAGGGGCACCCGCGTGGCTCAATAGGTTAGGTTCCGACTCTTGATTTCGCTTCAGGTCATGATCTTGTGGGGTTCATGAGTTTGAGCCCCACATCAGGCTCCATGCTGACACTGAGCCTGCTTGGAATCTTCTCTCTTCCTCATTCTCTGCTCCTCCCCCACTCATGCTCTCTCCCTCTAGGAAGGAAGGAAGGAAGGAAGGAAGGAAGGAAGGAAGGAAGGAAGGAAGGAAGGAAGGAAAGAAGGGAGGGAGGGAGGAAGGGAGGAAGGAAGGAAAGAAGGGAGGGAGGGAGGAAGGGAGGAAGGAAGGAAGGAAGGAAGGAAGGTTGGTTTAAATAACTTGTCTCAGTCCACAGAGCAAGAGGGAGTTGAACTGTTATTTGATCCAAGCAGTTTGACTCTAGAGCGAATCTGGCTTTAACCCCTAGGTTACACTGCCTCAATCATGTGCACTTAAACGTTAGATAACAATTTTAAGCAGATTTTTCTCTTGGAATACTTTCTCCAGTTCTTCTCTTATAGTTCACCCTCATCACAGCTCACCTCTGTATTCCCTCATCAGTTACATATTTTGTCTAAAAACTCTAAACTCTTTTTCACTGTTTTAAAGCTGCTTTGGGGTTCTCCTCAAGTTGTTAAAGATATGTGACTATTCTAATGACCTTGACAAAACTGTAAGCGCCAAAATGGCCTAGGCCATGTTACTTGCTGTAGTTCACTTATTTACTGGGGATACAAATAGGAACAGAATCACAACCCTGCTTGCTCTTAAGGAGTTAAGTGCGGTCTCACTCACTCTGCCTAGGGGAGTTAAGAAAAGCTTTCTCCCTGCAAAGTCCTCGGTCCTAGGATCCCAAATATTTGATGGCTTAGATAACTTATTATATTTCATAATTAGTAATATGGAATTCTGAGAGGCAGGGAGAGTTTCATTTACCCTTGAACATCTTTTTTTTTTTTAATGTTTATTTATTTTTGAGACAGAGAGAGACAGAGCATGAACGGGGGAGGGGCAGAGAGAGAGGGAGACACAGAATCTGAAACAGGCTCCAGGCTCTGAGCTGTCAGCCCAGAGCCCGACGCGGGGCTCGAACTCACGGACCGCGAGATCGTGACCTGAGCTGAAGTCGGACGCTTAACCGACTGAGCCACCCAGGCGCCCCTCTTTTTTTTTTTTTTTTTTTTGAGAGAGAGAGAGAGAGAGCATGAGTGGGAGAGGAGCAGAGAGAGACAGAGGGAGAGAGCGAGAACCCCAAGCAGGCTCCACACTGTCACTGCAGAGCCCAATGTGGGGCTTGATCTCATGAAGCTAGAGATTATGACCTGAGCCAAAATCAAGAGCTGGATGGTTAACTAACTGAACCACGTAGGCACCCCTACTCTTGAACATACTAATGGTGGAATCAGAGCAGGAATCTCTTGACATTAATTATCTTTATTTTAGAAACAGCCAATGTGTCTGAGCCAAAACTTTATGGTACTTCTGTGTTTGGATCATATTCTGTCCCTAAAATAGGAGCTTGACTTTACCAGACATCTTGTTAAGTAAAAATGTCATTAGTATATGGCTATTTCAGAGATCTTAAAATACTTGCTTTTTTTAATCTAAATTAAGAAAATAATTTTAAGGAATTACAAAACTGCTAATGATGGATGGATGGTGTTTTATGGTTAATGTTCCCTCAAATGGATGAATTTGCACTCAGCAGAGGAGTAAAAAAACTGTGCAGTTTTTCTTGCAGAAAAATAAGAATAGTTTCTTGGTTTGGGCAGCTAAGCTGTCATACTGTGGTTTTGTAATATGTTAGCATCAGAGGTTGCTGATGAAGGATATATGGGAACTGTACTATTTTAGCAACTTTTCTGAAAATATAAAGTTATTTCAAAGTTAAAAAGTTAAAAAAAAAAAAAGGCATTAATTTGGGTGGAGGTGAGGAGTGAATGGGAGATAGAAGACATAAGATTGACCAAGAGTTGATAATTGTTGAAGTGGGGTGATAAGTCAAGGAAGTTTATTATAGTCCGTATGTTAGTACATGTTTGAAATTTTTATAATAATTTTTTAATCTAATAAAATAAAAAAGAAAGACATAAGAACAATTATGCACAGTTCAACTTTGGGCAAACAGAAGAATTTTCTAAGTGACATTGTTAGCGGAGACAAACTTGTATCTTATTTATTTACTTACGTATGTATGTATGTATGTATGTATGTATGTATGTAATCCCTACACCCAACATGGGGCTTGAACTCATGACCCTGAGATCGAGAGTCGCATGCTCTTCCAACTGAGCCAGCCAGGCACCCCTAAACTTGTATTATCTTTTGATTTCAGTTTTCTTTGTCATTCTTATCCTTCGGTGCACCAAGAATCAAGTATATGCTTGATTGTAATTTTTTTAATTCTACAATCTATATTCTTAATTACTTTTAGCTGTTATTATTCAGGTTTTCTTTATTGTTATAGTACTAAAAATACATGCCTACAATAGTAAACTAGAAAAAATGTTAAAGTTGTCTTTCTTGTCCATGGACTTTTCGATACTAATATTTCTCTTATAAGTCTATTTTTGGTTTTTGTTTTTCTAAACAATATGGGTATAAGGTCACACCATTGGCAGATATTTTTCCACTGTTTATATAATGAATTTATGTTGTTCCAAAGATAATAAGTTATGCTAGATCAACCCTTCTGGGTAAGAGAAGTTTTAAGTGCCATGTTAGAACTTAAGCCATGGACCACCAGATGGTGGCCACAATGTTAATTTATTTTCTAAACCCTCCCTTTAAAGATATCTAAGTCAGGGGGTGCTGGGTTGCAGTCAGTTAAGCGTCTGACTTTGGCTCAGGTCATGATCTCACGGCTCATGAGTTTGAGCCTTGTGTCCGGCTTTGTGCTAACAGCTCAGAGCCTGGAGCCTGCTTTGGATTCTTTGTCTCTGTCTCTCTCTGCCCTCCCCTGCTTGAGCTCTGTCTCTTTCTCTCTCTCTCTCTCTCTCTCTCTCTCAAAAATAAATAAACATTTTTTAAAAAATCTAAATTAGAGGGTTTCCTTACAAATAAATTTCCTCAATTAGTTTGGGAATACAAAGGCTTTCTTTAAAATACAATTTGAAGACATGTTGCTTTTGACCACTTGCCTAACTCTGTGGTGCTTGATTTGGGGCCAGGCAATTGCTACTTGGAAAGCATTACAGGAACCAGGAGTAGTCAGGAGAACAGGAGAAAAGGGGTGCTGTGGTGATGGCAAATAGCTTTGTGGCTCCTGATTGGGCAACAGTGGAGTGGAGTACTTACAAACGTGGGTTGTGAATCCAGACTGCCTAGGTCTGAACACGGATTCTGCCTTGAATGTTTATAGCAGCTTTATTCACAATAGTCCTAAACCTAGAACAGCTCAAGCATCCATCAACTGATAAACACATAACGTGTGGTATATCCATATACTGAGGGACTGTCTGGCAATAAAAAGTAATTAACTGCTGATACATATAACATGGATGAATCTCAAGAGTTTTATGCTAATCGAAGGAAGCCAGACATAAAAGATTAAATATCATATGATTTCATTTATAGAACACCACTAAAAAGTCAGATCTATAGATAGAAAAATAGATCAGTGGTTGCCAGGGCCAGGGATGGAGGGAGTATATTGACTGCAAAAAGGCATGAAGCAACTTTTTGGAGTGATGGAAATATTCGATATTTTGATTTACTAAAATGCTTGTACAACTATATATATGTTGTCAAAGTCATCCAACTGTACACTTAGAATTGCATTTTATGTAAATTATGTCTCGATAAAATATTCAGAACCAAATATATAAAATACATTCATTTACCAGAACCCTTTTTGATTTGTCTGGCTTCCGTGAACAAGCCTATTGTTATTGCTTCAGCTTTAAGGCATGGCTTTCTAGAACTAAGAGATATGTGAGTTCTTTGCCACATGTGTATTCTCATATCTACCTTCTTCTACTAAGACTGTATATAACAACAAGGCTCCAGGGGGATAAAGATAGCAAAAGACATCCTGAGGTAAATACTGGCCTTGGATGACAAACTCCTAGAAGGGATTCAGGAAAAGTGGAGCTGCCCAAGCTACAGAGAGAGGAAGACTCCAGAACAGAGCGTTGGCTGGCCCTCGGGAGGGAGAAGGGGGTGAGGTGACCCTGCTGGGGAAAGGCAAGCTGAGAGAGCAAGATGAAGTGTACCTCTCTAGGTATCACGGCTCTCAAATTAACATGTTTACACATTCATGACACCCACGTGGCTTCAGTTTCTCGGCAGTGGAATTTCTCACATAATTAAGCTTTTAGAAAAAAATTCATTTTTTTGCCATTAAAAAAATGTAACAAATGATCCACATGTATCATTTGGACACAGGTCACATTACCCAGATAATGAACTCTTTCATGTAAAATTTCCAGTAGATTTTTAACATGCAAAAGTCTTCCTCATACGTTATCCCGTATTGATCCGATTGGAGCTGTTAGTGTCTAGTGGATCAATGATCAGCAAACTAAAAAGTCACTTAGTGACTATGACACCCATGGCCGTGTTAGAATCTATTGTGTCAGGAATTCTTGTTTTATTAACTCTGTAATTACCTGTTCAGCTGAACCGGTGAATTTTATTACACATTTTCTTTCACCTGAACGAGACCTTTGCACTTCTACCGGTGCCCTGAGGATCCACCATTTTTTTTCTGTTCCCTGTCTTTCTCCAGTGGCCTATGGCTTCACTGCCATCTGTTTAGGCAGACATGTGTGGGAAAGAATGCCACCACCTAGCTTTGGAGGCTGTTCAATGGCCTTGCCCTCCAGCATGGTTGCTTCAGTTGGGACACATTTAGGCCTCCTGAGGAAGAAAGTCGACAGTGCACCTCTGCTTGCTATAGGTATTGGTGCTTTCTCGAAACCAAGGATCACTATGTTATATGGCATGGAAGTTAACAGCATGGGCTTTGGAGGCAGGCCTGGGGCTGCCTCCTGGCTCTACAAGCTAGCAAGTTATGTCAACTCCTCTGTCTTGGTTGCCTTGTGTGTTAGGGGAGGGGATAGGAATAGTCCCTTCCTCATCGTGATGCATGGATGTCTCACCAGCACCCCAGGCTCAACATGCCTCAAATTGTGTTCCCCCTAAAATCTGTAGCTCTGCTACTTTCTTTTGGTAAATGGTGCAATCATCTTTGACTCACTCTTTCATTCACCCCACCCCAACATCCAGCTTTCCACCATATCCAGCATTTCTGCCTCCTAAATGTCTCTCTGATGCATCAGTCATTCTCCATCCGCCATCTCTGCCCTAGCCCAAACCTTTACCACTTCTCATCTGGATTACTAATTGTCCAACTCGACTCCCCAAATTCACTCTTGCCTTCTTTCACTTGTTTTTTTTAACTAATTTATTTATTTTGAGAGAGAGAGAGAGAGAGTGGGGGAGGGACAGAGACAGAGGGGGAGAAAGAGAATCCCAAGCAGGCTCTGCACTGTCAGCGCAGAGCCCAACATGGGGCTCGAACCCACGAACTGTGAGATCATGACCTGAGCTGAAATCAAGAGTCAGATACACAACTGACTGAGCCATCCAGGTGCCCCTTGGCTTCTTTTAATAGAGACACCATGCTGCCATCATTCAAAGGTTCTTGTTATCCTTAGAATTGGACTCACTGTCATTAACACATCCAAGACTTTGCATGATTTCATTCTTTTCTCCACCCTCATGTCACTCTTCTTGGCTATTGTTGTACCGGTATTTATACATGTAATTAATTTTTTTTAATTTATTCACTCATTATTAACATTTACTGAGCATCTGTTATGAGTCAGGCACAGTGCAAGTGGTGAGAATACAAAATGAATATAGTCTGCTCACTGCCCAAGATAAGCTCAATACCTAATGAGGAAAAGAGATACAAAAAAGTGATTAAAAGTGGTAAATGTAACATGAGAAGTGAGAAGAGAGAGTGATTAGCTTTCTGTTGGCATGTCAGAGAAAGCCTTGCCATGACAGTGACTGTATCACATCTGGAAGGATAATAAAGAATATCATGTGCATGTATGTAATTTTAAGTCAGATTCTTCATGCCAGAAAATATTTTAGGAATATAATACAAACCCAAAGCATAATTCTTCTTTAGAGTCTGTAGACCTGGGGTGCCTGGGTGCCTCACTTGGTTAAGCATCTGACTTCAGCTCAGGTCATGATCTAGCAATTTGTGAGTTCAGGCCCCACGTCAGGCTCTGCACTGACAGCTCAGAGCCTGGAGCCTGCTTCAGATGCTGTCTCCCTCTCTCTCGCTGCCCCTCCCCCACTCATGCTCTGTCTCTCCCTCTATCTCTCGAAGATAAACAAATATTTTTTAAAAATTTAGAGTATGTAGGGGCGCCTGGGTGGCTTGGTCGGTTAAGCGTCCGACTTCAGCTCAGATCATGATCTCACGGTCTGTGAGTTCGAGCCCCACGTCGGGCTCTGTGCTGACACCTCGGAGCCTGGAGCCTGCTTCAGATTCTGTGTCTCCCTCTCTCTCTGCCCCTCCCCCACTCATGCTCTGTCTCTCTCTGTCTCAAAAATAAATAAACGTTAAAAAAAATTAAAAAAAAAATTTAGAGTATGTAGATATGCTGGGTAGTTTCCCACATCACCGAGGTTACATATCTAATTACCACTAGCTACTAATTTCTCTTAGAACAAATACAGCTAAGGAAACATCCCCTTCTTTATTCATTGAGTACTTTTCTATCAACTTTTGTTAAAATCTTTCTACTTGTTTAAGTGGCCAATCCAATATCCCCAAATTTCCATTTTCTTGAAACATATATCGGGATTTAGAAATTGGAAAAGCCATTGATTGTAGAATATGGTCAAATCAACCAAAAAAGAAATTAATTCAACATCTTCAGATTTTGAATCTTTTTAAACAGCTGCTTCTTCTTTTTTGTTTAGAGAGAGAGAGAAAGAGAGAGAGAGAGAGTGAGCACAAGTGGGTTAGGGGCAGAGAAAAAGGGAGAGAGAGATTTATTTTTTTTTTTTCTTCAGTAAATGTTTATTTGAACAAGAACATAACTCAGTGGAAGGACACCAGGGAATATCTAATCTTATAATTCAACAGGTAACAGAAGACTAAACATAATGAGGATTTTACTGATATTTAGAATTTACAAATCAGTGTATAAAATCACATTCTGTTGGGTCTTGTAGTTTGCTGATGCTTCTTTTTCTTTTCCTTCTTTCCTTCCTTTTTTTCTTTGTTTGTTGCTGGGATTTTTTTTTTTTTTTTAATATATGAAATTTACTGTCAAATTGGTTTCCATACAACACCCAGTGCTCATCCCAAAAGGTGCCCTCCTCAATACCCATCACCCACCCTGCCCTCCCTCCCACCCCCCATCAACCCTCAGTTTGTTCTCAGTTTTTAACAGTCTCTAATGCTTTGGCTCGGGAGAGAGAGATTTAATCCCAAGCAGCCTCCATACTGACATCACGGAGTCCGATGTGGGGTGCAAACTCACAAACCATGAGATCATGACTTGGGCAGAAACCAAGAGTCAGACACTTTAACCAACTGAGCTACCCAGGTGCCCCTTTTTTAAACAGCGTTTTAACAGGAATCTGCATATACCCATCATGTAAATCCAACCTTCTTTAGTAAATTAATTTTAGAACAGAGGAATTAGACTATCTACAAATGACAGAAGTTCTGTCACTTTAAGGTCTTGTGGCCTGCCTAAAGCACAGATTAGGTATAAAATACTAGTTTTCTAGAAATGAAACTTTTTTTTAAATGTCTATTTATTTTTGAGAGAGAGAGAGAGAGAGACAGAGCAAGAGTGGGGGAAGGGCAGAGAGAGAGACACACACAGAATCCAAAGCAGGTTCCAGGCTGTCAGCACAGAGCCCGATGTGGGGCTCGAACTCACAAACTGTGAGATCATAACCTGAGCCAAAGTCAGCCGTTTAACCGACTGAGCCACCCAGGTACCCCTAGAAATGAAACTTTAATACTTAGTTGCTACTGAATGTCCACTTGATAAATTTAAATAACTGTTTCCTTTAAAATTTGGTCTTCTTTTTCTTAACGTTTATTTTTGAGAGAGAGAAAGCACGTGTGAGCATGCATGCACAAATCATGCACATCGAACCCACAAATCATGAGATCATGACCTGAGCCAAAGTCAGATGTGTAACTGACTGAGCCATCCAGGTGCCCTAAAAAATTCAGTCTTTTGATTGTATTTTATTTTCCAAACTTTTAGATAATCAAAAGCATTCTCTTAATTAATTTTTGGAAAAAAAATGTATTATTCAATTAAAATAATTTTCATAATATAAAATCAATATTCTTGAAAGAAAAACTTAAATTTCCCTCTGTGCCTTTGTCAACTTACCGGCCATACTATTTTGCAAACATCTCATTGAAGCATTTTTACCATAAAGAAACTAATTCATAACCACAGACACTTATTTCCACTATTAGAGATAATATCCTCTTTTCTGAAGTCTGTCACATAAAGATCTCAACACACTTATTGCGTGAGATATTTTAGCATTCTTATTTTTAAGCCCAGTGTCTAAGATACAGAGAAATGCATGCAACGACTTCAGTCTGTGCTTCTGAAAGAAACATTTATCAATTAAGCAAAATTGAATTGCTTGTTGGATCTCTTAAAGTACTGACGACACCTCAGTTGTGAAGAGCAATGAGAACATTACTCTTCCCTTCTTTCAGCTAAAGAATAAGAAATAAGAAAAGTTATCTGACCCAGAGTGAAGTTGACCTAGAACTCTATAGACTGTTTCATTTGAAATGATTAGGCAAGTACAATGTATGGAGCAAAAGAAATTCAGCTGAAAAATGTAAACCATAAGCTAAGAGACCTTATCATTATAGCAACCTCACCTCTTCTGTTTCCTAATTCTTCCTTAAAATGTGCTTACTGATGTAGACGCTGAAGATATGAAGATGAATAAGACCCAGTCCCTGCCTTCAAGGAACTAATAATCCAATGGAAAACAGATGTGTGCAGCTAACCTTAATCATTGAGATACATGAGTGTTTTTAGCAAAGTGCTAAGTAGAGGGAGAACAAAATAAATTAACTCTGCCCAGAGGAATCAGAGAAGGCTTCATAGAGGAGGTGATACTTAGCTGAATCTTGAAGGAAAAGTAAGATTCAGCCAAATGAAGGAAAGTAGGGATACCTTAGAAGGAGAAAATATTCAGGAAACAAAGGCAAGTTGTATGAAAATACTTGCTGTGTTAGAGAATGTATAGGGAGAATGGCTGGGGAAGTAGGTTGCAGTTAGTTGTAAAGAATACGGAGAGTCCTCCTCTGTTGGTCCATTCCCTTCACTTCCTGTTGATAGTTGAGACTTTATTTTACAAGTCATTAGGGACCAATCAACCATAGTATTTTGTGGTGGGTATATTTCATTATTTGGCCATCTGCAGTCGACTCCTTTCCCTCCCTATAAACTCTCTGGTTGCTAGGGGCACCTGAGTGACTCAGTCAGTTAAGCGACCGACTCTCGATTTCCGCTCAGGTCATGATTTAGCAGTTTGTGAGTTCAAGGCCTGCATTGGGCTCTGTGCTGGCAGCGGGGAACCTGCTCTCTCTCCCTCTTTCTCTCTCTGCCCCTCCCCTGCTCAAACTCTTTCTCTCTCTCTCAAAATAAATAAACATTAGAAAAATTAAACTCTCCAATTTCTTTTTGTGTTGTCTCCTAGTATATGTGGTATCAGTTGAGAGGTGGTGGTCCCCTTCCACTACCAGGTCCTTCTTCAGCCAAATCTGGTGCTGCCAGAGTCTGACCACATGATTTGGACTTAGCCAAAACGACGCTCCCTCTTTGAATCTTGACCATGCGGTACAAAGATGGGAAGACATCTGGTGGTTATAGTCAGAGCAGCAGCAACCATTGTAGTTGGCGCACTGCTGGATATTTGTTGTGGTTCCTGTCCCCTGGGCCTCGTGAACTCCCCTGATTCTGACCTTGAGTCAGTTTTTGTCATGCAGCTAAGAACTCTTACGCAAATAATGTCCAAAACAAAACTCATCATTCAAGTTCAAGGAACTTGGAGCTTGACACTATAGGTTTAGAGCTTTAAATGAAAGACTTTTCAGAGAAGGGCACAGGCTTAAGATTGTATTAAAGCTGAGAATTAAAGCCTAAGAGATAGATAACTCAGGGAGAGAATGTAAAGGAAGAAAGCAAGAGGACCAGAGATAATACCCTGGGAAATGCGAACATACAAAGAAACAGACAGAGGAACTAGCAAGGATGTCCTAAAAGGATATCAGAGAGGTAGAAGGAGAACTAGGGGGAAAATAAGCTCAAAGAGGGGCTTAGCAATATCAGGTACTGCAGAGAGATCAGACGTAATTAGCACTGAGAAGTCATTGGGATTGGCTTTGGTCACTAGATACTTTGAAAGAACAGATTTAGAGTAGCTTTCCAGGTGGGAGCCAAAATCCTATGGTTAAGGAAATACAACTGATACTTGAACAATGCAGAGGTTAGGCATGCCAAACCCCCGCACAGTCAAAATTCATATATAACTTTAACTCCCCAGAAACTTTACTAATAGCCTATTGTCGAATAGAAGCCTTACCAATAATACACAAAGTCAACATTCTTTGTATGTTATATGTATTATAGACTTTTTTCCTAAATAAAATAGGCTAGAGAAAACAAAATCATAAGGAAGAGAAAATACATTTACAGTACTGTACTGTCTGTATCAAAAAAAATCCACATATTAACTGAACCCATGCAATTCAAACTCGTGTTGCTCAAGTCTACACTGTAATGGAAGGTGACAAGTAGATGCCACAGTAGAGACTGTTTTAACTGAAAATCTAGTGGAGTGCTGAGGGATGAAGGAACAGCAAGGGATTTGGGGTTAAAAGAAGGGTTTTTCTCTAGAAAAACTGAGCCTTGGGGCACCTGGGTGGCTCAGTTAAGCAGCCGACTTTGGCTCAGGTCATAATCTCGCGGTTCATGGGTTCGAGCCCCGCGTCAGGCTCTGTGCTAACAGCTCGGAGTCTGGAGCCTGCTTTCAATTCTGTGTCTCCCTCTCTCTCTGTCCCTCCCCTGCTCATACTCTGCCTCTTTCTGTCTCTCAAAAATAAATAAACGTTAAAAGAAAAACTGAGCCTTTTCTAGCAGAAGAACTGGTGAAGAAGAGATTGAAAATGTTAGTAGAGTGGTAGATGATGAAGCATTATCTCGGACAAGAAAAGAGGCAGTGGAAATTGTAGCAAGGTGGTAATGGTTGGCCTTGGAAGGGGATAGAGCCCCTTCCTCTTTGAAGTCAGGACTAGAAAAGGTAAGATGAAGATAAAATCACGTTGGCTCTCATTAAACATGGAGATTCCTGGGGCACCTGGATGGCTCAGTCCATTAAGCATCCGACTCTTGGTTTCAGCTCAGGTCATGATCTCATGGTTTCATGAGTTCGAGCCCCATGTCGGGCTCCAAGCTGACAGTGTGGAGCTTGCTTGGGATTCTCTGTCTCCCTCTTTCTGTCCCTCCCCCACTTGTGCTATCTCTGTCTCTCTCAAAATAAAGAAATAAACTTAAAATTAAAAAAAAAAAACAAAACATGGAGATTCCTCAGGCCTGCCCTAGAGTTGGTGAATCAGAATATTAGAGGGCAGAGCCCCTGAATGTGCATTATTAAAAAGCCACAGGTGACAGTGATGCATACTAAAATTAAAGAAGCACTAATAGAGATCATACAGAATGGAGATGGAGTTGAAGCTAAAGAATATTAAAAGTTTGACATAGCCCCTGCAGGAAAAAAACATGGAACCTAGCAAAAATGAAATAAAGGATTTCCAAAGAACACTAAGAACCTGGGTTGAAATCATAAATAAAGCTGCCAGTCATTTAAGTATGCTGTTTCTTTCTGATGTACTCAGTGGCACAGGAGGGGTGGAAAAGCCAATGTTCAGATCGATCCAAGAGGTTGGGAATGGCACAGTGATAGATCTCAAAGAGGTAAGAGGAGGTTGACCCTGGAGTCCAGGCTGGGTAGGCAGGAAAGAGAACTGTTTCTAAGTGAGGTAGGAACAAAGAGGAAGCTCCATTCCAAGTAGGTTGGCTGGATTTAAGGAGCACAGTTGGTATTACCAAACTCTAAACTGCTCTCTTTACTACTAGGCAACAACCCAAACTGAACAAACCTGATATACTCTAGTTTTGATGTCTTTTTTTTTTTTAATGTTTATTTATTTTTGAGAGCGAGAGAGAGACAAATTGCAAGCAAGGGAGGGGAGAGAGAGAGGGAGACACAGAATCCGAAGCAGGCTCCAGGCTCTGAGCTGTCAGCACAGAGCCCGATGAGGGGTTTCGAACTTGCAGAGCACGAGATCATGACCTGAGCAGAAGTCAAATACTAAACCGACTGAGCCACCCAGGCACCCCCAGCCTTGATGTCTTGATCACTATGGTGAAAAGCTGCAAACAACCTAGGTGTCCGTCAATGGGAGATTTGTTAAATAAATTATGATGTGTCCAAATCATGGATGGTATGTACTCATTAAATGTAATGCTAACAACCTACTTATTTTAGAAAATTAGTCATGACATTTTAGAAGCATGTTATAAAACATTGTGTAAAAAGCTATTGGATTTTGCTAAAATTAGGTGTGTATTTATGCAAACATATGCATGTATGCAAAGGAGATGTCTGAAAGAAAAGTCACAAATGTTGAGATACTTTGGTGACTATTTCTATATTCTGTATTTAAAATTTGACTATATGTTTCTATTACTTTGGGGTTAAGAAAATGCAATAAAGTGGTTTTCATTTTTTTTTAATAATACAAAGTGTTTAAAACTCCCAAATTACTTACCTTTCCCCCCCACCTGTCACAATTCTCTTTATAATAGCATAGATTTTTCTCAGCTAGAGGTAGGAGCTGGGCTGATTAAGTTAATATGTGTCAATTTGTGAGTGATTAGTATCTCCATTATCCTTCAAAACGTGTTTATTGTCTCAAAACATAAATGACTCTCCAAATGATGGTATTCAAGGTGGAGGAACACCTAAGCACAATAATTTGGGCAGGGTGAATTAGGGGAATTTTGGAGAAGAATATGACCACATTAACTCTTCCTGGGAACGTATACCCCTCAGGGTCAGTGTCCTGAAGTTCTTACCATTTATGTGACATATGTGACATTCTGTCGTCCTGGCATAGATTGATACTTGTTACACACAAAAGTTGTTTTTGTGGTTGTTTTTGTTTTTTAAGCTTGTCATATTTATTTACTTATTTTACCACTTCTATCTAACTTAGAATGCCCCTTTTTTCCTCCAGAGATTTGTTAAACTTTCCGTTTTCTTCCAGCTTTCTATAATTTGACTTCTGTATTTATATTTGATTCAGGGGAATTTATTTTGATATGTACTGTGAGATGAACATCTAAATTCATTTCATTCCAAATTGCTACTTTTCTCAAAATAATTTATTGAATCACCCTCTTTTACTTGTGTGCCTTATTTGTCATATATTAATATATTACATTTAAAGGAGCTCTTTATTCTGTTACATTGATCTGAATATTTTTGCACCAGTACAAGGACCTGTTGTAGCCTTTTAATGTTTTAATAATTGCTAACGTCAGTCACTACTTTTCTTTTTCAAAATGTCAACATTCTATTTTCCTCTTTTTATTTTTCCTGTAAATTTTAGAATGGTTTTTATCAAGTGCCTTAAAAAATGTTACTGTAGTTTTAGTTGGTATAGCACTAAGCTTAAAACTTGACCCGAATCTCTCCACTTGGTACCAACAAATTATTTTCAGTCTTCCAAGCATTTCCCACAGGCGCTCCCTGTCAGCAGCAGCAATGAATGTACGTTATACGTGGTAACTCAGGACTTTATAAGTCCAGGGATTGCCCGTATTCACGTAAAGTTTGTATTTAGAGAACTGTGCCCTTCAGAGCCTTCCACTATGCAGTACAGGTTTTGTTGTTTTTTAGAGCAGTCCTATGTAATCCTGTGATTTCAGTCTGCCGTGCTGAGCATTACCCACCAATTGGTAGGTTACCCAGGACTGATACACTTTGTACCCTCTTCCCATTTTCATAATCGGCTTATTATATTCGGTTGGAGACTTCGTCAAGTTTTCTTCTTTGCAACTCTAGAGAGTAATGGCCGTCTTTCCAGGACTTTGCGAGGTTTGTTTTGTAAACTGTTCCAAACCCCGGAATGATTATTACATTAACTACCTGATCTCAGGGAGGTCATTCAAGTTCTCTGATCTTAAGCTTTCTTGCCTATAAAATGGGCATGATAGTACATGCATGAGGTGGTAAAGTAGTGGTGCCCATAAACAGCTTCTATGTAACCACTCAAGAAGGCTGCGCCCCATCTCTTCCCTCTGTTCCCTCACCCCCTTCCCTCTGTTTATCTGCTGAGATCAACCTTGCCAGTCACCCCTGCCTTTGGTTCCATATTTCCCCTTCCTCAGGGAGTTCCTGAATTCTCCAACAGCTCAGCACCTAAGGCCAAATGGGGAAAGAGCATAGAGATAGGGCAAAATAATTTTGTAAGCAATCTAGCATTAAATTAATTGATAATGAATTACAAATCATTTTAATAATAGCAAATGAAGCTAAGCCAGTGTCCATACCCTTCTTTAGAAAAATAAGCAAGTTTTAGAAAATTATCATTTCCTAAGTTATTAATAATTAATATAGGGCAATAATTTGGGTATAAACCTTAAGGGCTTCTATAGAGAATGTCTATTAGTACCAAGTGGTAATTCTAAGTGTAAATGCTGATCATGACCCCTTAGAGCCAAAATCGTTGATTAGATGGGCATGTTCAACATTAAAGTGTGCGTGTATTTAATTAAAATTGATTTTGGAAGAATTCTCCAACTACTGTTCCTTATGCTCAACTTTATTTTCTGATTGTGAAAACGAAGTAAAATTGAGGTATTGTTTAGGGTAAATCATGTATGTTGAGGAGTATCTAATTTTGTTTTTTCTGTCTAAGGCCTAAAAACTTAAATAGCGGCTTCATGGCTTGATTTCATTTCATTCTAGGAAAGGGTTATTACTGTTCATAATTCAGAAGTTGAAATTTTATTTAAAGAAGATGCTAGGACATTCAGAGCCCTGGGTATGAGGAGGGATGTAGAAAACAAATTTGAGAAAAATAATTCTGATCATTCTCTATCACATTTTTTCACTGGCAAAACAATATTCAATGTGCTAATTCTGTCCTCTGCTGTTTTCTATGAAAGCTATCCTTAGAGCAGTGAAAGCATTATATGTTCAATGTACTCATATTCGCAGAAAGAAAATTTCTATATATTTGAACAATTTCCATGTCCTTCACCTAAGAATTCTCTCTTGTAATTATAGTGGAAATATTATTTTTGAGCTTTTTTAAAGAGAGAGAAAAAGAAGAGGAATAAGGAAAAGAAACCGGAATTTTTAAAATTTAGTTGATTTCTAGATATGGACCTGATTTCTTGCACGAACAGTTTCAATACTGTATTTGTGGATGTATGTAGCATAATTAGTATCTCACAGGCAACAACCATCCATCTGTTCCCATAGATGGAAACTGTCTTTAAATAATAAAGAAACTCCTTTCTGACATAAATGCTCTCTGCCTTTGAAAGCTAAGTATAAATATACAGCATAATGTTTGCATCAGCCTGACATTTATATGGAGGCGTATCTGACTACATCTTATAAAATCTATTATTTTTAGTAAATACTTCGGTCGAATAGCCTGGGTTGGTCTTTGTTTCTTGTTTTTTTTTTTTTTAGATTGCCCCTAAAATATTTCCAGCTCACTCACAGGTTAATAATCACACGATGATGTCAGCCAAATCAAGTGCTGACAAGGAAATGGGAGCCCTGTTCAAGAGAGAGATGAGTAAATATCCCAGGAGAGGAATCAAACGGCAAGCAGTCATTTTTCATAAAGAGAAAAATCACTAAAGAAAAGAGGTTTTAAAAAAATAAGTTTAACTGAACACTTGGACACCCCCCACACACACACAAAATGTGCAGATGGTAAGATTCTAATGGAAGAGACATTTGGGAGTATGGCCATCAGCTTGTCCCACCTGCCGTGGGAGTTTGTCTGTGGGCAGATACAACTCCCTAGTTCGAGAGGAAAAAAAAAAAGAGAGAGAGAAAAGGTTACAGCCCAGGTGGGTTAGACACACTGCTAGCCAGAGTGATGCTCCTAAGTTAGTCACATTGCTGATGGCAACAGAGCTAGAATAAAAGAAAATGTGAAAACAACATGCTGATCTTTAACTACCATGTCAATATGCTTAAAAAATAATTTGAGGTTTTGTGTGCCTTTACTGAATATACGGTAACCACATACCACAGTTTCATAGGTTTCTTGCTAATAAAAGACTCCCAATTTGTTAAAATCAAACTTCATTTTAAAGTCTTGGGCTTTAATGTGAACTAAGTTTCCCAATTAAAACCGGATCCAGGAACCCTTTCTCTTTAGCAGATTGGAATCCAGTAAATCTCCCCACATACACAAATCCTATAAAGAGTGTGTATTGTTTCAAATAGCTGGAGAGGAGAGCAGCTCTGCCCATCGCTCACCAGAGCCGTGGTTCTCCCCAGTAGAGTCATGTTTTTAGCAAGGTTCCTGTGGGAAACCTGTTTGTGAAAGTGGCATTTGTGATTCAGACTTCAGCTCCCCATGCCAGCTTCGGAAAGTCAAACAGATGTTTCCTCGTTTACTGCCGCGTAGCTCATCACTTATCCCAAGAGGAAAATCAGAAGAGGCTGGGGACAAGCGCAATTCTGTCAGCCAAGCCACAAGAAAATGGAGATAGAGAGAGGTCTTATTTGTGTGTGTATGTGTGCGTGCGTGTGCGTGTGCGTGTGTGTGTGTGTGTGTGTGTGTGTGTTCTAAATCTGATTAAATGTGGGCTTAAACTTTGCTTTATTTAAAGATAGATTCATCTACAGGAAACTTTACCCTCCACCTAAATTTCAGTTTTTTATTCCCTTTTCTCTCCCCGTTTCCTGGGAAAGTTCAGTATCTTTGATAGGTCTCTTTGGAGTACAACCTTTGTGCCTTTCAGTTTTGCTTGGGAGTAAGAGGTTGTTTCAGAGCAAAGCTTAGCTCTTGATTTGTTTTGCAAGAATAATGAGACCAAAAGTCATTTCTTATTCACACGCATCAAAACACATGCATACCCCAAAAAAAGCAAATAAAATGTATTTTGAATCTCATACACCACAGTGATGTGGCCAGGGAATTATACTCATTAAATGGATTTACAAAGAGCTGGGTAGCATATAGTAGAAAACAATATTGCATTAAGCCTGAACTAACATTAAACGGGACATAGTAAGTCTTTTTCATTTCTGATCTATATATTTTTTAAAAAATAGTATTGACAATTTTTAAGCTAGAAATCAAATTGCTGTAGGAAATACAAAAAAAAATAACCTTAAGCATTCCCCTGTTTTTGTTTTAGACATGCAGTAGATGTAATCTTGCCTAATTGTAATCTAAAGTCAGATTTTTAAGTTGGGTTTTTTTGGAAAACGATTTGCTGTCTCTTTGCTTGGAATGAATTCCTCTCGGTCCCAGGCCTTAGACCAGTGGAAGGGTCACGGCTAATTTAGAAGGTTCTCTGCGGATGTGAATCTCTGTCTCTCCCTTTCAGACATTCTCGTTTTCTCTCCTCTCTTGCTCTGTGCGTACGCAGAGTGGTGTCTGTGTTTCAGGAAAAAGAATGTGTGTTAAAAGAACTAATGGTCCGACTGTCCATCAGACTGGGCAGCGATGGAGGTCATCTGGCGGTCAAAACCAAATAATTTCAGCCTGTTCCTAAAGCCCCTAAAGCTGTTGACTCGATGACTGGAGTTCACCGCCTCTGCTGCTTCTGTATCCTCTGAAACCTGGGAGTTTTATTTTTGGAGACAAGAACAGGCATATTTTCTCCCTAGCAACTGTGTGTAAACAGTGTCTGCCATTCAGCATTGGCTCAGGTTAGCGTGGCTGGAGTATACACTCACTGCTCCCTCTTGATACATGTCTGCCCTGAATAGACAATAGACCAGATTCTAAACCTAGAGTCTCCCGACATATTGGAAGAATCTGAATATTTGTGCTTGTCTTGAAGTGCATTGTTAAGGTAGAAATTCTAAATATTTAGAGCTAGAAAATATTCTCCCCTTTATAAAAAGATCTGATGTTCTTAATGTGAAACTGTGTGCAGGCACATAGTTTAAGGTAACTTCCAAGTTTCCGCATTCATAAGGAACAGATGGGAGTGGAAGTGGTTTCAAAGTGCTGACAACTCCATTAAAAATGTTTTAAAAATCCATAATCCATAAATCTGAACCACATATTGGTTATAGTCACAGCCCTTTCAGTATTTCTTGTACCCTATTTGTGAATACCACCACCTGCTGGCAGTTAATGACAAGCTCTTACTTTGCTGAGGAATCCATCTAAAAGTCAATATTAAATAAAATTTAAATGTTTCTAAGTAGGTAAGTTTTTGAAATGAAAATCTGTTTACTGCATCAGTTTGAAACATCCTAGCCACAATCAATTTACCACAACTTTTTAACGGGTATTGGAAAAATTGTGCGTGGAGTATTGTTTTGAAATGAAAGCTATTCTTTATTTTTACTTAATACCAACTCTTCATCATCTTTTCTCTTCAACTTGTCTTTCCTTGCCCCCAACACTTCAGAGTGATGTTAGAAGTATCCAAATCACCAGATTTGAGTTACAATTCTTCTTCTTCTTTTCATCTGCCCACTTTCTAAAAGAAGTATTTGTGTGCAATGAAATATCTAAATATGGGAAAGGAGGAGGGGCAGGCAAGCTTGGAAAATGCACAGGCTGGATAATTAAGTGTTGACTTCTAAAGATTATGTCTGTGATTGAGGGATTTACCACTCTTATTTTGGCATAGACTCATAAAACATATGTTCACAAAATCTGTTTTATGGCTTTTTTTTAAACAGGGTAGGAAATTTTAAATGTACAATAAAATAGGCAAATCAAATCTTCATGCAGTGATATTACAATACACTGGTTCCTTTTCATTGTTCAAATCCTTACTTATCAAACAGAAATATAATACTTTATAATAAAATAAAATACAATGTCACTATGGCCCAGTACAGTGAACGACAAAATTTTTGGATTCAGGTAATCCAAAACTAGTTTTCCAGCCAAAAAAAAAAAAAAAAAACAAACCACACCATGTGTGCTGTTTTTATTCTGAAGCTGTGCTCCTAAAATTTTCTGTGCATTCTTTAAAAATGCATCCTGGTCCAATTTTAATATATGCCTTTAGCCAGGTAAATCTTTGTATCTCATAAGGCTACTGGAAAGACACTAGATAGGAGCCAAACTCAGACAATAATTCCTTCTTCTTCAATATGTTTTTCTAACCTGCTGACTGAGGGCTGTCCTGCAAATGGGACGGTTCTCTATTGCTCCAAAGGTGAGATGCGCTGACACCTCAGCCACACTCCTAATAGTTTTAGTTGTTTGCAACACTAATGTAACATTATGTCCAGTATTTCAGGCAGTTAGAAGTAGCAGGTCTTTGGCACCAAGAAACAAAGCCTTACTGAAACTTGATAGTACTTAGGTAGCCTGGTGCTGATTTTTATGCGCTATCTGGAGAAGGATGAAATGGATCCAGTGCCTGAGAGGAGGAATGCCTTCCAGGGATTTTGCTCTCAGGCAAATTTTCAGTATTCTTTCATGGGAGGAGGGGGGATCCCCCCACCATAAAACAAAGGTAATCTCTAATGTCACAAGGAGGGAGGAACAGAGGGGTAGAGAAGGACGGCATTAAGTCTTTTTTGATAATGGAAATCTGAGTAGCTCCTCAATTCCACGTAAGAACTTTCTCCGTTAATCTGAGAATTATGGGTTCAGGCTGGCTCTTACTTTTAGAGATTTTACATTTTTCCCATAGGCATCTGATCATTGCTGGGCGGCCTGACTTATGCCCCCTTCTGCTTACATTTAAAAGGTCACCAAAACAATGACTAGGTTTTCTGCAGGCTCCACCCACCACGTAGTCGGTGAGTTCACAGTCCACTAGGATCCTCAGCTGTAAAGCACCCCCTACTGCTTCTATGAGGCCAGTGCACTAATGATTCTCAAGTCTGCGCTTCCAGGACTCTGCGTATAAGGAGAAGGTGGGGCTTGGCGCCACATTTCTTTTTATGCTTTGTAAGGGTCTGTTCAGAGCAAGCCACTGTTCTCTTGATCAACAATCCTCAGTATCCTCAGCTTTGAAACAGGTCATATTTGGGGAGGTGACTTTAAGTAATCCTTTCAACTAATTCAAATAAACACACATGAAGCCATTCTCTTCTTGGAGAGCATGGCACCAAAAATTGTCAAGGAATGACCCCTGCCTTCCTGAGACTTGTGAACTTGGAGATCATCCAGACCCAAACACAGGCATAATGATTTTCATGCTAGAATATAGTACTGCAATGTGATAATTACTATAGACTTTTTTTTTTTTTTTTTTTTTTTTTTAATATATTGTAGGAGTGGGAGAGATTAATTCCACCTGGGAGATTCTGAAAGGCATTTTGGAGTAGGTGGATTTTAAATTGAATCCTAAAAGCTGAATAGAAGAAGAATGTTCCAGGCAGGGGGAACAGTAGTATTGAAAATGTGACATTTGCTTTCATCAGGTTTCTTGCATCCCTTGACTTTTTGGATGCCTTTGTTGTTAACTGCATGGTTAACCAATTAAGGCAAGGAGAAAAGCTGGTTTGAGATAACCATGGTGTGAAAAAGCTTTGATCTGGACATTTACTTTCTTTTCTTTTCACACAGTGATTCTGGTATGAATAACATTATTAAATTTCTTTTTTCCTCTTACAATTTATTTTTTGTTAATGTTTATTTATTTATTTTGAGAGAGAGAGAGAGAGAGAGAGAGCAGGGGAAGGGCAGAAAGAGAGACACAGAATCCTAAGCTGGCTCCAGGCTCCAAACCCATGAACCACAAGATCATGTCCTGAGTCAAAGTCAGGCGCTTAACCCACTGAGCCACCCAGGAACCCCTCCTCTTGCAATTTATTTACCTGTTTCCTTCCATCTACACACACACACACACACACACACACACACACACACACCTGTTTCCAGAGTTTATTCTTGGGCACTATCCCAGTTTCTACTATGATCTCTACAAGTCAAATCAATTAGATTAAATTGATAATACAACTTAATGACCCTGCTTGTCTTTGCAGGTAAACTTCAGAAGAGAATGAATCTAAGTGCCAACTCATTAACCTTGAAAGACAATTCAGGTGGTTTTATTCTAACGTTTCTAGTGTTTGTTTAGAGTTGAGCACACTTTAAATATGTCTGCGTTGTTTAATAGCCTCTTGTTGTACACAGTTTTTTTGACGGACTCAATTGATATTCTTCATTAAAGACCAGATCCTAAAGAACTAATTCACCTTCCTCTTGAATTTACATTCAAACAGGAGATTTCGTAATGGCTCCTTAAATGCTAACACTAGTTTCGAATGCTGCCAACCTCAGAGTTTCTTGTCCACATCAAATTCCTAATTCTTACACTGAGCTTTGTGGGAAACAATTGTCCAGCCCTTCTCTCTTTACATTTTTTTCTAATTTTCTCATCTGTGCTGTTCACTCTTTATGCTGTGGATATCTTCATTACGGGATTGGTAGGACTTTGGTCCCTGAAGACAAATATTTTATTAGCTCTTAATGGTGATCTGCTATGGAAGGTTACATTTCAGGAAATTATTTATTTTAGTATGTTTGTAACTTGTTTTTAAGGAGGTTTTTTCCTCCTTTTACAATTCCAACGGAGAAAATTCATCCAGAAATGTCTCCACTGCCACCTACTTGCAGTTTGGAAACCTACATGCACCTGGTTTATCAAATAAAGCTGGTATTTTTCTCCCGCAAGGCAAGATTACTGACGAGAATACTGTAGGTGGCATTGTGGATTCTTCTCATGTTTTTAAAGACATGGGTTTTGTGAAATGGCTAGAAAAATTCCTGCATTATAGGATTTTTACTAACATTCGTGGAAACGGTTTTTTCTGTAAATGTGGTATGTCTTCTTCTATGATAATTGTATTGCTACAAATTATGTAGGTAACAGTCTAAGTGAAAATACCATTCCTAAATGCTTTATTCATATTTATATTAGGTTTACGTTGCTATAGTCATAATCCTTAATAACTTCTTATAAAGCACGTTATATAATGCATTCATGATTATGCTATGGAAAGCTGTTACCTAGCACATTGTAAAAGACAGACATTTTAAAAAACAATATATGTTCCTATTTAATGCAGAGAGATGAGTTATCAGACACAGTGTGTACTTGTAATTTCATAAATAATAATAAGGTATGCGTAAATGGCTCTTTAATGCCCAGTGTTATTATGTTGAGAAGAAAGTGAACTATTCTAATATAATAACAGATATGAGAATTTTGAGTTATTTTTTCTTCTCATCATAGCAGTGACCACTCTGTGCCTAATGATTTCATTTTATTGCAAATCCCCTAGATGGAAGCTTAAAGATTTGACATTGTTATGCGCTTTTTTAATACAGGTTATTCTGCATTTTATTCAGCCTACTAAAAGTACATTGCCCTGTCTTAGCATATTTAACTGGAAATCATAGCTTAAGCCATTTTTGCGGCGTGTTCTCTAGAGTCTCCTGTTTTAAAAAATTATGAGCATCTGAGCATCTACCTAAAATTTTAATTATTTCCCAAATTTCACCAACTTCACTTTTCTCAATTTTCATACGAGATAACAAGGCTCAGTTTTTAAGAATATTTTGGGGAGCGTGATTTAATTGTTCTTAATCTGAGAAATCATTTGGATCTCACACTGGACATGTACGTATTTGCTTATGATAACATATGATTAGTGATGAGAAATATTTTATTCTTTCTCATGAATGTGGAGCCGGCTGTTGGGAGTACAGAGCTGGTCCTTTCCTGAAAGCATTCAGTACTATCTAATTTCCCATCTATACAGTTTGTCCCTAAGTGACATTTTAAAAGCAGCTGTAACTTTATGGTTGTTTATGTTCAGTGACTGTGGAATGGTTGTCTAAGAGAAGTACAACAAATCTTTGCGGTGTGTTCCCTGGCTGGT
The DNA here is from genome assembly GCF_018350215.1 of Panthera leo. Classification (NCBI taxonomy): domain Eukaryota; kingdom Metazoa; phylum Chordata; class Mammalia; order Carnivora; family Felidae; genus Panthera; species Panthera leo. The sequence continues at coordinate 36,750,673 of NC_056692.1, forward strand.
ACACAAGCAGTATTATGCTCGTACTTTTAAACAACTTCTAATGTCATCAGATTTCATTTGTACGCTGCACATCCTTTTTAAGTTTTTTTTCCTTCTGCCTTTTTTTGAAATATGAAATTTATTGTCAAATTGGTTTCCATACAACACCCAGTGCTCATCCCAACAGGTGCCCTCCTCAATGCCCCACGTTCCCCTCCCTCCCACCCCCCATCAACCCTCAGTTTATTCTGTTTTTAAGAGTCTCTTATGCTAAGGTTTTTTTTTTTTAATCTCATCTAGAGAAACTTCAAGTCATTCAAGTTTCCTTAATGGCACCAATAATGTATATAAACCGTGTTAGTATGCAGTGCATTTCAGAGTAGAGTAGCATTAAAACTCCTTTGTTGCAAAGTCATGCTTCAAGGAAGGCTTCCAGATCTAAAGATAAACGGTGAGCTTGGAGAATCCACTTCATTTTGAAAGTGTCTAGAATATAATTTGTCTAATAAGGGCAGTCCTTTCACATAACATAGAAACCAGGTGAGTTCTGAAGCATGTGGAAATCTGTGCACAGGGATTAAGTAAATTTTGCATCCTCTCTGATGAGTGCAATAAAAGAACATATTGAGCTTTGTGAGAGATTTTGTTTCTGGTTGTTGTTCAGGGAAACAAAGTCCTTTGAAATTTCCTTGTCAAAAGCACCATCAGAGGATGATCCTGGCGGGAATGCTGAATTTACTGCCTCAGAGCATCACTGGAACTGGCTGAGAATCCTGACTTCCTTGGTGTAGGATGAGAAAGCACTGGCACGTCACACTGACAGCTTTTTGCTGGCACTTGGTACAAGAAGACAGGCAGGCCAGAAGGTGACTGTCCTCAGCAAACTCCTAGTGTTGGGTCACTTTTCTCATCCACGTGGCCCACGCCCAAAGTAGCTTTCCCTTTGTAAGTAGATCAGCCTCTTGCCAGCATTCAAGAGATATATAGACAGCTTCCGAGGCTCCAACTGTCAGCTCCTTTTCTGCTTCAAGAAATGAAGAAGCTCCATACACTACAGTTATTTTTTTAAAAGACTGTAATAAGTTACAGTTATGGGTCATGGTAGTTTTTTTTCTATAGTGTTATTACCATTATTATCTTCTACAGCAGTAAAAATTGATTGTTCAGATGAGCAGTGTGAGAGACCCTCAAATTCAGGCAGCAGAACTAAATCTCCCATCTAGATAGCCAAAAAATGAGAAAGCAAAGAAAAGAGTATATTAACCCGCTACTCCTCTCCCTTCCTCTTAACTTCCTAGCAAATCTTATGAATGTCCATGGATGTGCCACAAATATACCCCTGTATGTGAAACTACATTGTGAAGTTGTGATTCTTAAGCTCACGACCATGTGTCACCTGTCTTGGTCATCTTTACCCATATCTACATTACTGCTGTAGTTATGCTAACTTCCTACATAGCTCCACATGGAAGATTTGTGTTTGTGACAGAAATGGCTTAAATAGTGTTTGGGTACATATTTGTGAGTTCAGGTAAATGTGAAAGGCAAACATTTTTGAGACCCAGAATGCGTTAACAGAGAATACAGCTAGTGGTTAAAACAGGGAACATTAATTAGTCCAGAAATCCTTGGGTTCCATGACCTACAGCAAGCTAAAGTGCTTTCTGGACTCCGTAGGCAATGAAACTTATTTTAAAATGTTTTACGATAGAGATTTTAAAATAACAATAAAATACATTTAAAACTACATCATGCTAGGTTTTCATATAGTTATTGCCGGTAGCTTTAAAAATTGAAATTGTTGAAATAACATTCTGTGTTTTTTCATCCCTTTACTACATATCAATTCTTTGGTACCATCCATATGCTTAATCAAGTAAACTTATAAACACTTAATAAAACCCTCTTTGACTTTAGGGGGTATTTTGAATCCTTCTAAAATCACAAGAGTGCCAGCGGTGTTTGGACCAAGTGTCTTATGATATTGGCTCTATTCCATCTTGAGATGTGGCCACTTTCCCTCCCATATTGAGATATATTTCACAATCATTAATAATGCATCAACCACATACCATTTCTAGAAATATTTTTTATTTATAGCTTGGCTCCTTCCTTCCCCACCGCCCAATTGCCAAAGGAGCCCTCAGTGCCTCCTGCCCCATTTTTACTCTCCCTCTCTCATATCATAGGCATTGTCCTTTAGAAGACTTTCTGAGCACAGACAAATCGGTCAGTCCTGCTCTTCCACTAGTCAGAGCATCTCCAAAGAGTACAGGGGGTTACTCTGCATGAGGCTTTAAGAACACCGCCTCATAGCTGTTCTGAAAAGTAAGAGGACCGCGGTGCTGGGGGAGATCTAGCTTCCTTCACTGTCAATGCAAAAGTAGGACTATGTAATGCCACAGACTGGAAGAAACATGCACTGTTATGTGACCCTGAAAATATGTTTATTTCCTTTCATGTGTACACTTGACATTGAAATTTTTAATTTTTTGCTAAGTGTTTTCATCTTGAAATACTCAATTTTCATGGATAGTCATTTCAACCATGGATGTTAATTATTTGTACAGGTTTTTTTTTTCCTTTTCATCGTGTAATATCAGCAGACCATTAATACTCTTTATATGGGACTGATTTACTGGAATTTTTCTTTTTCTTCTCTGTGGACCTTCTTGACCTAGTTCCATGTGTCAACTCCTACACACACACACACACACACACACACACACACACACACACACACACATTTTGGTAAACTGAAGAATACACATGAGTATAAAGAAAGGGACAAATGCATAGGGGTAGCAAGCAAGGAGAAAACCATGCTAAGTCTGGCTATTTTATAACCTTATTTATATTGATTTAAAAACGCATTCTTTGCAGAAGCCTCTTTCCTTTGCTCTCTCACCTGCTAAACTGAACAAGAAGGAGAAACCAATGATAGTCAGAGTGTTAAGCAGAGAGCAGACGGTAGCGATTTAGTATAAATATTGAGGTGTCAGTTTTATTTCATTTACACAATTTATTTCATTGAGAAATATTGGGTAAAATAGATTTCCAAAACAAACGTTATGACTTATATTCTCCCAGGGTGAACAGACTGCATTTCTCATAAGCTGAGGCTGCATATCTCTTCGAAGGAAAAATTGTGGGGGTCGATACTGCAAACCTCCTAGATGGCTCTTAGGGTGTAGAGCTTAAGGTGGGGGGACTGGAATGTTTGAATAACCTGGAGTAATTGCATAACAAAAACTCGAATCTCTGACCGCATCTTACAGTTAAGGAAAACCATACTATTCAACTGGAAGACAAGTCTCTTTGCCAGGCTACATAATTATCAATTTTAGGGGAATTGTTTTGAATTTTATAATTACGTGATGCTTCAGAGGAAAGTCATGATTTTTTTTCATCTGTTTCTGTATTCTTCATTCTAATGGGCAGTACATCTGTTTCCATACATTTATTTCATAAGTGTTCGTACACAAAGAAGAAAACTCCTTTTTTCGTGTGGCTAAGAAATAAAAAAGCACTTGCCTATAAGTGGTGGAGGAAAATGGGAGACCCGGAAAGTAGTGCAGGTCACCTCTAATGAGTGCAAACAGATGACTGCAGTCTCCAGTGTTAGACATAATTCTGATTTAAGATCCAGTCATTTTGTCTGGCTTTAATTATAATTCTGTTCTGTTAATTAAAAACAAGATAAGCCCAAGAAGAGTTTTAGACTCTTTTCCTCTCCGTTTCTTCACCAAGGATGAAGCTCTTCACCATCAGCTGCCTCTCACTAGGTCCCTCTGCTGTGATGACGTTCAGCCTTAGGAAGGGAAGTACTAGCCCGTCCCAGGGAGGAGCTTCTGTTTCATTTCAATGTGCAGAGAAATTGCCGTGAAAGGCAAAGAAGACATCTCAACAGCTTACCCAAAGGAAAAAGAAAAACCAAACCTCAAGCTTTAAGAAAATTCAGGTCTCGTGGGATCGTACCATAGATCTGCAGACCCTTGCCGATGATGTTAGAGTTGTATTAGCCAGCGTTATGGAAGTTCACATTTTCACGGCTTTGAGACTATAGAATTTAATGGTATTTCTAGGTGACAAAAGTATAGGGGAATCCTTGTCACTTTAAGGAGGTATGATACCAAGTTTAAGTAAAGCTACTTTTCTTCCAAGGAAACATAAAGAAGAAACTTCATGTCTGGCATCTAATAGACACTCAGTAAATAAATACGAAAGAATGAACTAATATCCCCTGAACACTATCAGAAAGTCGTGTGCTGTGAAAATTCTCCACAATAACATGGTGGCAATGTCACGAAGTCTGGATATAAGTAACTCTTTAATCATGTATATACGTAGGTGTGCACCTGGCATGTATTCACGCCCACTTGATTGCTTATACTGTGTATTAAGAAACTAGTTGAAATTTGTCAAAATGCTTATGCCTTATGCAGAAGGCATGAATTAGAGAGCTAAATCAATATATCCAGTAGCAGCAAACGGCAATTGATGACGTGCAAATTTTGTGTACCCCATCCTAGCTTTGTGACGGGGACTGAAAGTTGCTTCACACATATGGTGCATCATGAACTGAAGGGGGAGAAAAGAAAAGAAAACATTTCCTGAAAGAAGTTTCTCTTACCAAAAGTTTTCCTAGTGTTATTTTTATAGCCGAGTGAGAGAGAATTTACAGGGAGCTGAAATCATTGAAGCTAATTAGTTGAATGGCTCTATTATTTATCCAGGGACACGTAGTACAATAATTGCTATTGCAGGTTTGAAGCATCTCAGGGATATTAATTCCAGAGCTTTCATGTCATCTCAGTACAGTAAAACTTCCTAATGGCACCCTGAAGGTGCATAATCTCATTTTAAAACTACTTTTTCTTATTTTTTTCTGAAGGAACTGGCAGAATCTCCTTCCATAAAAGCTGAAAAAGGGGAAGAACTCATAATATTTTCCTCATAAGAAAGCAGTTATATTTTCTTATTATTTTTTTTTTTACTGTGTGACCTTTCCTACCTTCTGATGAGGGGTTTGCTATGGCACTTTATCAAAAGTTTATCTGAACTCTGCTTCCTTGCCTCCCCTTGGCAGCAGCCGGCGTATCTCTTGATCCCTCAGGGGAAGATAGGCAAGGTGTGAGGTGGCATTGGCTTTGGTCCCTTCTACGGTCATTTAGGAGAAGAGGACTCATTACAGAACACAGCAGGGTCCTGGTTAGGTGGGGAGAGAGAGGTCCAACACCTATGCCTAAGAGAAGCCTCCTGTAGCCATCCTATCCCGTGCCTAATTTGGGTCCCCTTGGAGAAAAACAACAACCATAATATGATCTCTATAAAATCACACCAAGAAATGCCACTTGTGTAATTTTAGAGGGAAATGAAGCCATTGCTCATAAAACTGCTAGCACCGTCTTGAGTCAAGAACAGTGTTGGTTGTTTGCCAAACATCCCACACTCATCTCTGGAAAACCATCTCAGTTCTTTCATTTATCTGTCCTTCCTCCCTTTCCCTCCCCTTGCTATTTCACTCTTGGCCTTGACACAGCTTAAAGACCCAAATGCTGACCCAGAAAAAAAAAAAAGTCCAGTCTTCAAGTTTTGGGACTTAGGCTCTTAAAAGTGCTTTTGGACTTGGGCTCAATGGGATTTGCAGGAGCCATTTTATTCCTGCCTCAGCCTCAGGCCTCTCTCCACTCTGACCTTACCAATCTCCGGGGAGGTCGAGATTCCGAGCCTCCCCTTCAGTAATAGTCCAGAGAGCTCACCACCTGAAATGTACTGTGCTTCCTTCATGGTGTCGTTCTTTAAGTGAGGAGTAACCAGAGGAGCACAGTGATATGTCTCCACTGGCCACCAGAATGATGCCACTCAATCTGTGGTCTTAAACCCTAAGCAACAATTTGTATCCGGTTTTCTCTCAAGATCTGAAAGGCAAATACAACTCTTACTATGCCATTAAACCGGAGAGAAGTTCTATAGCATCTACTGCAGCAATAAAGCAGCAGAGACCTCCAGGGAAGCTGATGCAATTAGGAAAACCTGACTTAAGTACAGTATATAGATCAAAGTTCCTCCCTCATATTGGCTGTGGTTTTTTAAGTGGCTGGATCTGTACACACACATATGTGTGCCCACGCGCACACATACTGTCTTAGAGCTTTGACCATTTTTTATCACTATAACCTAATCCCTTTGTTAGGTTCCCTTGGATTCCTTTAAATCTAATGTAAACATATTTGAATATCCGTTCTATTCATTAAGGTCTTAAGTTGAACAGCACACTAAGGTGGTAATAATGCTCCACCCTTGTACTCCTTCTCTGAGAAGTTCATTGTAAGGATTGGTAGGTTTTCCCAGGAGCCAATGGCTATCATTGATAGATATGCATATAAATACAGGCAAAGTAACAACCAGTTTGTGGCTTATTATCAAATCCAGGGCAAAAGAGCACATATCAGAAACTCCTATAGGGCTGCTGTGGGACCTCTGCTCTTGCTAAAAAACAGGATTGTCTCCTTATCTGACTTTTGGGCTCAAGAGGTGTTGCTGAGTGGGAAAGCCAGGACTGAAATCAACGACCCTGGCTTCCTGCCCTCTGTCCACTAAACAAACTAAGTCACTCATGTGTGTCTTCTCCTCTTTATTTCTCTCTCTCTCTCCGTGTTTTTCTTTCTCCCTCCTTCTGTTCCATTCTCTCTTACATATATTATTTACTCAAGAGTCTGTACCAACCCTTTGGGGGCTGTTAGAATCTATTTTATAGTTTGTTGGTCACTGACCTGATAAGTCATAATCGTTCAGAAAGAATCATCACAATTTTATCAGGTGAGGGCAGCTACTGTGCAGGCATAGTAAATTCTTGGGCTTAAAATCTGTGCAGCAATTTTTTTTTTTCCAAAAGAAATGTTAAATGGGCGCTTTATGCATACAATAAAGGACTGTTCTTACTTAGAATTTAACGATGGTGTTTTTGGAAGGCAAAATTTCCAAGGATTCAAAGAAAGAATAAAAAAAGAGAATTTTGAAATTTCGCATGGTCTCACCCATATTAAAACCCTCCTCGCTTCTCCTTGCTGGAGTTTCCATTTGTAAAAAAAAAAAAAAAAAAAAAGGATGTAGGATTATTTGTTGCACCTTGTGTATGTGTGTGTGGCACGAGGTGGGAGGTGATACAATATTAGAAACACAAAATTTCTAATATTTAATATCCTTTAGAAAATCCAAGCACAAAAAATCTCATGTTTTAATCAATTAAAATCAATTGAGCTGGAATGCCTTTGAAAGCTTTTTTTTTTTTTTTGGAAAAACCAAGAAAATCCCACCTGAATGTCTTAAATCACTAGTATGTCCATTTCTTTTGCCCCAAGAGGGACTTTGAGGTCATTAAAAATAAATAAAAATTCATTTCCAGGCCGAGCTTCTCTCTATTAAGATGGGTTTGTTTTTTTAATTTTCTTCTGTCCTTTCCAAGTTATAAACTTGTGACAACAAGGCTTTGCGTGATGTTGACAGACCCTTAACCATAACAAGGCAAACGGTGCTACTTTCCTTTTAATTGAACTTGATTTAAATGAAAAGAATGTGGAATAAAAGAGGGTATACATTTGGAGGTGATTCTATATACTTGGTTTTAACCAACAGGCTTTATAAGTGTTCATTAAGAAACTCCACTAGGCATGTTTCCTGCTGCAGAATAGACTTTAACGGAAGAAATAAAGCTGTGAAGATTCCGTTTTCACTTTGTTTCTCGTAAAGACAGTCAGGATCCAACATAAACAACAATTTACACCCAGCATTTATTCTGGAAATTACAGTATCGTGCAGTTAACGCACACAGATAAATAATGTTTTATGGGATTCTGCGGAGCCCTTTCAGGGTAGCGGATGTTTAACCGAATTAAAGGATTTTGAGAACTCAAAGCTCTCATTTTAGGCAGGTTTAAACAGTTAATATTACAAAACAACAGCACAGAGGAGCTGGTCCAAATATATTTTTAATGCAGTTATTTTATTTTCATGATTTCCCATTTTGGCTTTATTACCATTTGGCACCTTCCGCTTATACTAAGTTACTTGTCTCCCAGGCCGTCTCCCTCAGGATTTTGTTTGCTTTATGGTAACATTTCTTAATCCACTTTTAATCCCTTCTATATCTGCAGGTGTGGAAATATCAGAAATGGAACTCTAATTCCTGATAGATGGAGTTATATAACAGAAGTTATTATACAAATAAGGAATTGTGATTTTAAATAATAATACAGAAAAAACTATTTTTAAAAAAAGGAGGGAATTGCATATTTAGGCTAATTTCTAACTTTTCCATTAGTGAAAAGGGGCAGTTTCACAACCTTTCACTGTAATAGCGGTGATGTATCAGGACACATGTAGCTACACTTGTGGTGAGCACAGCATAATGTATAAACTTGTCCAATCACTGTGTTGTACACCTGAAACTAACGTAATGTTGGGTGTCAAATACGCTCAAATAAAAAAAAAAACAGTAATAATACAAATGTTTAAAAATTAAAAATCATCTTGACTTCCAGAGCAGCAAAAAAAGAAAAGGTATCATCCCTCAAATCATAATAGATTATAACAGTTTGGGGTCATTTGAATATAAAACGTATTATAGAAGGGCCTATATGAAAACAGGCAGGAGATGTTTAAATGGCATCATCAGTGAAGGTGAGAGGCTCTGGATAGGATACTCCAGGTAAAGAGTGACAGCTGCAACCAGCAAGCTTGAGAAAACGCTCCTAAGGTGCTCTCTTACCCTTCAGAGCTATAACAAATTTATGTCGTTTTCAAAAGATTGCTCCCTTTCCGTGTTGTTAGGCCTACCTAGTCTCCTTCCTCACTCACTTAATGGGACCTCTGTGCTCTCCCAGATAAGCAATATGTGTCAACAGTTATCAGTGAGCCATAATTTTTTGGAAAATCCAAATTGTGATTTTAAATTTTACTAAAATTATTTTTTAATATAACCTCAGGAAAGAACTATAAAGTTTTAGTATTCTTGTTTCACTCACATATTTTATACGAGGTATGATTTTCCATACAATGATAGCATTAGCTAAACTGTGGTTAAGGTTAAGTTGGCATTTCTATTTTAAATCACTTTTTAGGCTTTTGCAACTTGACCTTTTAAATTCTAATGGGACTAAAGCTGAGAGAGCTAGACCAAGTAAGTGTGATTAAACATACATAAAGCCATTAAACCTGCTATGGGGCCGGCCCAATAGTCTAATAGAACTATATTGCATTGACAAGCCTGCTATCTATTGGAGGATCTCAGAGTATTTCTATTCTTTACTTAAACTTACCTAAACCTGGGGTATATTGAGGCATAACACGGCTACAGTATCTTTTTAAAAGGCCTTCTAGTGAGCTTCTTTTTGAGAGAGAGACCGCAGTCAGGAAAGGGCAGAGAGAGAGAAGGACAGAGGATCTGAAGCAGGCACCATGCCAACAGCAGTAAGCCCGATGCAGGGCTCGAACTCACAAACCGTGAGATCACGACCTGAGCCGAAGTCAGACATTCAAGTGACTGAGCTACCCAAGCGCCCCTACTGAGCCCTTGTCATGACAGAAATTCCACTTATCTTCAACTCAAAGCCCCCACCCCCTCAGGCAGCCCTTCCTGACTACACCAATCTAAGACAGTTTCTCCCTTCTCTGAGAGCACATGTTGACTGCACCACTTTTTCCGAATTTGTCCTTACAGTCTTATATCACTATCATATTGCTGTAATCACATGGCCTTCTCTGGGACAAGGATTAGATCTTAAACTTCTTGTCACCTGCCGTTCTTAATGCAGAACCCTATACAGGGAAAACACTCAATAATTGGTGAAGAATTAGGAAAACTAAAAACTACGAGGACCTACTTGTTCCTCTGACCATCTTTCTTGGAAGAATAAATGGGTAAAAATACAGTTAAGCAGTTCTACACTAGGAAGTCTGCTCATTGGCCTCTTTTATCATTATGACTTAATATGCCTTAATGGAAATAGCTTTGTTAATCATTCATTCATTTATTTAGCAATTTTAGATAGACAAGGTCCCTGTAGATAGACAAGGTCCCTGTCCTCATGGGGTTTTATATTCTTTTGGGGAGACTGGCAATGAAGAAGCAAACCAATAAATAGAATAATCACATATTGTGATTAGTGTGATAAAGAAAATAAGCAGGGTATTGTCATAGAGATATGCTCTTCCTCCTTTGGGGAAATTCATAAAGGGAGATTCCAGAAATAAAGTACAACAATGTTGCAAAATTGATGTATTGCTGATATACATCACATATACATCTATGGTATATGGATTGCACTTGGCACGTCCCTCCTGAGTTTGTTGGGGCAGGGGGTGCAGGGAAGGATAGAAAGAGATCTATAAAAACACATTGAAAAATTGAAAACGTTTCATGTATTGTTACTCTAACTGCCCTCAGGTGAGAAAATACACGTTGTAACAGTGTTGAGTCCAACTTTGGCCAGTGACTAAAACTTCCGTAGGGAAGGAAAAGAAGGCTATCCTTAAATCATCCAATAAAGAAAATGAGTGACAGAGGGAAACAAATCACAAGTTGGGCTTAGTTTGCAAATCAGAGGCCCATTAAAGAGACAACATGCTACCTGACGAGTGCTTTCATGGTGCTTAGTTAATAAAGTGCTACTTGTATGTCTCTGGCTCTTCCCTGTTGACTGCACCAATCCAACCAATGGAAACACGGGGTTTGCTGTCCTACTGCTTTGGTAAAGGATTGGTCCAAGATCTCCCATGCACACCTTATAGTGACATGCACGCTCAGAAAGTTTTGTGAAGCAAATGAATGCGTGCACATTCATTTCCACTAACTTCTCTGCGAACGTGGACGTATTTATTTATCATGCCCCGGAATTGATAGTTCAGCTCAGACAGTTGGGTTAGAAAGAACTTCGAGACTATGAGAGATAGGAATTACAGGGAAGGAAAGGCTGCTTAACTCCTCCCTCCCCTTGGTAACATTCATTCATTCAAACACGAATTCAAATATTTACTAAGTGCCTCCTGGTGATAGGCTCTGTTCTAAGCCCTCTGGGGGTAGAAATGTAGGTGTCAAAGGTGGATGAGACATAGGGGGAGATAAGACATGCACCTAAATAACGTCAGTTCAGTAGGGGTGGGATGTTTGTTAAATGCAATAGGTACCATAGCAGCTCCGAGGAGACCAGTCAGGTTCAGACTCCAGCCATGAGGACCAAGAAGCTTGGCACTTTACTCTGAGGTCTCTGCACAGTTCAGAGGCCCATGTTGTAGACCGGGCTGTAGCTTGGTGTCTTTGGGCAAATCACTTCATCTCTTGTGTCCTTAGTAAAAGAAAGTAGACCGTTGAGTCTCTAAAGCTCTTCTAGCTCCAGAACTCCATGATTCATGAAGTAGTTGCATTTGACTCAGGCCTTGAAGGGTGGATAGAAAAGTAGCATAAAGCCTTAATGTTTGGATGAGTGAATCTCTTCAGTGTTACAATGTCAACAGGTAGAGAAGGGGTGGGGGGGGTGGGGTGAGGGTACAAGTGAAATGGCAAACTCCAGAGTGAAGACGTGGGAAAATGCAGGATGTGCTCAGAAAACACCACGCAGGCCAGTCTCACAGGGTTACTTTATGTAAAGGTAAATCAGCCTAATTTATGGAAAACTGAATGCCAGTCTCAGGCCGAATATTCAGCTTAATTGGAGCTTTTTAAGAGTGTAATTGACAGGGGGCACCTGGGTGGCTCAGTTGGTTGAGCGTCAGGTTTCAGCTCAGGTCATGATCTCGTGGTTTGTGAGTTCGAGCCCCACATCGGGATCTGTACTGACAGCTCAGAGCCTGAAGGCTGCTTCGGATTCTGTGTCTGCCTCTCTCTCTGCCCCTCCCATGCTCATGCTCTGTCTCTCTGTCTCAAAAATAAATAAACATTAAAAAAAATTAAAAAGAATGTAATTGATAGCCTTTACTTTAGATGCCATCTAGATGACTGAATTACCTAGGCCTTCCATTTTATACACAAGTTAATACCTACACAGCCCCTACAATGTGCCAGGCTCCATTTTAAGAGACTTACACAAGTTAATTTATTTTATCTTTATAATACCCAATGAGAAAGGGAATAGAAAGGAAAATAATTTAGAAGCAATGGAGGAAGAAAAGATATAATGAAATGAAATAAAATAGGAAAAAGTGATGAAATCCTATGGATTAGGGACTGAAATTCATTTAAACTATGACTTTAAAGTAGATTTTAGTGCAAATAAAGCAATGCTTTAAAAGGGGGGGGGGGGGACTGTGGTTGTACCCATTTTGTAGAGGAGAAAACTGAGGCACAGAGCTGTTAAGTAACTTTCCCAGGTTTACACAACTAGTAAAGTGTCAGGGCTGAGAGTCAAACCCATTTGTTATAACTGTTACAGAAAAGTTATCAATGCTATGTTCATTTTTCTCTGTAACTTACACAGTATCTAAAAGCACATGTAAGGGGTGCCTGGGTGGCTCAGTCAGTTAAGCGTCAGACTCTTGGTTTCAGCTCAGGTCATGATCTCACAGTTTGTGAGTTTGAGCCCCACACTGTCTGCACTGACAGTGCAGAGCCTGCCTGGCATTCTCTCTCTCTCTCTTTCTCTGCCTCTCCCCTGCTTGTGCTCTTTCTCTCTCTCAAAATAAATAAATAAACTTAAAGAAAATAAAAGCACATGTAAAAATCAAAAGATTGAGGTGCCTGGATGGCTCAGTCAGTTGAGTGTCCAACTCTTGATTTCGACTGTGGTCACTGTCCCAGAGTTGTGGGATCGAGCCCCGTGTTGGTCTCTGAGCTGGGCTTGGAACCTACTTGGGATTCTCTCTCTCTCTCTCTCTCTCTCTCTCTCTCTCTCTCTCTGTCCCTCCACACCTCTCCACACTCACTCTCTCTCTCTTTAAAACTAAATAACAAAAAACAAACAAACAACACAAAAGATTGAGTAAAATAAGCCAGTACAGAACAGCCATTCTCAAAGCAGTGAGGACATCTTTACCCAACTCCAGTCTAAGCAAGAAACATCTTTTTATAATCACCTGCAACCTGTCACGATTATTATTACTTCAGAAGACTTAACCGTTTTATCAGAATGTGTTCATAAAAGTGCCGCTTTTTAATAATCAGATTGGGGGTTATGTGTTACAAAGACCATAGTCAGAAAAGTCACTGTTGAAAAGTACACCCAGGGGCGCCTGGGTAGCGCAGTCGGTTAAGCGTCCGACTTCAGCCAGGTCACGATCTCGCGGTCCGTGAGTTCGAGCCCCGCGTCAGGCTCTGGGCTGATGGCTCGGAGCCTGGAGCCTGTTTCCGATTCTGTGTCTCCCTCTCTCTCTGCCCCTCCCCCATTCATGCTCTGTCTCTCTCTGTCCCAAAAATAAATAAAAAACGTTGAAAAAAAAATTTAAAAAAAAAGAAAAGTACACCCAACTTAGAAATTCAAGAGGAGCAATCGCTCTAGCCAAGACAAGGAGGAAGACACCCATTACCTCCCATGTTCTTACCATTTTAGATTCCACAGTTTTGGAGTTGCCAACAGTGCCTCAGGCAGATGGTTTTCCAAGCATAAAACTGCTCCCCAGAAAGGAAGGAGAGTCACTCTTCCCTCCGGTACCCCAATTCTGCTAAGTAAAAGAGTGCATTCTTTCTCCCAACCTCCGGCTGAGCAAGGACTTTGTATTGCTTTTCTAATCCTGGAAATCTGATTCCATCAGGTATGATTATAGCCCAGGGTTCAGACCCATGAACCAATGGAAAGAATTCATGCAGCATTTTGGAGGTTCTAGAAGAACAAAAGCCACTGATACTATACAGCTGTTTTGTGTGTTTATTTGTAGCAAGTATAATTTTTAACTAATTAGTTAAAAGATGACAGCATCTTCTAAGTGAATCTTCACGCTTTTTGCTGGACAATTTGGTCATTTCTTAGTCTAACCAAACCCCTTCTTGGAGGTTCTCAGACTCCCTTTACTGCGCTCAATGTGTGTCATCAGCAGGGTTTTCCGTTTTCTTCCCCCACCTACTTCTAAATGTTTGCTGAAACGAACCCTTAACAGGAAGTAAACTTGCCTGGCATGGCCCAGCTGTGCGTGAGGCTTGAGTGAGAGGTATTTATGACCTGACAGGAAGATAAAGATAAAGATAAAGATGAAGCTGACTCGGTGGCTGTTAGCAAGGGGAGAAGGAAATGTTTATGACCCCATCTGCTGGCGTTTCAATAGGATAGAACTGCCTTTATGGCGTCAATCTCCCCTGTGACTTCCTTCCATTTGGGGAGTGATATCTTATTTCAAGATGTTCCCACCGAACACACTGTTGTCCCCTTTGTTTAGGGGCACAGGAGGAAGGAAGGACTTTGTTACTGGAATGTGGGGATGGGTCAGTATTTATGGTTATGACTCAAAGCTAGAGAAAAGGCTTCATTGGAGTTGATTGTATAGATCCAGAAAGCTGCCATACATTCCACTACTTCCTTAAATGTTATCCACACTGAAAACAGAACCATATTAGCTCTGGTCATTATCAAGCATTAAGGCTAACCATTTTCTAACACTATTATAATGAAAATTACTGTAGCTTGATTTCCTTGCCCACTGCGGTGGGGGGGGGGGGGGATAACTTTTGTTAGTTCCTTTTTTCTTATCTTTTTTTATTTAACTTCTCTTATTTTCCTTCTCAACATTTTTTTCTTTTTCTTGGCAGAGGAGACACTTAAAACCAACAGGTGTAATGTCTGCTCAGTTCAAAATCTATGTACACATAACAAAAGCAACATGAAATGACCCCTCTTTTCAAGCTAGCCCAGGTTAAGAGAGACTGCGATAGGTTGATATTGTTTTGTGAGGCAGTGCATTTTTAAAGTGCCAAAAATATGGGAATATTCTTACAATACAATATCGTGTGTCACTGAAACCTATTTTAGATAGATAGACGGATAGATAGATAGGAGTCATTTTACTGCAAAACAAGTATTTATTTCTCAGTTTTATTTGTACTTCCCCCAGGCCCATTAGTACAGATTAAATTTTATATTCAGTTGCTCAAATAATCAGCACAATGTATGAAAGTCAGGAACCTTTAACTTCATTGGTACTATTTGTGTGGATATATGTAACCATATTCAACACAACTTTTTTTTTTTTTTGCAAAAACAGGATTTCTTTCCTTTTTAGTGCTAAGAACCTATTTCTAAAAGATGAACTGTTTGCCAAATTACACACACAAAACTCAAAATTACAAAAGGAGTGAGTTTGCAATTTTCATTGGGTTTGTCTGATTTAAAGAACAGAGGGAAGAATTTTTGCTTTGGGGTGAATCACCCAACGATGGGCTTATATATCTCCTTAAGGTCATGTCTTCTTGTTCACTGGTGGGAGGAGAGGAGGAAAAGATGGTTTACTCAAGCATATTTTCCCTATTACTATGGAATTCCATAGTAATAATTTTTTTAGTGGAAGAGCCCCGTAGTTAAGTTGGGCAAATTAGTTATAATATTTGCATCTGATTACCTAAAGACCAGAAGGTCATAGTGTGTGACGAGTTACATTTTACATCATAGATCAGGTAGAGTCAGTTCACAGAGTGGAATATTCAGGTGGCAGTGTCCCTTCAAGGGATTGGAACTATCACAAGTAAAATGTACCCCCACTGAACATCATAATTCCAAGGTTCGATCCTTGATCTTTGCAGAAGTTCCTCCAAAAAAAAATATTCTACCACTCCTTCTACAGTGCAGGCCCAAGTCTTGACATAGTCAGTAGACCAGCAACGTCCAATCCCAACCACATTTATTCAGTGTGATTCCTGAGAATAATTTGATAGCCCTACCAGGGGAGGTCCTATCACACCTGCAATTTTCTGAGACCTTCTTTTCAGCTACAGGTTACCAGGTGGCATTCCTATTAACAAAGGTTCAAACCACACCATCAAATGGTTCAAACCACATAACCTCCTGTCTTAGGAGTTAAGCTAGCTTCCAAACCCTCCCTTGCAGTGGTTAACTCCACTGAGAAGCTTTCTATCAGCAATAATAGCTTCAAGGTAGGAAATAAAAAATGGAGAGTGTTTAAATTGTTAATGGGTTTCATGTTCTAGTCACTGTTGAGGGTTTGTTCCCTTTTATAAACTCATAGTTTTTGGTTGACATTGCTTTTATGCGAGCCATCAGCCAGTTGGTGATGGTGTTGCTGTGTTAGACCATTACTGCCGGATTGTATTTGCAGTAAAGAAGGAGAATGGAGGCTGTAAATCTGCAACTGGAGATTTAGGGCTCTGTTACTCTGCAGTTTAGGCCCATGTGCTGGGGAGTCCATTCTCCTCCGGCAGAATTATACCCTCCAAACATGCCTTCTCAGGCACTGATCGACGATGTTCATTCCCTGGGCTACCAAGGCACTTAATACGGCTAATTCAGTTAAAGAAGCCTGAGGGGTGAGGTGGATGAGCCTCTCTCCCTGCTGGAAGCCAGATGCCAGGCAGGTTAGCAATACTGCTTTCTCCCTTCCCCCCATGTTGGAGCTGCAAGGAGGAGCCATTACTGCAAACACAGAGAAAAATAAGAAGAAACTGCTGCTAATGTTATTGGACTTTTTTTTTTTTTCTCCTTTAAAGAGGAAATGCTGCCTTATGCAACCTCATTAACCCCTTTAGTATTAAGCCCATTATCGGGAATATTCAGGAAACACGTTCTTCCAGAATTCAGGATGTGTCAGGGGCCTGGGTATCTTGACATCATTTTACAAAGCTAACCACCAAAGTACGGAAGGCAGGAGAGTCGGTGCTTTGGGGACAGGTAACTAAAAAGTAGGGGAAAAAATTTCCCACCGTGACCCGGCCAGGTGGTTTTGAATATAGATAAGCAACTTGGAAGATAATATCTCTGACTGCGGGATTCAGAAATATTTTGGAAAGGCATCAAGGTCAAACGTATCTGGAAGGGCTTTATTAATCATGCACCATTCCTACTACTAGACATCTTAGAGTGAAAAGAATGCCAGAATATTTCTCTGGCTTGCAAAAGTTTCAAGCAGGATTTTAGATGTGTTTTGTTTTGCTTTGTTTAGCCTTCCCCCGAGAGGAAGAATGTTAAATATAGACTCATCCACATGGTCCCTCTGAGGCATGTGGGTCTGTTTGTGTGTGTCAGCTGTGGCACAAATGTGCATGATTTAACCATACAACTATTGAACCAGCATTGGCCTATTAAGACTTCAGATGATCTGTTCATGAGCTGTCAGCCCAAATTGAGCTTGAAGCCTGCTGTAAAAGATCTAATTTTCATAATTATCCAGAACCTTCACACCCTCCTTCCCTTCAGCACCACCCACCTCCATACACGCACACAGAGGAGTAAACACGTACATGCGGACACAGAGGCACAGAGCAGCACTGTCCCTGGAGATTCATCAGGCCCCTTGCCCGAAAATGCACCGAGTTCATCCAGGGGTCATGCCTGGCTTTGACTTCCTGTTTGAGGAGCCCCATGTGTGGTGTTCCAGCATCGCTAGAGGCTAGTGATGACTAAGTAACCTCTCACACTATAGCCTCCCACCAAGAAACAAGGTCCCTTATGATCCTGGACCCGGAGTGATTAAGGCACAACAAATACCTTTTTAATATATAAGGTGGAACTAATGCCTATAGAAATAGCACTTTACTGTCTCATGGCCTTACATTTATATAAAGAGGATAGAGCTGTTGTCTTTGAGAATGAAGAATTTTAAAGGCAACCTGATTCAGTCTCAGAGTACACTGGGGACTTTGATCATTTAGCAGTTGCTTAAGGCTACCTTTGAGCTTTACCTGACCCTAGTCTCCAAAGGAAATCATCACGCTACGGATAGAGTTCAGCTGGTAATATCCCACGAGGTATCCTGGCCCAAAACGTGGACCAGCGGAAACGGGCAGCACGTTCAGGTGTAACCCTTTGCAGCACCGGGGATAAATAGTACACGCTTCAAGGATCCAGTCATTCTGATGTCCCCACAGTAATTCCACTGCAGCTACACTGCACAATAAACCATTTGGTTTCTGGACATATATTGCCCATGCGTTAAGGGTGGACAGGCAGCACTTTACTAGGTTCTTCTCATACAACCGCAGGTTTCTGAGGCTGCCGAGGCTTAAATCCCTTGTCTTAACATGGGACAACTGTATTTCTACATTGGTCGTCAATTGTCTTTACCCTCAGAGGGTATTTGCTGCAACTCAGGGTTCTACAGCCAGAATAAAGGGAAGCATTTCCTGTCTTCACTGCTTTTTGCTTTTTTTTTTTTTATCATGAAGGAGACTGAGTACATTATTCAAACCTTGGCTTTTCCCTGAAGTCCGTTGTTTACAGAGAGACATTTGGGTCCCTGGGGCTCACTCCCATAAAACCTTATTATCATATATTTCAAGGCATAAACTTCAGTTGTCAGCTTGTGAGCACAGTTTTTAAAACCCTGGCTGCTCTTGTTTTTCTCCTGCTTCACTCTGGTTTATTTTTCTTTCAGCTTTGGCTTTTTCCGCACCGCCCCCCCCCCCCTTCTTCTTCATCTCAAGCAATGCTCAGTTCCAAGCTGGCTCGCTCCGTATTCCACTAATTAGACAAGAAGTCCAGAGAGGCCATTATTAGATTCTGAGAATCTTTATCAGAGCCCATTATGGCCTTAAATACTGCACAAACATTTTGCTAACTGAACCCATGAAAATTTCAGCGGATCCATCCTTGGTCTTTAACATCTACCTTCTTTTGTATCGACAGAGTTACGTTACTGATGATAGAGATTCTTAGCAGCTTATTTTTCTCTGCATTAATTTCCTTAGACGTTCCATTCTGTTTCTCTCTCTCTCTCTCATTCTGATTACTGGGGGTGGGGGTGGAGAGGGGCTGAGAAGCCTGCTTTTGCTTGGTGGGGTATGTGGTGAGTGTGTGTAAATGTCATATGTATTAATGTCACCAGTGAGCAGGATTCATGGTTGCCTGTTTTTCTCTCATTTTCTTTACAGGGCCAGGGATTATTTGTATGGACCAATGGTCTCCCTTTTCTTTCAATGGAAGACTAATCCTGCATTATAATATAGTAACTGCAAAAGAAAGCTCTTTTTCTATTTCATTCTTTTCTTTCTTAATTCACTGTCTAGTGAGTTTCTGATTGACTCACAGACCAATTAAAGTAAAATTTAATGGAAGAATAGATTAACTCCCTGAGGTTTCCCTACCATCCATCACATTTTTATAGCAGGAGCTCTGAGGAAGCTCATAACTTCATGCTGTGAATGTGATAATAAAGAGGGCACGGAGAGGATTCCGATTTACTACCGGGCTGATGTTCGCCAGGACAGAATTTACTGCCCAATCCCCTTCCCCTTTTTATTCAGGAGGAGGTCACTAGATCTGCCCTCAACCCGGGTCTGAGATACTGAAGGGCAGATTGTCAGGTCGAGATTCTTTCCCTTTAATTGGGGTGGCGTGAGGAGGGAATGTGAATTTCATCGTCCAGAGATGGATGTTGTCTTAAATTCATTTCTGTCTTCAGGAAGCTGCTGTCACCCCAAGTGTTCATATTTTTTAAATGGTGCATTTGATTTGTTACTATTTACTCTCATAGAAATTCAGAAATAATATCAAGTATGTCTGTTTCCAAGTCCCTTAGTCATTGTCTTTTACCTGCAGGCTTTTCTGGATAACTAAAGATTCCTCTCTATATATCCTAATAGCCAACATTAATAATGTGTTCTTCTGGGCATCTTTCATTTGAAGATCTCAAAGCGCTTTGTAGCCGTTAGTCTTTCTGATAGGTGCAAAATAACCTACTGGCCTTCCAAACATTTTGCCTGTTCACTAACATTTCTCTGATTCATCTTAACAATGAAGTATGACAGTGCTCACAATATAATAGTGGTCATATGATAACTACACCTGTGCCTAAGATTAATTTTGTACATTTGCTAAAAATGTTTATTTCATGTAGCAAAATTTATTTTTTAGGCTGGAGTCTTTATATCAAGTGTCATGACTATATTGGTAAGGTAGAATCAACATTTAAAAATCATCTGTATCTGATTGTCCTTGAAATCAAAACATGTCTGAACTGAACTCTCTCCTCTTATCACCCCCACTCTTCTTCCTGTATACAAACTCTTATACAGGAGGGTCCATCCTTCAAACTGTTATAGTTTGGAGACTAGGGAATTGTCCTAAATTCCCTCTCTCTCCTGCACACCCCATGTCTCATTGGTCACCAAGGCCCACTGAGTCTACCTCTTCAGTGTCCCTTGAAATGATGCCCTTCTCTTCATTCTCTTACCTTAGTCTTGGCTCAAGGTTCTTATCTTTGTTGGACGGTTACACTCATCTTCCAGCTGATCCCCCTGTATTCCCTCTCGTTGTCCCTCTCCAGTCCATCCTCAACACTCATGAAGAAATAATCCCTCTAAAATGCAAAATTTATAATTTTCCCGCTAAGAATGCTTAAATGACTGTCCATGGCTTACAGGACAAATTTAAATGCTATAGCATGGCTTACACAACCATTAGTAAGGCAGCATAGCTTCATAGCTTAGAGCAGTAATTTCGAGATTTGGAGAAGGACTGAGAATTTTTAACTTTGATGAAAATATTTTTTAAATAACTATCACCTTCTATCAACGTAATTTCACAAAAGAATTTTTTCATGTCAGAAAACAGGAAGAACGTAAGTTCAAAGTAAAGTCTCTTATATTGAATAGTTACATAACCTTATGGAAAAAAGTTCCTTCTTATTCTTCTTGTTTTACTGTAGTCCTGAAAACTGTATGTTGTTCTCTTATTGTATTTGGGAATTGGGAACCTGGAGTGGTTAAGGCATAATAAATATCTTTTTAATATGTAAGGTAGTACTAATGCTGTTTAAGCAGATGGTCTCTGGAGTCGGAAAGAGCTGGACTTGAAATCCAGATGCATGACTTAATAGTTGTATGATCATGGGCAGGTTGCTTATCCTCAATGAATTCAAGTTCCTTCATCTGGGAAGCAGAGACAGTAATAGCACCTTCCTCCTAGTATTGTTTTGAAGATTGCACGGTATAATGCATATAAAGTGCATCGCCCAGTTTGGCATGTAGTAAGCACTTGACAATAAATCGGTGTTACTATTATGACTACCTGGCTTCATCTCCTATCACTCCCCGACACGAACCATATATCTACAGATACACTAGAGTGTATACAAGTGGTCCCCTGGACGAAAACACACCTTGGCATATGCTTTTCTCTTTGCCCAGAATCCTGTCCCAGTGAATTATATGTCTAGTGAATTCCTACTCTTCCTTCAAGATTCAACTCAAACTTTATAGCCCAAGTTAACATCCTTATTTGTCCCTCCCCCTCCATTGTCAAATAGTCTTCCATGGTCTCTTAGTGTTTTGCAGATTGCCAAACTCACGTGCTTGTTAAGTTTCTTTGTTTAATTTCAATAAATGACTAAAGAACTTAATATTATATATAGATCATTTATATTTGGGGGTTTATCACTTTCATTCATTAATTCAATGAATATTGAGAACCTACTATGTTGCATAAGCCTCTACATATATTCAAGATTGGGGAAGGGTTAGTGACTCTCCTCTGTGATTCCATGGAACCTGGTAGAAGCATTAATACAAATGATAGTTTGTATTATAATTATTTGTTTACCTTCTGTCCCCTCCTTTTCTAGAGTGAATTCCATGAGGGCAATTACCTTACTTATTTTGTATCTCATATAAGGACTCATTATATAGTCCTTATAACTTTGAAGGCGCTCAGTTTATGTTTATTGAATAAAGAAAAGAATACCAGAAAGCGTTCTCAATGTTAAAGAGATTGATTGAACTTTATGGGCTCTATGATTGATTTTAGTGTCCTTGATTTTGAAAGAACACCATCATACCATGCCCATGTAACTATTTTTAAAAGGTTGAACATCTTTTGTGGTGAGTCCATGTGAGTTTTATCCTTAAACTGTGTCTGGGCTTCATCAGAAATCCTGGGGTGGTTTCCCTCTTAAGTCAATGGATCATCCTGGGGTGCCTGGGTGACTCAGGCATCCAACTCTTAATTTTGGCTCGGGTCATGATCTCATGGTCAAGAGGTTAAGGCCTTCATCAGGCTCTGCACTGGGTGTGGAGCCTGCTTAAGATTCTCTCCCTCTTTCTCTGCTCCTCCCACACTCGTGCTTTCTCTCTCTCTCTCTCTCAAAAACAAATATCAATGGATCATCCTAAACTATTACTTTAAAAAAAGGGGAGGGGTGGAATATGGTCCCCTGAGCTAATACTAGACTGTAGTAAAAAGCCAGTATGCTCTGGTATGTTTGACTGTAGGTTCGTTGTGAGTAAAGCAAGGGCAAGAGTTATGATCTCTGGTCCCAAGTGCACGAGACTTGCCTATGGGTGATATTATTTTGGGAGTGGAATAGCATCTTATGTTTGCAGAGAATGTGTTCTCAGTGCTATGAGCCTGATTTGGGAGGTGAACACCAACATTCCCCAGGCGTCCTTGGCATTGCTGAGCTGCTAAATGCTGTGCTTCATGGGCAGTTGAACATGTCTCTAATCATGCTTGTCCCAATTTAACACATTGTGCAGCAGCATTGTGGGTATTCTGCTGTTGTTACATTGGCACAGGATAGAATGGCTGCATTTCCCAGCCCAGAGTTTTGTTGTAATTGATCTCACTCTGTAGTTTGAGCTTGCTACTAAATGAAATTAATGAGAGTCATTGATGAACTCGGTAGAAGAATGAAAGCTAACTTTTGAAACTCTGTTCCAATTTCATAGAAACATAACAAGTTGGGATAGTTCTTCTTGACCTTCAACTGTCATAGTGCTTAATGCTCCAGTGTCACACATTCTGTGATGCTCCCTAAGTGTGTACATTTTTGTTCCTTTCTCAGTTTCTTTGAAGACCAGTACCACTCTCTAGCTTCATTTCCCTTTGCTGTTCACTCTCCCTTTTGCATGCCAGCTGTTCCCCACTTTTTACATCTCTTTTTTATATATTGTTTCTTTATTCTTAAAGAACTTCTATTCATCCTTTAAAACCCAAGCCCCATCTCTGCCCCCTCTGTGAAGCTTTCACACACACACACACACACACACACACACACACACACACACAAGGAAACACTTACCATTAACATTTTCTTGAGCTCCTGCTAGGAGACTCATGCCAGAACTATGTTTGATACT
Organism: Panthera leo; assembly: GCF_018350215.1. Lineage (NCBI taxonomy): Eukaryota > Metazoa > Chordata > Mammalia > Carnivora > Felidae > Panthera > Panthera leo. The sequence continues at coordinate 36,773,873 of NC_056692.1, forward strand.
TTTACAAATCTTACCTTGCTTCGTCTTCACAAAGCATTTCAGAGTTTGTGTTATCCCCATTCTGAAAACATAAAGCCAAGGCTAAGACAGTCAAAATGTTTTCCTCAAAGCTTCATAGCAAGCAATTGAAAGATCTATGATTTAAACCAAAGTTCACATGGTTTCAAAACCAATACATATTCTACCATAAGATACCCCTACTTATCTCCTTCATCTGTTTTGTATTAATGCATGTGTCTATAGTGTTGCTTTCTCTTCATCATGTGTATTGTGTTATTCATTTGACTGTCTTTCCTACCAGAAAAATAACTCCTTGAAAGTTAAATTTATTTCTTCTTTATCTTGATACCCACCCCCTCCCCCCCCCCCCCCCCCCCACCACCAGGGCTTTCAGAACATTACCTGACACATAACAGACACTGACTAAAGGTTTACAGGATCAGGTTGGATCGCATTACAATTGGATCGAACTGAACAACATATTTGCCTTGAGTTTTGCATTGCTGATGTCTTGAGCTCTGGATGCCATTTCCATGATGCCAGGTGACATGTAGCCTCATTGGCCTTTGCAACTGGCTGTGTGTAGCCCTGTAGCAACTTCATCCTGAACAATTGCTTATCTTCCCATGAATGTGACTGAAGAACACAGTCATTAGCATATACAAGTTCCTAGAGAACTGTCTTCTATCTCATATATTTACTGTAGTCAGTGGAGTATACTCAGTCTTTTAGGAATAATTAAAATAGTCTGTGGCTCTAATTAAAGTAGTCTGGATATTTTTAAGAAACCTATATATAAGAACAAGCTGAGTGCTGACATCAAGTTAATTGTGTTATTTTTAGTGGCACTATCATTGGAGATAGCAGTATGGCACCCAATGCCTTTTTAATTCTCATATCTGGATTATAATGTTAAATAACCAGCATCTTGAGCTCTTAAGAGGAAAGGCATTAAAGCATAGATAAATAAAGCTGTTATGAAACCTCAGAAAATTATCTAAGTGCACTTGAATAAGAAGTCATGTAGTTATGAAATTGCTGGCTATGGAGATAAATGCCCTCAAACACTTTCCATTGCCAAGAACAAATGACCCAACAACTTGAAACTCTTGTCACGTGAGGGTGGGGGAGCCAGAGAGGAAAGCTGTTGGGCTTAAGTTTTGTAGTGTCATATTCCACCTGTTTAAATTACAGACTGTTCTTACTTTCACTGGAGGTCAGAGTTTTCCCCCTGCTTTCTAGTCCCTTTCTCCAAACCTTGGCCAAACAGGGTCATCGTGCTTGCCTCTCATATATTCCCCTTCATCTTAATTCCAGTTAAACATGGGGCCCCATCGTGAAGCGGCTCCCTTTAATTTTCTGTAGGTGAAACGGGGTTTCTTTTAAATGTCCTCCCCAGTCTGTGATACCTGCTGGCCACAACTGCCCACTGAAATGGAGCTGGAACGCACAGTGGGGGGTGGAGCCTTTCTCCTGTAACATTTCCAGAGGCACTCACCGAACCAAGCTTCTCTTGTCTCTTACCATTTCCCACGATTGGGATTGGCAAAAAACAAAAACAAAACAGAACCAAAAAAAGCCGCATCTCTTGGAAATAATCAAGGCACAAGGCTGACACAAGGACATAATCACGATCATGGGTATCCACTGGGGAATTTGGCTCCAGATCATCTGTGAATCTAAGAGAAGGAAGATCAGGGAGTGAATTTATTTGGAAATAATAGAAACCGTTGGTTGGGTTTCGTAGGCTGAAGTTCTGGAGTTAATCATTATTCTGCGGAATCCTGAATGATGTTGCTGGTAGCTTTCCTATGCAGGCGGCATCCCCATGGGAGTCCTCTGAACGGTCTTTTGTCAGGCACTATCAGCAGTATTGAGCCAACCTGAGCACCCTATTATTAATCCTTTTCTCCCAGTGACATGACAGCGATCGATGTCTGAACAAGCTATTGAAACTGTAGCAATCAAGTGGACTCCAGTTAATCCAATGGGATACTTACTCAGAGCCGATGGGAAGGGCAGGGAATTTTTTTTCGAACGTTGTACTATTCCCATATCCACACACTCTATGCTGCTATAATTTAAGTAAAGGTTGACATTTACCCAGGCCTGTAAAGTACACAGGGAACCCTTGCCAATGACTCAGATGCATTCATATCACCTTTGCAGCCATCTGCTACTTCTGTAAATACATGAACCTGGGATCGTTATATAAATATTTGTACCTATGTAAATATAAAGCCAGGACGATGAAACGTTTATATGGAAAGCTACTCACCTGGTGATGTTTTTGGACTCACAGAAATCGATTTGCAGTTACAAAGAAGAGTATGTACAACACAAGATTATCAGATTTCCTGCCCCCTAATTCAGACAGAACAAGTCCAGAATGGTGTACATTCAGATTCCTGGGTCCCATTCCCAAAGTTTGTGATTCAGTAAATCCGGGGTGGTGCCCAGGAATCTGCATTTTAAATTCCAAGGTGACTGGCCTGAAGTAGCAGTTTTCAGGCCAACCCAAATTCCAAGGTGCTTTAGGGCTTCTTAAAAGGCACCTAAGTGGTTTATAGGGTGGGGCAAGGAGGCACAAGAGAGAAGGCCAGGAAGGACAGGTCTGTTCTCAGCTTTGCTAGCAAGCCCATCACTTTTGGCAATTCATCTTAGCTCGATTCAACTTCTCTGACTGCAAAATGCTTATCGGTAATGTATGCCTCTATTTATTCTACGTAGATATTTTGAGAAGCATGAATAGGAGAGTATAGAAAGAATATGGAATTATAGAGATAAAGCCAACTTCCCAGTCAGTACAGGACTGTCAACACGAGGTCACATGGTCCCTGCTTAACCCTACAGTGAGGTGGGGCTTCCTACCTGGTGGCCAATGTTGTTCCCCAGGACTGGGGGTTGGGGGAACACTCCAGAGTTTATTTATTTATTTTTTAAAATTTTTAATGTTTATTTTATTTATTTTTGAGAGACAGAGAGAGACAGCGTGAGCAGGAGAGGGCAGAGAGAGAGAGAGAGGGAGACCCAGAATCTGAAGCAGGCTCCAGGCTCCGAGCTATCAGCACAGAGCCTGACGCGGGGCTTGAACTCACGAGCCGTGAGATCGTGACCTGAGCAGAAGTCGGCCGCTCAACCGACTGAGCCACCCAGGCACCCCAACACTCCAGAGTTTAAAGGGTCTTCCTAATGCTGAGCCTAACCTTCTTTCTCATTAGCTCTTGCTCACAGGTCCCAGTACATCCACTTCTACACGTTTCTATGGGACGGCCCTTCAAATATTTGGGGACAGTTATCCCATCCCAGCCTACAATCCCTTGCTTTCTGAAACTATTCCTTGATTAACTCATTTTCTGAAACCTCACCTATGTATTGTGCTAAGTTAATTGGCTTTTACTTTCTGCACCTGGGTTGTCCTGTTTTTCGCTCAGCCCTCTTTCTTCAGCATTTTGTTTTTCACAGTGCGTGCTTTTACAACAGCTCTTTCGGTGAGCACCCCCTGCATTACTAGTTTTTCCTGAAATAATTGTGTAAGTGTTGGTCTGTGCTAGATGCTTCTCAAACATGCCTGCATGATAGAATTATTGGGAAGTTTGTAAAAAAGAAAAAAAAATGTAGATTTCCCATTTCCTCAACCAGAAATTCATCCTGAGATCCAGTGGAACAGAGGTAGGCTCTGAAAAGTGTATCTTTAAGGTGTTGCAAATGCAGCTGACCTGAAAACCGCTGTACACACTGACTCGAGAACCCTAAATGGTTTAAAGAGGCTGAAACAGAGAACTCCAAGCCCTGCCTGCACCTGTCCCTTCAATGGTGTGAGACTGTGCATGTTACTTAAGTCCTAATGGCTCTTTCCTCATCTACATCACATCTACCCCCTACATCATGAGGATTACATGAAATAATCTATGTAAGACACTTGGTTATCATAAAGGACTACACAATGTCCTTTTTAAAAAAAAAATTTTTTAATGTTTATTACTTTGAGAGAGATAGAGAGACAGAGCATGAGCAGAGGAGGGGCAGAGAGAGAGGGAGACATAGAATCTGAAGCAGGTTCCGGGCTCTGAGCTGTCAGCACAGAGCCCGACGCGGGGCTTGAACCCATGAACTGTGAGATCATGACCTGAGCTGAAGTCGATGCTTAACCGACTGAGCCACCCAGGCGTCCCCACACAATGTCCTTTTTATACAAGTATATTTTTAGATAAGGATCAGTCAAGTGAATATTTTATTATACCTCTATTCTACTCCATTTTAATATATGCTTGTCTAATAAAAGGTTAGGATCTTATAGTCATATATGTTTATTAATAGAAGAAATTTAAGAGATGATCATGTTTGTTTTGAGTAGTCAGCAAATCATTCTTTTGTTGGACACGATTTTGCCTGTGTCCATCCAGCAGTTCTGGAAGAATCTACAGGAAGAGACCTTTAACACAAAACAAAGCTTTGTTGGTGCCCTAACCTGACATGGACAGGAAACATTCTGGAAGGCTCCCCTGCAGACAGCAAGTGTTAAGAAACAGGTTTCGACAAGAAAATTGCCTGGCTTATTATTTTTAATTTAATGAAGCTTGTTCCTGTAAAAATTGCAGGGCAGATATTCCAGGAAATCAGCGTCTTTTTTTAGCCCTAGAGCAGACAGCCCAGTAGTGGCCACGGCTGGACAAGTGTGCCTGACCTGCATTCCAACCCAAAGGGGCACCGTCGGAAAGTGAGAAGGGTTTTTCAGTTCAAGGTCTGAGCCTGGATGTTCTGCCCTTCGCACAAATACTGTCAGCAGGGAAGCAAATGCAGAAACAACATTTTGTGGCATGTGCACTTTCCACTACAAACTGGACAGGGCCCAAGACTCATTTCTCAGAGCTCCCTACCCAAGCACAAGATGAGGAATGGTCTTCGGTCATTAGTACTTGGTTTGGAATAGTCCAGGGGTGAAACAGTTGCTGTTGGATTTCATTAATCCGAAGAATAATGTTTGGGTTCAAATGTCTTCCTGGTATTTTAATTGGGGAGGGTAATGTTGGTGTTCAGCAATAGGCAAAACATGTACTCGAGATTCGGGGCTGGGGCGGGGGGCGGGAGGGGTTATAGTAGTGATGAGTCAAACCTGTAAGTAAAAAACTGTAAATGTTTTATGACAACACAAAAAAAAGTTTATTTCTGCTAACTCAGTTGATCCTTCCAGACAACCGATGCTTATCATTCCATTGCTTCATTTCCAAGTGTCTGTGATAAAAACCAAAGTAAAATCAATTTTTCATATTAAAAGTTCAGCACTGAAGAGAGTATTCATACTCCCCACATACTTATTGGGCATCCACAAAGGGCATGGTAAAAATCAACTTTTTTGTGTTGTCATTAAGAACCCCACCACACTAACCTCCGCTTCAGCCCAGATCTGTGGTGCCTCGTTCTCTCTCGTTTCCTCAAATGCCTAAAACCCCAGCCAATAAGCTTAAAGTCTTGGCTATGAGCTCTGACATTCACTAGCTGTGTCACCTAGACAAGTTACTCTCTCCATGCCTCAGTTTTTTCATCTATAAAATGGGATAGTGCCTACCTCCTATGGTTGCTATAAGAATTGAAACACCTAGAGCAACAGCTGGCACATAAGTGCAGTCTAATAAGTGTTAGCCAGGCCATTCCCCCAGCTCTAGCATAGTACCTAGTTCAAGGCTTAAATTATGTCTACCTTTGTCTCTATGTTGGATACGATTTGAGAAGCTAACAGAATCCTACAGCAGTGTCTTGAATGATGCTCCAAAAGCAGAAACCAACCTGTGGAAGCTGTTATTAGCTTTGGCCAGATGTTGGAAAACATTTAGAGCTATTCAAGTGTCAGTGCTCTCTATGGGAGGTTTATTAACACAAATGTTCTATATCCTGTCTTTGAGCTAGGCACAATACACCAGTGAAAAATGTCTAAAGTATTTTAGAGACAGACTTTTCCTTGGTGGATTAGAAAGATTTCTCTCTCTCTCTCTCTCTCTCTCTCTCTCTCTCTGTCACACACACACACGTACACATACACACACACACACACACACACACTCCGCATGTATGATGATGGTTCCAGCAATCTTAATGATATTGAATCTTATCAATGTTTCTATACACATAAGCCTACAACTTAATTCTAGATGTGAAATATGGGCCATAATATCTCTGCTACTCATGAATGCTCAGGACATACATAGAACATACTTTGAAACTTTGAAATGCATGATGGAATTTATAGCTCCAGTGTTTTTCTTTATCTAGCCAACATTTATATAATACTTACTATGTGTCAGGCATAATTCTAAGCACTTTTAAATGGTAACTCATTTTTATCCTCATTAGGACCTTGTAAGGTAGATATTATCATTACCCACATCCTACAGATGAGAAAATTGAGTCATGGAGAGCAATTTGCTCAAGTATCACAGCTAGTTAAGTGGTGGAACCTGAATTTAGAGGAGGCCATTTGGCTGCTGAATCATGCTCTTCCCTGACACTGTGTACTGACCAGTAAACTTCACATCTTCCAGTCCTCATAACAAAAAATTAAAAATTAATTTCTCTTTGAGGCTACTTTCTTGAGTCTCCTCTCTGAATATAAATCTCCAAAGCGCCAATACTCTCTGCATTATATAAAATTCTAAAATTCTTGACACAGAGTGTTAATGCTCAATCAGCATTTATCAAGTGTGATGATGATGCATAAAATTTAGGTTTTAAAATGCTTTCCAGTCCCTTTCTCTATTGAGCTGAAGTCAGGGACAGGGATCCCAGGTAAAACAAAGGAGGATCTAAGAATCTTGGAACTTGGAAGGAGCCATGTATTCATGAGTCCCAGTGTACCCATTCTACAGACCAACACACAGACCACATGACTTGCCCACCATTAGAAAGCCACTTGGTAGCAGTGCTGGGACCAGAGCACAGGAAGAATGAATAGGGGCAGTTGAGGAAACAGTCCTGCTGGAAACTGTCTTAATTTCTCCCAAGCTGGAACTTTTTTCATTGTATCATGTTCCCTCTCTATGCACAGAAACTGAAGTAAGACTTGAGGGATCACACCAATCTCAGAAGTCAGAGTAGGGGGAAATCCAGAATCCATGCCATTAAGTAGGGCTTGAAGAATTCACCTGTGCTGGAATTCAAAGCAAGATCAGTAGCCAAAACTAGAGAGGCAAGTCAAGATCAGGCCAGGAAGAAGATGCATTGAAGGGTGAGGGGAAACAGTTAGCTCAAGTCCAGGAAAACTAAAGGTGAAAAGTTAGGAAGCAGTAATTGGAATTACAATAACCTGCCCATTTCAAAGCCCAGCTGCCTTAAAAAAAAAAAAAAAAAAAAAAGTCCCCGACTTAGAGGAGGATGCACTCTCATTGTAAATGGTACATCTCTTTTGAACAATAAGCATTAGATTTACCATGCAGATTATATAGAATTTTTCAGCAAGGTCAAAAACAGCAGAACCAAGTTTAACGTCCACTTAAAAAAATAGATGAGATTATGGGTTACCACAACTCATCTAAGAGATCTGTGCACAGTAAGCTTCTTAGTATCTTAATTTATCTGCCAGTGAAGACTTGAGGACTGAGCCAATTCAGCTGGGAATTGAACCTGTGGTTCCAGGAAGTCTAGATATTGCAAACCTCATACTTAGTCCATTAAGATATCCCCTCCAAGAACATAATGTAGTTAAAGTAGACTTAGATATCTTTAGTACAGAGAGTGGATTTTATTTCCACTTTGGGGATTTCTGATCCATAGTAAGGAAAGATATAGATGAAACTCACCTACAGTAGTGCCTATGGAATAATGCATGTATGTAACACACACTGTCACTTTTCTGATTTACGGTTAAGAAGAGAAAAAACATCTTGGGTGAAGAATAGATTATGAATGCATTTGCTAAATGAGAGCTGCATACATATCCTCCCTCTCTCACTCTTTCTAAAGACTCTTCCCTCTATCAATAAAATAGAACAAATTATACCTACCCACAGAATCTGAAGAGGGACCACAGATTTCGCACATCTGTCAGGTGAGTCCGTTTATTTGGGGGACAGTTGGGGAACATCCTGTAGCATTACAGGCTGTCAGCCACAGAGAATGTTTACTAATAAGCCTAGCCATTAAGTTGGGTCAGTGATGGATGGTCTGTGTTCCCCTGCCCTGGCCTGGCATGTGCTGTGATACTCACTGACCAGCAGCAGCTGTTGTACTAGCTGCCTTGTTAAGGGTCTCGCCAAGTGACATCAGCTATACATCACCCTGGCTGATACCTTTGATTATTTGGACAGCTCCTGGCATGATGAATCGTTCGGATTGATCTGTCTTTTCTTGCACGTCCTAGTCAGTGTTCTTTACCCATCTCCCTCAACTCTTCATTCCTAAGTTAAGGGTCCTTATTACTGCTCTTTCAGACATATGCACCTTCTACCCTCTCCAATTTAAAGGACCTGCTCATTTCAGTATTCGTAATGAGAAATTGGGATGGGGCTGAGGAAAGTAAGTACATCATAGTTAGAATAGGCAGGCAGGGGAAACAGCAACCATTCTCTGACAGCCAGAAAAACAAGGAGAAAACGCTTTTTTCCATGGGCATCAAGGGCTCAGCAGCTTTCATTACTGAGGTCATGGACCTTCCACGTATTCCATGTGGTACAAATTAAATTTGAATGCTGTGGGTAACGTGAACAATGCCTTCTATTTATAAGATCCCTTTCTTCCAAGAAGTGCAAATCATTTCACACACAGTATCTCAGGCATCACCATATTTCTGCAAAAGAAGGTTTATCATCTTGATTTCACAGAGGGAAAAAAACGAGCACAGAGGGGCTATATACCCAAATCTATTTGATAAATAAATGTGTGACAAAATCAATAATGGGGCCTAAAATCTCTGACTCCCTGCTATGTTAAATCCTTTAATTCACTGATTTATAAAATGTTTATGAAGTACCTACTATGTGTGCCAAGAGCTGAGAAAACAGAAAACAGTGGGGCATCCACTAACTCAATCCCATTGAATTCTAAGTCAAAATTAGTGGGGGCGGGGAGCATATGGATTAATACTGTTTTACTTCGGAGAATTTACATGCATGTATTAGAGCTATATATACTATTCTACTTTACTATGAATCAGCCAGAGGCCATTGTAAATTGCCCTTTCCTATGAAATTATAAATTCCTATGTGGTAAAGACAATGTTCCCTATAGGCCTTTCAAATCTGTTGAAATTGAATAGATTGGAATATGGCTACATAAAAGCAGTAGTTCTTAAATGTGTTCCAGCACTTGGTAAAACCTTATTAAATATGTGTTTGATTCATTTTATATAAACAATTTTACTAACATAAAATATGGCCACACTATACATATACAGTATAAATTTTCGGTCAGGAGTATACCCATCTCCCTTTTCCCCCCAAAAAGGCCACTGAACTAAGCAGGATCAGTGTGGTCTCCAAAAATTCCCATTAGTGTATTTGTTTACTAGTGTGTTTTTTTTTTTTTTGGACACCTGTGGAAAATAGTAAAATAACCCAGGATATAAGGAAAAAATGTGTAAGAAAGTCTTTTATTGTTTGTTTGTTTGTTTGTTTGTTTGCTTGCTTGTTTTGAGAGAGAGTATGTATACAAGCCGGGGAGAGGAGCAGAAGGAGAGAGAGGGAGAGAGAGAGAGAGAAACAGAGACAGAGAGAGACAGAGAGAGAGAGAGGGAGAATCTTAAACAGGCTCCATGCTCAGTGCAGAGCCCAACACAGGGCTCAATCCCATGACCCTGGGATCGTGACCTGAGCCAAAATCAAGAGTCAGACATTCAACCAACTGAGCCATCCAGCAGGCACCCTGCAAGAAAATCTTAATTTGATAACATTTCCTATCAATTAAGTAGGTAAAAATATACCACATTGTTCCAGAAGGAATCTAAGGCAAAAAAATAACTTTTTGTTAAGAATTATTATTCTGTTTGAAAAAATGGAATAGCTCAGTCAATAGAAGAATAGTTGTAGAACAGCTATATTAAGAATTATGTCCACTGAAAAATACTGGTTTTATCATGTAATTTCCTGGCTAAAAACTTCCAATGACTCTGCATCACTGAAAGGGAAACTAGATTATTGGAACTTCTTAATTTGATCATTGGAGTCTTTCATAGCTCAGTCTAAGCTCATAGAAGAAATGCTGAGTTATTTCCCAGAATACACCCACACCTGCACACCCAACAAAAACTCTAGACTTTAGTCAAGTTCCTGTTGGCCAAGAATATGCCATATTCAGCATAAGGTTTCTGAGCCCTGCTCATGCTGTTTCCCTGTCTAGAAAGCTCATCCTTCTTCTCTCCCTGTGCCGTCTGTCAAGGTCCAGCTCAAATACCCTTGTGCAGTCTGCGGACACTGCCTTTTCTGAACTTTAAGTGTTTGTGTGGGCCCCTAATCCTATCCTTTCTTATGTTGTTAATTAACAAGCTCAGAGATTCGGCTTGCCACATGATGGCCTGCCCCTAGAGACCATCTGCCCTTCCTCTTGGTCCCTAACACAGTACTTGTGCTCATAGAATATGCCAATAAAGTTTTGAAATAATGAGAATAACTCCAAGCAAACTGCTAACCAGGGGGTCACTATGAGCTCATAAAAACCGGTTGAATTGGCTTATTTTTTAATAATTGGTTATTTTTGAATATATGTGATAGTTCTTCTAGACTTGATTTGTGGAAATTTGCAGAAGTTTCTGTCCTGTGGCCTGGCTTATATAGATATATAAGCACACAGGACATTAGTCCCACGCTTCAGTGTTCAGCAGCTCATGGATGCCTGCGGAGAGGACATCGCGGTCTACTGTGCAGGGTATAATTGCAGCATAGAAGGTGGAAATTCAGTAGTAACTAAGAAAGTGTCCAGAATGTAAGGGGATTGGTCATATATTTCAGAGGACTGCAACGTTGCTTATAACTGAGCACCTGTGCCTTGGTTGTGTCAGAAAGCCACTCCAGAGAAGTTAGAAAACCTAGAAGGGCCTTGAGATTTCCACATAATTACTTTTCTCTTACACAGATTTTTATGGACATAAATCTCCTTCTGATTCTTCAGACCTTGGTTGCTGTAACTCAGTTCCCATTTACCAAGCAAGAATCAGCAGTTTTTAGAATGCCAATATCTCTAAAACCACACGGGAATTGAGTTAAAAAACCTGCTAGCACTTTAACACTGAAGACCTTGACTTCGAACCATGCACCTTTCAAGAGGACATTTTAGAAATCATTAAAAATATTTTCTAGATGCATTTCCTATGTTAGCCAAGTATATTTCAGCTCAAAACAACAACAACCAAGGCAGTTCAATTACATCTCTGGACTACTGTTGGTTTTGGTTTGGTTTAGTTTTAACAGCAGCAAGAGTTTAGGAGTATGGAGGAAGATCATCAAAGGGAAGAAAACTTCTAGAAAACTCAAAATGACAGCTAAAACTATTATTGTTTTGTGTTCCCTTGAAAGATGCTTTTTTATCACATTTGCTAACGGGTTCCTCCAAACCCCCCATCTTCCTTTACCCTAGCATAGCTCCCTAACAGTCCTTTGGTGATTCCCTCTACTTAAAGCCCCAGGGTGCCTAAAGCGATTTCATTCCTGAGCCGATGGTAAGAGTTCCAAGCTACCACCATTTAAATTGACATTTCTGTCACCATCGGTGTTGCAGTTGGCTGGGTTTATGGTAATAATCATTCTTTATATTTACATAGCACAAGTCATCACAGACTCAGTACAGTTTATACATGTTAACCAGTTGGGCTTTCTTCCTCCTTTATCATCAGGAGGGGCAGACGCCTGAGATTTACAGAGAAAAACTTAGTTAGGGATATCTCCCTGTTGGTGAGTAAGTTTAGGGATAAAACTCTAAACTTGCCGTGCTCTCTGTAAGTATTATTAATAGTGACACAGTGAAGCTAACTAATATTTTTCAACACTTACTCTTACCACACATTGTAATAAGTTCTGTGAAGAGTAGGTTTTTAAACTTTGCCACCTTTGCTATTGTTTTTGTTTTTTTATTTTTGAGACAGAGAGAGAGCATGAGCAGGGGAGGGGCAGAGAGAGAGGGAGACACAGAATCTGAAGCAGGCTCCAGGCTCTGAGTTGTTGGCACAGAGCCCGACGCGGGGCTTGAACTCACGAGCTGTGAGATCATGACCTGAGCTGAAGTCAGACGCCCAACCAACTGAGCCACCCAGGTGCCCCACCACCTTTCCTGTTGAACTGAAGAGTTGAAAGATCTTATGATCCGTCCACCTGCCAGATGGTTTTTCCTTCTTTTCTTCAAGATACATAGCAATTCTGATTCCACAATCATTTAACTTCCTGGCCCAGAAATTCCTCCTAATGTCCAGCTGAAGTTGTTTCTGTTTTAATTTAAGCCAGTTTCCTATGGCTGCACAAACATAATAGCTGGCTAGCACCCTCCTTATAACACCTCTGATATAATGCACGATACAATACATCAAAGTCTAAACCAAATCACCACTTACTCTTAAGAGCTCCAGGCAAAGAAACACGAAAGTTTTTAACAATGCCTATATAATTTCTCTGGAATTTTTTAAATATAATTCTGTGGTAAATTTCACTCAAGGAGAAACTGCCTTAGTGATTCTTCCTTTGTTTCCTAGTATTTCAGAACCTGACAAAGGCATTAATTAATAAAGTGCACTGATAATTTCTTTTAACTTTTTAGTTGCAGTACATCGTATGTACTGAAATATGCCCACATCGCAATTACAGAGCTCAGTCATTTTTTAAACAAAGCAAACAGTCATGTAATCCCCACCCAGATGAAAATGGAGAATATTACGAGCACCCCCAAAAGCTTTTCTCCGTGCCCCTTCCCAATTACTATCTCTCCAAAAGTAACTACTACTCTGATTTCTACCATTAGATTCCTTTTGCCTATGTTTGAATTTCAGACGAACAGAGTCACACAATATCTACTCCTGTGTGTCTGGATCCTTTCGTTCAGCATCGTATTTGTGAGAACCACCCATGTTTTTGCATGTAGCAGTAGTTCCTTGTTCTCACTGCTGTTCAGTATTTCGCTTATCTTAGCGTATTGTGGGTAGACATTTGGGTTGTTTCTACTTTGGAGATAGTATGAATAATGCTGCTGTGAACGTCCTTATACCTGTCTTTTGATGCACATCATGTTGGTGTTTCTGTTGGGTCCATACATAGGAGAATTGCTGGATCAGACGGTTCAGCTTCAATAGATTCCGCCAAACAGTTTTTCAAAGGGTTTATACCAACTGATACTCCTACTAACAGTGTGTGAAAATTCTAGTTCCTCCCCATCCTTAGTGACACTTAGTATTGTCACTTTTTCTTAATCTTAACAATTTTTGTGGAGAATAGTGTGTTCACTTGGAATAAATCAGCTGCCTGGATGGAGTAGGCCTCTGAGGATATGCTTTTCTCCTCCTGCTGCTGTGCACTTGCCAAGGGTTCACAAGAACATCTGCACCGTGAAGAACGAAATGGTAGCCGTAGCCCGTACTTGCATGACTTTGAACTGTTATCGGTGGCTGCTGGAGATTGTAGACAGAGATGACTGGGAGACACCATGCGTGGCCATGATAACCTTTTCTTGTTCATTAAGGACCCACTTAGCTCTCCGTGGGGCTGCAGTCTACAGCCTAGAAAAGCAGGTCATGACTTCATGACTACAATGATCATCTCATCAATAATAATTCCAAGAGGAAAAAAATAAATAAATAACTGGGTTAAGATACCAACCCACAAAGGTATACAAGTTAGGTCGAGGACAGCTGTACTTGTTTTTGCAACAGGCATATGACTAATATGGTCCCATTTTCCATAATATGTATTCAAATAGAGTTTTAAATTGGGTGCTGAAATCTAGAGGAGGGGAGGGTTTAATTGTCTTGACGTGTTGGGAAAATATTGACCAATAAACAGTCATATTGGAAGCAGGTAGACAGAACTGGTATAGTTGGATACATAAGAGTTTCATACAGTTTTGTGAATGAGAATTCCTTTCCTTTTATCAGCAAAAAATTCAAGTTCAGTGACTGCTTTTTGTGCCAGTGAGAAGTGAATAGTACAGCTATCTTTAAAAAATCAAATGTCAGATTCCACACACTTCCCACCTTGGTTTCATTTACTCTCTTAACAAGGGAGCAATCTTCAATAAATGCAGAGATGAAAATGCTGTCCAAGTAACCTTGTTAATATTGAGGGGACTCTTAACTCTTGGAGATCTGTGTGTTTTTGCCCCAAAATTGGAAACGAGGAACCCTTTACTAATAATCCTGAAAACTCAGACATTAAACATATGCTGTTAGATAAACATGAATAGGAAATTGGATTATTGTATTTTTTTCAAAAGGTTAACGTTTTTCTTTCTCAATCTGCCTTTCACCGAGTTCCCACCAAAAATGTGTGTGTGTGTGTGTGTGAACATTCCTTTCTGCTTTATGTTCCAATTTCACATGGCTACCCGTAGGAGGGGTCTGTTAATCTGCAACCCCCAAAATATTGGATTATTATGGAAACAAGGTGCAGTATTTCAAGCATCATGCCACAATAAAAGTAACAGGATAATGATTTTCTTTCTCAGTTCAGATATCAGAGGCCCAAGTATTGATTGCCTGTTTCTTTTGCCTCCTGTCCTCTGATGAAACTACACTTTTGACACAGAGTCACCATAAAATGTGCCCTTTCCAGTATGAGATCTCTGTAAATGTCATTCACAGAGTCATTGTTTTCTAATTCTCTGTGTTTTCATCAGGAAGCCTTTCACTGATGGAGAGAGAGCAAGCAATGTTTAGATTTAGAATTCCCTGGAACAAACAAGTTTCATTATTTTGCTAAGAACACGTAACACAAGAAAAGTCAGACTACTTTTCATAGTGACTATGACATTACTCTTATCAGGATTGGCTGAGCAATGAAGACTTAGATAAGGGAGGCTTCATGAAATGTTTGTGAGAATATTCATTTGGGGTTTGGCAAGGAAAGAGAGGTCGTAAAATCAGCGCGTATGTTAGTGTTCATGGTTTGTTGGTGGCCTGAGCTGGAACCAGGCTGGAGACCCAGAGGTGACAGCTAGTTCCTTGCCCAAGTCTTCCCCCTGACCTGTAACACTCTTGCCGTCTCAGCTCCAGGTCTCTGATCCTGGCTGCCGGCGAATGATTTGTGATTTTGTTTAAGGATAGCTATTGGTGGTGGCCTCGCTTGAGGCCACCAAACTCATTTCATTTGTGCCCTGCACCAAATGTGATCCCAAAGGTGCGGGGCCCGTGTATTAACACAATGTGACACTTATTACCTTCCTCCCCTTCTGTGAAATCAGTTTATCTAAAAATATCTCATACAAAAGACCTGCAAAAACAAGCCACACACAAAGCACTCACTAATGTCGTGATAAATGTAATCAGTGCACCTATGGCTTTTCAAGATGCTCCCGCGCTGTGACCTTCCGCTTCACATAATGTAGCCTTTTTATTTATTTCCAATAGCTTTCCAATCAGTCAGGGCCGGCGTCCTTTTTCTAACCTCAGATCATGGTCTAATAATCAGTTTTGGTGCTTTTATTGGCCTCCAAGGTAGTTTGAGCTGTTAAAATCTTTCTTTAACAAGTTTCCCTTTGATAAGAGATGCTTCGGTGGGCGTCTGTATTTCTCTTACCTTTGCCTAACCTTTTCTAGACAGACACAAAACCATGAGTGACACAGACCCTAACAATATCACCTAACCATGGCATGGAAACTCATTTAGATGTAGCATCACCCAAATTTCTAATAATTCCTAGTCATGTTAGGTCCAGAAGAGAAAGCACATGGCCTGTACCCAGAACTGCACAGTATTGCATTTTATGAAAAATTTAAATGAATTGGTATTATGACGGTAGCATTCTTCCCACTGCTAGTTGGTTGACTTATCTTTAGGGGATGAAATGCAGGGAAGAGATTCAATTTTTTTAAGTTTATTTATTTATTTACTTACTTATTTTGAGAGAGAGAGAGGGCGAGCACGAGCGGGGGAGGGTCAGAGAGAGGGAGAGACAGAATCTCAAGCAGGCTCTCCACTGTCAGCACAGAGCCTGACACGGGGCTCGAACTCACAAACCATGAGATCATGACCTGGGCTGACTGAGATCAAGAGTCGGATGCTTAACCACTGAGCTAGCCAGGCGCCCCAGCAGAGTCAATATTTTATTTGTTTTCTCCATTTTGTTTATACGTGTCTCAGGCTCTACCTCTCTAGCTTAGTTTATGACCCAGAGGGATAAAATTGTCCAATTGTAGTTATCTAGCACTGCTGCTGATCCAGTCTTGAGAGCAGTCCCGCTACAGGTCTTTCCAGAAACTTCTCTTTTGTTCATATTTGCATCAACCTGTCTGGGAGGGAGGCCACTGAGAGAGCAAGTGTTAATCTCTCTCTCTCTCTCTCTCTCTCTCTCTTTTTCTTTTCCTCTGCTTGCTTTCTGTTGATTGTCCCTAAAAGAAAGGTAACTGATTTAGAGGGTCTGAAAATGGTTTGGATAGACCATAAAGAAAAAAAATGAGATCAGCAAGAAGAAGTCAATACCACACACCTTCTCAAACTTGGCAGAAACATTTAAGTTCTGAAGTATTTCAGGTAAAGAAATAAACTGTGTGATAAGAGGTAGGCTACCTGAGATAAATTTTGGGAAATACAGACTTTAGCCCCTACTCCCTCCCTTCTACTCTCACCATATGAAATGCTGAAAATGGAATTTCTGCTTACTATATTAGAAGAGTTTTCGATTTAAATTTCTTAGAAAAGTTTTAAATCCGATACATGTAATATTTGCCAAGTTGTCAACTAAAGTAAATGTATTTTAGAAAACGTGTGATAGGGGTGCCTGGGTGGCTCAGTCGGTTGAGTGTCTGACTCTTGATTTTGGTTCACGTCATGATCTCACAGTTCGTGAGTCCGGGCCCCGGTTTCCAGTCTCCCCCAATCTCTGAAAGTTCACGTTACACCACTTTGCATTGATGAAAGACCTACATTAGTACCTGTTTGCAGTAGTGGAGAGAAACCTGAAGAGATTTTCACTTTTACAAAATGCTGATCGTGTCTTGGCTTTACTCTATCTCAGCTTACCAAAGGTTTCATAAGGAACAGCAGGGAACACCTGTAGTTCTTAAGACTTATCAGAAAAGTGTCAGATGTTATTTATATTTTGTAAGCAAGGAAGATAAGTAGTGGCTTTACTGTTATCATACAATATATCAGCAGGACATTGTCAAGATAGAACCGAAGTTGTAAACTGTCTGTTTAGGAGTTTTACCCATAACATTGTATTGCTCCCTATAACTCAGACAAAATCAAGTTGTTGCTGACACGATTTTCTGAAGAGTGCCAAAGACCGAACAGATTCCTTTTTAAGAAATGTCAAGAGTTATCCAGCCATGGAGAGGTTGACAGAATAGAGACTGTCAAGGAAAACACGTGCCTGCCGTGTTGCTAAGGTCCCCCGTGCAGATTTCCTCTCCGTGGCAGTGATGCGAACCCAGCAGCTTAAAATAAGGCCATTTCAGAGAATCGGGCGTCCTGAGCCCTCATGGCCTCCCTCAGCGCACAGACAGAGCAATGTTCTGGGAGCCAGTTGTTTAAGTGCCAGGGGGCGGAGGGCTGTGGTGAGGGCCGCAGAGGCTCGGGCCTCTCCTGGAAGGTGAGCCTGCCCTGTTGGGACTCACCTTGGCGCCCGGTGGAAGGAAAGAAGGAGAACACTCAGTCCGCATGAGGGAAGGCTGGTGAGGCCGGGGCCACCTCTGCCTAAACCCTGATCTCATACTGCTTCCCTGTGGAGGATTCTCAGAACTGCAGCTCCCCTCTGTGGGTCCCTGCCCCGGCACACCCGCCCGGCGTGGCCTCTGGCCTGGCCTTGGTATCTTCCGACTGCCATAAAAAAAAAAAATACAATAATAATAATAAAAATTGTTTAAATGCTGCTGTTACAACCTCAGCAAAAAGAATGGAAAAGCCACAAGAGAATGGTCTTGTCCCGAATCTAGAAGTACATCTGACTGCAGGCTGACCTGACGGGCCCACATCCCCACCTTTCCCTGTTTACATACCTTTTTAAAAACCCAAGAAGCCTCTGTCTGCCCAGTGGTGTTCCTCCAGCTTTGCCTGATCAGACCTGTGTTCTGACTTGCACCCTTGGAAATTCCAAATAGATTGGTAACATTGCCTACTCTTTCTCTGAATTTTTTTCACAAGAGCTAAATCACAATGCTCTGGCCACCAGGGAGGTTCCCATATTCATCTTTTTATGACTGCTGTCACAACTTTCTGCTTGGTACCTCAGTGCCCACCCAGAGGTGTTTCAGTGGGAGACACAGGCATTGAAAGGGATACCCTTAAGGGTGCCTGGGTGGCTCAGTTGGTTAAGCATCTGATTCTCGGTTTCAGCTCAGGTCACGATCTCACCACGGTTTGTGAGATTGAGCCCCAAGTCGCGTTCTGCGCTGGCAGCACAGAGCCTGCTTGGGATTCTCTCTCTCTCCTTCTCTCTGTACCCTTCCCCCAGTCTCTCTTTCTTTCTCTATCTCTCAAAAATAAATAAATAAACTGTAATAAAAGGATACTTGGGCGCCTGGGTGGCTCAGTCGATTAAGTGTCCAACTTTGGCTCAGGTGGTGATCTCGAAGCTCACGAGTTCAAGCCCCGTGTCAGGCTCTGTGCTGACTTCTCAGAGCCTAGAGCCTACTTTGGATTCTGCCCTCCCCCACTCACGTTCTGTCTCTCTCTCTATCTCTCTGTCTCAAAAATAAATAAAAACATTAAAAACTTTTTTTAATAAAAATTTAAAAAGGATACTCTTACCTCCAACTACCCTTCTTTCTAGGACTTTAGTGCATTTAAACACCTTCTTAGGCCATAGATCTATAGCTGATTACTTCTTACCATATAAAAACAGCATTATAGGGACACTATAATTTTCCTACAGTGGTATGGCTGTCCCATTACCCTGTTTCCTTACATTTTAGGAATAGGGAGAAAACTTGGAAGAAGAGAGAATTAGTAAAACAGTCCGAAGCTAATGGAAAGCTACAATGATCAGATTTTGATACTTTTGTGGGGGAAGTGATGAAAAGGGCAATAAATCCTTTGGGCTGGTCGGTGGTATTTTCCAGGGAATATCTGAATCAGAAAGTAGAAAGGAAGTTGATGATATAATTCACATTCCACAGAGAACCTGTGACCCTTTCTCTTCCTCTCCTCTCCACCCCTGTCGAAGGCTCCAGGGTGAAAAGCTGTAAGTTGAAGAGGAGAAGCCATCAGCAGAGGGTAACATATGACGAGAAATGAAAATATTTGGATTAGCTATAATACCAAGCCAGTGATATTTACAAATTATTAAACTGCCATCCTCACATCAAACGCTTTTTCTTTTATGAAATGCTAAGCTGTACTTTCAGTCTGTTTCAAACTGTCAGGTCTATTATTTGATGTTCCTCTTTGTTTGTTTATCTTAATTAAGATGTTGAATCAATCATTTTTACTTTCTCTCCCCAAGAGCAGCAGCCGGCTCAGAGTCAGGACGAGGGGCCAGCCACCCTTGAGTGCCACGCAGGTGCTGAGTCTCGTTTGTTCACAGAGGGATAAAAAACACATTTGTTCTCCCGCTTGTGTGGACAGACTGACAGGTCTTTGATAAGAGCGGGGAGAAGTCTTCCTGTGGTGAGACATGACATTTCTATCTGGAACAGGTGAAAGCGGTGGCAAATCTTATTCCTGTTTTGAACATGATTTTCCTCCGCATCATCATGACAACTCACCACCAGGTGGGGAACATGGAGGTGGAGTGGGAAACTGGAGACAGAATGTGGTGTCCTGGCTCAAGCAGGAAGCAGGAAATGAAGGGCTCCGAACCCTAGCCTGCGAATATGACAATTGTTCTTGCTTCTCCAGCTTTCTTTCCCCGTTCCTGATGTGGCAGTTCAATCTCCGTGCTTCTGGGTCGTCATCTCCTGGAAGTAGGATGACTTATTGTTGGAGGGACCATTTCATTTCATTACTTTGTGCTCCTCTTTGTATAGATATACTTCTGGTCCATCAACTCTGTGTAAGGGCCTTCGCAGAGTTTTTCCAACAGTACAGCTTAATTCTGTTGAGACACACACTCTCTCCTGCTGAGACACCCACTCTCTCCTACTAAATCCTCCTTTTGAAAAGCTTGCATTCTTTCACAACAGCTAGCCAGGGATAGAGAAGCAATCAACTCGTCATGGAACAGAATTTTACTCTGCACACCAGTCAGCCTATCTAGGGATGAAACGTGTGACCTTGGTCTCGTTCGTACCATGCCCTCTCTAACTGAGCTAACTGGCCATACAATTCAATCAGCTGGACAAATGAGAAACACAAAGAAAGGAAACACTTCTATTGGATGATTTAGGGAGATCAGATGGGAAACAAAGCAGGGCTTTACTTTTAAAACCATCCTAGTCAATGAAGCAATCCAAACACAGCCATAGAGCTAAACAGATTTCTTATATTTCGGATAACATGCCATTCGGATAACATGCTGTTTGGATAGACCAGCGTTGTTTTGGTTGCACTCTCAGATCAATCACAACTGGAGGGTACTGACATATCCATATGCGCGTGGAGTCCTAGAGTCAAGGGAAAATACACCTTTTCACTGATCAGAATCTTTTTGAGCACATCCAAGCAGAATTTGTATGTGAAATTAACATTAGCATTTCTCCCAGTTAGCGCTGTGTGTCCTAGAAGCTGGTGAGGAAATCCACTGCCTAGTATGCTATTGTGCTCCTGACAGATTACAGAAGGTGACTTCAGGGACTTAGACAAGAAGGACCACATTCCAGTCCTTCGTTAGGCAAGAGGTGGACTTTTGAATCACATTAATTCCAAGAGGAAACATAAGCTTTCAAAAGACAAACCAGGCACTTCATTTATTTGAGGACTCTGTTATGAATCCTGGGCCACAGATAACTACTTTCAACAAATTCTCACTCTTCATTAGTGGAAAACACTTTCGTCTAATCACCACAAATTACCCAACACCTGGAATTAATAAGCAGCCTTCTCTTACCACACTCATTTGCTTTCTTTCCGGTGGGATATTCTAGGTTCAGAAGGTGACCACCAGAACTTCTCTAGCTGTGTGCACAATTCCCAGTGTGGCTGAGACTGCCAGCTGGCCCCCAGTCTCCCTTCTCCCCTTTCTTTGCATTTCTAGATGGGTTCGTGGCCGCCCAGAGCAACTCCCTGCCTCCATACTTCCCTGGCATCTAGATTTGACCATGTGACTTAAGTTCTGACCAGTGGAGACACGTCACACAACAGTGTCCTTACCGGCAAGGGGAGGGTGATTCTCTCTTCCTTGGCCCTTTCCCTCCTTCCTGTTGGGCTGGAGCTGGAGCCAGCATGGACCATGAGGAAGAAATCACATGCTAAAGGTAGTGGAGACACCGCCATCTCCAGACTGCCTCCCTCCATTCTTATTATACCTGAGTAAGAAATTGTCTTCTATTTTGTTAAGGCCTTTATTATTGGGGGTTTTCTGTCACCCTGGCCAAAATAATCCAAACTAACTCACCTGGTAAGAACTCCCTTTGGAGGATAACCAAGGACATACTGAGTAGGGCAAGACTTAGGGATGTGACTTTAAAGAATGGGATGAGACCCTACAATCCAGAATTGCACTACTAGGTATTTACCGAAGGGATGCAGGTGTGCTGTTTCCCAGGGACACATGCACCCCAATATTTATAGCAGTGCTATCGACAATAGCCAACGTATGGAAAGAGCCCAAATGTCCATCAATGGATGAATAGATAAAGAAGACGTGGTGTATATGTATACAATGGAATATTACGCGGCAATCAAAAAGAATGAAATCTTGCCATTTTCAACTATGTGGATCGAACTAGAGGGTGTTATACTAAGCGAAATTAGAGAAAGACAAATATCATATGACTTCACTCATATGTGGAATTTAAGATACAAAACATATGAACAGCAGCGAAGGGGAGCAAAAATAATATAAAAACAGGGAGGGGGACAAAACATAAGAGACTCTTAAATATAGAGAACAAGTTGAGGATTACTGGAGAGGTTGTGGGTGGGGGGATGGACTAAATAGGCAAGGGACGTTAAGGAGGACACTTGTTGGGATGAGCACTGGGTGTTATGCGTAGGGGGTGGATCACTGGATTCTACTCCTGAAATCATTATTACACCATATGCTAACTAACTTGGATATAAATTTTTTAAAAAAGCATGGGTTGAGAAAAGATACTAACAGTAAGGAAAAGACTATAAGTGCCTTCTTCAGCCATTTGAAAGGATGAAATAAACTGGAGTTATATGAGCATAGATCCTGATATTTCCAACCTTTTTTAGAAGTCGGAACTTTTATAGATTAAGGTTGTTTCTTCAAATTTTGGTACTAATACTCCAAAGTAAGTTGTCAAAATTGTGATGTGGACAAGTTGCCTTGGTTCTTACCCAGGTCGTCTTTGGTTACTTTGTTCTTAGGGCACCTCTCTTGCCTCTTACCGCCTGTTTTGGAACTCAGCGTCCAGGCCCCCCACCTGGGGGCCAACCTCACCAAGGCACACCAGCAAGCCATTAGTTTGGCAAGGGCCCAACCCACAAATTCACTCTGAGGCTGTGGTTTTCAGCCCTGGCTGAGATTCAGAACATCCACAGAGCCTTGCAAAAGCAAACGTGCCTTTAGCCTGACTTCCAGATGATCTTGATTCAGCATATCTAGGGTGCGGCTCAGGTATCTACATCTTTTGAAAGGTTGACCGGTGATTCTGATGTGCAGCTGCAGTTAAGAACCACCACTCTAAGGTGCTAATGATTGATCATGGCTCCATGCAACATCACCAGCCGTACACGCTTCATGGATAAGTCACTGCTGGACACGCTTCTATCAGTTAGCTCTGCTCAGTGGCCTACTGCATAGTTACAAATGGCTGTGCCTCGTCTCGGAGAGAGCTGGAACTTTGCACCTCCTCCGCCAGTGATCTGTGATGCACCGGTTTGTTTCCACGCAGTGGGTGAGAATGCCTCGTTTAATGTACAACCTCTCCCAGAGGCATTTGTATTCCAACAGGGAATAATGCTTTCATCTAAGGGAATGGGTGCTGAATGGTGGAACATCAGGAATTAGGGAAGTCAGTTGAGAAGGTATTTTGGAAGAGGGACCTTTTTCCAATTCCCTGAAACGCATACTATTTAAGCAGCGCCAATTTGACTTGGTGTTACTTAAAAAAAAAAAAAAAAAAAAAAAAAAAAAAAAATTTTTTTTTTAAATCACTGGGCCTGTTTCAGAAGATGAGGCTTCTGGAGGAAAGAAGAACCTTATTTCTTCATTTTTCCTCGAATACTGTTTGGAATCCCCCTCAGCCCTCACGCTTTCTCTTGCCCCCTTGAGAAGTAGTGCCATTCATCCTCAATTCAGCCACAAGTTAGATGGCGAGAGAACTCGTGTTAAAAGAGCACATTACACTATTCTGAATATCCTTTCGTATGATCTTGAAACATGGAGCAGAGGGTCATTTAGAGATCGGTTCTCTATTACAGCACAGAGCCGGGCAGGCTGATCAATATTTTCATACATCTGGCCAAGTTTTACAATCCTGGAGTTATTAGGATTCTGCAGGGTCTTAGGTAATCCTTAATAATTCACTGGTCTCTCTTCTCAGCTGTTGAAGTGGTTTCTTCTTACTTTTATCCTCTCATCCCAGATTCTGTAAATATCTACCTCATAGAGCTATTATAAAAATCGAACCAGGGGTGCCAGGGTGACTCCTTGGCTAATTGTCTGACTCTTGATTTTGGCTCAGGTCATGATCTCACAGTTCATGAGTTTGAGACCCACATCGGGGTCCTCGCTGACAGCACGGAGCCTGCTTGAGATTCTCTCTCTCCCTCTCTGTCTCTCTGCCCCTCCCCTACCTTCTCTGTCACTCTGTCTCTCAAAATAAAGGAATAAACTTTTTAAAATATCGAACTAGGGGCGCCTGGGTGGCTCAGTCAGTTAAGCATTCGACTTCAGCTCAGGTCATGATCTCACAGTTTGTGGATTCAAGCCCCGCATCAGGCTCTGTGCTGACAGCTCAGAGCCTGGAGCCAGCTTCAGATTCTGTGTCTCCCTCTCTCTGCACCTCCCCTGGCTCATGCTCTGTCTCTCTCTCTCTGTCTTCTCTCTCTCTGTCTCTCAAAAATAAACATTAATTTTTTTTAAATCGAACTAAATAAGAGGTTTGAAAAGTGCTCTAAAAGTTGTAAAGCTCTATACAAATGAATATTCATGTTTCTGTAATAGGGAATATATTCTTTGTGTAGCTGTCCTTCAAATCTTTGATGAAGAGAGGAAGGTGTTGAGCTAGAAATGGGGCCCTGGCATTCAGGCATTTAGTCCTCAATTCTAATTATTAGCATACTTCCTGTGCTAAATAAGATTCAAGGAAGAGCTTTTGCTTTTCCTCATTACAAAAACACATTGAATTCTCTATGGTGATTTTTTTTTTTAACCATCACAAATTTATCATCCTGGAAATGAGGATTTGTAATGAAGGCATTCTCACACCTTTGTTGGTGTGAACTGTTCTCCAAGAACAGGCAGAGAGATCACAGGACCAGTAGACTAAGTGCAACCTCCACTAATTGTTTATTTTCTTTCCAAAGTGGCAAGAAGTTGTTGGAGTTTCATACTTCATTTTCTATACAAATTGAGGTCCTGGGGGAGAGTATTCTTCATGTGAACAGCTCTCCCAGTTACAGGAGAAAACTGAGTAACAATAAAACCCTAAGGGACATCATTTAATATTTCCAGCATTTCACATGAGCTTCTGACACTCACGTCTTCAAGGGGAAAGCTGATTTATACCTTCAGTCCTTAGACAATGTAAAGGTGAGGTCAGGCATAGGCATCCTTCATCCCTTTCCCCCGTACTCACAGGTCCCTTGGGCAAGGTGGAATCAAAGCATTGCAAATGCTAGAGGTCACAGGAGTGACACTACAAGAGGTAAGAGAGCACAGCCTCCTTCCTTTATCAATGGGTCTGACGCCCATATATCTTCATATTGCCGTTGTTTCCACTTGAAAAATTACATGCAGTTGGTTTTACTTTTCCTTCCCTTCCTATTCTTAAAACAGGGTTTCCACCCCCAATCTAAAGTGTAATTTATGTCAAGAATGATGATTATGTGTTTCTGATTATTTTTTAAAAAGGCGAAACCTTTAACATAAAGGCAGGACAACAAGTGTCTTGTTTTATGGCTTTGTGCCTTTCCAACCCTATAAATTAAAATCACGTCTGCACTCTCTGTGTCTTTGCACTGATCCGAAGTTGTCTTTCTAGGACATCCTGGGAATTCTGTCTCTGGCACAATGCCTTCCACGTGGTAGTTTCCAAATAAATTTTTCCTGATTTGATTGTATCTGCAGGTACTTCATCCAACTCTGGTCGTGCCCAGTGATACAATACAATTCTGTAAATTGCAGTGCAAGTTTATTTCTTGGGCTTCCGACCCCAAATTT
The DNA here is from genome assembly GCF_018350215.1 of Panthera leo. Classification (NCBI taxonomy): domain Eukaryota; kingdom Metazoa; phylum Chordata; class Mammalia; order Carnivora; family Felidae; genus Panthera; species Panthera leo. Next base: position 36,799,442 of record NC_056692.1, read on the forward strand.
CATCATGGAATTGCATGCCCTTTGTTACCTGTGAAATAAAACAGATCTCCAGTGGAAGGAGGCACCTGTTTCTGTGGGTTCCCTTGCAGTGCAGGAAACGCTTGAGCAGAATTTAGACCTGTGGTACAAAGTACAAGATTAGAGTTGCAAATGAGTCTTGGCATTGCATAGAGACTACAGGTTATTAAAATATTCTTCAAATGATAACCTAATTCAAACATGGCTTTGTGTTAAGTGTTTTTAATAAAACTGTTTCTCTTTATTCTATACAGATTTCTTCTTTCTTTTCTGGATTCCTCTGACAGAGACCCTTCATATCAAGCTTAAGAATTTTGTATATTCAGCCACTTGGAATGTTTTTTGAAAAATCAAATACTATAGAACTGCAGGCAGTCAACCTTCCCCAATCCTGGGGTACTGCTCTCCAGAGGCAAGCCCTTTCAATTCATTCATCAGTTCTGGTGTGTACTTCCACATTTCTAAATAATATTATTATACAGCTATTTTTTTGATTTATCAATTTCAGACATTATGTATTGATTTCATATCGTGGCAGAGGAGGATTTAACACACTTATCTCACCCCGACCCTCCCTTCTCCTCCCTTCATCTTCCCAACATGATTATACCATCATTTTTAGTTAGTTTAGTTTTAGGGCTTAGATTATTTTAACTATGTAGATTTTATTTACTGCCAACCCTTATAAACTTCTGTAATTACATTTTATTTCTTGTTTGTTTTTGTTTTTTTTCTAGAGTTGGTAAATGCCTCGGCTTTTTCATTTGATTAGTTTTCTAAGTCGCCATCCCAAATTCTTCCCAAAGCTTCGTGGCAGAATTGTAGTATTCCTCTGACTACTACTTTCCATATGGTCAAATGCATCAGATGGCCCATCAGTTCCATTTTGTTCTTGGAGCAGCTCTCCCGGAGACCTCTGTCCTCCTCCCCACTCTTGGATGGCTGCTCTGGAGGTCCAGGGCACAACTGTCACCCTGGGACTTGCCTTTGTCTGTTTCCTGGATTTAACATCACCTTCTTTCTCCCTCATTTTGGTGGAGCACCTCCTCTGGTGGCAGCCTTTCTCTAGGAGGGAGATTTCTTGGGACTGTGCATGTCTGAAAACCTCCCTATTCTACCTTTACACTTGATTGACAGTTTGGGTGTAAGAATGCTAATGGAAATTGGTTCGCCTTAGATTTTGGAAAGTTTTGCTTCATTGACTTCCAGCTGCTAGTGTTGCTGTGGAAAAATTCAATGCCATTCAGATTCTTCGTTCTTTGTGTAGGACCTATTTTCCCCCTGATTCAGAAGCTTTTACGAGCTTCTCATTATTTGTCATGTCCTGAAATTTCACAGTGATTACCAAGGTATGAGTCCCTCTTCATTCAGATCCTGGGAATATGGAGGACCCTTTCAATTAGAAGACTCATATTCTTCATTTTGAGAAATTTCATCATTTCTTTGATCACTCCTTTCTTTTTACTTTCTGTATTCTAATATTTTTTAAGTTTAGTTATTTATTTTTATGTGTGAGAGACAGAGTACGAACATGAGCAGGGGAGGGGCAGAGAGAGAGGGAGAAAGAGAATCCCAAGCAGGCTCTATACTGTGAGCCCGGAGCCTGATGCAAGAACTTGAACCCACGAACCACGAGATCATGACCTAAGCTGAAATCAAGAGTTGGATGCTTAACCAACTGGGACACCCAGGCACCCCTCTATGTTCTAATATTTTTATCACTTCTGTTTTCCTTTCCTTGATCATTTTGCCCAATTTCTTTAAGATTTCCTCAATTATATCTTCCAACTCATCTGTTGATTCTGTTTTTAATTTCTGCTGTCATATATTGAATTTCTGACCCTCCTTTCTTGCTCTCTCGTTGTTCCTTTTTAAGCATCCTATCTCATGGATGCAATGTCTTCTCATCCCTCTGGGAATATTAATGATGGCTTGTTTGTTTGCTCTGTTTTTTTCATTTTACTTTCTGCAACCTAGCTCTGTTTCCCCTAACCTTTTAATCTGTTACATGTCTTGGTCTTTGTCTTGCATGTTGGAAGCTTTTCTGAAAAGTCTGGTGATCCTTAGACCCTGCTTATATTTAAAAGTGAGGCACCAAAATGCAAACCGAAACTTCTGTGTGCCAAGGTGGAATGTATCAACCGATGGGCTTTACTTTAGAAAGCCTAAGATTGAGAGTGATAAGGGAGAACCCAACCGTTTTTGCTTAAGATGGTTGCTCCCAACCATCAGTAGATGTAGGCCTTTTTTCTGAAGCCATTCATTCTTCCAGAGGAAGATCCATGAATCTCCCAGCGGTGCCATTATACACCACCACCAGGGTTCTTGGAAATGAGCACTAAAAGGAAGCTAGGGACCTCAGTGTTCAGGACATGGACTATTACTTAATTCACCCGTTCTCAGGATGGCGTCTCACTCTCCACCGAACTGTGTGTCCCAGCTTTGGGACTTCCCTGGTCTCATTTCCCCACAGAAATTATACCCCCTGTGCCGAGCTTATCGAATGATGGGAGCAAAAGAGTGATATGATGATGCTGGAGTCAGAAAACTCTATTTCTCTTCTCAACTCTACAACAGATTAGTCACATTGCCTTGGGTAATGCCGCATAATGACATCGTTGGGTGAGTCGCATAATGACATCGTTGGGTGAGTCACATAATGACATCATTGGGTGAGTCACATAATCTGGCTGCCGGGGCTTTGGTTTCCCCATCTGTAAAATGAGTGGCAAGGTCATTTGCTCTGTCACCACTGGAGAGCCCTGTGACCTCCCCAGGCAAGAGTTCTTCATTAGGGAACCTTACACAGATGCTAAAAGATGTTATGAAATAAAGTGTAAAAGAGTTCCCTTAAGTACCACTACCTTCTTAAACTATGCTACTTTTTAGCAGTTGGTCTTTCTTGCAGAAACCTGAGCTCTGGCAACACAGGACATGCTGCTCAGACTCTGCACCAGAGCCTCTCGAGCCCCTTCTTTCATGTGTTCTGCGCAGTCTGGCTCATGGGAGGCCCAGCAAGTCCACTCGGTGGGCAGAGCTAAACATCCCTGTGAGCCTCAGACAGGGAGATCATCCAGGCGCCCACCTCTTCCCTAGCAAGGCCAAAGATCAAGTCCCCATTTGGGGCTGACGTCCTGAGCAACTCCCAGGCTCCATCTGGCGGTATTGGTGCTGTAGGCATGCTTAGCAGAAAGGGTTCCTAAAAACCATGAGATTTGGGCCGAGAAACCTATAATTAAAACATTCTTCATCTCTGGGGGCCTGGGTGGCTCAGTCAGTCTTTAAGCGTCTGACTTCAGCTCAGGTCACGGTCTCACGGTTCATGGCTTCAAGCCCCGCGTTGGGCTCTGCTGACAGCTCAGAGCCTGGAGCCTGCTTCGGATTCTGTGTCTCCCTCCCTCTCTGCCCCTCCCTCACTCTCTCTCTCTCTCTCTCTCTCTCTCTCAATAATAAAATAAGCATCAAACAAATTTTTTTTAATTAAAAACACATTCTTCATCTTGACTTTACGTTATAGTTATGACTATAACACGATTCATTATGTAAAATGTGTAGCAAAAAAAAAGAAGTATCGGATTTGGAGCTTAAAAAAAGAAAAAAAAAAATAACCAGTCTGTGTCTTGACTCTCCTTTCAAGCTTTTGTGAGAAAGTCACTTACCTCTCTGAGCCTTATTTTCAGCCTCCAAAGGCTTGACTGGTAAAGCCTTTCTATCTGTATCAGAATCAACCAGGTGCCATAAAGGAAACCATTTGACAAACACTAAATAAAGTACTATCCAAATGTAAAGTATTACTATTATCATTGTTACCATTGTAACTATTTGGTCCAGAAAGGCTGAATTTCATGCTGCCTCTCCTGTCTGTCACACACAGGCAATTCCACAATTAGAGCTGGCTTTCCAAAAAGACACTTTGGTTCTTTTTTTCCTCTAAAACAAATGAATCCGTAACCAATGTACCCTAGCCATCCAATATGTGCAGCCTCTTTTGTTCATGAACAACCTTAAGGTAATAAACTGGTATGCCCCTGTGACAGAGAAAAATGTCGGAAGGAAATGGGTTTCCATCTGAGGCTTCTAAGGTGCTAAACCAAACAATAACAAGGGAAAAATTATTCAGCTAAATGCACCTGACGTGCATTGGCATCCAATATGCCACCCTCCTCGCTAGGCATTATTACTTATATACCTGCTTCTGAGAAGGGCCGCTCAGAAGAGCTACTCTGCTTTTAACAGACATACATTTTAGGGACTTTTAAATAAACTTATATAGCAACACCGAGCTCATGTCTTCTAAACTTTGCTATTTCATCCGTCTGTACCAAGCACCGTGAAGCAAAATGGATGTGCCTTCAGCTTTCTGCAGTCCTGGAAAATGAACCAGTCCACTTAACAATAAATGGTGGTTGGTTCAAACACACATGACTGGTCTAGTGAGGAAGAAAAGAAAGTTGAGCTTAATGAAGTCCAGTGTCTGTGTCCCTGTGCATGGACAGGAAAGGACGAGTGTTTTATAACTGTTTATTGGAGTTAATGGTAATAAATTCCTCACTTGTGATGCATTAACTTTAATGTTTTCATTACTTGGTGATTTAGGTTTTCCCTTTTCACATTGTAAATCATGTTGTCCCAGTAGCAGAGCAGGTCGAGTGCCTGCCATAATGTTCATAATGCTCAGTGGGGAAAGGAATGTTCTCTTTCTCTCTCCAGCATGGTCTGACAAAAGACACTTTGCGTCATCCAGATTTGCAACTTTCTAAATAAGCAATAAAGACAGACAGACAGATGCATCTGACAGCAGCCTAGCAGAATGTGACAGAGTCTAGTTTAGATCCAGGGAAAGACAGGTCTCCATAGTAACTTTCCAAATGTATTTGGTGCTGAAGGTTCTTTTTTTTTTTTTTTCTTTCTCTCTCTCTGTTTGCTGAGTGTGAGCCCTTAGTTAATGAGCTGTGCAAATAGATATTGAGATTTAGTGTTTTTATTTTGCAATTACAGACTTGGTGATTTGGTTGGAAACTTTTGGGTCTAGGAACATCACCCTCGTTTTCCCCTCTTTAATTTTTTTCCTTACAAAGTTTGACTTACTTCAAACTTACATGAGTTTTATCAGGTGAAACAGGAGATTTAAGAAAGATTTTAAATCTCAAATGTGTAACTGACAAGGGAAGGAGGCGATAAGGAAAGGAGGCGATTTTTGCCCTAGAGGTTCCTTATCATAGCCATCGTTTTTGTCCCTGATTGTGTGCCGCTGTACAAAGACACCCAGGGAGCTGGCTGGGAGTGAGGTCTGGCTGGGGAGTGACACTTTGTCCAGTAGATGATACATACCAGGTCAAAGCCACATTGCTAAGATCATTGCATTCCCATCAAGTCCTTCCTGATGGGGTGTGTGAGTTCTCATTAGATCACCCACCCTGAAAAACCCCCGGAGAATCACAATAATTAGTTCCTGAGTCTCCTTTTTGATTTTCTGCTTTGTTTGCTTTAAAAGTTTTCTCAATGCAGCGCTCTGATGATATCTGAATGTCTTTTACCAGAGAGACACAGAGAAGGCAAAATTGGTATCATTTGGCTTCTCCTTGAAATCTTTTGTTTTTGGGGAGTAACTACAATAGAGACTCCAGGATCCTGGTACGCTAATCCCCACATGGGGTTCACCAGCAGCAGTATGAAGTGTTCCGACACACATGGGATCTTAGCGTATGGGATGCAAACCAAATGGAGACCAAAGAGAAAAATACCATTTTTTTCCTCAGAGAAATAATAAGACTGGGGAAATGCTACGAGAAGAGGTCAAGTTCTCAGCCACTCAAGGCCTGTAGCTCAAAAATTGCCTTCGACAGCTATTTCTGAGAAGTATTTGGTGATCCCTTTGTCAGGGTGTTGGCATGTGGCTCGGCCCTTTGCCCGTGTCTGGCTTCCTCCAGATCCCATCCTTTGACGCTCTCCGGAAGCTGATGATGAGGTCTGAGGTGAAGAGAGCAGGGTCTCGGTGAGGCTGTGAAATAGTCTCAGAAACTTCATTCTCTCCAGTTGAGGTTCATGGCATTTTTTCCCCAATTTCCCCCCAAAATTCTCTTTGCCCCCCTTCCTATCATTCTCAGTCCTGTTACTCATCCCGGCTTCTGCACTGCCCGTTTCCTCCTTGCTGTCTTGGCTAACGCTTCTTTCTGCCTCTTTAACTTCTTATTTCACGTTACCAACCTTCAGATTAAAATTGTGAGGTACAGCAGAACAAAAATTACCATTTGTGGCTTAGATGAATATGACTTATCTAACAAATATTCAACTCCCATATTGCCTGCTTAGACCACAAGTCCCATCAGGCTAGAAGTGGTTGCAGTTTCTCCTAACACACATATTTCGGGCACCTACTGTGTGTACGAGGCCCCTGGGGATACAGGGAGAAATAATGAATAATGAATTGTACTGCCCTCTATGAAAGGGACCAGATTTCCCACCAGCAGCTTTTCTTTAAGTGTCAAGAAATTAAATAATTAGCACCGAACTCCTCAGCGTTTCCTGTGGTGTATTTTAGGGAAGGATCCTTCTTAATCCCATATCAGTCCAGCAGTTACTTAAGGCACAGCCCTAGCCTGCGATGGGTCTCAGTTGTTCCCATGTTCCGGTTGCCCCTCAGTCTAATTCTTACCCTCCTTAACTAGACAGCTGTGGTGCAAACACTGGCCCATCCCCTTAGGTGCACAGGTGTACTGGATTCTTCTTTGTTCCCTCCTCTCAATCCAGGTGCTATGATGTTTGTTCACCTAATTTCCTCCGTAGTGTCATGTCTCCACCTACGAATGCAAGACCTACTTTTACCCTCATTCCCCTTTCTAGGCTATCCTTCCTACTGCCTTCTACCTAGACCCACAGCTGTATTCCTTTTTGCAGCAGTAGCCCCTTTTCAATTCCCTTGTTCATAGTAGCTTTACATAATAACTAAGTCAAGACTGGAGAGTACTGGGGAAAAGGGCCCCTGGGAGCCAAGACTGTGCTGTAATAATTCCCTATAGAAAATGGCATTAGAACACAGAAGAGGGAGTGTATAATTCTACATGGCAAAAATAGAAAGATCCAGGGAAGATGTGATATTTGAATTGAGTCTTAAAAGAGACGCCCTTGGGACGCCTGGGTGGCCCAGTAGGTTAAGCAGCTGACTCTTGAGTTCAGTTCAGGTCATGAGTTAGAGCCCCGCATCAGTGCAGAACCTGCCTGGGATTCTCTCTCTCTCTCTCTCTCCCTCCCTCTCTCTGCCCCTCCCCTACTTGAGCACAGGGCTCTCTCTCTCTCTCTCTCTCTCTCTCTCTCTCTCAATAAACAAACAAACAAACTTAAAAGGGGGTAGGGGGAGCATGCCCTACTTTGAAAGAGAGAGAGGAATTCCCAAAGAGGAAAAACAGATGAGCAAAGTTCTGTAGTGTACAGTACATGGCATGTTCCAGACGGTAGTTTGTTACTTTTACTGTTGCTGGAGCATTGGGAGGTATGGGGCTTAGAAGAAAACTAAACTGGACAATCGGTGAGACCAAATATTTTAAAGTTTTTGTATGCTGGAGAGTTTGATTTTCATCCTATAAGGGATCGGTGATATTCGATACCACCCTGTAATGGTTCCCTATAAGTAATGGGGAACCATTAGCTTTAAGCAGGAAGGTGACGTGACCACTTCTGTGTTTCAGAAAAATGACTTCTGGCCACAGTATGGTAGACAAATAGAAGGCAAACCAATTTAAAATTTAAAAAAAATTCTTCCAAACCTAGGCAAGGCTCTTTTCTTTTTTTTCTTTCCCCCGTGTTCTTATCACAGCCCAGCAGAGTAGTAAATAAATAGATTTAGGAACGATATTTTGTCATTCACTTTATAGATATGCTTTTATTTTTTTTTTTTAATTTTTTTTTTAATGTTTATTTATTTCTGAGACAGAGACAGAGCATGAGTCGGGGAGGGGCAGAGAGAGAGGGAGACACAGAATATAGATATGCTTTTAAATGACACATATCTATCTAACGGTGACCTGAGGGAATACAGCGATCCTTCAAAGTTTTGTAAAAAGATGATTTGACATTTTCCATCCTCTCTACCTACTTATTAGAGTCGCAAGGCCATTTGAAGCCTTGCTGCCTGGATTTGTATGAAGATTCTCACTTTGTATGATTGCCAGTTACTGTGGTTTGGCTACTAAAGAGACTTCAGGTAGCTTGGATCTTTGTGGTTCTAGGATTCCTAGGATAAAAATAAAGCTGAGGGTGCTGGGTTACAGGTACGCATAATGAACAAAATCAGAAGACACAAGAGACTTCCTGAGTTAAACAATTTGTGTGGAGATCCCATGACTTCTCAGCCTTTTTCCCACCATGACACATGTCCACCCACATTTATATGCTCGGCCCACTAATATGGAACACCTGTGATTTTGAAGAAACACGATTTTCTCAAGGAGATAAAGCACTGGGGAAGCTCTTGATTCCCACCATTGTAATAGTACATCTGATGTATTTAGTACCATAGATTGTAGCATAAGTAAGATAAGCTATAAATTATTTTTTGATTGGCTTTTTCCCTTAAGAAAGCATATCAGAATGCAGATGAATGATATTAGTAAGAAAAACTTCGAATCCATTCTTATTCTAAAAGGGAATTATTTGGAATCTCTGCCCTGTAGATTAACACCTTCAATTGATCAAAAACACCAATGTGTCATGATTCGATGATTGAGACTTAGTGGATTATTATATTGAGTGAGTCATTCTTTAAAGTGAAATATGTAGGGGCGCCTGGGTGGCCTAGTCGGTTAACCATCAACTTCGGCTCAGGTCATGATCTCACAATTTGTGGTTCGAGCCCCGCGTTGGGCTCTATGCTGACAGCTCGGAGCCTGGAGCCTTCTTCGGATTCTGGGTCTTCCTCTCTCTCTCTCTCTCTCTCTGCCCCACCCACCCCCCACGCTCTGTCTCTCAAGAATGAACAAATGTTAAAAAAATATATTTTTTAAAGTGAAATATGTACACTTAGAAGATGCTGCTGATTACTATTACCATTTATTTAGATGCTAGAAATAGTGTGTTGAAGTTAGCATACCTGGAGTTGGAAGGGCTTTTTTCTAATTCTTTCACTTCTTACAAGTAAAATCCCACTGAACGTGAAGACATGGAAGAGGAGCATCCCCTACGACCACAGGCCCCTCCGACGATTAGTGTGGTGCCTCTTTGTAGAAATAAGAAGGTTCTTCATCCTCCGTGAGTTGTCATAGTTTCCATATGTTACCTTGTAGCTTGGCATTGTTGATGGAATGTTTTGTGAAAAGGAACCAACTTGGGGTATTTGGCTTAAAAATCTTACTCCTGGGGCACCTGGGTGGCTCAGTCGGTTGAGCATCCGACTTCAGCCCAGGTCATGATCTCTTGGTTCGTGAGTTCGAGCCCCACATCAGGCTCTGTCCCCTTCTCTCTGCCCTTCCCCCACTTGCGGTCTCTCAAAAATAAACATTTTTCTAAATCTTCTTTCTCTTTAAACCAAGTGCTCTTCCTTAAAGAGTAAATACATCACGTTCAAGATTCCTGCTTGAGCCCTACACTGGATACCATTCCTCTAGATACCACTCTTGCATCAAAAGACATCTTCCAAACCTTGGTGACCAAGCACCATTTGTGAGAGCTCCAGGTGGCTTCCTCTTGTATTTTCTTTACCCGTGTATCCTTTTATTGTATTCTCATATGTTCTTTTATTGTGCTCCGTACTGTGTATCTATTGACTTCTTGGATTTTACACAGACCTGCCCTGGAAAGCAATTCCATAGATTAGTCAGCCGGTACATTAAAAAAGTTAAATAAATATAGTATCTTAAAACAATTTTGGGGGGTGTTGAGTTTGGTAAGTTCTTTATAGAGTCTGGATACTAATCCTTTATCTGATATGTCATTTGCAAATATCTTCTCCCATTCTATCGGTTGCCTTTTAGTTTTGTTGATTGTTTCCTTTGCTGTGCAGAAGGTTTTTATCTTGATGAGGTCCCTACATGGATAAAGAAGATGCGGTTTATATATACAATGGAATACTACTTGGCAATGAGAAAGAACGAAGTCTTGTCATTTGCAACAACATGGATGGAACTGGAGGATATTTATGCTAGTTGAAATAAGTCAGTCAGAGAAAGACAGATATCATGTTTTCACTCATGTGTAGAATTTGAGAAACCTAACAGAAGACCGTGGGGGAAAGGAAGGGGAAAAAAATAATTTCAAGCAGAGAGGGAGGAAAACCATAAGAGACTCTTAAATAGAGCAAACTGAAGCTGGATGGGGGGCATGGGGGAGAGGGGAAAATGGGTGATGAGCATTGAGGAGGGCACTTGTTCGGACGAGCACTGGGTGTTGTATGTAAGCGATGAATCATGGGAATCTACTCCCAAAGCCAAGAGCACACTGTATACACTGTATGTTAGCTAACTTGACAATAAATTGTATTTTTTAAAAAATATTTGTAAAAATAGTAATAATAATTTTTTGACATCAAGTATTAGAATAACCACACACTTGTCTGCTTCTTTTTCTGTACTTAAATGGGGTCTTTTGTGGGAGAGTGAGGCTGGCAGACCCTGTCTTTCCTCAGCCACCCTGAGTGCGTCTCCTCAACTCAGGCTCAGGGTGGTGGAAAGTGCATGGGCTGTTCCAACTGAGCAGGCTTCAGCAAGTTCAGTAATTTCACTAAGACTCAGTTTCCTGGGGCACCTGGGTAGCTCAGTCAGTTAAGCATCCAACTTCGGCTCAGGTCATGATCTCTCGGTTTGTGAGTTCGAGCCCCATGTCGGGCTCTGTGCTGACAGCTCAGAACCTAGAGCCTGCTTCGAATTCTGTGTCTCCTCTCTCTGCCCCTCCCATGCTCATGCTCTGTCTCTCTCTGTCTCTCAATAACAAATAAATGTTAAAAAAAATTTTTTTTAAAGATTTTAGAAATTTTAAAAAGATTTCCTGGTCTGTAAAGTGCTAATAAAGAGCACTCATAAAGAGTGCTATTAAAGAACTAATAATAATACAGACCTCACAGACTGTTGTGAAACTCAAATGAGATATAAACATGCTTTATAAAATGCAGATTAAAAGTTTATTTGGTTTTTTCATTAAAACACATTAGTTTTAATTATTTTTTTCGTTTTATTTTTTTTTAATTTTTCTTTAAACATTTATTTAGCTTTGAGAGAGAGACAGAGTGTGAGTGGGGTCGGGACAGAGAGAGAGAGAGAAACACAGAATCTGAAGCAAGCTCCAGGCTCTGAGCTGTCAGCACAGAGCCCGACGCGGGGCTCGAACTCACAAACCGCGAGACCATGACCTGAGACGAAGTCGGACGCTTAACCGACTGAGCCACCCAGGTGCCCCTATTTTTGAGAGAGAGCAAGCACAAGCGGGGGAGGGTCAGAGAGAAGGAGAGACAGAATCCCAAGCAGGCTCTGCATCATCAGCACAGAGCCCAATGTGAGGGCTCGAACTCACAAACTGAGATCATGACCTGAGCCGAGATCAAGAATCAGATGCTTAACGGACTGTGCCATCCCGGCGCCCCTAGTTTTAATTTTTCCCCTCATCAATTATCTCCCTTTTTTCTTAGTACTACTTATTGGCCTAGAATCTCTCATAAATTTTCTTTATCCTCAGGACAACAAGGTTTCTTCCATAGATTTTTATAGTCTGGTCTGGATTGCCATTTCCAGTAACCTGAATTAACAGATCTTTTTTAAGACCTTAAAAAGTTTGAGGGCCGACAAGAGTCCATCAAGATCTCCCGAATGTTGTCTCCTGTGCTGGTTTGCTTACGGCTAGACCTTCAGTCTCGCCCTAATTCCCCTTGTTTTGTTTTCTAGCTTCTTCTGCCACGGCTTGTTGAAGAGTTTGACCAAGTACTTTGAGTCCCCTCCTCTTCCTCTCCTCTGCATCCCATTTATTCCTCCACGAAATTAAAGCCATCTGAGCGGTCTTTCTGCATCTCTGAAACTTTCCGATCCGAAGTCGATTATTACTCATGATTTAGAATTTTTCACCTCACGTGTGTCACATGTGTTGGTGTAAATTCCTTAATAAGTGAAGCAAAATGACAGGAAAGTGTGAAGGTGTCAACGGAGGCAGGTAGCAAATAGAACCACGGAAGTTAGAGAATTCTGTGAGGCTGTGTCCCAAGAGACTAAGGGAGGAAGAGTCTGCGAAACCAACTTCCCTGTTAGTGTCATGCTTCGAAGTTGAACACACCCGACACCTCAGACTGACTGTCACTTACTGACTGGCTCCCGAAAACTGAGAAAAAAAAAGGCAAAAAAGCAGCCCAGACGGTCAAGAAGCTGAGGGAAAACTGTAATGAACGTATTTTACAAAGGCCACAGAAACCAACTACACAGGAGATTTAGGACCAGCGACCACCAGCCAGGAGAATACTACCCTCACCCTCCCTGCAATACTCTCTTCCCCTTTGTACATTTTGAGGCATTGTGAACTGTGTGTTTGTCACCCGTCTGCCAATGCACGTACACCAGCCATCTAGACCAGATGGAACCATCTAGACCATCTAGACCATCTATGACCAGATGGAACATAGTCATCCCCCGCCTCCAAATATTAGATTTTCTCCAACCTCATCCACCCAATCCCCTGGGGCCCTTATCACAGGTACTTTAATGGAGGAACCTGATAAACTCCACCCTGCCTGAAATTCACCCCTGGTAGCTCTCAGTCTCTAGGCTGGAGTTTGGTCCCTTTTTCCAAACAATTGGAAAGAACTTGGGTTAAAAGGAAAAGGGACAATGGGAGAAGTCCACAGTTTAAGGGGGGGTGGGGGGGGTGGCAGTTGAACAAAAGATGTTTTTTTTAAAAATCATTGATTTGGGGCACCTGGGTGGCTCAGTCGGTTGAACATCCGACTTCAGCTTAGGTCGTGATCCTGTGGTTCGTGAGTTCAAGCCCCACGTTGGGCTCTGTGCTGACCGCTCAGAGCCTGGAGCCTGCTTTGGATCCCGCGTCTCCCTCTCTCTCTGCCTCTCCCTTGCTCACACCCTGTCTCTCTCTCTCAAAAATAAATAAACATAAAAAACTTTTTTTTTCTTAATCACCGATTTTCATTTCAGGTTGGCTTAGCAAGAAACCAGCCAGCTGCCTCTAAGGGAAGTTCACGGGCACCTGCCCGGTTCTGCAGGGGTTGTGACCTTTTTGCAACGAGATTGCATGGCCTCTCGTACTGTTAGCCTTGTGCTGTGGTGTTGCCAAGTGATTTCTCCAATTCTCTTTTCTCAGTGGGCTAGAACGCAGCTGATTAAATAAGCCGTGACTCACATAAGCTCCCATGTCTTTTTTATTGACTGCTTTATGGAAATGTATCACACTCAAAGGGTCCCCATTGTTGTTGCTGTCCATAGCTGACTGAAGAGTCATGTTTAGTGCTGAGAGACGGAATCCTAGTCCGTCGTGTTTTATTGCTGAGTTGGGTATGGGTGGGATACAAGGGTTTAAAGGAATCTGGATGAGGAGAGAAAGATGTCTGAGAATTTCTTTTATCTTCATCTGCCACGAAAGTTGGGTGGCCATCACTTCTAGGTAACACCTTCTCTGCTGATCTTATCTTTATGGCCCCACATCCTTCAGCTAAGTGAATCTTTTCTTATATGGGCTATTCTGGGAGATTTAGTTAAGTGCAGTGGTAGAGAGAGATGATGACACGAATGTAATTCTGTTTTGTGCTGATACACTGTGATGCACCCTTAGGTTTGTCCAAGAAGGCCATTTCTTCCCAATAAATCTAAATCATTTCTATTTTTTCATTAAGATGGTGATATCTTTTTTTCAGGTAATGGACAAAAAGGCTCGACTATTTTTAAAAATTGTATACTTACATATAAATGTTTTGGCCTTAAAATAGCAACCCGTGCAATTATTTGTGGCTTCTTCCTGTTTTTATTATCATCCTACAAAGCATTTACATGCTTCCTATTAGACATTAAGTAGCTCTGCAGACCTGTTCATTTGCCAGTAGGTGTGGATTCAGGCATACAAGGCTCCTCCTACTTCATCACCCCGGGACCATGGCCAACATGGTGCGTCCTCAAGATCACTGGTTCTTGATCAGTAGGACACTGAGCTGACACCGAAGTAGGAGACAGCTTGATTGCCACAGTGGCTTCCCATCTGGATTGTCTGGATTTATCTGATAGATCATGGAGCTAATGAAATTGAGCTCAGTGTCAACTTACACTGAGAACAATTCTGTCATTAGACTCCCCACACAGTGCCTTGCACACAATAGACAATCGCTAGAATAGAGATTGCTTTGATTTGATTTCCTAATTGTTTTCCAAAGCCATTTCAAACTTCACCTTCGCTTCATCCCATTTTTTCCACTGCCCATAAGGGAAACCAGGGAAGAGAGTTCCTCAGTACAGATTCCCTCTAATAAGAAAGCAACATAACACATCTTGCAAAAACCCAGCACATAAAATACCGTATCTCTAGCTCTTCAGAATCTGTTGGTGAATGACCAAGAGAGAAAAGTCAGCAGCTCCCTTTTTGCCCAGTTTCAGCAAACTGAGTGTGACTCTTTTCGGAGAGAAGGCGATGATGGTACTGACCCTAGTTTCCTAGAATTAGTGACTCGAGGTTCAAACGTCTCTGCAGCATTATGTCTTTGTTTTCTTGGTGGTGGCATTCTTGGGTTTCGGTTGGTGGGGAGAGAAAAGCCTCATGCTGATAATGTACTGAAAGTAAATGAAATTAAATAAGCGAAGCAGTGCTCATCACTACTTCCTTCCCCCCTGGGTAATTCAATTCAAGCTCTCTTTCTGATGGCAACTCGCAGGGACTGTCTCTGTCACCCCGCTGGGGCCTGGAGTCTTAACATCTAAATAAAAGTTTCACTCAAGCATTTTTTATGCTCCTGCCAGCAGGATCAGTGAGCTGGTGTGGGCACATTAATGTAATATTCATACTCACAGACTCTCCCCGCACACGAGGCAATGTCTTCCCATTTTCATAATTATAGATGTTCCATAAAATGGCATTTAGATTTGCATTAAAAAAGGAGGTTTGAATTCTAATAGAACGTTTAACATGTCTTTTATGATTCAGACTCTCGGCATCTCTAACTAGAATCTGTGTCTCTAAGTTTAACAAGACCTTAAAACAAGAAAAAGAAAAGAAAAAAAAACTGCAGGAAGAAATAGAAACTCCAAGCTTAGGGGATCCTGTTTTTCTCATCTCCCGTGTCTTTCATTTAATTTTTAGGCCTCTAGGAGCAATTTTTGATAGTGCTGCAGAGAGGATAGGCTCTCCTGCAAAGGACCTTCTCAACCATATCAGGCCCTCAACCCGGCCACTCCACCCTCCATAAGATCAGTTTCTATTTTCTTGGAGAGCATTTCCAGAGAGGTATTAGAATTTTCAGAAGGGTGGGAGAAATGAAAGGGTCCTAGGCAAATGAACTTCCCTTTGCTGCTCTTCATCTCACGTGTGCACCCTGAGACCCATCTGGGAGGATTTATAGCAGCCACAGAGTTTGCTAACCGTAGAGCACACAAATGAAAATAGTCCATGAACAAGGAAGTTGACAATAAGGACAAATAGAAAGAATCAGGCACTTAGACACACTAAAAAAGAAAAGCCCTTCAGATCTCTGTTTAAAACTAAGTTCAAAACAACTTAGAAGCAAAAGGTAATCTTAGTTGCATTTTAAATTGTCTTAAAATGTTGTTTTTAGGGGCGCCTGGATGGCTCAGTCGGTTGAGTGTCCAACTCTTGATTTCGGCTCAGGTCATAACCCCAGGGTCATGAGATCGAGTCCCACGTCAAGCTCCACATTGAGTGTGGAGCCTGCTGGAGATTCTCTCTCTCTCTCTCTCTCTCTCTCTCTCTCTCTCTCTCTCTCTCTCCCTCCCTCTGTCCCTCCTCTGCTCACACACATGCTCGTGCTCTCTCTCTCTCTCTCTCTAAAATAAAAAAATTCTTAAGTTATTTTTAAACAAGAAATATTTTAAGCAAGAAGTAAACTGCCAGCTCATAGCCACCACTGAATAAATGTTAGTTATTGAAAATTTCAAAAAACAATCGCGTAATTGAAAAAAAAATTACTTCACCCAAAAGTCTCAAGATATTGTATAGGTGACCCAGTTGATTCCTATGTGGTTGTCCCTTCAGTTGGTTTGTATTTTGTTTTGCTTTCTAAATCTTTTAAGGGAAACCAAAGGAGCTTTGGTTTTGGAGACTAAAAACAATAAACATTAGGATCCTGCCAGCCCACTCTCCTTATTTCTCCTAATTAAGAAATATGGACTTGGGGGCACCTGGCTGGCTCAGTCGGAAGAGCATGCAACTCTTGATCTTGGGGCCATGAGTTCGAGCCCCACATTGGGTGTGGAGATTACCAAAAAAATAAATCAACTTAAAGAAAAAAGAAATATGGACGCGTATTTTTTTTTAAGAATTTTTTGCGTTCTTGTTTCATTTGATTTTTTAAGGAGTAAATCCCTTCTTTTTTTGTCCTTTACTCCTCTCTTCTATAAAAGAAGTATACACCTTAGTGGCGAAAGATGGATGAGGATCTTGACTTCTCAATAAATTGGTACCTAACAAGGCTAGTTG
The DNA here is from genome assembly GCF_018350215.1 of Panthera leo. Lineage (NCBI taxonomy): Eukaryota > Metazoa > Chordata > Mammalia > Carnivora > Felidae > Panthera > Panthera leo. The sequence continues at coordinate 36,816,074 of NC_056692.1, forward strand.
AAAGTCAAGGATGTTAGCAGCATACGATTAAAGGCTGATGTCAATTCCAGAGTCTTCTCTTGGTAAAGGCTTCTACCATTGTTAGGATCTTTCCCATACTTGGACAAAACCAGGATTTGGTGGCTATTGTCAGTGCAGCTTGCATAGCCCTTCTTTGTGTGAACTTAATACAATTTATGTTCACTAGGTGGCTTTGTGTTTTGGTGTGTGTGTGTGTGTGTGTGTGTGTGTGTGTGTGTGTGTGTTTTAAGAGTGAGTGTGTGTTTATTGCTCTCACGGAGGTGGCTGCGTCTATGGTGAACGCTATCACTCACTAAAGCGTCTCTCTGCTGGTAGCTATTCATTTGACTTTTGATGATCTCAGTGTGGTTATCCAATTTGGAGCTTATCTCCACTGCAAATTCTTAATTCTCTGGAGTCCTTTTCTTGCCAATCAGTACATATTTAGGCTACCTCCCCTTGCACAAACTAATGTATGTTTAGATCATTGTAAGTGATTTTAGCATTAGATATAATGAGGAGGAAAGAAAATTTACGCTTTTTCCCCAATCATATAAAAATTATCTTATTTTGTGCTGTGCTTAAGCAATTGCCCTTCTGCACCCCCTTCATTAATGTAGATTATCTAAAGTTGCCTAAATAAATGAAAATTCTGCCAGGTTTCAACAAAGCATTTTTGCCGTTGTTCCTTTCAGGAGTGGAAGACATCACAAGAGGAGCTCAAGAGCTGGATAACATCATCAAGCAAGGATACTTGGAGAAGAAAAGCAAAGGTACTGATCAGACCCACAGGTCTCAGAACAGTCCAGGAAGGGAAGGGAAATGAGGAAAAAGGGCTAATGTAGAAAGTGCTGTCTCTATGCCCAATTCTGCGCTCAGGAGCTGGGAGACCAAAAGGAAGGCAAGAGAGAAGTCTGGTGTAGTCCAGCGCCCCCCAAATCTTCAGCAGATTGTGAGTTTCGTCAGAATAGGAACTGGTTCTGCTTTGGTCACCTGGTACACAACAGGTGCTTAATAAATCCTTGTTGAATGAATTGCCGATGATACTCTTGTTCTCATCTCTCTGTGTGCTCCCATAGAGCAAAACCGTTGCCAAGAGTATCATTTTATATCCTATGTGAAGCAGCCCAGTTTCAAGTTTCAGGGGAACCCACCTCTTGACCCATCGCTCACTGGATGAGAATAGATACCGCCATCCTAGGCCCGGGGTCCCAAGTTTAGCACTCAAAAAGCAAATTGGCTTTAGTACAAAGAAAGCCTTTCCTGTGCCCATGGCCTGAGCATCAGTTTGGTTTGCTAAAAGGCACCGCATAAAGGGATCATAGAGAATTTGAAAAGCACTGGATGAGATTAGAACCTGAAAGATATCAAGGAAGATAAATAGCGAGACAGCTGTGAGAGGTCAGAACAGGCAAACCCCGTGTAGAATCTGGACCTTTAACGGAGCGAGCCCTCTGGACTCTGAGTCAATATGGGATAACCTGCGGGAGTGAACGGGAGGGTTTTACAGTCCATTAACCTAGGAAATAAAACAATAACACACTGGACTGTGTGTTGTTGGACTTTACGGACTCTTCAGTGGTTGTAGTTACCTGAATTTATGTCCCCTTACTGCTGTTCCGTTTAGATCATAGTTTCTTTGGATCGGAATGGCAGAAACGATGGTGTGTCATCAGCAGAGGCCTCTTCTACTACTATGCTAACGAGAAAAGTAAGTGTTCTTCATCTGCACAGCAGCAGCTCACTCCTGGATGCAAGCACTTCGTAAATTCTCAAGCACTTAGATCTCAAGATAGCAGTCCTTAACTAACACCCATAAAGGGACACGCTTGGGAGACTGAAAGAGGCTGTTAAGTAATACCTTGTCCGTCACCAAAAACTCAGATGCCAATTTAGAAATTATTTTCACTTTAAACACTAGGACGGTGTGGTCAGCATGTCGAAAGGTTGTCTTTTATTATGACTAATAACACAATATTATCAAGGTTGAACACTTTGGTATTTTTTTTAAAGAATCTCAAACTCTTTATGGATATTAATAATATAGTTAAAATACTGGGGGGAAAACTTGTGAGAAAGATTTAAACAGCTTGCCAATGGCCCAGAAACAGAACCCTTGGGTCCAGACTCTCGAAGATTATGCTTTCAACTTCATCCTGTGGAATGCCAGGAAGTAGTCCCGTGGACATCCCTAGAGCCGTGGAGTGTTGAGACCCAAATGGCTGCTGTGCCCAGGAGACACCCTCCAGCCAGATGGCAGCAGCAGTGAAGTGTTGACTCAGGCCAGAGGCAGCTTCTAAATGAGCCACCACTGAGTCAATCAAACACACCACTCATACGCTCTCCCGAGAAGGCCTCCCATCCGTGCTTAGCACAGTCACTAAGTTCACGAGAAGAAACAGAGGATATAAGCATAAACCGGAGACAGCGACGACTAAACAAAGCCTAAAAATGATCACTGTCAGTGAACACAAACTTGCAAAGAGGGGATACCCTCCTGCAAAGCATCAGGTCTTGTGGGGACTTTCCTTGGGCTCTGCCACCTCGGCACAGAGGCCAGTGATTCAGAGCACACCCTTCCTTTTCCTTCCAGTCACTCCCCATTCCTCTTCTCTTCCTTCTTTCCCAGGGCGAGGCATCTCCCAATGCCTAGATATCCAGTCTTGGGAATAATCAGATGTCTACCCAATTGCCTTTGGACTTGCCGTGCCTTTGGCATCAAGAACAGCACCTTTGCCAGGTGACCTGGCATCTTTAAGATTTGTGCTTGGGCTTCAAGGCCAGCGGCTCACGCTGCCTCTCTGCCTGCCACAGGTTATCGCTGGCTTCGTCTTGGGTTCGCCCTTTTATATTCCTCAGAGACTTTCCCACGTAGGGGTGAAGTGTGAAGCCCTACATGGCGATCTTAGCAGCATAGCTCAAAACCTGAGTAACACACCCCCAGCGTCCTTCCGACGCCCAGACCACCATCCGAGCCAGCAACCACAATCTGTTCCCTGGATCCTAGGCATATACGAGCCCGCCAGGGGCAATTTTCTTATTTTAAACCTTAAAACTAATATACCATGTATATCATTGTAAAACTCTTCTTCATGCCAGCTGCATTTAAATAAGTGGTTGGCATATCTGGATATAAAACCAGGTGTCACGTTCATTCATTCCGAATCCTCTATACTCAAGGTGAGAGAGCGGGAGAGGGAGAGACTTGGAGACTTTTATGGACCATTTTGCCGTCAGGCTGAAATAAAACCTGGTGACCAAAGAAACAACAAAACATTTTAGTGGCCAGTTAGAACAAGGAGAGATACTTTAACAAAAAAGATTCCCGTGTCAGAAAGCACTGTTGCATGGCTCCCTTCTCGCCAGTTACTTCTTATTGTGCCCAAGACATTTTCTTAGGACGTAGTGAGTGTTTGTGTGTATTTCCTTTAGCTCAACCAGGTAAGGATGGAGTCTTTTTCTTTTCTTTTCTTTTCCTAATATTGCCATCCCACTGCCACCTTATCACCATCAGCCTCAAAAAGCATGTCTTCAGCAATTCATTCCACATGATAACGGGACACAAATCATCACCCAGGCACTGTGGTTCCACTCCTCTGTATGTTCTGCCTGAACTACACCAGGAGGGCACAAAATCATTGGGAACCACCCCGTCTTTTCCTGTTCCTAGTATTTTATGTTTTAGAAAGAGAGTGACAGCCAGGGTGGTCTCTCCTTTCCCTCCCTTAGGGTCCTTTCCCTCCTTCCGCATCACCCAATGCCACTTCCCAATCTGACCTCTGGGAAGGGGGACAAAATACTGAGTTTTAATTATTCTCCCTCTCGCATGAATTCCCTCCAGACCAGCAGGAGGTAGAGAGCGGTCTAGCCCAAATACCACACAGGGCATAGGAGGGGACCCCGGGAACTTATAATGCCCCCGAGCTGCTGTCCCTTCCCCTCAAATGTCAGCTCTGCTGGCCCTGATAGAAATAACGCTGCAGGGTTCTGTAATAGCCTTCAAGAGCCTCACGTTTACAGCCACACTCTCCCTGCTGTAATAATTCCTCCTTTCTGTTGTTATAGATCTCTTAACATTCTAATAAATTCTCCATCTCCGTTGTCCTCTTCTGGCAAAATAACCTTTCATGTTGCATTTCCCCAGCTTGGCAGTGATCTCTGCCTCACTGTCATAGTAGCCCCTTCCTGAGCCTCCTTAATGACCTTTCCTTGACTATCGTGGCTCCTCGGGGACAGAACAGCTGTTGCTGTGCTTTTAGCTTACATACCAGAGAGGACGCCTTCCCTTGGTCGCATCTTCTCTAGGGACACAGGGGGTTTTCCTGTCTTGCAGGCAAGCAGCCCAAAGGGACCTTTCTCATTAAGGACTACAGTGTCCGGATGGCCCCGCACCTGCGAAAAGATTCCAAGAAAGAATCCTGCTTTGAACTGACCTCCCAGGACAGGCGCAGCTATGAGGTAGGATGAGCCGAGGAGACGGTTGGTCCTCACTGCTTTGTAGTTTCGCTCCACGTTTGTGTGCGAGCTGGGGGTGCTATGCTGCGTTCCATCCTTTCTTCATTACCTGCTCACTTCTTACCAAGACCTTCTTTCTTGACATGTCTTCACCTGTGCCATGTGGTGCCCTCCCTCCTGCTCTGTGTTGTCACTCTCATCCTAGATACCGCCTTTGGTTGGCTTCCACCTCCTCACCCCTCCCCTTCCTGGTCTCACTCCATAGGTGAGAGTCTTGTCTGTTGCAGCACACAACCCAGTTCCTCATTCATCATCTCTAACTTCACCGCTTTAATTCCCATTCTCTTTACTCGTTCCCTGATTATCTTCACTTCCTTCCATGACATCCAGAAAAAGAAAAATCGGACTGTAGAGTGAAAAATAAGTTATTTTCCCATATTCATCTCGCTATCCAAAATAATCTTCCTGTGTGTAGACACACTGCGTATCTCTGGAAGGATTTCTGAGATGTTGGTGACAATGATTAGTGAGTAGTAACAGTGATAACTGGAGGGACTAGAGGACCTGCTCTGGGGTGGGAAAGGCTGATTCTTCACTGCGTTCATTTTTATATATTTGATATGATATAGTAGGTAATATAATAAGTAGTGGATTTAACTAAAGGAATAAAAAGCTCTGAATAAGGGAATGTCATGATTTTCACCAAAAATATATTTTTACATGTGTGTATATGTGTACAAATATCGTTTCCTGGTTGTTAGTAATTTTTATCTTATCACGATTTTACTGAAACAATTTTTTTTAACCTTTATTTTTGAGACAGAGAGAGACAGAGCATGAACAGGGGAGGGTCAGAGAGAGGGAGACACAGAATCCGAAGCAGGCTCCAGGCTCCGAGCGGTCAGCACAGAGCCCGATGAGGGGCTCAAACTCACGGACCGCGAGATCATGACCTGAGCTGAAGTTGGCCGCTTAACCAACTGAGCCACCCAGGCACCCCACTAAAACCATTCTTTAGCTAACTTATGGAAAACGAGAAAAGCTATGCTAAGGTTAATATTAAGGTTAATATCACTCACTTGAGTAAGCCTTTGACTCTTCAGATGGCTCTCAGTACCCATCATTTTATGTTTCTACAGTATCTTAACTCCCGTTTTGATAAAACAACCTAGGTCTTCAATATGCAATTTCAAAATTTTATTTATTTATTTAATGTTTATTTATTTTTGAGAGACAGAGAGAGACAGAGCACGAGTGGGGGAGAGGCAGAGAGAGAGGGAGACACAGAATCCCAAGCAGGCTCCAGGCTCTGAGCTGTCAGCACAGAGCCCGACGAGGGGCTCAAACTCACAGACCGCGAGATCATGACCTGAGCCAAAGTCTGACGCTTAACTGACTGAGCCACGCAGGCGCCCCCCACCCCCGCAAATTTTTTATCTTAACACTAAACTTTGCTAGAGAATCCTTTATAGATATGTACGTAATAGATGAATATACTTGGTATGTTTCTAAGTTATTTTTATTATTCAGTATTGATGGTGCCTCCTCCAGATAAAAATTTATATGACAAGTCTAAATCAATTTCCTTAGATATTTTTTATGGAAATGAGTTTTTAAGAAATCAAGAATGACAATGTCTATTAATAAGTATTAAGCAGGAATCTAGGTTTCTTACACAGCGCCTATCTTTGTCTTACCCTAATGGCCAGATGATAAAAATGTTTTTCAGGAACAGTCACTTCAAGTTGATTCATTTAAAATAAAAAATTACTAAGGCTTGCTGCTTGACTGGCTGGTTTTGTGAATCAGAATGTAGAGTTTGTTTACTTCTTTTCTTTGGCCCATTGAACCCAAGTCATTACCATGGTCTGTGGATTCTTCCTCTACGATATCTTTTGGATCTTTGCCTTCTTACTTATTCCCACAGCCATCACAATGGCCATCCTCATCACCTCCCCCAGAGGACTAGTTAAATAGCCTTCTAGCTGGTCTTCTGTCTCCCATTCCTCCCTGTTCAAACCCCTCCTACCCACAACTATTGAAAGAATCTCCTGCTCCTTTTGCTAGAATTTACGGTGGTTTCCTATTGCCTGCATTTTAGGTTGAACTCCTAGTACTCAGAGCCCCTCTCATCAACTCATCCCTGACCCACAGCACTCCGGCATCACCTGTCGCTGTCCTCCAGTCAAGCTGATCTGCCTTCCTTCCCCCATACACAGTGGACTCATTCCTAATCCTCTGCACATGGTTCCCTCCAGCAGGCAGTTTCTGCCAACTCTTTTAAAATCCAACCAAAACAGGGGCACCTGAGTGGCTCGGTCGGTTGAGCGTCCGACTTCTGCTCAGGTCATGATCTCCCAATTCACGAGCTTGAGCCCCACATCAGGCTCTGTGCTGACAGCTCGGAGCCTGGAGCCTGCTTCGGATTCTGTGTCTCCCTCTCTCTCTGCCCCTCCCCCATCCATTCTCTGTCTCTCTCAAAAATAAATAAACATAAAAAAAAAAAAAAAACATTAAAATAAATAAATAAGTAAAATCCAACCAAAACAGTATTATTTCCACAAGCTTCTCTGGCTTACTCCAGGTGACAGTAAGTGCTCCTTTGCTCTCTCAGCATCTACCTGTTACCAGATGAACATTCTTTGTAGTGTTCCCATCGCAAGTGTGTATATTGTCTCCCTAACCGATGCATTGTTCTTCGCAGTCAGGAATTTTGGTTTGCTTTTTCTTTTCTTCCTGTAAGCGTTTCTGAAAGTAATGTCTGATGAATGCATGGATAATCGAATGAATGCACATGAACATGAATGTCCGGACTCAAATAGTAGTCCACATTGGGTATACAGAATTGCTGAAGGGAAATATCACTCTGAGTAAGATTTTGGTCTTTTTTCTAAATAGTTAAGCAGAGATTCTTGAGCTTTCAACTTGACTCCGCAACTTAACTCACAAGGCTCTCCTCTTTGAACTTCCCTATGGGATTCATGGAAATTTTATGAAGTCATGAAGGTCATAAATTAATTCACTAATTTTTCTTTAGTTTACAGCTGCTAATCCAGCTGAGGCCAGAGACTGGGTGGATCAAATAAGTTTCTTGTTAAAGGGTAAGTATCATTACTACAGAAACAATACTTAAGTGGATTTGCAGTTGAAGTTATATTGCATAAATATAATCCACAGCCTTCAATCTGTACTTCTTATCCGCTTGTTCTCCCTTCTACCAGCCTTATGTTATAACAACAAATAGTACCACGTATGAATCAGAAAGTAATGAATCAACGTGGAGTTGATTCAAGTTGATTCAAGTATGAATCAACGTGGAGATGACCTCTGTAATACCCGTACCCACTAGACAAGGAGATTTTGAAAACCAGCTTAGCTCAATTAGGTGTCTTCTAACCCCTTATATTCTGGAAAGGAAAGTTGTGATATCAAACATAAAGTTGCCTAGACGCAATTTAGGTCCCAAGTCTTCTCGTTTTAAACTTAGTAAGAAGTAGAAATCTATTCTCATCGAAGTGGCCTTCATGGCCATTGGACATTAGAAGCAAATTGTTCTTTCCCAAACCACAGTAAAACGTTCCTTGCTTTGGGATGGGAAGTCCTCCTGCCTGAAGATGTTAAATGACCACTCTTAGAGTGCCCTCTGCTGGCCGACCTGCAGGCACAGCGGTGCCAGTGGCCCTGGAAGTCTAGTCCGGAGTGGCCTGACAGGTAGAGGTAGCCGACTTGAGTCTGTCGCTTGGCATCAGATAACCCACGATACGCCATCATGGCCAGACCCTGCCGCTGCAGAAAGGCAGAAACACCAACTTTATACATGGGCCAAGACCTAAGGAGGAGCACATCAACCCAAAAACACCGAGCCTTTTCGTCTCTGTTTTTTATTCTGCTGTGAGATTTTATTGTGGAGAAAAAGAAGGAAGCACCAGAGCTTTAATTACAAGAATTGCCTATTTTACTCGGTTTATGCCTTTGCTATCACAAAAACAAACTATTGCATCTACCAAGAGCGTCACGTATAATAGACTGGAACTAGGCAAACATGAACATTGATGGCGAGACTACAGGGTACACTCTCATCTAGGTGCCTTGGATTTATGCGTGTAATATACCCCTAAGTGCGTAAGCCTCAATAAAACTCAAAGCAGCTTTATTGAGCTGTACCCTGTGGTACGTTCAGAATCTCACATTGAAGAAATTATTCATTCCATTTTATTTTAAAACAAACAAAATAATAACATATGGTTTAAGCCACAAATGTGTCTTTGATCCCTTCCTCAAATGAGGTGGCACCAGAATTCAGATGAAAATTGTTGCAAAATCTTTATTAAATGCCTAATCAAGCCAAACAGCTTTATAGTGTTTTGAAATGAACGTTAGATGTCTCTCCATCCTTTCCTTCCCCAGAGTACCCTGACGGCACTCGCCCATCCTGCAGAGGCCCCTCAGCAGGGTTTCAGAGAGCATTCTGTCCTAGACATCAGAGCACGAACCTTCCCAGTTCCCCATTAAAATAAAAAACCAATCTCCTTCTCCTGCCCTGTGCTCCCCAGTGCCGCAATGGCTCAACATCCTCTGTGCGATGACCTACTTTGAGGTCAGCCAGACTGTGCGGTTGCAAAAGGGCATGGTAACCAACACAGCTCAGCCATTCTATTTGGTCTTGCATTACTGTTACATTTTTCTGTATCTCACTTTCTCCTCTTCTTCCACTTTTTCCTGTTTTTTCCTCTTCATAAACAAACTTGTCTGACACTCCGCAGTGAGATCATGGAGGAGATGAGCTTCTGGCAGCCCAGCTACCCTGTGGAAGCTGCCATAGTCCCCACAGCTCCGTGCCCCCTGGAGAAGCACAGGCCATCACTCACCCTTCCAGTTTTCTACTTGGCAAACAGTGTGCAGCACACTGGCATTTCCTCTTCTGGCCTATTTTCTTCCCTTCGCCTCATGCGCTCAGTCGCACACTCCTACTTTTCAGAGCTGCTTCATCCTGATCAAGTTTTATTGCAAGGAAGGATTTATGTTGACGGTTTAAACCTGACACGGTGCTAGTCTGGCCTTTTCTGTAGATTTCCTGCCACCGAGGCCCACATTAGAAATAACAGCACTTAACCTGGTGTTTCATTTTCCTTTGACATATTTTATTCTCATCCCTCCTCCTCCTCCTCCTCCTCCTCCTCCTCCTCCCTCCCTCCCTCCCTCTTTCCTTCCCTGCCTTATTCTTTTCTTTTTCTCCCCATCTTGATTCATTATCATCTCTGCCCTGGCAGATCTGAGCTCCTTAACCATTCCATATGAAGAGGAGGAGGAAAAGGAGGAAGAAGAAGAGATGTATGACGATATTGATGGCCTTGACTCCCCGAATTCCAGTTCCCAGTGCAGACCCGTCATCTTGCCTGGGAGTGTGGGGCTAAAAGAGCCCACAAAGGAGGAGGAAGAAGATATTTATGAAGTCTTACCAGGTGAGAAATTTTATCTTCTGGTTATCTTCCATTAGTTTTAGAAATTCTTGACCTGGTGGAAGAATATAAGTTTGAAACCTCCCGAGGAAGCCAAATCTCTGAAGAAAAGAGTACAAGGAAGCTTCAGTGGCACCTCCATGATCCCCAGTCCAGAGGCTCTCCCTAGCTCTGGGAGCAGGATGAAGTGATCAGGGAGTGTCTTTCACCATTGCCATGTGAAGTAGCTTATCACACACGGCAGCGAGGTTAAAGAGTCAAGAAAGCTCACGTTGGCCTCCGTTGGCTTGCTCTGGATCTTGAGCTGGGTCATCAAAACTCTCTAGTCTCAACTTCTTGTCTGTGTAAATGTGAGAGTAAGGTAAAGTCGTCTCAAAATGATGAAGGGGATATCAGAAGCCTGAAGGGACATAGATCAGTGCTGACAAACCTTCTGCGTAACCTGAGAAGACCCTGACGGAGCACAACACAGGAGGACCTAGTTCAGACATACCACAAGTCAGATCGCATCTCTTACACATAAACCTGTTTCCTCTGCCCACCATTACAGCAAGCCCAGGTACAGATTTCTTTTCTTCCAAAGGCGTGATAGCTGGCATCTCAAAAAACGTATAGTCATCACTGCTTCCGCCTAGCCACTTCTTGTGGGAACGGCAGCAGCTGTTGAACAGCGCAGAGCACAGTGGGGGTCAGACTGTGGAAAACCGAAGCCTGAGCCTTTTAATTGTGAGGTAGTTAGACCACAGGAACGCTGAATCTTCAAGTCCATTCAGAAAGATCGCTCCTGTGGAAATTTGCCAGGAGTTCAGTGCTCTGCTGAGAAATTCAAGTTAAGCCTAAATTTATAGCAAGTGAAACCTCGATCCCAGACGAACTTAGGAACTAAGGTGAATCTAACACTCGGGCCCCTGAAGACAAGGCTGGTTGCTAAAAAGCACGGTCAGTAAGCAACTGGCATTTCAAGGCTTCCTGAGAAGAGGGTCCAATCCTGTCAGCACTGCATTCGCCTTTTCCCTGGGGGGCGGGGGTTGGGGGTGGGGAGCCACGTCATTGCTTCCTGAGTCAAGGAGCAAGGCTGTGGCTGCGAGGCTCCTTCCTGCTGGGGACCTCACCCACCTCCCCACCCACCAGGGAGGGCCTGCTTCTCCTCCTCACACTTCCAGCCTCTGCCAGCCCCGACTTCCCCTGCCTTTTTGTTGTGTTTTATTATGCAAATGATATCTTGGTTGAGGTCGAGCCATTTCTTGTGTCTGAAGTTAAAAAAAAAAAAAAAATGATAATTTCCTCAGCAAGTCATTGTCGTTAATGAAGTTTTACAAAAACAGATACAACCAAAGGAAAATAAAATTTCACAGGTGATAAATTTTTCCAATTTCCCTGGCAGAATTCGATAGGATTGTTAAATTAAGAGTGAAGGTGTCTGTTAGAAAGCAACGAGCAGTGATGGGTAATTTTATAGAGTGGAAAATTGAATCAAATTGCTACATTAAAACACAGCTCCTCTGAGAATCTTCCCTTTCACAGGCTGCTCCATTGCAACAGCAGGGTGCAGAAATGGATCTAATTCACAACACTCCCTAAAAGGAGATGTACTCCCCAAGTTGGCCAGAATCTTCTTAGGGAGCTCATAGCCTACCCACTCCCGTCCAGGCTGGGGGAAATAGCTGGGTGACACTCCGCTTTGGGTCACAGCTGTGGAAGAGTGCTCTGGGAAAACCTCACTGAACCACTCAGCCTTGTGGGAAGCAAACAAGGGCCTTTTCATGTACTACGTTTAGTTCTCAAAGAGGCCAGAGAGGAGGGGGCTGATGCTCAGAGCAAAGGAGAGGAAAGAGAAGGAGCCTCAGGAAACGAGATGAGTTTGAGACCATCACCTTACTCCAGACGATGGATCGATGAGTGTGTGATTGGCTTCTTAAAGACCATTCTTCCCCTGCCTCCTTAACTCCGACCTGTGGCCGTCACGGCACTGCCGAGGGTCCCAGGGCATTCCTCCAAAATTCACGGCAGGTCAGATGTTGGGGTGGGCTCCAAGAGCATGGCAACTGGTCTGCTTTCTCCAGGAAAGCCATAGCCTCTGCTCACCACAACCGTCCCTTGAACGTGAGGAAGCCACACTGCAGAGAGCCAGAGCAACTTACTTGCTTTTGTAAGTTTCCAAAGGACGGTGCTGTACCCAGCCAACAGGTTCTCTCCTGAAAGCCTCTATCCATCACAGTCTTTAGAGACAGCACTGGAGGTGGGCTGTATTGGCATTGAATGGTGGTATGAATATTTGAGCCCCAAGTCTCCATCACCCAGCCTCCCATCCACACCCTCAGCTTGTTGCCTCTGAAGTTTCTGTTCCTTATACAAGTGCCGCACTACCAGTCCTGGAGGAAGTGAAAGGGAAAATGAGGGGGCCTGGCGTTACCTACCCACTGCTCCATCTCACGAGATCTACCAAGCAGCGGCAGGTGAGAGACAGAAGATACTGCAGGTAAAAGTGCTGGCTCTAAGTCAGAATGCACCTGCTCAGCCACCTGCTAGCTATGTAAGACCTTGAGCAAGTTATTAGCCCTCTCTGTGTGTGATTTTCCCACCTGTACAATGGGGATAACAATAGTACCTATCACAGAGAAAGGCTGTGAGAAGCCTGGAACTGTAGTGCATAAAGCACTTAGAACCAAGCCCTGGCATACTGTGAGTACTCAGTAAAGGCTGGCTACTAGTAATTTGGTGGTGTGTAAGTAAGAAGTGTTACCTCCTTGAAAAATTGAGGAATGGCTAGTTCCCCACCCCCGCCAACCAAACCTGAGACAGTCCAGTTGGACATTTTCAGCTATACGTACGAAGCAGGTGAAATTGAAAATCCTGAGCAGATGGCGTGTGGACTGCACCTTCTGCTCAGGCCCGTTTTTACTGCAAGGACAGGTGCTGGGTGGAGGGACGGCCAGCGGGAACGTTGGGCTGTGCTAACACTGCATACCCATCCGAAGTCAAATGACTTGGGCTCCTAACATTCGTCTCATTATAACAGGTAAATGTGCTTTGTGGAAGATACTTAGCATTGGTGGTTCTGCCCCTCCTTCCCCTTTGGGCTGGGGCCTACAGAAGCCTCCTTGTCTCTATGGGAAGACCATGGAAGTGAGGTCTCCCTCCCAGAATATAATTTCAGTGAGCTTCCTAGTAGAGAGAAAAGTGCTTATCACACATACCAAGTCAATACAAAAATGTTTTTTCCTAATCAGAATAATGTATGGGTCATCAAATTAAATGTGCGACATCACATTGATCATGGGATAATTAGCATTTGCTACGTGGCTGGCACCGTCCTTCCCATGAGGGAAAACCAGAGCACTCGAGGTTTTCGGCCAAGACCACAAAAATGTTAGTCCTGGGTAATATGGTTTCAAGGTTGGTATCCAGTGGGATTTCTGAACATCCGTGTTGAGCATATGGGGGCCCTTGATTTTTAAGATCTCATTTGCAGTAGATTAAACTGTAGGGACCCGCCACAAAGAAATGCTTTTAAAGCGATGTGTGGGAGACAGGAGGCTTTTCTGAGCCGTCTCTCACCCTTCCCTGCAATTATTTTACAGGCTAGCACAGGCCCAGTTTTGTGATTCAATATTCCATAAAAGGACAACTTTTATCAGGTTTCACTTTGTCTGGGGCCTCAAAGCTGGGATCCAGCAAGACGCCAGAGACCACTGTACAGCTTTAACTGGGGCCTTACAGCAGCTGCAGTGACAACAGAATCTGGCTCTGTTCTCCAGAGAGCTTTCAGGAGAGCAAACGGGAAGAGAGACACAGAGTTCTCCCTAGGAATTTCTGTGTGCATTCCGATGCTGCCCACACTGCCCGGGAGGGTTATTACAGAACCAGAAACCAGATTGCTTTATAATAAAGCATATAACTGGTGTTTTTTTTTTTAATTTAAGTCAAATGAAAACAAGCATTCTGTGAAATTCTTTTTCCCCCTGTACTGTTGTCCAGACCCACAGGAAGAGGGAATGGTGATAGTGGGTCTAAGGAAAGAGAAAAGGAAAGGAAAGGAAAGGAAAGGAAAGGAAAGGAAAGGAAAGGAAAGGAAAGGAAAGGAAAGGAAAAGGAAAAGGAAAAGAAAAGAAACAGACACCAAAAACACAAAGTTTAGGGGTGTCTGGGTGGCTCAGTTGGTTGAACATCTGGCTCTTGATTTTGGCTCAGGTCATGATCTCATAGTTTGTGGGATTGAGCCCTGCATCAGGCTCTGCACTTTCAGTGCAGAGCCTGCCTGGAATTCTCTCTCTCTCTCTATTTCTCTCTCTCTCTCTCTCTCTGTCTCTCTCTCCCCCTCCCTCTCTGTCTCTGCCTCTCCCCTGCTTACACACTCTTTTTCTCAAAATAAATTAATAAACATTTAAAAAAAGAAAACCAGGGTACCTGGGTGGCTCAGTATGTTAAGCATCCAACTTCAGCTCAGGTCATGATCTCACGGTTCATGAGTTCAAGCCCCACATTGGGCCCTGTGCTGACAGCTCAGAGCCTGGAGCCTGCTTCAGATTCTGTGACTCCCTCTCTCTCTGTCCCTCCCCCCGCCCCCGTCAAAGAAATAAATAAATAAAAATTAAAACAATTGTTTTAATAAATAAATAAACCACAAAGTTTATGAAGAAGAGATTTTTCAATTTCAAAGAAAAGCAACACTCCATCAAAGCATCAATGCCATCATCAGGCCTAAGCTTCCTGGCCGGGTTCTCTCTCACTCCTATGTACACTGGGCCCTAGCCACAAGGGCTCTTTGACCAGCACCAAAACCAGAACATGACCATGATCATGACCATGACCAGCACCAGAATCATGCTGACTTTTTGGTTTGGTTTTGTTTTTCACCTGGAATATCCTCCCTGAGTTCACCCTATGAAGCCCCCCTACGCATTCTGCTTAAAACATGTCTCCTTAGCGACACCCCCCCCCCCCCCCAGATACTCAACAGGAATTGAGCGCCGTCTTAGCCTTTACCACGGTGATTTATATTCAGGTCTTTCTCCTCCAATTAGTAGGTGCTCAATTATTATTGGTGGAATTAAATTCAGCGCATTCCACTTGCTGCTGTTAGCGCAAATTGGATTTAATATCTTGTACATCAAGACCCATACCACAGAGATAGGATGCAAATATTTTCAAGTAACAGTTTAGATTACCAACTATACAACAGAGGATTAAGTGTGTTATTAGCATCTTGCTCATTTTTTCCGCATTGTCTGAAGAGGTGCTATAACACCCACAGATTTATAGCATATCTGTGCATGCCATGGAGTGGTTTCTATTTCCACTTTCCTGCACGTTCTCTTTATACCCTGAGTCTATCTGCATTTCTCTTGCGTCTGTCACCAGAGCACCTTGACATCTGGTTGCACATTGATACACTTGGCATTTTTTAAGCTTCTGTCACCTTGCTTTGTTTGGGGGAAGTGGTTTCCCTCTTTCTGATCCAGTCATTTTTTTAATGTTATTCTCAGTTAAGCCGGTGTCACAGCAGCGCTTCAGAAAGGAGCCAGGTGTCATGGGAAGCCAGCCCCTCTCTGCACCTCCATGGTGGAGTCAGTGTCCTGTTCTTTTCAGCCTCTCATTAGTGTCCCTGACACTGTGCCAAGACTGTTGATTGAAATCAACTCTCTGGATACTGATGCTCATTTGTGATGCCCCATGGTTCTCTTACATGTTCACACAACTAACAGAATCTTCCTCAACTGTTTTCCCAGTTGAAATGAGATATTTGGGAATCAAGTAGAGCATTTAACGTAATAAGTGGACAGTAATCTTCGGAGGTTAATTGTTTAAAACCTATGTAAGGTTGGGGTCCCATATGCCCTGTTAGGAGCAAGGACCATTATAATCTATTACTGTTTAAAGTTGAGCTAGCACATAAATTTTAATTCTCTCTTAAATGAAGATGTATTCCAGTAGATGTAATACTAGAATGCCTACTAATATTCTCATAAAGAAGTTCAACAAGCTCTTTAGCCTAAAGAAAATTTTTTTTCAAAATAATCTCTTTAAAATGATAGGTTCATTTTACAGATGGAAAAAAAAATGAGAAATCTAGCTGTTTAACCCACCCTCTTTCGTGAGCAAAAAGACATTTCTTTCTGTTGCCATGAAATCAGTTTTCTCAGCGTTGGCATTTGAGGGATGCCAGTTTGATTTTGTTGAAGGACCAGAGGTAAAGTGTATGCCTCTCTGTTTGTATTGTGCTGTCCCCCGCCCCCGCCCCCCTGCAGCTGGGAAGGTGCTGAGAGGTTCTGCCTTTCACAACCAGCTATAGAGAGAGCATTTGCCTCCACTATGTTGATGATACCTCTATACTCACACTTTCAAAGGCACAGCACCCAGCCTCTCACATCGGTAGCTAGCCTTCTTGACTTGAGCCCACTCTCAGCCACCCGGGAAGGTCAACGTTAGATAGAACAGATGTGGGGATTAGAGCTTCCCCATCCCCATCCATCACTGAAGAGCTTAGTAATGGTGGCGAATGATATACAAGATCTATGGCCAGCGTTCTGCTTTCTTTCTAGGTGACTCCACAGGCGCAATGGAAATCAGAGTATCTGGTCTGGAATTGAACTGCGTAGAACAGATTTTTATTTTTCCCATTTTTGTATCATGACTAGATTAAGTGCTGTTGCCTGAAAGGGTAAAGGAATCAAGTTTAGTTTTCATTTTTATCATTGCAAATACATTTACATTCTCCTATTTTACAAATGCAAAGAGCAGGCAAGCCACTTTCAATAATTTATTTTAAAATCAATGCTAATGAGGTTATGTCTCGTCAGTGGCCGAGTTTTACAATAAAGTCTGATTTATTTAGAAAAGATCTTTGGTGTAGCTTCCCATCTAATGGTGGTGGGAAGGAGGTGGAGTCACAGGCACGGTGACCCTCCAACTTCGGATCCAATTTGTAATTCACAGTGGAGATCTGACCCAATTTACATTGATTAGAATTGGGAGGAAGAGACATCTGTGCACAGACAGCAGAGGTAGAATAAACCCTCCCCGCAAAAGTGCCTAAGCACAGCAAATTATTGGTCTTTGTGATTGAGTTGTTTGGTTATCAGCAGAAGAGATGCTCCCTGTCCAAATCATTGGGTATCTCAAGAACGGACGCCGCACCAACTCTTCTTCTAGCGTTTTCAATCCTGTGAAATTGGTCCCATGTCAAAAAGGAAAAGCATCACAGCAGAGGAAGGAAGGAAGTGGGCAAGTGATAGGAAGACAATGTGCAAAGAATGATGTTTAACGTGATTTATTTCAGCATGGTCTATTTCCGATATTTGATTTCACTCCTCCATTATCTCACATCTTTATCCCTCCTGGGGAGATGGGGGAGGGACAGGGAGCACTACAGGTGGGAAGTAGGAAATTCTCTGCTGTGAAGCCATATGTGAAGGTAAGAAGAGCTGAGTTCTTTCCCCACGGATCTTTCCCCACGGAATCTTTTAAGGCAAATATAGGTTATGTGTATGGTATTTTTTTTAATTTTTTTAATGTTTTTATTTATTTTTGAGACAGAGAGAGACAGAGCATGAGCAGGGGAGGAGCAGAGAGAGAGGGAGACACAGAATCCGAAGCAGGCTCCAGGCTCTGAGCTGTCAGCACAGAGCCCGACGCGGGGCTCGAACTCACAGACTGTGAGATCATGACCTGAGCCGAAGTCGGACGCTTAACCGACTGAGCCACACAGGCGACCCTGGTACTTTTTTTAATCTTGGTGACATATGACTCATTTCTCCAGAATACCAATCCCTTAATTTTTATTTTTGCATGGAAACCATATCACCCATCTTGTATGCGAAATCAGTTACTTCTTTAATGTTCTATAGTGCTCTCATATACTTTTGTGCTGTTTCTTCTTACTCATGAGCTTAGAATTTACTTCCCCCACTCTGACATACCAGAATTCAAATTGCTCTGTAAAACTTATATTTAAAACAAAAGGGGGGCGCCTGGATGGCTCAGTCGGTTGAGCGTCCGACTTCAGCTCAGGTCACGATCTCACGGTCCGTGAGTTCGAGCCCCGCGTCGGGCTCTGGGCTGATGGCTCAGAGCCTGGAGCCTGCTTCCGATTCTGTGTCTCCCTCTCTCTGTGACCCTCCCCCGTTCATGCTCTGTCTCTCTCTGTCTCAAAAATAAATAAACGTTAAAAAAAATAAATAAATAAATAATAAATAAAACAAAAGGAACTGTCCCCAAGCCATCTCCTCCAAAGTTTCATTTAGTGGCAAAACTGTGGGGAAACCAGTCAGATAAGTGCCCCAACTCCCAGGGAGAGAAAGTATATGTGGACAAAAAAACCAAAGTCTTCAGCCCTCAAAATGTTGCTTATTATGCCCCATTCATTGTGTGCGTGTGTGTGTGTGTCCATGTGTGTATGTGTGTGTGGTGGGGGGGGGGGGGCGGGGGGTAGAGAGAGAGAGAGAGTGTGTATGTGTGTGTATGTGTGAGGGAGTTGAGGTGATGAAAAGGAGAAGAGCAACTGTATTTTTGCTCATTTTACTCCACGTATAAAATGGCTTAATATGATTCTGATGCTCATGCCTTCTTTCTAAAGGCCCAATTCCCATGTTATCAGGTAGTATGAGATGAAACAGGTTAATGAGGGCAAGAAACAAGCCAATCATGTGGTGACATTGACCATATAAACACTTGATCAGAGTTAGACAATAGCACTGACTTAGAACCCATTGTGTACCTGCAACAATTAATTAAAAGACCATTCCAACTGCCCTCAGGAGCTTACACTCTAATGAACAAGGCAGGCTAAATAACAACAGTAAAAAGATAACTACAAGCCCCAAGTACTAGGAACATAAAATTACTTACATGACCAGGTTCTGCTACAGCTGAACAAAACTTGATACATTAAGGACTAATTAATCATGGAGGGTTTAAACACATGCTTAGCTACACACACACACACACACACACACACACACACACACACATACACACACACACACACTGTAAGTCTGGATGCTTACACTTACAAAGAGACAAGACATTTAGAAGAGAATTCTAGAAGGAGAGGAGAAAGAGCTTGAGGGAAAGGATTAAGATTTCAATGACAGAGATATTTAGTGCCTGAATAATCCAGTGGATTGGAAGCGCCACAGGACGGGGACCCCGCCAGTCTTACCCACTGCAGCAATCTCCAGTTCCTACCGAAGCACTTTGCATATAGTGAGCACTTAAAAATGTTTATGAATAAATAAATGAGGAGGGAAGGAGAAGGGCCAATTTTAAGATGGGAGATAACTATTAAAAAAAAAAGAGGGGCGCCTGGGTGGCTCAGTCAATTAGGCGTCCGACTTCGGCTCAGGTCATGATCTCACAGTCTGTGAGTTCGAGCCCCGCATCGGGCTCTGTGCTGACAGCTCAGAGCCTGGAGCCTGCTTCGGGTTCTGTGTCTCCCTCTCTCTCTGCCCTTCCCCGATTTGTGTTCTGTCTCTCTCTGTCTCTCAAAAATAAATAAAAATGTGGAAAAAAAACAATTTAATAAAAGACCAATTAGTGCCTTGAAAAGAGCACGTTGAGCTCTGAAAAAGAAGACCCCTGTTGGCATAAATAGTATAAGACTTGACCACTAATTGCTAATGCTGCTGGTGTTTATCCCCTCAGATGAAGAGCACGATCTGGAAGAGGATGAGAATGGGACTCCACATAAAGGAGGTATGAGAGCTTCGCAGATATATAGGCACTGGGTAGGATGCTTGGGCTTCACTAATTAAGAGGGTGCTGGTGTGTCGGCCTCAGAAGCCCCAAATAAGATGACTGGATAGGGAAATATCTCAACCTTGAAAGCAGCCACCCATTCACCTTAATTAATGTTCCCAGAACAGCTAAGATTTATCCAACAGAGGGTAGGAAACCAAAGCAGATATTTATTTTTTCCTATCAGTATTTCCTAAATCAGTACAGTGAAAATAGAATTGCCTCATCTCTAAGAGATCAGAGGATTGAGAATGGAAAGAATGGAAATGTCTCCTCTCTGAGAGGCCCGGAGATTGCGAGTTCAGAGGGGAATGGAAATGTGTCAGATCTGGAAAGTGAACATGGGGTGAAGGATAGAATTGCTTGGTGATGCTGACTTCTGATGGCCTGCTTTGATTCCAGGCACATTTGGAAATGAATATGTAACAGGTTTGTTGAATACAAAATCACATCTTATTCATCCCAGACTGTTAACCATGCTTTAGGCTGTTAGTGAGCCCATCTTTTCTTAAGGTCAGATGCCCCTCTAAAGCCTCCTTAAGTGGACCAAGGACCTATTCCGTCCTTGTCAGTAAAGGAATGTAATCACAAAGGCCACCTCAAGGACATTCATCCCATCAGCAGAGCCTAAATTGTGGCTGATTTGGATACTAGCTGATTTTTTTTTTCTTAGAGATTCTATGAAAGTCTTAAGCCTAGGAGTTCTTTCCATCTTTCCCTCCCTGGTCCCTCTCCATTTCCCTGGCCCTTCCTTTTCCCATTCTCCTCTCTCTTCCTTTCTTGTGCCTTTTGTTCTCTTCATTACCCGCTCAGCAAGTCCCCTTTCTCCTAAGGTTCATGTTCTATGGGAAGTGAATACGTAACAGGCTTAGTGAAGGACCTAACTTCATTTAAGTGCCCAACTTCTCCCAGGGAGAGAAAAGACAGTGAAGAGACGGCATCAGAAGTCATGTGCCAAAGCAGGAGAGAAAGAAAGAACTGGGGCAAGGGTGGTACGGGATTAGTGTGGCTCTGTAAGCGCTTCATAATAATTAACACGTATAATGAAGTCCGTTCTGAAACCCATTTTCTACTGTTTCCTACTTGCTGTGCAGAATTCCAACAGAAAATCTGTTTTCTGACCAATCTATGTTCCATGCCTTTTCTCAATCAACTCCCATCATCAGTGCAGGAAAAACAGCTAATGTAGACAGGCCGGGGTGGAAAACTGTAAGCTTCCTGTGCCCAACTTTATATTAATCTCCATTCAGGAAGCAGCAGTCTCTAGCAAAAGTCTAAAATTCAGTTTCAGGGGGCACCTGGGTGGCTCAGTAGGTTGCGTGTCCAACTCTTGATTTCAGCTCAGGTCATGATCTCACGGTTCCTGAGATTGAGCCCTGCATCAGGCTCTGTGCTGATAGCATGGAGCCTACTTGGGATTCTCTCTCTCTCCCTCTCTCTTTGCCCTCCCCTGCTCACACACACACACTCTCTCTCTCTCTTTCAAAAATAAATAAACATTTGAAATTCAGTTTCAGACTCCTCCCTCATCCCATTTCCTCTTTCCACCTTTCTTTCTGAGGCTCTGTCTTGGGTGGGGGGATGGTGAGAGAAGGTTTATTTCTTAGCTGTTCCAATGGCTCTAATTCAAGTAGGTTTAAAAAAGAAAAAAAAAAAAAAAAAAACCTTTTGTTCCTCATGCTTCCTGCCTCCAAAATAGGTGTTGTTAAAGTGTAGTGAGCTCTAAATATGCTTTCATGGTTTATGTTTATACTTCCCACCAGTTATAATGATTGGTGACTTAGTGATTAAAAAACAGAGGAGGACTTTTTGCTCTCTCTGCAGAATCTGAGGCAGGAATTTTTATTATTTGTGTTTACTTATTTATTTATTGAATTTATACAGTGCCTTTTCTCCAAAGGAGCTATAGAAATGGCGACAAATACGGAGCATCCAAATGGCATCTCTTAGCTTTATAACAATAAAACGTAGAGGTCCAAGGGAAGGGTGGGCAGCCCCCTGAAGGCATATTCTAGGGAATATGAAGGGAATTCTAGGACAGTGTGCACTCTTACGTAATAGACAAGCTACACAGGTTTGCTTCACTTAGTTTTTCTCAGGTGTCACATGTCTTTGGGGGGCGGGGGGGAATGGGATGACTTTTCTCCTAAAAGATACCATGACTAGCAGGATGACCTGTAAAATCCACATACTTTTCTCCAGAACTCTTCCAGAGATCCTATTCCCAGAAACGCTGTGCTTTCCCATAATGGAATTGCTAACATTTTTAAAGCCCAACTAGATCTTATCAGAAGAGGAGGAAAAAAGGAATTCAGTTTATCCTCATTGGGTGTTAATGACCCTGTAAGATGTAATTTCTTTTATTTTATTCTGTTACCTAGAAAATCTATCACAGCCTTGTCGTATTGATTGTTCAATCTATAAAGAGCTCAGTTTACAGCATGACTGTTAGTAACAGGGTTATTTTAATGAGTGACTCTTCAGCACCTCAGATTCTCACTAAATTGCAACCCATCAGCCTAACAGTCTAACACTAAGTGTCTTCCGTGATGAGAGTTTATCTCCCTTCCCTATCATGAGAAGGCAGTGTGCAGGTAACCAAAAATAAAACTCATCCTGTGCTGCTTATATGAAAACTACCGGCCATTGGCTTGGGTATCCCATGCCAAATAAAAAGCCAAGCTGGAGGCACAGCTCATTCTTAAGTACATCAAATATCTGACCAAGAAAGATCTCGAAACAGTTGTTTTCACTCTAAAATCATGAGCAAAGTCAGCCAAAAAAAGGAGCCCCTATGTAGTAATTTCCGCAGGGCAGAAAAGCGGTCACTCATGACCTTCCATTTCTGAGACACTTTTTCCATTTTAGCATCTACTAATGGCGTGATCACATGAAAGAAACTGAGGGAAGCCACAGAGGTGTTTGCAGCTCTTACTTTTTGAAGCTTGTTTCCCAAGGCCAAATGTGAGTTGATCACCAGCCAGCTACAGTTTTGGCCCAATAAAAGGAGCGTAGGAGATGAAACTCAGGATCTGTGGATGTTCTCCACTTCAAGATCCTACTTACAACATTAAGGACCAGAGTGACTTCAAAACTCAAGGTTAAATGGCCATGAAAACAAGCAAATGGCAATGTTCAGTTGCTCTTCCTGTTCTGGGATCATCGTCAGTGGAACTTGGCAGATTTTTTTATACCTTTCCTTCTGAAATGGTTAATACGGTGTCAGACTGAGTCTGCTTTGGTGGGCTGAATGAACATGGTGGGCTTATCCGGCCTGGCTTAGAATATTCAAGTCTCTTCCAATGGGTCACTGCCTTAGCCTTCGATGCCCATTTCTCACCTACCCACGGTCTAGCAAGGACGGGCTCTATCCATCTTCTCATTCTGTCTCTTGTTTCCATAATTTGCTGAGTATTTGCACCCACTGCCAGGCCTCAGTAGCACAGTCCTTTGGCTCATCAAGCGAATGTAAACAACATGCTGACCTGCCTTTAGCCTCTTTTCCTTGTTCACAGTTTGAATTCTGTAGCTACCCAGTGTCTCCCAAACAAAAGCCCAAGGTGACATTTGAACTCTGGAAGGAACACAGTCAAGTTCTGCCCTTCCTAAGGAGGAAGAGAGGCAGAAAGGTATCCTGGTCCTTTTACCTTAGAACTCTCCACGTCATAGAGGTTTATTTTCAAATTCTGAGTCTGTCAACAGCAGTACCAACCTGGCTTCAGTTACAGGAGAAAAATGACTATTACTGGTTATAAAGAACTTGGTGTGGAATGACAAATGCTTTGCAACAAACACCTAGAGAAGAGAGAAAAACACAATATGTTTGTAAACTTAGACCGTCACTATTCTTCCTATGACATTTTGTTTGCTGGGAGCTTAGCTTCTCTTAGGTGGGGTAAAGAAAATAAGATGCTGCCCCCCCCTTTTTTTCTCTAGAAAAAGTCCTTCTCAGCTCTGCTAGCAATTTAAATGCAGTGATCATACCCATTAGCTTCTCTATCATTGTAATTGTTGTTAATTGTTATAACTGTTTTAGTTATTAGTGGTGTCATTATTGCTCTAGGTCCTCTGTCTGTTTTATGCTGAATATATTAGTGCTTTGCTTTTGAATTACCAGGCTTTATTTAGTGCAGAGTTACGTTTTTTTGGAGAGACGTTGAGAAATGCTGGCATTAAGCTTTATTCTTTTGTTTTTCATTCCAAATGGACAGACTGGAAAAAAAAAATAATTAGATGGAATAATGTCCCCAAAATGAGCATGAGGATGCTTTGAATTAATTAAATGGTCAGAATGCTGCACCATTTCTGATCTCAGACTGCTGCTAGAGTAATGTAACCCTCAAGGAGCCTCGGTCCAGCCCACAGAGGAAATCCTCCCTCTCAGGCTCCCAATTCCTCACTGATCTCAAGACATCAAAGCCTCCTCATGCATTCCCTCGTTTATAGAATGACCTGAGCAAGTTTAGGGAGAAGCTGGACTGGCCCTGCAAACTTCCAGGCCTCCCAGGCCTTCCTGAGGCAAAGCAGCAGGAATGAAGCCCTCCTCCGCCTTACCTCTACCCACTCTTGGTCAGGTTTTTATAACACAACCAAAGCTTCTGGGAAGCCTTCCATGAGGTTAGCTTCCCTATTATACACAGCACCCTCAGCTTCGCCTTGGAAGGCCTATCACAATCATAAATAAGTAAATATCTGTGCGACTCTTTGTGTCCCGGTGCCTCCCCACCTGGACGGCAGCCTAAGAGCAGGGACTCTGTGTGTGGCCAGTGCGGAATTCCCAGCATCGAGCACCGTCCCCGGCACTTTGTAAGTGCACTGTATGTGTCTGTTGAATGCCAAGGAAGGAATGTAGTGAGGTCGTGTGCACACATTCACATAAAGGTGAGTCACACATACGTCAAACGGGATGTCTGCACGCACACGGCCCAGTCTCGTCCAGCTAAGGCATTCCTCCTCACTGATTTCCCAGTACCAGAATACCTCTGTTTGGGGAGCAACTCCCCATATCTAGCTCTTCATTCTGCTTATTTTTCAAAGCTCTGCTTTTATGGTGCTAGTTCTGCCGATTCTGATTCTTGGGCTGGGTAAACTATCTGCTGGATCCCTGAGCTCTATCTTCTTTTAGCCTTTAGCTTCTGAAGAAACAGGGGCATTTTCTATATTTGTTCTTGGAAGGCTTTTGTTTTCCTCCTAGCTTCTTGCTTTCCATGTGCTTTTAGAATAGATCTTTTTCCAGGTATTCTTCCCTGGTGTCTTATGTGTCCAATATCGATGTTTACATATATACCCAAAAAGTACTCATAATGTTAAGAGTTATCCCATATCCAGGCACATGGGGAACAGTACCCCACAGTGACCATCTGCTAGGCCAGAAAAAGCCAAGACAACTTTGTTAGCCTTCTTACCATTCAGAAATGTCAAGTTGCGTTTTAAAAATCTATTTTTATAGGGGCAGCTGGGTGGCTCAGTCGGTTAAGCATCCAACTTTGGCTCAGGTCATGAACTCACGGTTTGTGGGTTCTAGCCCCAAGTAGGGCTCTGTGCTGATAGCTCAGAGCCTGGAGCCTGCTTCCGATTCTGTGTCTCCTTCTCTCTGCCCCTCCCTCACTCGCACTCTGGCTCTCTCTGTCTCTCAAAAATGAATAAAGTTTAAAAAAAATTGGGGTCGGGGACAGTGCCTGGGTGGCTCAGTCGGTTTAATCGTCTGACTTCAGCTCACGTCATGATCTCGCAGTCTGTGAGTTCAAGCCCCGCATTGGGCTCTGTGCTGACAGCTCAGAGCCTGGAACCTGCTTCAGATTCTGTGTCTCCCTCTCTGTTCCTCCCCCGCTTGCACTCTGTCTCTCTCTCTCTCTCAAAAATAAAGATTAAAAAAATTTTTTAATAAAAATAAAAACCTTTTCTTATAAAATCATTTTCTCTGTAATATATAAATGCATGAAGAATATTGATGTCAATATACTTTTCATTTATAATTCTGTCCAAATCTTCAGGTGATTAATCAACTCCATTATGACTAAAAAATACATTAATATATCCTCTGAGAAAACTATTTTCATTCTTCAGGAACTGATATTTCTCTATTATTCCATGCCCTGGTATCCCCCAAAACACATGCCTTGTCTTTCCAATAGTTAGCATTTTTCTCGCAGTGTATTTTTCTTCCAAACACGTTCTTAACTCTGTGGTTTCCAGTGTAGCTGTGCCCTCTGTCGTCTACTGCATATATAAACAATCATCTTTGTAAAGGGAAACATGCCTGATTTCTATATGGTTAACATTTTTACTTCTGTTTGCAATATCCGAGCCTTAATTACATAGCTCTGTCCCTCCTCGAGTTTTGCGCACTTTAAGGTTCCTACTAAAGTTCTTAGACATACAGGGATTTGGTTCTCCTGTGCCTTTGTTGTTTGAACTGCTGGTAAGCGAGGAATGAGCGTTTTAAGAAGCAAACATAGCCAGGGCCTCCGCCCACCCGCACCGCCCACCTGCTTTCCTCCACCTGTCCTCATCCTCAGGGACCAGCACTATCCTTCCTCCCGGGAGGGTCAAAACAAATGAAGGGAAAGGTAGAAACTGGTGCTAATAGGGTGCCCGAAAGTCACTTGGGCTTTCATCAGAAGCCAGGACTCCCGACTGCCATCAATAAGAATCTCATTTTTGGTGGGTGTCTTGCTGACAGCACTCACGCATAGCATCCTAAGGAACGGTAGCGCGGCCACATCATCCCTGGTCTGGTGGGCATTAGCTCTCCTGCCATTCAAATCCCCAGATCCTCTCCCACTTTGTGCTCTAGTGTTTAACCTTTCCGGGTAGAAGAAGATCAATACAGATTCTTCATTGCTAAGAATCAATGGCTGTCCTGTGGCATCACTGCCATCTAGTCTTGCTGAGAAGCCCAGTAAATCTCCCCAGCTGCTTCAAAAGCTTGGTGTGTCGTCTTCAGTTGCTTTCATTTTTAATGCAGATCACTTTGGTTTCTGTCCCCCTGGGGGTTTGCAAATAAATCTTGGCAGACATGTTCAGGGTCTACAAATGAGATGCTGGAAAAGGGCCAGCCCACCCAGAATTTAGTTGTAATGGATGAGACACCCCCTTGGTTCCACTTAAAGCCTGGGCTCTTCGTAACCGTATTTATTGGGGATTACCTCATATAGTACCTGGGTGGGAAGTGCCCAGGATGAAGTTTCCCGTGTAACAGAAGAGACCCACATGGGAGACTGTGATACAGATGCATGTGGGCTGACTCAGCCTCTCAGTAAACGGGCAAAAGTCGGAGATTTATCCCATTCCTTGAAATGCACATTGAAGAGAAGCACTGGATAGTTTAGAGGCCCTGGATCAAAAAAATATCTGGCAGGAAATCTCTGCACTGCTTATTTACAAACCAAGCAAAAACTTACCTGCCTGATTTTCTTTTATTAATAAATGAATGTATTTGTCATATTGTTGAATAGCATCTGACTAAGGGTGATCTGTAAATATTTAATGTTACTTAATGATCTCCTTTTCCCACAGTCCTTTGCTCATGCTG
The DNA here is from genome assembly GCF_018350215.1 of Panthera leo. Lineage (NCBI taxonomy): Eukaryota > Metazoa > Chordata > Mammalia > Carnivora > Felidae > Panthera > Panthera leo. The sequence continues at coordinate 36,843,257 of NC_056692.1, forward strand.
AGTGTTTGGCTGTATCTCATCCCAACCCCTCTGAATCTTAGGTTTCCTAGGGGCAATATCAGAACTCTGGTTTCCATTTGCAGCAAAAATGTGGACTCTATGGAAAAAGACAGAGTCCTTTTAACTTTGATTTCTCCTCTCTTTGATCAGTGGACTATACCAATTATTACCAGGGCCTATGGGATTGCCATGGTGACCAGCCAGATGAACTATCCTTCCAACGGGGTGACCTCATCTACATTCTGAGCAAGGTAAGGACATAGAGTGTGGGGCTTGGATCAAAAGTCGATTTTTTCATTCTTGATGATGTAGTCACCATAACTACAGAATCATTCCATGTCATACATTTCTCTCGTGTGTATTATATGTCTCCCTCACTCATAAATTCCCACTGATTTATAATTGTTAGGGAAAAGCTTAATTGAAAATTCAGGTTCAGGAACTAATTTTCAAATTTAAAAATGCAATAAAGTAGACATAACACTAAAACTATGCCAATCAAATGTATTCTTTTTAGGGTCTTATGGTGCTTAAAAGGTCATCATTATGTACATAATTTATTACTGTATTAATACTCTTGAAAACATTCTGGCTCCGTAAACCACATTTTTATGTCATTTACAGATAAAGAAGACTGCGGTATACTAATGATGAGTTCAGAGCTAGTTGGCTCAACTGGTGTGAGCAAGTGTTGATAAGGTCAAGATAGTGAATCCAACCCCACAAGGGCCAGCTAACTTTATTCTCTTCCTCAGTCATAAAGTTAACTAACCCCTAGCCCCAACTAACCCTCTCACAGATAGTGTTGTTGATCATAAAAGAATTAGGAAAAAGTAAAAGGATAGATTATCGCAGATCCATCACTAATGTGAAGAAGATTCAGAACTCACAGGCTACTGTTTGAGGGATCAGTAGCATCATCTTTATAAAGAAAGATTATACATATTCTATATACGTGAGCTAAGGAAATAGGTTCTGTCCCTGAAATAACTTCCTAAAAAGTTCTTTATGAGGTCAATCAAACACATTTTTGGAATAGACACACCTTGCTCTTTAATTAGTATGTGGATTCCGTAAAGGCAAATTGAAAACCCATTGTATTTTTAACTCATCGTTTGCCACTTATCTTTATTCTATCAATGGCCAAGGGTTTGTCTCAATTTGAAATATACCATAAGGGCCTTAGGAAACAGACTGGGCTGACTTAACGTACCTTTGAGTGTTTCCAACCGGTCCCCTTAGAACGAGGACCAAATTCAGACCCCAACCTTTTGCAGAAGAGTAGGGAGCCTGCAAGCCCTGCTGACTGAGATCACAATCTTCTAGTGATTTCTTCCAGAGCCCTAATTCAGTGCTATCCTGGTGCCATTCTGGTGCAGCTCCAATACACCAAGAATAAATTGGAAGCAAAGACGGGAGTGGACATTGGCCTGATTGGTATTTCAAATGCCCGAAAGCAAGGTTTGCCTTGTAATAGAATTTGTGTACATTACCACGCTGGCATTACAGGGGTAATCGAGTTATCCACTCAGGTGTGACCAGGCCTCTGTTTGCCCAGAGCCTGCAGGTGAACAAATTAACTGTTTACATTGTCTGAGGTGCCTGCAGCAGGAGGAGGGGGGAGAACAGAGCCAGACTGTCTGCTGGCCTTCTCTCTCGGTCATGATTATTTTGTTTGTTTTGCATGTCTTTTTTGCCTTTGTTAATGGCTTCTCACTGGGGGTCCCTCTCCTCCATTTAGAAGGGGCTGTGGGGTGACTTTCCCTGCAGTACAGAGCTGTCTGCAGTTACCACGGCTGTTGTATTTTTAAGAGATACCAAAGAACATGGAGAGCCTCCCCTACCTTTTTTTTTAACCAATCCCCCTCCCCCTCCTCCCTCACGGAAAGCTAATATATCAAAGTTTGATTCAGGGAGAATACGTTGCTGTTCTGGTTCTGTCTGGTTTCTTTCTCCATCTTTTGGAGGGTTGTAAGTCTATTTTCATCCCTTACCATTGTTGTAGCGCATTTCTCCCCGCAAAAGCCACACCAGCTGCCTCCCTTCTCCATGTTGTTAATCCCCGCATGTCAGAGGAGGAAATGAGAAGCTAGAAACTCAACTGGAGTTTCCCTCATAAAGCTTCATTCCACTTAACGTTGGCTTGGGGAACATTTCGGATTGGATTTACCTTTATTATATCACCTAACTCAATAACAGTCCTTGGACAGGAAGGAACCTTAAAAGGCCACCCGATCCATTCCCTTGCCTCTAAGAAGCACAAATGAAACAATTCAGACAGATAGGAAAGGAGATCCCTCTACCATTAGCTGTTTGTCTATTCAGACCTTCAATAACTCTTAACCTCCGCAATTTTCTTTTCTCATATGAATCCTAAATTCATTCCACTTTAACCCCAACCGGCTTGATTTGTTGGAATCAGTTATCCTCTGCAACCTGCCTCTCACACCTGGAGGAAAAGAACTGACTCAAGTCGAGGTTAGTCCAGAAAAATGGTATCCAGAAATCTACGTGTTACTTTTCTCTCTGACCGAAAAACCTTTGTTAAGGGAAGAAAGGCCTGCTGGTTTAGGAACCTGGAGAAGTCTATTTCCCCCAAGAAACATAAGACAAGACACAACTGGGGCAGCTCAGCTTGCCTCGACCAGTTTCCTCACCTGTAAAATGAGGCAGTTGTGTTGGGTGACCTCTAAGTTTCCTTCCACCTCAAGCATTCCTGTTGTAAACATGATGAGACAGATCCCGCAAAACTGCTAAAGAAATCCCACACAAAAATGCATTTAGCTTTAATTATGTATTCAGATTAAACGAATTTAAAAATTTCAATTATAAGCTCTTTTGTTTTGGGCCCTCATAAATGCCTCTGGCTTTCCCCTCTCTCTTTGCATGATAAAACAAATATGTTGGGGCACCTGGGTGGCTCAGTCAGTTAAGCATCCAACTCCTGGTCTCGGCTCAGGTCATGCTCTCACAGTTCCTGAGTTTGAGCCCTGCGTGGGGCTCTGAGCCGGCAGCGCGGAGCCGGCTTGGGATCCTCTCTCTCCCTCCCTCTCTGCACCTCCCCTGCTTGCTCTCTCTCTCTCTCTCTCTCTCTCAAAATAAATAAATAAACTTAAAAAAAAGATATATTAAAAAAAGAAAAGAAACACTTTTTCTTGGTATTTCTTGGTGAGAGCAGGCTAAGAACAGGCAGTAGACCCTGGATGAGGAAGTGGGGTGGGGTGGGGTGGGGGCTTTATTCCTGGGCATCTGCTATTGTTAGTAGTTGCCCAAACATGACCCAACCTTGAATCCTAGAACACTAGGGCCAGGAGAGACTGTTAGGGTCTTTAAGCAAGAATGATCCCAGAAAGAGAGCTATTTGTCCTTTTTAAAATAAAATTTCCAGAGACGATGACTGGCTGGGTAAGAAAGATACCAAATACCCATCACCTGTCCTATTCTTAAGGAAGCTGGTCAGTAACAGATGAGTTACTTACGTGACCCTGAGCAAAGTCACTCAATCCTGCTTATCTTCAGCTTTCTCATCTGTAAAAATGGGAATAACTTCCGTTCATAGGGGTTCTGATGCTTTCCCTACAGAGTGTGTGTCAAGAAGTACCTGGCATCTAGGAAAAGGCAACTGTTATTACATTCATCTCTTTTCCGCTAACAATAAAGTAAACTGCTGGGGTCAATACGGGGTACATACTAGGCGTGCAGTAAATTATTGGTGAAGTGAGGGAGGAAAACCAGGTAGACTGTCCCACCGAGAACTCTTCATAGAGACACTCAAAAGCACAAAGGCTTCTTACTTGGAAGTAGAAAGCCATCTGGTGCAGAGGCCTACACGGAAACCCACGTAGCCTTTCCTGGTCTGAGAGATTGTGTCACTGACAAAATTGATGGACTGTTCAGACTTCTCGTTGGATGAGAGGCCAGAGCCACATATCCAAGCTCTGAAACAGTAACTAACGGGGCGCAGGCAGCAGCAGCCCTGCTGACCTCCCCTAACACAGCCATCCATTCCTAGGCCCCATGCAGTTTCGTGCCCACTTAATCCACCGAGTTCCAATTTGGGTCTTAAAATACATTGAAAGGAGATTTTAATAACGAAGCCGATCTGTGCGTCCAGCGGATGTTCTCTGGGCCCGGATATATCCCGAACAGCTTTTTCTGGTCCAAGAACTGAGCTTCGTTTCCACCCGCTGCAGGGACGCAGCTCAGGCCACAGCGGGGTGTTTAGCGCTCTTCAGTGGCTCCAGATTGTGGCGCTTGTGCAGGTCTCCTCATACGTAACCGATGGCTCCGGAGAGCCTGCCTCTCGTAAATTACTTCCCACGATGCCTGCGACCACCGCAGAATTCAAGTTTGAATAGAGCAGGAAAAAGGTGTTTGAAAGGCCTGTTCACTCAGCTGCATTTTAATTTCCTTTTCAATCTTGTCCCAATTAATTTCACAGAATTAATCTCACAGAAGCAAACTCGGCAGCATTGAGGCTGCGGTTTTAGTGTGGCGGTCGCTCTGCCTGAACATGAAATAGGAGCTAATATAAAAATCCATCTGCTGTGTTTGAAATACACGCCGGCTGCTGCTCAGTCCTGTCTGACATTCCAAACATCAACAGCGGGGAAAAGTGATTTGGGGGTTAGTGGCCATCAGTACTTGGCAGGGGTTCAACAACAGGTGTACTCCAAAAATCCATTCAGCCTGGGCACCAGGCATGACAGGGCAGGTGCTGAATCACCCTCCGTGCAGTAACGCTGTGCCCTGGCTTAGTTCCTTTTATCTGCAGACCCTAAGACCCTTCTGTGAACCAGCACTGCTATGGGCATTTATTTTAAGTGGAAGAAAGGGAGGTACAAAGCCCCTACTTGGATAAGATGAGTCACAAGTCCCAACTTTCAGAGAAGTGACTCTCTTACTGGCTCCTAGGTCTCTCACTAGGGAAACCTTTTTCTTAAGGACTAAAGGTGCTTGTTCTGCTGTGCGGGAGAACTTCAGTAAACGCCCATTTAAAGATTAACCCACCTGGGGACTCCTGGCTGGCTCAGTCAGTGGAGCGAAGGACTCTTGATCTCAGGGTTGCGAGTTTGAGCCCCACGTTGGGTGTGGAGATTACTTAAAAATAAAATCTAAAAAAAAAAAAAAAAAAAAAAAAATTAAGCCTCCTATGCTCCAGCAGATAAGGGCAAATTAAAGAGAGAAAAAGAATCTCTTTCTCAATTGACTAGAAAGGAGACAAGGTCCCTAAATGAGATCCTCTATTTAAGGTAAACTGAGTCAGTAGGCTACATCTCTGGGGCTTATGTGCTGTGCCTCAGTTCTTGGCCTTAGACCCCTCAAAGATTTGCCCAACTACTTAGCCCCATGGCGATCGGCCTTGGAGCAACCAGCTGGCTACCATGGAAGGTTTATATTTATACGGTGGCTTAGCTGGGGTGGGAAGATGTTCTCATGGACCAAACACACCACACTTTTGTTGTGTTCTCTGCCAGTGCTGTTAACATGGAAACAGAGAGCCTTACAGGCAAAGTGAAGTTTACCATCACACTCGTGATGCTGTCAAAAGGCTTTGGGCCTTATGAGGATGAGGATAGACCGACTTTGTCGCCCTGAGTGACATTTAGCATCTAGTGAGGGATTGAAGCTACTTAAAATTAGGCTGGATCCTAGCTCCAAACCCAGCTGCTTGTAATCTGGATGCAGCGGGTCTGTTCCTGGCACACCTGGACTGTGTTATGTCTGTTATAATAGGGTTTTTAAAGCCCCGTGTTCTCCACCCACTCCCTCAAAGGACTACTTAAAGAGAGTAGACCTTTTCCCCTCCCTTGACCCCCTCTCCTCCAGAAGAGATTTGTATGTTGTAAAAATTATCTGAATGCAGCCGTACTTGCTCTTCTAAGTGTGCTTAGTTGAATGTGACAACAAGCCTCATAAAAACAGAGAAGTTAATTCCTTCAATTGCTTTAAATGAAGGGTTGGGTTTCTTTTTTTTTTTTTTTTTTTTTTTTTTTGGTTTTTAAATTTCAGGGCTCTGAGGGAAAGGAGGTGTTTGGTGACATCTAGTGTCCATTTAGGACTTCCTCAGGCACCATTACCCTCAGCCTGGCTGAGTGGGGGGATGGGCGGGTTATTTGGGAGGTAATGCAGGGGTAGTAAGTGGGGAGAATATAGGCCTGGGGCACAGGCTGCCCAAACAGTGTGATGAAACTGATCAATGCCTGTCAAAGAGCAATTATTCACCTCTGACCCAACCAAAGGGGGCGAGTGAGGGGGATACCATCGGAAAATATCTTTTCTTATTTATGATGATACGAAAGAGAAGCAGAACCTGTCCCCACCACCCCATTTCATGTTAACAAGCAGGTCCACACTGTGCTGTGATGACGAAGATGATGATGATGGTGGTGTTTTCTCTCATTAATAACCCCAATGGGAGTCTATAGAGTCAGGAGGATGGGAATGGGATTTGGGGTCAGCTGGAAGGCAACGGTCATACACCGGTCAGATTCAGTAGAGGCCATTCCTTTCCCCCAGACAGGAACCAATCGTCTAGAACAAACCCTGGCAGCCTCATTCCTTCCAGGTAATTTTTATAAATGAGGGGACACCCATTCCAAGAGAGGACAAAAGGGAGAGGATGCCTCTGTGTGTGTGTGTGTGTGTGTGTGTGCGCATATGCATGCATATAAACCTGCTAACAAGAGCCCCAATTGCATATCAACCCTATCCTCCAAACTCTGGCCATTTATTGTAAAACCCGTTTTTTTAAAGAGAGTAAGATTGGCATTTTCCACTTTACTCTCCTTACTCTAAAACTGTTGTCCTGGACAGGAGCCTTCACTTTCTACACACACACACACACACACACACACACACACACACACCTTTCAGTCAGGTGGAAAGTCCCAAATCAGATAATTAACTATGAGGCCCAGACAGAAATGTTTACCTAGAACCATATAAGCCATGGCAGGGTTAGGTTAATGCTCAGAGTCGCCCGATGCTTTACCAGCTCCAGTGCAAAAAAATTCCAGCCATTTATTTTGCAGTGAATTTATAACAAATGCTGTTAAAGGCTTCGTCTTTTGACAGAGGTAATAATAAATTCACTGTTAAAGACGGTAGTTTAATTCCTTATACCTCCAATACTGCACAGAATAAACCATATTCATCACTGAGTAATTTTTTACCACATAAATCTTTAAAACTAACCGGTGAAGGCTGTTGAGACTGAAATATTGTGAATTTATTAGATATGCCCATGTAGTATTGGATTCAGAGGTTTCCATTCGAATATATTATGGGGAAAATTTGTGTCTTTAACTGTGACATTCTCTCCATTTCCCACTGCCAGTATTATAACAAGCAGCTCCTCCAGAGTCAACTGCACGTTTATTAGACAGAGATTTAGTAATAAACTCCTCACTAATCTGCCAAAGAGGCTGGATGACATTTCGGTGAGATGCTCTATTTCAAAGGAGTCACAAAAGCTTTGTTTCTGTGTAATTATTTTCTCAAAAGGAGCTCAGCCTCCCCAAACCTCTGCCTGCCAGCATTTCTTGGTAGTGTATGGATCCAGCTCTCCCACCCAACTAGCAAAATATTAAAAGCCAATTATAACCTCATTGCAAACATACAGGGCAGTAACTTCCAAGCAGTTTATAGGATTAGTTAGCGGGGGAGGGGGCTTGGGGCAATTGGTGAGAACAGAGAAAAGCTGGAATTAGCAGACACTGCCAGACGTATGGTATTTAAGGGCTAATAAAAAGATTATATTGATCCTCAAACGAGAAATAATAGACAATGGTTTCAGAAAACTTGCTATTTAAAAACTTTCTTCTTGACATATGACACATTAAAGATACAATTAAATCCTCAGATTTGAGCAAAAATCCTTTTACTCTACCATATTAATTTTGAGTGAAAATTCTGTGCCTGTTAGATGAGAATACTCTGAACCTTTCTCATGATTTTGCTAGTGAAGTGACATTTAAACTAACCAATCGATTATATCAAATTGTAATGCCCTCTCCAGTTTCATTAAGGAAACATTAATATTGCCAGAATGAAAAATTTTTTTTTTCATTTAGATGCAGAAATATACATTTTTTTTTAGCAAAAATCTTTGGCAGTTTCTCTGTTCCCACTATTCCCACTAATATTCTGTATTTGGGAAGAGTTCCAGATCCTAAAACTTCCAAGGAACATTGTGAACTTTAAGATTCTTTTTTAATAAAATCAAATCAAATAGGTTTTTAACTGTTAAACAAAGGAGAAAAATCTCCTGGCAGTGCAAGACTGCAGCCCATCAGAATAATTGTTAAAAGACAGAACCCGGCTAGAAAGATAAGCATAATACCAGCAATTAATATTCAGCATTTCACATTATAGTCAAGAGGATGTGTTTTTCTTTGTGATGTGGCTCATAAGCTATGAGTGTTGGGAGCCAGACTCTGAGCTCTGTCTTCTTTCTGTGCATGAGGATTAAGGAGGGGGGAAAAAAAAACCCCAGCAACAACCATCCTGCTCCATCTGTAAATGAACAAACATCTTGATTTTATAGCTATTTGCTTTGTAAAACTGAGGAATGAAACAAAAATTACTGGATGCCTAAGTAACACTTTAATTCCGAATTCATTTACGCTGTAGCTATGTAGTTGTCACAAACCATAATGCAGTATTTAATTAAAATAACAGAAGTGCATCTAGATATGTCCTGGGGTAGCTATCACCAAATTATAGTCTATGCCATCCGTATTTTATTTATGAAATGGCAGATTCTAAGGTGCAACTAGGCTGATACAACAGCATAAACGTTTTTAAACCTGCATTTTTATAAAGGCTCTTTTTTTTTTTTCCTGCTGTGTCTTTAAATATTTTCCTCCTATCGTTCTGGGGTTTTTTAGTGGGATTGTTTTGATGTCGATAAAGATCTCGCTTTCTAACTCTTGCGTTTCAACTATTGACCTCCTGAGTCTCTGGCTGTGAGAGCCCCCCGTCTGTTGTCATGGAAAGGCTTGAGTTTTCACTGGAGCCGCAGCAAGCATGGGACATCTTAGCAGAACTTGGACGTGGATTCCAAGAGGGTAGGAAAAAAGCAACCCCCTTTTCAGACTCGGTATGCTTGTTCCCATACAATCTTCCTTGCACCTTTTTTCCCACCTATAAATACCCATTATAGTTTACACGCTTGCTTGCTCTACTTTGTGAATGTTCACATGCAGACATACTGCTCCTTTTCATAAACGCATAGCATCTATCTTACACGCACCCACCATCTATCTCCTCGTTCACATTGGCTGTCCCATCCACCTCCTTGTCTGTAGAATTATGTTCAGCAAGGTCCCGATTTATAGGAAATAAATAACGAAAATGGAACGGACTGGGAAAGATAATCGAAACATTCAAATTGTTATTTTTCACTGTACTTTCCACAAACAGAGCATCCGTAAACACCTAGCAAAGGTGCTGGCCGATTCCTAAAACACAGTGCCTTATGGAACATTCTGAGCCGGGCAAGGTCTCTGCGTTGTATCTTTCCTGTTCTCTCTCTCTCTTGCTTTTTGGTGCTTCAAGACCTCACCATTTTTAAAGGGCAAATGATGCCGTGCTGTTATTTTCATTCTTTCTGCTGCTTATTTATCCTCCGTCTAATGACAAGTTTTTGTCATCATTTATCCTCTATAAGACAATACTAAGAATTTTAAAACAGAAATAATCGTTGCAATCACCTTTTTAAAGAAAATAGCCCTTGCAATTGCTGTGTAAAGATATTCCAATAATGGTATCCTCGGATCACAGCCTGATCCTACAGCAAAGGTCTTTTGGAGAGAGTGTTTCTTATACACACTTGTAATTATTTTAGCCCCTTTCACAGGTCACATAGAAAGTTAATTTCAATCGCTGCTAATTTCCGTCCAACAAGAGTGCGGTACTTTCAACCACCCAAAATAATTGGATTCAAAACAAATTTAGGAAATTGAGTGTGTTAGAAAGCAAATAAAAATATCCTTTTGGTAAGGAGGAGGGTGAAAGTAGTAAAAATGGCCTTTTTTTTTCCCCTCCCTTCTTTCCCCTTCACAACTTTGCCATTAAAGTTGCACCTACAGCTAGAAGTTTGTCCGTGAAAAATGGTCATTTTGTTTCTCTGCTCAAAGAATGTTATTAAAATGCTAATTTAAAAGAAAAAGGAGTTAAATATCTAGCGATGGTGCATTCTAATTGCAACCATAATGAGCTCTCTAAATGTGCGTGCCCCTGACACACACAGAGCATAAACAGCAGTAAACAGATCATTAGTACCCGCGTTCATTTATTCTGGCGACCTTACCATGACCCCACCGAGGGTAGGGTGAAAAGCAGGTGGATCTGGCTGTGACACCCCCTAGAGGGATCCAGGAAATGAAGCTATAAGCGGTTGTCATGGAAACGCCTATGTGTGCAGATGATGTAACACACCGACAGGCTGTAGGGCTCCGCAACTGGGACGTTGCCTTTCCCTCGCCGGAACAATCTTGAGGATTAAATTATTCATTTCTTTAATTCACAAAGCAAAAGGAATCCTAATTTTCTTGGTGATGTGCAACTCTCTTTCATTTGTCTAAGGTCTGGAACATGGTGACTTATCATCCCCTCTTTCTCCGAAACCTACCCCAGCTTCCTACACCCTCGCCCCAAGTCACTGAATCTGGCAGAATCAAGTGGGGAAAAGGCAGAAATCTGATGCTCAACATCTGTACCTTAAGAGAGAAAACCTAAGGTTTTAAGCTGAAATTAATAACACAGACAGCGTCCCTTTCTGGTGAGGGCATTTAGTCGACCAGGGACCGAGAGCATACCTATCCTGAACAAGATGGCTTTGTGTGGAGCAGGGCAGAGTTAAGCATAAAGCAGAGAAGGCACCAGCCCCAAATGAGCACATCACCCTCGCAAGGTGCGAGAAAAAGAGATAAGAGAAAACAAGCATCTGCTCGCCCCCCTTCCAAGTCCAATTGAGGGAATCGAGATTAATAAAAATAATTCTTTGGAGAATGATTCCACTCTATCCTACCCTGTTTTGTACCAAACAACCTCAATAACCTTACGGCAATCGTAGAATAACGTTTCTTCTTCTTTTTCTTTTTCTTTTTTTTTTTTTTTAAGGAAGCAGAAAAGACGATCTCTGGAAATTATTTTAAAATAAAAAATATCCTGGCCTGCGCCTCTCCCCCTGCCCCCCCCCATTGCACTTTAGATGAACCTGTGATATTGTAGCAATGGCCCTTGAAGTGCAGTGGGGAGGTGATTTAGGAGAATATTAAAGGCAATGTGGAGATTCAAGGCGCCTCTCTCAGGGAGATCTGGAGAAATACGCAGCACAGATGGGCCGAGCAGATTAAACATTTCCGTCACATTGTTTCCAAATTGTGTTGTGGTGCCTGAGGCTGGTACTGCGGTCAGAGCAAAACAGAGCGGTGCAGAGCTGCGAGCCGCACAGTTTATGGAATACATATTAATACGCCGGTCTCACATGGTATCACAATTCTATCAGCGCCGAAATGCTGCCGTCTCTATTGTTCCTGAATTCTGCACTTGGCGCCTTGTTTGCTCCCATCTGCGGAGTGTTTACCTTCCCTTTATCCTTCCTCTCTCTTTTAGGCAAAGTTCAAGTCGTGTGTGTCTTCCTCTCATTTCTCTTCCCGCCTTCCCTCTTTCCTTCACGGCTTACGATTTTTCTGCCGTGCACAGTCTGTGTTTTGCACACGCTGTCATCAACAATGTCCGGTCTGTGCGCGGGTCCTGCATACCAGCCTGGCCTCGACGTGATCATTATCCACTCACACCCAGTTTTAGGACATGAGCTCCAGACTTGAGGCTGAATTTCCCCCTTTGCTTTCCAGGGCTCTCGGACCCTCCATCTAGCTGACACAGTCCTCCCCAGAACACCAACTCTTAGCTGTACAGTTGTCACCATGCGCCCCCCCCACCTGCTGTTGCTGACCACCCAGCCTTTCCGGGCCCCCTTTCTCACACTGTCACATACCTCTCCCTCCTCCCCAGTTAACCTCCAGGTTAGCAAGTTCCCTGAAATGTAATAATAAATAAAACTGGTTCAAATGAGACAAATTTAACAATTCATTCTTATTCTGATTTATAGACCAAAACCCTGAATAATGGAAAAAAGAGAAAGTGATTGCCAAGAACTTAAACCATGGTTTGAAACAGCCCAGGGAGGCAGCCAAGCTACCCAAGGTTTCAGCGGAGCGCTGAGTGCTCCAGTCAGTCCTCTGACAGCTTCCAACATCACGAATCCACCGTCCATCTGACTGACCACTTCCTTTTTCCTTCTGCAAAATGTCTCTTATGCTGCAAAGCAGGCACCTGCTTGTCTTTGGTGAACGATCCCTGTCCCCCGCCTTGCTCTCCTCAGCAGTTGGAAGGGCGCTGAGTTAGAGCCCTCAATTTATTTAATAATTTATGACATCCTCAGAAAGCATTAAATTTCCAAAGCTGGATTTAAGGAGTAGAGAAATTGAGGGCCAACCCAAGAGTAAAAATACGATGTTTTTGGCTGACCATGGGATATTACGATCTACTCTGCTTAGGAATTCGAATTTCCCATCTTTACTTATGATGATGTCAGATGCAGAACCACTGATAAAAGAAATAAGCAATCATAAACCAATAATTCTGTGATTCATTGGCCCTTCCTATACATATATCAGGTACCTATCGATCTCTCATGTCAGGAGCTGACTGATTGTTCTCTTGAAGAGGAATCCTCTTACTTACAAGCGCTGATACAGTGAACTTTGATGGTTAAAAGAACAAAATGTGAGACATTTTCCGGGAATCTTGTTCCATGGAGGCTTATCGAAGCCCAACTCAGGGTGAGCAGAGAACATCTCTGTTAGGAGCATTCTCAGGGTAGACAGCATCAAGCAGCTTGTTCCCAAAGCCATCATGTGGCTTTGAACAAGAGCCATGAGAAGACAGCACAACTTTTAAGTCACAGTTAAAGGGATGGGGCCTTAGTGGTACACCTGAAAGTAATATAACATTGTACATCAAGTAAATGTCAATAATAAAAGAAAAAAGAGAGAGAAAGACGGTGTCTTAGCAGGAATGAGCAAGCCTGGTCAGCCTTAGAAGAAGGAACAGACTCTTCTGCAGCTGGAAGGCTGAAGCCTAGAAAGCCAGCATGGCAGGAACAAGGATTCCTGATTTCCTTTCGCTGTGTTTTTAAACTCGGAGGCTGGGGAGAGGGTGGATGGAGAGGGCCACACTGGGCCAAAGTGTGGATCCAGGCCAGAGAGATCATTGTATTTTCCCCCAAGAGCACTGGTTCATAAACTGTAGAGGGTTCACAAACCCTTAGAGCATCTGACAGAGGTTCTGGACCTCACCCCAGGGACAAGACACATGTACACGTGCACACACAATTTTACACCAATTTCAAGGAACTCAAAGATCCCTTCGTGTCCATCCGTGGACAGGCCAGGGGTTCGCAGACTCCATTTTAAGAATCTGTGCCCTAGAGGGTGGTGCTTTCCTTTTGTTGGAACAGCCTAGGATTCACTGAGCCTAGAAATTGAATTCTTATCCCAAGACAGGATGGTCATTCCAGGTCATGTCTGTGCTACTCCAGGGGAGCCATGGAAGAGCTTATACAAATAGGAACCAGCAGGGAGGAGAGAAATTAAAATGTAGCAATCATGGAGTAGGGGTATTTAATCTCTTTTAAGGCTTATGATAGGCGCCTGCTGGTTTTCCCCCTGATATCCCCTGACACCTACTGACAGGGTATTTGCAGCACCACACAGGGACTCAGGGCCCTGTGACAGGAGGAGCGCTGAGGAGGTCCATGATAGTCTTGAAACCATAAACAGCAATAGGAAACCACTGGAGGCAGAGTCAAGCTGTGCAACGTGCCCGTGGTTGGTGGCCATACTGCTTTTTGTTTATAGAATTTGCTGTTCTTTTTATGGCAGGTTTGGTAGGGTTGGGTTTTTTTTTCCTTGTTGATGGAGATTAGCAGCATAAATCCTTTTATGGCAGTGTGCAATCCCCCATAAACACTTCTGATTGTTGCTGATGGTGAGCGCTGTGTCTATTTCAAGTTCACTCAATGTTCTGCTCATCTAGGCCAATAGCTTGTCCAGCCAGATAAGGGAGTCCAAATAACCAACCTTTACTTTTAAGATCCCTTCATCTGGGGAGTTCAAGGAGGTGGGACAGGGTTGGTGTTGAGGGAAACGGATATTTAATCAAGCCTCAAGATAATAACTATGAGAACAAACCACACGTCGTACTATTTTTGAGTGAAAAGCTTCTAAAAAGACTTTGTGACGACAAGCAAGTGCCTATGTTAAAGGTTTGTTTCCTTTTTTAAAAAAAAAAAACAGCTTTTTATATTCTTATCTAAAGCATCTTCAGTTAACAATTTTGTGTAATTAACCTCTTAGCTCTACCATACATGATGTATATAGAGTTAAGGACTGAGGAGCCTGTACAGTTCTGATTCCTTAACATCATGGCCACATATCCCCACCTTGGAGGTAGAAACACTTCCGCGTTGAGGATTTTAGGTCTCCCGGGAGCATCTCAGCACTTTTTCTGTTTTTTCAAAACATCTGGGCACAAGAAGTCAAACTTCATTGAAAACGTTGATCCCAAGAATTCAGTTCTCTCTCCCATCTCAAAACTAAAATCCAAGGATCAGCAACTTCATAAAAATGCAGTAAATTAGCACCTCTAGACAAGAGCAGAGTTCATTCAGAGCCGGGGTCTGCCTGGCTGAGCCAGTACTCTCTCCATTTTAATAGTTTAATAAAAATTAGCATAATTAACGAACATCTGTATGATCCAGAGTGGTGCAATTTGGCACTTGGAAACGAGGGCTTAAACATGATTGCTGTGAGTTTAATGTTGTTTTAATTCTTTTTGGCACTGTGCAGTGAAATGAACGTTTGGTGGTGATAGTTCTCGGCCGGATCTCATCTGCATTTTTCTCCCTTTGATTATGAGCAATTGTGGACTCCCCAGCAATTCATCAAAGTAGAAATTATTTTAAAATACCTCGTGGTGTTCAGACTGGGCTGGGGCAATGCATGGGGGGTGGTAGCGGAAGAGAAGGCTAGAAATTTTCCATTCATGCTTTAAACATCTCAGGCCCTGCAGCCCTTTTTGCATCTCCAACCAAGGGATGAAATCTGGAAAAGCCAGTCAGATCCCAAGACCTGTAGGTGCTTTGATTAAGCTCCTAGGCTCCCACAGCAGGATGCTTATGGTCTCTGAGATGGCGCCATCCTCCTTACGCTCTGCCTGCTCTTTTGTTTTGAAGGGCAAAGAGTTGATTTCACTCATTGCGGGTCTCACCGCTGTGGTAAGGCTACTACATCGGCGGTCGGCAGGGTCAGTGCTCCCCTCGAGCGAGAGCCCGCCGACTGGGAGCCTGGCCTTAGCAGGTGTCCTGCTGAGGCTCATCTGCTCCCTGTTTGCACCCTCTTCGAGCTGGCAGAGAGCGCCTTCCAGAGGCTTAGTCCCTGCTCCTGGCATTATGGCCAAAGGCGGATGCGACGAAGCAGGAGTCAGAGTCAGGTGTCTTGGCCCGTCCCTAGGAAGGGAATGCCCGATCTGAGCCCCTCAGGTGATGAAGACGACGCCGTGCGGCAGGTGGAAGACCACGCTTCACACATGTTTCAGAAAGTTGACTTCGAGGGGCGCCTGGGTGGCTCAGTCGGTTAAGCGTCTGGCTTCGGCTCAGGTCATGATCTCGCGGTCTGTGGGTTCGAGCCCCGCGTCAGGCTCTGTGCTGACAGCTCAGAGCCTGGAGCCTGTTTCAGATTCTATGTCTCCCTCTTCCTCTGACCCTCCCCTGTTCGTGCTCTCTCTCTCTCTCTGTCTCAAAAATAAATAAATATTTAAAAAAAATTTAAAAAAAAAAAAGAAAGTTGACTTCGAGCAGAAGACTGTCAAACAACATTGTGCCCACCCTCTGCCTGTGAGGAGGCGGAAGAGTAAAGCTAGGGTTTTTGTGAGTAACAGTGAGAGAGGAAGACAGAAGATGTGTTCCCCTTCACAGCAAGGCTTTATTGGAAATGGTGTTCCAGCAACACGCTAAACAAAAGGCAACACCACAAGAAAACATCAGGTGGAAACTGCCCTAACTTTAGTGTTGGAAAATGGACAGTAACATAACTTGTAGGGAGAGGAGCTTAAATTGTCCTGACAGGCAGAGGCTAAGGAGCTCTGGGGAATTTCCCACAAGGCAGCGCGGACAGTAGGGAGAAGCTGGCCTGGGGGACGAAGGGAATGAGAAGGCGTGGGGAGACGGCGTGCTGGGTGGTAGACACATTCATTTATTTAAAACTGGCTTTCAGGGGCGCCCGGGTGGCTCAGTCGGTTGAGCATCCAACTTAAGCTCAGGTCATGATCTCATGGTTTGTGAGTTCAAGCCCTGCATCAGGCTCTGTGCTGACAGCTCAGAGCCTGCTTCAGATGCTGTGTCTCCCTTGCTCTCTGCCCCTCCCCCACTCATATTCTGTCTCTCTCTGTCTCTGTGTGTGTGTGTCTCTCTTTCTCTCAAAAATAAACATTAGAAAAAATTTTTTTAAAAAAGACTGGTTTTCAAAAGCTAATTCCCTGTTCTTCTTAGGATCAACTCAGTCTCACTTGTTATGGCATTTGAGACTCTCCTCGTGGTATTTAGGGAGCCATTTGGGGAAAGTGTCTCCAAAGGCAGTTGCTCTCTTCCTGCCACAACCAGTCTAATCACCAGGGGAATATCTTGGAGTTAGTTGTAACTAAATCTGCTCAACTGAAAGAATAAGTCCCAATGCTCCCCTCATTTCTTCATAACCTCATTGAACAAGTATTTTTTGGCCCCATTCTGTGCCGGGTACCATGCTGAGTGCTGGGAGTGCAACAGCAAACAAAACCAACAAGGTCCCAGCTCTCACAGAACTTTCCAGCTAGTGACTGGCTCTGAGACAAAGGCAGACTGATACAAGGCAGGGTGATGAACTCATTTCCGGGGAAGCACAGGGCACAGTACTGTGGACCACAGAGCTGGGGCCCCCACACAGAGAGTTTCAAAGAGAGGCTTCTAGAGAGTCTAGAGCAACCCAGGAACTGAGATCTGAAGGCTGCTTAGGAGGGAGCCCCATGACAGGGAGGAGGGCAGGAGAGGCTAAACAGACAGAGGACAGGCTCCAAGATAAGAGAGCCTGTGGCCCATGGGAATAGTGAGACAAAGTCTGTTTTACTAAGGGTCCACTGGATTTAGGGGGTGCACGGCAATGCTGAGCAGTCGATGGGACCAGGTCACGCACGGCCTCGTCCACCTTGTCAAGACGTTGACAAAAGGCATTGGGAAGCCACTTAAAGGCTTCAACAGAGCACCGATATTATCAATGTGCATTAAAATGAGTCTGGCTGCAGAATGAAGACAAGATTGGAGGGTCAAGAACGGAGATACAGAAACCAGTGTGGGGGGGGTGTTTCGGTAGTCCTCATGAAAGATGACAGTGACATGACTAGGGTATCGGCAACGGGAATGGAGAGAAGTGCATGGATTCCAGTAACGCTTTGAAAAGAATCTGCAGAACTCAAGGGCTGACTGGAAGAGGGAGGTGAAATTGGAAATGACTCTTGGTTTTCTGGCTTAATTAACTGAGTGCATGGTGCTACCACTCACTGAGATAGAGGACACAGGAAGTAAAGATAGTTTGGGGGTGGGAATGGAGACAGAAGCAGGATGAGAGGTTACATTTAGGATATGTTGAGTTTGAGCAGCTTAATAGATATGCAGTTGGGTATTAGGATCCAACACTTAGATCTGGGCTGGAGCTATTGTTGTGAGTCATTTACGTGGCAGCTAAAGCATGGACATCTATAAGGTTGCTCAGGGAAAGTGCAGTTAAGTCAGGAGAGGGCCAGGACAGAACGCTGGAAACAACCATATGAAAAGGAGGGGTAGAGAAAGATGAGCTTGCAAAGGAGAACGAGAAGAAGCAACCAGAGGTAAGAGGGAAGCCAGGAGAGTGTAATTATCATAGAAACTAAGAGAAGAAAATGCCTCAAGAAGGGTCCATGGTGCCAGGACTGCTGAAAGATCAAGTAAGTTAAGGACTGAGAAGTACCATCCAGTCTGAGCAATTAAGGAGGTTGTAGGCGACCACGGACAAAATGTGTAAGTGGAGTAATAGAAGCAGAAGCCTGAGAAGAGTGGCTTGGAGATGGAATAGAAAGCAAGAACTTGGGGTAGAAAGGGAAGTAAACCCTTTCGGTAAGTTTGACTGTGAATTAGCAGTTGGCATAGGCTAGTAGAAATGGGAAGTTGATGGGGCACCTGGGTGGCTCAGTCGGTTAGGCGTCCGACTTCGGCTCAGGTCATGATCTCGCAGTCTGTGGGTTTGAGCCCCGTGTGGGGCTCTGTGCTGACAACTCAGAACCTGGAGCCTGCTTCGGATTCTGTGTTTCCCCCACTCTATTTCTTCCCCCTCCCCTGCTCACATTCTGCGTCTCTATCTCAAAAATAAATAAATGTTTAAAAAAAAAAGAAAAAAAGAAATGGGAAATGGACATGTGGTGGGAACTATTTAATAAGTGTTTTCAGGGGGACCTGGGTGGCTCAGTCGATTGGGCCTCTGACTCTTGATTTCGGCTTGGGTCATGATCTCATGGTTTGTGAGTTCGGGCCCCACGCTGTCTGTGCTGACAGCGTGGAGCTTGCTTGGAATTCTCTGTCTCCCTCTCTCTCTGCCCCTCCTTCTGCCTCTCTCGTTCTCACTCTCTCTTTCTCTCTCTCAAAAATAAATAAATGAATATTTTTTAAAAAGATAAAGAAAACGGGGCGCCTGGGTGGCTCAGTCAGTTGAGCGGCCGACTTCGGCTCAGGTCACGATCTCACGGTCCGTGAGTTCGAGCCCCGCGTCGGGCTCTGGGCTGATGGCTCAGAGCCTGGAGCCTGCTTCCGATTCTGTGTCTCCCTCTCTCTCTCTGACCCTCCCCCGTCCATGCTCTGTCTCTCTCTGTCTCAAAAATAAATAAATGATATCGCTTCTCGGCCTTTTGGCTAAGATCAAGTGTAAAAATAAATAAATGTTTAAAAAAAAAAAGATAAAGAAAACTCAGCTTTTAAAAATATTAAAAAATAAGTGTTTTCAACGACAAAAGAAACTTGAACACATTTTGTGCTGATGGAAGGAGCCATTTACAATAGAGGCCGAGGTCGGACTCCACAGAATCTCATCTCTGAGAAATAAAGGAAGTGGAAGAGTTACAACGGCACGTAGCGAGGGATAGTCTTAAACCCAAGCACACGTGGGGAGAGAGTCTTTAAACCAGAGGAGGGATACGTCCTCCACTTCAATGGTAAAGAGGGATGGTTGTCAGTACAGGTTAGTTCCTCTTTGGTGGCTGAAAGTTGACACATCTGACAGGTTCTCTTTCCTTTTTGAAGGTGGAAAAAAGGTCATCCGCTGAAAAGGAGGGGGGAGGCAGAGGTGGAGGTGGGGAGATACTCTATCAAAAAAGAAACAGAAAGATGCCCAGTTATCCTGGAATTTTATTGTGTCACCAACCTGGTTCTTTCTTTCTTTTCGTTTCTTTTCCTAGAATTCAACAGCCAAGGGTGCAAAAAGCAGACAGGTAGCTTCATGGTACCCCAAAGCCAGCTGAACCAGAATACAAAATATTGCCTATAGATTCCTAAATTTTACTTCCATCAAAAGAAAGAAAATATTTTCTGGTGCTTTCAGAAGTACTCCCATAATGTTTAACACCCACTGTGCTTTTGGAAAAGCTCTTCTGTATTCAAGATGCTCCACTCCCAGCCCTGTGACTGCCCCTTCTCTTAAACCCTTTCATTCCCTCTCTTATTTGCCCCTCTCTGGAGCCCTTATGTCCTGCCTGTCATTACTGAGGTACTATCAACCTCCCACCTCTTCCTGGAGAAGAATCTAATGTTTAGAGCACCTACTATGTATCAGACGATTATACTCCCACAACAAGAGGGGAGAGATATTATCCCTGCTCTTACAGAAAAGGAAGCGTAAGCTAGGAGAACATAAGGTCACATGGCTACAAAATGACCAAGTGGGGATTAGATCCCAGTCTGTCTGACTCCAAAGCCCATTACTCTATATGCTATAAACTCCTGGGGAGCAAGCAACGCTCTGATCCATCATTACATACCTCATGGGAACTCAAACAGCACTTTGCACATGGAAGATGCGTGGTAAATATTATTGACTTGAACTGTGACCTGATTCCCTGAATATCTTTAGTGCTCTGGCATTTTGGACGTGCCCGACTTTCTCAGAAGAAGCCAATCCACTCTGCTTCGTAAAAGACATGCTCTTTACAATGCAATGGCATTTCCTATACGAGGTTTACATTGTTAACAGGAAGATAACAAAATGAAGGGTTTGCTTTCTTTCTCTAGATGATTTTTTTTAATTTAATAATCCCATCAGAGGATAATCCCTGATGGGATAATAATCCCATCATGGACCCAAGAAGGGTCCATGGTGCCAGTACAAGTCAGACTGATAGTGTCGACAAAGAAATCACCCAACATTGTGTCCCATGCAATCGCTATAAAAGATGAACAGAAACGTGACCAAATTCCAGCTGAAACCATCCTCTTTTCCTGTTTCAGGAGTATAACATGTATGGCTGGTGGGTAGGAGAACTGAACAGCCTCATTGGGATTGTTCCAAAGGAGTATCTCACCACTGCCTTTGAGATGGAAGAAAGATGAAGCCCAGGTATCAGAACTATTGCCAAGGAGTCTGTTGGCCATGCCGTCATTTCTCTGGGAAGAATAAGAATTGCCAGTGAAGTGGCTTTTCTTCATGATTTCATTGACATAGAAATTTCATTTTTCTCTTCTGCAAAAATCTGGAGGTTAATGATCCAAGGTTTCAGGTCCCAGATATCTTCTTTTTTTGCTCCTCTTGTGTGTGGCCAGCATTCTAAAGCTTACCTCACGGCCCAAGACGAATGCCGCAGCTCCAGCTATCATGTCTGTACCCTGCCCAGCAGGAAAGATAAAATGAAAGAAGGGCACAACCGCTTGTTTTAAGGACATTTCACAGATGCCGCACATACCCCTGCTTGCATTCCATTGGCCAGAAGTTGGACAGATAAGACTTATTCTAGGTAGAACCTGTGTCCAGCTTAAAAGTGAAGTGGGGAGAGGATTTGTTAATAAGTTAAAAGGGGAGAATGCATATTGGGGAACAACTAGGAATTTCTGCCACAAGACTGGGTCTGGGTTTCTTTACCCCCTGTTCCCAAATCCAGAGCACCATTTCCCCCAAATGCCCACGTATTACAATATGACTGGCCAAGACTAGGACTCCAGTATGAAGATTCCCATGAAACATAATCACATTAACTTTTAGGTAATAAAGAACATGGCTTGTGTTTTATGAGCAAGAACCACATCATATTTAAAACAGTGGAGTGAGTGCTTGCTTTGGGTGGGGTAGCAGTAGGAGTTGCTTTGGAACCTCGTGGCTTTTGTTTAGACTTAAGATGGCCCTGGAGGGTACCCACCCTAGCATGGTGTCTCGAGCTCCATCTTCCGGCCTAAAATGGGAGCTTGTGTGACAGTGACACACAGACTGTCCTTGGAACCTTCCAGACCAGGGCCACTCTAGTGTGCAGCAGCAGCTGCATGGATTCATTTAGGGAGATACATAAGTATAGATCTTACTCTGCGATGCCCTTGTACAACTGTAAAGCACCAGCTCAGGCCTGTCACTCAAGGTTTCACTGTATGACTTTCCTGTTGAGGACTTCATTTCCTGGCCATGAATGCAGAAGAGTTGGGCTTTCGCTGTCAAATCTAAACAGATTCACTCTACTTTGCTTTGTCATTTAATGACAGTGTCATTTATCTCCTCATTCTCTCTGACTCAACAATTCTACATCTAGAAGTTAATCCTATAGCTACATTTGCACACGCACAAAAGGATATACACATGAGGCACCTGGCTGGCCCAGTCGGTTCAGCATGTGACTCTTGATCTCGGGGTTGTGAGTTCAAGCCTCACATCAGGTGTAGAGATTACTTAAAAATAAAATCTTAAAATACACACACACACACACACACACACACACACACACGGTCTGTAATAGCAAACCACCAGAAATGCCCTAAATGTCTGGGAGAGACCTAGCCAAGTAACTCTAGCACATTCATAGAATTAAATACTATGCAACAGTAAAAAAGAAATGGAAGCTGTCTACACTAATGTTGGTAAGGGGGTAAAAAAAAAAAAAAAGCAGCAAAGTAGGGTAGACTAATTTGTTCCATTTGTGTAAAAAGGGAGTCTCCAGGGGCATCTGGCTGGCTCAGTAGGTACAGCACGCGACTCTTGATCTCAGGGTCATGAGTTTGAGCCCCACGTTGGGTGTGGAGAATACTTTTTATTTATTTTTAATTGTTTTTAATGTTACTGATTTTTTTTTTTAATTTTTTTTTTTCAACGTTTTTTATTTATTTTTGGGACAGAGAGAGAGACAGAGCATGAACGGGGAGGGGCAGAGAGAGAGGGAGACACAGAATCGGAAACAGGCTCCAGGCTCCGAGCCATCAGCCCAGAGCCTGACGCGGGGCTCGAACTCACAGACCGCGAGATCGTGACCTGGCTGAAGTCGGACGCTTAACCGACTGCGCCACCCAGGCGCCCCAATGTTACTGATTTTTTTGAGAGAGACGGAGAGACAGAGCGTGAGCGGGGAAGGGGAAGACAGAGAGGGAGACGCAGAATCAGAAGCAGGCTCCAGGCTCTGAGCTGTCAGCACAGAGCCAGACGCAGGGCTCAAACCCACAAACTGGGAGATCGTGACCTGAACCAAAGTCAGATGCTTAACCGACTGAGCCACCTGGACGCCCCTAGAGATTACTTTTTTAAAAGGGGGCAGGGGGAGGGGCGCCTGGGTGGCTCAGTTGGTTGAGCATCCGGCTTCAGCTCAGGTCATGATCTTGCGGCTTGTGGGTTTGAGCCCCGCATATCGGGCTCTGTGCTGCCAGCTCAGAGCCTGGAGCCTGCTTCAGATTCTGTCTCCCTCTCTCTCTGCCCTTCCCCCGCTCATGCTCTGTCTCTGTCTCTGTCAAAAATAAATAAACATTAAAAAAATTTTTTTTAAAAGGGGGGGCAGGGGGAGTCTCCAATTGCCTCTATGTGTAGAAGATATCTCTGGAAGGACAGAGACAATAACACTGGTTGCCTCCAAAGACAGAGAAAGTGCATGACTGTGGGTAGGAGGGAGACACTTTTTACTCTGTGCCCTTTTATACCCTCTTTATTTTGCATCATAAAAGCAAATTTCTATATTTTTCCTCCTTTAGGACACATATCCTTGTCTCTGCCCTGCCTTTTTGAAGAGACTGCTCATCAGGAGTTCCTATCCACGCCCCCTCCCCAGCCACCCCGCCAACACCATGGACTTCTTCTCTTGACTGTATGGACCCAAGCCTCTGACACCTTGCGGTCACTGCAAACCGCCAGCAAGATGAGTGGGAAGAGGCGGAGTCAGCAGATCTGTTGCTAACCTTGCCTTGTACTTTCTCCCACCTTTATTTTGTTTTCACCCCACCTCTAAACGTGTCCCCACATCCACACCTGCCCTCTCCACAGGCGTGTCACAGAGAAGGTGAGAGAAAAGGAAACCTTTGGAGGGGGACGTTGCTAGTTGTTTCAGCTGATTTGAAAAGCATAAATAAACTTCCTATTTGGTTCCTTGCAGTGTGTGACAGTGTCAGATTTCTTTTTGCAGTGGTATCCAAAGTGCTGGTTCCAGGCATTCTTGCCACCTCCAAACAAAGGACAAAAGGATAGCCTGAGAGAAAACAAAAACTCAGGCAGAGAAGGAGACTTGCAGTTATCTTGCAGGGCAGAATCCTCTCTGGAACCCAGGCCTGCCTGCTCTCTGGTTGGCTTCTCACACTTCTTCTGGCTGCATACTTGGCTATTTTTCCTTACGTGCTGACTCTGAAATGAGACAGGGCTAGAAGCAAGTCCTTGGAGTCAGCACATTGGAGAGTTCCTTTTCGGACCCCGGTGAGCAACCACAGTGCGTCTTGCACCTCAAGCCCCAGATAAGGGCCAAGGAAGTGCTTTGAGGAGGTCTTATGTGTGTACAGCCCAGTTCTTGTCCCTGTTGTCCGTACCTAGCGCTCAGGTTATCTGTGTCTTGAAGAGGCAGCAAAGCAAGGTGGTTGAGAACATGAGAATAAACCCCAGTTCCCCATTTACTACATATGTTCTCTCAAGCAAGTTACTTGACATTTTATGCCTTAAATTCTCTACCTTAGAATCTAGTGGGGACTCTGTTTCAATGGGTCATTAGGAAAATTAAAGAGGCAACACGTGTAACATACTTGGAACAACGCCTGGCATGTAGTAACTGCTCAATAAGGCTTAGCTATCATTTATGGCCATACTCACTGTGCAAGAAATTTTGGAAAATGTACAACTGAGCAGCTCTAGAAATTTTACCTCTGAAACTGCCTATTCAGAGCAGTCCTGAAATGGCAATAGCCCTCCTCACCTCTGCCACAACCGTATTCTAGCCCTGCAGTAAGACACCCATTTCACATCACCAAGAGAGGGAAACTGGAGGGCTGTCAATGCATCCCAAGTTTCTCAGAACATTTTATGACAGCCATTCATTTCCAGATTGCCTGACCCGGGAGTTTAAAAAAAAAAAAAAAAGAAGAAGAACCTTCTTGTGTATGAGAAGATAAAGAGGTAAGAAAAGGAGACAATGGGGTCTGCCAGAAAAAACAAAAAAGAGGGAGATAAAAGGCAATACAGAACTGTTGATAATGTGCCCTCCGCTTTACACAGGGCGCTAAAGGAGACTGAACCACTAGGTGGCAGCAGATGAGCAGATGAACCAAAAACAACCAATTGCCTCCCGTTTCAGGAAGCTTTGCACCAATCCCAACCTACAGGTAAGCACAATGGGCATTGTTCTGAAGTGTTTACCGGAGGAAGCAAATAGAAACCCCTCTAAGCCCCCAGAGTGTTCCCTCCCTTAAAGAACCCCCAGGGACCCAACGCTAGAAGGCTGGTGGCTAAGAGGAGAGAGCACCATTGTGCCACTGCTGTGTGAATGAGACACCAGAAAAGGGAAAACCAGAAGAGGAAGAGCAGGTTTCTGGGGCAGGGTCAGAAGAGGGATGAAAAAGGAGAAAGGTCAAGGTAACTTCACTCTCTGCACAGTTCAGCAACCTCTCAGTATCATGGTCATTGGCTTCCAGCATTTAAAACAAAATCCCCCTTAGTGCAATAGTTTCTTCTATGCCTGGAGGCCGGAGGAAATAACCACATGCCATACTGTGCAGGTCTTTGGCACCCCCGTCAACTGCAAGAACAAAACTCTCAGACTCTGATCCTTCTAGCTGTAAAACTCAGCAGAAAGAGAAATTAGATTGGCCCTCAAAGATATGAACAAATGGACTAATCAAGAATTTGGTCCATAGCCATCTGGCGATCTCTGACATGGTTACAGGAAAAGACAGAGGAAGTCAGATGGGTTGATAAGACTATCTACAGCCTGAAGGACATTCTCTTTTAGGAGAAAGTTCTAAAGGAGACTTTTTGGAAGCAGTAGATTCCTACAGTCTGTCTGAAGCTAAGCCACACCTACCAAAACTGCTCCCACTCAATTTGACAGCCACTATTTTAACCAACAGCCTCAGAAAGCAACTGGCTAATCAGATTACCACTTCTCTGACTCCGCTAACCAAAGCCCCACCTTACTATCTGGATAACTGGGGCATTAGACCGCATATCTAACCACATTATATGTAGGATGGCTTCTTGATGGCCACTGATTGCTCTGGCCCGGGAAATAGGAGAGGGAGGCTTTTTCCCTTTCCTGATTTTATGTAAAGGAAGGAAAAGAAGAACAGAAAGATCCTTAATTTTTAAAAAAAAAAATTTTATGTTTTTATTTATTTTTGAGACAGAGAGAGACAGAGCATGAGCAGGGGAGGGGCAGAGAGAGAGGGAGACACAGAATCTGAAGAAGGCTCCAGGCTCTGAGCTGTCAGCATAGAGCCCGACGCGGGGCTTGAACCACGAACTGTGAGATCATGACTCGAGCCACCCAGGCGCCCCAAGATCCTGAATTTAAGAAGCAAATGTATATCTGCCTTTTACAGGTAAATAAGTAATAACTTACCGAGAATGCCTAACATCCGAGAACAACTAACTTAGTGACATCCACTGGATAATCTGACCCGGGGCTGCTACCATTTGGCCCGCATTGTCCAAGCTGATATCTGAGAATCCTAAATGCTCTGAAAGCAGCCTTTCAGCTACATTTCACTAAAAGTACTTTCTCCTAGTGTGTTTTCTCTGTCATCCATATAGCAAAATAGCACAGACACTGTTTTGCACCAGCTCAATGTTAAATTTTCTCATACGGTTGTCTCTCTTAGAAAATCTGTATTTAACTCAAAACCCACTGCACCTGTTCCTCTGGCGAATACAAAATGGGAAAGAGAAGGGAATTCCTCTTGCTGCTCATTTCCTAAATTCAGACAGTCTGATTCCTTTTAAAGTGACAGCAAGGGCAAAAGTTGGACCTGACGAGACACGCCCCCTCCCATTGGAGACAGATACTTGATCTCAACATAGCCTGTGAGGAACTGCCTAGATTTCAAGTTAGCGTTCACTTCTTTTTTTAGCTTGCTCAGTTGCACCACCTCATTTGCCATCAGTCTCTGCAAGTGGCAAAGCTGAGGATCTGAAAGGTGTTGACTTGGACAAAAATCACACAGAATCTGCCCGGGAAAGAGCAAATACAATGAACAACCCCGGAAATTCTCAGTCTGCTGCTCTGCTTGTTGAATCACCCGAGCTGGGCTGCAGTTAGACACCTCCAGCGACACATTTTCAAATTCTACGTTTCGTGCCAGTCACTTGCATCACAATGAAGCAGTGGTTCCGTGCAAAGAGCAAGATCACGCATGTGCAGGGGGGAAGGGGTGAGGGTACATTCCTGCCTTTAAAAACCAGTCTGAGAAAGATGGAGTTGAAGAGAAGAAAGAAAGAAAAAAAAAGAAAGAAACCAAAGTATGTTTTGTTTTGTTTTGTTTTCATATAAGAACAAAACTCTCAGATGACAAGTTCAGAGGTGCTTTAATCTTTGGCCAAAGAGAAGCCCTCCCCACAGGTCTCCCCACCAGGAGTGGCTCTGGAAGGATAAATCTTACATGGCATTGATTTGCTAATTCCTGGAGCACCAGCAAAATCTGTGGAGCTGATTTAGAAAAAGCAGCCGTCTACACAGAGGATTATCCCTGCGACACAGCCCAGTGACTCAGACTCATTTTCTAGTTTGTGGATTACCATAGTCCCTTGCTCCTTCCCCTTCCCTCCCGCCCAGCCATTTCATTTCCCTTTAGAATTTAGAGATTGGTTAGGGAGTTTGAAATTTAGCAACTCAAAAGAGATTTTTCTTCTTCAAGGGATTTGAAGTGTTCTCCCTATTTCCCTATCAAAAACTGTTCAGAAAACAGGTTGTTTTGGTGGGAGGTTTTTGTTGTTATTAGTGTGAATCGATCGTTCTTTTGCAACTCTATAGGATTCAATTAGCAATACATTTTCAGATGTAGCCCACTTGGTACAAAAATCTTTTATAAATGTAATGCCTCCCCCCCCAAAAAAAACCCTATCGTATTAGAGGAAACTGAACTAGAATTAACAAGGTGACCATATAACTTATTTCCCAGAGATTGTTTTGAGACAAAAGGGGGAGTTATTGATAATTGATCATTGTGGCCAAGACCACAGGTATAAACCAGGATGAGAGGTCCCCCTAAAAATCAGGCAAAATGGGGCATCCAGTCACTTGGGGAGTGAGTGGATGGTAGACAGATTATCTGGCTCTCCGGATACGACACTTGGGAAATTCCTTCTAATGAAGTCCTCCCCTGCCAGCCCAGTTCCTAGACAAACTCTGCCAACTAGTCTTCTTTTCCTGATGCCTAGGCTGTTCCAAGAGGCCCGCTATCTCTGGCATCAGGCTGCTCGTGGGGCTGGCCGGCTGTTGGCCGCTGTGTGTGTTCAGTTCCGTCACGGGGCCCCATCGCGGCCAGCCACCCCTCCACCTGGCAAGGCGCCACGGAGGGAAGCACGTCTGTAGCCCTGGGCAACAGTGCGCTGCTCCCTTGCCTCCTGTGATGGGAGCGAGTTCCAAGAGGCTTCTAGTGCTGGTCCTCAAAGAGGGCATCTGGCTCTACTGTAGACGCTCTTAACCTGATGGTGAGCAGCTGGCCCTCTTTTATCCCCTCATCAGATCAGAGAACAGAAAACATGCTACAGACACTTCCCTCTTACCTGCGGTCAGACACTCCGGCCTTACTCTGCCTTGAATCTCCCACCCCCCTCCCCCCAGGCGGCACAAGCACACCACCCGCCCGCCCGTACTGGATGCCTCCCATGGGTCGGCACCCCGCCAGGCCTGTCACTGACATACCCCACCTCTGGGAAAGCACCTGCCATCTGGAGATTTTAGATCATTTCTTCGACATCGCTAGGGCAGTGCGGGGGCGGGGCAGAACTTGGAGCTTTACTACTTCTTCTGTTAGTGGGGGATTCCTAACCTGGCACTATTGACACTTGGGGGCAGGTGATTTCATGTTGTTGGGGACGCTGTAGGATGTTCAGCAGCATCCCTTTCCTCCACCTACTAGACGCTGGTAGTACTCCTCCCCACTCACCCCCTCTTCCCCGGTCTGACACCCAAAACTGTCTCCAGACAGCGCCAAATGTTCCCTGGGAACAAAATACCCCGTGGTTGAAAACCATGGTCTTGGGACATTGGTGTGCGTAGGGCCAAGCACAGAGAAACTGTCCTGCCTTCTAGAAGTGTGTGCTTTAGCCACTGGATTATAGTGATAGAAGCTTACTGCTAGGTTGGGAAGACCTAGGGTAAAAATGCCATGAATTCCTCAGGGTCTAAGAACTAGCAGGCCAACCCCGATGCTCCATGGAGATCTGCTTGCCTGCACTGCTGCAGATTCCACTACAAAAATGTTTGCAAAAATGGGGGTATAGCTCAGGGGGAGAGCATTTGACTGCAAAAATGTTTGCAAATGAATGGGCCTGTAATTGCTGATTTAGAGAGCTGAGTGCCAGTGTCTCACATCTTGAGCTCTGCGGTTGTGATCCTTGTTTCCCTTTCCTGTGGCAGAAATCTACAAGGGGAGCCCTGATCAGAACTCTTGATCAGGACTGAGCGAGATGCCGTGTACGACCTCAGAGCAAGAAACCAAGTTCACTGAAACACAGCACGAGGGCAGGTGCAGCCCATGGGGGGTGCTGGTTTCCTGTGCTTTGTACTGGGTAGGCCTGGGCGGTCCTCAGGCAGAAGTGGCAAGTGTCAGGGCACCTGTCATCTCCCAGCTGCAATTACCCTTCCTGGTCTTTCACGTTAGTTTTTAAGGGAAGTTTTCTCGTGCAAAATAACTCCTAGGAGCTCTGTCAAGAACTAAAAATAAATAAATAAGTAAAACACAACCAAAACCTACTGCTCTCTCCGGAGGCCAAGACAGGATGAGGGGTCTACTGCCTTTGTTGTTTTTGCCCGCACGGGCCAGACAGCAAGGCCATCGCTGGCCCTGGTGCCAGCCAGAGCCCTGTCAATGCTGCCTCCCCTGGGCTCCGAATCCAAGGCACCTGGAAGGGTTATTAGCAGGATTGGAACTCATCCCTCTGCTGGGACTGGATCATAATTACAGTAATTTTCTAACAGAGCTGGGCAGTAGGACTGTTTAATCAGCATTCGACTCCCTTGTGCTCCCAGCCCTCATCACTCAAGGAGAGGAGTGGGATGGCTCTTAAAGAGACAGTGCCCGCCTTTCAGCACTTTGAACAGATGTGCCCTAATTGGTAGAATATATCTAAGTCTCGTAGCTTATAGCAGGCAACCTGCATTGCCTCCAACAAACTGCCCCCGGCTCTCACTATTCGGGGCCTTCTGCTCAAGGGACTTGGGTCAGGCTGCCGGTGGGGCTGGCCTCCCCTACCAGCTTAGCCACCAGGGGAAGTCCATACACAGGGCTAGAGCACTTACGGAAGGATCTAAACTAGCTGGCCCCTTGGAAACGGATGGTCTGAAGGAAAAGGTGCTTGACGGAAGGAGGGACGCAAGAGCCATAGATTAAGAAATTTCGGCAGGGGGTTTCCCATAATCCAAAGATTACAGAAGCGTCTCATGTTCCTGCACTTCTGGGGAGAAAAAAAAAAAAACCTTAAAAGACTTTCAGGTAGTCTCTTAATTCTCACACTCTGGCTTTCCCATGTCTCTCTACTTACTACTCCTGCCCCTTTTACTGCTGTGTAAATGCTCCCTTTTCTCTTCCTTTGCTGGTGGAAGTGGACCAGGTCTCCCCTGAATGGAAGGGAGTAAAATTATTCACTTTGCTCATTGAATCAGGAGCATTCTGTCTTCTAAAAAGTGTGGCTCTTGTTATCCTTTGGAGCATAAACTGTCCGTGTTTATTAGATGTTGAGATGTAAGGTTCCAGCTACCACTCCAAATCTAGCCATTTCTAAAGTGGAACTGGTTTTTCCCAAGAAGTTATTTCTCTAATAACATGCTAGCAGTGGCCCCTACTGCCCTGTTGTTAAGCCAAATGCATACGTGGTCTTTGTAGTGGTTCCTCAGCGTTGTGCACAGAAGAGAGCTAGGGCAGGGCGTCAATGAGAAGAGGTGAGTGGGGGGCTCCCAAAATGGGGTGAGCACACCCTCAGGAAAGAAGGTAGAGTGGGGTGAGGAGAATAGGAAAGGGGGGTGACACTCATCCACAATTCAAGGACAGGTTACTTTGAGCCAGGTGACATGCCCTCTACAGAGCTGAGTCCTGCTGGCAGAGGGCTGCCCAGGAAGGTTGCTTGGGATCAGTGCCCAGGCGTGACCGAGGAAGTCACCGTCCCGCGCAGCGCTGGTTATCTGCTTGGCTTCAGCTGCGTCTCAGCTGGCTGCTCACACAGAAATCTGCAGATGCCACCCCGGTCCCTGACTGAATGCTCCTGCGGCCTCCGTGAGGCAGGCCAGGCACTGGTCTATTTCCATTTCTCCCTTCGACCCCATTTCACATCCTCCTGGCTCACTGTCCTCCCCACCCCTAAGGTGTTGCGAATATAAACAAATTCACAAGCATGCAGTTAACTTAATGTCCGATCAGACTGTCAGAGTCACGATCACCTCCCAAACTAAGCTACCAGAGAGGTGTCTAGGACTTGGTGGTGTGGATCTAAGGCCTCCACAGTCAGAAAGCGGAGGACTGCAGAGGGGCTCTGACTTCTGAGACAACTCCAAAAAGCTGTGCAAGTGGACTTAGACATTTTTTTTTTTTTTTACCTTGAGTAGCAGTGGGTTTATTTTAGTTTAAAAATAAATGGGGGGGAGAGGGAGGGACAAACAAACACCCGGTCTTTCAGAGCTTGGAAAGTAACTCTCACATGAATATGCTCTCCCACCACCTAAACATGTTTTTTAGGGGGGGCTGGCTGGCTCAATCGGTAGAGCACGTGACTCTCAATTTTACGGTTGTGAATTTGAGCCCCATGTCAGGGGTAGAGTTTACTTTTAAAATAAATAAATTTTAACTAAGTAACTAACTAAATAATAAAAAACATGCTTTAAAAAAAAATTGCTCTTTTTAAAGTAGGCTCTATACCCAACGTGAGGCTTGAACTCATGACCCGGAGGACAAGAGTCACATGCTCTTCTGACTGAGCCAGACAGCCACCCCATAAAACCACAGTTTAGTTTCCTTAGCTAGAAAATGAGTATAGTACTTGCCCTGCCTTCCTCACTGGACACTGAGGTCAAGCCAGAGGATGCAAAGGAGACTTATTTTCATACAAGAAAACCTACCTCCCCCCCCTACACACACACACACACACACACACACACACACACACACACACACACACACACCCTTCCATCCACCAAACAAGATGAAAGCCATGAGCATGAGCACACTTATCCCGGGTAACAGGAGAGACCAGACTTGGGCCACAGAAGCAGCAGTCAGAAAAAAAGGTGACTACATCAGGCACAGAGCCCAGCTCAAATCTAAGTTCAAATGCAAAATACTTGAGTTCCACAAAAGCTGAGCTGAGTACAGCTGGGCCAGCCCCTCTCCCCAGGGGCTCCCCCCCCCCCCCCCCCCCCCCCCCCCCCCCCCCCCCCCCCCCGTCTTCCCTACGGAGCTCGCCAGCCCTGGTAGCCAGCCCTTAGCACACGCAGGGACCGAGTAAAACGTGACAGGCCAATGGCACTGCCTGGATGGAGAGGAAACTGGTTTTGCTGTTTTCCTGGCAACTCCAGGCCCGCATCAGAAAATCTCTTCCCCTCCCTTCTTAGGACATCTCCCATGGCATACACTCAACTGTGCACAAGACGGTGCTGGGATGGCGCCTGGCCTTGGATTAACTGAGCTGCTGTTGTACGCACTGCTGGTAATGGATCATTAAAAAAGCCGGGAGTCAGAAAAATCGCATCCGTGTCTTTGAACGGCTCCTGCTGTCCCAGCAGCCTACCCTGCTGGCAGAACTAGCTGCTGAGCACCAACTCCAGGAAGAAAAGGAGCGAACAGAAGAAGGCCAACCCAGCTTGCTGTTTTTTGGCTGAGTAGGGAATTGACACAGACCACCTCCGGCTCCTGTCTGGAAGTTTCGAGATCAGAGAGCTTCAGGCACAGCTGGGTTCACAGCTGCACCATTTGGAGCATTGGACTCATTAATATTCATGAGTCATCCCCACCAATCGGCAGAGCGGATGCCATTAGCTTAGCATCTGTCGAGTTTTTGTGAGGGTTGCGTATGGAGTTTTTTTCCCCTTTTAAATGAACTTCTTTTGACATTTTGGATTTGCCTCTGTAGGTTTTCTAGCCTCGCCTTGCTCCGCTGCATCATATAAAGGAGAGACCCAGGGGAGGCGGGCAGGAAAGAGGGATGGGTCCCAGCCAGGGCTCTGCATCTGCCTGTTGACAAACTTTATTTCTCTTTCAGCACCTGGCACCTCAGACAGGCTGCGAGGACGGAAGCGGCAGCAGGTAAATTATCCCTAACAAGGTTCATGCCCACAAGTGCGAGAAAAGCCGGATCCTGGCTCTCCAGAAGACGACCCTTCCTTCAGCGGTGGACTAGCACGGCACACACAGTGCCGGAGAGCTGCGGCCCCCGGCTCTGAACCGTTATTTCCACGCTGATAAATTCATGATTTATGAAAGCAACTACTGCCAGCCCTCCCTCCCTCCTCCTCTGCTACAGCTTGTTAGACACGAATGGCAACAACCGTCTTAAATACTTGGAATTTTATTTCAGGCCAAAGCCCCTCAACTCTGAACTAAATGCCATGACAGTCCCACAGCACAGGCTGGTGTTAAAGGAGCCCGCAGACAGGGCGCGGTAGCCAGAGGGGGGGGGGGTGGGCGAGAGGAGAACCGCACACCCACACCCACACCCACACCTAAGCGCCACGCAATGCACACCGCCAGCGGCACTCGGCTCCTACCCGCTCGGCTCTCCACGGAGAGGAATTATGGCAGCAGGAGGGCAGAATGCCTCATTGTGTGAAGGCGTGTCGTTCCTCACCTCCATCCCCAGAGCCCTCTCTCCAGGCACAGACAAAGCCCTTGCGCCCCATTGGACTGAACATACGGCCTCCCTGCAACACAGCAACACAGCAGAGGGACACTGTGGTAGCTGAAGCCCCGGGGGCAGGAGGCTATTACTCAGGGAGAAGAGAAGGATTCAAAAAAGAAAGGAGCCCACGCTAACCGTGCAGAAAACACAGTCACATCTCTGCTTTGTAACCGGAAAAGAGAGCGACAGCGCAGGACCCAGGACAGCCTTTTCTAAAACAAAACCCCGAGCCGTTGCCTTTCCTCGGGCTGTGACCGACCGCTTCTCTTCCGCAGATGGCCATGAGCTATTTCATGAATCTCAGGCCCCACGCGGTGAGACAGAGGTCTCAAGATATGCGGGAAACCCCGGCGACAGAGGAGTCACAGCACTGTTCCGTTCCGTGGGATTAGTGAAGGAAGGCAAGCGAGGGGGTGGGAGAATCGACATTCACCCCCTGGTCCACCAAAGGAGGCAGGCAAGAGGCCAGCCTCCCAGAAACAAAGTGCTCCAAGGGCCGCAGCAAAAACACAGCCCCCGGGAATACAACTACGCAAGTGTTTCTGTTGGGTCAGTATTCAATAGGACAGCTTAAAATCTGCCACTTGCAGGTCCCCAAAACCAGTCACCTGAGGCAATGCTCTCGGGTCCATTAACGAACATCTAAAGAAACTCAGCTCCCAGGGGAGTAAATATACCACCCCCCACCCAGTGTTTCCGTGCAAAACCAACAGCCCGCGGGCCTTACGCCTACCTTACAACTGTACAGTGTTTAATCCTGCGGAGGAAGCCTGAGGAGCTATTGCGACCCGCCTCTGTGCAACCAACCTGAGCAGAGGCAACCGTAAGACACTAAGTGTCCCAACTGCCCACACCTACCCTGTGCCCGATCCCACCCCAGCAAGTCCCCTTGCCGCCTTGGAGCAGAACCCAGGGCTCAGACCAGAGCTCATTTCTCCACAACCGTTTCTAACTGCCCAGGGTCCAAAGGCACAGCATGGTCCCCTGCCATGGCCCTCCTCACTGGCTGAGGAGCAGATGTCCCCTCATCGGGTCTTGTAAAATCACAGCATGATGGCGAGGGGGAGGGTGGCAGAGGGGGGCTTTCCAAGGAAGGAGCTTCAGAGTCAACAACGGGAGCCCACACCTCGAAATGGTCCTTTTCTTCCCTGGGAGGTGGTGAGGGAGAGCTCCTCCTGCCCGATCGTGGAAGAAAGCAGCAACTGGGAAAGGACGGGACAGGAAAAAGAAGGGCATGAGCAGAGAAACAAAAATCAATAGATAAGCACAAGTGAACAAACAAACAAACGGTGGGCCGGCCATACAAATGGAGTATTATTTGGCCATAAAAAGGAATTAAACACTGAAACCCCCTACAATACGGATGCACCTTGAAAACGCGGAGTCGAAGAAGCCAAGCACAAAAGACCACACCTCGTATGACTCTGCTTGTGTGAGATGTTCAGAACAGACAAATCCACAGATGCAGAAAGTAAACTAGCGCTCATCAGGGGTTAGGAGTTTGGGAAAATGGGGAGTCCCTGCTAATGGGTCCAAGGTTTCTTTGGGGATGATAAAAATTGGGGTTCTAAAATGGACTATGGTGACTGACGGTTGCACAACTTTGTGAACAAATTAAAAACTACATTAACTGTAACATTAAAAGGATGACGTTTAAAATATGTAAATTATAACTCAATAAAGTTACTTTTTTTTATAAGATTTTATTTTTAAGTAATCTCTAAACCCAATGTGAGGCTTGATCTCACAAACTCAAGATTGAGAGTCACGCGCTCCACTGACTGAGCCAGCCAGGTGCCCCAAAATTGTTACTTGAACAGGGCGGGAGTGGGGGGGGTGGTGCCTGGGTGACTCAGTCAGTTGAGTGTCTAAATTCAACTCAGGTCATGATCTCGCAGCTCAGGAGTTCGAGCCCCACATCGGGCTCGCTGCTGTCGGCTCAGGGCCCACTTCGGATCCTCTGTCCTCCCTCTCTCTCTGCCCCTCCCCTGCTCATGCTCGCTCTCAAAAATAAAATAACCATTTAAAAAATTAATTAATTACATAAAATGGCGGGGAGAGAAATAAAGAACAGAATGAGAAAGTCTTCTCTTCTTTTCCCCAAGTTTCAATAGGAGAGCCTGCTACCCAGGGACGAGGTAGCCCAGATGCTCAGACCCTAGCGCACAAGATGAGAAAACCATGCACAAGGGGAAGGAGGCCTCTTCTGAAAGGCTGCCAATGCCGTGACAGGACTTTCTCTATCCAACGGACACCTCACTGGCCCGGGCTACAGTAGTCCTAGCCCTCGGTGCCTCAGAAATGAGAGCTCCAGTACCTCTTAGGCTGGTCTCCTTTAGCCAGGTGAGAAGAACCCCGCCTCTCCTCCTGGACCCAGCCACAGTTTGACATAGCATAGTGAAGAATGGCGTCAGAAACCGTCATGGGGCTTCGGCCCTGGACACAGGCTTCGATCTCGGGCACCGAGAGCTGGCTTTGCAGGAAGAGGTGTAACTGGCTGTCTGACAGGAGGACCACACTCTGCAGGACCCTGGGGAAAACACAGGACGTACAACACAGCATCACCCTGAGCAGCTGCCCTCCCCAGCCCCACTTGCTGAAGAGCTTCCGGCTTGAGGGAGCACTGAAGGTATGGGGGTGCGAGAAAGGCATCTACCATAAATGTGCCTGTCTATTCAAAGGGACCATTCTGCCTGGCCCCCTCCCCCTCCCCGCCCACCCGCACGAGGCAGGTGCTAGCCCACCACGCCCACTCACTTTTCCAGGAAGTGCTGCAGACCTTGCCGGCGCTTCTCAATGAACTCATCGGAGCTGCCAAAGAAGGTTGACTTCCCAGGAAGTTCAGGTACAGGGCTGTGGGGTCACATAATGTTGAACACCCAAGATGAGTGTGACATTAAAGACAGTCATTCCACCCCCTAAGCGAGGAAACCCCCTAAAAAGAGGCACAAATCAATACACATAGCTTTTAATAAGGTGGGGAGGGGGGCAAGGCTAATACCGACTGCGGGACATCCATGTGTCAGGCACCATCAGAGAAGTTAAGTAAATTTCCCGATGTCACACAGCTAGTAACCAGCAGAGTTGGTATTTGAATCACATCTATGACTTCAAAACTTCATTGCTGCTATACTACATTGTTTACAAAACCCACTCCCACCATCAGCTTTTAGGGTTTTTTTGTTTGTCTGTTTTTTAAGTGCATTATTTATTTTGAGAGGGGCAGAGAGAGAATCCCAAGCAGGCTCTGCACTGGAAGCATGGAGCCCGACACAGGGCTCGAACCCAAGAACCAAGAGATCATGACCTAAGCCAAAACCAAGAGCCACCTAACCAACTAAGCCATCCAGGCGCCCCTGTCAGCTCTTATTTTAAAAAGGAAAAGACTTGGGGTACCAGGGTGGCTCAGTCAGTTAAGTGTCCAACTTCGGCTCAGGTCATGATCTCATGGTTCGTGAGTTCGAGGCCCGCATCAGACTCTCTGCTATCAACACAAAAGCCTGCTTCAGATCCTTGTCCCCCTTCTGTCTCTGCCCTTCTCTCGCTCTTTCTCTCTCAAAAATAATAAATTTTTAAAAATAAATTAAATAGATAGATAGATAGATAGATAGATAAATAAATAAATAAATAAATAAATAAGAAGAAGAAGAAGAAACCTGGACACGGAGATGTGGAGCCTGCTGGGTCCCTGCATGTAAATTAAGACCTACCTCCTCCAACCCAAGCAGGTCACATGCTTAGAATTTTCTAAAAGTAGTTGAGTTGTAGCAAGCCATCCACAAATTCTTTAAACCTCCCTAGCTTCTATTATGAACATATTTTTAAAAAAACAACAGGCCAGGGGCCCCTGGGTGGCTTAGTAGGGTAAGCATCCAACTTCGGCTCAGGTCAAGATCTCACAGCTCGTGAGTTCGAGTTCCACATCCGGCTCTGTGCTGACAGCTCGGAGCCCGGAGCCTGCTTCGGATTCTGTGTCTCCCTCTCTCCTCTGCCCTGTCCCCAACTCATACGCACGTGTGCGTGCGTACACTCTTGCTCTAAAATAAATAGACTTAAAAACAAAAAACAAAAAAAACAGGCCAGGCAATAGGATGCAGGATCCGTCAGAGGAAATCCCAACTGGCAACGAGGACCTGACCCATGACAGCGGCTTCATCAGTCCCACATGTTAACTAACCGGCTCGGGCACCCACAGGCCACCTGTCCCCAGAGCATTCTGTTCTAAACTGTCTCCAGTTTTAGGACTTATTTGGGATGGTGTAAGTGAGGAGTGAACAG
The DNA here is from genome assembly GCF_018350215.1 of Panthera leo. Lineage (NCBI taxonomy): Eukaryota > Metazoa > Chordata > Mammalia > Carnivora > Felidae > Panthera > Panthera leo. The sequence goes on from NC_056692.1 coordinate 36,881,194, forward strand.
TACTACTTTCCCTAAGGCCCTCAGTCTGTTATGTCTCTCAGAAAATTTCTCTGCACAAAAAAGAAAAAAAAATTAAGATTTTTTACAGGTCAAATGGACAGGAACACCACTCGTCACATTAAGTCCAGGTGCTAACAGGTTTCTGATAACCAGTGACACGCACACATAAAATGCTAGCAGTACACTTGTTTAGCCCTGGATGAATATGCATATAAAAAAAAAATATTTTTGATATTTGTATGACTTTGTTAGGTCAAAATACTAGAAATAAGAACTCTGCCTTTACTTTTTCCACTGACTTGAAAACATAATTTAAGAACACATTTCTCAATTTCCTAAGTGCCTGACACGTTGCCAGGTTTGTTTGTTTTTTATTGTAAACTCTGGTTCTCACATAAGCACCAGTCTCAGATCCAAGAAAGAAGCAGAAGCAAACTCACACTAAACCAGCATTTCTCTGTAGCTGCTTTCTCAGCCACACGAACTCACGGTAGCGGCGACGCACACAGGACGTCTTGGCGGTAAAGGCCTTGCTGTTGGTCTACAGGAGGAAGTACGTGAAAAAGAAAAAAAACAGGTAGAAAAAGACCAAGTTTACATGAACTCCCCATGGTCCCTCTGACGGAGGATCCAAGCCATCAGGCCTGATCAAGGGCTCTGACCAGAGCAAGGTGCCACCAGGCAGCCAGAAAGCAACTCTCACCCATTATCTCAAGTTCATGCCCTTCCTCCCTCCTTTTCTTCTGTCTCCAGACTGTCAAAGTACCCACAAAAAGGTTCTGCCTCAGCACTAGCCCTCAGTGCTAGAGAGTGTTGATCCCAATGCAAAAGTGTGATGCACTTACGTGGAGAAATATCTTATAATCCACATAAGAATTCCAGGAGCCCTCATTCTGCACGCGGGGGTCCTGAACACGCACAGTGATCACCTCCTGGAGGTAAGAAAGGCTCCTTCAGCTTCGGCTCAGCCACACAGTAAGGCAACTTTGACAACACAGGTGGCCAGATTTTTCCAATCAGCACCAACTTTCATTCATTTATTCATTCAATTCAACAAGGATTTATTGACCACCCACTATGTGTCAGACTCGGGTCTAAGGCACTGGGGGCAGAACATGAACAAGAGACAAAAATCCTTGCCCTCGTGAATGTGACATTCAACCATATTCCAACGAATGGAAAAGGTCAAAATGGAGTCTCATTTCCCTGTATGGCTTTACTATGGATTTCCTTCTCCTGCCTTTATTTTGAGCTCATCAGCACCCCCGAGGTATTACTGTCAGTACAATACCACGGAGCAATGATTTGCATCTTTTCCCAAATCCCACCAAACTTTTACCCACCTGTTTCCTGGAGACCACACGCTTACCTCCTGCTCTTGGTTTTCCAACATCCTACAGCAAAAGCCCATTGGAAGAAAACATCTGACAAGGGACAGAAGACAGGGCAACAATCACGGTTAGTATGCCTCTGTTCTTATCACTCTTCACCAAGGCAAAACCCTGAAAATTCTTAATTGAACCCCTGGGAAAACCCAGGCAACTTTTTTCGTTCTCTTGTAAAACTTAAGAGGAAGCAAAAAAATCCCCCCCCTCCGCCCCGTTAGCTCAGTGCCAAGCTAAAAACCCAGATGATTTGACTCCCTGTGCAGACCACTGCCAGAACCCTTAACTAGGCCACCTCCAGCCAAAGCAGGTTTGGGTCTGTGCAGTGTGCACCTCCAGCAGCCAGAACAGGCAAGTTCAGCTGTAAAACCTCTGCTTGAGGATTGCAGGTGACAGTAGTGTCTCACCGGCACACACTACACACCCTAGCAAGCGAGCCTAACACTGCCCCCTCCTGGCGGTTTAGAGGCAACCACGCCCCACAAACACCAAGGCTTTTAAAAGTCTCTCTTTGTCTTGCTAAGACTACAGTCGCCTACCCAGAGGTAAATCATAGAGCTGGAGAGCTCCGGGAGCACCTGAGTGGGTTGCCCAGTGGCAACCTTCCTTTATCTAATCTATTCTCCGGAACCCAAGCCAATGGCTCCCAATCATTTCCTCTCTCGACATGCTATCCGGTTTGTACCTCTGCCCAAGCACCCCACAGCTGCACACAGGTCGGCTCGGGATGTTTTCCGCTCCTTTGTAAAGATTCATTAAAGCCTAAGCCCCTGATTTCCCCCAGTGTGGCAGTTTACATGTGCAGCGACATCGCCCACTCCGACAAGGGGACCATGAAGCCTACAGCACAGGGTTACTCGAGTCCAAAGGGGCCCATGATGTCACCTTCTGTTAAAATACAGCACTAATCTTGTTACTCCTAGAACCACTCCAACAGCATCCACCCTGGCTGCCGCCTCCACCCCCTTCTCCTCTCTTAAGAGCAGAACAATAAGGTTTAATTTCCCTTTCCAATTTACCTTGAAATGAAAACTGACTTCAGCCAATATGTACTGCCAACAAATGATCCAGGCTGGCTCCTGGGAAAACAAGACTATCTCTAAGCTCTCCCTCTCCTCCCCACCCCCCATGCCCATTCACACACCCACTCATTTTTACAGTCCTACAATTAATTTGAAACACATTCTCTTATTAGTTCTGCCTTACCATTAGAAGAGTGTGTAATGAGCTTCTTTGTATTTTATGTTTTGCTAACACAAGGCTAACGTTTCAAGAGAAGGGGAGCTCATTTACACCACGAAATTAGCAGAGCCAACAACTTTCCCAATTCTTTCCAGAATACCAGAAGATCTCTCCACCCTAGCCACCGCACACAGAGACAAAACTGCGTGGTATGTGACAGGATTGGGCTACACTGTTGAGCAAACCAGAGTTTTTGTGACCGTAATACCCTCTTCGTATTCTTGCCCACAATCTGATTTTTCCATCTGATGAAATCACCGTCACAAAGGGGTCCTGAACTGAAAGGAAATTCCAATTCCGTAACGCCCAAAGTATAACATCTCCGATACAAGCAGTCATATGCCTGTGACCGAAAAGAACAGACCGACTAGCTGTGAACAGTTAACCACCTCAGATTTTTAAAAAAATAATAAAATGTTCTCTTCTCTTTTCAGCCATTTGGTAAACTGTCAGCACAGAAGCAGAGGGTTCAATATTCTGAAGTGTCTTTTTCACAAAAGTAATGATGGGAAAGATGAGGACAAGGAAATCATAGTCATTTATACACTCAGTGGGGCTCAACACATCTCCTGTGCCTTGAAAGGTTTGCCAAATTCAGGACCATAATTTAGTAATTAAATGGTCATCGTTCTGAGGCTCAAGTAGAGTTTGTATAGGGCCCTCCACCACCTCCAAGTGCAAGTCCCTCTCCTTTCCTTTGGGGCTAAAACCACTTAGAAACAAATAGCTATAAAGTCGCTTAAAAAAAAAAAAATCCTAGCACCCCCCAAGAGGCTGTATACTTAAATCTAACTTTAAAGGGCACCAACAAAGTTTCGATTGTAACTTGCCCTTAAACACGCGAGACACTGGAACAAATACAAAAACCCAGACTCCAAATAATAATTTCTAGTAACTACTATTCTCCATCAGCTTCCTCCGCATAGATGCCACTCCTCACAAGGAAATGCTCAGTTCTGCCTGTGAAGGGGAAGGAGGAAGTTCTTTAACTTTGGCTCGTGATCTGGGAGATGGATCCAGGTCATCTAAATAAGGGTAAGTCAGCGATCCTCTCAGCTACAGCTACGTATGCATCCCACTCCGCACTAACTGCATTTCCTGGGTCCTTTCAGTCACATCCAAAGCTTCCTTTTCCTTCTCCATCTGTACCAGCACCAATATCTCCGGGAAGAATCCAGTTGTTTGCTTTATACAAAGCAGATTCCTTGTAAAGCTCTCCAGTGTCCTAACAATTCAAGGTAGTAATTCAAGGCTTTCCCACCATTTTAACCCCCATTTAAACTACTTCAAAAAGAGGTTAAAAACAAATTAAAAACACCTTAATCAAGTAGGTTAAGCATCTGACTCCTGATTTCAGTTCAGGTCATGCTCTCACAATTCCCGAGATCCAGCCAGGCGTCAGGCTCTGCGCTGATAGTGCGGACCCCGCTTAAGATTCTCTCTCTCTCCCACTCTCAAAATAAATGAAAAAACATTTATTTTACATCAGGTGATAAAAGTATATTGAGCCACCAAGACTCCTATCCCTTCTTACTCGTTCTTGAGCCCTTGGTGCCAGATGGCAACTCAAAAAGCTCTCCTGCCTAAACACCCACACGTGGTAGAGAATGCTCCCTTTTCTGACCAAGTTCTGTGTATTCCCAACCAAGCAGCTCCACTCCATCCTTCTGTCCATTTGTAATTTGCCACTCCTTACACATGGAAGGTAAATCACAAAGGCGACCACACTCTAGCAAGAACCGCCTCCATCCCCGTAAAATACTTGTCACTACTCCTACCCCTAGCCGTTCGGGTAATTGTCCCCAAACTCTTTTACTCTGACCACTCCCTCTCCATTCTTAATGAACTAGGAGCAAAAGGGCCCCATGACCCTTCTTCTCCTTTGGCGATTCAGTTTGGGGAGTGGAAAGCAAAGATGCTTTCTACTTTGAAAACAAATGGAAAAGCCGGGATTCCTTCCTTGGATCCGGAGCAAGCACCCGCCTTCATCCCGGGACGTGAGACAGCCTCTTCCCTAAAACGTCAAGCGAGAACCCCACCCCCAAGCGCCAGCCTGGACGCTCAAGCCTCACTGGAGAGCAGCGATCTGTCCCCGCGGTCCCGCCCACGACCCCTCACCTGAGAGCAGCACCCACTCCCCACAGCGACACCGCCAGCGCCGCACCATAGAGCCAGCCTCGGCTTCTCCTTCCGGGTAAGTGGCCGGTGCCCCGGTGCACGACGGGAGAAGGCTCCCGGCCACGCCAATCGCGGGTGCCCAGGACGCCCCGCCCCTGCAGGCCGGAGCTCTTAGTGGAGATTCCCGCTCCGGAGGCGGCGCGCTCGCTCCGCCCAGTCCCCGGCCGGAGTCCCGGCCCCCTGAGACTCACTCGGGACACTGGAGAGTGGACGCGGGTGAGGAGCGGTGAGTGGGCTCTGACGGCCAGTCCAGAGCCGTGTCCCGCTCGTCGTCGTCAGGCCCAGCCAGTCAGCGGCCAGGGGGCGTCATTAAAGGTCCGAAAGAGGGTCCCCGGACCGGGAGGTGTGAGGAGGTTGTCGCCTTCGTTTCTGTCGGGCCGAGGGCCATCTGGAGTGTGGGAGGGTCGGGGAAGAAAACGCCCACATTCCTGGAATGTCTCAAAGTCCCGAGAGCTTCCCCATTTGAACCCACTGGGTTGCAGTTCCCCCGCGGAGTTATCAAGGGCGGGCGAACCCACTGACCAACTCACGTTCGTAAAACCAGGGATTGTCAGAGCGAAAACCGAACTGAGATGGCCCAGCAAACACCCGTTTGACTCGCGGAAACAAGCCCAAAGAAGAATCGCGCAGCTGGTTAGTAAAAAAGAAAATACGTTGGATATCATGATTTTTTTTATGTTGTTGAAACGTCTATTAACAACCTGTTTAAAGGTAATTTTTGCAAAGATAATAATGTCAAGGAAAAAGGGTCACAAAATACAAGCTCTGGCTTTAGACGGCCTTGGTGCAATACCCAGCACTACACTGGACTGTGGGGGCTTAACCTGATCCTAAATCTTTTTAAGTCTTAGTCTCCTCATCTGTAGAATGAAGGTTATGCACAAACCTCAGAAAAGCTTTTCTCAAACATTTAGTCTCAGGATCCCTTTACATTTTTTTTTTTTTTTTTTAGTAAAGTGTACGCCCAACGTGGGGTTCCAATTCACGACCCCAAGAGTCCCATGTCCTGAGGACTGAACCAGCCAGGCACCCCAACATTCTTCAAAATTGGTTAAGAGTGTTTGTTTATGTGGGATATTCACTGGATTAGAAATTAAAATTGAGAAATTTAAGAACATGTATTAATTCACCTAAAATAATAATAAACCAATACATGTTAATGTGTTTTATGAAATATACTACACTTCCCCCCAAAAATTAGTAGAGTGTCATTGCATTACAATTTTGCAAATCTCTTTAACGTCTGGCATAATAGAAGACAGCTGGATTCCCATATTTCCTCCCCATTTTCTCTGATTTGCTATGTTATTTTGGTCTAGGAAATGAAGAAACTCCAGTCTCTCACAGATAACATAGTTAGAAAAGGAAGGAGTATTTTTAGCCTTCTCCAATAACTGTGGATACTAGCAAAACTCAACAAACGGTAATTTCTTAAAGATTAATTGCAATGGGGAATCTGAAACCACTCAGAAAATATTGGTTTACTGAATTATGCAGATCTTCCAAATATTGATGCATTTCACTACTCAACATTAAAAAAAATCACATGCATTACAATCATTGATCTCATCACAAAAATCTTGGAAAGCTGTCAAGCTCACTTTGGTGGATACCAAACACCTTTTCCAAAATTACAATTTTTTCTTGAAAGCTCAAATTTTATCATTGACAAAAGTACTTTAAATCACTTTTCTTTCATGTGCCAGGCTCATTCCATTCAAATATGCAAGTCTGAATAACTATAGTTTCCCTGTCATTCTTTCAAGCAAAACTTGTGTTCTAAATTTTTTTTTTAGTGTGTATTTATTTTTGAGAGAGAGAGACAGAGCACAAGCAGGGGAGGAGCAGAGAGAGAGGGAGACACAGAATTGGAACCGGCTCCTAGCTGTCAGGACAGAGCCCGACGCGGGGCTCAAACTCAAAAACCCGTGCGATTATGACCTGAACCGAAACCTGACGCTCAACCGACTGAGCCCCCAGGTGCCCCACAAAACTTGTGTTCTAAAGTCCATGTCCGTAATCCTGAACACTCCCGATCTTGGAAACTAGCAGGGTAAGCCCTGGTTAGTACTTAGATGGGAAAAAATGGTGTTCTATGGGGGGAAATAAAGCTCGTTCAGTTCACACATCTCAATCACACAACCATATACTTCAGTAAGTGGCAGAAGGGTTTTATGTAAAACTCCCATTTCATTACACAGAACATTTAAAAGATACATACTCCAGAAGAGAGATTTCGCAAAATTAATTATTTGTACTGTTTCATAGTTTATGTGAAAGTGGTTTTTCTTTTTTTTTTTTTTTTTTTTTAATTTTTTTTTTTCAACGTTTTTTATTTATTTTTGGGACAGAGAGAGACAGAGCATGAACGGGGGAGGGGCAGAGAGAGAGGGAGACACAGAATCGGAAACAGGCTCCAGGCTCCGAGCCATCAGCCCAGAGCCTGACGCGGGGCTCGAACTCACGGACCGCGAGATCGTGACCTGGCTGAAGTCGGACGCTTAACCCGCCATCCAGGCGCCCCAGTGGTTTTTCTTTTTTTAAGATTTTTAAGTAAACCGTATGCCTAACAGGGGGCTCAAATTTATAACCCTGGGATCAAGAGTCCCATGCTCTACTGAATGAGCCAGAGTAAACCAGCCAGGCACCCTGAAAGTGGCTTTTTTTTTTTTTTAATTTTTGAAAATGGCTTCTTAATTATTTTATTGCATAGGTGTGGCAGAAGAGAATACCGTGAGTCTAGCACCTTGATTCACACTAAGGTGCCAGCCATCTCACCTGCTGTTGTCTTGGCACCATTAGTGAAAATGTAAACACAGTGAAAAAGCAAATCATGTCTTCATATTATCATGAAAATAGTTCTGACCTTGCAGACTCCCTTAGACCTTAGGCACTCCCAGAGTCTGTGGATTACACTTGGAGAACCGCAGAGTATATCTGCAGAATGTATCCATTCATTCATCAAATATTTATTAAGCCCTTTCTATGGGTCTGGACACTGCTGTAGGCATTATGAATAAAGCAGTGAGCCAAACAGGAAAACACCCTGACCTTATATTATAAGTAATATAAGGGCTTAGCATCATTGCCTCATATGTTACTCAATAAATGTCTTTATTTTTTTCATTTTATTTTTTAAAGTTTATTTATCTTAAGAGAGAGAGAAAGTGCATGTGTCTCGTGAGTAGGGCAGGGGCAGAGACAGGGAGAGAGAGAATCCCAAGCAAGCTCCACACGCTGTCAGCACTGAGTCCAACTCCCAACTCGGGACTCGAACCCACAAACTGTGAAATTATGACCTGAGCCCAAACCAAGGTCGGATGCTTAACCGACTGAGCCACCCAGGCTCCCCTCAATAAATGTTTTTAAGTAAATTTATTAGTGGGCACCTGGGTGGCTCAGTCGCTGAAATGTCCGACTTCAGCTCAGGTCATGACCTCACGGTCTGTCGGTTTGAACCCCGCATCGGGCTTTGTGCCGACAGCTCAGAGCCTGAAGCCTGCTTGGGGTTCTGTGTCTCCCTCTCTCTCTCTGCCCCTGCCCTGCTTGCTTGCTCTCTCTCTCAAAAATAAACATTAAGAAAATAATTAATAAATAAATGAATATTAAACAATTTTTAAAAAAAAAAAATTTTTAACGTTTATTTTGAGACAGAGAGAGACAGAGCATGAACGGGGGAGGGTCAGAGAGAGAGGGAGACACAGAATCTGAAACAGGCTCCAGGCTCTGAGCTGTCAGCACAGAGCCCGACGCGGGGCTTGAACTCACGGACCATGAGATCATGACCTGAGCCGAAGTCGGATGCTCAACCGACTGAGCCACCCAGGCGCCCCTAAACAATAATTTATTAAACAATTTGAATGCAATAAGGCTTCATAGTGCCATATCTTATGTTTTATTGACCTTATTTTTTTCAACTGTAATTTCTAATACTTGATAATGGGGCCAATCTTTATTATACCTGAAATGCTAGGACTTCTTCAGGCAGTTAGCACTTTGCATGAGAAAATCAATCAATGTCAAGGCTATAGGTGCAAGATTTGAGAAGTACAGGTTTTAACTAGAGTCCAGTAACTACCAGGAAGTCACGTGAGAATCACACTGACTGACCAGGGGAGGTAAGAAAGACAGATAGCTCTCAAGTATATTTGCCTTTTAAAAGAGAGTCCTTGTTAGCCCCAAATGACTAAATCCTTAACAATAGAATTTCAAGTAGTAGTTAAAATGAAACAAAGACTCTCACACCCATTAGGAGATGACTACTATCAAAGAAACAGAAAAAGACAAGTAATGTGGGGATGCGGACAAATTGGAGCCTTTGTGCACTGTTGGAGGGAATGTGAAGTAGTACAGATGCTGTGGAAAAGTTTGGCAGTTCCTCAAAAAATTAAAACCATATGATCCAGGAATTCCACTTCTGGAATTGAAGAAGGGTTAAACAAGCCAAAAACGGATCCAAAATGGAGTCACTCGTGCTCAGCGCGTGTCAACAAACCAAGACTTAAAATCTAACCTAATTTCTGTTTCAGCCCCTCCCAGGAATGTACTCTTAACTGGTCAGGCTAGTGAGGTAACCTTGTGGGCACCAGTGAGGCAATCTGCCTGAAAGACCCCTCCGTCTCCCAAAGAAAGATAGGTAATCTAATTTTTCCTCATCCCTGCCAACCTTCTGTCTATAAAAAGCTTTCCATTTGGGGTCACCTGGCTGGCTCAGTCAGTAGAACATATGACTCTTGATCTCAGGATTGTGAGTTGGAGCCCCGTGTTGGGCGTAGAGATTTAAAAAAAACAAGGCTTCCAGCGGCGCCTGGATGGCTCAGTCCGTGAAGCGTCCAATTTTGGCTCGAGTCATGATCTCACAGTTTGTGACTTCGAGTCCCACATCAGGCTCTGTGCTGACAGCTCAGAACCTGGAGCCTGCTTCAGATTCTATCTTCCTCTCTCTCTGCCCCTCCCCCGCTCATACTCTTTCTGTGTCTCTCAAAAATGAATAAAAACGTTAAAAAAATTTTTTTAAAGCCTTCTATTTTTTATGCTCAGCCCCTTTCTACTTGCTAGATGGGATGCTGCCCGATTCATAATCATTGAATAAAGCCAATTTAATGTTTAAATTTTCTTAGTTGAATTTTGTCTTTTAACACCCAGAAGAATTAAAAGCAGCGTCTCAAAAAGATATTTGTAGGCCATGTTCCGAGCAGCATTATTTTTTTTAATGTTTTTTTTTTAATGTTTATTTATTACTTTGAGAGAGAGAGAGAGAGAGAGAGAGAGAGAGAGACAGTGTGAGCAGGGGAGGGGGAAAGAGAGGGAGACACAGAATCCCAAGCAGGTCCAGGCTCTGAGCTGTCAGCACAGAGCTGGATTTGGGGCTCAAACTCCCAGACCCCAAGATCATGATCTGAGCTGAGGTCTGAGTTGAAGTCAGACACTTAACCGACTGAGCCACCCAGGCGCCCCAGAGCAGCATGATTTATAAGAGCTAAAACGCAGAAGTAACCCAAAGGGCCAATAATGGATGAATGGATAAACAGAATGTGATATATACATACAAAGGGATATTCTTCAGCCTCAAAAAAAAGGGGGGGTTCTGACACACGCTGCAACATTTGAACCTTGAGAACATTACACTAAATGAAATAAGCCAGTCACACAAAGACAAATACTGTGCGATTCCCCTTATATGAGATTCTTAGAGTAGTCCAAATCTTAGAAAGTAGAATAATGGCTGCCAGAGGTTAGGAAGAGGAGGAATGGTGAGTTTTTGTTTAATGGGTATAGAGTTTCAGTCTTTAAGATGAAAAGAGTTCTGGAGATGGATGATGATGATGGTTGCATTGCATTATGAATGCATTTAATACCACTGAATTGTACACTTAAAAATGGTTAAGATGGGGGGGCGGTGTTCCTGGTTGACTCAGAACGCTGAGCATTGGACTTTTGATTTTGGGTCAGGTCATGATCCCAGGGCTGTGGTGATCGAGCCCTGCCTCCAGCTCTGTGCTGAGTGTGAAGCTTCTCTCTCTGCCCACATCCGTCTCCCCCACTAGCACTGTCTCTAAAATAAAGTTTTTTAATGGTTAAGATGGTAAATTTTATGTTGTGTATATTTTACCATCATTTTAAAGATTGGGGGAAAATGAAATAAAGAATTTCAGACAGTGGGGAAGAAAATATTTCAAAAGTTCTGTACTGGGGCACCTGGGTGGCTCAGTTGGTTAAGCGTCTGACTTCAGCTCAGGTCATGATCTCACAGTCCATGAGTTCGAGCCCCGCGTCGGGTTCTGTGCTGACAGCTCAGAGCTTGGAGCCTACTTCGGATTCTGTGACTCCTCTCTCTGCCCCTCTGCCTCTCACGCTCTATCTCTCTCTCAAAAATAAATAAACATTTAAACAAACATTAAAAAAAAAAAGTTCTGTACTTCCCCCACTCCTTAAATCACATGAGAAGCAACTATGTGCTGTGTCTAAAATAGCTACTGTTTATTAGTGCCAGTATATACAGGCATTCCCTTTATACATTACAGTCCATCCCACAGAAATGCTGCAAGGTAGGTCTTAGGTAATGTTTCCATGTTTCAGATTTCTCTGTTGGCTGAGGCTCAGAGAAGTTAAGGAGCTTGTTCAAAGTTACGCAGCAGGCAAAAAGTAGAGACAGAACTAAATCCAGTTCAGCCTGATTCCAAGTCCTTGTTCTTTTTTGCAGCATCAGACTTCCTCTCTTCCCCACATTCCTTGAGATTTTAGGAACTTCATGTGAGAGACACACTTCCTGTGGGCATGAGCAATGTGACTTCAAATGTTGTCTTGAGCAAGATTACTATGACTGAGTTGCTGTTACCCTTAGAAGGAAAAGAAACTCTGAGGGTCTGAATAACTTAAAATGCCACCATTCTTATGGGAAGAGAAAAGAACTAAACCCATTTGATCCTAAAAGATTTTCAAAAAAGATAACTGTTACGGAGAAACATTAGGCTTGAGAGTTTGACATTCATCCCTGGCAGAATTCCAGAATAGATCATTAACAAGAGAGCTCTGAGTTGATTGCAGATTCACATAAACCAGTGGTGCTCTGCTACCTAAAAAGAAAAGGTACCTTTGACTCCCTTAATTCAAGAATGGTGTAGAACAGCTGTGCAGTGATGACTCCCCCTATTTTGAAATACTCATATAAAGAGCCAGGATTTAATAACAAACTAGATAAGGTAGACCCAAAACTGTTTTCCTATGATGTACGGTTTAAGAAAATGGCGATATTTAGCCTGGAAAAGTAAGACCTTGGGCGGGGGGGGGGGGGGGAGACATAAAGGCTGAATTTCAATATTAGAAGGAATATGAAAGAGGAATTCTGTTTACCGAACAGAACTGTGTACAGCCACACACCCAGAACTAGGAGGAGTAGGTGGTATTTCCACGGAAAAGCCGAATTCAGCTCAATATGAGGAATTCGGGATGGCAGCATTTCACGTATACAGAATTATAGTTTGAGAGTTAGACATGACATCAAATTGCAATCCCACCACTTTCTTGATGAATGCTATTAGTCAGATTCTACAACCTCTGAGCCTTTTCCGTAAAATGGAAATAGTACTTCCCACCTCCCAGCGTTGCTTAGGATTAAATAACACTAATCAAGACCTTAAGAGAATTCCTAGTGCTGGGGTAAGCACTCAATAATATGTAGCTTATATTATTAGAATTAATTTTTTCATCATTAAAGTTATTATACACAGAACAGGACACTTTAGGAGGGAGTAAGTAGCTGAATTTTTGCCTCTTCATAGACACCCAACCGAAGGTCTCAGGAGGAATTGCCCTCTTCCCTGTGCTCCCACAGCGGTCTTAGCAAAAGTATTATGATATTGTTGAGCTGGGTTTCTTACATGACAATTCTCCAGAGCCCTGCACAGTGCCTGGCTCAGCAAAACTGTTATATACACACAGGCTCCCGCATTCTGAAGTGGAGTACAATAGACTGGTTGCCTTTCCTCTTTACCTCTGATTAGGAGGATATGTGAATATTCAGAGTAAAGAAGGAAAAAAAATCATCTTTTGGTAGTTCTATTCCTGATTTGATAGGGAAAAGCACAAAAGAGTTAAAAAACAAACAAACAAACAAAAAAAGCACAACCAACCAAAACCTCACAAATCTGATGTGAAGAGATGAAGGAAGGAAAGCTTGATCACCTGCCCTTTCCGTCAGGTAGGACATTTCATTAATTCACTTAATCATTTATTCAACAAATATTGCTTGACAACTGTATGCCAGGGACTGTACTGGGCATTGAGTAAAGGGTGGTGAACAACACGAGGCGGCAAGGTTTCTGCCCTTACAGGAGGTTAGAAAACACAAGACATTAATGACAATAAAGTGGGGTAAACGTTATGGGAGACTGAATTTCCGTATGAACAGAGTTGGGGACAGCGAGATACTTGAAGTCAGAACTAAACAGTTTGTCTCGAAGAATAAGCGTGGTTTTTTGCCTTTCTCGGTGTCTTGGGAGGTGGCTGGGTGAGGAGTGCTCACGGAGATAAGGGGGTTCTGCACTAGAGCTCTGGCTTGGCGCAGCCAACGAAAAATTTCGAGAAGTCAGGAGGCCCTGATGAGGAAACTACCTGGGGAACCTAACCTAGTCTAAAGAATCAGGCAAGACTTTGAAGGGGAAGTAATTTATAAACACTGAGAAGTAGGAGCCTTACAGAGATTTGGGGCAGAAATTGAGGATTACAGAGATTATTGGCGATTTAAGGTCTGGTGAGAAACCTCTTTAGATTCAAAAATGTCAAGGATTCAGGTGAACTGTCCAGAAGTGGTTGATTTTTCGTACCAAGCATCATGGGGCTTGCTCGTAAAACCATACGTTCTAATTCCCTAGGTCGCAACGTTCTAAACTAGAGCCTGTAGAGCGCTTGTTAAAAAACTAAAACTCCCCGAACCCCGCGCACACTCCGCGGGGCGGTGTAGGACGCGCGCAGTACTTTGGGTCTTGTAGTCTGGGATGGACTCCAAGTCCCACAGTACTGTGCGGAGGGTCGTCGCGCCTGCGCAGTGTGGGCGGCGGGTAGCGCCGAGTGCGAGGCTCTTTTGTTCGTCCGAGGGGAGGGCCGTTGGCCGGGGCCTGCGGTACGCCGCTTCAGTGAGGGGCTCGACTGCGGCCACCGGCTTGTTGCTTTTCTGGGCGCCACTCCCCCGGCCGGCCCGACGCGACGCGCCATTAGCGCGGCACCGATTCCTCTCGGGCTCTTTGGCGCTGCTCTGAGGTGAAGAGCCCGCTAAAGGAGGGGAAGCGGGGAGCGGGGGGGAGGTGCTCGGCGGCGGCGGCGGCAGCGGCGGCGGTAGCGGTAGCCCTGGGTGAGGGGCCGCGCTTGCGGCCGAGGTCGGGAGCTAGGAACGCGCCGGGTCCCGACCCCTTCCCGCGCGAAGCTCTCCGCCGGGTGCGGGGGTCGGGCGCCGGGCGCCGGGCGCGAGAAGGATGGAGAGGGCGGGGCGGGCGGCGTATCCTGAGCTGGAGATAGAAGCGATTCGGGGTGGGCCGAGCACTGGCGGGTCTCTCCTCAGGGCCTGGGTAGACCAACAAGACAATGCTACGTGGTTGGGTGCGCGGCTGCTGGGTTGGGCTGGGGAGGAAACACTTGAGTAAATTGGGAAGGGGACAGGCTGGGCAACCTTGATGCTTGGACATGAGTGGAGAGGGTTGACGGCTGCGAGACCTTCGGTTTCGAACGCAGTCTGAGAATATCGGGTCTGGCTGGGGCCGTCAGAGGCATTTCGCTCGCCGGGCTAAGGAGAAGTAACTTCGAGGAAATTGGAGAGGGGGCTGGGCAGCCCAAGGTGTGCTTCTTGGGGAGATCATCTGCTGGATAACCTGGAGTGGGGGCTAGGAGAGGGAGGGGCGGTGAGGTGCCTGGCTTGGATCTGGAAGGGGAGGAGCTGTTAGGGTAAATAGGGCGGAGGCCCCGGGAGTATTTCAGTTAGGTGTGAAAGGGGCCGCCTTGCTTCCCGATGGGTCCTCCTCGCTTCCCGATGGGTCCTCCTCACGCGGTCGGGGAGGCTGTTAAAAAGAATGTGTGCAGAAAGGATGAAAACAAGATTTCTCCTCTTGTCTAGGCTTTCAGCTATCTTTACTCTTTTGATTCCTTTCAGGGAGTTAATATACCAAGTGTAGCGCTTCTGCTTTGATTTCACGATTAGTTCCATAAGTTTTTATCTGGGATCGTTACTGGTCGCAAAGGGCAGTGAAATCATAGAAATGTGTAGATGAGTTCACATGTAAGGAATTAAGTTAGTGAGAGAGTGTGAAATGATGTGGGAAGTGGGGAGACAACGAGGAAAAGTTTGTGAGATTGTGAGATTTGTTTCATAGGCTCTTGTGATTTTTAGCCAGCCTTTCTTTGTTGTTGGAAAATTTGAATACAAAATGAGCAATACTTCTTCAGAGCTTCAAATGAAGATTTTTCATGGACGGCTTTATTTGCGGACTTGTATTGGTTTAGCTCAATTGAGGTGGAGTTTACAAAAGGTCAGTTGTACTGGAAACTGGTCAGGGGTAGGATAGCCTCCTCAGTTGTATTAAGAATCATGCTACCAGTTTAGAATAGCTCTGAAAAGGTCCAGTGTTTTGGAATAGAAGCATGAATACATTTGGAAAATTAGTACCTGTGTTCCTCCCTAGGTGCTTGCAGACATTTATATTGTAAGTAGTATTGTTAAAGGGCAACTTGTTGGAACTGGTAGCACCTTACTAAAGCTTTAGGGCAGGTTCAGGGTCTTCATTTCCAATTTTCCTTTTGGTGCCATTTTTCTTCATTGATTGGCTGCTGTAGCCTGAATTGTTTTTCATTAAAGATGTAAATAGTGTGTAGCCTGGTGCTTCTAGCTTCTTGATTGAAAGGGACCAAGTAAGAATACCTTAGACTTCTGCATTTTTGACTGGAAGATACTGGTAATTGTCTAACCAAACCTCTAAAAAGAAGCTACCGTTATATAAGAGCACTTGGGCTGATTCATTTGGAAGAGCATGTGACTTTTGATCTTAGGGTCGTGAGTTTGAACCCCGCACTGGGCGTAGAGATTACTTAAAAACAAATAAATAAGCTTAAAAAAATAAAAAGCAACTATTATACCTTGTGCCCATTTTAGGGACCAGGAAAGTGTTTCTTTTTCACTTCATACCGTTTAAAAAGAATTGATTCACTTTTGTCATTCTCTAGTAGTTTATCCATCAGAATCTCACCTTTTTTTATATACTATCTCTGGTAGTATAACAGATTTTGCATTAGGCTTGACAGATTTTCACTTCATAGGTTATTTCTCTGAAGAGTTTTGGGAGCAAAATGCTAATGGCTAGTATGTGGGCTCACATAGAATGGGGCTACGCTTCTTGTTCATCTAAATGTAGGTAGTTTATAGATTGTTGAGTATATGGCTTTGAGATCCTTTCTTAGAATTCCATGTGTTAGCAGAATGAATTAATGTGCATTTATATAATTAGTTTTCCTGTCTTTGATCAATAACATTGGGCAGAGTATAACTGTTGTCCTTGGCATGTTTGTCTTAACAGTTAATTTTTTTTTTAAGTTTTATTTATTTTGAGAGAGAGAATCCCAAACAGGCTCTGCATTAGCATAGAGCCCGACTTGGGGCTTGAACTCATGAACCGTGAGATCATGACCTGAACCAAAATGGAGAGTCGGATGCTTAACCAACTAAGCCACCCAGGCGCCCCTGTCTTATTAGTTTTTATGTACTCAGCTTGGTGTGCAGATTGTGCAAGTGACCATTTTAAATACCTTAGGTGAGGACCTGGAGAGGCCCCAGGTTCTGGATTTTAACAGCAAGCTATATAATTTGAATATTTTGTTTTAGAAGTATCTTGAAAAATCTTTTGGGGTCTTTGCATAAATTTAAATAAATAGTATTTCCAGGGGCACCTGGATGGCTCAGTCGGTTAAGCCTCCAACTCTTGGTATCAGCTCAGGTCATGATCTCACAATTGGTGAGTTTGAGCCCCACATCGGGCTCTGCGCTGATAGTGCAGCTTGGCATTCTGCTTGGATTCTCTCTCTGCCCCTCCCCCACTCAAGCTCTCTCTCTCTCTCTCTCTCTCTCTCTAAATAAATAAATAAACAAACAAACAAACAAACTTAAAAACAATTGTATTTCCAGATAGTGATGTCTACTGAAAAAGTGAATAGCCTCTCCCAAAATTGGAAAAGTTATTCAAATATGGGCAAAATTCAGATCCTGTTAGTATTTGAATTGAATAATTTGTGTTAAATCTTTACTGCTTTCAGCTTTTATGATTTTTTGTAAAGTTTATTTATTTACTTAGAGAGAGAGAGAGAAAGAAACCGTGTGCACACGAGCAGGGGAGCAGAAAAGAGAATCCCAAGCAGGCTCCAGACTGCCAGCATGGACATCAATTCAGGGCTCATTCCCGGGAACCATGAGATCATGACGTGAGCCGAAATCAAGAGTTGGACACTCAACTGACTGAGCCACCCAGGCGCCCACTTTTACGATTTGCTGACCAAGGGGGGGTAACCTAATTTGTCTGTGAAATTGTGCCTTTCTCTTTAATAATAGCTAACACATTGAGAGCCTAACAGAACTGTGGTATTTGAGAGGTTAGTGTCAATAATCTGGTTTTGTTTTGTTATCTGTGAATGCTTTGGTCTCTGCTTTTAGTTCCATCTTAGCTGGGACTCCTGCGTGGCTCAGTCGGTTGAACAGAGCCTGCTTGGGATTCTCTCTCTCTGTCCCTCCCCCCTCCAAAATAAATAAATAAACTTAAAAAAAAATTTCCAACTTAGCTGTAATTCTGGTCCAGCTTTCTAATTTTATTTCATCTTAAACTAAAAGACTTGCCAGTTATCACTGTGTCCTACTAATATTTGCATATCCCTGTGGCCTCTTAACCCAAAGCTGTATCTGTAGTTTCATCCCCATCAGCCTCCTGAAAGGGGATAGCCAACTTTCTGATAGAGCTCAGATAAAATTTTAATTTGATTAGCACACCAGTATTCTAGTCCTAGATCCTGGAATTCAAGGGCAGCTATTCCTTTAAAAATGAAACTCCTGCTACTGGGTTTGTGGCACAAGTTGTTTTCTGCTCAGTAAAGTTTTCCATCTGGAAAGCATTTACCTCCCAAACAGTCATAGCTAACAAACAGACTAACAGCAGTTTAGAAACATGAGTCAGGAGGACTACAAATTGAGTATATACTACACATGCCTTCACCTGCCTTTTAATGACTGGTATGTAGTTGCTAATGCTCAACAAAGGTGTACTTCTTTCTTGTTTTCCATTTTGGGGTTGCAGATCAGATTTTACTGATTATTCCCTAAAATGCTGACAGCTTTAGACTTCTCTTCCCTGATTTTTGGTTGGCATCTGAGACATATATCCTTCCTGCCCATACAGGGTTCAACGTGTTACACAGGGCCCAGACCTATCTTTGATTGAGTGTCTGAATAAAAACAGAAAGAGGGGTGCCTGTGTGGCTCAGTTGGTTGAGCATCCAACTCTTGATTGTGGCTCAGGTCATGAGCCCAGTGTTGTGGGATGCTCAGCATGGAGCCTGCTTAGGATTTTCTCTCTCTCTCCCTCTCTCCTCCCATCCTGTCCTCCCCTTGTCACGGCTCTGTCTAAATTTTTTTAAACATTACAAAAAGTAGAAACAATGGAAACTGAGAAAAAAGAAACAGTGGTTGGCTAGGTTGAGTAGGCTTCATGGAAGTAAGGTTGTTTAAGCCCTATCTTTAAGGATGGGTAGGATTTTGACTGCTGGTGTTGGGCAGGATCACTTAATAATGAGCAGAGCCTTTTGTGGAGACGGTGTGCAGTTTATAGTTTTGACAGGAGTGTAGGTTTTGTGAGGGAGTAGAAGTACGGAACGGTTGGAATGAAAGGGTGTTAGGTGTTGCGCTGAGGAGTTTGGTCTTTGTTTTAAGGAGAAGGGGCCTTGTAGAAAATTTTTTAGTGGTTACCTTTACTATTTAGTCTACTCTGCCCAAACTGGTTTACACACCATCTACCTCAGACATACCTCATTGCTTTTGTTCACCACCGTTCCTTAAGCCAAATTGCCCTCCTCAATCCACCTTTTCAAATACTCTTGGAGCTTGGCTTCAATCCCAACTTTTTAAACTCTTTCCTGATCACCCTAGTCATTCATTCTTCCAAGCCTCTATGGTGCTTTTGTGGCTACTTATTTTTGTTTAATTTTCTTTTGCTAATTATTATATACTCTTACATTTCTCTTGTTGAAATGAAGTTCACCTTGCATTGTTTTCTTGTATTTATATTTCAGGCCTGGCTCTGGGGACTTTGGGAAATTTTCTTTGCTTCATAAGCCTCAGTTTTCTCATTTGTGAAGTGGGTTTAATAGAGTTGATGTGAGGATTGAATGCCTTTATATGCATTGTTTTAAGTATTCAGTAAATTTTAGCTGTTATTATGTTGTTATTACTCACCACTAAGGGATTCTCAAAAGCCTGTGATTCTTGTGTGTCTGCATATCCCACTGGCCTGAACAAATAGCTCCATTTGCCTGGGTCTGAGAGGGTTCCTGCAATGTGGACCTCTCAGTGCTTTCGCCAGTGAGTTGGTCACCCTATATTCCACTCTGGCTTTTAGTAAATTGTTATTGGTTTTATTTTATTTAATTTTATTTATTTTTTAATAGATAGTGTTAAATGCTGGGAGAGTTGTAGTTAGAAACTTTTATAGTTATTAATGCCTAGGTCTTAAACCTAAGCTAGAAGCAAAAGAGGCAATAGGAAAATAATGGAAAAAGGGGCTAGATGAGAGAAGGAGTGATGTGGGGAGTGATATGCACAATAATTACCTCATCCTTACTGGCCATTTCCTCAGCCTCTCTTTCTAACTGGCCACATTTCTGTTCCTCAGATAAAGCAACCTCTTCTCACTTTAGGACTTGGAACCAACTATTCCCTACACATGGTGTGTTTTTCTGATGTTTGCTGAGTTGTCTCCTTTATAGCAATTATCACAATATCTTCTTGCTTATTGTCCGTGCCCTCCTCTGCCTGCACATGCATGTATTCACACACCCCCCACTCATGCTCACTCATGGCACTCGTCCACACTAGAAAATAAATTCTAAATGTTTGAACAAATATCTGGGCATTGTGGCCCAGTCAGTATAACACATAAAATTAACTATCACAAGTATATGTATATGTATATGTATATGTATATGTATATGTGTGTGTGCATGTGTGTATGTGTATATACATATACACACACATACACATATATATACATATATATACGTGTATATATATATACACACATACACACATATATATACACATACACGCGCGCACACATTCTAAGAGACTAGGGATTTTTGTCTTTGTTGCTCACCCCCTTTGTCTAGCACCTTACCCATAATGGGTACCAAAAAGATAATTGTTAAATGATGAATACTGTAGGAGGGTGTTCATAGGAAGAATTAACCTAAACCTAGCCTGAGGCTTCGGGAAAGCTCCTGAACAGGACATTTTAGGTAAGGGAATTGGTCAAATGAAAGAATGAGGCAAAGGGCAAGGTAATTGTGATTGATAGGTTAGGTGTAGTGGTCTTCAGCTCAGATGCCCACACATAATGATATGAAGAGATCTGCATTTTATTTTTTTTTAATGCTTATTCATTTTCAAGAGAGCGCGCGCGCATGTGCGAGTGAGGGAAAGGCAGAGAGAGAGAGAAAGGGAGACAGGATCTGAAGCAGGCTCCAGGCTCTGAGCTGTCAGTGCAGAGCCCGATGTGGGGCTCAAACTCAGAAGCCACGAGATCATGACCTGAGCCGAAGTTGGACACTTAACCGACTGAGCCATCGGGCATCCTGAAACCTGCATTTTATTTTTTTTTTAATTTTTTTTTAATGTTTTATTTATTTTTGAGACAGAGAGACAGAGCATGAGCAGGGGAGGGGCAGAGAGAGAGGGAGACACAGAATCCGAAGCAGGCTCCAGGCTCTGAGCTGTCAGCACAGAGCCCGATGCGGGGCTCAAACTCACGAACCGTGAGATCATGACCTGAGCCGAAGTCGGATGCTCAACCGACTGAGCCACCCAGGCGTCCCCCTGAAACCTGCATTTTAAATGAGGGGCTAGTGTTGGGAATAAATCTGGTCAGGAGTTACCCAAACAAGAGATGATGATGGCTTGCAAATAGGATGATAGTAGTAGTAGGGCTTGAAAAATGTATGGATTGAAAGATATTTAAGATACATACTCAATAGGATTTAATAAGAGGCTATATATGGAAGATGAGTGGAATGAAATCAAGGATGATTGTCATTTTTGTCTTGAACTCAATAAATGTGCTATGAATACTTAGACCATTGTTCATTTAATTGGATGGCTGCCTTTTTTAAAAAGTTAGTATGTAAAAACAGTCTGTGGGGCATGTGGGCGGCTCAATTGGTTAAACACCCGACTTTGGCTCAGGTTGTGATCTCTTGGTTTGTGGGTTCGAGCCCCACGTCGGGCTCTGTGCTGACAGCTCAGACCTGGAGCCTCCTTTGGATTGTGTGTGTGTCTCTCTCTCTTCCCCTCCCCTGCTTGTGCTCTGTCTCTATCTCTGTCTCTCTCGAAAATAAACATTAAAAAAAAAAAGAAAACTGAGCCTGAAATCTCAACTTTTAAAGTTTGTTATAAAACTTTACTATTTGGATCATCAAAACTGATTTTTGGTATTTACATTGATCTTCAGAAATCTTAAAATTATTTTCACAAATAAACCATTTTGTTGACATTTTCCATTGTATTTAGAACTTCCTTTCTCACCTCTCTCATCTGTCTTCATAGGAAGATAAATTCCTTTTGCCATTTTCTTGTATAGGCCAGGTAAAAGGAAGAGCAGAAGAAATTCCTACACTTAAGATATATGAAATGTGATTTTTCAGTCTCTGGCAGCTCTTCTGTCTTGGTTTTCTAGAAATGAGATCTTGGTTTCTCTTTTTCGTAATTATTGGTTCCAGCCAGACCTGGGTCCTTCTTGAGTGTGTTCTGGAGTTGCTCTCTGGTTTTAAAAACTTAGGCATGAATTTCAGCTATACACCCGATGGAAGTGCTGTTTTCTTATTGAGTCTTAATATTTTGGGCTTCCGAAAGCTATCTTTAAACTTGAAGCAGTAATCTAATGAAGTAGAACATATATGCAAATATATAAATAGATTTAATCCTAGAAGGTCATAAAAGCTCACCTCAAAGGCATCAATGCCATGAGGGTTGTTATACTATTTTGCTTATTAGGAAACTGAGCAAATATATATAACTACCTAGAGGCATAAAGTTGTTTTGAGAGGTAGGGACAGGAAAGGGACTTTTCTGGTGCTCATACTAGCTTTCTTTTGGTGGAAGGAACTATATAAGGATCCTGGATCCTTCAAGCAGTGTTCTTCCAATTGCTAGTACCAAAAAAAAAAAAAAAAAAAGATCTAGATTGAATGATGTTGAATGTGATACAGAGATCATTTTGTTTTCATGAACATTGGTTAGTTTATTGTTCCAGTCTTAATTCTCAAATGGATGGAGAAAGTAAAATGTTCACCTGCCTTTTAGCTAACTCTGAGAATTGATTTATATCTGTAATTGTGTGATTTCACCTGAGGAATGTAGTTTCTGCCAATCCTCTTCTAGCAATGGCTTTTATCCAAGGATATGCATCAAATCACCTAAGGAGCTTTTTATTTTATTTATCTATTTTTAAGCAAACTACACCCAGCTTGAACTCATGACCCTAAGATCTAGAGTCATACAGATCTGCTAAGGAGGTTTTAAAGATGCAGATGCCATGTTCAAAGAACACTGTAATAATAGAAAATTGGCAACAACCCAAATTTTCATCACTTGGTAAATGGTTAGATATGATGTGTCCATACAATATGGAATACTATGCAGCTTGTTAAGAATGGAGATCTTTGGGGCACCTGGGTGGCGCTCAGTTGGTTGAGCATCTGACTTTGGCTCAGGTCAGGATCTTGCGGTTTATGGGTTCAAGCCCCATGTCAGGCTTTGCGCTGACAACATAGAGCCTGCTTTGAATTCTCCAGTCTCCCTCTCTCTCTGCCCCTCCCCCACTAGCACTCAATCTCAAAACAAATAAACATTACAAAAATTTTTTTAATGGAGATCTTTATGGAACAGTGTCAAAGATATAGTACGTTTTATTAAAAAGCAAGTTGTAGAATTATAATATCTATTTTCACTTAATATATATCTGTGTTTATGTATAGAAACATAAACAGGCTAGGCCGCCTGGGTGGCTTAGTCCGATAAGCATCCAACTTCAGCTCAGGTCACGATCTTGCAATTCATGGGTTCGAGCCCCATGCCAGGCTCTGCACTGAGAGCTCAGAGCCTGGAGCCTCCTTCAGATTCTGTGTCTCCCTCTCTGCCCCTCCCCCGCTCATGCTCTGTCTCTCTCTCAAAAATAAATAAACACTAAAAAAAACATAAATAGGCTGACAGGTTTTGGGCCAAGGAATTGTAATTTCCTACATTAAATATTTTTGTAATTGAATATGAATACATTATATTATGGTTAGTATGTGTGTGTGTGTATGTGTGTGTGTATATATATATATATATATACACACACCGTACTTTCTATGTCATTGGATCTGGGTATCTGTATTTTTAAACTCCCTAGGTCATTCTGATTCTTATGAGTGAAAACTCTCTATTCAAAGTCTGCTTTCCTATGAATTCTTCCTTAGTAAAGGTGGTCACCTCACCAGACCAACATTCTGAATGCTTTTTCTTAACATTTAGCTAAAAGCCCTACTGCTTTGGTTTCAGAGGTCTGTGGTTGTTACCTTGTACTGACACCTGGAATTTGATCTTTCAAGCTGGCAAGAAATCAGTACCAGCTACTCAAAAACAAAATAAAATGCCTTGTATCTGATACTATACTGCCTTCTGCTTTCAAGTAGCATTGTTCCTGTTTTCTAGCTTCTAACTGCCTTAGTGGAGGATGTGTGGGTTTTTTTCTCTTGAAAGAGCTATGAGTTCATGACTCTTGCTTCAGATTTACATCATTCCTGGATTCATTGGGACACTATAAATTTTGGTTTCTTAAAATTGGCATTTTCTCCGTGCTGTCTTCAGCCTACTTGGTAGGTGTTTAACTTCACAAAATCTGCACCATCTAGCACTTGTTGATTTGAAAGATTCCAAAGACTTGCCGGGGCCCTAACAACCAATGCTTTGTCACTGCCTCCTGATTTAATTAACAATGAATACCTTTGTATTGCAGTAACCAATTAGGAATCATTGGTTTTTTTAACAGCCATACCTTACAAGGTCTTTTCTTTTTTTTTTTTTCCTCTTTTTTTTTTTAATTTTATTTTTTATTTTTTTAAATTTACATCCAAATTAGTTAGCATATAGTACAACAGTGATTTCAGGAGTAGATTCCTTAATGCCCCTTACCCCCTTTAGCCCATCCCCCCCTCCCACACCCCCTCCAGTAACCCTCAGTTTGTTTTCCATATTTATGAGTCTCTTCTGTTTTGTCCCCCTCCCTGTTTTTACATTATTTTTGTTTCCCTTCTCTTATATTCATGTGTTTTGTCTCTTAAAGTCCTCATATGAGTGAAGTCATATTTTTGTCTTTCTCTGACTAATTTCACTTAGCATAATATCTTCCAGTTCCATCCACGTAGTTGCAAATGGCAATATGTCGTTCTTTTTGATTGCCGAATAATTACTCCATTGTATATATATATATACCACATTTTCTTTATCCATTCATCCATCGATGGACATTTGGGCTCCTTCCATACTTTGGCTATTGTTGATGGTGCTGCTATAAACATGGGGGGGCACATGTCCCTTCGAAACAGCACACCTGTATCCCTTGGATAAATGCCTAGTAGTGCTATTGCTGGGTCGTAGGGTAGTTCTATTTTTAGTTCTTTGAGGCACCTCCGTACTGTTTTCCAGAGTGGCTGTACCAGCTTGCATTCCCAACAAGGTCTTTTCAAAAGAGAATCATTATCAGTCACTTCCTTATTTACTGATGACAAACTGTAGGAAGGATCCACTTAAAGAGACCTCTGTCCTTTTCTTGTACAGGCCAAAGGGAAGACTTCCTACAGATACGTGGCTAGCTCCTAGTTGTGTGTGTGCAGCAGGGCCCTTAGCTCACTCAGCCTTGCTGTCCTTACTGAGGTGCTTGCTCTGTTAATTATGTGACCTTAGGTGATTTATTTCTTGTAATCTGTTATCTATGAGGTGTCGATAACATCTCAGTGGTTTGTTTCACGGGATGGTTTTGAAGGATCAAATGATGTAACGTGAGGTAGCACTTTGTAAACTCTAAAGTTCGATACAAGTGTATTATTTTTTTTAGGCATCTTAAAATGTGGCAGACTCAGTAAATATTTAGATAAAAGTTATAGCAGCTTAGTTAACTCTAGTTTGTTGGGGTTTTTTTTCTTTTTACTGTTGATTTTTGAGAGAGAGGGAGAGGTAAAGCATGGGGGAAGGGGCAGAGAGAGGAGGGGAGGGACAGAGGACCCGAAGTAAAGCAGGCTCTGTGCTGACAGCAGAGTCCGACGCAGGGATCATACTCAAACCATGGATCATGACCTGAGCTGAAGTCAGACGCTCAACCTACTGAGCCACCCAGGCACCCCAACTCTAGGTTTTTTATCTGCAACATCATGATAAGCCTTAAGAAGACCTGTCTAAACATTAAGATTTGAGTTAATCAGGAACTTTTCACCCTGTGTACACCTCTTCGATGTTTTGTCATAAATAGTTCTGACATAAATGTTCTATGATCATGACCATGTTCATAGGCCATGTTCTATAACTGATGCCATGATTTGGTTGCCAGGATGCCTGGGGGGGGGGGGGGAGTGGCAAGTTGTGTTGATG
Source organism: Panthera leo (assembly GCF_018350215.1). Lineage (NCBI taxonomy): Eukaryota > Metazoa > Chordata > Mammalia > Carnivora > Felidae > Panthera > Panthera leo. The sequence goes on from NC_056692.1 coordinate 36,906,913, forward strand.
AAAGGCATTTTTCCATTGTGCTACTACACTGATTTGAGTTACTTTGAAATTTCCTTGCCAAGCAATTCTGATTGAGAGTCCTCAATTCCAGATATCCCTGCTAGTGTTTGGAGACTGTCATATTCAGGGAGGATTTCTCTTGAAATAATCCTTTTGGAAACCATAGGAGAATTGACTCGTAATATTTAAGAGGGCTCTTGGCTCCTCTGAAGGTGATAGATTCTATAGGAAGAGTGGGTTGCATTTTTAATCAACTTCTACATTGATTTTAACAAACTGCTTATTCAGGCCCCCATAGAACTACCTATAAATAAGAGAAAAACTCAAATTGGGAAGCCTGGCTGAGAATCTCTAATATAAAGAATCTGGTACCTGAGGTAGATGCTGGGATGAGCCAGTTAAGAAAGCTCAGAGAGGGGCGCCTGAGTGGCTCAGTCAGCGTCTGACTTCGGCTCAGGTCATGATCTCGCGGTTCGGGAGTTCGAGCCCGCGTCGGGCTCTGGGCTGACAGCTCAGAGCCTGGAGCCTGCTTCGGATTCTGTGTCTCCCTCTCTGCCCCTCTCCCGCTTGCGCGCGCGCTCTCTCTCTCTCTCTCTCTCTCAAAAATAAATAAACATTAAAAAAAAGATTTAAAAAAAAAAAGCTCAGAGAAGGGCATCTCGTTGGCTCAGTTTGTTGAGCTTCTGACTCTTGATTTCAGCTCAGGTCATGATCCCAAGGTCTTTGGGATGGAGCGCCACCTTGGGCTTGGAGCCTGCTTGAAATTCTCTCTCTCCCTGTCTCCCTGCCTCTCTCTCCCTGCCTCTCTCTCCCTGCCTCTCTCTCCCTGCCTCTCTCTCCCTCTCCCCCTTCCCCACTCACACTCACTCTCTCCTTAAAAAAGGCTCAGAGAGAAGTGGGAGTCTGTTTATTCTTCACTTTTTTGAGTTCTTCTTTTTTATTTTTTTTTAAAGCTTCTTTATTTATATTGAGAGAGGGGTGGGGAGGGAGTGAGAATCCCCAGCAGGCTCCATGCCTTCAGTGCAGAGTCTAATGCTGGGCATAAGCACACACTGTGAGATCATGACCTGTGCTGAAATCAAGAGTTGGCCACTTAGTCAACTCAGCTACCCAGGCACCCCTTGAGTTGTTAAGACAGTGAGTTAAGCTAGTTAAACTGTTCTGTTCTATGACTCTTCCTCCTTGGGACCATGCTAATGATACAGGGAGAAGAGGCCTACAGTAGCCAGAGATAAACCAGAAGCTGTCCTGATCCTTTTGGTTCATAGTAAGACAATCGGATGGGCAGTATTCAGTGCTGTTTCTTTTTGTAAGACAAGTATAACTATTAATGTGGATAACACGGGGCTTTAAATAACTCAGGATTCTGAAGCCTTAGTGATAGAATGCCTTTCCTTTACTTTCTTAAATTTAATTACTTGGTAGAGAAGTTATTAGGGAACAATTACTGTTTTGCATGGTCTATAACCCATTATTTTCCTTCCATCAGTTGAGAAAGGGAGTATCTTCCAATGTCCAAGACCAAATTAATGCAGGGAGTTATGGTAATCTTTGTTATCTAAAGGTGATGGTCAGTTTATTTTTCTCTGCATGTTAACCAAAGACTGACAGTGAATCCTGCTTTACCTCTTCAACTCACAGTGGAAGAAAGCAAGGAATAGAGAGCATTTATTCTTGGAAGGAAACACAATCCAGAAGGGAAATTAGATTTTTCTTTCCTCATAAAATAACACTTGCCATATAGCAGTCAGAAATTTGAAAACCTGAAAGCATCTCCCTCCAGAAAGAAGTACACACAGCCTCTGAATCAAAGGCACATGAAGCTAACTGCAATCCACTGATAAGTTGGTTCAGTAAAAGAAGGAAGGGAAAACGTGTGGCATTTTCTCTAAAAGATAGAGGGACTGGGTGGGGGGTGAAGGAAAGCAAAGCAGATTCTTCAGTATGTAAATGGAGAAGGAAGAGGGTTGAAAAGATGCCTCTTACCTGAGCACAGGTAATGTTCTGAACCCCTCTGTAAAGGTGGGGCTTAGGTGTTGCCTTAGACCATACTAAAAGCACTCCAGAAAACAGTGTTTCGTGCTACCTTGCAAAAGTTCAGAATACCTTTAAGTGGAAGTGGTATCTACATTTTTCTTATCGGACATTAAGCATCAGAAAGGCAGGAAGCATTTCTTATTCTCTTGAATCTCCAGTATCCACCAGTGTCCAGATTTTCTAGTAGTTAAATGTTTCAGTAAGTCAGCATTGCTCATATATGCAGACATGGGAATATCTCAGTATAAACCAAAATTTCTGTGGATAATTTAACTGATTCATAATGATGATCCTGACTTCCATGAAAATTTGTTATATTTCATATGGACTATAGTGGACTTTTTCAAAAAGACATTCTGTACATGTCAGTTTTAAAGTTTGTTTATTAAATATTTTCTTTTTATGTACTCTATACCCAACGTAGGGATCGAACTCAAACCCTGGGATCAAGAGTCTCATGCTGTTCTGACTGAGCCAGCTGTGAGGCACCCCTAAAGTATATTTAGAAGAGTTTCTACCTAGGCTAAGTAAGACTCCTTTTCCCAAGGATGAACAACCAGTTTAGCCCCAAATCAGCATTATCTTAAGTTCATAGATGGTAGTAATTTGGCTTGAATTATCTGCCATTCTCTTGATTCTTTGTATCTCATTGTGGCAGCTGTGATCCATGAATTTGTAGATTTTGGGCCAGTTTTGTAGATCAGTTCTGATGTGTTGGTATCTTATGGCGCCACCTACTGACGCAAATTGGTAAACAAATGGCTTTAAGCCTGCCAGCTGTCCGAATTGTATCTGAAGGACTAAAAATAGATTTATAGGGGACTAGAGTTTTAGCATTGGAAAAAATCCTTAGAAGTCACTCAGCCTAAAGAAGTATTTTACAAAAGAATTAACTCAGGTTTTATTATCTGTGATAACTATCTCTTTTTTTCCTGTTCATTTTTCCAAATTATTGCAGTGCCCCAATTAGAGAATTTCATGGTCATTCTGGCATTTTTATAAGTCTTTCTGAACCTCAGAAATAAGCTAAGTAGAATAAGAAACGAAGAAGAAACTTTCACATTGTAAATCATTGATGGCATTTGGAAAAGACCACATAAAGAACCTTGTGGGTGCTCAGTTGGTTAAGCGTGCAACTCAATTTCTGCTTATGTCATGATCTCATGTTTCATGAGATTGAGCCCCATGTCGGGCTATGCTGGCAGCACGGATCCTGCTTGAGATTCTCTCTCTCCCTTTCCCTCTGCCCCCCCCCCCAAAATAAATAAACATTTTATTTATTTAAAAAAAACTTCTTAATATTTATATTTGAGAGAAAGAGAGAGAGTGTGCGAGCAGGGGAGGAACAGAGAGAGGGAGACAGAGAATCCGAAGCAGGCTCCAGGCTCCGAGCTGTTAGCACAAGCCCCACGTGGGGCTCAAACTCATGAGCTTGTGAGATCATGACCTGAGCCACCCAAGCACCCTGATAAACAAACATTTTAAAAAAAGAACCTTGAGACTCAGGAGAGGATGTTGTAACAATGCAGAGGGATGCATTGTATTATATATGCATATACAAAGGGGAAAATTGAACCAGATGTTTGATAAATAGGACAAGCTGCTTCGCACTGTAAAAGTTGGAAGTCTAGTGATATGATGAAAGTATGAATCAGAGGGTTATATGTAAGTTTAATGTGTATGTAAGTTTAATGTTTATACCTTATTTTTAGGACTCTTACTTTCAATTGAATAACATTTTAGATGCCATGCTTTATACTAAAAGGGGTATTGGAAACTTTTTAACTTAGAATAGGTATAAAAGTGTTAGGTGATTATGCAAGAATAAAGGAGTTTTGCTGTGAGATTGGTTGGGGCTTTTTATGAACTAGCTTTCATATCAGAACCTATTAGAAAACTTTATTTTTTACTGAAGCCGAAAAGGTGGAATACGTAATACAAGGATACACTATTAAAGTCATCAGTGATGCCCCTGGGTTTCTAACCATCCGAATATTCACCTAACCAAGAAAAGTGTGCCCTAATGCCCTTTTTATTTTGTCACTTTAGCAGCGTCACCCTTTAGACCAGAAAGCTGGCGGGCACTATGGGGAAGAAACAAAACAAGAAGAAAGTGGAGGAGGTGCTAGAAGAGGAGGAAGAGGAATATGTGGTGGAAAAAGTTCTTGACCGTCGAGTGGTAAAGGGCAAAGTGGAGTACCTCCTAAAGTGGAAGGGGTTCTCAGAGTAAGTTTCATTAACCTGGCTAAATCCATCCATGTAGTCACCAACTTTCTCAGGAGTCTAGTAATGTGCAAGGCCTAGAGTGCTCCAATATGTAGTGTGACCCAGGCCTGGCCTCCATGGCTTATGGTCTAAAAGTCCCTTATCTCCCCTCCCGCCCACCAAGAAATTTCAGCATTACCAAGTTCTTGATCTTGGACAAAATCTGGTTCCTCATCATCATTAACTCCTCTCTTCCAAGGGCACCAGCTCTTGTCATCCTGTGCGTCTCCTTAGTATGAGTGTGCTAACTTTGAGTGGAAAGTGTGACTCACTGTGCCCTCTGATTTCAGTGAGGATAACACGTGGGAGCCAGAAGAGAACCTGGATTGCCCTGATCTCATTGCCGAATTTCTACAGTCACAGAAAACAGCACATGAGACAGATAAATCAGAGGGAGGCAAGCGCAAAGCTGACTCTGATTCTGAAGATAAGGGAGAGGAGAGCAAACCAAAGAAGAAGAAAGAAGAGGTAAGGAGAGAAAATTTTTACTAGTCTAGAATTCCTACTGCTGTCAAAGAAACTAAAAGCTCTTTAAATTTAAAGTTAAATACTTTTATTCTGCTGTTTCTTGGACCTCAGCAGCCATCTCTCATTCCTTCTGGAATCTTAGCTATGCTAATGCTTTCAAAGTGTTTTGGCGGTTCACTTAATCCGTACTTATTTTATCTGAGGTTCAGGAAGAAGTGCAACTAAATTCATTCCCGTAAAAAGATCGTTTTCAGTGTTGTAATCATTACAACTGTAAGGTAGCTATTTTCATCTATTCAATACCTTAAAGTAAGTTGTCTTCTGAAGGGGAAGAAACGGTTGTGAACATTTATTTTGCTTGAGACGTATGTCCCTTTTTACATATGGGGAAACCTTAAGACCTTGATGGAAGAATCACCCAAGGATGCAAAAAGGCCTGTGACTTGGAGCCAAGGTATTGGTGGAATATTGGCAAGAGTGTCGTTATATTAATCAGAGAAACCGGAGTGACTCCAGTCTGGATAACAATTCCATATAATTAAAATTGTTCCATTCGTCTGGTTTTCACAGTCAGAAAAGCCACGAGGCTTTGCCCGGGGTTTGGAGCCAGAGCGGATTATTGGAGCTACAGACTCCAGTGGAGAACTCATGTTCCTGATGAAATGGTGAGTCTGCCAGTGGCTCTGTGTGGTGGTTTTTTCTTCTCCCCATCTGTTCCATGCCAGAGGAAAAGAGCTGGACCTTCGAAATTCCAGTCGCCCGAGTGTGAAATCTTTAAGATGGCATAGTCCTTCGATAGTGACCCTCGGCCTGACTGCCAACCTGGACTCATGAGTTATACAGGTAGGGGCCCTTAGGATTCTCAGTCTTTGCCCATTTTTTAGGAGGTGGGAGAAAATCCAGAATGGAGAAGGTGTGGGGAGGAATCACATTTCACTTCTGTAAATAAAGGAAAAAGATATGAAATGTGATTGAACCACCCTCCCCTTCTACCACCTCCTTAATAAAGATCGGGCTGGCCCCAGGATCAGATGTTTTCTGTTAACTTTTCAGGGTTAAGAATTTCTGTAGCTCTTCCTTTGTCCTTGATAGATCCTTTCTCATTTGTGCCAATTGTGTAATTCCAGGATCAGCCAGTAGGGGTCAGCAAGTCCCCTTTACTATACTGAGTGTAGAACAAGGCTTTTTTTTTTCCTTCCAGAAGTATAAATACCAATGGTAGTAATATTCCATGAAGCGGCTTAATGAAAACAGTTGTCTTGAGAATTTTAAGAACTGTAATTAATCCCAAATTCTCTAAAATTCCCCTACTCTGTCCAAAAGAAAGGCTTTCTTCCCTATTTCTTGCTTGTTGAAAAATGCTTGTGCTATTTTCTTCCCCCACATGGGTCTCAATTATTGTCCTAAAAAAAATGTAGGAGTAAATAATTCCAAACTTCTGCCAGTCAAGGCAGCATTCTAAGGATTTTGTCCTTTTGTGAGTCTAGACCCTTCTTGGAAACTCGTATCTACTCTTCATTCCTCTTGTTTAGAAGGTGGCCAGAGAGGCCTAACTTTGACACTACTGGAAGCCTATGTCACAATTAGCTGAAACTCTGTTTTCTTATTATGCATTCCCTAGGTGTTCACTGAATCTGATCATCTTTTAGCTGATATATTGCTAGCCCATAGGAGAAAAGTTCATTTTTAAGGTGCTGCATCTGAGGGGGGGGGGGGGGGGGGGAGGATCAATACCAGGAGTTACAGTCCAATTAGAATATACTTTCTGTCTGCATGTGACCATTCTGGGTTACATTAGTATCTCCATATTGTTTAAGATTACACTCCTTTAATTGAATTACTGCTGTTTGTAAAGGTTCTACCTGAATGTAACACTACAGGTTGAAATAGTAAGATTGTGATTATAAAACCAAGTTCACTTTAAGGTTATTTTCCTGGAAAGTTGAGATACTTGTCCATTTCCAAAATAGCAAATATTTCTTGGCCATAAAATGACTGAACTTTCCTCAGAAGGTGTTGAATTGTCAATAAGGGCAGCCTGCTTCAGGCTCCCGTATTGTTATACTCCTTTTCCCTCCCATTCTCTTCAGTCCATTGTTCAGCAGCCTATTTTACCAGCTTAGTCAACCCTGGTTCCTTGGGGCTCTCTGGCTTTGGTACCTGTTGCTGAGTTGCGGAAGTTTTGGGTGGTGCCTCATCACAGATCCCATTATATATCTGCTATCTGCCTTAATGCTACTGCTCCCATCTAGGACATTCCCAATGGCTTTACTGCTAAGTCCCTTGCGATATGTATGTGAATTTCACATTTTGAGACCATCTTAAATTCAGAAAAATATAAAGAATTATGTAACAGTCCCTTATTTTCTACTTCCCAGTGTTGAAGCACCATTTCAAAGCACCTGGGAGTTGTGGAATATCTGTGTGAGCATGGCATTTGGTAATGTTAAACAGTGTAATTATGAGTCAGCGCATTGGCAAGAGCCAATGGTATTAAATCTTATTATCCAACATGGTATTACATTTTATTACAAAGCTGAGATGTCTCCATGGGTTCATGGCAGCTGAGATATGACTTTGGGAAGATTATAGTAGTTTCTTTCTTTCTTTCTTTCTTTCTTTCTTTCTTTCTTTCTTTCTTTTTCTCTTTTTCTTTAAGTTTTTTAACATTTATTTATTTTTGAGAGAGAGACAGAGTGCAAGGGGGAGAGGGCAGAGAGAGAGGGAGACACAGAATCTGAAGCAGGCTCCAGGCCTGTCAGCACAGAGCCCGATGTGGGGTCTGAGCCCATGAACTGAGATCATGACCTGAGCCGAAGTTGGATGCTTAACCAACCGAGCCACCCAGGTGCCCCTAGTTTTTCTCTGCTCTTCAAGAATCTGAGAGTCATGATTTTTTTGTGGCCTTGCAGAGGTTCAGATGTGATAGACTGAGTTAAGTGACTTAGCTTTTAACAAAGATACCCAGAGAGGATTTTCAGTAGAAGATCTCTGAGGATGTCACTCCACTAAATGCTGCTTGGGCCATGTTATCACCCTTCCCTAGGCTACTCTTTTTGAATTAATACTTTTAAAGCCCTATCCCTTGTGCGATCCAAGTCAAGAGACCACCAGCACCTGGTCTCAAAGTCTCTCTGCTTTGTTCTGCAGGAAAAATTCTGATGAGGCTGACCTAGTCCCTGCCAAGGAAGCCAATGTCAAGTGCCCACAGGTGGTCATATCCTTCTATGAGGAAAGGCTGACGTGGCATTCTTACCCCTCGGAGGATGATGACAAAAAAGATGACAAGAATTAACTCTCCTGAGTACCAGCCCCTGTCACATCTGACTGTGGGTTTCAAGTGGGGAGGGAAGGAATTCTACTTGTCTTGGCACCATAGAGGTGGCTTGAGAAGATGTCCTTTGAAGAGCCAGTATCGTTTCTGTGCCCTACAGCAGCCCAAGTGCTTTAAAGCCTTTCCATGCTGTGTAGTTTGCACACCCATCCCAGTGGAGGGGAAGGAGAAGTGTTGCAAGGCAGCCCATTCTGTACTTTGCTGAGAAAGGCAAAGGGCCTTCCATGAAGGACAGAACTTGCAGAATGGGTGTGTGGGAAAGCAAAAGATACTGTAGATCTTCAAAGCGCATCTCCACAACCCACAGCCTTCTTCCCAATAGTGTTAACTCTGCATTTTTACAGCGTAGCATGTGTGTAGTTTTTGGCTATTACTGGTGTATTATTTGGGGGTGGGAGGGTCGGGGGTGGGAAGGAACGGAGATGGGTAGGATCATTTTTGTTAAAATTTGGGGCCTGATTGGGGAAATGGTGAAACAATGGAAAGAACAAACTTGTGGTGATTCGGTTCTGTGTCCAGAATATTTTATCTTTTCAAAAAGGTCATTGGCAACCTAAATGAGGACTGTGAGAGACTTCAAAAGCTGTGAATGCCTGAAACTTACAAGCCAAGGTGTTCCCTGCCTGAGCTTAATGCTGTTCCCAGCAGAGGACTAAGCCAGTTAATAAATTACCAAAGCTGCCATTTTGGGGAAGGAAACTGGTTGAAAAGGGAAGGTCTTTTTGGAGCGTATGCAGAGGCAGATGGTTCTGTTTTAGAGGTGCTAATTCTTGAAATTGATAAGAAGACCTTTTATTTTCCAATTATGAAGTTTTAAACGTCAGCTTGTCCATCCAAGCCACTGGCTGAGGTATTTGGGGAAGGGAAGAGGGTGGCATAGAAGGTGAGAGAGTAGAAAAAGACAAGGGCCCACGCTCTTAGGGTGGAAAACTCTTGGAGCCTGTTATTTGAACTTTGAACTCTGAAATCATTGGTGGCAGGGTTCAGTCACTGACAGCACAAGTTCACTGAATCACTTACAGAGTTGAGTGATTGCAAAAGCCCTGGTCTCAGGAGAAGATTAAACTTTCATACTGGGGCAGTGGTTCACTTTAAAACCCAAAACAAAAAGTTTTTTTAATCCTAAGAATTAACTAATACCCAAAATGCTGTCTTGAATCAAGAGATACATCAGTTCTTGACATCGTCTAGACCTGTATCTAGAACTCCATTGTAAAATCTTTTTAGGCATGTGTTAGGTTTCTGTGAAAACTTTGTTTAAATGTAAACTTCATATCACATTGTCAGTTTTTGTCTTAATAAAACTATAGATTTATAATCGTTGATTTCTGTCTTGATTAAGTACTACCAAAAACCCTCCTTGCCTTTCATAACCTTGTAAGTTCAGCCTATAAGGAAGCAACTTCCACAGTTGGTTTTATTTCTTGAACACTGTAAACTTAAAAATCTCATGCCTGCCTGGCCGGAATCTTTGAGTGGTCTTATCATTTATATAGTAAATATTTATTGAGCATTTACAATTGCTACAGATACTGTGTAAAGAATGTCACATCATTCTGTCTTCATATTGCTCAAACGGTTTATTTAGCTCTGTAACCTGCTAGCACTTCCAAACTAGGATAAGTTTGGAAACGTGGGTTTTTGAGTTAGGTTTAGTTCTTGGCTCATGTATTTTGTAGATTTATGTGACCTTAGCTCAACTCCAAAGTTTACAGGAATTGGCCTCGTGTTTGATCACTGAATTAAAACGTTATCCGTTTTTTTTTTTTTTTTTTTTTTAGTTTATTTATTTTGAGAGAGAACAAGCAGGGGAGGGGCAGAGAGAGTGAGAGAGAATCCCAAGCAGGCTCCCCACTGTCAGCACAGAGGTAGACGCAGGGCTCAACCCCATGAACTGTGAACTCATGACCTGAGCCAAAATCAAGAGTCTGACGCTTAACTGACTGAACCACCCAGGCACCCGTTATCTGCTTTCTTAACAGGTTTTCTGCCTATGATTCTAGAGCCAAAATGGGACTACACCCTTGTTATTTATTAAAAGGGAAAATGGGATCTCCACTGAGCTCATCTCAGCTCTACTCACTAGTACAAAGCATTTGTTCCAAATAAACCGATGTGTAAATATTTTTTTTCAAAAAAACCTCCTTGGGGTGCCAGGCTGGCTCAGTTGGTAGAACATACAACTCTTGATCTCAGGGTTGTGAGTTCAAGTCCCGTGCTGGGTGTAGAGATTACTTAAAATCTTTTAAAACAAAAAAGCCTCCTAGGAGTTTGGGGAGACAAGGTAGAATGGAGCTGGGGAGGAGGCCTTTCTGTGCAGAGGCCTAGGTACGTCCTTGTGGTTGGCAGCAGCAGAGCCATCAGCTGCTAGCGGAGAGAGGGTGAGGTGGACAGAGACGTTCCGGTTCTGTTGTGTATCATTAGACGCACTGAAATTAGCCCCCAGCCTTGGTGTGTGTCCGGAGGACACTGCTGTTTAGCCCTGGTCTTAACCTTTGGAACCCACCTGTCATCTCTGGCATTCCTGAACTCCCGCAACACCATACCATTCTTGCCCTGGGAAGACGCCGAAATTGATAATGCTTGCGACGTTCACTGAAGTGAGGCTAGATGGTCAGTTTCGTCTCTTTGAAAGCCAACTGTCACGTCTACGTTAAGGGTCAAGGATAAGTTTTTCTCGAGTACTCGTGGAAGCCACAAATGCGTGCAGAGATGTCGAAAAGACAAGACCTAGGCGCAAGCAGTCTCACATCGGTTTCAGAAGGTATTGGGGAGCATTGCCTCAGGCAGTGCGAAAGCGATGTGGACGGCTTCAACGGAGCTGCGCCACCGTAGGCTCCTCACCCGGGGGTTGAAGAGGAGAGAGGGGATTACCCCAGTCATCACGAGAGGAGGCTAGTTTACTCCTTTGGTGACAGCATCATCTGGGGTGTCCTCCACTGGCAGAGCCAGCCAATTACTTTGCCCCTCCACGGTCTTGAGCTTCAAGTTAGTGCAGTAAATGGACAGTGTCACCACCACAGAGGCATTCTACCAACTGACGGTGCTCAGGAATAATCGCTTCTGCTTTTCAATGTCATTTGGAAGTTTTGACTACGGATTTTAAAGCCTTTTTTTTTTTTAAAGTATTTATTTTGAGAGCAAGCATGAGTGGGGGAAGGGCAAAGAAAAAGGGCGAGAGGGAATCCCAAGAAGGCTCCACGCTGTCAGCACAGGGCTCGAACTCACGAACCATTAGATCGTGACCTGAGCTGAAATCAAGAGTTGGCGCTTAACTGGCTGAGCCACCCAGGCACCCCTTGACTACCAATTTTAAATAATTTTTAATAGTTGAGTTTTTAAGTACTTATTTTCAGATACAGTGTTCTATTCCAGAACTCATTCCAACTCAGCTCAATTTGATTTTAACTTGGCCATTTGGTGTCTGGCCATTGTATGCTTAGCACATCTTTACGGCCTGTGGCACCGGGAATGTGCGCTACAAAGTTACCCTTTCTGTCACAGAGAAAGGGAAAATGATTGAGGAAATTGCTGCTCCAAAATAATTTGGTGGGACTGAAATTCTGAAATCCAGGTTTTCTAACAACGGTTCTAGATCCGAAACTATGTAGGGTCCCGGGTTGAATGTGAGATCAAATTAGCCTGACTGGTTGATCTAGTATTGATCTCACGTGCAAGTTGATCTTTTCATGAGGATGTCTTCTTTTAAAAAGTATTTACAGCTGACAGGACTGAATGAAGTCAGGCTCGGTGTTTCCCCTCCTCTAGAACTTGACTGAAATACAAATTCCACTACCAAGCCAGCATTCAGCTTAGTAAAGGAAGGAGTCTTGGCTTCATCTTGCCTTTCGGCAGTAGGAAGCAATCAAGTAGAGGCATCCGGGTGTCCTGGTGTGTGGTTAAGGAAGCTTGATGATAGCAGAGCTTAAGATTCCCGACAGTCCTCGGTCCATGATCTGCGCATCACCTTGGCTCGACTGTCCAGCACAGAGATTTTCTTACAAAGTTATTGCTGTTTTAACCAATGTGTTCACCATTACTGATCTCTCTTCTATGGATGACTTCTAATTGACCTTGGCCTTGGGAGCTTCCTGCTGCGTACACTGCCGGATATTGAAAGCCAACGAAATCTGAAATAAAACCATCCTGCGCCGGAATTAAAAGTGTAGCTGGCTCTGCTCTGTAGAAGCAGGTAGAGCAAGTATTGTTTCTAAAGGCTTTTTTCTTTTTTTTTTCTTTTTTTTTTTTTTTGCTTAGTTAGGCCAGTGAGGCAGCAGGACCCTGAGGCAAGGCTGAAACATTAAGTTTACAATAGATGCTGATGGTTCAGTTCTATAATTTTTGTTTATATTAGTTCGTGTTAACATATTCAATAGTACGTCTGGATCTGCACTGTTGGTTTGCTTGATGGTTTGTGATAGTACCAAAGCCACTGTTTACCCCACAAGGAATTTAAAATTGTAGTTGACTTTGACCAATCCTGCCATTTCCTGTTTGCAGAGCCTCGGGTCACACTGGGCAACTTTAGGGCCCAGCTGTGGGACGCCGGCCCATTGTTTAAATTACCGCTGGCGCCCCTAGTTGAGGATTGGAAGGTTTAAGACAACTGAATTAGCCTAATTAAATCTGTGTTTAAAACAAAAGGCGGAGCACCAACTCCTCGGCCTTTTCTCTGCCTCTCTCCAACTAGGTTTTCTTTCCTTGGTTGAAAGAGCGTCTGGAATTAAGTAATAAGCACTACGCGGCCCATCTCCATTCTGCAGTTAGACTGGAAAAGAAACCAGCTTTAAGAGTTTCTGCAATGTTTGTGTACTCAAAAAAGGAAGACAGGGTTTCTATCCAACTGATTTTGAGAACACACCTCTTCAGTGGGGGCCCGGACACTCCTGCAGTTTTGTGCGCTAAATTCTGTATCTCAGCTGAGTCAGGCCGACCTGAACCTTCCAAGTCCTGGCCACAGCAAGGACCAAAACTTAAATCGGGTGCTAAGTTCCATGTGCATCCCAAGTCCCCACATGCTCCGTCTGCATCACGAGGTTCAGAACTAGAGGCGAGGAGGATCGCTGGCCTCTGAGAAAAAAGTAAAAGGTGAAAGAAAGGTTCTCGTTACCTTGACAAACCGAAGGTCTGCATCCTTTTCTTGTCCCAGATGGACGATAGGAAAACAAGGTTAACCACTCATGACAATGAAGCACCTCGGTTTCGCTAGAGAATTTCTACACTTGGTTGGGAACAGGACCTCCAGGGAGGCAGCCAGCAATCTGGTGCCTGTGCTTGCAGGTGGGTAGTGCTGATGAGGAAGTGAACTTCTTGCTGGCCATGCCGTGCAACTGCTTAGTTGGAGCTGAAGCCGGAGCTCTAGGTCACTGCCTGCTGGGTGAGGTAGGAGATGTGAATGAAGGTGGTGGGGATGTTATTTTCCTGTAAGGCACTTGTTTTTCCAGCTATTTGCCAAAGAAACCTAAGAAGCGGCAAGGCCTGGTGTAGTTGGGGCTTGTAAAAGGGCCGAGGGCTGCCCGAGGAAGTCAGGGCTCCAGGGAAAGTACTTCCCATCCACTGGCTGTTAGACTAGTTGCTCTTCAGCTTTACCTAGTCAGGGCAGGGCTTCCGCCATGGAGGCCAAGTCTTGGTGACACTGAACCTTCTCTAGATCACTGTATTTCCCCTCAGTTCTGGATCTCTCCTATTTTTATTGACCCTGAAATAGTGACCCCAGCTCCACTGGTGAGATCTGTGCAGGGCAGAGGCTGGAAATGGGTCTATTTCCCAGTGCTTACGTGAATTAGGATGTGGGGGAAAAAAAATCTCTTTGAATGGAACCTAGGCTGAAGCCAAGGGAAAGCCAGGCTTCTGCCCCCACCCAAGCAGCTCACCCGGAAGTTTGGTCCTCAGTTAACTCTGAGGCCTGTCCATCTCCCTGCCAAGTCTAAGACCCCTTCTCACTTCTTGTCGGAGGTGCAGCGGCTCTTTGACAGGCCTTACTTGAGTCCTCAGATCTTCCTGCCAGAAGAAGCCTTGAAGCCGGAGCACCCACTCCACCTGCCAGCAGCAAAAAGAGGTCAACCCCACAGCAAGTGCTGACCAACTTGGCCCAAAGCCAAGCTAATCAGCGGGATCCTAGACATAACTGTGCATCTCTCCGTAAGGGGACAGCGGGGAGGAGAGACAAAAATATACTTTCTCAGGCCAGGGGCAACACTAACAGGGTGAGAGGAATTTTTCTCTCGAAAAATACTTAAATATGTTAGGTTAGAAAAGTTGCAAAACAAGGTAAAAGTTACAGCCTAATCGTGTCCTTAAACAGACAAAAATGCATATACACATTGCTAGAAGGGATACAAAAACAGGACTCTCCGGAGTTTTACTTCTCACGATTTACTCTTCTATACGTGATTTGTATTTTTTACCAGCACGAATTAAAGTTGTTAATGTTTAGTCCTTCTCAAGAATGTTGGTTTTGTATGGCTTACAGACCTTAGTTAACTCCTAACTAGGAAAGAGCTCTTGTTTGAGATGACCGACGCTTTCCAACTAGAGATGGCGGTTTTAAAAAGCCATTGTAAACTGAAACAAATCGATGTCATTCCCAGAATTCTGTCCCGCCCCTTGGGATACTCCAGTAGCATCATGGAAGGACTGCCGCTCTAAGCCGGATGGTACACTGGAGTTCAAGATCACAGGTTCCACTATGGGGATCACAGCTTCTGGTCCTAAGCCTCGTCCAGTAATTTCACAGGCTGCCGGGTGAGCGTCTGCTAAGCACCCACCCCAAGATGTGGTGGCGGTTCCAGCAAGCACGAAGTACCTGGGGGCATTCAGCTCTTTCGGAAGCTTGGTATTAAAGGAGGTGTTTTGAGAGAGACCAGAGTCTGTTCACCTCAGCCGGGGAGGCTTTCTGATGCCTTCACCCCTGGAGTCTAGCCTCCTGCTTCCCCGGTTCTGTGGCCCTGCTGACACACGCCAGCGCCAGCGCTTGGCATGTGCTGGTCTCGTCGACCTCCCAGGTTTTCATGGTCATTGGCGTGACCGCCCTCCGATGCGCTGCGCCTCTCTGGCAGGTGGGGCCACCAGAGAAGCAACAGCGTGGTCAAGATTTTAAAAAATGCGGCGTTTCACAGGCGAACGCACCGTCGGACCAGGTGAGAGCACCTCCGCCTAGCCCAGTCCCAGCAGAAAGCGGCCAAAAGGACTCGGAATCCTTCCCCAGAGGCTTCAGCTTGGCAAACCCTGCGGAGAGGTGCCAACGCCTGCTTGGAAGGTTTAATATCCACTTAAGATTTCTTTTAATACCCACTTAAGACTTTTTGTCTTTCTAAATTCCTCGTCGTCGTCAACCTCCCCTGTTCTCCACCCACCTTCCCCTGTAAGCTCTGCCTTAGCCACACAATGGCCAGTCCTCCCCTCGTGGGGTCAGGGTTTTTTATTCAAAGTAGGGAAAAATTGCACTTGAGAATGAATCATCCATTTTATTTTATTTTATTTTGTCATGTGCTCACAGCATCTCTCTCTCTCTTTCTCTCTCTCTCTCTCTCCCCTCTCCCTGGCAGGTCAGAGATAAATTAAAAATAAAATCTACAAGGAAAATAATTTATAAAAGCACTTCCCAGGCTCGTGCCTTCTATCCCTACTGCTCATTTAGAATGCACCCCTCACCCCTGCCAAGCGGGGAGGGGAGGAGAATCAGTACTTCTCCCCCAACAACTCACTCCTGCTCGTCTGGGGCTGACTGTACTCCAGAGCCAGGCAGGGGTGGGGGCAGCAGTGGCAAACAGTTAAAAATAAAGACACTGTGGTCCTGGAACCATCTGGCCACCTTGGCGCTCCCCTCTCTGCCTCCCCCAGGCAGTCCTCCTGCCTGGGGCCTTTGCTAAGATGGGGGTGTGGAGAAGCAGCCCGTGGCCGAGAGCCTAGGGGGAGGTGCTCTCAGCCCCCATTACATGCACTTCTCATTCTAGAAAGAAACCCAAAAAAAAAAAAGCAGACGGAGACCTCGGGACAGAGGAGAAAAATCCCAAGTGTTCACACAGTTACACGGAGTCTTTATGGCAAAGAGAACATTTAGCAGCTTTGAATATTGGGGTTATCTCCTTTTTACTCAACACAAGCATTCTAGACCCTATAAGTGATACAGGGCTCAAGCCCTAAAAAAATCAAAGCGCAAGAAATTCTAAGAGGACTAGTTTTTGTTGCTGGGTTTTGTGGTTTGTCTTCCAGTGACATGCCCAGTGGTTGACAGGGGAGACCTGAGGGAAGGGTCACCCCCCAGTGTTGTGCTGAATGCTGCCTGGCTTCTCCACATCATCCCCCCTCCTCAAGGCGGCACCCCAGCTGCACAAGAGCTCCAGGCGGCGGGGAGGGGCAAGAGGACAGCATTGGCATGCAGGCTCTGATGGAAACTGGGGGCGCCTCAGCTCAGGGGGGACTGGGCACCGGGTGAGACGGAGTGGCGGGGCAGTGAGTGACATGCTTGGTGCTGGGGCTGCTGCGACACTGGGGCCTCGCGACCCTTTCCCATTCACCCTGCTCTTGGACCCAAACCCTCCAAGCCAGTGTTGGGTCCCAGGGGCTCCCCGACATCTGAGAACATTCCAGGAGACCTCCAAGGCTCCCCTTCAGGGCTGCCACAGGGCAGGAGCAACAGGAGCCTACAGAGCCCCTCCCAGATCCCACCTCGTGTTCCACCCTCCCGTGGGGTGAAGTAGGGTTTACTGGTGCCTGTGGCCTAGTCCCACCTAAATCCCGCTGCCTGGAATCCTGGCCAGAGCCGACCTTTAACCTGCCCTTTGATTTTCTTCCCGCTTTGATTTTTTTGGGGTTGTTTTGTTTTGTTTTTGTTTTTTACCCCTTTCCATCCCTCCTTCCTTCCTTCCAGGAATGAGACTTTCTACACCTTTCCTCTCACGGTCCTCCCTCTTCCCCTCGGTCGGCCTCCAGCAAGGCCAGCACCACCCCCTCCCTCAAAGGAAACAGCAGGGGAGGACCCCGTCCACCCAAACGGTCTGGCCACCTCCGCCCCACCCCACCCCCACCGGGGGGGAGCGGAGCCAGACAGCGCCTGCGCCCTCCTCTTCCTGTCCACTGACCCGCAGTTTCTCCCGTCTGAGAAGATCTGTTGGATAAGAAGGCGTGTAAGTCCCCGCTGTAGGTCCAGGTCCAGGCCCAGGCCCAGCCCTTCAGTTTCCGTCCCGGTGAGCGTCAACCCCCCTCTCCTCCCGGGCTCACTTTCTTCGGTCCTTTGGCTTCCTCTCCTGTCGCCGGGCCTGCTGGTCAGCCAGGGTGCGGGGAATGAGGAGGACACTGCCGTCCCCGGCATACTGGAGTGCGTACTGACTGGGCGAGTAGGGCCGCCCGTTCTCATCCCGCAGCCGCCCAAACACCTCCTGGTACAGGCTCTGGACCTTCTGCTTCATCTGCCGCAGGGACCGGAGGAACTCGACCTTCTCCCGCAGCAGGCGAGCCTTATCGCGCTGCAGGTCCTCCACATCCCGCTCCAGGTTCAGGATGGTGTCCAGCTTGCGCTTGCGGCAGTTCTGCGCGGCCATCTTGTTCTTGCCCCGGCGCCGGATGTCGCGGATGAGGCTCAGCTGGGCCTCGCTCAGCTGGTACTTGGACAGCAGCTCGTTGAACTCCTCCACGGGCAGGTTAATGATTTTGTCGTTGGTGAAGGGGATCTTCATGGCTCTGGCTCGATGCTCATCACGGCTCATCTGCTTGTCGAGGAAGTCGGCCTGTTTCTCCTTGCTGCCTTTCTTGAGGGCGCTGGGCGGCGGCAGGTCGGCGGAGTCGAGGGCGCTGGGCGCCATGTTGTACGTGTGGTTGTGGCCCACATGCTCCAAGTAGGGCAGGCAGGAGAGCTGAGACGGATCCTGGTAGCTCATGCGGCAGAACTTGGAATACTCAGGCTGGTAACCCACGGCGCCCTCGGCCTCTTCCAGATCCAGGGTCTCAGAGTCAGAGCTGTAGCCAACAGCACCTTCCTCAGAAAAGGAGGAAGAAGCAGAGGAAGAGGACGAGGACGAGGACGAGGATGAAGAGGAGGAGGAGGAGGAGGAGGAGGAGGAGGAGGAAGAGGAGCTGCCTTCTGAGCTGCTCAGGGAGGAAGGGCTATGGCTGGAGTCCAAGGAGAGGCCTGAGTCAGAGTCAAACTCCTCCTCGAGCTGGGAGGCCTGCACGGGGTTAAAGCCCTCTTCGATGGCCAGGTCCATCAGGCTGATCTCGTCCAGCATGGCTTCGTCTAACAGGCCCCCCAGCGGGTCAGGCAGCTCGGGGCCTGCTGTGTCGTTGGCTGTGCCGTTGAGCTGGGGTGGAAAGAAGAGCCCCGCCAGGTTGGTGGAGCCAAAGGTGGAGTTGAGGCTGGTGGAATTGCTGGGGACCAGCGGGAGCAGCGTGGAGCCGCTGGCCACAGGCAGGCTCTCCACCTCGGGACTGAAGAGAGAGAAGTCCTGGCTGCAGCCCCCCAGGGACGCCTGATGCAGGCTGACATTCTGATTGATGGGAGTGTTGGGGGCAAGGCTGTAGTTGGTGCTCAGGGGGTCTCCAGGAGGGGCGCTGTACAGGATCTCGTTTGTTGAAGTGTTCACTTCCATGGCCTGGGAGGGGAGAAGAGCACCACCGTTCACTCTGAGCAGACTCCCTCCCCCAGTGTGGCTGGGGGCACAGCGGGCACCCGACGCAGGCACGGCTGCATGGGTACAAGGGCGACACACTGGAATCCAGGGCCCAGGGGTCAGCTCCTGGCCCTGCTTGGTCCACTGGCGGAGATGGTTCCTCCCTGGAGACCCCACCCCAAGGCAGGACTGCCCGGCTCCCGCTTGTGTCTGGCCAGACTCCCCCCCACCTCGGAGAGAGAGGAAGAGAACACCTAACACTGCCCACCTCCTCGGTGCAAAACCACACATTCAAAAGAACACCAGCCTTGGAGTGAGAAAACCTAGCTGCGCTGCTTGCTGTGTGACCATGGGCACATCGCTTAACCTCTCTGAGTTCCAATTTCCTCACCTTTAAAACAACAAAGGGCTAACTAGACGACTGTAAGGATCAGGAAAGATGACAACGGCTATAAAGCACTGTGTGAATGTCTAGTTTTATCAATGCTAAGCCCCGGAAGCACTCAGTCGAGTGACTGCCTACCTAAAGGAAAGGAAGAAGGCATACCAAGGAGACGGTCCTGCGTTAGAAGGCTCAGCCCTGGGGTTTTAACCCAAACCCCAATCCTGATTTTACCCCGTACCCCAAGGAGACACCTGGACAATGACCCCTCAGTGTCCCCACTTCCCTGAGATCAGAGAAAAGCGTTACTTTCTCTTCCAGAGGTGGAAAAGCAACTGAGCGCTAAAACACTCCCCACACTGTCCGATAGGATCGTGGCCCATTTTAATAATCCTACCTGCATTTCCATAATAGACATGAGATCTTGCCACTGCTGCTCCAAATCAAATGGCGAGTCTGTCCCCGTCAGGAGAGGAGACAAGAGGTTGTTCTGAAGGCCTGGGGGCTCGCTCTCGCTAGGCACTGCTTCTGTTATGCTGGAAATGTCTGCTGGAAACTAGGGCAAAACACAGAGGCTTTAACGAGGCGAAGGAAAGACCACCTTCTGCGTTCCTCCCAGAGACTACCACCTGAGGTTCTGTTTCTTCCTTCCTCTGAGTTCACCCCCAGCAGCCAGAACAAGGCCAGCACCAGGACCTGGCCCCTCAGGCAGCCGCAGAGGGGGACACGGTGTGCAGGCCACCCTGCTGGCTCAGTGGGCTCTCCCTGGAGTCCTGCTCACCTCAGCATTCTCCCCAAAGGGGCAGGTGGCCTCCAGCAGCCTAAGGCACTCTTCCAGGGACAGGGCCGTCTGGTCCTCCCCACCAGGCACCTGTGGCAACAGCAACTGTAAGTCTGACTGACCTGGGCCTTGGCTGCCTGCGGGCCAAGGCCTCTTCCCCAGCCTTTCCAAGGGGGAAGCTGAAGGAGGACGTGTATGGTTACAGGCCTGCACTCTCCCTCTGTTCCCGGGCTAACGGCTGGCCCTGAGTCCCAAACTCCAGGAAAGAACGGAGGGAGAGTGGAAGCGTCCTCGCGCAAACAGGAAGCTGCTAGGTGCTTTGCCTCCTCTGCTGTTTGTTACCAAGGCCTGGCCCCTCTGCTTCTGTTGCTCATCCACTCCCCCTTCCTCAGTCCAAGCGACTTAGAGACCCAACCCGCAAGATACATTCAGGTTCATCCCACAGACAGAACCTGCCTTCTGTGAGGACGGGTTTCTAGAAGTGGGCGGAGGCGAAGGTACCTGTGCAGGGAAGCTCTCCCCCGTTTCTCCATCCACTAGCAGGTTTCGTGCCAGAGCTTCTGCACCCTCGCCTGACCAGGTGTCGTCCTGCTCCGCTCCATCTTGCAGGTCCTTGTCCACATCCTGCTCCTTCTGGCGATGACTATAGTCAAAAATCTCACGCCCAGCCCCCAGGTCAATATCCTGTCGCCAAAGGATGTCAATCAGATCTATGTCCTGAAAGACAGATCGCCATGACTTTAGTTCTTGGATCCAAGGGCCCTTCCTAGCATCAACCTGGTAAATCCTGAGAGTGGGGGGCAGCTCTCCCAGCCACTGTCCCCTCTGTACCAACAAGGCTTCATTCATCCATTTCCAGATACCGGTCTCAAGAAAAAGAAAAAGAAAGAAAGAAGGAAAGCCCACAAACAAGAGCTAGTAAAAATTACCAGCGTGACCATCCCCACACAAGTCTGTGGGCTCAGGACCAGAGACACAGGCAGGCGACACAAGAAAAGAAGGGGGAAGCAGGAGACACTTCTCATTTTGGGAATGGGAATCCCTTAAAACTTGGGTTTGTAGGATGCTGGCCAGGCCAAGCAAGGGCGAACTGTCATGCAGAATTGCTTCCCGGTGGCCAGGCTTGCATCAGCCTATGGTGCCATTTCATTTGCATAAAGGGGTGGGGTGGGCCAGAGAGGAAAATCCCTGCATTTGCAACCACCTGATGCAACCAATGACAGCGACAGGCTGTCTCCAGCCCTTCCTCCGGCCATCCTCCCTTCCCTGGCTGAGGAAGGAGTAAGGCAGAACACCCACAACTCTTAAAGCCCAGGCTCACCTCAAGATCCATCCCTGCCAGAATCCCCACTCTCAGCTGCTCCTAGCAAGCCGCCTCAGTCCCCAGAGAGCCTCAGGCAGTCAGCTGATCCTCACTGGGCACCCCACCCCTGCCAAGGCCGGCCCCTGGTGTCCCCTCACATGAGCGCGCTCACTCCCTCGCCACACCCCGGGACTCACTGACGCTCCGTCAGCCAGCCCACTCAAGGACGTGGACCCCATCACCGCTCAGCCACAACTGCCACCCCAGGCACCAAAATGCCTCCTTCCCACTCTACCCTGGTAGCTCCTGATCAGTTCCTGCACCAACTGCCACCCCCACTGCCACCAGCACGGAACACCAATAAGTAAGAGCCATTTGGGCTTCCTACACATGCCATCCCCTGTGGCCGAGGAAACCCTGAACTCTTGCCTTCCATTCAGAGAGTAAAAAAGCACTTTCCAGAAAGCAACATCCTCAGAGTAGACCCACCTCCCCAGCCCTGACCAGGTAGCCCTTTCCCACCGAAACCCTCCCAGATCCTAAGACCTCCCAGGTGTACCTCTCCCTTTAGTCTCCCCCACATACACCAACCTGAACAGAAGCCCTGGACCCAGGAGCAGAGCGGGGCTGGGCCACCCGGTGACCAGCCAGCAAAGAGTTAAGGGGCCGGCTCCCTTTGGCATGGCCCCCACCACTGTGAGAGCTGCGGTCCAGGCGGGTCATGGTCTGCGAGATGAGCCCCAGGGCAGCTGGTGCCGGGAAGCCGGACAGGGGGCTGCAAGGAGCTCTTGGCTTGCAGGGAGCACACCAGGCTGGAAGGGTGGCCCCTTGCTAGCTCCAAGGGGCCCGAGGAGGGTGCCCCGCCCGTGCTGCTGCCTGGGCGGCCCAGCCCAGCCCCCTTCCTCCATCCTTGAGCAGCCCCCTCCCACCTCACAACCCCAGTTCCACTCAGGCGCCCGGCAGCCCCCACCCTGAGCTCACCGCAGAGGCTGCAGTGAGACGGGACTCCCACCCCATGCTCCGTGCTCAAGCTGCAGAGGAGAGCAAGCTCCCTCCGGGGCCTATCCTCCCGCTCCTCCCTCTCTCCCCCTCCCCACGCCCCCCAAACTTGTTACCTAGGCTGCAGCAAGGAGCCAATCCCCTCCCCCTCCCACCCCGCAGGTCACTGCTGAGGCTGCGGAGAGCCAATCCCCTCCCCCAGGTCAGCAGCTGGGCTGCGGAAAGAGCCAATCCCCTCCCACTGTCGTTACCTAGGCTGCGACGAGAGCCAATCTCCTCCCCCAAGTCTCCGCTGGAGATGCGGAAGGAGCCAATCCCCTCCCACCGCCTGTTACCTAGCTGCAGCCGGGAGCCAATCTCTGCACCAGGGCAGCTGGAGAAGCTGCCGCAAGGAACCAGCCCATCCCTGGGCCGCCTCCGTCTCCTCAAGGAGACGCACCCAGGGGCGGGCAGCCCCACCCAGCCCAGTCAGCCAGCCGGGGTGGCGCAGTGAGAGAGCACTGGGGGGAAGGGGTGCCACTCTCCCTCTTGTCGCATCCTGCTCACCCAGCCCACTCACGACTGGGCAGAAACCACTCCCACAGCTTTTGGGGGCATCTAGCTCTTCCCTGGAAGTGGAAGGAGTTTTTCCGGTTTCTCAGAAGGGCTGTGGCCGGTCATCCTGAAGCCCAAGGATCACAAGCTGGGCTGGGCAGGAACCCAGTGCACCCGGCCCCGCTGTGAGCCAGGGGCTCGGTCACCCAACGACAGGCCAGAAGGGAGGAAGAAGGAAAGCCATCTGCACACAGGGCCGGCCAGGCCTAGCTCCGAGCAAGAGAAGAGGGACACAAGCCCGAAGGCCAGCACTGAAGGAGACAAGTGCTCTGCAACATCCTGGCCACAACTGTGTCCCACGATCCCGCTTTACCCCAGCTTTTTTTCAAGAGCATTCTCTTCTGCCTGACCCCTGGCCCACATCTCTAAAGCAAGGAAGGAGAAAGCCGCCAACAGAATCAGGATCATGGTTCTGACTTCCATCCTCACTGCTGCAGCCCTTGAGCCTAAGGTCAGGTCAGGGACAGTATGTTCTCCTTGGTCACACACTGCTCCTCGCCGGGGAAGAGCTGTACACAAGCCACCCCCTGCGCTGGGCAGAGCGCCAACCTCGAGGGGAATCCTATCCCTGACAAGGGCCTGGGCTATGGCTGTCCATCGAACCGGCCTGGCAGCGGGGGAGCGCTGCCACCCCGGGGATAATACCAGCTCCAGCAGCGCCTGTCACATGCTCTGGACCCGGGTATTTTTATCCCCGAGTTGCTGAGGAAATGTTGTTCTGGACACGTAATAACCCTCCCTTCCCCCACGCCCAGTCTAGGCCCCTAATGCTGACCCACCCCCAACCCCCCAATGGGAGGAGAGAAGGCCTGGAATCAGGGAACACACAACCTTCACGAAGGCCAAAAAATGGAAGAAAGCAGGGTCAAAGTCCCACCCCATTCTGCCCCAACCCTTCCAATTATATCCAAACATCCCACCCTATCCCATCCCAGGAGAGCTCCCAGCTGGAACAGGAATGGAGCTACACTTGCAGAGCGCCCAGGAGCAAGCCCAGTCACACCACCCTTGGGGAGCAACATCAGGGCGGGCGGGCAGAAGAGGAGGCTGGGAGGCATACTTCGTCAGACCACCGTACCAAGACTGAAGCCCATTTGAACGAAAAGGACAGAGAAAGCAGAAAAAAAAGCCGAAGTTCCCAGTGGCTCTGTAAAATATAGATGAGACACTACAAGGTAAGGAATGCTTACAGCTCCCATGCTCAGATAATTCTAGTCCCTCTCAAAGCAGACCCAGCACGAGCCAGTTGAGCACAGAGGAACCCCGGCACTACCGGACATTTGGGACCAGATCGATCCGGTGTTTGGGGCCCGTGCTATGCTTTTTAGTAAGTGTAGCAGCATCCCTGGCTTCTCCCTGCTAGATGCCAACAGCAGCTCTTCCAGTTGGGACAACCAAACCGTCTCTGGACACTGCCAGATACCCCTAGACGGGCAAAATCGCCCCCAGCCGAAGACCACTGGCCCGGAGGAAGCCACACGCTTTGACGGTCACTAGCATTCAAAGAAATGAGCTCAGGAACAGGCCTGAATTCAGGACAGGAGGCAAAGCCCGGTCTGACTGGTGGGCAGAAAGCAGCCAAGATCTGCAGCACCTGTAAAACTTTTTACATACCCAGCCCCCCTCCCCGAGACTCACAGCTCTGGAAAACCCAGGCCAGCGCAATCCAGCCTTCTCTTTCCCTAATGGTCAGGACAGTGCAGCGGACCTTTTCTGAAGCTCCTGAAGGCCGAGCGGCAGGCCAGGGCCAAACACAGAGCTCCAAGTAGGCTTATCATCATGTTGGTGAGGTAGGAGCAGCAGGAGCCATTCATATCGTTAAAGGCAAGGGCCTCACTTTCTGCCCAGAACAGTATGTCGGCCACATGTCAGGAGCTAGAGATCTCTGCTGGCTCAAAGGAAGTGGACTTAGGCAGCAGAATGCAGCTTCTAGCTCCCAGCCCTATCCTCCCTACTCCCTGCAACAGGCCTTCGGCAAGGAATGGGAGCCTTGGCCCTCTCCTGGCCAAGAGTAACTATCTAAATCTACCCCTTGGCTCAGGCCCAGGAGAGCCGACTTATCGAGGACCTTACAACAACAGGCCTGACCACAAAGGAGGAGAACTTCAGGATATGCATGTGTGTTGTGACGTGGGGGAGGTACAAGGCAAGAGTCCACAAACTATTTGTGTCTTAGCAACAGATCTACACCGCATCAAAGCCCATCACAACATGACTCCCTCCCCCACCTCGGGGCCTCCAGCAGTCATGTTGAAATCCAAGCAGTAAACACGCTGGCATGTTCTAGGAACCTCCCACTGCTCTGACGGTACATTTAGAGGTGGGTCAATGGTTCAACACAAGGAAATGCTCCCAGCCCCCAACCCCGGTCAGACAATTCAGCTCATTCCTGTCAACGAACAATGCCTGAGAGCCCCCCCCACCTCCCCCCTGCCCAACCACTGATCTTTACAGGGCAAGGACCACGACCAAGCTCCTTCGGTACCACCCCACCCCTGCGACCCCGGATCCCTCTCGCCCACCCCGACACGTGGCCACTAACCTCTTTGGTTAGGTCTCCACTGACTGGAGGGGCTACAGCTCCCAAATCCTCCAAATCTTCACTGAATCCCTGCTCCGTTTCGCTTTCTCGCACCCCGTTGTCCGGGCCTGTCACATCCTGGAGGCCACTGGAACTCTCGAGGGTAAGGCCTGAGCTGGGCTGGCTGCCAGAGACAGACCCCTCCGGATCCCGGTGGACCAGCCAGGCGTTTACCTCAGTGGTGGGCACCTGGAACCTGTCCAGGGCCCTCACCTGACTCAGGAGCCGCCGGGCAGTGAAGTAATTGTCCAGGTCTATGCTCTTGGGGTGGACACCATAGCCATCCAAGGTGTTCCTCAGGTTGTGGAACTGGGTCTGAGTATAGGCAGAACTGGGCCCCAGGATGATCTCCCGGAGCGGGGGGAGCTGTGAGGTCAGGTAAGTATCCACGTCCACCCGCACCCCAATCAAGCTCAGCAGAATGGTGAACTGGAGGAGTCCTTCCGTTAAGTATTTCTTCAGAGAAAGCATCGCTGAAGGACCAGAATGTTTATGCTTTTTGGTTTTTAAATCTTCCAAAAGACAAATCAAGGCCACTGCTCTGCTGCTCCAGCCAGCAAGGTACCCTCCTCAGGGCCAAACCCTGTATCCCACCCTGGCAGAACACGGGGGCTGAGCTCCTGGATGGCCTCAGAGGAAAGCACGCCCTGTGAAGCCAAGGCCACACTCCAGACCACATTCACTTTTCCCTTCTCGATACCTCACCTCTGCACATACAACTGTTGCTAACCCAGTCCAGGCCCTCAGGGCCCACGTGACTTACTGTCTCCACAGTCCACATACAGTCATTTCCTCACTCACGTCAGTTGTCCTCTCTGTGGATTCCACTGCAGGCTGTTCTCAGGAACAGCTGATGGATTTTTTTTTTTTTTTTTTTTTTCTTTCTCCCTAAGGTTTATTTTCTTTGGCTGGAGCTACAGGCCTTTTGTCTTGGGTCAGAGTGTCCCGCCTCCTCCACACTTACCAGGGGGGTTTCCAGAGAAACCTGAAATGGGAATCACAAGAGCAACAGGATAAGATTCTAGAATTTTCACACCATGATCAAGGCAGACGGCAGGAAACACATTCAAACGCCACTTTTATATTTTATTGAAAAAATATCCCAGAGAAACAAAAACCAAAAATCTGTTATAAGCAGGAAAACTACGAGAGGAAAATACTGCTCACAAAGGATCCCAGTCTCTGGATATTAAATGTGTAATACCCTAAAAGGTAGCTTGTTTGGGATAAGCAGACAATGCCCGGGGCATCCAAAATATTTTACATGTGGTCTGATTTACCAACCCTCCCCCACTTCATCCACACACTACCCAGCTTCTATTTTTAGCCCGAGAAGCCCATTTCCTATCTTAAAGAAAAGTTGATTCCCCATCTCAGGAGAAAACTATCCACAACCCCTGTCCCTTCCAGTTCTAAAGGGAGAGAGAGGCTATTAGTGACAGAAGAGCGCAAAAGGACACGAGGACAACGTTCAGGACACCGCTTGGCAAAAAGAATAATGCCTTTTGTCGTCCCAGCTTTAAAATATTAATTCCTTTTCCTATCTCTCATATAAAAGGGGGGCTGAGACTACTGAGGGGTGAGGTGGTGAGGCAGGATTATTCGACCCATAATTTGCATAGGCAGGTTTTATTTTCATTCATATGACCTTCTGAGCCAAAATAGAAGGATAAGGCCAAGTTCTCAAGCCAGATAGCCAAGTGGGGAGGGAGTAAATCTGCCTTTCAGTTTCTAGTCTCAACTTTTCAGCTTCCATTAACCTCATAAACCAAGGTAACTCTCTTCACTGTCGTGACCCACCTACCAACTTCATCTTAAGGGGGACGAGGGACGGACGGACAGACGGACGGACACACACACCCCTTATTTGGTTAAAGTAAACAAAACTGCGACCCAGAATTCTTGCTTGCACTACCCTCCCATTCTCACGCAATTTATGACTAAAACCCCCCAACAGACAGTTAACTTCGAGAAACCGGACAAGGCCCCTTAAAGACGGAGTAAGGCCAGAGGCCTCTGGTCTGAGCCCGCTCCCACCCCGCCCCGGATACCCGAGTCCGGCTGGGACCAAGTCGCCATGCCCGCTGTCGGCGCCTGGGCTTCTAGCCTTCTGGGGCAACAGCGAACAAGTGCTACTCGGCCGGCCTTGACCCACCCTCACAGCCAAACCCCACCCCGCCCTCCGTCCGGATGGCCCCACCCCGTCCAGGCCCGGGCCTCACACCACGCCTTCTCGCGCCCTCAGCCCTCCCCAGCCCAACCCACCCCCGAGCAGGCTCTCTCCACGGCCTCGCGGCCCCTCCCAGCCAGGCCCAGGGCCCGGGCCCGACGCGAACCTCGCTCACCCGCCGTTCCCGCCTCCTGCCCCTGGGCTCCACCCCGCCGCCCTTCACCCCACAAGCCTCGGCCCCGCGGCGCTACGCCCCTCGCGTCGGGAAAAGGAGTGTGCCTGATACCCGCTGCAGAGCTCGGCGTCCGCCGCTGCCGCCACAGCAGGCCCTCAGCCCGAGTCCCGGCTTTGCAGCCGCCACCACCGGCCGGCCTAGAGCTCCCCAGCCTCCGCTTCCCTCCCCGCCCCCTCCTCCCACCTCACTCGGAAGCCCGCCCTCCGCGTCTTTCCTAGGAACACGTTTCTCCAATCAACGAGCCGAAACCGCGGCCTTCGCCGGATGTCATTTTGATTGACAGCCGAAAGAGCCCAATGGCTGAGCGTGTCTCCTCCTCCTCCCTTTCCCCATTTCCCAAGACTGACATGGCCCATGGCCCAGTGGACGCGTAGGCCCGCCCCGCGGCGTGGGCTCACCAATAACTGGGGCGAAGGCCCTAGAGCCCGGCATTCTGGCCTCTCCGCCGTGCGTCGGCCGCCCGAGGTATTACAGGCTGGGCGCCGAGTAAAGTGTGCAAGCCGATGGCTCCTAGTGCGTTCTTCAGCCGGGGGATGAGGGCCTGGGGCCGGGAGTGAGAGGCGGTATCGCTGCCGGAGCGCGGAATTCCCCCCCAGAAGGTTCCCACGGTGACTTGCAAAAGTCCAGTGAGACCTGAGGGGGCCGAGGCGGGACACAGAGCATGTGTTTCCCGCGGCGGCGACGCTCGAGCCACCATATTGAATGCTGGCAGCGGAAACCGCTATCGCTGCTTCCGCTCTGTGCGAACCTGGCACCGCGACCCGCGCCAGTCAGGGATGGTTGCGTCGCAGGTCCCAGGCAAGGGTCGCATCGCGGGAATGGCCCTGCGGGCGGGTTTCCACGACGTTGGTGGGACGTTGGCGGTGGGAGGGATGTGGCATAATTAGCTATTTTCGTCGTGATATAAATACCCTGTGGAGCTCTTCTTCCCCGTCTTGTCTCCCGAGTCCATTCAACCACGGAGCTTAGTCTTGCCTTTCAGGAACTTTCCTCGCGTTCAGGTGCTGGCCTATCTCGCTTAGCCAACAACCTTGTGGTTTTCAAACATTGCTTTCTCCCCCAGCATCACTTCGGGGAGCTTGTCAAACCTACAAACTCTGAAGCCTCACTCCAAAGATCGTGATTCACTTAGCCCTGGCGGCGGGGGGCGGGGAGGGCCTGATCACCTGCCTGCTTAGCAGCGACTTGGGTCATTTTAATGCAGTTAGTCCCAAGACCACCTTTAGGCAATCACTGAGTTGAAGTTCCTAGTATTTTGTTCTCAGCTGTGGGACAAAGAGGCATCAACTCAAATGCCTGAGCCCAGGACGCTCCTTGTAATCTAGTGGGCAAAGCATTGGTTCTTGTACAACTAAAGAGAAGGCCAACCACTGACTCTTCAGATAAAAACATGGAATCCTCAGATGTTTCTAGAGTTAGGAGGCTTGCTTTGGGGGTGGTTCGCAGATTCTAAAGCACTTTTAACATTTCATTCAGAAATGTACACCAGCGTCCATTCATCCAATCCTTAAAAAACTGCTGAGGTACTTCTGCATCTGGAAGATTCTGATTCAGAGACCACATCTTCTTATTCGTTTTACCATTTGTCTCCCAGCAAATGCTAGAATGTAGACTCCATGATGACTAGAATTCTGTGCATTAACTGTTGAGTCTCCAAAACCCCGAGAGCAGTGCCAGGGATGAAATAGACGATAAACTGAATAATTGAAGAACTGAAGCAGGCAGGCCTGTGATTAGAAGTTCCTGCTAAAAGGGGTGCCTGGGTGGCTCAGTCTGTTAAGCATCTGACATCAGCTCAGGCCATGATCTCATGGCTCATGAGTTCGAGCCCCACGTAGGGCTCTGTGCTGATGGCTTGGAGTCTGGAGCCTGCTTCCGGTTCCGTTCTCCCTCTCTCTGTCCCTCTCCTGCTCACCCTCTGTCTCTCTCTGTCTCTCTCTCTCAAAAATAAATGATCATTTAAAAAAAAAAGTTCCTGCTAAAAGCAGAAATTAATACCGTGGAAGACGTGGTTTTAAAGGACATGGCACGTTGCCAAGGAAATGGGGGACTGTTAAGCCCCTGAATTCATAAGACCATGGAGGTAAATATTCAGTATATATATTAAGTATATATTCAGTATATTCACTGAAATGAAATGGCAGTTTTAGGTGGGAAGGCCACGCTGGGGAGATAACACATGATATCATCACATCACTTTGAAAGCCTGAATTCATTTGGTCACTTTGAAGGACTCGAGTTTGTGGAGATAGCACTCACCCATCATCTCCTCTCCTTTCCTTTCTGGGGTCCTGGAAGTCGAGGGAGTAGCAAGCACGGAGAACCGGAGGGGCTCCTTGTTAATCCCTAGAGAAGGGATGGGAGAGGTGTGGAAAAGTCTTTTGTTTGTCCCCACTCTGTCCCCGTCATTTCCTTTTGCCTGCCAACTTCTAGTACCGCGCTTCAATGCGTATAATAATTCTTTGAACGTACAGTGGGAGGGAGGTGGATCAGGAACCGTATGATTGGGTTAAAGAATGACTGGATAAAGTTTCCTGCTCAGCAGTTACTCCAGGGTGGGAAGGAAGAACGAAAGACAAAGAACAGCCAGCCCATTGCAAGGGCTGAGGAGGATATAGATGTAGAGACGGTCTCAATCAGCAGCAGGCAGTTAGGCCTGGCAGGGTGTGGGCGTCCTGGATATTTAATACCCCTTGGGTAGCAAGAGAAGATCAGATCAAAACACTGTCTTCTACTCAGTCTAGAGTTCCAGATCAAGTCTGAGCAGGTGCAAACCTCCTTCCCAGAACCCACTGATTAACCCTGTGACATCCAGGGCGTGTGTCCTTCAGCGAGGAAGCCACCGCCCTCCCTTCCCCTGGCATCCTCTCCCCCTCCTTTGCTTTGGACAGCTGTTAATAGGACAATTACCCAAGAAGCAAAAGAACAATCCCATGCTGATGTGTCATCAGTCCTGGTATATCCATTAAATCAGACTGAGAAGACCACTGGAAAAAGTGAGCACATGCATTCCCCTCCCTAAGGGAGAGGCTGAGAGCCATCAGAAAAACCAGGCCTTGCCCGTGTGACTCGAGACTTCTTGGGAGAGAAGGCAGTGGGAAGCCAGGAAGAGAGTTCGTTCTAATGCACAGGGATTTAACGTAATCGAAGAGCCCGCTAACTATACACTGAATTCTCTACTCATCTGGGTTATATCCCTGTTGACCCGGCTTCCTCCTTGGAAAAAGCTGTTGCCACCAGCAGGCACATCCATCCTCCAGTCATCCTGGGAGGAGGACACCTGCCAGGAAACGCTCAGAGAAGGGATTGCATTTCTTCTGGAATAGCAGGAATTGCTTTTTTCCCCTAAAGGGAAATCCAGTCTTTCTGCTATTCTGGTTGCCCGTTCTTTTTCCTTTTTTAAAAAATGTTTTGAAATGTTGCTCATCTATATAAACATTCCTCACTCTCCAACTTCCATCTAATCCAGGGGAGTGTAATAGATGACTGCCTGAGATTTCCTTACAGCCCTTCTGAGAGATTCTAGGATTACATCCTGTCAATACTAAATGTTAGCATGTCTTGCAAAGAAATCAATTAGTTTTCCACCTAATCCAGACATCTGGCCTCCTTTCTTAACATGGTAAACATCATTAGCAAGCTTGTTACCATTAAACCCTCAAAAGAGGTAAAGCTCTTGGCAAGCCCGCCTCTTCCCTGTGCACCTCTTCCTCGGCTGTCTTAGAAGATTGCTTCTCAACCCTGGCTGCACATTAGAATCATCCAGGGGGCTTGTAAAAAATATCAATGCCCAGGTCCCACCCCCAACCAATTAAGTCTGAATCTCCCAGAGCAGCCCTGGGCATCAGGATTTTGTAAAAGCTCCTCAGGTGATTCTTATGTGCAGCCAAAGTAGAGAATCGCTAGCTAGCTCGGAGCAAGAATCCAAATTGGGTAAAAAAAAGAACAGCAGTGGTAATGCACAAGCACAGACTCGAATCCCCACCTGATTTTAGGATGTTTTCTTTCCCAGTCCTAAAATGCCCTCCTCCTGGAATTAGCCAATGAAAACACCTCATTGTTCATTCAAGTCTTGGTAACAATTTATGAAGCTGAGTTCAGCCTTTCTGTATGTCTCACCACATTGTCCCCCAACAATGTTGGGTAAATTTCGGGGAGGTGCTATTGTGAGGTGGGAAGAGTGGGTGTTTTGGACTCAGAGCTGGGTTCAAAAATCTGGCTCTCCCACTCACTTGTTGGGCCCTCCTGAGCTAAATGGAGATAACAACATACAGATTCACAAGGTTTAAAAATCAGATCCTGTGGGGCGCCTGCTTGACTCAGTTGGTAGAGCAATGCAACGCCTGCTCTCAGGATCATGAGTTCAAGCCCATGTTGGGCATGGAGCCTACTTTTTTTTTTTAATGTTTATTTTTGAGACAGAGACAGAGCGTGAACGGGGAGGGGCAGAGAGAGAGAGAGAGAGAGACAAAATCTGGAGCAGGCTCCAGGCTCCGAGCTGTCAGCACAGAGCCCGATGTGGGGCTTGAACTGATGAATTGTGAGATCATGCCCTGAGCCAAAGTTGGATGCTTAACCAACTGAGCCAGCCGGGTGCCCCGAGCGTGGAGCCTACTTAAAAAAAAAAAAAAAAAAAAAAAGTCAGATCCTGTGTATAAAGCCACCTATGGGGGCGCCTGGGTGACTCAGTTAAGAGTCTGACTTTGGCTCGGGTCATGATCTCACAGTTGGTGTGTTTGAGCCCTGCATCGGGCTCTCTGCTGTCAGCACAGAATCAGCTTAAGAGCCTCTGTCCCTACCCCCTGCCACTCCCCCCTCCCCCCCCCCCTCGCTCGTTCTCTCTCAAAAAAAGTTTTGTGTTTTTTTTTTTTAAATAAAGAACAAAGCCACCTGTGACTGGGTAACGCTGAGCATGAGGCTCCTTTCTTGCCCAACTCTCCACCCACTCTACAACCTTATTATCCCACAGAAGGCCAAACGCCTTGAAGAAACGTGAACTGTCCTTAAGATGGTCAACTGGAAATTCATCCTGCAGACAGAGCACGGAAGCTTTCATTTTCTCTCTGGAAGATGCCACAAGCTCACACATCCACACCTCGCATTCCACACACACCTCCCCCTCTTGACATTATAGCAAGAAAAAGAGAGAGAGAGGCTGTTACCCAAGGGAGCTGTTTCTTCTTGTCACACAAGAACAGATGCCCAAATCCTAGGACAGCACAGAAATGTGGCAGCAGGAGAGTGAGTCAGAGGAAACAAAATGGCCTCACCTCCAAGATATACTAAGGCCCAGAGGGGAGCCCATTTGAATCCATTCCGACTCTAGCTGGTTAGAGCTGTGCCCAGCCCCTCACCGTCCATCCCCCTCTCCCCCCCCCCCCCACCATCTCCAAAGGCACCCACCCTTAAGGGAGCAAAGAGCAGGGAAATAAGAGGCTGCATTCTTTTTGAACACAGCTTTGGCTTCCTCATTCCAGGGAGGCTCTCCAGCTGCTTCCCATCCGCTACATTTGCAGGCTTCTTAGGTGCTGCCAGGCTTATGCTGTGAAGTCCTCTTGGGACAATGCTCTGTAGGACACTGACCTGCCCCTGGGCTCCCTGAGCTGGTATTTTTTACATAGAACCACGTTAAAGGGGCACCCTGGGGGCCCGGAGGACAGAAAGGAATCCTGAGGTCTCTGCTGAGAGACTTTAGAGAAAGAACCATCACTGGGGAGAATCTCTTCCCGGAAAAGTTCAACTTGAGGCCTCTGAACGCACTTTTTCACCACAGCACGTAAACATGTAAAGAGATCCTGGTGATTATAAGGATTAACAACAACCAAGGTGGAAGAGGCAGTGAGGAGGATTTTGTGGTTCCTGAGCTTCCTTCCAGGGCCTTCTCTTTCATCCCAGCCCCTATGCCCCTCTCTAGTGCCTTCTAGTCGACTGTCCTGTAACCAGCTCTCCCACCTCCACCCCTACCCCCACCCCCATTCCCTTTGGAGCCACACAGGCTCCCTAAGTCCCCTGACTTCCTTGGCCTCCTTCCCTCCCCTCTTCTGCAAGCTGACCCTCTCCCACTGTGGGGACCATATGCCACACAGAGGCTAAGAAATGCCCCCTGGAGGCTTTTCAATGCTGTCCTTGTAAATATGAGCTAAAAATGAACTAGCTGCCAAAACCATTAAGGCATTGAAATAATCAAATCAGTATTTTTTTTTTTTTTTTTTATTACATACCGAGCCAGCATGACCGTTGACATAACTTCTGATGATCTGGAATCCAAACAAATAAAAGACTGCGTCTTCTCCCCCATTGCACCAAATAGTGTTGATTCATGTTCACTATTATAACTCTGATAGCCTGCAAGAAAGATTCAGATGTGTCTTCTAAATCATCACAGAAAGAGGTTCGGCAGATGTTTTCCTCAGGTGCTTGCATGGCTCGCTCTCTCACTTTCAGTTCTTTGTTCAAATGTCACCTTCTTGAAGACTTTCTCAAATGACCCTAATGAAAGTGGCATTCTGCCCTCACTCCACACCCCTTCACATTCCTGATCCCCATTCCTGCTTTATTTTTCTTCCTAGCAGTCATCACCAACTCACGTAATACCTAATTTATCTGTGTCCTGTTTCCCACAGAAATGCGTGCACACACACACAAACTCTTGAATATCAGCTCCACGAAAGCAAAGATTTTGTTTGCTTTGTCCACTATTGCATCCCAATGACTGGAAAAGTACCTGTACACAGTAAGCACTCAATAAACATTTTTGCAGCACGTAAAATCTGGTTTCACTGATAAGCATGTTTTTATTATTATTTGTTTAACATACGTAGTCGGTGGGGGGGCGGCTGTCTGGCTCCGTCGGTGGAGAGTCCAATTTCAGCTCAGGTAATGATCTTGCAGCCTGTGAGTTCTAGCCCCGAGTCAGGCTCTGTGCTGACAGCTCCGAGCATGGAGCCTGCTTCCATTCTGTGTCTGCCTCTTTCTCTGCCCCTCCCCTGCTTGAACTCTGTCTGTCTCTCTCTCTCTCAAAAATAAACATTAAAAAACATACAAATAAAATAAAATAGGTAGTCTGTGACTATGTACTATCTTCCTCATCCTGAATTCATTTACTCATTGACTTAACGAATGCTTTAAAAAAAAATTTTTTTTATTTTATTTTATAAAGACAGAGTAGGAGCAGGAGGAGAGGGGCAGAGGGAGAAAGAGAGAATCTCAAGCAGGCTCCAGGCAGAGTGCAGAGCCTGACAGAGGGCTTTATCCCATGACCCTAGGATCATGACAGGAGCTGAAATCAAGAGTCAGACCCTCAACCAACCGAGCCACCCAGGCACCCCAACAAATGCTTATTAAGTACCTGTCACATGGGAGGCCCTGTCCAGGGACCCAGGGATTCCACAGTGAACAATACAGACACATTATCTCTCTTCTCCTAGGACTCAAAGCCTGTTGGGGAGAAGGACCATACACATTTGTACGTAAGTAAATTCATAAAGACGATATTCAGAGATTGAGAAAGGTACAATGTAAGAAATCACTAGGGAGGCACCCCTGGCTGGCTCAAGTTGGTACAGCATCCAACTCTTGATCTCAGGGCCATGAGTTCGAGCCCCACGTTGGGCATGGAGCCTATTTAAAGAATAATAATAACTCGGGGCACCTGGGTGACTCAGTCAGTTAAGCAGCCAGCTCTTGTTTTCTGCCCGGGTCATGATCTCACAGGTTGGTGAGTCTGAGTCCTTTGTTGGGCTCCTCTCTGATAATGCAGAGCCTGCTTGGGACTCTCTCTCTCTCTCTCTCTCTCTCTCTCTCTCTGTTCCCCCCCCCAAAAAAAAGAATAAATAAACTTAAAAAGAAAAAAAGAAAGAAAAAGACGAATTTGGTTTGAAAATTTAAAAAAAATAGCGGCAACTGGGTGGCTCAGTCGGTTAAGCATCTGATTTCAGCTCAGGTCGTGAGTGGTTTGTGAGTTCGAGCCCTGCATTGGGTGAGCTCAAGTCATGTTTAGGGTGAGCAGGAGCCTCACTTCAAGTCAGCAAAGCCCTGCTTTCAGTGAAAACAAGCCCCACTTTGGGTGATCCCAGAGTCTCTCTCTCTCTCTCTCTCTCTCTCTGCCCCTCGCTCACTTGTGCCCTCTCGCTCTTTCAAAAAATAATAATAATAAGGGGCACCTGGGTGGCTCAGTTGGTTAAGTGTCTGACTCTAGATTTCAGCTCAGAGCATGATCTCACGGTTCATGAGTTCAAGCCCTGCATCAGGCTCTGTGCTGGCAGTGCAGAGCCTACTTGGGATTCTCTCTCTCTCTCTCTCTCTCTCTCTCTTTCCCCTTTCTTTCTTCCCCTCCCCAGCTCTCTCTCTTTCAAAGTAAATAAACTTACAATACATAAATAAAATCTTAAAAAAATAAAATAAATAAAGAGTAATAATAAATTAAATAAATAGAGTGCTGAGACAGAGAATGTGACAGGAGAGACCTACCAAGTTAGATTCCATGGGTTAGGTTCCCTCTGGTGATGAAGGTGACACTTGAATAGTGAGAAGATCTTTCTCAGCAGAGGAAGAGTCCCCTTGACAGGCATCTGGATGAGTGAGTGCAGTACACAGGGTAAGAGGCCTTGAGAAGAAGGGACAACCAACGTTGAGCTTGAACCCTGGTTCCCATCCCCAGTCAACTGAAGTCTTTATTAGCTACACCATCCTGATAAGGTTACACAAAACCTGAATCTCCCCACCCCTTAAAATGTGGGTGACAGTACCTCCCTCACACGTGTGAGTTACATTTGGTAACGCCTGTAACAGTGTTTAAATGCAAAATACCTGCATGGTGTTGTTAGGGGTAAACGGGTAAGTACCACCCACTTTGTACCTCTGGAGTGTGAATTTCCCACTGGCCTTAAGTATCCGGAAGTGAACGTTTGAACTCCGGTATATTTAGACCAAAGAACCCAAAGCATGGCAACGCCTGATGCCTGGTGAAGCACTCGTGCTGCTAGGCATCTGTCCTGCCACAAACTGTCCTGTGTCTTGAGAGATTCGGCGGAGGGGGGGAGGGGGGGGGGGGGGGAGGAAGGGACCTCGGCTCCCTTCCTGAGGAGTGGGAGAAAGTATTTTGCATAAAAGGGTCTCCCCAGAACTGTTCTTGTCTGCTTTCACTCCTAGAACCTTCCCCTGAGACCCGAAGGATGCTTCGAGATACGTGTCCCCGAGTTATCTACCAGGTGTCAAGAGACAAAACTGGGCTTTGGCCCCAGGACAGCCTGCGCACACCCGCGCAAACCCAACTCACGGGCCAGAGGGGAGGCAGGAGGGGAAAGCAGGGCTGGTCCCGGGGCAGCCTGAGGCTTCGGAGAGCTCTGGACTTGGCCGAACCCAGAGGAGCGAGGAGCGGAGGAGGAGAGAGGGCAGGAGTGGGGTGAAGGGAGCTGGGCTGCGGGGCGCAGCGCGGAGTGGGCGGGAAGGCAGAGCGGGGAGGGCAAGAGGCAGGAAAGGACCACCGGGAACAGGAAAAGACACGCACAGCGGGGCACAGGGGGAGGGCGACAGGCCTGCGGGCCGCGGGGACGGCGCAGGCGGTGGCCTCCGGGGGGCGGGCCGGGCGGGCGGAGGCGGGGCGGCGGGCGGCGCTGTCAGCGCGAGGCGGCGAGCGGAATGCAGCGGCCGGAGGCCTGGCCACGTCCGCACCCGGGGGAGGGGGCCGCGGCGGCCCAGGCCGGGGGCCCGGCGCCGCCAGCCAGAGCCGGGGAGCCGGCGGGGCTGCGGGTACGGAGCGGGCGGGCGCCGGGGTCCCGGGCGGCGGGAGCTGGGCTGGGGGGAGGGGGGGTCCGCCAACTCACGGCCCGCGCCCCCGCGCCCGGGAACTTGGGGCCCCCGCCCAGGGAGGGGGCCCGGGCCAGGGCAGGGGATAAAAAGTTCTACGGGCGCGGACCCGCGAGGAGGCCCGGCTTGAGCGCGCGTGGGGTGAAGTTCTGGATCAGTTCGGAGAGGTGATGGGCACGGCTTGGGGGTGGGGGTGGCCCGAGGTTCCGCCGGGAGGGGTGAGGAGTGGCGCGGCGGCCCGGGACTCCAGGTCCCACGGGCCGTCGGCTGACGTGCGTGCTTCTGGAGCCCCCCTCCCCGGGCCAGGGGGCTGGGGGCGCGCTGAGAGCGCGGGTCCAGCCTCGGCCCGGGGTTCGCTGGAAGGAGGAGGCTCGGCGCCGCTGTCCCCCCGGCCCAGGTTCTGTGATACACTCCGACTCGGGCTCTGGAGCAGTCAGTGCATGACAGAACTTGGGCCCGGACGGACCTTCTGCACCCAATGGGCACAGCGCCCACCCGGGGCCTGCAGTGGAACATCTGCCTGGGAGTGGAGCAGGCGCTGGAGTTGGCCCGTGTAGCACAGGGTTGGGCCAGAACCAGCTGCGGACCTTTGGGGTCGCTGGAGCCTGAGGATGGACCCCTGGGGCCAGCAGATGCCATAGAGCCAATGGCAGGGTGTCTGCCTTGAGTCAGGAGCCAACGGAGCTCTCCCCTGGTGTCAGTTGCAGGAACCTTCCCTCTACACCGTCAAGGCTGTTTTCATCCTAGATAATGACGGACACCGCCTCCTAGCCAAGGTAACCTCCCACCCTCACCAGAAGGCCCCTGAACACACGGTGCTCCAGCCCCCAAAACAGAAGTCCCCATCCCAGCTGACTCCCCTCTCAGGAGGACCCCACTGTGGGCTCTGTGATTCAGAGCAGCCGGGCTTAGACCCCCTCCAAAGATCATTCTGTGCATCCTCCTGCCTTGTCAGACTGCCGGCCCCTGAAGTCCCCTCTTTCCACTCACATTCCCTGAAGTGTCTTCTTACCATTCTTTCCACTGGCCAGCTGGACCTTGGGCATGGAAGGGATCTCCTGAGGGGTCAGTGGAGTGTTGAGCTTGGAACCGAGGAGTCTTAGTCCCCAACTCTAAAGAGGCAACCTCCACTTTTCTCCTACAGTTTGGTAAACACTGAGGATTTAGTCGGAGAAGTCTGAGAACGTAGCTTAGAGATCTTAGAGACCAGACGACCCAACTCTTTCGTTTCATAAATGAAGACAGTGTGGTCTAGAGAGCCAAATGAGTTGCCTGAGGTCACAAGTATCACTATCAGAACACAGATCTGAACTCAGGTATTCCGACCTGAAGCTCGGGAGGGTGATTTTCACTACGCCAACCATCCAGTTGTCCGGTATCTGTCCTCCGTGGCCTGGGGGAACCGAACTAGGATAATCCAGAAAATTAATGTCTGTCGTCAACACAATCAGCTACAGCAGGGCTATGGCACCTCAACTAGCTAAGAAATGCCTTCTAGGTTTGTTTGTTTGTTTGTTTGTTTGGGACTGAAACTTTTTGTCTTCCTGGTATTCAAATGAGCTTGCTCGCCACAGCAGTGGCCAGCAGGGAGGCGACTAAGATGCCTGCAGAGGGGACTATCAAGTGGCAAAATCCACATCCAGAACGCTGAAAGCTCAGCCGACCACACCGTGCTCCAGCAGATGATCAGACGTGGATCAGCAATGCCTAGGCTCTAGGGCCTCCTCCCAGCAGGACCCATCCCTGTTCAGATTAAGAAACTGAGTCAGAGAACCGGGCTCACCAAAGCCAAACACGAAAGCATTGATTTAGTTAGCCGGTGGGTGCTGGGAACGTTCCCTTAAATACTTAGCCTTCCCCTGTCTATAGTCAGACCATGCTTGGCTCTGCCCCTTACAACTAGGAGATGTTGGGGGAGATCATCTGATTTCTTCATGCCTCAACTTCCCCATCAACAAAATGGGGATAATAAAGTAGCTGTCATGACGGTGATGGTTGTCGCAAGGGCCCCCTGGCTCTTGCCATCTTTCCTGCAGCCTCCGCTTCCTGTAGAAACGGTGGGACCTAGTGGCCACCCCAGTCCTTAGCGCACAGCACATCTGCCAAATGGCCAAAAGCCGCCAGGAAATCAGGAGAGGACTCCGAAAGGCAGGGCTTAAAATTCCTCTACTTCTTATGATGTTCTTTGCTTAAAATTTGTGTCTATGGGGAAACAGCAAGCATACGGCCTAAAGGGCAACAAACAGAGGAGATGGGGCTCTGGCTGGCCAGCACCTACATTCTCTGCCGCCCGTCCAGGAAGGATCCAGGCTCTGTGGAAACCTGTCACCCCTTCTCCTTCCCTTTCTCATAGTATTATGATGATACATTCCCCTCCTTGAAGGAGCAGATGGCCTTTGAGAAAAATGTCTTCAGCAAGACCAGCCGAACTGACAGTAAGTGTCTGCC
This sequence comes from Panthera leo, assembly GCF_018350215.1. NCBI lineage: Eukaryota > Metazoa > Chordata > Mammalia > Carnivora > Felidae > Panthera > Panthera leo. The sequence continues at coordinate 36,946,924 of NC_056692.1, forward strand.
TCTTCCTTGCTCAGAACTCTCAGATGCACTTCACCGTCCTCTCCATCTGGACACATCTGTCCCTACCAGCCATACGTACCCACAGGCCACCCCCTTTTTTCTCAGAGGTTCTTTTTCCTCTCCTTCGCAGCTGTTATTCTCTCCCTTCCTGTAGGGAACCTTCACTCCCGATCCCGCTCTACCCCCCCCCACCCCACCCCCCAACACGGCAAGACCTCTCTCTCGGCAGAAGAGGCCAGTGGCATTGTATGTCCCCACGAGGCATTGCGCATAGTTGGGGGGGAGGGGGCGGGGGGTGGAAGTCAACCCTGCACTGGATTTGTTGACTCCTCAGAATGAGGTGATCTCTAGAAATAGGGTAGAGCCTGGAGGAAAGGACACACAGCAGCCCGGTGGTAGTGTCCCTTGCGCTAGTCTTGTCAAGGGTTCCTTGGAAAAAGGAGGAAAAAGGGGGAGACCGGCAGAGCTGGCGATCAGGCGGAGGGACCCGGCAGAGGTGGCCAGACCTGAAAGCCCCCTCCACTTCTAGGTGAGATTGCATTTTTCGGGGGCATGACCATCGTCTACAAGAGCAGCATTGACCTCTTCCTGTATGTGGTGGGCTCCTCCCACGAGAATGAGGTGAATTCAGGAGGTTGGGGTGATGAGGAGGGTCTGTCTACGGCTCGGGCTCCGGGGTAGAAGCTGGGTTCTGAAGGCTCCTCATTGGTACCCCTCCTTCTAGGCTCTGGGGGATGGGGAGCAGCCAGAAGTGGCTCCTTCTGGGATGGTACATATCCACGGTGCCTCTTAGTGTCCTTGGGAACCAGAAATGAAGTCCTCTGCAGGGAGTCTTTGCTCCTTCCTTAAAATATCACTGGGGAAGGGTACACTCAGTGTCCCACAGTGGGGCACTCCAGTGCTTCTCAGCCCATGCCAGGGAGGCACGCACGCCTGAGGTCCAGCTGCACTCAGTCTCCAGCCCTGTCCTCTCTGGAAAGGGACAGCTGCCCACACAGGTAGGCTCTGGATTCTCCGTTTGGCCTTCTCGACCTCAAGCTCTCGTGTTTTCCTCCTCCCGTCTCCACCCATCCTCAGCTGATGCTCATGTCTGTCCTCACCTGCCTGTTTGAGTCCCTGAACCACGTGTTAAGGTGAGTGAGGTCCTCTGCCCTCCAAGGCCCTCATCCCCCAGGCCTTGATAGATCACAGAGGCAGGGCCCTTCCTCTGCTTTCCTCCTGAAGTCCCCAAAAGACTAAGACTGGAGCCAGAGCATCCGCCTCGAGGCCCCTGCCCTTCCCGGGACCACTGCGATATCACCTAGAGCAGAGCCACCGGAGGGTTTGGCCAGAAAATGAGGTCCAGAGAAGCTGGGTGATTTGCCTGAGGTTGCAATCTGTTTACATCAGAACAGAGACCCAAATTCCGTTTTGTTTTGTTTTTTTTCCTTGAAGTCCAGGGTGGTTTCCACTGCCTCCCCATTCCCATCTCCCCATAGATACCTGGTATCTATCCCAGTGAACATGGCGTGGGTAAAGCAAACCAGGATAATCCAACAATAAATGTCCACAGTCGAGACAATCAAGTATAGTATGGCTGTGACATCTAACCTAGCCATGAAATGCATTAGGGGTCACTCGGGGGGTGTAATGTCAATGCCCCGCGTGTGGGAGGTCGGGCAGAGGAGGGCCTAAGGAAGCAGACCTGTCCTCTGCTCAGGAATCCCTTGCCTAGGCGCTCCCTCACTGCCCTTGGTGTTCTCCCCAGTGCTTGCTGGGGGTGGGGTGGGGGGATGGGTGGAAGGAGAGAGAGTCTGCCTCGTCTAGGCAGAAACCCAGCTCCTCACAGCCAGGAGCTTTGTCTGCCTTCAGGAAGAACGTGGAGAAGCGCTGGTTGCTGGAGAACATGGACGGAGCCTTCCTGGTGCTGGACGAGATTGTGGATGGCGGGTGAGGACCAGGGCCGGAGAGAAGAGGGGCTGCTCAGGGACACTCAGAGCAGGAGGTGCCTTTGAGGGTCAACGGCACTAGATTGTACCAAGCACCCTGTTGGCTCTCTGGCCAACTCTTCCCTCCCTGCCCCCCACCCCGGCATATTCCCAGTGCTCCCATCCCCCCACCCCACTCACGAGGATGGAGGTTGATTTCAGTGTTGGCCCAAGTCAAGCAAACAAGAAAGTCATCTGATGCTGAACTCTGGCAGACTGTTGAAAGGCAGGGTTTGGGGGAATGGTTTGATCTCCAGTGCCCAGAAAAAAAGGGGCAGCACAGGCCCCTGCCCCTCTCTGGAAGGTCTCCATCCTGCTCCCTACTGCCTGCGTACCTCCCGCTCTTAGAGCTCCATTCTAACCTCAGCTAGATGCGTGACCTGGGCCACTGCTCATTCTGCCTCAGCCTTCCTTTCCTCATCTTTCCGATGGGGATAGGGGACTGACTACCTTCCTCATAGGCTGTGGGGATTCGATGAGGCGAGGCAGGTGAAGTTCACGGCTCTGGGCTCTCGTTCAATAAACTGCTATGCTACCGCTATGCTAGGATATTCGTGGGAAGCCGGGAGCTCTTGCGAGAAGGGTTGATTAGTGAATTTCCATGGGGTGGGGCGTTGATATTGAGGGAGAAAAGGAAATTCTGGCTCTGGGGCAAAGGATAACAGAAACCAATCACCTTAAAAACATGCCTCTTTCATAACATCCATTTTAGAGATGAGGAAACAGAGGTTCAGAAATTCAAGGGACCTTTCCAAGGTCCCATGACTAGGGAGCAGCAGGGCCAGGATCAAACACCATGTGCATGGTTCCAGAGACTGTGCTCTTTCCACGACACTGTACCATCACACACACTCTGGGAGATGGGGTACGGCGGGACTCCTTTCTCCTTCCCTCCTCCTTCCCTCTCTGTCGACTGCCTGTTGAGGCAAGGCCTTGTGCTAATTGCCAGAACCCCAAAGTGAGTGGGATAAGACCCAGGCTTCGTGGGACTGGAAGTATATGCAGTTTGGTGGAACCTCTTTAAGGAACACAGCCACACACACGCGCGCGCGCACACACACACAAATGCACACACTATTACAAATATGAAATGAAGTGCAGGGCCTTGGAAGAGCCCTTGGAAGGGAGGATGTAAGCTTTATATGTCTCCAGGTCTCTGAGCCCCCCTGAGGAACTCAGTTTCCCTCCAAGGAAAATCAGGGAATGTCAGTTGAGACAGTGCCAGAACTGGAACCTTGGCTGGGATGTTTCTGCTTTTTTTTTTTTTAATGTTTATTTATTTTTGAGAGAGCACGAATTGGGGAGGGGCAGAGAGAGGGAAACACAGAATCCGAAGCAGACTCTAGGCTCCGAGCTGTCAGCACAGAGCCCGACGTGGGGCTCGAACTCCCTAACGGCGAGATCATGACCTGAGCCAAAGTCGGACCCTTAACGACTGAGCCACCCAGGCACCCCGGGATATTTCTGTCTTATGGGTGAAAGGATCTCTGGTGAGGAGCTGCCAGGTGCCCCAGCGATAGGGCCTGGAAGAAGCTCTTCGAGAAGTATCTGTTCACTTCCCTGGGACTGGTATGAAAGAAAAACTCGGCATCTGCATTGGAGGAGCCTCATTGAGTAAAGAGGGGCACTCAGTCAATCCCACTGCCTCTGTCCCACCCACAGTGACCAGCCCTCACACCTGCACCCTGAAGCATAGTGCCCCCGCTGTGTCGTGAAAGACTGAGCAAAACTGAGCAAAGCCTTGAAACTTGGGTCTATCGAAACGGAAGGCAGATTCTTATTTTACCTGTCCCGCTACTTTCGTGTACAGCATGGCCCTGTGGCATAGAATAAGAGTGAAACAAAATGGGATCCCCAGGGGCCTCCCTTCACTGCATCTGAATCCCTCCCTACACCCAGAATGCAAATAGAACTTTTCAGAGCTCAAAGGTTTTCGGTCTCTGCTTTTGACCCTCTGACCATTCTAGACCGGCCTGCCCTCACCCCGTTTCAAAGCTTTTGCCCAGTGACAACCAAGTGTGTGACCAGGTTTGCTGTGGAGAGGAACCAAAGCTGAGGGCTGTCCATAGTAAGGGAGAGTTCTGGCTGAGGAATACCAGGGGGAGGGGCCCCCGGGAGGGGGGCTGCTGCAGGATGCAGTGAGGGGGGTGGGGGTCAGAGGGAGGAGGCTTAGCAGGGAGAAGAGGCAGAGGGGAGTGTCATGGCATTGATTTTCCTCCTGGTTTCTCTCTTGTAGTGTGATTCTGGAGAGCGACCCCCAGCAAGTGATCCAGAAGGTGAATTTTAGGGTAAGAATTTTCCTACATGCCCCTCACTCCCATCTCCCCCAGGCTGCCCTTCCCACCCTCCCCACCTCCTATCCTCCTGGTGCAGGCGGGATGCTAGGAACCCAGGCTCTTCCAGCAGAAGCAACTACTAGGTTTTTTTTTTTTTTGGCGGGGGGGCGGGGGATGGCAGTTAGTACAAGCGATCTCCTCCTGCCCTCCCCCCTTTAGAATTCCCAAGTACCTCACCATCCTCCCCAGTGGCAAGTATGGACTGGGGAAAGAAAGTAAGTCACCAAAAGGCACCAGATGGCTGCCTTGGCCTTGAGTTTGGACAGTGGAGGTACAGATAGACCCTCCCTGCCTAGTTTGGCTTCTCATGTCTGGATGAAACCTTTTCTCCCATCTTTATTCCCTTCATGCCCTTGCTCCCCATACACCCATTGACGGGCCCCGGGGTCCTGGCTTCCAAGTGGCAGGCTGTGGGCCTTCCCCTCACCGGTGATACAGGTGCAGTTCTGGCTCCCCTAACCACTGCAGCACCCCACCACCTCCTCTGAAGCCCCCTTTCCCTTCCTTCACCTCCCTTTCTTTACCCAATGCCCTCTCCTGGTCCGACCACTCTCTGACACTGCTTCCCCGCAGGCAGATGACAGCAGCCTGACTGAACAGAGCGTGGCCCAGGTAGGCCCCCTTGTCTGCCTTGGCCAGGAATGGGACAGAGGGAGCCTCCCAGGGGGACCCAGTGGGACTATCGAGGCTGAGAAGTTAGAGGTGCAGGAGGGAAGGGATGAGGCAGTGACAGGCCGTCTCTCAGAGAGAGTCAGTGGAGGTTTCCAGAGTCTCCAAGATGGTACAGAGCTGGGCATTAATAAATGATGCATGCCTTACTAGCAACCCACCTCATCTGGCTTAGTGTAGTTGGCCGAAAAACCAGGGTCGTAAGCAACCACGCCGGAGATGGCTGGGTCACTTGTCCCCCGAAGCATTCTGGGGACTTATGGGCCCCCAAACCCAGAAGGGATTGCAAATAGGAGTTTTCCTACCACCTCACCCCTTGCTGTTCAGGGTTTCTGCTGGGGTTGTTAAGGGACCTTCAAATCTGTGACAGGATCTAACCATCTCCACTCGCCACTTGCCACCTTGCCCCTGAATGACCTGGTTGTGGAAAAGCCCGTCCCGGCCAGTCTCCTGCATGGTACTATCTGGGATGCATGTGCGGCCGGGCGCCGGTTCCTGGATCTGTGGCCTGACTGGTTCCACAGCTGTGCAAACTTCCTGCTTGTCGGGCCGACTGCTTGACCTCCATTCTGTCTGCCCACAGGTCTCTCTGCCCAGACTAATCCTGCTTTTATGGAACTTCCTGCCCTCGTGCACTAACTACCTCCTGCTGTGATAGCTAAGGCAGAGATGGACCCAAGCCAGCCCGTGTGGAGCCCCAGGTGTGCTGCCCCCTTCCTTTACTGCCTTTGCTGCTCCAGCAAACTGCCGTGCGGCTCCCTCCTCCCAGTTCCCGGTGCCTCCTCACACCTTACCGGGAAGAGGGAGCCACATGGCAGTTTTCAGGCCAGAAAGAGGTTGGAGAGCAATGAGCAGAGCAGTTGAGAACACAGGCGCGGTGGGGATGTATCCTGTACATCCCAGGATGTACGGTCCGCCCTACCCCCTGCAAGCTGGGTGACCCACAGCAAGTTACCCAACCTCTCGGGGCCCCCACATAATCACAGGACGCTCCTCTTAGAGTTACTATGAGAATCAGAAAAGCAAATGCATGGAAAGCTCTTTAGCCCAGCTCCTCTATTTTTTTTCTGAAAGGGGAAAGAATGAAGACCTGGCAAGTTAATGGAATTCTTGAGTAAAAAAAACCAAGGGAGCTGTAGGTAGTGAATGCGAGATGAGGGGAAGGTTAAGTTTCTGGCTGGGACTACAGGAGAACCCCAGGGCCGGGCTGTCTCCGAGAGAGGAGGGGGACTGTGCAGGAAGAAGGGACTTCAGTGGAGGGGAATGAGGCTTGATGGCTGGAGGGATGAACTGAAGGACATACCTGGGGTCCCCACCGTGTTGCCACTGTGTGTGCACAGTCGAATGTATTTGTCGAAGTCCCGGACCGAGGCAGTTTTCCTCAGCAGGATGTGAGAATGACCGCATCTGAGTGCAGGTGTCCCGGGACAGCACTGGGCCAGCCCGCTTTGCCAGCTGTGCCACATCAGCAGCGGGTTGGGGTGGGGTGTTGAGGATACACTGCCAGCTGAGACCAGAGCTAGGGGTTTGCTGAGGTGTCCGGGCACAGGAAGTGTCTGGCCTGGGCCTAGTCTCTGCCTAGACGTGGCACTGTGGGCGGGCGCTCGCATGGCGTGCCGTGGGTAGACGGGGCCTGCGGCCACACCCAGGGCAGCAGAGGCACGATCGGTGGAGGGCCCGGGAGGCTCCGGCCTGGGCCGGGAGCTGGCTGCAGCCAGTTTGGACTGCTCTGTTGCTGGCCTAGCCCCACTTAAGCCTGGCGGAGATGAGCTGGTGCCACCTAGTGACGAAGGGTCACAGGGACACTTAGGAAAAGTGGGCTCGTAGACCTGGCCCTCACTGCAGTGTTAAGGCGCTTGATAGTCCCCCTCTCAATTCTTTCAACCTTATTCCCTATCCCCCAGGTTCTTCAGTCTGCCAAGGAACAAATTAAATGGTCATTACTGAAATGAAGGCTGTGCATTCAGGGCTCCCTGCCCCCAGGGCATTTCCCCAATCCTGGCAAAAGCTGAAAGACCTCCGGAGAGGAGAGACCCCTCTGTCCCCCTAGGCTCTCCCAGAACTGACTCCTGAGGTCTCCGGCCAGGGACTCTGAGACGCAAAGATTTGGCTTCAGAAGTGACTCACCCCTTCTCACTGCCCTGACCTGCCCCTTGGGCCATGAGAACCAGCTGAGCTGCCTTAACTCAGACCTTAGGCATCCTTGGCCCCAGAACCCTAATAAACCTGCTTTGTCTCCTGTCAATGGTCTCCTTCTCTCCTGGCCTGAGAAGTGTGTATAAGTTCTGATAAGGGCGCCTGCACTCCCTGTGGCTCATCTTCAGGATGCCCAGTGCCAGGGTGTCCCGGCAGTAACCCTGTGGTCGCGATCGGGAAGGGGGTGGGTCAAGGGAAAGGGGACGATTTATCTTCCTGAGGGGGTGTGACACTAACACCACGGAGCCCCGTGTGTGTGATGAGAAGAGCCAAATATGATTGTGTGGCACGGTACAAAATAATGGGTTGGGGCACCTGGGTGCCTCAGTCTGTTGAGCGTCCGATTTCAGCTCAGGTCATGATCTCACAGTCCGTGAGTTCGAGCCCCGCGTCGGGCTCTGTGCTGACAGCTCAGAGCCTGGAGCCTGCTTCGGATTCTGTGTCTCCCTTTCTCTCTGCCCCTCCCCTGCTCATGCTCTGTCTCTGTCTCTCTCTCAAAAATTAACATTAAAAAAAATTTTTTTAAAAGTGTTAATGGGTGATATGGCGCACATTTGGGGAAAACAATACAAAAGATGATACACACATAGTGACCCTGTTGGGGATTCTTTACGTCATTTTCTCCATTCCCAGCTTCCAAAAGGGAAGGGCGTAAGGCTTCCTCTAGACAAACTGAGCAACAACACGCCCGTTTTTCTTGGCTTGACCCGTACCGCGTAATTCCTATTACTAGCATACAGCTTCGGCACTTGAGCCCTGCAAGCGTACCATGGCTGGGCCTGGAGGCTGGCGGCGAGGAAGCATCAACCAGCCCCCACCATGCGTGTGTGTCCAGAGCACCCAGTGAGTTCCAGAGGGTGTGAATGAAGCGTTGCAGGTCCGGAGGATGAGGACAGAAGGGCAGGGGGCGGGGATCCCAGAGGAAAACGGGAAGGTGGAGCGACTTCCTAGGAGACGTGACTCCCCTTCTTTCGCTTCGTCCCAGAACCGCCCGTTTTTCCCTTTCTCTGACGCCTACCCTTTCTGCGTCTCTGTACGTAAGTCCTTTACAGTGCCTAAGGGTCCCTCCCGGGACAGCTCAGGGACCTCGATACCTTTTTAAGAGCAACTGGCAGGTAAACGCCCCGCCAAAACCCCGCCCCTGCCCCGCCCCTCGCCGGCACGCGGCGCCGCAGGGAGCCCCGCCCCAGGACCGCATCCGCGATCCTGCAGCGCCACCTGGAGGGAAAGGTAGGAAACGTTCTCCCTCCGGGCCCTGCTCCCCTAACTCCGCCTCCAGGGCGGGACCAACCCCCTGCTCCTAAGTTCCTCCCGGGCCTCCTATCCCTGACAACAGGGCGTTGCCCTAGCAACCAGCACGCTTGACCCGCCCTGCGAGTTCCGTGCCAGCTCGGACACACGAATTTCTGCCAGCCACTACAGTAAGAGAGAAGCGAGGCTTGGATGTTAATAGAAGCTGTCTCTGCGGGTTACCACGTCCTACATTATAAAACATCCTAAGATTGGATATTTATAATGGCCATGACTACTTCTGTAATTAGAGAAAATGATAAAGATATAGTTATATAAACAAATACATTGTAGGCACTGTCTACATAACCCATTCCAGTAAATAATGCAAAAAGGCAACTCTGAAAGGGAAAAAAGAATATGCAGTTAAATGCTGTAGAGTTCAGGGGCCAGTGTGGCGACGGGAAGTGAGAAGTTCTCCCCGAATACTTTGGCAAATATGCGGCCTCATCCGGTGCCCGGCTCCATCCACTGCCTCTAAACGACCGCAAGGTCGAGAGGGGCAAATTAGCTTCCTAGCAACCCGGTCGCGCCTGCCCAGGCCCTGTAATTCCAATTATGCAGGGACTGGAATGGGAAGTCCTGACCCTTCACACAAACAGCCTCACCGAATTCCTGTGGACCATGCGATGCTATCCCCATTTTACGGAGGGGCAACACAGAGGCTCTGAAAGTTAAACTGTTTGCAGCAGTTTCCCCAAAGCCCGGCTCGGGAAGGAGAACTGCTGGAGAGAGGTGGCTTTCCCGCGCCCTCTGACCTAGGGCCACACAGGGACTGTACTGGGTTAAAAGGAATGAGCGGAGGGGGGCATAGTAACGCAGAGAGACGACAGGAAAGGTGTTCTCGCCCGCTGTGACTAAAGGACTACGGGGAAGGGGGATGCAGCAAAGCAGCCGACCCACGCCCGCGGCGGGGAGAGGACGGCGCTGAGTAGGCAGCGGAAGCCCGGCAGTGTGGGCAGGGAGGGCGCGCTGCTCCTTCCCGGGGATCTCAAGTCTGCTGGCCCGGCCCTCGGGGGGCCGAGACGGAGAGTCTGCTGCGTCCCCGGGCCCCTTGGCGCCCGCAGCCCCGCGGAGCCGCCAGAACGGCGGGCCTGGCGGTCTGCCTAGAGCTCTGCCCGCCCGCCCGCACTCGCTTTCCCGCAGATCGCCTCATTAGCGCTGCCCCGGGCCGGAGCCGGCCGCCGCAGAGGGGAGCGCGCAGCACCCGGCAGGCGGGGGCGCCGTCTGCCGGGGACCGGGTTTCGGGAAGGGCGGCCGGCGGTTCCCGGCGGGAGCGGCCGCGGAAGCCTGGTCTTCCAGTCTGTTCTCATCCCCAGGGGCCCTCCCCGTCTTTCTGCTTCCCCCTCCCCCTCGCCCTCTTGGGCGACCCAGCGGGTTTCTCGAGTATATAAGGGGAAGGGGACTTCAGGGCGCTCCCTTCCTCCTGTAGAATGGGCACCGGGGCAAGTCAGAAATCGAGACTGTCTGGCTAGGGTCCAGACAAGAGGGCGCACACAGAAGCACTGGCCCCAGGACTCTCTCGCCGCACCTAAACCGGGCTAGGGACATGGTACCACCAGGCCTTCGGGGCCCCTTTACGCCACCCAGAGCTGGTGGCTCCAGTTCCCTCTACACGCGCCCCCAGCTTTCTGGCCATTGGCTGGCAGGAAGGCAGAGCTGGTCGGATTGGCTTGCGTCAAGACAGTGATGGATGGCTCCCCGTTGGGTGGACCGTCGCGGAACAGAGGATGTCTTTGCTGGGAGGCCCAGATCCGCTAAGGAGGAGCCAACCAGGCGGGGGATGAACTAGAGACCCGCCTAAGCTCACACTTTCTGCCCTAAATCTACCTTAGAAACTATAGGGAGAGAGAGAGAGAGAGAGAGAGAGAGAGAGAGAGAGAAATCTTACCTCTGAATTTCCAGTAAATACCACTGTAACTCCAGAACCTGATGTAGGCAAAGTTGAAATTTTTACCCAAAACAGGGTTGGCACAAACCTACAGGCCTCCCTTTCCCTCTAGATAGGGTCTCCTTCATTTAACAATATTCGTGCATTATATTCATTCATTCATTCAAGTGTTTGAGTGTTTGCCGTGAGCCAGGTACTAGGGAAAGAAGAGAGGGAGACTGATTTGCAAGTGACAGACTCCAGACTTGGCAGTGGGGTAGGGGTGGAGGGGTAAAAGTAGAAAATGGTTTTGACATGTATAAATACTAAATACTAAAACTGGAAAATATCATAGATGAGGATCCAAAGAAACGAGAGCCCTTGTGAGGCACATGTGGACTTTATCCTCTGTAGGTAGATGAGTGGCGTTCCCCAAGGTGGACCCTTTGGTAAGAAAAGCAGTACTGATGCAAAATAATAATAATAATAATAATAATAATAATAAATTCACTTTCGTTTGGAGAGAATTGTTTCAACAGGCATTTGCTCTCTGTTCTGAGCAGGTCACCTTGCTGGAAGGTGGTGGGAGCTTTTAAGAAGAATTGCAAGACACAGCTCCTGATCTGACTGGGAACAAAGCTACATATGCAGAAATTGTAAATATTGACAGAGGAGATGGTGTGTTACACCATGCTTTGTTCTGTCGAAAGAAGTCAGGGAAAGAGACACTACAAAGGGAACAATATTATCTGCAAAGCAGAAGGCAGAGAATCTTTGGCTCAAGACTTGCGGGTAAATGTAGCTGGAATGGGTATGTGCATCTCTGTGAGGAGGACTGGGGTGTGTTGAGACAGGAGACTTCTGCCTAGACAGGTGGCTCCTGGATGGAGGTGAGTGTTGAATGCCATGTGCCGAAGAGTAATGACCACATACTGAATTTACTACTATCCCGTCCACCCCAGAAACAGTATGGTTCTCAAAACAAGCAAACAAGGCAGATACCGTTAGCCTTCTTTTTACATCTGAGGGACCTGAGTGTTTGGCTAATTTGCCTCATGGCACAGAGGTGAGATTGAAACCCATACTGGTCTGACTCTGTTGCCCGTTGCTTTTCGCCCAGTCACAGAGCCAAGGAGCCTGGCTTATATTCGGAAGGCTATAGGGAGCCACTGAAGATTTTTCAAGCAGTTAAGTGATAGCAACTCTGTGTTCTGAGCAAGACTCTTTGAGCAATGTGAAATGTGGATTGAAGAGGCAAGAATTTAGGGTCAGTGTATGACTCACAGAAGGCAATCGTTTTCACTACACCCACTTCTCATTCTTTACCTAAAACAGCGCCACCCACTGAGGCTGAGGATCTCACCAAACAGCTTGCAAAAATCAGAGTTCCATTCAGAGTTTGATTCGGAATTTGAGTTGGTGCTTTTGAATTAATTCAGATAATTCCAGGTTATCATTCCAAAACAGAGCTTCCAAAGGGACCACTTCGTTAGGGACAATGATTTGGATATTTAGGTCCTAAAATGTGTGTTAAGCAGTAATAAATTCACAGTGTAGCTTATATGTTTGGTACCCTCTTATCATCCTCACCTACTCCCAGTCTGAAAACACACACACACACACACACACACACACACACACACTGAAAAAAAAAAGAGCCACCTGATTCCGTTTGACCAGACCCACATTTTCTTTTTATTCAGACACCTCACCTGATTTTTAAGGCATTGAAATATGTATCTTATTCTCCTGGCTGCAATGAGCCCTCATCCAGAAAAACTTGAGGAAAGAAGAAATTCTGAAAGTCGTGGAGGCCCCTACCCCCAGGTAACAGCTCCTTAGTGACTGACAGGGGTTACTGAGGTGGGTCTGTTGGGGACGTACGGGGCAGATTAAGTAGAGACAGGGTTTCACTGACAGAATGGAAGAGACTGGCCTCAGCTGCTTTAGGTCCGGTGGGTTAGGAATCATCCCTACCACTCCAGAGGGTCCAGCCCTGTGTTCAAAAGGCTGGGAGGAGCCTCCTGGAACATTCTCTCCTAAGAGATGACTGGGAAAGGCCAGAATTCAGAACTTGGTTATGGGAAGCCGATGAGATTTTGAAAACTTCTGAGACCAAAACTTATCTCCACCTTCTCTGAATGACTGCAAGTATCGCCTCTCACAGGTCTGCCCAGAAGATGGCGCTGTAAGACAAGGTCCACTTCTTTCTTGCCGGCTGCGATCGGGATGGGACAGTGAAAGCCTGCAGGAACCAGATCTAGGGGGCTTCACCACCTACCCAGAGGCAGTTATCCCGCAGTGCTGAGCACTGGAGTCCGTTCCTAGAGATCCCTAGATAACTGAACAGAAGCTTGAGGTTGGGGGGCATCTCACGAGAGAGAGGCCTGAGCATCTTGATGGAAAGGATGGGGGGAGGGACCCTAGGAACCAGGGACAATTGCACTGAGAAAACAGGGACTCTGATAAATACACTGTCAAGAAAACCAGATCTCCCTTTCAACACTGGAGACTCGGCCCCACTCCTTAGGGTAGCTGAAGATTGGGCAAGAGGGCTGAGGGGCTCTGGGCACTGAACTAAGTTTATACTCTGTGGTAGAAAAAGGAAATTGGGTGGTTGTGGGAGAGCAAGCTAGAGACCCTCAGACGAGGGAAGGGGAGCTGAAAGGGTGATTTCTTCAGTGTCACAGAGCTAACAGGTGACAGGTTTCCTGAAACCCTGCTCACCTCTCTCTGCCCGGCTGCCCCCTGCTTTCGGCAGAACATTGGAATCTAACACTTACAAATAGACTTACCACAACAAGGACTGCCTTCCTGGGCAATTAAAAAAAAAAAAAAAAAAAAAAAAAAAAAAATAGGGCTCTTGACTCAAAATCCCAATTCACATCTTTCCTTGCATGTTTTCAATCAGATTGTTTGAGGTATGATTTACACACATTAAAATTCATCCATTTGAGGGGCGCCTGGGTGGCTCAGTTGGTTAAGCATCCTACTGCCGCTCCAGTCATGATCTCGTGGTTCGTGGGTTCGAGCCCCGCGGCGGGCTCTGTGCTGACAGCTCGGAGCCTGAAGCCTGCTTCAGAATCTGTGTCTCCCTCTCTCTCTGTTCCTCCTCCCTCGCTCACTCTCTGTCTCTGTCTCTCTCTCTCTCAAAAGTAAATAAAGCTTAAAAAAAATGATTTGTCTCAAAAATAAATAAAAACATTTTTAAAAATTAAAAAAAATAAAAATAAAATAAATAAACCTTAAAAAATGAAAAAAAATCATCCATTTGAAGACTACATGTTAATTGACAAGTGTGTACAGGTAGTTTGTATGGTTTCCAGGTACGGCAACTCCAACAGAAATTTTTAAATAATGAAATTAATAAATGAGTGCCCCCCACTGCATTTATTTTCAAACAGAGGAAGGAGAATATATATTCAGCATATACATGAATATATATAAAGCTTTTTACATAGATTTCTTCTTACAAGACTTATGTGAATAACTCCTATTTGCCATGTTAGGTAAAAGAATTCTGTTTCCTCTGCATATGTAATTTTATTTGCACTCCCTGGGCTGTGGGGTGAGTCACCCCACTGACAGCTGGGGAAAACTAAAGCTACTGTGGTCTTGGGATCACAAGCAGTGAGGTCTTGAACCACGGTGCGAGCTTCAGTTGGAAGAAAGATCTCTCTTCTGTTAGGACAATCTCCTGGACTCCGTGGGCCTGCCATTCCTATGTGTTCCCTGTGAACCCAGAATATTTGCTGGAACCAGCCAGGTGGAGAGTCAGAATGGCGGGGATTAGGCAGATGGGTGGGTAGGTGGCGATGTGAGTGCAGGAGGGAGAGGGAGAACAAAACACACTTCCCTAGGGTCCGTGAGAAACTCTGGGGGCAATACCGAAACAAATCAGAGAAGGTAAGAATCCTGGAAAACCTTGTGGAACACTGCGCCTCGCACCGCCCCTTCTAGCCCAAACCCCAACAAGGATTAGAAGGCAGGAAGGCTGCTTTTGTGCACCAAGGACAGAACAAGTGTTTACAAAGCCTGGAGAAGTGTGCCAGGATGGTAGTCCGGGCACAGAATGAATTTCCAGGACGTGAAATTAATACCGCTCCATCCTGGAAAACAACTAAAAGAAAAAAAAAGCGGGGGTCTCTAGGTCTGTACCTCTTTTGTTCTGAGGGGGTGTATTTGGGGTCTTCTTGAAGTTCTACCTGAATGCACCCAGAGGAGCTGAGGTGCAGCAGGTAGGAAAGAGACAAAAAGGAGCTGGGAAGGCATGGGGGCGGGGGGAGCAGGGGAGAGACCAGGAGGCTGGGCTGAGAGATAGCCCAGGACTTAGGAGGGTTCCTGCCTGCATCCTGCGTGCATCATGAGCACCCCCTCCAAGATGGGGGGCCCCCCAGGGGATGCTCAACTTAAAGTTCAGAGGCTGGGCAGCAGCAGGAAGGAGGGAATTGGGGTGTCCCAGGGCAGACCGGCTCAAGGGATCTATTTGTAGAGCCAGAGGCCCAGAGACTGCTGTATGCAAGCTGCTTAGGGCTCTAGCTCGCAAGAGAAATAAGGAGCTTCCCTGATGGCAGTCTTACTCCTTCTCCTCTTCCTGACTCACCTCTTCCTTCCACTCTCCTTAAACCTGCTGAATCCCTTAGGCAGCTGGGATCAACATAAGCTAGAGGCTGATCCGTGTACAAGGGAAATAGGGGAGCCTGGAAACAGCAGAACCTGGGAGAGGTATCCGTGTACAGGGCAAATGAGGGGAGCCTGAAAACAGCTGAATCTGGGGAGATGGAACTGCCTAGTGAGAGAGCAAGGGGGTTCTGGAAACTGCCGAACCCAGGGAGGCCAATTTGTATACCGGGGAAACATGGGGGAACCTGGAAACAGCAGGATCTGGGGAAACAGTTCGTGTACAGGGGGGGCAGAGACTGAGAAGCCTGAAAACTGTTGAGGCTGGGGAGGTGGATTCGTGTGCAGGGGGAGCAAGGGGAGACTGGAAACCGCACAATCTGGGGAGATGCGCAGTGTACAGGAGAAGCTGGGGCAGCCTGAAAACAGGGGCTCTCAGGGGATGGATTTGTGTGGGATTGCAGTGGGGGGATGGGGGAGCCTGGGGACTCTGAGGAGGCAGGCAGGGCAGGGAGATCGACAAGCACCGGAATGGAGTCAAAGAGGTGGTGATGTGGAATGGGGGGGGGGCACAATGAACCCCCTTTCTAGGAGGTTTGAGTCAGACTCCTTGGCAGCCCCTTCTTCCAGACACGGCAGGGTAAGCGAGTAGATCTCCAATGGTGACCCGAGATTTCATAGGGCAGGAAGAGAAGGGTCTTTGCGGGCAGTTGCTATCCTGGTCCTGAAATGAGCAAAGCTTGGAATTCCCTAGGGGAGCTGAGGAGTTGGGGGGTGGGGGTGGGGGTGGTGAAGAGACTGAAGAATCTGTACCATCCTCCTGCCTTCTTCCCTACCCCTCACTGACAGGGACAGGCCTCTTTCTCCCTTTCCACCAACCAGTCTGACCTCTCCCCCCAGCGGTTCACTTCTGAGTGACAGACAGACAAAGACAGAGCTGCAGACAATCGACTGAGGGAGGCCCCACCAAAGCTCCTTCCCCACCCCCCCCCACCCCCCCCCCACCCCCACCCCCGAGAGAGGCCTTAGGCTGGCCAGGGCCAATGGGAGCTGTCACTCCAGTGGCGTTGCCTTCAGGTGACAGGTCTTCTGCAGACAGAGTGACGACCCGGCTAAAAAGGCCTGAAATTTTTGGGATTCTGCCTGTGCCTCTTGGAAACCAGTTTCCCAGTCAGTTAGTTGCCTCTGGGAGAGGAAAGGGAGGGGCACCAGCAGCCACCACAGCAGAGAGCAAAGCGAGGTCCCACTATCTGCTAGGTAGGGGATCTTGGGCCAGTTATGGTCCCTCTCTGAGTCTCTGTTTTGTCATCCGTAACATGAAGGATTGGTTTAGATCTCGGAAGGCCCTTGCAGCTCTAACATGAGGATTCTTAGTAGACTCGGGAGAAAGAGCCCAGAGTAGCATTTCTTCTCATTGGCTGATACTGCTCCGGGACTCTGCAGGCAAACATGGGAGGAGGCTGATATTGGATGCTGTGGGAGTGTTTATGTAAGCTGTTCCTGGTGCGGAGGAGAACTTTCCTCCTTCTCATCACTCCGAGGGGGTCCCTCCCTCTAAACCAGATTGCTTTTTGCTCCAACCACCTTGGACTTCCTGGCTCGTGCATTAGCCTGGAACGTGGAATCGGCACCAACAGCCTCGCAACACTCTCCCACATGTTTTGCTCTGCTTCCAGGCTGGCCTCACCCCTCGCCCCTCTGTCCTCTTTTGTCTGTGGCCTCTGTTATTACCCTGTTTCTCCTGAAGCCAGAGATGTTTGGAAAGGGATGTTTGGGTCTTGTAAGGAAGCTTCAGAGTCTAAAGGAAAGGATTCTCCCTTTTCCATAGAAAGACCTCCAGAGTCTGGTCTCGGAAGCCAAGCAGGGTCTGGCCTGGTTAGTACTTGGGTGGGAGAAAGACTTCCAGGTTCCCCAAGGCCCTGAGGCCTTACAACTGCCCCTTGCCCACTAGCAAGCCTGGAGAAAGAACCCAGTACATCGCTTGCAAGGCTGCCTGCTGGGAGTGCATGTGAGATCACCTATAAACAAAACCCCTCAGCCTGGGGGCATGAGAAGCATTTGGTGTGTGGGATGGCTAGGGGGTCAAAGCAACCATGGGCCAAAATCAGGCCAGGCTGCATCATCTGAGTACCAGACCTGTGTCTCTCCACCCCTCCCTTAGTCTGAGAAAACACTGGGTTTTAGCACAAGGGGCCTGGCTTGGACAAATGCTCTGACCGCTCCAGGGGCCCACCTTACCCCCCAGTCTGTGCAGAAGAAACCATTTCTAGCATTTTCAGAATCGCAGTGGAAGAGTCCTGCCCAGGTGGAAGGGGAACTAGGGTTGCCTGGCTTACCTCTCTTGGGGACCTCAGGTGACCTGCCTCAACATAACCAAGAAGTGGGGGGTGGGGGGGGTGGGAGGAAGAGCCTCCAGGGGACAGTACTGGGGCTGGGCCGCTGGGGGTGGGAGGAATGGGGGCTGTCCAGGGCCACCAAAGGTGGCTTCAGGTGCACAGAACCTCTTCCCAACTGGGGCCAGTCATCCCCAAGCAGCGAGTGCAGGGTGTCTCTCCCACTCCGCTTTCCTCGGGGCCATCAGGGATGCGCCCGCCGCCCTTCTCACCGGTCCCCAGGCTGTGGGAGCTGGAGGGCCATTGCGCTGGGCGGAGGAGGGTGGGCTCCGCTGGGCCGCCGGGAGGCGGGGGAGGGGAGGGGATCTGATTAGAAGCCGGGCCTTATGGCGAACGCTGCGGAGATGGAGGTAATCACTGAGCGGGCGAGACAGCGTGCTCGGCGACAGCAGGCGGCCCGGCCGTCGTCATGACAACCGCGGCCTCCGGGGCGCGCGGCTCGGCGCAGCTCCGCGTCCGCGGCGGAACATCTGCTTTGCACGGGGCTGCTGGGAGCCGGGGGGCGCGGGCGCGGCTGCTCCCCCCTCCCCGCAAAAAAGAAACAAATTAGGCCAACTGTCCAATGAGGGGCCGCAAATGTATTTATTAATGCGAGGGAAAGGTTGTTCCGGAGCGCAGTTTGATTAATGTTTGAGTCTTCAGCCTGTCAGTCTGGTTTTGTCTCCCGCAAAAGGGGAAGGGGAGGGGTGGGGTGGGGGGCTGGAAGGGGAGTGGGGAGGAGAGAGACAACAAAGCGGGAGGGGATGTTAATAGCCAAATAGGCTCTTTTTCATGTTTCCCTCAGCCTGCCACCCTTGATGGATGGCTCAGACAGAGACCGGAGCGCATCGGGGAGACGCGAGCCCCTCCAGAGAGCTGGGGGAACGGGGGAGAGGGGGGAGGCTGGAGCCTGGCTGGGGTCTGCGGGGATGGAGCTCCCCGAGGGCTGCAGGGAAAGGAATGGCCCCAGGAACAGGGCAACTCCTGGGGAAACCGGAGAGAAATCGTGCAAACTGTTTGCAAGCCTCCCCCGTTTGCAACCTCTGGGCCCGGGGAGACAGCACCGGAAGTCGGAGGTTGAGGATCTGTGTCCCCCTCTGGATTACAGGGAGGGGCGAGAGGCTTTCACCCTTGGGGGTAGGGATGGGGGAAAGGAAGTGGGCAAAAGATGATGGCTTCGAATTGTCCCTCTTTCTGTCCTCTGCTTTTCCCTTTGCTCTCCGCCCCCTCCCCCACCGTATTTCTACTCTTCACTTTTTGCTCCATTTTCCCTCCCTTTGTCTCTTCTTCCATTGTTTCTTTCTTCCATCTTCCCCTCCTGTCTTGGTGACATCAGCTGGCTGTGATAGGGTCTGCCTTGCTGAGATGTCTTCTGTGAACACAGACTGAACACATACAATGTTTCCTGTTTTCTGTGTCTTCTTTTCTGGAGGCATGGGGGGGACTTTGGGCCCCACTGGAACCCCAAACTTGACCTCGATTAGAAGAAAACACAACCCGACCCTTTTTCTGCCATCCTCACCCAATTCCCCTAAGCCCCAGCTCACTAGGAAATGGGGAGTGGCGTTGGCGGTGGTGGAGGCCGAAAATTACAGATTTCTGGCCAGGCCTGGGATTCAGAAACACAGGAGACGGTCTGTAGACTTAGACTGTTCTGAGGTTAGAGGCTTCCTCATTACTATCCCATGCCAAAACACAAAGTGAAAAGAAGAAAGTAGCCCTTTAAAGACCAGGCGAAATTCTAATGTTATTTTGCGGCTCATTTTATCTTCTCATACAAAAAGGGATTGAATTTATATTTCCTTCCCAAGTGCTTCGCGAGAATGAAGTTATTAAACATTGGAAAAGCTGCTTGAGCAGATCAGAACCCTATTTTCCTT
Source organism: Panthera leo (assembly GCF_018350215.1). Classification (NCBI taxonomy): domain Eukaryota; kingdom Metazoa; phylum Chordata; class Mammalia; order Carnivora; family Felidae; genus Panthera; species Panthera leo. The sequence continues at coordinate 36,966,124 of NC_056692.1, forward strand.
AGAAAAATATTATTTACTATCATCAGCATCACAATTATTATTATTTAAAGCCTTGGGGTGGGTGGAATGTCCTCTCCACAGCCATAGCAGGGTGGTTCAGAGCAGGGGCTCTGGATTCAGACCATTTGGGTCGAATCCTGGCTTTTCCACTCCCTAGGTGGATGATCACGGGCAAATTCCTTAGCCTTTCTGAGCCTCGGTTTCCTTATCGGTAAAACGGGGATTATAATATCCCTAGATCACTGGGTTGTGGAAGAAACAACTGACTTAGTCCAAGTAAAGTGTATGGCATTGTGTCTAATGGTTATGTGCTCAATGGATGCCAAATGCTTTCAACACTCAGGCCAGAGGGAAGGGTTGCAGGACTTGGAGCCAGGCACCCCTCCCCCAAAGGAGCCATGGGGACCTGATCCCCATGAGAGATGGGGTGAGAGACGGACGTGGAACCTTAAGGAGTATTGAATATAGACATGGAGAAATTAATGATAGATAGATAGACAGACAGATAGAGATTTTTAAAGGGAAACTTAATCTAGTGGTAGTACATACATCGAATGAATTGATAGAAGAGAGACTGGAGCCCGGGGGGCCAGCAAAGTAGGACCTGGACCAGAACGGAGAGGAAAGAATAAGTGTGAGATGCGTGAAAAGGTTTGGTGCCTCACTGGTGTGAGGAAGAGAGGGAGAAAGGGAAGCAATTATATACTGGGCTCTAATCTCAGGCTTTGAACCTAGCACGAGGGAGACGATCTACAGAAACACTGGTCATCACTGACTTGAGTTCTCGTTGGAGCCTGCGTTGAGCCGACCACCGCACAGCCTGGTGGAAAGTCGACATTATCCACCCTCCATCAGCCTGACACATGTTTTGAGTTGTTGGGAATTGATAGCCCCGTACATCTTCGTTTGCCTCCCTTCCTCCCTCGTGACTGACCTTAGAGGGGAAAGGTTCATCTTCTGGCAAGTATAAATAGCCCTGTTGGGGGACTAAGCCCGGGCTTAGCCCCAGCAGCCGGACGCTTCAACAAATGAACCAAGAAGGGTGTGCCCATCATCCTGTCTCTGTTCTCCAGGAACTGAAACTCTAAGATGGTGTGCAGTTTGACTATCATGGATTGAGGCAAATTTAGAAGCAAATGCCCTAGGCGTCCTGCCTGTCTTTGAGGATATTCCCTCCAAAGTTACCTCATCAGGTGGCTGCACTTGTTCCAAATGTTTCCATGGCGCAAAACATTGGCGAAGGCTTCACGGGAAGTGCCTGCAGAGTCTGCGACACATTTGTTTTGCTGTCCTCGGTGGTATCCGATCTTCATCCTTGGGAGGTGGGATGGTTTCACTGTTTTTCGTAGGCTGGTGTTTTTCAAAAAAGTTTCCAAACTGCTTTTAGCAAAGTGTTGAAATAAAGCCATCGCCTCCTACTAAAGAGCTTGACTACTGAATGCCATGTATGATTCTGGATCAGAGCCCGGACTGGAGGTGGAGGAAGGTGGGGATGGGAATAGTTATAAAGGAGATTACTGGGAAAGTTGATGGAATTTGAATATGGACTGTGAGTTACATAGTGGTCTTGCAGCCGTGTTCAATTTCTGGGTTTTGATCATCATGCTGAGGTTATTTGTGCAAGAGAATGCCTTTTAGGAACTGAATACTAAAGGGACATTATGTCTCCACATTTCAAAAAGGTCAGGGAAAAAAATACATAAGTACACATGTGGATAGAGAAGGATAAAGCAAACAGGTAAATGTAAACAGTGAATGAGTCTGGGTAAAGGGCATATGGGAGTTCTTTGTACTATTTTTGATATTCTTCTGAGTTTGAAATTTATCAAAGTTGAAAGTTATTAAAAAAAAAAAAAAACACCCCAACTATGGCCTCCATTTGAAGGAGAAAGACTCATTTAGACATTGATTCTTTCAAAATAGTCCTCTCAGGAGGCACAGGATTCTTTTTTTTTATTTTTATTTATTTATTTATTTATTTTGAGAGAGAGTGTGAGCAGGGGAGAGGCAGAGAGAGAGGAAGAGAGAGAGAATCCCAAGCAGGCTCCACACTGTCAGCGCAGAGCACAACGCGGGGTCAGTCTCACATGAGATCATGACCTAGGTGGAAATCAAGAGTCAGACGCTTAACTGACTGAGCCACCCAGGCGCCCCAAGGCACAGTACTCTTTTAACATTTTATGGAGGGTTGGATGAAGACATGGAAGGAAGCCAAGGTCATCAGACCTGGGGATGATACACAGCTGGTTAATATTTGGGTGAAGGGCTCAGGATCTAAGACCTTGGTAGGATGGGAACATTGGCCCAAATCGACCACAGTGAGACGTGATAATGCTCCATCTGTGTTCAATTAAGTTGCATGAGATGAAATTTAAAAGGGTTAACTGATATGTTTCCTATTTGTCACTAAAAGCATTAATAATTCAGTAGGGATGAGGAGGACATGGCCTAAAGGTGGCATGTACCTAAACAAATAAGTTTGGTTGACTGTAACCTCCATAGGCTGATAGAGGCTACTATGATCTGTGGTTGCCATAAAAAAAATTATAGATTCAGAGCTGCATTAATAAAAGTACAGTCTCTAGAACAAGAGAGGTGATAGTCTTTCTCTGTCCTCTGCCCATTGGACTTAATCTAGAGCATTCATTTTAGGCCTGGGGCAGTATGTATAAAGAAAGACATTGCTAATGAAAAGAGGCATAAGGAAAGAGAATAGTGAGATTTTGAAATGAGAGCATTTGAGGAATGGCTGAAGGAACTAGGGATGGCTAAACTCTCCGGGGTTCCTATTAGCTGCCTTCTAGACATTCGATTAGCTTCTGGAACTGGGGAGAAAGTTTACACATTCTCCATCACTTCACAAGGTGAAAATAAGGACAGAAGGATGGGAATTATGGGGAGACAATATGAGAAATAATTTTCTAAACATTAAACCAGTCTGAATATAGAAAGGGGATACATAGTGAGATAGTGAGTTCCCTGTCACAGGAAGTATTCAAAGAAAGACATTTTCAAGGCTACTGTAATAAGAATTCTTGCAGCGGGAAGGACCCTGGATTGAATAGACCTCTCTGGTCCCTTGAACTCTGAAATTCTAGGCAATCATGTGTCTGTTTAGAACAAACAAACAAAAAACCCACTAGCCTCATTACTCTGTGGTCTTTATTAGATCATGTTTACAGAAACTGCTCACAAACCCAGTGCTTTCATAGGCTTGGGAAGTCTGAACAAGGAACCTCCTTTGGAGTGCTCTCTGCTTCTCTTCTCTGCCCCTTGGTTGCCTCAGCCTAGAACTTTCCGTATCTACCTGCAGAATAGGACTCCCCTTGACAGATTACTAACGATGAAAATTCTAGGTGATGTAACAGTCTCCCTAGCCATGCTGACCCCGGCCCATATTTGGCATTTCTTTCAGAGCACAATTCCTGCACTTGAGGAATTTAGTTGGGATCCCAGCACTCCTGCTTAAGGTGGGAGAAAGCTGAGTGAAGGCGTATGGGTTCTAAACCCCAAGTGAAACTAACTTCTGGGGAAGGACTACAAATCTTAAAACCAAAGGAAGGTAGAAAATAGAGATAAGAAGTAGGCTCCCCTTCTCTGCTGTAGTCTCCCCCCCCACCCCCCCCCACCCCAATTCTTTTCTGTTTTAATCACAGGAAGAATGATTAGTCAGCCGAGGAAGGACGGGAGAAGAAAGCAGATGAGTTTTATCTGGCTGGGGTCTGCCTGAGCCGCAGCCATGTGACTACCTGGCTGACCTGGGGTCTCCATCATGTCCCTGCCTGTCCACAAGACGGATCAGGCTGCCCTTCTCTACCGCCCTCCCGCTCTCATTCCAGGGGAGGGTTGCTAGGATAATTATAGCCTACTTGTTTTTCTCCTCTCCTACTCCTTGGGGTCCTATTTATTTATTTATTTACTTATTTATTTATTTTTACTTCCTCAGGGGACTGAGAAACTTCTTCAACACTGTGGCAAACTAGAATCTGGAAGCCTCCCTCCAGCAGAAATAGAGGTTAGCTTCTCAAAAGTCATCCCTAATTTCCATCCACTGTTATCTGGGGACCCATTGCTCTGCCCTTCATCTGGGCAACACGGAGCCTCTCCCCAAATACTCAGGCCCTCTCTGGTATCTGCAAAGCTGCTCCCCTCCTGCGATCCCACGCGAGTTGCAAAATCCCCCAAAGCATCAAGTATTCCACTTGCAGAGTGGGGAGTATGATACCTACTTCATAGAATTTTTGCGAAGATTCAACAAAACAAAATACATAAAGCTCTTAGCCAGGGACTGGCAAAAGACAGCCTCAAAACATGGTAGCTCTTATTCCTTGGACTCACATTTGTCTGAGCTCCGTGGACGAAACAAAAGGAGATGGTAAAGGTTAGGGAGACAAACCAGGGAGGAGACTCCAAGAAGACACGTTGAAGGGGTGGGTTTGGTTAAATGCAGGAAAGAAGCCTGGAAGAAGGAAGGGAACAGGTGGGCTCCCTGGAGACCGGCCTGCGGAGAAGGACGGAATGGACGGAACGAGACAGAACAGAGGGATAGGGACAGACAGACAGACAGCAGATGGGAAAGGAAGGTGGCATGACAAAGGTGGGGGGGGGGTGGAACCCAGCTGGTGTGAGACAGACAAGAGGTGTTGGGGAAGAGAGAAGGAAAAGAGCAAAGTGAGGGGGTGGCCAAAAGGAGAGGGGGAAGCAGGGGCAGGACAGACAGACTGAGAGCGAGTGGGGAAAGCATAAGACGGACAGACAGATGGCAGGGACAAGAGGGTGCCCTGGGTTGCCTGCATTCTGCTGTGTTTACCAGCTAATTGAGTTAAATTGTTGTCAGAGATGTAATTAAAGGGTAGAGAGAGCTCTCTGGCAGGCCCGAAACAGATGGAGGGGGCTTTAATTGGTAATTAAATTCTTCCCTGGCAGCTGAGGAAGGAGCTTGTGCTTCAGCCTCACAAGGCCACGGGTGGCCTTCCCCCTCTCTTGGCCCCTCTCAGGGGCTCTTTGGGGAGGGGGCTGGGCTCTGCACACCAGCAGCCTGGCAGGCGGGGAGGCCTGGTAACTGCAGGAGAATGCCAAAGCAATCCTTCCTCCCTGCCCGGCTGGCTCAGCTCCCATGGGCTTAATCAAAGCAACCCCCCCCCCCCCCCCCCCCCGTGCCTGCCCCTTCCTAACCTCCGGACTCCCACCCACCCAACTAGCATTGACCAGTGAATTCCTTCGTGGCCCCTATTGCGTCACTCGGGATCCCAGGGAAGAATAATGAGTTCTGGCCCCGCATCCGGATCGGCTCAGGAAGGGTTAGTTGGTTTAGTCAGGGACCCAGGCAGACCCATCTGTTGGCCCGGCTCCCATGAGCCTCTCAGCATCTGCCCCCTCCCTGCTACCCTCCCTTTCAAGGAGCCACCGTGCAAAGATTCCATTCTGCCTGGCACATCACTGGCGCTGACTCTGCACCCGTCCTTGCCTCCCCCCCTCCACACATAACCCCCCAGCAGCAAATAAGACAGGATGGGATCAGCAGCCTTGATGGGCAGATTAGTTAGACTCTCTAAGATGTGAACGTTTACACTAATCGGCTTTCAACTCCAAATCTCAGTTTGACCTGCATTTCACTGGAGAAGGACCCTGGGGACAGCAGATTTCCCCGAAACCCGCATATTCTCGACTTGTTCCACTTCAGAAAGAGATAAGTACAAAGACAGCAAAGAGGCGAGGCTTTTAAAACGAAAGCTGAAAGGGAAGTTAGGCAGAAATAAAATCCAAGACAGACATTGCGGAATTCTTGTAAAATGCATGGCTGACTGTGAGTCAGTAATCCGGTGCTGCTCTTACATCAGTAAAGCTCCATGCTGGATGCATAAATAAGGGTCCTGGGGATCATTGTCTCATTATAGCTCAGCTGATCAGACAAAAGTTCTTTGTCTTGCTGTGGGCTCCTCGCTCCTCAGGGCCCAGAGCGTCATGGAGGAGCTTAGAGGGGTTTCTGGGAAGGGCCATAGAAATGACAGAAAGGTTCAGGAAGCACAATGCCCAGCTGTATGGATTTCCACTTGGTTCTTGGAGGTCCGCTCTGCTGTTTAACTTGAGCCCCACATATGCTGTTCTCTCGGCCAGGAACTATGATCCCTGCCCTCCCATCCTCCTTCCCCAGACGATCCTGAGGCCACAGCCGTGCCCTCCTCTCTTCAGGACGCTAACCCTCACGCTGTCTCCCCTCTCCCAGCATCCGCACGTTGCTAGTTTATTTCTGATTCCCTCCCAAGGCTGAAAGGCAAGGGCCAAGGACCCTGTCTATTTCACTCCCCGCAATCTCCCCAACACCTCCTGTAGGACCCGGCGATTGGTAGGTACTGAATCCTTTCTTGCAGAATGAAGAAATAAGCCCAGAACACTCAGCATGGAGGCAAACTCTGAAAGCCAGCAGTAAAGTTATGCAGATGAGAGCGTTAGAAATGCAGCAGGGAGTTAGGCTGGCTGCAGGGAGGAACTTTTTAAAACTCTTCCTATATTTGCTAAGGGAGAATGAGGGAAATCTCTTTTATTTTTATTTTCTGTTTTCAAAAATGTTGTTTAATTTCTAGCTAGTTAACTATAGGATATCTTTTTTAGACATAGAAAGAAGACAAAGTCAGGGGCATCCGGCTGGCTCAGTTGGAAGGGCATGTGACTCCTGATCTTGGGTCATGAGTTGGAGCCCCCCGTTGGGCATAGAGATTACTTAAAAATAAACACATACATAAATACATATTTTTTTAAAATTTTTTTAACGTTTATTTATTTTTGAGACAGAGAGAGAGCATGAACAGGGGAGGGGCAGAGAGAGAGGGAGACACAGAATCTGAAGCAGGCTCCAGACTCTGAGCAGGCAGCACAGAGCCCAACGCGGGGCTCGAGCTCACGGACTGTGAGATCATGACCTGAGCCGAAGTCGGACGCTTAACCGACCGAGCCACCCAGGCGCCCCCATAAATACATATATTTAAAAAGAAAGGAGACAAAGTCGAATTGATGGTCTCTGTCTCCACTGTGGGCGGCCAGGAGAGTGAATGTAATGGCTCCCAAACACCAGAACCCCTCCCCCACCATCGGAGATTTTTAAATCTGTAAATTTAGGGGCCGGGGGAAGACATTGTATTTTTAAAATCTTCCTAGTAATTCTAGTGATTGGCAGATTTAGAAACAACTCAATTAAATGTCAGGTTTCTCTCAGCTGCAAATATTTGTTTTTCTTTCCTTCTGCGCGTTGCTCCCCCCTCCGCCCCCTCCGCAAGAATGAATCAGTCTGGCTGATTCTAATAAACCTGAAAGAAAGCAAGCTTTGGGAATACTGACTTCTATATTCTTCACAGAACCTGGGCAAATGTAGGAGTGAAACCTGCTTTGCTGAGTGGGTCCTTTCACTCCTAGCTGAATGAGGTTATGATCCCTGGTGACCACCCTCTACGTTCCCTGTTGAAAAGACCAAATTGAAAATGAATATGATTTTAACCCTGGTTTAGCAGTCCCATCCCACAAAACATTACTGAAATACAGAAGTTGTCAAGGTCAGGGACCGCTGGAGCTGAGGGCTGAGCCCTGCCTTTGATTTCTGGTCTCAGCCTCTCTTGTTTGGTATCCTCCCCACCACATATTGATGAAGTCCACTGGGCTTCCCCAAGAAGGTTCCAGCTCTCTCCGTGCCTGAATGGACCCAAGTCACATCCCTTCACCCAGGAGGTCGGGGTTGGGGAGGTCAGGGAGAGGAGATGGGTGGCATGCCTCCCACCCCCACCCCCAGGCAGTCTCATCCTCCTCCTGCCTCTCAGACACCTGCTGGTATAAGACTTCTCCTGAATGCCCGACCTTCGGAGGCCACCGCGAGGCCACCACAAGGCCTCGGGGGCCTGCAGGATCAAGCATCTCCCAGAGTCGCTTCCTGGCCCCTCAAAGCTGACTTGCCACAAGGCCGAAGGCAGCTGTAAAACCCAAGCCTCTTTATTGTTGTGCATTTCCCTTCTGTATCCTCTGTGGCCTATTATTGAGACCCGCAGAACTGAGAGCTGGAGCAAATCTCAGGCTTCTCCTGGTATGACAGTTTTCAAGTCCCGGATTTGGGCAAAGCCAGCTGGGGGGGGGGGGCTCTCCTGCTTCAACCAAAGCAGTTCTGCTCTTTTTCTGTTTTTATACCGCATGTTAGAGTTCTGGTCTGTGGTGTGCTGGTAAAATGGAACAGCGGCCTGTGGGTGGTTGTGAAGTCCCGATGTGGCACATTTGCCAATTTCTGTGGTGCCAATACTCCCACCAAAGCCCTATTTCAAACTACCAACTGGAAGTCACCTGAGGCAAAGTTGGGAAATGCACATCAAAAGCTCTTGGAAGCCCTCGGCAGACCTGGTGCTGGTCTTTCTTTTTAAAAGAAGTGTGGGGGCGCCTGGGTGGCTCGGTCGGTTAAGCGGCGGACTTCAGCTCGGGTCACGATCTCATGGTCCATGAGTTCGAGCCCCGCGTCGGGCTCTGTGCTGACTGCTCAGAGCCTGGAGCCTGTTTCGGATTCTGTGTCTCCCTCTCTCTGACCCTCCCCCGTTCATGCTCTGTCTCTCTCTGTCTCAAAAATAAATAAACGTTAAAAAAATTTTTTTTTAATAAAATAAAATAAAAGAAGTGTGAAGGGTGCTCGCTTCGGCAGCACATATACTAAAATTGGAAGGACACAGAGAAGATTAGCCCGGCCCCTGTGCAAGGATGACAGGCAAATTCGTGAAGGGTTCCATGTTTTCGTAATTACACCTGTTGTTAAAAATGTTTTTTTTTTTTTTAATTTTTTTTTTCAACGTTTTTTATTTATTTTTGGGACAGAGAGAGACAGAGCATGAACGGGGGAGGGGCAGAGAGAGAGGGAGACACAGAATCGGAAACAGGCTCCAGGCTCCGAGCCATCAGCCCAGAGCCTGACGCGGGGCTCGAACTCACGGGCCGCGAGATCGTGACCTGGCTGAAGTCGGACGCTTAACCGACTGCGCCACCCAGGCGCCCCTGTTGTTAAAAATGTTTTAAATAATAATAAAGAAAAGAAGAGAAAAGAAAAGAAAAGAAAAGAAAAGAAAAAAGAAAAGAAAAGAAAAGAAGTGTGAAGAGGGGAGCCTGGCTGGCTCAGTTAGTAGAGCATGCAACTCTTGATCTCGGGGTCATGAGTTTGACCCCCATGTTGGGCAAAAGGTTTGCTTAAAAAAAAATAAAAGAAGTATGCAGACCACCGTCTAGCACTGTCTTTTTAAAAAATTTAATCTATTTTGAGAGAGAGAGAGAGAGAGAGCACATACGTATGCTGCGTGCACACAAGCGGGGGAGGGGCAGAGAGGGAGGGAGAGAATCCCAAGCAGGTTTTGCGCTGACAGCGCAGAGCCTGATGCGCGGCTCGAACCTATGAACCCGTGAGATCATGACTTGAGCCAAAATCAAGAGTGGGACGCTCAACCGACTGAGCCACTTAAGCGCCCCTAGCACTGCCTTTAAAATATAAGGCAACTGTTGTTTCGGATTCTGTGTCTCCTTCTGTCTCTGACCCTCCCCCGTTCATGCTCTGTCTCCGTCTCAAAAATAAATAAACGTTTAAAAAATAAATAAATAAATAAATAAATAAATAAATAACATATAAGGCAACTGAGGCCCAGAGAGACTAAATGAACGGCTGAGGGTCACACAGTTAGCCAGGACCAGTGTCCTCCTGACACCCAACCTCTGGATGCCACACTATATCAATCCTGCTCAACCTGCCCTAGGCAGCTGGGGGAGAGGGGAAACCAAAAATCATCACAGACAGAGCCAAGGCCACGGCTCCGGGGATAGAGTGGCAGCAGATATGTCCAGATAAAGGTCAGAGGGTCTTGAAGCCAACCTTTGCGGGCACCTACTTGGTGCTTCTCCTTCCTTTTCGTGGGGGCAGAAATAAAAAACTCACCCCAAATCATAAAGCTTTAAACTCAAACTCAAAGGGCCCTATTTTCCACCGACCTCATTCTCATCCTCAGGGAGTGAATCGTTCCCCATTCCTGGCTCGGATCTCAGGAGGCACCCTACCTTGCCCTCCCCGGGTCTGTCTCCCAGACCTGCTGCAAGCCCTTCCTTGGACGATGCCATCTATGTCGTTGAGGGGGGAGCAGGAAGGAACTGGGAAAGAACAAGCCCTTTCAGACAAGTCCAAGAATGATTATTTTAGCAGCTCTCATATTCTCTTCCTGGGTAAGAAGCAAGGAGAGAGTGAGGTGGATGTCAAGTAAGGGAGCTTGATCTTCTAGAGCCCCGGATCCTAGCTCTGGCTCTGCCACCAACTGGGTGGGCCTCTTTCCCTCCCTAGGCATCAGTTTCCCCATCTGTATAAAGAAAGGTTAAAGCTGATGCTTTCTAGCATCTCTTCCTTTTAAAATCCTATGAACCACTAGGGAGGAATGTGTAGGCAACTGTCCAATAATGTTTTCCCCCTACTCCTGCATCCCACTCTTTTTCCTGCTTCCGAAGAACCTTCTCCTTGCGCTTCTGAAGATGCTCCCCACTATATAGACAACACCCCGCAGAGGCTCCCTCCCTCCGATTTCTCTGCACATGGATAGGAGACCCCGAAGTCTCCTGGGACTGCCTTGGCAGCCGGTCTCCTGTTTCCTAGGGATTCTTTGTCACTGTGCTTCTTCCCAAGGAGCTGGGGTCACAGTGCCAAGGAGAAGGAATGAGGGGTGAGGGTCATCTTTTTCCCTCTAGCCTCTGCCCATCTCTTCCTGCTCCAGTCTGGTTTGCCAGTGGAGGGGAGGGAGGGTAGAGGGAGGTGGGTGGCAACATAATCTTATGGCCCCCAAGCCTGTCCTGAGGCTTCTCACACCACTGTCTTCCCCTCCACAGAAAGAAAATGAGTCACGCTCAACAAGGGCCATTATTGCCAACCTGGCCCTGCTGCTCCCTGATACAGCCCAGTCCTCCCCCGCCAGATCTCATTAAGGGGTCGCCACTTATGCTTCCCAGCCGCCCCCCATCCATCTTTGGCCACGGATGACAGACCGGGCCCGGGGGCTGATGTCCGGCAGGTGACAGGGTTAATGGCAGAAGAGGGCAGAGGGCAGAGGCCAGCCAACTCACAGTGGCGGGAGGGCAGCCTGGGGAGGCCCTGGGTCCATTCCAGCTCGGCAGCCCCTCAAATTACAGCACCTGGGGGAGGGATGAGTCCTGGACTCCTCCATCCCTAGGGAAGCAAGGTGGGCAGGGTTTGTCATCTTGGGAGCAGATGGTAAGAGGAGAGAATGTTAGCCTGGGAAGAAGAGGAGTAAAAAGTCCAGGGTGCGGGGGGAGTGGGGGGTGCGGAGTGGGGGTGGGAGCAGGGCTGGAAAGAGAAGGAAAAAAAAATCCCTATAGTATAAAGAATATAGTATATAAAAAAGCCACTGTGTATGTGGGCTCAGTGGAAACATTTACCCCTGGGATCCCTGGATGTTCCTTGGCAAGAAACACATTATCCTGGTGATGTGCATGAAGTCAGGTGAGTGTTTTGGAGGGGGTGCCCATCACTCATTTAGTTTTCCTCCCGGCTGCCTGTTACAGTGGCCTGGCACTGTGGTTAGGGGCAAGGTTCCAGAGTCAGACAATGTGGGTCCAAATATGTTCAGATCCTTCCTGTGTGAGCCCAGGTAAGTTACCCAACCTCTCTGAGCCTGATTTTCTCCTTCTGTGCAAAATCTCTCTAGAAGTACTGGCTCCCAAGAGGATGAAATTAGACAGGCGAGGGGAAAACACAGCACCGGGCCCGCCGTGAGTGTTCGGGAAGGGCTGACTGCTCTCGGTAGGAATGCACTGTTGGCGTTATTACATCACCTTTGCAGCTTCCCATCCATCCCCCGGCTTTTTCCCAGGCCGTCTGCCTCAGGACCTCCCTGCATTTGACCTCCTACATGCTCATGATCACCCCTGGCCTGCTCTACTCACTCCCAGGAAGCTGCTGAATGCTGCTTTGGGGGCAGCTGTCCCCCCATCCCCCCACTGCTCCCAGAGAGGAGGCCCCACAGTGGCAAGGGTTAGTCCCTCCCGGCCTTTGAAGCCTGGAAGGGGGAGGGGCTGCCCTGCGCTACCGACCTGGGGGGGTGGGGGGACCAGGCCCAGCTCCCCACCTCCCACCGTGGGAGGAGAGCCAGGAACAATGGGCAATGGAGGGCTGGCCCCAACGCTGGCCAGCTGGCAGGCAGGGGCGGGGGTGGGGTGAAGGTGGGAGCCTGCCCTCCCCAAAGCGAGCAGAAAGTGCTTCAAGAAAGCTGATAGTGCCTGGGGTCTCCCCACTGAGGACCTCAGATACTGAGGGTATCCCATGGAGAGGAAGAGAAAGATTGTTGCAATGTCACCTCCTGTACTGAAGTTGTCCAGAGCCCTTGGGAGGGGTTGCAGGGAGCCCCTCCTCAGTTCCAAGCACCCCCCCTCCAAGCGCACCCCAATCTCAGGGTAGGTAAAGGAGCCAGCTAGCACTGTTCTGCCCTCCTTCCAGAGCCTGGATGGAGTGGCTCCCCCGGGTGCTGATCGCCTCCATTAGGTCCTCAATCTTGCGAGGATAATGCATGGCCCAGGCTGGGCCGGGGGAGGAGGCCCCACCGGCAGGGAGCCCGGAGGCAGGACGCAAGGGCCTGAGCAGAATACCAAGTACTCAGCAGCCAGCCTGGGCCTGAGGCTGTCCCTTGTGGCCAGCAAACCCGGGTCAGGCCAGAAAAGATGTGGGGGGTCTGTCCCCACCCTCCCCAGCCCCTGGCCACCTCTGTGCCCTCGTGCCAGCTCCACCAACTCCCTACTGTGGCTGAACTCCCAGAGCTCACCTTTGGGAGGCCTCACCTTCTCAAGGCCATCAGCTCTGCGTGGTGCCAGGATCCCGGGTAGCGGGAAGACGCATCTCATCCACTCAACTAGACCAGAGTCCTGCTCAGCTCAGAGCCTCTGAGGAGGGCCTAGCAAGAGCAAAATAAAAACACCCTTGGTGGGGGTGGGGAGACTCAGACAGAGTGTTCTTCCTTTCATTGTCTGTCCACGGTTTTAAAATGAAATCAACTATAATGCATTCTTCCAAAGTAACTTTTGCTATGATGCAGTCCCCTTTGGGATGCTTGGGCAGCTCAGTCGGTTGAGCGTCCAACTCTCAATTTCGGATCAGGTCAGGATCCCTGGGTCACGGGATTGAGCCCCATGTGGGGCTCTGTGTCGACAGCTCGGAGCCTGCTTGGGATTCTCTCTCGCCCTCTCTCTCTGCCCCTCTCCTACTTGCTCTCTCTTTCTCTCTCTCAAAATAAATAAACATTAAAAGAAAAAGATTCTCTAGATTTTCTCTCTCTCCCTCTGCCCTTTACTCATGTGCACGCTCTCTCTCTCTAAAAAATAAAAATTAAATTCAGTCCCCCTTGGGATGTTGCTGTCTTTCCCCGCTCTAACCTCAGTGCACCCCAGCCCAATCTCTTCTTTTGCTTTCCTTTGGGAAATGCTTCTATACCACCGTGAGACCACTGTGTGGTTGATAGAGCCCTTTCACTCCTGCGGACACATCTGACCGTCCCCACCCTGCCTAGTAGGGGGACAGGTGTTACTGTCCCCGGAAGGCAGTGTCACCTAAGAGTTACAGGCTTGGGCCCTGGAGTCACACAAATCCAGGTTGTAAACCAGCATCCCAGCTGTGTGACCTCAGGCGGGCTTCTGCACATCTGGTGCCCGAGTTGCCTCATCGACTAAATGGGGAAAAAACTAGTATTATATACATTCGTTCTGAGAATTTGTTAAATGAGATAAAGCATTTAGCACAATGCCTGGGACATCATCAATGCTTAAAAATGGCAAAGGGAAAAAGAAGTCTTAAAAATCCCTATTTTAGGGGCGCCTGGGTGGCTCAGTCGGTTGAGCGTCCGACTTGGGCTCAGGTCGTGATATCTCGGTTCGTGAGTTCGAGCCCCGCATCGGGCTCTGTGCTGACAGCTCAGAGCCTGGAGCCTGCTTCAGATTTTGTGTCTCCCTCTCTCTCTGCCCCTCCTCCTGCTTGAACTCTGTCTCTCTCTCAAAAGTAAATAAACATTAAAATAATTTTTTTTTTAAATCCCTATTTTATAGAAGGAAATGAGGTCCTGGAAGGTAAGAGGTTGGGCTCAGTTATAGGACTAGAGGCATGTGGTCAAGCTCTTTCTCCACCAACACACCCGGACAGGCTATCTTCCTGCCCTTCCCCGCCCTCCCCCCCACCCAGTTCTCTCTCACTCTCCTGCCCCATTTCTCTGAATTTTCTCCCAGGGTTGGGGAGCAGACCAGGCTCCAGCCTCTGAGCTCTCCCTACACATGAAAGTCTGGTTCTCTCTTCCTGTCAGGACCGGGTGGAAATGTTTGCAGTAATGGGAGCAGCGATCAGAATTCACAATTCATAATTCACCCATGATCAGAGGTAGGGGAGGTGCCGGGACGGTTATATTAATAACGGTGCCATTAAAAACTAGTAAGTGATGTTCTCATAAAGCATGTGTTGGTTGGGGTGGTTGAGTTTGTTTATTTATTTATTTTTCCCTTCAGGAGCAAACAGGGCCACAGAGGGAGAACATTAAATTATCCCTTGAAATGATTCCGGTAATAAGTCGGGCAGGTTAGGAGAGCTGTCGGCAGCTCCCGCCAGACCTCCCTCGACCTTTCTGAACTCCTATCTTTCACTTGGCCTTGTTTTATAAGAGGCCAATTACTCCCTTCTGGGTTAGCTGTGTCCCTTGTTTAGAGCTGCTGTCTATATGGGCAGAATGTGCATTTTTTCATCAGCCAAGCAAGTAAGAGAGATCATATATTATTCCTTGCCGGAAATCAGAACATGCCATGGGACATGGAAAAGAGAGGGGACTTGTAGGGACAAAGGCTTTGAATATTTGAAATAAGCGCTCTTCTGGAAATCAGGCCCACAGAGACCCAATGATCATAACATCAATAATAATCGTGAGTAATGTTTATATCGCGTGGACAACAAGCCAGATTCCCTTCTGAGCACTTTACGTGTGTTAACATATTGGATCTTCATAATAACCCTATGCAGTGGTTACTATTATTATCCCCATTGTAGACATGAGGAAAGTGAGGTGTCACAGCTGGGTAGGTGGGGGAGGTAGGACTGAGTCCCAACCATTCTGACTTCCCAGTCTGTGTTCCCACCAGCTACCCTGTCTCGAATATTCTTCACTGGGGTGTGTGTGTGTGTGTGTGTGTGTGTGTGTGCCTTCCCCATCTTTAACTCTGAGATGGGGATGCCCTGGCCTGAGCTAAGGAGATGATTCCTCAGCCTGGGAATTCCTTCCTGCCTGATATAGTCACAGTCATGGTACCCCGAGTGCCTTCCATGAGCCAGGCATTAGGCTGAGATCATGTCACATGCATGACCTCACCTGCTACAGTACCTGTCAGGTTGGTACGAGTATCGTTCCCACTCTGCAGATGAGCGCAGCAAGGCCCAGAGGTGTCTAGATAACCCCACCACAGCAAGAAAATACCAGAATCAAACCCAGGGCCGAGTCTTGCTGCCCTAGACGGTTTCTCCCACTTCCCACGCCCAGACTTTTATGATTCTAATATTCTGGGGTTGGGTTTGACCAGGCTCCATTGCCAGGGGTTTCACCCATTTCTAAGACGCCCAGATTTCTAAGGAGTCCTAGGCCAGGCGACCCAGCCCCCGCCGGAGACAGGCACGGACAGGAAGGCACAGGGAGTCTTTCAATTTTACATTAAAAGAGAAGGTCCCCTCCCCCTCTCCTCCCCGTCCCCCTGCCTCGGCAACCTTCCAATCACATCAGAGACCCGAGAAGGGGCTTGACCTCTGTCCTCGGGGGAGGTCAGCCGGGGCGACCCCGCCTGCATGCAGGATCCCGTGAGAGAGGCCCAGCTGCAGGCCCCGGAGGGCTGGAAGCGCACCCGGAAACGGGCTTGGGGTCACCGAGGGCGGCCTGGCTGAGGGAGGGGCTTCCCTGGTCCTTTGTGAGCTGATGGGCAGGGGGAGATTAGTTCCACAGGCAGCCCCTGTGTCTCCAGAGAAAGGGGCTATTGTGGAGCGACTCAAAATACAGGGCACAGCCTACCCCACCTCCCCTTTTATCGCCATGGAGATGGGGGGAGGGTTAAGAGACCAAAAGAGGGAGGGAAAATGCAGGGCAGGTGAAGGGGGGGTGGGGGAGGGGGGCAGTGGAAGCCCCATGAGCGAGAGAGGAGAGAGCTCTGCTCCTTTCTCACCTCTCTCCTCCTCTCCACGTCCCGCCTGAGGGCTACTAGAGCAAAGAAGGGCTGGCCCACTACCCTGCAGCCGGCCCAACGACCTTGGAGGGTGAGGGGTCCGACCATCTGGGAGTAAATTTGCAAGATGGCCACATGGAAGGCAGCTGGTGAACAGCTGCTAGGCCTTGTCCAGCTCCTGGACGTACCAAGTACCCCAAACCACTGAATCTCAGAGTCACATCCACCCAATCGCCCAACCTCTGCGGTGGCCCCACCGGATACCGATCCGGTGTCAGCCCAAGGTCCTCCGTGATGGTGACTTCCTCACTTGGGCCTTGTGGGCACCTCTGGCTGTCAGAAAGGGCTTCCTTGTATTAGGTAGAAACCTGTGTTCCTCTTCCCTCCACACACAGGGCTAGTTGTGGTCTCTGGGGCGGCACCATAAAATAAGGCAGGCTTTTAATAAATACTGTAGAAAGAAAAGATAACAATCTGACACTTCTTGACTTGAACTATTTGGAAAAAGCTGCCGAGAAGGTAATTTTGTTGAAAACACCACATTCCGTGGTTTAAAAAATAGCCAAAGCTAAGTGGAATCCCCGGTGGGAAGTGATTCTGGCCATCGCACACTGGGGGTGCAGAAGACAGGACAGCTCAAGGCACCAAGGTCCTGGGTGCTGCCCTGATGCCAACGCAGAAGGTCACGGACAGGGCCTGTGGTATGTTTTAGCAAACTAGGCATTTGGTGAATACCCAGCCCCGTGGACAGAGATGCAGCCCAGCGTCAGAATTTGCCAGGGGATTGATTGTGCCTGATCTTGGGCTCTACAACTGCTGCGAGCCAGAGGAACCCCCTCCATCAAACAGGATCCTCTTGAAAAGAGGCGCCAGCTCCTAGCAAGCAGTCAGAGACCGCGTGTTCTTGTCAAATACATAGAAAGGAAGAGGCCTCCCTGTTTTCAGGCTAGCAGTCCCCGGGCAGAAAGAGCTGTGATCTCATAGCTTGGAGAGAATCAAGGATTCCAGACTGACTGGGGTCCTCCAATTTGCAAGGTTACAAGTTCCAGCTTGCATTCCAGTGGGGGAACCCACTGGAAAGCCTCAGGTCGGCTTCTGGTCCCCAACAAGTCTCTTCCTACCGAGGTGGGTCAGCCCCGAGGTTACATGGGGCAGGGAAGGTAGAAGAGAGACCGGAGGCAAACTCCATCATGGAGGAAGAACTTAGGGCTCTCTTATTACCTTTTTGTTCCTTCCCCCATTGCGCTGCCTGGGGAGGCCTAGGGGGCGGGGCTGCACAAGCAGACGTTTAGAACAGGTGCTCTTTCAGTGCACCAGGCACCAGTGAGAAGTCGGGGTGTGGGGGGGGTGCTGTGTTCATGCTAACAAAGGCCACATCCCATCCTCGAGAGCAGTGGCTTCAGAATGCCAGGCCTCAGCAGATGTTGAAGACGGCCTTGATTCTTGTATTGGAGAGAAAAAGGAGATTAGTCCACGGGTCCCCGTTTGAATGGTGCCAGAGCCTCAGCTGTCAAGAAAGGCAGGCCTACCTGCTGTTGTCTCTTCCCATTCAGCACCGGGGCTCCTGCCCAAATGCTCATGTCCAGATTGTATTTATGACTGTTTTAAGAAGGAGTGACAGAGCCTTTTAATATCCCTGACAGCCCAGGATGTTTTAATAGATGGTGGAGCTGGGCTGCAGGAGTTAAGGAAAAGGAGCAGAGTCACTGAGCGTGCTGTCAGGCCTGGTTTCTATGACAGACCTACTGATCCACTCTCCGACAAAATAAAATACGGGGCCACGTCTCTCCACGGCCCCGTCAGGTTGACAGACAGTCTGTCACCGTTGTATGTCATCTTTCACCTCCTAATCACTCAGGCTTAGGGGACTTGCATTTAACGGGGAGTCCCTACAGGGTTTCCACCCAAACCTCCTCTGGAGCCTCAGGCTTCTGCTTCCACCGCCCCAGGCCTCTGCTTCCACCGCCCCAGAGTTCCTCCGGGCGTTCCCCAATTGTCTCGATTTCAAGCAAAACTTTCCTACCTTCCGAGTTCTGCTTTGCTTGTTGCTGTTGGTTAGAGGTGATGATAGGTATTACAGAACGGCTCAGTCACCTGCAAAAACAGACAGAATGGGTGGTGGGGATGGTTGCACAACAATGTGAATGTACTTAATGCCCATGAATTGTACACTCGAAAAGGGTTAAAGTGGTCAACTGTGTGTTATGAGCTGGGTCAGATTATCTGAACGCACACACACACACACACACACACACACACACAGATGGAGTAAACTTCGGTATCTCCCTGTGTATGCCTATAAACTGTGTAACTTGTCAGACTATTCCCAGGTCTCTAGTCCCATGAAAGCACCCCCCCTCCACCTTTCTCCTTTACCTCTTCCCCCTTCCCCTGGCCTAATCAGCCTCAAGGTCAGTTTTGGAGTTGAACATCTGGAGGTTCCTTGTACATGCTTTTCCAGGACCAGGTTGGAGCTGGTCTGACCAGGAACCTTTTAGGTCATATCTTCAGTTTGTTGTGGCAAAGTCCCAAGAGATTTTCTCGCCTTTTTTTTTTTTTAATGTTTATTTATTTTTGAGAGAGAGGGAGAGATACTGAGAAAGAGCGAGCACGTGAGCACAAGCGGGGGAGGGACAGAGAGAGAGAGGGAGACACAGAATTCAAAGCAGGTTCCCGGTTCTCGGCTGTCTGCGCAGAACCCGACACGGGGCTCGGACTCACAAACTGTGAGATCATGACCTGAGCCGAAGTCAGACGCTTAACCGATTGAGCCACCCAGGGTCCTTTTTTTTTTTTTTTTTTTTTTTTTGGTGGGGGAAAGAAGGGCAGCAAATCCCAGGGTCACTACCTGTTCTTTCTGGAGGGGCTGAAAAAAAAAATCCCCGAAGAGACCACCAAGTCCTCCTTCCCCCTGTCAAGTGTATCTTCACCCTGTCATTGGGGCTCCCTCCTTCCAACCCCACCGACAATGGACAGTGTGACAACACTGGGGCAGGTTAAGGGGCAGCGCTCATGTTCCTCCGTCCCAGCCCCTAGGGCGGCAGCTCCAGGTCAGAGCCTCCCTCCACCCTCACCAGCCCAGGGCTCTGCGTTCAAGTCCTCTGCCAGGAGAGAGTTAAGGGCTTGGGTTTAATTTGCCCGTTAATCACAGTTAAAAGAAGTAATGAGCGTCTCCCCAAAGCCTGGGTGTTTCTCTGCAGATTAAGCAGCAATTTGCATAGCCCCTTTATTCATTCCCACCTTCCCCTGTGGGGCGGCTTGTCCTTCCAGACACAGCCGAGCGCAGCCCGCGGCGGGAGCGCTTTGACAAATGGCTTTGCTGCACGTGGTTTGGGCGAGAGGGAGGGAGGGGCAGGTTGGGAGGGAGAGGGCAGCTCCCGACAGTAATGGATAGCTGGGCCGTTAAATAGTGCAGAACTTTTTATTAGACACACAGGAGAAGTTTAAATATTCAAACTGGTTTTCTTTGAAGCCTGGGGAATGAGTAGAGGGGTGGCAGGCAGAGTTTACTCAGGGCCAATTTACTCAGGGAGGCCCTGCCCATCAGCTGAGAGGAAGGGCACCTGGAGGACAGGCGGGTCTGCGGGGTCGGTCGGCTGGCACCCCGGCCAGCCTCCGAAGCCCTGGGGCCGGCTTGACACCCTCCTGCTGGGCTCTGGGATCTGTGGGGGCAGGAAGGCATCTGAGCCCCATTCAGTAGTGGGGGCTGGGGACTGGCCCCAGCTTCGGAGCAGAAGCTGTGGTGTCTCCAAGAGGGTAGGACAACAGCCCTTTCCTCTGCTCTCTAGGAGAGCCCTCGGCTAAGCAGGGAGAGAGGAGGGAAGGAGCCCAGATGATGCTCAGGGCAGAGGCTCTCACTGGAAAGCATGCAGAAGGGAATTTTAGTTTGACCACCGGTCCATTTTAAAAGCCTACTTAAACCTAGTTTTCTTCCTAACTTGTAGTGCTCTGTGGGACTCTTCCTTTTTGCTAACTGGGGAGCCACATGATCGTAATATTTTAGAGGTCAAAGTCACTTTAGAGATCGTGAAGACAACTGAAGTTCGGAGAAGTTAATTTTGAGATTCCAACGGGAACACACAAGTGAGCAAGACCCAGTCCCTATCCTTAGGCAGCTCTGGTTGGGGCACAGATGTCAGGAGGTCACCGGGATGTGGTGACAGGCGCTCTGAAGGGCATCTCCACGAGGCTTCAGGGATGCTGCTGAGGAGGAGGGGCTAATTCTGTCGGAGCCTGGAAATGTCCACAGAGGGAGGTATTTGGGTCATATCTGAGCCCAGGGGGGCGGGGGGGGGGCAGGAAGGCCTTGAGAGGGCCAAGAAGAGGGTTGGGGCTTTGGGGACACATGTGGGTTTGGTGTCTTGGATGGATACCCAGGCTGGAAGGGAGATGGAGATCTGATTACCAAGGGCTGGCCCGCCACTTTAGGAGTTTAGGGAGCTAAGGGGGCATTAGAGTTTCTAAGCAGGGGAATGATTGGGGTGACAAAGCAGAGGCTTGGAGCCTGCCAACTGGCAGAGATAGGAAATATCAGAGAGGGATGAAGGACAGAATGGGGAAGATTATGAGTTTGGTCTGGGACCTGCTGGGATATCTGAGACACACAGCTAGGCCCCAAGCACAAGTTTCTAACCTCAGTCCTGGTTATTTCTGGTCCGTCCCCTCTCACAACAGCTGACATTGGAGTCCTACTGGACCAGGGACCACCTAGGTGTTGTATACACCACAGCTCCCTACCCGGAGGGCGGTAGTATCTCTTGTTCTCATTTTATAGGTGAAGGAAATGAGGCACAGAGAGGTCCTGGGCCGTGTCCAAGATCACATGGTAGCCAGGATTTGACCCGGGCCGTCCGGATCTAGACAACGTGCTAATCATCATGACGCCTTGCTTGCTTTCTTCCTAACCTATTACCATTATCAGATTTTGTACGTGCGTGTACAGGAGTGCGGAGGAGAGGATAATAGGTGGCAATTACAAGATGAAATAAAAATTAGTAACAGGACAAGCAGGTGTCAGAGAGGCAGGGAAGAGCCACAGGACCTGTGTTTCTAGAGGAGAAACTGTGTAAGCAACATCTGGGGAATTAACGAGGGGGAGAGAAAGGGGAGGGGCGGGTGCGCACGAGTGAGTGAGCAGGACTCCACGCCAGGCCACAGTCAGCTCCTGCCATCCTGGGATGGCTTTCCTTTGGTCCTCAGCTCCAGGCCAGTTCTCTGAAGCAGGGAATTCTTTCAATGGGTGAGGTTTCCTGTGTGGATGACGCAGGTAACCCCTGCCCCACACTGGCAATGAGAAACTGGTTCTAGATGTCCTTGGCAAGCCCTTAGTGGGCAGCCAGATCCCAGATGGACAGTCATTAGCAGTCCGCTCAGCCCATGGTCACGGTCATGAGCCGAGAGCCGGTGGTGGGGCCTAGGCAGCTGGGTTTAGCAGGGAGGGAGGATCTAGGAAAAGTGATTCTGCCTCTTTGTCTGAAGCAGGGTGACCAGGGGGTGCCTGGGTGGCTCAGTTGGTTGGGCATCAGACTTCTGCTCAGGTCATGATCTCGAGCTTGTGAGTTCGAGCCCCGCATCGGGCTCTGTGCTGTCAGCTCAGAGCCTGGAGCCTGTTTCAGATTCTGTGTCTCATTCTCTTTCTGCCCCTCCCCCACTTGTGCTCTGTCTCTCAGAGATAAATAAATGTAAAAAAAAAATTAAAAAAAAAAAAAAAAGTGAAGCAGGGTGACCAGTTGGCTGAGCGGTGACAGCCTGAAATCTTCTCTGGAAAAAGGTGGCGTAAAAGTGAACACAAAAGCAGGGGGAGCTCTTGGCACTACAATTCACATCAAACTAACAGAAAATCTCAGCCCACCTCCTCCCCCTCCCCCTCTGCCATTTTCTTGGCAGCCCCAGAAACCTGACTGCTCAGAAGTTGGTCCTCAAGCTCCAAGGGAGCCTCTCACCATTCCCTTCCAGGAAGGCAAGTTAGACGGGGATGAAGAGTCCCGCGCCATTACGTCACACCCCGGAAATGAGCTCGCATTTGCCCAGGAGCGCTTACTCTGTGCCTGGCACCACTCTAAGGCCCCTGTGTATATTAACTCGTTTCATCGCCATGATGGATTCTGTCAGGCAAGCCAGAGAAAAGCCAGCAGGAACCCAACTGCTAGGGGAGACCTGGGGGCGGATCTGCACGACTCTCCTCCCGCGGGGTAAAAGAGCCAGGCAGGGTCTCGGTGTGTCAGGGTGGTCGGGAAAGTGAGGCCCCAGGAAGCGAGGCCCGGGCCAAAGGCAGCTGGAGCTAAAGGTTCCTTATGGGGTTAAAGGCTTTTAAGAAACAATTTACACCAGCCTGGAGCGGGCCTTCGCTTTACCAGGTAAACAGCGAACCAGGCCTAATCCCTCCGAGAGAGAACAGTCCCCTAACCACACCGCTTAGCAACGTGGCCAAAATCTGCAGAGAGAACCCTTTTTATCTAAACCCACTTCCCCTCCTGCGAAGATGGCCAAACCTCAGCCTGTGTGACTTCCTGCCATTGGCCCCAGGCAGGGCAGAGAAGGCAGGCGAGGTGCCCCTCTGGAAGGACGAGGAGCAAGAGCTTTTGAGGCCCAAACCCAGCCTGCTGCAGTCACGTGGTCCACAGGGCTTCTCCCTACCTCACGGTGCCTGGAAGCAATAGTGTCTGTGTAGCAGCTGGTGATTGGACGAGGGACAGGAGAGCGGGCGAGGGCGGCATGCCTGGGTGAGCTGATGGCTGCTGCAAGAGGCAGGCCGGAAGGCCAGTGCAGCCGGCAGCTAAACAGGTGGGGCAGGAGCTGGCGGCCACCCTCTCAGAGGGAAAGGGACGAAGAGACGCAGACAGCCCCCTAGGCCGGGCGCCTTCACGGCGGCCGAGGGCAGGGTGCAGCCCGCGCAGTCCCCTCTGTGTCCTTTGACCTTAAGGACGGTTTTACCTCGACATTCCACACCGATGTTTTCCCTTTTCCAATTCCTAGACTAATTCCAGCCCCCAATTCCTCCAAAAGGAGGTGAACAGGCAAAGATTGGGGGGAAGCGACGGGCTGACATTAATTGATAGGAGCGGCTTCGAGCAGTTCATGCTGCCTTATCTCTCTCTCCTTCGGATAGCGTGTGTCCGCCGGAGTCCGCGGGGTCGGTGATTAATAGGGGCCATCACTCACTGTCCGGGACGGCTGAAAGGCAGCGGGGAGGGGGCGGCCCTCCCCAGAACTGAGATAACAAGCAGCAGGAATAATGAGTGGTGTCACTCCACTTTTCATTTTGATGGAAAGTCATTACGGGAGTCAACGCCAGCGACAAAGAGCCATGAATCAACTGCTCTGCTATGAAATTAAAATCGAATTGCCGGCCACCCCCAACCCCTACCCTTCCTGGGAAATGGGGATGGGTAGGTGGCTTGGGAGAGGGGCGCCATCCCGGGGTGGGCTCTACCCAATCACAGTGCGGGCAGTTACGGGCAGGAAGCGGACAGGCGGCTAGTGAAGGTGACAACTCCTGTCTCCACCTTGTTTATCAGACCCTTCCTCCCCAAACCGCATTTTCCCCCTGCCTGGAGGTGAGCTGTGATTAAAAGGAAAATACAGCTTCGCTGGCTCCAACAAGGCTGCCACTCGACTGTTCCCCTTGGCTTTCTGGCCCAAGTTGGGCAGTCTGGCCTGGCCATGGAGAGAAAGGGGCCCAGCAGACTCAGCTACCCCAGAGCTTGCTGAACCACTTGTAGATGCTCATCGGGGGCCCTCCCTGTCACCAGAGGCAAAGAGGGAGAGTCTCTAACCCAGGACTCCACAGGAACAGCTGATGGCCTAGGGAACCCACTCGATCAAGAACCCCAGGCAAACAGGTGCACGGCCTTGACTCAAGGCCCAGAGAAGCAGAAACTGTCAGTGGTGAAGCAAGAGTCTCTTCCTCTTTTATTAAGTCCAACTAGATGATGAGAAGGACCAGAAACTGGGGTTGCAGGCTGACAGGCAACAGGGCCAATCAAGATAGCTTCTTGCCAGAAAATACAGTGAGGGTCAAGGTCACCATCTAGGTGACAGCTCCTTCATGCGGCCTTCCATCCTCCAATCACTTGGTCTCTGGCCCGGAAGGGCCCTGCCGCATCAGCCCTGGCTGTCGCACCCCCCTTCCTGAAGGCTGGGAAGCCGGGAAGGTAGAATGTGGGGGCTGTCACAGATAGGTTCCCATCAGGTTCACGGGGCGCCCACTGTACCTCTTGGAAATGTCAGCTTCGATCTGAAAGACAGAGGTACCAAGTGGGTGGGAAGCAGAGAGGCAGGGGTGCCTTGCTGTGTAGAAACTGGGAGTCCCCCACCTGCTTGGCAGGTCTGCCTTTCCGGTCTCACCAGCTTCTGCAGCTCCTTGGTCTTCTCCAGCAGCAGATCCAACTTGGGCTCCAGGGCCGCCTGCTCCTGAAGCGCTTCCTGCTGCTTCTGCACCATCAGCTCCTTCTTCAAAGCCAGAAGCTGGGACTGCTTCAGCTTCTGCTGGAGAAACTCAGTCACTCGGTCCACATACCTGTGCAGGGTATTCAGGTAAGGGGTGCGGCCGAGCAACCCCGAGCATCCCCGTTCAGCTGCTGGGAAAGGTGAGGCTCAGGAAACCAAATCCCTAGCAGGCCTCTCAGCCTCCACACCCTTCAACTCCTCCTTTGCGAGGTACAGTGCTCCCAGCTCCCCTGTCCTACTTGGGAAGCACAGCCATCTTGCCCCAAGACAACCCCTGATCCCAACCGTGACAGCACCGCTATGGGAGGCAGAGAAGAGCTCTGGGGGGTCATGGAGAAGAGGAACACAAGGAGTCGGGGCTGCTCAAGACGGCAGAGCCCCACATCACGCTCCGGAACAGCCCGACGTCAAGGGGGAAACCAGACCTTGGTGAGGCCAGGATCATAAACAGGTGTTGCATTCGAAGACTGGTGAGCCGGCCGATCAGATCCTGCAGCGCTGACACCATGGTAACCATCTTTGCTTTGGTCTGGCCCTGCAGGATGGCGGGAGCCAGCTGGAACTGGCTCACGGACAAGATGTCTGCCTCCTCGCTCATCTCCACGGCTCTCTGGGTCAAGAAGATCTCGAGCTGAGGGCAGAAGAGGATCTGGTTGAAACCAAGAAGAGAACTCAGATGTTCTCAGATGCTCAAAACGCAAGAATGAGACGTGAGGGTTGGACTCTGGGTGAGAAGGTGTTATTTCCTCTGAATACTTTTACTGCTAAAAACTTAGCAACTATAATGTGAGAGCTTGATGGGGCGCCTGGGTGGCTCAGTCAGTTAAGTGTCCAACTTCGGCCAGGTCAGGATCTCACGGTGCCTGAGTTTGAGCCCCATGTCCAGCTCTGTGCTGACAGCTCAGAGCCTGGAGCCTGCTTCGGATTCTGTGTCTCTCTCTTCTCTCTGTCCCTCCCCGGCTCACACTCTCTCTCTCTTTCTCAAAAATAAAAAAATATTAAAAAAAAAAAAAAGATTTATAATGTGAGACCTTGAGGCAGCCTCTCACTGTCATTCTTCTGTCCCCTACTCCTATCTCAGGCCCTCTCAAGCCCTGGACACCTCTCCTTCCTCCCAGTGTATGGATAATAAGGACACACAGATTCAACGGGTTCTCTCTGCCCCAGTGAAGGTATTTTCTCTCTGTGAGGAATGAAATTCAGGGAACAGGAATCCACATCTGAGAAGCCCTGGATTAAGAAAAGGCTGGGAAGAATCTGGGAACCAGCCGCATGTCTTGTCACTCTTATTCTACCTTAGAAACTTGATCCCTTTGTCCTTCTCTGTCCTGGAGGCTAAGAGGGGCCTCTCTGAGCAGAAAGAAAAGGGAATAGGTGGGGACTAAGAACTTTGACGAGGACCTCACCAGCCAGCAGTCCACTGGGAAGGCAACAGGCGGAGATTAATACAAAGAGGAAGCGTCCTCCCAGAGGACGAAGGTACCTCCATGAGCTCATCAATGAACTGATTCCGGGTCTCAGGGTATTCAAGAAGTGTCAGGGCATCTGGGCCCTTAGCAACACCTTCTGGAGCTGCCAGGAGGAGAGACAGAGAAGTGATAAAGTTGCTGAGGACCACAGAAAAAGACCCTCAAGTTCGAGAGGTTCTGGTGGGTTAATATGGACACAAACCCATTGCCCTAAAGCTACTATCGATCTCATCCCAGGAGGATAGGGTTACCCTTTCCCTAACCGGACACTACTACCAGCCACTACTACAGGCCGCCAGTCTGTGACAACGGGGCCGGAGGGAGGGGGGGGGTGCCCCCCCACAGAGCTGGGTTCAGGGCTAGGAAAGGCCTCCTCTGCTCTGGTAGGCCGCGAAGTTTCATCCTGCACCGCCCTCTAGCGGCTCAGATCGCTGCTGCATCCTCTCCAGCAGTGGGCAGGGGGTCAGGTCACACCTCCAAGTCCAGCAGCCCTCCAGGAACCTCCCACCAGGAAAGGTGACCCATATTTGGGATCTCAAAAGTTGAGAGCTTCCAGACTTATAATGTTCCTCCACACTCACGTCATCATCAAGATTTTGAGAAAACAGTTAAATGTGTGAGAAGCCCAATCTTGGCAAGTGCATTTCTTCTTTGTTTCTAGAGACACGTTGGGGGGCGGGGGGCAGGGTGGCTGGCTTTTGAGCACTCACTTCTGCCAGGGCTACAGGGAGGGCTGCACTTACCCTGGGTTCCAGCTTCTAGCACTGTGATCTGCAAAGCGGCATCGTCTCCCCAGTCTATCCCATCGCCCCCAGTTTCCTAGGTAGAAAGCAAAGAACCCTGGCAGGGTTGCAAGAATCTTCCCCAGCAAAGGGAGCCGGAACAAACCAAAGCCCTTGATAAGTCCAAGGCCTACACATTTCAACTGTATGAAGGACTTACAGCCCTGACATAGGTGGTAAAGATGGCAGGGGGCCCATGTATGCTGCCACTCTCATCCCTGCTTAGAATTACCACCTGCCTGTACCTGACACCTTGCCCCAAATGCCAGGAGAAAAATGTCAAACCTGGGATATGTCACTGTGGAAACTGCCTCCCCCTGCCAATCTGGTCTGAAAGCTAGGGACTTTAAGAAATGCCTTTAGAGACAGACAACGCTTCTTTTATCACCAAAGCAGTGATCACAGAAAAGTTCTCAGAGGGATGGACTGTGAGAGCGTCCTAACCTTCGAGTCCGATTCCAGGGAGATGCCCCAGTCGATTTCGGCAGCCTGGGCAGAGATGCCAGAGTCCGTCCCTTCAGAAGCCATCTCCACCCCAAAGTCACCCCAGTCAATCTAGAAGGGGAAAAAAGTGTTAGCTCAAAGAAAGTGGGTGAAAGCAAAGGGGCCTTCCCCAGGGGCCTCAGCTGCCCCTGGAAGGGGCACTGGCACACTGTTCAAGTGCAGTGGCCTCAGCGCTCCCCAAAGGACCGCCCCGACTTCAGAGTTCACGGGGCCGAAGGATTCCTAGATTAAAGCGAACAGGCTCACTGAGCCTCTTCAGTGCTCATCTACACTCTGGCCTCAAGGAGGCCAGAAAATTAAAGGAACAGGGCCCCCCTGGACCCTTCTATGCATAGTCTCTTCTTTTTTTCCTTCTGAGACTCTGAACTCAGTCAGGGTGGGGTGGGGAGGGGTGGAGCTGTGTGGGGGGGGTGAGGAAGCAGCTCTCACTTCGCTTATCATCTTACCGCGTCTTCTTCCACCGGCTCAGGAGGCTCCTCGAGGTGCGGCCGCTCTACCACAGAGGGCTCGGTCCCCGTCCTCCATTCGTACACCGTGGCGTTTCCCCGCCTCTGCACGAATCGCAGCATCGGCAGCACCTGCTCCGTGGGGCTGCAACGGAGCACCAGACTGACCCTCCCACTGCCCACTCACAGAGCCCCACCGGGCGCCACCCTGAGCCCTGCGGCCAGATGGGCAAGGCTTCCACAGGTTCACGTATGTAAAATTAAACTCAAATGTCATGTCCGAAAACACAAGCAGAGAAGAGAGGACAGCAGGAAAAATAGGTCAACTGTCCCCGCTGCTGGAGAGAAAGAGGTCCTTTACCTTTCACACACAAACCCCACACAGGCCTGGTAGAGGTCAATGGCTTCGCCCAGAGACTGGGCCCCGGCCCCGATCTCAGCCAGCTGACTCGGCAGGTCCTTCACCAGGGCCAGCAGTTCTCTCCGGACGTTGTCTCCCTAAAGAGGATGGACGAGGGAGGCTAAGACAGGAGTGGTGGGAAGCGGAGCCCAGTGGGTTAAAGAAAATGCCCGGAGACTGGAGATGGGTGAGACACTGGCCCAAGAAGGGTGCAACCGGGCCGAGAAGGGAACCTTTCCCAGAAGCCAAGGAGCTGGGCTCAGGCCAAGAGGCCCCAGGAGCCCTCCTGCTCACCGTGATGCCGTACTGCTTGCATGAGTGGTAGAACTGCTCTCGCATCTCGGTGGCCCCTGCCTGGCCCTCCTCCTCCTTGCGACTATATTCTTGCTGCAGCTGCTGGCATTTGGCGATCTGCTTCTTCAGTGAAGGGATCTCGTAGTTGACATTCCGAACCAGGAGGCTAGAGAGTTCCACTGCGAAGGGCCCAGGAAATTCACCCCAGACGCCCACACCACAAGGCAAGCATGCCCCTGGGACACGCACAAATACACCGAGGCCTGGCAGCAGAGAGCACGGCCTGGCTCCCCCCACCGCCCACCCCATTCCTCCCCTTCCCAGCCGTGGAACCTCACACAGCCACCTTATCCTCTCCAATCCAGTCCTCCTCTGTAAAATAGGGGCCAAAATATTTACCACGAGGACTAACAGAATCCATATGAAACAGGAGTACGATTCCTGGCATTCAGTAGATACTCAGCAAGCATCAGCTATTATTATTATTAATACTTGGGGGAAACATACCCCGAAGTACAATCAGCCCTGTAATTACTCTCAGGCATCCAATATGGCCTCCCAATGACCCATGCTTCCTCTGCCCAGTGGAGAAGAGGGGGGAGGTGGTCACCAAGAGGTCAGTGGTGTTGGGTCTATACATACTTCCCTGGTCAGGCCCGGCAAAGCCCCCTACTTGCCTGATCTTCCACTTTCTCCCAACACTCTTTGGGGAATTTCTTGGCCCACCTGGCAAACACTCACACCCCAGCCTCATCCCCCACTCGGACTGTGCCTCCTGGAAGCCTAGTGTCCCAGAACTCTGGGAGTGGGCTGCCCCTGGACTCCAGCCTCCCAGGCTGGGCCACTTTACCTAGATAGATGTTGTCCTTCTCATACAGGGCTACGATCTCCTGCCAATCCTGGGTAAGAACGGAAATAGGAAGTGAGCCGAAATAGCACTCGAGCAGCCACATCTCAGCTCAAGCCGCACACAGGAGAAGCTCCCCCAGCCTTCACATCACATCAGACGCAAACCCCTTGCCTTTCTACATAACGCTGGCTGGACCACCCACTTCATTTTAACAACGTGGTGCCAATGAGCATTCCCCAAAGCAGCAGGCCTGAAAATGGAAACCCAGGGGTAGGATCTACTTTTGGTATAAACATTGGGGATGGACAGAAAGCTCAGGAAATATGCTATGTAGGCATCTCCACCGGACCCTCAGCGAGACCAGAGGCTCTGACCCTGTAGACCGGATGGGTCTGGCTGCACATTAAGCGGCTTCAGCCACACTTGCCTTCATTCGCTGTGAAGAGTACCGGCCAAAAATATTTTTTGTGGAGGCTTCGGTGCCTTTGAGAAGGTCCACGATCCTTAGGCAGTGGAAGTAGTGAATGTCTAGACAGCAAGGAAGAGCAAAGACTCTGGGAATTATAGTATCTTGCCCACCTATGCTGGGCACATGGCTGACTGATGAATGTGCTGAGAATCTTAGCGTGCATAGCTTTCCCCTTCACCATTGTGTGTTGGAAGAAACTAGCATGTACCCCCCCCCCCCCCAAATAAATCTTTCTCTAGGGATTAGTCCTAAAGCTAAACAATAAGGGAGGAGGTTGGCTGATATACAGTGCTCCAGGAAAGACGGGGCTCCAGTAATGTAGTCCCAAATCACTCACAGGATCCAGAGAGCAGCTGGGCGATCTCCTCGCTCTCTGGCATGTCCTGGATGGCAGCATTGATCTTCTCTCGGATGGTCAACACCAGACTCTGCCATTTCAGATTGCAGTGTCGTCTGTCGACCAGCCAGTCTATGTGAGAAACACCCAAATCATAGCATTCCCACTCATGACAGCCAAAACGCCGTCACTAATTCAAGTGAAATACGCTAAGACACCAGCTAAAAGTTGTGTTCATATTGGTTAAGGTGTGGGGGATCACGGGAAGATGGGAATAAAGAGAGCCTCAAAGGGACCCTTGGCGTTAAACAGACTCCAGCAACCTGACTTCATCGCAGTGTGACTTTTATAGAGCAACTGCCTCCGTGAAGGGATAAAGAAAAACTGTGAATTAGTCCTGACATCAAAGTGCCACTTTTGACCGCTCTAAATTCTCCATAATATTTTTGCTTCCATGAGTAATTATATCTTTCTTACTGACAGAGGATGCT
This sequence comes from Panthera leo, assembly GCF_018350215.1. Classification (NCBI taxonomy): domain Eukaryota; kingdom Metazoa; phylum Chordata; class Mammalia; order Carnivora; family Felidae; genus Panthera; species Panthera leo. The sequence goes on from NC_056692.1 coordinate 36,996,844, forward strand.
TTTCAACTTCCACTTCCTCAGGGCTGGGATTAACCGTGACAATGGAAAATACAAGATGATTATGCCAAGTACCGGATGAATGAACAACTGCAAAGCCCCTAATACCTACAGCGCCCTACAGACTAGGTAACACCTGGCACCACGAGAATACCAATATGACTGACCTCCTGGAATCTGAGCCCAGATTTGTGTTTTTAGTAGAGCGGGTGGGGGGATGAGAGCCGTGTACATTTCCTCAGGAGGAGAGCACTAAGAGCTAGGCTTTGCCATCACATGGTCCTGGCTTCTGATTATCAATTTGCTTAGGCAAATCTCTTAACCTTTCTGTGCCTTGGTTTCCCCACATGTAAGATGGGGATAATATGGTACTGGCCACAAGAGGGAATGAAAGTAAAACATGGGGCACCGTGCCTAGCACATGGCAAGGACTCGATAAATCCTAGTAAAAATCATTTTTACAATGTCAAGTGCTTAAAACAGCACCTGGTAGAGCCAACTCTGAATGAATGGTTGCTGTTCCATTGGTCCTTCCTATGACCAATGACAAGCTCATACAGCAAGAGTGCACAGGTGCTGCAGAACTGGGACAAATGTGAAAGGACACTAAAGAAGCTCCATCAAGTGGCCACTGCACAGGACTGACCGAATGGTCCACAGTGGTGAGTCCAGAACCTTGCCCTTGTTAATACACCTGTCAACTAGCCAAACATTGGGGTCCCATGCTAGCTATCACTTACACTGCTTCTGCTGTATTCCTCTAAAATCTTCCGAGAGAAAAATTCTGTAGATGTCATAGAACTAGAAGGGGACGAGGTAGTCAAACAGAGGTCATCTTAATGACTAAACTAGCATCAAATCAATTCATCCAATGAGCATTTTAAAATCCAGGAGCTGTGCACTCGCCCTGGAAAAGTCATAATGAAGAGATCCTTGCCTGGCTCTGAACTGAGGAGGTATAGAGATCAGATACTGGCAGCAGGGAGATGGCCTGGCCACTAAAAGGTCTTTATTCCCAATTGGATCTCTGTCTCTCTTCCTCCTAAAATCAAGGGGAGATGGAAGCTTTTAAAATGAAAGGAAGGTAGGGGTGCCTGGGTGGCTCAGTCGGTTAAGCATCCGACTTCGGCTCAGGTCATGATCTCACAGTTCGTGAGTTCAAGCCCCACATCAGTCTCTGTGCTGACAGCTCAGAGCCTGGAGCCTGCTTCGAATTCTGTGTCTCCCTCTCTCTCTCTCTGCTCTCCCGCCCCGCTCATGCTGTCTCTCTCTCCTTCAAAAATAATTAAAAATTTAAAAAAAGAATTAAAACGAAAGGAAAGTAAGTTTTTTTTTTTTTCATACAAAAAGCATCGACCCTGGGGGCTGACAAACTTAAGTTCCAATTTCAGATCTACTGCTTAGTAGCTGACCGTCTTTAAAGTAAGCCACTACTCTCTTGATGCCTGAATGACTTAACAACACGTGTTAGGAATGACGTGTTAGTAGAAGACGCAGGTCAAGTACAGACTAAGAATGGTTCCTTCCCGCTCTTCCTAGCGCCGGCAGGTAGCCACCGCAGAGGGCATTGAACAGGGCGAGTGGTCAGGGGCCTTGGGGCGTCACGGCTCCCAGCTGTTGGCAACAGGAGGCAATGGGCCGGGCTTCCCCCTGACAGCGGTTGCGCGGGGCGTCCCCTCCTACCGAGCAGCTTGCTGGTCTGGATGTCGATGGGCACGTGCTGATGGTCCTGGCGGGAAACACAGCGAGAAACGGGGCTTGAGCGCGGGGAGGGGGCGTGCCACCCGCGCGCTTATTTCCGGGGCCCAACCGCCACCTTGAGGGGCCAGAATGTTGGGCCGGGGAGGGCCGAACCCGGGAGGGAGGCCGGAGAAGCGGGTCTGGGACCGACGGGTTGAGCTCAGTCCAGGGGTGACGGACCAGTGCCCCATTCCCCCAGCTCCTGTCTCCACACCTGCATCTTTCCTCCACTTCCGCTTCCGGCCGGCGACCCAAGTCAGCCCCACCTACAACCAATCCAGCGCAGGCCTGGCCGAGCCTCAGTTTTGGCACGGTCGGACCTCCTCGGGCCACGTCGCCATCTTCCTCCGAGCCAATCGGGGCGCGCGCTCCACCCCTGGCCACAAGCCCCACCCACCTCGGGGCTCCGAATGGCTGAGCCCGGGAGGGGCGGGAGAACCGAAGACAGCCAATGGGAGACGCGAGGCGGGCTCAGAGCTGGAGAAGGGCGGGGACGCCGAGAAAAGGCTGCAGGGGCTGCGAGATCACGGCAGACGGCGCCGGAGAGTTGGTCCGGGCAGCTTCCGGCCAGGTGGGCGCCGGGCTTACGGTGCAGGCATTACTGTGCTTGCAGACAGGGTCCTAGCGCCGACCCTGGAGCCTTGTAAGCCGTTAGAAATGCCTTCTTCCTGCCTTGCCTGGCTTTACTGCTCGTCGCACACTTGCGGCACTTGTCACACTTTACCTTCCCATTCAATTTATCTGATAGACATGTGTTGAGCACCTGCTATGTGTTGTGTGATTAGGACAGGAAAGGGGTGGAAGGAGGGTCAAGGGAGGCATTCCAAAGAGAACACCTCAACTGAATCTTAAAGGAAGGGCTACACAAAGAGGGGCCTGTGGGGAGAGGTGTTCCGGGTGGAGGAGACCGTCCAGACAAAGCTATGGAGGCCACAAACTGCAAGAGGGGTGCAAGGAACAACAGGCAGGCAGGACTGGCAACATAATTGGTGGGGTCCAGGGCAAAATGAAAAGGTAGGGCCCCTTGTTAAAAAGTTGAAGAATTTCATGAGGGGCCCTGCATCAGGTCTCACACTCATGAAGGCGGCCGGGAAGGCAGGCCAGCCTCTGTGCAGTAAAAGGTTTGTGGCAAGGAGTGGCCAGAGAAGAGCCGTAAAAGTGGAAAGGTCATATCATAGGGAGGAGCCTCATTAGGGAACTTGGACTTTACCTCCGCTGACAGAGAGGAGCCACTGGAGGGTTTGAAGGGTTTTGAAGCAGGAAGGGACCTGTTCAAATCAACTGCAAGGAGGATGGTTTCGTGGGAGATAAGACTGGAGACAGGGAGACTATCTGGAAGTTATCATGCAGAGGTCAGTGACCTGGGACAAGGCATGAGGAGGAGGGGAAGGGCTGGCTTTGAGAGATGTTTTGGAGGGAAATGGACAGAACTTGGCCATCAAGTGGGTGTGTGGATGGGGGCGATAGACAGCAAGGATGACATGTAAAGTGGCTGGATTAGGAGTGCCACCAACTGAGACAGGGATGCAGGATGCTGACCAGGTATTGGGGAGGCGGGGTTCTTGGCTTTGAACTTACCAGGTTAGTGGTGCTGGGAGGCCCCCATGTAAAAAAAGTGTGCAAGAGACACTTGGGTCTATAGCTTTGGAGTTCAGGGGGAGCCCTGGGGCTAAGGGTGCAGCTTTGGAGAGCCACAAGCTGACTGATCTGAAGTTCACATGCTGGCTGAGGCTGAGGGAAGGCATGAGATTGGGCAAGAGGTGGGTAGAGTGAGGAAGAGACTGGGTGGGCCCAGGATAGATTACCAGGGACCTCACAGGGCTGGGTGTGCCATTTGGGGCCCCTCCCCTTCCAGGATGTTAGCTCCTCCAGGAGGCTCTGGCTGGTTCTTTGGAAAGGACCACCCCCACCCCACCCCGTTTCTGCCCCAGCACAGCACTTGGGGCTCAGAAAAATTTGTTCTTGAACTGTGTGGTGTGCTATAGCAACAAGAAGACCTAGATTTCCATCCAGGGAGATCTTGGACTATTTCCATAACCTCTCTGCCAGCCAGTTTCCTTAACATGGAGCTAGCACCTATCTTGACTATCTTGGTATTTCTGTTTACAGGCTTACATAAATAAACATGCTAGACGTATATAACACTTTGCATTTTACAACATGCTTTAATATATCTCTCATGCTTTGAAGACCGTGTGTGTGTGTGTGAAACATTAATCGTCATTAATTTAAAAAATTTTTTGAAGTTATTTGTTTATTTGTGAGAGAAAGAGAGAGAGCAGGGGAGGGGGAGAGAGAAGGGGACACAGAGAGAATCCCAAGCAGGCTTTGCACTGTCAACACAGAGCCTGATGAGGGGCTCGAACTCAGGAACCAGGAGGTCATGCCCTGAGCCGAAGTTGGACACGTAACCAACTGAGCCACCCAGGTGCCCCTAATCATCATTATTCCAACATGGATTGAAAGATTTCCCTGGATATAGCTCATTGGGCAGAACTAAGGGCCTCTTCAGGGCTCTCTCATGGGAATTTGGCTCCCATGTCAGAGTCCTGACTCAGGCTGTAAGAATTGCTGGGACTCCCCCCCCATGATTAAACAAACACTTACTGGGTTCCAACTATGTGTTCCTGGCTCCCTGGGACACCCCAAGAAGCATGGCCCTGCCCCACCCTCAAGGTGCATCTCTCCTCCTTGAACCAACAGGTGGGGCACAGCAGGACAGGGTGAGTTGGTGGAGGCAGAGACCACCAGCATTTCACCCCACCCACAGCTCCCCGGGGTGACTCATGTGGAACAGAAGGATGTTTGAGAATAGTTCTGCCCGGCCGCTGGCCTCAGCTCAGGGTGGCTGCCCTAGACAGCACAGGAGTGTGGGTTTGGGGCGGCATTCTGCAGTGTTTGTCCTTTTCCAAAGGCCACAGAGAACCTCGGGGCCTATGGGCAGAGAAGCACATATGTGGTCTGGCATCCGGGGCATTGGGTCCTGGGGGTCTGCCAGCGGTCGGAAGGTGGCATGTGGGATGCCTCACTGTGATTCTCATGATCCTCTGAGGATTTAGCAGATGGGACACTGGGGAGGTGGAGAAGGGCATAGCAGGCCTGTGCCAGCTTTGGACAGGAAAGCACGGAGCCCCGGGGCGGCCTGCAGGCAGGCTGCTTGACTATCTTTTGTTGTTGTTGTTAGCTTTCTTATTAAGTGATAACCGTGTGCCACGTGACAGTATAGATGTTTTACAAGCCTTTATCTGACTTGATCCTTCCAACAACCTTATAATGGGGGTACTATTATTAGCCAGATCTTGCTTAGTTAAGTAACTTGTCCAAGTTCACACAGCTGGTAGTTGGTGGGGCTGCGATTCAAACCCAGGCCTGTCTGGCTCCCCAGCCTGCATTCTTGTTCTCTGTGGGATGTGGCTTCTCCCGAGGCCCTGCCTACCCCATTCACTCTGCTTGGCCATCTCAGCCCCGGGTCTCTTTCTCCCTCCCCTTTGGCCTGATTCCCATCTTTTCCCCCAGTTGTTGTGCCAGAAGCTTGGAACCCCCACCCTTGCAGTCCCTGCCCCTTTCCAAAGTTCCTTCTTACCACACCTCATTCTGGGCAAGAACACCTATTACTTATCTTCCTGCAATAGCCATAAAAAGAAGGCTTACCCTTGACATTCAAATAATCCATTTCTTTTATCCACCCTATGTTTATTACTATATGGTCCGTGTTTTCTGTGTGTTTGCTCACAGCCATGCTGTGTGTGTGTGTGTGTGTGTGTGTGTGTGTGTGTGTGTCTGCCTGCTGGGCTAAAAGCCCCGCAGACTAGTTTTTCTTTAGTTTGCCTCCGTACCTCATCTGTGAGCACCTTGTGGGCAGCGAGGACAGGCTTGTTCATCTGGGTAACCCCAGCTTCATGACACCTGACATTGAAGTCAGGTGCTTATTGGCTGCTTGTAAAGAAAGGAATAAGAGGTGTGACATGTGCAGGCAGCCATTTAGTAATGAGTAGGGACTGGGGTCACTTGGTCTGGAGTGGGGAGGGTTACACGTTCTCCAGCTCTTTTCGTCATCTCTCCTTCCACAGCTCAGGACTTAGAATCAGGCCCCCTGAACTGCTTGCAGCTGTAACCCAATGGTCCCTGTGTCTTCGTGCCACAATAGGGCCCCAAGATCCTTGGGACTCCCTAGGTGTCTTTTACTTCCTTCACTCAACAAGGGAAAATTTCTGAAAATGTGCACGTTGCATGTTTGTATATGGAATATCATACTTGAACTTGGTTTTAGGGAGGTGCATTTAAAGGTTAAAAAAAAAAACACCATAAAGCAATAAAGTGGCCTGTTTAGAAAATATTCATAGTTTATAGCCTTATCTCAAACTCCCCTCCCAGCCCAGCTCCTCCCAGAAATAAATCTCCTAAAGGCCAAGGGTGGGGCCTGATTTCCCAAGCTGGTCCCTGTCTGGAGGGTGGGCCAGAGACTCCACGGCCCACACCTGGTTCTGGTGGTGTTCTCCAGGGGCCGGCCACAGGTGGGCATCCACCGAATCCTGCCCACTGCAGTTCTCATTCGGGCTCCTTCTGCAGTGTGGGAATCAGAGAACAGGATTCTGCACCCACCCTCCCCAGGTCCCAGGCATCAGAAAGGTCTGGAGTTTGGAGTCAGGGAGTGTGGGCAGGAGTGCTTCCAGGAGGAGCCCCTTCTAATAAAGATGGAAATGTGCCCTGACCCTTGGTTGCTGTACCCCAGGTAGTGACCATCTCATTGACCCTCCAGTGTCTTCCCAACACTTGAGCTGGGATGAGGGTTTAGCCTCTTCTGTTCTCTTCTAGATGGGATGTCCATTCTCAAAGAGATGGGGCTTTCAGAGAAAGTGATGGATCTAGAAAGCTGTGGGCACCTTCCTGGGACAGCTATATTATTTTTTTAAAGATTTGTATTTTTAGGGGCTCCTGGGTGGCTCAGTCGGTTAAGCGTCCAACTTCGGCTCAGGTCACGATCTCATGGTTTTTGAGTTCAAGCCCCGCGTCAGGCTCTGTGCTGATAGCTTAGAGCCTGGAGCCTGCTTCGGATTCTGTGTGTGTGTCTCTCTCTCTGCCCCTTCTCCGCTCATGCTCTGTCTCTCTCTCTCTCTCTCTCTCAAAAAAATAAACATTAAAAAATGTTTTTAAAAAATTAAAAAATAAGATTTTTATTTTTTCATTTTATTTATTTTAGAGAGCACACGTGAGTGGGGGAGAGGAGCAGAGGGAGTGAGAGAGAATCTCAAGCAGGCTCCATGCCAAGTGTGGAGCCTGACTCTGGGCTCCCTCCCATGACTCTGGGATCATGACCTGAGCCCAAATCAAGAGTCAGATGCTCAACTGACTGAGCCATCCAGGTGCCCTTATAAGATTTTATTTTCAAGTAATCTCCACACCCAGTGTGGGGCTCAAGCCCACAACCCCGAGATCAAGAGTCGCACACTCCACCGACCAAGCCAGCCAGCACCCCAAGAAGTAGACTTCTTACTAGAGGCAGGCGGACCTTGCAAAATAATATCCTGAGTTCACATAAACCCCTGGGAAGATGATAATTAACAGCAAGCCTGCTGTAGCTGAAATCACATGGGCTTTCTCTCACATTTGCCTGACCTAGGGACTGTGGGAAAAAGGCAAACAAGCTAGATTAAGAATTTCTTAGGGTAAAGACAAGACTTCTATTTCTCATTTGCATTTTAAAGCTTGTATTAAGTCCCTACTATGTCAGGTCTGAATCTGTGGCAGATAATTCTTGGTTCAAGGAGATAAAATTCTCTAAGGGAGCCAAATACATGAATAGATCATTACAATACTATATATATATATGTGTGTGTACATACACCCATATGATCAGTCATGGTATATATCATGTTAAATAGCATATGAGCAAACTCTGAAGGAATAAAAAAGTTCCTGGTGGCATAGGAGGTATACTAATTAATTCAGGCCTTGAGGGATGAATAGGGGTTTGTCTTGGTTTAAACATTTTTTTTAAACGTTTATTCATTTTTTTGGAGAGATAGAGACAGAGCACAAGCAGGGGAGGGGCAGAGAGAGACGGAGACACAGAATCCAAAGCAGGCTCCAGGCTCTGAGCCATCAGCACAGAGCCCAGCACAGGGCTCACACTCACGAACTGCAGGATCATGACCTGAGCTGAAGTCAGCACTTAACAAACAGACTGAGCCACCCAGGCCCCCCAGGTTTGTCTTAGTTTACACAGGAGGTCATTCCCGAGCAGGAACACAGCATGCACTCCTAATCCCAGCTTCTTTGGCCAGGAAGGTAGGCAGAGAAAGGGACCAGTGAGAGGATTTATGGCACGTTGGGAGAGGAAGCTGCAGAGGCCCATCCTAAGAGGGCTGGGCCAAGTGGGTTCCACTATGGGCCAAGGGGGGCCTTTGAAGGACTGTCCACTTGAGGCCTAGAGGTAGGGGGGCTGTTGAGGAAGGAGGAGAATATGAACTCACAAGGCCATGAGAAGTTGAACCAAGTAGAAACAGGGTGGGAAATGGTAGGGCAGATGTGAGAGGTGGTTAGTTTGGGGGTTGGTTGAGGGGATTAGGAGCCCAAGGAAAGGGGGATCGTCTGCCTTTTCTCTACCCAGTAGTTGGCTCAGAGCCTGGCACACACTCAGACCCTGGAGGAAGGAGCTGGGTGGGTGAATTGGGCATCTAAGCCAGGCCGCACTGGGACACACAGCTGCAGGGACACCGAACACACAGGGGGTGTTCCTCACTCTCCAGCGATGCCTGTCCTAGGGGAGAGAAGGCCAGCACAGACGGGCCACCTGAGGGGGGGCGGCAAAATAACCTGCTCCAAGGCTCGGAGCCTGATGCGAAAGCAGCCCTGGGTGAACGCTGTGCACCACCTTGGCTAATGGAGGTTTGCAGGAGGGGGTGGGTCAGTGAGGGGATCCGTGAGGATGTCGCCCCCTGCCCGAGCACGCTCTGCCTTCTCGCCTTTCCCTCTCTTCCGGCCTCGCCACAGCCCCATCTCTCCTCCTTCCCAGAAAGCTGGCCCCAGATGTTACCCCCTTTATAACATCCACCAAAGGCCCGTGCAATGGACCCCTGGAAGTTTGGGGGAAGGGGCATGAAGTGGTACTTTGCAGAGTACAGTAGGAGCATGATCCAGTATCAGAAAAACAAATGCCCCTCTGCCCACGCACGTGGAACTTGGCATCTGATTTCACAGCCCCTGAAGCCTACCTCTAAGTGATGGACATGTCTGAGGGTGGGTGGGTCTGAAGAGCCTGGCCCAAGGTGGGGCCAGGGACCACCCCCCACCCTGAGGAGGGGCCCTTCAGGTAAAGAGGGAACCGCAGCCCCCCACCCAGTGCCCGCCTGAGGAGCATTGAGCTTTGGGGTGGAGCGGACAGCCTGGGAACCGGTCTGCCAACCAGTTTAACCAGGGACTGGTTTCGACTCCGGAGTTCAAAGGAGCTAGGGTGCACCCCGTCCCACGTCCCACCCGGCCAACGGGGAACAACGGCGGCGCTTAACCCTTTCCCGGTTGTGCCTGGGGCCACGTCCAGATGTGGTCCGTGATGGAGAGGGTCCGACCCTCTTTGGGGCATGAAATGGGTGAGGGTGACCTTGGCTACAGCTGGGGGGTGCAGCCAGGCCCACGAGGGTGGGGAAACTGAGGAGAGAGGCTCCCTTGTTCCTCCTGCCCCAGACTTCCCTTGGGGTTTCCTCTTCCTGCCTAGGCGATCCCCGGAGGACCCTGACTTCTGGGTGGGTGCAGGGGCACTGGGATTGGATTTCTGGGGTAATGAATATTCATCAGCCTGATCCGGCCTCTGCTTCTGTTTACTTAGCCGGGAGGGGCTGGGTTTCAGGTTCACCTTGACTCCTGGAGCCGCAGCGGAGCAGGTACCCGCTCCTGCACCTGTTTCTCTTGCACCTGCCATCCAGCTGCTCCTACCCAGCTCTCCTGGCCTGAGCCTTGCCTGGCGCGGCACCCTGGAGGCACCCCTACCTCCTCCAGTCTCCCTCCCGGGCAGCTGCCACGCTCAGCTCCTTCTCTAAGGAAGGTCTCACCTCCAGCCCGGAGCAGCCAGGATTACAGGTACAGGCAGAGGGTGAGGGGGTGGGGAAACCAAGGCACAGAGCCCAGTCAGGGCACTCCGTTCCACTTCCATGGCTGACAAGACTAACTGGGAGGGGGAACCCAGGCGGGCTGGTTCCCATCTCTCCCCTAGGTGGGCAGGCAGCACTCGAGACTCATCCCACTGGCTCTTGGAGTTAATCCAGGCCTCCAGCAGAGCTCTTTCTGGGAAAGTTTCCCTCCAGAGCAGTTCTGTATTAACTCTTACTAAGCTGGAGCCTACCCACCCCCCACCCCCCCCACCAGCCTGGAGGATGTTTCTGGCCGTCTGGTAGGAACATCTCTCTGTTCCTATCCAGGGTAGCCCAGTCTTACCCAGAGTGCACAAATGGCATCAGGGGCCCTGCAGAGGGATAGGGGCTGGGGGGTTCTGGGTTTTGTCTTCAAGCATAGAAGCTGACTCACTTCCTCAAGTCCCCTCCACTCCTCCACCCCCAACACTGTCAATGGTTAACTTGTCCCAGCTCAGAAGGGGCCTGGTTCAGTCTGGACAAGGCCCTTGGAACAGTTCATGGAACTCAGCTAGGGTGGTGGGGCCTGTCCTAGGTGGCCACAGGCCCACCAGGGTGCTGGCTGTCATAGGCAGGGTGGGGGGTGGTGGCAGGCTATCCTGTGAGGCCCTTTGTGGGCTCCAAAGCTGTGCAAACAGCGGAGATGCAGCTAACTCGCGTCCTCAGGGGTTGATTTCTATCATCCCATGGATTGCAGGGCCCCAGGGCGAGGGCCCAGCCCTCAGCTTGGCCAGCTAAGGGCCCTGCGCGCGCAGACCGCATAGCCCCACCACATGTCACCAAATGCTGGGTCTGCTTGAAAACCCAAGGACACCCCCTGCCCCCGTTTCCTCTGACCTTCTGTGATTAGGCGTGGGCATGTGGCTCTAAGTATATCGCTCTTTCCGATGTTTGATAGCTTTCGATATCACATCATTTTTTTTATGTTTATTTATTTTTGAGAGAGAGAGAGAGAGAGAGAGACAGAGCATGAGTGGGGGAGGGGCAGAGAGAGAGGGAGACACAGAATCCGAAGCAGGCTCCATCCGGGCTCCGAGCTGTCAGCACAGAGCCCGACGCGGGGCTCGAACTCACAAACCGCGAGATCATGACCTGAGCAGAAGTTGGATGCTCAACCGACTAAGCCATCCAGGCGCCCCATATCACATCACTTTTTTGATTGAAAGAAAATCAGATTTTACACTATCTTGGGGTGACTCACCACTTAAAATAATCTTATAGTTTGGTTATTTTGTAAAATAAACAGTCCTCTAATTTATCTCTTCTGTTTAGATTTTCATACGTCAGTCTTGCTGAAAGGGGCAAACATCTCTTACCAGTGCTTCTATGTCCTCTCGGACAGAAGGGACAGCAAAAGGCATCTTAGCCCAGAGTTCAAGGCCAGCAGACAAGGGCCCTGATGACTTGGTGCCATGGTGGAGGTCCCAGGGCAGGGTCCAAGGTCTATTCCCATCTCTCTGTATGGTTTTCTGATAAGGTTCCTTGTGATCGGTCACTTCCTTCATTCCAGGGAGAGTTAAGCCCCGTGGATGCCGATTTGCAGCACCCGCTAAAGCAGGTGTCTTTTTTTTGTGTTGCTTTAATTTTTATTTTTGAGAGGGAGAGCATGAGTGGGGGAGGGCCAGAGAGAGAGGGAGTCAGAGGATCCAAAGCAGGCTCTGCGCTGACAGCAGTGAGCCCAGTGTGGGGCTTGAGTTCATGAACCAGGAGATCATGACCTGAGCTGAAGTCGGATGCTCAACTGACTGAGCCACCCAGGTGCCCCTAAAGCAGGTGTATTTTAGCCGGCACAGGCAGAAGCACTTTCTCTCAAGGGGGTGGGCAGTCAGATGGTTATCGTCGGCTCAGGAGTTGGATTCTCCACCCCTCTCCGAGTTCCTTGGCAACCCCGGATGGGCGGTGGGGGGGGTCACGGGCCTTGCCCCAGACCAGGCAGCTACTGGGCACCCACAGGCCAAGCAAGTGCCCTCCCCGCAACTCCTTCCGGAAACCCATTCTGGAACACCAAGTTCTGTGCAAGATTGTGCTAAGCCCAGGTGGGGGGCAAGCTGCCAAAGCAAACCTCTCAGGCTGTCCCCTTTGTGCACTCACCTCTCCAGGGTGCCCTGAGAGTATTTATCTGGCCGCTCTCACCCCCTTTCACTTTCTAAGTGGGAGCTGCACAAGGTCTCCCCTGGGCTTCTCTTGCTACTTGAGCTCAGCTAGAGGGACAGAGCTGGCCATGTGGGATCTGCTTCCCAAAGAGGTAGCAAGGAATCCATCAGGCATGTGATCTGGGCGGGGGGCTGAGTATATGGCAGGACAGGGGGCACCAGCAGCAAGGGGCCATGGAGGCGGGGACTCAATCCATTCCAAGCCTAGACCAGCATCCCGCTTTTGTTTTTCCCAAATTTGATATGCTCTCCCACTTAAAAAAAAAAAAAAAAAAAAAAAATCCTTGCTCATTAGGGAAGATCTAGAAACCAGAAACAATACAGGGAGAAAACACCCCCAATTCCTTTTCCATAAAGAAAATCACTATTAATCATTTGTCATACTTCTTTCTGGTCTTTTTAGAAAATGTAGCTAAGACCATTGGTTTTTAAAAGGAGGTAACATACGGGGCGCCTGGATGGCTCTGTCAGTTAAGTGTCCGACTCTTGATCTCGGCTCAGGTGATGATCTCATGGTTTGTGAGCTGGAGCCCCTCCTCGGGTTCTTTCTCCTTCTCTCTCTGCCCCTACCCTACTCATGCTCTCTCTCTCCCCCTCCTCTCTCTCAAAATAAATAAATAAACTTAAAAAAAAAAAAAAAAAAAAGGAGGTGATAGATTTGCCTGTGCTTGGGCTGCCTGACCATCGAGCTTTCTGGTATATTGTGGCTACTGGCTCCTCCCCAGGACCCTTCACAGCCACATGCAGAGTCCTGAGAACCAGACCACCACCCTCTCCAGGCCCACAGATGCCTTGATCTGTCATCCCTCTGCCTGCCCTTCCATTGCTCTGAATTCCTCCAGTCTGCTGTCTCTTTCTTCCACCTTCCACCCACCATCCCCCCCCCCCAGCAACAATGTCCAGGAAACCTCATCTCCCAGAACACGTACTAGCTCAGACAGCATCAGTGTGGAAATTAGTAGAAGATGAGGCCAAGCCAGGACACATCGCTTGTCAGTGGGGATGCCTGGATTCTAGCTTCCAAGCCCCACCTCTGTCGGGTACCTTATGGAGGGTCCAGCCTGGTCTAAACCGTATCTCATGTGGACCTTGTGGCCTCACCAAACCTTCCAGATTTCCAAGCTTTTGGCTCCCCCGCAAACTCCTGTCCTCATGGAAGCTAGGTGGGGAAAGGAACCATTCCTCGATAATTACTACCGTTACCATGTTTTACTTTGCAAAGCATGCCTCCCTCTGTGGGCAGGGATTAACGTTAGAGCTAAATGTTAGGGCTGGAAGGGACAGCTGAGGACTCTGAGGGCCAGAGAAGTAACTTGCTAGAGGTCACAGGCTAGTACAGTCCCCAGGACTTCCCACTCCCGGCCTGAGCTTCCTCCCGCTCAGGAAAAATGCAATAGCTCCTTCACTCCTGCTGGTCCCCACTGGGAAGTCCAAATTACTCTCAAAATTGTAAATCCTATTTATTTTATAATGAATACTAAACAAAATGCACAGGGTGTTTCTACCCATCTGATACCAGCCAACCACCTGCCGGCTCCTGGCGGCAGGGCCTGGTGGCCTAGTGGGAAGAAATTGGGAAGGGTGTCAGTGGCCTGGGTGCTGGGTGACCCAGGCAAGCTGTTCACCTCCCTGCAGCCCTGAGGGGCCTGGAATCTCAAAGCTCCCTACAACCCTGCATGGCAAAAGTATGTGGCTGTCCCACGGCCCCTTGGCCTGTTGGTGTCCACTTGGCTGCCCCTTCCCCAGGCCCCTCTCTCCCCTCTCTTCCTGGGTTCATTCAGCTTCACCTTCAATTCTTTCAGGCCTGGACTATTGAAATAGCCCACGATTAGGAGTTTGGAGAGGGCTTCTCCGAGGTACCCCCCTGCTCCCCCACTGCCTCCTCTCACTGTCCCACCCTGCTCTTGCAGAAAGCCCCACCCTTGGCTCGGGGAACGCCATGACCGAAGTGGGCTGGTGGAAGTTGACCTTCTTGCGGAAAAAGAAATCCACACCCAAGGTGCTCTATGAGATCCCCGACACCTATGCCCAAACAGAGGGCAGCGCAGAGCCCCCTGGGCCCGAGGGCGGAGGCCCCGACGGCAACTTTAACACCCGCCTGGAGAAGATTGTGGACAAGAACACAAAGGGCAAGCATGTCAAAGTCTCCAATTCGGGCCGCTTCAAGGAGAAGAAGAAAGTCCGAGCCACGTTGGCAGAGAACCCCAACCTCTTTGATGACAGGGAAGACAAAGGACAGTGAAGGGGGCCAAGGAGGATGCTAGCACCTCCCCACTCCTGCCGTCAGCCGGATCTGAGACAGGAGCTTGCCACGCTGGCCTCCTTGGCCACAGCTGAAGCCGTGGGGGCAGTTGATGCCTGCTGGCAGGAAATGTCTGGTTTTAGGTTTGTATTTATATACCCCAGCTTTCTGGAAGGCCTGGGAGATCCCAGGGTTCTCCCACGTCCCCCAGCACATACAGAAGCACTCCAGTCCGAGGATGAGAGCCCCACCCAGGAAGGACGGCCCTCCTTGCTGTGGCGGTGCCAGCAGGGAGGTGGGCATGGCAAGAAATGGAGAGAGGGAGCGGACAGACTTCACCTCCTCCAGGGGCACAGGGTCAAGGGTGAGTTTCAGTTGCTCCCTCTACCTTCTCTACCTGTAACTGTTCGCTGGACCAATTCTGAGAGTGAATTTTCCAGAAGCCACATGATGGGGTGGTTTCCTGGAGCTGGAGGAGGTGGAGACCCTGAACTTGAGCTCACTTTCCATCACAAGAGGGAAGCTTCCTGGAACTTGGTGCCCAGGTGTGCGGGGAGAGAAGGATGCTGGGTGGTGCTGCAGAAGGCCAGGCGAGGGACCCCATGGCTCCCCGCACACATCCTCAAAGGGCGCTGCACTCGGGGAGGGGGTAGGGAGCGTTGGTAGGAGCTAAGAGCAGCTAACTCTCTTCTCCCCTTCTCCTACTAGTATTTAAGAGGGACAGGCCCCAGAGATGAGTCCTGGAGCCTTGAATTTTGCTTAAAAAGATAATTGTAGGTTTCTCTTTGTAATAAACGATGATGCAAAAGCAGAGAACCTATTTATGCTTTTGTCTTACATTTACTGAGGCCCGTTTCTAATGCCTTTACTCCCTTCGTGTAAGTAAAGTAGAACTTTGTGCTCAAAATGTTCCTATCAAGCATCAGAAATGATCCCCAGGGGTCACCTAGCTGGTTGGTAGAGCATGTGACTCTTGATCTCCAGGTTGTAAGTTTGAGCCCCAGGTTGGGTGTAGAGATTACTTTAAAATAAAATCTTTTCTTTCTTTTTCTTTCTTTCTTTCTCTTTTCTTTCTTTCTTTCTCTTTCTTTCTTCCTTCCTCTTTCTTTCTTTCTTTCTTTCTTTCTTTCTTTCTTTCTTTCTTTCTTTTCCTCTTTCTTTCAAAGGAAGGGTCCCCAGTGTGAAAGTATAGCAAAGGGAGGGGCTAGTTTCAACTCAGTGGTCAGTTCCTTCTGGTCAACAGAGAGAGCATCAGGAGCTCTAAGAGAGTGGAGGAGACCTTTGGAGACTGACCCCCAAATCGCAGGGGTTTGGTTTGGGATCACGATTCAAATTCTCACTCCATAGCTTAGTAAAAATGGTGATTTGGGGAAAATTAAAAAAAAAAAAAGTTCTCTGAACCTCTACCTCAGTTTCCTCTTCTGTAAAAAGGGTTGTTATAGTACCTATTTCATGGGAATGGCCAATATTAAGTGTCCCATAAATAGTCCTATAGTAGGTGCTCAGTTAACATTGGTTTCCCTTTATTAAAGAACTCCACCATAGCCCACAGTTTCTGTTTAAGGAGGAGGAAAGAGTGTGCTCCCTGTGCTATTAGGTCCAGATCTTTCTCAAGCCCCAGGAGCTGGGAACTAGAAAAAATTGGACAAATTTCTGGAGCTCTTGGTGGGAACAGGGAGAAACCAAGGTGGCAACCAAACAATGTGGTCCTGCAGCTTCCAGGTCAGTTCCTTGCAGGCTATTGGGCCACTCCACCCCAGGGAGTGTGGCTCAGGGAAATTTATTACCCAAACAAACAGACCTATACAAGGGGGCCTTTGTTGGGTGGCCTCACCCAGGCCAGGGGGAGTTCTGAGGATGAGTGAGGGACACCAGGAGCCAGAGGAAGGGAAGGAAGGCTGACTCAGGTGCTGCCTTCCCCAAGGCCTTTTCCCCTATCGTTCTCACCACATGGAACTTTCTAGGGTCCATCCAATTACTTAATCCATAAAATGTCCCACGGAGGAGCTGACTTCCCCCATACTCTAGCCTTGTCCACTGTGAATAGCCAAGGTTTACAGAGAGCTTACAATGGGCCAGGCCCTGTGGCAAGTACTCCGCGAGGTTCCTCATTCAATCCCCTCATCACCTGAGGCAGGTGCTGTCCTCCCCATTTTCCAGCTGAGTTAGCTGAGGCGGAGAGAAGTGAAGCCATTTGCTTGCAATGGCAGAGCTGAGACTGGAGCCGGGGCTGGCCTGTGCACATAACTGCTGCACACAGCCCCTTCCACTCTTGATTCTCATCCGCTTGGGAGAGGAGGGGGCAATGTCTGGGGCTTGGAATCCGGATTCTGGCACCAATGGGGGAAAGCCTTCAAGCCTTCAAGGCTGAGTGTCTTCTGAGACACTGGACTATAGGAACCTGCCACTTGAGCCCATCTTGAGGTTCCTTGAGGGAGGTGGGGCTTGGGGATGATGCTGGGCCCTGGGGCACCAAGCCCTGCTTCTACCCAATGCTGGCACCGCATTGCCACCATTACCCCTCTTAGGAGAGAGGGTCTACGGGCCCTCTGCCTTGTGCGGGAGACCCTGCTCCAGCCCCAAAGTGATGTCCACAGGAATCTTCCAGGGAAGCGCCACATATTTCCCTAAGTTGGGGGCAGGTGGTGGGTGCATACTAAAAGCCAAAGGGAAATCTGGCTGGCCAGGGAGTCAGAGGGAGGCAGCTGCAAGCTTTCACGAGGCCGGAGGAGGAGGAGGAACCGAGAGTGCAAATATGTGCAGGAGCTGCAAGAGGCTACGGGTTATCGACCACAGTTTCACTGGGACACGACCCAAGGCGGGGAAGGGGGAGGCAGGAGGGGCTGGCCAGAACTGGCCTGCACTGCCCAGAAGGGGCCAACCCTGGGCGGCGGGCTCCCCCTGCTGGCCGCCCAACCTCTAGGGAGTGGAGGTGTGGCTTAAATTCCCCAACTCCCCTCTTCCCTGGGGTGGTGGGGATGAGGCCAGGCCAGGCTGCATATTCATCTCACACACTGCTGATGAAGTTTTATTACGGACTTAGCACAGTGATTGTCAAAGAACAGGAAAGGAACAGCTGAAACCAGGCCCACACCTAGGGGGTGGGGGTGGGGGGGATACACAGCTTCCGAAAACAAGGCAAAGTAGAGAAATGCACCCCAGCGCCCTCTCCTACAGTGGCCACAGGGTTAGCATTATGCCTGCCTGCACTCAGGCTTCAGAGGGGGACCAGCACTGAGAGGGCCACCCTTGGAGAAGCCGGTTCGTGACCCTGACGCGCGGCACACACCCACACAGTGGAATGAAGCAGTTCACAGAGTTGGCAAGTTCAATGCCAACGTGCACAGATAATAGATCTCTGGTCCTGGCTTAGTCACAGCAAACATTTACCCAGCCTGGCTCCCCTCCACAGCCATTCATTCAGGTTGTCATTGGTCACCATACTTGAGCTCAGGAAAAGTAAATACAGTTCAGCACAGGGCTCAGCCCAGCCTTGATGAAGAATCCAATGGTGAGGATGGGAGGTCGTTGGTTTGGAGGTCAGGGTCACCTGGGGGGGGGGGCGGTCTTGTTAAATGTAGAAAGGGGGGGGGGGGTGGCGCCTGGATGGCTCAGTTGGTTAAGCATCTGACTTCGGCTCAGACCACAATCTCGTGGTTCGTGGGTTCAGGCCCCCAGTTGGACTCTGTGCTGACAGCTCAGAGCCTGGAGCCTGCTTCCGACTCTGTGTCTCCCTCTTTCTCTGCCCCTCCCCCAACCTCTCTCTCTCTCTCTCTCTCTCTCAAAAATAAATGTCAAAAAAAATTTTTTTTTTTTTAATGTAGAATGGGATCCATGAGTCTGGGGCTCCCAAGTGGTATTGCTGCTGCTGGTCTGTGGACCACACTGCGAGTGGCAAGGATCTAAACCAGAGGCTCTCGACTTTTGGCAACACTGAATTCCCTGGGGAGCTTTTCAATTTCCCAAAGCTCGGACCACACTCGGGCCAGTTAAATCACATCTGATTAAAGCTCCCTGAGTAATTCCAGCATGGAAGAAAACCAGTGTCTAGGAGTCATCATCAGTAGAGTTGGGGGGGTGGGGGGGATAGGTGAAGGGGATGTAGGAGTAGTCAGAAAGGTATAATCCCTATAACAATTTTATATCTGGAAAATGAAATATATATGTGTATGTATATATACACGCAGATATAATTCTCATAAACAAGCATAGAAAGTAAAGCTTGCTTGAAATCTGCCGGGCTGATAGGTACCAGCACATGAATCCCTTCTATAAAACTCCTGACTACCTGGGATTGAATACTTCTAGAGACACTTGCTACCTAACAGGTAGTCCACTCCATCTTAGGCAGTCCTGGCTATTTGAAGTCTCTCCTCACATTGAGATGAAATCTACTTCCGTGCAACTTCCACTTATGGTTCCTTTGGAGCTCCAGAGAATAAATTTAATCTCTTTTCCACATCATGGTGCTTCAGATAATGGGAGGCAGTTATCAGTAGGGTACACAAGTAAATAAGTTAAGTCTCCTTTAGTTGCAAGCAACAGAAATTGATTCTAGCTAGTTTAAGCGCCAAACAACTTCCTTCCTAACTTCCTTCTTCCCTTCCTTCCCTTCCTCTTCCCTTCCTCTTCCTTTCCTCCTCCCCCCACCCCCACCCCCCACAGGATAGTGGGTGTTTTGAGGTGGGAGGAGGAATTGCACAACCCAGAGGTGGGAGAAGGGATCCAAGGTCACTCAGGGAATTTCAAGAGCAGCAGCTGGAGGCTGTATCTTCTTGGCTGCCATTAACGACTTGGCTACAATGCCTCTCAGACTCTGGATCTCTTCATTTCAAATTTCAAATTGTTGACAAGAAAAAAACGATTGGCTAGACTGGCTCAGGTGCTTACGCTGGAATCAATCAGCTTTGGGCAGTATGACTCAGTCACACTGGTAACAGGGCAGCTGGGGGCCCTCTCAGGGTCACCAGAAAAAGGGAATCACACCAGCTATTACCTCTTGAGGGAGCTCTCCCAATAAATCACATTCAAGGTCAAGAACATAATTGTGGGATTTCTTTTTTTCCCATTTGTAAATGTCTATCTACTCTACTAGACCACCTACTTGAAAGCCAACTGAAAATACAGAATTTGGAGCTTGAACTCTGGAGAGCCTTAAATATAAAGGGTAGGGAGGGAAATGGGTTGAGTTTAGAAGGGTCTGGCTCCAGACCCCACACCCTCTCTTAGCACTCGGCCTCAGCTCTGGTTGGCACGAACAGGTTGGAAGTCAGGGTGCAAGTCTCTCGTAGAGCCAGTCTTCCTCCCCAAGGTGGGTCATGGGCCCCAAAGGGCAGTCTCCTGTTGGCAGGCCCCGCCGAAAGATGATCCGGTCATGCAGGCGGTTGGTTTGGCCTTGCCAGAACTCCATCACTTGTGGGTACAGGATGTAGCCACCCCTTCAAGGAGAAGCAGTGGGTTCGTGCTCTGTGCGTTTTTCCAGCAGGTCCCCATCCCAGGGCCCCCCGCCCCGAGTCCCCATCCCAGGGCCCCTTGAAGGAAGTTGCTGGGATGCATCTGAGGAGGATTACCAGGGGGAAATAGATCTGTAATTCCACAGATAAGGTGGTTGTGAGTAAACATGAGGGTTCTGGTGCCCCTTGCTGAAGGACCAGCAGGTATCACTCACCAGTATTTTGGCTTTGGCACCTCTTGCTCTTGGTAGAGCTGTTCCAGTTCCTCGTTTTTCTTTCTCAGATACTGTCCAGGAGAAGGAAATGGAGGAAGGCCCAGACCACTTACTAACGATTTACTAAGCACGTGCTGTGTGCCAGGCACTGGGGACACAGGTAATCAAGGCAGGCTGGCCTCTGGGAGCACAGTCCCACTGGAGGGTCAGATGAAGGAAGTCAGTTTCCCCACTACTCATCCTTACTTCCCCAGGAAGACCATCTTTTCATTCTGCTAAAGAGGGAGGGCCCTGGCATCCCCGGAGACAGCTGCTGGGGAGGAGCGAAGGCCCCTGCCACCCAGAGAACTAAGGAGGGGCCCAACTCACCTCCCGATCAGGGATCACAGAACTCTGGTGACTGACCACGGCCCCGATCTGGCTGCTCTTGGGGCGGGAGTGGAAGTAGCACTCAGCCTCCTCCTCAGGCAGCTTCTTCACAGAGCCTTCCACACGCACCTGCACAGGCATGGCCCTGGCTAGACAGCATTCAATACCACCCGCCCTGCCTACCAACATAGGCCTCCTTTCTCTCTCTTCTCCTTACCCACCGGCCCATCACTACTGACCCCAACTAGACCAGCTCCCTGAGAGGTATTTGACAGGTGGGATGTTTGCCTGGCCTGGGGACCTCCACGGGGCTCATCCATCATGAGCCCCAGGCTGTCCTGGGAATGCTCACTCACCTGACGGTTGAGAGGCTCCCAATAGAAGACAAGAGAAGCAAAGGGATTGGAGTCCTGAAAATGAAAGAGAATTCACAGTCAGCCAGCAGAACAGCAGGGAGGACACCTCAGCCATGCAGAAAGAAGGCAGGAAGTCTGTAGCACGCAGGCCCCCAGCGGATGCATTCACTACAGCATCTCATTGAAACCCTCAAAGGTGTGCCTACTTTTACAGGTGTGGAGATAGACTCAGAGAGGTTAAGTAACATGCCCAAGTTCACACAGTAAGTGGTAGAGCTATGCTGAGAACCAAAGCCATGTGGACTCCAAAGTGAGGCTTGCCAGGTCTCTAATCCATAGATTGGCAAGTCCCCAGAAATGCATTTGGGGCTGGCATGGACTCAGGGAGGGCTACTCCTTTGGATTCATGAGTAGAATGCACACAGAGTATCAGCTCTAGGCTTGACGTCAGGAGAGGTGCTGGGGGTGGTGGTGGTGGGGATAACAGAAACAACAGATGCAGCCTCTGTCCCCACAGAGCTTACTGGGGGTTTAGCAGAGGAGACAAATACAAATCACATGACCACATAAATAAACCCACAATTATAAACTGGAAAAAGGGCAGAAAGTAAAGCTACAAGTTAGAACGACAGTGAACAGTGACTGATGTAGCACAGGAACTGAGGAGGACTTTCCTGGGTCTGAGAGCCGAAGGGACAGGAGGGACTTAGGTAGTTAGGTAAACAGATGACAGGGATGGTCGGAGGCAGCCCTCATTCCCGGCAAAGAGAAGGACAAGGGCAAAGGCCCGCAGGCAGGACGGTGCCTAACCACAGACAGCACGTGGGTTGGAGCAGGGATGGCATATGAAAGCGACGGAGGAAGCGAGGGCTGGACCCTGCAGGCCCGGGAGGATTTACTGCGAACCCTCACCAGCTCTTTTCCCTTTCGACTCTCGAAGTTAGTGAAGAAACGGAAGCCATCCTTGCCAAAGCCCTTCAGCAGCACCATGCGGGCAGAGGGTTTTCCGTCTCTGGGGCAAAGATCAGAGCATGTGATCAGAGCCCATTTCACAGTCCCTGCTACCACCCCTCCCCGCAGATGCTCCCCTGAGCACCCCCCACCTGTGCCCCCTTATTCTGCACTGTCAGGGCACACAGGCTACCCATTCCCACTTGCCCTCGGGGATTTGTCCTAGAGGTGCAAGTATGACATCACTGCCTGGGGCCTGTTATGGACTGAACTGTGTTCCCCTGAGTCCGCCCCATATCCTTAACCCCCAATGTGACTATATTTACAGATAGGGCTTTGAGGGAGGTAATTAAGGTTAAATGAGGTCATAAAGGGGAGACTCTAATTTCAACAGGACTGGTGTCCTTATGAGAAGAGGAGAAGAGATACCAGAAAGATCTCTCTCTCCCTTCCTTTCCCTGCATGCACAAAGGAAAGGCCATGTGAGGACATGGCAAAAAGGCGGCCATCTACAAGCCAGAGAGGCCTCATTAGGAACCGATTCTGACAGCACCTTGATTTTGGGCTTCTGGCTTTCAGAACTGTGAGAAAATAAAATCTCTGTTGGGTAGGCCTATCAGTCTGTGGTACTTTATCATAGCAGTCCTAGCGGACTCCAGCAATACTACAGTCAGCCAATGCTTAGTGATCACAGAAAGGGTGGTTATACCAGGGTCTCTGCTCAGAGCTCTGGGGGATATCCAGGGGCACAGAACAAGAGCCCTGCCTTTAAGGCCTTACACTTTGATAGAGGGGAGAAAGCAAGAGTTGAATAACAGGCTAATACAAGAGGTGTCTCATGGGGTATATGACCGATTGTTAAATAAATAATACAACCAAGCACTGTGCTAGCTTTCAGAAGAGGGAGGGAGCTTTATGGAGAGGTTCCAGGAGATGTAACTGTTTTGTTTTTTAATGTTTATTTTTGAGAGCGAGCAAACGAGGGAGAGAGTGCGTGCGCAGGGCAGAGACAGAGGGGGACAGAGGATCTGAAGTGGGGTCTACGCTGACAGCAGAGAGCCCAATGCGGGACTCAAACTCACAAACCGTGAGATCATGACCTGAGCTGAAGCTGGAAGCCTGACTGAGCCCCCCAGGTTCCCCCCAGGAGATGTAGCTCTTAAAGGGCAGATGGGAACTGGGTAAATAGGGATGAGAAAGACAGAGGTGCTGGGGGGAGGTGCGTTAAGAGCAGAGATAAACGAGGCAGTACATTTTATTACTAAATGGAATTAGGTGAAGTGTGATCTTCGTTTACAGGTAAGGGCACGGAGGCCCAGAGAGGACAAGTAACATGCCTGAGGCCACCCAGCATGCTAATAACGTAGTTATAACATAAACTTGCATTCCATTAAGTTGAGAGTTTCCTAAGTTTCCTACTTCATCTGTACCCACTCACAGATGGGCCCACAGCTATGCCTACCTGGTACAGGTAGCCAGGCACATGGCATTGGCTTCCCCTATGGCAGGACACTCAACAGCCTCCTCAAACCAGGCAGCAAACTGCTTCACGGGGTCCAGGGAGGTCAGCTGAGTCTCCTCAAATGCCTGAGAAAGGAGAGTTTTATTTAATAAACACATACAGCGCTTACTGTGTACCTGGTACTGTTCCGGGCACTTTTCATTAAAACAAAAAACAGCACCCATGTTCTGCTAGTCCTATTTTACAGGTGAGGACAGAGGCGTAAACACATGGCATAAGTTGCCAAGTCCCATAGCTAGTGATCGATGAATTAGGGTGTCAAACCTATCACCTGGGGAGCATTAAAAAAAAGCCACATTCCTGGGCTCCGCCCCCCCCCCCCCCAAATTCTCAGTAGGTCTGAGGTTTAAGGAAAAACTGCATGTTTAACAAGTACTTCTGGAAATACGCACACACAACCAGATTTAGAAACGGTGGCTCTGGCCTCAATTCCTAAACAGTTCTGTTGGATCCTCCTCTCAGGAGGAAAAAGCAAAAGAACTTCTGGAAATGGTAAGGGAAGGGGCTGAATCAGGCAGTGAGTGAGAGCTGGAGCTTTCTCTTCCCCACCTCCTTGAGTCAGTACCCCTCGTCCATGTGTCACTTATCAAATATTTAGAAGCTGATTATCACTGTTCTAAGCACTTTGCAAATATCAAAGTCCACAATATCCCTGAGTAAGGTACTCAATTCCCAGGTGAGGAAATTCTGAGGCCCAGAGGGGTTAAGTTATCGCCCAAGGAGATGCACCTCGTGAATGGCAGGATCCCAGCCAGGGCCGCCTCCAGAGCTCGCGCGCGTACCCACTGTGACCTGCTGCCTCTTTTCATCCTTGTTTCCCCAGAGCCCCTCCCCCTGTTGGTTGTCTTTGAACACCCTTCTCCTACGCGGGTGACCCCAAACTCCCCTCCCCTCGGGGGATGACGCGGGGACCCCTCCCTGCGGGAGGCCCTGCCCGGCGGCGGCCGCACCTCTCGGTCCCCGCGGTAACTCTTGCGCATCGGTCCCAGGTCCATGACGACACCGCCACCGCACAGGTGGTGGAGGTAGGGGCCGCTCGGTAGGTTGCCCGAACGTCGCGGTGACGCCTCGCAGCCCGCACGTCATGAGGCCGCCAGCCACGTGACCTGGCGTCGCCCGGCGCCAGGTTCCGTTGGGTTCGGAACCAATTTCTCAGCCTGGGACTTTACCCGGGGGAAGGAAGAATTCTCCAGTTGCCAAGCCCGGCTAACAGGTACTAAGTCCTCAGAGCCAATGGGCGCTCAGGGTCGGAGGAGGGAGACAGGTGCGGAGAGGCCATTGGTTGGAGTTTTGCGGGAGCGAGGCCAATTAGAGCGAGAGCAGAAGAACCCAACAGCCAATGGGCGGCGCCTCCGGGGGCGGGAGCAGAGACACAAGGAAATGCTGTCACCGCCGTTAACATGCACGTGGAGGTTTGTTAAAGGTATAGGGACGGCAGCAGCCCAGGCTGGGAGCGGGGAATGAGTCACTGGGGGCTTAAAGGGAGTGGTCAGTGTTAAATGGCTGGCTCCTAGCAGGTGCCTGGAGGCAAGCCTAGTGCAGGAAGTAGTCCCTGGAGGGAAGGTGGTGGGGCAGGGAAAGGACAAATGGAAAACGGAGTTAGGGGCCAGACTCTGAGGCCAGGTGATAGGGAGACACAGGAGGGGCAATTTAGTTAGGAGGAGAAATTGGGTGGGAGAGGTTGAAGTGAGTTGTGGATCGCACAGGATGGATACTGTGTATTGTGCCTGATTGTATTTATGGGGCAGGGAGGGGGGCAGGGGTGGGGTGGGAGTGGGGTTCTCTGGAGTCTGGGGAGATGCAGTGGGGTCAGGAAGAGGCTGTGGGGTGGGAAGGAAGACAGCTGAATGGAAAGGCAGGAAGAGAGACATTTGGGATCAAGCCATCCCAGACCAGAGCCATCTTCCCTGTCCAGCTCTGAACCCTGGGTTCTCCTTTCATGGTGCTCTTGGTTTCTCCTTTCATGCAGTGGAGTTCGCACTAGTCAGTGTTCTGCTAGATGGAAAGGTTACCACAGCCCCACCCCTCCTGGGCCTCCCTCCTCTTAGCCAAGTTTCTCCCTTCTTCACATTTTGCCCTTCCTAGGTAGTTGGAATCTAGTTCCTATGTCAATGCCAGCCATAACTGGGGGCACAGGGGAGCAAGTGACTGTGCAAAGCCACTTCCAGGCTGTGGACACAGGGCTGAGAAATGGAAAAACCTACCAGTACCTATTCCGGCTTTGACCTGGCTGGGGCAGCCTTGGGTCAAGTCTTCTCAGTAGTCCTGGTTTCCACCAACATCAGGAAGGGGAGCTGCCAGAGCCATCTAGGCAGGCACCCCAGGACTGTGCCAGGTAAGGGGAACTTCCTGCCCTACCCAGGTGTCTGCATTACTAAGTGTGATGCTTCATAAAGCCCAACATTAGATACCTATCATCTTTTATTATATGGTTGTAGCTTGAGCCAAATGGAATCTAGAAGACCAATTTACTGCAATGAAATAATACGTCTCAAAGCCTAATGATGTTGATCTATGGATTCTCCGCTGGTTGGAAATTTTTGCTACATCGTTTTCCTCCATCAACATGACTGAGGGAGTTGACTGGGCTTACTTTCTTGTTGAGGTTGTCTTCCCACCTGTGAATGTTGCTGTCTCCGCTCCTTCCAAGTGCATGCACTTGAACTTGTGTAAGCGGTCATTAGCACCCTTCAACTCAGATGGTTTTGTTCATGGGGCCCCACTCTTAGCACTCCTGGGCTATGTTACCCTGGACCTGGGACTCTGGGACAAGACTAGGATCATCTGAATGGTTTGCTTAAGAGCCAAGAGCTCAGTATAGATATTTATTCATTCAGTAGACATTTTGTTAAAGACCTCTTTTGGATCAGGCACTGAGCTAGGTCTGAGAATACTGAGATGAAGAAAGTGACATGCTTCCTGCCCACAGGGGGTTTGTAGTTTATAGGGGGAAGCAGATCTAAAGGCTGATGAGTTACAGGTACTTTAACAGTTATCTCTGTGAGGTAAAGGGGAGCAGAAAGGAGAAAGCGGTCTCCAGGGGTCAGTCAGAAAGGCTTCGTAAAGGGAGCAGACATTTGATTTGTCTTACTGAGTGTTTGCCAGATAGACAATGGAACGGGCATGTCGGGAAGAGAGAACGATGTGGGTAAAGGCACAGTGTTAGGGAAATGTGGAACAAACAGTGTGATTCTCCTAGAGCAAGATGGTGAGGAACAGGCTGGACAAGTAGGCAGGGCTCGTGCACCTGCTGAAGATCAGGCAGTGGAAAGGGTCAGGCTTTTAGACAACGATTCTTTTTTTTTTTTTTTTTTTTTTTTTTTTTTAAATCCTTCTTGCTCTTGTTGAACCAGAGTGTCTAATTTCTGTTTTTTAAGACCAGATGGAGAGAAAAAGTACTAGATTCCAGCAGCCTTCTCCCATCCTTGGCGATTAGGCAGGAAGTTTGCAACTGGTTGCCTTTTTAGATTTTCCCTTCTGTCTTGAAAATAACAAGCAGGCTTGTGTTGTGCTTTTCTGCCTGGTGGGATTTGGTGTCTGGATCAGAAAACAGCCCTGCAGCGCAAACTGGAGAGGGGCCGGCCTTGCTGCTATTGCCGAAACCCCAGCAGGGGTTTCGTCTGCGTGGGAGAAATGAATTTTTTATGGTTACTGCTTTTTCTTAAACACTTTGCCACCCTCCTGCCTCCCCCAACTTTGTCAAATTATTCATCTTTCCTCGGGAGAGTCTTAAATGAAAAGAGAACGTATTGTAATATTTCACCGTACGGAGGAGGCACACTGGTTTCTCAATATGAAACAAAGGGCTGGGTACGGGTTTGGGGACTGTGCCTCGCCTGTTTTCTTCCAGGGCTTTTGCGTTTATGTCCTTGTGTCACCTTGTAGTCTAACTGTTTGGTTGAATTATATATTTCACTTGGACCTCAGTGATTGTATTTGGGGATCTGACTCTGGTGACCGAGTGGGTGGTGGGTAAGGGAGGGCGAGGCAGTGACAGGGAGACGTTGAGAGATTCGGCAGTGTTGTCTAAGGAGAAGCTGGGAGCCGGGAGCCTGGTGCCGGAGTCTGGGGCGCCGCCGGAGGGGAGGGAATCCACCCACCATGATAACTTTAGAAAACATAGGTGGTGCTGTTCATTGAAGTGGGGCATGTTGGAGGAGGAGGTTTTGGGGGGGAAATGAAGCCAGTCGGACCCATGGAGCGTGAGGGTATATGGGACACCGATGTTTGGCCAGGTTGGATAATCATGTCTGGAGCTTAGGGGGGAGGTCTAGGCTGATGAGACTGGGTTAGGCGTCATGAGCCGCCGAGGTGGCATCTGAGGCCATGGGGGAGGATGAGAATGTCTGAGAAGGGAAGAGGGCCTGGGAGAATTAAGGAGGATGGCGGGAGGTGGGAGGCCCAAGAAGGTGGCCGTGATGCGGTAAAATGTAGCGCCCAGCCTTCCAGGAGGCCGATGGCAGGCCAGATGGGGTGCGCTGGGGGCCCTAAGCTCAGGCACTCTTGGGTCCAGCCTTGGGGTGCACTGAGGACACACAGGAGGGTGGGTACTTGGTACTCAGCCAGCAGATAACCTGAGCCCTGAGTAGTGTGGTCACTGGGGGGCCTAGATGGGAGCCGGGTCGTCAGAGGCTTGCAGTGGGTTGGAGAGGAGGCTGTCCCTTACCCTAGTGTCCTGCCTGTGGTTGTGTGGCTAAGCCCTCACAACCCTTGCGTGTGCTCACGGGTCACTTCCCAAACACGTCCATTCATGGGCAGCCCCAGGCCTCATCAGAAGCACCTTCGTGGGAGGGACCACATCCCTTACTGTCTCTGGCTCCTGCTCAGTCGCAGCCAGGAAACGCTCTTCTGTAATGTTTGTGCATAAACTGCCTTTGTGAAGCTTCTCTGTACCTGGGTGCTAGGCATGGCGGGGTGGGGGTGGGGGGACATTGGGGGGTTTTGCGCCTGGTGGGAGCAGGGCCAAGTGCTTTCGTTGCCTGGAGGGATGTTAAGCTTTCCAAGGCTTAGGCTTAGGGCATCAGCCCTGGCTCCCTTGGTCATTGGAGTGTGGGCCACAGGCAGAGGGAGGGGGCCTGATGGTGGGTTCCCAGGCAGGCCCAAAGGAATATGACCTGGTGGCTTCTTAGTTTCATTTGAGAAGTCCTGGTTGGTTCTTGCTTTTGGCCTGACCTGTGGTCACTTCTCATTTCCTCCCGCCCAGAATGGCGATGAACAAGTGTTTGACTCTCCTCCTCAAGCCCTGATCCTCTGCCCTGCCCGCTGTGGTTTGCCCATCCCTGTTCTGGAGTCCATTTTCCCAGGCTCGCTTCCCGCCTCCTCCTTTCCCTCCTCCGCTCCTTCACTAGGAAACCTAGTTGCCCCTTGTACTGACATGACTGCACTTCCTTTAGTGACTTCATCCCAACCCCAAAGACCTTGGTCAGGTCACGAGAGGTCTCCCAAGGCAGTGAATCACGGAATTAGGGTTCCTGGAATCCACCACCGTGTAGACCACGGCCGCATTCCATCCGCCATGAGCCCCCAGTGGGTACGGGGACCTGAGAGGCTGCAGGTGGCTCTCGGTCATTCTCCAGCGGGGGGCCTCAAAGGGCCTTCAGAAGGTGATTGTAAAGATGGACTGAGGTTTGAAGAAAGCCTGAGCTCTATTTGCTGGCTTAGTTGGGTTTTTTGTTTTTTGTTTTCTTTGTTTGTTTTTAAGGTATTTTGCCTGGATTTGCCTTTAGGAAGGAGGGTCTCAGAAAGGAGGGACCCAGTCCCCTTTCCTTCCAGGCCTGTAATCCTAGTACCTGGGATCAAAGAGCCCCAGTATTGAGCATCACTGAGGAGAAGGGAGGGGGGCAGTGAGGGGGGGACTTGATGCCAACGACATTGAGGACGGAAGGGGGCAGAGGAGGGAACTCGGGCAGCGTGACCCACACTCTTGAGCTGCTGGGGGTGGCGTGCCCCCAGATTTTCCACCAGGGCCTATCAGGTGCCCTGGGGTGAGCTTGGGCTACATCATGCCATCCACAGACCCTGCCCCCTGCAACTCTCCAGTAAACTAAGGCAGATGAGGGCTAACTCGCCACCAGGTCCTTCTGTTCTTTCCTTATGCCATCACCCACACTGGGCAGAGAGCACTCTCCCACTCCCCATCTGACTCAGGCATCCCATAGGAAGCAGAGATAGTCAGGCCTGACTGTGGAACCTGAGTATCTCCCTGAAGAAGGGAAATCCCGAGTGCCAAAAGGCAGTTTTGCCCGCCGGGGGCTGGCACCCTCACTTCCAAAGGATGCCCGGGAGTTGGGTCAGTTTCTGCGCATGAAGCATTAAGCCTATGGCTTGGAATCAGCTCCCAGGAAAGGAGAATTCTTTGTGACTAAGAGCAAAGCTAAGGGGGGGGGTGGGGTGGGGAATGTGGCAGAAAGTGGCCACTTTATTAGTAATCCCCTTCTCTCCACCAATCCCAGTTCAGAACACAGCCAGACATTTTTTCCAGCCTTGTGACCCACACGTGAGTGAGAGAAACCACCCCGCGTCTTCCTCCTGCCAGTGCAGCGATGAGATACAGGAGTGATGGGGGCTGGTCGAGAGGCTTCTGTGCCAGAGCACATTCAGGTCTGGTTTCACCCAAAGGGTTTGTGTACAGTGGTCAGGGGCAGACAACCCATGATCCGTCTGAGATCATATCCTTGTTATTTCTTCCGACGTGAGGGTGGATTGGCTCCGAGTAAAAGCTATCTGCTTGCAAATGCAGGCCACCAGTGACAAAGGAAACAGAGTGAGGGAATGGATAGCTCAAAAAAAAAAAAAAGAGCCTTGCCACTCCTGCAAAACAGCATCCCTGGCTGTGTCCCTCTGAGCGTAAGAGGTGTCGTTGTTGAAAGGAAAGCACATACCGTTGTCTATGTGACTCACCTCTCCCTTCAGCCCGGATGCTCTTCTGGCCCCTGCTAGGTTTAAACATGTGCCCTGCTGTCCTTCTCACAGCTCTGCTCCCCCAAGATCCCCACCAGAATTTCAGAGTTGCAGCACTTGTTAAAACCAAAATCAACCTGCTGTTCTCTCTGGGGTGCTGGGGCGGGGACCAGAGGAAAAATGGAATGTGTGGCCAGGGTCCTCTCTTGAGTAAAGCTGGGGTCCCAGCCCTGGAAAGGGATCTTGGCCCTTAAGAAATTGCCTTTTCTCCAGACTCTTTAGCCTCTGGGAAGGGACTAAGCTCTCTCCCCCAGAGTAACAGTTCCTGCTAACAGGTTCCGAGGCCAAAGCCTTCCTCTTGAGACTGGGGAGTGGAAGGAACTCGCCCGCTGATAAGGAAGGCATTGCTGTGACTCGAGTCTGCAGGCAGAGCGTGCCAGCTTTGATTCCCGCAAAGCTGGCTTCTGGAAGCGGGAACACCTACACTCGGCCCTGCCCCGAGGTCCCACCCGGCTGCTGTTGGGCTGCATGCCAATGCTAGGAGGTCCGTGTGGCCGCGGTCCTTTTCAGGCTGCGGCCTGGATCTGCCCAGGCCGGGAGGGCAGGTCCTGCCTGGGTCCCAGCGTGGACTGCCGTGAGAAGCCAGGGCTCCCTCCTCTGGAGGCCCCCCCGCCGCCCCTCCAGCTCTCTGTGGTAAAAGATCAAAGAAGCTGCACCTGCCAAGTTGCAGATTTTGCCTCAGGCAACTAAATTTATTAGCAAGAAAAAATTTTTGTCAGCCCAGTGCTGACCAACAAAGTACATCGTTAATAAAGGATAACAAATCTGTCACTTAATTCATAAAACATACCTCAAGCAGTTACAACTAAAAATAAAGTTGGATTTTTGTTTAATTTAAAAGCCTCAAAAATAACAAGCAATATGTTTTTAAACATGTAGTAGACACAATTGTCTATTATACAATATACACTATACACAAGTAGGGCTGGGGCCGGTCAGGGCGGGTTGAGGGCAGAGGATCAGGAGGTGGAGGTGTTTTCATCTGAATCCAGATTTGAGTTGAAATGCTGTGTCCTTTAGAAAAGAAAACTGCTAGAGAGAGAAAAAACCCCGACGCTCCTCATGGCCCCCCAAACCCTCAACTGAAGCAGGCGTGGGGGAGGCAAGTAACGAGGACAGGAAGGAGGGAGCAATTAAATAAAACTTTAAAGCACACACAATACACAGTGTTCATCATCTGAAGTAGAGTATAAGGCAACGTTCTCCATAGAAAAAGAGGGCATCAGTGGATAGCTCGACTTTTTAAATAGAAAGTTGGAATGTGCTGGAGGAGGGCGGTGGCAGGGCTGGGCATGTGGCATGTGGCGTGAGGCAGCCCCGTGAGCCTCCCGGGAGGTGGATGCCGGCCGTGCCCTGGGGACAGGGTCCCGGGGCGTCCTGGGTGGCTGGCGGGGCCGGGGAGGGGCGGGAGAGAGAGGGGCATGGCACAATGCGACTCCGGCAGTGTTGGGGGGAAAGGACGGGGTCGGGGGGGGGGGGGCTCACTTTGCTCCTCGACGGAGTGAAATTCATGTTTTTCCTTTGGAAATAAGGGTTCCCATTCGTCCTGGTTTAGAACGTCTCATTGGGCACGGCCACTGTCCACAGTCTGGGCAGGCCGGAGCTCGAGGTGAGAGGGAAGGGCCAGGGCAGAGCCAAGGGGCTTCAGAAGGAGGTGAGCACTGGGCGACGGAGCCCCTTCCTATGGGACCGGTCGCAGAACAGAAGGGAGGGGCTGAGGGTGGCCCAGGGCACCCGGAGCCTCCTTTCCACCAGGGGCCCAGGCAGGACACAGACGGGGAACTGTATCTTCAGGGCCTCCCGCCTCAGTTGGCCTTACAAGTTCTTCGTGACCAGGTGGGTCTTGTAATGCTTGGTGAGATGGTCGCTCCTCATGAAGCGCTTCTGACACTGGGCACACTCGAAGCGTTTGTCCCCTGGGAAGACGAGATGCGCGTCACTCAGAGCCTACGTGCGGACGCTGTCCCAGCCCGGAAGAGGGGGTGCATGTGACGTGTGAGGGGCACCCTGTAAAGCTGGCGTTGCCTTGTCATCATAACCTACCCGCCTCCTGCTTACACGCTTGCTCCCTGTGGTCGACTCACCTAAACCCTCTGGCAGCTCATACTTCTCATATTTCTCTCCACCCCCCACATGACGTCACTTCCCAGTCTACTTTGTTCCCCTCCCTTGTCCCTTGCCTGAAATGCTGTACTTGTGTCCCTGTACCTGCACCCAGGACTCTTCCCAAGTAGGGCTGTCACCTGCTTCCTTCTGATCTTTGTCCCTGTGACTGACCCACTTGCCGAAAAACCCCACTTGCCCACCGACCTGTCAGCTGCCATTCTGAATATTTACTGCTCTTCCCCCCGGGAGGGTGGCTGGCCAGGGGCTGTAGCTTCGGGTCGCGTGCCCCATCCCTAGTCCCAGGCCAGGGGTCTGCTCACTGGAGACACTCGCCCTGGCAGTGGTTCTCAAAGCATGTGCCGCGGGCCACTGGAGATGCCCGCGACAGTGTTAGGTGGCAGCTGGACGAACACTGTTCTACTTTATAGTTTTGCATTTATTTGCCAGTGCATTAAAATATGTAACTATTACCAAGCCTGTGGTGCCAAAAATATTGCACTAGACGTAAAGGAGTAAAAACAGTGAAACAATCTGAGGAAAATCATTTGGAAAGTGACAGTAGCAGAGGCAGTGTGGGACAGTGATTTAGACCGTGGACTTGGGGGGCTCAGTCAGTCAAGCGTCCAACTATCTCGGTTCAGGTCATGATGTCACGGGTCGTGAGCTGGAGCCCTGTGTTGGGCTCTGCGCTGACAGCTTAGGATTTTCTCTCTCCCTCTCTCTGCCCCTCCCCTGTTCATGCTCTCTCAAAATAAATAACTTAAAAAAAAAAAAAAAAAAAAAGAGAGAGAGATTTTGACCTGGGAACCAGAGGGCCTGGTGACCCGGCCACCTCCCCATGTCTCAGTCAAGTGGGCATAATAAAGAACCCTCCCCACAGAGTCGTTATAAGGATTAAGTTAGTCCATTGGTAACACGCACTGTTCAGTGGCTGGCACGGTACAGCAGGGCTTGTTAAATAAATAACCGTGCGGCTACGGCAGACGTCATCGAGGCTGCGTAACGTGAATGGCATCACTCTGGGAAACGCTACAGTAAAGGACTGGCCTGAAAGAATTTCCTGGGTAGGCCTGGATCCCCCGAGAAGTGAGAGTGTAGCTCTCACTCAGCGCGGCTGGGAATCTGGGCTGAGGGAGAGGCCGGAAGCACCCCGTGCGGCCCGGAGCGTGCCGCAGGGGAGGGGACAGACCTGTGTGGGTGCGGGCGTGCCGCTGGAGCTCGTCGCTCCGTGTGAACCTCTTTCCACAGAAGAACCAGTTGCAGACAAAGGGCCGCTCGCCGGTGTGCAGGCGCACGTGAGCCCGCAGCAAGGATGTCTTGCGGAAGGTCTTGCCACAGTCGGGGATGTGGCACACGTGCTTCTTCTTGCCCTGCTCTCCAGACCTGGGAGTTGGGTTGAGGGTGGGGACGGAGGGGGTGGGAAGCCGAGAAAGGGAGCGGGTAGAAGAGGGAGGCAGGACGGGTCGGAGAGAGGACGAGAGGTCAGGTCGGAGGGCACAGGAAAGGTGAGGGGGACGGGTGGCAGGCAGCTGCTACCTCACCCCTCTCCCACCTGCGTCCCGGAGAAGGGCCGGGGCAACAGGGTCCGTGCCGGGCTGGGGGCGTGGCCCCTCCCCCTCGAATCACCTCTTGTCCCCATCCTTGCAGTTGGGACACGTGCAGGCCATGCGGCGCCGCTTCTCCCCGGGCTGGGCCTCTCCGGCCAGCGCCTGCTCCATCTGTAGCTGGATCTGCGTGGGGCTCAGCCCGCTGATGGTCAGGTTGTTCCCGGAGACGTTCTGCACCGTCAGCTGCTGCTGCCCTGTGGACGAGAGGGGGGCAGCGTTCAGGGTCACGTAGCCTGGCGCCCCTCTTCCCTGCTGCACTCGACACAGATGATCATCGGAGCGGCTCACACTTTTGGGAGGCTGTCAGGTGCCAGAGACCACGTTAGAGACTTTAAAGGTGTTAACTAATCTAACCCTCATAACCCCCTGAGTTAGAGACTGTTATCCCTCTTTTATGGTTGAGGTTGAGGCTGAGGCTCAACGGCATATCAAGGTCATAGGTAATAATTGGTAGAAGCTGCGTCTGAACGCAGGCAGTTGACCTCCGAGGCAGTGTCCTGAACACTACACTATGCAGGCAGAATTCAGTGTCAGACTCTGCCCACGTGACCTCAGTGGGAAAGGGTCTTGTCTTGAGTGGTCCTGGAGTGTTTCTTCAGAAACGCCTCCAACCTCACGCCCTTGTGAGATACCAACTCTGCTCTCAGGGACATCTCCAGGGATTTTTGTTAATAAGAGTGCGGAAACGGGACAAATCAAGTCCTCTGCAACGTGCATAAAGCCATTCAAAGCATGGGGAGTGTCACTGACCTAACACTGGTGTCTCTCTGAGTAGATTCAATCCTATGCCCCTAAACCAGAGTGACATAAATTCTTTTAAGGATGAGAGAACTCCCACTGGCTTGAAAAGTGCTCCTCACCCAGCTGAAGAACACTCAACGAGGGGGCGCCTGGGTGGCTCAGATGGTTAAGCCACTGACTATTGATTTTGGCTCAGGCCGTGATCTCACCATTTGAGTTCGAGCCCCCACGTCAAGCTCTGCATGGACAGCATGGAGCCTGCTTGGGATTCTCTCCCTCTCTCTCTGCCCCTCCCCTACTCACATACTCTCTCTCTCAAAATAAATAAATTTCTAAAAAACTTTAACAAAAAAATTAAGAACACCCAGCTAAAGCACCAGGAACCATTCTGCTAGGTAGCTCCCATGTTCCTTTGATTACGTGCAAGGGCCGTGGCGCTGTAAATACTGCCAAGTATTACCACCCAGCTGAAGTGTAGTGCAAGCCATTCCCACTGCCAAAGGCTCCCTCCTTTCCTTCTAACTGTTAACTCAAGGCTGTCTCCTCTTAGGAGCCTTCTTTCAAGTCCCTTTACCTGGAACCTCCCTTGAACATCCCTCTCTGGTCTGTACCATGCTAATTTGCATGTGTATGTTAGCTGGAGAGCTTTCCTGAGTACATCTTATTTCTCCATCATATTCAAGGTCTTCAGCTGTCAGGTGGGGCCAACACGCATCTTAAACTATCTCCTAGAGGCGCCTGGGTGGCTCAGTTGGTTGAGCGTCCGACTTCGGCTTGGATCATGATCTCACGGTTCATGACTTCAAGCCCCGCATCGGGCTCTGTGCTGACAGCTCAGAGCCTGGAGCCTGCTTCAGACTCTGTGTCTCCTCCTCTCTCTGCCCCTCCCCTGCTCATGCTGTGTCTCTGTTTCTCAATAACAAACGTTTAAAAAAACAAAAAAACCCAAAAAACAAAAACTATCTCCTAGGACTTCTGTAAGGACCAAGTGGACATGCTCTTAAGCTAGAAGGGACCAGGCAAATGATGGGTGGTATTTTCGTTGTGGTTCCTGGGAACCCCGGGCTGGCCCACGGCTCCCAGGGGTGAGACGAGCAGGCCTGCTGCCCACACTCTGGCCCAAGGGCCCACTCTGACCTCCGGTATTGGTGATGGTGACAGGCACGCCCTGGACCTGGACACCGTTGATGTTGATGGTCTGCATGGCCTGGGCCGCTGCTGCCAGCTGGGCTGCGTTCAGGCTGATGATGCTCCCAGCGGGGGCGATCTTTGGCAGGGGGCGCTCTTTCCGGAGAATTGCGGCCGAGTGCTTTTTGCTGGTCCCACTCAGATGGGGAGCACGGGACGCAGGGCTGCTACAGGTGGTGGTAGAGGTGGCTGCAGCTGTTGTTGGGGGGCTGTCCTGGACGAGGACCGTCTGCACCTCACCGGAAGGCGTACGGATGTAGACCTGGGAAGGGCCGGAGAAAAAGGGTCAGTGCCCCAGCAGAGACTGGGCCCCTGCACTTTGAACAGTGTTATCCCTCCGCACCCAAGTGAGAAGTGGGGGTGCCTCTTCACCCACCCAAGTCTTCCCCAGCTGGCCCAGACCTACATTCACACACTTTCGATGGCATCCCCACACTAAGGTGGCAAATGCTGACGACTGATTGGAAACCAAACACCGAATTTCCTCAGCATGAAGGATACAACGCCAGCGTCAGAAGTAGAGAATTAGAAGGGAGCTAAATGGGAACTTCACAAAAGATGCACCATGAATGACCGCCAAACGAAAATAGCTCTTAGGAGGCACGATCGATGAGGAACAGTTGTCCTCCACCTCAGATTGGCAAAGACGGAAAAATAAAATATGCTCACTGTTGGTGAGACAGCAGGGAAACGGGCACTCTTACGTCAGGAGCAGGAGTTGTGAGGTGGTCTGGGCCTACTGGAGGGAAATGTGGGAAGGTCTATCAAAAGCCTTAAAAATATGCACGTTAGAGCCTGAGTGGGACGAGGAGGGCATTTGTGGGGCAGTGATGACAGCAGCCTGGCACGGGTGTCGCAGCCCCAGCAGGCACCTGTCCACATGGGAGAGCTGAAATCCAGGGGGCAGTGATCCAGAAAGGGGTATATTAAGGCTAATGGAAGCGAGGGTTCTGTCACAGAAGATGGTTACAAATATGGAAAGGGAGAATCTAGAATAAAGTGTGTGGCACTGGACAGGAATCGGAGGTACTGGTGGAAATTCTTGGGTTTCAATGTAGAGAAACAGAGATAGAAATGTGTGATAATATATGTAGGTATGTGCGTGTCCGTATCTTTATCTATGTAGGTATTACATATATGTGTACGTACGTACTTATGTAAATTTATGTATACTTCTTGGCTGTGTCCACTGAGAGAGGCTGGGAGCAGCAGTACTCCAGGGATAATGAGCTCACCCAGCACCCAGGTCTCAGCTTCTAAAACTCATGCTCCACTAAAAGGAACCAGGGCTCCTTGGAGAAAGGGCTGATTCTAGGTTTGGGGGCAGGGAAAGTGCAAGACCTTGGAACACCTGTTGTACCAGAAAGTACCAAAGTACAAGAATGGTGGTGTCATGGGAAGAGGACACGGGAGCCAGCCTGAGGGGTCTCCCATTGGCCAAATATGGGAAAACCTGAACATCAAAATAATAATACTAATGGGTTATAACCCACTGGATAAAATGGGGACCTAACAGTCCCTATTGACATAAACAAACAGATGGAGAAGAGAATGACACAATTTCCAATCAGAACCAGGACTCCTGGGAAGAATGATCCACCCCAGGGCTGGGGCTAGGAAAATACAAGGAATGAAGAACCTGCTACAACAGGGATGGACCCTGAAAACATTATTACTAAGTGAAACAAGTCGACTGCAAAAGCTCACCTATTGTAAGGTTCCATTTAATGAAATATCCAGAATAGGCGATTCCATAAAGACACAAAATGGATTAGTGGTCGCCAGCAGGGTTGGAGGAAAGGGGAGAGGAGGAGTGGCTACTAAAGGTACAGGGTTTCTTTTGGTGGGGGGTGATGAAAATGTTCTAAAACTAGACAGTGGGGATGGCTGCACAACTCTGTGAACATACTAAAACCTACTAAGTTGTACACTTTAAAAGGGTACATTTCATAGTATGTGAATATTTACAGCTGATTTAAAAGAGAAAAGGATGGGAGTATGTCAGGGGATACAGAGGCCAACCCGAAAGAGCTCCAAATGGCCGAGGGTAGGACCAATGTGAGTAACAAAATAAATAACACAGTCCTGGATTATAACCCAAAGTATAACATAGATATACATGAGTCCCTCTACTGCTAGAAATAAATGATTGAATAAGTAAATAAAGAAGAAAAAGTCATCTTTATAGAAGAATTCCCAATAATATTATGTAGATACTTTCTCTTCCAGGATGCAGAGCTTAATTCTTTTTTTTTTTTTTTAATTTTTTTTTTTTAACGTTTATTTATTTTTGAGACAGAGAGAGACAGAGCGTGAACAGGGGAGGGGCAGAGAGAGAGGGAGACAGAATCTGAAGCAGGCTCCAGGCTCTGAGCTGTCAGCACAGAGCCCGACGCGGGGCTCGAACTCACGGACTGCGAGATCATGACCTGAGCCGAAGTCAGACGCTTAACCGACTGAGCCACCCAGGTGCCCCACAGAGCTTAATTCTTAACCCCCACTCTTGCCCATGAATATGGGCAACTCCCATATTAGGACTTAGCAACTCCCTTCCAAAGAACAGAGAGGGGCGCCTGGGTGGCTCAGTCGGTTAAGTGTCTATCTCTCTCTTTTTTTATGTGTATTTATTTTTGAGAGAGACAGCGTGAGCAGGAAAGGGGCAGAGAGAGAGAAAGAGAGAGAGGGGGAAACACGGAATCTGAAGCAGGCTCCGAGCTGTTAGCACAGAGCCTGATGTGGGGCTCGAACTCATGAACTGTGAGAACTGACCTGAGCTGAAGTCGGAGGCTTAACCAGCTAAGCCACCCAGGTGCCCCAAGTGTCCATCTCTTGATCTTGGTTCAGGTCATGATCTCACAGTTCGTGAGTTCTAGCCCCATGTCAGGCTCTGCATGGACAGTGCAGAGCCTGCTCGGGATTCTCTCTCTCTCTCTGCCCCTCCCCCACTTGTGTGCGTACATGCTCTCTCTCTCTCTCTCTCTCTCTCTCTGTCTCTGTCAAAATAAGTAAATCAACTTAAAAACAAAAAAGAACAGAGAATGGGAAAAGTAGTAACTTCAATGAAGAGACCTAGCAAACGCGACCTTAACCAGCGACAGAGGTTAACATCAGGGACATGACATCATCAGGATGGCATATGGACATCGTGTACTCCTCATATAATGTGATTAGAGGGCCATCTCACCTCTGTAGTATTCTTTCCAAAAACCTATAACCCCACACTGGGGGCATTCTGTAGGATACCTGACCAATACACCTCAAGACTGTCAAGATCATGGAAAATAACGACCAAGAAGCTATCACCTGAGGGGCCCAGGGAGATGTGCCCGCTAAGTGCAACATGGTATGTGGACTGGATCCTGGAACAGAAGGCGGACATAAATGGCAAGACTGGTGACATCCAAGTCAAGTTTGGAGTTAGGTAACAGTCTTGTACAATGTCGGTTTCTTAGTTTTGACAAACGTACCTGGTAATGTATGATGTTTAACACTGGGGGAAACTCAAGTGAGAGGTAAACAGACACTCTCTGCACTACCTTTACAACGTTTCTGGAAATATAACCTCTTCTAAAATAAAACATTAATTTTAAGAAAATCTCTTCTAATAAAAGATACTAAGGCAAGTGGGCAAAAGTCTGATGAGGAATGGGATATTTACATAATCTCAAAGTATCTTCCTCTTAATACTACTTCACTACAAAGAAAAAAAGGTGCAGAAATCTGGTGAACATATTTGCTACTTTAATTGTCACCAGTAGGGAGACAAATTGAAATCATGCACCCTTTTTAGGATATGGTGAGAACACAGCATCACTTCTGTATTTCTGCAAAAAAAAAAAAAAAAAAAAAAAGCACAGCCCAGAGGTCATGAGGAAACATCACGCAAACCTAAACTGAGGAACATTCTACAAATAACTGGCCTGTAGCCTTCAAAAGTGTCAAGGTTGTGGCACCTGGGTAGCTCAGTCTGTTGAACATCCGACTTCGGCTCAGGTCATGATCTCGCAGTTTGTGAGTTCGAGCCCTGTGTCAGGTTCTGTGCTGACAGCTCAGAGCCTGGAGCCCGTTTTGGATTCTGTGTCTCCTTCTTTCTCTGCCCCTCCCCCCTCAAAATTAAAAAATATATATATTTTTAAATTAAAATTAGGGGCGCCTGTGTGGCTCAGTCATTTAAGCAGCTGACTTCAGCTCAGGCCGTGATCCCATGGTTCGTGAGTTCGAGCCCCACATCGGGCTCTGTGCTGACAGCTCGGAGCCTGGAGCCTGCTTCTGATTCTGCATCTCCTCTCTCTCTGTTCCTCCCCCATTTATGCGCGCTCTCTCTCCCTCTCTCAAAAATAAATAAACATTAAAAAAAATGTCAAGGTCACGAACATCAAGTTAAGACGGAGAACTGTTCCAGACCGAAAGAGGCTAAGGAGACATGACAACTACATGCATGTAGTTCCCAACTACGCGGGAAGACTCTTTTGCCATAACGGAATTACCGGGACAAGTGCTGAGACCTGAGTGGGGTCTCTAAACTAGATGCTAGCATGTTTCTTTGCTAATTTCCTAGGTGTGATGGTTGTACTGTCGTTATGTAGAATGTCCTTGCATGTAATAATGAGACCCTTTCTATAAAACATTTGGAAGTGACAGGGATTGTGGTGGCAACTCAAATGATTCAGGGGCAAAAAGTTATTTGTTAAAAAAGTCCTGCTGGGATTTTGATTAGTGCTATTTTTAAATTCCTGGGTTATCTGAGACTGTGTTTCTCAGTTAAAAGCAAAGAAACAAACCTTACAGCATCTCTTAATGAATACACAGTTCTCATCCCCAATTTTCTCGTATGTGCCCCTTTTGCACATTAATTGCTATTTTCCGTGTATCTGAAGTTTCTGTTACTAGAACATTTTTTGTTCATAATCTAGAGCAAGGGTCAGCAAACTTTTTCTGTAAAGGGCAGATACTAAATATTTTAAACTCTGTAGGTCATGATGAGGTCTCTGCCTTGTAGTGCAAATGCAGCACAAATGGACATGTCTGCTTTCTAATTAAACTTTATTTATGAAAGCAGATGGGTGGGCCAGATTTGACCGTGAACTGCCCATGTATGAATCAGAATATAATGCCTTTTTAAAAAAATGTCCATATCCTTTGCCCCACTTTTAGGAATTTATTTAGCTAGAAGACTGGAAACTGCCTACATCTACAGTTAACAGAGAATTAGTGGTATAATATACAGCACCTGAGGATACTGGAAAACTATTTTATCTTTAAAATAATGTTGTAGGGACACGCGGGTGGCTCAGTCAGTTAAGCATCCAATTTCGGCTCCGGTCACAATCTCACGGTTTGTGAGTCTGAGCCGCACATTGGGCTCTCTGCTGGCAAAGCAGAGCCCGCTTCAGATCCTCTGTCCCCCTCTCTCTCTCTACCCCTTCCCCACTCATGCTCTCTCGCTCTTTTAAAAATAAATTAAAACTGGGGCGCCTGGGTGGCTCAGTCTGTTAAGCGTCTGACTTCGGTTCAGGCGATGATCTCATGGTTTGTGAGTTCGAGCCCCGTGTCGGGCTCTGTGCTGTCAGCTCAGAGCCTGGAGCCTGCTTTGGATTCTGTGTCTCCCTCTCTCTCTGTTCCTCCCTTGCTCATTCTCTGTCTCTCAAAAATAAATAAACGTTAAAAAAATTTTTTTTAATTAAAACTTTAAAAAATATTTTAAAAATAATAAAATATAAAATAATGTTGTAGCTAAATCTATGCACATTTGCATGATTATGTCCTTAGGAAGACCTAGGTTTAAGCCCTGCCTCCATCAACCTCAAGATCTGGGACCTCAGGGAACGGAGGGGAGGTACTGCCAAGATGTGTGCACCTGAGCGGGTATCACCTCAGTTCCTCTGTACAGCAGATCTGATGATGAAACCTCATAGATATTATAATACGTAAATTAAACAGTTTAAAGAAAATTACTTGACAATACAGAATGTGCCAGAAGGGAGGAGGCACTCTAAGGCAGACCTCAGATTTCCTCCTGTGCGACTCCCATGTCCACAGGTCAAACTCAAGGGCACTCCTTTTCCACCCAGGAAGAGGACACAACTCCCTACTCTCACTGACCGTGATGCCTTGGTTCTCTCTCTCTAGACAACTGCATGATAAATTCCTCGACGGCAGGAGCTGTTTTCTTGTACTAAAAAAAATCCTTGTCCTCAATTTTAATTGTAGCACCTGCCACTGAGACCCAGCAAGTCAAAGTGAAAAGCAGAAAAGAGCGTGGGGTTTGAAGTCAGAACTTCAAGCTGAATCTTGGCTCTTGTCACCTATGCCCCATGAGCTACTGGATACTTCCTAACTTCCCTGAGTTCCAGGTTCTCCATCTGCAGCACAGGCACCATCTCTGGCACTTAGTAGGCATACACAGAGAATAAAACCAACTCACACAGAGCCAAAGAGATTCCAGAGTAATACAACACCTTAATGAAAGCCCCCAATAAGAACATTCTTGTTGAAGTTCTTAGCATCACAGATGAATCTAGCCTAAGAGTTCCTGCCATCGAGCTGGCCTGTGTCTCCCTGTTTTTTTTCTTGTCATTAACAATGACCAGAATTTTCTTGCTTTACATCAAATTCTATGGTTCTGACTGAAATTCGTTTCATTCTTGTGCCGTTCTGAGTATGTAGTTCCATAATAAAAAAAAAAAAAAACGAACTTTACTATTAAGAAGTATATATCTGCCCCCTACCCATCCTCCGAAAGACTCCCTGAAAGAAAAACTGGACCACGATATAGGTATATAGGGACATCTCGGCTTATTTCTAAGGATGAGCTGTATGTAGCCCTATGAACCGAAGAGAGCCCATTTGCCGGCCCAAATGGCCACTTCCTGCCCACCCCAGACGATGCTGAATCCTAGCACTCAGGTCAAAGTGGGAAACGCATCAGCACCATCTTCCAGAGCAAGCCCAGGGGGAACGGAGCGTCAGCCATTCAGTGCGAAGGAGAGGGAGGCAGGTGCAGAGGGTGAGTGCGGTACCTGAGTAGGCGTCGGCTCAGCCGCCTGGATCTGAAAGTTCTGGGAGGGCTTCTGGGGGACGGTGGGGAGGGTGGCAGATGCCGCCTGCACCACCCGCAGGGCCTGCTGGGGGATCTGCACCACCTGCTGCTGCTCGGCCTTGGGGGGCACCACCTGGACCTGCTGGACCACGGCTGGCTGGCCCCCACCAGGGCTCTGAACAATGAGCAGGTTGTTTCCTGCCTGGATGATGTTGTCCGCAGTGGTCTCGATCAGCACCGTCTCCACCTGCTCAGCCACAGCCACGGGGGCTGGGAGGCAGGCAGACTCTTCTTCCGGGCTTTCTTGTTAGT
Source organism: Panthera leo (assembly GCF_018350215.1). Classification (NCBI taxonomy): domain Eukaryota; kingdom Metazoa; phylum Chordata; class Mammalia; order Carnivora; family Felidae; genus Panthera; species Panthera leo. Next base: position 37,039,921 of record NC_056692.1, read on the forward strand.
CTTAGACAGTGGTGTGGGGGGGCTCTCCGTGAGGAGCTGAGCGGTGGCCCCGGAGTCACTGGTGTTCACGAGGTTGTTGACGGGCAGCGTGAGCGTCACATTGCCGCCCCCACCTGTCAGCTTCACCACATTGGCGCCGCTCTGCACAGGAGTGGTAGTCGTACTTGACTTCTGGACGGGGGCTGGCTTGATGGGGACAGGCTTGTGACTGGACGGTGAGGGGGTGATGATGGCTTGGCTGGTGCCGGGGATGATCTGGATCTGGTTGGTGAGACTGGGCTGTACCTGGATGGTCTGGGAATTGCTCGCCTGGATCTGAGGGACCGCCTGGTATTGGATATTGGCATTTGACCGGGTCCCTTTGTTGATCACAGTGGGGTTCTGGATGGCGAACACCAGCTGCCCCCCAGGATAGGACGCACTCAGTTGTGACCCCTGAATCTGAAGGATGTTTCCTTTGGAGGACAAGATTCCAAAGCTATTCTTGCCAGGACTGAGGGGGAGAGGGGCAGGTTTGATGGGGACGAGTTTCCGTGGCGTGGGCTGGGGGGGAGCAGGAGGCGTCACCGCAGCTTCAACAGCTGGAGGGCCAATTTTGCTACATGTTGCAGCAAGCAGGGCTAGAGGAGATGGCTGGGAATCCTGCGAGAGAACAGGCGGAGAGAAAGTGAGGTGTGAACCCACCGCCCAGCCACCCTCTGCCCTTCATGGCCCTTGGCAGGCTCTTCGCCACCGCTGTGGTAGGCAGGGTGCCAGCATCCTCCCCCTCCCTGCTGGCTCTGCTCTCTCTCAGGGAGAAAGAATGGGCAATGCCTTCCTCAGGAAGGAACTCTCCAGAAGCCCCCATGGCAGGGTAAACTAACACCCTTACTTCCCACTACCCTTGTTTCTTAGGGCTCACGGAGCCATCCTCAGCTCTTAGACAGAAGTCCATGGGCCCATCACAGGGGTGAAGGGGACCCTGATTCCTCAGCTGAGGAAGGGCTGAGGAAGGGAGGCAGGGAAAGAGGAAGGGAGGGCCAACAGGAAGAATAAACACTCTGGTAAAGTGGGGAGGGCTGCTCTTTTGAGGCTACAGGGACAGAGCCTCTGTGTAGGGACACAGCCTCTGTTTCCCTTTTATGGTCAGGGGGTCTGGTGGAAGGGACCTTGAGTTTAACCCTGCTTTTCCCTTGGCTCAACTGTGTCATCTTAGGTAAGCAGCCCTGGCTTCTTAGTTCAGAGAAAGCGGACAACCGAACCTTCCCGGGTCTCGTATCCTAGCCAGTACAGAGCTTTTGGCTGCGGTTTAATGTCGGCTTCCGGGAGTGCTTCCAGGCCGATGCAGCCCCAACCCTCAGAAGCCACTGCCCACTCACCTGGGTGGTGGAGGCGGCGGGCTGCAGGTAGTCACTGGGACTGACAGCGGCAGTGGCAGCCATGCTGGTCTGTGGACCTGCTGGAAGGAAAGAGACAGAACAATGCACAAGATGCCGGAACAGAACCCAAGCCCACTGGCTCAGACACTCTTTTCGCCTCTTTGCTGCTGCTTCTCCAAGAGATGTTAACCTTTCCTCACATCTCCCCACTCAAGATTAGCAACCCTATACCTTTCTTTAAAAAAAAAAAAACAAAAACGTTATTAATTTTTGAGAGACAGAGAAAGAGTGTGAGTGGGGAAGGAGCAGAGAGAGGGAGACACACAATCTGAAGCTGGCTCCAGGCTCTGGGCTGTCAGCGCAGAGCCTGACGCGGGGCTCGAAATCACTGACCATGATATCATGACCTGAGCTGAAACTGGATGCTTAAACGACTGAGCCACCCAGGTGCCCGTTAGTAGATGACCTTCTTTCCTCTCCTCCAACTTGGCCATCTGGGGCTGTGAGGACAGCTGGTCCTGTCTCCAGCCATCATAAAGCCTGGGAGAACGTGACGATACAAGACTATACCAAGGGCAGCTTCAGTCACCTAATGGAGCTCTCTCTACAGGGTACTGCTGACTCTCCCTAGCTAGATCGGAATCCCTATTTGGAGGCGCCCTCCCGCCTCCCCCGCAGCTAACTCCCTAGTTCTAACCCAAGCTTCTTGCTCGCTCTTGCTAAAGCTAGGTGCCAAGCCAGCCTGGGAGAGAAGCATCCCTCAGCCAGGATCTCTACAAGGACACACCTGCTCCATGAGGAAACCTTAGGTGCTTTATTCTCAGCCTTTATTACAAAGGCTCAACGGCCCAGGTATGGATCTTCAGCACATGGGGAACTGCTTTAAGCAAATTTATATAGGATAGTAGGTATGGCCCCAAAGGTGTCGCCAAGACTAGAACTAATGACTGAATATAACAAAAAGAATGAAAACAGAGTAAACTCTATTTTTGTTAAATGTGTTATATTTCTAAACAGGAGTACAGCAGGAAAAGTCTTTAAAAATGCTGAAATGTTAAAGGCCATTATCCCTTGGTGGTAGAATTTCATTTGACTCAGAATTATTCTCCTTGTTTTCCTGGATTTTCTCATTTTCCCACAATGAATATACTCTATTGTGCTTTTTAAAATTTTAAATAAAGAAAACTAAAGAACGCTGAGGAAGTAACAAAGGGAATCAATACTCTGAACTTAAATCCGATCTAAGAGAAATATAAGTAAAGTGGAAATCATGAGAATTGGGGCAAAGAATCTATGCCATCTTGTAGTTCATAAGTCACTAAGGAGAAGGGCACTGGGCAGTGAGACTTGTACCTTGAACCTCTGGAAAGTAGCTTTCAGGAAGTACAGAAACCAGGTTATTAGTCTGGAGACTGGAGAAGGCAGCGAGCCCCCTGATCTTCTGGGAAGAGGACTGAAGTCATGGAGAGAGGGCAACTACTCAAACCATTCCGTCTAGGCTGGCCTCTGGCGGAGAGTCATTCTTCCACGGGAAAGGTAGGGGGAAGGGAAAGAAAAAGTCAAGGGGAAGGAACTAAGCCCAGGACAGACGATGGGCCAGCAAGACCGATGCCTTCAATGGTTTCCAGGCCCTAGGGCCACACAAACTGCACTCCAGAGTAAGACTTTACAGGCACACTCGCAAAGTATATGAGAAGCCAGAGGGCAGCTCTAGGCAAAATCGTATTAGGAGATCCTGCAATAATACAGACACTGATCCTCGGCAAAATGCTAGAACAGATGACCGCACGCTACAATTACTGCAGTAAGGAAGCAGTGATCGTAAGGAATAAGCACAGGGTTGCAAAAAAAATGAGTCATGCTTGTTTCCTGGGGTTTTGCATGGATACACCAAGAGAAGGGTGTTATGCTGTGTGTTTTAGTTCAACAAGGGATCTGACTGAAATTTTCGTAATATCCTTATAAACGAGAAGGAAAAAAACAAAAACAAAAACACAGGCAGGATAGTCTGGGTTGGGGGCTAAGCTGAATGTGCCTCTACCTAAAAGGGCTGAGATCCACACACCCTGGGGAGTTTGCTGCAAGGTCCACTAGGGTGTCTCAAACTCAGGGGTGGGCCCCAGGGCAAGGGTCGGCAGCTTCTCCTGGGAGACCCGTGCTTTTTCTACCAGAATGTTTTATTCCGGTGTTTTCACTGTGATGGTCTTTTAAAAATGAACGCATGCTATAGAGATCACTGGGTGACTGCTGCTTTACCGGGCTTTGCCTGTTTCGGGGCCTGTGTGTGTGTTTTCACAGCAGTACCAGTGCCAAGTGGCGCCGCTCTAACTGCGTGGGCTAATTAAGACAACTTAATTCTGCACATTTAATTCACGTTTGTGCAAAGTGAGGGATGACGGCTCTTAAGAAGCGTGGGAGGGCTGTGTTGCACTAGACGCTGCAGGGTAGGCGTCTGCAGCTCAGGGAGCCTGAGGTGTCGAGGCTGTGGCACGCTGCTGCTGACAGCCGCGATACGGGTTCCATCAAGTGTCATCCTCCCAGAAGGAAGTTGCTGATGTGATTCTTACTGGCTTTTTTGTAGTTAATTAATTTTATAGGAGCTAGATCAATGAGTTGATAAACAGATTTCTGTGCACAATTAAGTAAGGCTGCAGCATTCTAATGAAGACAATCTAAGTTGACTCAAAAACATTTTTCCTTTAGAGCAGTGATGTTCAAAGCATTCTGACCACGAACCACAGTTATAAAAACAATTTACATAAAGACTGAGTATGCGCGCACCCACACGCCTCCCTGTCCTATGCTCAGGCACTGAGTTTCCTGAAACAAAATCTACGTTACTCTGTGTGATGTGCTTGGGTATTTTTCTACTCTATTTCATTTTTTTTAAATGCTGGCTATGACTCACTAAATTGGTTCTGCGCCCTAGAGGCTGGAAAACGTGGCTTTAGAGTAGTCGATTCACCACTGAAGTTTGGAAAACCATGCAAAGACCAAGCAGGCAAGTTCAACTCGCAGATGCTACAAAACTGAGGGTTATAAATACAATGGGTGTCAGTATTAGGGTTCAGAGATCTTTAAAAACTAGTATGTGCAGTGCTTTTAGAGCATGAGGCTCCATCCAGACCTAAATGAGAGCTGGGTCTGTGCTGTCACCTGTGGGGTGGCGGGGGCGTCCCTCTCAGCCTCACTGCGCCGTAAGACAAAGGGCACAGCACCTCCTGGGATTCTAGGAGGCATCAATAATTACTACGGAGAGCAGCGAGCACACAGTGGGTAATCAATAAACAGTGGTTTAAACTTTGTAGTTGAGTACATCTTGCCCTTGGGTTAAAAAAAAAAAAAAAAAAATCACATGCATGCAGGACAGGAAGACGGAGCTTAACAGTGGCTCTCCTGTGAAAAAGCCTCAGTGGGTTCTTCTCAAAGCTAAACAGGAGGCAATAGAATCTAGATGTGGTTGCCAAAAAAGCTACTGCAATCTTGGACTGAATTTCCAAAAGTTCAATCACAGAAGAATAAGTTAATCGTCCCAGTGCGTTCTGCACAACTGGGCCACATCTGGAGTGTCAGCTTTCATTCTGAGGGACATTTTGAAAGGGGCATTTTCAATTGGAGCTTGGTCAGAGGACAGGAGCAATGGTACGACCAGGATGCCAGACTAGTGATATCCACCAGGGGACTTATCCCATAGGTGGTTCAAGACTTTAGGGTGGTAACTTCAAGAAGGCAGATTTTGGGGATGCCTGGCTGGCTCAGTCAGTTGAGCATGTAACTCTTGATCTCGGGGTCATAAGTTTGAGCCCCACATTGCAGGCAGAGTTTACTTAAAAAAAAAAAAAAAAAAAAAAAAGAAGGCAGATTTTGGATTAATAGAAGGGAAAACTTTCAAAAGATAGAATCCGTTGCCTTTTGAGGTAATGTTCTCCCTTTTCTGGAATCGTTTAGACAGAGGCAGGATGTGTGTCTCTGTCAGAGATGGGATGTCTAGATGGGGTGGGAAGCTGGACTAAACGAACTTTTATAAGACTTTTTCAATTTTCAGGCCATGTTGCGATTAAAAACACAAAATGAGTTACTTGCAGCCAAGAATGGGAAGGGAAGGCAGGGGCTCTCCCAGGAGGCTCCCCTGGGCTCAGGTTCACTTAGCTAAAATTGGTGACTGACTCCCGCAGACATCCTCTGCTCTGAAATAGAAGGACACTAGGATGGGACAGAGTGCAAACAACTTGAAAAAAGGCCTCGAGCTTCTTACTCATCTCCCTTCCTCCCTCTACAGTTGTTGTTACCCTGGACTCAAACTGTTTGGAGACCAGGTTGGGCTCAGAGCGATTCTTCAGTTAGGAAGTTACAGCAGCATTTACCGAAGCAGCCTGCTGGTGCGCGACGACCTTGTACCATTTGGGCTTGGTTTCATTTTCCTCCCCAGTTGGCTCTTGAAATAACCCTCTAGATTTCAAACAGTGTTTGTAAGTATCTCTCCTAGTGTCACTCAGAGCTTTGTGGCCCCTCGGCTGCAGGCTTGGGCAACCAAAACAGAGACTGATCTCCCTACCACTGGAGAACTATATCCTGGGATTAACCATGAAAGGGAAAAGAGAAGCATTTCCATTTGGGTGTTTGGAAATGAAAAGTGGTTCAGAAGTAAGCATAGATGTGTAACTGCAAGACGATGATCAAAGGTACTTTAGAACCTCATTAATTTGGAACCTTATATTTAAAATGTGTAATTTGGACATAACTTGTGCTTAACTTTGTCTTCATACTATTCAAAGGGAGGCTAAATAGTGTATGAAGACTGCAAAGGGACTCTTGCGCAAAACCACGTAATTGTTTTATGCCACTTCGACCATTTCAATTGTACTGCGTGCTTTTAACAGCAGTTTAGATCCGGTCACTGAAATCTACACTTAGCAGCACTGGTGAGTGGGATTTCCTAAGTGTTCTTGAAAGAAAAAGCTGCATTCCTTTCAGAGTTGTGCCATTCAGACTTTTCATTAATTCAGGTTAGCTAGAACTTCCCCAACAGTCCCTTGGCTGGTGAAGTTTTACAGTGATTTATTACACAAGCAACAGTAGCTCTCTCAGGCTCCAAGGAATGCCAAGGGCATCAAGGGAGGCTTCCAGACTGGAGGGTTGGGGGGTGGGGCGGGGTGGGTTCTAGGGCCTGATGGCACCACCCCTGACTTTCCTTTCCCCAGACTGGAAGCCAGTCTAGTTCGAACACCAGCTGAGAAGCAGCCCCTGAGTCTCCGGGCTCTTTCTGTACAGGCCTGGTGGAAAAGCTGCCGGCACTTTACTGTTTCCCTCCTTTCTCACTTGCTTATTTCCCTGAGCAGCAGCAGCAGCACTTTGACCCTGGCTCTCTGCTCTCCCTGCTCCTGCTTGGGTCACCCAAGACCTCCTCCCTGCTAGATCCAACAGACCCTCGTCAGCAGTTCTTGACCCTGACTATTCCCAACGCCTCAAAATTCCCATGGATCTTCTCCTATCTCTCCAGCCTCCTCTTCCCCTTTCGGGTTCTGTTCCTCAACACCCATCCTTCTCACCCAATACCTGTTCCACAGGTGACCATGCCCACTCACAGGGCTCCAGGTACTGTCCACAGACTGCCACCTCCTGGATCTGCATGTGGCCCAGCTCTCCTGAGGGGCAGGCGGGTACATCCGGCCCTCTGTGAGCCTTCCACTTGGGCGGGCCACAGGACTTCCCACACCGAGCTGCCACCTCTGCCCATCCTCTCCCCAGCGTTCTCATCCCCGGCCTCCACAGGCCCTCTTCCAGATCCTTGAAGCTTTCATCTCTGCCACTGACCTTTCCTTGCTCAGGGCTCTTTCTTCTCTCTTTACTAGCTAACACCTACTCACCCTTCACGTCTCAGCCTGGTTTTTCCCCAGAAAAATTTATTGAGAGCCCACTATGTACCCAGCTGTCATTTACTCAGACCCCTGAGATGAGGTTAACCCCTCTGGTAACACTCGCCACCCATTAAATAATCACAGGCTTAATGTCTCTCGATATTCGCAGAAGGGTTGGGGGGGAGGGCGGGCCGGTTTTCACTGCACTGCTACACACAACACAGGGGCCCTTCAGTGCCTGCGGGCTCGATGAATAATAGTAGTCTCTGGGGCAACCAACTTCTGTCTGGTATTTCCAATCACAAGGAAACCTGAACATCATCCTCTTTGCCTATGACTCATCAAGCCCTCATGAGTCTATCTCCTAAATATAAACCTCTCTCCAATCCACTCACCACTCTCCATCCCCTTTGCCCGGACCCTGGCACTAACCACCTTCTGCTCGGCCTGGAATACTGCCCAGAGTCTTCAAAATGGCTCCCCAGCCTCTGGCCTGGCCCCCTCTAATCCAGCCTCCACTGTCAGTGTCAGAAGAATCTTTAAAATGCAAATCCCATCCAGCCGCCAACCCCCCCCCCCCCCATTATACCTTTCAATAGCTTCAGATGATCTTAGGATAAGCTTATAAAAGCCAAAAACACTCTGCCCCTCCCCCTCTACCTCTCCTTTATCTCTTGCTCTTCAGACTCTCCCCACAGGCACTTCAGTGTTTTCCATTTCTGGAACTACGACACGCCCTCTCTCACTTGGAGCCTAAGCTTGCTCTTTCTGGCATTTGTCTGGCTAACTCCAGTCCTTAGAGCTCGGTTTATAATTCACTTAAGCAGGGAAGATCTTTCCTGACCTCTTCCCTCCCAACCCCCAAGTCTGGGGCAAGAGCCCGTGCTGTATGCCCGTGTAAAGGTCCCACAGGCCCCTTCCCCTATCACAGGGCAATGAGTGGTGTCTGTCCTAGGGGTCTTTCCAATGGCCTGGCTCAGGAAGCACCGGTAACAGGAGGAGGCCTCAGACAGGACCCCGAAGCCCTGGCCATCAGACTGGGGGCCGCTCCACTGGTCTTTCACTTGAGAACATTACTCTTGAGACACAGGGAATGAGAGAGAAGGGGACCTAAGAAATACCACAATAAGCTTTAGGAAGCTCTTTTCCCTCTGGAGAGAACTTGGGTCAAACTCCATAGCCAGGACTTGGCAGTACCTGGCTTTTTTTTTTTTTTTTCTTTTTTGGCCTCATGGGTTCCTACCATGGCCTTCTTGGCCATCCGCTATGGTATTTCCCCTGGAGGAATTTCACTCTGCACAAACAGTCCTTCTGCAGGCTATTTTGGTCAGCTCAGCTGGGCCAGAAGCCAACAGAACAGTTTCTCCCAGTTGCCTGGCCTGGAAGAATTCAGAGTTGGTAAGGGAAAAGCAAGCCGTGGCTGGTTTTAGAGAACAAAGTTGGACCTTGAAGGGAGTTCATAAATGGGCTGAGAGAACCAGCCTGCACGGAGGGAGCAGCAACACTGGTGGTTAAAAACACCAAACTGCAGACAAGCAAGCCTCCAGCACCACAATAACCATATAAAGGAGCTCAGTAAGGGTAAAAGGAACTTCACTGACTTTCCATAAATGAGAACAACTCTGAGTGGCGGCTTGCTAATGCCTCAGGCTAAAGGCGGCTCAGGCCAGGCCTCTTAGTGGGCCCATGATTTCATCAGGAAGTTAAAATTCCCTTCATCAGTTTGAAGCACCTGGGGGCTGAGGGGGTTAAGCTTCTGACTCTTGGGTTTCAGCTCAAGTCATGATCTCATGGTTTGTGAGTTCAAACCCCGTGTCAGTCTCTGTGCTGACACTGCAGAGCCTGCTTGGGATTCTTTCTCTTTCTCTCTGCCCCTTCCTCACCTCTCTCTCTAAAACAACAACAACAAAAATTTAAACAATTCCCGGGGCACCTGGGTGGCTCAGTTGGTTAAGCATCTGACTCTTAGTTTCAGCTCAGATCATGATCTAACGGTTCACGAGTTCAAGCTCCACGTTGGGCTTTGCACTGACAGTTTGGAGCCTGCTTCAGATTCTCTGTCTCTTTCTCTACCTCTCGTCCCCACCCTCAAAAAATAAATAAACATTAAAAAAATCCCTTCAGCAGTTAAAAGCTGTTATTTCTCCCCTTTTCAAACAAAACCCTTTGCAAGAGGTACCCATAAGTGCTGCCCCTAATTCCTCTCCTGCCAGTCTTTCTTGAACCTGCTCCAGGTTTTTGCCCATGCCACAAAGACTGCTTGTGCCACCAGTGACCTCTGCGTTGCTATATCCAACAGTTAATTCTTAGACCTTATTTTATGTGTTGATCTGACAGCTGACCCCTCTTTCTCCTTGAAACACTTTCTACACTTGGCTTCGGGAACACACTTGCCAGGTTGATCTATGTCTCTAGCTACTTTTTCAAAGTATTCCTTTGCCAGGTCCTCCTCTCCTCTCAAATTCTAACTGGTTGAGTTGCCCCAGGGTGCAGTCTCAGCATTTATTTTTCTTCTGTCTATACCTACTTCCTGGGCGGTTTCATCTAGCCTCACAGCATTTTAACAACCAGTAACATACAGGTTCTATATAACGATGACTCCCAAACTTATATCTTGTATATCCGACTGCCTACTGACACCTCCTCTTGGATATGTCAACAAGCATCTCGGATCTAACCAATGCCTGGTATCGTCCTAATTCTGTGTCTCCTTCAAACTTCCCCGTGCAGTGAATGGAATTCTGTCCTTCCAGCAGCTCGGTGCTAAAACCCTGTAGGCATACTTGACCCTTCTTTTTTTCCACACTCTACATATGACAGCCACCAAACAGTGTTTCGGTTCAAGGTAGAAAATGCATTTTGAAAGTACAAAATACATTCAGAATCTGACTGCTTTCACCACCACCTGTTATCACCCAGATTCAGATCCTCATCATCTGTCACTCGGTTAACTGCAAAAGCCTCCTAGCCGGGCTTGTGACCTTGTTCCCGTCAGTCTGCTCTCAACATGCATCCAGAATGAGACCCATCACACTTAAATGAAATCACAGTACTCCTCTGCTCAGAGCCCCCCAAGAGCATCCTGTCTCCCATTCAAAGTAAGAACTGAAGTCCCCACCGTGACACATAAGGACCCTATCTGACCTATCCTGTCCCTCCTCTTCACTACTTCGGCCACGCTGGTCTCCCTGCTGCTTTCCAACATACTAGGTACAGCCCCTTCTCAGGGCCTTTGCACTTGCTGTCCTCCTTGGCTGAGTTCTCAACCTCCCCCGCCCCCCACCCCAGACTGAGCATGGCTCAATCTCTTCCCTCCTTCTGTGGCTTTACTCACATGTCACCTTCTCACTGAAACCTTCCCTGACCACCCTATATAAATTGCACCCTTTCACATTCTTCTGTCTTCTCTTTTTCTTCGTACCACTTCTCATTGTCTAATATCCAGTAGTTACTTATTTATTGTCATCCACTAAGATGTAGGCTTCTTAAAGCAAGGAACTTCTTCTTCCCTTACCCACCCATGTATCCCTCCTACCTGGCACATAGTAGGTGCCTAGTGTATATTTTTTGAATGGATGAGTGAATGAATCCTGGAGACTGCAGAGTGGGAGAGCCTAAATGGAGTTTTAAGAACCACAGGAGAAAACCCACAGATGTGCATGTCCTGGCATGAGGCTGGAATCCACCCGCCAGGTCAGCTCAGCTGATGCTGTCCCAGATGGAACTCCCAAGCCCGCCCACTGCCTCACGCGGGGACAAGTGCCTGTGTGCAGACCCGCACAGTCCAGTCCTGCACCCGGACAAAGATCTCAAAGCACACACCTCATCACCACACACCAGGTACCGATTTTCAATGCTTCTTTCAATGAACCTGCACCAGGGAAGGGGAATTCTTTCCCAAATGAGTTAAGATAATGAGGGCTGGCTATATGAATATGCCTTCTCGAAATGTGACTGTCATTTGCTAGTTTGCATCCTGCCTGGGTCACAGCCAGTGGTACTGGAAGGGACACTGGAGAAGTGTGTGGGGACCCAGGGCAGCTCTTCACCCTGACAGAGCAGTCCCAGGAAATGGTACAAAGAATACTTGGTCCCAGACCGCTCTTAGGGAACAGGAGAGAAAAAGAAACCAAGATACACTTTTTCCCCCTAGAAGACCACTGTGTACAAACACGTGTTTTCTCTGCTTTGGCACATTTACTTGTGAGTCACGCCCACATTCATCCCCAGCTCGGACCAGTTGTGAAATGAGCACTGACTTCATTTCCCCTGGGAAGAGAGGGCTGGCTTACCATTTACCGTTCGGAAGGCTGGGAAAGGTTTTGGTCTGTCTTTAGGCTAATCTGAGAAGCCTTCAGCCCGACACTGGCCAGGGGCAGAAATACTCCACTTTCAATCACACAGCCCTGCCTGCTGTCTCTTAGTCCCTAGTCACACTCTCTGGGAAGCCGCTCCATGACTCCACTGAGCCCCAGGGGAAAGCTAACAAATACGCCAAAGACGAAGCTCTCGAAAGAGGACGTTTGGCAGTGGGCAGGCCAGAGTCTGCTGGTAGTTCCTGGGCCACTTTTCACCCCGTGGCTGAGGTGAAAGAGGCCACCTAACAGCCTAAGTCATGGCCTAAGGGCAAACCGGCATCTCAGAGCCCTCAGTCTCAAAAACAACAGTCCCCCAAGCTAAACGTTGGCATTACGACGTGGTGAGGCTTCCGGCCAGGTACAGCACACAACTCTGAAGCTGACACCAGCTGCAGCTAAGGAATGAGACGTCCAAAGGAGGGATGCAAACAGCTGGACCTGCACACATGCTCTTCCGGTGACACAAACAGCCTGGACATCTCAACACTGCTCGAAGCCATTCACGGGGACAGACTGAACAGCATCTAACCTGGGCACTCGGCCCTGTTGTGCTCCCTTGCTCCTGAGCAGAGCTCGGCTCCCCAGGGCACGTCCTGATGAGAAGCACACGGTAATGCCCTGTGCCGGTGACAGCCTCGGAGCACCCAGAAAGAGCACCTCCTGGCCGTGTGGGGGAAGCTAAGCAGTGAGTGCTGACTGAGCTTGCTCCTGGGTTCTCTTTCTAGCATCGCGTGAGGCAGTGGAAAAATCAGTTTTCCCTTTCAGAATCCTGTCAACTAGGACAAATCTACCAGTACCACCGGGGAACATCTCTTCCAGGGCAATCTCTAATCCTTTCCCGATACTTAGGCTGACGGTGCCCTGGAGTTGGTAATGCCCCATGTTTTTACCCTCCTAATTCGTAGCAAAAAACAAATAAGCAAAAACGTCAACGAATTCATTCCATAATGATGTCCACCTCTCAGTCCAGCATGTGGGTCAAGTGTTCCTCGTTTAGAACTTATGAGAAGTTCCCTAATCCCGTTAAGCTATCCAAACTCATAAGTACTGGCGCTTCTCCAAATACATTTTACTTCAAGTCTTCAGCCCGCAAGGTTTCAGACTAGACCCCATAATTGTTTAAACTCAGAAGAGTTCACATCTCTACAATTTCTAATACTCTGTATACACTTTAATTACTACATTTTTCTATCCTTGGAAGCAAGCCTTCCAATTTGTGGGTAAGCAGAGAACAGAGGGAGTGAAGGTAAGTCACAGAAGAAGATGCTACATTTCCATCATAGAAATGTATGGTGACAAAGGTCTAGAAGATTGCTGAACTCAAGCCAGTACCAGGGTCTACCGACCAGTGGCAACAAGCTTAGGATGTCTTCATGAGGGCCCTGGTTGGGCAATACTCTCTGAAAGCAGAGTCAGGAATTATCACATGCCTATTGTAAAGGACTGTTCAAGCTACAAGGGACCCTGCAACTTCTCCAAAAGGCTGCTAGTAATCAACGAAAGAACGAGGAAGTTCAAGGACAAGATATCAAAATGAACTGCCCTATATGCTATTATGCCACGAAGCTCCTTTACCCAGATATTTGCCAAAATCTTCTTTCAGCTTCTCTCCTCCGACAGGCCTCCGGAGGCCCAAACTTTAATAGAATCTGAGAGAAAAAAGCCGGCCAGTCTATGTGCTGTCAACACTGGTGCCAAACTCTTCCTCCTGGAGCCAGCTCCCCTTACAGGGCAGTGAGGTGAGGATCCAATTATGAACTAATTCCACTTGGGTCTCCTTGGCAAAGACATTGTGTCTTTAGCAGCCTAGCTCAGGGAGTTTATAATTATGTCAGACCGGCTTTTTTTTTTCCTTGTTGTTACTGCTTTTAAATGAAGAGGGGTTAAGCCTCTGTACAACCAAGCGGAAGAACCAGAATTAGAAAACTTACCAATCGCCCCAGCCAATGAGAATCCATTTCCAACAGGTATTAATGCCTATTGGAAGCCACTGGAACATTGACATCATCAGCCCAACTGATAGGTTGTCTGACAGATTCGCCCCCTTCATCGCACACAAGAATTTAAAACAAAACAAGACACTGCAGTTATATTCATTATTGCAGACAACAGCCTTCTTTGTGTTATTAATCAAAATGACTTCTACGGTGTTGACTTCACCACTGTTCCCTCAACAACCTCTCTGTGAACTGGCCAACACCCTGAACTTTCTAGCCCTAAAAATCTTATCCAAAATACCAACTCAACGCTTAGCCCTCCATTGTGATACTTAAGGCCTTCTGGGGTACAGCATGCCAAGTCGTAGACAGTGCATGCTAGTATACCTTGAAACAGTCATCACCCTTTTTTCTGCAATTAAATCAGCATTAATGGGGGACTGTGAGCCAATTCCTTGCTTAAAGCAGATCTACAAGCTCTTCCCTCCCTTTCTCTAGGAAACCACAAATAAGGGAGCAAGAAGTAGCCTCAAGAAGAAACAAACTTTGGGAGAATGTGCACTGAGAAAAGCCAGATGGAGTCCCCCTGGATCAAGTTAATTAAGAAATAAACATGACGGTATACTGGAGTCAAAACCAAGGAATGCGGTGAGGACAGGTTTCTCAATTGCCCAAAGAGAAGACACAGTTCCTTTTCAACTAAAATTAGAAAGCCACTGGGAACATAAGCCAAGAAGCACGGGTAGGAGGCTGAGAACCAAAAGTCAGCAATGGGATGGAGGCAGGGTGGAGAAAGAAAGTAAATATCCGTTTTATTTCTTCTGTCATTCCTTAGGTTTGCACCTGGCTTTTGGGTTTCAGCAGTCCCACCGACGGAGCATCAGCTAACAGGCTGGGAGCTTTGTCAGCAAGTTCTTAAACGGCTCATAATTCTGCTAAGAGCTTGCGGGTATCTAGCTGGTGTTCAAGGACCCAAGTGAAAACCTTACGAGGTTTATGTCCACGTCGCAGTCTAAGGCAAGAGGTCATCTGCCCTTTGGAGGGGGGGGGGCGGTGCCCTCGTGTCCTGACACACCATCTCTCCATTGGGGTATATCGGGAACCAGGCTGGCTTCTAGGCCCCGCAGTGCCCATGTGGTTGGCGCCGTCTGCATTTTAAGCACTCCCTCGCCCCACTCGGGAGGGCCCTGAATCGCCGGTAGGTACCGAGTCACAATGCAGGAGGGTCCCCCAACACAGGGCTAGCGCGAGGAGCGTGAGCCGCCTCCTCGGAGCAGACCCAGGCTATGTCCACAGGCCGGAAGCACTGAGGTGGGTAGGCAACTGGGTGAACGGAGTGCCAGGCACGCCCGGGTGCCCGCACCTCTCACCAGCCCCCGGAAGCGCCGCCCTCCCGCCCAGCGGGCTCCGAGGGGGCGGGGAGTCGAACGCCCCCTTCCGGGTGCCTCCGCCCGGCTGGCCAGCCCCGCTCCTCCTCCGGGCGGGAATCCTCCCTCCCCCGCCCCTCCCGGAGCCGGGCCCCGGCGCCAGGCCCGGTCCCAGGGGGGAACCCCCGGCCCCGGCTTCCCCTCCCTGCGGCCTCTGCCCGTCTTCCCGACCCTTGGGGGCCGGAAAGACCCCGCCGGCAGCGGTCAGGACCCACCGCTCATTACGACATCTTCCTCCCTGGCCTCCGCCGCCTCCGCCGCCACCGAGAGCCTGACACCGCCCGCCCAGCACCCGCCAATCCCGGAGCCCGCCACCGCCCGAGCGACGGCAGCGTTCACCAATAAGAGTTCAGTACATTGGGGACCGACAGCACTAGTATCCAATCAGAGAGAGGCGCCTAGAGCGACGTTGGTTTGGCCAATAGACTTGTGAAATGTCACTGATGGACAGTAGAGGGCACCAACCGGAAACCTACTGAACAGTGAACGACATGTTCGCCAGCCAATTGGCGGGACGTGAAGTCCCGCCTACGAGGTGGTTGATGGACAGCAACAGGAAGCTAGGTGGGGAGGGGCTTAGCTGAGGAGTGGTTTTGTATTGGTCGTGGTTGACCTTCCACCCACCTCGAACCCAAAAGATGAGTGATAGATCTACCCCAAAGCCAATCAGAAGTCCTTAGGGTGAGGCCCAGAAATGCCCTATAAATAGTACACACTTTACACCTCAATCTAGTGTCGCCCTGGAGTGGCGGGAGCCACCTGCTTTTCGGCTACTCAAAGCCCTTGGCTGGTGAGTGGGAAGCCACCAGCCTTTTTTTTTTTAAATTTCCCTCGCCTTTATCGCTTCGGGAGAGGGAAATGAGCCCCCCAGGTGACTTTGTACCGCGAGGCATCGGAGTTCAACACAATAGCGGGAGTTGGGCTACGTGACACTTCTGAGAGAAGGGATTATTTCGCCATCTCAGTTCAAGCCCCTGTTCATCCTCACCTAGTTATTGCAGCGACCCGCCCCTCCCCTCCCGCCACAACGGGCGGTCCACCCAGAATCACCTGAAGCTCTCTAAAAGGAGATTCCCGGGGCTGCCGGTCATAATCCGATTCTGTGCGTCTAGGGCACTCTTGGAATATACATTCTGTCCAGCACCTTGGGCGGACAGAGAGTTGGGCCTTTCCGATTTACCTCCTTGAATGAGGTGCTGTGTGAGTACATACAGCCCTTGGGAGGCGCTACCCGGGTACGTTTTTTCCCAGGTCTGCTGTACATGCGTAACTTGGGCAGGTTGCCTGGCATTACTGAGCAGGAATCCACGCTGGCTTCAGACCAGCCTGGGTTTGAAATTTACATCCCACTTACAGAGGGGCAGGGTACTGAAACTCCCTGCGCCTTGTCCTCACCTGCAAAATAAGGCTAGTCACACCTACACCTTACAGCAGCGGCTTCTCGTTCTTTTTTAAAACACCATAAGCCGCAGTGAGAAATAACATTTGAATCCCGACATAGTACCCTAAAACTCAGGTGAAAATGTGTAGCAAAGTTTCCAAAAACAATAGTAAACCTTTCTACCCGCGACACCCTGATCATTTCTATGCTGTTATTCTCCCTTCCCCCCTCCCTCCCTTCCTTTTTTTCCGTTCCTTTTCTTGATCTTGACTGGCAGCTTGAAAAAAGCTATCATAAAGGGTTGGAGTGACCAAATAAAATACAGAGCCCAATGCCCAGTACACAGTAATTGATGAATAAGTGTTAATTTTCTCTTCCAGTCTACCCCTCTCAGCCTTCGCCTTTGAAAAACAAGACTCTAAAAGCAAGACTCCTTCGGGGTGCCTGGGTGGCTCAGTCAGTTGAGCATCTGACTCTTGGTTTTGTAGGGTTGTAGGATCAAGCCCCGAGTTGGGCTTGGTGCTCCACACTCAGTACTCAGAGCTCTTGGAGCTCCACACTCAGAGCTCATTTGAGATTCTCTCTCTCCCTTCCTCTGCCCCTCTCCCCCGCTTGATCTCTCTCTCAAAATTTAAAAAAAAAAAAAAAAAAAAAAAAAAAAAAAGCTATCACTCCTCTAGTTAAGAACCTTCATTGGCTCCCTATGCCGTTCTGGATGAAAAGCCCAAACTCCTTTTTTAGGGGGCAAAGAATGTCCTTCACACACACTTGCGTATCTTTCCTCCTCCACCCTATTCCCTTTCTACAGATCCTACCCTTTTGCCTCAAGGAAATATTTTACATTTCTTAAACACTTACTCTTCTGTTTCCCTTCCTGCTTTATCCTTCCTGTCTCCTGGTAAACTCCTGAACATCCTTCAAGACCCTGCTCAAACTCTGAACACCTAACTCCCACTGAACCACAGTTTTTTTCCTTCTCTAGACTGCAGAGGGCTTCACTCGCTAACACTACACTTTTATTTTCACGCCTGTCCCCTGCTACGTACACTGTGAGCTGCAGTGGAAGGTTTGAAACCTGTACAAGAGGACTGGCAGGAAGTGTATGTTGAGTTAAAGAATGAATATTTGCATACAATTACATCTACATAGGACTTGTTTATATAAACCATACATTCTGTTCCCAGGCCATTTTTCAAGTTCAGATTGCTTCACTGTCAAGCAGAGGACTCCACCCGGGTTCAGTGACTCAGCTATATTAGGGTGCAGGGAGTTTGGGGGGGGGTGCGGTTGAATATCCTGCTGGGCCACTGCCAAACCTTTTGTGGCAGCTGTGCCTCTCTCACCCCCAGAGGCCCCATCATGAAGACTGCAGAGGGGGTGGGGGGAAGTGTGCATGTGTGTGGGTGGGGGAGCAGGGTGCAACAACAGAGAATTCGGCAGGTCTGAGTTACTTGAATTGTTCTTCCCTTTTAAAGACCGCCATTGCCTTGTTTTCTCTTTCTTTCCAGGCTATCTTGCTCCTTTCTTACCAGAGGCATAGCCGAGGAAGGGGGCACTTTCTCAGGAGCCCCTTATCCTTTTGTCAGAACCACTGGAGTCTTTGAGCCTCATTTACAACCCCCTCAAAGCACTGTACAACTTCTCTTCCTTCCCATAGGTCGCTTCTTTCAAGATGGCCCCCATTCTCACCAGAGAGGAAGGAGGCCAGGCAGCCAGCTTCTAATGCTCGCTTTCTCCCTGGCTGCATTTTAGACTCATTGGAGAGCTATTAATAAATTCTGAAGTCCAGGTGCCATCCCAGGGCCAGAAAATCAGAATCTCTGGGGTGGGACCCTGGTGATGGTGTTTGGAAGTTCCTCGGGTGACTCCCCAACGGGCAGCCAAATGTTGAGAACCACTCGTAGCACAGACATCTTTCCACTGTGGGTGCCCGAGTGAAAAACTGTGAACAGTCTGACCCTCCACCCCCACCCACTCCTGTCCCTCCCCTTCCTGAATTTCTCCCCTGCCCAGCTTACCTGCCTCGGTCTTCACGGAGCCAGGGCCGACAGGTGGTTCTGGCTGTGTCTCACCCAATGATGGGCCTGGAGGCAGGTTCTCTCTCTCTCTCTCTCTCTCTCTCTCTCTCTCTGTGATATTTCCCTTCTTGTTTCCAACTATGCTTAGCCTCTTCTTGCTCTAAGTGGCCAATTTCTTCCCCTTTCTCACTTGCAAACTCCCCATCCGCCACCCCTTAAAGCCCATTTTGTCTTATTCACCACTGCACCTTCCACTCCCAGCACATTGTGTGATATGTGATAGGTGCAGAGTGTTTGTTGACTGACTAAACGACTGCATCCTTTTAACACTTTTCATGGACTTCCCTTCTCTTCCAGGCCCAGCTTCCTCCACCTCCATTTCGCCTCTCCCTCCCTGTCTGCCTCTTCACCCCCTTCCCTCCTCATTCTCCCCTGCTTTTCCTGCTTCCTGACATTCTCCTTGTCCTTCCCTTTGGCATGCAGCTGCTCCCTTTCATTCATCAGTACCAGAGAATGCATCTGTCCCCAAGGATGGGTGAGAGAGCACCAGAGGGAGGGAGAAAGGGACGCAGAGCCACAGTCTCTGCCCTTAGGAAGCTCCAGATTCCTTCTGGAGCCTCGTGGGAAAGGTGTGGTGCAGCAGGTGCTGGGTGTTTGGAAGCCAGAAGAATATCAGTGTCTGCCCTTGACTTATCTGCTGGTCCTCACTCATAGCTACAACCCAAGCTTGATTGCTTTATTTTTGAAGAGTTCCAGCCAATTCAGCCTTCTAAAGCCTGCTCATCCTCCCTTAAGGATTTTCCCAGTAGCCTCTGCTTCTCCCATTGACCTCCTCTGCTTTTCCACGTTCTCATGTCTTCCCTTTCCACTACAGAGAAATCAGATTTGCCGACTTTGCGAATGACCCCTGACACTCTTAAGCACCCAGGCAAAAACACCTAGTTTAAGTGAATCCTGATTTTTTTTTTTTCCTCCCAGGCCCATCTATGGTTTCAACGATCTACATTTCCTTAGTCTTCCATGAGCACAAAACAGTGACAGAGGCTGTAAAATGTGTCTCCCTATTACCCGTTGGCAGCTATCCCACCCCGTACCCCGGGTGCACACACACAGCCACCCCTCTTTCTCCACTGCCATGGGATGCCACTCCTGACCCATGCCCTGACTTGTCAACTCCTTCTGTCCTCTGGTTGCCCTGCCAGACCGATGACTGTCCACCAACTGCCATGGAATCTTCCAGCAAGAACATTCCGCCCTTCCTTCCCCACAGGATTCTTCCTTCTTACCTGGTTCTTTCCATCCCTTAGTCCCCTTGGGATGAGATCTGTAGAGCCTTAGGAAAAAAGGGCAGGCCCCTCCTTCCCCCCTGCTCCCCACTCCCCTCCCAGGGAGAAGCCCTTTAGGTAGAAGGCACCTCTCACCCCTCTCAGCCTTCTTTGTTGCCACTAGGGGGCATCCAAGGCATTTCTAAAAGCAGATGCCGGGTGGTTGGTTGGTTCGTTGGTTGGTTCATTTTAACCTTACTGCAAGGGAAAGACAAGCACAGAAATTGAGTTTTAACAAGCATGCATTGAGTGCCTACTGTTTGCCAGGGTTGTGCCCTGCTTCAACTGGAAACAGTATGTTCTAGCCACTACAAAACTCCTTGAAGAGCCATTTGCCTCTTTAAGGAATCCTTTCCTACCAATCAGCCCATCTTACCATGTCTGGTAACATTTTCCTCTCTCTGCCTCAGCCTCTCCCCTGCCCTCAGCCTCTCTCCACCCCTGCGGACCCCGAGGACCACAGTTCTGTGTCTGCTTCTCTGAGTCCAGGCTTCCCATGGCAGACTGGAAACATACCTAGGGACAAAGTGAATTTCCCCAGGTGGGCCCTGTCTCCCTCTCTCTTCTGGGTTCCTGACCCTCTCCTGTCAAAGCCCCATCTTGGTCACCATCACTAGCCTCCTGAAGGTTCCCCAGACACCCTGAGTGCAGAGGATGAGGGTTCAGTGAGGCCATTGGCTGGGATGCTGGGCTCAGGAGCATAACTTCGTCACCTGGGAGCCCCGACCCAGCTGGCAGAGACTCGGGAAGTGGGTGACAGTGGCGATAACAATAACAGTAATAATAGTAATAATACACTGGGGCCCACAAAATGGCTGTGAAATACCCTCTAATGACCACTTGTATTTATAGATCTCCTTCTCTTCCTAGACACTTCAGAGCCATTGCCCAATTAACCCTCCTAGCTTCCCTAGGAGGGACAATTAACCCCCTATTTTACAGCCGGGGGAAACCGAGGCTCTGAGAAGGCGATGGAGTGGGCTGAGGTCACACAGTGCATTAGTGAGAGCAGAATGTGGCACTCTCTCCTTGCTTTCCTCTATATCCAGACCCACCTGAGTGTGTGTGGCCCCCATACACACTCACGCACACATGTGCACGTGTCCCTGTCTATCAATCTACCCTGCCATGGACCTCAGCATCTGGGAGAAGCTGGAACCGGGGCAAAGGATTGCTGCCTGGGGTAACAAGGAGGGAATCCCAGTTACCATGGAGGAGGGCTTCTCGGGGCCAGTCAAGGCTCTGGGGAGATCTTTCTCTATTCTGTTGAATACACCTCATGTCTGACAGGGTGCCAGTCAGGATCGAACCTCCCCAGACTTCAAGACTCATGGGAGAAGAAATGGGGGGGGGTGTGTCTGGGTCCCCACACAACATGTCTTCGTGATAGTGCCAGACATGTGTTCACCCTAAGAACGAGTGTGGATGAGGAACCCCACTAACGCCTTCTGGTCTCGATGCTGGGGATGGCAACGTGATTCCAGAGAAGAGATGTGACCACCCTAGAGAGAAAGAAGGTCTCCCCGAACCAGAATGGCAGTTTATTTTTTAAATTAAAAAAAAAAATTTTTTTTAATGTTTATTTTTGAAAGACAGCATGAGCAGGGGAGGGGCAGAGAGAGAGAGGGAGACACAGAATCGGAAGCAGGTTCCAGGCTCTGAGCTGTCAGCACAGAGCCCAACGCAGGGCTCGAACCCACGAACCGCGAGATCATGACCTGAGCCGAAGTCCGACGCTTAACCGACTGAGCCCCCCAGGCGCCCCCAGAATGGCAGTTTATTTGGCCCCCATGAGAAGACACAAGACAGGAACAAGGGGAGGAGGGGAGAGATGGAGCTGGGCCCGGGAATGATTCTCGGTTTCAAGACTTCACCGAGAAAGTAGAAAAGAAAGGAGACACTTCTTCTCTAGCCTGAACTCAGGCACAGAAAGGGGGAACGTGCTTTTTGTGCAGCAGGAGGGAACATGGTTATCTAATCTAAGAGCTTCCTGGCTACACAAGATAACGCCCTGGAGCAGGTGACAGAAGACTGGATGACATTTGGCTAATATGAACACCGTTCCAGTTGGCTTGGATGCTGGGATTGGAGTTCTCCATACGTGGGTGGGTCCCTGCTTAGAGAGAGCAGCAGTGGAAAGCAGGCTGACTGCAGCCTTGCCTGGGTTCTTCAAGTCACGGATCCTTCCTGACTGGCCCCCACCTACCAGCTCCACTCCTGACTCCCGTCTCGCCCCCGTGACCCCTGCAGCCGGGGCCTGGGCCCGTCCCTCCCACAGCTCCTGGTTCCTGGGCTGAAACTCTATGGCTCCACATTGCTGAGATTTTACTAGGGCTCCCAGCTGGGTCCCACCTTTGATCTGGCTTCAAAAAATAAAAAGCAGTACCAGGAGAGCAATTTTCCCCCGACCTGCTGGGGAGGAAGGCAGGCTGGAGGCAGGTCCTGACCAGCCCGGCCCACTCCTCCTTGAGCCTGTAGTCTGAAGCTGGTGGCAGGGGGGGCGGGGGGGTTGGGGACCAAAGGAGCAAAGCCGTTTTCCTCTCTGACTTCCTCTACCTCCCTGCTAGAGCACTGACCTCAGGTTAGTCTCCCTTCCCTTCCCTTCGCTGCCTGCCAATTGGCAGAAAGAAGGACCCAAGGAAAGTATAGCTGCTCCCTCCCACCCCACCTGCTACCCAGCACTGGGCTCCCCACCCCAACCTCTTCCCTATGGGGCTGGATTAGAGCAGTGCCCCGGTGGAAGGGCAGTGCCTCTGTCCTCTCCCCACTTGTGCCCCTGGCCTGTTCCTGGGGAGTGCCAACCGACCACTCAGGGCGGGGCCTGGCAACGGGCAAGTCTGTGCCCACCTGGCTGGGCACCCGAGACATTACTCAGTTGGCTGTCTCCGCGCCAGCTCTGGTCTTGGGAGGCTGGACTAAGGAATGGGGAGGGGAAGGCCAGGCTGGAAAGAGGGTGGGTCAGCCTTTTATGGAGCTTCCTCCGCATCCCTTTGCCTATGATACCGCAAGACCTGGCCGAGGATTTCCATCTTCTGGCAGCCCCCACCCTCTGGCCAAGTTCAAAGGCTCTAGCTCCTCACCTGTCCCAGGATGCTTACCCGGGGCCCTTTTAAGTGGTTAGCAGCACCCCTCCTCCACCCAGCCGAGGTTCAGGGCTTCGCCGTAAGGGTGCAGGGGACGTGGGGGATTAGGGTGATGGGGTGCAGAGTCCAGAGTTGGAGAGGAAGCAGCAACACACCCCTAAAACAGTTGAGCTGCCTGCCCCCAGTCATGTCAAGCCCTAGACACAGGGCCATTGACTACTAGATAATTCCTTCAGGGACCAGGAAGGAGCCTGGGGTCAGACCCAAGGGCAAACTGGCAGCTGAGAACAGAGGGTAGGGGCTGCTGCCCTGGACATCTTTTTCAGCTCAGCCTCTTGGGTCATTGGTTTAAATAAAAAATGGCCATCAAGCCCAGGGCGACCAAGCTTTCAGTGTTTTTGTGTCCTTATTGTTCCATTCTTGTCTCCTTCAGGGAAGACTCCTACCCCACAATCATACTCTGAAAGTGTTCCCTAAGTCTTGGGACTCTTCCAGAATTGGCCAGAACCCACCCATCCCTTCCTGCCTCCACTTCCTGGGAAAACGAGCCATGGGACCAAGAGCGCCCCTACCTCCAGAGGGAAGCACCTTCTGGAAGTCGCCCCGTCAGTCCCCCTCCTCTGGCCCCAGGCACCTCTCCCTGACCTGGGGAAAGAAAGGAGAGTCCAGGGTGGGGGAGGAAGTTGGGAGTCACCTAGTCTCCAAGTGGGGCGGGGTCCCCACAGCGATAACCATCTTTCTGGCAGCTCCAACCTGTTCTATTGGTGAGTAATTTTTTTTTCCTAGAGGAGAAAGGTGAAGGCCTTGGTGGGGAGTTATTCTGGCTCTGAAGTGTCCTCGCAGCTCCCCAGGCCCCCTCCAGGCCTTGTGCAAGAGCTGTAAATCTCTCACCACCCACGGGCCTGGGGGTGCCTCCTGCCTGGCTTTCATGTCGGGAGGTTTTTATGCTCCTCTCTTGGGCTCCACAGCTCCTGCCTGGGGCCTCTCCCCAGCCTGTAAAAATCCAGTCCCATAAATCTCAGCTGCCCCCCTAGGGGCCAAGCAGCGTTCCTCCTACTCCACCCCCCACCCAGAAGGATCCCACCCCCCCGCCCCCCAAGAGATGGCAGACAGCAGAGCAGGGGCAGGGAAGAGAGGCTTAAGGAGTCCTGAGAGGGGCAGCAGTTGGGCGAGGGGTTTTCTGGAGCCTCCTTCTACTTTGCCCCTCAGCATCAGCCACTGCCTGGCTGGGTTTGGACCCTGTAACCGAATGGTCTGTTTTGGCAGCATCCAGCACTGGAGGGGCTTCTGCGTGTCTCTGATGGGGAGGCCTCTTGGCCTCCACTGCCTGCCCGCATCCACCTGAGCCTTCTGAGACAGGTGGCTGTCTGTCTGCCAAGCCCCCAGGTGCAGTCGGAGGTGGCAGGCAGCCCAGTGACTGTGCCACTTTCCTGGATCAAAACGGGGAGCCCGAGGAATGGGAAAGGGGGTAACAGCGCCTGAGACAGACGTGGAGGGTCACAGATGACTTACGTGATCCAGTGGATTCAGTAGTAAAACACAGTTCTGAACTTCCCAGTCTGATCGGGGAGACTGGACACTCAGCCGGACAGGGCAGAGATGAGGGCCTCGGGTTGCAGGGCCTGGGCCGGGGGTGGGGGGGGAGGGGGGGGAGGGTGGTGGGGGAGGGGGTCTCAGGGCTGGAGCAGGTGGAGGAGGGAAGGGCTTGTGCCTGGGAATTGGTGGCTGGGGAAGGGGCTACAGGATGGTCTGGGGAAGAAGGACAAGGTGAGAGCTGCCAAGGAAGCGGGGCGAGTGGTTCCAGTGGAGGGAACAGTCTGTTCAAAGGTTCCCTAGGGGAGAGGATGCGGCCTGGGCGGGGGACACAGCAAGTTTGCCGGGAAGGTGAGGAGCCTGTGCCTGGCTCTGCCCTTCCTGGAATGAGACCTGGGAAGAGAAGAGTGGCCCAGCCCTCCCACTGAAGATTGGGAGAGGAAAGGGGGAGGTGAGGAGAGGGCTCTGCGAGGGGCAGAGGACTTCCCACCCCAGGGTCTCACTGAGCCTCCTAACTTGCCGGGATCTCCGTGCCGGAAGAGAAGGCCATTGGGAGACCGTGTTCTCAGCCCCAGGAAGTCATCTCACACCATCCTCCCAATTCCCACCATGTCCAGACTCAGTCTGGCTTGGGTGCGTCTCCCCACCCCACGGCCAGGCCAAGACACTGCTAGTGGCTGACAGTTTTTACTGAACACTCACTACGAGCCAGGCACTGCCCTAAGCACCTGGCGTGTACTTCGCCCCACTTTGCAGACAAGAGAGCTGAGGCACAGCGAGTCTAAGGGCTCAGCAGGATCACCCAGCTGAATAATGGCACGGTCAGGATTCCAACCCAGGCAGTACGGCTCCAGAGCCAGAGTTCTCCATTTCTGCCCTTTGATGCAGAAGTGGAGGGAGGGCACTACCCCCCCAGGCCCGGGTACCTCCTCCCGCCTCCCCACACAGGCCAACAGGGATGTTGTCCTCTTTGCTGAGGGCAAGAGGGGTTCTGGCCCTCTGCCTCCTGGGTGCACCACCTCGGAAGCAGCATCGGGGACTAGCTACCAACCCCCACTGGATGCCCTGCTTCCGCTAGCACCCAGCAACAATCAGGAAACTGGGCAATAGCAAAAGTGAAACTGACACGGCCGGTTTCCCGCCCCCGCGGAGGGAACTGGGGAGCGGCCTCGGCTGGACAACAACCAATTAGGCACTTTTTATTGCCCACACTGTCATAATACCCAGAGCTTGGCCGGGATGGGGAGGAAGTGGGATAGGATGGAGTTTCAGGATGCCTTCAGAGTTCATTTCAGCCATCCCCCTGCTTCCAGGTGGGAGAGCCCAGATGCCATCAGGAGAACGTGCCTCCAGGTGAGGCCCTCGGCCCTGGAAGTCAGCAGGCCTTTGCGACCAACAAGAGTCCCTTAGCCCCAGAAAGGGGCTTTCTCTTGTCCTTTGCTCCAGCAACTCAGAAAAGAGGAGTCCCTTCCTGTTTATCCCCAGGACAGGGTCGGCAAGGCCGGGCTCATACCTAGGACACAGATGTGGCGGTGGAGGCCTCTGGTTGGTGTCACCCTGAATGTTGGCATCAGGGGTCAGGGGAATCGTTGATTTTATTTATTTATTTATTTATTTATTTATTTATTTAAAAAAATTTTAATGTTTATTTTTGAGAGACAGAGAAACAGAGTGTGAGCAGGGGAAGGGCAGAGAGAGAGAGAGGGAAACCCAGAGTCCGAAGCAGGCTCCCGGCTCTGAGCTGTCAGCACAGAGCCCAATCTGGGACTCGAACCCACAAACTGTGAGATCATGACCTGAGCCCAAGTCAGACGCTTAACCGACGTACCCCCCCCCCCCCGCCCCGGGCACCCCTACTGTTTTTTTGTTTGTTTTTTGTTTTTTAGTACAATCAGACTCCTCTCTCAGACTGGCAGCTCCCAGAGGGCAGTGGTCTTGTCTCTTCCATCAGACTGAAAAGTCCTCAAGAAGCTGTCTCCCCAAGAGAGAGCCATGCCTCCCTGGTAGTCTGCCCCTTCCCTCAGTTGCCCAGGGCAGGGGTTTGTCCACAGGCAGGCCACTCTTGCTGTGAATACAATAATGACTCTGGTTCTGGCCCAAAGTGGGCTGCCTTCTGGATGGGAAGTGCAACCATAGTGTGTCGTAGCCTTCATTTCTTCATCTGTAAAATGGGGGTGACAATAGGACCCACCTCAGCGGTTGTTGTGAAGGTTAAGTAAGAAAACGTGTGTGCCCGGCCCATTCCGAGGGCCCAGTAAATGAGAGCTCTTGTTAGCTTTGGGGGCAGCTGGCACAAAGGAAGACCACAGCTTTCCATCCATCAGAAGTCAGGATGGAACCCTGTAGCCCAGGCTTAAAATGGGAAGGCCAGAAGCTGGCCGGCCTGGCAGCTCTGTGGGGATCTCTGGCTGAGACCTCAGTGGACAGGGCAAGTCCGTCATCTCCCGGAGAGAGCAAGGAGAGCCGCGATCAGCATGGGCAGCCTCAGGGACCCAGCAATGAAGATGGACGTCAACTCAAGACCCAACCATCAAGGCCAAGTGTAGAGGACGGACTGTGTGTTTCATGGCTTCAGGAGCCCGTTGTAGCATCTTCGCCAGGGCGGTGGTGGTCTCAAACCAACAGAGATGTTTATCCAGCATGGTGGAGGGTTGGGCCGGGGGATGGACACAATGACCTCTCCCAGACCATGGATCCCAGAGTCTGGGAGGGGAGGGGACCGAAGGAGGTGAAACCATATCCGAGCGAGCGGAGCACACATCCATCTTCCCTGTTGTGGGTAGAGACACATCCCTGAGTTCAGAGTGGTCCGCAAGCTGCTTCACGTGTTGACATTGCCTCTCCTCAGGGACCAGGGGTCTCGAGTTTGGCAGCTGCTTTGAGAAATTGGAGGCATTGCCTCCCCAGCAGGTTCTGCCTTGAGTAAGGACCCTGGGTGGGGCTGAGCAGTCTGACACTTGGCGGGGAGCCAGCGCCCTCAGGCTGGCAGGGCAGGCAAGGGGGGAGGAGGAGGGAGTGCGGTGCCAGTTCGGAAGACATGGGACAGACCCTTCTGTCCCCTGTCTTGGGCCTCAAGGGGGAAGCAAGTGAAATAGGGAGGTGGGGCTGGAGGAAGGCTCAGAATCTCTGGGGAAAATCTCAGGGGAAAACGTACTCTCTTCTCCCTTTCTTCTTTTCAGTTTCAGCTTAAAAGTTGCCAAAGTGGGAAGCTTTTCCCCTTTACTCCCTGGGCTTATCTTTGCAGGGACCCGTCTAATGAGTAGAGAAATCAAGTTTCTCCCGTCTCCCCACCGCCCTTCCTCACTGCTTCGGCTCCCCCCACCCGGGGCAGGGGCCTGTGCCCAGTGCTGGAAGTAGGTCCAGAAGGCGACCCCTTCAGGGAGCTGTTGGCCGGATAGGAGAGACATGGTTCTTGACCACAAAGATTTCCCAGACTGACGGGGGAGACAGAGCACGTCCCTGACTCATCAAGAGTCCAGAAACAAGGGCAGACAACAAATGGATGGGATTCTTGAGGTGGTGGCTTGGAAACTGGGAAGACGCTCTAGGGAGCAGGCTGAGTGGAGCCAGTGGAGAGAAGCTCCTAGAAGAGAATGCAGAGTGGATTTAGGGGGAGAGTCCAGTGAATGCCATTTATCCTTAAAAAAAAAAAGTTTATTTATTTTGAGAGAGAGAGCGAGAGCACGAGTATGAGCAGGGGAGGGGCAGAGAGAAAGAGAGAGAGAGAGAGAGAGGGAGAGAGAGAGAGAATCACAAGCAGGCTCCATGCCCAGCGCAGAGCCTGACTCGGGGCTCGATCTCACAGTTCGTGAGCCAAAATCAGGAGTTGTATGCTTAATCAACTGAGCCATCCAGGCGCCCTGACCATTTATCTTCAAGCCAGGCCCATTTATCCAAAACAGAAACTGCCTGGGACTTCACAGTAAATCAGTATCTCAGAGCTGGGATTCTAAGTCACCCCTTTGCCCTGGGCGGGGTGCAGGGGGGTGGTGGCTGGGCTCTAGGACGAAGTGCAGAGAAATGGGGGAGGTGGAGAGGGCTGGAAGACAGGCCGGGGGTGGCTGAAATGAGAGGGGGATGGGAAGCTTGTCATTTTGGTGAAGTGCCTCCCCAGCCTCCAGAGGAACCAAAGTCCCTTAAATGACAAAGAAAGAGAGGCGAGTTGAACAGGTCCCTGTCTGGCCGCTCTGAGTCAGGGAGCCGGGCGTCTGATCCTATGAGCCAAATCCCCGAATCTCTGGGGCTTTAAAGGCTCCTTCTGTCCAGGCTCAAAGTCACCACCGCCAGGTAGGGATCTGTCCCCTCCCTGACCTCCTTCTTTTCCTGCCCTTTCTCTGCTCTCTGACCTCTGACCCTGGAGTCTCCCTGCAAGGCTGAGTTACTTCTCCCCCTACCCAGATTTGGGGCAGACCTGGATAAAAGGTACAGAACAAAGGAGCTGTACAGCCGGGCGCAGGGCAAGGGGCCAGAGAAATCATGTTTCTCAGCTGATGGGGAGGCCTGGCCACTGCTGGATCCTACTTTGATAGCCACATGGGAATTAACCCATAGTAAGAAAGTGCCTGGGTGTGTGCGTCAGGGTGGGGAGAAGGTAAAGGTGGTGAGAAGGAGGAATGAACGTGATCCGTCCCCGGAGCCTCCTTTGTGTGGGTGCAAACTGGCATTAGAGGGGAACACTGCAGGGGCACAGGAACCTTCAGCTCTGGATCCGACCCTATAGGGACATCAGGGAATCCCCCATCAGTCCTGTTCCGGATAGGCCCACAAGGGGCCAGCCCAGAGGTTCTCCTCAGACATCTCCCAAGTCAAGACACTTGAACTGCCCAACCTCTCAGTGGGAAGGGCCCTCTGAAATGGCACCTAGGCCATCCACCTGTCCTTAGGCACATTCATGGGGGTGGGTTTCCTTGCAGAGCCAATGGCCCATTGAGACGGGTGGTGCAGGTGGGGGAGGGCAAGGAGTGGGATGTGCATCCCCGTATTGTTGGGGGACAGCCCCTGGACACTCTCTCCCAGCCCACAGGAGCTGGCACGCAGACCTGTGCCTGACTGGCTGGGGGAAGGCTGAGCCTGGCTGAGCCCCAGTCTCAGGAGGGAGGGAAGAGGGTAGCGAGGGGGTGGGATGCCTCTTCCGGGCCTGGTAGATTAGGGACTCTGAGACAGGAGAGGGCCTGTCACCAGGCCCATAAATAAAGCAGCTGAGTCTCTCCCTCCATCTGTGTTTATCTGTCTGGCCTCGGGTTTCCGGGTTTCCGGGAGAGGAGATGTCTCAGCACCCCCAGCATCAAACGCCAGGCGCTGGGGGGGCGGGGGGGGGAGGGGCAGCCTGCCTCCCTCCCTTTGCCTGGCTCTCACCCTCTGTTTCTCTTCCTCAAATCCCTTCCCCTTGGCCCCTCTGTCTATAGCCTGGACAGTGAGAACAGGCAGGTAGGGTCGGGGGATGGGGGGTGGGCAGAGTATGGTAGGGGTGTCTGCCAAACTCTGATGGCTCTGTCTTCCCTCCCCATTGGTGCTCACCCTTCACGGACTGCGGAGAAGGTGCTCTGGGACCCCCAGAGAGGTGAAGGGTAGGAATCAGCTGGGGGGGGTCTGAGTGTGCCAGCTCCTAGTCTGTGAGGGGTGGCATCGGAAGAGGGAGGCGGGCCTGCTCTTTAGTGATGACGGGAGACCCTGCATCTCCCCTTCTACCCCAGCTGACTCCCCCCCACCTCTGCTTCGCTGGGGAGCTGTGAGAGGTCCAGGTTCTTCTCACTACCCAGGGCATGCCACCAGGGTTTTTAATTTAATTTAATTTAATTTAATTTAATTTAATTTAATTATTTTTCAAATGTTTATTTATTTATTTTTGAGAGAGAGAGAAAGAAAGAAGTAGAGGGCAAGTTGGGGGGGGGGGGTGGGGCAGAGAGAGGGAGACAGAAGCCCAAGCGGGCTCTGTGCCGACGCAGGGCTCGAACTCACGAACGATGAGATCATGGTTCTCAGCCAAAACCAAGAGTCGGACACTTAACTGACTGAGCCACCCAGGCGCCCCACACCAGGGCTTTTTTTAAAGCCTGGTCCCCAGGCCACTTGCATCAACACCACTGGGAAAGAGAAGGGGAAATGCTTGTCTAAATGCACATTCCCGGGCATCACAGACTTGCTGAATGAAGAGGGACCTTTCATTTTAATGAGCATCTCAGGTGACGCTGGCATAGCTCACGCTTGAGAACTGCCCCCCTTGTGCTACCTGAGGGCAGGTTTTCTTGTTTTTTTTTCCACCACATCCCCAGGACCCTGCTCCATGCCGGGAACATAGTAAGTGGTCAATAAACATCCGATGATTGACTGCATTTCTAGACGGTGACTACCCCTCTTTCCACTTTAGACCTTCTTCTCTGGCCGCTCCAACAATCCCAAATCTACCTGGTGGTGTCAAGGAGGGGTCCCAGCTTCCTGCTCTCTGCTGAGATGATAATGTCGGAATATGTCAGCCAGGGCCCCCAGCGCCACATGTCTTTAAGCAGAAGACATCTGTATACATCACTGGCACTCACAGAAACCCTCTATTTTTTTTTATTAAAAAAATTTTTTTTAACGTTTATTTATTTTTGAGACAGAGAGAGACAGAGCATGAACAGGGGAGGGTCAGAGAGAGAGAGGGAGACACAGAATCTGAAACAGGCTCCAGGCACTGAGCTGTCAGCACAGAGCCCGACGCGGGGCTCGAACTCACGGACCGCAAGATCATGACCTGAGCTGAAGTCGGACGCTTAACCGACTGAGCCACCCAGGCGCCCCTATTTTTTTTTTAATGTTTATTTATTTTGAGAGAGACAGAGAGCGTGAACGTGTGAGAGAGCACACGAGTGGGGGAAGGGCAGAGAGAAAGAGAACAAGAGAGACACCCAAGCAGGCTCCGTGCTGTCAGCGCAGAGCCTGACGCGGGGCTCGATCTCACGAACCGTGAAATCATGACCTGAGATCAAGAGTCAGACACTTAACCGACTGAGCCACCCAGGCGCCCCAGAAATGGCCCATCCTCGGGGAGCAACAGTGGAGTGAGGGCAGCAAGTGGCAGGAGCCAGGGAAGGGGAAAATCCTAGAGAAGGAAAACTATTGAAACTGTGTAAAAGAAAACCCACAGCTAAATGAGGTCTGGGGAGGGCGGGGGGGCGGCGAAAGGGGAGCGCGCCTGTTGCACAACTCAGGTCCCTGGCTCCGGGAATTTTCCAAAGGACTAGGCATCCCAACCAGGAATGCATGGATAAGTCACCTCTCCTCTCTAAGCCTCAGTTTCCCTGACTGTCAAATTACCATCTCTGGAAAGAAAGGCAGGGCTCTTCCAGATGAGTCCTCTCTTTGGGTCAGGGCTGCTCCCATGTTGCTGCCTCTCTGCACCTGGTTTGCATTGCATTTGCATTCATTTGCTTGGGCTGGACCAATAAATGTAGTGTGCGCGTTAATACAACAGTGGTGGGGTTCCAAGGGAAGGAGGCTCCCTGAGGTGGAGACAGAGATGTGGGGGGAGGGAGGCACAGACAGATGCCTGCAGCTAGGATGGGGCCCTTGGGCTTACCCGGACAGCCTCTCCAGCTCCCGAGGGGAGGGGGCAGTCCTGGACTTTGGGATCCCCAGCACTGCAGACCCCAGGAAGTCTGGGAGGGGAGCGAGCTAGGGACCCAGGCATTCCAGGGGAGTAGTGATGGCAGCCCTGATGGGGTGAAGGGCAGCTGAGCAGGGTTCTCAGGCCTCCCAGGGAGCCTGGAGCCAGCCCCTGGGACGCACCAGTGTGGCAAATGGGGAACACTCGCTCTGAGGCCCTAGAGAGGGATGAGGGAGGCAAGAAGCTCTAGAGGAGGAGGAGGAGGGAAGGGACGAGGCAGAGTCATTCCTACACAGGAGAGGCAGATGGCAAAAACTGCTACCCTGGCTGTTGTCTGGGGTTGGAGGGGAAGCTAAGAAATGAGAAATCAGCCAATGAAGAGGAGGGAGACGCAGGCTGTCCGGGTCCCCCCTCACTATCGAAAGGCTCCTGCCAAATCCAGGCTGGGGCAGATAGAGGAGGCAGAAAAGTCCTAATCTGATGGCAGAGACACAGTCCCACCCCGATGAGGGCTCTCTTTCCCCAAGACACAACCCAGGTCCTTGGGAAGCCCCCAGTCTCGTAGGGGGGGAACACAATCCTTGCCTCCACCCTGGAGTGGGGGGGGGGCACAATGGGACATCACACATATTCTCAAAATTACTTAGGAGCTCTTTCAGCAACGTACGAATGAGGGTAAACATAGAGGACAGCTGTGAATGCCTAGCCCTTCATAGATGGAGGGGGCGCCAGCAGAAAGGAGCGATTAGTTCAGCAGAATTAATCAGGGGAGGCTCCCTCAAGTGGATTTTGAGTGAGATGTGGAAGACAGAGAAAGACAGGGGTTAGGGGTTCATCCTTGGTTGGCCTGGGGCAGTGCGGGTAATACTGGGGAGGACAAGGAAGAGGACAGTTGGCTCAGAGGCCTCTTAGCAGCAACATCGGATGGCCCCGGTGCAAAAAAGGGACTCCATGTCCGGGAGAGCCTTTTTGTCCAGAGATGGTCATTTGACATTCGGGGAAACTGAGGCTTAGAGGAGTGACAGGGTTGAGATGAGCCAGCAAGTTAGGGGCAGAGCAGAGACCAGGGAGCAGATTTTAGGGCTCCTAGTCCTGTACTTTCTCCTCCCCCAGCTGGCATGCTGATAACCTAGGGTTGTTGTCAGAAGGTTCCAGGAGCCCTGCCATCCTCCAGGTGTTTTGTTAGAACCGGGAAAGTACCTGAATCTCTTAAGGCCTCTTTTTCTCCATCTGTACTCTGGGCTTTTTCATCAAGGAGGGGAAAGTCCTTTGCAGGAAGATCCCACATGAATCCAAGGTATTGGTAGGAGTTGCTGACAGCTTTCCTGTAGCAAACATGGGGGGACTGGAGAGGGAGGCCGGCAAGAGGCCGGGGTACCCTCAGCTGATCAGGCAAGCTCTGCTTCCACCTGGGCCTGATCTGCTGACTTTTGGGGGAGGGGTGGTGGTGGAAAGAGGACAAATTTGCGTTTGATTTGCATATCAATTGTGTGAATTCCAGGACTGGCCACGTGCTCTGGAATCTCCCTGGCTCCTGCTCCCTCCTCTGTGGTTTCCCCACCTGCCCCAGAGCCTCCTGGTTGCCAGTTGTGTGGCCACAGCTGGGGAAGGGAGTGGGGGTTCAGATACTGGCCACTGGCCTCCCCAGGACCAACAAAACGCCTCGTGCGCTCCAGCCTCCAGACGGGGCCCCCAGGCTTTCCTGGCCTCACCCCTGTGGGGTGCCCAGGAGGCCTCCCTGAGGCCTTGTGGGAGTCTCCTGGCTGGCTGAGGGATGGCTCTAATCATGCCCAGGGCCTCCCACCGCTCTGCCTTCCTAAACCCGGACCCCCTCTGAGGGTGACCCAGCAGGAGTCCCTCGGGGCCCTCCCCAGCTCACAGGGGGCTGGTGAGAGGGGCCCCTACACCCCCACCCCAGCGCCCTCAGCGGCAGTGGGCCGGCGAAGGGCTGTCCCCTCCCACTGGAGCCAAATAATTGCCTCCTGCTTTGTTGTGTGGTGTCTGGGGCCCGGGGCCTCTCATTTGTGGGGACGTGCTGTGGCGAGAGCCTCCCTGCGTAATTACCCTCCTCCCCATCACCGCCGCCGCCGCCACTGAGCCTCCTGCGTCCGCTGGGCCTTACTCACCCCGCCGGCCTGCAGCTCCCCCCACGGCCCAGACGCAGGGAACTCCCCTCCCGGGTCCCAAACTGGCCTCTTCCGGCAAGCCACCTCTCGGCCTTCCCCTACGGCCCCCTGCAACCCCGCAAGGCCCGGTGGGGAGGGGCACACCCGGCGGGGGTCTGTCTCTCAAACAGGGACCTGAAAGGATATTTCTGGTCTGAATGCACACCCCCCACCCACCCACCCCCGTCCTCAGCCCGGAACCAGACCCAGGATGGGGCTCCGGGCACGCGCCTAGCATTGCACAACATCTGGACAGGAGTTGCACCTGTCGGGACTTGTTCCCAGTTAGGGTTGGAGCTACCTGCGACCCTGATACCTGGGAGAAAACACTCCACTCCAGCTTCTTTTTTTTTCCTTTGCTTATTTCTCAGTCACCTGTTTACCTATCTGTTGTAAAGGAAACGGAGAAGGAGAAGAGAGAGCCAGCAAGAGAGTTAGCAGACACACCCACACACCGAAGAAGAAACAGCGATACTCCCCCAAGATAAAGGGAGAGACTCCCTCAAAGAAACAGAGACATGGGCCACAGAGAAGGCTACGCAGTGAGCCCGAGGCACACAGCGAGGAAAGGACAGAGGAATGAAGTTTTCATTTCTCTTACATGGAGACAAAAAAAAAAAAAGACAAGAAAAGAAAAGAAAAATAGAATGAGCAAATACAGCAAGCCTCTTGTCTCTTGTTATATTTTATTAAATCTTGGGTAAGTCTTGTAGAATAGACCACTACAGTTGCATAAAGGCTGAACTTGAAGGGGAGGCGGCAGGACACACAGTAAGAGGCATTGGATGAGCCAAGACAAATTATGAAGAGAGTCACATATCACAAAGGCTTGCGCACAGTAGGCGCTCAATCATAATTGATGGTGGATGACCCCTGTCTTCTGAGGGCAGGACAACTGACAGTTTAGAAAAATTTTTATTCTTGAGGGAGACACACACACACACACACACACACACACACACACACACACACGGAGGGTGAGTGGGGGAGGGGAAGAGAGACAGGGAGACACAGACTCCCAAGCAGGCTCCAGGCTCTGAGCTCTGAGCTGGCAGCACAGAGCATGACGCAGGGCTTGAACCCACGAACTGTAAGATCATGACC
This sequence comes from Panthera leo, assembly GCF_018350215.1. Classification (NCBI taxonomy): domain Eukaryota; kingdom Metazoa; phylum Chordata; class Mammalia; order Carnivora; family Felidae; genus Panthera; species Panthera leo. The sequence continues at coordinate 37,075,053 of NC_056692.1, forward strand.
TGAGCCGAAGTCAGCTGCTTGACCGACTGAGCCACCCAGGCACCCCGATAACTGACAATTTAAATGGCAGCAATAGGGGGCACATGGCTGGCTCAGTCAGAAGAGCATGCATTTCGGGGCGCCTGGGTGGCGCAGTCGGTTAAGCGTCCGACTTCAGCCAGGTCATGATCTCGCGGTCCGTGAGTTCGAGCCCCGCGTCAGGCTCTGGGCTGATGGCTCGGAGCCTGGAGCCTGTTTCCGATTCTGTGTCTCCCTCTCTCTCTGCCCCTCCCCCGTTCATGCTCTGTCTCTCTCTGTCCCAAAAATAAATAAAAAACGTTGAAAAAAAAAAATTTTAAGAAGAGCATGCATTTCTTGATTTCTGAGTCGTGAGTTGGAGACCCAGGTTGGTGTAGAGATTACTTACACAAACAAACAAACAAACAAATAAACTTTAAAAACAATGGCAGCAATAGGGATGCAGGATGGGCTTTTGGAGGAGGGACTTTCCAAGCGTAAGAACCACTCGTCAAACATTAAATGTGTTAGAGCTCCTACTATGTGCCAGGCACTGTTCTGGATGCTTCTGATTCAATTAATGAATAAAACGAACACGGATCCTTGGGAATACTTAAGAAGGTTATGGACTCTGCCTGTTAGAAGGAAGATCAGAAGAGTACAAATCCCTCTTCTCGGCACGTTGTAGGGGAGCTACCTCGAGAAGACGAGTTCTGGGTGCACTGGGTTCTGCCAGAAAATTAGACAAGGTGAGCTCTAGTACGTTCGATTACGGACACTGTCAAACCAGGGGCGACCAGTCACCGGTCACTCAAACCAGTGGAGACCAGTGGAACACCCCCTGAGTTCAGATCAGGAAAGGTCGAGTCCCTCCTGAGGTCACACAACACAGGCAATTTCAGTACCTGCTATGGCTGTGGGTTCTGGGGTACCAGCTAGCAAACCCACACATTTAGGAACACTTGGTTGAGAGATTCATTGCAGTGGAAACCTAGCAAGCCTAGGAACCTGTAAGGACATCTTATCTCTAGGCAGGTCAGTATTCAAAGCAACCTTCATCTCTGTCCTGGTTCTATTCTCATTCTCTCCAAGGCCTTCTTTTTTTTTCAAGTTTATTTATTTTGAGAGAGAGAGAGCAGGGGAGGGGCAGAGAGAGAGGGAGAGAGAGAATCCCAAGCAGGCTCCGTGCTGATAGCACACTGATAGGGCAGAGCCTGATGGCAGGCTTGATCCCACGAACTGTGAGATCATGACCAGAGCCGAAATCGAGAGTTGGATGCTTAACCGACTGAGCCACCCAAGGGCCCCTCTCTCCAAGCACTTCTTAACATGCTTGTTATCAGGAAGCTGCCCTGAAGGTCCAGCTCAAAGCCTTCTCCCTCAGTGGCAGTGGAGGAAAGCAGTGCTTGCTGCCCTTTTCCAGGGCAGAGAGGGACAAAGACGCAAGGATGTCATTTTGATGAGGTGGGGACCAAAGCCTCCTTCACAAACACCCCTCTGCCTCTCCCCAGCTACCTCTTTTAGGCCCTGAAGCAGAGGAGAGAGATGAAAGGGACAGAACTGACCATGGGTGGGTGGGGGGAGGGTGGAACCCAACCGGGAATGGATTTCAGGAGCCGATAGAGGGGGTGGGGCAGAGGAGGGCGGGGATTCTGGCAATCTCATTGGCTCCCTTGGCATCAAAGCATCCATTGGCTTTCAGCAAACTAAAACTGATTAGTGTGTTTGTGTGAGTATTGGGGAGGGGAGGTAGGGGATGAATCCTAGACCAATGTGTTGACTCTGTACAGCTTCACCTCCCCCATCCCCTTCTTACCGCCACCCCCCCCCCCCCCCACAGTCAAGAAATTCTCCAGGAATCTGGCTTCACCAGGTATTGGTTCTGGAGTGACCCCTGTGATCCTCCCGCTGAGGAAAGAGACAGATGTGAGGGCCCCTTAAAGGAAGCACAAAACAAAGTTTTGGTTTGATGTGTAAAAACATTTTAATGTAAACATTTATAGAACTATGACATGCATATAGAAAAGTGTTATAAGTGTGCGATCTAAGTAAATCATAAGTAAAATATGGACTGAGCTTTTTCACAAAGTGCACACGCCTGGGTAACCAGCACTCGGCTCGAGGAGCAGAACATTCCCGCTGTCCCCCAGCCCTTGCTGTGCCCCCTTCGGAACTAAACCCCCCGAGGGTAATGGAAACTCTATTCTGACTTCAAAGAACATAGATTGTTGTTGTTGTTGTTGTGTTTTTTTGCCTAGTTTTGAGCTTCATATAAATGGAGTCAGGTACCGTGTACTCGTGTATCTGGCCTCTTTCACTCCACATGGTTGTGAGATCACCCTTGAGTTTGAACCCATCTGTGAGGGGAGGGATGGGATGTACCAGCGATTGTCCCCTTTGGGTCTCAAACGTAGGCTCCCCTGAGACCCTTGTGCCCCCCCCCTTTCGGAGTTAGGTGTCAGCACCCCCACTTTGCTGGCCCTCTAGACTCCCAGGTCCCAAACAGGATGAACATTCTGGGAGACCTTGTCCTCTGGAGGCTCCTATCCAAGCTGGGATCTGGGAACTGTTGGCCCCAGACCACACCCCTCCAAAGGGACTCCAGAGGAAGTCCCCGACCAGGGTGGGGTTAATTAGATGGCGCTTTGAGATCTCAGGATGAAAGGACTGCCTAGAGCCATTGTCCTTGGCCTCCTGTCCAGCTTGGTGGGGGAGGGGAGGGAGTACCATGTCCCCTCAGGCCCCAGGGATGGGGCATCAGACTATGGGATTGGCATTGCCAGTCTCTGAAGGATTTTCTGTTCTGAGAAGCTCCTGCTCAAAGAGGCAGGGTGCTCAGGGCTGAGATACTGGGGAGTGGGGAGTCAAGGGCCCACACCTCTGGGGTCTACCTCTCTGCCTCCCGGGCAGCGCCCAGACAGCCCGGCTCTGGTGCCGTGTGTGGTTTCAGGATAAGCTGCCGATGCCACCCAGAGCGCCCTGCTGACAGACAAGGATCTCACCCGCTTTCAAAGACGCCCTTTCATCTGCCAGGGCTAATTACACCTGCAGAGCAGAGGAGAGGGCACTGGAGCCAGCCCCCTCCCTCTCCCCCCCCCCCCCCCCCCCCCCCCGGCCCAGCTCCCAAGCCCCCTGCCTCAGGAACCCTTCCCCTCCCTCCCGCCTGCCTGTTCTAAAGCTCTGGCGGGGGCCTCAGCACCTGCCAATTATGGCTCCTCTAGTGACAAGTGGCCCTGTCTTCTGGGAAGGAGGGTGCCTGAGAGCAGGGGGCTGGAAGGTGGGCCTGTGTGTGTCCCTGAGGGTTGGGAGTCGGAGGGTCTGGGTAGCATTAGGATGGCTGCTGGGAGGCACCAGGGAGCAGGTGAGGGCCTCATGAGTGTGAAAGTTCAAATCTATGACAGAGGCGGTTTAATGCTGGCCATGAGCACATGGGCTCTGATTCAGGCAGCTCTGGGCTGGAATCTGGGTTGCGCTGCTTTATGGGTTGCATGACTTTGCTTCTCGCTTATTTAAGCCTCTGTTTTCTCTCCCGTAAAATGGGGATATGCACACTCACCTCACGGGGTGGTGGTGAAAAATAGATGAGACGATGCGCATAAAACGTTTAGCCTTTAGCAGGGGATTGTGTGAGCATGGGCAAGATGTCCACCATGGGTGGGAAGGCTCTCTGGACCGCCAAGACTGAGTTAGTCTCCACAGTCCTCTATCCCTACTCGTCTTCCAGCACTGGCTGCACTGCTTTGCAACAATCTGTTTAATTAGTCCTAGTCTCCCTTCGCCAAGCAAACAAATCCCTTGAGGCACCATATTGTATCTGTCTCCAGCCCCGAGCCTGGGACATAGCAGGTGCTCACTACGCGGAAGGCCGTGTGGGAGTGGAGCGTGTGATGGGCGCACATGAGCCCAGGGCTCCTCCGGAACGGGGAAGGGTCTCGTGGCAGCCTGAAGAGTGTGTGCGACCGCCGTGTGTCACAGCAACACGAGAGGGGGGGTGTGTGGGTGTGCACACGTGCGTGCACAAGCGGTTGCTGCCGGTGTGTGAGGAGTGGAGTTGCACCAGGGTCTGAATGAGCCTCTCAGTGAGTGATAACCCAGGAGGGTGTGTGGGTAAGGGAGGGGCGTGCGTGTGTGTGTGTGTGTGTGTGTGTGTGTGAGTGTGTGTGAGGACAGAGAATCTGCCTGTGTGATAACTTGTGAAATTCTGTGCAGGAGGAGCCGTATCCTTCTGTGTCTGCAGGTGTGAGGGGCAGAGGGGAGGGCCCGTGCAGGTGTGGCTGCACCTGAGGGTCTGATTAGGGCTTCCAGCGATGGTGAGCTCTTTAGAAGCAGATGAGGTTCCCAATCAGGGGGCTTCTGCCCTCCCAAGCCCCTCGCGTCAAGGCGCTGGCAGAGAAAAAGGGTAAGAGCCCATCCCTTGCCCAGAGTGGGGTAAGTGGGAGGCAGCCTCCACCCTAACACCACAGTCCTCCACATCCCCGCTGGTCCCAGGGACCAGGTGACGTGCTGGTGACGGTTTTCTTGGGAGGCACAGGAAGCTGGGTGGGTCCGGGGAGCTGTGGGGGGAGAGTCCGAGCTCCCTGACTGGCTGTATAGGCAGGTGGCCACCTGCCCGTGCACGGGATGCACGATTGTACACTTCCCATGCTGTCGGTGGGTTTCTGCACTCAGGGGTCCTACTACAAAAAAGCAAGGACGTTCTTCTCAGTGTCTAACCCAAATCCTCTATATTCCAGGCCAACCAGGGCCCTGCCCTCCCATTGTGAGAATCCTTACATAGACACGAACCTTTGACCATGGCTACTCTGATCCTCAAGCCAGGGGGCCCTGACATCACAGTTTTCCCCCACCCCTTCCCCCCCTTTCTTTCTTTAAAAAAATGTTTTTTAAGTTCATTTATTTTGAGAGAGAGAGAGAGAGAGAGAGAGAGAATCCCAAACAGGCTCCACGCTATCAGCGCGGAGCCCGATGTGGGCTCAATCCCAGGAACCTTGAGATCATGACCTGAGCTGAAATCAAGAGTCCGATGCTTAACCAACCAACTGAGCGCCCCTCCCCCCTTTCCTTCTAAGCCTTGTCATGTCCTGCCCCTTCCCACATCCCCTCTTCTGACTCTGTCCACCTTAGGAAAGGTCACTCCCCAAGCTCACCCTCACGGCAGGTCCTTCTGGGAGTCTAACTGACTTCCCTTGTGATCTCAGGCCCTGTTAAGGGGCTGGGTGCAGGGGGACCCCACTGGAGCAGCGCGATAAGATGGGGTCTGACGGCGGCAGGCTGAGGTCACAGCGCTGAGGTACGTCAGCAGTGGGTGTGTACGTCCCCAGCCGGCCGCATAACCTCCCTTTCATCCTTTGTTCCTGCCAGCCCGGCCCATTCCCACCACGGATTCTCGGATTCCCAGCGTGGCGTGTCCGATGAGCCAGAGTCTTCGCCCCGACATGATCCTCTCCCAGCCCTGCCCTCTACTCACCTCCTCCTCCCTGTCTCTCTCTCCGCCAAGGGGAAACCACTGGGGGGTGGGGGGGGTCGGTTGCCTGCCGTCTCCCTCCTGCCCCTCTCCTTGCCCAGCCCTCCGCTGGCCACCAGGGGAATTGTGGTCGGATACAAGGAAGAACTTTTAGGGGTGTTATCAAGTGGGGAACTTGGACAGGTGGTAGGCTTCACTTTCCTGGGAGCCAAAAGAGTGCTGGCCAGCGGGTTGGGAGGGAGGGAAAGGAACGGTGTGCCTGGAGGCAGAGAGGTGGGCTGGGTGACTTCTCCAGTCTCCCTTCCGCCCTCAGACGGACGCCATCCCCAAAGCTTTGCTCCCCACAGATGTCTGGCTGCTCCGGTCTGGGAGCCAGTCCCAAACATTTCTCCATCCACCCTGGCTTAAAGCTGGGTTTCCACATCACTGGAAACGACTGCTGCTGTTGGACCCTCCCAGCTGCCTGCCTGACCCTGTGTCCTGGGCCCCAGTCCCTTCCCGGGCACGGTGATGCCTCCCCAGCCAGGGCCCGTCTTCCTCTTCATCTCCAAGAGTCCTGCGGCGGCTCAGATCTCCTACTCCAAACACCTTCCCACATCTTCCTTCTGTCCTTCTCCAGGAAGCCCTCACCTGGCCTCGCTTCCTCCTTCCTGCCTTGGCCCATCTCCCCAGTCCCGATGCCCCCCCATTCTTTCAGCCAGAGCCTTCCAGTGTCTCTCCTGGCAATGTGTGTTGTGTCTTGCTTAGGTAAGCCAGGAGTTCTCAGAGGATGGGGCTTAGATCTCCCCCCACCCCGTCACTGACTGGAAACACCCCAGAAAAGTCCATGACAGCAGGGATTGAAGAAAAGAGGGAGAGGATGAGGGTGACTCTCAGGGGGAGGTGATGAGAAAGAACGGGCAAGAGTTGAAGCAGAAAGAAGAAGTGTGTCTTCCCTGGGGCGCCTGGGTGGCTCAGTTGGTTAAGCGTCCGACTTCGGCTCAGGTCATGATCTCGCGGTCCGCGGGTTCGAGCCCCGCGTCGGGCTCTGGGCTGATGGCTCAGAGCCTGGAGCCTGCTTCCGATTCTGTGTTTCCCTCTCTCTCTGCCCCTCCCCTGTTCATGCTGTGTCTCTCTCTGTCTGAAAAATAAATAAAAGTTAAAAAAAAAATTAAAAAAAAAAAAAAAAAAAGAAGTGTGTCTTCCCTGACCTCTGGCCCAGGTTGCAGGCCAGTGAAGAGAAAGGGGCCAGGCAGGAAGAGAGAAAGTCTGATGGCCTCTCTGGAGGGTCTAGGACCAGAGGTTCCCAGGAGGAGTTTACCAAGGCACAGGCTTGCTTTGGGAGCCAGTTGTTGAGGGTGGAGGGCACCTGTTCCATCGGTCGGTCCCCTCTTTCTTGAGCCCTACCGCCTAATAGGAGTATTTGGATGCCCTGGGCTGACTGGAGCAAATCCAGAATCATAAAAAGTGCTAACAAAAGTCCCCAGGCATCCTCCAGTCATGGCCTAGAAGAGAACCCACTGGATTCTAATCCTGGATCTGCCATTAATTAATTTGCTGAGTGATCTCTGGCAAGTTCCTCAGCTTCTCTGGGCCTCCCTTTCCTGTCCCCGCCCCTCCACCCCACGAACAGGTGCCTGAGGGACTGAGGGACGAGGTGGAGGTTCCCCCAGGCTGGCTCTGAGGCAGGGTGATGGATGGGATGATCTCTCGGGTCCCTTTCAGTGCTGGTGGTTAGGGCCAGTGGATGGTCCTGGGCCCTTCCCCTGGTCAGTGGAGGAGGCTGACGAAGGGGATACAGCCTGTTTCACTCCTGATGGGAACATTAATCTTACCTTCTTCTCCACCCCTCCTCAGGGGGTCTCCCGGTGAATCCCCTCCTGTGCTGGTGCGGGGGGGCCCTCCCCAGACACTCCCCATCTTCCTGCCCACCTGGGGGCCCTGCATGGGAGCAGGAGCAAACCCTGGGGAGAGAGACTAGCCCAGCACTCCTGATGAGCAATAATTTGTTTTATGACAGAAAAGGAAATTGTCTTCAGTTTCACAAGAGCGAAACGAATTCGTTTGAAGTAGTTTGCCCTGGGGCAGGCAGAAGAAGGTTTCTCTCTCTCTCTCTGGAGCTTGCCTTCGCTCTCCTCTCCCCCCCTCCCTCTTCCCTTCTAATTACTGCAGCTTCCAAGCTGTTGGCAGGAGTCGATGCCAGGCTGTCAGATGCCAGCTGCCCTAGGATCTCACCTCTTGGGTGTGGATGGGGGGGGGGTGGTAATGGAGCCACAGGAACAAGGTGGGGTGGCTCTCGGTTCAGCCCCTGCCATGCCCGAAGCCTTACCTGGCACCATCATGGAGGGTGGAGGAGGGCTGGGGCAGAGGCCAGCTCCCCAGGACCCAGGAGAGTAGTCAGCAGTGGGGCCTTGGGCGAACACTAGCACCTTGATCCCCAGGGAGGGGCCTGGTGGGCTTTCCTGCATGCACTGCCTCTGTTTCCCCATCAGCCCTTCTTCTTCTGCCTAGAAGCAGAACTCAGGCATCTGAGCAAGAGAAGGGACCACGGCCACCTACTGTGTCGAGACTCAAAGATTCATTTGGGGGCAGCCAGGATGGGGAGGAGAGTATCTGTGGACCATCAATGTTGTCCTTAAGAAGTCCAAGGGACTGGGGGCACCTGGGTGGCTCAGTCAATTAAGGGTCCAACTTTGGCTTAGGTCACGGTCTCATGGCTTGTGAGTTGGAGCCCTGCGTCAGCCTCCCTGCTGTCAGCACCGAGCCTGCTTCGGATCCTCTGTCTCCCTCTCTCTGCTCCTCCCCTGCTATGCTTGCGCTCAATCTCTCCCTCTCTCTCTCTTTCTCTCTCTGTCTCAAAAATAGGTAAACATTAAAAAAAAAAAAAAGAAAAAGAAGAAGTCCAAGGGACTGAAAATTCACGGGACCCTGCTATGCCCATTCTCAGGGTGGCTACCTTCCTTCCTTCCTTCCTTCCTTCCTTCCTTCCTTCCTTCCTCCCTCCCTCCCTTCCTTCCTTCCTTCCTTCCTTCCTTCCTTCCTTCCTTCTTTCCTTCTTCCTTCCTTCTTTCTTTCCTCCCACCTATTTATCCTTCCTTCCATTCATCCATTCAACAAACTTATAAAGCCCTTATAGAGGGCCAGGCACCATTCCAGGCACTGGGAATGGAGTGAACAGAAACTCCTGTCCCCACGGAGCTTACATTTAAGTGAGTAGGGTGTTAGCTACAGAGGGAAGGGGGGCTGTGTCGAGAGCACGTGCCTGGAATAGAGCAGGCATTTAAAAATATTTGCTGAATGAGTGACTAAGTGCCCAGTGTGAATCAGAGGTGACACTACAAAAGTTCAGCTGGTGAAGGAAAAAAAGAATCGCTTGTTTAACCCCTTCCCTGCCATGCCCTGCCTCCCCGCTCCCTTCCTTTCCAGGGAGCCTTGTCACCCTGGTCCTCAGTGAAGGTGTGAAGGGGCAGCTGGCTGCACGGAGAGCAGGCAGACGCCAGGCTCCAGGGCTACCAAGCTGGCACCACTGCTTGGCGCTGGGCGCCCTCTAAAACAACAAAGTTCGTGTCTCTAATTCGGCACTTCCTGTTTGTCTTGATATTATCTCCTGTCCTTGAAGCCCACAGGCCCAATCAGAGCCGGGGCAAAGGGCAGGAGCTTTGGGGACTCTGAGAGAGGGAGAGGCAAGGTTTCTCCCCTCTAGGTTTCCAGGCTGTGCCCAAGGGCACTGGCCAGAGGTCTGAGGTCTAACGTTCCAGGGCACTCAGTGAGGAGCGCCCACAGACAGGGAGTTCCTAGATTCTGGGTTCTGGTCACCATGGATTCTTGGGTCAATGACACCCCTGCCCCTCTGTGACTCCTGGCTTTCTGGACGCTGCAGAGGAGGGAGATTTCAGGGTGGAAACCACCAAGCTTCGCTGCCCTCTCTTTTTCATTCCCAACATGGCTGGGAAGTTCTTCTTGACGTCTAACTTTAGTACCTTTCCTTAGCCTTTGGGAAGAGCTCCGATTTGGGGTTAACTGCCTCAGGTTCCCGAATCACCACCGTAGGCGCCTTACAGATGAACCTTCTTCTAGATTTTGAAGTCTCCCTGGAACCAGCTGTCTTCCATAAAAGCAGCCCCTTGCCCTGTGAGTGTGTCCACTATGCTAGGCATCGGGATGGCTGTCCTGTGGGTGGTAGGATCAGGGCAAATTCCAGACAGGCCTCCACCCCGGCCAGAGGGGCAGGCCTCTGCCACCCCCAGAGCTCCAGGTAATAACCTAGGGGCCACGCCAGGCTCGCCAGCACCTGAGCCACCGGCAGCAGATAATGACGGGGGAGCTGGGCAGGCAGAGCCAACCCCTCAATCAGGAAGCAAATTAAAAAGGGGAGGAATCTCCCAGACAGACCACAACAATGAGACCGGCCCCCTTTCCAGGGCACTGCCCGCCCTCCCCCCTCCCCGCCCGATTTTGCCTGCCAGGTCCTGATATCAAGCCATCCCCTCTAATTCCCCTCTCATGGGATCCAGCTGGAGGCTCTCTGGCTGACCCTGGCTGCAGGTTGGTGGCAGTGCCCGAATGGCCCGGACGCGGGACGTGGGCACTTTCAGTGAGCCTTGTCTGCTGGCTCGATCTTCGCTTCCTGAAAGGGCACTGGGCACAGTGGCGGGTAAAGGGGAAGGGTCAAGGCATGCTTTTGGTGCAACATCTTGATGTACACAAGGCAAGCTATGGGTGGCTGTGACAAAGGGATTTACAGAGAACCCACCAACCTCTGGCCTGGCAGTCCCTTGTCCTCGGCGAAGGATGCAAATAAATCCAGTGCAACATATATTTACTGCACAATCAGTAGTAGTCACTGTATGAGATGTTGGGGCGGGGGGGGGGGGGTCAGAGTACGAAGATGACCAGAGAATGACCAGAGAAATTTCCAGTCTCCCAAGGGTCTCAATCTCACACACACACACACACACACACACACACACACACACACACACACACACAATTATATCACCTATCAGTGCTAAGTGCTCTGTATTTTAGGACTCTGGGAACACAGAAAAGGGGAACTTGGAGAAGTAGAGAAGGCTTCATAGAGGAGGGGGTGCGTATGAGTGGGCCTTCAAAGGATCAGCAGGAGCTCACAGGCAGAGAAATGAGGAACAGCATTTTAGACATGGAACAGGATGTGTCATAAAAATGTGTGGACAATAAGGATGGAGTAGAAGCACCCCCCCTCGGTGGCTGGGACCTGGGGAGAGAGAGGGGTGAGGCTGGAAAGGTGGGCTGAGATCAGATGGGGAATGGGGCTTACCTTCCAGGCTGAAGGGTATGGACTTTCTCTTGAAGGTAATGGGAAGCTATTGAATGCTTTTGAGCTGAGGCATGACATAATCAGGATCCTGCCACCCTGGTGAGGATTTTAACTGTCCACAGAGGGACAAAGGAGATTCTGCTTTTTCTGCCTCTGCTTTTCTCCATGGTGGCTGTCCGGCCAGTTCTTTCTTCCAGCTTCCACTCACTGCCCTGGGTCCCTTTCCCCCAAACCTCCAATTCATTGTTCCAAGCAGACTGACAAGGCAGAGCCCTTGGGCTCTCACCCAAGGTCTGCATGTCCTAGACATCCTGCTGGGTCCTTTTACCTCCATCCCCAACCAGGGTCTAGGGTGGGGGAGGGTGGCGTGGCAGTGTGTGTGTGTGTGTGTGTGTGTGTGTGTGTGTGAAGTGGATGAATGGCAGGGAAGCTGGGCTCACTTTCTTTATGGATCTTTGGTTTTCAAGGCCCCTGTTGTATCTTCTCACCTGACCTGGGCTCCTGCCCTCACTGCTAATCTCCCCAACTGAGATGCTTCTGGAAGCTTTGGTGCCAGGGACACATTTTTCTAATCCACTCAGCCCAATGCTTAGCCACCCCCTTCTTAAAGAAAGGAGCTAGGCTGAGGGCTGGGTGGCATGAAAAAGGCTGTCTCTGCCCTCCAGGAGCCTACCGACCAGTAGGAAAGATAAGAAAAACAACTCCATGGAAACAGGGCACGTGGCAATTAGTTGCCACTGAACGAGGCAAGTTCAGAGGAGCAAGCGAGGGATGTGCTAAGAAGAGAAGACTTCATAGAGAAAGCAGGCTGTGAGCCAGCAGCTTGAAGGCTGATATGCCTTCCTGAGGCAGAGATGGGGAAGCCGGGATGAAAATAGTTGGAGCAAAAGGAGGAAGGCTGGATGCGTTGGGTGGCTGGACGTGCTGGGACGGGCTGGAGGGTCTGTACAAGGACCAATGGAAATGGAGATCGCAAAGGTGACGGAGGCCCTATAGGAGGGTCTCAAATGTCACAGGTAGCACTGGGGAGCCACTAGAGGTGTTGGAGATGGAGAGTGCCAAGCTACAGTGGCATCTCAGCATGATTAATCGGTTATTGGTTTAAAGGACGAGCTAGGCTATTGGGCAAGAAGTGGCAAGAAAGCCCATTTTTCAGGAGGCCTGAAAAATAACCCAGCTGAGAAGTAGAGAAGTCATTCCTATCACCACGTTGGTACTTCCCTAGAATTTTCACAGACCAGTGCCCACCTTCCAATTCATTCATTCATTCATTCATTCATTCATTCATTCATTCATGCATGCATTCATTCATTCAACAGGTATTTATTAAGCACTTACTGAGTACCAGGAGCCACGTTAGGCTCTTTCTCCATTGCCCCCTCTCTCTTGCTGACTTTAGAATGAGAAGACGGAGGTTAACAAACTCTCACCCACGGCACCTGGGGGACCTCAGCTCAGCCTCCTCCTCTCTACTCAAACTAATCCAGTAGCTTCCGTCTTTGGAGCAGGTATATGGGGGGAATGAGAGAACTACATGCAGCAAGGGATTGTGGGGTGGCACAGGGTAGGAAAGTTTGAGGACAGGAGGCTGAGCAGCTGGGGCAGCAGAAAGCTGTTGGTGGATGAGAAAAGCAACGTTGACCACGGAGGGGGCGGATATCTGGGGGAAGGAGGCTGGACAAGGAGGGAAAAATGGAGAAGGACGAGAAGGAGGCAAGCCTCCCGGTGAGGATGGGGGCCCAGAGTGAGGGAGGGACAAATCAGAGAGCTGGAGGAGGAAGTGGAGTCTTAGTAGCTAGAAGTGGGTGAGGGAGGCGGTGGGGGCTGGTAGGCGAGGGCAGAGGAAATGGGCCCAGGAGCTGGAGACAAAAGTCTGGGAGTCTGAGCCTCTGAGGAGCCACCTGGAAGGTGCAGGCAGCGGCAACATCAAACTTGGGATCCAGGGTTGGCTCTGGGAACGACTGCACTTGGGGGAGGGGGTGGCTCCAGGGGGAGCTGAGAGCACAAGAGGGGCCTGGACGTGCTATTACCCTGCTGGTCTTCAGCTCCTTCCAGCAGCCCTCTCCTCCCCTCTGAAGGCCACAGGCGACTCCCGAGTTCCACCCCCCAGCACAGAGCTCTAGGCCCTCTTGTGCCCACCGCTGGCCTACCTCATCTCTCCCTCCCACCCCCCACTGGTGGTGGGAAAGCGCGTTGTTCTTAGTTTGGAGGTGTGAACAGAAGGAGAGAGGGGGTCCCCTGCCAAATAGGGTCTGGGTCGTGTTAATAGTCCCTCTCTCGGCAAACACGGTCAGGGTCTCCACACACCCTTTCTGATCCAAAGGCTGGGAGAAGGGGTGTGGGCCAGCAGGTCCAGGCCAAGGGCTGAGTCTTTTTCTCGCCACCCCCCCCCAACTGCCCCCACCCCAAGATTCTCCCATCTTTTGGACTGGACCTGCTACCTAAGCATATGGAACCGATTGAAAGAATTTGTATGCTCACCTTATAATTTATGCAAATCAACTCTGTAATTAACTATAATTTGGAGGCATCCTTTGGTATTTGAGACATTTATCCATGAGGAAATGCCCTAGTGATAATGCTCCTGTATTAACATTATTTACTCCACCTGTGTGGTCTCTCCAGCTTGTTTCCCCCCCTCACTCTGATTTTCTGGGCTGGAAGGTGGGGAGGGACAGGGAAGCCCCTCCCTGGAGCCTGCCACAGTCCTGACGCCTGGATTCTCCCAGGGAGTTGTGCTGGCCCTGTCTTCCCAACTTAGCGTAGGATTGAAGGAAGGGGTGCAGTTCTGCCTCCCAAGTCCCCCATCACTCTATTCTCTCCTGCCCGATGGCTGGGTTTCTGCTGAGCTTTTTAGTGCTCTTAAAGGCCTCAGTGTTCTCATCTCTAAAATGGGGAGAGGAAGGACCTGTCAGGACCTTTACAGGATAATTACTGAAAAGCTAATGAAGGGACTGGGAATCCCCAGTCTAGAGATTTCTGGGGGTGTGGGGGGAGGGGCAGGATGAGAGTTCAGGATGAAGGCTCCTTGACTCACCCTGTGCTAGACTCAGTGGGGGAGGTGGCATGCAACCTTGGGTCACCGGGTTCTGCGCATGTGCAGAGGGGTGCACAGCAGCACCTGTGCTCAGGGCCAAGGGCGCTGGGCTATGGCTGAGCATGGGATGCGATCTCATGAAAAGTCTCCAGGCCACTCTCCAATGTGGGTCAGAATTCCTAGCTTCAGAGAACTCGGGGAAACCGGTCTTATTCTGTTTGATCTCCTTTCTCCTTCCTGGTCCTTTGTCCCCCTCTGCTCCAGGACATGCGCCTGTTAGCCAACACGCCTAAACTTACCACCACCCTAAAATTAAATTCCTGTAAATCGTTGGGGATGTGGGGCCACCACCTAAATTCACCTCCAGGCCCCGTCTCCCTTTCCAGGCCAACTTCCCAGCCTCTTCACTCTCCTGGAGTCCCAGGATTCCTGAACCGTCTATAAAAGTTCTTGGCTGGGCTCTGCCTCTAGTCTTCGGTGACCTCTTGCCCATCCCAAGCTGCCCCACCCTATCCTAAGTCGGGGAGATGGTCTTCCCACCCCATTTCACAATGAGAGATCCCAGATTCAAAAGGTGGCTTACATCAGGTCCTGAGCGTTCCAAGTTGGGAGGTATCTGAAAAGGGGGTGAAGGAAAGGAGGAGGAGGGGTGAGGCTCCAGCAGAGGCAGGGGAGACCCGCTGGAAGAGCCATCCCTGATGGGGAGCTCTGCAGGGAGGGACTGACTTGAAGCGGGGGCGAGAGGGGGGGCAGTTGCGTCTCAAGTCTTAAAAGTGGCACTTCCTTCTTTCCCACCAAATCTATGGTGAAAACCTCAGAAGGAGGGAGATGTAATGTGGAGAGTTGCAGCCATTCCAGATCTCTCCGCTGATCCTGTGAGAACCACTTTGTCCCTCTCCCACTGCCCGTCCAACTTCTGGGGAGGGAAGTCCTGTTCCCCCATCCCCCACCCCCAGCTGCCTCTTCCAGCTGAAATCCTCCTTTCCTGGCAGACCTCGGAGACTCAGATCTCACCCCCTACCACTCCCCCCCAGGAGAGCCCGGGGGGCCACTGTTTCCTGGATTATGCTAAAAGCTTCCGAGAGGGCCGAGGACTTGGCAACAGCCCTGCCAGAGACTCTCACCTCCCCCTCTGGCTCTGGCTGTCGCCTCCTTTATAAAAGCCTGGTTCTCCCATCACCCCCCCGCTTGCCCCTCACTGCCGCTGCCAGCTCTGGGCTCCATGGACTGGTAAGAGGGGCTGGGCTGTTCCCTGTCCAGTTCAGGGGACAAGAGGATCAAGTCTCCACTCCAAAAGGATCGCGGAGAAGGGTTTGGAAGGCTTGATTCTCTCTGAATCAGGAAGGAGGAGATAAGAGGGACTCTTATCTTGGGGGACTGTATATGGAGAATCAAAGAGGATTTTTTGGAGGTCTGTGGACTTGGCTGAGCTGAGATCTGGGGGCGAAGGGGGGCGGGGATTCACCAGTTAGTAGATAACCAAGGGCTTCATTCTGAGAGAAAAGACACGGGCGAATATTAATAGACATATAAGGCACACGCTCACCACATGGAAGTTCATGCGCGACAGAAGACCCACAGAGGTAGTAAGGGAGAAACCTCTGTACATGTCCTGTGGGGAACTCCCTTTATGATGGAGACAGGACAGACACCCCACACTCAAGCCCTAAAGGTACACACAGGCACGATGGGTACAACCCCCCTCCCCCCGCCCAGCATACAGATATACTATCCTCATCTGGGTTCATCTTCTAGACTAAAAACAGATGTGGATGCCAGTGAGAGTTGGATTTGTAATAGATTTAGTGTCCCGTATAGTGCCTGGCCCTAGATAAGCCCTCAGTAAGTGCTGAATGAATACGGATGAATGAAAGAGAACCATTTGGTCCCAGCTCTGGACTCTGCCCAGTTTCCCAGGAACATGGGAGAGCAGGGTGGGAAGAGGGAAGGATAGGAGAAACGTGTTGGTGTCCAGGATCATTAGTTAGCAGGTTTCCGAGTGCAGCCTGAAGGCGGGAGTGGAAAGTGGAGAAGAGCGAACAATCGGGAATTAGGAGATGGGGGGGGGGGGGTTTGGTCCCTGCTCTGCTTCTGACTTTCTGTGTGACTTTGAGCTACGTGCCTCCCTGTTCTGGGGTCCGGTTTCCCTACCAGTAAAACAAGGACTTGCATTGGACAATTGTTACGGGCAGATCAGCTTTAATACTTTCGTAGGTCAGTCTCCACAGAAGGACAACTGAGATTTAGAAAGGACCCCAGATATAACCGTGACTTGTTCCCACAATCCAAGATGGGACCCGTTTGTCCTATTACAGTCGGGATCATGGATGGCTTTGATAGGGAGATCAGTTTAAGAATGCCACCCCCTTCACCTTCTGCATCTAGGGGAGCCGGACTCTCTGGGCCATCACTTCTGCCCTAGCGAGGCCAGATGGAGTAGCAGGCAGAACAATGGCTTTGGAGCCTGACAGATCTGGACTCAGTTTCCTTCTCTGGCTCATTTAACAGCTCTGTAATCTTGGGCAGGTCATTTCACATCTTTGATCCTCGGCTCCTCGTTTGCACGATGGGAATAATAATAATAGTGACTTTGCTGCATGCCCGTGAGAATTAGAGATATTTGTGGGAAGCACCTGGAGCATAGTATATGCTCAATAAAGACACGGCAGCTATGGTGTCCACGGGGACTAGTGAGGCTCCTCCGGGTACAAAATGATTGCTGATTGCTGACCGTAAATGAGGTGTAAGAAGAGGGGTAGCAGGACTGGACGTTTGTGGCAACATCTGTCTATTTACGTCTTTGGGGGAATGACGAAGAAGGCTAGAAGTGGCCCGATTCCTGGGCAAATCTCAGTCTGTGTGGGAGACGACGTGGTAAGCAGCATTGTTCAATGTTGAGAAGACGTAAGAGTACCGGGCAGTGGTTCTGTTAGCAGTCATATCGACATCAGACCACGGGCACCGTTTAGTAGGAAAACGTCTGGCCAGTGGGAAATGGAAAGGACTGGAACCAGAAGAATGCAAGTAGAGGGGGACCTGGAAGAAAGACAGCACCCCGAGTCAGAGGCAGACAGCTAGGCAGGGCAAGAAAGCAGGATGGCTGAATTTTTCTGAGAGGACTGGACTGGGACCCTAGGCGGCCGCCAGTCAGGGTGGGGTGAGATTAAAGGGGGCCTGGGGTGAAAGTGGGGTGGGAAGTATGCTATCCAGGGGCTGGATCCCTTTCTCTGTTGCTTTCCAGGGAATGATGGAAGGAGCCAGGAAGATAAGATAATCTGGTGCCTATAAATAAATGGGAGGGTGGACTCAGATCCCTCAGCAGAAGGTTAGCACCTTAAGAGCAGTAGCTTCAGGAATAGCCAGAAGGCCAGCGGGCTGCAGGGAGGCGGAGGCAGAGAATGCCTATGGGTAAAATCAGACTTAACATAGGAGCCTGAATCACAGGTTCCCTTCTGGACGTGACTGTGAACTGGGATGCAGACCCAAAACGCAGAGATTTGCAGGCTGAGTGAAAAGAGATAAAACCATGTTGATAGAGAATTGTTGATGTTGCAGTGGCCACAAAGACCCAGAGCAGTTCTAGAGAGTTCTACATCACAGGGGTCTGAGTGTCCGGAAGAAGGAAATTCGACTGACTGGAAAGTATGATCCCTGACATCCCGCAACACCCCGAGGCTCCCAGGAGCTTGTCTTTTACTTTGCAGGGCAGCTGCTCTGCCTGCATTTAACAGAGGAGGAAACTGAGGCTCAGAGTGACTTAACCCACGAGCTCAGCTCAGCAAGTACAGGGCTGGGGCTACAATTTGGGTCCACCAACTCCCAGTCCAAAGATCTTGTGAATATACCTTAACCCAACGAACATTTGCTGGGAACCTACTTATTTAATAATTACAACCACATCTTCCCTTTTCTGCGACCTTACCAGGGGACCCAGGGGCTACGTGTTTTAGGTACATCAATTCCTTTAAGCCCCAGGAAAGTCTCCCAACTTGAACTCAGGTTGCCCAGATGAGGGAATTGAGTCTTAGAAAAGAGGGAGATGGACAGAACGAATCAGACCTTGACTCTGAATCTAAGAACGTGTGTGTTTGGGGAGGGGGCGGGGAGCACACAAAGACTGATTTTCAAGTGGCTTGTGGAGTCAGTTTAGCCGTTTTATAGTGGCACTTCGAGCGTGTCCCAAACGGAAATTCGAGTCTAGTAAAGCAATAGTGGCGGAATCGCGGCTGCAGAGGTGAGATTGAATCAGCCTAAACTTTGGTGCTGCTGTGCCTAATAAGGCAGTAAAGACAAAAAACGAAATTTAAAAGGCCGATGGCAAAACGCGTAGGGAAAGCCAAACGGCGCAACGAAGAAAAAAAAAAATATATATATATATATAAGGAAATTGATCAGAATTCCGGTGCAAGAAAGGAGTCGCTTCGGGAGGTCAAGGCGGCGGGTAGAGGAGGCACCAATCACCAATCGGGAAGGAAGCATCGGACTATCCGGGCGGGCACGCAGGCCAGCCCGGCGAGGAAGAGGGAGGAACTCCTCTAACCACCGGGCGTTCCGTATCCCGATCAACTGGGACCTTGAGAGTTTTTCGGTGGGCGCCGTGAACGCCCTGAAATTTTGCCAGAATGTTGCCCTGTGTATGTGCATTTTTTTTCCTCAAAGGAATCCCAGACCCTTCTCCAAACTTCAGAACCTTGGGTTTAGACAGTCAGGTGAGAATCGTGGCAAGGGGTCGCTCAATTCTTTCCAGAAGTGTCCCTTCCCAGGGCCATTCAGGAGCCTGCGCCAGCTTTCAGGGCTGGGTGCGCGGGGGGCAAGGGTGGCAGGGCGTATGTAGGCTGAGCAGCTCCCGGACGGAGGGGGTCGCGTACTTGAGAGATGGTCTTAGGAGGTGCTGGGGTTGCTGCCCAAGGGGAGATGGGGAGTGGGGACTGAGGGGGTTTGGGAGACGAATAGGGGAAGGCAGACCCGGGCAAGTTGGGGAGCAGGGGAGTAGGGCAGAGGAGAAGAGGAGTCCACCCCAAAAAGGCGAGTGGCCGGAGAGGGGGGGAAGCCAGAAAGGCAGGGCGAAAATGCCCGGGGAGGGTGGTGGTGGTGGAGAGGAGCGGCGGAGAGAATGGTGGAGGAGGGCGACAGCCCAGAGTTCTCACGGCCTAGGCCCGAGGGAGACCGGACACAGCCTTGGCGCTCAGTCCTGTTTCCTTTTCCTCTCAGTACCCGGACCGCGCTGCCGGGCCGGGCGGGTGGATCGAGCGCCCTGGAAGCAAGCGGCGCTTGCTCCCAAAGGAGTCTCCTTTTCACGCGGAGAACCCGCCCCCTCCTCCAGGCCCCCAGGGTCCGAGTCCTGCTTCCCCCGCCACCCGGAGCCGGCTCCGGGGCAGTTTTCCACCCGAGGGGCGTGTCTCGGAACCTGGGGAACGCTCCGCCCAGGACCCCCTCCTGAGGACTGGAGGGGCGAGGGAGGAGCGAGGGAGGGGCGGGAGGCGACCTAGTTAGCGAGCCCGCCCCCTCTCCGCCGGCCGGGCCTCGCCGGGCCTCCCGTCCGGCCGAGCCCGCAAGGGTTAAAGGCGGCGGCAGGTGAGGTGGGCGGGGCCGCGGACTCGGGGAAAAAGGAGCGCAGGGCAGAGGATGAAGGCAGAGAGCGCGGGTGAGTCACGGGCGGAGCTGGCCTCACTCGCTCGCTCGCTCCCTGGCTCCCGCCCGCCCTCCGCCCTCCCGCTGGCCCTCCGCCCCTCCTCCGCCTCCCGCTGCCCGCCGCCCGCCGCCGGGTCCGATCGCGGCCCCCGCTCGTCCTCGGCTCCTGCCCCTCGCCTCCGGAGAGCCCGCCGGCGCGCGGGGCCCATGAGCGCCCGTGGGTAGCGCGCCAGCCAGCCGTGCCCGGAGCCCGAGCGCAGCCTCCAGGTAGGAGCCAGGGTCTGGGCGGCCAGGGGTGCGCGATTCCGGGCTCCTCTCGGAAAGACGCGCCGCGCACTCGCCACAGCCTCCCGTGGCCTTGGGGGAGGTGGTCCTAAAGAATCCGAGGGGCTTGGAGCCCCGGCCGAGTGAAACCTGGGCGGAAGGGCGAGACGAGGGACCGAGGAGGCTGGAGACCGGGGAAACTGGAGCGACTGGGACAACCGGAGGACTGGAGCCTTGAGGACTGAGAGTACGGAAGTCCTGACCACCTGAGCGCCGGTGATCGGGAGAGGGAGGCGGCGGAAGGGGGAAGAAGGGTGTCTCTACCCGGCTTCCTGCGTTGGGGAGCGGGAAGCCGGGAGTGCGCGCCCTGCTGTCTCCCTTCCCGAAACTTTGCAGGCAGGCCATGGCATCCCAGGACTGGACTCCCTGGCCCTGTGTCGGGAGAGGCCACTCTGGAGCCTGGGTTGTTAGCTTCCCCGCCCCCCCCCGGTCCCTGGGGCAGTTCCCAGACGCCAAAAGCTGTTAGGGTCCCAGGCCTCTTTGCTCCCGCCCAGCCCCTTCTGGGCTGCCCCGCCTGGGCCTGAGGCTCCATTCCTGCTGCTTCACCCTTGTTCCTTTTTGGTGGTAAGGCAGCGTGAGCCTGAGTAGGCGCCCCAGTCCCCCTCTCCCTCCCTCTCCAAAACTACCAGGGACACCTCTTTGGTCCCAGAGGCCAAAGGTGGTAGGGTCAGCTGAACCCTGCTGTGGGAAGAAGTCCCTGCCCTAAACCACTGCACCTCCTCCCCCACCATCAGAGAAGGCCAGGCACACAAGCCCGACACCTGAGGCACCAGGGCTCCCAGGCTTTAGAGAGGTGGTGAGAGAAAAAGGACTTTCAAGTCACAGATATGTGGTTAAGAAAGAGAGAGGTGGGTATCTTTTGGTTCCCAACGGTGTAGGGAAAGGGTAACAGACCAGGAATCCGGAGACCTGGTTCACAGAGGTACATAAAGCATGCATTTGTTGATTGAACAAATAAATGAATGTCTGTTCAAGTCATTTCTCCAAATGCTGCCTCAGTTTCCTCTTTTTTTTTTTTTTTTAATAAGAGGGTTGGCCTGAAGCAGTGATTCTCAGTTTGTCTGTATATTAGAACTGTCTGCAGAACACCTAAGAACGATCCAAGCCTAGAATACACCCCCTTATATAATCTCTTGGGGTAATTCTTCTCAGTGTCTGTGATTCCGGCTTTCCTTGTTGCCCTCCGCTGTCCCCACTTCTACTCTGCATCCCGTAAGGGTGTGACAATTTTACCTTTCAGAGCTTGCTAGTAAGCTCTTCTCTCGTTGACCCCCTTCTCTGGGGAAGCTGTCCCCTCCCAGCTTCACATCTGGGTCTCCCCCGGATTGGAGGAGGGCACGGGTAACAGCCAGACAGCCAGCTGTGTGGCTGTGTGGGTCAGGACAGGAGAGGAAGCTTAACTTTCTCTGGTGGGGAGAAGTCCCCTGGGAATCAACACTGAACCTGCACCCCAGGGAGGTGAATTCCTGCCTGAGGGAGAGGGGTGGGGGCCAGGAATGGAAGTGGTGGAGCCATCTGGACAGAGAGCGGAGGGCAATGGTAGAGAACAGTGAAATGCTCTTCCTCATTGGACATGCCTCAGGGGCGGAACGAGGTCTCTTTCCCCAATATCTCAGAACCTGCTTTGAGCTTTGGAAAATCAGGTCACCTCAAGCTTTGAGTTTCAGAAACAGACCACCTCCCTCTCCTCATCTGTGTCCTGAGTTAAACTAGGGAAGCTGAGATGGGTGTAGATCCTCCATTTGGGCTGGAAGCAGGGCTGCAGAAGGTAAACGCCACACTGCCCTTTGCGCTGGTCTGGGCAGATAGGGTGGGGATGGTTTTAGCGTGGAACTGTAGGTGTATCTGACCTACCAGCCTGGGACCAGCCCAACTGTCAGGATGAGCTGGGCCCCATAGGAGGGATCAGCTAGGAGGAGGTAGACTCCCCCGCCTTGGCTGAGAACCTCACACCCTCAACCCTTCCTAGCACTCCCAAATTCTGTTAACTGGTCGTTAGTCCCCACTCGGAGGTGTGCTCCTCTTTTGCAGCGGCCAGTCCCAGTCGGGAGAGGAGCAGTTTGCGGGGAGGCCGTCTGGGTTAGGACTGAAAGTGACTTGGTTACTTTGCTCACTTCACCTCCTCTTCGCCTCCTTTAGGTCCTACCTGAGGTGCCCCTGACCATCCCTGTTCCCCACCCCACCCCGGATCCCGGCAATGCTAACCGCTGTCTGCGGCTCTCTGGGCAGCCAGCACACGGACGCGCCTCACGCCTCCCCGCCGCGCCTCGACCTGCAGCCTCTCCAAACATACCAGGGCCACACGAGCCCGGAGGCCGGGGACTACCCCTCCCCGCTGCAGCCTGGAGAGCTGCAGAGCCTCCCGCTGGGCCCTGAGGTGGACTTCTCACAGGGCTATGAGCTGCCGGGGGCCTCCTCTCGGGTAACCTGCGAGGACCTGGAAAGCGACAGTCCCTTGGCCCCGGGACCCTTTTCCAAGCTCCTGCAGCCGGACATGTCCCACCATTACGAATCGTGGTTCCGGCCAACTCACCCAGGCACTGAGGATGGCTCCTGGTGGGACCTTCATCCGGGCACCAGCTGGATGGACCTCCCCCACACTCAGGGCGCGCTCGCCTCGCCTGGCCACCCCGGGGCGCTTCAGGCTGGCTTGGGGGGCTACGTCGGAGACCACCAGCTTTGCGCACCGCCTCCCCACCCGCACCCGCACCACCTCCTCCCAGCCGCCGGAGGGCAGCACCTCCTGGGGCCTCCCGACGGGGCCAAGGCCTTGGAAGCGGCCGCCCCGGAGTCCCAGGGGCTGGATTCCAGTCTGGACGGAGCAGCCCGGCCCAAAGGCTCCCGGCGGTCAGTGCCCCGCAGCTCAGGCCAGACCGTGTGCCGCTGCCCCAATTGCCTGGAGGCGGAGCGACTGGGGGCTCCGTGCGGGCCCGACGGGGGCAAGAAGAAGCATTTGCACAATTGCCACATCCCGGGCTGCGGGAAAGCCTACGCCAAGACGTCGCACCTGAAGGCGCACCTGCGCTGGCACAGCGGCGACCGTCCCTTCGTGTGCAACTGGCTCTTCTGCGGCAAGCGCTTCACGCGCTCCGACGAGCTGCAGCGCCACCTCCAGACCCACACGGGCACCAAGAAGTTCCCCTGTGCCGTCTGCAGCCGCGTCTTCATGCGCAGCGACCACCTGGCCAAACACATGAAAACCCACGAGGGCGCCAAGGAGGAGGCTGCCGGGGCGGCCGCGGGCGAGGGCAAGGCCAGCGGAGCGGTGGAGCCCGCCGGGGGCAAAGGCAAGCGGGAGGCCGAGGGCGGCGCGGCTCCCTCCAACTGAGTTCCTCCGGTACCGCCCCCCCCCCCCATTGGTCTCCCCTGGGGGCATCCGAAGAGCTTTCCTCCTGGCCTGATGCCTTTGGGGGGCGACTTGAGGAAGAGGAGAAGGTGGTTATTTATTGAGGGGGAGGAAAAGTGGTGCCGGGTCGGGGAGACGGGGCGCTAGGTAGGCGTGTTTTGGTCTCGGGGCCGGACGAAAAGTGGCTAGGCTGGGGGGAGCTGCGCATGCCCCTCTGTTCCCCCCCCCCCCCCCTTCATCCCTTATTTTGCTCCTGTCTCCAGGCTCGGGGGTTGGGGTGGGGTACCCCTACCGCGGCTGGAGGGTGGAGGGGACCTGCTGGAAGAGATGGCGCGTCCCTGGAGCAGAGAGGAGTGGGGCCGCCCCGGGCGCTGAGGGTAGTTGTCTGGACACGTCCTTAGCGCCTGGGAACCGGGACATAAAAGCGCCTCCGGACCCGCCCTGCGGCCCGGGTCCCTTTCATCCCGCTTTTTAGTGCTTCTGTCCCTATGGTTTCCCGAGGGAGAGCTGAGGTGGGGTAGGGGAGGCAGGGGTCCCCCTTAGGGAGCGGTCTCTATCTGGTTGGGAGGGTTGTTGCTGTAGAAATAACTCCTTTGATGTGCCTCCCGGTTAACCCTTCCAAACCCACTCTGATGGGGCCATGAAGGAAGAGAGGAAGCGGCCAGAATCCGGGACAGCCTTGCAGCCAGAGCTGTGGGGTCGAGGGGAGAGCTAGATTGGGAAGGGGGAGGGCAAAAAAAGTCCCCTTCTAAAAGGAGAGAAAGGGATTTGGCGGGGCAGTGGAAGGAGCTAACCCCTTCCCTCTCTAACTCGGATTCAGTCCTTAACTCATGGTTTTTATGAAAAATAAAGTTCAGTATAGTCCACATTCCCCATCTGTTACCTGATGTAGGTTTTCAAAACAGCCAGAAGCCCCCACCCTAGAATTGATGTAGGTCCCTCATCCCAGGTCACCCATCATTTGCTTCTCCCTTAGGGACGAGAGGAAGAGGGTTACTTGGTTGACCAGGGAGTAGGTGAGGTGTCCCAGCACAGGGACCTACAGTGGTCCCCACTTGGAGCGGAGGACTCTGCCTCTGCCCACCTGCTCACTAAGCCCCAGGTCTTTCTTTGCTCTGCCCTTTCCTTTCTCTGCTGCCTGCAAGACTGGCCCCTCCTATAGAGTGTGTGTTAGAAGGCTCCTTTCTCCCCATTTTGACTCTGGGCAGGGGGACTCCCTTTGCATATGAAGGAGGTGTTCTCCTAGTGGAAGGGGTCGGTCTTCTGAGGTGATATCCAGGAAGCTGTTCCTGTCCCCTTCTTTAGATGCTAGAAATACATCCTGATTGTGATCCTGGAGTGGGGACTGGGGAGGGGAAAGCCTAGCAGGGGCAGAGCCAGAGTCAGGCAAAGGGAAGGAAGCTGATGGGGGAAGGATCTGGAACTAGCGGGCTTTCCCAGGCTAGAGGTAGAGGCCGTAACATTCCCCCTGACCTCCCCTTCCCCCTTGCCCCTCTTTCTCTACCCAGACCCCTATGCGAGGATTAGTTGTGTATTGATTTTTAAGTTATAAGCAAAAGGTATTTTATTTAATATTAGGGCATGTGTGTGTGCATGTTGTTTGTACGTGTGTGTGTGTTTCTCTACTGAGCCTGGGGTCTCCAGCTAGAGAGACCCCACCTTGTTCACCCCGTCCAAGGTCCTAGGACATAGGCCCACAGCGTCTCTTCCTCCCTTAGGGATGCTGGAGCCCAGTCCCCAGGACTGGGAGCTAAATGGGAAGTGGGTCTGGGGTCTGGGTAGGAATATGTGTTTGTGTAAAAAAGGGAGCCCTTCTTAAAAGGGACAGGGTGACTCTCCCTGAGAGGCTCATGGGCCTGGGGTAGTTTAAGAAGTAATGTTCTTTCTTTTTGCTCCCTCTTTTCCCTACCTCTTGCTACCCCAACCAGAGGTCCCTTTCCTTGCTGAGAGGGTTGGGGGCAGGAGAGATCTGGGAGCGCCTGCAGGCTGCCTGGGCAGGTGGAGAGAGGGGGAGAGAGGGAGGGCACTGTGGGTGTGGGATGCCTTTCTCCTCCACCCATCGAAACCAGCCACCCCCTCCTGGTGCCACCAGGACAGTCTTCCCCAGTGACCATCCTATGGGGAACTCCTGAATGGCTGTTCGAGGTTGTAGGGGGACACCGATGTTCCCCCTACGGAGGCCTTGAGCTCCAAGGGTGCCGGTGCGGGCTTCGGATAGGTTTTCTTCTGCTCCCCTCCTTCATAGATCTAGGTTGCTTGGCTGTCTGCCCCCCTTCTAGGCAGCCCCCTAGAGGAGAAATGTAGGATTTTTTTTTTCTTTTAACTGCTGTGAACCCACTTTGGGGGCGGGGGGAGGAGGAGGAAGAAACAGCCTGTGTTTTTTATGCCATAATAAAGTCATCAACCACATCATTGCTTCATTTGTCTTCCAGCTCTGGTTTCCTTTTTGACTCAGTGTCCCTTAGCAGTGAGGACGAGGCCGGCTGCTGGGCGGGGTGGACACTTCCCTTTGATCCTGCATCCCTGCGCAGCCTCACCTCCCTTTGTTTGGGGCAGAGCTGAGCCGATTGAAGAAGGGTCAGATCCTTCCCTGGAGGTGGCTAATGCCGAAGGAAGGAGGAGCTCCCTCAGGGTTGATAGCTGGGCTGACTGTCCCTCCCTGGGGGATAAGAAGGTTCTAGATATTTCCTTCCTCCACATATAAGCCCTCTCTTTCCCCTCCTCTGCCAAGAATGCTGGTTCCCTGCCTTCCCAGGGAGAACCAGCCTCTGGAGCCCCGTCACCCCGCCCCCGTGGGGGTGTGATCAGTCCCTCTGGCTGTCAGTGAGGCGGGGGTGACTGACAGCGATTTCTTCACCCAGGATGATCCCTATCAGGGACAAGGCGATGAAAGGCAGCCAAGATATCTGATGGGCTCCCGCCCAGCTGGAAAGTATGAGGGAAGGATCCTACTGCAACTCTCAGCTAGAGGGCCCGCCACAGTTACACAACCACAGTGTGCACAAACGCACCCTCACTGGACCCATCGGGCATCCTTGGATATGCAGAAATGCCCATCTGTATACACTTTCCCGGGCTGCCCAATTTCTGGTATTGCAGCTGGTGCCTAATTCATGTGCAATGAGAAACAAACACCTTATGACTCCAGAGCCCCAAAGCTAGGAAGGTTGACAGAAGATCGATTTGGGACTCCAAAGGGGCAGGCCAGATTACCGTGTAGTTTTATCTTCCCATCCTACATTTTGGCCAAAATTATTATCTTCCCTAGTGGGATTCCGGTTTCCCCCATTCCACCCCTAGCCCAATTTCCTGGAGCCAAATCTGGTACCCAGATTGTTTGGGTATCACTTGTTTGGGAGAATCTGGAGTCACAAAGTTTAAGGCCACTTTGGGATATGGGGGGCGGGGTATCAGAATGATTTAGGGGGTGGAGCTGGAAGCAGACTCATTTTGGGGGGAGCAACTGTTTATTTTCTCTTGCTCCTGGATTTGGAAGCCTGGGAAGAGGGGCGGGCACACAAAGTTCCAGTGATGGTGACCTCATGCCCAGCCGCCCCACTCCTTGGGGTGCTTCTTTTGTTTTCCAAGAGGTTGGGGGCGGGGGGAAGTTAGACCCCAGGAGCCTGGTGAGTCCTCTCCTCCTTTAGCCCATCGCTGCCCCCAGGGACAGGAGGGCAGCTGTGGGGCCGGCTGGGCCTGTCTGGGCAGGGCCAGGGCCACCCCTCCTCCCCTCGCAGCTCCTCCTGCTGACCCGCATTCTTAGCGGGGGCCTTTGGTGGGGCTCTGATGTTTGCTCACTGGCTCCGATCGGCAGCAATGCTGCTTGGCTGGCCTGGCCCCCCTGAGGGAGCCCAAAGCCACCATTGACGCCTCAGATCTGGTGCCCCCACAGGGATGATCCTGGAGGGGCCGGGAAGGAATTAGGGAAGTCAGACCATGTGGGCTGACCCTTTGGGCAACCTCTCTGAGTGGCCATCTGCTGTCTTGGGAGGTGGGAGTACAGGCCTTCTAGGGTGTTCCAGTGAAATCAGGAATGGGAAAGTGACCGAGCCGCAGGCCGCCTGGGAACTGCAGCCTGGGGCTGCGCTATGGTCCCGCGGACACACACTGCCCCACCGCGGGCAACAGGGGAAGTGCAGGAGTGGAGCTGGCTTTGCGGCAGGCTGCTCCGGGTGCTCATGTTCGTCAGCACGCAGCCTTGATGTTTGCTTCTGGAATGACGTCCAAGGGCAAGCTCACAACCCCTCCCCGACAGCGCACCTGAAGACGCCTTCACTTTCCATTAATTCTGGTGAGCC
This sequence comes from Panthera leo, assembly GCF_018350215.1. NCBI lineage: Eukaryota > Metazoa > Chordata > Mammalia > Carnivora > Felidae > Panthera > Panthera leo. The sequence continues at coordinate 37,102,428 of NC_056692.1, forward strand.
CGACTGCTCAGCATGTTAGCCGTGCAGGTTTGAAAAGAGTCTCAGGATCCAAATAGTCTGGCTGTTTCCGCCTGGTAGAGGGCATATTAGAGTCACCCATGGAGTTTTTCAAGACACCCTGATTCATTTTCCAGCACCCCACCAAGGTATGCCCTTAGGGACATATTAGAGCAGCGCTTCTCAAACTTGACACTAGGGGTGGTTTTTTTTATTTAAATAACTTTAAAAAAAAGTATTTATTTATTTAGAGAATGCAAGCAGGGGAGGGTCGTAGAGAGAGAGGGAGAGAGGATCCCAATGCAGAGCCTGACGCAGGTCTCGAATGCACAAACCTTGAGGTCATGACCTAAGTGGAGGTCAGACACTTAACCAACTGGGCCACCCAGGCGCCCCTGTGCTGGGGGTGTTGTTAACATACTTCAGATTCAGTAGGTTTGAGGTGGGGCCCAAGATTCTGCATTTTATTTATTTATTTATTTATTTTTTTTTTTTTTTTTTAAATTTTTTAACTTTTTTTTAATTTATTTTTGAGACAGAGAGAGACAAAGCATGAACGGGGGAGGGTCAGAGAGAGAGGGAGACACAGAATCTGAAACAGGCTCCAGGCTCTGAGCAGTCAGCACAGAGCCGGACGTGGGGCTCGAACTCAGAGACAGTGAGATCCTGACCTGAGCCGAAGTCGGATGCTTAACCGACTGAGCCACCCAGGCGCCCCAAGATTCTGCATTTTTAACAAGCTTTCAGGTGATGTTGATGCAGGCAGTCTGTGGACACTGAGTAGTGGAGTATTAAAGTATTATGTTGTGCTGTGGGAGTCACGTGGTTGAAAACTAATGCCTCCCCTCCCTCCCCAAACCATGGCTGAGAACCACTGATCTAGTTCAATGCCATCGTTTTGCCACTGGGGAAACTGAGGCCCTCAAAGATAAAGTGACCTGCCCAGACAGCCACTGCAGCTCCATAGCAGATGCAAGACAAGATGCCAGTGTTTAGAGTTCCAGGCGATGCTCTTCCCTGCCTCCAGCCCAGCTTCTAGGTCAATTCATCTTACAAGTGGCAGTCCCCCTTCTGAAAATGAAGCCCACCTCCTTGGGGACAGCTTCCTCTTCAGAATCAGCCTCAGATACCTACAGGCAATTAGAAAGTATCTTAGATTTCAGCTCCCCAACACCCTTATCTGGTACACCTGCCCACAGTCGGCCTCCTGGGGGAAGCCATGGTCTCTGTGCCTTCATTCCCATCCCAGGAGAGACCACAGCTGGGATGCTGTGGCCAGGGCTCTGAACAGCAACCCTGACTGTTTGGCAGGATGGATGTGGGAGAAGTAGATAATCTGCAGTATCTCTCCTGTCCCCATTTCTGGAGGGCTTCATAGAGCAAAAAGGGGTGAGATGCGTTTGCTTAAATGCTGGTAATGGAGATGCATTATAGAGGAAAATGACCTGGAAAGCAGAACATTTGGGATCAGAGTCCAAATCCCCACACCGGTATGTGCCCCCTTGGCCAAGACTTCTCTGTTGTTTCAGTTTCACTATATATAAAGGCACAAAATCTTTGGACTAGAAATTTCCAAATTTCCTTTCAAAGCTATTTTCCTGTGAGTTTGAGCACTGTGGGCCAGAATCTACCTTTGGGGAGTCAGATGGGTTTTGAGCATATGTGCATTTAAAAAATGCATTACAGGCGCCTAGGTGGCTGGGTTGAGCATCGGACTTCCGCTCAGGTCACGATCTCGCTGTTTGTGGGTTTGAGCCCCGCGTCGGGCACTGTGCTGACAACTCAAGAGTCTGGAACCTGCTTCGGATTCTGTGTCTCCTTCTCTCTCTGCCCCTCCCCCATTTGTGCTCTGTCTCTCAAAAATCAATAAATGTAAAAAAAAAATCTTTTTTAATGCATTAACTTAAGTTATCCCTAGACCTCCTTCCCTGTAACAATCTTTCAGATCTTATGCCCTGGGCGGGAGGTAGGGCTAGGTTGCACCTTTGTAATTGAAACCAGGACGCTGCGAGCTGAGGTTTTTCCTCCGGATGCCCCAGTAATCCGCGCTCTCTAACAAATCTGGCCGGTTTTTCTTTCCTCTCTTTTTACGTGGGTTCCTTTCCACCTGCAGATGCCTCTCCCCGTGGTGTCTCGGCTGGAAGTGCCCGTGAGCCGTCCGAGCTAGGAAGGGCAGGCGGACGGGCAAGGTCTCCCACGCTGCTGCGCTCCAAGAAGTAGTATTGGCGCGCACCCTGGTGGAAAACCAAGGAACTGCAGGCGCTTGGTTCCGGCTCCGCCCCCCGGGCCAAAGCCTTCCAGGTCACCTGTGAGCCTCCGCCCAATGACCCGAAGCGGAGGCGGTAGCGCCCGAGACTAAGCCGGGGATCTTGGAGGGAGACAGGGTGAGGGGCAAACGGTATTGGGGAGGCGAGAATGTGGACAGAAAAGGGGCGAGGGAGTGGGGTGGGGTGGCGAGGGAGGTGGTCCCGCGACGGCACTGGTGGGTCGGGCTCCCAGTTGGGCAGGGCCCTGGGAGCTTGCGGTGTGCGCCCGCCTGCTGCCTCCCAAGCCTGGAGCCTGGGCTGTGCACGCCGCGCATCGAGTGTGTCCAGAACCCAACAGCAGTGTCTTCCCTGAGTGCCTGTTTACACGTGTTGGGAAGGGGGGGCTCCCTAGGGCTGAGCTCTGGCCAGGATGGTGGAGAGGCGGCGTGAGGGGGACACATGCACCTCCACCTCTCCCCAGATGGCTTCGTGGAGCTCTGACACCCCGTGTTCCTGCGATTGCTTTGTTTCCGTGCCCCCGGCCTCGGCCATCCCAGCTGTGATCTTTGCCAAGAATTCCGACCGACCGCGGGACGAGGTGCAGGAGGTGGTGTTTGTACCAGCAGGCACTCATGCCCCTGGCAGCCGGCTCCAGGTGGGTTAGGCCTTATGGAAGGGGCGGGAGGTGTGGTCGATCTAGGCAGTCTTCTAAGACCCTCCTCCTCTGCGCCTCGCACCTGGCAAGTCCCCGGATGTGGTGGGAAGAGCGTGACCTTCCAGTCTATCAACCTGGACCTGGCCTGTTGTTTAGCTGCTGTTCACCTCGGTTTCCTCATCTGTACAATGGGAATGATAAAACCCTTTCTGAATGGACTCCCTCTCTCCTCCCTTACCTGCAGTGCACCTACATTGAGGTGGAACAGGTGTCAAGGACTCACGCTGTAATCCTGAGCCGCCCTTCTTGGCTGTGGGGGGCTGAGATGGGCGCCAATGAGCATGGTGTCTGCATTGGCAATGAGGCAGTGTGGACCAAGGAGCCAGTTGGAGAGGGGGAAGCCCTACTAGGCATGGACCTACTCAGGTGCGGACCCTGCCTTCCCTCATCTCTACACACTGAAAGGCTGAGAGCCGAGGACAGACCCAGGCCATCCTCCCCTCCCCTCAGCTAGATACACCAGGGCCTCCTCCTTTTCGTCCCCGTTGCCCGTCACCAGAGAGGCCGCCCCTGCTCCTCCTCTCTCCTGGCCCCATCGCCACAGTCTGGTAAGGAGCTCCGGAATGTGGCCGCTTCTGGGCCTCTCCTGGCCCAGAAATAGGGCAGTGGTTTCAAATTTCTTTTTTAAATAGAAGTACTTTTTTTTTTTTTCCCCTCCCAACTGAAATCTCATATGGAGTCCCGATTTACAAAACCAGTAAGAGCAGAGCAGCTCTGGTTGAAGAGAGGCTGGGGAACTCGGGCCCCTTCTTTCTCTGAAACCACGTTTGAGGCCTCTTCCTGGGACCCTCAGAGAAGAACTTGAAAAACACCCGCCTAACTGCGCTTTCATACAACCAACGCTGGCGGATTTTTTTGTGTGACTTGGGCCTCTCTGGGCGCCTTCCGTCCATTGGAGCTTCCGTCACCAGCCACTGACGCTGCGTTCCCCTTCCGTGCATCCCTTCATGCCAGGCTGGCTTTGGAACGGAGCAGCTCTGCCCTGGAGGCCTTGAGTGTGATCACAGACTTGCTGGCGCGCTACGGGCAAGGGGGCAGCTGCCGGGAGGACCCCACACCGTTCTGCTACCACAACACATTCCTGCTGGCTGACCGGACTGAGGCGTGGGTGCTAGAGACGGCAGGGAGGCTGTGGGCCGCACAGAGGATCCAGGGTGAGAGCCCAGCGCCGGGGCTCGCCTCCCAGAGCTGTCCCCTTTTGCCGGGGCTCGCCTCCCAGAGCTGTCCCCTTTTGCCAGCCTCGGGAGGGGGTGGGAAAACCCTGGGTGAAGGGCAGGGCGGATCCACGTGCAAACTTCTCACTGGCAGGCACACCCAAGGAAGGTGGGAAGTGAGCCCAGTGGGGAACTTCTCTCCCCACTTTACCTGCTTAAATCCTCTTGTACTTGAGCTGGCCGCCTCCTCTGGGGAGCCTTCCTGGACTTCCTGGTGGTCAAGTTTCCCCCTTATATGCAAGCAGGTGCCTTTTCATCATGTGCACCACGGTTGCAAGCTCACATTCATTTCTATGATCATTTTGTCTGTCTCCCGCTCCACGGGGGCAGGTCCGTTCTCTTCACCATCATCTTCTTAGCACCTGGCACAGAGTAGGTGCTTAATGACAAATGAGCCACACCCCGCCCCCTACTTCTCCACAGAAGGGGCCCGTAACATCTCCAACCAGTTGAGCGTAGGCACGGACATCTCGGCCGAGCACGCAGACCTTCGGACCCGTGCCCTGGCCCAGGGCTGGTGGGATGGGCAGAGCACTTTTGACTTCGCTCAGGTCTTCTCCCTGACCCAGCAGCCTGTGCGCATGGAGGCTGCCAAAGCCCGCTTCCGGGCCGGGCAACAGCTTCTGCAGCAGCAGCAAGGTCAGTGCGTGGACGGCGGTGGGGTGGGGGCCAGGAGGGCCACAGTGGTGCCAGCCTCTCTCCTCTCCCACAGCTTTGATCCAAGGCCAGAGGTCCCCCTTCTGCCTGGAGGGCCCCTCAGCCTGTCCTCCTTCGCAGGGGGCATCACGGCAGAGGTGATGATGGGCATCCTCAGGAACAAGGAGAGCGGCATCTGTATGGACTCTGGAGGCTTTCGCACCACGGCCAGCATGGTGTCCATCCTGCCCCGGGATCCCACACAGCCCTGCGTCCACTTCCTCACCGCTACTCCAGACCCATCCAGGTGAGAGGAATGGGGGCGGGGAAGGCGGGGGAGAGGGTGCCAGGCGGGGGAAGATCGGGGGGATGTGATAACCTTTGTTCCCTCCATCTCTGTCCCGTTAGGTCGGTGTTCAAACCTTTCATCTTCGGGGCGGGGGCGGCCCAGGCCCCCCAGGTGCTGTCCCCCACTTTTGGAGCACGGGACCCTGTTCGGACTCAGCCCCGATTCCAGACTCAGGTGGATCGCCGGCACACCCTCTACCTCCGGCACCAGGTGGCCCTGGGGCTGATAGAGAGCGAGCAGGTAACCCTCGGGGAATAGGGGCTACTCTGGGGCCATGACTCACTTCTCCTGCCCCCAGTTGGGATTCTGGAAATATGAGGGGATCCGGGAGGGGAGGAGAGACTCCAGAGTTGGGGGGAGCGGAGTCTTTGCCTTCAAAGCCAGCTGCCCAGGAGAAGACCGGGTGCCCTGTCCTTCCTCCTGCTTGTGGCAGATGGCAGGTGTCTCCCCTCCGTCCAGAGGGAAGCCTGTCCCTGGGACCCATCTCCACCTTTCCTGGGCAGGATCGGGGGCAGCAGCTCCGGCAGAAGCAGCGGGATCTGGAGCAGGAGGGCCTGGAGGCTGCGCGGCGGCTGCTGACTGGGGAGCAGGTGCCACCCCCACAGGAGCTGGGCGGCCTCTTCCAGGCCTTTGTGGAAAGGGAGAGCCAGGTGTATGCCTGAGCACCACGGGGCTGGGGTGGGCACAGGACCCCAGTGCAATCCCTTTGCTCCCGTCAGCCTTGTTTTGGGTGGCCAGCTCGGCCTTTGCCTCAATAAAGTATGTTATTTCCCTGTTCAGTGAACTTGATCCCAGGTCTGGCAGGGGCAGGAGAGCCAAATGAGGGCAAAGGACAGCCCTGAGCTGGCTACAGGGCTTCTGGTGGGCTTGCCAGGCAGCATAATCTTCTCACTTGGGTGATGGAGAAGGTTGTGGAAGGGGCCTGTGAGGAGAGGTGCCCCCCCCCCCCAGGTGTGTGAGCGCGTGTGTGCAAGAGATCACGCCTGGCACAAAATGGGGCTACTATCTGGGGAGAATTAGAACCGCGGGGTTTTGGGTCCTTGGCTTGAGCCTTGGAAGGGCAGTCCCTGGGAGTGGCAGTGAGATGGCATCTTCCACAAGGTGATGCCCACTCAGGACCCAGGAAGCTGGGGGGGAGGGGTTGAGGTGTGCCAGCCCTTTGGGTAGTTCCCGAAAGGTCAGACACGTGTTCTTTAGAATCAGGTTCTGTGTTTCTGTGACTGTTTCCCACTACCCTGACAGCTTGCTTCCCCTGAGATGCACCCCCCCAAGTGACGTGAAAGACGCATTCAGGGCCTGGAGACATTTTTTATTGGGGTGGGCTCCTGCCACAGGAGAGGGGTCTGAGAAGGAGACCGTGTTTCTTCCCCATTCCTTGTTCCTGTGGCATTGCTGATAAGGAGGGACTGCACTTCATTTCTTGACTCTTTTGGTCACCATTTTGGTTGTGCTGGGGGCCCCAGCCAGTGAGGCCTTGGGGGCTGTGGCTGCTCGGGCCCCCTTCTTTGCCTGGACAGTGCTTTGCTGGCTGGCCACCAGAGGGCAGGGTTTCTTGGTGGCAGAGGTGGCTTGTGGCAGGGAGGCGGGCTTGGGGGGTGTCTCCTTCCTCCGCATGGGAGTGACAGAAGGACTGCTGTCCCTAGCCAGGGCCCCCCCGGGCAGCTGGGGGAGGTCGGTGAGGGCGGGCTTTGTCCCCATCCTCAGGAGGTGCTCCGTCAGGGCTGCCTGCTGCCTGAGTTCCTTGTGTCTGCTCATCTCCTGCTTCAGCTCCTCGAGGAAGCCTGCGAGGGGCCAAGATGGGAGGCGGCAGATGGCCTGGCAGGACGGCCCCTGGGCTGAGGCGGGAGTTCTCTGGCTGACACCCTGCCCAAACTAACCCTCTGTCGGCCCTAATGGGGAGGGTGAGTCGCCTGCACGCCAGGCTGATACCTGGCCCCGGCTGTACCATGCTCTGACCCAGATGCTGGTCTGGGCCTGGGGCCTCCTCCCTCGCCCCCGCTGCTATCTTAGCTTCCCCAGTGCCCCACAGGGCAGAGGTGAGTTCTAGGGAGGGCGCAAGCCTTGGAAAGCCCGGCCACCTCGCTCTGTGCAGAACGGACCACTCAGCTCCGGGAACTCCTCGTCCTCGTCGCTTGAGTCTTTATCCTCCTCGTCCGAGGCCCAGCGCTCTAACACAGGCTGCTTGTCCAGGTCCAGGAGCAGCGGCAGGGCTTCTGTCACTAGCTCCCTGCAGGGCAGAAAGGGCAGAGGCTACCCAGGAGGGCGGCCCCGGGTGGGGGGCCTGGGAGGGCGTGCAGGCACAAGCCATAGGAACCGCACCCAGAGGGGTGGTGTTCACAAGCTGGGAGACGGGCCTGCGCTCGGCCCCAAAGAGCTAAGGGCTGGCTCCATGTGGACCTCTGTGGGGGGGGCGGGGTGGAAGAGAAAAAGCGGCCCACTTGAGCTGGGGTGAGAGACGAGAAGGTGCCATGGATGGTGACCCCAAGTTTGCAGGCCGAGAGGGAGTCCGTGTGGAGTTAAGAATACGAGGAGCTCAGCCATCACCCCATTTCTTCCCATCCTCAATGCATCCTCACCTGTACCCATCCCGGTTGGTGCAGCTGTTTCCACTCAGGTTGAGGATGAGAAGGCTCTGTGGGAATTCATCTGCACACACCAAAGAGAGGGCAGTGAGGGTCCCATACCCACCTTCTGGCCCAAAGCCACTGCCTCTTTTCCACCTCCCAGGACCCCCAGAGGCTTTGCCGCCAATACAAGCATAGGGAGGTGGTGGCAGAGGGGAGGGAGGGAGGGTCCTGCCCAAGTCTTAGCCCGTGAGCCGGGGCAAGGACATTCCTACCCAGCTTCAGTGTTTCTATCAGGTTTTCTGAAAGGTCCAGAAACTGGAGATGTGGGAGGTCATGGAGGTTTTCCACCTGCCTGATTTGGTTTCCTGCCAGAGACAGGAAGCTGCAGGGGAAGGGAGGGGTGCAGAGACAGAGCTGAGTCACAGAACCGCCAAAGGAAGGGAGGAAGGCAGCAGGCACTCGGGGCCCCTGGCTGAGCAGCCACACAATGGATGGGGACACATGGTCTTCTGGGGTGAGAGAAGCAGAATGAGGCTTGCGGGGTCCTGAGCTGACCAGACTTGGAGACGTCTGAGCCAGTCAGTTCTCTGGGGTGTCCCCGTGTTTCCCTCCCGACCCCCTCCCCACGGGCCTGAGCCCTGACCCCACGTACCGCAAGGAGGGGATGCAGGCCAGGTTCTCAATTCGCTGGATCTTATTCTGCAGAAAGCAAATGAGTTGGGAAAACTAAGCAGACCATGTCTGCTCTTGCAGCTGGAGGGCTGGCACCCTGGGAATAATCACCCCACTCCCGGAACTGGAGCTGTCACTACCTCGAAATGATTTGCTTTCTCTGGGTGGATGGTTAGGGGTGTAAACTTAGGGGCTAGATAAACTTCATTAAAGTATACCCTGCTCACCCCACAACCAAAGAGTGACCTGGAAATCAAGAAGGAGACCAAGGGGCAATGGGGAAATAGGAAAAGCCTTGGTGGTGGCTTATGTACACGGAGGGAACAATGAACATATATTACTTTGATTTTGAAGGTTTCTGTGAAGAAAGGTTAAGGGCACTGGATATATTCAACTTGGAGGAGTTGAATATGTATATACAATCAACCAACCACCCACTACCACCAGACAGCCTTCAGGGTTCTAAAGGATGCAGAGGAATCTTCTGGTTCCCTCTTTCATTTCCTCAAAACAGGAAATGCACTTGAGCTATAGAACACGGGAGATTTAGGGTAGACACCAAAAAGAACTTCTAAACCAAGAGAAGTATCTGACATACACAAGAAAAACAGTGATTCAGGAGCATGCTCAGGATATCTTTTGGGAGGATTGGTCTTTCAAGAGAATTCCTGATTCATCTGGGAACATTTTCTTTTCTTTCTTTCTCTTTTTTTTTTTTAACGTTTATTTATTTTTGAGACAGAGAGAGACAGAGCATGAACGGGGGAGGGGCCGAGAGAGAGGGAGACACAGAATTGGAAGCAGGCTCCAGGCTCTGAGCCGTCAGCACAGAGCCCGATGCGGGGCTCGAACCCACGGACCGCGAGATCGTGACCTGAGCTGAAGTCGGCCGCTTAACCGACTGAGCCACCCAGGTGCCCCAACATTTTCTTTTTTAAAAAAGATTTTATTTTTAAGCAATCTCTACCCTCAACGTGGGGCTCGAACTTACAACCCTGAGATCAAGAGTCACATGCCCCACTGACTGAGCCAGCCAGGTGCCCCCTCTGGAACAGTTTCAATGAAGGTCTGCCTACCTGAACACCAGGGAATGGGCAAGATGGCCTGACTGGTTGCTTTCACATTAAACAGACTTGGTCCACAGAGGGCAAGGGGGGAGGGAGAGCAGGAGGCAAGAAGGTACCGCTTGCAGATAGAGGCTGTGAAGATTCTGGAGGCCCTCGAGGTTGCTGATAGCAGTAATCCCCTCTCGGTCCAGGCGGACAGTCTGCAGTTCAGCAAGAGTGTGAAACCTGGGGGAACAGTCAGCAGGTGGTGTAACAGATCCCACTTCTGTGGTCCCTTGGCAGGGAAGATGGGAGGGGGTAGGAAAGGGTTTTCGAGCGAAGTGGCTTGGCTGAGATGTCAGGACTTCTTGACTCATAAGGTAGTGTCCAGATCATGAAACCAGGTCAACCTGGAGACCTGTATCTTGATAAGTAGCACTGGGAAGAATCAGAGGGTGAGAGGAATAGGACCCTTGGATTGGGAACTGGTTGACAGCTTATGGTTCCCAGAGAGACTCAGGGGCCAGGGAAGGCTTCCCTGGGCCAGCTCAGATGGTGGAAGCGGGCACTGGCACAGGGATGAGACCATCTCTGCAGGAATATCCTTCCTCACTTCCCTTTCGAGTGGTCCATGGAAGGAAAATCACTTGATTCATCCACTCATTCATTAATTCCACAACATTTACTGAGTGCCCACTGGAGACAAATGAGAGTCCCTGCCCATCACTACTAGGGAAGCAGGCCAAACATCTAGGACAAGTGGGTGACAGACACATGAAGGGACTAAGGGGGTACATGGACTGTGCACTGAGTCCTCAATAGGGGAGCAGGCAATGCTTCCTGGAGGAGGTGACGTACAAGTAGGAGTTAGCCAGGAAGGTGAGAGGGGGATGAGGAGAAGGCATTTCAAGCAGAAGAAACAGTATGTGAGAATCCAGGCCTTTTCCAACTTTAGTTGCCCATGAATCCCTTGGGGGTCTTGTTAAAATGTAGATTCTGATTCAGTAGGTCTGAGGTGGGCCTGAAAGTCTTCATTACTAACAAGCTCCCAGGTGCTCAGCACCATCTGAAAAGGTGCTAAGGTGTGAGAACAGAGGGTCTTGGAGGAACTGTGGAGAATGGCGAAAAAGGCAGCAATGGTCAACTCATGCTAGGGTATTTCGATTTTATCCTGGAAGTACTAGGGAGCCAAGGAAGGTTCTACCAGGGAGTGCCTGATCAGATTTGTCATTTAAAAGGATCACTTTGGCAACCATATGGGGAGCCTGGACTGGGGGCAGGGAAACTGATGAAGAGTTCATTGAGAGGCGATGGCTTACTTAAGAGCCTTATTCAAGGCAGTTCAGCGGGCATGGTAGAAGGAAGGAAGGAAGGAAGGAAGGAAGGAAGGAAGGAAGGAAGGAAGAGAATACTGTTTAAGGAGGCAAAGTCGATTAGACATTACCATTGACTGGATGCGTGGAGTAAGTAAAGAGAGGGACAAAGATGAGCTGAAGAAACAGTACAGCTCAGGGGACTGCTCATTCTGTGTGTTTCAATTGTCCAGCACCCCTCTCCTCCCGCCGCACTCACATCTTCTCTGACAGATCCTCATCCTCAGGGAAGGCCAAGTTCCGCTTAGTGATAAGGGTTTCAGTGATGCACACGCCTCCTTCCTCTGGACTCTGGGCAAAATTACCTATGAAAAGACGAGAACGATTCCCTTATTCTTGGAAGCCTGACCCTACTGTTATCCAACTGTTCTACCCACCTCTCCATCCCCTACTCACCTCCGGGCATGATCTAAAGGCTACTGGCCTGGCGCGGGATTAGCACGAAAGGAAGCAGAGCAATTTAGTCCCCGGGATGGCGGAACCCAGGATGGTATGAGAAGAGAGAATTTCAGAGACTGGAGGGACAAGGGGAAAGTGTTGATTCAGAGCAAATTAATGAGGCGGGGTAGAAGACAAAAGTAAATCGAGGAGACGGGTCTGGAGTTTGAGGGGTGCAGAAGGGCTTCGCTAGTCCCCAATGGGGGGGACTGTGGGCAGAGAGTGGAGGGTGAGGATCCCGAGAAAAGAGCTGTGCGGAAGAGGCTAACCGTCGTTGCTAGGAGACTGGACGCCAGTTGGGGCGTCAGGGAGCGCGGACTAGGCGTTCCTGGGCTTAGCGCGCATGCGGATTACTGCTCCAGCCGGCGGATCCGGCGGCTGCTTCCGGCCCCAGGGCTTCCCACAATCCTTAGCTCCTTCCGTCTCGCCCGGCTCCTGGCTGTTCTTCCGGTGAGGATGGCTGCGGCCCTGGCTGGGAAGTTGCGAGGGGGTCTCCTGCCCCAGGCGGGTAAGGAGCGGCCCAGGTCCTCACGGCGCGTTCCGGCCGGTGCTCTTAGTTCTCCTCTCCCCTCCTCCACCACTGATCCCCTTCCGTAATCTCTTACTCCAGACAGCTCTCGATGACCCCAGACACCAGCCAGATCGCTGGCCTCCTTCCTCCAGCTAATTCCCTGTGACTCCAGATACTAGTGATGACAGCAGCGCAGCAACAACGTCAGCGACAACTGCTGTATTTCTTCCCTATGTCTGAGAACTCCTTCCTTTTCTGGGTTTCTATAGTCTACCACCTGGCTCTTGCTCGCCTCCGGTTTCCTTTGCTGGAACCACTGCCGGTCCCGACCTTGGCGCTATGCCACCTTTTTACGGTCTCAGCTTAAATGTCATTTTCTCAGGCCTGCCCTGGCCACCTTCTGCAAAGCAGAAATCTGTATTTCGCACCCTGTTTATTGACCCCCTTTACCCATCATGTAATTTTGCATTTGTTTATTATGTGTCTGTCTCCTGTGTTAGACTTCAAACTCCCTAAGGGCAGAACCATGCTCATTCACCATCGCCAGCAGGTGGCGTGGTGTGGGCGTTAGTAGGCATGAAATAGATGTTTGTTTAATGAATGGTTTTGAGCACATGATACAGGCCAGGCACAGTGATAAATGATTTACATGTATTATCTCATTTAAATCTTAAAGCTTGTCATGAAGAAATCATTACCATGGCCTCTTTACAGGTGAAGAAGTTCAAGTTTAGACCAGTTGAGTGACTGGTCAAGGTCACAGCTAGTAAGTGGCAGAAGAGAGATTAAAATCTGGTTCCATCTGATCCAGAGCCCTGTGTTCTTAGGTTTTGTGGTTGCTGGCAATAAAACCTCTCACCCCAGCAAACCTGCATGCTCCCTGTTAGAACCACCTTTTCTAGCTGAATTTTCCCTGAGATTCCATCTCAGTCTTGGGAAAGGCTGCAGGTGGGAGGCTCTAGTCTGGGTCCTTTTGTCCAAGATGAAGGGGTCACTTGGGCTTAGGGCTTTCAAGTGGCTCCCTTGTCTTCCGAGGGCTACTCTTCACCGATGGCTGCAAACAAGAAGAGAGGCAAGGGAGGCCTGTTTGGGGGAGCTGTGAGCGCTGTATAACTTCTTTTCCCTCCTGCTTCAAATCATGGGAGAAGGCTTCAGAGCAGTGCTGAGAGCAGTGGTTTTGCGACATCAGCATGCATCTGTAACCCCTGCAGGTCTTATTAGGACACTGTTTGCTGGGGTCCCTTCCAGAGCTCCTGCTTCAGTAGGTCTAGGACAGGCCCTGGGAACTTGTATTTCTAACACGTTCTCAGATGATACTGATGTTGCTGGCTGGGTGGCAGGAGTGCACCTTGAGAACCACTGGCTTAGACCAGGGGTTGGCATGTTGGGGCAGAACTGGTCATCATGTTTTAGAAATAAACTTTTATTGGAATACAGCCACATCTGCTTGTTTCGTATTGGCTATGATTGCTTTCATGATACAGTGGCATGGTTGAATAGTGGCGACAGACTGTATGGTTCTCGAACTTAAAATATTTACTCTTCGGCCATTTTAGAAAAAAAAAAATTGCTCAACCCTCACCCCCCCGCCTTTTTTTTTTTTTTTTAATTTTTTTTTAACGTTTATTTATTTTTGAGACAGAGAGAGAGCATGAACAGAGGAGGGGCAGAGAGAGAGGGAGACACAGAATCGGAAGCAGGCTCCAGGCTCTGAGCCATCAGCCCAGAACCCGACGTGGGGTTCGAACTCACGGACCGCGAGATCGTGACCTGAGCTGAAGTCGGACGCTTAACCGACTGAGCCACCCAGGCGCCCCTACCCCCGCCTTTTTTTAATGTAGTCAAAATACTTTTCCTTTGTTCTCATCTTTTCCCCCATCTCTGTGCATGAAGAAGAGCTGGCGAAATGGGAGCCTCCAAGGATCAAGCAGCTGACCTAAGGTCGCCCGTTAAAGAGAAGTTTGGGGAGTTTAGGATTCCTAGCAGACAATTCCTTGTTCCCCTCTTGTGTTGAGTCTAGCTCTGTGAGCTGTGGTTGGCTTGCCCAGAGGTGAGCTTTTTCTCCATCTGAAGCCCACCGACTAAGGACTCCCAGAGGGCACCCATCACAGCGTTGCCGTTTCCCCTCCCAGGCCGGCTGCCCACCCGCCAGACTGTCCGCTGTGGCTCCAAGGCTGTTACCCGCCATCGTCGCGTGATGCACTTTGAGCGGCAGAAGCTGATGGCTCTCACTGAGTATATCCCCCCCAAGCCTGCTGTCAACCCACGATGCCTACCATGTCCTCCCAGCCCCCCGCAGGAGGTAAGGAGGAGACTGTCCTTGGTGCTGTGATGCTGGCCATAACGAAGCAGTGCCCAGGACACAGCCCTCCACGTCATTACTTCCCCTCTTTGACCCTGTGGTCCACATGCTTTAAAATGAAACGTGCACTTGGTTCTGCTTGGCGTTTGGGGCTCCGTGGATCGGACAGGCCTCCTGGATTTCCTGCATTCTTTACTTGCCTCCAAAAATGTGTGTGTGAAAAGCTGTCCAAGCAGGTGGGGGTAGGGGAAAGGATAGCTCCTGTCTTTTTTTTTTTTTTTTTAAGTTGATTTATTTATTTTGAAAGAGAGCGTGCGTGCGCGTGCAAGTGGGAGAGGGACAGAGAGAGGCAGAGAGAATCCCAAGCAGGTGGAGTGCTGTCGGCACAGAGCCCGACGTGGGGCTCGAACTCACGAACCATGAGATCATGACCTGAGCCGAAATCAGGAGTCGGACACTGAACCAACTGAGCCGCCCAGGCGCCCCGTATCTCCTGTCTTGAAAGGGCTTGAAGTTTCCATGTTTTCCTAGAGAAATGATAAGAGAGTTTTTGTCCTTTAAAAAAGAACAGAAGGGCCAGTGGAGAATTTGTAACTCCACGCTCATTGTCAGGTCCACAAGCTGTCAACTTTGAAAACACGGTCTTCAGAAAATGAAGTCTTATCCTGTGCAAATGCCTCAGTTCTGAATTAATGCTGCCAAAGAGTGATCTTGTCTTTATAATTGGTAAAATCCCTCAACACGAGTACAGTGTCAGAGGGATAAAGTAATTTTGACCACATTATTGTCAAATGTTGACTGGGTCAGATGGGTGGCCAGTTCAAGGGGATGAGCGTTCTCAGGTTTGAAAACACTGCTGTAAAGACCGTCGTTACCTGATGAAAATGAAAGGGTGGGGTGGGAGACGGAACTCGACTTGGGAGGCGGGGCCCCAACCCTCCCGCTTGTACACAGATCTTTTCCAAGCTTGGGCGTCACTGAGAGCTCCAGCACCCATCCCTGAGGGAATAAGGGGTACAAGGAGAGAAGGGCAGCTTATGTCCCCTTGGTCATCCCTTCCTGACTTCAGGACACAGGCCTTATCCGGCTCCTCCGTCGGGAGATAGATGCAGTTTTCCGAGACAACCGAATGATAGCTGTCTGTCAGAATGTGGCTCTGAGTGCTGAGGACAAGCTTCTCATGCGGCACCAGCTGCGGAAACACAAGATCTTGATGAAGATCTTCCCCAACCAGGTAGGCAGCAGCCCTCTGGTGTGGGTGCCCGGATTCCCCTGCCCCCTGCCAATCAGACCCCGCCGTCCCTCCCCACTCCACAAGCCCCCTTCCTCCAGTCTGGCGCCTAAACTGCAGTCAGGGGCCGAGGAGACCGTCGGCTTGCACCCTCGGCACGACCTGGCCTGTGATCAGGCCACTGGTCCCCAGTGAGCCCTCTTTCCTGCCGTTCCAGGTTCTGAAGCCCTTCCTAGCAGATTCCAAATACCAGAACCTGCTGCCCCTCTTTGTGGGGCACAACTTGCTGCTGGTCAGTGAGGAGCCCAAAGTCAAGGAGATGGTGCGCATCTTGAAGGGTGTCCCTTTCCTGCCCCTGCTAGGTGAGCACGCACCCCTGCGGGTTGAGGATGGGGGCGAAGGGCAGTGGGGGCTACAGCAGCCTGGTGCCATCTGCTGAGTACATGTGGGTAAGACCGCGGACATCCTTGGCAGGGACATCCTCTCACGGATGGGGCCTGAGTCAGTAGTGCCATTTGTTGAGGGCCGCCTGTGTCAGTCCAGAAGCTGTGCTGGCTCACTACCCTGCGTCATATCTGCACTGGGTGGAAAAAGAAGGGAGGCAGAGAGAGGGCCCTGCAGGGAGAGAGTTCAGACACCTTGAGACTAGCAGTGGAGTAGGGGTGCTGAAGTCCACACAGACGGAGAAACTCAAATAGCCCAGGTCAAGGGCACTGAGGGACAGTGAGCAATGTTTCCCAGACCCCCCCTCCCCCGCCCCCCGCCGCCCCCCCAAAGGTAAGAATCCTCAGAGGTGATTCTTCTATAGAGAAGACTGGTTTCATAGGTCTCTGTGGACCCCCTGCCCCCATACACACATGCTCCTTGGTTCTTTTAAGAAAGGTTAGGCAACAATGACTTAGTGGGGGTTGGGCCAGGTGGACGTCTTACGTAAGGGTTTTCTAGGCAAGAGTTAGGAAAGAAGAGAGGGGCTCGGTCCCAAACAGAGTGGCAGTGGGGTGGGGCTGGAGCGAGAACCAGATCGGGGGTGGGGAGGGTGGGAGGTGAGGCAGGGCGGCAGAGCGCGCACTGGAACATCAGGTCGGAGCATTGTTTTCAGAGGAGGGGAGGCGTTTGTGGGGAGCCCAGCTAACCCTGTGTCCTTCCAGGTGGCTGCATTGACGACACCATCCTCAGCAGGCAGGGCTTCATCAACTACTCCAAGCTTCCCAGCCTGGCCCTGGTGCAGGGGGAGCTGGTAGGAGGACTCACCTTCCTCATGGCCCAGACCCACTTCCTGCTTCAGCATCGGTCCCTGCAGCTGACTGCCCTGTTGGATCAGTACATCAGACAGCAACGTGAAAGGGACGCCGTCGTGCCGGCCAGCGGGCAGCCTGACCCTCCTGACCCTGTTCCGGACTCATAGCCAGCCTGGTTGTACCCAGCCTGCCCACAAACACGCTGTACCCTTGCCGGCCGTGCCATCACCCATCGGAGATGTGGAAGAACTTGGGGTGGGGAGTGGCATATGTTCCCCGACTTCACTGACCACGACCTCCTCAGATACAGGGCCACTCAGAGACGGGGAGGCGCTCCATTACTCCATTTCCCAGTGGAGGCTCTTAATCAGTGTCTTTATCCCTAGGTTTCCCAACCGGAGACCTCATAGAAGCGGTCTTTCAGTTCTCCACGTCCAAGGCAGAGAAGCTGAGCAGATGAGGGCGTTGCTGTCTGCTTCCGTGTCCACTGTCCCTTGCTGCCCGTGTCTCCCATCCTATCCCCTCGTGGGTCCAACGCGCTGGAATAGCTCACCTGGGTAACCGTGCTGAGAATGGCATCTCTGGAGAGCCTGTTGTGCCTGGCTCCGGGCCCACCACTTTACATGCCATTCCCCTTTTCACAGAGAAGAAAACTACGAGGTGGCGAAGTTCGATAGCCAGCCCCAGGTTGTGCAGCTGATAAGAGGCAGAACAGGACTTGAATCGGGTTCTGTCCGCTCTGAAGACCTTGCCCTGGATCTCTGCCCTAGACCTTCCTCATTAGGGTCCCGGTTGTGCCTAAATGTCAATTCTCCACCCTCGGGGTGTGCCATGTTACGGAAGAGGTTGGGAGCACTGCTTTGTGATAAAATGAAATGCATTTTACTTACTCCGTTTTTGCTGTTTGCAAGCTTATTCTCCCTGTAGATGAATTCTCAGGGCCACCCTTGACTCTCACTTCCTCTCTAGAAAATCCTTCCTCTTTCCATGTCCAGGTCTCTTCCCTCCCTGGACCAGTCCCACAAATGGCATCTCTTACATGGTCGTCCTTTTGAAAGCAGCTTCCGGCTTTGCCCAGTAGCTAACCTATCCCAAGTGGTTCTGAGCAAAAGAGCTGGGGCAAAACAGAATTCTGTGTTAGGAGGGGGTCTGGAGGCTCTCAAGTGGGAGGCCTCCTCCAAATCTTGGAGAACCAGAATTTGCTAATGAAGGAGAGAGAATGCTTAACTAGGAGCCTGCCCTTGTCCTTGACTGGCATGAGCAAAGTGGCTGTCAAACTTTCCTCCCAGACTTGGGGCAGTGCCACAGCTTCCTCAGTCCTGGACAGGCACCGTTCTGGCAGTGACGGTGCGCAGCAGCTTTTCTGTGGCCTGGTCCAGGACCAGCTTCCCACAGTGCCCAGCACTGTGCTGTATGCCCCAGGGATGGTTGATCGATGTGAAGTGAATTAAAAGGCCCTTGAGGCTTCTGGGTGTCAGAGCCCATCTAGCCAGTACAGCCCAGTGCTCTCCCTGACTCCAGAAGCCTGCTGGGTGCCAACAATTCCCTCCCGGGGCAGCAGGAGAGGTGCTGAGGCTCTGAATGGCATGGCAAACAGGCATCTCCTGAGAGATGTGTAAGATCCTGGAGGGTAAACCAAGGCCTGGGTGGGACTGAGGTCAAAGAACCCTGCATTGCCTCCTTCACCTGCTGGCAATGCCTGAGGCCCTGCCATTAAAAACCCACTTCTTTCCAGAAAGCAGCTTCACCTTCCTTAAAGGTGTCCATCCTTTTCACATTCATTTTAATGTGGTTCAGACCTTTCTTAAGGGCTAATTTTTAATTAGAATTGAGTACTGTGCTAAACACAGTACTCCAGCAGAAGAGCAGAGGTGCTCAGAAAGGGAGGCCGGTGTGGGGGGACCTGAGTGGCTAGAGCTAGCCCTTTCCAACAGCCAGCTGGTTACTGCTGCAGACCCTCTCCTGATCCAGAGACCATGCCAGCTGGGGGTTCTGTGTTAGGCACGGGTACCACCAGCCCCAGTGGGTCCTGACCTGGTGGGGCATCACCCACAATGACAGAGCCTCTGTGGGGGTTGCCCACACAGGGCTGCCTGGCTCTCTCTAGCCGCGGCTGGCCTGCTGACCGTGCTCTTGGCACTGTCTATTGTGGTCCCCCAGGGGCATCCATCCCTTCCTGTCAACCTGATACATTTGCTGGCTCCAAATTTTGCAATCTATTTTCAGATGTAAAACGAGAGGCGGGGGGGGGGGGGGGGGGGGCGTTAATAAGGAAATGGCCTTGGGTACTAACTAGGGTCAAGGCCATGCTAGTAGGAGTAAACCCTTTACCACCACTGGCTTGAGGCCAGCAGCTCCCCAGTCCTCCGCGGTCTATCTGGAGCTGCGCCCAGTGGGGACTCTGCCCCCACTCCCAAGCTACCTCAGTGCTGGGGAGTCCGCTCAGCCCTGAGTCCTCCCGGGAGCAGGGGGGCAGAGCTGAGCGGCCGCCCGCCCGGAGCTTGGCGGGAGGAGGGGCCGGGAAGGGGGAGGTGGGGAGATCCGGCTGGAGGGGAGGCTCCGACGTCTCCTTCCTTCCTGGTTCCTGCAGCAGCTGCTGCCACTGCTAGGCTCCGTGAGGAGGGAGCGGGCGACTCGGAGACGGTGACTCAGAGGCGGAGAGGCGCGCGCGGGCCAAGGAGCACTGGCGTCCATGGACCCTGGGGTAAGGGGCCCACGCTGGCTTTGGCTGACATACCCCAGGCAGGCTTCTTCCCACCTGAAGCTGGCGGGTCTGCCCCTCTGGAGACGGGGGTGGGAATGGAAGTGGAAATGGGGCACCCACCGGGCTCCCCTCGACCCTGCACCCTCTACTGACAGAGCCCCCCCACCCTCCACCCGCCAGCAGTGAGGGGCCAGGATTCTAGGGGGCCAGGAAAAGGACACAGAGATACCCAAACACCAGAAGAGTTTGGGAACTTTCAATGGCCAAATGCAGGAGTTTTACCCCCCCGGGTCAGCCTCTCGCACTCTGGGCCCCTCCGTCCCTACCTCCTGGCCACCACTACCCCACCGCATCCCTGTCCCTTCCCGGCCTTCGCTCCTCAGGTGCTTGCTGGCTCCACTGGAAGATCTGAGCTGTTTCCCCAGCCTCGGGCCAGCCTCGCCCCTCCAGTCCCCTCCCTGTCTCACACACACAGAACCTCATGCATTATTGATCTCCTCGAGGAGCCAGGATGGCCAGGGCTGGTGCCAAGGGCGCCTGTGGGCACTGCTGCGGGACCTGTGTGGACCTTGGCATGTTCTTGGCCGCCTCTTCTCCCGCCCACAGTGCCTCAATGGGCACTGAAGCAGGGTCCCCTGCTTTCTCCGGGTGGGTGTTACTTCTCAGGAACCCCAAGGACTGGGATGGTAGAATGGAGGCTTTGAGGGGCACCGAGGGTCTCAGGTGGGCATCCTACGGTGCAGGCACAGAGAACAGTGGGGGCTGGCTCAGGCCTCAGTTTCCCGATGCCGAAGACAGAGGATCTGGAGACTGATTAGCGGGGAGTTGGGATGACAGAGAAATCTCCCACCCACAACAGCAGGTGGAGGAGTGTCCAGGGGTCCTGGAGGAAGAGAAGCTAGATTGAGATCTTGCTTGTCCAGTCTCGGAATTCCTCTGCCCTGTTTTAGAGTCTCTTTTTTTTACTCCCATGCCTCCTCTCTGCTCCCCCCCGCACCACACCCCCCGCCCTAGGGAATCTTCCAGAGAAAGCACCAAGTGTTTCCTAGAGCCTGAGAATGTGGGCCCAAGGTGGGGCTGGGCGGACTTTTGTGGTTGTCTCTTGGCGCTGGCCTGCGGACCGCGTGCTAGTCCACCTCTCCGGGAGCAGTGGCCACAGCTGGAGGGTGTAGACAGGGAAACCCGCCCAGGGTGGGGAAGGGACAGACTCAGAGAGACATGGCAGGTGAGCAGAAGATGTTGGTGAGCCCTTATCTCAGAGGGTGCGGGAAGGGTTGGAGGCTGGGAAGGTGACAGCAGGGTCTGTGCTAATGGGGTCTCTCTCTTGCTTCAAGGGTCCCCTCAGGACAAGGTGACATCCTTCTCCTTCCACCCTGCTCTACCTTCTCAACAGGGAGTGGCTGCTCCCATCTCCATGGACTTCCAGGAGAGGGTCCCTAACTCCTTGGCCGAGAGCATTCAGTCTGCAAAGCCCAGCAGTGCCCTGCAGGTCTGAGATGGGGAAGCAGGCAGTGGGTGGATAGAGCTTGGTCCCAAAGTGGGGGGGGGGCAGATTTGGTCACCTCACCAGCTGCTTTCCTACTTCTCTGTCCTGGACTGCAGGCCTCTGAGCTGTGGGAGGTAGAGGAGGAGCCTCGGGGCAGGCTGGGAGCAGAGGGTATCATGCCCGAGAGGCAGGAAGGCCACCTGCTCAAGAAAAGGAAGTGGCCTCTGAAGGGCTGGCACAAGGTAGGGTGGGCTGGGCAAAGGGAGGGGCCAGATGCAGAGGCGAGTGGGGGATGGGGGGGAAGGGTGTAGGCAGTACTGGGTGTGTGTGTGGAGGAGAAGAAAAGTCCATGTGTGTGGTTGCTCTCTCCCCATACCCTTTTCTGTCGGCCTCCTGGGTTCTCGTTCCTTCTGGGCAAACACAGAGATACTTTGTGCTCGAGGACGGAGTCCTTCACTATGCAACGACGCGGCAAGAGGTGAGTCAGGGCCTCTGCTGGGGGTTGTGGGCTGAGTGTGGGCCCAGAATGGTCTGCACGGACAGGGGACTTTATCATCTTTTTTTTTTTTTTTTTTTTTTTAATGTTTGTTTTATTTTTGAGGCAGAAAGTGACAGAGCATGAGCAGGGGAGGGGGAGGCAAAGAGAGGGAGACACAGAATCCGAAGCAGGCTCCAGGCTCTGAGCTGTCAGCACAGAGCCCGATGCGGGGCTCGAACTCACAAACCGCAAGATCATGACTTGTGCTGAAGTCGGACGCTTAACCGACTGAGCCACCCAGGCGCCCCAGGGAGCTTTATCATCTTTACCCTTGTTTTATTCTGGTGCTGGGGACAGGAACTAGAGGCCGGCATCCTCAGGATCTCTTTCTGAGAGGGTGTTTCCCTTCTCAGCCTTCGCGTTGCTGAGATTAGTTTTCCTTGCTCTCTGACTCCCTTGTTCAGAGTATGACTTGACGTAGTGGGGTGCTCTGTGCACCAGAGGACAACTGACAAGTCCCTGCTGATGCTGTGAACCTGCTGCCTGGCCCTGGAGCCTAGGGTCACCTCAGGGAGATGATGGCTCTGGGGTCCCGGGGGCCTAAAAACAGTCCCATTTTTCCCTGCCCACCATCCATCCTAGATCACCAAGGGGAAGCTTCATGGCTCCATTGACGTCCGACTGTCTGTTATGTCCATCAACAAAAAGGCCCAGCGCATTGACCTTGACACTGAAGACAACATCTACCACCTCAAGGTGACATCCCTGGGAGCCAAGTAGTGGCTTGGGCCCCAGCCCAGCAGAGACACTAGGGCACACAGGAGAGAGGGGCGGGTTGAGGGTCTGTCCCTGAGTTTGACAGCAAGGGAGTTCCCATCGTATACCATAGCCAATGGCAAGACGTCCCTCTTGGTTGTTACATGAACAGGTGCAGAGCTAAGGGCTCGGTCACCCCGGGGAAGCTGCGCTCTGTCTCCCTGCAAGGAGCCTTTGCACAAGCCACGGACGACAGGGAGATACTCTCCTTGCCTGGGAAGCAGAGCCCCAACTTCTTGCCCCTGTGAAGCAATCCTTCCTTTCACGCTTCCCTCCCCCTCTCCGTCCCTTCTGCAGATCAAATCCCAGGACCTCTTCCAGAGCTGGGTGGCCCAGCTTCGTGCCCACCGCCTAGCCCAGCGCCTAGACATGCCCCGAGGCTCGCTGCCCAGCACCACTCACCGGAAGGTAAGGGAGGTCCTGGGGAGGGGGGGGCAGTAACATGGGGACTCAGGGGTGGGGGCTTCAGGGAACTGCGAGATCCATGGAGGGGGTGCTGCCTTGCCTCACTCTTGACTCACCCCACAGGCTCCTGGTGCCCAGCTTCCAGCAGCAGGCAGTGCTTCGGCTCTCCCTGGGGTCGGACCTCGGGAGAAGGTGTCTTCCTGGCTGAGGGACAGTGATGGGCTAGACCGCTGCTCTCATGGTGAGGGGCCCCTGGCACTGTGCCTCTGTGGGCGGGACGGGTGCCATTGGGTCTAGGAGGTGTCGGCTGTCACGAGGAGGTGGAACCGTTACCTCCAGCCCTGCCTTCGGGAACCTGGGGCCTCCAAGCCAACAGGATCTCCTCGGGCCTGCCCTGGGGAGCACCAGCCTCACCGAGAATGGCGGGGGCTTGTGTCTCAGGCACATAGACAGGACTCGGGCCTGGGCTCACGGACAAGAAGATACAGAAAGCCAATCGGGGAGGGGTCCCGTGGAGTAGTGTCAGAGAAGGGGTGTGCTCTAGAACCCGTTCCTGGAGTAGGCAGCTGAGATGTTGGCCTGGGAGAGGGAGATGGGGAGGTGCCACCAAGTGGGGACAGAGAGTCAGGGCCACCCCCACCCCGCACCCTGTGCGGAGGCAGCAAAGTTAAGGTATGTTATGGGGACCGAGGATGCCAGCCCTCTTGGGAAACCAGTGGCGGGAACTGGGAACTGCTTTGGCGTCCTGAGCCGAGGAGGGGGACGCGGTGTCAGGGTTTCTGTGGCCGCCCGGGTGAGATGTTAGGAGGAAGGAAGGGAAGCCGAGGGACAGACTCTGGGGCGCCCAGGCAGTGTTGGGAGAGGATATCCTCATTCATTCTTCCCGCAGAGCTCTCTGAGTGTCAGGGGAAGCTCCAGGAACTACACAGACTCCTCCAGAGCCTGGAGTCCCTGCACCGGATCCCCTCGGCCCCTGTTATCCCCACGCACCAGGTGAGGGCCAGGGGAGGAGACAGGGCCCTGCCCAGGGGACTCCTGCTTGCCGCCCTCACCCTCACCACTTCCCCGGGACAGGCCCCCAGGCCCCCTCGTGTGCTGCGGTTTCCTGGAGAGCTGCACATCTGCCTAGCTGACCCACCTCCCGTGTCCAGACGGCCTCAGGGTTGTCTCTCTGCCCCTTTGGAGTGACCCCTGCCTGCTGTACCCACGCCTCTACTAGGGTGTCATCTTCTTCCTCTGGGACGTCAGATGTCTCTGTGCCCTCCTCCGTGGCCATCTTCCCCTCTCCTGGCTTTCATGGTTGCTGCCCTTTGCCCCACCCTGAGTGAAACTCACCCCTCACCTCCCGCCTTCGACTTGCCAGGCCTCAGTGACAACTGAGAGACCCAAGAAGGGGAAACGGACCAGCCGCATGTGGTGCACACAGAGTTTCGCCAAGGACGACACCATCGGACGGGTGAGGTGGGGTGTGGACCCCAAGTCACCGGGGTGGGATGTCCTGGAGGAGGCTGTCACCTTCGACCCCTCTCCCTCACCCCCAGGTTGGTCGTCTCCACGGCTCTGTTCCCAACCTGTCTCGCTACCTGGAGTCCCGGGACCCCTCAGGCCCCCGCGGGCTGCCACCTCCAGACTATGCCCACCTGCAGCGTACTTTCTGGGCCCTGGCCCAGAAGGGTGAGTGCATGCTGGAGGGCGGTGGGGGGCAGGCGGGGAGAGGGAGAGGGAGAGGAGTCTGATGCCTGCCCTTGCCCCGCAGTGCACAGTTCCCTCAGCAGTGTCCTGGCTGCCCTCACCGCTGAATGGGACCGACTGCGGGACCTGCACCAGGGTTCAGAGCTGTCGCGGATGGGGGTGAGGCTCAAGGACAGGGGAGCGTGTGGGAGGAGACGGCTTGAAGCTGAGGACCGCAGGCCTGGGGAGGAGAGCGGAGCTGGGTCTGGGGAGAGTGGTTGGCGGAGGCAATCTGCGCAGAGGGCAGTATCGCGGGGCGGGGAGGGCTTTGTCCTCCTGGCTCCCTGTCCCCTCACTGTCTCCTCGCAGGTCTCTGAGGCCTCAGCTGGCCCGAGGCGCCTCCACTCGCTCTCCGTCTCCTCGGACACCACTGCAGACTCCTTCAGCTCCCTCAACCCTGAGGAGGTAGGAGCCGGGCTGGGTTGTGGGAACCATTTCTCCTGCACCTTCTTTCTTAGCAGAAGTGAAGGCATGGTTGGTCTTCAGACCCAAAACAGGGCCCAGAAATCCTAGCTCCAACCCAATTCATGTAACATTGGCAGCAGCCTCACCTTGGTCATTCCTGCCCTGCCAGTGTGCAGATTGCTTATACTTTTTTTTTTTTTTTTTAAAGTAGTGGAGCCCAACTCAGGGCTTGAACTCAGGGCTCTGAGATCAAGACTTGAGCTGAGATCAAGAGTTGGAGGTGTAACCGACTGAACTACCCAGGCACCCCAGAGTGCTTTTACTATTTTTTTTAAGAGTTATTTATTTTTTAATTTGAGAGAGAGAGAGAGAGAGAGAGAACGCACAAGTGGGGGACAGGGGGAGAGAGAGAGAGAAAATCTTAAGCAGGCTCCACACTCAGCACAGAGCCCGATGTAGGGCTCCATCCCATGACCCTGGGATAATGACCTGAGCCGAAATCAAGAGTCAGACACTCAAGTGACTGAGCCACCCAGGTGCCCCATGCTTTTGCTTAATTCAGTCCTATGCGGCCATGATCCTTACCCTCAAGTTCATGGTGGAGGAAACTAAGACTCAGAGACTCTGACCAATGGGCCCAGGATCCCCCAGTTGAGGATTGGCTGAGCTGGGACTTCCGTGTTCTGAGCACAGACTCTGGGGCCGGGCTCTGTGGGTTTGAATTTGGCTCTAGTGCTTGGCGGCTTTGTGACCCTGAGCCTCAGTGTCCTGGTCTGCAAAGTAGGGGGTCATAACAGTACCTACCGCTTAGGGTAAGTGTCAGGATGGACTGCATTGATGCACACGGAAGGCTTGGAACCCATCTCAGAGTGAGTGCCTAGGCCATGTGAGCGGCTCTTATGGAACCCACGTTCCCCTGTCCCAGACCCCAGTTCAGCCGCCACACCTTCGTATCCCACCACACTCTCTCCCTTCTGCGTCTTCTGCTTGGTGGGCTCCACACTCAGGCAGTAAAAGTCCTCAGTATGCTTCCCTCTCAAGGGAACTGTCAGGGCCGGGGAGCCCTGCCTGACACCTGTCCTTCCCACAGCAAGAAGCCCTGTACATGAAGGGGCGGGGGCTGACCCCCCAGCTGTCCCAGAGCAGCGTCCTGTCCCTTGCTGATTCCCACACAGAGTTCTTTGATGCCTGTGAGGTTCTCCTCTCTGCCAGCTCTTCTGAGAATGAGGTGAGGTGGGGGACAACCCTGGGAAAATTGGGATGGGGTCCAGAGAGACTAGAATTTGTAGATTCCCAAATCCTTTCTAACGCCTCAGCTGCTCTCTTGGGTAACACGTCCAGACCTGTTGGGTTTGTGTGGCCCTACTCAGAAATCTGCTGGGGACCCTTCCTTTAGTTTGATGTGCTTTATCCCCGTGGGGTCTTCCCGAGACTGCTGCCGCAGCCCCACCCCAGCCCTCTTCCTGTGAGCGGTTCATCCCCAGCACTTCCCCTAGCCCTGAACCCTGGATCTCAGCAATGCCCTGCTACCTTTCCTTGGTGTTCGCCAAGTCCCTGTGCTCCCTCCCTGCAGGGAGAGGGCCAGGCGTCCCCTCCCAAAGTGGCAAGGCACACTCCATGATGTCAGTCTTAGGGCTCCGATCCTCCCCTCCCCCAAATACGTGTCTTCCCCCTTCCCATCAAAGGACTAGCCGGGCAGAGTCTTGCCAGGCCCTGGGCACTGCCCAGCTGCCCGGGGAGGCCCAGTCTGCCCAGCCTGTCATCTGTCCTGGCCCAGGGCTCAGAGGAGGAGGAGTCGTGCACCAGTGAAATCACCACCAGCCTGTCTGAGGAGGTGCTGGACCTCAGGGGAGCTGAGCGCTACCAGAAAGGTACTAGCTGGGTGTGCAGGCATGGAGGGGTTTGGAGGGAGGTACAAATCGTGTTTGTCCACAGCCCAGACCCCTTGGGAGGCAGTCTATTGTGGTGACTGGTGGGCTAACAGCTTAGGGTGACCCCGGGAGATAAGGAAGGCTAAGCTGTGAGCTACAGAATGTTCTAGGAGCGGCTCCCGAGGTGGGTCGGGCTCAGGCCTGGGGGCTGGCCATCAGTGCGGTCTTCTGAGAAGACTGGCATGGGGCCTGATACAGAGGCAGATGGTCCCACCTTGCCACTCTTTAGCAGTGTGGCTTTGGACATGTCATTTTACTTCTTGGAGCCTGTTCCCTCATCTGTAAAATGGGCTGAATAATCTGTATCCCAACATTGGTTTCTGTGTTTATGGAGGGGAACTGAAGGCCAGGGTGGGGGCTCAGGAGGGGCTTCTGGGGTTCAGGGTTTCCAGCAGCGGGAGGTGCCCTCTCTGAGTGGTTCTCGGCCCTGCTACCCACCTAAATCCCCCCGGGGGCTCGACTGCAGAGCCCAGAGGGGTGCTTGGGAATGAGTGTATCTAGGAGCACCTCAGGACTGGGGGCGGCTCTGGGGTTGGCCTGTGTGCCCCCCAAGCCTGGATACCCTGCGGGAGGAAGAGTGACGTGGCCGGGTGGGGCCCAGGGGCGTGTGTTCCAGGGAGAGCTGCGGGGCCACCCCGTCGCCGCTGCCTGCCGGCGGCCAGCGGGCCAGGGGCCGACGTGAGCTTGTGGAACATACTTCGGAACAACATCGGCAAGGACCTGTCCAAGGTGTCCATGCCTGTGCAGCTCAACGAGCCACTCAACACTCTGCAGCGGCTCTGCGAGGAGCTGGAGTACAGCAGCCTCCTGGACCAGGCCAGCCGCGTGGCGGACCCCTGCGAGCGCATGGTACCCCCGGCACTCCTGGCGGGGCTCTTCCCCGCCACTGAAGCTCTACCTCCACCAGTCCTTGCTTGTAATGGGGTGGCACCCCCCTTCTCTGCAACCCCCCAGGGGCATGTCCCCCGTATCCCCCAACAGCATCTGCCCGCCCCCCCCAGCAGCGGCATCTCCCCCCTGTATTGGCATCTCTCCCCCCACCCCCAGCGGCATCTCCCCCCCCACCAACAGCATTCTCCCCCACCCCCAGCAGCATCTCCCCCCACCCCCGTAGCAGCATCCCCCCCCCCCCAACAGCATTCTCCCCCACCCCCAGCGACATCTCCCCCCCCCCCCCCGTGGCATCTCCCCTACCCAGCGGCATCTCCTTGCCCCCAGCAGCATCTCCTGGCCTCCCGCCCCAGCGGCATCCCCGCCGGCCCAGTGGCATCCCCCCCAACCCCAGCTGCATCTCCCCGCCCCCAGTGGCATCTCCACCCGCCCCAGCAGCATCTCCCCCCCACCCCCCACCCCACCCCAGCGGCATCTCCCACCCCCTCGCACCGTGGCATCTCTCCCGCCCCCAGCGGCATCTCCCCCCCCACCAGCATTCCCCCCCACCCCCAGCAGCATCTCCCCCCCCCCCGTAGCGGCATCCCCCCCACCCCAGCAGTATCTCCCCGTCCCCAGTGGCCTCTCCACCCCCCCAGCGGCATCTCTCCGCCCCAGCAGCATCTCCCCCCGCCCCCCCCAACCCCACCCCAGTGGCATCTCCCACCCCCCCCAGTGGCATCTCTCCCGCCCCCAGCGGCATCTCCCACCCCCCCCAGCGGCATCTCCCCCCCCACCAACAGCATTCCCCCCCACCCCCAGCGGTATCTCCCCTCCCTTGTAGCGGCATCTCCCCCCACCAGCAACATCTCTTCCCGCCCCCCCCAGTGACATCTCCACCCACCCCCAGTGGCATCTCTCTGCCCCAGCGGCATCTCCCCACCACCCACCCCAGCGGCCTCTCCTCCGCCCCCCCCGCCCCCCCCCAGCAGCATCTCCTCACCCTTCCACCCGCAGGTGTACATCGCGGCCTTTGCCGTCTCTGCCTACTCGTCCACGTACCACCGAGCAGGCTGTAAGCCCTTCAACCCCGTCCTGGGGGAGACCTATGAGTGTGAGCGGCCTGACCGAGGCTTCCGCTTCATCAGTGAGCAGGTGTGGGCCCCGGAAGAAGAGGGGCCCTCACGGGTGGCTGGGGCTTCAGAGGGGCCAGGGCGCGGGAGAGAGAGTTCAGGGCGTCTGGCTCCGGGCCGAGCCCTGTGCCACATGGCGGTGGTGCAAAAGGCTCTCTGCTCCAGGGAGCGCCCTGCCGAGTGTGGGGGGCAGACTTGAAATGGGGAGTTACTTGACTATGTTCTAGAGCTGGACCCTGGAGGCTCTGAGGCTGCCCTTCAGCCAGGAAGGCATGCTGTAGGGGCTGATCTCCACCTAGGTCTTGAGGGAGGACTGACGTGCACCAAGAATCCAGGGGGTGGGGAGAATGGGAGGCTCCAGACAGGGTATGAGAGACGCAGCTGGGTGGCAAGACAGCCCCAAGCCCTGAGGAGCCCTGCAGGCCAAATGGTTGCCTTCAATGGGGAGTCATCGAGGGTTTTAGGCAGTAGAGTGACAATGCTCCAAATTGCACTTTAAAAAGATCGCTCAGACCGTGGTGTGCGGATGGGTCAGAGAAGGCCATTAAGAGGCCGTTTCAGTCATCCCTGTTAAGAGCTGACAAAGACCTGCACTTAGGCTGTGGCATCTGGATTGCGAGGACATTGGATTCAGGAACCGTGTCATGTTGCCCTTGACAGGACACAGTGGTCAACAGAATACTGTTACGTGTAAGAGATAGGGGAGGTGGTCGATGATAGGGAAAAGCTGGAGATGGCCTTGAATTTCTGGTTCGGGGGCTCCAGCAGGTGTATGGAAGTGCCAGTTAGCAAGATGGGAAGTGTGTGAGGAAGGTAACTGCATTGGCGAGACTCCTTGTCTACGTGGGCTTGACTTCCACAGGGAGATGTCCGGGAGGCCCTGGGCCGTGTGGGTACGGAGCTCCTCTGGGAACAGGTGGGGGCTGACAGACCCGGGAGTCACCAGCTTAGAGGATGGATGATGTCACGGGCTGCTCACAGGAGAGGGTCTGAGGAGGGTGGGCAGGGAAGGCGGAGGAGCTCCGAGGCCAAGTGCGGGTGGATGGTCCACAGGACTTTGACGGGGTTGGTTGGTTTACTGAGTGAGGGAGGTTTCTGAGAAGGGCTGTGGGCCGAGGCCGGGTTACAGCGGGTGGCTAGGAAAAAGAAGTAACGTAGGGAAAAATGAGACTTTAAAAAAATTAAAATTAGGGGCGCCTGGGTGGCTCGGTCGGTTAAGCACACAGCTTCAGCTCAGGTCATGATCTCATGGTCTGTGAGTTCAAGCCCTGCATTGGGCTCTGTGTCAACATCTCAGAGCCCGGAGCCTGCTTCAGATTCATATTCTCTCTCTCTCTCTCTCTCTCTCTCTCTCTCTCTCTCTCTCTCTCTCAGAAAGAAATAAAAAACATTAAAATGAAATGGGGCACCTGCCTGGCTCAGTCAGTGGAATGCACCACTCTTGATCTCGGGGTCATGAGTTCGAGCCCTGTGTTGGGTGTCGAGCTTCCTTAAGGAAAAAAAAAATTAAAATAGAGAAAAAATGCAGTTTATTTTCAAAACAGTTGACCGGGAGAGAAAGAGGAGAGAGAGAGAGGGTTTCAGCCAGAGGTGGGGATAGAGCTGAGGCAGGTGTTTTGTTTGTTTAGATTTTAAGTGGTTTTGAAAATATAGTGAAAAGTTCGTCCAGTACAGGAGTGTGTACAATAGGAAATGAGCCCCAGCTCCTTCTGAGGAGATTGCTGCTTCCAGTGTTTGTTTTGTGCGTACGTGAGCAAAAGTGTGTGCATCCAGAAAAGAAAGGTTTACTCTTTTTTTAAAATGGAAGAAACAGGAAATATTTCTTTAGTTTTTTGTTTTGTTTTGTTTTTTAGAGAGAGAGGGCGCAAATGAGTGAGAGGCAGAGAGGGAGAGAGAGAAGCAGCGTTCAAGGTCACCAGATGCCGGGCTCAAGCTCACGAACCGTGAGATCATGTCCTGAGCCAGAGTCCAATGCTTAGCTGACTGAGCCACCCACGCGCCCTGATATTTCCTTAAAAAAAAAAAACATTAAAAAGTTTATTTATTTATTTTGAGAGAGAGCAAGGACAAGCAGGGGAGAGGCAGAGAGAGAGAATTCCAAGAAGGCGCCCTGTGTCAGCACAGAGCCCAACTCAGGGCTCGATGTCATGAACTGTGAGATCATGACCTGAGCCTAAATCAAGAGTCAGACACTCAACTTGGCTGAGCCACCCAGGCACCCCAGGAGATACTTTTATTTGGAGAGAAAGAGAAAAGTAGAGGGAAAGGCTGCAGAACAGTGGGGTGGAGGAGGGCGGAGCCTGCAGGAAGGGGTGTGAGGCAGCTGCACCAGGAGGAAGGTCCAGGCCTGGCAGTGGATTCAGGGGGCTGGGGTCAGGGTGGGAGCCATAAATTGGTGGGAGGAGTTGCCACCTCTAGTCTCCCTCTGAGGGTGGGCGTGTCAATGTGGTTTGAAGGTGATGGGTTGGGTGTGGGTCCTCAGAGAAGGATTGGGCCCAGGTGTAGACAGAGTGTAGCATTAGAAGTTTCCAGGCGTGTGCTCCGTGTGTTCCTCGGCTCCGTGGGGGTGAATGAAGAGCAGGGAACCAGGGGTGGCACAGAGGAGGCCGATGCCAGGTGTTGTGACAAGTGGTGGCAGAAGGTTGTGGAGGGTGCTGTGAGAAGGTGGAGGTGACAGCAATGTCAGGCGGGGGGACGGTGTGGAGCAGGGCGGACAGGGCACAACAGAGCAGAGTGGCTGAAAGTCTTGGGAGGAGTCATGGACCACAGGGAATGAGAGAGGCAAGGCTGCAGGCTTTGGGATACCCAGGTTCAAGTTCCAGATATGGAGCCGTTCCAAGGAGGGCAAGGCCAGGGTTTTTTTTGGAGGCTGTGACGATGGTGAAGGAGAAAGCAGTGAGGGAAGAGGGCCCCCAGGAGGGCTGGCTTTCAGGCAGGGCACAGGAGGAAGCCTCATCTGTCACTACTAGAGGACTTGGTAGCCTTGAACAGGGGTCCTGGGGCTCCAGAAGGGAGTGAGAGAGAAGGAAGCATGTGAGGCCTCATGGGGACAGAGAGGGCAACAGAATCTGGGTGGTGGCTGAGGATGACAGAGACAAGAGACCTGGAACCAACTGGTCTTCTGGTTTGGAGAGGAACTGGGATTGGGGATAAGGGACTTTGGGGAGCCCTGGGGTGAGGAGCAGACCTCATAATCCTCAGGGGCAGCGTCAAGAGACCTTCTTTGTTCACCAAGGTCTCCCACCACCCTCCCATCTCGGCATGCCATGCGGAGTCTGAGAACTTCATCTTCTGGCAAGGTGAGGAATGGGGGGGGGAGTGAGGGGTGGGGAGGCGGACATGAGGGTGAAGGGCAGATGGGGGAGGGGCTGGAACACTCTCTGGTCTCTTTTCTGCCCTCCCTCTCCCTCTCCCTCTCCCTCTCCCTCTCCCTCTCCCTCTCCCTCTCCCTCTCCCGACCCAACTCCAGACATGAAGTGGAAGAACAAGTTTTGGGGCAAATCCCTGGAGATTGTGCCTGTGGGGACCGTCAATGTCAGCCTGCCCAGGTGGGTGTCCCTAAGGCCCCAGCCTATGGGGCTGCTAAGGTCAGCAGCCAGGCCCAGCCTACGGGCCGTCTTCCAGGCTGGGGTGGTGAGGTGATAGGGGCAGGATCGAAAGGTCTGGCCTGAAGCTGGTTGCGGTGGGGTAGTGTCTATACGTTTCACACCTATTTTTACAGCCGTTGTGCATACAGAAACAGGAAAAATCCTAGAACGGTAGAACTGGAAGGGCTCACTGAGGTCATCTGATGCAGTGGCTTTCACACTCTCTTGACCGTGACTCACAGTAAGAAATCCATTTGAGACTTTAAGCCAATGCGCAGATGCACCCACCCTCATACACAGACCCACAGAGACCTAAGTTGATCTCAGGACTGATCGCAAACCACATTGGAAACACTGTCCTCTAGCTCATGTCATTTTCCAAGTGGGGACAGCAGCCAGAGAAGAAGGGGGCTTACCCGGCATGGTCCAGGAGTTAGCGAGAGGCCAGTCCAGGGCCGGGAAGATCCTGGGCTTCAGAGTTAGAAGTTCTGTCTGGCAGCTTTGATAATTATGCACGCAACAAAGAGGCTTAATGCTTCAGAGCCTTCCATCCGCTCTTCCGTGAAATAAGAGTAATGAGTAGAACCCAGAGGAAGGGGGGATTAAACAGGGTAATGTGTGAATGGGCCTACCCTAGTCCCTGCACCCAAGGGCAGGGACTCTGTGTATTTATCCCCATGACGTAGGCACTCAGGAGCTTTGTCAATGAATGGAGACCTGTTGACTCAATATTTTTTGTGAGGGCTGTTGTGCTTTGTAAATGTGTTATCCTTTTTGTTTTGTTCATATATATATATATATTTTTTTAATTTTTTTTAACGTTTATTTATCCTTGAGACAGAGAGAGACAGAGCATGAACGGGGGAGGGGCAGATAGAGAGGGAGACACAGAATCGGAAGCAGGCTCCAAGCTCCGAGCCATCAGCCCAGAGCCCGACATAGGGCTCGAACTCATGGAATGCGAGATCGTGACCTGAGCTGAAGTTGGACGCTCAACCGACTGAGCCACCCAGGCGCCCCTATATATTTTTTTTAATATTTATTTATTTTTTTAATTTTTTTTTAACGTTTATTTATTTTTGAGACAGAGAGAGACAGAGCATGAACGGGGGAGGGTCAGAGAGAGAGGGAGACACAGAATCTGAAACAGGCTGCAGGCTCTGAGCAGTCAGCACAGAGACCGACGCGGGGCTCGAACTCACATACCGCGAGATCGTGACCTGAGCCGAAGTCGGACGCTTAACCGACTGAGCCACCCAGGCGCCCCTTTGATATTTATTTTTGAGAGAGAGCGCATGCCTGTGCACAAGCAGAGGAGGGGCAGAGAGAGAGAGGGAGAGAGAGAATCCCAAGCAGGCTCTGTGTTGTCAGCGCAGAGCCCAACTCGGGGCTTGAAGAGGAGTTCGACCTCATGAGCTGTGAGATCGTGACCTGAGCTGAAATCGAGAGTCAGATGTTTAACCGACTGAGCCACCCAAGCGCCCTATAAATATGTCATCCTTCACGCAGAGGCAGAACCAGGACCGCAGTGTTCCTTCCACAGACCCACATGACGGGCATCCTGGCTCAGGGTGGCACTTGTTCCCGGGGCCAGCCAGCTGCCCTCCACTGCTCTGTCTCTCTCAGATTTGGGGACCACTTTGAGTGGAATAAGGTGACGTCCTGCATTCACAACATTCTGAGCGGCCAGCGCTGGATCGAGCACTATGGGGAGGTGCTCATCCGGAACACGCAGGACAGCTCCTGTCACTGCAAGATCACCTTCTGCAAGGTGGGCATCCCCACCCTGACCCTGCCTGTCTGCCGCCAACAGCTCACCCTGGGGGACGGGAGGGGACACCTCCCTAAGTCCCCTGCCTCCACCCCCACCCCAGGCCAAGTACTGGAGCTCCAACGTCCACGAGGTGCAGGGGGCCGTGTTCAGCCGGAGCGGCCGTGTCCTCCACCGACTCTCCGGGAAGTGGCACGAGGGGCTATACCGGGGATCCCTGCCCGGCGGTCAGTGCATCTGGAAACCCAGTAAGTGGCCTGGTCAGGGAGGGCCGGGCAGGGGTGAGGGTGCCTATGGCACAGTCCACCTGCCCCAGCCCCTTGCCTTCCTCCCCAGACTCCATGCCCCCAGACCACGAGCGAAACTTCGGCTTCACTCAGTTTGCCTTGGAGCTGAATGAGCTGACGGCAGAGCTGAAACGGTCACTGCCTTCCACGGACACGCGGCTCCGGCCAGACCAGAGGTCAGTGTCAGGTGGGCCCCACCCTGGAGCCTCTGGGCTCCTCCCTCTTCCACATGAGCTTCCGCATCCAGCTTGGCCTCTTCTTCCCTCTTGGCGTTGCCCCAGGGAGATGGGTCCCATCTGGGGGCAGAGCTGGGCAGGGGACAGAGGTCTTGGGTTTGGCAGGAGGGGGCAGTTCCCCTGACTGCCATGTGGATGCTTAGGTACTTGGAGGAGGGGAACATACAGGCCGCTGAAGCCCAGAAGAGAAGGATCGAGCAGCTTCAGCGGGACAGGCGCAGAGTGATGGAGGAGAACAACATCGTCCACCAGGCTCGCTTCTTCAGGTACCTCTGCCCTCTCCCTAGGCCTCTGCCGTCCAGGCTCCTTGCCACCTCCCATACAGCCCCTCCTCACTCTGAGTGGGGCCGGCTATGGGAGGCAGCGTCCGGGGACCCTGGCCTTAGTTCGGGACGTTCACCCCTCTCCTTCCCCCAGGCGGCAGACAGACAGCAGTGGGAAGGAGTGGTGGGTGACCAACAACACGTACTGGAGGCTGCGGGCCGAGCCAGGATACGGGAACCTGGATGGGGCCGTGCTCTGGTAGCCCTGGCCCTCAGGGGGCAGGAGGCTCAGGTTCCTCCCTCCTGCCTCTACCTCCCACGGACACACGGGTGAGGCCAGGCTTCCCCACTCACCGCCCTGGAGACCAAGGGGGCAGCCCTGGCTTTGTCCCCTCTGCCGGCCAGAGGGGCTGCATCCCGGCCCACCGCCCACCCCCTGTTTGGGGTGGGAAGCAGGATTCGTGCTTCCCCAGTCTTGTTTTCCCAGACAACCAGCATGTAAGACCCTTCTTGTTCTGTCATTCCCCTTCTGTCCCCTTTGGGGTACTTGGGGGAGACTCCAGGCTCTCCAGGATCTGTTCCCCATTTAGTGCCTTCCTAGGACACAGGGGACCCCTTGATGCTCCCCAGGCTTCCTATGCCCAGGGCTCTGGCCCCGGCTGTGCGGTTGGAGTGAACGAAGGAGAAGAGATGGCCTTTTCTCCCACCCCCTGTCCGTCCCATCCCTCTCCAGCATCTTCTCCCCCGTGCCCCGGTGCAGCGGGGCTCCCTTTGCTCGGTCCTTGGCAATCTCTCCCATCCTCCTGGATCCCTGTCTCCCAAACTGCAAAACGCCTGCAGCTTCTGGCTCCTTCGGCCCTGGTCCTCAAGCGGAAGGGAACTTCAGTCACAGCTCGGCAGGTCCCCGCTGTGTGGACAAGACCTGTCCAAGAGGCGGGGAGCGAACTGAGCCGGCAGGGTGCCTGGCCTCAGACCCCCTGGGAGTGAGTGAGCACGCGTGAGAGTGTGAGTTTGTGTAGGAGTGTGTGCATGTGTGCGTGTGCCCGTGTACTGCTTGCAGGCGAGCAGGGTTCCCAATGTAGCCCGATGGCCCCTGCTGGGGGTCCGCCACTGTTGCTCATTTTCGCACAGTCTGCCTCTGATTAAGGTGAATCGCAGTGACATTCCAAGCTCCAATAAAGACAACCCCGAACTTGGGCCTGAGACCATTCATTTAACGTTTTTTATTTATTTTTGAGACAGAGACAGAGCATGAACGGGGGAGGGTCAGAGAGAGGGAGACACAGAATCCGAAACAGGCTCCAGGCTCTGAGCAGTCAGCACAGAGCCCGACGCGGGGCTCGAACTCACGGACCGCGAGATCGTGACCTGAGCCGAAGTCGGCCGCTCAACCGACTGAGCCACCCAGGCGCCCCAAGAGACCATTCATTTAAAAACACGTGTGGTCAAGCTCAGTGAAGGCTCACAGCTCCCCACTCCCCTGGGCTGAAAATCCCCTGTCCTCTCTCCCTTAATCCCCACATCCTGTCCATTCTCTCTCTCGGAGGCCTGAGCTCTGGTCCCCTTCTCTGGATTGCTCCTGGCTTAGGCTGGGGCCCTGAGCGACCCTTGCCTGGACTGTCACCTCACCGCCCCTCTCCCCTGCCCAGGCACCTCCATTCTGATGCTGGCTTTCAGGGTGATATTTTTAAAAAGAGATGGGGTTTCCTCATTCCTGTTTCAAATATATCCGTTGCTCCTGGGGACCTAGAGGAAAAACCCACACTCTTCAACCAGGCTGAAATCTGTGGTCCGTGTCCCCCTCTGACGTAGAGTGCTGACCCCCACACCCAGCATCGATGGTCAGGTCTCCTCCCACCCCAGATCAGTGAGTGTCCACGGAGAGATGGGAGCAGAGGTGGGGGCGGGAGAGTTGGAAGGGGCCAGGGAACAAGGCCAGCTACACATCTCCTGCTCCCCTACCCAGCCAAAGCTAAGTTTACATCCGAGCTCTGTTACCAAAGCTGTGTGGTCTTGGTCAAGTGCCTTCTCTTTCTGTTTGGAGACTTTGTTCCTTCATTTGATTTCTCTCTCTTTTTTATTTTAAAGGGTGATTTATTTAAAAAAAAAAATTTTTTTTAATGTTTATTTCTTTTTGACAGAGAGAGAGAGACAGAGCATGAGTGGGGGAGGGGGAGAGAGAGAGGGAGACGCAGAATCTGAAGCAGGCTCCAGGCTCCGAGCTGTCAGCACAGAGCCCAACGCGGGGCTCGAACCCACAGACCACGAGATCATGACCTGAGCCAAAGTTGGACGCTCAACCGACTGAGCCACCCAGGCGCCCCTCCTTCATTTGATTTCTTGTATGTCCAAGGAGAATGTATGGGAAGGGCCCCAGGCTCCTGATCTCATTAGCTGCCTCAGCCCCTCACCCTGTCTTGTGTCAACAACAGGCCCCCAAGCCCTGCTCTGGTTTGATGGCTGTGCCAAGAGCACGTCACACTTTCTCCGGGGGGGGGGGGGGGGGGGCAAGAACAGAGGGGACTCCGGAGCCACGGCTGCCCCTCCAATCCTAGTCCTTTTCCTCTCCCCAGCCCCCTCCACATTTGCACAGTTTATTTCCAGAGGGCGTGAAGTTAAAATGAATAGGCTCATCCTGACACTACGTACCAGAAAGAACCTCAACCCACTCCAAAAAAAGCCAAAGCTTGCCCACTTTCAGGGATTGTTTTTTAATACAAGGTGCACTGCCCTCCTCCCCAACCCTTTCCACTCAGAGCAACGCAGCACCTGACTGACCGGCTTGTGTTCCGCTTCCACATATTTTTAAGAACTAGAGTTTCAGATGGACCAAACTCTGAAGTTATTTTTCAAACGGAGATAGGAGACTAGCCACTTCTCTGCCCACGGGAACCAGGCCCGCTGTGGCCTGACCAGCATCCTCCCCAAGCCCGGGGTACCAACTCACTGCACGGGGGGCGGGGGGGTGGGGTGGGAAATGGTCAGATTGGTGAGACTTCTCCAGCTGGAGGACTGTCGTTTTCTTAGAAACCCTCCCCATCTGGCCAAGGTTTGGTGGGTCATCACGGACAGGGCTCTCAGGGCAGACTGAGGGGAGTCTGGAGCTCCGGCCCTGGGCTGTGCTCTGTGGACTGTATGTGCGGGGCCCAAAGCAGCTGTGGGCACAGGAGATGGCGGCCACCTTTCAGCTACCAAGAAGACGCGTGCGGGGGGTCCTCAAGTCCAGTCTGAGGAAGCAATGGTGAGCCCCATTCTCAAGCCTGTCCCAGTCTAGTCTGGTGAGACACAGGAACACTACTCACCACTGGGCTTGGGGCAGCCCCCCCCACCCATCCAGACCTGGACCCCCAGCCTTGGATGGAAGAAATGGCAGGGCTGGGACAGAGGGGAGGAGTATGGGCTTAGAGGCCCCAATCTTAACTGAGCTTGGGAGAGGTGTGAGGTAGAAGGCACCCAGTTTGTAAAGCCAGAGACCTACATCCCTGGATGAGTGAAGGTCAGAGCTTGAAGAGCAGGGAAATGCTTGGGCCCAACAATGGCGGCAGAGGCAGGGGGAGCCAGGCAGGAAGCGTCAGTCCTCACCTCACACACTTTGGGCCCTCCAACCCCAACCTTTCCACTCAGAGAAATGGTCTTTTTAAAACTTATCAGTTGAATAACTGATGGGGATGCCTGGGTTGTCAGGGGCAAAAAGGCCAAGAATAACTCCTAACCCCCCAATACCCTGAATCTTCTGAATAAATGGGTGGTTTAGGGTGCCTGTGCGTACGTGTTGATAATAAACCAGAGAAGGGAAAGACTGCTGAGCCGGTCAAGAAGCTAGGTGTCAAAGACAAACAGACATTAAAGGGGCGAAGACAGATTTTATTCAGGAACCACTGACAGTGGGGCAAGTTTCATTCGGTCTGTGCAGAGGAGACTGGGCATTTCGAGGGAGAATGAGGGAGGAGGGAGGGGGCGAGCAAGGGCTCCAGTAGGCAAAGAAGTGAAAAATTACAAAGGATTGGCCAGTGTAAATGCAATGAGGCATCAGGGGTGCCTGCTAGCTTGCAGTGATCAAAGTTGGATCCTGTCCTCCCACAGAGCCTGGGAGACAGGCCCCAGCCTTCCTGATGATCACATTTCAAAGGAATGGCTTCCAGGTCCTTGAGGAAGACACTCCTGAGTGTAGGAGACACGTGTATACCTCAAAGGGACAGAGGAAGGAGTCATAATTATAAGCCCTTTCAGGTAAATGCTCTAAGAACGGTAAGTCAGGAGCCCCTCATCAGGTGTTTGCGAGGAACAAACACTAAATTCTCCAGGCAGCACTGAGCTCTCTCAGACAGGCATCTTAAAGGGGTCTCCTAGGGACATTCTAGGGACACGGCCCTGTGCTTCTGGAAGCCGTGCTGGAGTTTGGTGAGGGGATTGGATTGATTTGTTATGTGCTGGGTTCTGCCACTCTCAGGAGCACTTCACGTTCCCTCCTTGAGATCAGGGTGAGGGCCTGATCCCCCTGAAGCTGGAGTGCCTGTTTAGGGCGCAGAAGGAGGCCAACAGGCCAGCACTTGCCTCCCTGCTGAGGTGGATGGGGTGGGGGCTTTCCCCCACCCGCTCTGCAGCAGACAAAAGGCAATCAGTGGGGGCAGTGGTGGGTGCCTACAGCCCCTGACCCACGCCATGGTATAAAATCCTCAGTTTGCAGAAAGGACCCCCTCCATATACATCAGGGTACTGGAAGCATCTTTAGCAACCTCAGGTAAGTCCAAACCGTTGTCACTTTGCCCCATGATGCCCGGACCCCGGGGATGCTGGATCTTGCTGGTTCCTAATATGACAGGCCTCTCAAAATGATGGGTGGGCTGGGCTATGGGAAGGGTGTGAATAGAAGAAGAAATTGGATTAGGCAGGAGAGAGAATGGGGATGAGAGTTGGCTTCAGAGTCTGGGCATCTAGGACCAAGGCGGTGAAATTCTTCCAGCACCCTCAAGAGGGCGCCTGCGTCTCTTGAAAGGACCAATTCAGGCACATCCTGAGCCCACCTGGCAGATGCCTGCACCCACTATCGGCTCAGATTCAAAGGCCCCCAAGAATCTGGCAGTGTCTGGGTCCCAGCTGGGCAGTGATAAACAACAGTGGAGACACTATCAGCCCACGTTCCTGCGGATTGTCAGTGTGCTCAACCACTGCCCACCTACACTTTTCAGACGACACACTGGGGTAGGAAACTCCTTCTCTGGGAGACCCAGGTGTCCTCAACCACTCCTAGAGACTGCCCAGGAGGGCCGGGGGAGGGTGGTCAGGCTCCGTTTCCCTCCTCTCTTGCCAGGTAACAGCCGGTCAAGGACAACGGGTCCAGGATCACACTCCCACACCTACACACACACACACACACACACACACACACACACACACAAAGCCTTCACAAGAGAACTTTTCCCTGGGTTTCTGCTAACAGCCCTCCTGCTTGTGCAGCCCCCAGAGCTATCACACACTGGGACAGGAACCATGATGGTGCCTCAAGGGGCTAGGATCCGTGGGTACCCGGAATTCCTGACCAACTGGCTTCCAGGTCACAGCGCAGGTATCTTTCCCAAGTACACCCTGCCGGAGATTGTGCCGGCCACTGCCTTTACCCCCTCCCAATGCATGACAGACATGGGGGTCAGCCATTGGCCGGGGGCCAGGTCTCCCTGCACTGGCCAGGAGCTCAGAGGAGTGTGAGAATTCTAAATTCCAACCAGGCTTTTCAGGTCCTAATGAAGTTATATTTTGCGAAGGCTGGAAGACAGAACCTATTTTAAGCTATTAGCTGGGTTTGTAATCTTTAAGTATTTAACATATGGTGTATGGGCTCATGTTTGTACTCCTATCCTGGGCCCTCCAAATGTTAGGGGCAGGGAGGGAGGAGAAGATTCTTTGCCGTGTGCTTCTGAAGGGTATGGAGGCAGGGGGAGCGGTCCACCTGTGGCCTCCCGGGAGGGATGACATTGGGAACGAGAAGGAAGTAGGCCGCAACCAGTTTGGCAAAGAGGTCTTGGCTGATGTGGGAAGCCATCTCACAGAGGGGCCCAGGAGGTGGGAAAGGCAGGTCCTATTTGCCC
Organism: Panthera leo; assembly: GCF_018350215.1. Lineage (NCBI taxonomy): Eukaryota > Metazoa > Chordata > Mammalia > Carnivora > Felidae > Panthera > Panthera leo. Next base: position 37,143,152 of record NC_056692.1, read on the forward strand.
TCTCTCCCTCCTCTGTCATTTAACAAGGCACTCCAGGCCCAGGGTAGCCTCTCCCCTCCTCCCTGGACCACCAGAGGTCGCCATACTTCTGTTCTGCTACCTGCCAGGCAGGGTGGTCTGGGAAGAGCACTGGACTAAGAGCCAGGAGATCTGGCTGAGGCCCGGAACTCAGCTCTCCCGGCTCTGCCGTTTCTTCCCTGTTTCCCCGTGTGGGCATAATCCAGTGGGCATAATCCACTGCGCAGTGGAACGACCAACAAAGGTGGCTTTAGAGGATGTGGGCTGGCGTCACCACGGGCTCTGCTGCCCCCACCGGTCCCGCCTTGTAGGCAGGTCCTCCTGGAGAGAGGGGAGCAGAATTGAGGGCGCGAGTGTGCAGACACCAGCGGGTGCCCTAAGTCTCCCAATACTTTTTTTGCCAAAAAAGGAGTACAAAGTATCTCCCCAAATGGTGAGGGGGTTCACACACCGGTCCAGGGGTGAAGGGGCAGCACCTTTCATCTCTGTGGTCCCCTCACCATCAGTCCCTGAGACAGAGCCCAGCATCCTTCTGTGAGCTGACTCATCCCCTCCCTAGTTAAGGAGCGTCGGGGCGCGGGAGCTCCGGCCCCACCCGCCTCACAAGCACCGGGAAACCTGGCAAAAGGGGCCAGAAGGTCCTCGAGGCCAGGAAGTCCAGGCTGACAAAGTTGAAGGTCGGGGGAAGGGGCGGAAAGGGGCCTGCGCCCCCAGGCATCGCCTTCACGCGCGCTCCCGCACCGACCCCGGCGGGGGGCGGGGGAGGCCGGGCTGGCGGGCGGCGGGGAAGCGAGCTGACTACCGACTTCGCAGGAGCCCGGGGACCGGGGACCGGAGCCGCGCCGCCCAGCCAGGCGATCGGCTGCAGCGGGCCCGGTGGCCGCGGGGCGGAGCCCGAGGACCGGAGACGCGCGTGCGCGGGGCCTCGGCCGCGGGGTGGGAGCGAGCGCGCCGCGTCCTCTTTCTTCTCTGCCCGGAGCTGCGCTGGCGCCCCGCTTCGCATTGACCTGCACTGCCGGGCTCGGGACGCGTCCTCAGACCCGGTGGCCCGCTGCGGGGAGCCCTCCTGGGACGCGGGACGGGAGGGCGCGGGGAGCCCGGGCTCCGGGGCGGGACCGAGGGGGCCGGAGTCATCTGCGCACACCAAGGCGGGTCCCCTCCCCTGCACGGGCACCCGGGACCCTGCCCCCCCCACCCCCAGCCTGCAGAGACAGCAGGCCCCGGGCACCCCTATCCTGGATGGCCTCCCCCAACACAGCATCCTCTGCCACTAGCCGCCTCCATCTCAGTGGGTTTGCGATGTTTCGGGGGATAAGTATCTGGAAAAAGGTGTCTTGGCTGAGCGGAGGATGGAAAAGGGGAGGCACGGGACGGAAGAGCCACAAGGGGTGAGAACAAGAGGCTGGAGGCAGGGATATCTGAAGGCAGAATAATTTAGGACCGCGTATCTGGAGAGGTGGTGACTAAGTTCTCTTCCTAGGTTGTCAGTTTCTCCTTGTATTTCTTTCTTTCTTTTTTTTTTTTTAATTTTTTTTAACGTTTATTTATTTTTGAGACAGAGAGAGACAGAGCATGAACGGGGGAGGGTCAGAGAGAGAGGGAGACACAGAATCTGAAACAGGCTCCAGGCTCTGAGCTGTCAGCACAGAGCCCGATGCGGGGCTCGAACTCACTGACCGTGAGATCATGACCTGAGCCAAAGTCGGCCGCTTAGCCGACTGAGCCACCCAGGCGCCCCTCCTTGTATTTCTTTAAAACAGCATAGCACACGGGGGTGGGAGGGAGGGGAGGGTGGGTGATGGGTATGGAGGAGGGCACCTTTTGGGATGAGCACTGGGTGTTGTATGGAAACCAATTTGACAATAAACTTCATATATTGGGGAAAAAAAACAACATAGCACAAGTTTTTTGTTTGTTTGTTTTTCCCCTCCTCGTCCCTGTTAAAATTAATGCATGTTCATTGTTGGACAGTTACAAAGTAACAAAAAAGAGTAAAGCAAAAATACAAATGGCTCACAATCCATATCCCAGGGACTGACTTTCTTTCTTTCTTTCTTTCTTTCTTTCTTTCTACTTTTTAAATTTTATTTTTAAGTAATCTTACGCCCAACATAGGGCTAGAACTCCCAACCCGGAGATCAAGAGTCAAAAACTCCACTGACTGAGCCTCCCAGATGCCCCCAGGGACTATCTTTCAAAGATTAACATTTTTTTCCATAAATGTTACATGATCACACCGTATGTGGTTTTGCACCCTACATCAGGATCACATTCCCACATCCTTCAAAAACATGATTTTTAAAGTATGTGGAATATTCCATTGGAAAATAAGAGGCTTAGACTTATAACCTTTAAAATATATCATAATATAGCAATGAAAGTCCTTGAACCTTTGTCATCTGATTTTTTAGGCTAAATTACTGAAAACGGAATTATTAAGATCTAATGCAGTGGGTTTCAAGCCTGGCTGAACATTCCATTGCTCTGAGAACAGGTTTTACAAAGACCATGGCCAGAGTGGAGCCAGTTGTCACATGTTCTACTGACTGAGCCAGCCAGGTGCCCCTGGGCCTTGCTATTTCCAAAATGTTCCTCAGGGCACTGGGCAGCTCAGTCGGTTAAGCGTCTGACTTTGGCTCAAGTCTTGATCTCAGGGTTCTTGAGTCCGAGCCCCGCATCTGACAGCTCAGAGCCTGAAGCCTGCTTTGGGTTCTGTGTCTCCCTCTCTCTCTCTGCCCCTACCCTGCTTGCATTGTCTCTCTCTCAAAATAAATAAACTTAAAAAAATGTACGTGATGGGAAAACGGCATATCAGGCAAACAACAGTGCCCCCCACCCTTTATACAAATAAACAAATAAAAGAATACATACTCATTATAAAACAAATCAATAGTATATACAAAACAATATAACAAGCAATATAATAGTATAGTATAATACAGTGCACCCCGAAAGCGATAGATTCAGGCAGCTGAAAAACTGAGCCCATTACTGTTGAAACGAGACCACAATTTCAACCATTATCAGAATTGCATTTTGAACACTGGGTTTTGTGAGGAGTGAAGGTGGACCACAAAGGTTTTGGGGAGAGCACCAAAAAAAAAAAACAAAAAAACAAAAAAAAAAACAAGCTGTACTACTTCCGGCAAAAGCTAACACTCGCTTGGCTGGTGCTATAAACTGAATGTTTATGTTCCTTCTCTCCAAAATCCATATGTTGGAACCCAATCCCCAGTGTGATGGTATTAGGAAGTGGGGAGGGGTTAGCCCCTGGCTGGTTCAGTCAGCAGAGCGTGTGATTCTTGATCTCAGAGTACTGAGATGGGGCTCCACTTTGGGTGTAGAGATTACTCAAAAAAAAAAGAAGGAGGAAGAGGAGGAGAAGGAGAAGGAGAGGAAGAGGAAGAGAGAGGACGAAGAAGAAGGGCCTTTGAGAGGTAATTAGGTGGTAAGGGTGGAGTCCTCATAAATAGGATTCGTGCCCTTAGAAAAGAAACCTCAGGGGCGCTCGGGTGGCTCAGTTGGTTAAGCGTCTGACTTTGGCTCAGGTCATGATCTCACGGTTCCTAAGTTCGAGCTCCAAGTCGGGCTCTGTGCTGACAGTGTGGAGCCTGCTTGGGATTCTCTCTCCCTCTCTCTCTGCCACTCCCATGACTTGCACTCTCTCTGTCTCTCTCAAAATAATCAAATAAACTTAAAAAAAATGCTGCGATAAATATATGTTCCTCATTTGTGCTTTTATATGGGTAGTTTCAAGATCGGGGTGCCAGAGTCAAAGGGTACTTCTCTCCATGAGTGAGTGAAAGGCAGGGGTGAAGCTTCAAAGCCTGAGGGACCTAGTGGGAATGAGTGCTGTTGGGAACAGCAGCAGAGCTCTTCTTTGTCACCCCTCAACCCCCACCCCGCTTCCCAACCCCCCGCCTTGGAGAAAATCAAGCCTCTTCCCTATTGCCTGTCTTACCCTAGTCAGGTCCAGAAGTTTTAGTAACACTGACAATTAGTACATTTGCTGCAATTAAAGTAACATTCGTAACGTTTTAGCGCTTCTGTAGAATATAAAATTTTACATCACTATGACCCCAGCAAGGAAAAATGAATGCACTAAATGGAAAGAAATTACCTAAAAGGCAGCGTTTATCATGGTCTTTGGTGGCAGGAACATGAATGGTCATTTTCTCTTCTATGCATCTCCACATTTTTCTATATATTAAGAGAATCAGGTTATGTTTTAAACCATGGAATAAATGAAAAGTTGTAGGCAACTTTTTAAAAAAATTTTTTAACGTTTATTTATTTTTGAGACAGAGAGAGACAGAGCATGAACAGGGGAGGGGCAGAGAGAGAGGGAGACACAGAATCTGAAACAGGCTCCAGGCTCTGAGCTGTCAGCACAGAGCCTGACGCGGGGCTCGAACTCACAGACTGTGAGATCATGACCTGAGCCTAAGTCAGACACTTAACTGACCAAGCCACCCAGGCGCCCCTGTAGGCAACTTTATAATGGAGACTTTGAGCTGTTACCAACAGAAGCCACAGGTCAATGTTGGCATCACTAAGAATGGGACAATCTGACATAATGTGCCTTGTGGGGACATGTGATGTGAAGTACTTAGCACCACCACTCAGCACCACCAAAATATCCTTATCCAATAGAAAAGTTAAACATTAATCATCTTTTTTCTTTAAGTTTATTTATTTTGAGAGAAAGAGAGAGAGAGAGCAAGCAGGGGAGGGGTAAAGAGCCAGACGTGGGTCTCGAACTCATGAAATGAGAGATCATGACCTGACCCGAAATCAAGATTCCCACCCTTAACCTATGGAGCCACCCAGGTACCCCGCTCATCAAGCCTTTAGATCTAATTTCATGTTCACAGGAAATACAGAAGATAAGGGACAAGTTCAGTACCATCACAAAGTCACAAACAGACAAATCTAGAATATGGGACATTGTATAGGAAAACCAGCCTGATGTCTTTAACAAGATAATAGTATGAAGAAGCGTGAGAGCAAGGAATACTCTCGATTAAAAGTGTGTGGACTTAGGGTGCCTGGCTGGCTCAGTTGGTGGAGCATGAGACTTGATCTCAGGGTCATGAGTTCAAGCCCTACATTGGGTGTAGGGCTTAAATAAATAAACTTAAAAAAAAAAGACTATTTATCACCTCCAAAAAATTAATTTAAAAAATAAATACATAAAATAAAAGTGTGTGGACTTGACCAGACCCAGATTCAAATGGGCCAACTGCAAAAAGACATTTTTGGAAAATTTGGAAAATCAGGAAAGAAATGGACTAGGTGTTAGATGGTTAGGTGATATCAAAACATTATTATTATTATTATTATTATTATTATTATTATTTTAGACATCATAATGGCACTGCGGTTTTGAAAAAAAAGTCCAGATGTTAGAAATGTAGGGTTGAAAGATGTAAGTTCTGGAGTTTAAAACAATAATAACAGGGGGGCGCCTCGGTGGCTCAGTTTATTGAGTGTCTGACTTTGGCTCAGGTCATGATCTCGCATCCGTGAGACAGAGAGAGACAGAGCACGAACGGGGGAGGAGCAGAGAGAGAGGGAGACACAGAATAGGAAGCAGGCTCCAGGCTCTGCGCTGTCAGCACAGAGCCCGACACGGGGGCTCGAACCCACGAACTGTGAGATCATGACCTGAGCTGGTCAGACGTTCAACCGAACGAGCCACCCAGGTGCCCCTATATGGTCTGTTTTATATTTGCACAAGGAAAACATTTTATTTTTAAAGGTTTTTTTTTTAAGTAGGCTCCATGCCTAACGTGGGGCTCAAACTCACAACCCGAGATCAAGAGTCACCCACCCCACCCACTGACCCAGCTGGGCGCCCCTATACGTTAAAAATTTGTGCAACAGGGGCGCCTGGGTGGCTCAGTCGGTTGAGTGTCCGACTTCAGCTCAGGTCACGATCTCACGGACCGTGAGTTCGAGCCCCGCGTCGGGCTCTGGGCTGATGGCTCAGAGCCTGGAGCCTGCTTCCAGTTCTGTGTCTCCCTCTCTCTCTGCCCCTCCCCCGTTCATGCTCTGTCTCTCTCTGTCTCAAAAATAAACGTTAAAAAAATTTTTTTAAAAAAAATTTGTGCAACAGGTGGTTACATCGTGCAGGTCACAAATAGCTGGCGGGTCTCCTGGGATAAAATTTCCAGGAACACCGTCCTACGTGATGCAAAAATTGCTTATTTTCAAGTTGCTCAGATTAAAGTGCTCAACTGGTTAGTTCCAGTGGTGAAAACAAGAAGCATGATACCAAAGGAACAATTTGGATCAGTTTCATAGAACAGGAGAGCGACAAAGCAGTATTTCTAAATGTCTGTAATACCTTGCCTTATTCTGTGTAGTGTCTTGCAATAAAAAAGTGTAGTGAACCTAGCAATAGAAATTATGAAGCTACTTTAAAAATGTATATGGAGGGGCGCCTGGGTGGCTCGGTTGGTTGAGCGTTATGACTCTTTTTTTTTTTTTTTCAACGTTTTTTATTTATTTTTGGGACAGAGAGAGACAGAGCATGAACGGGGGAGGGGCAGAGAGAGAGGGAGACACAGAATCGGAAACAGGCTCCAGGCTCCGAGCCATCAGCCCAGAGCCCGACGCGGGGCTCAAACCCACGGACCGCGAGATCATGACCTGGCTGAAGTCGGACGCTTAACCGACTGCGCCACCCAGGCGCCCCGAGCGTATGCCTCTTGATTGCAGCTCAGATCGTGATCCCAGGGTTGTGGAATCGAGCCCAAAGTTGGGCTCCGCACTGGGCTTGAAGCCTGCTTGAGAGTCTCTCTTTCCCTCTGCCCCTGTTCTTTTCCCCTGTTTGCTCTCACTCTCTCAAATAAATAAAATGAAAAAAAAAATTTTAATGCGTATGGAATGGTTTTGAGGTAAAGACTACAGATTGAATATATGCACATATTTTTCTCCTTGCCAAAGCACTGCTAAAGGAAATGAAATGGATTTATTTTCGCAATATTTGGTTGAAGTGTAATTATCATACAAATTTACTCTTTTTAGATACAGTTCTGTTTTTTTTTTTAAGTTTATTTTTAAATTTATTTTGAGAGAGATAGAGAGTGAGGGGAGGAAGGGGCAGAGAGAGAGGGAAGAATCCCAAGCAGGCTCTGTGCTGTCAGCACAGAACCCCATGGGAGGCTCAAACTCGCAAACCGTAAGATCATGACCTGAGCTGAAATCAAGTCAGACGCTTAACCGACTGAGCCACCCAGGTGCCCCGCAGTTCTATTATTTTTGACAAATGCATACAGTTGTGAAACCACCACCACAGTCACCTCCCAGAATTCTCTGTGTGTTTATGTTGTCAGTTTCCCCCCAGCTCCCAACAGCCACTGATCTGTTTTATGTCCCTATAGTTTTGCCCAATAGTTATCCCGAATGTCATATAAATGGAATCATACAATATATAGCCTCTCGAGCCTGGCTTCTTTCATTTAACCATAATGTGTTTGAGATTCATGCGATTGCATATATCTACAGTCGATTTCTTTTTGTTGCTGGGAAGTTTTCCCTTGTATGGGTGTGTCATAATTTGTTTATTTATTCACCAGCTGAAGAGCATTTGGGTTATTTCCAGTTCTTGGCAATTGTGGATGAAGCCACCATAGACATCCTTGTACAGATATTTGTGTGAACTTAAACTTTCTCTTCACTTGGATAAATACTGAGGGGAATTGCTGAACCTTACACTAGGTGGGTGTGTGCTTAGCTTTACAAAAAATTGTTAAGTATATGTTTAATCTTATTAGAAACTGCCAAACTGTGGTTTTTAGCTATTTTATTTATTTGTTTTTGTTTATTTTTGAGAGAGTGCAAGCAGGGGAGGGGCAGAGAGAGGGGGACAGAGGATCCAAAGTGGGCTTTTGCGCTGAGAGCAGCCAGCCCGATCTGGGGCTTGAACCCATGAACCACGAGATCATGACCTAAGCCATAGTGGGATGCTCAACCAACTAAGCCACCCAGGTGCCCCTGTTTTTAGCTATTTTAATAGACATGTTAGTGGTATCTCATTGTGGCTTTTTAAATTTGCATTTCTCTAAAGAGTAATGATCTGCGAATTTTTTCATGTGTTTGTTATCATGAATACATCTCCCTTACGGAAGCACCTGTTCTTGGCCCTTTTATTATTAGGCTGTTTGTTTTCTTATTATTGAGTTTGGAGACTTATTTACATATTCTAGGTCCAAAGCCTTTATCAGATACATGTTTTGCAAATATTATCTCTCAGCCTATGGCTTATCCTTTTTTTCTCTGAACAGTGTCATCTGAACAGCGTAGGTTTTTAGTTTTGATGAAATCCAGTTTTATAAATTTTTTTTCCTCTTATGGATCATGCTTTTGGTGTGGTGTTAAGAAGATTTCTGCCTAACCTAAAATCAAAAATATTGTCTCCTGTGTTTTCTAGAAGTTTTATAGTTTTACACTTAGGTCTATGATCCGTTTTGAGCTAATCTTTATAGTAAGTCTCTTTAGAGAGATTAAAAATAAGGAAAAAATAGATTTTACTGTCACTTTCATTTTTACCATCACCACCACACTTGATTTCTTTAGGTGGAGCCAAGTTTCTGTTTATCACATCCAAAGGGACATTTACAGACATTAAAAGACAAGCATGGTGATTGAGATAGGACACAGGATCCACAAAATTTTGGAAGCTGGAAACAAATGGTGAGTGATAACTGACCTGAAGAAGCTGCCTGTGAACCTAGTAGTGGAAAAAGCCTAGGGCAACCCTGAGTTTTACATGGTTCCCTCTGGTATGGAAGGTGCCAGATACGTCTGGAAATGGGGGAGAAGGTAAGGTTGGAAAAAAAAAAAAAGGAGGGGGGGAAGGAGGGTTATTTAAGATCCTTTTTAAGAAACAGGTTTGTCCTCAGACTCTTCCCATTCAACACAGCTGAGCAACCTTCCTTTCCAATTCCCCAAAGAAAACTGGGGATTTATCTGATGGAGAGGTTAGAATACATGGTCTCTGAGCCACAAGATGTCAGGTGTAGCTAAGGGCAGGACCACTGTTCAACAACCAGGAGGATAAGGGATATTTACATAAGTTAAATTTTAAGACCACCTTCCCAAACCTCTTCTTCCACTTAGTGCCCAAACTCCGGCCATGACGCTTCAGCCCCATGGGCGAGAGGTCAAGGGGTCCTTCTTAGAGAGTCCAACTAGCTCATGAGGAAAGATGCACAAAAGATCCAGCCTGACTTCTACACGAGTCCACTGGAGATAAGCCCACTCATGAACTCAGCTATTCCAATACGTTTTTAGTGCCCCATTCTCAAACATAAGCAGAAAGGGTCACTCGCTCTCTGCCCCCCCTGGTAACAAGGCTTTCCCGAGCGATAGCCCATCGCCAAATGTGGATTTTGAGCATTTCTGGTTGGAGCGGACCACAAGCTTTCAGAAGAGATCTCTTCAGCAAAGATAAAATAGATTCATATCAAAGCACAGCATCACAAAACGCAAATACTAGTGATCCAGAGAAGACCCTACAAGCTTCCCACGAGAGAGAGAGAGAAAAGTTCACACATGAAAGATCAAAAATCAGAAAGGTTTAGACCTCTCAGGAGCAACACTGGAAATTGGAAGACCGTGAACCATAACTTCTCTGAGGGAAAGTTATTTCTTAGATTTTTTGTGTTTATTGTGTTTATTGTTGTGTTTATTGACCAGGAAGCATTTCTATGATTTCCTCTTGAGTAAGAAAAGCAAATTTCATAAGTAATGTCAATTGTATGATCCAATATTCATTATTATAAAGTGAAAAGAAAAAATCATGACTCTGGGTATATATTTTTATGTTTCTAGAAGCATAACGAATGGTATGCAAGGGTACATACTAAACTCTAAACAGTGGTTGTGTCAGTGGGATGGAAGAGAGGGAAATTATTATGATGCCTTTTGCATTGTTTGACATGTTATTATGAACAGATACACATATTACTTTTGTAACAAAAAATGTTAATGGCATCTTTGCAACTTGACAATGTGATTCTAAATGTTACTGGTATTCTTTTAAAAAAAATTTTTTTTAACTTTTATTTATTTTTGAGACAGAGCATGAACGGGGGAGGGGCAGAGAGAGAGGGAGACACAGAATCGGAAGCAGGCTCCAGGCTCTGAGCCATCAGCCCAGAGCCCGACGCGGGGCTCGAACTCACGGACTGTGAGATCATGACCTGAGCTGAAGTCGGACGCTTAACTGACTGAGCCACCCAGGCGCCCCATAAATGTTACTGGTATTCTTAAAGAATAAGCACACGAGACCATATAAGAAAAAAAATTGAAAAATACTTTTTATTTTTTAATTTTTTTAAATGTTTATTTATTTTTGAGAGAGACAGAGCATGAGCAGGGGAAAGGAAGAGAGAGAGGGAGACACAGAATCCAAAGCAGGCTCTAGGTTGTCAGCACAGAGCCCGACCCGGGGCTCGAACTCACAAACCGTGAGATCATGACCTGAGCGGAAGTCGGACGCTTAACCGACTGAGTCACCCAGGCGCCCTTGAAAAATACTTAAAAAAATTTTTTTTAAGTTTATTTATTTAAAAAATATATTTAATCTTTATTTATTTTTGAGAGAGAGACAAAGAGTGCGAGCAGGGGAGGAACAGAGAGAGAGGGAGACACAGAATTCGAAGCAGGCTCCAGGCTTTAAGCTGTCAGCACAGAGCCTGATGCGGGGCTTGAACTCACAAACTGTGAGATCATGACCCGAGCCAAAATCAAGAGTTGGGTGGTTAACTGAGCCATCCAGGTGCCCCTGAAAAATAGTTTTTTGCTCCCAACAAATGTTTAATTCCCAGGCCTTCTGCGTGTGATGTTATCTTGCACCCTGTTTCGGTCTTTCGCTGCGGTTTAACAAACTACCCGAAACTAAGTGGCTTGAAACAACTATGGCTCGTGGCTCATGGTTCTGTATTCTTGGCAGGCTCAGTGGGCGGTTCTGTCGGTCTTGCTGGTGGCCCATATAGCTGCATTCAGCTGGCAGGTCAGCTGAGGTGGGGTCAGCCGGGACAGTCAAGCTTCTCTCTCTCCGTGTAGTCTAAGGGCCTGTGTGTTCCGTCTCTCTACTTCATCTGGCCAGCAGGGTACCTGGACTTCTTAAATGGTGATTCAGAGCTGCCAAGAGCACAAACAGAGAACATAAGATTTAAACCCGGAACTGGCACACTTCTGCCTCCATGCACCAACTGAAGCAGGTCATAGGCCAGCCCAGGGCCAACGTGAGAGGGGACCACCAAGGACACGGACATCAGGAGGCGTGGGTCGTTGGGACCTGCCCACGTGTCTCACTGCCGGTCATCCTAATTGAACTAATTGTACTCCTTCACATGTCTCATGTTTGCTCAGTTAACTCTCAGGACGTTAGAGCTTCCACTGGCAGGACGGTGCACCGCCAGAAGGGATGAGCTGGGAGTTCGTCTTCTGCGTGCGAGGACATCTAGATCCTTCCTTCCCAGTCATGGGGCCCACCCTCTGTGAAAACATTTCTGCGAGTGTCGCTCACGCCTGCTGCTCAGCAGCAGTGACTGAGGGGGAAGCCAGGCACCGCTCCCTGCTCCAGAGGCAGCCACCCTGACTCATGCTCCAGAACAGTCTTCTACAGAAATGTGTGCTGTGATTTTCTTCCTCGGGAAGGCCATTCTTGACTGATCTCCGTATTATAGGAATTCTTCGGCATTTCTGTTTTTGACATAGTATAAAGCCGGCACCCCACCTTTCCTGTCGGTCTGTGGGGTTTGGTGTGAAAGAAGGAGCAGAAGCGTGCTTAATCTACCATGCCGGTGCAAATCCAACGCACAGATTTGCCATAACATATGTGATCAGTTTCCTCCACAAAGCCCTGGCTACAGGGACCCCTGGGGCAGTCCGTTTCTCAGCCACATCTGGCCCAGCCTTGAATCCTGATCCCTCCTCCCACTCTCCCTCAGGAGGGACAGAGATGTCTAAGAGGATGGTGATACTGACCAGAATATAAACTCTGGGGTGCCAGGGGCGCCTGCGTGGCTCATTCGGTTGGGCATGAGGTCGGAGGGCATAAGACTTCGACTCAGGTCATGATCTTGCAGTTTGGGAGTTCCAGCCCCACATCGGGTTCTGTGCTGACAGGTCAGAGTCTGGAGCCTGCTTGGGATTCTGTGTCTCCCTCTCTCCCTGTCCCACTCCTGCTCATGCTCTGTCTCTCTCTCTCTCTCTCTCAGAAATAAATAAGCATTTTAAAAAAGAATTTTTTTTTTTTTTTTTTTTTTAACTCTAGGGTGCCCAACAAGCAGTAAGTGCGCTTTAGGAGACACAAGACTGAAGATCTTCGAAGCCTGGCCAGTGCTCCGTTCTGCTGCCCAGCACGCCTCCCCATCAGGCTCCCATTCCCGCTGGTGGTCAGGCAGGGGTACCCAACCCCGGCTTCAACACAGTGCGCTCCACGGAGAAAACACAACATCCTTCCTCCCAATATCCTAGTTTGTCCTCTCCCTAGTTAAGGAGCCTCGGGCCGCGGGAGCTCCGGCCCTACCCACCTCACACGCACCGGGAAACCTGGCAAAAAGGGGCCAGAAGGTCCTCGAGGCCAGGAAGTCCAGGCTGACAAAGTTGAAGGTCCGGAGGGCGGAAAGGGGCCCGCGCCCCCAGGCATCGCCTTCAGCGCGCGCTCCCGCACCGACCCCGGGAGCGGGGGCGGACTGGCGGGTGGCCGGGGAGCGAGCTGACCACCGGCTTCTCGGGAGCCCGGGGACCGGAGCCGCGCCGCCCAGCCCGGCGATCGGCTGCAGCGGGCCCGCTGGCCGCGGGGCGGAGCCCGAGGACCGGAGACGCGCGTGCGCGGGGCCTCGGCCGCGGGGTGGGAGCCAGCGCGCCGCGCCCTCTGTCGCCTCTCTCCCGAGCTGCGCTGCCGGGCTCGGGACGCGTCCCCAGATCCCGTGGCGCCGCCGCGGGGGAGCCCGCCTGGGACGCGGGACGCGAGGGCGCGGGGAGCCCGGGCTCCGGGGCGGGACCGAGGGGGCCGGAGTCATCTGCGCACACCAAGGCGGGTCCCCTCCCCAGCACGGGCACCCGGGACCCTGCCCTCCAGCCTGCACGCCCCCACACACCCCCCTGCAGAGACGGCAGGCCCAGGGCACCCCTGCCTGCCGCTGGGAGTGACCAAGGCGGGTGGGGAAACCATAGGAGGACACGGAAAAGGCACCTCAGGCGCCACAAATTAAAGGACGACGGGGCAAGAGGCGGTTGGATTAGGGGAGCGGGGACTTTGGAAGAAAAGGGCGGTGGGGGCGGTGGGAGGCGTTGGAGGCGCGAGCCACTGCAAACATCATTTTATGGAGGGTCTGTGGACCCTTTCCGGGCTTCAATTCTCTTTGCGTGCGTTTGATTAAATCGCTGCTGGTTGTTTCTTGCAGATAAAAGTGATGCGAATCGATTGTAGAAAGTCTGAGAATTTGCAACACAATTCAGAAAATTAGAAATGGCTCCTAATGTTATCATCCAGGGACAGTCATCTGTAACCAAACTGTATGTAAATGGGTATCCTGCTTTTAAGCTGTAGCATTCTATCAAGGTCACTTTCCCATACCCTCAAATAATTTGTGAAAGCATTTTTGAAGTTGTATCATGTTTAAGTGGAAGAGGACATGCCCACTCGTTCAGCCAATTCTTTATCTGCTGGAAGGTTAGGCTGTCAATCTCTAAATAGTCTTCCCAGGCTGCAGCCAACATCCTGGCACAAGAGTCTGTGCCAACACATGCTTCGTCTTTAGGATCAGAACTAAGAGTAGAATCATTGAGCGAATATACAAATTCTTTTTCTCAAATGTATTTGAATTCTAAAAGAAGTACCAGGTCCTTGCAAAAGATTAAAGCAGTCCTCAGGATACAAGAGAGAACACTGAGCTCCTACCCCCACTCTGTCTGGCTGCCCTCAGGTGACACTCACTGTTCCAAGCTTTTTTTTTTTTTTTTTTTTTTTAATGTTTTATTTATTTCTGAGAGAGGTGGGGGAGAGAAAGAGCAGTGGAAGGGCAGAGAGAGAGGGAGACACAAAATCCGAAGCAGGCTCCAGGCTCTGCGCTGTCAGTACAGAGCCCGATGTGGAGCTCGAACTCGTGAACCTCGAATCATGACCTGAGCTGAAGTCGGAGCCACCCAGACACCCCCACGGCTCAAACTTTTGTACTGAAGGTTCGAGATTTTCCCATATGCACTGAGAGAGAAACATACCCTAAGGTGACTATGTGTATAGCATAGGGGAACAGCAAATCACACAACCAAAGCTCAGATTTGTTTGAAATCAAATAAATCACTGTAAGAAAAATACATATTCCCGGTAGACAAAACCAGCTAATCAAATATTATTAGGAAAGAAAAAACATAATTGTTATGATAATGATGAACACCTGAGCACTTAATTAGGCACAGACCGAGACTTTTAATCACATGCCCTTTCATGTGCTTCGTTGTGGGGGGGGGACCCTAGGGGTTCACTGGGGGGATGTCAACTCTGCCCTCAGATCTAAGGAGGGAGGGAGCCCACCTCATCAGACCCGCGACCGTCAACAGGCAGTGTGAAAAACACATCTCTGCAAGCACTGTCATAAGCATCATCTAAAAGTCCCTTAAGTAGGAGGTGGAAAAACATTCCAGAAAAGGAACTCACTGGGGAGGGGCTGAAGTACCTTACATGACTTGCTGTTTCCAATCCTTGTAACAGTCTACATGGTGAACACTATTGCCCCCTTTTACAAAGACAAAAGTATAAAATCAAGGCACCTGACTCCCAGGCCAAGGTTCTCTCCCCACACCCGGGACTAATCCATCTTTCTGTATTGTTATCCGTCTTGGCACCTCACCAGAATATAAGACCTGGGTGGCAGGGCCCTGCCATCCCTGAGACCAGAGATGATGTTGTCCCATCTGTGATGGAACAGGGCCAGGCAGGGACACCGGGGACCTAGTGGATAAGGGGATTCAGTGTAGGCTTCTACGAGGATTTCTGGCCTGAAGGACAGGTTGGGGTGTAGTCAGAGCCGGGGCTGAGAGGGCTTCGCAGGACATTGCCTTCTGTACTGGCAGAGGGAATGAGACCCGAGGCACCCTACTCAGCTCTCCACTGGTCCAGAGCCAGGCCCTTGGAAAGGCCTGTGGGAGGGCGCTGTCCTATATGCAGTGAGGCCTGGGAGAAGATGGGCACTCCTTGCATAGACACAGACACCGACAGTCGCCACCATGTTAGAAGCCCAGACTTGCCTGTTGAACGTGGGCCCACCTGCACCGACACTCAAAGCACAGGGTGCTGGGTAGCCCCTGGCTGAGCTCCTGGACATCTGCTTCCATCCCGGTTCCTTGATGCAGATCCTGAGGTCAGTTCAGGGTGCGAGAGCCTGGGGGTCCCCTTCATTGGTGACCCAATGCTTCGGCCTTCCCCAGGACCCTGCTACATGATCTCTCAGACTTCTGGCTCATCTCAAATGATCTGTAACCTTTCTTTGCCCACATGCACCAAGCCCTGTGGTTTCTCTCAGCTCAGCTCTGAGGGCTGGCGTCAAGAGTGTCTTTCTGTCGGGGGGAAGTGGAGGAAGCCTCCGGGCTCTCATACTACCGGGGGAGGGTGAAAGGAGAGGCAGTTACCCCCCAGCCATATGGAGGGGAACTCTTCAATCCAACAGGGCCGTGGGAGTCAGGGATGGCCAGATCTGGGCAGGGAAGACACCTCTTGGCTTGGAAGGCTAGGCTCCCAGGTAAGCTGAAGACCTCAAGTCTTTGCTCCAGGTCCCATCAAATAGGCCACTCCTTCCTCGGGCCCTTGGGCCCCTGTCCTCCGGAATCATGGGCTGTAATGGCACTGGCATCAGGGCTCCCATTCAACCTGCACCAACCCACTCTGGGGCCTCCCAACCTCAAGGGTCTGAGGGCTTTCTGCTCACAGGGAGTGCGCCAGGTTTTTATCCCTGTGACCACCAAAGCAGACATGGGGACAGTGGGAGACAAGACCAGGCCCTCAGTCCCGACATCGTTCCTGATGTTATTTGATTAGCTGGTTTTGTCTACCGGGAATGTGTACTTTTCTTACAGTGATTTATTTGATTTCAAACAAATCCGAGCTTTGGTTGTGTGATTTGCTGTTCCCCTATGCTATACACATAGTCACCTTAGGGTATGTTTCTCTCTCAGTGCATATGGGAAAATCTCGAACCTTCAGTACAAAAGTTTGAGCCGTGGGGGTGTCTGGGTGGCTCCGACTTCAGCTCAGGTCATGATTCGAGGTTCACGAGTTCGAGCTCTACATCGGGCTCTGTACTGACAGCGCAGAGCCTGGAGCCTGCTTCGGATTTTGTGTCTCCCTCTCTCTCTGCCCTTCCACTGCTCTTTCTCTCCCCCACCTCTCTCAGAAATAAATAAAACATTAAAAAAAAAAAAAAGCTTGGAACAGTGAGTGTCACCTGAGGGCAGCCAGACAGAGTGGGGGTAGGAGCTCAGTGTTCTCTCTTGTATCCTGAGGACTGCTTTAATCTTTTGCAAGGACCTGGTGCTTCTTTTAGAATTCAAATACATTTGAGAAAAAGAATTTGTATATTCACTCAATGATTCTACTCTTAGTTCTGATCCTAAAGACGAAGCATGTGTTGGCACAGACTCTTGTGCCAGGATGTTGGCTGCAGCCTGGGAAGACTATTTAGAGATTGACAGCCTAACCTTCCAGCAGATAAAGAATTGGCTGAACGAGTGGGCATGTCCTCTTCCACTTAAACATGATACAACTTCAAAAATGCTTTCACAAATTATTTGAGGGTATGGGAAAGCGACCTTGATAGAATGCTACAGCTTAAAAGCAGGATACCCATTTACATACAGTTTGGTTACAGATGACTGTCCCTGGATGATAACATTAGGAGCCATTTCTAATTTTCTGAATTGTGTTGCAAATTCTCAGACTTTCTACAATCGATTCGCATCACTTTTATCTGCAAGAAACAACCAGCAGCGATTTAATCAAACGCACGCAAAGAGAATTGAAGCCCGGAAAGGGTCCACAGACCCTCCATAAAATGATGTTTGCAGTGGCTCGCGCCTCCAACGCCTCCCACCGCCCCCACCGCCCTTTTCTTCCAAAGTCCCCGCTCCCCTAATCCAACCGCCTCTTGCCCCGTCGTCCTTTAATTTGTGGCGCCTGAGGTGCCTTTTCCGTGTCCTCCTATGGTCTCCCCACCCGCCTTGGTCACTCCCAGCGGTAGGTAGGGGTGCCCTGGGCCTGCCGTCTCTGCAGGGGGGTGTGGGGGGGGGGGTGCAGGCTGGGGGGCAGGGTCCCGGGTGCCGGTGCTGGGGAGGGGACCCGCCTTGGTGTGCGCAGATGACTCCGGCCCCCTCGGTCCCGCCCCGGAGCCCGGGCTCCCCGCGCCCTCGCGTCCCGCGTCCCAGACGGGCTCCCCCGCGGCGGCGCCACGGGATCTGGGGACGCGTCCCGAGCCCGGCAGCGCAGCTCGGGGCAGAGGCGACCGAGGGCGCGGCGCGCTGGCTCCCACCCCGCGGCCGAGGCCCCGCGCACGCGCGTCTCCGGTCCTCGGGCTCCGCCCCGCGGCCAGCGGGCCCGCTGCAGCCGATCGCCGGGCTGGGCGGCGCGACTCCGGTCCCCGGGCCCCAGAGGCCCGACGCTCCTTAACTAGAGAGGGGATCCGTCAGGTCACAGAAGGACGCTGGGTTCTGTCTCAGGGACTGATGGTAAGGGGACCACAGAGATGAGGGACCCGGCCTTTTGAGAGGGAACTTAGGTTTGCACTCTCGGCTCTGTTCCCGCCCCAACTACACTGTTAGGTCGTTTTAGGAACTCTTTCCATTCCCACCTATGGCTGGCAGGATCCCCGTTCTTCTCAACCTTCCAAGCGCGGTTCCATCTCCTGCAGGAACCAGTCTGCCACTGCGTTGCCCGCCCGAGCTGGGTGGCATCGTGATCCCCACCGTACAGATGAGGGAACAGGTCAGGGAGATGCCTATGCCAGGCATAGAACCCGGGTCTCTTCTAGAGCCCAGGGGTTTGTTCCCTCCGTGTGGGGGAGTCCTGCCCGGCAGGGGGCGGGAGTGATTCTGCCCTCTCTGCGCGGGAGGGCTGCGTGCTCACATCGCTGCGGGAAGGGTGGCCTTGGGCCTGGATGGTGGGGAGGAAGGGAGAGGAGAGTTTGTGCGACTTCCCTTCCCTGTCCTCTGCCTTTCTTACCCGTTACTAGGGCGACCCAGGGGCAGTGATGTCTCTGCTCTACAGAAGCAGGCGCTGGGCATGTTCTCCCCACCCCAGCTGTCACCCTCTCAGCTGGCAGAGGGAAGTCTCTGGTCCCACTACCTCCCCAGCTCCCTTACAGTTCCCTCTGAAAAGCCATAGGTGAGGATCAGAGCTAGACTCAAGCGACCAGCCTAGACTCTGGTCAGGCTGGGGTAGCTAGGGGAGCGGTTGGAGAGGGATCCACCGTGGTGTGACTGTTGGTACCATTTGAGGGCCCAGTGGGTGATGCTAGTGTGTGTTGGGGGGGGGGCAGGGGGTCTGGCTCCCAGGGGTGGAGGTCGGGGTGAGCGGACGAGCGTATCTAGGCACAGAAGCACCTGACCCTCCTTTTCCTGAATATCCAGACAGTCCTCAGAATAGCAGATGCAGGGACAGCACAAAAGGCTGGGGATATCTGGGTCTCTGAGGAGTAAGAGGTGGTGTTTACTGGGGCACACACAGCCTGAATTTGGAGATGTTTCCATATGAGTCATTCATCATTACCGGGCAGCACTGTCAGCCATTATCACCACATTTGTGGTCTGGGTCTGACCTGTTTTGGTACAGATCCTCAAACCCATGCGTAGGCTCTCCATCATGAAGTGGGTTCTTTTGCACCATTGGGTGCCCTCTTGTGGATACTTGAGAAATTTCACTGTATCTTTTCCACACACCCGCCCCCTCCCCCAGCTGCTTCCATGACCATTTCCACCACCGCTGCCTTCACTTCACCCACAGGGGTCTCTTTATGAAGGGGGAAAAAAAAAAGTGTTCTGGGATCCCAAAGTTGGATTGCAATGCCTGAAATTCTACTATATTCTAAATAAGCTTGGACACGGCGCTTATTATCTACTTTACAAATATCGGCTCATTTATTCCTCACAGCTACCCTATATCATCTCTACTTTCCGGATGAGGAAGTTGTGGCCCAGAGAAGTCAAGTGACTTACCTAAGGTCACACAGCTACGCTGGATTCTAGACCCTCGTCATGTTGCCCCTCACTGGTGTGGGAAGCCTCATGCAGCAACACAAAGGCACACTCAGAGGACGTGTGTGTGTACAACAGGGAAAATCTCCCCAGGCTTCTTCTCCAACTCCCCCAAAGCTCACCGCGCACTTCCTGGGGATGAGTCTGCCCCGCCATGGGAATAGAGGGTTGGGAGATTTCCAAGAACCACCCCCCCCACCTTGTTTTTTTAACCTTATTGGTTCTTTCTAACACTACTGGGAGGTGGAACGCGAGGGAGGAGGCAGGGCTGCTCAAAACTCAGAATCTCGCGGAGCATCAGAGTTCTCTAAAACACTACAGACCCATCACTGAACCAGAAGCCAGTGTAGACGCAGGCCAGTCAGGTGGCATCCACACTGCCTTCCCACTCTCCACCCTCTTAGCATGGAGTGGGTCCTGTTGAATGATCATAGGACTTGCCTCTCTTCCGAAACCTGAAACGTGGGGGTGTGTGGGGTCAGAAGAACTCTCTTCCTAGCATTTACAGATAAGGAAATGAAGCCTCGTCCTAAGACCTTCACTCACTCACCACATGTTAGCTGACAATCCACCGTGGGTAGGGGGAGACAGGGCTACAGAAGTGGGTGAAGAGCAGCCCTCTGCCCTTAAGGAACTCTGTCTAGCAGGGGAAGGAGAGATGAGGAAATGATCATTACAGTCAGTGTGCTGGTGTATAAGGTGGTGACTGCTACAGCAAGTGAGGCTGGACTCTGCCTCGGTGGGCCAGGGAGGCTGGAAAGGAGGTGCCCCTTGAGGTTGGTCTTGGAGGGTGGATTGGGATTCACGGAGGGTAATGAGAGCAATCCACGTTGGGGCTCATACACAGATGCAGCAGTCTGAAACGACAGGGCATGTGCAGACAGTGGTGAGCGAGCATTTCTCTGGCACAGAGGCTGCTGGGGAGGAGGGCAGGACGTTGGCTGGGAGTTGGGGTCAGCTTGCAAAGGTCTCACTTTCCAGGCTAAGGAGTTCCAACTTGACACCCTAAGTTCAGGCCAAGGGTGGTATGGCCCTCTCCAAAGAACATAGAGGAGGAGGCGTCTTGACATGCTCAGAGGGAGTGAAGGTCAGGGAGAGGGGCACTGGGGATGGTCCGCCTTGTTTATTAGGGTTTTCATTAAACCGCTACAGAGTTCTCCATTAGTCAGAACTAAGGTACTGTGAGAGCCTGAAGGAGAGGAGCACAGAAGCCAACAGAGCTGGAACTCGGGACTCAAGGCCACCAGAACTTCATCCCTGCCCTTGTCTTTTCTCCACTCATCTCTGCCTGGCTCTGTTCCGCAGAGACTCTCTTCATGTAGAGGGAAGGTGGCCACCCACAGCCCCGGGCCTGTTTCACCTCAACTAGCAATCCCAGCATGAAGGGGACCTCCTTCCCCTGTCCGTATATTAACCCCAAGGAAGGGTCTGATTGGCCCCGCTCAGGTCAATGACACCTATTGCCAGGGATGTGGGAGACTGTGATTGACTCTGCCCGGGCCACACATCCACCACTAGTGAGGAGGCAGAAGCAGGATGGAACAGTCCAGCTTATAGCTCCTCAGGAACATGTGGAGTAAAGTAGGGAGTTCCCCCAAAGGAAAAGGGGTACAGTTATCAGGAAGTATGTGGGGAATGAGCCAGACAGCATAAAATGGAAGATATACCACTTCTGTGTGCCAAACGCTCTACTAAATGCTGGGGATTCAGAAACAAGATCTTGTCTTTGCAGTCAGATAACTCACAATCCAGACGAAGGTTTGGATAATTCGAAAGCATCACGATGATGATGGGATACAAGGACTCTCCAGATACTCTGGGAACCCAAGAAAGGGGCACCCCTCAGAGACTGAGGAAGAAAGAACCCAAAACGTGTCCCTCAACCTAGTTATGTAAGATGAATGGGAATTAGCCAAGGGAAGAAAGGAAAGAGGAAATTCAAGAAGAGGGAGGGACATATAGAGGCATAGACCACACAAAAGTGGCAGGTTTCTATCATGGGTGAAAGGGCAAAGTGTTGTGCAGTTCCTCGAAAGAGGGACACAGAAGGACGTTCCATGCAGTGAGAGGAAGTGGTGAGTTTAGATTGGCACGTGGGGGTGGGGGTGGCTGTGGGTCACTCATATCCGTAGATGATTAGATTGTTTTGGATCCAGAGGTTGAAGAAAAAGATTAAGCCATGGAGATAATTGGGATTCATCCCAACTGGTGGGAGCCAGAGCCACAGGAGGACACCGTCACCCTGGGAGAATGAGAGGGAGACTGCAGACACAAAGCTGGCAAACACCCACATCGGCTGAGCGGGTGAACACAGAGGGCACAGGAAGGAAGGCATCTGATAAAAAAAACAAGTGCAGGTTAGCAGCAAATGATTTGTCCTCTGCATATGTAATTCTCTCTCATTTGAAACCACCCAGGGGGAAAGAACAGATTCCCTTCAAAGGAATGAAAATCAGATCGTCATCAGATATCTCATCAGCAACCCCGTTGCAAAACCTGCAGACGGCGAAGGGAATGGCAAGACTACTCTTTGTCTCCAGCATCCGTTCCCCCAGAGGATGGGGAACAGGAGGGCAGACAGCCACTGCAACATACATGTAACTCTTCCTCAGTAATAGAACCTTGGGATTTTAGCTGGGCGCATAGCTATCCAGAATCAATGTTGCATTTCCAGCATCCCTTGAAGCTAAGTGTGTCCATGTGATTAACTTCTGGCTGTCGCTTCCTTCTTTGCACCTTCCTCCATCCATCCTGCTGCTGGAAAGCCAATATGACCCCATCAGTTTGGACGTGAGGACAAGGACCATATCTTACATGTAGCAGAGTAGAAAACTGGGAGGAGCCTAGTCCCCAGAAGTCTTTTACATGAGGGGAAAAAAAAAAACCACTTCAATTTGTTTGAGCCACTACTATTTTGGGTCTCTTATTTATAGCTAAACTTAATCCTAACTGATATTAGGGAGAAATCATACCCAGCTAAAATATCAATCAAGTATGAGAATAAAATAAAGTCATTTTTACACATGTAACAATCCAAAGAAGTTGGGAAATAAACGTTTAAATATATTATTAAATTCCTAAAAGTAGGGGTACATGCACTCCGATGTTTATAACAGCATTATCAACAATAACCAAACTACGGAAAGAGCCCATCAGCCCACTGACTGATGAATGGGTAAAGATGTGGTATATATATATATATACACAATGGAATATTATCCAGCCATCAAAAAGAATGAAATCTTGCCATTTACAATGACAGGGATGGAGCTAGAGTGTATTATGCTAAGCCAAATAAGTCAGTCAGAGAAAGACAAATACCATATGATTTCACTCATATGTGGAGTTTAAGCAACAAAACAGATGAACTTATGGGAGAGGGAAGAAAGAGAGAGGGAAACAAACCACAAGAGACTCATAATGATGGAGAACAAACTAAGGGTTGATGGAGAGAGGTGGGTGGTGGATGGGCTAGATGGGTGATGGGTATTAGGAGGGCATTTGTTATGATGAGCACGGGGTGTTATACATACATGATGAATCACTGAATTCTCCTGAAACCAATGTTGCACTGTATGTTAACTAACTAGAATTTAAATAAAAATTAAAAAGAAAAAAAAGCCCTAGAGGTAAATGGTAGAAGAAGTAAATAAATATGTGACTGGCAAGGATTAGGGAAAGAAGGGAAACAGTGGAAGCAAGCTAAATTCATCACCTTTCATTGCAGTGAGTCAGGACATGCTGTTTAAATTTGATGAATTAGGCACAGAGATATTAACATATGTTCTGGCATTATGGAAATACTATCAGAAGGTTAAAGAGAGAAGTGGTTGAAAATGATTCCTTCTGAGGAATGGGCCTCAGTGTTGATAGAGGGAGACCTTAATTTTTCAATTTTACTCTCGTGTGCAGTTTAGGTGTATGTTTGTACTTGTATGTATGTAGGGTAACCTCTGAAGGACACATACCTAACTCTTCAATGGATTAACCTTCTGAGAGTAGGAGTAGACCCAATGGGGGTGGGTCTGGGAAACAGACAAAGGTCTCAATCTTTTGTTTATTTTATTTGGTGTTATAAAAGTGAGCACTTAATATTTTTGTAAGAAAAAATTTTAACATATTTTTTAAAGAGAATGAGGAAAGGAAAATAACAGAGGTCTACAGTCTAGAAAATACCACAGGCAGAAGGACAGGACCTGCAAGGACTCACCTCCTTGGCAGTGAAATCGGGTGTCTCTTAGCACGTCTGATTGCCCCTAATTTTGGCCGCTGCCTGGATATACCTCATCCGTTGTCCTTCATGGCCAGACCTGAGAGGAGTTTAAAGAGAATTCCCCTCTCGGGAGGTGTCCTGCTCAAGTGCCCCACTTCCTGCTGGCATAGTTAGAGTTGGAATTATCTCAGGGCTGAGCAATCAGAGGCCCCCATTTGCCAGGCTTGGGATTTCTCTAGTGATACAACTCCCTTAAATCCTAGTTGGCTGTCTGCCATTTCAATTCCTAGGGATGCCATGTGCACAAGTCACCAATGCCAGAAATCCTGCCCAGTCATGAAACTTGATTCTGAGCCTGTCTCTTGTGGTTTGTCTCTTAGCAACGGGCTCTGACTGTCCATCTAGGCCTTTTAAGATTCTTCCTTGGTGTGTGGACTTCTGGGGTTCACTATCCAGCATCCATTCTGGACTGAGACCTTGAATTTCATTTGGGAAACATCTTCCTCCCCCAACCATTCTTTGCCAAGACATTTAATCTTGGATTGCTTTCTACTCTCATAGCTAGGTGTGCCAATCGGTATGTTCTAATTTACCTAGTGGAAATGATTGCTCAGGGAGGGGTACATGATCTATAGCATCCCAATCAGAGTGACTCACAGGACTTTTGCTGAAAATGCTGGGACATTGTCTTGCTCTTTCTTGATGATATTGAACAAGGAAGCTTGTAGCACCAGGAGTGGCTATCAGCCAAGAGAGCTGTCGGGACTATGAGGGGAGTTACCCAACACTGAGGTAGCAGAAGAGAAAGATGGGAAAGGTGGGGGAAAAAAACAATCAGATTACAGTTATAAAGTATTGTTTTTTCTGGTTCCTCCTAACTTTAGCATAGAAAATAAAATTCAGGGGCACCTGCGTGGCTCAGTCAGTTAATCGTCAACCGACCCAGGTCATGATCTCACAGTTCACGAGTTTGAGCCCTGCACTGGGCTCTGTGCTGACAGCCTAGAACATACTTTGGATTCTGTGTCTCCCTATCTCTCTGCCCCTCCCTTAATCATACTCTGCCTCTCTCTCTCTCTCTTAAATATAAACATTAAAAACAATTTTTTTAAGAAAAGAAAATTCAGCTTTTGCAATTACATGTAGCACAGAACTGTCTCTCAGTGGTCTTAGGCCATTGGTCACAAAGACACTAGATCTTTCTTAACAAAGCTAATTATCCAACTTCCTCCGATGGGCCAGTTTAAAAGAAAGATTTTTCAAAGGATATAGGAGTGTTGTTTCAAAGGGGCACATGCACCCCAATGTTTATAGCAGCACTATCAACAATAGCCAAACTATGGAAAGACCCCAAATGTCCATTGACTGATGAATGGATAAAGAAGATGTAGTATATATATGTGCAATGGAATATTACTTGGCAATCAAGAAGAAGGATCCTGGTATTTGCAACGACGTGGATGGAACTAGAGGGTATTATGCTAAGCGAAACAAGTCAGTCAGAGAAAGAAAAATATCATATGATTTCACTCATGTGGAATCTAAGATACAAAACAGATGGACATAAGAGAAGGGAAGCAAAAATAATATAAAAAACAGAGGTAGACAAACCATAAGAGACTATTACATACAGAGAACAAACTGAGGGTTGCTGGAGGGGTATTGGGTGGAAGGATGGGCTAAATCGGGCAAGGGGCATTAAGGAAGACACCTGTTGGGATGAGCACTGGGTATTATAAGTGAGTGGTAAATCAGTAAACCCTTATTACACCATATATTAACTAACTCGGATTTAAATAAAAAAATAAATAAATAAATAAAAGAAAAGAAATATTTTTATCTTGTAACACCATACTGAAGACCACCAGTAGTATATCACATTCAATATCTAATGTTTTTGTATCAAATCTCCAATGACTTCAATACCATTTGGCACATAGTCTGAGCCCTAAAGTACAACAGGAGATTAAACTAGCTGATCCAGGAGGATGTGTCTGGCTCAGTCAGTAGAGCATGTAACTCTTGATCTCAGGGCTGTGAGTTTGAGCCCCACATTGGGATTACTTAAAAATAAAAAATCTTAGGGGTGCCTGGGTGGTTCAATCGATTAAGCATCTGACTTCAACTCAGGTTATGATCTCGCGATTGGTGAGTTCAGCCCCACGTCAGGCTCTTTGTTAGCAGCTTGGAATCTCCTTGGAATTCTGTCTCTCCTTCTCTCTGCCCCTTCCCTTCTCTCTCTCTCTCAAAATAAATAAATAAACTTTAAAAACAACAACAACAAAACCAAAGTAATTTAAAAAAGAGGGGGCTTATTGGCTCATGAGATAGGAATGACAAGGGTATATTGGAAACAAACACAAACACTGCTCTCTCTCTCCGTCTCTCTCTCTCTCTCTCTTTCTTTCACTCAATTGTCTTAGTTTCAATACTCTGTTTCAGTTTCATTGTCTTCCAAATTAGAATGGCTTTTCTATGCAATTAGAGAACATCAGCTACTAGTGGCATCCACAATTGTATCTGATAACTCCATGATCAGAGAAGAAACAAACCTCTTCCCTGTCAACTAGAGCCAAAAACTCCCAGAAAGGGTCTTGATTGGCTTGTATTGGGTCATGTGCCCACCTTTCATCCAGGAACCTGAGCATGTTGTGATTGACTTGTATCAGATTACATATGCACTTTAGAAGTCACTCAAAGAAATGAGGTGGGGAGTTACCTGAAAAAATGTTACCAGAAGAAATGTGGGAGAGGGGATGCTTGGTAGAGGAAAAAGACAATAGTCAATGAAAGAATTACAGAAGAGTATAAATAAATACATAAATAAATAAAAGGAAAAAAGGAAAAGATGAGGGGCACCTGGGTGGCTCAGTCGATTAAGCGTCCGACTTCAGCTCAGGTCATGATCTCATGGTCCGTGAGTTCGAGCCCCATGTCAGGCTCTGTGCTGACAGCTCAGAGCCTGGAGCCTGCTTCAGATTCTGTGTCTCCCTCTCTCTCTGTCCCTCCCCTATTCATGCTCTGTCTCTCTCTGTCTCAAAAATAAATAAACATCAAAAAAATTAAAAAATATAGTTAAAAGATGAGTACAGTGGCCAGATATAAATATACAGAAACTGATGATTCTATATACACTAACACTTAACAAAGTGCTAGTTAATATGCCATTTACAATAAAAAAAAAAAAAAAACTTGTGTAACTATGTAAGAATAAATCTAACAAGAATTGTACAAGAAAACTATGAATTTTCAATGAGGGACATAAAATACAGCATGAATAAAAGTAGAGATCTTGGTCTTAGTTGGAATGACTCAATATTCTAATGTAGTACATACTTCCCTCCAATAATCTATAAATTAACATAATCCCAATCAAAATCCCAATGGGATTTAAAAAAAATTTTTTTAATGTTTATTTATTTATTTATTTATTTTTGAGAGAGAGAGACAGAGTGCAAGCAGGGTAGGGGCAGAGAGACAGGGAGACACAGAATCTGAAGCAAGCTCCAGGCTCTGATCTGTCAGCACAGAGCCTGATGAGGGGCTTGAACTCACAGACCATGAGATCATGACCTGAGCTGAAGTTGGACACTTAACCCACTGAGCCACCCAGGCACCCCACGATGGGATTTTTAAGAGGGAATGTGAAGTGCTGAGTCTAAAGTTAATCTGGAAAATATGTGCATGAGTATAACCAAGATAATTTAAAAAGGAAAGGAAAGGAAAGGAAAAGGAATGGAAGGGAGGGGAAGGGAAGGGAAGGAAAAAAGGGAGGAGTTGCTACCATAAGTCAAAACATAATGTAAAATACTGTAATTAAAAGTATGTTATTGGGGATGGTTCCATTTCCAGGTAGATGGAGGAGACATACTTTTCTTTATTCCTCCCACTAAATATAGCAAAAAATCGCTGGATCTTATATATAAAACATACATTAAAAGGCTCTGAAAGATGGAAAGAAGAAGGCAGACTAGCATAGGGATATTGTGACCTGAAAAATGACACAGGGGTGAGGTCTCTGGGTTTTCTTTTTGTTCCATATATCCCAGACTAGGTGCTGGAGAAGCCAGCAACCTGAAATGGAAACACCAAGAGACACAAACAAACCCTGTGAAAGCCTGTTCTCTTCAGTGAAAGGCTATCAGGAAAAGGATAATTTAGCAATGCAGATAGTTGTGGGCAAATAGTCACTTTACTAGAGCCAAACAGTACAGTAAAAAGTGTGGCCTAATTCCCACACATGCCAGCAAAGACCAAATGGGAAGTCTAGACTTCTAACCTTGCCAGGCTGTAAAGAGGTGACTGACTCTCCCTTCCTCCAACCCATTGGATTGGTGTCAAGGCAAAGCTAGATATAGAGGCAGAAATTTCATCCCCACTGAGGGCAGTCCCACCACCCACCCCAACACACAGTGTCAATGGAAATGACAATCTGGACTTTCACCTCCATTTGGAAATAAGGAAGGGATGCCACCTCTTTCCTTGCCTGAGCAGTGTTAGAAGGAACCAGATAGAACAAAAAGTTTAAATAAGATCCAGAGTATCACAACATGATGCCCAAATGTAGGTATTTCAGGGATGTCCGGGTGGCTCAGTCAGTCAAGTGTTCTCTTGATTTTGGCTCAGGTCACAATTGCATGATTTATGAGTTTGAGTCCCATGGGGCTCTGCACTGAGAGTACAGAGCCTGCTTGGAATTCTCTGTCTCCCTCTCTCTCTCCTCCTCTCCTGCTTGTGCATGTGGTCTCTCTCTCTCTCTCTCTCTCAAGAATAAATAAAGAAACATTAAAAAAAGAAATTACAATACAAAGTCACTTGTCATATCAAGAAGCAGGAGGTTGTCAAATTTAATAGAAAAGGAAAATCAATAATAGCAACACAGATGACAGGCATGTTAACATCATCTGACAAAGATTTTAAAGTGGTCATAGTAAAAATGGTTCAACAAGTACACTTGAAATACATGAAAAAAATAGAAACCTTCATTAAAGAAATAGAAAGTTTTAGCAAGAAATAGAAGACATGAAAAAGAACCAAATGGAAATTTTAGAACTGAGAAATATAATAGAAATTCTAAAAACTCAATGGATGCATTCAATAGTAAAATGGAAGGAGTAGAGGAAAAATCAGTGAACTGGAAGATAGAAAAATAAAAATTATCCAACTGTACAACAGAGATAAAATAGACTGAAAACAAAAAAACAAACAGAACCTCAGGGACCTGTGGGACTATAACAAAAGTGCTAATGCTCCTGTCATCACAGTCTCACAAAAAGAGGAGAAAAAGGACAGGGATGAAAAAGTACACAAAAAATAACAGCAAAAATGTCCCAAATTTGTCAAAAGCTTTAAACCTACAAATTCAAGAAGCTGAGTGAACTTTGAATAGGAAAACTCAAATGCACAGCAAGACACATCACAATCTTCTGAAAACTAGACAAAGAAAATCTCGAAAGCAGTGCAAACGAAATGACATCTTTACTGCAGGGGGAAAACAACTCAAATAGCAGTAGATTTCCCATCAGGAACCATAAAGTCCAGAAGGAGGCGGTATATTTTCTAAGTGCTGAAAGAAAAGAACTGTCAGCCTAGAAACTTATTAGTCAGCAAAAATATCCTTCAGGAATAAGGAAGAAATCAAAACATTCTCAGATAAAGAAAAACTAAGAGAATTTGTTACCAGCATATCTGCCCTAAAAAAAGAAAGAAAGTTCTTTAAACAGAAAGGAAACTAAAAAAGAAGGAATTTTGGAACATCAAGAAGGAAGGAAGAACACAATAAGCAAAAATATGAGTAATTCAGTAATCTTTCCTTCTCTGCATGAATTTTCTAAATTATGTTTGATGGCTGAAGCAAAAATTATAACACAACTGATGTGGTTCTAAATATACATAGAGGAAATCTTTAAGACAATTATACTAAAAATGGGAAGAGTAAAGGGAAGTAAGTTTTCTAGATTTCATTCTTTTTTTTTTTAATTTTTTAACGTTTATTTATTATTGAGAGAGAGACACACACACACACACACAGAGCATGAACGGGGAAGGGGCAGAGAGAGAGGGAGACACAGAATCTGAAGCAGGCTCCAGGCTCTGAGCTGTCAGCACAGAGCCCAATGCGGGGCTCAAACTCACAAACTATAAGATCATGACCTGAGCCAAAGTCGGTCGCTCAACCAACCGAGCCACACAGGCGCCTCTAGATTTCATTCTAACTGGTAAAATAACACCAGAAGACTGTTACAAGGCATACATAATATATAAGGTAATAATTAGAGCAACTACTAAAATCAAATTTATAAAGAGATATGATATAGACAGCATAGATCAATCAAAATGGAATTCTAAAAATATATTCAAGTAACTCAGGAAATTAGAAAAAAGAAAGCAGAGAAATGAAAAAAGAGAGAATAATCCTACAGCAAAAGATAAAATGGCAGATTTAATTCACAACATATCAGTAATTACATTAAGTATAAATGGTATAAATACACCAATTAAAGGGCAAAGATTGGCACAGTGGGTGAAAAAATATGACTCAACCATATACTCATATGAAACCTGCATTTTAATAACACTTTAGTAATGCCTAGGAATGACAGGATCAACCTTCTCATGGATCATAAAATAATTTCCACAGGGGCAAAATGAGGATGTGGTCTCTCTCCCCCCACCCTAACCCACTCCTACACCTTTTCACCTTTTTTCCTAATCATCTGATATTACTTTGGCGTGAGCTGGATACACATCCTCCTACTGTAGGAACTGAATGTGCTGCATTTCTTCATCCTCTTACTCACAATGACGTGATTTGCCTATTATAATTGGAAATGGATGTCTTAATCAAAGCTCTCTTAGTAGTCCCAGACTCCCACCCCAAACTAAACGGAAACTATCATTAACACATGGGTGTGGCTCAGAGGAGAAAGAGAGGAAGTTTAGTAGGAACTTAAGAGGAACTAGAACTAGGAAGTTCTTCCTCACTCTCACTTTGGCTCTTGCTATCACTCACTCCCTCTCTCATATTTTATTACTTTATCTCTTCACACATCTGCTCCTGTCTTCCCAAAACTGCCTTCTCTGAATCTTCATATACTTGGCTGCCCCACTGCACCACAGTTTATACAACCCAAACTTAAGCAATATCCCAAACTTAAGAATCCCAAATGATTCTTCAACCCAATTCCTTCATGTATCAACCTACTTCCAATCAGCTATGATGAGGTATGAAGCAGAGCAGGGCCACATTGTATAAACATGGTCTTCAGGGATTGACCCCTGGCAAGAAGAGGGTGTGGGTAGAGTTTTCATAAAGAAGAGTATGGTCTAAAAACACAATATCTATTATTCTACCCCCAAAGTGTTATAGTTCAACTATTCATTTAACTGATTTATAGCTAATAATCCCAATTAGTAAATTGCTTCACACAATTACCTTGCCATTTCAAGATCCAAAAGAAAACTCCAGGGAACTTTTCAGCATCCTCAAAGAAATAAGAAATCTGTTAAGAGAGAATTGAGATACAATAATATAGGCCAAGATGAAGGGGAGATAGATGAGATAACATGAAATTGAAAAGAAAACTAAAATCCAATGGCAGAATTTAAACTCTCAATGAGGGTTCTAAAGAGCACAATTGAATTGAAGGAAAACCAAGTTAGTGTTGTGAAAGATCAATCTGATTTGGTGTGTTAGGATATGATTCAGCCACATATCTATGCCACAATTTCTCCTTCATCACATAAAGATACTTATCATAGGGTGCACCTGGCTGGTTCAGTTGGAAGAGCATGTAACTCTTGATCTCAGGGTCATGAGTTTGAGCCCCATACTGGGTGTAGAGATTATTTAAATAAATAAAACTTTTTTTTTAAATAAAAGGGTACTCGTCATATAAGGATATAAGCATAGGCAGTTGTGTGTGTGTGTGTGTGTTTAGATATTTCCTGAAATAATTCCTGTGTTCCTCTTCCCTACTTGGAGAAACCATTGGTAATTTAAGTATGAGTAACACAAATAAGCTGGGTTTTGCTGAGTCTGAGAAAAGATTAAACTTGTGCTTAATCAAAATTCACATCTTAACCCCAACAGTTACTTTCAAACCCAGCTATTTGTAACTCTTGTCATTATTAGCTCTTATAAAACAACATATAAGACATAGCTGTAGGCATAGACTCTCGCAAAGCATTCATGTAAATCATGAGTACAAGTATTTAAACTTCTGGATCACTGTCTCCTTAGAAATTAGTCTTCAATCATCCCCAAGTTAATATTCCATTACTAAGATAAATTTGAAAATTTTTCCCAGAGCACATAATATATGTTTTAAAAGATAAAAATAGGAAGCGAACAAAGGATAGAGACAAAGCCAAAGAATTACACACATCCTAGAAAAATAAATACTAATTGAAGGTAATCAGAGATAAAATTAAATAAAAATTTTCCTAAAATGAGGAGAAAGGGTAGTGCCTGGGTGACTCAGTCGGTTAAATGTCTGACTCTTGATTTCAGCTCAGTCATGATCTCATGGTTCATGAGTTCAAGCCCTGCATCCGGCTCTGTGCTGACAGTAAGGAGCCTGCTTGAGATTCTCTCTCCCCATCTCTCTCTGCCCCTCCCCTGCTTACTCTCTCTCTCTCTCTCTCAAAATAAATAAATAAACTTTAAAAAATAAAATAAAATGGGGAGGGAGGGAGGCCAGCTTATGATGACTAAAAGATTTACAAGTTTTCATTCAAAATCAATGAAGAGTATTTAGTTTAAATATGTATATTAGTTATTAACATGATAATATAGAGATTTTCTTGGGGCGCCTGGGTGGCTCAGTCGGTTGAGCAGCCGACTTTGGCTCAGGTCATGATCTCACGGTTTGTGAGTTCGAGCCCCGCGACGGGCTCTGTGCTGACAGCTCGGAGCCTGGAGCCTGCTTCGGATTTTCTGTCTCCTTCTCTCTCTGCCCCTCCCCCACTTGTGCTCTGTCTCTCTATGTCTCTCAAAAAATAAATGTAAAAAAAAAATTAGAGGTTCTCTTAATGCATAGAACCACAGAAGCAAAGAGAATAGCAGAGGAAAAGGCAGACAACACGTTTCAACAATTTTTTGGGATATAGGAAGCAGAAGGAGGAGGAGTATCTGATTAAGCAAGATGGAATGACAACCTAAAATGCAGCTGTACCCTGAAATGCCTACAAACAGGATTAGCAATAGGTGAGCTGATTTACCACCAAATAACCTAAAATAGACTCAGGTGTTGGGAGTATCAAACACAATGGCAGGTGGCATTGAGGCATGGTGTTGAAAATTGGTGGATTGGCTACAAATCTGAAATCATGGGTATTGAGCTTCCCCTGACTGCTTCCTACCCTGAGCAGTCACATATGTCCTGAAAGAACACTGTTGTGGGGTGCCTGGCTGGCTCATTCAGAAGAGTGTATGACTCTTGATCTCAGGGTCATGAGTTTGAGCCCCATGTGGGATGTAGAGATTACTTCAATGAATAAAAAAAAAAAAAAAAACTTAAAAAAAAAAAAGAACAGTGTTATTCTCTGAAGAAAATGAGAATAGACATGGGACTTGGGTATGTCACAGACAGTGGCTAAGAAAGGTGAGGCAAAACTAAAGGCAGAGAGCGTGTAAAAGAAAAAAATTGGACCCCAATTTCTCTTTTCATATCCCATTCTTAGAATGCTGTCAGCCAGGGAGAAATTTGAAAGGAGAACTTAAGAGAACTGAATAATATCCTAGGAGAGAAGACCTCTCTAACTCCTCTCAGATTTCATTGTGAGTGCCCCAACTTAATAAACCAGCTTCCAGTGGTGTGGCAATGAAGGTTTAACAAATAGCAATCTGGGAAGAAGTGCGCCCTCACTTGTGGCACTTGCCGTACCCGTTGAAATGTCCCATGGACAATTTCAATCTACCAACATGATGGTGAAGGGAAGAAATCCTAGAATAATGGTTAGGCAGTACATGCTACCCCTATCATCCAACTGAAAAATGATTCCCCCTCTCATTATATATGGGCTGGCCTTGACCAATAGAATGTAGTAGAGTGATGCTCTAAAGGGTAGGCCTGGAAGCTTCTGTCTCACTCTTTTGGAGCCCTGAGCCAAGAAATTTGACTACATTGCTAGAGGGAAAAGTCCAGCCATAATTTGGTGTTCCCCATCTGTTGAATCAGAGGCAACATCTGTGGAAGAAATTTTCCCCCAAGTTAATCTTACAGGACATCCATGGGTTAAAAATCAAACATGACCTTACAAAGACACCCACGTGTGCAAGAAGGCAAATCCATTGCGAGTGATAATGAGAAGAATCAACATGTTTAGACAACACTACCACCACACCCCCCACAAACAACCTCCAGTATTATCTGGAATTGTCAAATACAAAATACAGAATGGTTGTGTGTAGAATATTTACAGAAATAAAGAATGTAGTTATAAGGGAAAACATACAACAGGAAATTATCAGGATTGTACAATTTGGAAAAAAAATAGAACTTATAGAAATGCGAAGCTTGAGGTGCTTGGCTGACCCAGTCAGAAAAGCATGAGACTCTTGATCTCAGCATCATGAATTTCAGCCCCACAT
The DNA here is from genome assembly GCF_018350215.1 of Panthera leo. Lineage (NCBI taxonomy): Eukaryota > Metazoa > Chordata > Mammalia > Carnivora > Felidae > Panthera > Panthera leo. The sequence continues at coordinate 37,177,240 of NC_056692.1, forward strand.
TGAGTGTAGAGATTACTAAAAATAAAAATAAAAATAAAAATAAAGAAATGCAAAGCATAACATTAAAAAAACTTAACGGAGATGCACAAAATAACTATGAAAAGTACTTTGTAAACTGTGAAAAAAAATTTTCAGTGAGTCGGCTAATCAGCATTTTAGATTCTGTTGAAAGTAGAATTAAACTAAAAGATATATCTCAAGAATTTATACAGAAAGCAGCAAAGTGAGACAAAGAGAAAAAACATAATAAAGAGTTGAGAGACGTGAATAATAATAGAATGAAAATCTCTGACATCTATCTGATTAGAGTCCCAAAGGGCGAAATTGGAAAGAATTAATGTTTAGAGAGATAATAATTAAGAAATTTCAGAATTGATGAAAACTATGAATGCACAGTTTCAGGAAGTACAATATATCCCAAATATGATCAAGAAAAATAAATTCATACCTTGTCACATCATAATAAATCTGCTACACACCAAATATAACTAGAAGATCTGGAAAGCAGAAAGAGAAAGACAGATGACCTACAAAAGAATGACAATTAGCTGGGGCACCTGGGTGGCTCAGTTGGTTGAGCCTCTGACTTTGGCTCAGGTCATGATCTCACGGTTTGTGAGTTCAAGCCCCACATAGGGCTCTCCACTGTCAGCGCAGAACCCACTTCAGATCCTCTGTCCCCCTCTCTCTGCCCCTCCCCTGCTTGCTCTCTCTCAAAAATAAATAAACATTTTTTTAAAAGAATGATAATTACACTAGTAGCAGATTTCACAACAACAGAAGCCAAAAGATGATGGAATAGCTTCTATAAAATAAGAAAAAATTACTATCCACTTAAAATTGTTTACTCAGCAAAAAAAAACATCCAACAACAAGGAGAAAAATAATAATCTTTGTAAGAAACAAGCTTTTAAGGAATTTACAAAGATACCTGTTTAAAAGAAGTTGTAAAGGATTTAGTTGAAGAAAAAAAGAGGCAGAAATGAAAAGAGGAAAAGTGAGCAAAAGAATGCTGACATAAAATTAAGCCCAAGCAAGTATTATCTCAACAAAGTAATACAGGAGTATCATCTGTGTGGATGAAAAAAGAACTGAAGGGGCACCTGGCTGGCTCAGTCAGTAGAGAATGGGACTGTTGATCTCAGGGTTGTGAGTTAGAGCCCCACGCTGGATGTAGAGTTTACTTAAAAATATATATATGTGAAAAAACAAAACAAGCAAACCAACCCCCCCCCCAGATAGATATGTGTGTATATGTATTTGGAAGTGTTCAAAATCAGTAAATTAGGAGAGAAAACAATAGTAAATCAAGAGGGGGGAAAACAAGAGCTAATCTAAAATTGTTTTATTGAACAGAACACAGGGTAAAATATCATTCAACATTAGGATTTTATTAGGTTAAAGGCACCTATTAAGATGTATGAAGTAGCCACTAAAATAATAGAAATGTCAAACCAATATGAGGGAAAAAGTGGAATAAATAGGAGGGAACGAATCCCCCAAAAGGCAAGAAACTAGCACTTGAAGTTCTAGCAGGTGCAATAAGCTAAGAAAAAGAAATTCGAAGTATAATGATTAGAAAGGAAGAAATAAAACTGTCATTATTGTTTTTTAATTTTTTTTTTAACATCTTTATTTATTTTTGAGACAGGGAGAGACAGAGCATGAACAGGGGAGGGTCAGAGAGAGGGAGACAAAGAATCTGAAACGGGTTCCAGGCTCTGAGCCGTCAGCACAGAGCCCGACGCGGGCTCGAACTCACGGACCGTGAGATCATGACCTGAGCCGAAGTCGGACGTTCAACCGACTGAGCCACCCAGGCGCCCCAAAACTGTCATTATTTGAAATAATCCAATTGGCCATAAAGAAAGTAATGAATTTATAGCAAACCACTAAAAAATAATGAGAGTTTAGTAAAATGGCTGGATCTTACGATTGGCATACAAAAATCAATTATAATTAACAATTAGAAAATACGTATTTTTATTTTTTTAATGTTTATTTATTAGAGAGAGAGAGGGCATGAGCAGGGGAGGGGCAGATAGAGGGAGACAGGGGATCCTGAAGCGGCCTTTGCACTGACAGCAGAGAGCCTGATGCAGGGCTCGAACTCATGAGCCCTGAGATCATGACCTGAGCTGAAGTCGGATGCTTAGCTGACTGAGCCACCCAGGCACCCTGAAAATATGTATTTTTAAAAAATGCCCTGTATAGAGAAAAAAACCTTAATACTTAAGAATAAATATAAGATATACAAAAGCTATACCTGTAAACTATAAAACTTTACTGAGGACCTTAAGAATGACCTAAAGAGGGGCATCTGGGTGGCTCAGTTGGCTGAGCGTCTGACTTCGGCTCAGGTCATGATATCACAGTTCATGAGTTCAAGCCCCGCGTTGGGCTCTGTGCTGACAGCTCAGAGCCTGGAGCCTGCTTCGGATTCTCTGTCTCTCTCTCTCTCTGCCCCTGCCCTGCTCACGCTCTGTCTCTCCCTCTCTCTCAAAAATAAATAAACACTAAAAAAATTAAAAAAAAAAAGAATGACCTAAATAAATGAAGAAATGTCCCGTGTTCATGCATAGAAAGATGTATTTTAGTATTTTCAGTATTTTTTCTTTTCAGTAAAAGGTACATTTAGTAGAGAAGGAATAGTAGTAATGAACCTTTATGAGTCAAATAAAAAAGCATCAAAACATATGCCCCCACACTTTTGGAAAAAGATAATAGAGGATGTAAATATATCTAATGAAGTGAACAAAATCATTTAAAAACAGTGTGGGATGGGGCGCCTGGCTGGCTCAGTGGGAAAAGCATGCAACTCAGGGTGGTGAGTTGGAGCCCCGGGTTGGGTGTAGAGATTACTAAAAATAAATAAATAAACTTAAAGAAAAATAAAAACAGTGGGGGAGAAGAGTACTGTAATTACTGACAACAGTTCCCAGAAAAGGAAATAGGCCTAATTTTATACCAACACTTAATAACTCCAGGGAGTGATAGCCTAAGGGGTGGGAGGAATAATCTGCACTTAGCGCAGGATGACAGAACCACTCATGTCATTTACAAAATTATGAGCTTCCAAATCCAAGGAGGATGGAAACAAATATGTCTTATCTTTTCCTTCTTCTAACTAGAAGGTGATGAAAATGGCCTCTGGATAGAGACCAGGAAAGGAGGGGATGTGAACTGTGACAGAAACGGAGATTTCCAAGCTCCAACAGAAGTGAGAGAACACCCAAGGGCCCATGGTGACACCCGCCTCCCCCATTGGAGTGGGGGATACCCTGGATGGGACTAGGCAAATGGAGTAATTTTAACTTCTGGACATTTCCCATAAGCTCCTTTCTTTTTCTTTTTCTTTTTTCTTTTTTCTTAAGTTTATTTATTTATTTTCAGAGAGAGAGAGAGAGAGAGAGAGCATGAGTGGGGAAGGGGCAGAGAGAGGGAGACATAAAATCTGAAGCAGGCTCCAGGCTCTGAGCTGTCAGCACAGAGCCCGACGTGGGGCTCGAACTTACGGACCGCAAGATCATGACCTGAACCGAAGTCGGACGTTCAACCGACTGAGCCACCCAGGCGCCCCAGTTTTTTTTTTTAAAAAGCATTTTCAGTATGATTCCAATGTTATAAAAATATACTTCTGTCTAGCTATCTAACCCAGTTAGCATTTAATGATAATTATTGATGGGTGGTAAGATTTGGGATAATTTAGTGCTTTTTACTTTTATGCATTGCTTACATTCTTTAAAAGAAGCAGGTGTTATTTTACAAATACAATTCAGTATGTGTATAAAGAGAGAGGGAAAGAGAGAAACAGAGCTAGAGAATTATAACAATAATTTACAGATTGAGTGCTTACTGTTTATCAGATACTGTTCTAAACCCTTTACATGTGCTAGTTCAAATCATATGAAATTGCCATATTTAGCTGTTCTTGACCTACAAAAACAGCAATTTCATGTGGTTCAATTTATATTTACTCCTTTAACCTTTGAATAACCCTAAGAGGACGATGGAGAACCAAAGCTGCTAAAACTACAGAGGTGCCCCTGCGTGGCTCAGTTGGTTGAGTGTTCAGGTTAAACTCAGGTCATGATCTCGCAGTTTGTGAGTTCGAGCCCCACATTGGGCTCTGTGCTGACAGCTGGGAGCCTGGAGCCTGCTTCGGGGTTTTATGTCTAACCTGTCTCTCTCAAAAATAAATAAACATTAAAAAAAAATGTTTTTTTAGGGGACGCCTGGGTGGCTCAGTTGGTTAAGCCTCTGACTTCGGCTCAGGTCATGATCTCATCGTTCGTGAGTTCGAGCCTCGAGTCAGACTCTGTGCTGACAGCTCAGAGCCTGAAGCCTGCTTCAGATTCTATGTCTCCCTCTCTCTCTCTGCCTCTTCCTCGCTCGCACTCTATCAGAAATAAATAAACGTTAAAAAAAATTTTTTTAATCTTTAAAAAAATGCAAAGAGAAATCAAGGCTTCTCCCCACAGAGCTCCCAGCCCCCACCCAGCCCTGTCCTGGGGTCTCGCCCTCCCACCCCTCCTCCGCAGGTCAGGCAGAGGAACCGTTCATTCTCTGTCCCAAGGTGCCCTACAAGGTGGAATCAACCATCAACCTTCAGGACATGTGGTCTTGCTCTGTTTATCCCCTGAGTGAAGCCACTCTGGGTTTCTAGAAGCAGGCACAGGTCCTTGGGAACTGCAGCTGCTGTTGGAGAGCTTCGGTGCACCTGCAAATCCCAGTGGGGTGAGTCCCCATCCACGTCCCCCTCCAGGGCCCTGAAGCAGGACACATTCTCCAGTTTCATGTTTATTTGCAGAAAGTGATGAAGACAAAAGAAATATATCCAGACACCACTCTCTGTACAATAAATAGCCTCCCCATTCCAAAAAGGAAAAAGAAAAAAGCATGCGTGCCCCCATAATCACCACCCCAAAGACTTAGCTTCTTGAGGTGTGCACCAACCCCCCCCTTCCCCGCCCTTCCTGGGGACCCCACTGTCTCTGCGCAGGTGGGGTCCGGGCCAGCCGCCCAAAGTCCTCGGCGCAAACGAAACTGCGCAAAGTTAGTTCTATAAAGGAAGACGGTCTCCAGTTCCCAGCCAGCCCCACCGGACCCCTACCCAGTCCCAGAGAAGAGCGGAAAGCTCCTTTGTGGCCAAGACCTTCTTGTTCTCCGTTCTCTGTTCTCCAGCTGGGAACCCACAGCCAGAAGCAGCACCAGGGAAATGATTGTAGTTGGGGCCGAGGAAGGGGCAGGGGACACTCCTCTCAGGTTTCATCGTGGGCCGGAAGCAGCAAGTGAACCCCAGAACCCCCTCTTCCTCAACCAACTACAAAAAGGGAGGAGACAGAGGGAGCTGGGGCCTCTCAGTCCTGAGTCTGTTGTCTGCATTAGTTGGTGTCCTCCAACCTGATAACACTGTTTCTGTGCCTTTCCCCATGTCATCCCCTCAGTTGGGAAAATAGCTATAAAACTGGCCTTCGGTTTCCTTATCAAAAGGAGAAGGGGCCCCAGCAGGGGAGGAGCTATCGCCACTGGAAGGATAGGGGGACACACGCCTCCTCTTAGAGTCTCCTTCACCCAGTCCTGAGTCACTGGACTCCGGCCGCAGCGGGGTGATCTCAGTCCACACGGAGGGGGAGCCCTGGTCCTCCGGGCCCCGTCCCTCTGAAGCTCCGGGACCGGGTTCCACGGGCAGAGTCCGCATGGGGCGGAACCAGCTGCCTGGGCCCATCTTGGGAGGGTACTGGGGGGCCACAGGCCAGCCAGCTCCAGGCGTCAGGACCTCTTGGCCTCGGTAGTAGGACACGGTGGGCCCAGGGGCGGAGGGCAGGAATGCAGGCTTCATGCTGACCGTTCGAAACTCGGCCTCATAGCTGTGGTCCCGGGGGGGCCCCAGCCAGTAAGGCTGGGAAACCACATCCTTGGCTTGCCCAGGAAGGTCGGAGTAGAAGCGACTGGGAACGGGATACTGGTTGGGTAGGAGAGGAGAGTAGTGGTCTCCCCCAAGCAACTGACAGTTGGGTCCAGGCGGGGAGGGGACGCTGGTGTCAACAGAGGCATACATGCTAAAAAAAAAAAAAAAAAAAAAAAAAAGGAGGCAAGAAAAGCGGTCACAAACAGAACCACTGACCTATAAGCCTGCCTACTGCACGTCCCTCCCTGGACCCTCTCGCCCTGCCGGCCCTCCAGCATCCACCCCACCCCTGCCCACCCCCAGGGAAGGAGACGTGCTCAGCACCAGTCTGGAGTCGAGTCCCAGGAGGAACCAAGAGGAGGCCCTCGGCAAAGGTGAGCTGAACCCAGTGGCACTTACGACTCAAAGTTCTCCCGGAATCCTTTGGCAAAAGGGTTATTATCAATTTTCAGCTGAGTGATCTAGAGAGAGGGGAAATAGAGGCACCTGAGTCCCGAGTCTGGTGCTAGACTTCCGGACTCCCCACCAAGGAAGCCTGTGGGCCTCCCTCTCCCCTCCTGTCCCTCAAGGCTCGGCCCCGCCCGGCAGCCCTCACCTCTGCATTCTGGTAGGCGGTCACGGCAATGAACTGGGTCTCTTGGAAGGTGAAGACATGCGTGTTGGAGGTGTTGCAGGCCGCCTCCGGCTCCCCATCGTTCACCTCGACGATGTGTAGCCGAGGCTGGTACTTATGGAGGGACTGGAGCACGATCATCTGAGAGAGAGCCACATGCTTGTGGGGGTCTATGGGTCCTCTACCCCCACCCACGGCTGGTCCTGTGGCCAGGCCAGAAGGGACCCTGAGGTCATAGCGTCCATTCCCCTGCCCTGCTACCACGTAGCTTCCCCCAGGCCTTCTAGCTCCGGTGCCCAGCCTCTCCAGGGCACCACTTCTGCCCTCTTGCCCTGTGTCCTACCCACAGATGTCCGTTGTGACCAAGGTACTAGCACAAGCAAGGCTTCTCAAGGCTCTGTTCAACTTAGACTCCGCGCCCATTTCCTGAGGCCGCGGGCACCAACCCTATGCCCAGCATGGCACACAAGTGATGGCGGCCTCGGGTTTGATGAAGAAACCCCCAGGGCCAGCTCGGCCCTTGTCATCCTGAATGCAACCCCGTGTCTGCCCCTGAGACGCAGCTTCCTCCCACCTCATCTTCCCCGCACGGTGCATGGAAAAGAACCAGAGTCAGAGAGGAAGAAAAGTGACTTTCACAGAACAGAATCAGCCAGGAGGGGTGGGGGGTGGCGAGGAATCCCACCTGGGTCACATTGTTAGAGGCCCCTTTGTTGTTCGTGAGCTTTAGTTTCCCGAACGAAACTTCCTGGCGCATCCAATGGGCTCCGGTATTGGGGGAATCTGGGTGGACGTACAGGCGGTTTCCTGTGGACAGTTAACCTCTTTGGCATGCAGCCCCCGGGGGACCAGAGCCCTGGTGAGATGGGGCTTCTTTGCCTGTTCGGAGGGGGATGTCAAAAAGGCTGCAGGGGCAGGACTAGATGGGTCAGGGCAAGGGGAGGTGGGCACAGAGGACTGAGCAGAAGACAGGCTAAGGCAGAAGAGAGAAGAGAGGACAAACAGAACGGGGGGTGAGAAGTGGGAGGGGACAAGGGTGGGATGGGGAATTAAGGCTTAGGTGTAGCGGGCAGTGCCTCGCGGGTTCCTCCTGGGTCCACCAGGGGGCGCTCAGTCTCGGCGAAAAAGAGCATCCAGGGTTCTCCAGGGGGCTTCCTACCTGGCATGTTGCCCTCAGCCTTGCCACACTGCACCCACTTGCCGCTCTGATACCGCCAGTGGTGCTGGTCCACCAAGACCACGTCCACGAACATCCGGTAATGGCTGGTGGGCTCCAGCCCCGCCACAGTAAATGACAAGAACGGGAACATCCGCCTAGGGAGAACAGAAAGACCCACCAACATCCATCAGCCCCCCAACGTCACAGACAGCCACCCCTGTGCCAAGGCTTTCAGCCATGTGCTGGAGTCAGTTTCCAACCCTCAAGAGAGCCAAGCGGAAATGCCAGCCAGTCGCTAAACAATGCCATAACTAAACTGAAATTATATCAACTTACAATTAAATACATTATCAGCCGAGGTGATAAATACTCAAAACTCATCGCTTCTCAGTTCGTTTACTACATTTTCCTGTTATCTCTGCTCTTGAGGTTACTTTTTTTCTTTCTTAAAGTTTTTTTTTTTTTAATTTTTTTTTTCAACGTTTATTTTATTTTTGGGACAGAGAGAGACAGAGCATGAACGGGGGAGGGACAGAGAGAGAGGGAGACACAGAATCGGAAACAGGCTCCAGGCTCCGAGCCATCAGCCCAGAGCCCGACGCGGGGCTCGAACTCACGGACCGTGAGATCGTGACCTGGCTGAAGTCGGACGCTTAACCGACTGCGCCACCCAGGCGCCCCTCTTTTTTAAAGTTTTTAATGTTTATTTATTTTTGAGAGACAGAGAGCCAGCGGGGGAGGGGCAGAGAGAGCCGGCGACACAGAATCCCAAAGCACACTCCCCGGTTCCGAGCTGTCTGCACAGAGCCCGACATGGGGCTCGAACTCACCAGCCTTGAGATCATGACCTGAGCTGAAGCCAGACGCTTAGCTGACTGAACCACCCAGGCGCCCCGTCTTGAGGTTGCTCACATCTCTTGTTCCCATCTGGCGGAAAATACTAGATAACCGTGCTACGGCACGTCTTCTCCCAACTCTGCATCCAGGGATACCACAAGCGTAGCTTGAAATCAGCCACCATAGGGATAGTTACACCACGGAAATCAGCAAACACTATGAATCAGGGCTTTTTCGCTGTTCTTCTTTCAGAGGGTCAGTTGATAGACACTGTCTCGAATCTTAGTTTGCTTCCTAGCCGGGAGCAAAGCCACAAGCCAGCCCCCCAGAGGCACTTGCCCATAGGCCCTCATGCCTCAGTCTCCCAAGCCCTCGTCCGGTCTCAGTCCCCGCCCCATCCTCTCCACTGTGGTCCTCACGGTGCCATGATGCTCCCAGCCCTGTGGCACCCAGGCTCCCCCTGCCCCCCCCCCTCCCGGGGCCAGATGTCTGTGGATGGCCTGCCCCAGGCCTCAGCCTTCAGAGAAGTAGCTAAAATCCTAGGTGGAACTTCCCAGCCACCTGGAAGAGGACTCTGTTGAGCACAGTCCCCACTCTCAAAGGCCTGGCTCCCAGGAAAAGTGGAGGAAGTCGAGGTTGGGATGCGGTATTATCCTCTATCGCGCCAGAGCAAGAGAGCCGGAGAGGGAAGCAGTTTCATACAACACCCATCTCGCCACTTCCACCGTCACCCATCCTGATGGCTTGGCTTTTCTTTTCCAGCCCAAGCAGGAAGAGCAGATTTTGCAGGATGGCGGAATCACACCCTCATCAGAATCACGTTTCATTCCCACACACCTCTCCCCTCCTCCTACAAGAAGTCATGCAGGGTGGGAAGAAAGACACCAGTCCATGAGTCAGGAGACCTGGGGGAGGGAGGGTGCCAGAGACCTAGGAACACTTTTGGGGGGCATCCTAGTCCTCAGGCATTCCCAGAACGACACCCTTAAGAACCTTGGGAAGGTGTCCCGACATCCCTGTCTTCTCCGGACTCTCCTATGCTGAGAAAAAAAAAAAAAAAAAAAAAAAAAGAGGTTTACTGGCCCTATGACCTTAGATAAGTTAATTCCCAAACCAAACCTCAGTTTCTTCACCTGTAAGTGGGGACAGTAACTCCTGTTCATTTTTCCTCTGAGAGCTGTTAAGAAGTTTGAAAGATGCGAAACTCAGCTCATCCGGTCTCTCCTCCACCCCACCCTCTCCCAGGCCCCGAGCTATCAAAGCCCTCAGGCCCTCAGGCCGGGCTGAAGGACCCCAAGCAAGCGTCCAGAGTTCTGGAGCCCAGGGGCTCAGCAGGCCAGCTGACTTGAGAAATCAAAGGTGACGGATGAGGCCTTGAACAATTAAGGTTGGGGCGGTATTTTCAGCTCGTCTCTACCACCAACTCCTTCTATGACGCAGTCAGGTCGCACACGTTTTTGGTATCATAACCAGCTCCCCTTCAAACTTGTAGGAATAAAGGAAGAGAAGGAACGTATTCATTGTGTCTCTACTTAGCAGTAGCCAGTCCTTTGAAACGTAATAAAAAAAATTTTTTTTTGTTTTTTATTAGTTATTTTTGAGAGAGGGAGAGCGTGAGCAGGGGAAGGGCAGAGAGAGAGGGACACAGAGGATCCGAAGGGAGCCCGACACAGACAGCCAAGAGCCCGATGCAGGGCTCAAACTCACAAACCGTGAGATCACGACCGGAGCCAAAGTTGGATGCTTAATCCACTGAGCCACCCAGGAGCCCCTGAAATGTAAAATGTTACTTCCAAGTTTATACTTGAAGCAGCCAAGGACTGGAGAGCCGTGTTGACGGATCCTTGGTGGGAGAACAGTGTCGGGGGCTCCTGACTGCAGCGTACACGCCCTGGGGTCCATCTCTCTACCCTGCTTGGCTCTGGTAGAGGGAAATGCAGGAGAAGCGGGAAGAGAATGGGGGAAAGGGAGAAGAGAAGGGAGGTCTCATTTCACCCTGAAAGTCTAGAATCGCCACCAGCTGGAACCCCAAAATAGCCCCTGATTTACATGACACTTTGCTGGGAAGGAACACGGTCTGATGCCAAAGGAAGCCCTTCAAAAAGACCACTTATGGGGCGCCTGGGGGGTCTCAGTCGGTTAAGCGTCCGACTTCGGCTCAGGTCAAGATCTCACGGTTCGTGGGTTCGAGCCCCACGTCAGGCTCTGTGCTGACAACTCAGAGCCTGGGGCCTGCTTCGCATTCTGTGTCTCCCTCTCTCTCTGCCCCTGCCCCGCTCGCGCTCTGTCTCTCTCTCAAAAATAAAGTAAACGTTAAAAAAATAAAAAAAATAAAAAACCAAAAAGACCACTTACCATCCATCGTGCCCTCAGAGGACAGGGCCCGAGACTCTAAATTCCTGAGCTAGGGCTCAGGACTATCCCATCTTGAAATGATTCGCAGGGTCACCACACCCTCCACCCCATCCTGAACACCTCTGATAAGTTCCAATTCACCGTCATTACGTACAGATTAAAAGGAGGTGATTTTTCATCAGTCATGTTGGCAAAGTGGTTCACAACTGATATCCAACGCTGCTGAGTCTGTGGGGAAAGGGGTCCTCTCACACACTACTGGTGCGGGTGTAGATTAGTATCACCTTTTAGGAGGATATCCCAGCACTACCTTGTACCTATCGAAATGCAAAATGTGCTCAGGCATCAAAGGATCTCCCCTCCCCCCCCCCCCAACCTCAGATCCAACTTCATGGAAATTAGACAGTCACTAGCAAACAGCCGATGGAAAACAAAGCTGTTTTCACCTGCCCCAAGAGAAATTAAGCCAGTGAGTCCAAAAAAAAAAAAAAAAAAAAAAAAATTGTCTTAGGGGCACCTGAGTGGCTCAGTTGGTTAAGCACTGGACTCTTGGTTTCAGCTCAGGTCATGATCTCACGGTTCGTGAGTTCGAACCCCGCGTCTGGCTCTATGCCGACAGCTCAGAGCCTGGAGCCTGCTTCGGATTCTGGGTCTCCCTCTCGCTCTGCCCCTCCCCTGCTCACGCTCTCTCTCTCTCTCAAAAATAAATAAAACATTAAAAAACATTTTTTTTTTTTAGTTGTTCTAAAGATCTAAGAAGTTCTCCGAGTCGGGAACGTAGAGAAGGGAAAACCACCATGGCTAGGAGGCCAGTGATCCAGGATCGGTTAGCACTGAAATTGTTTTATCAACCCCTAAATTCACACATACATACACAAATGCAAATTGAGCTCCTTAACAACAGAACTACCCAGAGTTATCTTAATTATAATAATCAACTAATCACACCCAGAAAAGTGGGGATTGCCAGCAATGAATGCACACCCACACACCCACACACACAGACACCGGCCTCTCTCTTCCTCTGCTGAGAATATCTACCATCAACTATTCTCTGCACACCAACACATTCACAGCACACACACACACACACGCTGCCACACAGAAATACGGCGCAAGTCCGGTGTAGGCACCCCGAAACTTCACAAACACACAAACTTCAACTCCAACGTCTCCACTTGGTCGGTCCAACATTTTATCTCACTTTCCCCTCCCAGTCCCACCCGAGAGGCCTGGGTCAGTCTCTGGCGCTGGGAACTGCCATCCCCACCCCCACTGTCGCTCCCCACCTTGCTGTTACTGCCCATGGAGGAGAGAGTGACTGTCGCTTGTCCATAGTGCGAGGGATGGGTCTAGGGTGGGTGGGAGAGGAAGGATCTGGGAGGGAGTGAGTCAGCCCAAGGCAAAAGGCTGTGGGGCTGTGGGTGGGCCTGGGCTGGAAGGATTTTTCAAAAAGGAAGAAGGCCGTGGGTGATGCGGTGGTGACTGGCAGGTCACTGGAACCCACGGGGGGACAGGCCAGCTCTCCAAAGCAGGATAGGAAGGGTGCCGTTCTCTGAGCCCAAGGCTTACTTTTCAGAAGTCAGTAGCGCAAGGAAATGGCCGCCGACTTCCCAGATCGCTGGAGCCCAAGTTCAGGTACGGGGCTGAGTTGGGGCCAGTGGGACTGAGCTGGGGATGGTATGTTCTCTGTCCCTTCCACCCCACCATGGGACCCCTGAGGCCTGCTCCAAGGGAGGCATCAAAGGAGGTGGTGAGGTCCCCTTCTAACAGGGACCTCAGAGTGTCCGAAGCTGTCCCTCAGGATGGATCGAAAGCGTGAGGATTGTGACAAATACAGTCACACACAATTACAAAATGATCTGGGAAATTTGATACTGTGTATGAATTTCTTCTCAGGTTTGCTAATAGTATCGTGCTCGCTTTTATTTTATTTTTTATTTTTTTCAACGTTTATTTATTTTTGAAAGAGAGAGACACACAGAGCGTGAGTGGGGGAGGGACAGAGAAAGAGAGAGACACAGAATCCGAAACAGGCTCCAGGCTCTGAGCTGTCAGCACAGAGCCCGATGCAGGGCTTGAACTCACAAACGGTGAGATCATGACCCGAGCCGAAGTCTGACACTCAGCCGACTGAGCCCCCCGGGCGCCCCGTGTTTACTTTTAAAAAGCCATTTTTAGACGCGCATCGAGAAATTTGAAGGATGAACACTCTTCCGTAGTGTCTAGGATTTACTTAGTAAATACTTAACACCATCACTGATAAAGCTGCAGACTGGGGAGTGGGAGGCGGAAGTGAGGTGAGTGAGAATAAAGAAGAAACAAGATTGGACCAGGGGTGACAAGGGCTGAAGCTGGTGATGGGTAGGTGGAGGCCTGTAAGGTTTTTCTCTTTGCTTTTGTATATATTGGAACTTTTCGTAATAAAAGAAAGTAAGCGTATGGATCTCGAAGGGAGACAGCAAAACTCATCAAGAGAGAATTATTCAGCAAGAACATGAAGGAAAGAAGGAGGCCACAGGGTAGCGATGGGGACCCGCAGAGACACATCCCTGTGAGACACCTCCCTCGCCAGGCCGCGGGCAGCCCGCCGCCAGTCCGGCGCCCATTGGGTCCCTGAAGTTCTGGCCAATGCTCCGTCCACCCCAGCCCTCAAGGCTGGAAGGGCCAATTGTAGGGAGGCCAGGGCCTTCCCCCAGGGTGGGAAGGGCTTCCTGACCATCTGAGGAGAGCGGAGGCCTGAGTTCAGGTCTGCTGGGTGACAGAGTGCGAGCCACTCGGTCCCTAGGCTTCAGCACCCCTACCTATAAATGGGGAGACGGCTTGACCTACGTAGCATACTGTAAAATAATGGAAGTGAAAGCACTCTGAATGCATCAATGCCTTTGGACAGTATAGGCTGCTGTTTTTACTCCTGGCCGTGAGGGGCCGGAGAAAGAAAGCCAGGCGGGTATCGTCTGGATTCTGGTGCCAGTTCTGCCAGTGACGGCTAGGAAGAGTCTCTTCGTGTCTCTGAGCCCGCTTCCCTGTCTGTGCAGGGAGGGGACTGGACAGGATTTTCTGGGTCCCCTCCAATTCAAACTTGATGGGACTAGAAGCCCGGGCTGTGCCTGGGAGCACTCACAGCGGGCCCGGGTTGGGGGGGCACAGAGAGGAACCATCAGAAGGTTTAGGGGATGAAGGCCAATGCCATAATAACAGACACTGCCAACTTCCCTGGGTTCATCCCAGAGAAAGAGAAACAACTTAGCAACTTGAAGCTGTTTGTGATTGGTGGACAGGTCCCTCAATCCCAGGCCACCCCACAGAAATCACTGGGAGGGAAGACTATCCCAGCAATGTCTACATTGAAAGCCAACCCCCCAACCCTGGCCCAGCATGGTGGCCTCTCCCTTCTCCCTCCCCAGGCCCCACACCGGGTATCTGCCCTTCAACACCTCCCGGGCGCACTGATGACACAGCCCCTCCACACAGAGGTCCTCCTTGGTCCCCTGCCCACACAGGCCCCCACTGGGAAGGGTGGGTGCACACTCTCACATGCCAGACACAGGCCGGGCCCACTCGGTGTTGCTTACTAAACAAATAACGCACTAACAGCAAGTTTCTCTTTCTTTCCTCACGCAGGAGGCTCTCTCCGGAAGCAGCACCCTCAGCCCCAAACCCTACCCCGCATGCTCTGGGCTCATAGGACACTAAGCCGTGGAGCCAGGGGTTCCCCAGGCTGGATGGTAGACTGGAAAGCATCTGGACAGGGATGAGGCAGACTTTCAGGGGACAGACCTCACGGGGAGCAGAGTGGGACTGGTGGCCAACTGGGACCTGGGGGCTCAGCGTCACCTGCTCAGGCCCATGGGTATGTGTGCTTTCCGTCAGGGCCTGTGCCTGGAAGGGATCTGTGCCCCCCACACACTTTACCACATCCCCCCCCCCCCCAAACACACTTACACCAGACATATGATCTCAAAGTACTACCGGAAGGGAAACTTGGCGACTGCTTCCCTGTGTCACCAAATCCCAGTCTTACCCACCTCCCAAAACTGACCTGTGCATAACACTGGCAAAAGGGCTGGGAGTGGGTAGGGAGCGGGGGGGATAGGAGGGGTTGGGTACAGGAAGACCCTGCCCTCTCTTCCATTTCCCCACACATAGGCACTAAGAGGGGTCCTGCCCTGTCAAACCCAACACACATGTCCCCCTCTGCCCACCGTGACCCCCACTGAGGCAGAGAGTGATCCAAGGGCGCACCCCAATTCTGGGTGAAACCATAGGTACCCTCCCCCCTAACCCACGACAACTTCTCATTGCACCCACTCTCCATCTCCCTTCTGACTTCTATGTCCTAGGAGAAAACAACACTCAGACCTTTCCTGTCCCCACTACAACTCCCTCCCTGCTACCCCCAAAGTCTAAGCCAAACTGTGAAGGGCTCCGACGCGAGAAGGATAAAACAAAACAAAACAGAACACTTGTTCCGGGCGCGCGTCTCACTCACCGTCCCTGCTTGGTGATGATCATCTCCGTCTGGTGCTGATTAAACTTGGACCACAACAGGTGGTTGTTGAGCGCGACTCTCAGCTTCCCGGACACCTCCAGCCCGGCCGGCAGCGCGTAGTCCTCGCGCGGCCCCGGGTAGAGAACCGAGCGCGGGTCCGGGGCCCCATAGCCGTCCCCAGGCTGGTAGCCCTCGGCGCTCGCCGTCGGCGGGAAGGGCTCGCCCACCCCGGGGAAGCCGGCGGCCTGGGGCCGGGGCGGGTAGGCGTAGGCTCCGAGGAAGCGGCCCGGCGGAGCGGGCACCAGGGCGCCCCCGGGGTACGGCGCCCCCAGGCTGGCGCCCCCGCGACGGTCGGCCGCGTCCTGCGCGCCGGGCTCCGGGTAGAAGTAGCGGTTCTGCGGGTCGGCGCCGGGCGCCCGGCCCTCGTCGCTCGCCGGCATCGGCTCGGTGCCAGTCAGCATGTCTCCGCAGCCCGGCTCCACGATGCCCATCCGGGGCGGGCTGGCACCTTCCCGCAGCCGTCGGGGACCGGCCCCTCTCCGCGCGGGGGCAGGCGTGGGGGGTCTCGAGAGTCGGGGCGGGGCCCCGGGGGCGGGGGCGGGGGCGGGGGGGGGCCCCACCGGAGCCCGGGCTCGGACGCCTGGGTCCTGCGCCCGCGTTTGGCGGGCGCGCAGCTGCTCCCGGGCTCCCTCTCCAGCGGGCCGCTGTCACTAGCGTCGCGGCGCCTTTGCTGTGGCTTTATGAAGCTCTCTGGGCTCCCCCCCACCCCCCCACCTCGGCCCCGCCCCGCCTCACCCCGCCCCCTCGTGGCTAATCCTCAGCAAATTCGAAGCAGCCGCCGAGGACTGGAGGCCCCCACGGTGTGGCGGGTCCCCGCGCGCCGCCAAGTTCAAGCTTAAAGACTGCCTTCTGGAAAAGTCCACCCGTCCACCCGAAACGCCAGCCTGTTTCTCTCCTCTGGAGCCTCGTGGAAATTCCACCCATCCTTCCAGGCTCAGCTCAAAGGTCCCCTCCTACAGGAAGCCTTCGGTGATGGCCCAGATGCGACTCACAGGGCCTTGCGGCCGGCCGCACTCGCCGCTCGGCGCAGCAGCGGGGTCTGCACCCAGTCCGAACTGCTTAGACCGCGAACATTCAGCAGATCACTGATGCCCATTGTGTGCCCAGGCTCTGTGCTAGGTGGCTGTGCCTGAAGTGTTTGCGCTCTTTCTCGGGGGGCCAGAGACCCAGCTGGGCTGTGTCCCATGCATCTCGTCCCAACAGCCCCAAGGCGGAGCTGGAAGCTGGGGGCAGCGGGAAGAGCTCCTTGAAAGGGATTGCACCCGCTGCAGCTTCAGGTTTGCAGGGCCGGCGGGGGCGGCCAGGGCACTGGAAGCAGCCCTGGGCTGCCTGTGCTCAGAGTCTCGTCCCTGGCTCTGCCTGTCACTCAGGTATGTGTGACCTGGGCAAGTCACTTCCCTTGCCTGAAAGGCAGCCTCCCAACCATAGAATGGGGGAAATAAGCTGATTTCCTTTTCAGAGGGGCTGTGAGCCTTACCCTAGAGGGTGGACCTGTGCAGCACTCTCCAGTCTATTCTTCCCTCTGCTGGGAAGGCTGCTGGGAACAGGTTCAGAGCCCGCTGACGGGGCAGGATGCCCCCCCCCCCCAACTTGTTCCGCAGGACTGCCTGCGAGATAGGACCACTACTAGGGCTTTTCTTTCTCTAGTTTGTTTTTCTGTTGAGTAACAGAGTCGTCTTAGGATGAAAACAATCCTTTCCCCCCCAGTTGAAAACAGCATCATTGGGAGTTTTCTTGCACATACGGATAAAGCACACTCCTAGAAAATGTAAGCAGTAAAAATGGGGCTGTTACAATAAACCACCCCAAACTCCATCCCGCAGAGGCAAACAGGATTCGCATTTTGGTGAACACCTTTCCAGACGTCACTCCCTGCACACAGCCTTTCTGTCTTATGCGCGAACACACACACACACACACACACACACACACACACACACACACACACACACATTTTATATAAACACCACACGTGCTGCTTTGTAATGTGTTTTTTTTTTCACTCAATAAGGTGTCATGGAATTTTTTGCATGTCAATATATAGATGAAGATTTACATTTTAAAGAGGGTTTTGAAAAAATACTTTCATATTTTCATCATGTTAAAGGTTAACCTCTCCTCTCCCCGCACCCTCCCAGCCCTCCTCACTTCTCCCCTGGGGGCTGGCCCCATCTCTATATCGCTGTCCCAGCCCAACAGGGCTCCACCCTTAGGGCTCCATGGGGACTCTCTGCTCCCAACTAGAGCTGAACCGAGAGGCAGGTTGGCAGGTGAAGGAGAAGCTGGGGACCCCAGGAGGCGGGCATGACCCAGGGAGGGTGGAGGGAGGGAGAATCAGCACATCCCCTGAAAATGGAGACCCGATAGGAGACAGCACCAGAACTGGGGACTGGCCCCTCCCACCCCTTTACCCACCATTTCCCCATGCTTCAGGGAGGCGGGAAGTTTCTGCCTGCTGTTCCGAGTGGGGCAGCATTGTCTGAAAGAGATGGTGACCTTGGGACCCCTGGCTACTTTTTGAGAAACACGACACATTTCAGTAACACTTCCCTGAATGACTAATTTCCCCAGGAGACTTGAATGCTGACATCTCTTTTGGGGGACGTTTTTGCTAAGTACCTGACTGTGGAAGGCCAAATGGAGTTTTGTTCCTCCTTGTCTCTCTCCCTCCTCTCTTCCACGCCAATCCTCAGGTCAAGAGATCCATCTCCCTGCCTCTGAACAGGATGACCTGAGCTCCCGCCCCGGTTTCCAGGGCAGAAGGGATTATGAATCTCAGAGTCAGGTGGACCTGGGGACAGTCCCTGGAGGAAGAAGGTGATTGGAGGCAGTCTCTCTGTAACTTGATGGGCCGTTAGGGGGTCATCAACCCCAGATTCCTCACCCCCTCACTCCAATTTCTTCCAAAAAAGAAAGTGCTTGTGAAAAGCGGGGGCCGAGTGGCCCTGGCGTCACCACCGCCAGTCCCGCCCCTCTGCCAGCTTGGGTGAGAACCCTGGCAGTGACACCTCCTCCTCCTGTTGCCACCTCACCCTCTTCCCAGGCCCTGAGGCTGGAGGCGTGGGAAAGGGGGTTCAGGACACCAGGTCCCCTGGGATCCCCTCACTTCCCCATCACTGCCCCTCCCAGTCCCTCCCCCATCCCATGCACCTGCTGAGCATCCAGAAGGCTGGCCCTGGGGGGGCGGGGTGGAGGCGGAGCAAAGACACACAGGGTCTGTGTCCAGGATTTGAGAATCATGGTCTCCAACAAAGATCCCATGTTAGGAGACAAGCTGGATGGTGACTGTGGGAAACGGAATGGCCCGCCAAACTCACACATCCCGTTGGCGGCCAAGCCAGGGCTGGAGCCCTGGTGTCTTGACTCCTGATCCAGTGTCCTTCCCACAAGAGTGTCTGCCTTCCCATTCTGAGACAGAACAAGAACAACAAATGAAAAGTCCGTGCAATCGCACTGGAAAACAGAAAAGAAAATTGCCCCTAACCCGCCAGCTTGGACACTAGTTTTCTTCACCCTGTTGTTCCCTGCATGTATTCAAGGTTCCTTGTCAGGCCGTTTCAAGACTCGCCACACCTGTGGGTCAGGAACTGTGCCAGAAGTCCACACGTGCCCCACTGAGGAAATCTCAAGTCAGGCAAGGGGGGGTGGGTGCGTGCAAGACAGAAGAGAGGGCAAGGGGCGAGTGAGAGGGAGGTCTACAGAGGCAGAGCTGCCTGTGGGTGCTGGGGGTGGGGCAGAGGGAAATGGAAACCCCAATTCCAACCCTTGATGGCTGTGTGGCCTGTTCGAGCAGCTTAACCTCTCTGGTTTCCTTGTCAGCAAAAAGAGCCAGTAGCCCTTTTCCAAGGACGAGCTGGGTGAACTGCACCTCCAGGGAGTTGTGAGGTAATGTAAAGGGGAGGGGTTTGCCCGCCCCGAGGCAGGCACAGATCTGAGGCACCTCTCTTCCTCTCTTCCAAGCTGTCCTCTCTCCCCTGTGGTATCCGTGGGTCCCTCACAAAGGGTCCTCAAATCCAGCCTTCAGCCTTCCACTAAGGGCCCTGCCTGGGCCTAATGAGAACCTCTCCGTAAGACTCCAGCTCAGAGGTGACAGGTTTCCCCTCCTGAAATGCCCAGCCACCATTCCCTGGAGACTCATGTCTCTGAGATGGGCCAGACCCCAGGGATCCTGGGGTCCCAGAGATCAATTAGGCTCAGCCACTGCCCCTGAAGAGCTCCTAGCAACGTGATCCCAGGGCCAGAGTTCTCGAGCCCCTCATCCCACTTGCCCCTCGCAGCCCAGCAGCCTCTGTGCACATACATGACCCATGTGTGCACCCACACACAGCACACAGGGCCATGCTGCACAAACCCTGTGACAGTCCCCACAGCCACACCTCTTCTCTTGTCCCACATCCAGCCTCTCTGGGCTCCTTGGGTATCTGCCTCTGCTCACCCCTCACCCGCCCTGAATGCCCTCCCCCTTCGGCCCAGATTGCCAGTCCTTCAGAGAGCACAGCCGGAACCATCGGATTAACAGCCAGGGAGGGCAGAAGGGGAGCACCTGTAGAACCCCTCCCCCCATGACAGCTGCAGGAGTTGTGTGTCCCCAGCACCCAGCACCCAGGGGTCAGTGTGGGCTCATCTCAAGGTCGAAGGCTCTGGGTTCTTGCCCCCAGGCCGGCTCACCCTTCCCTGCCCCACACCCCCTCAAGGCTGGACAGCCCTTACCCTTTGGCTCCAGGCCATGCCTGGGTCTTTCTCCATTTCAGTCCTTCACCCTCTATGGGCACCTATCAGGGACCATCTCTTTTGGTCGCTAACTGTTCTCACCCCCGCCCCAGCTCTTCACACAATACCCACACCCCACACACCCCACCCCCGCTGCTGTGCCTCCATACAGCACCCCCACCCCCACTGTGTTCCAAGGCCTGGGCTCCTGTGTCTTTCTGAAGGGACGCTAAGATGTTGGGTACTTGAGCAACTCTGTAATCACGGGGGGCAAGCCAGGTTATGGATGGGCAAGCCCAAGCTTCAGGGAGGCCCCGGGGGAGAGGCTGTGTCACCCCCCCACCTTCCCGGGGGGAATCTCAGCAGACAGGCCCTTAATCTCAGGCAGGAAGCAGGGTCCGGTTACCAGGAGGGGAGGGGAATACCCTGGGCTAAGGGTAAAGGGAGCTTGGGGTGGGGGGGCACTGCCACAGGGAGGAGAGGGAAGAAAAAGAAGGGTGAGTGGGATCTAATCAAGTTAACCCCTTCACAGCCAGGCTCTCCTCTTGTCATCCTGCGCTCTTTGGGACAGCTCCTGGTCATAGGCTCTGCTGGGTGAGGTGTCTCTCATATAAGGCCACCCCCAGGGCCTCTGACCATAGGACAGCAGACTCCCTGCTGGGCCAGGCTCTCTCCAAGGCCCTCTTCTGGCTTCCTGTGAGCCCTAGGCATCCTTGTTTGTCCCACGACTCTCTTTGTCTTTAGGGCTTCTGGTCTCTGTTGCTCTGGTATGTTTGCCTGATTCTGGGCCCCTCGGGGTCCCTATGTCTCTGCCTGCGTTCCGGTGGGTCTTCCTTACATCCACCTCTGTCTCCAGGATCTGTCAAACCTCTGTGTGCTTGTCCTGAGTGCAGGCTCCATATCTACCTCATCTGCTATCTTTGGGCCTCTGAGTCTATCTGTCTCTGTTTCTCTACATCTATCAGGGTCTTGAGGTCTATCTCGATCTCAGTGCGCCTGCTACACGTCTCTCTGTCTGTCTGTCTGTCTGGGACCGGGCCTCCATCTGTGAGTCCGCTCTGGGCCTGTCGTCTCCGGCCTGAGTCCTTTGGCTTGTCCCTCTGCTTAACACTGTAGGGTGGAGACGAGCTGGGGCAGGCTGATGGGCTGGACCAGGGATGGACAAAAGAGGAAGGGAAAAGGGGACGTGGGTGGTAATGGGGGTCAGAGATGAGGGGACAAGTCCCATTCTTAAATGGTGCCGAAAGCAAGCTGGATAGCCCTGAAACACCAGATGCAGCTCTGCCAGGCCACGGCAAGGGACATGGCAGGGGACACACCTGGTCAGGGGTAGGGGCAGAGTTGCACAGAAACTGAAATAGGCATCAATGGAGAGGACCCAGAGGCAAATAGAAAGACAGATGGGGAGCTCTGGGTTCTGATCCGGGCTCCACCACTAGTCCCCAGTGACCCTCTCTGTGGGGCAGAAGCAGGGGTGGGGTGGGGAGCACAGAGGAAGATTTCCCTAAACCCGGCACAGGAGACTGCTCGGCCCTTTCGGTCCCTCAAGGGGTATCCCAAAGTCCCATCCGTTACCAGCACCCTCTGTGTCTGTGACTGGGCTAGGGGCAGGTCAGAGGGAAGAATGGAGGTTAGACAGACGGAAGGACTTCCTGTTGCGCAGCAGGAGGGTGAGGAGGCCCAGATTCTCCTCCCAGCGGTCCTGGGCCCCTGTGTTGGGGCTGGGACTGGAGGGGCAGGGGGGTAGGGGCTCAGCAGCTGGGTAATTAGCCATCGCTCTCAAGCCCTGGGGGAGGGGCCGGCTGGACTGAGAAACCAACGCAAAGTGACAGGGGCAGTTTTGACACGCCGTGGAGCTGACGGGCCCAGGGGGCCAGGGCTTTGGGTTGGGGGTGGGGTGGGGTGAAATCCCATCAGATGATTAAAAAATAGGTCAGAGGGAAGAAGCTGCAGCCGGCACTGGGTCCGCGGTGAGAACGCCATGTAGCTTCCCCCGGGGGGCTTTGGGCCAAAATGGGGTGGGGGAGCTGGGGAACATTTGCAGGGGCGGGTGAGCTAGGAGTGAGGACAAGAAGGCTTCGGGCCCAGCAGCTGGCCCTCTGTCTCCCTCAGCGCTGTGTCATGGGGACACTTTGGGACCCTACCTGCAGTCTACCTTCTGGCCTTCCTGGCCTTCCTGTTGCACCATCTTCTTCCTCGAAGGCAGGAAGATGCAGCCTCTGTCCACCCCACCCCGCCCACGACATATATACACATTCTATTCTAGAAACCGAGACTGTGGTCCCCTCGGGAAGCTGTCCTTACCTTCTGGCCTCAAGCCCTCCTGCACAAAGGCAGCCTGCTGACTTATCCCACGTCTCTTGCCCGGCTGAACAAATTCACCTACCCCTGCATCCTGCTTGGGGTCCACTTGGCCCTCCAGCCTGTTCTCAGAGCTTCCATTTCCCTCTTTCCGTCCTTTTCCTCTTTCCCAACTCCTGCCATGAAGCGTAACAGTGTCCCAGGAAAGGCACAAGACAAAGAAAGGGCAAGGAGGAGTGAGGTAGGGGACCCGGGAGCCCGGGACAGGTTGATGATCTCCAAGCACTTAATAGATGGAAGATCGGTGACTGCCTGTATCAGAGAGAACTCGGAGACACCACTGAAGTGTGTTCATTCCATGGAAGCAGCTTAGAGCCACCTCCCACTCCACCTGCTTACGGTTGGGAAGTTCTTTCGGTTGTCTTCCCACAGCCCCTCGGATTGCAGCTCAGTCCCATTTCCTTTTCTGAGATCCCTCCAACCTATGCAGTAGCCCTGCACTGTGGGAGTGGAATGGTGGCTCCCCGTGCCCTGCTCTGTTCCTCGGAAACCCCGGGCACAGGCGGAAGCCGGCCAGGAACCGGTGTCCGAGCGGAGGGACAAATCAGGCATCAGCAGTCCCATCCTCAGCTCAGTGGACACCTGGGTCCCTCCCACGGCAACGGAGGACACCCGAGGCCATGTTGGCATGAAAATGGATTTGGCTGGGTCTGACCTTGAGTTTAACCCCACTTACCACCCCAGACAAAGATCCGCTGTGACACGCAAGTCTGAGATTTCCCCGGGAGCCTGTCGTCTGCTGCCCACCCCCCTCAGTTACCCAGAAAGTGTCACAAGGCGTCCTGCCAACCTTCTTCCACTACGGCCATGGGCAGCTGGCACTCTGTGCGGGGCCCTGAGACAGCCCCTGGGCCCGCATCTCCAGCCACAGGGGGCACGAAGCTGGTGTGGCCGCCCATCACTGCCCCCCTCCCATGCCTGCTTCCATTTCTTTCCAATCACTGGACCAGAGCCTGACGTGTTCTGTGGGTTGGGGAGGGTTGGCTATGGTCAGGCAAGTTCTTAGTAACTGGACAAGAGGCTGTGAATCGAGATACTGGGTCCACTGTTTTCACCTCTCCCTCTCTCTCTCTGTCTGTCTGTCTGTCTGTCTCTCTCTCTCTCTCTCTCTCTCTCTCACACACACACACACACACACACACACACACACACTGACCTAAGGCCACCACCCAAGGCTCAGGGCCCCAGGAATGAGCTGTGTACCAGGGTTCCCAGGCTCCCGCTACCCAAGACATTGTGCTGAGTCCAGCTTATACCTTGTCCCATCCCTGGACTTCCAGTGAGTTTGGAAAGTGGAAAAACCTGAGTCCTTCCTGATTATCCCACTCTCCACACTGCTGCTTGGGGCAGGGAGGATGAGACAAGGGGACACCCCAAGCAATTCATGCCTTTGATTTCTTTAGCCGGCACAATGCTATGAGGTCAGCTGGGCAGGGATCATTGTCCTTGTTCTGCAGAGAAGGAAACTGAAGTAGAGAGAAATTAAGTACCTTGTCAAGGTCACCCAGCTAGTGACCCGACCGCCTCTGCAAAGAGGATACTGTAGTTCTGCCCATTTTACAGATGAGGAAAACCGATGCTTAATTTCCCCCCAGGCTCTCCGTTGTTTTGATTCCTTATCCTTCTGTTCTCCCAAGGTATCCTACCCAGCCCACTTGTGGCTCAGAGTCCTTTCCCTTTCTCTGGAGAAGGGCGAGACCCTAAGGCTTCCCCAGTCACCTGGTGGGCGTTCCCCTGTACTTTGGGAAGTCAGTCCTTGTGTCCTTTTCTGTCCGATGACCCTGCAGAAATGAACCCCATTCCTCAGCAAATCCCATCCCACTTATGTTCAGAAGGGGTGGGAAGCAAGACTTAGGAACTGAAAGGGGCAGGGACCGGCTCAGATGCCCAGCCAAGGCCGGGTTGGGCCTGGCAGCAGTGGAGGAAAACGGAAAACGGGTCCAGACAGGAAGAATCCAGGAGTCCTGGTTTCCAGGTGCAGGATTGGGGAGCAGGGGCATGCTTCACTTCTCTGAACTCCCTGCCCCTGGCAACCGGGCCCACTGCCAGACATCCAAGCTGTTAGGTGTTTCTGTCTGAGTTGGGAGGGGACCTGGGCAGCTCTTAGAAATGACGGGAGGACGCCACTGCGCACGCTCCCTGCCAGGCAGTGCTGTCTCCCGCTCTCTGCCGGCTCCGAAGTTCGTCACACCTTCAGCTCTGCCCTTCTGCTAACAGAACCCGCACTCACTCTCCCTCCTGCTCTCACCTTGGGACCTGTGAGCCAGTGGCTGAGAGGGGGCAGCAGAGCCAGCTGGAGCTGCCCCCGCTCCTCCTATGTCACCCCGACTGTCTATGGTTCTAGAGAGCTCCGCCACAGCCTCGGCAGTAGCTCTGAAGACAGTGAGTGTGACTTAACAACTCCTGTTCTGGGGAGCCCGGGTGGCTCAGTCAGTTGAGCTTCTGACTTTGGCTCAGGTCATGATCTCACAGTTCCTGGGTTCGAGCCCCTCCTCCGGCTCTGTGCTGACAGCTCAGAGCCTGGAGCCTGCTTTGGACTCTGTGTCTCCCTGTCTCTCTGCCCCTCCCCTGCTTGCACTCTGTTCCTCTCTCTCTAAAATAAAAACATTAAAAAAAAAAAAAGGGGGGCGCCTGGGTGGCTCAGTCAGTTGGGCATCCGACTTCGGCTCAGGTCATGATCTCGCTGTCCGTGGGTTCGAGCCCTGTGTCGGGCTCTGTGCTGCCAGCTCAGAGCCTGGAGCCTGCTTCGGATTCTGTGTCTTCCTCTCTTCTCTGCCCCTCCCCACTCATGCTCTGTCTCTCTATCTCTCAAAAATACCTAAACATTAAAAAAAAAAAAAATTAAAAAAAAAAAAAAAAGAACTCCTGTTCTAGGCTGAGAGTGGGGAGCGGGCTTTCTCTGACAACTTATTTGGGGAAATCGAGGGTCCCATCCTCTGGCCCCAGCTCTTCTCAAGAGCTAAACCGCCCTGAACCTGCCACCATCCTTCTTTAACAAGCCCAGGGAAGATTTCCCAAAAGATAATCTGAGGCAGAGTCTCTTCCTTGCCTACACTCTTCTTCGAGTCTAACCTTGGTCCCTTGCAGAGGGGTGGAAGGGGACAGAGATGAATCGCAGTTTCTTATAAACCTGGTGGCTTCTTGTTCCCCGACGACAATATAGCAGAGGAGCTCTGTGGTTCTGGCTCTGAGTCAGGACCCACCGCCTGGGCGTCCCCAGTGCCATATCCCTCCGCCCCGCCCCAGACTGGAAAATCAGGCTCATGCCTCTGCCCGAGTCAGTGCTTCCCCTGCTTCCCCTCACGATCTCGCTTTCCCCTAAAGGGAGGTATTTCCTCGAAGCTGGGAAAAGTCAAGGGGGCAGAGACCTTGCCAGCTATGGGGAGATGGGGAGGCGGGGAGGCGGACAGCGGGCATGGGGCATGGGGTGGGGGGTGGAGCTAGCCTGCCCTCCCTGCCCTGCCCCTCCCCCACTCAGCCCGGCTCCCCGGTCCGCTCCTCTAGCTCAGGATGTGTGCTCCAGAGCACAGAGCGTTTGCGCGCGTGTGTATGTGTGTGTGTGTGTGTGTTCACACACTCAACACACGTCTATGGCTGTTTCTGGGGGTTGGCTCCGCGCTAACCTCCAAGGGTGAGGATGGGGTGGAGGAGGACACATGTCATGCTTCTGGCGTGTCTATGCGTGACACACATTTTTTCCGTGCATGTCCTTCCTATGTTTCTTGTCCACATGCACTCTGCATCCCTCCCAGAATCACACGTCCTCGGTAGCCTAGGTCAGGAAACAAATCCCCTCCCCCTCCTAAAGTGAGAAGAAGCCCCCCCCCCCTTGGACCTCCCCAGAAGTTGGGGGATTCAGGAATAGGTGAGGAGGTAGGCACTTCCCATTTCAGAAAACTGACTTGTCTTCCGCCCACCAGGGGACCCCCCAGCCCTCAGCCAGTGGGGGGGGGGGGGGTCTGTTCCCAGACAGGCTGTGCAGACCCTCCACCTTCCCACCTGCATAAAGGCTCAAAGGGACAAGAACCGGGGTCGTGATGACCCGGTTCCCAGACCCTAGGTGAGGACAGGGGAGTTTGGGGAAAGCGAATCCTGGGGAGAGTGTGGTTAGAATGGCCTGAGTCAGCAATCTAGAACTCACGTGTGCCCACCCCCAGCCTAGGGCAGGCGAGGGGAATGCAGGCACTGAAACAGAAAGAGAGAGATGGGGAGGCAGAGTGAAAGCAGGAGACAGAGAGAGACTGAGACAATGGCCAGTCAGAAAGAGAGTGAGGGCCAGGACGGGGACGGGGCTGGGCACTGGGGGCTACGAGGACCCAGGTGATGGGGTGAGGGCAGAAGGGTCAAGGGTACAGGTACAATTGCCCTTTCTCTTTCTTCACTGGCATCACAGAAGTGCAAAGGGTCAGCACTGAAAGGATCCAAGCCTTTCATCTCAAGAAGAAGAAATCAAGTCTTAATGAGAAAGTCACCAAAGAAAGAAAAAAGAGCAGGGGTAGGACCCACCCGCCTGCCTCCGGTTACTTGGCTCCTTTTCTAAGCCAGGAACCGGAATCCGGAATCGGGAGGACCAGGCAGCTGGGATACTCCATCTCACCCTTCCTCCATAGGTGAGGCTGAGGGTGGCATGGGGTTGGGGGGAGGGGTCTGGATACTTGTCTTGTATTTGCATGGCAAGTGCACTTCTTCCTTTGGGATGTTACAGATCAATAAAAATAGCAAAACTTTCTAAAGGATGCTTTAACCTCACTTTGCATAACATTGAGATGAAGGGATGCCACTTCCTCCCTTGTGGATGCACAGAAAGGAGGAGGGAGGAAAGGGGGCCAAGAGTTTTAATAGCCAAAGGCAGGAGCGCCTGGGTGGCTCAGTCGGTTAAGCATCAGACTTTGGCTCTGGTCATGATCTCACGGCTGTGAGTTCAAGCCTCTGTGCTGACAGCTCAGAGCCTGGAGCCTGCTTCAGTTTCTGTCTTCCTCCCCCTCTGCCCCTCCCCTGCTTGCTCTCTCTCTCTCTCTCTCTCTCTCTGTCTCTCTCAAAAATAAAAAAACATTACAAAAATTAATATCCAGCTCTTACCTGCCCTACCTCCACCTGGAACCCAGGATCACCTGGGTTCTCTCTCCCTGACTCTGGGAAGGATGGAGAGGTCAGACCCTGTCCAACTCCAGAACTATCTGTCTACATGACACTGACTGCGGGCCCGGGGCTGGGCGTTTCCCTTCTCAGCCTGGCCTCTCCCATCTCTACCACCCTGCCTGAAAGACCCTCAGCAGAACTTGGCCCAGAGAGCAGAGGGGACTGTTTCCAGGTCACATGGCCACCTGGGGGTGGGGGCAGGGAGGGGAAATTCCAACTGAGCACTCTGGTCCCAGGCCCAGGCACCACCTGGGCCGCCAGGCTGATACCCAGGCCCTGCCCAGAGGACCACTGTGCTCTGTCCTGCCCTCAGCAGCAGCTTGGCTCCTGGCTCCCTTGAGAATTGGAGCTGGAAGACGAAGATTGAGAGGACACTTTTAGGGGCCCTGAGTGTCCTCATCCTCAGCCCCTCCCTGCTCCAAGCAGTTGGATGAAGCAGCCCAGGAATTAATAATGTTACCTCCTACCTTGGTGACCCCCCCCCCCCTGCAAACCCCAGGGCCCACAGATATGCTGGGACACAGTGCCTACAGCCCTGCCATGCGGAAGCTCGGATCCCAGCAAAAGTTTCCAACACAAACCACATTTCCATCTCTGCCTCTGACTCCTCTGAAGATTTGGGGGGCTATTAAGGTGGGCTTCCAACCCCTTTAGTCATCCTAGGAAGCCAAGCTGAATAGCAGTGACTGATATTCACCCAACCGCAAGCCAATTTTGTGGTTTGAGTTGTTTTCAGAGGAGCAGCACTGCAGGGGCAGGAGGCCCCGGGCACAGGGAGGGGGTGCCTCCTGGACCCCTGCCCCTGCCCCTGCCCAGGGCACTGACAGCCCAGCTCAGGAGGGCCTGGTACTGCCCCCACTTCACAGATGCACATGGAAGCCTTCATCAACCACCAGGAACACCTCTCTCTCCTGTCACCTTCATGCCCACCTGGCAACTTTACTGGTTAGGTTGGCTGCTTCCCTGGATCCAGGGTGAACACTTTTTTTTTTTTCCTCTTCCCTTTTCATTTTGTTTCATTTCATCTTTTTTCTCCATTCCCTTCCCTTCCCTTTCCTTCCCTTCCCTTCCCTTCCCTTTTTTTCTTCCCTCCCTCCCTCCCTTCCTCCTCCCTTCCCCCTCCCACACCATTTCCTCACCCCATTTCCTCTTATATATTCCTCTTCCTCAGGAATAATTTAGGAGCTATAGCAAAGGCAGCAGAGCCTGCTGGAAGCTTCCCCAAATGTACATGGCTTGCCTGGCCCCAAACCCAAACCTACAGACACCCAGGCCCAGTCTCCAGCTCCTTCGGCTGTGGTACCCACTGTCCCCCGGTCCCGAACCACACCTCTTCTCTTCCCTCATGAGCTGGGAAAAGATCAGGATTAGCAATAAGGGATACTTCCCACAGAACGGATTTTAGAAGACTGTCAGAAATACAGAATGCCAAAATGTCAGAGCCAAGAAGGAAATTAAAACCACCTGGTCCAGACCCTTCCTTTTTTTTTTTTTTTTTTTTTTCCTTCTCAAATTGAGAAACGGAAGCTCTGAGGAGTGATTCAATGTTCCCAGAGCACGGTTAGATGCGGAGGTCCTCACTCTCAGAACACTCTCGGAGGAGAGGCTCTCCCCACCGTCATAGGCCCGCAGTTGGGCAGGTGGTGGTGTAGGTGTGGGTGTGTCGATCAGACCCTTTGTCCTGATGACAAGGGAGAAGAATAAGTCAAAGGGGGGCAGGCCAGGCGCAAGGAGGCAGAGAGGTTTGTGTTTTTCTGGAAACACAGGGCATCTCCTTGTCCTCCTCCTGGAAGCCTGCCTGAATTAGCTATGGGCCTGTCCCCCTCCACATCTGGTGGCCACTGCCACGGGAGGGAGAGGGGGGAGCAAAGGTGAAAGTTGTGTGCCTGAGTGCCAAACACAGCCCACAGCCCCGGGGTGACAGAGAAAGAGGACAAGTGAGGGGACAGGAAGTGGAATGTGGACAGGAGTGGAGGGGGTGGGAGAAGGGAGGGAAAGGAGGCACCCCCATGGGGAAAGCATCTGCCCCAGGGTGAGTCAGTGCAGCTCAGGTGCAGGCCTCCTGGGGGCTGCCCATTTGTGGTTAAGCTTTATCATGTGATTTCTATGAAGGATAACAGGGTGGTGGGCCTGTGCTGGCTCTGGCCCAAGCCAGCTTGAAAGAGCAGATTATGTTCACCTCTCCCCAGGGCTCAGGGCCGGCACAACGGCAGCTTGGACTGGAGAGCCGGTTGTTAAACACAGACCAGCACACCACGGGGTAATGGGGTCAGCTTGGAAACCAGGAGCGTGCGTGTTGGACCTCACGCGTGTGCTGGCGCGCACCATTCCCAGGGGCCACGTAGGTCATATGTGAATGCGAGGCAGTGTGTGACTGTGTCCCTGTGGCACCCGGGACATACCCGTGTGGCACTGTGTTCCCGGTTGTGTGAGATTCTGTGTGTGTATGCCATGTGTGTTGGGAGAAGTGCGTCTCTGCGGGTGGGTGTCGCTGGGGGCCTGGGAAGTGAGGAAGGGTGTGTGTGTGTGTGTGTGTGTGTGTGTGTGTGTAACTGGGACGGTCATGTCCTTTGTGCACCTGGAGCTAAGCGTGACAGGCTGTCTGCTGGCTGCTGGGGAGGAGACCCACACGTGCTCACTGCAGGGGATTCGGACAGTGCCCGAGACCAGAGACACATAAATCCCAGAGTTCTGAGGACTCAGGGTGGGTGGTGGCTGAGAACCCCTCTGCCAAGTCCCACTCGGCCCTCTGCCCCTTCCAGTCCCCGCCTGCAGGGAGTGGGATGCCAAGGCAGGCAAGGGGCTCTTTGACCCCAGGGGGAAACTGTCCTCTTCCCTGCCCCTCACCCGTGCTTCTGGGTGAACTATCCCCTTCACACCATCTCCCCATCCTCCCTGTCACCTCCCAGCCACAGTTTGCTTTTGCTGTCTGGGGAGAAGGAGAGCTCAGCGCCTGCACTACCCACAAGGCCCGGGGTCCCAGGAAGAGGGAGGGACACGATCGATGGGCACACGATCAGCCCCATCCACCTACTTCCCTTCGGGCGGGAAGACTGGGCTGGGTGTCCCTCTGGAGCAGGGGGCTCTGGCTGGGCCGACACGGGCTCTCTGCCTCCCCCTGCCCCTCTGCTGAACACCTCCACCCAGTCAGTCCCTCTACCCCGGGGGAGTTTCGCTCCCCCACCCCCTCCCCCTGCAGGCCTCTGGCGCGCAGGGGGATGGGGCCAGTGCCCCTTCACCACAGCCACTCTCCGTCCTCCCGTCCCTCCCTGGTCTGAGGTCAGAAGGAGGAAAGCGACATAGGACAGGGTGGGGGAGGACTGAGGGAAGAGACAGGTTTTCTTCACCTGTGGCTCTCTAACTCAAATCCCATACCCGTAGTCTGGCTTGAGGACATATGTCTTCTGCCCCTGAACTCACCCTCATCCCTGGAGCCTTCAGACCCCCACCACCTACAGTGGCTGATGGCTCATCTCCTGCCTCTGGCCTGCACTGCCCAATGCCAGCCCCAGCTCCCAGGCTCAGAGGGAGGGCGGCATCTACCGTGGAAAACATCTAAGGGACCAGATCCCTGGGTTCACCTGGGAAACGTGGTTCAGTGTCTTCACACGGGGTTCTTCCTAAAGTCTAACCTAACGTTCCCTCTCTTGTGCCCTCACTGTGCACCTCACTGGCTACAAGTCGGGCCTTCCTCCCGTCTCAGCCAGCCTGGCCCCTTCAGGTGAGGCTGGACTGTCAGGCAGAAAAAGAGCCAGGCTCCAAAAACGAAAACAAAAGTCTCCGCTGCTCGCCAGGCTCGCCTGCTCTGTGCACCCTGTCCGCCCCCTGCCCCCAGCCACCACAGAAACCCACAGGGCATTGGAGCCTTCATCCCAAAATGAGTCAAGGCCCCTCAGAGGGGTTGAACCGGGGCGCAGGAATTTCCCTTCATGTCAAGCAAGGGCTCTACTTGACATCAACCTCTGTCCAGTCTTCTTGGCCCAGAAGGGGCAAGACTGGCTCCCGCACCTGGAGGGGTCCGCTCGCGCCTTCTGCCCTGGTCTCTTTTAACACCAAGTTCGCTCCCTAAGTGTGAGGTTGGGCGGTGTGTGTGTGTGTGGGGGGGGGGGGGGATCCATGCAGAATGCCTAAGTAGGGGCTTGGGGGAAAGAAGTGCTGAGGCCCACGAGCTATACTGGTCCCCTGCTTCACAGTACCCTCCACATTTTCTTTCCAAGGAAGGACTGGAAATAGAAGCTTCTCCCTAGGTCTGAGGCCTCAGGAGACCCTCAAAGGGGTACCAAGGGGCCAGCTGCTAATCTCCTAGCTGCTGCTTCTTTCTCTTGTGTTCAAGAGAGCAAGAAGACTTTTCCGATGGGGAGGGAAGTGCTTGGAGGCGGGGACGGGTTCCAGGGCCAGTGGAGACAGCTGGCAGGAGAGTGGAGGCAGCAGGTGGTCTGGCTGACCCTCGTGGAAGCCAGCAGACTCCCCCTGCCTTGCCCCCTGCACTGCATATATATTCTCTCCCTCCAAAATAGCATCTCTGGAGGGGGGGAAGCGGGGGGAGTTCTCAGTTCACCGTTCGCTCCTTCCCACATCGTGTTCACAGCTCTCTGGGCTGTCTCTCGCGACCTGGTTTCCCTGCCAGGCCCTTCTGCTCTGCCGCCACCCTCACCACTTGGCTCTTCCAGGTCCAGGACCCCTCTGGCCGAGAGGGAGCCTCCTTTCCTAGCTCGGCCCGTCTCCCACCTTCAGGCTGTGGCTGCCACGCGGCATTCCCTATCCTGTTTGGGACAGAAGTGAATTCAATGCACATCAATGAGCACCAAATGCGCTTGTGTGTGTTGGGGGGGGGGGGGGGCGGGGGGGGACGTTTACGCAGTACTCACTGAGGTGGGCGAGAAATATGTCTAGATGCCACAGTCCTGGTCCTCTTCTCCAAGGAACTCACAAAGGAGAGGTCTGGCACGGAAACTCCCTCCAGGTAAAAGTGGACCACGGGCCTCTCACAGAGCTGGGGGTCCCCGCTCCCTCCCACCCAACAGCCCTCGCACTGGACCCTGGTCCACCTCTGGCCACTGCTAGAATCTACTCACAAGCCCCCCTGCTATTGTTGGGACTATTTGTCATGCAGAATGTTCCCTTGAGCAGTTCCCAGGATAGGCCTGCCCTGGGAAATGCCCAATCTGACAGGGTAGCAGGACGCAGACTGAAGAGAACAATGAGGGCAGAGCTCGGCTCACGATGTCTTTGAGAAGGGCCCCCAGGGAGAGGGTTCCTGGAGGAGGGAAGGGTGAGTGGACTATGCTCCAAAGAAGGACTGAGGCAGGGCTGGGTGTCTGGGGCATCTGGGGTGTCTGGGCCGAAGGAAGTGGGAGGTCAGGATGGGGTGTCTGCCCACTCTGAGGAGGAAGGAGCTACAGTGGGTGCACTACCCCCACCCCCAACAGGGGCCAGCTGTGGGCCTGGAAAAGGCCTGACCTCCTGCCTCCCTCCCTGCACTGTGGGAGTGATGGAGGCAAGGAAAGGGAACCTCAAAGAGCCCCCCAGGGAACTACCTCCCCCCCCCCTTGTTATTTCTAGCTCCATTTTCTTGGTCAAGAAGGGTGTCAGTGGTAATGCAAATTAGGAGGTGTTGGCCAACACCCATCCTGTCCCCACTCCCAGCCTCTCCCCTCCCTCCCCCCATGCCCACACTCTCACAGCCAACTGGAACATCTGTGAGGCACGCCTGGTGCCCTTGCCTTTGGCAGAATTGGCATGGACGGGCGGGGGGGGCGCGGGTGAAGCTGTGGCTTCTCAGGGGCTTCTGCCTCTGCCACAGGGACAGGGCAGCCAGCTGATGCCCGGGGCCTCCCCTCTGCCCCAGCCCCCTCTTGCCCTCCCCCTGGCCAGGCCTCCCTGGGTCATTAACATCTGTATAGACAGTGCCCCAGACCAAAGCCTCCTCTCCAGGCTGCCTTGGGAGGGGGCGCTGCAGGCTGGAACCTCCTCACGGCTCTGGGCCTGCAGACACAGCTGGACCTTAAAGGCACGTGGGCAACTAGGGGCCACAGCCCCGAGAGCCAAGAATTTCTCTGGAATCCACCCAGAGAAATTGGAGGAAGGGCAGGAACAGGGGCAGGGTGCTGGAAGATCCCTCAGTTTTCCCCACAAGAGCTGGCCTCTGCTCCCAGACACCCTGTCCCACCCTGTCCCAATGAGAGAGCCCTCCTTGTGTTCATCCTTGCGTCTGACCTCAATTCTTCCTGCAGAAGCCAAGGTTGCTCTGCTCCTGTCCTTGCTGAGGGAGAAACGGGACTGCGGGAGCTGGCCTGTTCACCCCTACCCTATAAAGATGTCATTGAGTGAGCCCCCCACCCCCTCTGTTCTGCATTAGTCCTAATCAGCAGGGTGAGTCGTTTCTCATTAACACGGCTGACTCACCCACACACCCCTCCTCTTTGTCAGCGATCAGCTTCTCCCCTGACACACACACACACACACACACACACACACGCACCCACACATTCCCGCACATGCACATGCGTGCACGCACACACACCACCAGCTTCTGAAAGGAGCTGTTTCGTTCCTCAGGGGATCACCTGACAGCCTCCACGGGGACCCCGAAGAGGGACAGGGGTCTCCATGGCCTGGAAGGTCTGGCTAAGGAAATCCTGGTGGGGGAGGGGCAGGACTGCAGGGTCCCCAAAGACGAGGCAGGCAGGTCGTGGGTGAAGGAGGGACTGAGGGCAGAGCAGCTGGAGCTGGAGAGAATGTTGTTGGGCGCTGGACCTTCACTGGGCAGTTGGAGACAGACCCACGGCAGCTTGGTTTCTGTGAAGTCCTCCTGACCCCTATCACATCTGGCTCTGGGTCTGTGCTGGCGAGAGCGAGCGGGTCCCTTGGGCGTCTTCTCCAGACGCGGCGGGGTCTTCCCTCCACTTTGCCCCTATGAAAGTTGTGTCATCCTCCTCACTTTTCCAGAAGCCTGGTGATCTGGATCCCTTGCCCCCACACTCTCTCAGCCCCTCATGCCCCCCCGCATTACTCCCACAGAGCCACAGGTAGCCAGAGCAGCCAGGGTCCTGTCTGATCACCATCCCACTTGGGAGGAGAGCGTTCTGGGCAGGGCTTCTCAGTCCTCCTTCAGCACCACCCCCCACCTCTCACGTCCTCTCCTGTGCGGGGAGGGGGGGGGGTCATTAAATGAAAGCCTGCAGTTCTGAAGGACCTGGGCTGGGGACACTAGCTTTCCCCCCTTCCCTCCCAGCCCGTAGCAACTTTCTGCCCTGTAACTGAGCCAGCCCCTTCCCAAGTCCCTAAAAATCAAGGAGACAAACTGCCAGAATATGCACCCTCTGTCCCCATGCACCCTTCACCCCAGTGACCCGGAAGATGTCTAGGTGTGGGATACCTGGGTTCCCTTGCGCCTTTAGACATGCCAAGGACCGGAAGTGGCTACCTAGGTCATGCCCCTACCTGTAGCTCATTCCGGGTCATCCTTTCCCCCTTTCCTCAATGACTGGGACTTCTCTTTGCCTCGTGTCCCTGTACCACCCCTAACTCACTCATGCCCTTCTAGCAAATGTTTCCAGAGATCCAAAGAGGACCCAGACCCAGAAACCTGGGTGCTGCCTTCTTCCACAGGAGCTGACCGAGATGGAGGAGACCCAGGTTGCACTGAGTGCCTATGTTCCACAAGTCTCCGGAACCTTCTTTCCTATGGCTTATGAAGCCATGTCCCATAGGGATGGCTATTCTCACCTTTCCTGGCACTCAGGATTTGGCTGCAGATGGAATCAAGGCTGGAAGGACTTTTAGAAGCCAGCTGTAGTCGTTAACTGCAACAGAGGAGCAGGGGAAGCTGGGCCATCTCCCCACTGGGGTCTGGACCTTGGTGCTGAATGGGGAGGAATCCTGCATCTGGAGCTGAGCCTTGGGACTTCGATGAGCAACTGTTCCAGCCTTTTAAGTGAATCCTGGGCCTGAAAGGGTCACATGGAAATGAAAGGCACCCAGAGTTGGTGAATACAGCTGAGGCCTTTCCTGCACACAGAGGGCACCGCCCCGTCTGGGGCAGAAGTCACAGGTTCATGGCCTGGCTTTGACCTCCCAGTCTGTGGGGCTTTCAAGGCAGCTGCTGAGCCTGGGGTCCAGTCCCTCTCCTGCTCTCAGAACCACGAGGACATGGAACACGGATGTTCTTTCTCTTAGAGGCCCAGCTTGGTTCCTGGCATGCAAAAATCATTTGATGAAGAAACAGCTGCTGCTGAAGCCCCCAGGCTTCAGAACCTCTACCTGCCAGACCTGCTGGGAGGGAAAATTCGAGCCCCAGACAACTGCTCAGGGCTGGGTGGCTGGCTGCATTGTCACAAAGACACCCTCTACTGCTCCGGATCTCTTTTAAATACACTCCATGTCAGGGTGCCTGGGTGGTTCAGCCAGTTGAGTGGCCGATTCCTGATTTCAGCTCAGGTCATGATCTCCTGGTCTGTGAGTTCGAGCCCCGAGGCGGGCTCAGCACTACATGGAGCCTGTTTGAATTCTCTCCCTCCCTCTCTCTCTCTCTGCCCCTCCCTTGCTCTCACTCTCTCTCAAAATAAATAAACATCAAAATAAAGAAAACATGGCCCACCCCGCCATAGTTGTGGTTCCTGGGGTTTTGCCAGACCTCCCGCGACCAAGGGTTTTCTCCCCACCCCAGCCACGGAGGGCACAGACCAAGAGCAGATGGAACAGGTAAGTTTTATTTGGACTTTAAACTTGTTCAGAGAGCTCAGGGGCCCCCACCTCCCCTCTCCAGGCCCCCTTCTCATTTCCCCTCCCTGGGGGAACACTCAAGGTACAATGCCATGTGTCTCTGGAGTCCTTGGCCCCTTCCTGCCTGATACACCTCTTCACTCCCCTGCACTGAGGAGGAGGGGAGGGGTGTGAGGAGGCGGGGGTGCCTGGAAGTGTTGGATCAGAATGGTACATGCACTGACGGTAGCGCCCACTGCCACCAGCCCGGGGCTGAGACCTGGGAGAGGCTCGCAGTGGGGGGGTTGGATTCATCGTGGGGCAGCAGGCTCTTGCCATAGGAAGCTCCCCACCTCAGCCCTGGGGACCCCCTGGCCTCCTGCTTACCCATCCTTCTGAGGGTACGACTCTGAGGTAGATTTCACAGAGGGAATGTGGGTCGCTGGGGTGTGGGAAGGGGGTTAGCTCTTTTGAAGTTGATCTCCAACAGCACCCTGGGCCCATCCACAGGTTCTGGCCTGGGAGGCAGGGATGATGACACCCACCCAGCTATCAGAGGCCGAGTCACACACGGGCTCCAGGGCACCTGTGGTGTCAGGGACTCGAGAGGGGTAAGGGTGAAGGGGAGCATCTGTCTTAACAATCTGTGTCTTGGTGCTAGGGGCTCCAGGGGGAGGCAGGGGCCTGGGAGGCTAGCACAGATACTCCTCTGGCCTGAGGGTCAAGTTGCAGGATGGCCCCCGCCTCTCATCCCCACCCTCAGGGCAGCCTCTTTAGGCTGAATCCCTCCAGTCCTCCAGGGTCTTCCCTCTCCTCTCCCACCCTCCTTATTCTCCAGGGGAGCAGAGGAGAACAAGACCGGCCTGCAGGGAATGGCAAGAAACAAGATGCCTCCTTCCCCCAAGGCGGAGGGGCCCATGCCAAGAGCCCCGAGCTGGCCATGGGACGGAGGAACTGGCATCAGTGTGCAAGGCAGGCTCTGGGACCCCACAGGGAGGCGCTCCCTGGACAGAGCACAGCCTGAGAAAGATGGACATCCGGGGAGTGGCTAGGGGAGCTCTTGGAGTCCTCTGATACCCTCCCCCTCCCCCAGGCCCAAGCAGCGGGCAGGCGGTGGCGACGGATCCAACCCTGTCTGAGAACAGAAAGGCAGAGAGAGAGGCTGGGTGGGGTACACCCCTCCCCATCTCAGCCCAGATCCCCACCTCCCCAGTGGAAGCCAGGGAGCTGGGGACAGCCTCGGCTGGCCTTCCAGGAAGAGCCAGGGCTGAGTGGTGCCTGGACCAGGGAAGACGGCACACACGTTGACTCGGTAGCTAGTGGAGGTATCTGGGGGTCGCAAGGGGCAAGGGCCCCCCACGAGATTCATGCAGCATTCAAAGTGAGTGAGTGAGTGGGGGTGATGAGAGAAGATGGAGAAACAGCCAGGGGGTGGGGGAGGCACCCTAGATCTTGCTGTTCTCCAGGTGGGAGTCAATGTGTTTGATGAGGGCATCATCCGGGTACCCAACAGGGAAACCTAGCTGGCAGAGGGGGCAGCTGCGGATGTCAGAGCCCACTGTCTCCATCAGCAGCTGTGGAGAGAGAGGGGAGTCACCTAGGGTCCCCAGCCCTCCCTCACGATCCCCACAGCCCAGCCTGCCCTTTCCCGAGACCCAGGGCAGGGAGGGCTGCAGCATGCAGAAAGGGTCTGGTCACCCTCTGTCCAGCACCACTCCTCCTTCTCCCCATTCCCTGCCCACCTCCCACCAGCTCAGCATCCACTCCCCCAACCCAGGGCCTATGGCCCCAGGAGGTGCGTATGCTGAGCCTGCCAGGTCATCTACGGTAATGAGGGAAGCCAAGACCCAGACATGCCCCCAGAGTGACTAAGACACAGCTCCCAGATAACTCAAAGCAATGGATAATCCCAAACAATGTACAACCCAAAAATAATTTTCTGTCTGGCTTTAGAATATATTTTGGTCCTTCCAGGTGGCAAGGGTTGGCTCTGACATTCGGGAAACTCATTATTTCAGGGAAATGATAGAGCCCTGAGATAGGCTGTCTTCTAGGACAGCCGGAAAAGAGCAGGGGCTCTGAGACCAGATGGAGGGAACTGGATGAGCAGGCCTGGCCCTGTGTGGGCCCCAGACCTGTGGCAGTCAGCACGGCCTCCATCACCAGTCTAACAGGAGAGGGCTTCGGGCTCACTGCCTCCCTGTTAGGAACCCTCCAATGGAATTAGATCATATAATCACTGCCCTCATTTTGCAGATACGACAACTGAGGATCAGGTGGGATAAGTGACCTGTCCGAGGTCCCACAGCTGCTAAGCGGTGAAGTCCGGGATCAAAGCTGGGACTGTCACTCTGAAGCCCATGCCCTTAACCGCCGCCCTGAGAGAGAGGTAACGGTACAGGCCCCACCTACGCAAGCAAAAGGCCCGGAGAGAGAAGTAACGGGCCTAGGCTGCCCCTGAGAGGCGAGGGGCCCGGGGGCCGAGGCAGGCGGCCGGCCCTCAGGTGACAAGCGGGCGCCCCACTCACGTTGATGGACGGCCAGGACTGCGCGTGCTCGGCGTGGGCGTAGGCGGTGGCGGCCGGCGACTCTGGGATGGGGAAGCCCGCGCAGAACGAGGCGCAGCGGATGGTGCCCGCCTCGGGGCTGGGCGGGCTGGTGGGCACGGCCCACTCCTCCTCCTCGGAGGGCTGCTTCTCGAAGCGCAGCCGGATGCCCTCGAAGGCGCGTCGCGGGCTGAGCGGCCGGCCGGGCCCGTAGAGCTCGCCGCCGTAGGCCCGCGGCTTGGGCAGCGTGGCCGCCTCGGCCTGCAGCCAGGGCGGCGAGGCCCCCGCGTAGCCCGCGCCCTCCGCCATCTCCGAGTAGCTGCGCCGGCCCTGGAAGCCGGCCTTCACGTGGTGGCTGGGCGGCTTGGCGTAGGCGCGCTCGGCCGGCGTCCTCTCGCCCGGCGGCGGGGGCGGCGGGGGCCGGGGCTGCGGGGCGGGGCAGGTGGGGGGCCCCGGGGAGCGGCGCTGCGGGCTGGGAGACTGGCACGGCGGCGGCACCGGCGAGCGGCGCTGCGGGACGGGCGACGGGCAGGAGGGCGAGGCCGGCGAGCGGCGCTGCTGGGGCGAGGGGCACGGGGGCCCGGGGGAG
Source organism: Panthera leo (assembly GCF_018350215.1). NCBI lineage: Eukaryota > Metazoa > Chordata > Mammalia > Carnivora > Felidae > Panthera > Panthera leo. The sequence goes on from NC_056692.1 coordinate 37,216,715, forward strand.
CGGCGCTGGGGGGCGGGGGACTGGCACGGGGGGCACGGGGGCGCCGCTCGGGCGGGCGGGGACGGGGAGGGGCACTGGGGGGCCGGGGAGTGGCGCTGCGACAGAGGCGAGTGCCTCTGGCCTGGAAGAGAAGCAAGCCGAGGGGAAGGGCAGTGGTGGGGAGAGAAGGCGTCAGCACTGGGGAGCCATGGGCGTGCCGGCGCCCGACGCCCACCCTACCCTCTCTCCTCGGAACGCGAGCGGGTGAAAAACGACCCGGCAGGGAAAGGAAGGCAGGGGTGGCCCCAGGACGCGAGATGGTAGCCACAGCTACCCCCCCCCCCCCCTTGGGACCCAGCTCCGGGCCGCCCCTTCCAGGCCCCCTCTCACCGCCACTCCGGGCCTGCTCCTGCAGCAGAGTCCTCAAGATCCTCCCCTGCAGGGAACTCAACTCCCGAAGCCGGCCCAGCTCCTCTGTCAGCTCCGTGTAAGCCAGCGCCAAATTCACCCTGAAGGACACCCCAGCCCCCGCCCAGTCAAGGCTGGACGCCAGCCTGCCCTGACCCTGAGGTCAGAAGGCAGCGGGTGAAGAAGAGGAGAAGGGAAGGGGGCTTACTGTCACCGCGTGGAGGGAGAACTGGCTGTGCCCGAGCAGCTGGCTCTCCCTTCCCTCCAGGGCTCTCCTACCCCAGCTGCAGAATTCTCTTTGGCCTTAAGTTCTTACCTCCAACACGACCTCTTCCAGGGAGCCTCCCTCTCTTCCCAGTGAACCTTACCTGGGGCTAGGGCAGTGGCTCCCAGACTATAAGGCTGAGGCTGGGGAGCTCAGTGATTCCAGGGGGTCCCTGAATCCATGTGTTCATCAAGCATAGTCTATGGCCTGAGCACATCTGATTCAGGGATGTGTGAACATTTTTCTAATCTGTCCAGAAGCTGTGGTGACGAATAAAACACAGATTCATCAAAAAAAAAAAAAAAAAAAAAAACTGCGCCGAATTTATAGTAGCTTTTGTTACTGTGAATTTTCTCAAAGACCAACCAGTAAAAGTGTAGGTGCAATCTGTGGTGTTGGGGGCAGGGGATCCATGAGGAGTCCTCACCTTGGGAAGACGGGGGACCAGTGTTGTACAGCCTAAGAGGAGCCCCCGTTCCATAAGTGAAGACACAGCCTTCTGGTTCGGCAGAGGAACCACCTGGTAAACTTGAACCCAAGTCAGCCAAGTTTCAGGTCCACTGCCCTCGCTTTCACCTCAGAGCTGCCTCTGAGTGTTCAGTCTTGCACCTCCCAGGGCCTCCAGGGAGCCCTTTAGGTGGAGATCTTTGTGAACAGCCGCCGTGTACTGCACACCTCCAGAGGGCGCCCCCACAATAAGCACTTACAGAAGTTGTCTTGTTCTGGAACTGCCCTGGGAGTTCCTCGAAAGGGAGCATTATGTGGCTGTATTTATATTCCCAGCGCCTTGCCCAGGCCTGGTACCCAGTAGATGTTCAGGAAGTGAAGAATGAATTGAACCTCCCAATCCATGTGCCTTTCTGCTTCCCTTTCTTCCTCCCACTTCCTCCTGGGCACCCACCTGCATGGAGCTGGAACAGACTCTGAACTTAGCCAAGACTTAACCCACTTCCTTTTCTCTTCCTTTCTCTGCGGGTCACTTTGACCCAGAACTACGGAAGGTAATCTCTCTCTGCACTGCCCCTCCCCTCTCCCAGCCTGGGCTGCATACCTCCAGGGAGCCCTTCCAGACCTCACAGGCAGCTCTGCGTAGCCTTGGGTCACTGCTTTCATCTCTGTTCAGGGCTTGGACAGAGCCTGGGAGACAGCGGTTTTTGTTTCCTCTGATGTCTCCACCCCCTTACCAAGTCCAGAAGGGACTCCAGAGCTTTGTGGAAGTTGGAGCTGAGCTGGAGGGGAGTGGCAGGCAGAGACTCAGCCACTCTAGATGGATCTCTTCCCAGGGGAGGCGCTCTTGCTCTTGGAGCTGTAGGGTGCTGGGCATGAATGGAGGGGCAGGTGTCCAGACCCTGTGGGCCCTGTCCCCATCCTGAAGATGGGAGAGAGGATGCATGTGGACAGGAGGGAGTGCAGGTAAGAGCGAGGCCAGTATGAGCATGAGGAACAGTGTACTAGAGGGTGAGAGAGACAGAGAGAGACACGGGGGGGGGGGGGGGGGGAGAGAGAGAGAGAGAGAGAGAGAGTGTGTGTGTGTGTGTGTGTGAGAGAGAGAGAGAGAGAGAGAGAGACCCTGGAGGAGAGCAGGGGAAGTCATGAGGTTAGGGCTTCAGAGGGCAGGAAAAGCCGAGGTGCAGAGGGTAGATAATGACCGAGCTCCCTTGCTCTGCGCTGTCTGCTCGCTGGCTGATTCTTGCTAATCCTGGGGTGAGCTGGGTGATGGGGGAGACAACAGCCCCTCCCACAACAAAACTATTTTTAACTCATTTGGGCCAAAGCCAAATTACTGCAAAGAGGCTGGGATTCTGGGGGGCAAGCCCACTTCCCAGGGAGAGGGAGCACTCATTACCCATCTGAGGGTACACAGGGATGGACAGGAGCAGAGAGGAAGGAGTCCCTTGGGGGACGAACTCTGGCCAAGACGCTGCAGCCCTCAATCCCATCATATCTCAGCCCTTGTGTTATATGTCCTGTGTTCCCCGCATCACATCTCAGCCCTTGTGTTATATGTCCTGTGTTCCCCGGCTTTGATCTCATGTGTCTGTGGGAAGAAACGGCATCTTCCCCATCAGACAGGAGGATTTAGCCTGTGTGTCCCACATTAAACTGGGGACTCTCCAATGACAGGCTCCCCGCTTCAGACTGAGTGCAGGAGCTATGTCTCCCCTATCAGACTGGGGGCTTGAGAGCATCATACTGACCCCTGAGTGGTGGGAGCAGGAGGGGCTCTTAGGGCACTGATGGAGCGCCCTCTCTGGCCAAGCAGCTGCAAGTTTCTCTCCCCATCCGCCTTCACTGCTGTATCTCAGGTGACAGATACAGGTCGTCGCCTTCACACCCAGCCTTAGAGATCTCACCTGCCACACTCAGTTCCCAGGCCCCTATCTCTCCCCTACATGCCTTCCTCCCCTTGTCAGGAGCTACCCCAGTTTCTACCGCCCTGCTCCTGGCACCCTCCTCATGGAAAAACAGGACAGCAGGAAATGGAAGGAAGAAGCCCCTGGCCCAGACCACCCAGACCTTCCCCCAGCTTTGACCAGGTGTGGGGCAGGGGGAGTGGGATGGGGGAGGGCAAGTGACTATTGTCCTCCTGGAGCCCCAGGCAGCCTCACAAAGACCCCTAGGACCCTGGGCCAGGTGGTGGGGCCCCTCAGGACCTCCCCCCTTCATCAGGCGCCTCTTCCCACCTCAAGATGCTCAGGCCCAGGGTGCTAAATACACTAACGACCTGAATGACTCACATTAGAAAACACTGCCAATTCAATGGAAAAAATCTCAACTGCACTACACAACCAAGGGTTGCACACATGCACCTGAACACACATTCCATTTCCTGGCTTCCTGGCCCACACCTGAATGCTATTTTCCACCATCGAGACTGTCTGGGAAGGGTCAGGTGAACGGCAGCAGATGGCTAAATTTGGGCACTTCCCGATTGCTTACATTATGAGAGAAAGTTCTGAGTCTCTCAGAACCTGGGAGAGACCTAGAGAGAAAAGAACGGTAGATAGCCTTTATGAGCACTTACCATAGGCCAGGCATTATGCTAAAGAACTTTACTGAATCTTCTCAACAACCCTACAGTGTTGCCACTATGATCTCCATTTTCTAGATAAGAGACCTGAGGCTTGCAAAGTCATAAAGCCTAGTAGCAGTGGAGTTGCTGAAACTGGGCCCTGGCCTCCTGGACTGTAAAGTCCAGGCTACTGACCATTAGGCTATATGCTGCCTTCCAAGATGATCAGGAAAGGGAGGAAGGAGAGACAGGAAGGTAGCAGAAGGGAAAGAGAAAGAGGAGGAGGAGGAGGAGGAGGAGCAGGAGGAGAGGGAGCTGGGGAGCTTTACAGTAGCCTGGGCATCACCACCCTTGCCCTGGGAGGGGAGAGGAAGGTGCCAGACATATGTGGGGGATCGGAGCTGTTAAGAAGCTGGCTCAAGGTCACAGAGCGGAGATTCAAACCTGCTTTTGGCACCTCAGCCTGCTGAGCTGGCACCTTCGGAGGAGCCAGAGTGCAAATGGCAGAGCTGGCAGGAAGGAAGGCTCCCTCCACTGCAAGTCTTTCCACCCTTCATTGACTTATCCTTTCATTCATTCTTTCCATGAATAATTCGGGGATCTCAAATTTTCATCTAGAAACAATAATCTTCACTGTGATTGATAAAGCAACTGAGCTGAGGAAGGTTAGAGACCGAAGCACCCTGCTCTGGAAAGGGGCTCTTTCTACCCCGAACCAGCTGTGAGGCACACAGACCCTGTGGCATCTTCCCCAGGGAAGTTCACTGGGTGCCTCTGCTGGGCTGGGCCACAGTGAGGGCCAGTGGTTGGGCCACGGGATTAGAACTAGGGATGGCCTTGAGGTCAGGATCGAGGCTGGGGTCAGGGTCAGATGAGGGCTGGGGTTGGTAGTTCATTTCCTGTCAGGATTGTGGACACTGCTTGGGACAGGATGAGGGGCAGGGTTCAAGTCTCGGGGGTGGGATCGGCATTAGGGTTAGGATTGGGGTCAGCATCCGAGCTGGTCATGTGGTCAGAATCACCAGCTGACTCAGAATCAGGAGGAAAACAGAAATCCAGCATTCCCGGCTCTTCCCTCTTTGCCCATTGCCGTCCCCAGCTGTCCCCGGCCACCTCACTCTCGTGGGGGAATTTAGGGACCAAACTTTCCACCACCCACGGGCACACCCAGCAGCAGCCTTCCCGCCCGACCCTCGGGGAGGGAACCACAGGCACCGGGCCGTGGAGCGGACTTGAGGTTGCGGGCCAGGGGAGGAGGAAGTCACTCTGCAACAACCCACTGCTGTACCACTTCCTTTTAGGCGCCTTGAGCCCCTCCACTCTCCTCGACCAGCTATGACTTGCGGTCCCCAGAGCCCGGCTCTTCATGGCAGCCCCTGCCATGCTCCCAGCACAGCTAGAAGTTCACAGTGTCAAGAAAGCCTCCCCAGACACAGCCAAGCTGAGCACTCACAGTGGGACTGGGAACCAAGGTGGGGGGCCGGGGGGGTGGGGAGGGGGGGAGGCAGGCATCCCAACTTGCCCCGGACCGTCCTGGCTCCCACTAGCGGCCCTGGCAGAATTACTAAGATTCTGACATTTTAACATACTGAAATTTCCACTTTCAAAATTGAGCAGGTTGGGCCAATAATTCACTGGTCACCCCTCCCAGAAGGGCCCTCCTACCTGAGGAAGAACCTGAACCAGAGAAACACCACAGAGGTACTATCGCCCCATCTGCTGAGGGCCTGCGGGGTATTCGCACTTAACTTCGCGCTGAACTTCTCTAAGTACTTCACTTCTTTGTACCTCAGTTTGCTCAGCACTAAAAGGGGACAGAACTGTCACCACATCTTCTGTGAGAAGGAAATGAGATGGTGTAGGTAAACCGCCTTCCGTGGTGTCTGGCATATGGACGAAGAGTTGGGAATATGCCCAAGAGAAAGAAAGAAACCCGTTTTGATCCTTCTTTGGAGACGCCAACCAGCTCAATGGCTTTGGTTTAAGAACGAGGAGGAGAGGATGTGCAGTTTCCCTTCTAGGGAGAGAGTGTGGGTAAGAGCTGCTCTCTGCCTTCCTAGCAAAGGAAGAAGCAGAGGCAGAGGCAGATTCAAAGCCCACCAATCCCTCAGACCACAATCAGGTGGGAGTGGTGGGCCTCACCTTCCGAGCCCCTCCCCACCCTCGGGGAGTCCCAAGGCTGCAAGTGCTCAGGGGTTAATTCCTGTGAGCACCCCTGCCTTGGCTGAAGGAAATTTGAAAGAAAGGAAGTAGGGAGGGTGAGAAGCGTGAAGGGGGAGGCCCTGGGTCTGCTGGTTCTGGGGCATGAAGTTAAGCTCAGGGTACACGGGGGTCTCCGACTTCCGTCCTGACCCACCCCACACTGCCCTTGACCTCTGTGCAGAGTTTCCATCCTCTCTCTCCGAGTTCACACTTCTCCCCCACCACTAACCGCAGCCCACGCAGAGGCTTGTGGGCGGAGAGAGGGGTGGGGGGGGGGGCGGAAAAGGGCCAGGGCTGCAACACTGAGCCCCCCACGTTGGGGAAAAAAAGCAAGCCCTATCGTTCTCTCCCTCATCACTCATACTAAGCCCCCGTCTTCTCACAGGGGGGCTCCCCTCCTTCACTGGGCCCTCACCCCCTTCACTGAGTCAGCCCGCCTGAGCCCTCAGCCCCCTTAAGGAACCCCCTCTCCACAATTTCCCCTCCACCCTCAGCACTAGCCACACCCTCAGAAAGGCCACACTCAGGACCTGTGACTCTGAGCTGGGCTCAGAGGGGAGGGGGCCGTGGGTTCTGCACCCCCCCACCTCGGCTGAGACCCCCCCCCCCCCAGGGTCCTTACCTCCCTGCACATCCTAAGGAGCAGGCTGGTCTCCACTGCCTCTCCTCCCTCATCCTTGCTTTTGGCCCCTGACTGGCCTCCAGCAGCTCTTCTTCTGGGACAATCTATCCCCTGGGCACCAGCCACCAGGTGCTGGGCTGAGCAAACAGCGGGGCAATCTTGCCCAGAGGTCAGCCATGGAAGGTGGCAGAGTGGCCTGGTCGGGGTGCCCACTTTTGGAGGAACACTGACGACTGGAGCTGGTGGGCTGGGGGCTGGGATGGGAGGGACTGGAATCCTTGGGGCCAGGGCTGCCTCCCAGGCCTGTCCACTTAGTACCAGTAGGACCACTGTGCGGTGGGGTGGGGATTAACAGGGGCAAGGGCACTACGAGGGGGGGCCTTTGTACAGCCAGGACTCCCACAATAAAACTGGCTGCCCTGGAGGGGTCCAGACTGAGACAGGTAAGTACTTTCAGGAACACACACGACTCCCACATTAGGGGTGGCCTGGATTCAGGAATCTCTCTGACCCCCTCTTCAGCTGTCTTACCCCGATCTGGATAACCCAGCCCTGCATTCCTCTCCTGGGAAAGCCCACAGGTAAAATTCCCACTCGCCTGGAGGGTCTGGACCAAGTCGAAGAAAGAGGAGGGGCTGGTGGGGGAAAGTGAGCTGAGAGCAGGTGACTGAGGCCTCAGGTGGGAGGACAGGGGAGGGAACACTCGGGAAGCAATTACCAAAAGGAGCTGAGTTTATAAGAAAATAAAACTGCCGGGGGAGTGAGGACTTCCTCTGAGAATTAACTCTTGCCAAGCTGGGGCTGTCCAGAGATGCTCCGCCTGAAAAGTGTGAGGCGGGGCAGGCAGAGCCTGACTGGCACCGGGGAGAGAGGTCCAGGAGGCACCCATGCAGAGTCCCAACGGTGAGGACGGAGGGGAGGAGCTGGAGGTCACCTCTGGTAAGAGTGGTCTGGCCAGCCCCTAGGCAAAGCCACTGTGGCCAAAGGAGCTGGGTGGAGCAGGTGCCTTGGGGGTGGGAAGGGAAAGAGGCTGTTCTGGCCCCAATGGCAGCATGGATGATCCAACCTCCAAAGGCACCTTATGGGAGTTCTCCTTCACTCACTCACATACAGCTTTGGTCCCTTGGGGTCCTCCACTCCTTCTCTGGCCCCCCACCCCCTACGCCTTCCTCTCACACCTCTCATTAATGACTGACCTCTGAGCCCATGAAGGATACCTGGGGCCACAGAGGTGAAGTCATTAAAGCAAAGCCACTCTGCATCCCTGGAAGGATTCAAAGTCTGGCTGTTCAGATTCCAGCCCTGCCAAAAAAGTCCTTTCTCTGGGTTTAACCGGTTGGAGGGAGCCTTCACTGCCGGTCTGCTAAGAGGGGGCTGGACTCAGTGACCCATAAAGAGCCCTACAGTATAACTTCTGAGGCAAGCTAGGGTTCTAGAATGTGTGTGTGTGTGTGTGTGTGTGCGTGTGTGTGTGTGTGTGTGTGTTCTGGGTCTGGGCACATGGGCTAGGATGGGCTCCGAACCTCAGCCACGAGCTAAGGCAGACCCTCTCCACAGGAGCCCTCAACACTCCTCAGCAGCCTAGCTGAGGGATCCCACCCACCACTCCCACAAACTGGTTCTCACCGCCCCCCACCCCAACTATCACAGCTCCACCCAGGCCCTCACCCCAGGGTGCAGAGGGAGGTGAGGGGTATCCCCAAGTAGCCAGAAGCTGGGAGGAAGGTGAGAAGGAAGCCCGCGGGAAGGAGGACCCTGGGGTCCCATAGCTGCGTATACTGTGTGACACAGGGTTAGTTCCTGTCCCTCTCTGGGCCTCAAGCTTCCCCTCCAACGAAAGTAGGGAGTCTGTGCCACACAACTGGTCTCAGGGGAGAGGGCTTAGGCGGAAGGAGGTTTGCTCTCTATTTCTCAGAAAGTGGGAGAGGAGGAGTTCAGGGTGCGGATGTGAAAAGCATCAGGCTCACTGATGTCAGGCTGCCGCTCACCCTCTCCCTTGCTGCCCAGTGCTGCCCCAGAGGCCACTGCCATTAGACTCCCCACTGACATAGCTCCCTCCCTCCTTCCTGCTGCCCTTCTTTCTCAGCAAGATTCTACAGGGGCCACCCAGTGGAGCCTGTCCTAACCCCACTCTCGGCTGCTGTAGAACCCAGGTAAGCCCCTCTTCTCGGCCTCGGCTTTCTCCTGAGGTGGGAAACAAAGCACAGACCCTGAAAGACGCCTCCTCCTTCCTCCTCATCAGTGAGGGGGCAGTTAACCCAACTAACTGGCCTTGTTACTGGCACAGAAAAAATGGGGCTTCAGAGAGGCCCAGAAACTCACCAGGGGACCCAGAACATAGCAGCAAAGCAGCTGAGGAAATGCCTCAACCCCTGACACCTCAAGGAGACACGAGCTTGGGTGTCAGAAGAAAGCGGGGGGCACATCCCAGAACCTCGCCTCCTTCCTGTGAAGGATGAAGAGCCACACAAGCAAGCCAAACCCCGCAGGCCTGATGCTGGAAGAGGGGCCCTCCAAACAACAGAGGGGAGAACTGACCCAAAACAGGGACCTGGGAAATGCCACCCTCAGGGCACAGGGGTTAAGATGGAGAGGATTTCAGATGTGACTTACTGATCATCCCCGACTCTTTTCACCCACTCCATGTCCCGCTCTGACCGGTTGGAGGCGAGATCCTAGGGAGGAAGACCGGGAGGTCAGACGCCAATGTCACCTTGCCCAGACCCCCCTCTTTACCGTTCCCACAGCCAGTCGAAACCCAGGGAGGACGTCCTGGGACTCTAACGGCTATTTCCAGCAGCTCTCAGACCTCCGGGGAGCGCTGGCCGGGGTCCTTTACCTGGGCCCGGCTCTCCTGCAGCTGCTTCAGCTCTCCCTGCAGCCGCTCGCACTCGGCCTGGAGCTGCTCTTCCCGAAGCTGAGCCCCCCGGGCCTCACCCTGGGCAGCCTCCAGAGCCTCTTCCAAACGCCGTCGCTCCAGCTCACTCACACTGGGTGTGGGGCCCGGCCAGCCTGCTGGCAGGAGAGAGGATAATGTCAGGTTGGGTCCAGCTGCTGGCACCCTCCACCGACTCCCAGATCAGCAAAGACTGAAACCGGTGAGGACTGCCCCATCAGAGATCCAGAAGATAGCCAGAGGACAAATACCCCGGGGAGGCCTCTACTGAGGGCAGTGTGGGAGGATGGCCTGAGCTGCTTTTTTCTCATCTTCTAGGGGACCAAGGACAAAATAAGATGGCCTCCTGAAAGGATTCCCTGGCCACATTCAAATCTCCAAGCATCCTCTGGCCTCCGCTAATCACCACTGTTAAGACCGGCTGGGGGACTCTGAGTGGAGGTGCCCTCTGCTGACACACATAGGAATTGCATGGGGGTAGCCAGAGAAAGCAGGTGGTAGAGGGGGGTGTCAGTGGGAGAAACCGCGTAAGAGTAGATGAAGTGAGGGAACGGGTGGCAAAGAGGCATAGGGTAATTATGGGAGAGATTTAATAAGACATTATAATGGGGTGCTCACCATCAATTCCAGAGTAGTACTGAAATGGGGGTTAGTCTAGGGGACGCTGGGGTAGGGATATCAGGGGTCGCGGAGATCTCACCGTGACTCAAGCCAGATCCCCCTCTCAGTGCCAAGTAGTGCAGGTCCAGATCAGTACAAGGTGGGGCAGGGGCAGGTGGGGGGCTCGGGCTGGGGAAGGCTGCGTCCCGGAGGCCTTGCTGCTGCCGTAGCTGCTGTTCCAAACCACAGATTTGCCGCAAGTGGGTCTCCACCAGGGCCCGCTGCAGGGTGAGACAAAGGGGTAGGGTCTGCACAGGACCAGGGTACCCCTGTGGGCCCCCCAAAGCCAGGACTTCCCCATGTCTGGGAAGCCATCACCCCTAAACGGAGCAGAGGCCCCAGGTCACACATCCCAACTGCACTCTCAAGTGGCTATGAGTGTGAGGTCTCCTCTCCCAGCAACTGCAATGCAGATGTTTCTGGCTATTGCCCCTTGCAAGGTCAGAGTTAACGCCTCTTCCTTGCGGGACACTTCTAAGAACACACAGCCCCTCAGTCCAGACATAGCTACGCCCTCAGAAGCATAATAAGTTCTATTTGCACATGTGACAACCACTCTGGGCTTCACCTACCTCATCTATAACACGGGGATAACCACACTCACCTCTTAGGTTTGTTGCAAGGATTAAAATGAGTAAATATATCTAAAGAGATAACAACAGTGCCTGGCACATAGTTAAGTGCTATGTTAAGTGTTTATGATTATTAAGGCGAAGCATTCTTACACAAACGTCCCACAACAACTCAGCAGTATTGTTATCGTTTGCCCTTTTCGGAGGAGGGACAGAGGCTAAGTGACTCGACCCAACTCACAGGTAGGAGCTGGCAGAAACCACGTGTCCTGATTCTGACACCTGCTCACGCGCGTGGCCATACCCCTACTCAGAATCACACACATGCCAGGACCAGTCCCAGCAGCCACAGAGACCTGATTACCTCTACCCTCACCCACACAGCCTTCCAGACACAGTGTATACGCACGGACTCGACCCAGCACGAGACACAAACATTCGCCCGGAGACACGCTGTCGACAGGGTCACTCACATAGTCACCTACTGTCACCGCGTGGCCAGGGTGTCCTGAGGGTCACTCACAACTTGTATGACACACTCAGCCCCCCTCACAAGGGCAAACGGGCACTCAAACCCACTGGGGTCCACACCACAAACGCACACACATGGGGTCACACACAATCACACAACAAAGGTCCCAGCCTCAAGCACCCCCGGCTCCCTGGGCCTCACCATCTCCCCAGCTCTGTCTCCAGGTCGCTCTTCTCCACGCAAAGTTTCTCATAAGCCTGGATCATCTCCCCAAGCTGTTCTTCCTGCTCCTTATTCTTCTGCAACTGAATGGGGCCCAGAGAGGATGGAGAGCACACCATGGTCAGGCCCATCCTTGACTTGGGGGCCAAGCAGCTCCCCATACCTCCCACCCACACATCCAGCACCCAATGGAAGAGGGGTGGGAGAGGCTGCAACCCATTCTAGGGAAGACTATGGCCATCGCTGACCAAGGAGACAGAGGCTGGGGGGGTAGAGAGAGGGGACTGTCAGAAATACACTGGAGCAAGGGGTCCAGGAAGCCCAGTCTGGGCTGGGAGGCCAGCGAGGGACTCACCTCATGCTGGAACTGGTTGAGCCGTTGCTGCAGGCTGACCTTCTCCATCTCCAGCAGGGAGCCATCCTTGATTTCATACAGAGAGAAGCCATGCTCCTCTCCAAAGTCATTGATCAGCGGGTACTGTGGGCAGGCAGGTCCTCAGGAGAGCTGGTGCCCGGCTCCCTGCCCAGGCTTCAGCCTCGATTGGGCTCCCACCTCACAACCTGCCTTGAAGTCCTCGCCTCTCCCTCCCCTTGCTCAAGTGGGGTCCACACGGCCTGGAGGCATCTCCCGCCAACCAGATCTTTTTTAGATGCAAGGTCCCACCCTTTGGCTCAGGATCCTTTCCTGACCCTTCCCATCCAAAGCAGCCACATCTCTCACGGGGGACCCTCAGGTTCCCAAGAGTGTGCATCCTGATCCCTCTTTGCGATTCCTGGGATCCCCAACCCCCACAACACACACACAGCCAGACCCCCATCTTCTCCAAGTTCTGACCTTGATCTCGTAGACTTTGAGACGGCGGCGGAGGGTGGCATTCTCCCTCTCCAGGCCCCCCAGCCGCTCCTTGATGTCCCCATAGGCTGTGATGAGGGCAAAGTGGGAGGCAGAGCACATGTCCCCTCCCAGTGAGGGGTCTCCTGGGGCATCCAGCCACACCTCACTGGGCCCCAGTGCCTCCTGGGTCAGGATGCTGATGTCATCTTCAAACATGGACTCCATGGCAAGGGCCTGGGCCTCGGCCCCCACTGGGCCTCCTGGGAGAGCAGGAGCAACAGTGGAGAGGGCAGCCTGGAGGTTGTCCCCCATACCCCTCAACCTGGCCCAAGGAATGCTATGACCAGCTGAGAGGAAACTTGGAAGCTCCCACCCCTGCCTACCCGCAGACTACTCAGCCCTGTTTTCTCTTCTCTGCTGCCTTTGGGGGAAGGGGCTGTAACTAGATGAAGACTTCTGGCAGGGAGGGCCTGACAAGTAGGGACAAGTAAACCAGGCCAGCAGCAGAGAAGAGTTCCTTCCAGAACCCAGGGAGACCTGTGGACAGGAAAGGACTGCCTTCCCAGGCTAGGGCCCAGACAGGGCTGCCTTGATTCACTCCTCAGCCCCTCTCCACCCCAGGCCTTGCTTCCCCAAATACCTCTCTGCCACGCTCCTCATCCCCGGCCTCTGGCACCCCTGGCTCCTCACTAAGGCCCAGTGCTTCTGGGAGAGTCAGCCCCACCACTGTCAGCACGTCCTCTGTGGGGGCCCCCGCCCAACTTCCCAGCTTCTTCCTGCAGGATCCCAGAGTTCAGGAAAAGGAAGTGCCTCCCCCACTCAGACCAGGGTTGTGGCAACCCTCCAGGCCCTCCCAGCCCCTGATCTGGGACCCACAGGAAGTCCTCACAGAGCGTCAGAGGGAACACACAGAGGGTGGGGGGCCCTGGAAAGGGTCCACCGAAGAATTCCCCAGCCCGCCAATGTGCCTGCACACAGGGAAGTGAGGAGCCCTGGGAGGGGGCAGGAATGACTCAGGGCTCCGAAAGAGTACGCGCGAGAGGGTGCGTGTGTACTTCTGGCCCTGTTTATGAATGTGTGTCTGTGGTTGGCATGTGTGGGGGGGAGTGTGTGTGTCTGTGAATGAGTGTAGGTGTGTCACAGTCAATGAGTGCCTTCGCAGGGCTGCGCTGGGGGTGGCTGGGGGTCGGGAATGGAGTTGCAAAGTGGCCAGGAAGCCGTGTGTGTTTGTGTGTGCGCGTGTGTGCACGCGTGCGTGAGCGTGTGTGAAGGGTGGGCACGTTCGGGGCCGTGTGTCACGTGAGGCACTATGGGAATGTCCGAGGTGTGTGCGCGCGCGCCGGAGCGTGTGTGCGCGTAGGAGAGGGGGCTCGGCGTGAGGTCTGAGTTGAGACAGCGGGGTCCGCGACCTCCCAAAGCCGGGCAGCAGGAGCCTGGAGTGAAGGTGGCTCAAGCCCGGGCCCCAGCACCCCCCCCAAACCTCCCCCATTAAGTGCCAGGGAGACGCGTGTGACTGGGTCTGAGTAAGGAGTGTGTGCGCGTGTTTGTAGGGCTGGCCCCACCTTTAACCCCTTCCTCTCCAGGCGCATCCCCTCCCCCCAACTCCGCCCGCCAGCGCTCACCACACCCCCCAGACCCCCAGCCCGCCACCTCGGGCCCAGCCCCAGTGGCGGGGGCTCTGTCCCCTGGGCCGCCCGGACAGACGCTCCCTTCCTCCGCATTCCCCCCCGGCCCGGCGGCCCCGGGTGAGAGCCACGGAGGGCGGATGGGGAGGGGGTGCCTCCTCCGCCCCGGGCCCCTACTGCGGCCCCTTTAAGAGCCGCCCTTTAAACCCCTTTAGCTCGGCGGACAGAAATTGTCGCCCCTCCCCTCTCGGGGGCCGAGACCACGCAGCCCCCTCCCCCACCGCTGGCCAAGCCCCGGGCCCCCAGTCGGCGGTCCCCGGGCCGGGGAAGGGGCTCCCGAGGCGGTGCGGCCTGAGCAGCGGCGGCGGAGGGGGAAAAGGGGGAACGCGGGAGGCCGGCGCCGGACCCTTCCCCTCTCGGCCCGCCAGGGCCAACTGCCCGCCAACCTCCCGTCGCCTCCTCCGGCCCACCCTGCGACCCCGGCCGGCCCCGGGCGCCGCTCCCCTCCCCCCCGCCCCAGCCCCGCCGGGGACTCACAGCTGCTGCCGGTTCCTGCTTGTAATCGCAGCTTACCCCCTCCGCCTGCTCCCTCCCCAGACGGGCACCGGTGCCCCCACCCCCCTGGCACCGCGCTCCGCTCTCGCCCTGTCGCCGCCGCCGGGTCTCTCCCCACCCCCCACCCCTCCCCCCAGCCCCCCTCCCTCCCGCCCGCCCCGCTCCTCCTCCGCCGCCGCCGCCGCCGCCTCCTCCTCCTCCCCGGCTGCTCCGGGTTTCTCCAGCTGGGAAGGCGCCCGGGACCCCGCCGCTGCCACCACCACGTGGCGAGGGGCGGCCAGCCCCCGCGGTGCGGCGCGGCCTGGCAGCGCGCCCGGCGCCCCCCAGCTCCTCGCCGCGCCCGGCCCGCGCTCCGCGCCCCCTCCCCGACGCCTCCCTAACGCAGTGTGGCGTGGCGTGGCGCGTGTCGGGGCGCCTGCGGGCCGCGCAAGGGCTCAGGTGGCGCTTTGGGGTTTGCTTGGGGGCTGTGTATTTGGGGGGAAAGTGAAGCTATTTATTTGGATTTGGATTTGGGTTTGGGTTTTGGTCTTTGCTCTCTCGAGAAGGAAAATACTCGAGTTACTCTTCCTTGCTCTTGGGGATGGGGGCATTGCTCTGATAATAGAGACACGGACCATAGGGTCTAGTCGGAGAGATTAGAGTTAAATTTGGTAAGTTCTTCGGAAGTGAGAGTGAACTAAGGAGGTCAGAGGTTCGTTTAAGAAGGGAAGCGGCTTTCCTCCCCCTGACACAGTCCCCTCACCCACAGGCCAGTGAAGTGAAGGAATAACACATTTCACCCTTTCCACAAAGATGATTTGAGCACTTGCCAAACTGCTGGGCAGGAGGCACAAGTTTTTGTGTGCGTTTCCTTTCGTTTTGTTTTGCCACTTTCCCACCGTGTGACCTTGGGCAAATTACTTAACCTCTCTAAATAAAGTTGGAGATCTTTCCCAACCCAGGCACCCCTGGGGGAAGAATGGGGAATCAGAACTAAAGGTGCTGGGTGAATCCTCAGGAGGTGTTCATGAGTCATTTTGATTATTCCTTGGTGGATTCAACACCGTGGGCAGAGGCATGGTCAGCCTTGGCTGCAGGTATTGAATGATGAGAGGAAACTCTGAAGGACTCTGGCTAACTTCTGACAGGCCAACCAGGGAAGCAGGTTTATAGGCTTGGGGTAGGCTCAGCATTTAGCTGTGAAGCCTCCCATCTGGAGGGAAGGTTCAGGCTGCTGGGAACTGGAGCCTACTTTTCTGGCCCCTGGGGGGAGGAGGGATGAATCTGGAAGCGGGAGAGGAGGAAAGAAAAGGCGTTTTCCTTGTTGTGAGCTTTGAGAAGCCGCGACAGCAGCCATCTTGCCCCACTGTAGCGAGAAGATGGCTTTAGGGGTGAGCTTCCCCTCCCAGGAGAGCCTGCAGGGACTGTGAACTCTCTTCAAAGAAGGGGATCCTCAACTGGCTTCCTTCCTCCTCTTCCTGATGGGTTCCTTCCTAGTCCAGAACAGGAAGGCAGGTCAGCCACTTGCTCTCTGAGTCACAAGCTTTGTCAGAGCCATGTGGAACAACCCACCTGTCCTCTAGATATGAAGGCTACCGGGCTAGGACATCTATCACCCCACTAATCCCGGGGGTAGACAGGTTTCACCTTCCTTACTGCTGCACAAGTTCTCTTCTAAAGCAGAAGAGCAGGCAAAAGATCAGAGGCTAGGCTGCAAGGTGTGGGGTTGTCTCTGGGGACTGGATGGGCATGAGCTTGACTGTGAAATGGGCACAGCCTCCCTCACTGGAAAGGGTAATGGTTCCAGGTACCCATCTGAGCACTCACTCTACAGAATAAGTTTTCCGCCCTTGCTGCTTCTGGGCCGCTCAGGGTACAGGCCTAAGTGACAGCCAAAAGGTTTATCCTGGGCTCTAGATGGCTGGTGGCAAAAGCCCAGCAGAGATTAGGCCTGGTTTAGGTGACCCTAAAATACACCCTCCCACCCGCCCACCCCCGCCAATCAGGACCTGATCTCATTGCGTTCTCCCTGTTTCCGGTTCTGTTATTCCAAACAGTTCTGAGAGCAGGGACTGTATCCCATCCATCTTCATATCACAAATGCCCCGATGGTGATGGTACTTGCCCACCATACATTTATTCATCAAAGACTTCTTGGACACCTGTCAAGGGCTGGGTACTGAGACTAGCGATGAGCAAGGCTCTGAGTGACAAACATGTCTTTCTTGCCTTCACGGAACTTCTATTCTAGTGGGAGAGTCAGACCAAAAAAATAACTTAAAAATTATGAATTATGATAAAGGGTAAAAAGGCACAAGGGGGGAGCAATGGAGAAAAATGGGGAGTCGGATCTGCTTTAGGTAAAATAGAGGTCTCCGGTGAGGTGACGTTTAAGCTAAATCTTGTTTTTTTCTTCTTTTTGAAGCTCCACCCTGCATATAAACCTCATAATGGCCTATCTTTTCTTTACGATGCACGGTTTCTATTTTTATTTTTATTTTTTTAAATTCCAGTGTAGTTCACATACAGTGCTATGTTAGTTTCAGGGGTACACTACAGTGATCCAACCGTTCCATACATCACTCCATGCTCATCATGACAAGTGTACTCCTAACCCCTTCACCTGTTTCATCCATCCCCCCCACCCCTACCTCCCCACTGGGAACCATCTGTTCTCTATAGTTAAGAGTCTGTTGGTTTGTTTGAAGATTTTACTTTTAAGTAATCTCTACACCTAATGGGGCAGAGGGTTTTTTTTTCTTCCAACTTACAACTCCGAGCTCCAGAGTCACATGCTCCACTGGACTGAGCCAGCCGGGCACCCCAAGAGTCTTGTTTTTTTGGTTTGTCTCTCTCCCTTTTTTTCCCCCTTTGTTCATTTGGTTTTTTTTTTTTGTTTGTTTGTTTCTTAAATTCCAATATGAGTGCAATCGTATGGTATTTGTGTTTTTCTGGTTTATTTCACTTAGCATTATACTCCTTAGATCCATCCATGTTGTTAACAAGTGGCAAAATTCCATTCTTTTTTAATGGCTGAATAATATTCCATTGTGCGTGTGTGTGTATGTTTATCTATATACACACATATATATACATATATATGTATGTATGTATATGCATGTATATGTATATATATATCACATTTTCTTTATCCATTCATCTATCAATGGACACCTGGACTGTTAAGCTACATCTTTAAGGGTAAGAAGGAGTGTGCTTGGTTGAATGAATAAATGAATGAGGCAATGACTTCGGATTAATTAGCTCACCTCTCCAGGCCAGTTTCTTCATCTGAGAAAGCTAGAGATTGGTCTGAATGATCAGGGCTCATCATAACAGGGACAGGAAAAGGTAAAAACCTTTGGTGAAAGGGGAAGTGAGGTGGGAGAAGGAGAGAAGAGGGTGTGGTGGTCAGGCAGGAGTGGTAAAACATTTCTACATGGCATTCACAGGCCCAGCAGGAAAGGACCACAAAAGCAGGGCCGAGTCGCCCTTGCATGTTTCCTCCGTGGAAACCATCAGGGAGAGCCTGTCTCCCATTCCCAGGACTCTTGCTCTGGAGAAAAACTTTGTCATTCCTGTCCCAACCTTGCCTGAAAAGAGTAGGAGGAGGTGGCATTAGCAGCCGGCAAAGAGAGTGAATCAAAATAAAACCCAGATGACTCAAATAGAAGCAGGCAGGCAGGAAAATTGATTAGACACACGTGACAGACAGTGCAGGGTCTGGGTGCCACCTTAGCCCTCAGGTTCTAAACCTTAGAAAATTAGGGTTTGCTGCAGAACCATCCAGGGACTGGTCTGCCATCAAGTCAGAGGTTTGGGCAGTGATGGAAAGACTCATTCCTCTGGGGCACCTGCCTGGCTCAGGTGGAGCATGTGACTCTCGATCTCTGGGGGGTTGTGGGTTCAAGCCCCATGCTGCGGGTGGAGATTACTTTAAATTAAAAAAAAAAAAAAAAAAAAAAGACTCATTCCTTCAACAAATTCCCAAATTCCTGTGGCAGTAACACACGTCCTGTAATCACATTAAGCAAGACTTGAGTGGAAATAGTTGTGTGTGGTTTTTGTTTTTTGTTTTTTTTTAATGGCTTCATATTCTCCAAGACCATGTTCATATCTGCTCTTTCCCAAACAGAACTTTTTTATAGAATTTTTAAAATTATTATATTGAATTTTTGAATACTTAAAATCTGTCTCTATTCATTAGACCGTGAGCTCCATCAGAAGGAGATGGGGCTCCTTATTTGCTTCCTTCACTGTTGCATCCCCAGTGCCTTGAACAGTGCCTGGCACATAATAATAGCTGTTGATCAATTGATTAGTGCATGGTAAGTCACTGTGCTAAGAACTTTATATGGGCTACCTTTCACTGGGATCTCTGTCTTACAAATGACAAAACTGAGGGGTGCCTGCGTGGCTTGAGCGTCCAACTTTGACTCAGGTCATGATCTTGCAGTTCGTGGGTCCCAGCCCTACGATCGGCTTGCTGCTCTTAACGTATAGTCTGCTTTGGATCTTCTATCCCCCTTTCTGTCCCTCCCCTGCTCACACTCTCTCAAGAAAAAAAAGAAAAAGAAAAATGACAAAACTGAGGCTCAGGGAAGTTGAAGAATTTGCCCACGGTCATACTCAAAAGACTGTACAATATTTTGAAGGGCAAAGCTCAGAAAATAACAGGGAGAGATTATTCATACAGAGTCATTTCTTCATTCTCTTTCCCTCAGGATGGTGACAGGCTGCCCCCCTGCAGCCCGAGCTCAGTCCGGGTGCCAGAGCTGAGATGTACTTTCAGCTGAGGTCCTTTTCACGTGGAGGAGAGCTCAGCTCAGGAACTTACAGCCTAGGGGCTCCTGGGAGAGGGAACAGCTCTGGCTGTGCTGCCCAGGATCAGCTGACAGCGCCCGGGTAATTCAGATGTAGAGCTTACTCAGCAGCCCCGTGGCCTTTCTGGCCACCAGGCACCTCTAACACCCTTCCCCCAACCCTGGTTCCCAAAAATCTTCTGGCTCAGTGGGAAGACGGGTAAGTACGAGGAGACGGTTCAAACTCCCAATTGGGAGGAAAGTTGATTTTAGGAGAAAATGCCACCCCTGACCCCTAAATTAAGACTTTGACCACCGTCAAAAGGTCAACAGCAGACCTCATTATTGAATCAAGGCAACGCGGCTTTGCTGTTTAATTCCAAGAACGCTTCATCCAGGGATCTCCCTGCTCGCACGGTGTAAGCTCGCTGGGAGCAGAGGCTCCACTGCATCCCACGTGGTTTGCAGCCGCCCAGTGGGACAAGCACCGCCTTAGCCCACGTGACTTGCGGCAAGGTTCTTAGCCCCTCCCCTGTGCTTGTTTCTTCATCTATAAAATGGGACTAAGTTGGTACCTTGGTTACAGCGTTGATGAGGATTACTTCTACCACTCTACATAAGATGCTTATTATAAGCCTGGCACTGGGTAAGTGCATGAAACAGACACCATATAGCGACTACTGACTAATCTTGTTCCCATTCCTCCAGCTAATTCAAGGCTAAGAGGCTAGCCTGAAGTCATCCAGCAAATGAGGGGGAAGAGCTGGGAGCCTGGTATCCTGAGGCCCTCCTTTCTCAGGTTTCTGGATACTGCTAGGTGATGCATTTCCAGCAACTCCCCGAACTGTACTGACAAGTATTTATTGAAGGTCTGCTATATGTCAGGCACTGCTCTAGGCTGGGGATACAGTGGTAAGGAAGACAGCCAAGGTCACTGCATCAGGGAGCTTACGTTATAATCGGGAAAACCGGCAATAAAAAATTTAAAATAGACTTTTAGATAGTGCTGCGAAGGAAATGCATGGCACGTTACAAATATGGACAGCACAGACCCTCGTTTTGTATCGCTAAGGCACTGACAGCATCTGTCTAGGGCAAATGTGAGACAAGCTTGGGTGTTGGTATCTGAGACACCTGGCTTTGAATTCGAGCTCCACGTGGTCTGATGAATGTCTTCCTGCGCCTCTTTTCTCATTAGGAAAATGAGAACAGTGATTGCTAAAGTTGGTGTGAAAATTGATACAACGGGACACATAACATTTTCTCAGTGTTTAGTGTTTTTCACCTCCGGCAGGTCGGAGCTGGAACCCTTAGTGAGGCCAGGTGGAACCGTAGCCTCGTACTGTGTGTGCTTCTTGGGTGTTTGTCGGGGAGGGGTATGTGGGAACGGGGAATTACCTGGAGAACTCCTGAAAAGGAAGAAAAAAATTCCTGGGAGAAGCAGCCCCTCCCTGCACCACGAACCGGTATCATTCTTTTTCTCTCGGTGCATGTTCCCTGGAGAAATGTCCTTGGTTGACTGCCATTGCCCAGGATTTAATGTCTTAGAAGAATTAGAAGTTACCCTTTATAACCCAGTAATCTCCAAAATTGGGCATAGAAATAAAATATTAGAACTTCTATTTATGTATTTTTCATATAATCGCTTTTTAATATCTATTTTTGTGTCTTATGTTACACAATATAGGGGTACAGTAGTACAGGTATATAATTTATAAACACATGGGGGTATGCATGATCAAAACTTTCTGACGGGGGTGCAATCAGAAAAGTGGAAGGCCACATGGAGGCTAAGGGAGGAAAATTACCGTCAGCCCTCAGTTCACTTGCCCAACATAAACCCAGAAAGTAGCCTGCAGGCATCACTACGCTAATAAGCAACAGTGAAGAACGTACCTAATCTCTTAAATCCCAAGTTAGTGTTTTTCCCTCTACAAATTTCGGGGGGGGGGGGGGGCGGGATGTGGAAGTAGAAATTAAATACACAATGCGAGCCATGTCAAAAGCCAGTTTTGGAGGAGCCATTAAACCAACCAGATTCGCCTGAAAAATATGCACAAGACAGAGACCATCTCCTGTGGGTTCAGAAGCACTCGGAACAAAAACCTCCTCCCCACCGCTTTGTAGGCCAGTTATTTTCACTCATTTCCCATCACACTACGCAGTGTCTGTTTTTAAGACCGATGTGTCCTTCCTTTCCCCAACTCACACGCACATCACCACCACACGTTCCAGCTTCTTTCAAACCATTCATTTCGCCTCCAAGGTGACACCATGTGGAACCAAAAATGAAGCAGCAAAATGTTGAAAATAAAAATAAAGCGGACTTTATTTAGAAGATAAAGATGGTGGTATCAGTTTTGGTTAATAAAGTTGGGCTCAAGTGTTTTAACAGGTCTTTAATGCCATCACAGACTGGCATGCCAAGGGCATTCTGAATGCCAATTACAGACTGAAGTTGTTTCAAAACCAAGATGCTATCAAAAGCTGATGGAGTTGAGATTTCTCATAAAAGTCGGACTAACACACTTCTTAAATATCAGAGTGACTAGATTACTTGGTTCTGAAAGTGAAAACACTACACTGAGCATTTCCCCTCCCTTTCTCCGCAAGTCCCTAAGGCAAGATTACAGTTGCCTCTGACAGTCCAAAGTTCAACATTTCAACAGAGGGGAGCTGAGGGGAACCAGGAAAATGAAAAGCAAAATTAATAAATGTAATCGTAATTGATATAGGCAGCTGCCACTTACGGCAAACCAAAGCCTAGTCCGATGCCCATTTGCTTCACATTTGCACTGACATCTTCCCAAGCAGACGGTAACTACATTCTTGAAGGAATGTGCCAAGACTAGGGTGGGGAAGGCCCAGACAGTGAGTGGACTGAATGCATTTTGCACCCAGTTACCTTAGGTGGTACAATCGATTAAGGGTAAAAAAGCCCAGACTCTGGAAAACCCACTAGCCAAAAGTAACTAGGAAAGAGGATTAAATGCATAACCAGTGTAGAACGCCTGCAAGGCACCAAGACCACAGTCCAACCAGCCCATTTTCCTCCTCTCCATCACTGAATGGATCTGGGAGAAAGCGTTAGTAACAGCACTTGTCAACTGCTTCCCTGGAACAAAACATGACAAAACACACGGAAGGTTTTGTTTCCATTATGGTTCTCGGTGTACTTTATTCTCCTGCTGTCTAGCTAAGCAGCCCACACAGGACAGAAATGGGTAGCACTGAGGAATGATCAGATTTTTTTTCTCCCCAACATTCCTGCCCCCTCCCTAAGCCCTGACCAACCCCTATCTATCAGGAATGGTTAGTGTATCACCCTCTCCTCAAGGGACAACTAACATTTAAACGGGATTAGAGGGTCAGGTCTCTTCTTAGTAGGGCTTAGCAGGTGGTACAAACTCTCTATTCACAACGGAGTCTTTCCTTCAAACACCTGTTTTTTGTGTTTTCTTTTTTTTTTTTTTTTTTTTTGTACACTGGTTCATAGATCGGCACTTGACTTTGAACCTGGCACCAAAAGGCACAATATCTGATACCCTGTACAAGAGCGATTAGAGATGCTGCCATATGGATGAGCAAAACCGAGCCAATCCCACTTATGAATGGAAGGCTTGGATGGGGAGGGGAAAATGGCAAAGAGAAAAATGTAAGCCCACATTTTTTTTTTGCTAGAATGGAAATGAAAGTGGGAATTTAAGGTCTTGTTTTTTAATCCTCCAAACACCAGGAAGCAATTAAAGATCTTCCTTGGTGTTTTTGAAAGCAGCATATTCAAAATGCCAGCAAAAAACTACTAGTAACTGCAAAAACCAAAAGGGGGTCAAAGCTCACCGACATCCCTCCTTATTGCTGAAAGATTCTAAACCCAAAATTTCGGGTGCCCTGTTCCCTTGTAAAAGGGAAAATAGCGAAGTCTGCTTTATGGTTCTCATAGCACATCACACTTTTAAAAAAATATTAAAGTGTGTGACCAGGGGAATGTCTGACACCATTTTATTAATCTTCAACTTCAGTGGAAAAATAAAACCTTTTTCAAGTGCCATTTTCATCACAAGAGTCCTAGTATATATATATATATGTATGTATATATATACTTTTGTTTTTTAAGTTTTATTTTGTTGATTAGTTGGTTTTGAAGTGCAGCAAGAGACCAATACCGCATTGTAGTCAATCAAATAAAAGAGAACAGAAGGCCAAGCAGTTTCCAAATGGTTATTTTATCAGATTGTTTGAACATTAAATTTATCCTCGTTTGCAATCCAAAATAGTTACCTGAAGTTTGCTCTGTGTGTGTCTGTGTGTGTGCGCGTGTGTGTTTACTTTTATTGTGTATTTGTTTTTAAACTCTTTGGCACAATTTTCTGGGGGTGTTCAGACTGCCACCATACATGTCAGGAGAGACCTTTTCTTTTGTGCTGCTACTTCTGAGCATCTAAATTTTGGTTTGTTTGGGTTGTGGCTTTCTTTTGTTTTGAAGTCTGCATTCTTTATTTGTAACAATTGTATTTTAATTTTTTCTAGATCCTCTAACTCCAGAGTTTTCTTTTTCTCCCCCCCTCCCCCCCACTTCTACATTCACAGTTGAACCATATTATTAGGAAAGGCGCCTTGATGAAAAGATCAGGATACGGGAGCTCTGACCATTCGTCAGTGTTTTCCCTAGAAGGTAATTAAAAAAACAAAACAAAAAACAAAACCTAAAGAGCGTCTTTCCTTTTTTTTTCTTTTTTTTTTTTTTTTTTTTTACACATCTCTTGTGCTGCATCAGTAGACAGGACTTCGGTTAGTTTTATGAAATGCAACATCTAACCCCTTTTTTTCTGGGAAAAAGAAACTGCAATGACTTGAAGTTGAGAATGTGGATACCGCCTCACTCACACACACTCATTCTCAGACCGTAAAGAATCCCTCACCCTCCTTTTAGCCGGCACGCGTACAGTACCGTGTGGCAATGGTACACCAAAGGTGGGCTTGAGACCCAGGCTCCATCTTTCTTGTCAGTAGCAAAGGCCAGACTGCCTTTTACAACAAAGCACCACAGCTGAACCCAGTCCCTCCTCCTCTCCCAAACCAGTCACTCCACTCGGCACCGGCCAAAAGACAGAAAAGCTAGTTCTAGCCTGTCCTGGGAAGAGAGAACTTCCTTTTTTTTTTTTTTCCTAAGCAAATACATCCATCGTTTTTCTCTTTTCCAAGATGGCCGACGTTATGGTTTTCTACGAAGTCAGTGCTTACTTAGCTCACTAACAGCGCTGCTGTTGGCGGCTGCGGCTGCTGCTGTGGCAGGATTTTCAATGTGGTGTGTTTTCAAGCCTCACTCACTCATCCTCTCATTCCCAAACATTCAGCATCCGTGCACACTCCTCACTTCCGGGTTTTTCAAAAGATTGGAGATTTCCAGTGGGGGTCTCAGGTTATCATCCCAATGGTAACAGATCTAAAAACAGACGGAAAACAAGTCAACTTTGAGATCACATACAGTTGGAAGAGTCAAACGCTTCTGATTCCCACAATGAAGTGCTCACCAGCCTGAAATGAATCGGTCTAGTTTGTCCTAATAAAAGGACTAATTGTTTTTCTTGTCTTCCTATGTGCCAGCTACCTGCTCTCATTACCACCTATACTAAGAGGGTAGGAGGGAAGCTAACAAGATAAAACTCAAAATAGCCAATTTTATCGAGATCTTTGGAGTAAGACAATGAGTATGTTGAGAGTTGAAAAAATAAAGACTACATCTGAAAGCAAGGGTCAGGGGTGCCTGGGTGTCGACTCTTGATTTCAGCTCAGGTCATGATATCACAGTTAGCGAGCCCCTCTATGCTGACAATGCGGAGCCTGCTTGGGATTCTCTCTCCCTGCCTCTCCCCTCCCCTCTCTCAAAAATAAATAAAAAATTTAAAAAAAAACAAAAAACAAAAAAGCAAGCGTCACACAACTCTTGACTTTGGATATCTTCTGCAGAGCTATGCAATGTCTAAAAGCGCTGCAGTAAAAAAAAAGTATAAAGAGCAGGAGGAAGGGAATAGCGAGTAGAAAAGAAAATTCTGGGAAAATGCCATTACCGATGACTTTATTAGGACCCAAAATCATGCGGGGCCTTCACTGAATTCTAGTTACATAAGTGCTGCTCTTCATCACCACAAGGAATCAAGTATTTGGCTCAAGGAAAGATTGAGGATGCCCGACCCTTCCACTAGTACAAGCCTGAGGAACAAAGGCTTGGCTCAAAAGCACTTATATGGGAAGGGATACAAAACAAAAGGCCATGAGACAGGCAGCCCTTGTCGGAACAGTCTGAAGAAACTGTGCCTCCTCCCCAAGAGAGTAGAAGGAAGAGGGCAATGGAGATGAGCTCTTACCAAGCTTGGTTCTTCAGTTTTCTCAGTTCTTTTGTTGCCCATGTAGCAAGGGTTTTTGCTTTGTTAGTCTTCGATCTCCGTCCTTCAGTTAACAGTTCATGGATCATTGGCCTAGCTTCTACTAATTTCAGTACGTCCTTCCCAAATGCTGTACACAAGTCCCTGTGCAGAACAAACACACCTGACAATGAGCTCCTTGGCCCGACACTGCTATCACGTTTTGAGCCTTCCAAACCAGTGCTAAGCTAGTTGTGGGTTTCTTCATATTTATCTGCTTTTTAACGTTTATTTGAGAGAGAGAGAGTGAACGCGAGCAGGGGAGAGGCAGAGAGAGGGAGACAGAATCCCAAACAGGCTCCAAGCTGCCAGCACAGAGCCTGACGCAGGGGTCGAACTCCCGAACCGTGAGGTCACGACCTGAGCCGAAATCAAGAGTCGGACACTTAACCAACTGAGCCTCCCAGGTGCCCCTGGATTCACTTGCTTTTTAAAGCTGGAAGAAATTTTAGGGATAAGTTGAGCACCTACCCTCAACAGATGCACAAAATGAACTCTAAAGAGAGAGGATGACTACTGCAGGTTCTACAACTAACTCATGGTTCTCTCTTCTAGTGATGCCTCAGAAACTCTCAACAGAGGAGGCTAAACATAGGCAATCTGTTGCCCAGCCTCAGAATATGGGATGGACACAGATCTGATGCTGCTCCTATACCTCTGAGAACTCACTTCGTAGTTTAGCGAAAAGAAATTAGAAACCTGGAGTCTGGAATAAGACCCAAGCTAAGGTTTGGAGTAAATTCTCACCTGTGAGAACTCGTAACAGGACACCATGGGTTCTATTAAAGAAATACCAGGACGCCTGGGTGGCTCGGTAGGTTAAGCGTCCCACTCTTGATTTCAGCTCTGATCACGATCTCATGGTTCATGGGATTGAGCCCCATGTCGGGCTCTATGCTGACAGGGCAGAGCCTGCTCAGGACTGTTTCTCTCTGCCCCTTCTCCCTCCCTCTCAAAATAAACAGACACTAAAAAAAGAAATATCCATGTCAAAGAAGTACACAATCACCATCCAGGCTACCCTCAAAATTCTTTACCACATGTCTTCGGATTTTCCAAAAGTTCTATTTAGCTACTGGAAACAGGATATAACCTACCCTATCAGTCCAGCAGCACAAGCTACTACTCCGTCTGTATGATCCTCATCTCCAGCAATGTGGTCAATGAAAGACAGAATAAATTCTACTCTGGGTTGTACCAGCATCACATCCGCTATAAAAGAAAGAGAAAGTCTGATGAAACTGTCCCACCCTGGCAGGACCGTACCCCCCATTTCAAAGTTTCCAAATACACTATCCCCCTCACAAGGCTGGCTTCAGGTGGGAGAATTAGCTGCACATAGTTATACCGAACTGTCCTTTCGCAGATTAAGATGTCATTCTTCACATCAACACAAGAGGCAGACAGTCCTTTTATTACAAGCAGAAATAATACAGAAGAGACTAATGGGACCTTTCCTCTAAGCCCATGGTATCAAAAGAGGTAAAGGACAAATACTTCCCTAGTCAGTAACAGAAATATCAGGTGACAGAGGAAATCTGATCTCCCAGTCCTTCAATTCAATTGCACTAGGGGTGTGTATGTGCTCACAGCTGCCACTCAGGGTTGGTGTAGACGCCAACCAGCACCACAGCCTTGCCGGATCCCATCCCTTACAATGCCCAAGAAAGGGGAGACAAAGCAGCAGAGGAAGAGGGAACAGAAATACGAAAGGCCATATTCTCTCCCAAAGCAACTCTCTTCATCAGGGCGCTTCCTTCTCCCCTTCCTTTCCATTCACAAGTGACAGAACTAGAGGCACAGCCCCTTTGGCTAAGTGAACTCTGGACGGAGTCAACTGGGTTGTATACTCAACGGTGCACGTTCTCCTGGTCTCCCTTCAGTCCCTGGACAATTCCGGTATAGGCTTCCAAGCAGCCTTCCCTTAGCTCATTCAGGTAATCCACCATGTCATAGTCTGACTGTAAGAGACAAAACAGCACGTCCATCACTCCAAGAGCCTTTAGTTGCACGACTGTCAAAAATCCCCCTCATCCAATCAGGGCTGGACTTAAAGATAGCTTTAAGCCTACCTTGTCCACCTGGGCTTGGGAGGCCTGCTGAAGAGTATTCAAGACGACCTCTAGGTATTTTTTAAACTCTCCACCAATAGCAAGGGCAATATCACCAAACACTGACAGAATCTGTGGCTTCACAGACCTGTGGACGTTTTCATTCTGATAAAGAGAGAAAAGCAAATGAATAAAAGTCACAACGTGTCCCGCCCAAAGGCTATGACGACTACTAATACGCTGTGTACAGACCACATAATCTCTGAAAAGAGGGATTATGTATGCACTTTACTGGCTTCCCTGCACCACCCCCACCCCTCCCCCCATTCCATGCAGCGAGCACATGCGTTCCTTTAACTTTACAACCTTACTTTATGGAATGACTTTGTGAAAACGAACAATTCCTTTCTTCCTAAGCCTACAGCCAACATTCCAGCAACTTAAAGAGTTCCCTCTCACTGAGTTTTTAACCATGTTTCCAACTGACGATTTCTTCAGATCCTAGTAGACTGGCTTGTGCGTGCAGACACTCACCCCCAGGTTCTCCAGGAGGAGCTGCATCACCTCGTCACAGAAAGGTAAGATGTTGGACTGCAGGGCACGGCATAGGTCTCCCACTAAGCCCACAGCTGCCAGACAAACCTGCAAAGAATCCAGGAAATGATCTTCCGAGCGGAAAAGGCCAACTGCGGGGTAAGGCATTATTTTTACTTAGCTGCTGCTCCTTTTATCACCTGAGCCTAGAGTGCAAGAAGAAAACATCCTCCCCTCTCTGAGATCAGTTCATTTTAACAACCAGTACATCAGGAAAAAAACTAAGGCCGTCCAAGGTTATCATTAAGAAAGGACAGAAATGACAGTATTCCCCAGGAACGATGGTGGCAAGAGCCAGGTGGTTAAAAAAAAAAAAAAGACAGAAGGAAAAAACCCGGCTCTTAGGGCGCCATGCTGGTGCAGCTAATATCTTGGTTTTTTTCACGGACTACTTCTGGGGAGTTGCCCTGAGTTCAGACACTCAGGGCAACAGAATAAGTTCACACCCAGGGCCAGTGCACCGAGACTGTCTGGACTTTGTACCGCAATGACTGTCCGGTATAAGCGAGAATATAAACGTGTTCTATTGAAAAGCATGGACTACCTGGTACTCAGCATAGTTTTTCAATCCAATGCCCAGGAAGGGTTTAAAGGCCTCCATGTACTTTAGGAACTCACCACCCAACACTGCAAAGAAGCAAACTGTTAGCACCACAGGATATCACAGAAGTGAGCAAAAATAACCATCCTGGCTCTCCCAAAATGTATTCGCTCCACACAACAGGTTGGGTGGAGCGTGCGTTAATTACCAATTCTCCAGTGAAGATGTTAAGGCTGTCTCAGACAAGTCAAATTCCTAAGTGCTGGAAGGGCCTAACTCTTATGCCCCGAAGATAATGCCAAATCTCCACGGAGCGGGATTCCACTTTGGCTGAAAAAAAACCCAAGTGGTTTTTTTCACGGAACGTCAGGGTTAATTTTGAATTGGATGAGCTAACAATGCTGCCTCTTGGCCACCTCTTCACCTGGTTATAACATGTCTTCTCTGGCAGCCAGGTTTAAAACAGGGTCCATCCCTGGGCAATCCCATCAAGGACTTATTTAACAAGCCAGTCAGGGAAAGCAGACCAGGCTTCTTTCCGAATTCACCGCTCCGGGAGCCATAATGAACCGCCAGGTCCTGTCAGGGTGGTTACATGTGGCCAGATCAGTTGAACATATGCTTCTTATGCTAGAAATAGGTCTGCTCCCCGGAGAAGTAGTCCTCTGGTAATGGCCTTGGTAATACACTTTACAGGCCATCCCTGAAGAAGCATTCCAGGTTTCTGAAGTGCTCTTTAATGTGCTTTTAAATGGCCGTTCGAAGAGTCTTAAGCAGACGTGGCTCCCCCAAAGCAATTTTGTATAGTCAGACATATAACAACCAGAAAACCAATTAATTCCTAGAACCCTCAATGTTTTACTCCATCCCATACAAGGGACCATGCATGATGGGTCAACCCGGAGTCTGAAGCATTACAACTTGAACCAGAAGGTAGCAAGTTCCAGCAAAGAAAACAGAAACCTTTCCTTCCTCCATCCTTGAAAGGAACCAAACTTCAATAAAGCAAGTAGACTTTCAGGGTTAAAAGGAACCTGACGAACACGGGGTAGATGATAATAGTTTCTTCCCCAGAACAGTTGCCAATCTGAGATGCAAACTGGCCCCCCGTTTATTTCAGTGAGAGTGGCAAAGCAGTTATACACAAAGTTATGCTTATATTCAACCCAACTTTGCACTCCAGTCATGCCCCAGTAAATGAGAAGACAGGACTATGCTTTCTCTGGTCAAAAATTTCCCTGGTCAAAAATTTCCCATGGCCATTGAAACTCCCATACCCTAAAGACACTCCCTGCCCAATTTTGGCTCACTGACCTTCCACCAGTGTGCTAACTGCCATTAGGGCATCCTCTTGCACTCCCCCAGACCCAGCTGTGCTTTGGAACATCCTTAACAGGGAGGCCATGACCACATCAGAGATCTGCAAAGCATCTTGATGTTGCACTTTCCGGAGAACATTCTGTGAAATGAACAAGAAAGAGTTCAGGATCTGTTGATTCTAAACCTTCCAATCAGAACACTAAACATACCTTCCTAAAAAAAAAAAAAAAAAAAAAAAAAAAAAAAAAATTTAATTAAATTCCTTGACTTTCTAGCTTTCTTTTTTTTTTTTTTTTGGAAATGCCAAATACACTTTTTGTAATCAAAAGCTTTCACAGTGTAAATCACCTGCAACAAAACATGCATTTTAAGATCCCTTCTATTCCCCAATTCAGAATGAACACAAGATGATCTTCCATGGTACATAAACTCATTTCTTCTGCATTTCATTTATGTCTGATAAACCCATCAGTAGCCTCCATATTCCAATCTTCCTGGAATGGCACTTGAATTTACTTCAGCTTTAAAGAAGAACAGGTTATATTATAGTTCCTACTCATAAAACAAAAAAGCAATCCTTCCTATATCCTAACCTATTTACAGATGATAGGAAAGAAATAGCTTTGATAAAATAAAGCCAACTGAATTATCCTAATTCAGTACTCCTCAAACCTCCCTCCTTAGCCTTTAATTTGTTTCAACTAATGTTACCAGATCATTCCTGCATTTGTCGGATAACTCAAGAAAGACCTTAACAGTCAAGCTTAAAAAAAAAAAATTAAGTTTGGCTAAGAAAGAAAAGAGAGTTCATAGGGAAGATGACCTAGCTAGCATCACTGAATACTAAAACCTAGTACCTATGTAAGCATTAGACAATTTCCAGGGTTTTCCTACCTTTGGTTAAAAAAGGGAATAGCACCTCAGCCACTCCATGAGTCCAGTCATGAATGGGTGATGTTGGATTTAAAGATTCCCGGTCTCCCCTCAAAAGACTACTCTGAGTAACAGGTACTATAAATGACATAAATTATAATAAAGCTTCCAATAGGAACTGTTGTTTCAAAAGATGATGGCAGAAAAACTCAAGGCTTCATTTTTTTAGCCGAGTGAACCACAGCTGGGAGCCAAATCTGGCTGGGCTGCATTTGGACAACCCACTAAAAAAACCAAGACTGGAAGCTGCCAACACAACATAGCTGTACAACATCATAAAACGAGCAGTTTCCTCCCCTAAACTGGGCAAAAGACAAATCCTGTCTTTACGGACAGAGAAGAAAAGAGAACACTTTCTGATCGGCCTCAGAACTGGTAAGCGATAAAGCACCACTGTACCTGAAGAGTTGCGCAGAGCAAAGACTGAAGGTCATTGAACTGGATCCTATCCGATGTGCTCTGGATATGTGACTACAAAGAAAAGAAGATCATCATATTCTGAATAAACACCTTCTAAAAGAGCGCTGAACTTCCTCAATGCTTCCATTTTTGCTGGGTTTAGCAAGACCATTAAATAATCTTTACTGATTCTAACGTAGGAAATAAAAAACTTACAGATGTATATGATGTGATGTGTCTAAGTAACTGGGATGAGCAATGCAGATTTAAAGAGGCAACATTTTTTGTAGAAGCCTTACATCGTTCTGAGAAAATATATATTTACACGTAAATGCAAACACCAAGAAGAGAGGATGGGCCTCCCACCTCCGACCCAGCCAGGAAAGCCCAGTCTCACCTCCATCTGGAGCACCTGCTGCAGTCGCTCCATGATAACCAGAGTAGTCTTCTGAACCGCAGGGTAACAATCCTTGGCACTGTT
Organism: Panthera leo; assembly: GCF_018350215.1. Classification (NCBI taxonomy): domain Eukaryota; kingdom Metazoa; phylum Chordata; class Mammalia; order Carnivora; family Felidae; genus Panthera; species Panthera leo. The sequence continues at coordinate 37,248,566 of NC_056692.1, forward strand.
TTTCACAATTTCCATCAGAGATTCATATGCAGAACTCCTCAGGTTGTTCTGGTGTCCATCAGGTCTGTAAGGAAGACACAACAACAATCTTAAAGTCTCACCTGAGAAAAAGAATAGAGTTGTTATGACATAGACCTTGTTGCAAAGAAAATAAGGATCCTATGGGGGGCGCCTGGGGCGGGGGGGGTGCTCAGTCGGTTAAGCATCTGACTTCAGCTCAGGTCATGATCTCATGGTTCGTGAGTCTGAGCCCAGAGCTGTCAGCACAGAGCCTGGAGCCTGCTTCAGATTCTGTTTCCCTCTCTGCCCCTCCCCCACTTACAGTCTCAAAAATAACGTTTAAAAAAAAAACAAAAAGGGAAGAAAATAAGGATCCTAGAACTGGTACGGTTGCAAACGTGGTTTGAGTTTGACAACACAATACAACCAGGAAATAAATTTTCAACTGTGAAGCCAATGGCTATCTTCATTATGGGTCTCCAGAGCTGGTTAAACTTTAGAATAACTCTTTGGAAATGGGCTGAAATTATAGGGAAACAAATTAGTTTAAAATGCTGAAGGGTGCCTGGGTGGCTCAGCCAGTTAAGCATCCAACTTTGGCTCAGGTCATGATCTCGCCGTTTGTGGGTTTGAGCCCCGTGAGCTGTGCTGTCTGTGCTGACGGCTTAGAGCCTGGTTTAGATTCTGTGTCTCCCTCTCTCTCTCTCAAAAATAAACATTAAAAGAAAAAAAAAAAAAAAAAGAATTTAGGTTTATGGGGGGAGGGGATAAAAATAAAATGCAGACGAAAGCATGTGGACAAATGAAGACGTTGCCTGAATAGCTAAGAAAAAGATAATTTTCTTCATTCATCTGTGAAAGATGGTATTATATATACTCTTGATCAGAGACGTAAAGATAAACTAAGGAAGCATGGAAGAGTTTAAACCCAGCCTTCTTCCTAATGGTTTCTTTTGAGCATGGCTTTAGGTATAGCTCACATACAACCAAAATTAAAGGTCGTTCCAACTTATAACCCCTTAGAACTACATTTCACGGGTGCATGGCTGGCTCAGTCGGTGGAGCATGTCACTCTTGTTCTTGGGGTTGTTAAGTTCGAGCTGCATATTGGGGGTAGAGATTACTTAAAAACAAATCTTTATTTTTTAAAATATTTTCTTTTAATTTTTAATGTTCGTTTACTCTTGAGAGAGACAGAGCACAAGTGGGGGAGGGGCAGAGAGAGGAGACACAGAATCTGAAGCAGGCTCTGGGCTCCGAACTGTCAGCACAGAGCCTGACATGGGGCTCGAACCCATGAACCACAAGATCATGACCTGAGCTGAAGTAGGACACTTAACCGACTAAGCCACCCAGACGCCCCTAAAAATAAATCTTTAAAAAATTTTTTTCAAAAGCTCAGTTCTAAAACAACTGCATTTTAATGCCAAGTTCTTCACCTATTTTAAAAAGTAGTAATTAATGATCTGGTGTGGCAATTAAATCCATAATAAGAGCTACGATTTCCTTTATACCATAATCAAAGGCTCCTGTTACCAGTAGACACTGAAAAATGAAGGGACCTCTCTAGACCAATTCCTCTTTATATGAGACTATTTTCTGACTTCACTTGTAACCTCAACATTCTAAGGTAGACATAGTCTGTATTTTCTTCTTTTTTTAAATGTTTATTTTTGAGAGAGAGAGGGAAACAGAGTGTGAGTGGGGGAGGGGCACAGAGCCCAATGCGGGGCTCAAACCCACAAACTGTGAGATCGTGACCTGAGTCGAAGTCAGACGTTTAACCGACTGAGCCACCAGGGCGCCCATGTATTTTCTTCTCTTATTTTTTAGCCCCAACATGGGGCTCAAACTCATGACCCTGAAATCAAGAGTTGCATGCTCTCACGATGGAGCCAGCCAGGTGTCCCTTTCTCTTATTTAAACAAATAGTGTACCAGAAGACTCTTTTAATGCTTCCTGTTACTATGTTCCCATGATTAGGTTATACAGAGGCGCCCCCCACCACACACAAGGCAAAAGGATTTGGATGCAAAGATACCACCCACTTCTGTATGTATCAGTCACCTGTCTGTAGTTTCTAGAAGCTTCTGAACTATGAGTTCAAAAGAAGAAGATAAGCAATAGGTAGCTGGTTCTTCCTGATCATCAGCCACATCTGCAGCTTCATAAGCAGCTTCAGCCAGACTGGAGAAAGCCTTAAACAGAGACAGAGTCAACATTAGTCCTGAAAAGAACCCCTCCCCAGGACAACCTCATTTCTCCTTAACATACTATGGGCAGTGTTCCTTTCCAACTGACCTAAGAATAAATCAATGCTAGTGAATCCTCAACTTTTCCTGTCAAAGTCCTAAGACAATCACTTAACAAGAGGTATCCTTAAAATTAAATATTTATGTATTTGTTTATTTATATTGTTTGTCCCACCCCAAACTCTCTCAGCAGCAGAGTTCTTTCATCTGCCACAAATACCTGCCACTACGTCATTTCTTTTTCCACTTACAGAAAGGCTTTTTAGCCCCACTCCTTCCTTGTCTGAACTTCCTCCCCCACACCCCCAAAGGTCCCTCATGAACTACCTTCAGCCTGCACTGACTCAGCACTTGGGCCGCCTACCTTCCTTCTCTTTTGCCCCCTTCTCAGCAATGGTACTTTTCGTAGCTAGCAACTCTCTACCTTAATCAAAATTTCTTGTTCCCCAAGCAACTGAAGAAAGAAAACCAGGTCCAGATAGTTTTCCCACCGGGTTAGCATGACTGTTCTAAATGGTTTGGGAACCAGTTCACCATGAGTCAACAGCTCCCACTGGCTCATGCAATTGGCATCCCCCACATTTTAATTGAAGAAATGAGAAAGGAGATGCTATTCAGAAAAGGCCTTCCAGTGAGGTAGACCCATTTCTCTCCCACACTTCCTACCTCCTTGCCCATGGCTCAGCCCAGCTCCATATCTCAGTGGAAAGAAGAGCCCTTACCCAGCACACGTTTGAAGCCACTCTGGGTTCAGCACTGAGGCCCTCAATCAGACACTGCAGCAGGGGAGTTAAGTAGACATCATTGATGGCAGCTTCAGGGAGCAGTTCACAAATTCGGCCCACAGTCCACGCGGTTGTATCTCGAACAACTACACTGGGGTCTTTCATTAATTCTATTAGGGTGGGCATAGCCTGCAAAAATAGCAATTAGCAAAGCGAAGCAAAGATTAAGATTCATGTCGACTGACACCTCGGAGGGGGAAATGCCGATGGTTGGGATTTTTCCTTAAAAATTTTTTTCAGTACTCTCTACACCCAACATGGGGTTCCAACTCACGACTCCAAGACCAAGAGTCCCACGGTCTTCTGACTGAGCTACCCAGTGCCCCCTGATGGTTGGGTTTTAACCCAAAGCATCAAGACAGTGTGTCATTTTAGAAGATACGTCTGTCCTGTATCCAACAGTGTGATCAAAACAAAAGGAAAAGTGAAACAGTCCTCTCTTCACCAAATCCCAGCAGAGAGTTTTATTAGAAGTCTAGCAAGAAAGGGGCGCCTGGGTGGCTCAGTCGGTTAAGCGTCCGACTTCAGCTCAGGTCACGATCTCGCCATCCGTGAGTTCGAGCCCCGCGTCGGGCTCTGGGCTGATGGCTCGGAGCCTGGAGCCTGTTTCCGATTCTGTGTCTCCCTCTCTCTCTGCCCCTCCCCCGTTCATGCTCTGTCTCTCTCTGTCTCAAAAATAAATAAAACCTTAAAAAAAAAAAAAAATTAAAAAAAAAAAAGTCTAGCAAGAAAAAGCTTCCAGCAGACTTCCGCCGAATCTCTCAGGTGGTGCACCTCCACGCAGTGGCGATGGCGTGTGGCTCCACTGGGAGAGGCCGAGTTCCACCGCACTGCGCTCCGATCCAATGGGCTCTCGTAGCGCTTTGTAACAGTAAAATAAACACCCTGTTTCCACAAGACTTTTCGTTACACAGATATCATTGTGTCCCAAGGACAGAATCATCACATAAAAATTACGGGGAAGGTTTATGACACAGCAGGTAAGTGAAAACACAAGTCCTGAGACTGCTGCACAGGAAGATGCCCATCCTGCCGCACACACATACGTGCACACAGAAGACAGCGACACAGATCAACGCTAAGAGTTAAGAATGTTATCCTTCAGCACGTGATTAAAGGGGACTTTTTCTGCCTTTCTGTCAAGTCCTGAGTTTTGTTAACAATCCAGAAATTACCTTTGTGGAGGACTACGTACAGTTTCGTTTTTTTTTTTTTTTTTTTTTTTTTTTTTTTTTTTATTTATTTTTGGGACAGAGAGAGACAGAGCATGAACAGGGGAGGGGCAGAGAGAGAGGGAGACACAGAATCGGAAACAGGCTCCAGGCTCCGAGCCATCAGCCCAGAGCCTGACGCGGGGCTCGAACTCACGGACCGCGAGATCGTGACCTGGCTGAAGTCGGACGCTTAACCGACTGCGCCACCCAGGCGCCCCAGTTTCGTTTTTAAAATAAAGGCACACTCTCAAGTAAAAAGCTCAAGTAATAAATATCCCATTTAAAAGCCCCCAGCCTCACCTGTATAACTAGTGGTTTGAGCTGATTGGGCTCTGGTCCTTCCAAGATACAGCCAAAAGCCATTACTGCTGCATCCCGGTACCGCCAATCCGGGTTCTTGATGTGTTCTTTAATGAAGGGGAGGACATGTGGGACGATGTCATCTTCACAGCAGGTGGCCAGAAGCATGAGGCACACGCCTGCTGCTTTGCAGGGGTTCCAGTCGTCGTCGTCGTCATTTTCATCCTGATGAAGAGAATGTGGCACTAGTTCAGTTTTTGTTCAAAGAATCACTTCAACTCAAAAAAAAAAATCCACTACCTCCAAAGGTCTTCTGACTACTCCCAGATGTCACTGGAACTTAAGTTTTGCGGATGTACATAAAATGTAAAACCTTTCCACGTACGAACGTATATATACGTATATACAATATTAAAGTTTACTTATTTATTCTGAGAGAGCACACAGGCACGTGAGCAGGGGAGGAACAGAGCGAGAATCCCCAACAGGCTCCACGCTGTCGGCGTGGAGCCCAACGCAGAGCTCGATCTCATGAGCCAGGAGATCGTGACCGGAGCCGAAATCAAGAGTTGGACACTCAACCGACTGAGCCACCCCATGAAAACTTTTCTGTTTGAATCTCTTCCACAAAGACTCATCGCAGCATAGCCTGTGATGCAGACAGAGGGAAGTCCCACTTCATACTACACAAGGACACAGACGACTCCCGCTACATGCAACAAGAAGGATGAAACTGGGACACACGGCAAGTGAAAGGCAAAGCAAGAGTATATGCCGTATGATTCTAGTTATGTAAAGCCCAAATTCAGTCAAAATTAATTTACTGTAGTAAAGGTGAGGGAGTGAATGACTCGGAAGAAGCTGTGAGGCGGCTTCTGGTGTGCTAATAATTATTACAGTTCAATGAAAAGTTAAACCAAAACCAACGTCAAAACCAAGATTCCATTCGCATTTCTCCGGAAACTAGAATTCAAGGCCTAGCTTCCTGACTGTGGCTACTCACACCACACAATCAATTTAAGGTAGGCTGCCTTAGGCACCTTCAGGATATTACACACCTAAAGAATGATTTGTTCCCAAATGCGAAAAACACAACAAAAATGTACAAAAGCGAAGACACTAAGGTCAAAAGATAAAAAGTGGCTGTAAAACTCAAAGATGAGACGAAAATTTGAGAACCCAGTCCACTTCAAACCAAATACGTCTCTACTTATCTTTTGAGATTGTTGTATTGAAAGTCACGTACTTTCCCAAAACCAAGTAACCTCCCTGCTTCCAAGGAAATTCTGCAGTGCTCAAAGTGACAACAAGGTTTCCTCAGAGCACTCCCAGCCCTCTGGTAATATTTTACATGTATCAGGAGGGAGGAGATACACAATCTTTCCAAACACCACACCAAGAAAGACTGTCATGCCCCAAATCAAAAGCGAACGATGCCAAGATACACTCCTTATAAAATACACTTCTATATATATCCCTTATACCCCCATCTTTATGAAGTCATTACTTTTCCTTTGTCCTGAATCTTATGGATGTTAATAATCATGAAGGATCAGAAATTTCTTCCACGGGTTGACGTCCTTCACTGGGATGTGAATAATTCTCAGCCAACCTCACCAACATTTGAAACGCGTACACACGTACTGTGAACTCATGAGAACAATCCAGATGTTAGCAGATAAATTAAGTGGCCTAAACTAGTACATCTCTCTCGCTAACCTTCACTGCAACTTTCGTAGCGTAGGTCCCCCCCCGCACGCCTTTGGACAAGGCTCAAATCAGAGCAGCAGCGGATGTAGCTCGTCTGCCATCAAGACCGAAACGGTCAGACCCAGTCCTCCCTCACAAACAACTCAGAGTCCAGAGGATCTTAGAGATCTGTTTGGTTGTTCCCGAGTCAAGCGGAACAGAACACCAACCGGCTGCAGAGTTGCCAAGTTCCCTCACGGAAACTGTTCCGCAGCAAATCAATCCTCAACAAGGTTTCACGGCTTCCCCGGCTAGATCTGTGAGGTAACTCACCTGTTTGGTTAGTGTCTGTGTGAGGATGGGAACCAGGTACTGGAGTGCTCCCTTGGCATAAAACTTGCTGGTGTGCTCAGGAGGTCGTCCTTGTTCGGCTGCCTGAGGAAAAACATAAAAGCAAGTTCTGGACGGCGGCAAACAGGCGGATACTAGAGGCATACAATAAGAGGTGCCCAGGGGTCTGTACAGAAATACACCTAGCAAATGTAACATTCGCTGTGATCTCTGGAGGCGCTCACTTTTTGGTCTACTTCAATGGGATTCTTTTAGGCCATACATATAAATCCACCTTAAAGGGCCAAGGCAATCGTAAGAACTACATTCCTTTTTCACAAGCTCAATTCATATTAACAAGATGTCATCTAACTAACCTTTGGATCAAGAGATGTACTAAGTTTACGTAATGATGCCAAAAATAAAACTGTTTCTTAGTGTGCAAGACAGTGAAGGCTGGAAACAAAGCTTGAGTTCAAAGACTGCAAAGTGCAGAACTAGCCCCTCTGTCTAGATCAAATTCCTTCACCAGAGTTAGTAAACTGGCAATTATGCATCCCGTGCTTGCATAAGGACTTCCAAAAGGAAATAATTCGGCGTCAGACATCACCTCATTAAATGGTGACTGCCAGCTGCCCCCTTGTGTTCACGGTACTAATACCAACATTTATAATAAATCCTGTCTGGCTGATTGGTAAAAGCATGACATGCCTCACTAAGGGTCTGTCTCCCTCCTGAGAAGCTTTGGCTAGCAGAGAAAGCAAAATCTCTACAAATGGAGACGCCCTCTAAGCCGAGTCAAAATAAGGCCTTCCCAGAGGAGACTAATGCCCATAAAGGAGCTACGTCCCGAAGCCCAAAGAGAAACAGCCCTCTCCCCGCGGCACCGACTTTCTCCCAGGCTCACCTCAGAAGCCTCAATGGCCAAGTCCATTTCCTCATCACACACATTGGACCAGAATTCTATCCCTTGTAGGGCCACCTCATCAATGTCACTTTTCATTGCTTCAATTGTGATCTTAAGAGGAAAAAAAAATGACACCGCAGACCCCGATTAAGTGCTAGTTCAAGTTAGACCCCTGCTTCTAACCACAGACACTCAAGTGTCAAAAACGTAGATTTATGAACGCTACGTCTGGAAGGAAAGGTAGAAACAGGAAACTGATTTAAAAATACACTCTTTACCAGCACAAAGATAGTACAAGTCTGCTTAGTACATTAGTGATGAGCGTCAACATTAACACTCAGGACTCCAGGAGTTTTCTTGATTTCAGAACATTAAGTAAAAAAATTACAGAAATAACAAGACAGCAAAAACGATGGGCTTTGCAACTAGCTACATGCTGAAATACATAGAACAGAAATACTTACAGCAAAAAGAGCAGGACCCATATACGTCTCCATGTACTGATAATATAAGGACATTATCTTTACCAGATTTTGTAAGGCAGCCACTCGTACCTTTTAAGAAGAAAAGATTACTTTGCTATTTAGTTTAACAATGTAGTCTGACAAAGACATAGAACTACTTCACACAAATGGGACAGTAACCTAAAGGGTCAGTTGAGGTACATTTGGGTAATGTCATCATTTCCCAAAAATCAATCTCTTCCCTTAGTTTTTTTCACTAGCCCTATTTATTTTTCCTCTTTCCTTTTTCCTCTTTCTTTCAACTTTAAAGGTGCCTGTGGAGCCTATGGTGGGACTAAAGTCACAAATGCCACTGAGACTGGATGTTACTCCCACCTGTCTCGAGGGTCAAGGTTTAGGTTACAGCAACAGCAAAAGCTGTTTCAATGGCTACAATGGAAAACAATCACTTGTGTAATTACAGCAATTAAGTAGCAAAGGGGACCAAAAACCATTTCTTCCTTAAACCTTTTATAAGACCATAGCAACTTACATTATGTTAACTTTCCAAGTACTGTTTTTCCCTCTTTTACTAAAAACAATGTTAGATGTCAGCCAAACCTTATTTCTGAAATCACCTGATTCCCAACATCTATTTATTTTTTATTTTTTAATGTTTATTCATTTGTTTTGAGAGGGAGAGAGACAGTACAAGCAGGGGAAGGGCAGAGAGAGAATCCCAAGCAGGTTCCGTGCTGTCAGCACAGAGCCTGACGTGGGGCTCAAACTCACGATCCAGGGGATCATGACCTGAGCTGAAACCAAGAGTCAGACGCTTAACCAACTGAGTCACCCAGGTGCCCCTGATTCCCAACATTTCAAACTACTATGTTAGAGACGGCATTTCCTAGGAAAGATGGAAGACAGATATTATCTGACCTCATACTTACCCTTGTATCTGGACACTGTGTGGCTTCACAGACCACCTGCATAATAAAGTGCCTCTCGGACTGTAGGAAGAATAAAAAGAAGAGAATAAGATTCTTCACATATATGAAGATCCTAGACTATCTCTTCAGGGAACACCTAGCACTCCCATAACCCTGACCAACTGAGCAGCTTTGCCCTGACATAGTAATGGCACTGTGAAAGCTATAATAGAGTTTGCCCCCAGTGTCTATTATATGACCTGCCCTCTAAAGAGGTCCCTAATCTTTTAATCCCCAAAATGACCTTCACTAACAAGACTCCAAGGAGGAAGTAGAAAGGAAAATGTAGGTCACAGAGTTTAAATAAAAATGGTTACAAACAAAAATCCCTACATTAGGAAAATCCATTTCTTTATATTTAAAATTTGAGAATTCAAAACATCTGCTTTACTTAGGGGACAAATTTGTTTTCCGGGAGGTGGCAAATCCCCATCAAATGTGGTACGATACCGGAGAACAGAGCAATGAACTTATTTGCTACTATGCTAAAGCTTCTGAAATGTGGAAGGAAAAAGCCTACTTCCTAAACAATTAGAATTACAATTTGCTTTGTCTTCTTGGACCTCCCTACTTTGTCCACAAGACCAAGAAATGGCAAAAAGCACAGCTGAAGTGTCAACACACACAGATAACAAAAAAAACTTTCAGATCATATAATCCAGCAATTCCACTTGAGTATATATGTCCCAGAGAACTGAAACCAGGGCCTCAAAGACCTAGTTGTATACCCATGCCCATAGCAGCAGTATTCACAACAGCCAGAAGATGAAAGGAAGCAGCCCACATGTCCACCGACAGATGAATAAACAAAACATGATGTATACCCACAACAGAATATTATTCAGCCTGAGAAAGGAAATTCCGACACACGCTGCGACATGGATGAACCCAAGACATTATGTTAAATGAAGTAAGCCGGTCACCAAAAGGCAAATCAAATACTGTATGACTGATTACACTTAAATAAGGTATCTAGTGTAATCAAATTCATAGAAACAGAAAGTGAAAGAGTGGTTGCCAGGGCCTGGGAAGGGGAAAACATAGAGTTGTTTAATGCATACAGTTGCAGTTTTGCAAGATCAAAAAGTTCTGGAGACTGGTTGCCAAACAACGGGAATATGTTTAACACTACTGAATTGTACACTTACAATGGTTAAGATGTAAATGTTAGGTTACTATAGATTTTAACAGAACTTAAGTAATAGGGGGAAATACTTTCAGGCAAGATAAACTTTCTTTATATATTAATTTTCAAAAGCACCCTTCTAAGGAGGTGTGAAATAGTTCAACTTCTATAATTTTTTTTTCAAGTACATTCTATGGCCAACGTGGGGCTCAAGCATGTGACCTCAAGATCAAGAGTTACATGCTCTACCAGCTGAGCCAGCCAGTTACCCCCCAACCCCCTGCTTTCTTTACAGAGAAAGAGAGAGAGCGAGAGAATTTTAAACAGGCTCGACGCTCAGCACAGAGACACCACAGGACTCTATCCTACGACCTGGGATCATGACCAGAGCTGAAATTAAGTCAGATGCTCAACCCACTGAGCCACCCAGGTGCCCCCCGCCCTTTTGAAGTAAGCTCTACAACTTCAGTCGTATTTTTAAAATCTCAGAGCACATCCACATTTTGATCTGCAGAAGGAAAAACCTAAGCTTAGAAACACTTCAGATCACATTTTCCCCAAAGCCTCATGAAAAAAGGCAAACACCTACTCCAAGACCATTTCTTACATAACACAAATCTTGAATGGAAATGAGTGCACCTAGTAGTGCACTAAATCACAAAACTTAAAACAAAACAAAACCAAACAAAACCAAAAGCCCTTTCATTTGATTGTTACTCCGCACCTTCTAAACCTTTTTGTCGAAAGAGACTCACCTCTTTGTCAAAGTTTGCTTTGGTGAACTCCAATGAGTTCAGGAGTGCATTAGTAGCCGCCAGCTTCACATTATTACTGGGCTCCTCTTTCCTCATCCCCTGGATTATGGCAGTCAGAATCTCATTGGATTTATCCTGTAGCTGCTCTGGGTCCTGAAACGAGCAGAGAAGCGCAGTGAGTAAAATAATGAGCTCATGACTAATCAGCAGTCCTTTTAACTGTGAAATCACTCGAGTGAGTATCATGACTTTCTCTGATCTCTTTCCACACATTTCCATTTAGGGACAAATAACCTGCAAAATATCCCAAGGTCTAGTCGTCCAAAATCAATCTGAAACAAGTTAAACTCATCAACTTCATCTGATTTCTTAGCACGATGACTCTGGACATGAGGTAATGCTGACTTTTTCTTCCCCCTCTTGTGAAAGGGAAATGGCAGGCTGGTGTTTTTTCTAGTCTATCTGTACCGACTGAAGTAAAGCTTCTGAGGACCAAGGATCAATACCTAGGCACACCATCTAGGCAGTCTAAGTCCAGGTAAAGTGCTGTGGACGTCTTTGCTTCATCAAGTCTGTATATGAAAACAGACACCAAGGGTGGTAACCTCAGCAGCAGCCAGAGTCCCAGGAGGGCTGCATTTCACAAACTATGCTGTGCCTATGGTGGCTAAGCCAACTACAGCAAGGGTTGGCAAACTGTTTCTGTAAAAAAAAAAATAAATGAAGAAAAATAACACAGCATCCTTGGTACACTGAGGATCTTGAGAAAGGGATCCAGGTCAGGGATGTTCTAAGGCAGAGAATATCTTCCTTTAAGAGTCTAGAATCTATACCTCTCCAAGCATACAGATTTCTACTTTTGAGTTTGCAACCCTCAAGTCTCTTTACGTTAGGGCATGATTAGCAATATGAGGATAAGCCAGCTATCCAAATATAGAAGTCTAGATTACAAAAAAGCAGTCCTACTTGCAAAAACACTCTGTAGTAGCTTGGTTTCCTCCATCGTATGATAAAGAACAATCGTAGTACCATGCATGGGACAACCGGGGGAATCAGAGCTATGTATGTTAGATACAGAAGGCAGTACTTACTATATCTTGGCAAATGTAACCAATAGCTTCCAATGTCGACTCTTTCATGTGCTCTGTGCTGTTGGGGTTTGTGACATTGGCCACCAGCTGAGGAATGAGCTCTGGCCATTGGTTCACTGGGATCTCCGCACAAGCAATACCAGCCACACATTGTGAGGCAGAACTAGGCCGGTAAGTTTCTGTGCCCAAAGTCTGCAAAACCTGCACACACACACAAAACAAGATGAAAGATATCAATTTCTAATAATATTTGAACACATTTTGCCTACCGCCAAACCTCTTATATCAGTCTCAATTTTCTGCAACATGCGAAAGTAGAAAAGGCCTAAGTGGTATAGTCAGCTGTCAAAATACAAAAACAAAACCAGCCTCAGTACTAATACCTGCATAATCAACATTGTCCCAGAGCCTAGAAACAAAACTAACCGCCCCCTGCTTCTAAATGGAATTCTCCAAAGCCAGACAGACACCTCACGTCAACGTTCAATGCAACGTAAGAAAACAACAAACAGTCAGAAGGGAGACAACGTTAGAAGGCAAGGGATGACAAAATTCACCTTCCAGGCTCCTTGTCGGTGGTACAATGGGAGGATGCTCACGGCCTTATTTTGTGGACACAAAATGGGGGGTTTTAGAATGAGGCTAACTCTGGGGCATTCAAATGGGTCTGATTCACTGTAGATCATGGTCTAGCCTGATTCAGGGAAGAGAGCTTCCCACTCGTGAAACATGGAACATAGCCTCTTCCCTCTGGTCATTGACAGTTTAGCACCCGGGATGACTTTCATAGAAAGGCCTTGGTCAGGGAACATCACTAAGCGCAGACACAAAGTTAATGATGTTACCAACACCTAAGAATGAATCCTTCTTTAACTTCCAATCTAGAAGGATTTGTTTTGTTTGCCCAAGAATCAGAGAACTCTTCTCTCCGCTTTCAACAGATACCAAGAACTAGTTAGATACGCCAATTAAAAGGAGATCTGCTTATCATTAAACTGGTCTTCTTTGAAATGATAATCATACAAGGATTTATGTAAAGGGTAAAGGCACAGGTACAGATAAAGGATGAAGCCACAACTGACCCAGAGTTAATCATTACCACAATCAGCTAATTCAGTCAATGAACTCACTAAGAATCACCAGTGCACTCAAAAGGCAAACAGTTAACTGTTCCTGGCATGAACACAGGACAAAGACTAGCTGCCAGATATTCAGGCCAGCTCTGCTGACTGGGTCAGGTCACTTAGTATCCTGCTTTGTAGCTAATAATAATGAACTCCCCATCCTTCCCCTATACAGTATATCATCCCCTATCCCCACTGCCAACAGCTCTGCCCAGTAACAAACTGTTCTGATTGATTCTAAAGGAAGGCTTTGCTCTCTAGGGTTACCAGAGCTGGAATGGCACGCCGAAAAACTGCACACCGAAGACATGGAGTGGGCGAGTGGGGATGAGACGACCGGTCCAAAACAGCAGGGGCCGAACAGGTATCAACCCAAGTCCGACTAAGAGTTCCAGTTCAAAGTGCCTTTCCACTATGCCACACCGTCTCCTAGTACAGATGCAGAGAGCACCGAATCCCATTGTAACTTTATCTTTTCTCCTTTAAATTGCTTCTGGAAAACTCTTAATTAATACTACTTGAGGTGATTTAGGGGTCACAAATGTCCAACTCCTAAGTACAGAAATTTTTTTTTTTTTTTGACCTGGGGTAATCCTAATGATTATATTCATTATCAGAAATAAGAAGAATAACGAAGTAGCTCTCAACTGTGTCCAAGACCCACATTTCAAAAAAGAAATAACCATCAACACTGAGAAAGTACTAATTACCAGAGGTGCTACGAAAGGGAAAAAAGGCCCTATCAGCTGGTCTTTTTTTTCCATGCAGAAGGGTTCAACAACGCATATACAAAATTCACCCAAATTTAAAAAAGTGTTAAAGGAGTGATGTGCCAAAAAGAGTCAATTACAGTTCTAATCAGGTCTCCTCTCATTTACTACTGCGTAATTCAAGGAAGAAGAGAAACTGAATGGGCACTACACGCACCAAGATTTCCAGTGACTGATGAATGAGCTTCATTTGTATCAAATTACTGAAGGGAAGATTATAATGTTATTACATAAGCAGACCCAATGTGGATAGAAATAGCTCTACATATTCCAAAAAAGATTCAAAATAAATTGGCTTTCATAATCTAGTTCCCAGTCATAAGTACCTTCGTGTAAGACTGGAGAGGGAAGGGATATATAACTTGAAAGAGAGCTCATTGCCTCAAGGGGCACATATTTACCTAATGCTGACACCTAAAACCAGGAAACAGTAAATATGATGTGTAGAATCATGACATGTACAAGCACACATTTAGGAATCCCGCCCCCCACCCCCACCCCCACCGGTTTCCCCCTAAATACCAAGGACCAACTGCTTGACTTACCGTTTTTGGTGCCTTATCCACATTAAGACAGACCACTAAGAACCTCATTAAGTAGGGTGGGTGGGGAGGACATCTGGCCGTATATTTTGAATGTTTCACTGCAGCTAGAATTGTGGATTTTAATTCAACAACAAAGTCACAAGAACTCCATGATGCAAGGGACATTCTACTTTCCTCAAACCTCATCAGTCCACTCTTTGAACACCCTGATTAAAGGCCAGATGTTTCTTAAGGAAGTTTTCCTAATTTGCTAAGTAGATAAAAGCATCATTAACATCATATTCTTATTTTGCCAATTCTTTGGGCTTGAAAGGCCCAGGACACCATTTAGTTCCCCTTTGAACCCCACACTGTGTCATGCCTTATATCACCAAACAATGAGAATTATCTACAGCAGAACTTCAACACGAGCAGGGGCTGGCTGTGAAAAAAAAAAAATCATGTTGGAAGACAGGAATATTTACAAAATACTCAAGCCTAACTCCAAAACAGAATCTCTGGAGGGAGCTTGGAAATATACTACTGTTATACATTCCTAAGTGATTCAGATAGTTCAAGTTGAGGAACCACCAATTCATATACTATGTCAATTCACAGATTCTACAAGTTGTGGCATCTAATGCAAGTTCCCCAAACCGCTACAGTTTACCTTAGTTCTGAAAAAAATTCCAATGCATTCATTAATGGGAAATGATGGCACAGTACAGACAAGCTGAACTGAGAAAGGAAATTTTAATCACATACAATTTTTATCTTTAAGTGAGGCTTAGATCTCAGAAACCTATTACACTGTCAGCTCCATCCTATGTAAACGACAGAACTGATCAAGATGTTTCTTGCAGGGGGTCCAGGAGGAAAGGATGGGGTGGGGGTGAAGGGATGTTTCTTGTTCCCAAGGGCTAACACAACCAAAAGGAAATGAAGTTACTTACGTAATTCTTGACTTCCCGTCGAGCATTAGCATCAATTGCAAGCCACCTCTGCTGATATTGTGCCTTGATATCTGGGTCTTTAGATGTCAAAGAGTTCTTGATTTGTAGACCAGCTGCAACTCTGGCAACCTGACTGTTTCCTGGATTTGCCAGCACTCTGGACAGTTCCACAAGGAAAGTGGGCTATTAAGAGAAGATGCATGTGTGAATGAAAATCTCTTTGGGGAATTTCACCGATTGAGGATAGCTTCCAGAGCACCACAACGCTGGGGGAAACTTAAGTTTTTCAGGACATATCACGTCTCAGAAAATGCTACAATACTACTTCAAGATTTCTATAAAAATGTTATATGGTACACAAGGAAGTCATCCATCTTCCCTTGCAGACTCAGCACTTAACAAGAGTACAGATTTTCCTACCAACATAATTCTTACTGCCCGAATCTTCCTATTAGGTCTCCCAGAAAAAAATAAGTTTGACAGTCTAGTAGTCAAAGGATTCTTCTAGGTAATAATGCCTGATACTCAATAAACACTTATTAAATGAACCAATATGTTAGGACAGGGTAGAAAGTAAAATTGTCTCTCTAAATCAAAAAAAAAA
Organism: Panthera leo; assembly: GCF_018350215.1. Lineage (NCBI taxonomy): Eukaryota > Metazoa > Chordata > Mammalia > Carnivora > Felidae > Panthera > Panthera leo. Next base: position 37,264,422 of record NC_056692.1, read on the forward strand.
AAAAAAAAAATCTTAGTCCAAGATGAATATTCAGGGTGGCTTTTGATCTCACATAGGCAGGTAATCTTGTATAACAGAGGTAAATACTTAAAAACCTAAAACACAGATTTAGAAGGCTAGTCCTCTGTTTTATAGCTTGAAGTGCTCAGCAAGAGGGGAACAATGAAAAAAGACAACTTGGAAAATCTCACAATATTTGGAAACAGGAGAAAACTGAAAGATGAAAATGTCAAGGCAAATTTGCCAAGAAAAATGATTTTATGTTTAAGAGTCAACAGTTAACACACGAAAGGCTCCTATATATTTTGGACTTGAGCTGTCCACCAAACATAGTGCATTTCTGAAAAGCGTACTCAATCTTCTGTAACGCATAGGACCCCTAAACTACTCCCTGTTTACAAATTTTAAGACACACTCCTCTTCCCTACAGAGAGCTCTGTCCAATTGGAAAAGTTTTCCAATAGGAAAAACCAAAGCAGACAATTTCTTACCACTAACAAGTTCTGCAGTCACAGCAGAAGATAATTCTTAAAGGTTTTATTAATTATATACCACTAAAAAATATTAGGAATGTCGGAAATAAAATGTTAGGAATAAGACAAAATGCTTATCAATTAGCAGAGGCAGAAACAGGAACATACCCCAAATGGACGTATTATTACTGGTCTTGACTACTGAAAAAAACCCTTTCTATGAAAAATTTAAGGATAAAAAGAGTAGTAAAAACTAGCACATAAGGGGGGGGATTTAAGACAGTTTGTATAAAATAAGCCTCGTCACTTTTTTTGCTTATATTTTGTCTGAACAACAAAGGAACACATTTGGTTATGGCGTTATTTAGGCTTATTTTCTATTACCTTTAAAAGATGTCAAGTATCAACTACCTTTCCACCTGCTCCCCATCCCCCCCAGTAAGAGGGACATCAAAGAGAATCGTTACTGCCACAGAGGCTGTTTCAACCCCATCCATCACACCTTTTTTATGCAGAGATCCAGTCTAGTGGACTCATCTTCATTTTTTCTATACCCCTTAAACTTGAAAATATTAAAATGAGGAACTTTCCTCTGTGATTTCATCTGGAAACAGGCCCGATCAAGGATGAGCCTCAGCCCGCTGTATGGATACAGATCAGTCTCTACCGATCGAAGTAAAACCAAAAAAACCCAAAACCCCCAACCCCCTCCGAACCCAAAACTAAATAACCCATGGAGGAATAACCAGGCAGAAAAGGGAGAAACATTGCCGGAACGGGTTAGGAGGTATTCGGGTACCAGGCCTGGCCATGAGCACACAACCAAGGGACATAGGAAAGGGTAGACTCTGGGAAGTAGGTGGAGAGAATCATAGGGGGCACGGGACTGGAAGGAGAAGCCGGCCCGGGTCAGAGCAGGGCGGGCAGCTGGGCTCCGATCTTCCACATGGCCCCTAGGCCCGGCTCCCCCACCCCCACCCTTGCTGAACACGCAGCGCCGCGCAACCTAACTTCCCTTCCCTCCCTCTTTCTCCCTCCCGCTGCACCGCCGCCCTCAGGCCGCGCGGCGATTGGGCGGCAGTCACCCCGGCGCGCCGCGCCATTGGCCAGCTGCCGGGGCCCGGGGCGGGACACACCCACCGGCTTCCCGACGGCGGGGTTAGGTTGGACGGGGGGGAGGGGGACGGAATGGGGCGGGGTGGGTTCCCGAGGCCTGGGCCTCCGGGAGGGCGGGAAGGCCCGCACGCAGGGGATGGGTGGACGGCGGGATGGGGGACGGCGGGGTGGCACGCACCAGGTTTTCCACGGCCGCACGCTCCAAGAACTTCTGCGCCGCTTCCAGTTCCAGCCGATCTGGGGGGGAAGGAAAGCGGGAAGGGGACAGGGTCAGAGGGGCCAGGGTTTCCCCTCCCCCCACCCGGTCACCTCAGCCCGACCCCCGGCCCCCGCGTCCTACCGGGAGACACGGTCTTCTCGAGGATGGTGATCAGCTCCATGGCGGAGGTGGTGGCGGGGATTCCTCCTAAGATGACGGTCCGGCCTCTCGGGCGGCGGCTCTAACTGGGGATGGGGGTTGGGGGTCGGGTGGGAAGGGAGGGTGGGGTGGGGGGCGGGGGTCACCACAAGCCCATTCACCGGCTCCCTCTTGGTAGTCGCCCCGGCTCCCTTTCCTTCCTCCTTTCCTTCCTTCCTCCCTCCTAATTTGCTGCTGGCGGCGGCGGCAGCTGCTCCTCTGGCGGCGGGGGAGGGACCCCGGGGGTAGCTCAGAGCGCGGCTGGTGCTCGGGTGGCGGAGGGAGAAAGAAGGAAGGGAGGCAGTAAGTGAACGGCGGCTCGCAGGGAGGGAGAGAGAGGGAGGGAGGAAGGCGGAGGGATATTCGGGCCGGACCTCTCCGCGGCGGCACCGCGCTCCATGTTGATTGGCTGCCCTCCTGGCCACGCGGAATCCCCAATTGGCCAGGCGGTCAGCGTTGAAGGGCCGCCCTGCGCCCATTCGCCTGCTGGTTTCAAGACCCGGGTTGGCTGGGCGGGCAGCGGAATGAGGCGCGCGGGTTGGCTGAAGAGAGGGAAATTGGGGTGGGGCAGGCGAGAGCCAGCCGCTGATTGGGTTGGCCTGGTAAAGGCCTTGAGCTCAGACCGGCTGAGCGCTGGGAGGAGGGTGGACCAAAGGCGAGACTCTTGGCCCGCGTGATTGGCTGGGACACGAGACGTTGATAGGATAGGGCGCCCGGGAGAACTGGGGAGAGGAGTTCGGGGTCGGGGCCGCGGAAAGGCGGGAGGCGCCCCGCTGCTTTAGGAGCCCGGCGCGGGGCACGATGGGACGCCCCCGGGAAGGGGCGGAGCCATGTTCGGGCTGCGGTTGGGAAAGCGCCGTCACTCCAAGGGGCGTGTCGAGGAGGGTTTCGCGGGCCCTAGCGGGGGAGGCGGGGGGGACCGTTAAAGCCCTGCACCGCGCCCACAGGAAGCTGCTTTCTTGGCCAGGCCTACTTGGTACCAGGCTCTCAGCTGGGAAGGACCTTGAAGACCATGCAGCTCAACTTCCAGTTTGCAGATGTGGAAACTGAAGCCCAGAGAGGGTATGCAACGTGTCCAAGATTACGCAGCCGGTTAGTGGCCTGCTGGGGACTGACCATAAGCGCTCCTGACTGCCCTTGGCCTTACACGCAGCCTCCCCTTCCAGGAGGTGAATGCTAATCCAGTTCCCTTAGCCTTATGTATAGGTTTTGAGGCCTAACTAAGGTGGGGTGGGCATTTGGATGCCCTTATTCTTAGCTACCAGGTGTTTTAACCTGGGAAGGTACCCCTATAAACGCACACTCTTGAACCAGAAAGAATGTATTTGCAGGCATAAAGGATTGTAGTTCTTAGCCTTTTTTAGTTCAAATCCTGCAAGAAACTAATGAAAGCCTTTCTGTAGCAAATGCACATAAAGAAAACGTGCATACACTGACTCCTGGTGAAGAATTTCCTGAATTACTACATTTTCACCATATTGAGTTTGGGCTCATTGGATGTAGCTAGTTTGTGGAGCTCTTTACCATATAGCTTGAGCTTGCGGAATAATTACCCTACTCTAGCCAAACTGGGAAAACCTAGGAGGAACTCTATCCTTCCTGAGAGGTTCCACCCTAGAATTAGGGAAGGTTGGTTAGCTACCTTTAATCCCTAAAAGAAGAAGAGGTCTTTCTCTGCTAGAGCTATCTTTGCAGTTCAGAAGCTGAAACTGTGAAACCAACCAGTCACCCCATCCTGTGACTGGTTGGTTTCCTATGGCTTAGCAGCCCACCTAGCCCCAGCCTTTGCTTTATCTGTTAACTGAAGGAGAACTGTACTGTGTGTGTAACTTTATTAGGAGTCAGTGGAGGTTAAGTAAGACAACGTGCATGAAAATCCTTTGAGTTGTCCTTATGTGGATTATCCATACTGCAAATGATCCACAGTTTTGCCTCACTTCAATCCAACTTTCTCCTGCCCTCTGGCAGTTTGCTCAATATGATAATACCAGTGAGGGCAAACACATTTTTAAAGTAGCTGAAATAAAATGCTGGGAAGATATACGTTTTGCCGCAAAGTTCCAGTCGTTTGACTGGTAAGATCCTTACCAAAACCCAAGTGAAATAATTTTTTTAATTGAACTAAGGTTACTGATGGCGCTGTCTAGTCCCTATCGAAAGCACTCCACACTATCCTGCATTCAGCAAATGCTAGTGAGGCACCATAACATGAGAGTTTAGCACACAGACTCCAGAAACTTCCTGCTGCGTTCATATTCCCAGCAGTGCCACATTTTCACCTATGTGACTTACTTTGCTTATATGTAAAATGGGGCTAACCATTGTACCTACTTCATATAGGTTTTTTGGGAGATCTTAAGTGAGTTAATACATGTGAAATGCTAGGAACACTGCTTGGCCTGTTATATATGTTATATATGCATTGGGTATTACCTATTAAGCATTATTTTGTATTAAGCAAGCGGTTCTTGGTCTTTGGCTTATTAGGAAAGAAAGACTTTAATTAATGAATCTCATAAACAAATGTAAAGTTGGAAGAGTGATCCAGTCAGAGGCTCAGGGAAAGCTTACCTGAGAAAGGGAAGAGTTATTCAGATGGAGAAGGGAGGAACAGCATGTGCAAAGGCCCTGTGAAAGGAAGGAGCATGGGCATTATAAGGAACTGCAAGAAGGCCAACACCCCCAGAGCACAGAGAGCAAGGGATTGAGATAAAGTTGGGAGTGTTGAGTAAAGTAAAAAGCATATGAGACATTGTGTGCCATGCGTATGATTTTGTCTGTATTCTAAGAGCAAAAGCAGCTGTTTTAAGGTCTTAAAATCAGTGGTTATAATGTGGAGATTAGACTGGAAGGAGGGGAGAGGAGATGCAGGGAGACCAGTTAGGAGGCCATGGCCATAATCCAGATAAGAGATGATATATGTAGAAGCGAGAAAGGGAGGTTGTAGTGGAAATAGGAATAGATATCAAGATTAATTGAACTTGGTAATTGATTGGAAGAAGAGGGAGGGAGCACTGGTGCCTACTTGACTTCTGGCTTACACTAGGGAATGGATGATGATGTGATGGCATCTGCAGTGTTTCCCAAGTAGGAGAAATCGGAGGCCATGTGGTCTGGTAGAATGGAGAGGTACACAGGGGCTTCAAGTTTCCTTCCTTCCTTCCTTCCTTCCTTCCTTCCTTCCTTCCTTCCTTCCTTCTTTCCTTCGTTCTTCCTTCCTTCCTTTTTAACGTTTATTTATTTTTGAGAGAGACAGAGACAGAGCATGAGTTGGGGAGGGGCAGAGGGAGACGCAGACACAGAATCCGAAGTGGGCTCCGTGTTCTGAGCTGTCAGCACAGAGCCCAGCGCAGGGCTCGAACTCACAGATTGCAAGATCGTGACCTGAGCCAAAGTCAGATGCTTAACTGACTGAGCCACCCAAGCACCCCATTCGAGTTGTATTTCTTGAGCTGTACTTGGTGTCCGCAGGTTTTAATATGTTATTCTGTGTAACCTTTTGAACACCAGGAATATTCACGTCCGATGGACAAATTCTGAAATTAAAGAGAACTGGGTTTTCGTCTTACTCTGCCACTTCCTGCCGTGCGCTCTTGAACACGTTACTTAACCTCTTGGATCCGTGAAATGGGAATCTGTGCGATTTTGAACATAAATGGGAACCTCTCCTCAAAGTGCTCGTTGCAAGTGTCTTGTGCCAGGAGATGCTAACCGGCGTCTTTGAAGCAAGTGTGTTCGTGAAGGGACAGACCTGCTGGCGTGTCCCCACCCAGTCACGCAGCCCATGGTGCCTGTGGGTGAGAAGACTGGCTGCAGGGGGAGAAGCAGTCAGGCTGTGGCCTGATGCCCTTTCCTCCTGAGCAAAGCTAACTGACCTCAGAGGGGTCAAACCGTGGCTTCCTCAGCACTGAGAAAGAACAGAGGTGAATACAACCCCTGGAGAACTGAGTGCCCCCTGCTTAGTAATGGGGCAAAATATTATTGCCATCTTCCTGACTTGCCACATCACACTTCTTCCAAGTACTTTAGAAAAGAGATCATTTGCACGGAAAAGCAGGGCAGAAATACTATTATCATAAAACACCTCTCTTGTTGCCTGTGGCCGGGCCCTTTGCTCACTAGGCTCTAGCCTTCTTGTGGTTCTTTGGACACACCTTGATCTGCGAGTCTCAGGACCTTGGCATTTGCTGTCCTTCTGCCTGGGTCACTCTCCCCCGGTCGTTCCTTCCCGTTCTTCTCAGTTCAGATGTCACTTCTTCAGAGAGGCGTTCCTTGATCACCCCATCTCAGGTAGTTTCCAAGATACTCGTTGTGACAGGACCCTACTTGATTATCTTCAGAACTTCTCGATACCCGGAATGATCTGTTGCTGCTATCTGACCCCACCCCCGCCAGAATGCATGTTCCACAAGAGCAGGGATCATGTCTGTCTTGTTTGTTGCTTAAAGTTGTGTCTCATACCGTGGTAGGTGCTCAAATATTTACGAAATGGATGAAGCATGCAACATGTTCTTCTGGCCTGTGAGAAGTGACTGTCTAGTTGTGTTACAACGTGCTTTATAACTTACCTCACCCTCTTTTCCAGTGTTACTCATACTGGACCGCATGCGTTACCTTTGGTCCAATCAAGCCAACCATGTCACTGTATCCTGCAGAAGTAGCTCATCACTGTCGCAGGCCTGTCCCAGGCCTGTCCCCCACCTGGAATTCCCTCTTCGTCCCTCTCTGTCTTCAAGGTGGTACTCTTGTTAATTTGTTCATTGGACTACATTAATTTTGGGGCTCCCCTCCCCTGGGCATTTCAAGTTTAACATGGGACTATGAAAATGGCCATAAGAACTGTATGGAGCTAAAGTCTCAGAGAAGGAAGAGAGATGTGTTTCCTGGCTTAGTTATGAGAACGCTTAGTAGACAAGGGAGGATTTGAGCCAAACCTTGGAGGGTTGGAGAGGATTAGAGGGTGCAAGGAAGCCTTCCCTAGCTAAGGTTGCTCTCTCTGCTTAGTGATCTTGGGAATGTTTACTTGAGACCTCTGTGCCTCGGTCTCCTCACCTGTAAAATGGGCGTAAGAGTCTTAGCCGTGGGCATGAGACCTGTACAGTCACACAGGCGCTTACAACATCTGGCCCCTCACTTGGTTTAATGCTCTGTTGTCACCATGTGAAATTCTTAATGATTTTTGAACAAGGGGCCCCGCGGGTTGTGTTCTGATCTTGCCTCCTAGAGTTATTGAAAAGTCCTAGGAAGTAGATACGTGTACATTTTTAGAACAGTGAGGGCCTGGCATATAAAGAGGGTTTAGTAAGTGCTAGCTGTTATTATTGTTATTGGTATATTTATTTTCAGAACTCTTGTAACAGTATAGCTCACCGCGCACCTCAGGTTAGCATTTAAGCAACCAACAAATACTTTGAGTGCCTGCTCTATTAAGGTACCAGATGGGTCACCAAGATAAATAGTGCAGCACTTCTATCCTGGTTCAAAGAACAAAACATGTATTTTAAACATACTAGTGGGGTCCCTGGCTGGCTCAGCCAGTAGAGCGTGTGACTCTTGATCTTGGTGCCATGGGTTTGAGCCCTATGTTGGGTGTAGAGATTACTTAAATAAACAAATATTAAAAAAAAAAAAATAGGGGTGCCTGGGTGGTTCAGTCGGTTAGTCTTCTGACTTCAGCTCAGGTCACGATCTCACAGTTCGTGAGTTCGAGCCCCGTGTAGGGCTCTGTGCTGACAGCTCAGAGCCTGGAGCCCGCCTCCAGTTCTGTGTCTCCCTCTCTCTCTGCCCCTCCACTGCTCATGCTCTGTCTCTCTCTCTCTTTCTCAAAAATAAATAAACTTAAAAAAATATATATACTAATTAGTAATAAGTAATAAATGATATGTGTCAAATGAAGACTATAAGAATTTTTAAAAATCGAATTTGGGGGCCCTACCTTCAGATAGTATTAGTAGCTCTGGTGTGGGGCCTTAGATTCTGTTCCCCAGGTGATTTTATTTATTTATTTTTTTTAACGTTTATTTATTTTTGAGACAGAGAGAGACAGAGCATGAACGGGGGAGGGTCAGAGAGAGAGAGGGAGGCACAGAGTCTGAAACAGGCCCCAGGCTCTGAGCTGTCAGCACAGAGCCTGACACGGGGCTCGAACTCACGAACTGCGAGATCATGACCTGAGCCGAAGTCGGACGCTTAACTGACTGAGCCACCCAGGTGCCCCTCCCTAGGTGATTTTAATGAACAGGTATGTTTTGTAACCACTGGCATGAACTCTAGGGAGGCCTTGTGGAACAGAAGTGAAAGTCTGGCAATGGAATCTATCAGACCGGGGCGGGGGAGGGGTTCAAGTCCTGCCACCTGCTAGCTCTATCACGTTGTAGAAGTTCCTTAGCCTCTCAGTTGCCTCCTCTGTAAACATTAAAACCATACTTTAAAGATTAAATTTTAAAATGCTTGAAAAAGCTGAGTGTACATGTACAGTGGATATTTAATTATGGGTTACTTCCTTGAGAGGGGGAGGGGAAAGATGGTATCCTAGGAAGGGGCAGTCTTAGAAGGCTTGCTGAAGAAGATAGTTCATCCCTGCAAGCATTGTATTTGGATGGGAACAGGGTTTCTGATTACACACTCCAGCAACAGTCAAGAACAGTCAAGATATTAGGTGGCCCTATTAGAAGAATGCTAAATCCCTAAGTAATTGATGGGATTTAGTGGCTTATTAGATACAGAGGAGAGGAAAGATGGAGGTTGAGTCCTGTGTCTCCAGCTTGAGCGAGAGCGGGTCATTTTCAAACCAAGGTCAGGTATAGAAGCTGAGTTGGTGTAGCAAGGTGGGGTAGAGGTTGGAGCAGGGGTCATGAGTCCAGTTTTGTTTTTTAAACACCATTCGTTTTTAAAATTTTTTTTAATGTTTATTTATTTTTGACAGAGAGAGAGAGAGACAGAGCATGAGCAGGGGAGGGGCAGAGAGAGGGAGACACAGAATCCAAAGCAGGCTCCAGGCCCTGAGCCATCAGCACAGAGCCTGATGCAGGGCTTGAATTCACAGACCGCGAGATCGTGACCTGAGCCGAAGTCGGATGCTCAACCGACTGAGCCACCCAGGCGCCCCAAGTCCAGTTTTAAAAAACATTTAGTTTTTAACATGAGGAGATATCCAAGGGAAACTAGACATTCTTGATTGGGACTTTGGGGAAGGGCTGGTGCTTGGGGTTAGAAGTCAGTAGATCGGAAACAATCATTGAGGTCCTAAGAGTAAATTATGTCTTGAAGGACGTTGCGTAAAGACAAAAGCAAAACATTTGGGGAATGAAAATGGGGTTGCAAACTAGTAGTCACTAAAGTAAGGGAGAAGAAAAGGAACACCAGAGGTAGGAAAAGAAATGGGTGAGTGGACTGTTGATAGTTGTAGGAGTCTGAATAATGTTCCCCCAACGATGTCCCCATGCTAATCCCTGGAACCCGAGAATGTGTTAATTCATGTGGCAAAAGGGACCTCGTCCATGTGATTAAATGAAAGATTTTGAGATGGGGAGATTTTCCTGGATTATCTGGGTGGACCCAGTTTAATCACAAAGGTCCTTACAGGAGGGAGGCAGGAGGATGAGCCAGGCAAGGTGACGTGATGACAGAAGTAGAGGCTGGCATGATGGGCCATGAGCCAAGGAACGTTGGCAGCTTCTAGAAGCTGCAGGAGGCAAGGAGCAGCTTCTCTCCTAGAGCTTCTAGAAGAAAACAGCCCTGCTGACCCATTTGAGACTTCTAACTTCCAGAATGGTAAGAAGATACTTTGTGTTGCTTTAAGCCACTGCTTGTAGCAATAGGAAACAGATACAAGAATAACAAATAGAAACAACCTACATCTCTAAGAATGATAGATGGATTAAGCAAGCTGCTATATGTTGGTATGATGACCGCTATACTGGTAGTTAGCCATTAAAAATTATGCTGTAGGGGGCGCCTGGGTGGCTCAGTCGGTTAAGCGCCCAACTTCTGCTCAGGTCATGATCTCGCCGTTTGGGAGTTTGAGCCCTGCGATGGGCTCTGTGCTGACAGCTCAGAGCCTGGAGCCTGTTTCAGATTCTGTGTCTCCCTCTCTCTCTGACCCTCCCCTGCTCATGCTCTGTCTCTCTCTGTCTCTAAAAAATAAATAAATGTTAAAAAAATTTTTTTTAATTATGCCATAGAAGACCATCTAATCGTGTAGACAATGTTCACAATAGATTGCCAAGTACAGAAAACAAGTTATCATATTATAGGTATTTATATTAAAAATTCATCAAGCTGTACACTTTTAAGACTCGTGCATTTTATGCACTTGACTACAGGCATGATATATGTCAATAAACACACTGAATATTTTTTTGCACATTGAATATAGATGTCCGGTTTTGTTCAAAGAAGAGAAGCACATGTTCTGTCTGTGTATCCATGAATAGGAAAAAGACTGGGAACGTATAAACCAGATGTTAATAATGGATGTCTCTGGATGGTAGTACCAGAGATGATTTTTATGTTCTTTTTTGAGTCTTCTGTGTGTATTCCAATTTTTCGTCAGTGAACAGATGTTACTTATTTTTGATCAGAAAGAAAAAAAATCTTTCAAATTAGTTTGTTTGTTTTTTTTTAAATCGAGGATAAGGGGTAGGGAGAAAGTTTGAAGGAGTAGGTGTAAGCCCATGGGCGCGGCACCTGGCACAACCAAGCCTCTATAAACAGTTTCTGAAAATAGGTGATGGTTTTTTGCACTGCCCCCCCCCCCCCCCCGCATCCACCAAAGCAGAAAGGGACTCAGTATAGGAGACACGGAAGGAAGAAGGAGAAAAGCATGAATGTAGAGGTAGAAGCTTTGTGAACCCTGAGTCGGAAGGGCCTCAGAGAAGGGTGGAGGGGGAGCAAATTATTTAATCAGTTTTACCCCTGCCCCCTACTGTGTCTGTGGGCACACTGGACACCCGCACCAGACAGCCTCCGCCGCTTTCCCCTTTCATTTAGTCTGTCCTCCTTTGTTCCTTCCTTTTGTTCTTTTTTTGATTACCAGAGTAATACATGCTCCTCACTAGGGAAATTTTGAAAAGCATCAAAAGATAAGCAAAAACCACCTGTAATCCCACATTCTACCCACTGGTAAAACATTGGCATATTTTCCCCAACATAGTTCAGTTTTAATCGAGGACCAAAATATTACCATGTAACTTTTTTTTTTTTTGTCACCACCTAAAAATGTACTTTCAAGATTTCTAAATTGGCTCAACTCTTTATCAGGTTGCATTAAAAAATAGTAGGGGGCACCTGGGTGGCTCGGTCGGTTAAGCATCCTGCTTCAGCTCAGATCACGATCTCACAGTTCCTGGGCTCCACATCGGGCTCCACGCTGACAATGCAGAGCCTGCTTGGAATTCTCTCTCTTTCCCTCTCTCTCTCTCTGCCCCTCCCCAACTTGTGCTTTCTCTCTCTCGAAAATAAATAAATTTAAAATAGTATCACCTGCATGTATCTGGACTGGCTCTGAATGGGTTTTCACACTGATCATGTAATGCAGAAGTTAGTGAAGCCTTTCAACTTTTAAAAGCTTTTGACTTAAGCTTTTGAAATACCAATAGAATAAGCTAAAAATTGAAGATCACTGAAGTATGCCCACTGGGTCACAAATCCGGAAGCTCACTGAGGCTTCTCTTCCTGGCCAGGTGTTCCGGGGAATCCTGCATTCTGGGCCCAGACTCTTGTAATCTTCCTGTTCTTGTCTTTATTTGAGTACGTACTTCAATTTTGATTATCTGCTTTGTTGTTTGGGGGGAAAACCCAGCTCTTTTCTGCCTGCGTGTGTCCTTTATTCCCACATGACTGCCACACTCACAAACTTCTGACAGCAGATGTGGGCTCCCCCCCCCCCCCCCAGCAATTCTCTGACACCAGCTGGGTGTCCTACAGTTGAACTCCATTCTGACACTAGCTAATTGGAGACGCTGTCAGACCCCACAGGTTAAGGGCTCAGTCCCACGAGCCTGCCCCCACCCTACTTAGATGCCAATTGTAAGGATAGGTCCCCAGGTTACCCTCAACTTCTGTTTGGCTACAAATCAAAGGTTCGTTCCCACAGTCCCCTCCTCCGGTTCAATTACTTTGCAATTACAGCTCAGGGAATTGCATACATTAGCCACTTCATCAAAGGCTATGACAAAGGATACCGATGAACAGCCAGATGAAGAAATGCATAGGGCAAGGTCTGGGAGGATCCTGAATGCAGGAGCTTCTGTCCCTGTGCGTCATGGATGTGTTCACCCACGTGGAAGCTCCCTAAAGCCCCTGGTATTGGGATTTCTAGAGAGGTTTCCTCATGTAGGCATGATCAATTATTAGCTCCATTTCCAGCCCCTCTTCCCACTAGAGAAGGGGGAGGGGGCCAAGGCTGAAAATTCCAAGCTGCTTCTTATGTAAGGCTTTCTCTTTCTGGTCACCAGCTTCCATCCGTGAGCTCATCCACAGGGTACTAGTGCTCCCATCACTTAGGCATTTACGAGGGTTTTGGGGGCTCTGTGTGGGGAACCAGGGGCAGATACCAACAACATGTTTTTCCCTATTATCTCACATTTGCACATTTTGTATGCACATATCTATCTTTTTCCCCTGTTGGGCCCTAACTCAGAGTTGCTCAGTTACTACCGATACTTTGAGCCTAATAATTATTTGTTGGGTGGGGGGGGGGGGGGGACCGTCCTATGCACCGCAGGATTTTTTAGCAACATCCCTGGCTTTTACCCACTAGATGCCAGTAGCACACCCTTCTTGAGTCATGACAATCAAAAATATCTCCGGATATTTTGCTTGATGGTCCCTGGTGGCAAAAATTGCTCCTTGCTTCACCGCCCTACTCCATCCGCACCCCCCACCCCCCGCGCCGCCCTGGCAACTGAGAAACAGTGCTATAGCTTCCTGAGGTCAGAGTGTATGTCTTATAAATTCCTGTATTCCTGGTCACCTGGGTGGCTCAGTCGGTTAAGCGTCCGACTTTGGCTCAGGTCGTGATCTCACGGTTCATGAGTTCAAGCCCCACATCAGGCTCTGTGCTGACAGCTTGGAGCCTGGAGCCTGCTTCGGATGCTGTGTCTCCCTCTCTCTCTCTCTGCCCCTCCCCTGCTCACGCTCTGTCTCTAGCTCTCTCAAAAATAAAAAAGCATTAAAAAGAAAAAAAAGAATTGGACACTCAACCGACTGAGCCACCCAGGCGTCCCAGTGCACATTTTTATTGTCCAGACAGTATCATTGTCTCATGAAAATAATAGCTAACGTTTATAAAGTCCTTACTATTTTTATTGTTCTAAGCTCTTCACCTGTATTCACTTAATCCTCATGACAATCTTAGGAGATGAGTACTATTATTATGCCCTTTCTATAGTCAAGAAACTAAGGCTCCAAGAGGTTAGAGCTCAAGGTCACCTAGGGAAGTAACACCTCAAATTTGAACTCAGGCAACAGGCAATCCAGTGGAGATTCTGGGTTCTAAACCATTTTTCCACTGCTTTAAAAAATTTTTTTTTTTTTTTAATGTGTGTGTTTGAGAGAGGGGCAGACAGAAAGGAAGACCGAAGATCTGAAGCAGGCTCCGTGCTGACAGCAGAGAGCCAATTCTGGGCTTGAACTCAGGAACCATGAGATCATGACCTGAGCTGAAGTCAGACGCTTAACCGACTGAGCCACCCACGCACCCCTCTATCTACTGCTTTTAAATATACACACACAAAAAAATCAACCCACTTAAAAAAAAAAAAAAAGCTGGACATTATCCATCTGCCTACAGAATTTGCATAGGCAAACACATGATAAAAATAAAATTTTCTGTTCTGCCTTTTTCACAAAACATGATACAGCAAAGCATTTTTGCCATGTTGCTAAAATCTAAGTTGTTTGAATGGCTGCATCATAACCAGTCCCTTCTTATTGGGCACTTTGGTTGTTGTTTATATTTTATTTGAGACAATCAAATAAATGTATTTTTTACAGTATAATTTACATGTAATAAAGTGCACCCATTCTAAGGGCACAGTTATCAAACTGTTCTGATAAGTGTATAAACCTATGCTCCCACCAGTACAGTCACAATACAGAACTTTTTGTTTATTTTTGAGAGAGTGTGTGAGCGGCAGAGGGGCAGAGACAGGGGGACAGAGGGTCTGAAGCAGGCTCTGTGCTGACAGCAGAGAGCCCAGTGCAGGGCTTGAACTCACGAGCCGTGAGATCATGACCTGAGCCGAAATCAAGAGTCCGATGCTCAACCGACTGAGCCACCCAGGCGCCCCAAAAGTTCATTCCTTGTCATTGCATTACATTGTATGGATATACAGCACGGCCAGAGCCTCTGTTGTGGCTGACCCAGGAAGGAACAGAGGAGAGAGGTCAAACGGGTTTAGGATTGGTTAGTTTAACAATTTCAGTGGGCCCTGGGTCATAGGGACTGTCTCTAATTGTCTGCTGTATGGCCTCAGATGATTAGGGCAGAGGAATAGTGGCCCCTGTGGGAGCAAGGTAAAGTAGGTAGTTGAGGTAAAGGTTTTGGATTGGTTGGCTTGTAGATCAAAGGTACACTGGCAGGAGGATAGTTTACTGTGTCTAAGAATTGGCTAGCCTGGGAGGGGCAGTCTGTCCAGAATCAGCAAGGCCCCGAGATGTCAAAGCATCAGGAAATGCTTGAAACAAAACAAAACACGATGAATACACCTTCTTAAAGGGTTAATCTAGAAAAACTCTGAACTCTGGGATGCTAAGCATAGCTTAGACAAAGTACTGTGCTGAAAAACAGGGAATTAGGTAAAGACGACATAGGGGATGGTGAGACCTCCTGGCCCCCTTGTCACCTCGGCGCTAACATCCTCCTAGCCAAGCTAATGGCCTACCACCAGTAGGCTGGAGGATCTTTCTTTGGGAAGACTGACCAGCCCAGGAGGACATTCCTGTGGACACTATATTCGTTTCCTAGGGCTACTACTGTGAGCAAATTACCAAAAACGTTGTGGCTTCAAACAAAAGAAATGTATGCTTCCACGGTTTGGGAGGGCAGAAGGTTGAAAGCAAGGGATCAGCAGAGCCATGTTCCCTCTGGAGGCCCGAGGGAGCATTTCTTCCCTTGCGTCTTCGGGCTTCCGGGGTTCCAGGCGTTCTCTGGCTTGTAGATGCAACCGTCTTCACAGAACTTTCTCCTCTCCTCTCTGGGTCTCTTGCAGACACTTGCTATTGTATTTAGAGCCCACCCAGATAATCCAGGATGGTTTTATCTCAAAGTCCGTAACTGACAGCGGCCAAGATTGTTTTTCCAAATAAGGTCATATTCACAGGTTGTGGGGATGAGGATGTAGACATCTTTTTGGGGGCCCACCGTTCAACGCGTGACAGGTACTAAGAGCTGAGAGTCCCCAGTGAAAATTAGCCCTCTATGGTAATGCTCACCAACTGAGAAGCCTGTTTCGTGAACTGTTTCATGAACACGAGACTTTCAGACAATTTTAGTGCCTCAGCCTTTTTTTTTTTTTTTTTTTGAGAAAGAGAGCGCATGTAAGTGGGGGAGAGGGAGAGAGAATCTTAAGCAGGCTCCATGCTGAGCACGCTGAGCACAGAGCCTGATGCGGGGCTCAATCCCACAACCCTGGGATCGTGACGTGAGCCAAAATCAAGAGTCAGATGCTTAACGGACTGAGCCACCCCAGGTGCCCCTAGTGCCTCTGTCTTAATCATGAATGCACTGTCAAGGATCACTAGGTAATTGAAGAAACTCTAACGTGAAAGATAAAAACCAAACAAATAAACAAGATAAAGGGAAATCAGAGTATACAGAAATGGCACAGAGAACAGAACAAAACAAAATCTTAACGTAAAAAAAAAAAGATGACGGGGGGGGGGGGCCAGGTGGCTCAGGCGGATAGGTGTCCGACTTTGGCTCAGGTCATGACCTCATGGCTCCTGAGTTCAAGCCCCGCATTGGACGCTGCGCTGAAAGCACAGAGCCTGCTTGGGATTCTCTCTCTCTGACCCTCCCTGACTCAAGCTTTCTCTCTCAAAATAAATAAGCTTAAAAATAATCTTCAAAATATGAAACCAAGAACTTTAATCAAAGTGTTGGGGAAATATTGAGGAAATATCCTTTTTTTTAAATTTTTTTTTTCAACGTTTTTTATTTATTTTTGGGACAGAGAGAGACAGAGCATGAACGGGGAGGGGCAGAGAGAGAGGGAGACACAGAATCGGAAACAAGCTCCAGGCTCCGAGCCATCAGCCCAGAGCCCGACGCGGGGCTCGAACTCACAGACCGCGAGATCGTGACCTGGCTGAAGTCGGACGCTTAACCGACTGTGCCACCCAGGCGCCCCGAAATATCCTTTTTTTAAAAAAGCCAGAAAATAGAGGCATGAAACGATTTTTATTTTTTCAAATGTTTGTTTATTTTTGAGAGCGAGAGTGCGCGTGCACGGGGGAGGGGCAGAGAGAGAGGCAGACAGAGGATCCAAAGCGGGCTCTGTGCTGACAGCAGAGAGCCAGATGTGGGGTCAAACTCACAAACCTGTGAGATCATGACCTGAGTCGAAGTCGGACACTTAACCGACTGAGCCACCCAGGCGCCCCAACATGAAATGATTTTTAAAATTAGCCCAGGAGGACTAACTAATATGCAGCTCAGAAGAGTTATAGAGAACAATGGAGGGAAGGCAATCATTGAAGGAATAATTTAAGAAATCATCTATCTCAGAACTGAATGGCCTAGATCTCCAGAATAAGAGGCCCACTGAGTGCCCAACATAATGGATGAGAAAGAAGTTATGACATTTCAGATCATTGAGTAAATAGAGGAAGGTTACCAGAACCTTCCAGAGATTTAAGACAACAACAGGTCACGTTCGAAGGAACAATCATCAAAATGGCAGGCGCTGTTCATCAGCCATGCTGGAAGGCAGTGGAGGAACACTTTCCAGTTATTTATGACCTGTGGTTTTACATATTAGCCAAATTCCAAATTCAGTAAAGTAAGCACCTTTTCAGACATGTGAAATCTTACAACCCTTACTTCCTACCCGTGGATGCTTTCTCAGGAAACCTCTTGGAGGATGTGGTACATCAATATGAGAGAATCAACCAAGAAACACGTGATCCTGGAAACAGAATATTCGACACAGGTGAGAAGTGAAGAGAATCCCCAAGATGATGATGATGAAGGGAAATCCCAGGGTGACACGTGGCTTGGCAACAGGCGTAGAGAGTAATCAAAGATTGGGGCAGGAAGACAGAAGGCCCCAGAAAGGATACCTCCAAGAAATAAGATGAAAAGAGTAGAAGGAAAATTTACACTTTTTGTGATGGCGAAGAATGAATTCATTAGAGGGACATGGAAAATGAAACAAATAGAAATGTATTTGTTTTCATTAATAATTAACTCCAGGAAAGTTAAAAGAAAAAAAAAAAAAGCCCTGAAAAAGAAACAAAGCTTAATCATAGTCCACTAAATAGCTTGGCTGTGAATAATATTTATGGAGGCATGATTGTGTAAACAGAGAGTATCGATCTCTACCAACCCCAGCATGCATGGCCTTTCTTCCTTGCAGACTGCATTCCAGCCAGCAGGAAGTCTCTTTGCTCCAGGTATCCCGGGGTTTCTTTTGGTTAAACAGGAAATGAGTTCGTTAAATTCAGTTAGTAAATTAATACATTCACAAATTAAATTGTTGAATTAAAATGGCTGTAAGAAAATTGGGTCTAAGCAAAAGGCTGTGGACAAAAGTATACACACACACACACATTTTTTTCTTTTTTGAGCTAAACACTTGGAAGAGATCGTCTGAAGCTTTAAATTTATATTCTGCTAACTCATTTGAGAACTTTTTAAAAATATTTATTTATTTATTTATTTATTTATTTATTTATTGACAGAGACAGACAGAGCATGAGTGGGGGAGGGGCAGAGAGAGAGGGAGACACAGAATCCGAAGCAGGCTCCAGGCTCTGAACTGTCAGCACAGAGCCAGACACGGGGCTCAAACCCACAAACCAGGAGATCATGACCTGAGCCAAAGTCAGATGTTTAACAGACTGAGCCACACAGGAGCCCCTTTTTAAATTTTTTTTTTTTAACGTCTATTTATTTTTGAGAGAGAGAGAGAGAGACAGAATGCGAGTTGGGGAGGGACAGAGAGAGAGAGAGAGAGGGAGAGAGGGAGGGAGACGCAGAATCCGAAGCAGGCAGACGCAGAATCCGAAGCAGGCTCCAGGCTCTGAGCTGTCAGCACAGAGCCCGATGCGGCCCTCAAACTCACACTGTGAGATCATGACCTGAGCCGGAAGTTGGAAGCTCAACTGACTGAGCCACCCAGGCACCCCAAGAACTTTTTTTTTTTTTAAAGTAAGCTCTGCCCAAACTGGGGCCTGAACTCACCACTCTGAGATCAAGTGTCTTATGCTCTACTACTGAGCCAGCCAGGCACCCCTAATTTGAGACCTTTTGATTTATCCAAACAATATATCACTGTGTATAACCAACCTTCATCCCATTATAGGGAAGATAAGTCATATTTATTTGAATTCCACATATGTTAGACTGACCCTTAACACATTATATTGCAAATGTTTTTCTAGTTCCATTTTTATTTTTCCACTAGACTGTGAACAATTTTTTTTGGCTGTTCTCTATTTGTTTAATTTATTTTTTTAAATTTACATCTAAGTTAGTTAGCATATAGTGCAACAATGATTTCAGGAGTAGATTCCTTAGTGCCCCTTACCCATTTAGCCCATCCCCCCTCCCACAACCCGTCCAGTAACCCTCTGTTTTCCATATTTAAGAGTCTCTTATGTTTTTGTCCCCCTCCCTGTTTTTATATTATTTTTGCTTCCCTTCCCTTATGTTCATCTGTTTTGTGTCTAAAAGTCCTCATATGAGTGAAGTCATATGATATTTGTCTTTCTGTGACTAATTTCACTTAGCTTAATAATACCCTCTAGTTCCATCCACGTAGTTGCGAATGAAAAGATTTCATCTTTTTGATTGCCGAGTAATACTCCATTGTATATATGTATACCACATCTTCTTTATCCATTCATCCATCGATGGACATTTGGGCTCTTCCCATACTTTGGCTATCGTTGATAGTGCTGCTGTACACATTGGGGTGCATGTGCCCCTTCAAAACAGCACACCTGTATCCCTTGGATAAATGCCTAGTAGTGCAATTGCTGGGTCGTAGGGTAGTTCTATTTTTAATTTTTTGAGGAACCTCCATACTGTTTTCCAGAGTGGCTGCACCAGCTTGCATTCCCACCAACAATGCGAAAGAGATCCTCTTTCTCGGCATCCTCGCCAACACCTGTCGTTGCCTGAGTTGTCAATGTTAGCCATTCTGACAGGTGTGAGGTGGTATCTCATGGTGGTTTCGATTTGTATTTCCCTGATGATGAGTGTCGTTGAGCATTTTTTCATGTGTTGGTTGGCCATCTGGATGTCTTCTTTGGAGAAGTGTCTATTCATGTCTTTTGCCCATTTCTTCATTGGATTATTTGGTTTTTGGGTGTTGAGTTTGATAAGTTCTTTATAGATTTCGGATACTGACCCTTTATCTGATATGTCATTTGCAAATATCTTCTCCCATTCTGTCGGTTGCCTTTTAGTTTTGCTGATTGTTTCCTTCGCTGTGCAGAAGCTTTTTATCTTGATGAGGTCCCAATAGTTGATTTTTGCTTTTGTTTCCCTTGCCTCTGGAGACGTGTTGAGTAAGAAGTTGCTGAGGCCAAGGCCAAAGAGGTTTTTGCCTGCTTTCTCCTCAAGGATTCTGATGGCTTCCTGTCTTACGTTGAGGTCTTTCATCCATTTTGGTTTATTTTTGTGTATGGGGTAAGAAAGTGGTCCAGGTTCATTCTTCTGCATGTCGCTGTCCAGTTTTCCCAGCACCACTTGCCGAAGAGACTGTCTTTATTCCATTGGATATCCTTTCCTGCTTTGTCAAAGATTAGTTGGCCATACGTTTGTGGGTCCATTTCTGGGTTCTCAATTCTGTTCCATTGATCTGAGTGTCTGTTCTTGTGCCTGTACCATACTGTCTTGATGATTACAGCTTTGTAATACAGCTTGAAGTCCGTAGACTGTGAGCAGTTTGAAGGCAGGCTCTTGTTCTTTCCTCCATAAGGTTCTGGCACCTAACACAGACCTTGGCTTTTTTTTTTTTTAACCTAAGATTTACCTACCATAACCTAAGTTTGAGATGGTGACCATTTGTATCCAGAGTGTCCAATTACTCACACAGCACTGTCCCATCTGTCCACCCGGCACCGAGATTGGTGTTCTTATCATTATCTCTTCCACCGTCCCATTTCGCAAAACAGGACGTGAGTTCCAGAGAGTGTCTTGCCCGGAGGTCTTCTAAGTCAGTGTTGACTCAGCCTTCTAAGCCTTCTAGGAGCCTTCTAAGTCAGCCTCTAGGACAACCTGGGTCTCCTGACACCTCGGGATGCACTTTAAATGCTAATTAATTAATTAAAATCGAGGGATTTTTATGTATTATTTTACGTAAATTTTTAAAAGTTGAAGTGTAGCTAGCTGACATACAATGTCGTTTTAGTTTCAGGTGTAAAACATCGTGATTCAAAAGTCTATGTACATTAGGTTGCGCTCACAAGGGTAGCTACCACCTGTCCCCCCACAACACTATTACAGTACCATCGACTGTATTCCCTGTGCTGTGCCTTTGATCCCCGTGACTTATTCCGTAACTGGAAGCCTGTATCTCCCACTCTCCTTCATCCGTTTTGCCCATCCTCCCAGTGATGCATTTAAAAAAAATTTAATTATGGTTTAAAAAATTATCGTCTTGGGGCATCTGTGTGGCTCAGCCAGTTGAGTGTCAGACTCTTGATTTCTGCCCAGATCATGATCTCCTCGTTTGTGAGATCACGTCAGGCTCTGAGCTGACAGTGCGGAGCCTGCTTGGGATCCTCTCTCGTTCCCTCTCTCTCTGCCCCCTCCCCAACTTGTACGTGTGCATGCTCTCAAAAATAAACATTAAAAAAAACTTAAAAAAAAATTTTTTTTTTTTAAATGCTGGTTATATAAGTCATTACTCAGCTCCCGACAGTTTGCAGACAGATCTTCTGATTATTCAGATAAACTGGAAATCTGGATTTTTTTTTTTTAATGTTTATTTATTTCTGAGACAGAGACAGAGCATGAATGGGGGAGGGTCAGAGAGAGGGAGACACAGAATCAGAAACAGGCTCCAGGCTCTGAGCTGTCAGCACAGAGCCCGATGCGGGGCTCGAACTCACAGACCACGAGATCATGACCTGAGCCGAAGCCGGCCGCCTAACCGACTGAGCCACCCAGGCGCCCCAAGGGAAATCTGGATTTTTATGTAAAATGCTCTGATTTTTTAAAAACTGGCGTTTAAATTTCCAAAAAGATTTAATGTGTATTTATTTTTGAGGGAGTGGGGGAGGGGCAGAGAGAGACTGGAGACACGGAATCGGAAGCAGGCTCCAGGCTCGGAGCTGTCAGCACAGAGTCCGATGCGGGGCTTGAACTCACGAACTGTGAGATCTGAAGTTGGACGCCTAACTGAGCCACCCAGGCACCCCATACATTTTCAGAAAGATTGAAAAAGCATTTTATAGGCCAAAGAGAAAATACAAGTTTGCAACCCCTAGCGTGTAATACTGTGGAGCGCTTATGGTAGTCATTTGCCTCTGGAGAAGAATTGTGTCTGATTTGTTCCAGCAGACCTGGGAAGAGGGTTGTAGGAATGGGGCCTAAATCAAATGCCTACACCTGCAGAAGTTCTGCCCTTCTGTACTTGGGTAATAATGTGTCGCAGACAGATAGGAAGTGGCCCCCCATAAATCAACCATTGAGTCCTCCATGGTAGTATATCAATGCCGGTCACACCGGAGAGGTGAACCCCAGGTTTTGCATCCGTTCTGAGGTTTCACTGTACCTCCCTCGCAGACCCTCCGGAAGAATGAGACCTCACAGATTTGGAAAGGTGTTGAGATTTTCCTACACCGTAATGCAGGTGCTAAGTGGGGTAATTAGTTTGCCACGAACAGCTCAGAGGAGTTTAATGTTTTGGAATGATGGCAGTTTCTACGAAAGCTACCCTGGGAGATGCTGGGCTCAAGCGCTGACCGGAAGAAATCAAGAAGAAAGGACGTCTTAGTGGTGCTGCTCTGGTGGGTTTGAGGAGGCAGAATACTGATCTTTTCTGGAAGTGGTGTTGGGGAGTTGGTATGGAGTGGGGAAATACACATGGCCATAAATGGTGTGATCCTGCTCCAAACATCTGAGCTCATCCCTAGGCTTCCTGAACCTCATGCTGGAAATTTCGACCGAAATAAACTTCTGACCTTTCCATCAGTTCCCTTGAGTAAGTCAGGGTTTTATGGATTATTTCATATTCCCACTCAGAAGGAGGGCTGAACTATTAGTTATTTTACTTAAGGAGGCAGCACAGCTCATTAGTGCCACTGCTAATATTCTATCAGTAGTATTCCTAGAATGTTTTGTAACTGACAGAGACCTTTCTCATGCATTGTTCATTTTGTTCCCTGGTGACTCAGTGAGGGGGTATTATTTTTCTCATTTTACAGAGGAGGAAACGGATGGTCTCCCATTGTATTTTACCTAAAGTATTTACCTAAATATTTTTTCTTCCTTTAAATACTCTCTACGCCCAGCGTGGGGCTCGAACTCATGACCCCAAGACTCCACTGACTGAGCTGGCCGGGTGTCCCAGTATAGGATATTTAAAAAAAAAATTTTTTTTTAATGTTTATTTATATTTGAGAGAGCGTGAGTAGGGGAGGGGCAGAGAGAGGGAGACACAGAATCTGAAGCAGGCTCCAGGCTCTGAGCCGTCAGCACAGAGCCCGACGCGGGGCTCGAACTCATGAGCCGTGAGATCATGACCTGAGCTGAAGTCGGACGTTTAACTGACTAAACCACCCAGCTGCCCCCAGTATAGTATCTTTAATATGGCCTAAGTCTCTCCCTAGTCTGGCCCTCGCCGGCCTCTCCAGATTCCTCTTTCATACTTTCCCCAGAGTCCTCTTTGTTCCAGCTCTTCTGGATTACCTTTGGTTCCTTAGATAGGTCAGATTCTTTTCAGCCACAGGCCCATTGCACATGCTATTCCTTCTGCTTAGAACACTTCTCCCTCTCCTCTTTGCCTGGCTAGCAACTACTCATCTTCCAGGCTTGTTTAACATCATTTCTTCATGGGAGCCTTTCCTGAATTTTCGAGCTACATTGGATTCCCTAGTAATGTCCTCTTCTACCGCCCTGCACTTCCCATTCCAAAGATCCATGACACTTAGGAGTAACTCGTTCACTATTTCTTGTTCTTGCTAGATTGTAAGCTCTACGAGGCAGAGACCAAATCTGCCGTATTTAATTCCGTGGCCTCAGTGCCCAGTACAATATCCTTTTATACTGAAAACTTCTGTAACCATTGCCCGATATCTGGACTCCATAGGAAATAATGCATCAGAATCTTTCCTTGAGGGGCACCTGGGTGGCTCATTCGGTTAAGCGGCCGACTTGGGCTCAGGTCATGATCTCACGGTTCCTGAGTTCAAGACTCGAGTCAGGCTCTGCGCTATCAGTGCAGCTTGGGAGTCTCTCTTTCTGCCCCTCCCCCACCCCCTCTCTCTCATTCTGTAAATAAAAAAAAAGAATCTTGCCTTGAATTCTGCCCTTAAGTTCAGTTCTGGCAGGCTTTCCTGATAAGCTTCTTCTGATATTTCCAAAACCAATTTCACTAAGACTTCAGGGTATTTCATTGACCCTTTGATTCGTGATCAAAACACACACGTCCCGCATCACATGGCAGGTCGTGAGGTTAGCACACAGTGTCACTGTATTATTTGATGGTTACTGGGAAAGGCTGGTGCTGTCGTCACCTGTCGTGTTGTTTCTCTGATGCTCAAACACCAACGAGAACCTGTGTCCACCACCCTGGGTGGGGTGGTCGAGCGGGGATCACAGAAGATAATATGGATATTCAAAAGCGCCCGGACTATTCCTGTCTCAGGTCTCCCCTTCGTCTGGCGCACACTCGGGTCGTCTGCAGATGGGTGGCACGTTTATTTACTGGAAGCAGGGAGGTATGGTCAGATTAATGGCGACAGTGGAAGAGTAGGAGGTTAACAGCGCTGCGCGGGCTCACGAGGCGGGCACTCGACAGGTAAGCAGGGCCCAGTGGGAGGCACTCACGGCCTCATTTCAACAACTGCCCTAAGCTGAAGTCCCTGCAGGTTGCAGTCTAGGAGAAGGGCATTTTTTTCCTTCTTTTCTCACCCTAAGCCAGCTATATCTCTCCCCATCAAAGTGAAATCCGTCACCATGTAACTTCCTAAATCCACCGAAGAGTGGTAACAACCAAAATCTGTCACGAAACACCCAGGCAGCAGTGCATAGGGTTGCAAATGTTAGTTCCAAATATAGTGCCAGTTCACATCTCCAGTGAGGAAAGAACACTGAGTGAATTCATTACACGAACCACTTAAACTAATTGAGCCAGGAGCTTAAAGCCACATTCTTCAAATGTGTGCACTCTACAAAACTGGCATTTAACATCAGGCAGCCAGGCTGGAAAACACTCCCGAGCCAGTGAATCTAAACAAGGAAGAAATGCTCCTCAAGGTATGTACTTGCCAACCGTTAATTTGTGCTCAAGCGATTTCTAGTGATTAGCCTCGTGACTTAGAGCATGACATCAGGGGTCACAGGTCTGAGCCGAGCACACTTAGCTTCCCTAAGGCAAAGACGGACAAAGCTGGGCACCGGTTACAAAGGGGAACAACAAAAGGGGCACGGCCTGTCTTCGTTACTAAAACTAATTAAATGCATACGTTAGGGGGACGCCTGGGTGGCTCAGTCGGCTAAGCGCCCGACTCTGGATTTCAGCTCAGGTCACAATCTCGCGGTTCGCAGGTTCGAGCCCCATGGCAAGCTCTGTGCTGACAGTGCTGAGCCTGCTTGGGATCCTCTCCCTTCTCCGACTCATGTCCCCTCTCTCCCAACAATAAATAAATAAACATAAAAAAAAAATGCATACACTAGAGTGTAAAAACATAGCTGGAAGAAGACCTCCCAAACACATCTGTAATCATGACGGTCTCTGGGAGGCAGGTTTTTAAGATGAGATGGTCACTTTTTTTTTCTTCTTTAATTTTTCTTAACGTTTATTTATTTTTGAGACAGAGAGAGACAGAGCGTGAACGGGGGAGGGTCAGAGAGAGGGAGAGACAGAATCCGAAACAGGCTCCAGGCTCTGAGCTGTCAGCACAGAGCCCGACGCAGGGCTCGAACTCACGGACCATGAGATCATAACCTGAGCCGAAGTCAGATGCTTAACTGACTGAGCCACCCAGGCGCCCCTTCTTTTTCTTTTTAAAATATAATTTAGTATCAAACTGGTTTCCATAGAACACCCAGTGCTCGTTCTTCTTTTTTTTCTTCAAATTTTAGAAAATGAGTATGTATCACATTCCTAAACAGAAATAAAATTTAAAGTGGATAGGGGTTAGTGATACAATGTTCTTAGATGAGTAGCAACGTTACAAGAGGTTGGTAAAGAAGAACATATTATGTAACTATTTGCTACCTTAAATAAAAAATACACTTGCACATACTCCATGTAGAACAGGGGGTCCAGCAGAACTTTCAACGACGGAATATGATCTATACACCTGTGCTGCCCAATACAGCAGCCACTAGCCATATGTGGCTAATAAACACTTGAAACGTGGAACTTAATTTTTAATTAATTTTTTTTTTTTTTGAGTTTTAAATGTCTATTTATTTTGAGAAAGAGAGCGTGAGTCGGGAAGGGGCAGAGAGAGAGAGGGAGACACAGAATCTGAAATAGGCTCTAGGCTCTGAGCTGTCAGCACAGAGCCCGATGCAGGGCTTGAACCCACGAACCGCGAGATCATGACCTGAGCTGAAGTCCGACGCTTAACCGCCTGAGCCACCCAGGTGCCCCTACTTTAACTTAATCTTAAATAGCTGCATATGGTTAGAGGCTACTGTATTTGGACACACAGCTCTAGAACCTTCCATCTGCTGGAAAGAAGAGTGTCAGCGGGGCAGGGAGAGTAGACCAGATTTGGTAGGCAAAAGACCTTATAAGTCATGTACTGTTTTGTTATCTTTCCAGTTAGAGATCATCTGTGTACTCTATTACCGGTAGATGAGGGAAGTGAGAAACCCTTGAATGGCCACAGCAATCTCAAGAAAGAACAACACTGGACGCACCACCCTCCCTGGTTTCAAACTCTATTACAAAGCTATGATAATTAAAACAATATGGTATTGGCATAAAAACAGACACGTAGATCAATGAAACAGAATAGACAGCCCAGAAATAAACCCATATATGTATGGCCAATTAATTTATGACAAAGGAGCTTAGAATATACAACAGGGAAAGGACAGTCTGTTCAATAAATGGTGCTGGGAAAACTGGCGAGCCACATGCAAAAGAATGGGACTTGACCACCGTCTTTCACCATACACAAAAATGAACTCAAAGTGGATTAAAGAATGTAACACCTGAAACCATAAAACTCCTAGAAGAAAATATAGTTGGTAAGCTCCTTGACATAAGTCCTGGCAATGTTTTGTCTTGTTTGTTTGTTTTTAACCTGACACCGAAAGCAAAAATAAGTGGGACTATATAATATTAAAAAGGTTCCTCACACCAAAGGAAACCACTAACAAAACAAAAAGGCAAACTTTACTGAATGGGAAAAAATATTTGCAAGTCATATATAAGGGGCTAGTACCCAAGATCTCTACAGAACTCCTACAACTCCATAGCAAAAAGCACCCCGCAAATAATTCAGTTAAAAATGGGCACACGACCTGAATAGACCTTTTCCCAAAGACAGAGGGCCAATAGGCACATGAGATGATGCCCAGCATCATTAATCATCAGGGAAATGCATATCAAAACTATAACGAGCTGTCACTTTACACCTGTCAGAATGGCCAGAATCAAACAGACAAGAAATAACAAGTGTTGGTGAGGATACGGAGAAAAGCGAACCTTCACGCGCTGTTGGTGAAAATGTAAATTAGTGCAGATGCATAGTGGAAAACAGTATGGAGGCTCTTCAAAAAATTAGAAATAGAAATACCATATGACCTAGCAAGTCCTCTTCTGGGTATTTATCTGAAGAAAATGAAAATACTAACTCAAAAAAGATATGCACCCCCACATTCATTGTAGCATTACTTACAATAGCCACGATAGGTAAACAACCCGTGTCCACCAACGGATCGATGAATAAAGAAACTGTAGCATGTACACATGCACACACACACATCACATGTGCACACACGCTAGAATAGTATTCAGCCGTAAAAAGAATGAAGCCTTGTCATTTGTGACAACACGAATGGACCTCAAGGGCATTATGCGAAGTGAAGTCAGATGGAGAAAGACAAAATACCAAGTGATGTCTCTCAAGTGTGAAATGTTAAAAAAAAAAAACAGAAACAAAAAACCAAGCTCACAGATACAGAGATCAGATTGGTGGTTGCCAGAGGCCCCGGAGAGTGGTGGTGAAGGGGGCAGAGGAAAAGAACCAAGTGAGAGAAGGCACTTCTTCACACTCTAAAAGGCCACAGCATGAACTTCATCCTACCACACCCCTTCACACATCCCACTTTCAAGTGCTCTATTCCTAGAAGCGGAAACTGATCTATCAAGAAAGCAACAACCATGTCATCCATCCTCACTCATGTCAAACGTTTTAAATATTTTGTACTTTTTCTTATAAACTGGTTCTCCATCTCTCCTTCATTGTCTTGTATTATTTTCTTGAGACTTCTATTAAACCATTAGCCATTCAGTTATGTGGCTTTCTTCATCTTAACTGCCTTAGTAGAAGTCTAAATAGTAAGCATTAAGAAGAGAGTATCTGTGGGGCACCTGGGTGACTCAGTTGGTGGGCATCCACCTCAGCTCAGGTCGTGATCTCGCAGTTGGTGAGTTCGAGCCCCGCATCAGGCTCTGTGCTGACAGGTCACAGCCTGGAGCCTGCTTCGGATTCTGTATCTCCCTCTCTCTCTGCCCCTTCCCCACTTGCACTCTGTCTCTCTCTCTCAAAAATAAATCTAAAAAAAAATTTTTTAAAAGAGAATATCCATAAGATCAGCATATACAATACAAAGTAGATAATCAGCCGCCTAATAGAGTGAGCTGAAATTAAAGTGCAATGTTACATACCTGCACCATTTGTCCAACTGATGAAAATGGTTCAAGTTGGCTGGGGATATGGGGGGGGGGGGCAGATGGCTCAGAGGGCCATGCTGGCATGGTCAGCCAAACTATGGCAAGATTTAATTATATTTTTCTTTGGTTGTCATCTTAATTGGTATACAGTATGTCTCCTGTCAGCTGCTGGCAACTTCCCCGAGAAAGCGTAGATCGATAGTAAGCTATGTTTCTGTCGTTAACTCTACCCCAGTGTTGGAACCAGAAGTTCAGTGCTGAAAGCTACACCTGCCAGATACCAGCAGCGGAAATGCAGGACCGAGCAGACTTTTTTTTTTTTTTTTACAAGTGACACGAACAGCCCAATAAACCTTCCCTTCTCTGACCCTGCCGTCTATCACATTTGCCATCAAATGTCCTGGTACAGCAACCAATCCTCTGATTTGGTTTCCCAGGGAAGGCAGTTGTTTGGCCTAACATTTTATTACCATCAGGGTCTCCTGTCTCTTGTGCTTGTGTTGGAAACCAAGCACCTTGAGCAGTCTGTGCCCGCTGGGGGCAGTGCAAGAAGGCACGGTCCACCTTGGGTGAATTTCTGCATTATCTCAAAGGAGAAGACAGTCTTATAAAAAAATAAACATTAAAAAAATTTTTAATGTTTATTTTTGACAGAGAGACCATGAGCGGGGAGGGGCAGAGAGAGAGGGAGACACAGAATCCGAAGCAGGCTCCAGGCTCTAGGCTGTCAGCACAGAGCCCGACGCGGGGCTCGAACTCAGGGACCGCGAGATCATGACCTGGGCCGAAGTCGGACGCTCAACTGACTGAGCCACCCAGGCGCCCCAGTCTTATAAAAAATTTAAAACCACGCACGCACGCGCGCGGGCGCCTGAGTGGCTCAGTTGGCTGAGCTTCCAACTTTGGCTCAAGTCATGATCTCGCGGTCTGTGAGTTCGAGCCCTGCCTCGGGCTCTGTGCTGACAGCTCAGAGCCTGGAGCCTGCTTCGGATTCTGTTGTCTCCCTCTCTGTCTGCCCCGCCCCCACTTGCGCTCTGTCTCTCCCTTTCTCTCAAAAATGAATGAACGTTAAACACACACACACACACACACACACACACACACACCAAAAACCTGGAGAGCCTAAAATCAGTATGTAGTAAGTAAGAAGAGATTAATTTCTCATCAAGTAATTTATTCAGTAAAAAAAGAGGCTATCTCTTAAGTGTAGATTCAGTGCCGTAAGTAGATTACCAAAAGCTTGTTTATTTTCTGCCCTGCTAAAAAAAATAATCACTAACTGTACAAATGTGGCTCCAAGTCTTTCTGATCACATTCTAGGACCTGTTTGGGTAACAGAATTGAAAGAATCTTTTCAAAGCTCCAGAACTCCACTCATTCCCCCTAAATCGCACACTACAGAGATCTATTCTTTACCAATACTTTCGAGGGGCTCCTTGCTCCCTGAAACCCATCCTCAGAAACTGTAAGTTTAAGAATTCATGCAGCACCATGTAGTATTCCAAAATGGTTTACTGCTTCCCATTAATAAAAGATAATATCAAATTCCCTATAGGAAGTAACACATTCATCTTTTTTTTTTGAAAAAAAAATTTTTTTTAACGTTTTATTTATTTTTGAGACAGGGAGAGACAGAGCATGAACAGGGGAGGGTCAGAGAGAGGGCGACACAGAATCCGAAACAGGCTCCAGGCTCCGAGCTGTCAGCCCAGAGCCTGACGCGGGGCTCGAACTCACGGACCGCGAGATCATGACTTGAGCCGAAGTCGGCTGCTTAACCGACTGAGCCACCCAGGCGCCCCTGAAAAAAAATTTTTAATTAGCTCTATGTGGGGCTTGAACTCATGACCCCAAGATCAAGAGTTGCATGCTCTACTGAGCCAGCCAGGTACCCCACATTCATCTTTCTTTCCAACCTTCTGATTTCCACTAAAATCTTTAACCAAGGAAAAATCATTAAAAATCTTTAAAGCTGTTGCCTGGATCCAGTCTGACTGTACGACCTTTTAAATGTGAAGACATGACAATTAGTGAGAAGAAAACAGGTTTTAGAGGCTGGTGATCTTGGGCTGACCACTGGTTCTAAGTTGTTTTTTTCCTTTTTTTTCAAGTTTAAGAGGGAGGGAGAGAGAGAGAGAGAGAATGAGATCACGACCTGAGCCAAAACCAAGAGTTGGACGCTTAACCAACTGAGCCACTCAGGTGCCCCCTAAGTTATTTGTTGTGTAACTCTTTACCTAATTTTTCTGAGCCTGCTTTCTCACCTGTAAAATGAATATATTACCCGATAGGGAGCTACTTGGAAGACAAGCAGTAAATCTAACACCAAAAAGGCTGATTTAAGACCTTTAGAGACCCGTTATCATCAGGACTCTGGTGCCAGAATCAGTCAGGATATTAGTAGAGAACAGAGAACACACTTGAACTAGGTAACTTGATGAAGGTTTAATAAAGGGACTATTTACAAAGATGTGAGCAAAGTTCAGGGGAACCAACAAGGAATAATGGAATGATCCAGAGCTAGTAAGGGAATAATCCT
This sequence comes from Panthera leo, assembly GCF_018350215.1. Classification (NCBI taxonomy): domain Eukaryota; kingdom Metazoa; phylum Chordata; class Mammalia; order Carnivora; family Felidae; genus Panthera; species Panthera leo. Next base: position 37,295,205 of record NC_056692.1, read on the forward strand.
TTCCCTAGATTTGAAGGGGCAAAGTGACGGAGCTAGAAGCTAGAGAGGGCTTCTGAACAGGAGTTGTGGCCTTTGGTAGAGGGTCACAGACGACCCATGTGACCTGGGGATGAGGAAGCCTGGTGAATAAATACCCTGACCGTCCTCTCCTCATGCCTTTTGATCTTGAAGGTATTACAAATTGGATCAACACAACCTGAAGTCAGAGGGCAAAGGACCCTGTCAGTGCAGTCCGTGTGGGCCAAGCCCTCCCGGGGCACAGAACGGGATGGGAGCGGCTCTGAAGGGGACACAGAAGACACCCTCCACCACCTGTGCCGCAGCATAATTCAAGCCAATTAACTATTATACACAAAACTCGTATATATGCTGAAAATGAAATTACTTCTTTCTAGAATTTCTAATTGTAAAATGAGAATACTAAGCAGATTTCTTCTCAGTGTTTTTGGTGTCCCTACTTTGCTGGTGCCTTAAGCACATGCCTAGATGGCCTCATGGCCGCCCTGCGTGTGGCACCTGGACAAGAGAGCCTCAAGAAACGGGAACTGGCAAGTGTCAGGTTAACTCCTGAATGCTGACTGATCCAGAATGAATTTAGAAGGACTCTTAGGATTTTTCTGTTTAGGTCTTAGTCATTAAGGAATTCAGAAACTGGATTTTCTTAGACCCAAAAAATCCCATGATAGCAAAACTTCTTATAATCCTAGTGAATGATAGGAAACGCTTGTAATTTCTTATTGAAGAGAATAAAAGAAATCAGGACATCAATTTCACATTGACATTTTTATTAACGCCAACTGTTTTTTAATTATTATTTTTTTAAAACAATAGCACAAAAATGTTTCAAGGAAGCAGTCTCACAATCTGATGACCTTCTGAAATACAGTTAAGCCACACCAAATATGAATTCCTGTTAATAACACAAAAAATATTTTTAAAAAGAAAAATAAAAAGAAAAGGAAAAAGGGAAAAGAAAAAAGGTAGGGCCAGAGAAAAGGAAAGAGGTTTAGAGTTAAAACTCGCTGGATTAGTTAGGTGAGGCTTGTTAGTAGGATACACTGTTAAAGCGAAGAGTGGCACACAGGCTTACAGTTTTTGTTTGAACCAGTTACCACTAATATGCGGCCCCTGCAGCAGTTACCACGGACTTCTTACATGTCCAGAATGAACCAGGAGAAGCCAGTGTTGACACTGTTGGAAAGAGGCTTAACAGTTGGCCTGTCAGACAACTAAGACCGCTGTTAGCAGAGTGACTCCTTCAGGATGGCCTGGCTGAAAACCCTTTCATCTCTATGTCTCACCTATATGCATTTCAGGGTTCTTAAAAGTTATCTTAAAAAAGAAAGAAAAAATAATGTATATCAGTTTCTCTTATTTAATGTGGCTATAAAAGATGTTTCCTTATTATTTCTTTATCTCTAAGAAGGACACCGGGGGTGGGGGGGGTGGGGGGTGGGGGGGGGGGGAGGTTGGGGGTGGAACTAGGAGGAGGAAAAACCCAGACCAGGATAGGTTTGGTTTTTTTAACTTTTTTTGTTTTTTTTGTTTTTTTTTTTTGGCCAAGGGGGTCACACAGAAGGGAAGGCAAGGAGGAAAACTACAATCCTTGGTTCAGATTGAGTTATGCAGGAAAATATATCTTCCTGATCAGTCCCCATGCCCAAAAAAAACAAAAAAAAACCAAAAAAAACCAAAAAACCAAAACCCCAAAAACAAAAAAACAAAAAACACTTGGAATTATGCACAGACTCTATGTTATACCAGCTATCAGCCTTTCACGTTTAACCATTCCCAGAGCAATGGACACTACCCTTGGCTTGTAGGCTGCTCGCAGAACCCACTTCACAAAAAATCTTCTTCACCCAGAAGCCTCTAGTTTCCTTTTGGTAGGTTATAAAAACAGAACATCTGTCATTAACAGGAGAGTGTTAAATACTTTTAACCACTGACAAGGCTTCAGGAAGTTTCACAGTTTCGTTATGCTCTATTTTATTACTATCATATTTACATTTTTTATTTTTTATTTTTATTTATTTACTTATTTTTTTGCTGAATTGCTGATTTTCCTTTTTCAATAGAATTTAATTCTGGAGTGTGAGCAGGAACCAGTTAACTACATTCATCGTCCAACCCCCACTGGTTTGAAAGAAGACTCCAAATTCTCGGCATATGAATCAGCTGTTCGGTAGCCCCACCTCATCCCTGCAGCCAAGCAGCAGAACCGCGGTGGCGGCGCTCAGGGTTCACGCCGTAGGTGGCGAGGCCTTTCGCTGAAGGAGGTACTGGTGAATGCTCTCAGCATCTCGCTTTAGCCAAGCAGCATTCAGCAGGATATTTTCACAACACTGCTGGATGGTGCGCTCAGCTGAAGGAGCTGGGTGGCTCTCGAAGAAAGCCTGGTATAAAACAACCCAGAAGGTAGGATCATTACTAGCAATGGTACGAAGTTAGAAGTATCACAGGTCATGAGAAGTTACCCACTGTTCTGTAAAGGATTCAAAAGCTTTAATCGTGAAAATTTACCGCTGCTACTCCCAGGCTAAAAGAAAACAAAGCAGCCCCTTAGACCTGCATACAGGAATTCTTCCCCAAATACATGCTTCAAATCTAATCAAAAGGTAACAAAGAGGCAGAACCTCTGGCCTGTCTTTTAGGTTCATTATCTAGTGGTTAATGTAGGGCTTTGGAATTAGGTTGGGACTCAAATCTCGGTTCGGTCATGTATTAGCCTGTGAGTTTGAGTACATTAATCATTCTGTTTTCTCATTGGTAAGAAACTATTTAGTCCAGAAGTTTAAGAGAAAATCCATAAAAACTGTTAGCACAATACTTGGCAGGCAGAGTCCTTAAGGACGCACACATTCCGGCTGCTTCAAACAGAGATTAATTTGTGAAGGCGATAAGACCACAAAGATTAAATTGCTGCTCCACAGACTCACATCTTTCATACAACAAAACATTTCTGAGTTTATTATAATTTATCCAAAGCTTATTGATTAAAGATTCAACAAACTACGTTCCAATGAAGTATACCAAGATTCATAGTAAACAGAGCAACTCTTAAATACCAACCAACGAAAGGATAGGGGTCTTTACTTTGAACCAGTCGTCACAGGTGTAAAGGAAAGAATGACTAATTCATCAGATTAAGTCTAGAACTTTTGGAAATCAATAACCTCGTTCACACAAACAACAATGGCGCCTTCGCTGAGGCTCGTTCTTGGGGCTGGGTTCTTAGGGCCCAAGTACAATACAGAACTGCCCCTCATTCCATCTCCACAAATAGCACCACTATTTACATATAAGAAACCCAGGAATTATCGTTGATTCTTCCTTCTTCCTCTGCCAGGTACATTCACAACACAGAGAAGCCAATCAGTAAATATTTGTTGAATTAAAGATTAACAAACCCAAGCCCTTGAATTTCATAACTCCATCTCCTGAAAGCTACTCTATCATTCTTGCTTGCAGTCAGCATCCCAAAATGTTTCTCTTTCCCATACTGCAGCCGGACTGAAATTTTTATGGTACAAATCACATCAACTCACTCCCCTGTTGACAAGCAGTTCAAGGGCTTTGCACTCTTAGGAAAACTCATATGGCCTCCAAGGCCCTCCAGTCTGGCCTCTACCTATCTTCCCGGTCTCAGCTTGGCCACTCACTGCCTTTCCCCTCCAAACCAGGTATATGTACTTCTCCTTCAGAGTACTTCTATCCTTTACGGTAAAGTAACTGTTTCCACAGCATACAATGTAAGTTAAATGAAGGCAGAGATCAAGTGTTTCACTGTTTTCTCAAGACCTGAAACCTTAAAATTCCAAACAATGGCTCACAGAGTGAGTGAAACAACACAACAGCCCTCAGAGCCTCCACATTCACACCTCGTAACCCCACTGCCTTCAAGAAGTAAAGGTAAAAGTGACACTTCAAAAATAACTTCACAATTAAATCCAATGGAAGGCTTAACATTAAGATTTCCCTCATCAGTGTAGATCTGTTCCTCACATGCTGAACTTTACCACTAAACTGAAGATTCTCCTTTGTAAGGGCTAAGAGGAGATTCCTTGCATAGCCATCTTGTCTCCTCGTGCACAGGACAGACCTATGAAGGTTGTTATTAGAAAGGAAAAAAAGAACCATTATCAAGGACCTACTACTCTGTTCCAGTCCCACTACATTACTTAAATAACAATCTTATCATCATTCCATTTTATGGATGAGGAGACAGGCTCACAGGGATTAAAAAACTTACTTGAAGTCCCATAGCTAACATAGGGCAGAGCACAGATTTATACTCAGATCGACTGATTCCAAGTTCCACCACGTTCCTTCAACCATATTGCAAAGCGCTCAAAGATGATTCCAACCCTAAATTCTTCAAGCATTAAAGACACAACCCAAGCTGTCTTCTTCCAAGCAAAAACAAGGATAAATACAGCATTACCCCAACATCGTATCATTACAATTTGGCTCATTAGTGTTTTTACTTACTAGATTGAAAAGTAAAAAGGAAACAGTACTTTGCTTACCTTAACCTCTCCAGCCATTTTATCAACTGCAAATCCCTCAACTGATAGCTGAAAAAAACAATGGTTTAAATAGTAAATGTAACTAAAAGACGCTAGGAACAAACTTCCATTTACCTAAAAACCAAATCATTTTATATTCTCCCAACTTCAGAATATTCTAGAAGGTGCAGGATGGGTGATGGAGAAGCCCTTTAATAAAGCTAATAATTATTTAAGGAACTTTTGTGGGTTTTTTTGGAAGAAACCCTTAAAGAGCAAAGACTATAGGCCTAGTGAATCAGGGATGTCTCTAAATAACATCTATGATAAGCAAGCTACTCAAAATAAAAATCTTCACACACCTTTATTAGTCTGGATATTAAGAATCCTCCCTGGTATCGATTATAAAGTTCTTCCCAGTTGTCTTTTATAAACTTCCAAGCAGCCTTCCTTCCATGCTTGCTGCCTCCTGCCACTCCACCAATTACTGACACAGTGTCCTGTGGGCGTACCTCTTCCTAGAAATAGAAAGAGAACGAAAAGTCTACTGTACTCAAAACATCTTCTGGTGCCAGAAAGGGCAAATGCTGTTGAGGTACCCAAGTAATCACACTGAAGACCCTCATTCCTTATTTTAGGAATAACTGGCACCAGAAAGCTTCCTAAAGATCAGCCAAATTGAGAATGAGGCACTGAGACAGGTAAAAACAGGCTGCTGAATAGATGTTTGCTTGGGTTCCTACAGGATAAAGAAAGGAAGAGACGGAAAGTAGGCACAGGGGTAAGATAAGTAGGCTTGCCAGTTTATTCCTGCTTCCAACTATCCCGATTCCCACCGTTAGAGGCAGATATAGATAGAGGTCAGTAACAAAAGCCCATTCCATTTCCCCCAGACTAAGAGGAAGGGGTTAAAGCAGATCAAGAGAATATGGAGTCAAAGACAGCTGCCACAGATTGATAGGTTACAATTCCCTCTAAAAGCAGTTTTCATTGTAACTTACTGAAAGTGCAAACGTGAGGACTTTTTGAATCAATTCAGGTGAAAGAGTAGCCCCAAGGACCCTTTCAATTCGGTTTTTCTCTTCCTGCATATCTGCTTGTTTGTGAAGCTATAGTGAAAAAATACAGATCGAGATAGTTAACTGTCCCCTGGAAGTCAGACACATGCTTATATGAGCTTCTCCCCCAGTAAGGTGAAACTTCTGTTCTATATTCTCATTGGCTAGGCGCTCAGGGCATAAAATTAACAGAAGATAAAACTTTACAGGATGTTCAGGCACTAAATTTGTGATTGGCTATTATAGTAAGTCACTAAATGTAAGTGAGTACTATGTGAATGGCTGGTCATCAGTTCTGAGCAGTTTAAATTCAAGATCTGAGGGGTATGATGTCTGACTAATGTTCTGTGTTAAATGAACAAACTGATGATTGCCAATACCATTGAAGGTCATCAATTTAATTTCTAATAGTCAAAAATGCATGTTAATATTAACGATGGTCTCTGATCAGTGGGATTCTGTATCATCAAATTTTTCAACTGCAAAAGCATCGCATGCTGAATGCAGGAAATTAGGAAAATGAGAAGCATAAAGAAAAAATTAAATTATTACAATATGTACATTACCAAATTGGACATCAGATCATCTTATACCTATTTTGTGACCTTTTTAAACATTTCAAATTACAGGTAAGTATTTTCTTTATACTTTTCTAGTCTCTAAATCTTCCACAGTGATTATACCGAGTCTTTTTTCCACCATCAGAAACAAAACATTATGCATACAAAAATTACAAGCATATATGAGATATCTCTCCAAGACAACTTAATCGATAGACTCTGTTGGCTTTTTTTCTCACTGAAGGTTTTACACTGACCAGTGTCCGCACACCCCATCACAGGCCCCCATTTCCTCTTCTTTTCCTTTGATTTCTTTTGAGCAGCAGTGTAGTAAAATAGAAGTCAGGAGACCTGGGTTCTAGTCCTGGTTTTGTGTCTAACTAGCTGTGTGACCTTGACTAAGTCCTTAACCTCTTTGGATCTCAGTTTCCCCTTGTGTAAAATGAGTGGGATGGAGAGATAATTTCTAAGGTCCTTTTCAGCTCCAGGACTCAAGGTCTGAACTCTGGCTTTCAAGAAGCATGGTTTTCCCCAAGGAGAACCTGTTAAACTAGTCCACTAGATGGCACCATAACACCACATTCCAAATATACTTTGAAATCAAAGTTCTTTTTTAGCGGGCCTCATTATTCCTAAATTACCAACAGAAGACAATCCTCCTCATCTCCCATCAACTGGTTTCTTGAAGAAACCTAATTTGGCCTTCATTAGAGCTCTTTCGATAGTAAATCAGAATTATAGTCAGCTCCCTTACATTAAATAGATGCCAATACTTATTAAATATACATACTAGAATAAATTCTTAAAAGTGTGCTATGACATGAAAATGTCAAGGTATCTGTCATGAGAATTTCAGAACCCCTATTTTGTTCCATACTGCTATGGAAAAGACAAAACCCACAAATATCTGATTTCATATGCAAAGAAATACAGGATTCATAGTACACAGTTTCACAGAATATTAAGACTGAGAAGGGACCTCAATGTCATTTAATTGAAAGTTAAGTTAAACCCAAAGTATAATTTTGATATTATTAGAAAGGAAACTCTTGTCCAAGATCAGTAAAGTGGCACATTTTGAGTTTCTTCAAGTTTACATTTTTCAAAATATTTTAATCATTAAAAAAATATGATTTGGGGGCGCCTGGGTGGCTCAGTCGGTTGAGCATCTGACTTCTGCTCAGGTCATGATCTCACGGTCCCTGAGTTCGAGCCCTGTGTCGGGCTCTGTGTTGACAGCTCAGAGCCTGGAGCCTGCTTCGGATTCTGTGTCTCCCTCTCTCTCTGCCCCTCCCCTGCTCATGCTCATGCTCTCTCTCTCTCTCAAAAATAAACAAACATTAAAAAAAAAAACAGGATTTGTTTAAAATGAAATACTAGAAATTGGATTTGCAATTTTGATCTACTTGAGGTCAGAAAAGTGTTCTTAATCCATTAAAGATGGAAGTAGCAAAGCACATCCCATTCCTGTTCTGTTTGTTCCCACTAAGAGCAGGTCTTTAAACGAATGGGCTTTGCAGATTTGACACGTAATTTGGGTATTTAGACACATTTTGCACATTTTATTCGATGGTAATAAGTTCAGCTCCCCCTACCTGTCAAGTGATTTCTTAGATTGACAACCGCATGGACAGGGACTGGAGAAGTACAGTATCTGTATTAGAGTTTAATTACATGCCAACCCTCTGGGGAAACTACAGAGGCTACGCAGGCAAGTCAGTTAATTTCCTGTCCATTCATAAGAGGCACTGACATAACTCAAACCCTGGAGACACCTGATTCTCTCTCCCCTAAGCACAGACACAAACCTTTTCTTCAAAATGGGAAGGATCCTATGTAAGTTTACACAGAAGGGAAAATTTTAAGAGCTTGACTTGTTAATCAAAATGAACACTTCATTTTTTGGTTTAAGATACATAAACTTACAAATTAAAAAAAGTGAGAACACTAGATGACTTCTGGCATTGTATTGGTAGTACACGTGAACAGACATGATATCTCTCTCCCATAGTTTCTTAATATTTGCCTGTCTGCAACATGCATATCTACATATATTTCTTTTGCCAGGACTTTTTTTTTTTTAACCACTTAAAGCTTGTACTGTGTCAATCCAAGTTTAACAGCAGAAGATGGAAACCCTTTCCGAATGTACTCACCTTTAGCATAATGTCTAAGGTAGTGCCATCACCATGCTTCAAAACGGTCAGATAAACCTACAAGAGAATACAGGAACGACAAAGAAGGCATCTGATTAACTGTATCTTGTTCCAAATATTCTAATGTTAAGGCAGAAAGCAAGTCAACACGATTGTACACAGCTGTGTGTGGATGTTACGTACAAACTGTGCGACAAAGAGCTTCGGAGCCCATACTGAAAACCAGACAGGGAGACGGCATGCACACCGGCTCTCTCAGGGGAATGTGCACAGATAATCAGCTTTAAGCACAGTGTAGTCTGAGAAACTTGAAACAAACGAGAAGCTGGCTACAAACCACCTAAATGGCACATATTAACACAGAGTCAGACACAATGTGTGGGTCAGTGTCTAGGTCATTTCTGGTTACCATTAAATACATCCCACACTGTGTGCAGAATGATGCAGTCACCTAGAAATCAAGGTTATTTATCATGAAAACCTACAGGACTCCTCAGATCAGCGGAGAGAATCTGTTTCCCTTCCACGTGGTCCTTAAACCGACGGCGGGCTTCTTCTAATGTTGCCTTATGTCCTGCTTTTCCTAGTTTGCCCAGAACCAAGCCCCTCAGGAGTGCATCTAGATGACCTGATTAAGAAGTAAAAGAGACACAACACTGCTTAAAAATCCCATTTTCACAAATATGCTACTTGGATATCTTATACCATGTCTGCCATCTTGAACAAACACAATCAATTACCCTAGTACTTGAGAGGACACTGATTTATACTGTTCAAATCACAAGAGTGAAATGAAGTGCTAATAAACACGCTAGACAAGCAAATGAATTTGCTGACTTTGTCTACAAATGCCAATGATCTGAATTGACTAAATGTTCACTCCATCTAGGCAATTACATTGCTAAGGATTATATGTGAAAGAAACAGGCTTAGATCATGCAGTTTTGACCCAAGATTCAGAAAAAAGGCCACATACTGAACTAGTACGCTGTGTATAACCAATTGAAATCTGAGATTTTTAAAAATCGAAATCTGATGGATCGGTTTACTCCAATAAGCACATAAAGAGATGTTCAACTTTGGTCATTAGGGAAACGCAAATCAAAACCACTATGAGATCTGCTTCACACCCACCAGGATGACTAAAAAAGACAGACAATAACAAGCACTGTCAAGGACGCGGAGATGTTAGAACCCTCATACGCTGCTGGCGGGAACATAAAATGTTGTGACCACTTGGAAAAACAGTCTGGCAATTCCTAGAGAGGTTAAACATGGGGTTACCGTATGATCCGGCAAGTCCACGCAATAGAAACGGAGGTGTTACGTCCACAAAAATTTGTACACACATGTTCACAGCAGCATTCACAACTGTCGAAAAGTAGAAACCATCCAAACACCCACCAAGTGATGAAAACACAAAATGTGGTACATCCATACAGCAGAATACTATTCAGCTATAAGAGGATGCGGTACTGACAGACACTGCAACACGGATGAACCTTAGCAACATTGTGCTAAGTGGAAAAAGTGAGACACAAAAGGCTACACGGGGTATGATTCCATTTACAGGAAGTGCCCAGAGTAGGCAAATCCATAGAGACAGACAGCAGATTAGTGGTTACCAGGGATCAGGATTGCCAGGGGATGGGGAGTGACTGCCATGGGTATGGAGTTTCTTTTGAGGCTAAAGAAGTTATTCTGGAATTGGATGGTGGTGACGGGTGTGCAATGCTGTGAACAAACTAAAAAAGACTGAGTTGTATACTTTAAAAGGTACATTTTATTATATACTATGTCTTAAAAAAAAAAAAGTTAACACTAGCAATGATGGATTGCAATACCAAAACAGCTAAGTTGTGGTACATACAATGAAATACCACTAAGCAATAAAATGGAATGAACACCCTGGATGTATCTCTAGCACATTATATTGAAAGAAGCCAGATGTAAGAGCAGGAAAAATATATTAGGATTCCATTTACATAAAGTTCTAGAAGAGATAATATTAATCTAGGGTGAAAAAAAGCAGAATAGTGTTAGCCTGGAGGGGATGGATAGGGGAACCGGCCTGGCAAGGACTGACTGGGAAGAGGCCCGAGGCAACCTCTTCAGTGTATTTTTTGTCAAAAGTCGCTGAGTTGTAACATTAAATTTTTTTTTAATGTTTATTTATTTTGGAGAGAGCAGGGGAGGGGCAGAGAGAAAGAGAGAAAGAGAAAGAGAAAGAGAAAGAGAAAGAGAAAGAGAAAGAGAAAGAGAAAGAGAGAGAGAGAGAGAGAGAGAGAATGAATGAATGAATATCCGGAGCAGGCTCCAGGCTCTGAGCTGTCAGGACAGATCCCGACCCAGTGCTCGAACCCATGAACTGCAAGATCATGACCTGAGCTGAAGCTGGATGCCTAACTGACTGAGCTACCCAGGCACCCCAAGAAATGTAACATTGAATTGTGCATTTTGCTACATTTAAATTATAACTCAGTAAAAAAATAAGTCCAAGAAAACAATAGGAGATCAATACATAACACAACAGGACACTAGTGAGGTTCTTAGAAGAACCAATTTGGAATTCTGACTCTGGTACTCACTTGCTGTGTGACACAAGGGAATGTTTTATTATTTTGCTGTTTGATTCTTCTATCTATAAAACTAGAAAACTAAAGATATTCTCCCTATTTCATTAAGGTGTTTTTGAGCCGTGAAAGAGAAGTACAACATCCACCAGTCTGCGTGGATCTGACCCCACACACCCTCTCATGTTTTGTTTCTAGGGCTCTGTGCTCCTGTCTAAAGCACACTCCTCCGTTGGGTCCCGACTCCTCTCCATCGCTTGGCCATCGCTCCAGGAATTAGCCCCCGTCTCTTTCACATCACGGATTTTTCTATTACTACTCTAGCATTGTCATCAGCACAAAAACATGTTACAAAATCTCCCTCTTTATTAAAAAAAAAAAAAAAAAAATATGCCTCCACTGACTCTACATCTCTCCCCAGACTATCCCCTTTTCTCTGATTGCCTTTTCAGCAAAAACTCCTTGAAGAAGTTGTCTGAATGTGGGGCGCCTGGGGGGTGGCTCAGTCGGTTAAGTGTCTGACTTTGGCTCGGGTCATATCTCACGGTTCTTGAGTTCAAGCCCCACATCCAGCTCTGTGCTGACAGCTCAGAGCCTGGAGCCTGCTTCCGATTCCGTGTCTCCCTCTCTCTCTCTGCCCCTCCCTTGCTCATGCTCTGTCTCTCTCTCCCAAAAATAAACATTAAAAATTAAAAAAAAAAAGTTGTCTGAATGTGCCCTTTGCTTACCCCCTCCCGCTCTGGAGGACCACTAGTGCTCTCCACCGCTCCACAGAACTTGCTGATGGCTTCACCAACCCCCTTCATCTCGCCGGACTCAGAGCACCAGCCGTCACAGTGGGTAACGCTCCTTCTGCACTGCTTCTTAAGACGTCTGGAACATCTCCTCCCTCCTGACTCTCCCACCTCAGTGGCCAGTCAGTCTCCCTTGCGGACTCCTCGTCTTCCACTCAATCTCCAAATCTTGGCCTGGCCTCGGACCTAGCCCTCAGACCTCTTTTGTCCGCCTACACTCAGGCCCTGCGTGATCTCGTCCAGTCTCGTGGCTGTAAACACCATCTACACACTAAATGCATTTATTCAGCCTAGACCTCTAGGCTTGACTCTCCACCTGGATGTCTAAGTTGACGTGTCCAACACCCAGCTCCTGATTCCCTCTGTTCCCAGCCCACTTCTACGGCCATCCTGTTCTGTATCTGGCAAGGTCACCCCTCCGGTCCTCAGGCCAGAATGTGGTGGCTCCTCCCTCTTCCCCTTGCAGTCAGTCCACCACCAAATAGGTTCAGTTCTACCTTCAAAACACGCCCAGAATCTGCCACCTGCAAGTGTAAGCTGCACCCGGCACCTCAACTGGATTACTCGAACAGCTCTGTAAGGTCTCCCTGCTCCTGTCTCTTGCCTCTCCACTCGTCTGGGTCCCACACAGCTGAGTACGTCAAGTCACGTTCTTGTGCATCAGCTCTCAAGTCACTTTCTCATATCACTAACTGTGAAAGTCGAAAATGTACTAGGTCCCACAGGTCCTATAGGAGCTGCACCGCTTCCCACTCTGTCCCCCTCACTTACTCCGTCCTGATGTATCTAGCCTCCTTGTTATTCCTCGAACAACCCAAGCCTGCTCCTGCTGCAGATCTCCTGCACTGGCTGTTCCCTGTCTGGACCATTTCCCTCTAGATGGCCTCACAGCTCTCTCTCAGGTCTCTGCTTATGCTCATATTATCACTTCATCATGAGTGACTGTTGCCCTGACCAGGCTAGGGCGTACCGGCCTACCACTCTTTATCTACCTTACCTAACTTTATTTTTCTTCATGATACTCGTTGCCACCTAAATTATCGTATGTTCAATGGTTTGCTGTGTCTCCCACTAGAATGTAAGCCACACAGGGCAAAGCTTTCTTCACTGCTGTACCACCAGCTCCCAGAATAGTACCTGGTATTTACTAGGCGCATAAATATTTGTTGAATCCACAAGGGGAAAACATAGAGCTCTAGGTAATTGTTACTGTTGTTCTTATTGCAAAAGACTCTGAGATCAAGACTGCCAGGATGAAATACCACCTTTAGTTATTTGCAGATGGTAGAAAACAATTATATATAAAACCACAAGATCACCATTCCCAACATATGATGACGGCAAAAGAGTAAATATACAATTATGGAAATAATCAGAGGAGAGAACACATGTAGAATGTCAGTAACTTCCTTAATTCACTTACTGTCTCTCGGTATCCTTCCGAGTTGTACACATAAGGTGCCTGATAGTTATGGCAATAATAAATAAAATCATCTAAAATTCCCTTTAGCTTTTCTTGACTATAGACAGGCTTTTGGAACGCTGTAAAAGGCCTCTATTTCCACCATTTGTGTTGTTTACGAATCGTATTTAACAGTGAATACACATGACCACCACTGTTTTTATGTTGGTGACCCATGTAACTTCACCAATAAACTTAAAAGACCTAAGATTTAATTTCTGGGGAGCTGAAAACATAGTAACACCCAACAGATACGATGCTACCGGTACTGTTAACCACAGCTGAGTAAAAAGGGTCCAATTCCTCATCAATTCTTTCCCCATTCCGTGCATCCATTACCTTCTCCAGGTTTGGGGTCCCAGCCTAGTCTCTCCCCTATGGGTGAAAAGACATCTTTCACAAACTCCTGGATTTCCTCATAGAAGTCTGTGTGGGACAAGAGAGTTGAGAGAATCCCCAGGTTACAGCTCAGGTCGCTCCATACAGTATAATTGGGCTCATTCACAAAAGCCTCCATGACTTTTAGAACCTCTACAGTGCTAATGATTCCAGCTCGAGCCTGGGATAGGAAAAAACATAAATTAATCTAGTCTTCAGACAAAAACAAAACAAAGAAACACAAGCATGCATTTTCAGCATTATCTACTGCTAGTCAGTCATTTCTTTGGTTGAAAGAACACAGGGGATTATGAGAATAAACCTCCTATCATGACAATATCCCTTATTTACTTTTTGTTATTTGTGAGAGAGCAACTTAGGTACACTTTGTCTGGTGACAGGTGGTATAGCTACACTTGTGGTGAGCACGGCATGAGGCACGGACACGTGGAATCACTATGCTGTCCACCTGAAACTGATGTAACACTGTGCATCAACTATACTTCAATGAGAAAGAAAGCAAGGGAAAAAAAAGCAAGAAGGAGAGCCGTTAACTTCCTATTTCTATCCAGTGTCTGGGGCCTTGGCTTTGTTTTTATTTTTAAAATTCTCATACTTTCAGAAAAGACACAACAATAGTTAGGGCTTTGGTTTTTGACAGAGGCTCTTTCAAAGCTGGACCTGCCAACTGTGTCAACTTCAGTCTGTCCTTTACTCATTTGTGAAAGAAGGCAAACTGGAAGGCCTTTCAGAATTAACTAACAGAGCTAGGAAAAGGAACTCGTGTTACAGCAGCCAACTGCACAAATACACCACTCTCCTGGGACAGGTCTCTCTCAGCAATGAGATCAGCAGATGTGAGGTTTTGTGCATCAGTGCTAATCTGTGTTTATACAAAGGAGGAATCCAAAACCAGTTACTGCAGAAGGGAGGGAAAACTCAAGTCCACTTTAAAGGAATAGTAGGAGGAATCTGACAATTTTATCACAGACATCTGGAAATTATCTAACCTATGTTGGAGTCATAAAGATAATACTACTAATTGCTGATTTAAATCCTTTCTGGAACAAAGCCAAAAGAAATATAATCCTTTTTTTTTTTTTTAAAGTAGGCTCCGCGCCCAATGTGGGGCTTGAACTCATGACCCTGAGATCAAGAGTCGGATGCTCTCCTGACGCAGCCACCCAGATACCCCACATAAATATAATTCTAAAGCTAATGGACTATTATTTGAGTAGTAATGGAATGTTAAAAAATTCTAGATGTTTCCAGCCAAGTACAATCACTATTTTAGAAAAATATAAATTATTCTGAATTATTAAAAAAAAACAAACAAACATCAATAGGGAAATTTCTTCAAGGCTCATACCTATTTCTACCGAAAAGAATTTTTGCCTTACGAAGGATAGTTTTCATTGCAAAAAGCTGGCTTAGGAGTAGTGACATGGGATTTGTTTCCGGTAAATTATATAGGTTCAATCTTGTCATGTTAATTAATAATTAGTCATTTGTTCTAGTCCCAAAAGGTGTTCAACCTTCAGGAAGAGCCATATTCTTCTAATTATGTTTCAGTCAGATACTCCAGGAAAAACAAAATCCTTTAATCAACAAAATCCATTATACTACTTGAGAGAGGCTCACCAAGGAGAAGAGGTCATTTTGTAATCCAAGTCGATCCACAGGGGGCAGAGAAAGGTCACGAATGCCGGGTAATAAACTTTCCAGCATGGCTGAGCTGTACTGGGTCCGATAAAACCCAACTGTTCCCAGGTTTAACTGAAAAGATACCCAATGGACATTATTAATTAAACAGTTCCATTTGTTTTGTTAATTTTTAATTTTAGTGTTTATTTGAGAGCGAGAGCACAAGCAGGGGAGGGGCAGAGAGAGGGAGACAGAGAGAGAGAGAGAGAGAGAGAGAGAGGGAAGACACAGAATCTGAAGCAGACTCCAGGCTCTGAGCTGTCAGCACAGAGCCCAACGCAGGGCTTGAACTCATGAACCATGAGATCATGACCTGAGCCGAAGTCGGAGACTTAACTGACTGAGCCACCCAGGCGCCACATCCATTTGTTTTTTAAAGCAGTCTTTTGCAGGTGTGAAAGGAGTTTTGCTTTCAGTATATCTGAGTGAAAACAACAAAGATCACATATGCAGGCAGGGATTAAAATGAAACAACACATAAAGATAGAAAGCGGTTGTCAAAGATGAAAACAGGTGAAAGAAAACAGAAACTTGACATAGTGGGGGACAAAGTGAGAGACAGTAGGAAGGAAATGGTTGGGAGGGAGGGAATCACACGGATCGGTTTCTGTCTACTCTCGGTGGATGGTTTTAAGTTCACAGAAAATATTTACTATATGTAAGAACACGGGGACAGTGGAATCTCTGAGGAAGACTAAACCTTTACAAAAAGACTCATCTACTCAGCCCACAGTCTCACCAGAATAGCAATGCTCAGGTCCTAGATTTTAAAGAATTGCATGGACCTTAAAGGTAATTTCATATAATTTGTGGAATGAGATAATCACGGACTGTTATTCTCTGTAGGCTAATGACTGACAGGCAAAAATATTTTTGATAATATTTATATACCAAATACCTTAAAGGTAAAATAAGGTAGAAGATACAAGTACTTCACTATTTATGTTTTTACTTTTACTACTTACATGTAAGTATTTTTTTAATTTTATTTATTTATTTTGAAAGAAAGAGAGAGTGAGCATGAGCAGGGAAGGAGGGGCAGAGAGAGAGAGGTGGAGAGAGCATCCCAAGCAGCCTCCACACTCAGCACAGAGCCTGATGCAGGACCGATCCCAGAACCATGAGATCATGACCTAAGCTGAAACCAAGAGTTGGATGCTTAACTGACTGAGTCACCCAGGTACCCCTGTGAGTATTTTTTTTAAATCACCTCACGATAATACAACTGCTATTTTATTGATTCCCTCTACCTTTTACTGCAGGAATAATACCTTTATTTACCCAGTTACAATCACAGCATACATAGGTTTTTCTCATTTATAAGAAAAATTTCATATAGCTACATAATCTTCCAGATGTAATTTCAAATGGTAACACAGTATTCTACTGAGTATGTATATGTGTGTATCTATCTGTATTTTTAAAGTTTTTATTTATTTATAATTTATAATTATTTATTTATTTATTTATTTTTAGAATTTTTTAAATGTTTATTTTTTGAGAGAGAGAGAGACAGAGTGTGAGCGGGTGAGGGTCAGAGAGAGAAGGAGACATAGAATCCAGAGCAGGCTCCAGGCTGTCAGCACAGAGCTCAATGTGGGGCTCAAACTCACAAACCGTGAGGATCAAGACCTAAGCCGAAGTCAGCCGCTTAACCGACTGAGCCACCCAGGCACCTCTTAAAGATTTTATTTTTATGTAATCTCTATACCCAATGTGGGGTGTGAACTCAACCCTGAGATCAAGAGTCTCACACTCTTCTGACGGGAGCCAGCTAGGCACCCCTCCACTGAGTATATTTTTAAAAAATCATATATGTGTATGTGTATACACACACACACACACACACACACACACACACACACACACATACAAAAGTCTGAGATAATGTATAATTCCTATTAGGAACCTATAATTGGGAGAAAAGTTTATAGTAGATACTTTTATTACGAATGGTACAGAGTACAGAATAATGGGAAATAATCTTTACCAACTGTTATTTTTATGAAATGATTTTAAAACACCAGTTACAGGAATTTCACATTTCAGTGACACAAACTCATTATTACATGTGTGGCCTCGCTTGACGATAGCTGTGCATACACAATGACAGCACATGGTGGAGGTTAACATCTTGTTACAATGACAGCGCAGTTGGAAGTTGCAAGACCACAGACCTTTTGATTAATGTGACTTTACACATAATCTACTATTTTTTCCCCTTTGATCATATCCCTTTTTATCTGCTTATGTACCACTCCCTTACCTAAGGGAAGACATCAGATAATATTATTTGAAAATTGGCCCTAAATTTCACACAGGACAGTTTAGTAATGTTTTTGTCTTTGCAAGTCCTCATCTAAACTAAAGCAGAATTTACAGCCGGCCATAAAATGTATAAAGGAAGTGAGAGAAATCAATTCATTTAGGTAAGATAAAAATGGCTAGGCCATTTATGGACTCACCTTTACCCACTGGTCTGGTTTGACATTTTTCAAAACCACATTCATCTCTGGCTTGTCCATCAGAATTTTCAGTTTGGCATGGTTGGGGTCTTCACTAGTAGAGATTGTGATGGGAACCATCCACTGGGGACAGTCTTCTCCTTAAGCAACAGAAGAACAAATAGAAAACTTGAAAAATAATTTGTCATGGGAAGAAATAGAAGGTAAGGTGGAGGGAGAGGACTGGTATCTTACATATGAGCTTGAGTCTGTTAAGCCAATAGCTCATTTTCAATGGTACATAAACTCTTCCATAACCTGAATAATACTAGTATAAAGGAAGAGAGAATTTATTAACAAAAATCACAATAGCCTAAAAGAGAAAAGGAGAACAGTTTATTTAGTGTTTCTTAATTAAAATTCGTGTTAAATTAAAACACAGTGATTTTAATTTAATCATTTCCCTTTATAGAGTAACAGAGACAGTAATAATTTTACTGTAAAAGAAATTTCAAGTAGGTCAAAGTCTTCATATAGCATTTAAAAACATTCTAAGGTGCAGTCCTTAACAAGTATACGTAGTGAAGGGTTGACTTAATTTCTTAGACAGGATACATCCTAGAACTGACGGATTCCATCACTAAAAAGTCATAGCTAAAACTCAAAGCTTTTGCAAGGCAGATGACATACCTGTCTTTTAGGGATCCGACAGAAAAACAGACTTTGAATTAAGATGCCAAACAGAAGAGAGTCCTTTGCCCATTGCCCAGTACATTTAACTATAGTTACATTTAACTATTTTACTAAGTTATCTAGTTTTGTGCTATCAGGTTAAACCACAAATTAAAATTTCCTAACAATGGGACATTTCAGGTTTTAATACTGCCTATACTGGTCAGTCACAGAGTATTTGAAAAAAACTGCAAAACCTCTCAGTCCTACGATGCAGATTGTGGGTATGAGGCAGAAAACAGAAACTGTGACCCTTAGGGATTTATTTTGGATAATAACCTTGTCATCTGACTTGTCAGACAGCTTTACTTAAAAAGTAATTCCAAATGCTAAGGAAGGTTAAGGATGAAAGGGTATATACCTCTTAACCCTAGTAGAGTGTGCCCTATTTTGGAACATGAAAAGGATAGGTGATTCTGATATACACCTCCCCCTACTAAGAATTGTTTTAAAGGAGGTGAGAAAGGTACTTTTAATTTCCTGAGCAAAAGAATCTACTGACCTGTAGAAATAATTTGAAAAGCCAGAGTCGAGTGGTAGTTAAGGGTATAAACTCATGGAATCCAACTATTTTGTCTGAATTCCTACTCTTTAACTCATCAGATAGGCGACCTTGGGCAATTTAACTAACCCAGCTATGCCTCAGCTCCTTCATTTGTAGAAAGGAAATAATACTACCTACCCAGTAGGGTTGCTGAAACTATAAAATAAGGGTCAGTGATACTGCCTTAGCACAGTAAATGGTACATGATAACTGTAAATAATCTTTGTGCTTTATTTACTTGTTTACTTACTTAGTATGCCCAAGAATTAAAAAGAAGACAAAGAATTAGCCACCCACACAAATGTGCAGCAAGATTCTTGTAAGGATAGAGACATCCTTCTTAGGTGTTCCTATCCTTCTTCATTCCTTGTAGCCTCCAATAACATACAGAGACATGGAATTTCAAAAAACTGAAGAATATCAAAACACCACAAATACCTCATGAATCTCCTCTTTTGATTTCCTAGATTTCATTTGTATTTTATTACCATTTCCTTGTTTTTATTTAATCCTATCAAAAATATTAAAAAATATGTAATTACTTCCTGTTAATTGGAACACTACTGGAATGGTGTCCACATTCACTCATCAGCTCCCGCTTACGGCCATTTGCTTACCAGCATATGGTCCACTGGCACAGAACTTTCTTTGGGACAACCTCAATAATCTGTCGTCTTCTACCTAAGAAAGCATAAACAAAGGCTATTAATAGTAGTATCAACCCTTTTTTTTCCCCTTCTTTTTGGAGGGGCCAACACTTCTGTGACAAAGTAGAAGGTGAAACCAGTACAGCCAAATGTCTCATGAGAACACAAAGTGCAACAGTGAGGAAGAGGACGATAGTACAGAATGGGAGAAAAGGCGCTGTTTCTCATTTAGGCCCCAAAATAACAAGCCTCTAAATAAAAGGCCATGTTCTATGTAATACGGCCCCTCAGAAGGGTTATGTATACAGACAAGAACTTTAAAATGTTACCATTTTCACAAGGATACGTAACAATAAATAATACTGCAGCCAGTTGTTTTAATCTTTATAGAGGGAGGTTATGTCTTTAGACTCCTAAGCTTCTAAAAAGTGGCAACCTTACATTAGCACATGGACTCAACGTTCAGAATTCAAAGGTTTAGAGTGACTGCTAAACATGAAAGAGGCACACATTTTGTTTCAAAGGATGAGCTTTGCAATGAAGCACAAAAAAAGTGGTGGCGGAGAACTGCAAAAACAATTTAAAACAACCGAAGTGCATATTAAAAAAAAAAAAAAAACTTTGCAAATATGCAATCGTTTGCTTTACTTATCATTTGTTAATACGTCCTAGAACATTTTAAATAACATAATATATAACAGATTCGTATCACCCAAATTCAATGTCAAATTAGGCCAATGACCTTTATGGATAAACTGACTACACAAGACAGAACTGAAAAGCTAAAAAATTTGAGTAAAGAAGCAATGACCGGGGGCACCTGGGTAGCTCAGTCCTGCTGGGAAGAAAACTCATTCTGAGGTACAACTTTCTGAATTCAGGTAACAGTTCAACTAATAATAGTGCAATTCTGATCAAAATCCCATTGCCACCCAACCAACATTAAAACTAATTTTAGGGGCACCAGGCTGGTTCAGATGGTGCAGCATGTGACTCTTGGTCTTGGGGTTGTGGGTTCGCGCGCCACACCGGGTGTAGAGATTACTTAAAAAATAAATCTTAAGTGGTGCCGGGGTGGCTCAGTTGCTTGAGCGTCCGACTCTTGGTATCAGCTCTGGTTATGATCTCATGGTTGTGAGATTGAGCCCTGGGTTGGGCTCTGTGCTGAGCATGGAGCTTGCTTGGGATTCTCTCTCCCTCTGTCCCTCCCCCACTCATGCTCTCTTTCAAAATAAATAAATAAGCATTTAAAAATAAATGAATAAAATATTTTAAAAAGTGCTGATGTTTAAGAATGACATTATAAATGGGTGTTGAATTTTCACAAATGCTTTTCCTGCATCTTATTGGAGTGATTATGTGGTTCTCCTACCTATATTCTGTTAGTGTAGTGTTTATGAATCAAAATACTGATAGTTTTTTTTAATGTTATATCAACTTTGCAGTCCTAGGATAAACCTGACTTGGTCATTTTAGAATTCTATCAAGGGGCACCTGGTTGGCTCAGCTGGAAGAGCATGCAACTTAGTGACCTCAAAATCATGAGTTCAAGCCCCATGTTGGGTATAGAGATTACTTAAATAAACTTAAAAAAATGAGTTATATCAACAAGTTTACAGTGTTTTCCTTGGGGACAGTAAGAGTAGACAACATTTTGTTTTCTACTATAAGTATGTATGATTTTAATGATGGCGGAGGGGGAGGCAAACCATTTAGTATACAGATAATAGATCACCAAGAAAACAATGCAAGGGCTAGTTTAAATGTAAGTACAGAAAAGCAAATGAGGGAACACCGCCTGAATTCCATGTAGTACAGTAGCAGACAAATTGGAGGACTTTTTATAAGGTTACCTGTTCTGCTTCCACATAAATGAGGGGAAATCCCATTTGTTTGGTCCAGGTATTCATCACCGCTGCGATAGGTTTACCACTAGCATTTTCTAAACTTTCCCAGAGGTCCTCTAGAAGGTAAACACGAACAATGAAAATCTAAAATGTTTACATTTTTATTTTCTGAAACAAACCAGAAATTTTATATAGCTCCTGACGCTATCTTGCTAACCAATTCTTTGGTTCTTTCAGGTTCGGGAGATAAACGGGGGGTCAAGTTAATGTCCACTTGCCTCTCCATTAAATAAACTCTATTACAAAAACCGGTCTTATAATTTAAGATGCCCCTAATTGTTCCAGTTTAATAGAAAAAAATCACAAATTATAGGAGTGCCTGGCTGGCTCAGTCAATAGAGGGTGCAACTCTTGATCTCAGTTTTTTGAGTTCAAGCCCCATGTTATGCCTAGAGTTTACTTAAAAAAAAAAAAAAAAAATCCATCACAAATTATAGTAAAGAAAAGACAAACAGGGAAGTTCAAACAAGAAGATAACAGAAACAAACAAACATATTCAAGATCACCACTAAGCATCACCTACAAACTTAAAACCATGATATCCATTCAATTAACAGAGGTTTAAAAAACACTCAGTGCTCTAAGGCTGAAGTAAAACTCATATGGTCAAATGGCACTGGTGGCATGGTAAGCAAAACAGCAATTCAATGAGATACACGCTATAATGGGGGCATGAACAGAGGAAAAGCCCTTTAAGGAAAAATCCAAGGAAGGGGCACCTGGGTGGCTCAGTTGGTTAAGCATCCGACTCTTGATTTGGGCTCAGGGCATGATTTCACAGGTTTGTGAGCTGACAGTGAGGCACCTGTTTGAGTTTCTCTCTCTCTCTCTCCCCCTCCCTCTCTGTCCCTCTCTCCTGCTCGCACTCTCTCTCTCTCAAAATACATACGTAAACTTTAAAAAAAAATTCAAGGAAAATAAAGGCTTCACAAGAGTTGGCTTCTGGTCTGCATCTTGAAGAGGAGTTGTTCATTAGGCAAAGGGAAAAGGGCATTCCAGGTGGACAAATAAATGGTTTATATACAAAGAAAAAGTGTAAGAAAGACACAAAACATTACTAATAGCAAATGTTCAATGCGCTGAAGCTAGAAGGCATATCCAGCAATGAGGCTGAAACAGTAGGCAAGGGCTGACCAGCTAAGACTACGTGTGGCTTGGGGCACCTGGTTGGCTCAGTCAGTTAAGCGTCCGACTTTGACTCAGGTTATGATCTCATGGTTCGTGGGTCCAATCCCCACATCGGGCTCTGTGCTGACAGCTCAGAGCCTGGAGCCTGTTTCAGATTCTGTGTCTCCCTCTCTCTCTGCCCCTCCCCTGCTCACATTCTGTGTGTATCTCTCTCAAAAAAAAAAAAAAAAAAAAAAAAAGACTATGTATGGCTTAAAAAGAACAGACTACACTGTGAAGGGACTGAAGTATCTCAAATGTTTTTAATCAGTAGGTGATGCAATAATCAGTAGGTGATGCAATCAAGTATTTGCTTTAGAAAGATAACCCTGGCTAGCCTCAGAGTGACAGGGAGAACTGCAGAGAGTGGGGCAGGCAAGAAGTAGTGAGTTGGTAGGCAGCTGTGGAATTCAGTAGAGATTGTGAAGGCGTGAATTAAGCAAAGGGTAGTGAGGACAGACAGGATAAAAACCATGGATGGTAACTGCAGTGTCTTTGAACTGCCAACTGTCTTTAGAAGTAACATAAACCCAAAAAAGGTACATGGTAGGTGTTGCTTTTCAAAGTGTGGCCTAAAGACTAGTGGCACTGGCTTCACCTGGGAGCTTGTTAGAAATGCAGATCCTCCGGTCTCACCCCAGATCTACTGAATTAGAAACATTTTCAGCTCTGGGTTCCTGCATGTACATTACAGTTTAAGAACCAGAAAGCTCTTTCCTCATGTATTATGTATATATGCATGCTAAAGACTCAGAAAATTTGCAAGAGCACATTCTTCTTTGGCTCTGTTTTAAGGAACAGAATGCCTCTCTATTTCATAAACTGAGATGGACATTTATGGCCAGGGGAATGGGGCGGGGTTGGGGGGGGGGTAGAAGGGGAGAGTGTCAGGATTACATCGTGTCCTCAACAGAGAGGCAGATAGATGTATGTATTTTTAATTCACAGGTCATAAACCTCAGGAACAGCCCATGGCCGGGCCTCTCTGAACTTTTGTCATTCTATTAGATACTAATGACATTACATAAATCTTGTTTTCTAAACTTTTTGTTCACTAAGAACTCAAAACTCCAACCCTGGTTCTTTGTCATTTTCAATCAACACTTACACCTTTATTCTTTCTTTGGACTCCCATTCACAATAAATCACAGACCACTATACACTAAAAATCTTAAACCTTACTTCATTGAAACTCTGTTATTCCATAAGTTTACTCCTAAAAATGGTTAATTTGTAGCAATTTTAATGGCCAAACAGAACTCTTCAGACTCTTGGAAGTGGCAGGACACCGAGCCATGGAGAGCAGACTACCAGAGGGCACCGGAAGGAAGGTCCTGATTCATGCTCATCCGTGACTTAACACATGGCACCAGGTAAGTCAACTTGATTTCCTATGTTAAGCATTTAGGAAAAATTAAATGTCCCACTCTGGATTGAGAGCCAACACCTTCTCTCCACTCGTATCTCAAGCTATTAAAGATTACCTGTGGCAGCATTCTTTTGTTGGAACTTGGTTAAATACATGTTCATTCCTTTCTTAAAGTCCTGAGAAAACACAATTTTTAAAATCCGGGAGATTAAGACCTTGGAATTTATAGTGTATCTGCATATTAGTACTCAAATTACCTGAGTGTCAGATTTACTGAAAAACACATATCCCTCGAACGTCTACTACCTTCTATTTAAGAATGCATACGCTCTGCTTTCTACTTTTGCTTTTAAGTTTTATACCAGCCTCCCACACATCCCCCAAACACATTTACACGTCATTCATCTAAGAGACCACGAGAGTCAATATATATAAAAAGAAATGGAGGTATAAGCCAGATCAGAGTATATTCTTCTAGAATCTAGAAAAATTACTTAGGAACTTAATTTAAATGAAAGCAGACATTTTTTTTCCATGCAAAACTCTATGATTTCACCATAAAAGAATGGAAGATTTTTTTAAACTGCTTTTTTACCTTATCCCCAATGTAGTCATGGAGCATTCGGATGACAGATGCACCTTTGCTATATGATATAGCGTCAAATATCTCATCGACTTCAGAAGGATGTCCCACACTGACCTGGCAGACAGTGTGATTCAGGGTTATAACAGGAAGCAGACAGCCTGTAATACTGAATTACATAAAAAGCTTTCTAGGAAAACCCTCCTAACTCATAAGATACTTTTCTGCCTTTAGCTCACTGATAAATGCATAATGATGATCCTTAAAAAGCATGTAGTAACTAATACTAAATAAAGTGGAATATATGACATGATCCCCATCGTCTCTGAGGGTCCTGGCTCCGCTTTGCTGGGAGGTAAATCACTATGGATCTATTTACTGGAAGACTGGAGAAGGAAGAAAGGAGAGATGAAAAACATTTTATTTCTTGCAGCTAATCGTAATGGCTTACAATTATATAGGATCCTCGTTAAATACATCAAAGTAGACTGTAAGTCTAGTTCTTTGGAAGCAAAATTAATTCATATAAACTAAGCTGAAATAAGTCAAGAGAAATAAAATATACATAAAAACAGATAATGACAACAAAAAAAATACATTCAGAATTTTCTTTGAAACAAACAATGGAATCAAAATGTTCCCTTATGCATACTGCCCAATAGGCATGGTTCTCCCATTCTATGCAATAAAAATGTACTTAGTGAATGTTTATGGGTACATAGCACTTACTTCTACAAAGATCAAACTTTTATACTGCTTACCTTAAAAAGAAACATAATTAGAACTTAACCTTGTGAGATTTTCAAGACTGAAAATATAAGCCATAAAAACAAGTGAACTGCTCATGTAATTTTCTTTTCAGAGTCCTAAGTATCTCCAAAACAAATTACTTATTTCATTAAATATGAGAGAAAGGCCGATGGTTGAAAAGTATGGCTCACTTCAATAGGATGGCTGTTATCTAGAGCGTCAAGTTCCTGGGCACGGGTGTAATCAGCAGAAACAAACTGAGTCCAGATATCATACTCTGGGAAGCAGTGGTCTACACACAGATATTCAATCCATGATGCAAAGCCTTCATTTAGCCAAAGATGAGTCCACCATTCCTAAAAACAAAAGAAAGAAATGTGTAAGGAAAACAAAATGCTTTTCATTCCACTAACTTGAAAAAGTCACATGTCTCTTCCACTATACTCTACAACTTACAACTTAATAAACCAAAATTCAGTGAAAAACATTTAGTAAGTCACATGTCTGAACAACAAAAAAAGTGTTTAAAAGAGATGCTAAGAAAGGCCTACTGGTGATATTGGCATTATGCCTGAGGGACATTTCAAAACATAGCTAAGTCACTTTTTATTACCAAAGGTAGAAAAGATGTAAGGAGAAAGGTGGGGCGGGGGGGGGGGGGGGTGCTTATATGGAAAAGGGGAAGAGAACAGATAAATGTAGGCAAGAGCCTAAATTGTCAGGTAGAAGTTAGTTTGATAAACCAGAAAGCTACCAGGACCAAACACAGAAAACTAGAAAGGATTTTTATAATGACTGAGAAAAGTTACTGTCAACTGACAAATTTTCTAGATAAACAGAAAAGCAGTACTGCTTATATAAATATTAGGTAAAATGAACAGAAATATCATGGCAGTAAGTAGTTCAGTAACGAATGTTGTTTTAAGTATTTACGGAATACAAAATTCTCACCTGTTAATAAGAATTAATAGTAGAGTGGACAAGGAATATAAGTGAGTCACAGATAAAACCAACTTAAAAAAAAAAAACCAACTTTTTAGAAAGAGATCTTAATCAAGTTTCATTAAAGCTGATTAAATCTCTTAAAAAAAGAAATCAATATAAGAATCCACGATAGAGATGCTAAAGGACGAATGCAATGGTGAAAAACAAAAAAGGCATTAAAATTCTGGAAAGATCAGATGTTTTCAATACTAGGTGATGAAAGGCTATTTGTCTAAGTGCTCTGTGCACTTATTTAACTAGTAGCTCCCACGAAGATAAGCTGGTACAGAGCTAGCTATTCACCAACCTATCATGAAGCCCTTACATTTCACTTAATGAAACAACTGACATCTAACAACTAAAACAGTTACTCAAATCCAGTAAAAAGTTGTTTAAAAGCACTATGAGAATGTGCACATATCCCCCCACTAAAATGTATTGCTGGTAGTTTACTAGCATACTTAATTCCACATGAAATTATATGTCAAAAAAATTTTTTTTACTCCTACGTAAAATTTTAAACATCCAAAGCAAAAGGAAATGGTTTAATCTGAAGGGCTGGCTTTCTTTAAAAACTCTCTCAGACATGTAATAGTTGTTAAATGCCGTACTTTCTTGCTTATTCCTGTGACATATGGACTCAACTAACATCCAAGTCAGGTTCTGCTCTTTGGCAACCTAAAATGCTATCAGGGAATCTGGCTGGCTCCAGAATCTCCAGTTCTTTCTTTGCAGAGGTACTTCCAGTTCACTCATTAAACCCTGTGCTCCCAAGCTCTAACATAGTTGGCTGCCATAGATAGCACTTACTTAGAGTAAGAGGGGAAAGGTCAAGACTTGAGGACAGAGATCATTCACTGTAAACATTATAATAAACAATAATCTCAATGGAACAGTTGGAAATTTTAATATACTTTATAGTTATTCCCTACTTTCTTTGCTTCCGTTTCTATTAAATTTCAATGTAATATTTTAGTCAATGAGACAACTGACCCCCAAAAGCATTTCAGCCTAATCAAAGATCATGTTGTTATTTATCAGGTTATTTTTCAGCTACTGGACTACATAATAAATATTCTCAAGAAACTAGTGTCAGGCTGGCATCTCACTGCACAGAATCTCTGTACCTAAAAGGAACCCCTGTCACCCAAATTAGTATGGCTTCCCATTTGTAGGCAAACCCTACAACAGTTTAGGAAGTGTTTTGTGTTGAATAAAGACTGTCCACATGCTCCTGGTTAATACTGAGATTCTGATAAACACTTTTCAAAGTGGACCTTCTAAAATAAAGATTTTCTATGATTCATTTATTTTTTAGCACAGTGTTCCAGTCAAACCTGAAATACTATGTAGCCAAAATAATGTACAGCAGGATGAAGACAAATATATTTGAGCACTTAAAAATATTAAATACCATAGTAACAAGATTTCCAAACCATTGATGGGCGAGTTCATGTCCCACAACCAGAGCAACCCACTGGCGTGATGAAGAACAGGAGTTTTTTGGATCGATAAGCAATGCAGTCTCCCTGTGTTTAAAAAAAAATTTTTTTAAACAATAAAAGTATTGCAATAAAAGCAGGCATGCACAAGTGGGGGAGGGAGATTCAAATAATACTAAATAAGATGGTCAAGTTAGGCTTTAGAGATATCAAGAAAACATTTCCTCCGAGTATACAAAGGAGAAAAAGTTCTGGGAAGATTAAAAGCTATTCCAACAGAATTCATACAACAGAAGATCAAAGGTGTGACACAAGTTAAATCATCAGTTTGTAAATAGGACAGCTGCCTGAAATTCTTAAAGAATTTAGTCTGAGGGATTAGACTATTGTGCTAGACAGAGACAAGACAGTCCTTCCATTAAAAGAAGGGGACTGGCAAATTGGGAGAAGATGCATTCCACAGTCCGGAAAAGAACACTGAGCAGGCTGTCCAAAACTTAACTCATTGAAGCAGGCAGGGCAAAAACTTGTTTACAGACCCTGCTTTAAAAATTATACAACCCACATGTTTGTATTGTGGTGACAGACATGTAAAAACCTGGCCAGAAAATATTAAAGCAGAGAAGGTTCTTCAAGCTGGAAAAATAACTATGAAACTTCTGGGAGGAAGAGAAGGCACCGAAATGAGAAACTCAGCCAAAAATAGATCTAAAAATGTTACTAATGCCAGATGCTCACTTTAAAATCTTACAATCTCAGATAGTAGCACCAGAGGGTGTTCATGTGCATTCCTGAAATGTGCACAGAAGTGGGGGAGGTAGGAGAATTTACCGCAGATCATAAGGCAGAAGCTACTCAACCGCAAGTAGGTGTGAACCTCTTACGAAATCAGTGATTGAAAAGACAAGGCAGGGGAATGTGTCATTAACATACCTATAAGTAACAAGGCCCCAGTTCTCCATGGCACCTTCATAAAATAAATACAAACATTTATTGATATATGTACATAACTCTTCCTCAAAAATCACAAAATTCAAAAAAGTTATTACAATTCAGCAATAAAATGAAATTTACTTTACCAGCTGCAAAGTCTGCAATAGCAATGAGATCAATTTTAGGTAGAGGATAAGGAACATTGAAGTAGTCCTTATAAAAAGGCAGGGTTTTAGCAGCAACCTACAAAAGTATAAACAAAAGAACCACCTGATAAATATTTCATTGTAGTTCATATAGAAATCCACACAGGAATCCTGTTGCAAGCCAAAGCACCTCAAGTTACTAGAAACCAACCCTGGGGAGCCCTACCTCCGAAGACTACCTTAGCCCCAAGCTTTGTTAAGGTTGGCCATTTAAAACTTGGTATGAAAAATATATTACTTATTTTCCCACCCACTGTCTGGATAAATAAATTCCGCTCTAATATTCTCTTCATCATTATCTTGTAAAATGTTAATATAACACCAAGGTTGGTAGTTCCAAAATTCTCTTAAAAATAAAATCAACGTAGCACAACAAATTTCAGACTAAATTATAAATAATTGTACTAATAATTGATCAGAAATGTAAATTCCCCAACCTGGAGTTATGGACTGTTGGAACAATCCTCTTCAAGTACATTTACCTCTAACGCAAATTTTCCTTGCTCTGCTTTGCCAACAGGGGTGTAAACACGGACACACACACCATCTTTTGACCTTGTTTCTACAAAGTCATATTCACCCACAACAAATGCCACCAGATATGTAGACATGACAGGTGTGCGGGCAAACTTCACTTCCACTACATTTTCATCATCAGGGTACGGTTTCCGATCAATTACATTCTTTAAAAAAAAAAAAAAAAGAAAGAAAGCAAGAAAGAGAAAAAGAAACAAAGAAAGAAGTAGAAAATTTAAACAGGTTTACATTAAATACCTTAGAGGAAATACTAGCCATAAACTGTGTTGCCTCTCCTTCCCCCTTTCCAGTACTGCTTACTTATCTATCCCAATTCAACCACTGCTTTCATGCTGTCAAAATCTCTCCCATTAAGAAGGATAGGAGCACCTGGGGGGCTCAGTCGGTTGCGTGTCAGACTTCGGCTCAGGTCATGATCTCGCAGTCCATGAGTTTGAGCCCCACGCTGGACTCTGGCTGACAGCTCAGAGCCTGGAGCCTGCAGCCTGCTTCAGATTCTGTGTCTCCCTCTCTCTCTGACCCTCACCTGCTTGCGCAGGAGCACGCGCGCTCTCTCTCTCAAAGGTAAATAAACATTAAAAAAAAATTTTTTTTAAAGGATACATTAAGAGGTTGGGGGCTAAAGTGTTGAAACTACCAAGGATCTGTGAGAGAAAAGCAGCAACTTTTCCTGGATACCTATTATATGCCAGGCACTGGGATGTAAGACCTCAATGCTTTTCAAGTGAAAGAGGGATAGAAGGCAAATAACTATTAATGAAGTGTAATTGTGAAATCTACATTTCAAAGGGTACAGATTTCTAAATTTAGCGCATTCTCTATACCAAGGCTGGTTCTAAGCAAATTTGTGGAAGAATCTCCACTTTTATCTACAGAGTTCCTCGTTTCTCTTTTTTGTTACCCCTCTTTTTCCTATTCAGGCTTTCCATTTCCTCAAGATCTCTCTATTCTTTCTTCCAAGGAAGACTTACTCAAGAACAGACCTGATAATTTCATTCATACTAAACGGTAAAAGAATATCTCAGTTTAATGTATTATTCTCCTTTTAGGAATATTCGAGAAGAGAATGGCATTCTATCTATGGAATTCTCTCTACCGATAAAGGAGGCAAAAGCCAGTTATTTTCAGGTACAGTAGGCTTTTCCAGGTTCCCCAGATTCATATTATAGGCTATAGGGTACTCTCTGTCTTAATCAATATACTTCATGTGGTAAATGCCTACTCTATTTATGAAAGAGATCAATGACATCAGTGAAAAGAGCATATTCCAAGAGTACAATCAACCAGAAACCTCAATACACACTTCATTATATGGCTATATCTTTTGGCATTATTAACAAGAAAGCCAGATTTTTTTTTTCAGGTAATATTTATTAAACTCATCACTTATTTAGTTTTCCAAATTAAAGTTTATAAGGAATTTCTTCCATGAGGAGGGAAATTCCAAATAAGGCAGTTTAAAAAAAGAGGGCTTACTGGAAATAAGAAAACTAACATTTATGTTCCCATTCTGTATCAAGCATTGTGTGCTACGTGGTTTCATGCTATTCCGTCTAACCAGCAAACTACATATTCTAAACACTTATTCAAAATTTAAATATACTTACAAACACATACATACCATATTTGATAAAGCTACTCTGTCTTTAGGAACAACCAATGAGATATCAAAAGTTGCTTTGATGGCAGGCTCATCCCAGCAAGGGAAAGCCCTCCGAGCATCCGTAGCCTTAAGAAAAGAATATGAAATCTAAATATTACTGAATTAACCTAACCAACTATTTCATGAAGTAACTGCCATTGTCTTATTTCTATCATCCATTCCTTCACTTGTTTAAATGTTTACTTTCTACTCAGTGTCAGGCAACAAGCTAGGCAGTGACTACAGGGAGAACATAAGGCTTACTATCACTGCCCCATCAGCAACCCCAAACAAACAGAAACAAACAATAAACAATAATCCAGGAATTAGGTCTGCTACAGATCTTAACAGTCTATAGTATTAGACTATTTTAGAATATTTTTAACAAAACATTTCAACATTTCAAAAATTCAGTGTAAATGGCTTCAGCAGTAATGTTACAAAACACAGAGCATAGGAGAGTCAACAAGTACACAGTAAGGATTCAGAGCTGGGAACACAGGTTGCCTCTCTGGATTTATTAACCCCCCGCCCCGAATCTTCGATGTGCTTTGTTCTTCATCCGAAATGACAGCAACAGGAATAAAGACAGATGCCCTCATCAGTTCTAAACAGGTCGTTCGTTTAATGGCATTTCCATATACTACACATAAAACTGCCACCACTTGACCTACTTAAAGAGACCTCATTTTTTCCTTTAAAAATAAACAAAGAACAAATTAATTTGTTTTTTAAGAAAGGCACCTGGGTGGCTCAGTCAGTTGAGCATGTGACTCTTGATTTCAGCTCAGGTCATGATCTCACGCTTGTGAGAATGAGCCCCACGTTGGGTTCCACACTGAGCATGTAGCCTGCTTAAGATTCTTTCTCTCTCTCTCTCTCTCTCTCTCTCTCTCTCTCTCTCTCTCTCTCCCTCTGCCCCTCTCCCTCGCTTGTGCTCTCTAGCTCTCTCTCTCTCAAAAAAAAAAAAAAAAAAAAAAAGAGCAAACTTGTTAAGCAAAATAACGTTTAGTGGTTCAGTTTTGAAAGAAACTTTAACAAAACAGAATGAAGTAAAAAAAAAAAAGAACCGATGACAAGATGCTGTATCTTGAAAAGAAGGAACAAAATATGCAGAAGTAGAGGAAGCACATACTTTTGGAAAAAAGTTTCCCCAAGGAAAATGTTAGATGGCTGGCTGCACTCTAAAAGAAGTTAAATAAATGATGAATTCATTCTACTTACTTATTTGAAAAGTAAACAGGGTATAAGGAAAGAAATGGTAGCACAGAAAACTTTTAGATTAGGAGCAGCAGCAGTAGGTAAATGAATTTATACTAGAAGAAATTAAATGAATTAACATGGATAAGATTTAAAAGTTTCTAAAAAAAAAACAAACCAGTTTCTCAAATATCTAAAAGACAAAGTGATGAAAGCTCTCAAAAATTCATTTGAGGGACAGACATTAGACATAAACCAATATGAAGGGAACAGAATAATCATGCAAATAATAGAACAGAACTTTGTCAGAATGTTTATACATCAAGATCGTAATATTTTAGAGAAGAATACCATACCTCAAACTGTGTGACAGCAGCATAACGCACCTCTCCAGAAGGGGTAGTATATTTACTTCTGTAGAAGCCTTTCATTTTGTCATTCAGCTCTCCAACAAAATCTATCTTTAAGGTTCCTGTACCTGTGATTGAAAATGAATGAAAACCACTTTAATATAGATATTAGTTCAAGTTATTAAAAATATGTCCTTAAGACACTTAGTTGACCTGTTACAATGTTCAACTCATTCTTTCCTTTCTCAAACACTTCTCCCAGCAAAGGAGAGAATACAGTATTTACTAAAGGAAATGGCAGACTAATCCTAAAGTAAATCTTAACATTATGTTTAGGGTGACTGCTTATAAAGTTGCTTATAAAGTTGCTTATAAAGTTCTTTAACTGTATTGGGGCACCTGGGTGGCTCAGTCAGTTGACTGTCCAACTTCAGCTCAGGTCATGATCTCACAGTTTCTGAGTTCGAGCCCTGCGTCGGTCTGTGCTGACAGCTCAGAGCCTGGAACTTGCTTTGGATTCTGTGTCTCCTCCTCTCTCTGCCCCTCCCATGATCATGTTCTGTCTCTCTCTGTCTCTCAATAATAAATGTTAAAAAAAATTTTTTTAAGTTCTTTAACTGTATTAACTTCATCTCAAATCACCAATACATAAAGATAAAAACAGAAGAGGAAACGAACATTTGTTAATAAATGTATGACATGTTACTGTGCATGGTGCTTTAAAAATATTTAGAAACTTGAAAGTTGGTATAGTCTCCATTTTTTTCAGATGAGGAAACTGACTTCAATAACTTGTTTGAGGTCACACGATTAGTAAGCAGCAAGAATGAGATAAAAATTTAGGCCTGCTTAATCCAAAATTCATGTCCTTTGCCAATTATGCCATATAAATTGGTCCATTTAGATGAATTCATGCCAATTACTCTATCAGTAAGATAAGACCTTATCTGTTCAATCCAAATGGAACACTGATTCCCTACTTTTGTAAGGAACTATATATGGAAGATCAATGATTTGGCTAGCAAAGGGGCATAAAAACTCTTATAGTCACCTCAATCATTTGAAATGATAAAAGAAATACATTTAATCAAATAATTACTAAATGCAAATAAAAATGCAACTTGAATATATATTCTATTATTGTATAAGGGTAAACCAAATTAGACAAAATGGGAGTTTTTGTGAGTATATATACTTTCTTTCACAACAGAAAAATTATTATCTATAGTCATCTATGAAATTCAGATGCATGACAAAACAATAATCCCATTCTACATTTTACAAATTAAACCCCCCCAAAAAACCAACCAGAAAAATGTTGACTTTTACTTGATCCTTTTAAAAGTGCCTATTTATAACAAGAGCTAGAGCATGGGAATCTAACAAATCAAAGACATAGTATGATTATAAAGTAATTAGGCAATCATTCTAAAACATTTTATACCCTAATGTTTTAAACTGTCATTTTGGAATGCCACAGAGCAATGCCACTGACATTGTTTAAAATGTTCTTGACTCTATCTTTCTGACATATCCTTTCGGATGTTCTCAAAGTCAAATCTTCACCTTGCAAAATTCAACTTTTTTAAAAAGGTCCAAAAGTCACGAAAAGTCCAAGTCTACAGAATAAGTGAATGACAAACTGCGAACTGTTTCTGGACAAAACACTGTGGTCTATTAAGTATGTCAATTAAGTAATTAAACTGATTTCCTTACGTACCTCAAACTCATTCTGAAAGGAATTTCAAGTGAAAATTTCAGACCTTTGTGGCAAAGTCATCACTCAACAAAGTGCCATGTTCTATTTTTTTTTTATTTTTTTTAAGTAAGCTCTGCACCCAACGCAGGGCCCGAACTCATGACCCCAAGATCAAGAGTCACACGCTCTCCTGATGAGCCAGCCAGGCACCCAAAAGTGCCACATTCTTAAAATAATCATGCTGGGGAAAAAACTGAAGTTTATTTAAATAAATGTTTGTGACTCTGATTTTTTAAAAATCAGACATTCTGTCTGAAGGGGACAATGAATACTTTCTTAAAGAGAATGACAGATTACTGGGACAGTAAATAAGAATACAATAAAAGAATGTGAAAGAATTCTAAATGAGTGATACCAAATGATATGTATATATAGTATTATATACTAAAGAATTTAATTATAGTATAAAATTTGTTTTCTTTAGGAATTCACTAATCTTTAAAAAAGCAGATATAGTAACATTAATAAAGTTTATAAGGAATATCTAATAGATTATAAAAACCCACTACCTTTAAAGGGAAGTTGTATGATGCAATGTTATGTTGCAATTCCCGTAAATGGAAACTGCCAGTCTGTTTTCACTAAGTCAACTGTTAAAATATCTTTTATGTAATTCATACTCCATGGAAAATCTACTTTTGCCTTTTCCTATTTGGAATACAAATGGATTTAAAACTCATAACTAAATAAGAAAGGCTGCTTACACTTTTACTCGGTTTTAAATCTCCAAGGCCATCAAACCATAACAAGATACTGATAGTGACCACTTCCAAAAAAGTGGCATACTAAACAAAATACAAAGTATTGGAAAAGGTTATTACCTGAAATTCAAACAAAACACAAGTTAAAGTTTTAAAAAATCATTAATAAATTTAAGTAGTGTCACATACAATACTAATTACAAAATGCTTACACTAATATAGAATTTTAGGGCAAAAACAGGAGAGAAAAGACTTCTTAATAAACGTCAACTTATCAAATTTACAGCATACTGAAGAACTGATTGCCAGACTGTCTAATTTTATACCTGTTTGTGTACAAAATTTACATTGTTCCTCACATTAGACACCTTATTTCAATATCCAGTGTATGCAATACTTATCTGCTTGGAATGGTAAACCTTTTAAAACATACAATAAATTCATTTATAAAGTAAACAACAGAAAAATTGCAACTTCTACCAAAAACTCTATTTGCTATCCTACTTAGGATAGAACTGCTATAAAACCTCATGTAGACCTTGAAATACTTCAATAAAAATTTAATGAGCCTACTAAATGCTAAAAAATTAAAGACAGATTAATTTGTATGAAAAGAGAGTAAAGGTCTCTGCCTTCATGCCACCATTTCCTGTGAACCTGTTTTTCACTCTTCGAAATGTCAGTATCACCCGGTATTTCTCCAAATACACACACAATTAAGGGGAAAAAAAGGGTACAGAATATGATGCGTGGCATGCTAACCTTTATGGGTTTTTTTTAGGTTTGTTTGTTTGTTTATTTATTTATTTAGAGAAAGCCAACAAGGGAGGGGCAAAGAGGGAGAATCCCAAGAGGACTTCACCCTGTCAGCACAGAGCCGGATGCAGGGCTCAAACCCACAAATCATGAAATCATGACCCAAGCCGAAACCAAAAGTCGGACATTCAACCAACTGAGCCACCCAGGTGTCCCTAACGTCTGTGTTCTTAAACAGTATATACAGACATGTTTACAAAACTATGGAATAGTTTTGAAAGGATACATAGGAAACTGTTTGCTTTTGAGTAGAGCTGAGTTAGAAAGGACTAGAATGGCAAACACATTTCCACTATATATCCTATGAATTTTATTTTTATTATTTTTTAAACTTTTATGTTTTATTTATTATTTGAGAGAGAGAGAGAGAGAGAGCAAGTGAGCTTGCATGAGGGAGGGGTGGGAGGGGATTTTTCAGAGAATCTGAAGCACGCTCTGTGCTGACAGGCTGACCGCGGCAAGCCCAGTGCAGGACTCAAGATCATGAACCTGAGCAGAAGTCAGACACTCAACCGACTGAGCCATTCAGGTGCCCCTTTATTATTATTTTTTAATGTTTATTTATTTTGAGAGAGAGAGAGAGAGAAAGAGAGAGAGAGAAAGAGAGAGAGAGAAAGAGAGAGAGAGGCAGAGACAGAGACAGAGACAGGGAGAGAGACAATCCCAAGCAGGCTCAGAGCTGTCAGTGCAGAGCCCTATGCGGGACTCTATCTCATAAACGGGAGATTATGACCTGAGCAAAAATCAAGAGTCAGAAGCTTAACCGACTGAGCCAGCCAGGCACCCCAACTCTGTGATTTCTAAATACCTTGCTTATACAGCTATTTCTTCATTTTTCAATTTTACATATTATTTTCTTTTTACTATAGAAAGTAAAGTTTTAGTTAAATTACATCTCCCACTCCTTTATCTTTTACAAAGAGTTAATTTTTTTTTTATGACCATGCAAATCTGAAAATATCTTTATTTTACCGTCTTTAAATTCACAATTTGGCTAAGCACAGAATTAATTCTAGGTTGAGGATCATATTCATTCATAATTTTGAAGGAATGGCTTCATTAGGGTCTAGTTTCCATTGTTCCTGATGGTCTACTACTATCCCTTTTTAAAAAAAAATTTTTCATTCATTCAAGTATAGTTGACACACAATGTTACATTAGTTTCAGGTATAAAACATAGTGATTTGGCAAGTCTATAAGCTTTGCAGTGCTCATCCAAGTGTAGCTACCACCTGTTACCATACAAGCTATTACAATCCCACTGACTATGTTTTTTATGCTGTACTTCTAATCCCCCCCAATTTATTCTATAAAGGGAAGCCTGTATCTCCCACTCCTTTTCACCCATTTTACCCACTCCCCAGTCTACTGTTATTTTGATTCCTGAACTTGGAAGGTAACCTGCTAGCATTCCCTCCTTCCTCCCAACCCTCTGACTTTGGGGAGAAACTCTTTGAGAGCCTCACTTTTATCCCTGGAAGTTCTAAGATCTGCAATGATACGGCATTTTTTACATTTATTAAGTTAGTCCCTCTCGGTGGTGTACCTTTTCAAAATGAAGATTCCAATCCCCTCAGTTCAAAGGAATTTTCTTGTTTGTGTCTTTAATAATTTTCTCTTCTCATTTTCTCTGTCCCCTCTTCTACTAGATGGATGTTGGTTCTGATAGAATGGTCCTCAAATCTTCTTCCCGTTTGTAAGATTCCTCTATTTCATTTTCCAAAACTTCTATTGAGTTTTTTCTTTCTTTTTTTTTTTTACGTTTTTATTTATTTATTTTGAGAGGGCACAAATATGTGCGCGAGAGGGGGCGGAGAGAGAGGGGGAGAGAGAGAATCCCAAGCAGGCTCTGCACTGTCAGTGCCCAGCCCCACACAGGACTTGAACTCATGAACCATGAGATCATGACCAGAGCCGAAATCAAGAGTCAGACGCTTAACCAAATGAGCCATCCAGGCTCCCTAAGTTTTTTTATTTCTACTGTATTATAATTTCCAAAGTTTTCTTGCTCTAATTCTGTTTGATAACATTCTGTCCTGTTCTTATTTGATGAATGTGCTATTAACAATATCTCTAAGGATATTCATTTGTTTTGTGGGGTTTTTTGTGACTTTATTTTTGTCTTCTAGCAAGTTTCTATATTTCTATTATTGTCTGGTTTTTGACTCTTTCATAGAAGTTTAATCAAATATCTGGTAATTGTTGCCCCAGTGACTTTGGGCTTGGCCATGCTATTTGCTTCAACCAGTGAAATGAGAATGGACATCAAGTATACCACCATTCGTGCAGAAGCGTTATATGTATCTTTATGGTTTGTTTCTGTCCCCATCCCTGAGCTGCAGAAGCTGCTTACTACAGGTCCTAGAAAGAGAAGAGTTGTGAGTTGAGTGGAGCTCTTAGGCAAAGGTGGAAAGAAGGCTGCAGCAGTCCTCAGGGCTGTGTGTAAGCAAGAATTCTCTGCTATAAGCCACTGAGATTTATCATCCCATTTGTAGATGAAAATGTATGTATATACTTCTACATAGATGAAATATTTCTTTATTTTTTTTTTAATTTTTAAAAAATGTTTATTTATTCTTGAGACAGAGACAGAGCATGAACAGGGGAGGGGCAGAGAGAGAGGGAGACACAGAATCTGAAACAGGCTCCAGGCTCTGAGCAGTCAGCACAGAGCCCGACGCAGGGCTCGAACCCACAAACTGTGAGATCATGACCTGAGCCGAAGTCAGACACTTAACTGACTGAGCCACCCAGGCGCCCCTAGATGAAATATTTCTTGAAGGATTCACCAGATGATGGAAGTGGAAGGGATCAGAGGAAGAGAAATCTCAATTTTTATGTTATATTATTCAGTATCTTTTAATACATGTTCATGGCAAAACATTTATTTTTATGATTATTTCATACAAGAAATCCTAGTTAGAAAAAGGCAAAATGAAAAGAGGACTGAAATAAAAAATAAACCTTCTCCGATTTAAAATTTTTCTAGGGGTGCCTGGATGGCTCAGTTGGTTAAGTGTCTGACTTCGGCTCAGGTCATGATCTCATGGTTTGTGGGTTCGAGCCCCACGTCGGGCTCTGTGCTGACAGCTCAGAGCCTGGAGCCTGCTTCGGAGGCTGTGTCTCCCTCTCTCTTTGCCCCTCCCCCACTTGTGCTCTATCTCTCTCAAAAATAAATAAATGTAAAAAAAGTTTTTTTTATTTTTTCTAAAAATACTAGGCAATATATTATCAGTATAAAAACTATGGAAACTGGGGCACCTGGGTGGCTCAGTCGATTTAGCATCCGACTCCTGACTTCAGCTCAGGTCATGATCTCATAGTTCATGAATTCAAGCCCCACGTCGGGCTCTGTGCTAACCGTGCAGAGCCCACTTGGAATTCTCTCTCTCTCCGCCCCTAACCTGCTCACAGTCTGTCTCTCAAAATAAATAAACATTTTTAAAAATTACGGAAACTAAAAAAAGGTATAAATAAGAATAAAAATAATCAATATGTCAACAACCAGACATATCATTTTATTTGTACAATTTTAGGGATATGATTCATCACCCTGTATATGTAATTTTGTATTCTGCTTTTCGATTTTACACTATAACAAGCACATCACAGCATTAAGGATTCATAACCTCACTTTTAATTGCTATATATATTCCACCATACTGATATGTCATAATTAGCTTAATTATTCCCTTACTGTTGGGTAAATATACTCATTCTTATTTTTTACTACCTTAAGTAATGTCTCAACAGACATTTCTAAGCATAAAGCATTTCTTGCATTTAGGATTTTTCTTTATATTCAGAACTGCTGAGTCAAAAGCCATGAACATGTTTAGACATGTTTTTTTAAGTTTATTTTTTTCTGAGAGTGCAAGAGAGAGCACGACCAGGAAAAGAGCAGAGAGAGAAGGAGAGAGAGAGAATCCCAAGTAGGCTCCATGCTGTCAGCACAGTGCCTGACAGGGGGCTTGATCTCACAGTTTGTGAAATCATGACCTGAGTCAAGATTAGAGTCAGAAGTTTAACCAACTGAGCCCCTGAGGCCCCCCAGGCTTTTGATACACATTGCCAGACTGCCTTCCAAATACACTGCATGGATTTGCACTCCCACCAGTAATATCAAAGTAGTCAAATCATTAAGAATCTTTTTTTTTAACTTTAGCTTACATAACAGACAAAAACTGGTGTATCAGTAAATGCTGTTTTCATGTTTCTCATTACTAGGAAGTCAAATGTCTTTTCACATATTTTAGTCATTTGCATTTTCTTTTATACAAATTACCTGTTGCTTTTTTTTTTTTTTTAACTTTTAATTCCAGTTAGTTAATGCACAGTGTTATATTAGTTTCAGATTTTCAATACAGTGATTCAATACTTCCATACAACTCTCGGTGCTCATCACAAGTGTACTTCACCTGCTGCTTTTCAAGTTGATCATAAATCAAAGTCATATAGTGCTTTACCAATTGACTTGTATGTAATTTCTTACGCTACATTAAGCTCAGTCTTCTTTTTTCTTTGTGTGTGTGTTTTTTTTAATGTTTATTTATTTTTGAGAGAGACACAAAGAGAGTGCTAGCGGGGAAGGGACAGAGAGAGAGAGGGAAACGCAGAATCTGAAGCAGGCTCCAGGCTCCGAGCTGTCAGCACAGAGCCCGACACAGGGCTTGAACTCACAAACCATGAGATCATGACCTGAGCCGAAGTTGGACGCTTAACCACTGAGCAATCCAGGCACCCCTTTCTTTGTGCTTTTATATCTAATAATAGTCTCGTATCAACAAATATTTCCTTTCATACCCTCACTTGCATAATATACATCAAAATCATCTGTGGGAAATTCACCTCAGACATGTGGATTCAAGTATGGAAAGACAGAGCTGGGTAACTGTATTTTTTTAAAGGGTGAAACTAAAAAGGTGAAAAACAATGCATTATGTTCTAGGATAGGATGATCATTAGTTTTGGTCATCTTTTTTCCTGGTGGCCCAAAAGCTGTAATGAACCTCTTTCAAAAGCTTTGTCTTAATATTTAATCTGCTTAAAACGGTGAGGGGATTGAGGAGGGCACCTTTTGGGATGAGCACTGGGTGTTGTATGGAAACCAATTTGACAACAAACTTCATATATTGAGAGAAAAAAAAAAAAAACGGTGAGGGGAAAAAAAAGGCACACAACAAATTTCTTTGGAAGAAGTAAGATGTCACTATTCATCATGGGATCTTACAAAAGCCATGACTCTTACCTGTTTGGAGAGTGCTAGGAAAAGACAAGGTGACTTTTTCATCTTCATTCTGATAATTAAATCCTGTAGCATGTATTTCTGGAATGGAAATAAAAAACATTACTTCACATATCTGACTGAACTAAGACAAATCTAGACTGCAACAATTAACTTTTTTAAGAGCAAAATCTCTACTAAAACTAAATATTCTTTTTTTTCTTTAAGTAGGCTTCACACTCAACGTGGGGTTTGAACTCACAACCTTGAAATCAAGAGTCACATGCTCTATCGACTGAGCCAGCCAGGTGTCCCTAAAACTAAATATTCTTAATTTAATAAATTAAATTAATAAATTAAGTTTGTAGTAACAAAAGTATCATTTCAAACTAACCTATTTTAGGCCACATCCTGAGTTAAAAAGGCTCATGAAAAACAATTATACATCTGTATTAATACACAAAACTTTCATAACATAAAGGAAATAGGGCTAATATAAATGTGAAAAGGTCTTCTACCAGATTCCCAGACATGCTTCATTCACATCTTTGTGTGACTAAGATATTTAAGTTTGCTTTTATTTATTGAGAGAGACTGAATGAGCGGGGGAGTGGCGGAGAGAGAGGGAGACAGAATCCCAAGCAGGCTCTGAGCTGTCAGCACAGAGCCTGATGCAGGGCCCGAACCCATGAACCATGAGATCATGACCCGAGCCGAAATCAAGAGTTGGATGTACAACCAACTGAGCCACCCAGGCATCCCTGGCCCAGACAAGATACTGCTTTCTATGTTGTAGTTTTACTCACGAACGTTCGAAAGATACAGCAAATTGCCAAGATTTCGGTGTTAAAATATATCAATGAAAGTTCTGTCCCCTAACCAAAGATAGGTAACAATTCCAACCAAAATACAGGTCATACTGGGGTGCCTGGGTGGCTCAGTCGGTTAAACATCCAGCTCTTGATTTCGGCTCAGGTCATCATCTCATGGTTTGTGGGTTCCAGCCCCACATTGTGCTCCATGCAGACAGTGCAGAGCCTGCTTGGGATTCTCTGTCTCCCTCTCTCTCTGTTCCTCCCCTGCTGGTTCTTGCTCTCTCAAAAATAAATAAAAAATTAAAAAAAATCAAATGTAAAATACAGGTCATACTTCCAATAAAATTCTTTGTTGTTGCATTTTACAGAAATACAGGTGAAAACAGATGCGTGGATTAAATTACAGCTTTGATTTACTCTCTACCAGTAGTAACAAAAGATTGCTTATTTGATACTTCAGAATGCTCAATTGACACTTGAGAGAAAAGAGCTAAGGTAGATCAACCACATCACATTCCCAACATCAGAAGTCAGCCAAAGAGGTAGCCTTAATAAGCACATGAATAGATGCTCAACATCCTTCAACGTCAGGGAAATGCAAAGCAAACCACAATGAAACACCACTTCACACCCACTAGGATGCCTAAAATCAAAAAGAGAGAAAATACTAAGTGTAAGGGAGGATGTAGAGAAATTAGAATCCTGGTACATTACTGGTGGGAATGTAAACCGGCGCGGCCACTTTGGAAAACAGCCCAGCAGTTCCTCAAATAATTATTAAATAGAATAACCATAAGACCCAGCTCCCACTTCTAGGTATATATCCAAGAGAAATAAAAACATATGTCTACACAAAAACTTATACGCAAATGTTTGTAGTAGCATTATTCACAATAGCCAAAAAGTGGAAACAACCCTAATGTCCATCAAATGATGAACAGATAAAATGTGGTATACAATGGAATACTGTTTGACAACAAAAAGAAATAAAGTGTTGATATATACTACAGTAAGGATAAACCTTGAAAAATATTGTATTAAGTGAAAGAAACCAGACACAAAAGGCCACATATTTATAAGAAGTGTTCAGAATAGGCAAATCTATATAGAGACAGAAAGTAGATTAGGGGTTGCCTAGGGCTGGGAGTTTGAGGAGAAAGGGAAAGTGACTGCTTACAGGTACGTTCTTAATGGGGTAATGAAAATGTTTAAAATTGATTCTGGTGATGGCTGTGCAATTCTGTGAGTATACTAAAAATTACTGAATTGTACACTTTAAATGAGTGAATTGTGGGGCGCCTGGGTGGCGCAGTCGGTTAAGCGTCCGACTTCAGCCAAGTCACGATCTCGCGGTCCGTGAGTTCGAGCCCCGCGTCAGGCTCTGGGCTGATGGCTCGGAGCCTGGAGCCTGTTTCCGATTCTGTGTCTCCCTCTCTCTCTGCCCCTCCCCCGTTCATGCTCTGTCTCTCTCTGTCCCAAAAATAAAAAATAAAAAAACGTTGAAAAAAAAAAAAAATTTAAATGAGTGAATTGTATGGTATGTGAATCCTATCTCAATAAAACTGTTATTAAAAGAGAGAGGTAGGCTTATCAGTCATGGACTTAAGTTTGATATGGGTAACAATGATTCAGATTTAATAACATTCTGTAAGCCAG
Organism: Panthera leo; assembly: GCF_018350215.1. NCBI lineage: Eukaryota > Metazoa > Chordata > Mammalia > Carnivora > Felidae > Panthera > Panthera leo. The sequence continues at coordinate 37,338,806 of NC_056692.1, forward strand.
GCCAGATGCCCACAATCCACTCCTTTTTATGAATCACCCTGATTGAATTTTCAATGTTTTTAATACTATTATGGTTCAAACATGTCTTTATAAAGCTAAATCTTCACAAAACCATTAAACTATAATTTCAGATTTTTTTTTAAAGTTTATTTATTTTCAGAGAGGAAGGGAACGCAGGGGTGGGGCAGAGAGAGAGAAGGAGAGATAGAATCCCAATAGGCTCCATGCTGTCAGCGCTGAGCCCCATGTGGCTCAATCCCATGAACTGTGAGATCATGACCTGAGGTGAAATCAAGAGTCAAGCCTCAACCAACTGAGCCACGCAGATGCCCTACAATTTCAGATTTTAAAAGAACTTTAATCAAATATTTGTTTTAAAGATGAAGAAAATGATACATAAAAGTTAATGATTTGCCTAAGGTCACATAGTTGGACTAGAACTCAGTTCCCTTCCTACTGCCAAAATTGTTTCTACCGTCATAAACTAGCTCCTAAATTTGAAAAGAACTCATGACTTGGCATATATACAATACTGATGAAATCTTCACTGAAATGACTTGCTGGCAAAAACTCGAGATTTGCTCTAACTTGATTCCTATATATAGAATCATACTTAGCCTAGAGGAAAACCAAGAATCACCTTAATGCTTAAGAATGTACCCCTCTGGGGGTGCATGGATGGCTCAGTCATTGAGCATCGGATTCTTGATTTCAGCTCAGGTCATGATCTCATGGTTCATGGGATCAAGCCCCACAGTGGGCTTCGTGCTGACCGTGCAGAGCCTGCTTGGGATTCTCTCTCTCCTTACCTCTCAGACTTTCTCCTGCTCACTCTGTCTTTCTCTCTCAAAATAAATGAACTTAAAAAAAAAAAAAAAAAGAGTCACATGATCCACCAACTGAACGAGCTAGGTGCCCCAAGAATAGCAGTTTTTAAATTGAAACAAGTTTTGTGGGGCACCTGGGTGGCTCAGTTGGTTAAGTGTCCTACTTTGACTGAGGTCACGATCTCGCAGTTCATAGGTTCACGCCCCATGTCAGGCTCTGTGCTGACAGCTCAGAGCCAGGAGCCTGCTTCGGATTCTATGCTTCCCTCTCTCTCTCTCTGCCCCTCACTCTTTCTCACTCACTCTTTCTCTTTCAAAAAATTAATAAACATTAAAAAATTAAAAAACAACAATCAAGTTTTGTATTGCCGTATTCCATTCTAATACAGGCTTTCAAGTGTACATAGCAACTATATTACATGTGTAAAAAAAAAGAATAAACCCTCCTCTAAAATTCTCTTAGAAAAAAAAAGGGTAGTATGGGGTGCCTGTATGGGGTGGCTCAGTCCGTTGAGCATTGGACTTCTGCTCAGGGTCATGATCTCTCAGTTCATGTTCAGCCCCATGTTGGGCTCTGAGCTAACAGCTCAGAGCCTGAAGCCTCCTTCAGATTCTGTGTCTCTCTCTCTGCCTCTCCCCAGCTCATGCTCTGTCTCTCAAAAAAATAAATAAATAAAGGTTAGAAAAAAGAGTAGTAATCATATATTTGAATTCTTAAAAAGTCTCTTGTATTATGGGACACTCTTCCAGTCAGTCAGTCGAATTGGGGGAAGGGGGCTGTGGTTTTTCTTTTTGAATACTTGTTGTAACAGTGTCCTTCTAGTGGCTGAGGCAGTTTCATTTTCTTTAGACATCATTAGGCGCTGAAGCTCTCACAGGACAACTTTGATGCTATATGAATTCTGCCATTTTGCTAACATTGATATGTCTCTTGGGTCCACCACTCCATTAGAACTCTTAACTCCATTCATATTAATTTTTATTACAAATCTTACAAATGGGGGTACTCCTGGGTATTTATATTCACATTTAATTTTAAGACTGTATATTTGATTTTCATAAATTGTCCAAGGCCATAATGGCTGCAATCTTATGTCACTAATACTAATTCTTTTTTCTTTTCTATTTTAAGTAGGCTTCAGGCCCAGTGCAGAGCCCAATGCAGGGCTCGAACTCACGACCCTGAGATTAAGACCTGAGCTGAGATCAAGAGTCAGATGCTTTACTGACTGGGCCACCCAGGCACCCCTAATATCTTTTTTTAATAAGCGCATACCACTATGAGGGAGCCTACCGTTATCATTAAAGCCAATCTGTATTATCAGTGGATAACACAATCGGTAATTATAAGGTTACTCCTGCTTTACTTAATAAAATCTAGATGAGTTTTTCTTAATTGAAAATTTGCTAAATATGTTCATATATGCTAACAATCCTATATCTCAATTTAACCTTTTATTCAACCAGTACTATGCTACATAAATAATAGATATAAAAAATAAAGAATATATAAAATAGCTTCCTTCCTTTGTGAGCCACAGGCTTCCTGTAGGTCTCACTGATTCTCTGATCTCTTGCATTCACAATGTGAACATAAAACATTATTTACATACTGAAGTATCTCATATTTTTCTTGACTTTAAAAAATATTAGTAGTCATAAAAATCAAATCTATTTTTACTCAACACCCCAAAAGCAAATAATCTAATATAAAAATGGGCAGAAGAAAAAGAGGTTAGAGTGGGAGAGAGCCAAAGCATAAGAGACTCTTAAAAACTGAGAACAAACTGAGGGTTGATGGGGGGTGGGAGGGAGGGGAGGGTAGGTGATGGGCATTGAAGAGGGCATCTTTTGGGATGAGCACTGGGTGTTGTATGGAAACCAATTTGACAATAAATTTCATATATTGAAAAAAAATGGGCAGAAGACATGAATAGACATTTCTCCAAAGACATACAGATGGCCAACAGTCAGATGAAAAGATGCTTAACATCACTTGTCATTGGGGAAATGTAAATCCAAACTACCACGAGCTATCACCTCACACTGGTCAGAATGGCTAAAATCAAAAACACAAGACACAAGTATTGGCAAGGATCTGGAGAAAAAGGGACCCTCGTGTACTGCTGGTGGGAATGCAAACTGGTTCAGCCACTGTTGAAGACAGTAAGGAAGTTCCTCAAAAAGTTGAAAATATACCATATGATCCAGGAATCGCACTACTGGATATTTACCCAAAAAGTACAAAAACACTAACTCAAAGGGATACGCGCACCCCTATGTTTATCGCAGCATTATTTACAATAGCCAAATTATGGAAGTAACCTACATGTCCACTGATAGATAAATGGATAGAGATGTGGAATATATACATACAACGGATTATTATTCAGCCATAAAAAAGAATGAAATCTTGTCATTTGCAACAGTATGGATGGTGCTAGAGGGTATAATACTAAGGGAAATAAGGCAGTCACAGAAAGACAAATATGATTTCACTCATATGTGGAATTTAAGAAACAAAACAAATGAACAAAGAAAAAAAAAAGAGACAAAGAGAGAAACCAAGAAACTGACTCTTAACGACAGAGAACAAACTGAACAAACCAGAGGGGAGTGGGTGAGGGGGATGGGTGAAACAGGTGATGGGAGATTAAAGAGTACACTTATCAGGATGAACACCGAGTAGTGTACAGAACTGTTGAATCACTATACTGTACACCTAAAACTAACATAATACTGTATGTTAACTATACCGGAATTAAACAAAATTAAATTAAAAAATAAAGAATCAAGTCTATTTTAACATAGTACTAACCTCACAAAAGGTTGACCAAAATCTTAATCAACAAATACTAGAAGTATCAATTACATGAACTAGCAAATGGAGCACTACAAAGCAGTGGGGAAAGGATAATGTTCTAGTAAGTAGTACTGAGGCACAATTCCCTTTGGGGGTTAGAAACCAAGCTGGACCTGGACTCGTACCATACCTTAAGAAGTACATTATGTAAATCAAAACAAAGCTTTTCAAAGGTAATATGGATGGGGGCACCTGGGTGGCTCGGTCCACTGACCATCCGACTCTTGGTTTTGGCTCAGGTCATGAGCCAAACTCCCCCCCCCCTCAGTTTGTGTGATTGAGCCCCATGGGGCTCTGCGCTGACAGCAGAGCTTGCGATTCTGTCTCCTCATCTCTCTGCCCCTCCCCTGCTCATGCTCATGCTCTCACTCTCTCTAAAAATAAATAAGTAAACTTAAAAAAAAAAAAGATAATAGGGGCACCTAGGTGGCTCAGTTGGTTAAGTATCCGACTCTTGGTTTTGGATCAGGTTATGATCTCAGTTTGTGGGTTCAAGACCTGCATCCAGCTCTGCACTGTCAGTGCAGAGCCTGCTTGGGATTTGCTCTCTCTCCTTCTCTCTGCACCTCCCCTGCTCGCTTGCGTGCTCTCTCTCAAAATAAATAAATATTTTTTTAAAAAAGGTAATATGGATGATATCTTCATGATATTAGAATTGAAAAAGGTTTTGTTTTGTTTTGTTTTTTTAAGACAAAAAGCAACAGTCACAAAGAAAAAGAAAAGGGGAGGTGGGTGGTGACTGACTGGCTCAGTCAGTAGAGCATGCGACTCTTGATCTCAGGATTGTGAGTTCGAGCCCCACACTGGGTGTACAGATTATTTAAAAATAAAATCTTTAAAAAATTTTTTAAAAAGAAAAAAATGATAAATTGTATTTCTCATGAAATAAGAATTTCTGTACATTAAGAGGCACGATTAAGAAAGTTAAGATGCAGGGGCATCTGGGTGGCTCAGTCAGTTAAGTACCTGACTCTTGATTTTGGCTCAGGTTATGATTACACGGTTCATGAGTTCAAACCCCACATTGGGCTCTGCACTGACAGCATGGAGCTTGTTTGGGATTCACTCTCTCCCTCTCTCTCTGCCCCTCCCCTGCTCTCTCTCTCTTTCAAAAAAAAAAAAATTAAAAAAATTAAACTTAAGATGCAGAAGATATTTGTGACACATAAGTGGCAAAGAACTTACATCCAGAACATAAAAAGAACTCCTTTAAATTCCAAGAAAAAGACAGAGAACTCAGAATAAAAATAGGCAAAATACTTTGACACAATAAAGGAAATATGTATGCCCAATATATATACAATAAGGTAACCAACTTCATTAAAATCAGGAAATGAAAATTAAATCCTCAGTCAGATACCATTACATACCTACCAGATTAGCTAACAGCAAGAAGTCTAAAAACACCAAGTGTTAATTAGAATGTGAGGCAGCTGGGGTGCCTGGCTGGCCGAATAGAAGAGCATGGAGCAGTGAATTCGTGAGGGTCATGAGTTCTAGCTCCACGTTATATGTAGAGATTACTTAACTAAATAAACTTGGGAAAAAAAAAAAAAAAGACCAAAGACTGTGGAGCAGCTGGAACTCACTCTTGGAGGTAATGTAACTGACATACCTTGAAAATAATTACACCCTATAGCACAGAAACTCCACTCCAAGGCATATACTTGATGGCAAAGTATGCCTATGTGCACCAGGCTGAACATTAAGAAAATACATAGCAGGGCATCTGGGTGGCTCAGTCGGTTAAATGTCCGACTTCAGCTCAGGTCATGATCGATTTGAGTTTGAACCCCACATCCATTTCTGCACTGACAGCGTGGAGCCTGCTTCAGATCTTCTCTCTCCCTCTCTCTCTCTGTCCCTCCCCAGCTTGCTCTCTAAAATAAATAAACCTTTAAAAAAAAAAAAGTATGTAGCCGCATTGTTCCCAATAGCCTCAAACTAAAACAATACAGATGTCCATCAATGTCCACCAATGGAAGAAAGGATAACTATATTTTGGTATGTTTCTATAATGGAATGCAGGGTAGTGACAAAAAAGAATAAACTCCATGGGAATGCAAGCTGGTGCAGCCACTCTGGAAAACAGTATGGAGGTTCCTCAAAAAACTAAAAATAGAACTACCCTACGACCCAGCAATTGCACTACTAGGCATTTATCCACGGGATATAGGTGTGCTGTTTCGAAGGGACACATGCACCCCCATGTTTATAGCAGCACTATCAACAATAGCTAAAGTATGGAAAGAGCCCAAATGTCCATCGATGGATGAATGGATAAAGAAAATGTGGTGTGTGTGTGTGTGTGTGTGTGTGTGTACACACACACACACACACACACACACACACACACACACACACACACACACAATGGAATATTACTCGGCAATCAAAAAGAATGAAATCTTGCCATTTGCAACTACATGGATGGAACTAAAAGGTATTATGCTAAGTGAAATTAGTCAGTCAGAGAAAGACAAAAATCATATGACTTCACTCATATGAGGACTTTAAGAGACAAAACAGATGAATATAAGGGAAGAGAAAAAAATAATATAAAAACAGGGAGGGGAACAAAACAGAAGAGACTCATAAATATGGAGAACTGAGGGTTACTGGAGGGGTTGTGGGAGGGGGGATGGGCTAAACGGGTAAGGGGCATTAAGGAATCTACTCCTGAAATCATTGTTGAACTATATGGTAACTAATTTGGATGTAAATTTTAAAAAATTAAAAAATTTAAAAAAAATAAAAATAAAAAATAAAATTAAAAAAAAAAAAGAATAAACTCCAGCTGTATACAACATGGGCAAATCTTAAAAACTTAATATTGAGCAAAAGAAGCCATACAGTATTTTACTGTGTGATTCCATTTATATAAAGTACAAAAAACATAAACTAAGCTATATTATTCATGAATGTGTACTTATGTTGTCACACTATAAAGCAAAAGAAGAAAATCATTACTTTGAAAGTCAAAGTAAGGTAAGATGGGATGTGATCAGAAAGAGGCATGGTAATAGGTCTTTAGGATTATAGTACTAAGCTGTACAATTGCCATAGGCACTTTTTTGAGGTACACAATATTTTTCACGATAAAAGATTTAAGAAATTTAAGGAAATGCAGGTCATACTAAAAACAGATGGGTGTCATCTATCCTAACTCCAAAACATTTCTTATAGTTGCTTTAAACACAACTAAACTAGTTCAGTAAAAACAGATTAAGAGAAAAAAATAGTTTACCCTATAGATGCTGAAAACATGATTAAACGTTCATCAGCCACTCTTGGTAAAAACTTAGTAAGTATAGATAAAGCTGTATCAGTTATGAGACTGTATTTCAGGAAAATCCAAGAGAATCAAGTGAAAAGAAATGATTTAAAAAATTCAGTAAGGTAAAACAAGATACAAAATTAACACAGAGTGGAGGTGCCTGGCTGACTCAGTCAGTAGAGCATGTGACTCTTGATCTCAGAGTCATGAATTCAAGCCCCACATTGGGCATAGAGTTTACATTAAAAAAAAAATTAACACAGAGAAATCAAGAGCCATAACTAGAAGATATAACAAAAGACTTCATTCATAATAGCAACAAGAAGTATAAAACACCTAGGAATACATACAGTAAGAAATGTGTAAAATCTTTTTTTTCCTTGGGGGGGGTGCAAGTGAGTGAAGGGCAAGTGGGGGTGGGGAGGAAGGGGGGGAGAGAAAGAGGGGGGGGAGAGAGAGAGAGAGAGAGAGAGAGAGAGAGAGAGAAATGCAGCTCACCTGAAATGGGGCTTGTGCTCACCTGAAGTGGGACTCGAACTCATGAACCGTGAGATCATGACCTGAGCCAAAGTCAGATGCTTAACAAATGAGCCACCCAGGCACCCGAAATGTGTAAAATCTTTATGAAGATAATTTCAAACACTACTCAGAGACACAAAAGACAAACAATGGAAAGGTAAAAAATAATCTTAGGGATAAATCTCATTGTTATTAATTGTCTTTAGGTTACATATCATATGATCCCAATAAAAATACCAATAGTTTTTCTTTTTTAATGGGACAATCTGACACTGATATTCATATGTAAAAATAAATAAGAAACTCGATGAATTCAGAACAAGAAATGTAATGAGAGGGCCTGTTCTACAGCTATTAAAACATATTACAAAATTACAATAATTGTGAGTATGGAACTACACTTAGCAATACAGAACATTCAAAAAGGAAAAAGGAAAATCAAATACATATGATTTAACATACAATAAAGGTGGCATTTTGAATATGAGGGAAAAGACGGATTATTCCATAAAAGATGTTGTGGCAAAAATTTAAGTTGGATTCATACCTTATATCTAATATGAAAATAAATTCCAAGTGGAAGAAAGACTTATGTTTAAAACCAGAACTATAAAAATACTGTCTTTTACAAATAACCAATGCCTGGAAAAACCTTTCTAAACATGCCTTAAAATCTAGAAGTCATAGGGGCACCTGGGTGGCTCAGTTGGTTAAGGGGCCAACTCTTGGTTTCAGCTCAGGTCATGATCTCATGGTTGTGGGATCGAGCCCCACATTGGGCTCCGCACTGAGCATGAAGCCTGCTTGGAATTCTCTCTTCCTCTCCTTTTGCCCCTCTTCCTGACTCACACACACACACTCTCTCTCTCACTGATAGAAAAAGGGTTACTCTCCCTTAGATTTAGTATTGATTTTTTTAAAAAATCAGTAAAAAAGGACAGCATCCAATTAAAAATGGGCAATGATATGAGCAGGCACATCACAGAAAATTCAAACAAGAATTGTTTTAATTGTTTATTTATTTTGAGATAGAGAGAAAGCATGAGCAGGGGAGGGGCAGAGAGAGAGTGACAGAGAGAGGCTCCCAAACAGGCTCCATGCAGTCACTGCAGAGCCTGATACATGACCATGAAATCATGACCTGAGTTGAAATCAAGAGTTGGATGCTTAACTGACTGAGCCACCCAGGTGCCCCGAATATGAATGGTTTTTAAAATACACAGATTCTTAATTTGATAATATAAAGAAATACAAAGTAAAGGTATTATAGGATTACCTTTTACCTATCAGATTACCAAAGATAAAAAAATTTGAGATGATACGGTACTGAATAGAGTGTTTGATTAACAAGTTTCTGGATATTAGTATAGTCTCTATAAAGTGCAATTTGACAATATCAATCAACATTACAAATATATATACCTTCTGAACCAATAATTCAACTTCCAGGAATTATCCCAAATACCTTCTCATATATGCAAAATGATGTGTGATATATACAATACTATTCACTGCAGCATAGAATTCCATTTAAATATCCATCAGCAGTGGACTGGCTTAATGAATTATGATAAATTCATTTCACAGAATACTAATTAACCATTAAAAAATGAGGAAGCTTTTTATGTACTGATTTATAACAAGCCCCAAAATAAGCAAAGTTCAGTTTTTCATGAAATACTACTTTTGTATTAAAAAGTAAGTTTCTGGGGCGCCTGGGTGGCTCATCCGACTTCAGCTCAGGTCATGATCTCACGGTTCGCAAGTTCAAGCCATGCATTGGGCTCTGTGCTGACAACTCAGAGCCTGGAGCCTGCTTCAGATTCTGTGTCTCCCTCCCTCCCTCCCTCCCTCTCTCTCTCTCTCTCTCTGCCCTTCCCCCACTTGCACATGCTCTCTCTCAAAAATAATAAACATGAAAAAAATTTTAAGTTTTCAATTAACTAAAGTTGGTGTTTCACCAGGAAAATTCAGCAGAAGCAATAAGTATTAAGTTTAGGACAAAAGCACCTCTTCTCCACTCCATTTAACTTTTTCATGTTAGCCCTCTATATATGCCCTCTCTGTCTGCATCAAAAAACTCTTCCTATATTAATATTTGAGCATGAACATCATGCACTAAAAGGTAAAACATTAGTTGAACCATGCAACACTTTTTTCCTCTTTATGTTTAAACATGATGAAATTTAATCACAGGAAAGGAAGTACAAAGAGAGAAATACAAGAGAGTATACTCAGAAAGCCACATTTTTAAAATGATTGAAATAGAAAAAAAAATACATAAAGTCAGCCAAAATTGTTATAGCTTACATCATCTACACAAGCTTCGAGTGGATTCTGTTCTCGTATTATACTGAGATACAAATATACAATCTTCTAAAAATGCCAGTAACAGAAGTTCCAATTCAACTGTACTTCAAAAGTTCCTTTATATTTATCCAAGGGATACAGGAGTACTGATGCATAGGGGCACTTGTACCCCAATGTTTATAGCAGCACTCTCAACAATAGCCAAATTATGGAAAGAGCCTAAATGTCCATCAACTGATGAATGGATAAAGAAATTGTGGTTTATATACACAATGGAATACTACGTGGCAATGAGAAAAAATGAAATATGGCCTTTTGTAGCAACGTGGATGGAACTGGAGAGTGTGATGCTAAGTGAAATAAGCCATACAGAGAAAGACAGATACCATATGGTTTCACTCTTATGTGGATCCTGAGAAACGTAACAGAAACCCATGGGGGAGGGGAAGGAAAAAAAAAAAAAAAGAGGTTAGAGTGGGAGAGAGCCAAAGCATAAGAGACTGTTAAAAACTGAGAACAAACTGAGGGTTGATGGGGGGTGGGAGGGAGGGCAGGGTGGGTGATGGGTATTGAGGAGGGCACCTTTTGGGATGAGCACTCGGTGTTGTATGGAAACCAATTTGACAGTAAATTTCATATATTAAAAAAAAAAAAAAAAAAAAAAAAGTTCCTTTATAAATGGTCATTTGGAGACATTTTCCAAAACAAGACATGCAGATGGCCAAGAGACACATGAAAAGATGCTCAACATCACTCATCATCAGGGAAATACAAATCAAAACTACAATGAGGTATCATTTCACACTAATCAAAATGGCTAAAATTAACAACACAAGAAACAACAGGTGTTGGCAAGGATGCAGAGAAAGGGGAATCCTCTTGCATTGTTGGTGGGAACGCAAACTGGTGCAGCCACTCTGGAAAACAGTACCGAAGTTCCTCAAAAAGTTAAAAATAGAACTACCCTATGACCCAGCAATTGCACTAGGGAGGTATTTACCCAAAGGATACAAAAATACTAATTTGAAGGGATATATGCACCCTGATGTTTACAGCAGCATTACCAACAAGAGCCAAAGTATGGAAAGAGTCCAAATGTCTGTCCATTGACTGATGAATGGACAAAGATGTGGGGTGTACACACATCTGTCTGTCTGCCTGTCTTCTCTCTCTCTCTCTCACACACACACAGACACACAGACACACACACACACACACACACACACACACACACACACTATGGAATATTACTCAACCATAAAAAAGAATGAAATCTTGCTATTTGCATCAATGTGGATGGAGCTAGACAGGATTATGTTAAGTGAAATAAGTCAGTCAGAGAAAGACGAATACTCATATGTGGAATTTAAAACACAGTGGGAGGAAAAAAAAGAGAGGGAAACCAAGAAACAGACTCTTAACTATAGAGAAAAAACTGATAGTTACTATAGGGGAGGTGGGTGAGGGATGGGTTAAATAGGTGATGGGGATTATGGAGGGCACTTGTTCTGATGAGCACTAGGCATTGTATGTAAAACTAAATTCTATACCTAAAACTAATATTATACTGTGTGTTAACTAACTGGAATTTAGATAAAAACTTTAAAAAATAAAAATAAATTAATGGTCTATTTGGAACTCAGAATATCATTTCTTCCAAGCCACATCTGTATGTAACCTAATTAGGCAACCTAATCCACATAACTCTAGATAACCCACATATGCCTATATAGTTCAATACTAAATCAAATGTGATTAGGTTTTGTTTTGTTTATTCAGATGGCAACCTATCGACCATAGTGTTTCTGTGGTTTCAGAAAGCAGTTCATGGTGCAATGAAAAAGAATTCAACAGAGGCTTCCAATAGCCACCTGCTACTTGCAACATACCTTGTTTTTTCATAAAACCAAAATGGTTTTGCACTGGGAAAAAAAAAAAAAAACACCATTCTGGAGGAATTACAGGGGAACCTACAGAGAACATGGAACCAAGAACTAAGAGAGTGTGAGGGGAGCGCTGTTGTCAAAAAAATAATAGCCTAGAACTGACTTTGTAAGGGTAACAATGGAAGGAGGAAGACAGTGGAATAAAATAGCCAATGTACTGAAAGAAAATAACTGCCAATCTAGAATTTTGCAGCAAGGAAAAGTAATTCTTCAAAAATGAATGCTATGGAGGTGGGGGGTGACGCTTGGGTGGCTCAGTCAGTGGAGCATCCAACTCTTTGATTTCAACTCAGGTCATGATCCCAGGATTGTGGGATCAACCCCCATGTCAGGCTCACGTTGAGCATGAAGCCTGTTTGGGATTCTCTCTCTCTCCCTCTGCCCCTGTCCTCTGCTCAAGATCGATCTCTCTCTCTCTCTCTCTCTCTCTCAAATTAAAAAAAAAAAAAAGGAATATTATGGGGCACCTGGCTTGTTTAGTTGGTAGAACATGCAACTCTTGAGGTCATGTGTTTGAGCCCTACATTGGAAGTAGATTTTACTTAAATTTTTATTTATTTATTTAATTTTTTGAGGTGGGGGAGGGGGAGAGAGAGAAAGAAACAGGATCCCAAGCAGACCCCTCACTGTCAGTGCAGAGCCCAAAGTGGAGCTCAAACCCATGAGCCATGGACGAGATCATGACCTGAGCTGAAACCAAGTCAGACGCTTAGCTGGCTGGGCCGCCCAGGTGCCCCATGTATTTAAAATTTTGTTTTAAGGGGCGCCTGGGTGGCTCAGTCAGTTGAGCGTCCGACTTTGGCTCAAGTCATGATCTCACAGTTCGTGGGTTCGAGCCCCACATCAGGCTCTGTGCTGACTGCTTGCTCAGAGCCTGGAGCCTATTTCAGATTCTGTGTCTCCTTCTCTCTCTGCCCCTCCCCCGCTCACGCTTTGTCTCACAGTTTCTCAAAAAATAAATGTAAAAAAAAAATTTTTTTTTTTGTTTGAAAAAATGAGTATTATAACACTGGTAATACACATCTGTCAAAACTCACCAAAATGCAAGATGAACACTAAAAATTAATAGTGTTAATAATATCTTAAAATTAACATATTATTGCATGTGAATTATACTTCAATAAAGTAGGAATTTATTTTTTTAATGTTTTATTTATTTGAAAGAGAGAGAGAGCAAGCAGGGGAGGGGCAGAGAAAAAGGGACAGAGACAGAATCCCAAGCAGGGTCCGTGCTGCCAGCACAGATCTCAACTTGGGGCTCAATCCCAGGAACGATGAGATCATGTCCTGAGCCAAGATCAAGAGTTGGAGGCTTAACCAACTAAGACATCCAGGTGCCCCAATAAGGTAGGAATTTAAAATAAAGCCTAAAAAAATAAAGCAAAGATATGCTCAAAGAAACAAAATCAGAGACTTTGCCATCAACAGACCCATACTAAACATTGTAAAAGGTATTCTTCAAACAAAAAAGAATGATTCTAAAAGGATTGCTAGGATGAACAAGACAACAAATATTTTGGTAAAGCTAAAGAAATATTATACTACATATAACAAAATAATGTCTTATGACTTAAAATTTTTTAAAAATGGAGAGAGGAAAATTAAACTATACCACAATGATACCATGTAAGTCAGATGGAGATACATAGAGATTAAGTGCTCCTAAGATCCTTGTAGTATCCAGAAGAAGGGTGAAATGATCAATTACCACTGGATTTTTTTAGTTAGGGATGGCTGTTGTAATTCCAGGGGTACTGACATACATCCAAATAACAAGCATTACTTTTAGGACCTTTCTAACTAAAAGAATATGAGAAAACACATAAAATATGGTAGATTTAAAGAAAAATAACAGTAATTACATTAAATGTAAATGGATTAGCAGCCTTATTTAGAAGACAAAGGTTTTCAGATTGTAACTCAAAGAAAAAAAAGTACAATGAGCTGTTTACATGAGGTATACCTAAAACACAATCATTCAGAAAGGTTAAAGGTAAAGAATAAGAAAAATCGTGACAAACACCAACCAATAATTCATAAAATAAGCAGGGAAAAATCAGTAAAAATGAAGATTTAAACAAAATTAACAAACTTGATTTGGTTAAGACATATATAAAACAGTGCATCCAACAATTACAAAACCACACTCTTTTCAAGCACCCACGAACATTTTAGAAGTGACCAAATCTTGGTCCATAAAGCAAGAGCAAGTCTTAAAGTCCAAAGAAGTAAAATCATATACAGGCATACGTCATTTTATCGTCCTTCACAGATATCATGCTTTGCTTACAAATTGAAGGTCTGTGACAACCCTGTGTAGAACAAGTCTATTGGCCCCATTTTCCCCCCAAAGCATTTGCTTACTTTATGTCTCTGTGTCACATTTTGATAAGTCCTAAAATATTTCAAACTTGTATATGTTATGGTGATCTCTGATGTAACTATTATAATTGTTTTGGGGTGCCACAAACTGCACCTATGTAAGACCACTAACCTAATCAATAAATGTTGAGTACACTCAGAATGCAGATGTGATGGAAACAGCAAAATAACTAGAAATGGAGCCTGAAGGTGTGAGTAAACTGCTGCAATCTCATAATGAAGCATGAATGGATGAGAAGTGGCTCCTTTTTTAAAAAAAAATATTTTAATGTTTGTTTATTTTTGAGAGGGAAAGAGACAGAACACAAGTGGGGGAGGGGCAGAGAGAGAGGAGGAGTACACAGAACCCGAAGCAGGCTCCAGGCTCTGAGCTGGCAGCACAGAGCCTGACACAGGACTCGAACCCACGAACCGTGAGATCATGACCTGAGCTGAGGTTAGATGCTTAACGGACTGAGCCACCCAGGTGCCCTGATGAGGAGTTGCTTCCTACGGGAAAGCAAAGAAAGTGGTTTCTTGAGATGGAATCAACTCTTGGTGAAGATACTTTGAAAACTGTTGAAATGACAAGAGCAATCTGGAATATTACATAAACTTCACTGATAAAGCAACAATAGGATTTGAGAGGACTGATTCCAATTTTGAAAGAAGTTCTACTGTGGGTAAAATGCTATCAAACAGTATCACATGCTACAAAGAAAGCATTCAAGAAAGGAAGAGTCAACCAATGCAGCAAACTTCATTGTTGTCTTATTTTAAGGAAATGCTACAGGGGCATCTGGATGGCTAGCTCAGTCAGTTAAGCACTAGACTCTTGGTTTTGGCTCAGGTTTGTGAGATTGAGCCCCAAATCGGGCTCCATGGAGCCCACTTGGGATTCTATCTCCCCCATCTCTCTGCCCCTCCTCTGCTCACATTCTCTCTCTCTCAAAAATAAACGTTAAATAAAAAAGAAAATGCCACAGCCACCTCAATCTTTAGATCAGTCAGCATCTATCAACATCAAAGCAAGACTCTCCATCAGCAAAAAAAAAAAAATTGCGATTTGCTAAAAGCTCTGATAATGATTACCATTTTTTAGCAATGAAGTATTTTTAAGTTAAGGTATATACATTGTTTGGGTTTTTTTAACCACATAATGCTACTGCACACTTAACAGACTATAGTATAGTGTAAACATAACTTTTATATGCACTAGAAAACTAAAAAAAACTCATTTGATCCACTTTACCATGATTATTTACTTTATTTCAGGGGCCTGGAACCAAACCAACCTGTACTATCCCCCAGATATGCCAATAGTGTGTTACCTGACCCTAATACAATTACTAGAAAAGCTCCAGGTACATCTAAATATTCCATGAATCAGAAAGTATTTTGAACTGAATTATAAAGACACTATATGTCAAAAAAACGTGGAAGCAGATCAGTGGTTGCCTGGAGATGGGGAGAGAAGGAGAAGAATGGATCACAAAGGGGCATGAGGAAACACTGCAGGGGTGATGGATAGGTTATCTTGGTTGTATCCATTGGTCAAAAAGTATCAAGTTATACATTTTATTTATTTATTTTAAGAGAGAGAGAGAGCACGAGTCAGTGAACAGGGAAGGGGCAGAGGGAGAGAGAGAATCTTCAGCAGGCTCCACACCCAGTGCAGAGCCCAACAGGGGGCTGGATCTCACAACTGTAAGATCATGACCAGAGCTGAAATCAAGAGTCAGACACTCAACCGACAGACCCACCAAGGTGCCCCCAAATTATACATTTTAGTACACATGGTTTATTACATGTCCAATAATACATAAATCTTATAAAGCTGTATTTAAAAAAAGGAAAGAAAAAAAGAGGAGAAGGCAGGAGGAGTTGCAGCTGCATCAAACCACAGTCACTGCCTGGAGAATTTTCCCCAAAACAAAAAAAGTGTGGGATGCACCTAAAAGTGGTATATTTTTAGAAGGAAACTTTTTAGCTTTAAATGAATGTACTACTACAAAAGCAACTAATAAGCCAAGCAACCATCTCAAAAAGTTTAAAAAAAAAAAACAACTGCAAAACAAACTTGAAGAAAGGAGAAGGAAATAATAAAGAGCAAAAGTTAAGGAAACAGAAAATAAACATGCAATTGAGGACTTAAAATCAAAAGTTGGCTGGGTGGTTCAATCAGTTAAGAACCCGACTTCAGCTCAGGTCATGATCTCACGGTTTGTGAGTTCAGGCCCTGCATCAAGCTCTCTGCTGTCAGCACATAGCCCACTTTAGATCCTCTGTCCGCCCCCTCCTCTGCCCTTCCCCAGCTTGTTCTCTAAATAAATAAACAAACAAACAAACAAATAAATAACACAAAAGTTGATTCTTAGACTAATAAAACTGAAAAGACTTGGGGACTGAAGGGGAAAAAAGAAAAGTCATGAGGAAATAAAATACGGTTGACCCTGAGCAACACGAGTTTGAACTGTGCAGGTTAACTTCTACATGGATTTTTTTAAATAAATACAGTACTGTAAATGTACTTTCTCTCCTTTATGGTTTTCTTTTTTTATTTTCAATTTTTAAAATTGTATTTTAATTCCAGTACAGTTAACATACACTGTTATATTAGTTTCAGGTGTACAATATAGTTGTTCAGCAATTCTATACATTCTCAGTGCTCATCAAGACAAGTGTGTTCTTCGTCCCCTTCACCTGTTCCCCCCGCCCCCCTGCCCTGTAGCCATCAATTAGTTCTCTACAGTTAAGAGTCTGTTTCTTGGGGCACCTGGGTGAGCATGAGCCCCGCTTCAGGTGAGCCCCACTTCTCTTTACCTCTTTCTCTGCCCCTTGCTCACTTGCCCCCTCTTTCTCTCTCAATAAAAAGAGTATGAAAGAGTTTGTTTCTTAATTTCTTTTTTTCCCCCTTTGTTTCGTTTCTTAAATTCCACATAAGAGTAAAATCATATGGGTTTTGTCCTTCTCTGACTTATTTCTCTTAGCATAATGCTCTCCAGCTCCATCCATGTTGTTGTCAATAGCAAGATTTCAGTTTTTATGGCTGAGTGATATTCCACTGAGCGCACGGGCGCGTGCGCGCGCGCGCACACACACACACACACACACACACACACACACACACACTACATCTTTATCCATTCATCCGTTGATGGATACTTGGGTTGCTTCCACAATTTGACAATTGTAAATAATGCTGCAATTAACATAGGGGTGCATATATCCTTTCAAATTAGTGTTTTCATATTCTTAGGCAAATACTCAGTAGTGGAATTACCGGATCGTATGATAATTATATTTTTAATTTTTTGAGGAACTTCTATATACTATTTTACACAGTGGCTACAACAAACTGCATTCCCACCTTATGGTTTTCTTAATAACATTTTCTTTTCTTTAGCTTACTTTATTGTAGAAATACAGTATATGATACATATAATACACAAAATATGTGTTAACTCTAGGTTGCTGGTGAGTCTTCCAGACACAGTATGCTACCAGTACTTAAGTTTTGGAAGAACCAAATTATATGCAGATTTTCAACTGAACAGGAGGTTGGTGCCCCTAAATCCTGCAATGTTCAAGGATCAACTACTTATAAAAAAGTACAGTAAATTTATAAAGTTATTACTTATGTAAAAAAATATATAAATAAATAAAATGATATTTTGTTATATGAGATTTGGTAGCTAAGATCCTTTGTAATGTTAATATGTTGAAACAATTTACAGTAGAGTTTTTCAGTGTTTTGTGGCAGCTCCAAATATGAATTACAAGTCTGCCAAGATGCTGATTTCCTTGGCCCTTGGGTCCGCCAGATAGTGCTTGAACAATAAGATACTTCTGTCACCCTCCTTGTGTGACACTCTTCTTTCCAGTGTACCAAGAAAACATTATCATTTTCTATGAATGTCTTGGGGAAAAAAAAGTTAAGAAGCACTGATTTGGAGAATAACTCTTCCAGCTTTGCCTTTAAGAACAGCATACATACTATCAAAAAGACAAAGATAATAAATAGGTGGTGGCAGGATGTGGAAAAAAGAGAACTCTCGTATAGTGCCAGTAGAAATGTAATTGGTACAGCCATTATGGAAAAGTTATGAAGGTTCTTCAAAACATTACAAATAGGGGTGGCCTGGGTGGCTCAGTTGGTTAAGTGGCTGACTTTTGGTTTTGGCTCAGGTCATGACGTCACAGTTCATGAGATCAAGTCCCGAGCTGGGCTCTGTGCTGAGCCTGCTTGGGATTCTCTCTCCCTCTCTCTCTCTCTGCCCTTCCCCTGCTCATGTGTGCATACATGCTCTCTCTCAAAATAAATAAATTTTAAAAACTTAAAAAATAAAAAATAGAGCTATCTTATGATCTTGCAATCCCACTTCTAGATGTATACACAAAGGAAATGAGATCAGTATCTCCCACATTCATTGCAGCATTATTCACAATAGCAAGACATGGAAACAACCTAAGTATCTGCCCCTAGATGAATGGATAAGGACAAGGTGGCGGGGGGCGCACGTGTGTGTATGTACATAATGGAATATTATTCAGCCTTAAAAAAGGAAATTCTGGCATTTGAGAACATGTTTAAGAACAACATGAATGAACCTGGAGGACATTATGCTAAGTGAAACAGGCCAGAAACAGACAAGTACTGAGCAATTATTACTTGTATGTGGAATTCAAAATAATCAAACAGAAGCAGAGAGTACAATGGTGGTTGCCAAGAGCTAGGGGGATGGGGAGACATTAATTAAAATGTACAAAGTTTCAGCTATGCAAGATGAATACTTCTGGAGATCTAATACATAGCAATGTGACTATAGTTAACAAAACTGTTTTGTATAGTTGAAATTTGTAAGAAGGTAAATCTTAAATGTTCTCACCACACACACAAAAAAAAGAAATGAAGAAAATTAACTGTGTGAGGTGATAGATATGCTAATTAGCTTGTGATGATTACTTCATGATGTTATGTATCATAAAACATCAAACTATGTATCTTAAATATATATATAATTTTTATTTGCTAATTATACCTCATTAAAACTGGGGGTGGGGAACTCAGCAAATACAAAATTATATTATAGAATCCATTTTTCTTTTCCATTTAATCCAAAAATTACATAATTTACAATTTTCATGCTCTTCATTGTCTTAATATTTTTTTTTTTTTTTTTTTAAATTTTTTTTTTTTTTTTTTTTTTTTTTCTTCAACGTTTTTTTATTTATTTTTGGGACAGAGAGAGACAGAGCATGAACGGGGGAGGGGCAGAGAGAGAGGGAGACACAGAATCGGAAACAGGCTCCAGGCTCCGAGCCATCAGCCCAGAGCCCGACGCGGGGCTCGAACCCACGGACCGCGAGATCGTGACCTGGCTGAAGTCGGACGCTTAACCGACTGCGCCACCCAGGCGCCCCATCTTAATATTTAAAACACTGGGGATGCCTGTGTGGCTCAGTCAGTTAAGCATCTGACTCTTGATTTCAGCCTAGGTCATGATTTCATGACAAACGTGGGTTTGAGCCCCACATCTATGCTGTCTGCACAGAACTTGCTTGGAATTATCTCCCTCTCTCTCTGGCCTTCCCCCACTCACATTTGTGTGCTCTTTCTCAAAAACAAACTTAAAAAAAAAATGAAACACTATACAAAATCATCTTTTTAACTTTAGGGACAATCTTTTTTTTAATGTTTTTTTAATAATTTTTAAAATGTTTATTCATTTTTGAGAGAGAAAGCACACAAGCAGGAGACGTGTAGAGAGAGGGGGACAGAGGATCCGAAGCAGGCTCTGTACTGATAGATGTGGGTCTCAAACTCACAGACCACAAGGTCATGACATGAGCCAAAGATGGACGCTCAACCAACTGAGCCACCTGGGCACTCAGAGAATCTTAAGCAGGCTCCACACTCAATGCAAAGTCCCATGCGGTGCTCAATCCTCTGACCCTGGGATCATGACCTCAGCTGAAATCAAGAGTCAGACACTCAACTGAATGAGCCACCCAGGTGCCCCAGTACAAAATCTTTACAATTAGCAGATATTTTGACTGTATTCCTCAAAGGGAATAAAATACAAATTAAAGTTAATGACAAAATAATCCCAAATATAATGTAATTTTGTTACCCATAAAAGTCAATACCATAAGCATATGAAGAAATTCAGTCCTAACAAACATGACACTCCATCTCTTTAGATTTTACTTCATTTTACTAAATATTTACCTATTATATATCAGATACTATCAAAGACCACAGAGGAAAAAGAAGGAATCATGGCTCTTGGTCCTTAAGGAACTTAGATTCTAATAAGTATGGACACAAACAAGTACTTACAATATGGTGTCGTTAAATTAATAACCAGCAACAGACTGTAGACCCTAGAAGCCAAACTACCTGGATTTGCATCAATTACCAGTCTTATGACCTACCATACATCACATGACCTCTCTGTACCTGAGGCTGTTGTCTCTATGAATATGTAACACACTCTGCCTGGCATACAATAAACCATGAGTTCTCCAGTATTTTTATCATTACTACTAAACATGATCATTATTATGAAAAATGATACACGTGACTGGGCCCCTAACCTGGTCTACAGATTATAGGGAACCTAACCTAATTTAGGAAGCCAATGTATCTTTTATAATCAAATGACAAGTTATCTAAATTCTTAAAAACAACAGCCACTAAAGCAATCCATATCACGTTAAAGCTGTTTAAATAACGTTAAAAACCCACTAAATACAAATAAGATAAATTTTAAAACTATGATACACTGATATACTTTATATTCGTACATAACCTTATGGAACCTGGACTACTCCTTATCAGAGTTTTCCATTACCGTTCAAAACCAACTAAAATGAAAGCGAAAGAATTTAAGTGTGCACAACTCCAAACGTCATGTTTCTCATTTCTGACTTGTACTAAAAAGGAAGAAAAGGGTTGACTAGCAGTATCGTTTGTCCCTCCTTTTTTTAAAAAAAAAAAATTATTTAATCTCTACACCCAACAGGGGACTTGAAATCACAATCCCAAGACTGAGTCATATGCTCTTTCAACTGAGCTGGCTCAGCTGGCACCCCCAATTTGTTCCTTCTAATGCAAGAATATATTCAATCTGACGCCAAGTTGAGCTAATCGTACTTACAGATTACTTATTTTAAAATGCATGCATTTTGTATAGAAAGCAAAATACAGTTTCATATATAAACTTAGATATCCCAATAAGATCAGGAATTAGAAATTTAAGATTTTATCTTGGGGCGCCTGGGTGGCTCAGTCGGTTAAGCATCCGACTTCAGCTCAGATCATGATCTCACAGTTCTTGAGTTCAAGCTCCAAGCTGGGCTCTGTGCTGACAACTCTGAGCCTGGAGCCTGCTTCAGATTCTGTGTCTCCCTCTCTCTCTGCCCCTTCCCCATTCACATTCTGTCACTCTCTAAAAAATAAACACTAAAAATGTTTCAATTAATTTTGAAAAATGTTTATTTATTCTTGAGAGAGAGAGAGAGAACCGTGAACCACCCAGGCACCCCTACTGTGTCAAATTTTTAACACATATCAAATTACCTGCTGTAGATATGATTATCAAATATCCTCCTAAAGAGTTGCTTCATTTTATATGTCTAATGAAGAGTACGAGCCTGTGTTCTGCTTTTTATGAACCCGTTAGTAGTAGGGTTAAATATTTTTTCATCTACTTATTGGCCTTTTACTTTTTGTAACAATTATAAATCTGTAGTATTTCTGTCCAATTTTATATTGAACATACATTTTATATACTGTATTTATTTATACAATAAAATGTTCAAATAAAAATATTATTTTTTCATTTCTTAGAGTAGAATAGAAAGACTGATAATAACATCCAGTGTGGTGACAGTATAGATTGATAACAATACTCAGGATAAATGGCAATATAAGGAAATGAACAGTCCTGGGATGCCTGGGTGGCTCAGTTGGTTAAGCATCCAGCTCTTAATTTCAGCTCAGGTCATGATCTCAGAATTTGTGGGTTCAAGCCCCGCATCAGGCTCTGTGCTGATGGTGTGGAGCCTGTTTGGGATTCTGGCTCCCTCTCTGTCCACTCTTTCTCTCTCAAAATAAATAAATAAACTCAAAAAAAATTTTTTTAAAAAAGGATATGAACAGTCCTATATTCTTGACAGGCATGTAAAATGACACAACTTTTTAGGAAGGATACTTGATAATCATAGCTACAACAGATAATTTGATATGTGTTAAAAATTTTTAAAGTACTTTTTTATGCGTAATACAATTTATAACTATATTCTCACTGGTACACAAGATATCCTTTGCACTACCGTTTACAACAGCCAAAAAAGGGAGGGATAATGTGCATTAAGAAATGGCTTTAGTGGGGGCTCCTGGCTGGCTCAGGTGGGACAGTATGTGACTCTTTATCTCAGGGTTTTGAGTTCGAGATGCACGTTGGGTGTAGAGCCTACTTTAAAAAAGAAAAGAAAGAAATGGCTTGTAAAATGACACATTTATACCAGGTTTTTATGAGACAGATCTATGTATATTGTCCTAAAAAGTGAATATCACCTTAGTTTAAAAAAGCAAGTTCTAAAGCCCTGTATATCAAAATCTCACTTCTGTAAATTAAAGGGAAAAATTTGCACATATAAAATAATTCATATGACATTATTAACAGTGCTTACTTCTGGGGCTAGAGGGTAGGTGGTACAATGAAGGGAGGGAAAAAAAGGACTTTTTATTTTATATTATTATTTTTTTAATGTTTATTTTTTTATTTTGAGAGAGAAAGAGAAAGCAAGCACAGGGGAGGGGCAGAGAGAGGGAGAGAGTCCCAAGCAAGCTCCATACTGTCAGCACAAAGCCCGACATGGGGTTCAATCCCATGAACCATGACATCATGACCTGAGCTGAAATCGAGTCAGATGCTTAACCGACTGAACCACTCAGGCACCCCAACTGTTTATTTTATATTCTAAGTTGTTTGATTTTATGACAACAAATATAAACTTTCTTTGTCATTAAAAAAAAAATAAACAAAATAATATATTAAACACCATGTTAATGAAGATAACCCATAACTGTTTTGTAATTCTTCACATTTTAAAAATTATTCGTATGCAATGTTTACAAAGTATTTTAAGCTTTAATAACCATCTTCAGATCATTAAACCATCATCTTAATACTTACTGATGATAATGTGTATCCGGATTGAGGCCAATAATTGTACCTACAAGTAGCTGAATGAGGGGCACCTGGGTGACTTAGTCATTCAAGTGTCTGACTTGATTTTGGCTCAGATCATGATCTTGTGGTGTGAGATCAAGCCCTGCGTGGAGCTCTGTGCTGAAAGCACAGAGTCTGCTTGGGATTCTCATTCTCTCTCTCTCTCTCTCTCTCTCTCTCTCTCTCTCTCTCTCCACCCCTCCCCCACTCATGCTCTCTCTCTCTCACTCAAAATAAATAAAACATTTAAAAAATATATTTTAAACACAACTAGTTGAATGAAATACCATCTTCTACAGATCTCATAATGAATTGTTTCACTTTTTTTTTTTTTAAAGCAAGCTCTTAGCCCAATATGGGGCTTGAACTCACGACCCCAAGATCAAGAGTCACATGCTCCACCAACTGAGCCAGCCAGGCCCCAGTTATGTTTTGCATTTTTAAATGATGCATCTAGACTTCTGCTTCTGGCTATCACAGCTTAGGTGGTATCAGAACAATTATAAAAATCGGATTAAAGAACTTTTAAGTGTTTGAATGGGAATCACATAAAGAACAACTCTATATTCACAGGTTCTTTATTCCCTTGCTGCATTTTCTGACTCCTAAACAGAACACAGAGGCCAATGAAGAAAGGAGAGCCATAAAGCTTGCAGCAGTCTTGCTGGGCTGAAGACACAAAAATTGGAATTCAGAACTACCAAAGCAGCCAGAATTCAAATGGCCAATATCCCAGAAAAATGGAATAACAGATTGTCTAACATTCTTTATTCAATTTTCCCTCAAGACATTTGGTGACTCCTAGATTTCAGCAGTTTTATGACGGGAGGGAACTAAATACTGAATTTCAGGGCCCAAAAGGGAAAGGAAAACCTTAGTAAACACCCCTGACCAGGCTACAAACCCGGAATAAGAGCAGTTTAGAAAAAACAAACAGATTCAATTGTATCAAGATGATCTTGCTTATTAATAAAAGATTGAAAGCTTTCCCCCTAAGGTCAGGAATAAAACAGTATGGCTGCTTTTGCCACTTCTATCCAACAAAGTACTAGAGGTTCTAGACAGAGTAATTAGGCAAGAAAGAGAAATAAAAAGCATTCAAATTGTAAAGAAAGAAGTAAATGTTCTCTGTTCAGAGAAAAATGACCTTATATATAGAAAATCCTCAGGGTTCCAACAAAAAAACTGTTAGAATAAGCAAATTCAGCAAAGTTGTAGGACACAAAATCAACATACAGAAATCAGCTGCATTTCTACACACTAACAATGAACAATTTCAAAAGGAAATTAACAAAACCATTCCATTTGCAATAACATCAAAAATAATATAAACATACTCAGGAACAAATTTAACCAAGGAAGTGAAAGACTCATACACTCAAAACTAAAAAATGGTGCTAAAAGAAGTTAAAGAAGATATACAAACAAATGGAAAGACATCCCTTGTTTATGATTAAAAGTCAATATTAAGGGGCGTCTGGGTGGCTCAGTCGGTTGAGCGTCCGACTTCAGCTCAGGTCATGATCTCGCGGTCCATGAGTTCAAGCCCCACATCCAGCTCTGTGCTGACAGCTCAGAGCCTGGAGCCTGTTTCGGAATCTGTGTCTCCCTCTCTCTCTGATCCTCCCCCGTTCATGCTCTGTCTCTCTCTGTCTCAAAAATAAATAAAACGCTAAAAAAAAATTAAAAAACAAAAGTCAATATTAAGATGCTCATAATCTCCATGGGGCACCTTGTGGGCTCAGTCAGTAGAACATGTATGACTCTTGATCTCAGGGTTGTGAGTTCGAGTCCCACGTTGGGTGTAGAGATTACTTAAAAATGTTTTTTTTTTTTTTAATTTTTTTTTTTTTTTTTAACGTTTATTTATTTTTGAGACAGAGAGAGACAGAGCATGAACGGGGGAGGGGCAGAGAGAGAGGTAGACACAGAATCGGAAGTAGGCTCCAGGCTCTGAGCCAGCAGCCCAGAGCCCGACGCGGGGCTCGAACTCACGGACCGCGAGATCGTGACCTGAGCCGAAGTCGGACACTCAACCGACTGAGCCACCCAGGCGCCCCTAAAAATGTTTTTAAACTTAGAGGCACCGGGGTGGCTCAGTCAGTCAAGTGTCCAACTTCAGTTCAGGTCATAATCTCATGGTTTGTGAATTTGAGCCCCATGTCAGACTCTCTGCTTGTCAGCATAGAGCCCACTTCAGATCTTCTGTCCCCCTCTTTCTTTGCCCCACCCCCACCAAAAATAAACAAACATTAAAAAAATGTTTTTAA
Source organism: Panthera leo (assembly GCF_018350215.1). Taxonomy (NCBI): domain Eukaryota; kingdom Metazoa; phylum Chordata; class Mammalia; order Carnivora; family Felidae; genus Panthera; species Panthera leo. The sequence goes on from NC_056692.1 coordinate 37,364,421, forward strand.
TTAAAAAAAAAAGATGTTCATAATATCCAAAGCAATCTATAGATTCAGTACAATCCTTCTCAAAAGCTCAACAATGTGTTTTGCAAAAATTTAATAACCCATCCACAAAAATCACATAGTATCTCATAAAGACCTTTAGAGCCAAAACAACCTTGAAAAAAGAACAAAGTTGGAAGTTTCACATTTCCTGATTACAAAGGTATAGTAACCAAAAAAAAAAAAAAAAGTGTGGTACTAGCATACAGACAGACATACAGACTAATGGAATAGAATCAAGAGCCCAGAAATAAACTCTTACATATATGATCAAATGATTTTCAACAAGGGTACAAAAATTATTCAATGGGGAAAGGTAATCTTTAAAAAAGAAATAGTGCTGGGGGGCACATGCACCCCAAAGTTTACAGCAGTGCCACCGACAATAGCCACAGTATGGAAAGAGCCCAAATGTCCATCGACAGATGAGTGGATAAAGAAGATGTGGTATATATATACAATGGAGTATTACTCAGCAATCAAAAAGAATGAAATCTTGCCATTTGCAACTACATAGATGGAACTAGAGGGTATTATGCTAAGAGAAATTAAGTCAGAGAAAGACAAATATCATACGACTTCACTCCTATGAGGCATTTAAGATAAAAAACAGATGAACATAAGGAAAGGGAAGCAAAAATAACATAAAAACAAGGAAGGGGACAAAACATAAGACTCTTAAATACAGAGAACAAACTGAGGGTTGCTGGAGGGGTTGTGTGTGGGGAGGTGGGCTAAATGGGTAAGGAGCATTAAGAAAGGCACTTGATGGGATGAGCACTGGGTATTATACACAGGGGATGAATCACTGGAATCTACTCCTGAAATCATTATTGTGCTATATGCTAACTAACTTAGATGTAAATTAAAAAAAGAAGAAGAAAAAGAAAAAGAATAGTGCTGGGAAAACTGGATATCTACACGCAAAAGAATAAAGTTGGACTTTTTAAAAAATGTTTATTTCTTATTTATTTTGAGAGAGAGAGAGAGAGAGAGAAAGAGAGAACAAGCAGGGGAGGGGCAGAGAGAGAGGGAGAGAGAAAATCCCAAACAGATTCCACTCTGACAGCTCGAAGCCCAATGTGGGGCTCCATCCCACAGTCTGTGAGATGGTGACCTGAGCTGAAATTAAGAGTTCACACTTAACTGACCAAGTCACCCAGATGCCTCTAAAGTTGGACTTGTTGAATCACCATACTGTACACCTAAAACTAACATAACACTGTAAGGGTTCCCCCTGCCTTTTTTGGGAATCTCTACACCTAGCATGGGGCTCAAACTCACAACCCAAGATCAAGAGTCACATGCTCTTTAGACTGAACCAGCCAGGCACCTCTATAACACTGTATGTTAACTGTACTGGATTAAAATACAAAACTTAAAAAAAGAGCTCAGGGTGCCTAGATGGCTCCATCAGTTAAGAGTCTGACTCTTGATTTCAGCTGAGGTTATAATCTCATGATTAGTGGGATTGAGCCAAAGTCAGGCTCCAAGCTGAGTGTGGAGCCTGTTTGGGATTCTCTCTCTCCCTCTCTCTCTGCCCATCCCCCATTTGCACTCTTTCTCTCTCTCTCAAAAATAAAATAAAAATAAAACTTTTTTTAAAAATGAGCTCAAATCAATCAAAGACCTGAATGTGAGAACTCACACTACAAAACTCTTAAAAGAAAATGCAGGTGCACCTGGATGGCTCAGTCGGTTGAGTGTCCGACTTTGGCTCAGGTCACAATCTCACAGTTCATGAGTTCAAGCCCAATATCGGGCTCACTGCTGTCAGCTTGTCAGTGCAGAGCCCACTTCAGATCCTCTATCCCCCTTTCTCTGCCCCTCCTCTGTTTGTGCTCTCCCAAAAAATGAATGTGTTTTTTTAAAAATGCAAAAGTTTCAGGGGTGCCTGGGTGGCTCAGTAGGTTAAGCATCCAACTTCGGCTCAGGTCATGATCTCGAGGTTTGTGAGTTCGAGCCCTGCGTCGGGCTCTGTGCTGACAGCTGAGAGCCTGGAGCCTGCTTCAGATTCTGTGTCTCCCTCTTTCTCTGCCCCTCACCTGCTCACGCTCTCTGTCTTTCAATAATAAATAAACGTTAAAAAAAAAAATGAAAAAGTTTCTGGGAATGCAAACTGGTGCAGCCACTCTGGAAAACAGTATGGAGGTTCCTCAAAAAACTAAAAATAGAACTACCCTACGACTCAGCAATTGCACTACTAGGTATTTATCAAAGGGATACAGATGTGCTGTTTTGAAGGGACACATGCACCCCCATGTTTATAGCAGCACTATCAACAATAGCCAAAGTATGGAAAGAGCCCAAATGTCCATCAATGGGTGAATGGATAAAGATGTGGTGTGTACCTATATATATATAAAATATATATATATATGTATGTATATATGTATGTATATATATTTATATATAGTTATATATATAAATATATATATTATATATAATATACATACATTATATACATAATATATAATATAAATACATATATAAATATAATATATAAAATAGGTATATTATATATATTTATGTATTTATATTATATATATAAATTTTATATATATTTTATAGATATAGATTTTATATATATTTTATATATATAGATTTTATATATATTATATATATATATAAATTTATACATATAAATTTTATATATATATAAATTATATAGTAAATATATATAAAATATATATAAATATATAAATTTATATATAAATATACAAGAATATATAAATTTATATATAAATATACAAATATATAGTATATAATATATTGTATATTTTTTAGATATTATATTTATATAAATATATATTATATTTATATATAATATACATATATTATATATAAATATATATTATATATACAGTGGAATATTACTCAGCAATCAAAAAGAATGAAATCTTGCCATTTGCAACTACATGGATGGAACTGGAAGGTATTATGCTAAGCGAAATGAGTCAGTCAGAGAAAGACAAAAATCACATGACTTCACTCATATGAGGACTTTAAGAAACAAAACAGATGAACATAAGGGAAGGGAAACAAAAATAATATAAAAACAGGGAAGGGGACAAAACAGAAGAGACTCATAAGTATGGAGACAGACTGAGGATTACTGGAGGAGTTGTGGGAGGGGGGATGGGCTGAATGGGTAAGGGGCATTAAGGAATCTACTCCTGAAATCATTGTTGAACTATATGCTAACTAATTTGGATGTAAATTAAAAAATAATAATAAAATTAATTTTAAAAATGCAAAAGTTTCATGACATTGGATTTGGCAACGACTCCTTGGATATTATGCCAAAAGCACAAGCAACAAAAGAAAAAGCTGAACCTCATCAAAATTAAAAACTGTTGTACATCAGAACACAATCAACAGAGTGAAAGGCAATGTACAGAATGTATGAGCATGCATGAGCCAGGAAGAGGCAGAGGAGAAGGAAGAGACAGAATCCCAACCAGGCTCCACGCTGCCAGCGCAGAGCTTGACACAGGGCTTGAACTCAACTGTGAAGTCATGACCTGAGCCAAAACCAAGAGCTGAACACCCAACTGACTGAGCCACACAGATGCCCCCCATCTCATTATTAAAGACCTATTTCCCGTGGTTCTTTTTACTCAGTACATCATGTCTGGGTCTCAAAAACTATTGGAAGGCATACTAAAAGGCAGAAAATGCAATTTGAAGGACTAAACAAACATCAAAACCAGAGTCAGTTATGACAGGAATGTTGGAATTATGTGACCAGGATTTTTGTTTTAAACTATGATTGATATGCTAAGAGCTTTAATGAAAAAAGTAGACACGTGCAAGAACTGACAGATAATGTAAGCAGAGAGATAGAAATACTAAAAAGGAATTTAAAAAATGATAGAAATCAAAAACAGTAACAGAAATGAAGAATGCCTTTGATGGGTTGGTTGTTAGACTGGTCATGGCTGAGGAAACCATCTCTGAGCCTGCAGACATGACAAAAGAAACCTCCAAAACTGAGGGTAAAAGTGGGGGAAGGGACGAGGGGGGGAGCAGAACAAAATGTCCAAGAATTATGGGAAAACTTTAGGTGTAACCATGATGGGACTACCAGAGGGACAAGAAAAGTAAAGGAATGGAAGCAATATTTGGAGCAATAAAGGCTGAGAATTTCTCCCAAATTAATGTCAGATACCAAACTACAGATCCAGGAAGCTCAGAGAAGACCAAGCAGGATAAATGTAAAAAAAAACAAAAACAAAAACCAAAACCTCTAAACCTAGGCATATCATATTCAAACTTTAGGAAATCAAACATAAAGAAAAAGTCTTGAAAGAAGCCACAGGGGAAAAAAAAACACTTTATTTATAGAAGAGTAAGATAAGGATTACATTCAACTTCTCATCCATCACGCTAGCAAGAAGAGAATAGAATGAAACATTTAAAGGGAAGAAAGAAAAACTAGAATTCTGTATCCTTGAAACTGATCCTTCAGTGGCATTCACTTTCAAATGCCCCCTCTCTGTAAAGAGAGCTTTCATATTATTCTTACTTTCTGTTCTTACATTCTAATATGCTTTTGCCGGCTGCTCATTAAAGAAAAAAAAAAAAACATCCTTCGAAAGTGAAATAGAATACTCCTCTCAATCTGGCTGTGAACCTAAACTGTTCTAAAATAAAATTAAGTCTTAAGGGACACCTGGGTGGTTCAGTAAATGTCTGACTTCAGCTCAGGTCATGATCTCATGGTTTGTGAGTTCAAGCCCTGCATCAGGGACAGTGCAGAGCCTGCCTGGGATTCTCTCCCCGTCTCTGTCTCTCTCCCACTGATATGCACGCATGCACACACGCGCTCTCTCTCTCTCAAAATAAATAAACTTAAAACAAAATTAAGTCTTAAAAACAAGTGAGGAAAAATAAACTTTCTCAGATAAACAAAAATTGAGGGAATTTGTTACCAGTAGACATGCTTCGCAAGATATGTTAAAAGAAGTTCTTTAGGGGCTCCTGGGTGGCTCAATCAGTTAAGCATTGGACTCTTGATCATGATCTCAGGTCATGATCTCACAGTTTATGAGACCGAGCCCTGAGTCAGGAAGCTTAGTTGGGATTCTCTCTCTCCTCTTTCTCTGCCATTCCCCTGTGCATGCACTCTCTCTCTCTCTCTCTCTCAAAATAAACATTAAAGAAAAAAGTTCTTTAGAGAAAAGGAAAATTATATAGGTCAGAAACTTGGATCTATACAAAGGAAGAGCATTATAGAATGAATAAATGAAAGTAAAATAAAAATATTTTTGTTGGGGCGCCTGGGTGGCGCAGTCGGTTAAGCGTCCGACTTCAGCCAGGTCACGATCTCGCGGTCCGTGAGTTCGAGCCCCGCGTCAGGCTCTGGGCTGATGGCTCGGAGCCTGGAGCCTGTTTCCGATTCTGTGTCTCCCTCTCTCTCTGCCCCTCCCCCGTTCATGCTCTGTCTCTCTCTGTCCCAAAAATAAATAAAAAATAAAAAAAAAAAAAAAAAAAAAAAAAGAAAGAAAAATATTTTTGTTATTTTTAAGTGATCTAAACGATAATTTGTTCAAAATATTAATAATAACAATGTATTTGATTAGGTTGGCTTTTGTATGTGTGTGCGCGCGCGCATGTGCTTATGCATAAGGGAAATGAATGATAGCAATGATACAAGGCATGGCAGGAAGGAATTGGGAATATTTTGTAATTATATGGTGCCTGTACTACTTGGGAAGCATGATGGTGTTATATGAAAGTGACTGAATTAGTTATAAATGTACACTGCAAAATCTAGGGAAACCACTTAAAAAAATTTACAGATTAAAAGTAAAGGGATGGAGGGGTGCCTGGGTGGCTCAGTCAGTTGAGCGTCTGACTTCAGTTTAGGTCATGATCTCACAGCTTGTGCGTTCAAGCCCCACATTGGGCTCTGTGCTGACAGCTCAAAGCCTGGAGCCTGCTTCAGATTCTGTGTCTCCCTCTTTCTCTCTGCCCCTCCCCCATTCACACTCTGTCTCTCTCACTCAAAAATAAACATTAAAAGAAAATAATTTTTAAAAATGTTTAAAAAAGTAAAGGGATGGAAACAGATACACTAACACTAATGAAAACAAGTGCAAGTAGCTGTATTAATTTCAGACAGAGCTGATTTCAAAGCAAAAAGAGAGGAACATTACATAACGAGAGAGGGGCCAATACTCCAAGAAGACATAACAGTCCCTACTGTGTATGTGTCTAACAACAAAGCATCAAAATACATGAGGCAAAACCTGACAGAATGGCAAGGAGAAATACATGAATCTAGTATTAGAGCTGGAGACCTTAACATCCTATCAGAAATAAATAGACTCAGCAGCAGAAAATCTGTAAGGATACAGTTGAACTCAACAGCACCATCAATCAACTGGATACAATTGACATCTATAGACTATTTCATTAAACAGAATGTGTTACACATTTTACTCAAGCTCATTTGGAACATTCATCAAGACAGACCATATTTTGTGTCATAAAACACACTTTTAACTAATCTAAAAGAATACACATCAAGGCGCCTGGGTGGCTCGGTCAGTTAAGTATCTGACTTTGGTTCAGGGCATGATCTCACGGTTCATAGGTTTGAGCCCCACATCAGGCTCTGTGCTGACAGCTCAGAGCCTGGAGCCTGCTTTGGATTCTGTGTCTCCCTCTCTCTCTGCTCCTCCCCCGCTCATGCTCTGTCTCTCTCTCAAAAAGAAACATTTTTTAAAAATTAAAAATAAATAAATAAGAGAAATCTAAAACCTCTGCTTTTTGACCACAAAGGAATTAAACTAGAAATCAGTAACAGAAAACTAGCTGGAAAAATTCCCAGATACTTGGAAATTAAATTATATATATATATATAAATATATACATATATACTTATATTTTATATACATATATAATATATTTATATTTTATATATATAATATATTTATATATTATATATATATATAATATATTATATATATATAAAATAACACACAGGTCAAAGAAGAAATCTCAAGAGAAACCTTTAAATATTTTTAACTAAATGAAAATGCAAATACAACTTATCAAAGTTTGTGGGATTCAGTGAAAGAAGTGCTTAGAGGGAAATTTATAGTACTGAAAACATATATTAGAAAAGAAGATCTAATTTCAATTATCTAGGGGTGCCTGGCTAGATCAGTCAGAAGATACAACTCTTAATCTTGGGGTTCTGATTCAAGCCCCATGTTGGGTGTAGAGTTTACTTATAAATAAATAAATAAAATCATCTAAGCTTCCATGTTAGGAAACTAGAAAAAGTTTTTTAAATCCAAATTAAATCCAAAATAAGCAGACAAAAATAAGTAATAAAAATTTGAGCAGAAATCAATGAAATTTAAACTAGAAAAACAGGGGGCACCTGGGTCACTCAGTCAGTTGAGTGCCCAATTCTTGATTTTGGCTCAGGTCATGATCTCATGGTTTGTGGGATTGAGCCCTACATCAGGCTCCATGCTGACAGCACAGAGCCTGCTTGGGATTCTCTCTCCCCCTCTCTCTCTGCCCCTTCCCTGCTTGCACGTGTGTGCTCTCTCTCATTCTCAAATAGACTTTAAAAACATAATAAAGGAAAATAAAATAGAAAGTCAGTAGAGAAAAATCAACAAAAAAACACACAAAACTGATTCTTTGAAAAAAAAAAATCAATAACCCTCTAGCCAGGTTAAGGGAAAAAGAGAGAAGACACAAATTACTAAAATCACAAGTGAAAGAGGGAACATCAGTACAGACCCCATGGACATTAAAAAGATAATACAGAAATATTATAAAGAAGTCTCTGCCCACAAATTTAAAAACCTCAATGAAATGGACCAATTCCTTGAAACACACAATCTACTAAAACTCACACAAGAAGAAACAGATACTCTGAATAGCTATATATCTATTAAAGAATTCAATCAATAATAATCCTCCAAAACAGAAAGCACAGGCCCAGATAGGTTCACTTGTGAATTCTACCAATCATTTAAGTAAGAAATTATATACATTCTCTATACTCTCTTCCAGAAGATAGAAGCAGAACTCATTTTATGAGTTCCTAACTTCCTAACTCATTTTATGAAGTCAGCACTACCATAACATCAAAACAAAAGGCATACAAGAAAACTATCAACCAATATCTCTTATGAATGTAAACACAAAAATCCTCAACAAAATATTAGCAAATCAAATGCAGCAACATATAAAAATATAAAAAGAGGGCCGTCTGGGTGGCTCAGTCAGTTAAGCATTCAACTTCAGCTCAGGTCATGATCTCACAGTTTGTGAGTTTGAGCCCCATGTTGGGTTCTGTGCTGATAGCTCAGAGCCTGGAGCCTGCTTCAGATTCTGTCTCCCTTTCTCTCTGTCCCTCCCCCATAAATCCCCCTCACTCAAAAATAAATACATGTTTAAAAAAAAGAAAAAGAAAAAAATATATAAAAAGAGTTATGGGCCATGACCAAGTGGAATTTATCCTAGAATGCAAGGCTGTTTCAACACTCAAAAATCAACTAATGTACTTCATCATAAGAGCCTAAAGAAGAAAAATCACACAATCATCACATGTACAAAAAGCATTTGACAAAATCCAATGCCTATTCATGATAAAAACTCTCAGCAAAGTAGAAATGGATGAATTTCTTCAACTTGAAATTCCAAGCTTTCCAGCTAAGATGAGGAACAAAGAAAGCAAAGATATCCCTTCTCATCACTGCTTTTCAACGTTGTACTGAAAATCCTAACACAGTAAGACAAGAAAAGGAAACAAAAGGTATACATACTGGGATGGTAGAAATAAAACTGTCCTTGTTCATAGATGGCATGGTCATGTAGAAAATTCAAAAGGATTAGCAAAAAACTGGAACTAATAAGCAATTATAATAAGGTTGCATGATATAAGATTAATACATATAAGTCAATCACTTTTCTATATGCCAGTAATGAATAAGTGGTATTTAAAATTAAAACCACATTATCATTTACATTATCATATTCAAAAATGAAACAATGAGGTATAAATCTAACAAAATATATAGAAGATCTGTATGAAAAAAACACAAAACTCTAACAAAAGATACCAAAGAACTAAATAAATAGAGAGATATTCCATGTTCATGAGTAAGAAGGCTCCATACTGTCAAGATGTCATTTCCTCCCAACTTGATCTATAGATTCAATCCCAATCCCAATCAAAATCCCAGCAAGTTGTTTTGTGGATATTGAACAACTGATTCTAAAGTTTATATGGAGAGGTAAACAACCTAGAATAGCCAACACAATACTGAAGAACGAAGTCAGAGGACTGACACTACCCTACTTCAAATCTTACCATAAAGTCTACAGTAATCAAGATAGTGTGGTTTTGGAAAAACAAAAGGCAAGTATATCAATGGAAGAGCATAGAGAGCCTAGAAATAGATAAATACATAATTTAAATACATAAGTATTTAATGCAGTCATAAATACAGTCATATTGATTTTTGACATAGGAGAAAAAGCAATACAAGGGAGCTATCTTTTTGATATATGGTGCTGTTAACTGGACATCCACATGCAAACAATCTACACATAGACCTTACATCTTTTACAAAACCTAACTCAAAATGGATTATAGACCTAAATGAAAATGCAAAGCTACGAACCCCCTGGAAGATAACATTGGAGAAAACCTAAATGATCTTGAGTATTGTGATGGCTTTTTATTTTTAAAAAATTTGTTTTAAAACATTTATTTATTTTTGAAGGAGAGACAGCATGAGTGAGGGAGGAGCAGAGAGAGAGGAAGACACAGAATCTGAAGAAGGTTCCAGACTCTGAGCAGTGAGCAGAGAGCCAGATATGGCACTCCAATTCGCGAGCTGTGAGATCATGACCTGAGCCAAAGTCAGACACTTAACCGACTGAGCCAACTAGGTGCCCCAGTGATGACTTTTTAGATAAAACACCCAGGATATAATCCATGAAAAAGAAATGATAACCTGGACTTAATTAAAGTCTAAAAATTCTGCTCTGAGAACGACAATATCAAGAGAATGAAAAGACAAGCCACAGATTGGGAGAAAATATCTGCAAAGGACACAGCTGATAAGGACTATTATCCAAAACATACAAAGGATTCTTAAAACTCAACAATAAGAAAAAGAACAATCCAGTTAATATTGTGTAAATGATCTGAACTGACATCTCACAGAAGATGATACACAGATGACAAGAAAGCATATGAAAGAGTTTCAACATCATGTGATTAGGCACCTGCAAATTAAAACAGCAATGACATACCACTCTACACCTACTAAAATAGCCAAAATCCAAAACACTGATAACAACAAATGCTTGGGAGCATGCAGAGCAACAGGAACTCTCACCCATTGATGGTGGGAATGCAAAATGATACAGTTACTTTAGAAGACAGTCTGGCAGTTTCTTACAAAACTGAACAGTTTTGTTTTTTAAATAATCTCTACATCCACTGTGGGGCTCAAACTCACAACTTGGCAAACAAGAATTAGATGCTCTACCAACTGAGCCAGCCTGGGACCCCTAAATGCACTCTTATCATAGGATCCAGCAACCATGCTCCTTGGTATCTATCAAAAGGAGCTGAAAACGTACATCCTCACAAAAACCTGCACGTGGATATTTATGGCAACTTTACTCCTAACTGCCAAAACTTTAGAGTAACCCAGAAGTCCTTCAATAGGTAAATGGACAAATAAACTGGTATATACAGACAATGGAATATCATTCAGAGCTAAAAAGAAATGAACTCTCAAGCAATGATGAAAAGACATGGAGAAACTTGAGTGCGTTAATACTAAGTGAAAGAAGCCAATCTGAAAAGGCAACATACTGCACTATGACTCCAACTATATGACATTCTAGAAAACACTATGGAGACAATAAAAAGATTAGTGGTTGCCAGGGGTTAGGAAGGAAGACTGCACAAACAGGCAGAGCACAGAGGATTTTTAGGGCAGTGAAACAGTTGTGTGTGGTACAGTAATGGTGACTACATTTGTTAAAACCCATAGAATGTATAACACCAAGAGTGAACCCTAATGTAAACTATGGACTCTGAGTGTTAATGAGGTGCTAATGTAGGTTCATCTACTGTAACAAATGTACCATTCTGGTTCAGGATGCTGATTATGAGGGGAAAGGGGGTGGGTGGGACAAGGAATACATGGGAAATCTGCACTTTTTACTTGAAACTGCTCTAAAAAAATTAAGTTTACTAGCACAAAAAATAAAATCAGAGGCGCCTGGGTGGCGCAGTCAGTTAAGGGTCCAGCTCTTGATCTTGGCTCAGGTAAAGATCTCACCGTTTATGAGTTCAAGCCCCACATAGGGCACTGTGCTGATGGTGCAGAGCTCGCTTGGGATTCTGTCTCTCCTCTCTGCCCCTCCCCACCTGGGTGTGCACACATGCTCTCAAAAGAAACTTTGAAATGAATGAACGAAGGGGCGCCTGGGTGGCTTAGTCAGTTAAGCGTTTGACTTCGGTTCAGGTCATGATCTCACAGTTCGTGAGTTCGAGCCCCGCGTTGGGCTCTGTGCTGACAGCTCAGAGGCTGGAGCCTGCTTCAGATTCTGTGTCTCCCTCTCCCTCTCTCTCTCTCTCTCTCTCTCTCTCTCTCTGCTCTCCCCGACTCGCACTCTGTCTCTCTCTCAAAAATACATAAACGTTAAAAAAAAATTTTATAAAATGAATGAGTAAATAAATAAAATCACCATTTAATTCAGAAAACAGGAGGTCCTGAAAGTTACCAAAGACCTGGGAAAATATCCGGTTCTTCAATACAGCCTGGAGTGGTGGTTAGCTTCTGCATTTACATACCCATTCTTCAGAAGAATAATAGCACATGATAGACTTTTATGTTCAAAATCCCCAAAACTCAGTATACTCAGGACCGGTAATTAAACCAGAGACAAAATAAAAATAAGAGCTCAGAAATAAGGCCATTTTAGTGCCCCCAAAAAGCTAGCTACCTAAGAAGAGGTATTATGCTAGATTCTGAATCTTTAAAAAGTATATACCACTGGAACACATACAGCAAACTAACACAGTTTGATGAATATATTTAATAGTAATACAGCACAGTATACATCAGTTTCAATTAAAAACTAGAAAATTTTCGCACGGGGTTTTTGCTCTTCTTTTTTTTTTTTTTTTTAATGTTTATTTTTGAGAGAGAGAGAGAGAGAGAGAGACAGACAGACAGACAAAGCATGAGCAGAGGAGGGGCAGAAAGAGAGGGAGACACAGAATCCAAAGCAGGCTCCAGGCTCTGAGCTGTCAGCACAGAGCCTGACGCAGGGCTGCACCTCGTGAACCTCAAGATCATGACCTGGGGTGAAGTCGGATGCTTAACTGACTGAGCCACCCAGGGGCCCCAGGGTTTTTGCTCTTTTTAATGAGACTGCTATGCTCACGTCTTATTTTCATGTCCAAATGATAAAGAATATGCATAACACACCACAGTTCCCTGGGAGGCTGCAAATTCAAAAGAAATCAATATAGCTCACAAAAACGTTGCTGGCCAGAAAAGTTCTTTAAAATTTGAATATTTACGTGAGACGTGCACTCTTTGGTTTGGCCTCTGTTCCAACACACTTGTTTTCCTATATCCAGTCCAATTCATTCATGTTTTATTATTTGCTTAATCCCAACAGTAACTTTGGTTTGAGACTCCTACTCTACACTGTTATTTATAATTAAACTCATACTTTGATTCTTTATTTAAAATTTCCTTATGGGGGTGCCTGGGTGGCTCAGTCAGTTGAGCGTCTGACTTCAGCTCAAGTCATGATCTCGTGTGTCATGGGTTTGAGCCCCACGTCGGGCTCTGTGCTGACAGCTCAGAGCCTGGAGCTTCGGATTCTGTGTCTCCCCTCTCTGCCCCTCCCCTGCTCATGCTCCCTCTCCCTCTCCCTCTCCCTCTCCCTCTCTCAAAAATAAACAAACATTAAAAAATTAAAAAAATAAAAATAAAATAAAATTTCCTTATGAAATTCTGTATCATATTTCAATATATTTGTATTAAAAATGGGTATTTTCCCTTCTGTTTCAATTTTCCAGATTTGAGAGCTAGCACTTAATTGGTCATGCGTGTATTTTCCGAATGATGACAAAAACAACTCTATTGCAAAGAAATGGTAGTTTATTAATGTTATTCCTCAACCACACTTAACTGTATGACAGAATATATATTACTAATAGGCTTATAAAGGCCTGTTGAAGCTTATGATCAAGTGTTAGGAACCATTCCTTTTTTTCAAGTTAATAGTTTTGTTCTGAATTATTAATATCTGGCAGTATTTCTGACTAAGCTGTTTCCTTTCATTAAACACATACATGTGCTCTTATGCACACACCGAAAAATAGAATTCTACTTCAAGAATAAATGTGTTAAAATTTACATGCCTTACAAATAAACCAAAGTGATACTAGTGGACCTGAAAGTATGTATTAGAACCTTCTATGAAATATTATGTCGCCAACGGAAAACTGTTTCCTTATACAGCTAATGCCACAAACATACCTGACAGAGTATACACTAAGGGAAAAGTTGGTACAAAACTTTCAAGTGATCATTCTCCATGTGCTTATGCCCAAGCCATCTATTAACGATAAATTAAAAAACTCTTTACCTGTCAGGACCTGAGTTCAGGCACTCAAAAGTTTCGTATTTCTCTTGCAGAAGCTGATGACAATACTAATCCCTGCCCTGTGTAGGGAGGTGCACTCCTTGTACTGGGGCTTAAGTGCTAGTGATTTCACCAACCCTTGAAGTGCAGAACAGTAAAAAAACAGTTTTCAGCCGTTTTTCTTACTGATTTCTCATTTTTTAAATACTATAAAGATCTCAATTAGGTTTTAAAATAAATTATTTCTGTTTAAAAGGCAGTGCCTTAGTTTAAGGAGACACATGCCAATAGGTCTTTCTGGGTTACTGCACATATCATAAGATGGCCTTTTCTCATCAATTAAAAACTTACACAGAGAAGCAACAATTTTGTGCTTTCAAACGATTTTCTGATTTTACCTTAAAGCACCAAGATTTAGTGGTTACAGATATGTAAATCAGTTTTGCAGAAGGCAATCTGTAAGTATTAACAAGTACCAGACTAGATGAGATTAGCTGGGTTTAAAAAATGAGTCCTATTGACTCAAATATTCCTCTGCCAACTCATACAGTCCTAGAAGGAGCTGGCAGTCAAATTTCCAACTACTAATTTCTAAAGAAACAACGTGTTGTACTCTCCCATAAGGTAAAAATCAAGAAATGCTACTCTGTCCAAGGGCAAAATTAAGCTGGGTATGTATCTAGAAGGCCAAATCTATCTGTTTCTGACTGAAACCTTAAAATACCACATTAATATAATTTCCCCTCTTCTTATCCCTTAAATTAGAGGTGCTTACACATGACCCTAGGTTTTTCCCATTGCTGTAGGAGAAATGAGTTGAAAAATATACCTTAGCTAGTTTTGAAGAAAATATTTTAAGTACCTAAAAAAAATTAATATTTTATCTGAATCTCTCTTCAAATCCCCTTACTTCCTATAAGCTTTCATTTCTCTTCTGACCCTCTTAGTGAGAACACAGACACTGCTTCCTTGATATTCAGGCTGGTATGAGCTTGGCACCATTCAGTTATGCATATTCGAAGCATTTAAGTTCTCTGAATTCTTTCCTGGCGTTTTAGTAGAGGAAGATAAAAACAAACCTGAGCTGAAACCATGCCAGCCGGAGGGTGCACATGTATTTTACTGGGCACCATTTAAAAACTCTGTATGAAATTTAAATGTTCTCTACCTGTAACAAAACATGTTTGCATTGATATGCGTGGCTAAGGTGCTTATATTTTTCTTCAAAGGTAAAGAAATTAAATCATCCCTCTTTCATTTACCAAACAATTGCTTTAATGTTGGCACTCACTCAAAGTCCATTGGAAGGATCTGTTCCTCTAACTTAAAATCACTGCAGTTTGATCTCATGTACAATCGAACATCAGTACTTCTTGGCAATGATCTGCTCAACTGATACTTTTTTTTTTTTTTTTTTTTTTTTTGTCTTGCTATGGACAAAACAATCTAAGAAAAACTCACGAAATAAATACTGCCTGGTCATAAAATGTTACTTGTATGCTTCTTTTCAGAGTAAAGGAGAGGGGAAAGAGCAATACTAAATGGAAATTAAAGGGTCAAATTCCTAACTTATTTGATATCAAATGAAAAGATTTTTTCTTTTGTTTTTAAAGTAAGCTCTACACACAACATGGGGCTTGAACTCACAACCCTGAGACCAAGAGTCACATACTCCACCAACTGAGCCAGCCAGCCAGCGCCCGGATATCAAATGAAAAGATTTTATGGGGCTTCTGAGTGGCTTAGTCGGTTAAGCATCCAACTCTTGGTTTCAGCTCAGGTCATGCTCTCGCAGTTCGTGAGTTCAAGCACTGTGTTGGACTCTGTGCTGACGGACTGGAGCCTGCTTGGGATTCTCTCTCTCTCTCTCTCTCTCTCTCTCTCTCTCTCAAAATAAATAAATAAACTTTAAAAAAAAAAAAAGTAAAAAGCACTTCAGTTCCAGTATCAATATACTTGTGAGTTTTTGCCAAACTTGACAACTTTTTAAAAATGTAGCTTATGTGGGAATAGGATTTCAGGCCAAAACTGACTACTCAATTTAATCCTTATTGTAATTACAAGGTCTAAAATAGTTCTCATTTTAAAGACGCTAACTGAATTCCCATGTGTTCTATATAATGTTTCTTCTTAACATATTCTTACCCTGTAACTAACTTGGTCATCTAGCATCTAACCTCCACATTCAATCTCATAAGGCCAATATTTTTCTCTCCATTACAAGTAAGATTTATTATCCCTGTTGTAATCTATTGCTCAAGAAGGAAAAAAAAACTTTTAAGAAAACCACATATGAACTAAGCCGCCTGGATGAACCAATCTTTCATGTTCAAAGTACTTATTTTTAAAATAACTCTTTGGCTTTATATGCATGTTACTATATTATATATATTTTACATTTATAAAAATGTAATCTGCCTAGAGTCAAAAAATAAGTTAATGTTTGAAGTAGAATTAAAATTGTGGCATTTCCTTAATCTCATAATATAGATTATTAAAATATTTCCCATGAACATCTAAAAATGTTTCCTACTTCTAAAGTAACAAACACTGATATCTTAATCTGAAAATGTATATATCCACCATACACACATCATACACACAGAGAGACAGCAAATCAAATGGAAAACAGCTCTTACCTTCATCTCCCTCTGGTGCATATGAAGCTGTAATAATGTCAATATCAGCACAATTCATCACAATCTGATTGGTTGCCTGCCTCACCTAAAGGGAAAAGAAAAACCAGCAGTGTCAGAAATAGCCTAGATTAGTAACATGTGCATCTTCCCCTTAGCCTAATGTATGTCACAGGCAATTTTTTAAAACCCAGACATCACTAAAACCTTGACTGAGTATTTATACATCACCATGGTAAAAATAAATGAGTTGTTTTAAGTAACCCAAGGCAATTTACACTTTCCAAATTATATTACAAGCAATAATAAACACAAGTATTTCACAGAATTTAAACATCTGACCAATGAGCGAAATAAAAGCAATTTTTTTCTACTTGAACCTTTATTTAAAACAATTACAATTTTTCAAATTAAAAAAAAAATCAGGAAACATTTCTCATAGGTTGCAATTAATTATGTATTATAACCTATACATCAAGCCCATCATAAGACCTTCTGTAAGGACAGAGGAAGAAAAGTGATATTATAAACCATGTCAAAACTTCATAAAACTCTTAAATTTTTTTCTTACCAAAGAAACATTTTGGATGTAACAGACACTAATGACTCACCATCAAGACCAAATAAACTTTTTAAGATTTTGTCTTATGTGCTTCAGATCCCCAAAATAAAATACAGACATAACGAAAGCCCCATCCTCTCTTCCTCATTCCCTGCAGCCACTCTCCAAAGGCTAATGTAGCTCTTTCTCATGTATGTATAGCACTTCTGCTACATATATAAATATCAGCAAGCAATGTTTTTAACTTTATACAAATAGTATCAAAGTGTATATAACCTTTGCAACCTGCTTTTTTCATTTAACATTGTTTCTGAGATGGGTAAATGCAGGCAGATGTAGATCTAACTCATTAGTTTTAACTTCTGCCTAGTGGTATTCCATTCTGTAAGTAAACCACAGTTATCCATTTCTGTCCTGAAGGAAGTTAGTTTAGTTCCATTTTTTTTGTTGTTGTTATTTAAAAAATAGTGCTACAATACTCATCTTGGTCCATGTTTTCTTATCCACCTTTTTCTTTACCAAGAATTACCCAATTATCCTCTAGAGTATTTTCAATTAATACTCCAATGAGTAAAGAATAAAGAAATTTCACTTTCATTATCCTCTGAAAACTTAAAAATTTTTGACAGTCTGATGAGTCTTAAATGGTATTCCACTGTTGTATTAATTAGAATGTCCCTTATTACTAGTAACACTGACTAATAAGCATCTTTCCTAAAAGTTTCTTTCTTCCTTTTTTTTTTTTTTTTTTTTTGCCATTGTTTTTCCTCTGCAAATTGTCCATTCATAACCTTTGCCCATTTTTCAATTTGGTTGTAACCATGGTTTTACATACTTGTTGCATTAAACAGAAACTCAAATTCATTTTCAGACATTTGAAAAGTCTAAATTTAAAGCAATAAATATACAGATGCCCTAAATCATCAACAAATGTCTACAGAGGCCAGCCAAGCAGGTGAGTACAGTAGGCCAAGTGAAGGCTCTGTGTAAAAGTAAGGCGGAAGTAACCAATTCTTGGAGCCAACCAATTATTGCTATACTGAAAAGCAGACTTAGTAGTGACAGATCTTCCAATTAAAAAAAAAAAAAAAAAAAAAAAAAGCCACAGGGGTGCCTGGCTGGCTCAGCCAGTACAGCATGAAAACTCTAGATCTCAGGATCTGAGTTCAAACCCCACATTAGAGACAGAGATTACTTAAAAAAAAAAAAAAAAAAAAAAAAGCCACAAATTTCAGATTTCATGTGCAATCTCCCAAATTTTAACTAATGGCAATGAATGCAAAATTTGCAAAAACACTGCACAGTCCAAACAAAATCCACGTGTAGGTCAATAGCGCCTTGAGATCACCAAGAGACCACAGAACTAGGTAAGGACAAGAGAGTAGTGTAATATCTGTAGGGAAAAGCTATACCATAATCACTTTATTAATAACCAATAAACATGATTAATCTCAAGCTAAAATTATCTAAACTAAATTAGAGAGTATGTTATTAAGCCTGTAACACACTGTCAAAATCTCCAACATATAACATGAAACTATTTTGGTTCATTAAAAACAATCCTTTCCAGGGGTTTGACTTGCTCAGTTGGTAAAATATGGACTCTTATTCTTGGGGTCCTGAGTTCAAGCCCCACGATAGGTATAGAGCTTAGTTTTTAAAAAATCCTTTTCATAAGTCCGTTTCTAAACAAAAATATCATTTAATGAACTTTAAAAAAATTTTTCAAGTGGTAGAGGCAGCTGGCTGGCTCAGTCAGCAGAGTATGCGACTCTTGATCCTGGGGTCGTGAGTTCCAGCCCCACATTGGGTGTAGAGACTACTTAAAAATAAAATCTTAAAATAAACACACACATACATAATAAATTTTGCGAGTGGTAATATTCCTTCATACCATTTACTTCACCAAGATCATATCGTTCCCTTTTTTAATACTTATTTATTTTTGAGAGAGAGGGGGGAGGATGGGCAGAGAGAGAGGGAATCCGAAGCAGGCTCCAGGCTCTGAGCTGTCAGCACGGAGCCCTATGTGGGGCTCAAACTCACAAGCCATGAGATCATGACCAGAGCCAAAGTCAGACCGTTTAACCAACTGAGCCACCCAAGTGCCGCTACTTATTCATTTTGACAGAGAGAACGAACATGCTCTCTGTCTCTCTCAAGGTGGGGGGCAGGAGCAGAGAGAGAGGAAGATAGAGAATCCCAAACAGGCTCCTTGCTTTCCACTTGGAGCTGGATGCAGGGCTTGATCCCAGGAACAGTGAGATCAGGACCTGAGCTGAAACCAAGACTCGGACTCTTAACCGCCTGAGCCACCCTGGAATCCCACACCAAGAACATTCCTAAACAGCAGTAAAACTTTTGTGTCCCAACTGGCCATTTAATAACACATCTGAACAAAAACAAACAAACAAAACTTTGCCTATTTATAAAGTGACTTTAAAAAAATTCAGAACAGAGAAATGAAGCACTTAATGAGGCTGCGGTGAGGGGCAGGGAGGTATCTCCAAAAAGTTGAATGAATAAAAGTCTTCCAGAGTTTGAAGTTTATGCCAACAGAATGACAACAGTAGTTTAGTTACGCATCTTAATCTTTATCTAGGCAACCGTATTTTCATCCATCAACAGCTTTGGTGAATTTAATGGTAGCCAAGCAGTTAATCTGCCAATGTCAAGATACCTGTACAACACTACATATGCCAAATGACATTTATCTCACTACTACTGTAACATTCTGAGGGAAACTGCTTGCGTACTTTGGAAAGGCACAGTGTACAAAATCCAGTTACCAGTACATTCTAATTTCTCCTGTGTTGAAGGAAAACCCACCTGCTTATAAGCTGCTTGTTGAATAACTACTAATTTTTTTTTGCAGGGTGGCAGGGAAGAACCAAAGGAACAAAAACACTTATTTTAATAATAGAAAGCTACTCAAATTTTAAAAACCAGACAGTATATTCTGCTTCATGTTAGACAATGCATTTTGAACAGGAAGGAAAGTGTTTGTTTTAGCCCTTAGTGCCTGATACACAGTAATTACTTAATAGATGTTATTATTAAGACACACACACAGAGGAGCACACAGCTGGCTCAGTTGGTAGAACATGGAACTCTTGATCACAGGGTTGTGAGTTCAAGCCCCACGCTGGGCACAGAGTTTACTTAAAAAAAAAAAAAAAAAAAAAAAAGACACAGAGACCAAGATTAAATGCACTCTAATCATAAAAATGTTAACTCTGAATATCATCTAACAGCATTCACCCAACAGTTTATAAAGTGCCTAGGAGAATGATATGAAACTTAAAAACTATGTGCTATTATATAGCACCATGGGTATCAGCATACATATACTGCCCAAGGTTTAAAATATCTCCGTGGACTTAAGTGCTTGACTACCACACTATAACACTACTCTTTTTGATGCTTTCCCAACAGTAGCACTGACTGGATGATTCAGTATGTGATTTCTCACATATTAACATCACCATGTTAGTGAATGTTACCTGTGTGTTCCACTATTAAAAATATGGGTAATAATTCAAAGGAATTTCAGCATTAAGACCTTCACAATTTACAAGCTTAAAATAGAAGCAAAAAACTGAAGTTGGCATATATATTGTGTGGATAACAAACTCATTTTCAACTTCTCCATTTGATTCTACTAAAAAATGGAACAATAATATATCCTTTCCTTGTTTCAAACCTAGGGTTAAGTCTTCTTGAAGTTTGATATAGACTGTATTTCAACTGGACCAAACACTAATAGCTCTACTGAAAATACAGCTTGACCACTGGTAACACTTTTACAGTGGAAGTTTCCTATGAGCTAAGAAGGCAGCAACATGAGATAATTTTTTTTCCTGAATAAGTCTTTATTACAATCACCCAGAAATACATCTTCCAGGTACTATAAGACTCAAGAGGGTTTTTTTCTGATTACCAAAGTCCTCAGATTTTAGTAAAAGGAAATCTCCAGTGTAATAACTCCAAATACCAATCAGTCTGAAGCCTGAGCCACTTTGCCTCACAAGCAGTTTCATAGTTAAAATTCTGTAATAATCATTGCTTCTGCAGAACGGGGCTGTAATTTCTAAAGACAATAAGGAGCAAATAATTAGCAAACACAAATTGAGCCAAGTTTTTTAATGAGAGAGATTGACAAGAAAAGAACAAGTTGCAGAAAGTCAAATGTGGTAATGTTTTCGATTACCACTAATGTAAAAATTTTTAATGTACAGAACACTGCTGTGTGTTGTTGGTGGCTACTTACATATGCAATAAAAGTTTAAATAACAGTTGGTGGCTACTTACATATGCACATAGGAATAATACTCACCTACCTAAAGAGAGAAGTTACCCCTGAAAGTAGGGATGGGAAGAGATGGAAATGGACTTCAGTGGTATCTGTGACCTTTTATTTCCTAAAAAACATTATGCATAGTCTGAAGCAAATGCGGGGGGGGGGGGGGGGGGGGGCATTAATATCTGCTCAATCTGAGTGGTGAGTTACTCTTCTGTATTTATAAAACATTTCCTAATTTAAAGTAAAATTTTAAAGTGATTACAAGTGGCCAAATAAACTGAGAACTACAAACTTAAATGATGTTCAAAACTGAATCTCCAAGATCTGGAGAACGAATCCCAGTTAGCAACAAAACAGCTATCTAGGAAGACTCAGTCCTTTGCCACTGACTCACATACAGATTAGAGTAGGATTTACCTTCCAATAAGAATAGGCTCATTTATGTAGCAAAGTTCGGAGAAGTTGCATAGATAATTTACTGCTCAAGATCACATGTGGCCAGGCTGTACTGGACAACACCAATTATCCAGAACCAGGAAGTTTAAAAAAAAAAAAAAAAAAAAGAGCCTGTATAGAAGCCAGAATAGATGATACAAAGTCCATACAATAAAGCTCATACCCTTCACTCAGAAGAGTCCATCAAACTCTCACTTAGAAATTTCTTTTTAAGCTCACAAAAGCCTGTTTATCTGGTTAGTTAGACCTCTTCAGATCAAGTTCAATAAAATAGAAGAGGGAAGAAATTGCACAATCGGCAACAACCAGGCACCAGAAGCAGCAAGAAGTAATAACCTAACAGTAAGAAAAACAAACAAAAAGACTTTATAGATATGAAAGTAGTAAATTATAGTAATAATTGGGTAAATCTGTGGTTACAAGTATCAGTGACAGATGTTCAGAACAACGTCCAGTATTTAAAAAAAGAGGAAAGCAACAAACCTAGATTATAAGGAACTAGAGTTTTAAAAAAATACATTTTTGGAATCTTTCCATCCAAATCAGTAAATATTTTTTTTAAGTGTAAAGTGCCTCAAAGGGTAAACTTCATTTATCCGGAAAATTCACTGCAAAATTCATTGCCAGATGATAGTAGATAAAGCTTAACATATAAAAGCTGCTTATATTTAGGTGTTTCTTCATACATATAATTCAAGAAATAAAAGAAAATCTGAACAACTTCAGTTCCTTATTACCAATCTTTCCAATTTAATTTCTTAAGACCATTTAGTGATTCCACACAATGCTGCACAAATTATTAATTTTATCACTTTTTTAAGTAATAAAACACAACCAAAATGACTGCATAGAAAATATGCAGGAGCGCCTGGGTGGCTCAGTCGGTTAAGCATCCAACTTGGGCTCAGGTCATGATCTCTTGATTGGTGAGTTCAAGCCCCGCATAGGGCTCTGTGCTGACAGCTCAGAGCCTGGAGCCTGCTTGGGATTCTGTGTCTCCCTCTCCCTTTGCCTCTCCCCTGCTCACATTCTGCCTCTCTCTCTCTCTCTCTCTCTCTCTCTCTCTCAAAAATAAATAAACATTAAAAAATTTAAAGAAAATATGCAAAATTTGGGCATAAAATTCCATAACACAGGGTTGACAATAACATCCATTTAGGTGCCAGGTTTTAGCCTGCCAAACAAACTACTATATCTGTAACTCTCCGCTAAGTGCCAATTTAGTCATCACCAACATGAGTATTTTGTTGGCAAAGACCAAGGATTGTCTACTATATCCTGACTTCTGGCCTTGAAGGATGAAGTTAATTTCTTTGGCACAGGTTAACTATTTCCATAAGAGAAAGCCCAATTACTGTATAAACCACAATACCCTAGTAACAAGAAAGTGTAGCCACTCACATAAACATCTTATCTATTTTTTATTAATTATCCACAAAGCAAGAGAAATCAGAATTTGAAATAGTTACAAAAGCTCTCAAGTATCCTAATGTAAAGGGGGATGGGGGCAGTGGTAGTAGAAATGTCCCATTTCTCTAGGCCCTTGATAACACATTTGCAAAAAAACCTGCTGACCTAGACCACACTCACTTATGTAAAAGACAACTGCTTTTAAAATTGGTGCATGTTGACTAATTTCTTCACCTTCCCCAGGAGCCCACACCCCAGACCAGGTTAAAAATCCACTAAGCTTCTAATATGTAACCTGTACAAATACTCTGAGCTTATCATAAAATTTTGCAACTAAAGCAACCAAGCAACTTGCATACTTTGTGTAATATGATCCCAACTGTTAGGAAACTGACCCAATACCAGTTATAAATCTAGATTTCTAGAGATATAATAATCTTGTCCACATTTTTAGATCTCCACAATAAGATACCATCTAACGCCACAATTATTGCTCTAAACCATGTATCTCAAAAACATGACTATGTGCTTTTTACTACTAATGCTAACTTTTACCAACATTAACTCCTTTCCTCTTCCAAAGGTGGCAATGTGTGCAATTAAAAAGTCCAATCATTCTGTAATCAAACCTGTTACAAGTCACTATCATACCATCTTTCATTCGTGTTACCACCTAGCCTGCAAAGAATTTCTGGAAAGAATTGCTTTGAAAACCTCCTGTTACGAACAAAGATCCATTTACTTCCTTGTATCAAATTCACAATTCCCCATTAATATCTAGTACGTTACCATGTGCTCCATCAATGGCCCAAAGCAGTCTTCCACATAGTTTTCACCACTTTGGAAAAGCAAGTAGAAAGGCAGTAAGGAGAAGCATGTCACTGCATCTTGTTCTGTCCCAACACTTAAACAGAACTGTCACTTCACTTCCTAATAATCACTGAAAAATCTTTATTTAGATAGTCTTTTTCTGAAAAATTCCCTTCAATATGCATACCTCTCAAAACTCGGAACCCATGTTGCCAACTAACGAGGTAAGGAAACAAATGATTTTTTAAATCTAACTCAGTCTTTTCACATAATGCGAACTCATTCATCATAGGTCCTTCTTCCCCCAGGTTTGCCAAGTCACAAGACACACTACTGTTTACAGTCCCTCCCATCTGCCCCCTGCCAATATGTATCAAACACTCTAGTCACTTGGCTTAAACAAACAGTCTCCCAAATAACCCTCTCAAATCCTAATTTAGACCAAAGATACACTCATTCTGATTCATATTCTTAGTGGAAATTTTTTTAAATCACCTGACTTTCAAACGGGTTAAGTTTTGCCTTTTGAAACAGCCAGACCCTAGAGCCCTCGTGCTTTCCCACAAGCACTTCATACGTGACAGTATACTTTTTAATTCTACACTTTCAGACGTATTTTCAATCTGAGTACTCAGCTTTCAAAGACAACTTCAAACTTTCAATTCATTCCAGCACCATACATTCCTTTCATTTCGCTGCGATATACACCCTGTTCTTTAAGCTTGAGGCCTACTGGTTTTCCCTCTCTGACTGCAGTAGAGAAAGAACTGAAACAATATATTTACCATCATTCTTTTTAAAGATAACTGCTAAACGGTTCCCATTTCTCACCGCAGACTTCACATAACACACCATAAAACACGGTATATCACAAATGTCTATTGTTCGGGACCTTTGGAGGGCATCAGTACTAAAAGTCTCCAAGATCAAACAATACTTAAGATAATGTGGGGGGCGGGGGGCATGATTCACCAAAAACTGCAATGAAGAGTAATGGAATATTTTCAACAGTGGTATGCTAAAGCTAACAGCTTCTTTCAGAGGACTGTTACTGCTAAGCAACCATCGCGGTAACAATAAATCCACCTGCTTCACAGCCTGCAAAGCTAGAAGACGGGAGGAAAAGCGGAGATGGGGTCCTCCTTCAGCTTCTCTAGAGGTTAGGAGAGAACAAAGTCACTGCTGCACTGTCACTTGAGGGGAAGGGGGAGGGGGCGGATCATCTTGGAAACCCAGCCCCTGGGCCGGAGCAGGCGGGGAGAACTCAGCAAGGCTGCCCGGGATTAGCATTCTCCTTCTCACCCTCTCCCCCCCTTCTAGAATCTCCCGTCCACGCTAACGCGCGGCGGTCGGAGTCTCAGATGACCGCCCCTTCCAATGTGTCCTCCGTGGGGCGTAGGGAAATCCAGAGAAAAGAACTGAGTCAGGAGGGTGAGACGGAGCGTGGACTCCCATGACCCCTCTGGCCTCCCCCAACAGCCTCCAGCCTCGCCCAGAACACTACCGAGCCCGGAAGGGCCTGGGGTCGGGGGGAAGCCCGGCACAGGTGTGCTCGCCCGGGGCAGGGGTGGGGAGGGGGGGGGTGCGGGCGCTCGGGCAGGGCCCGCCAGCTCCCTCGGCGCTCCCCGCAGCGCGGCCCGGGGCCCCAGCCCAGCAGGGCAGAGCACATCGGCCGGGGCGCCCCGCGGCCGCCCCAGAGGGGCGCGCCGCTCCCGGAGCCGGCCTCGCCAGCCCCAGGCCCGCAGCGCCCAGGCCCGCCGGCCTGCCCGCCCTCCCGGCCGGGCCCCCAGCCCAGCCCGCGGCCTAACTGCTTGCCCCGCAGCTCGCCCCCGGCGCCCGAGGGTCGCCGTACCTGGGCGGCGGCCTCCAGCTTGCCCTCGAAGGTGAAGTCCAGCAAGTCGGGCTTGAGGCAAAGGCTGTAGTTGATGGGGGAGACATCGGCAGGCAGCCGCTCGAAGGGCCTCTTCTCCGGCATCGCGGCGCGGCCCAGGCTGTGGAGGCGGCGGCGAGAGGAGCGGCTGAGGAGGAGAAGGAGGAGGGGAGGAGGCGGAGGGCCGAGGAAGAGCAGGCGGCGAGCGAGGGAGGGGGCGGCGGCTGCCAGCCACATCCACCGAGCGCGGGCGACCGCCTGAGGAGAGTGACCGGGGAGCCTGGGGTAGGGGGGGGCGGGGGAGAGACCCAGCCGGAGCGCTCGCGGCCGGGAGGGAGGCAGTGCGGGCGGGCGGGCGGGCTGCCTACGGGGAAGGGGGCGGAGGGGAGGGCAGGGGAGGAGGGCCTGCAGGGAGGGAAGGAGGCGGCGGCGGCGGCGGCGGCAGCTGCGTGCGCGGCCCCGCCGGCCGGGCGCGCCCCCACCGCTGTGCGCGCGCGCGCCGGGGCAGGGGGCGGAGCGGCGAGGGCGCGGCCGGCTGGGCGAGAGGGTGCGGGGTCGCGGGCGCGTGCTGGGGGCGGAAGGCGGCTCCCCGCGCTGCACCTGTCGGCGCCACTGGGGAGAGCCGGATCGTCGCGAGCCGAAAGGAGCCCAGAAGGGTTGGAGAAGCGGAGGGAAAGCCGCGTGAGGACCCCCCACACACACACACCCCACCCCCAGCTACATTTGGAAGTTGAAGTCTGTGCAATTGGCTGGTACATCAGGGTAAAATGTTAAAATATCAATTCAGAGCAAAACCCCAAACTGGATTTTTACCTCCAGATCAGCGGAAAGCCCTGACTGGAGGCTATTTGGCAGTACTTATTCCTGTTATTTTAAACAACTTGAAGGGATGATTATGAAAAAAAAATTGCCAGAAAACTTTTAATAATCCAGGTTACTTAAACCAATGCCATTTGGACCTTTGAGGGAGTGATTTCAAAAGTTAGGAAGATTTTCGTTTCCGTGATTTAATGTTCACAGTAAGATATGTTTTTCATCTTTTTTCCGTTTTCATCTTTGTTTCTTCTTTTTTAAACTAAAAGACCCTTTGCCAGTTGTGTCCTCTTTAAAGTTAAACTAGCTGTGGTTCCCTCAATAGATAGTAGTTCTGTAGATATCTCACAAATCGGGGTTATATATATTTTAATAGAAATGTATATTAATCATATATAAATATGTATTTATACATATATATAAATATGTATTTTTAAAGTGTCAAGGACAAAGAGATTCATCCGTAATCCCCATATTCCTTTATAGAGCCTTCTCATGTAGTACCCCTTGATTTCCAAACTCAAATGCTGAATGACATACGGACCAGCACTGTACAATGGAAATATATTGGAGCCAACTAAGTGACTTTAAATTTTCTAGTAGCACATCAGAGAACGAAAGGGAAACAACGGAGATTGACACATCTTATTTAACCCAACATATCCAAAATATTTCCACATGTAATCATATAAAAAATAATGAGATTTTATTTCTCCGTACTGAAGCTCTGAAATCCAGTGTATATTTTACATTCAGAGAACATCTCAGTTCCGGCTAGCCACATTTATAGTGCTCAATTGCCCCGTGAGACCAGGGGCTGTTGTCTTGGGCACTGGGCCTGCCCTCTTGTTCTCTAAATCCTGCATAACTTTTAGGACAGACTGAAAGCAATCCTTTCAAACTAAGATGTGAGATGAGGCCTTTTGTTACATGCAGGACTCTCTGTGACCACTTCTAGGTCATAGAAATAATAATAGTAATAACTTAGTTATATGCTAATAATCTAACTAGTCACTGAATAATAATGTATGGAATGCTTACTACACACTTTTCACATATTAATTCGTTTAATCCTTTCAACAGCCTGTTTAGGTGGACCCCATTTTTCCCATCTTACAGATGAGAAAACAGACACACATAGATTCAGTGACTTGTCATACAGCAAATAAATGGCAGAATTGGCATCAGAACACAGCCATTTTTATTTCTCTCCTGAAAAATTTTGCGGCAGCTTCCCTATTTTTCTAACTCTTCAGTTTTGTTTTATTCCAGTCCGTCTGTATCTCTGCTTCTTAAAAAGTTATTCTCATTTTGTGAGTACCCATAAAACTCCCTCTTGTCTGTTAAAGCAAATTTGATTTATAACCATTTAAGGCTCTCCATGAACTGTCCTTAGATTTGTTTTTTTCTCACCCTGTAACATAGATTCTCCAGTCTTAGCAAGCTAACCTGTTTACTATTTGGCCCTGATAGTTTGCTCATTCTCTCTTCTCTACCATTGCCATGCATTATTGCTGGAAAGACCTCCTTATCCTCTTTGCCCAACCCATGCTTCTTCCTTCAAACCTCACCTTTTCCAGAAAGCTCTCATTGACTAACTCCACTCAACTCTAACCCCTTTCCTGTCAGCTCCCAAGTACTGGCTTTTGCTGATTTGTTTGTATTTCGTCTGTTGTTCTGTAATTATATTTTTAATTTGTTTATATGGATATCTTTTCAAGATGTACTTCTAATTCCTTCATAACTGTAGGTATTGAGCCCTGAACAAATACATCTCAATTGTTATTGACCCAACTAACCGATTGATCAAGAGAGAATATTTTATCCAGTCTGTAGCCTTTCCTTTTTGTACAAGACGTATGCCCTATAGAGAAACTATGTGAACCTAAGACTAGAAGCAACCTTTTTTTTTTTTTTTAATAAAATCACAGAAGCAATTAAAAAAAAAAAATCACCAGGGCCATAGACTTCATAGTAGCAGTAATTGTGAGGGAAAAGGGGAGAATCTTACCTGGCCCTCTCCCTAGTCCCATGACCCAGCAAGTTCCAATGTAGCAAGTCAGGAGTGAAGCCATACTTACTACCTATAAGTTGGGATTGGGGAATGGAAGGTTGAATTGGGGTATGGGCATACAGTTCTCATAAATAAGACTGGCTAACAATCTAATATGCTCCAGGCAGGCCTCTCTGGAATAACTGAAATGAAGAACACGAGGGCTCTTGGAAATTCATTTCTCTCCACGATGCTTCAGAAGGAATGGGGCAGGGTGGGGGGGTGGGAGATTCAGTAATGTCTCAAGGTCATTAGCCTTACTTCTAGCAGATCTCTAGGCTTCTGTTTAAGGAAGCCCTTGAAAATCTAAATCCCCCCCCCCATTCCCCCATTCAGTCGTGGCTGCCACAATTAGACAGAAAGGGTGAGGACAATTTTTTTCTTACATCTGTAATGAGAACCTTAGCAGCAGACAATAACTGCTCCAGGTCTGTCAAATAGATGCATGAAAATCTAAATTTCAAAACCCATGCAAATTGTATACTTCAGTAAAAAATTAAGAAAGAAAAACGTAGGGGCATCTGGGTGGCTGAGTTGGTTAAGCCTCTGACTTTGGCTCAGGTCACAATCTCACAGTTCAAGACTTAGAACCCCGCTTTGGACTCTACTATCGGCAGGGAGCCTGCTTCAGATCCTCTGTCTCCCCCTCTCTCTGCCCCTCCTGCACTCGTTCTCTTTCTCTCTATCAAAATAAATAAACTTGAAAGAAAGAAAGAAACAAAGAAACAAAGAAAGAAAGAGGAAGAAAGAAAGAAAGAAAGAAAGAAAGAAAGAAAGAAAGAAAGAAAAAGAAAAAAAAACACCAAAGTTATTCTAGGGGCTCTTGGCTGGCTCAGTCAGTAGAGCATGCAACTCTTGATCTTGGGGTCTTGAGTTTAAGCCCCACATTGGATGTAGAGATTACTTAAATAAGTACATAAACCTCAAAAAATAAATAAATGAAGTCATTCTAAGACATTTTTGTCCTTAGATTTTAGGCACTAGCCTGAGTCTGAGGATATAAGTCCCAGTCTTACCACTGACTTTGTCTATGGCTTGGAGCAAGTCTTACAATTTCCCTGCTTCAGTTTCCCCATTCAGAAAGGAGACAAGTGCATGATGAATGCTTTTCTCGAAGAAAAATATTATGTTACCTGTGGGTTAGGAATTTCTAAAAGAAGTCTATCATGTTCTTAATGTCAGTATGGTCTTCATAGCAGGAATGCTAGATAAAGAGCTGGGAGAAATGATATGTTGAACAAGCGTAAACCATTGGAAAACATGTTTTAAAGCAAAGATAATATAAAGGAGTTGGGACAGGAAGCCAAAATATTCAGGGAGGAGGGAAACACATCCTGGCTGTGGAACATTGAAAGGGGAAGAGAAAGATGTGGAAGACTTTGGGAGACCATTACAAAACCCACGATATTAGATCGAAACTAAGCATAACTATTAATATGTAACCTCCCTGATGTAGAAATTAAAGCCTTCAATGTCACTTTCAAGCATGGAAATTATAATTCTAATTTCGCTATTATGAGTCTTAACCTGGGGAAGGTAGTGAGAGGGTTCCAAACACTAGGGACACAAAAAGAAAGAGAGCAATCCATGGGAGCTTGGATGCCATGAGATCCCAGCTTTGACTCTTTGTAACATAAAATGGCTGTTGGAATGACTGTTGGAAAAGTGGGGAGTACATCTACCCATCCTGTGTTTTTCATGAAAGTAAAGCAGATTAATTCCATATGCTTTTAAATGTATACTATACCAATGGATACTGTGTATAACAGGTGGTGTGTATGTTTGCATGTGTATATAAATACAGCTGAACTTTGAAAAAGGCAGGGATTGAGGCACAGACCCCTGTGCAGTTGAAGGTGCATGTAACTCTTTGACTCTGACTTAGCTACTAATAGCCTACTGTTGACTGGAAGCCTTACTGATATCAGTCGATTAACGTGTATTTTGTGTGTGTGTGTGTGTGTGTGTGTGTGTGTGTGTGTGTGTGTGTGTTTATTTAAGTTTATTTATTTTGATAGAAATGGCACAAGTTGGGGAGGGGCAGAGGGCAAGGGAGAGAGAGAGAATCCTAAGCAGGCTCTGCATGGTCAACGCAGAGGCCACTGCGGGGCTCAAACTCAAGAACCACGAGATCATGACCTGAGCCAAAGTCGACTGCTCAACCAACTG
Source organism: Panthera leo (assembly GCF_018350215.1). Lineage (NCBI taxonomy): Eukaryota > Metazoa > Chordata > Mammalia > Carnivora > Felidae > Panthera > Panthera leo. The sequence continues at coordinate 37,395,204 of NC_056692.1, forward strand.
AGCCATCCAGGTGTGTGTGTGTGTGTGTGTGTGTGTGTGTGTGTGTGTGTGTGTGTTTAAGTTTATTTATTTTGAGAGACAGAGCATGTATAAGCAGGGGAGGACCAGGGAGAAGGAGAGACTGAATCCCAAGCAGGCTCCCCACCAACAGTGCAGAGCCTGATGTGGGGCTCCAGCTCACAAACCAGGAGATCATGAGCTGAAGCCGAGGTCAAGAGGCAGATGCTTAACTGACTGAGCCACCCAGGTGCCCCTGTTTTTTTTTTTTTTTAAGTAATTTATTTATTTTAAGAGAGAGAGAGAGAGGGAGAGAGAATGAGTGGGGAAGGGGCAGAGAGAGAGGGGGAGAGAAAAAATCCTGAGCTGTTAGCACAATCCACACTGGCAGCACAAATCCTGATGTAGGTCTCGAACTCATGAACTGTGAGATCATGACCTGAGTCGAAACCAAGAGTCAAATGCTTAACCAACTGAGCCACCCAGACACCCCAATTAATATGTAATGTGTATGTTATATATGTATTACATACTGTATCCTTACAGTAAAGCTGAAGAAAGGAAAATGTTTTAAGAAAACCATAAGGAAGAGAAAATACATTTACAATACTGTATTTATGGGGGAAAAAAAATCCATGTATAGGTGGACCCTCACAGTTCAAACCTGCGTTGTTCAAGGGTCAACTTTATATATATTTGGTGGCAATTTGACATTATTATATATACATCCAGATATAGCCAAAGAAGGGTCCTCAGAGTCAGAAGGAGTTTTATTTCTTTTGGTATCTTTCCATCAGGAAGTTGAAAAAGTCATACATTTCCACCTACCGTCCTTCTTTTCTAGCTCCTCCCAGCTTTTTTTTTTTTTCTTCAGTACTTCTGCTTCCTTTTCCCCAGCCACTACTCCAGGATTACTTACCAATCCCGAGTGACTGACAACTACAGGACTAAACCCAAGCCCTTTGTTGCTGATCTTCATACTGAGATGAGCCTTTCTGACTGTACTTTTAGGAGAGATTAGCCACCAGAGTCTCACAAGAAGATGAGTTAAGCAGGAACACCAACACCCTGTGCTGCAGGCGAGAATGCGTATGTCTGTGTCTGATGCGTAGGTCTCTGGAATGCTGCTGCAACATTTCTCATGGAATCCCGAGTCTTTAAAGGTTACAGTGTTCTGGAGCTGGCATGCTGGAATTGACTTAGCAATGTTGTTGCCTTGACCTCTCATCTAGAAAAATGAGTGATGGCTCAGCGGGAACCAGCCTGGTAGAGTAGCTGAGAGGATTAGAAGCCTCAGCAGCTTGGCAACAGTCAGATAGCCTCAGTTTCTCCACCCTTGGCTCTATTTCTGTTTGCTTTTTAAATCCCTGACAAAAAGAATGTACATCAGAGTTGGCCCTCACTCAGGACACTCAGTCAGTTGAGAGTCGGATTTCCACTCAGGTCATGATCTCATGGTTTGTGAGTTCAAGCCCCATATCCGGCTGCTTGGGACTCTCTGTCCCCCTCTCTCTCTGCCCCTCCCCAGCTCATGCTCTCTCTCTCTCTCTCTCTCCACCCCCCCCCAAATAAATAAACAATGGGGCGCCTAGGTGGCTCAGTTTGTTGAGCACCCATCTTCGGCTCAGGTCACGATCCCACAGTTTGTGGATTCGAGCCCCACGTCAGGCTCTGTGCTGTTGGCTCAGAGCCTGCTTTGGATTCTGTGTCTCCCTCTCTCTCTGCCCCTCCCCTACTCACACACACACTCTCTCTCTCTCTCAAAAATAAATAAACATTAATTTAGGGGCGCCTGGGTGGCTCAGTCGGTTAAGCGGCCGACTTCAGCTCAGGTCACGATCTCGCGGTCCGTGAGTTCGAGCCCCGTGTCGGGCTCTGGGCTGATGGCTCAGAGCCTGGAGCCTGCTTCCGATTCTGTGTCTCCCTCTCTCTCTGCCCCTTCCCCGTTCATGCTCTGTCTCTCTCTGTCTCAAAAATAAATAAAACGTTAAAAAAAATTTAAAAAAAAACATTAATTTAAAAAAGATTGCAATTCTAAAATAATAATAATAATAATAATAATAATAAAACATTAAAAAAAAAAGGAATTGGTCTTCACTCAATACCTGATGCCATGCCTACCAAAGAGAATACTCTCAACCTCTTTCCAACCCTGAGTTAAGGGTGAGGTGAAAAAAGAGACCCAAGACATTTAGGCCTGCCAACCTGGCGGGATCACATCTTATGGAGTGAGATTTTATAGGAGCGATTTATCTTGGAGTTTAAATAAGTGAGGATGAAAAAAATCTGCTGCCAGCTTCCCTACAGAATTTGCATAGGAACCAAGATTAATAAACACTTAAAAAGTGTAGAGAGAGCTAGAAATTGGCTTGTGGCCTGCTTATGCACAGGACTGAGCTGAAAGTCATCTTGTCCCCAGTAAACAAGTAATTCCAGAGCTGAAGAAAAACTGTAAATTATGCATCTAGGTCCCTTTCATTTTCAGATATTCTGTATTTTCTGGGAAAATGGTCTCAGTATGGAGGCTAGCCTTTGGGATATGGTGCCTCCCCCCCCCCCCCAAATAAATCTATATGGTAACATCTCTGTATTGTGAATTGACTCAGTAAGAAACCAAAGAGACAAAAAGCATTCAAACTGCTCACATTCTTTCGTCCTAGGAAGCCGTACCAGCCGATTTCTAGATATGATCTATTTTAGCTCAAAGTGCGATCACACTGTATAAAATATACATTCACTGAGAATGAGACCTAGCACAGATCACAGATACCCCAGGGACCTGACATCAGGAATTAGGACAGGCCAAAAGAAAAAAAAAAAAAAAAGACAAAACTCTTTAGGCAACAAGGCACAATTCAAACATTCAAGAGAGATTTGTATTTTTGCCGCCCCAAAACATGCATTAACTATGAAGTGGAGACCACAGTTTTAGGAGCTCTGCATCAGGAAACCTGAAGTCTTGCTGTGCCCTATCCTGATGGGTCTCAGTGACAAGAGATGCCAGAATGTGGCATCTTTGTTTAGTCCTGTGTACTTTTGCTAGAGTGATTCATTACTGTCTTATCTCAATTTAAGAGGACATTAGTATATGGAGGGGAGGTAACAGGATCAAAGGAAATGAAGAGGTTGAGTGGAGAAAAAGGTGTCACTATTTCCTAGAAAATACTTTTCTTACTGTCTGAGGGGGTAAATTACTTTCTTTAATTTATAAACCCCTTTTCATTTTTTTCCCGGGAATGAGAATACTATGGCTCTATCCAGGTTAGGTTCAGACTTGAAGTTGACAAATGGCAGTCCTGAAAGCAGACGCAAGTTTCATTCTCCTAAACAAGGAAATCAAATGGTAAAATCTTTAAGAGCTTTGTTTTCCATAACTTCTCCCCTTTCATGGTAAAGGGAAAGAGAAACCCAATAAACCAAGTTACAAACACTAGGTTTCAAACTCAAATGTTAAGGCTAGGCAAAGTAAGTCAGAGATGAGTGCCTTTTGCTCTGTTCTTTTTTTCTTTAAGCTTGTTTTTATTATTATTACTTTTTTTGGTATAGGGGGCTTCAAATTCAAGGGGGTCAGAAACAGGACAGAGGTAGCGGCAGTAATTTGCCCAAGGTTAACTGCAAAGCAGTGTTCAAAGCCGTGTTGAAAAGAATTCTGACTCTCAGTCCTGTCTCCTTTCCAAATATCCTCACCGTTGTGGGTAACTGTCAGAGGACAAGTGTTGAAATCTTGGGGAGACCACATGTCCTAGATTTTACAGGAAAAGTCCTGATTTCACATATTCTCTACTGTTGTTAAAGCCATGTAGCTGTCCTAGAAATTCTAATATTCTGGCATTTGAGTTTAAAGAAAATGAAAGAATTGTGTGTCTGGGAGTCAAGGCAAAGAGGGTACATGATAGCTGGTGTCAGGCCGGGTAACAGGAAGGAGACAGAAAGATCTGATTGCTAGAATAACCAGGCAGCTCAAATGAGGGTAACAGAATCCTGTGCTGCAGAGCATCAGCTGATGCTGAAAAGAATGCTCTCCCCAAGAGTGTTAAAACAGACTCAGAGAAATATTGCTGTTTGCAACCCACCTCTGGAGTACTGGTACTCCAGACTCCATCAGAAGCAGGCTCTCCTCTTGGAAACATAGTATATGAGACATCTCTGACATAGTGTAAGTCTTTTTTTTTTTAATTTTTATTTTAACATTTATTCATTTTTGAGAGACACAGCACAAGTTGGGGTGCGGCAGAGAGAGGGGGACACAGAATCTGAAGCAGGTTCCAGGCTCCGAGCTATCAACACAGAGCCCAATGCAAGGCCCAGACTCACAAACTGGGAGATCATAACCTGAGCCGAAGTCGGACAATTAACTGACTGAGCCACCCAGGCGCCCCTAATAGAAGCCTTATAAAGCAAAACAGTGTGGGCAATCCTTTAGTAAAAGGGGTGCGGGAATAACCTCATTAGAAAAAAAAATACTTTCATGTGGGGATTTGGAAGTCTTTAAATCGCTTTACAAAGTCCGGTCTGTTCATTCCTTACTAGGAAAAGCAAACCTAGCAAGGGAAATGAGTTCTCTAGGTTTATAAACCCATATGGTAAATCCTAGGCACTTAGCCCCTACACAAACCGTGGAGTTCCAATATCAAGTGTATTTATTTAGTACAACAAATTCATTACCACTTAAAAAGATTGGAAATACATTTCAATGCTTTTCACCATATTTTTCAGTGTGACAGAGTAAAAAATCCAGGAGCACAAGAAAGGTTCAGGGGCAGCTGGCTGGCTCAGTCAGTGAAGCATGTGACTCTTGATCTCTGGGGCATGAGTTCCAGCCCCACATTGGGGGCAAAAATTACTTAAATCTTTAAAAAAGAAATGGTGGGGTGGGGGGGTGACACCTGGGTGGCTCAGTCGGCTAAGCGTCTGACTTCAGTTCAGGTCATGATCTTACGGTTTTGGGTTCAAGCCCCGCGTCGGGCTCTGTGCTGACCGCTCAGAGCCCGGAGCCTGCTTTGGGTTCTGTGTCTCCCTCTCTCTCTGCCCTTCGCCTGCTTGCGCTCTCTCTCTAAATAAATTAACTAACAACAACAACAAAAATAAAGTTGTGCCATTCCTTCAGATTAGATGAGAATAAATATTTAAAGAAAGAAAAGAAAAGAGAAAAGAAAAGAAGGGCGCCTGGGTGGTTCAGTCAGTTAAGCGTCTGACCTCAGCTCAGGTCATGGTCTCATGGTTTGCAAATTCAAGCCCCGCATAGGGCTCTCTGCTATCAGTGCAGAGCCCGCTTGGGATCCTCTGTCCCCCTCTCTGTCTGCCCCTCCCCTGCTTGTGCTCTCTCTATCTCAAAAATAAATAAACATTAAAAAGAAAGGTTCAGTTCTTCTTTTACCATAACCATCGTTAACCTTGTAATTCCATGTACTAACCGCAAAGGCTCATCCCCCTCAGCCTGGTGGGGCCTCTTGTCCTGCAGAGAAGTAGCACTCAGCGTTGCTGGATGAAGTACGGGATGCCTAGTTAAATTTGATTTTCAGATAATACATAGCTTTTTAGTATAAATATGTCTCAAATATGTCATGAGACGTGCTCATACTAAAAATATGCAATATTTGGAGGGAACGCTTCTATTAAAAACTGTTCATTGTTTTATCGGGAAGTCAAATTTAATTGAACATCCTATATTTTTATTTGCCGAATCTGGCAACCCCACCAAGTATCTACTTTCAGATTTTGAAGATGGCAGCCAATGGCTTTTGAACTGTTTGATTTTATAAAAGGGAATTTTAAAATAGCTTTGCATGTTTGCGAAAGTCTTTTTCTTGAGAGTCGATTGGCATTCTGTCATGTTTACTTTTTTAGGCTATGAAACCCCCAGAAGGATTCTCTGTCTCCCCTTTAATTTTCCTGTACCCCAGGGTATTAACCTTAGTGCAAAACAGCATAGGTTAACATCAGCTGGCTCCATAAACCTTAGCTCATCTCTTGAAACCTTTCAAATACTTTAAATACTTTTTTTTTGAGATTAAGTACCCATGTTTAAAATAGGGTGGTGATCGTGCCATATTTTATAAGAGAAATTGCTTTGAGAGTGATGTTGGCAGGATTATGTGGAAAAGCAGCCAAATGCTGATCTACCTCCCTGGGAAACCAGTGATGGTTTTTAACTTCTTTCTCTCACCGCTGTTACTACCTTGATAATACTTTTAGTGTTTCCACTCACCTGCAAATGATGCAGGCAGACATCATAGACCTGATTCTGCCACTCCTGTAGATATCAAAGCTTACCCATTTTAATGGGGGGGGGGAGGAAAAAAACTGCCGTGAAGAATAAATATTCACAAGCTTTTAATCAAGGGGTATCCCAAGAGACTCTCACATTTTACCATAACCCAGGAGAAGGAAATCTTTTCTATGATTATTAATAATTTGGTTTCCTTAGAAAAATCATCTCCGTTTGTTCATTAAACATTTGTTGAGTGTGTCTGTGCTACTCTTTGTGTATATAAGCTTTTTTAAAAATATAAACTACATACAGTAAAATGGATAAATCATAAATGTGCAGGTCAGTGCCTATTGACAATCGTAACCACTATATAACTACCACACAAAATAAGATAAAGAATATGTTCATCACCCCGGAAAGTTTCCTCATGGCCCCTTCAGTCAATCCCCACCCCTGACCCCACTTCACCCAAGCAACTACTTTCTGATTTCTATCACCATAGATTTGTTTTGCCTATTCTTGTACTTCATATCAATGGAATCAGTCAATATGTGTTTGGGGTGTGTGTGTGTGTGTGTGTGTGTCTGTGTGTGTCTGTGTGTCTGTGTGTGTGTGTGCGCTTATGGCTTTTTTTTTTTTTTTTATACAACAATGTTTTTGATCTAACCTGTTGTACATATCAATGGCTCATTCCTACATATTGCTGAGTAGTATTATAGGACTGTGGTTTATTTATCCATTCTCTTATTGATAGACATGTGGTTTATTTCCAGTTTTGGGGCTATTATAACTAAGGCTACCTATGAGCATTCTTGTACAATCTTATGGCTACATGTCCTCATTTCTCTTGGGTACATACTTAAGAATAGTCATAGGTTAAGTGTGTATTTGACCTTCTAAGAAGCTGCCAAACAATTCTCCAACGTGGTTGTACCATTTTACAGCCCCACCACCACTGTATGAGAGTTCCAGTTTTTCCATATCTTCATCAGCATTTGGTGTTGTCAGTCTTTCTTCAAAGCCCTTCTAGTGGATGTGAAATGGCATCTCCTTATGATTTTAATTTGCATTTTCCTGATGATTACTGATGTTGAGCATTGTCACAGTTGGGGTTCCCTTGGAAGCCGACTCCGAGAGGGAGATTAGTCAGCAGGAGGATTTTTTTGGGAGTGCACTTGGGTTCAACACCTATAGTGTGGAAGGCAAAAGGATGATTGGGAAGAGGAAAGGCGAGCTATGTAGTCTCAGAGGCTTCAACTGACCCTACAGAGAGCACTGAAACTGGGATGACCCTTCAAAAATGTTTTGAGTTTGAGCAAGTGGCTAGGCCTTTATACCTCCATGTTGATTTGTCATTGGATACAGGCCACTGTGTGAAGAAAGAATGACCTTAGGCAAGTCAGGGCTCTTCAGCTGAGGCAATCAATCATTGAGATGGACTGGACAGTCGAGGGCTGTCTATTGGCAGCCTTTCAACACCTGAAGAATAAGTCCTTCGTTCCAAAAGAAAAATCTGGGTGATATATCATAGCATTTACCATAAGTACCCTTTCATGGCTTATTGGCCATTTATGTTTCTTTTTTTGTGGTGTCTGCTTAAGTCTTTTGACCATTTTTTAATTGGGTAGTTCATCTTTTTTTGTTGTTGGTTTTTAGGCATTCCTTATACTATCTGGGTATGAATCCTTGGTCAAGTAAATATACCATGAATATTTTTCCCTGTCATTTGTCTACTCATTTTCTTAATGGTGTCTTTTGATGAGTAGACATTTTTAATTTTGATGAAGTCCAATTTTTCAATTTTTTCTTTTATGTTTAGTGCTTTTAGTGTTCTGCCAAGAAATCTGTGCTTCCTTCAAGCTTGCAGTGATATTTTTCTGTATTTTTTCTAGAAGCTGTGTGGTTCTTGTGCTACTCACTTTCAAAAGCAGGGGTGCCTGCTAGGAATTTACCCAAGGGATACAGGAGTACTGATGCATAGGGGCACTTGTACCCCAATGTTTATAGCAGCACTCTCAACAGTAGCCAAATTATGGAAAGAGCCTAAATGTCCATCAACTGATGAATGGATAAAGAAATTGTGGTTTATATACACAATGGAGTACTATGTGGCAATGAGAAAGAATGAAATATGGCCCTTTGTAGCAACGTGGATGGAACTGGAGAGTGTGATTCTAAGTGAAATAAGCTATACAGAGAAAGACAGATACCATATGTTTTCCCTCTTATGTGGATCCTGAGAAACTTAACAGAAACCCATGGGGGAGGGGAAGGAAAAAAAAAAGAGGTTAGAGTGGGAGAGAGCCAAAGCATAAGAGACTCTTAAAAACTGAGAACAAACTGAGGGTTGATGGGGGGTGGGAGGGAGAGGAGGGTGGGTGATGGGTATTGAGGAGGGCACCTTTTGGGATGAGCACTGGGTGTTGTATGGAAACCAATTTGACAATAAATTTCATATATTGAAAAAAAACAAACAAAAGCAGGGGTGCCTGGGTGGCTTGGTCGGTTAAGCATCTGACTTCGGCTAGGGTCATGATCTCACGGTCCGTGAGTTCGAGCCCCGCGTCGGGCTCTGTGCTGATAGCTCAGAGCCTGGAGCCTGTTTCGGATTCTGTGTCTCGCTCTCTCTCTGCTCCTCCCCTGTTCATGCTCTGTCTCTCTCTGTCTCAAAAATAAATAAACATCAAAAAAAATCAAAAGCAAAGGTTATTGTGAGGGTGTTTCTGTTTATAAAAGTATTGCTTGATCAACACAGTGAATTAAGAGAATTTAGATGAGCATTAAGAAAACAAAAATGGCAGGGGGCACCTGGGTGAGACTCAGTTGATTAAACATCCAACTTCGGCTCAGGTCATGATCTCACAATTCGTGAGTTTGAGCCCCGCATCGGGCTTTGTGCTGACAGCTCAGAGCCTGGATCCGGCTACTGATTCTGTGTCTCCCTCTCTCTTTGCCCCTCCCCTGATCGTGTTCTCTCTCTTTCTCTCCCTCTCAATCTGTCTTTAAAAAATAAACATTAAAAAATTTTTTAAAAAGAAAACAAAAATAGGGTGCACCTGGCTGGCTCAGTCAGTAGGGCATGTGATTCTTGATCTCAGGGTCTTAAGTTCGAACTCCACATTGGGTGTAGAGATTACTCAAAAATAAAATCTTAAAAAAAAAAAGAAAACAAAAATAACCAGTAATTCCATAAATATCAAATAATTGGTAATTCCATAAATATCACTGTTACATTTGGTATACTGTCTTTTTTCTATGCACATATACATTACACACACACACACACACACACACACATACATGCACACACACCATACTGGGATCATAATATATTTTGCTTAATATGTTATTCATGTACTCATGCTATTAAATATTCTTCAGTATGACTTAATGACTGTAGATGATCACATCTTAATTTAATCTGTTAATCTATAGATTAGTTAACTTATTTAACTAATTTCCTATTCCTGGATAGAGTGTTTCTAATTATTTTTGCTGTTTTAGATATGATCCATGTAAAACCAAGCTGATAATAGCCCAAGCTAAGATTTTAAAGAAACATCACTCCAACACTTAAAGGGGCGCCTGGGTGGCTCAGTCAGGTGAGTGTCCGACTTTGGCTCAGGTCATGATCTTGCGGTCTGTGAGTTCGAGCCCCGCATCAGACTCTGTGCTGACAGCTCAGAGCCTGGAGCCTGCTTCGGATTCTGTGTCTCCCTCTCTCTCTGCCCCTCCCCTGCTCATGCTCTGTCTCTCTCTCTCAGTCAAAACTAAATAAAACATTTTTTAAAAAAATTTAAAAAGAAAAAGGGGGCACCTGGGTGGCTCAGTTGGTTGGGCGTTCAACTTTCGATTTCAGCTCAGGACATAATCTCACAATTTTGTGAGTTGAACCCCCATGTCTGGCTGTGCACTGACCTCACAGAGCCTGCCTGGGATTCTCTCTCTCCCTCTCCCTCTGCCCTTCTCCCTCCCCTACTTGTGTTCTCTCACTTTCTCAAATAAATAAATAAATAAATAAATAAATAAATAAATAAAATATTTTAAAAATAAATGAAAAAGAAAAAGAATAATAAGAGAAAAGGAGGATGACAAAGAAGAAGTGAAGAGAGAGAGAGAGAGAATGAGAATAAAGAAAAAAGAAAGGGGTGCCTGGCTGGTTCAGTCAGAAGAGCATGAGACTTCTTAATCTCAGGATCATGAATTTGAGCCCCACATTGGGTGTAGAGATTACTTAAAACAAATTTGGGGTGCCTGGGTGGCTCAGTCGGTTGAGCGTCCGGCTTCCGCTCAGGTCATGATCTCGCAGTCTGTGAGTTTGAGCCCCGCGTCGGGCTCTGTGCTGACAGCTCAGAGTCTGGAGCCTGCTTCGGATTCTGTGTCTCCCTCTCTCTCTGCCCCTCCCCGCTCATGCTCTGTCTCTCTCTGTCTCAGAAATAAATAAACATTAAAAAAAATAAAATTAAAACAAATTTTTTTAAGAAAAGAAAAAAAAACAAGAAAAGAAAAAGTAAATTTTGACTCTCTCAAGATAAAACCAAAGGCAGATTGCATTAATAAGACATAATTAATTAGCATTAATAAGCACTCCTCAGAATCCTCTCTTCTCTCTCTTGTCTCTTAATACCTCACACATATGACAATTATTTGAAGCTTCTCTCAGCCAGCCCCTTTTTTCCTGTTTCCACCTTCCCTTCCTTCCTTTCCCCATCATGTCTTCCTCCCTCTTAAAATGTTCTGATAAAATTCCTCTCACGTTCCTGTAAATATCTGCCTTCAATGTCAATTAAATCGAAGCTGTATCTAATTTTCTCCAGGACCTACTCATCTAGCAACAAAGCATTCTTCTTACCGTGTAGGAAAGAGGAAAGTTGTGAGAACTCATCCTTACTGTATTTCTTCCTATCCTATAAAGCATCTATATGAACTAAAACTCCACACGTGTAATTGTTTCCTTAGGCAAAATACCTAGAGTAAAACCCTGAATCAGAGAGCATAAACTTTTCTGCTAAATATTTTATTTATTTTTATTTTAAGTTTATTTATTTTTTGTAGTAATCTCTACAGCCAACGTGGGGCTCAAACTCATGACCCTGAGATCAAGAGACGCACACTCCCGCAACTGAACCAGCCAGGTGCCCCCAGAGCAGGAACATTTTTAAAGTTCTTAACACACATTGCCGAACGGACCTCCAGAAATGTACCAATTGACACTCCTTTCGGCAATATATGAGAATATCTGCTTCCACCCCTCCCCTCCAGTGTTAATTAGCTTTGTTCTCATCTTTGCCAATTTGGTGGGTGAAAGTGGTACCTCGTTGCTCTTTATTTTGCATTTCTTTGATTCATGGTCCGGAAGAAGTTTCGGTGTTCTTTTCCTATTGGCCTTTCTTACTGCTTTGGTGAATTGCTGTACACTTTATACTATGTATTCTTTCACTTACACCCCCAAGTATCATTTGAAGCAGATGTTACTATTCTCGTTTTGGAAAACAGAAACACTTGGATTAACTGATTTCCTGCGATCTCAGTGGCTGGTAACTGGTAGAACCCGTACAAGAGCCCAAGCTGGCTTGACTTAGAACAGGCATTCTTTTCTCATCTTCTCATGATCTTCTTCTGTAAACTCCAGAGCTGATTGATGTAATTCAATGCAAAGAATGGCTGGAGAGTACGCGACTCAATCTCAAAGTTATGAGTTCAAGCCCCCTATTGGGTGTAGAGATTACTTAAAAATAAAACCTTAAGGGGCGCCTGACTGGCTCATTCAGGGGAGTACGTGATTCTTGATCTTTGGGTTGTAAGTTCAAGCCCCACACTGGATGTGGAGATTACTTAAAAATAAAAAATAAAATAAAAATTTTTTAAAAAGCAAGGGCAGGGGCACCTGGGTGGCTCGGTCGGTTAAGCGTCCGACTTCGGCTCAGGTCATGATCTCACGGTCCTTGAGTTTGAGCCCCGCGTTGGGCTCTGTGCTGACAGCTCAGAGCCTGGAGCCTGTTTCAGATTCTGTGTCTCCCTCTCTCTCTGCCCCTCTCCTGTTCATGCTCTGTCTCTCTCTGTCTCAAAAATAAATAAACGTTAAAAAAAAATTTTTTTTAAATAAAAAATAAAAAAAAATAAAAAGCAAGGGCACCTGGGTGGCTCAGTTGGTTAAGTGTCCAAATCTTGATTTTGACTCAGGTCATGATCTCACAGTTCATGAGATCAAGCCCCACATTAGCACAGAGCCTGCTTGGGATTCTCTCTTTCTCTCTCTCTCTCTCTCTTTCTCACTTTCTCTGCCCCTCTCCTGCTCGTCCTTGCTCTCTCTCTCAAAATAAATAAATAAATAAATTTAAGAAAAAAAAGTAAAGAATGGCTGGAACAGTAAGACTAGAGCTTGAGTCCCCATTTTGCTTTTTGCAGTTCATATGAGTTTTCCTCACCTGTTTAATTTAAATTTCATTTAAAAACTTTTTTTCACTGTTTACTTATTTTTGAAAGAGAAAGAGAGACAGGGCGCGAGACGGGGAGGAACAGAGAGAGAGGGAGACGGAATCCGAAGCAGGCTCCAGGCTCTTTCTGAGCTGTTAGCACGGAGACGGGGATGGGGTTCGAACTCCATCCCGTGAGAGCCAAACCGCGAGAGCATGACCTAAGCCAAAGCTGGATGCGTAATCGACTGAGCCACCCAAATGCCCCAAAATTTCATTTAAAAAAAAAAAAAAAAAAATAGGCTTCACTCCCGGCGCAGAGCCTATCACGGGACTTAAGATCAAGACCTGAGCTGAGATCAGGAGTTAAATGCTCAACCAGTTGAGCCACCCAGGCGCTCCTCGTTTAAATATTGAAAACTTACTAACAGACGTCATTTTCTCTTGATGGTCACCACAATCTCTTGGTTTTCCAGCAGCACCACCCAAATCCTTTTGTCTCTAGAACCTCTCAGTCTTTAGTTTCTTCATCTGTAAAATTGAGTGTTGGACTAGATCATTTTTTTTTCAACGTTTATTTATTTTTGGGACAGAGAGAGACAGAGCATGAACGGGGGAGGGACAGAGAGAGAGGGAGACACAGAATCGGAAACAGGCTCCAGGCTCTGAGCCATCAGCCCAGAGCCTGACGCGGGGCTCGAACTCACGGACCGTGAGATCGTGACCTGGCTGAAGTCGGACGCTTAACCGACTGCGCCACCCAGGCGCCCCAGGACTAGATCATTTTTAAAATTCTTTCCAGGGGTGCCTGGGTGGCTCAGTTGGTTGAGCGCCGCACTTTGGCTCAGGTCATGATCTCTCGGTCTGTGGGTTCGAGCCCCCCGTCGCTCACAGCACAGAACCTGGAGCCTGCTTTGAGTTGTGTCCCCCTCTTTCTCTGCCCCTCCCCCACTCACTCTCTGCCTCTCCACCTCAAGAATGGATAAACATTAAAAAAAAATTTTAATAAATAATAAAAATAAAGTTCTTTCTTGTTCTTAGTTATAGTTCTTACTATGTTTCTATTAATTTTCTGTAGAAAAAGCTAGTATGTTCCCATCTATCAGCTTTGGCTAATGAGGGTTGCGTCCAACAGTCTGTGAAGTCTAGGAAATTCCCCTTAATAAAAGTATATACTACAAGCAGTGACAAACTTTGAAAGTTTCTTTCTTTAAAATATACTCACTATCTAAATCCAAGTTGGGCATGGGAGATCAGTGTTGAACATCGGGTGTTTTGTGTTTTATATTTATATTATAATGTTCAAAATGCAAGTATAACATTTTAATATTTGTCAGTTACTTTTACAAAAATAAATCCTAAATTACTAAAAAAAAAAAAAATGCTTTTTTCTTTCTGACCTCCCTTTCTGTCCTTCTCACTGTCCTTTCCTCCTGATCTGTTGCATTCTTTTCCAGAGGATGTCTCTCTCTTCCTATGTCTCTCTGTTCACTGGATTTGAATATCCCTCCCCCACCCCAGTTTTGTTTCCATGGTCACATTCTGTGTGTTTCTACTTTTACCCTCCATCATTCTCTAAACTCGTTACTGCTCTCCTTGCTTTACTATTTTTTACTATTCTCTGTGTTCCTCTCCATCAAAGCTACAAGATAACCATAAAACCTAGAAACATAGCAAATAGCTTAGTTTTTACAGATTGAAACCCCTTGATTACTTCTTCTGAGGTATGTAGGTTTATTCAGTGAAAATGAAAATCAGAGGCGCCTGGGTGGCTCAGTCAGTTAAGCATCAGACTTTGGCTCAGGTCATGATCTCACGGTCCCTGAGTTCAAGCCCCACATCAGGCTCTGGGCTAACAGCTCAGAGCCTGGAGCCTGCTTCAGATTCTGTGTCTCCCTCTCTCTCTGTCCCTCCCCCGCTTGTTCTCTCTCTCTCTCTCTCTCTCTCTCTCTCTCTCTCACACACACACACACACACACACACACACAAACATTAAAAGAAAAAAGAAAATGATGGGGTGCCTGGGTGGCTCAGTCAGTTAAATGTCTGACTTCGACTCAGGTCGTGGTCTCACAATTCGTGAGTTTGAGCCCCACATTGGGCTCTGTGCTGACAGCTCAGAGCCTGGAACCTGCTTCAGATTCTGTGTCTCCCTGTCTCTCTGCCCCTCCCCCTCTCATGCTCTGTCTATGTCTCTCTTTCAAAAATAAATAAACGTTAAACAAACTTTTTAAAAAGTTTAAAAAAAGAAAATGAAAATCAAAGTTAAATTATATGAGACAAGGCATCACAGACTCATTTCAGGGATTGATAGAAACTCCATTAGTGTTTCATGCACTGTGGATTGGCACATCACATTGAACTAAGCATTCCTAATGCGGGGCATTCTATTGACCACGTGATGTAATGTTATTGAACATAGCATGTACGGTAATATCCATAAGCCTTTTATTATGTATGTTCGCCTGTGTTTCCAGATTTTTATGGCCATTTGTAGCTCATCAATGGATTTTTTCCTTGCCTTTTCTCTCTCTATGTGTTATCCATATTTCTTCATAAGTGTGCTCTTCATTAGAACTTGCCCTTGTTTTAATGATTTAGCTTTGAAGATACAACTGAATGCTTAAGTGGAGTCCACTGAGAACCAGAAGTTGTAGAATGGTTGAGTTCTATTTTGGCCCTTCTCATGTTTCTGTCAACTGCCAGAATTTCTGTCCCAATTAAGAGGAGGAAGTTACTCAAGAGAGGTCCCTTAGCAACTCTCAACCTCCATTTAAAAAATAGCATATCAGCCATGGTCTTTTTACTTTTCTGAAACAGTCTGAGAAATTATTAAAAACAATAAAATACGTCTCTACAGAGTACTATTTTTCCTGAGGCCTTTAAATGTGTATCTATGATTCCTCTCTTTCCTTTTTCACAATATCATTGGGAGACAAACATTTATTATTCCCACAGCACAAAAGAGAAACTGGATGTACAGATAGGTTTTGAATTTCCAAAGCTCTCAGTAAGTTGGACCAGATCTGAAACCAGAAACTGGGTGTCCCTGCTGGCTTAGTCTCTTGTCCAGAGCTTTTAATCCTCCCACAAGAAGCTGTCCGGTTCATGTAGAGGATGTGGCTTGCTTATTCATTGCTGTTGGAAAATGACCCTCTCTCTTCCTTCCTACCTTTTACCTCTTATTAAAAAAAAAAAAAAAAGCCAATAATACCCTCACTTTATTAAATAAGAGAAAGAGAATGAAGAATCCATAGCAGCCTGCCATCTGGAATGGCCCAGGTGATAGCCAGCCACCTAGAGGCAGGGAAATGGCCATCGTCACTGGTGATTTCAGTGATTTTTTTTTCCCCCACTACCAGCTGTCATCACAATTTCCAGAAAACCTGCCAAGAAAAAACAGGAATTCACATTTCATGGAACCCCCTCCCCCACACTATTATGAACCTTGGAACTTATTCTGACTGCTCCCTGCCCTCATACATTCATTCCCCCACCATTGGAGATAAACAGGCAAAGTATTTGACCTCACCTGCCTTTGAAGAACTTAGTATTCAGGAAGGTGCCTCCCTTCTGCCAGAAATACTTACCGAGACTGAGTTATTATTTCTTTCCCTAATCTAGATTGTTTTCTTAAAATAAATCAGAACTCCCAGGGATAAGCACCTTATCCACACTTTCCCTTTCTCTTCTTGTCCTCTCGCACGCCAGACAATACACTCAGGTATGTAGGTAACTGGCGGTTGGAGTGCTTATCTTTGCTTCTAAAGCATGTGACTTATTTATGTTGTACCCAAACACGGCACAGTGCCTGGCCCATTGTTGGGACTCACTGAATGTTTGTTGAATGGAACTTGCCTAAATTGGCCTTAGGCACCTCTTGCATTTCACAGTGTGCTGAGTTCCAGGGAAAATCAGACTGACTAAACCAACTGCTCCCTTCCTGTCTGAGGAGACCCACCCAGAGACCAGAACAGGGAGGCCACACCTCTGCAAAGGGAAAGGGCTTGACTGGTGTCCCCTTCTGCCTGTGATCCCACCCGATACTTTTTCCTCTGCTGCAGGCTAAGTAAAGCCTTCCTGAAACTTGTTTTTTCCAGGCACCCTTGTGGGGCAGAAATGCCAATAGAACAGGCTGTGGGCTAGATAGGCGTCAAGAGTAAATACCAGAACCTGAATTGTATCACTGGCATTGCTCAGAAGGGTTAGAATTTGATGGGGACCTAAGTAGACTGATCTCCCAAGAGAGGTATCTGTCTGCAGTGGTTAAGGGCATGATCTTTAGAGACCTACCGTGCAGGTTTACATAATTTTTGCAATTTCTAAACTGTGTGACCTTGGAAAAGCTACTTCTATTTCAACTTTGTCACTGTGAAGTAGGGATAACAATGGTACCTGCATCATAAGGTTGTTGAAAGGATTAAATAAGTTAATATTTAATAATAAGTTATAATAGAGTTCAATATTGCTATTGCGAAGGAGGATGGCTTTGGATGGTAACAAATTTATTCTCTTGAGGTTTGCATGTGCAAATACAGGTCTGGGTCAGAGTTAAGAAGGGGAGTCTGGAGATAGCAGAGTTATTTTGCACAAATGAATGAGAAGAATTTGGAATTCAGGGTAGGGGGACAATCAGAGGAGGGCATAAAGAGGAGAAATGAGGGAGAAGGGAAAGATTAAAAGCAATTCCAAATTTACAATAGTATAGCAAGATATCTTTTAAGAACAGGCATTTTTTTAAGTTTATTTATTTATTTTGAGAGAGAGACAGAGAGAGTGAGCAGGCGAGGGGCAGAGGGAGAGGGAGAGAGAGAACCCCAAGCAGGTTCCTCGCTGTCAGGGCGGAGCCTGATGCCGAGCTAGAACTCGGGAACCATGAGATCATGACCTGAGCCAAAACCAAGAGTCCATTGCTTAACTGACTGAGCCACCCAGGCTCCCCAAGAACAAGCATATTTAATTTGAAACTGGTGATGTTGCTGAGATCTGAACCACTGCTAAAGTAAAATGGTACAACTCCTCCGAGAGCAATTTGGTGCTATTGAAATTAAACTGTACATATCTTTTGACCCTTCAATTCTATTTCCAGGAATTTATCTTACCTAAGTACTTGCAAACAGATTCACGTCTTCTGTGTTTATAACACCAAAATCTTGGGAGTTACCTAAGTGCTCATTAATGTAGTATATGAGCTAAAAGATTGAGGCAAGGTTATAATACTATTTATGGTAATACCCAAACTAAAAAAACAAAAACAAAAAACAAAAACAGTTCTATTGTAGGCAGAGGGAGAGCACCAAGAGCCAATGGGAGGAGCCATGCCCAAGTCCAAGCCAGAGTCTATATTCTAGAGGAGTATAGAGACATCATGTTTGGAGTGGCTGCTAGGGGTGATTAGGGTTGGGTCACAAAGCCTCCCACAAAGTTTCACAGAGAAAAGATCCCCATGACAGCGGTTGGGGAATTATCAAGAAGGAAGGCCTTTGATGATTCCTTTTAAAAAACAGCTGGTGCAGAACACCTGGGTGACTCAGTCAGTTGAGTGTCCAACTCTTGATTTTGGCTCAGGTCATGATCCCAGGGTCATGGGATTGAGCCCCAGGTCAGGCTTCACTTTGGGCTCCCCACTGACCATGGAGCCTGCTTAAGATTCTTTCTGTCTCCCTCTGCCTCTTTCCCCCACTTGCACTCTCTCTCTCTCTCTCAAATAAAAATAAATACTTAAATATATAAATACATAAATAAGCAAGATGATAACACATTTTATATATATAAACAACAGCTAGTGCTTATGGCCCCTTATAGAAATCTGTAGTTGTATGGTTCCTGGGTGGGTTTGGTGCTTAATGGGCCAGGGGCAGATCAGAAAAAGGTAATCAAGGAGCAGGAAGATGGGGCTAAGAAAATGAGGCAGGGGAGTTGTGGGTAGATAATCAGTTATGTAGATTTTTAACTAGCCTTTCAACTGAACGCAAAGGATATTGATTAAAAGATTGATATCAACAAAGAGAGGCCTCATTGTCCGATTGAGCATTTTAAAAATCAATAACTTGCATGATCTAGCTGGGAAAGATAATTAATAGAATGGATGATAGTAGCAAGATTTAAAATCATCTTGACAGATTGGAACCAAGAGCCAAAATCAACGAGATGAAATTTGACAGGGATAAAGTGAAGACCTACATTTTGGTTAAAAAAAAAAAACCAAAATCAATTGTACAGGAAGCAGTGGTACTGGCTTGGCAGCATTTTATGTGAAAAAGGTTTAGGCCTCACCAAACCCAGTGAGGTCACAGTTTCATGAAAAAACACAATGTCAAATCAAGAGAGACAATAATCTCACTGTGTTTTGAACTGGCCAGTCCTAGGTGCCCCATATTGAAAAAGACATTGATGGATGAGTGTATACCCATTGAGAGAACAGGTTGGAACAGGATCCAGTAACTTTACCAGGTGAGGAAGCATTGGGGGAGTTTAGAGATGTTACATATGGAGAAGAGAAGACTAAGGTGGAGAAGTAATAGCTGTCCTCAAATAGGTTACTTTGTCAAGTGTAAGGCAAACAATATGAAATCGACAATGTTCAGCCATTTTTAATATAGAAAAATGGCAATTTCATGTGGCTCAACCTGAATAGAAGATGTCAACTCATTTTGTAGTTCAGCAGAGGGCAAATGAGAATCATTGGGTGAAAAGGGGAAGCAAACATTACATCATTCTGGAAGGAATTTGTCACAGTCAGACGCTCAACAGCAGGATGAACTGCCTTACCAAGTTCTAGGTTCCCTGTCACTGAGACAGCTCAGGTAGAGCTGGGCAACAGTCTGTTGGGGACATTTAGAATTTTCTGTATTTAGTGGGAGACTCTCCATGATCCAGACTGAATCTCCAGCTTCTCCAGCTAGGCACCACGGTATCGCGACAGCACACCAGAGTGCCCTGGCCATCCTACGTTCTGAGCTATCCATAGGGAGAGCACAACATTGGAACGGGGAGATACGTAAAGAACAAAGAATAAGCAGAATGTCCTGAATTGGGACAATCAGGACAGACAAGTACATGTGAAAGATGAAGGAATGGGGTGAAAATAAATCCTGGGGAAGGGTTAGGAGGAAGGAGAAGGTATCATACTGCTGAGTCAGGATTTTAAGCTTGCAGATCTGATTTTCTTTTCTGACTATGGAGTTTGGGGTTACAGCCCGGTAGCTTTCTTCTTCCCTCTCTATAGCTCATTCTCCCTTCCTCCCCTTAGGCAGCCCTTATGGAAACTCTGAAACTCTTTTTCTCTTTTCTTCCAGATGGGGAGCTCTGGCAGAATGTTCTGGCCTGTGTGCAATGACTGAATTCTCTCTGCCAAGGGATAAAGCTAAAATCTGCTTTCTTGGAAACCAGCTAATGTCTTTAAGAAGCATGACCCCAGTTAGGGAGAGATTGGGAACTTTGAATAAAGCGGAGGGTAAGAAAATAATTTTCAGCGTTCACAGGTACGGTAATTTACAAGGATATTAGGATCTGAATACCAAGAAATAATTTAAAAATAGAATTTTCAGTCTTGAAATCTAACCTCACACAGACTACTACATTGGTCTTCTTTGAATCTTAGATAACTCTAAGTGTTTTCAACAATCTGTGGAGGAGGCAAGAAACATATCTCACATTTCCATAGGACAGATATTGAAAGGGACACGTATGAAACAAATAAGCAAAATACAATTGATATCCTATTGAACCCTCAGGAATTTGCGGGCTTTATAAAGTCCAGAAAACCCAGAATATTGCTCGAGTCCATAAGTAAGGAGGCTGAAGGAAAAAGAATGGAATTTGGGGTGGGGTTAGGAAACCTGAGTTCTGTCCCTAGTTAGGCCACTGACTCACTATGTGATAATGGCCAGTCACTTCCTGGCTCCGTGTTCCAGTCCCCATCTCCCCAGCCCCTGTCCCTGTCCAAATAAAATAAAAGAACAATTTTATTCTTGCTTGAGAAAGTTAAGCATGATTGTTTCTATAAAGCAATCTGGAAAATAGCCATTCCCTTAGTGAGAAGATTGTTCATTTTATAACCAGTGCAACCTCCTGGGTGGCACATAAAGTCATAAAGACCCTACATTTCTTATTTGTTTTGGGGATCCTCAGATGGGGATGAAATAAGTAGGTGGTCTGATTTCCTCTTCTGCCTTCTGGGATGACATGGTCCTGTTCCTAAGGAAGGCTTCTGGAGAGAGATTTGGGAGATAACTGGGTAACACCCAACTAGGTCAGGGAGTGAGTCAGGGCTCAAGGACTCGATACCAACCTCTCCCACTCCTGCCAGGAAACCTCTGGGGTAAGACAGAGATGAGAGAGTTGCTGAGGGGCGGGCCTCACGGCAGCTTGCCCTGAGGCCTCTGGCTTGTGGTTTCACCCTGGTCTGCCCTGCAGCTGTAACGTGTCTGCTGACACGCAAGCCCTGACAGGCCTTCCCTCTCCCTTTCCCAGACTTCTGCTCAGTCCCAGAAACAGATGGCACATTCCACCCTAGAAGTGAGTATGGGAGAAAAGAGAGGAAAAGGGAAGAACAGAACCAGGAGGAGATGGGACGCTTCAGAACACACAGGACAGAACACAAGAGACCTTTGTCCAGGAGGTGAGTAGGAGGTAGAAACTAAACTCACCTCCAAGGAAACCAGGATAAGAAAAAGGCAGAAGACTACCGAGTACCGCAGCTGGGCTGACACAGAGGGTAGAACAGGACTGAGGGCTAAGCCTGAAGAGTATTCAGCAGCACTAGCCTGGAAACCTGTAAGACTAAGAGCAAAATGGCAAACTGTGACATTTCTTGTTTGGAGGTACTCAGCTCTTGCAAATCCATCCCTCTTTGCTCAACTCCATTTCCAGTTTGTGGCAATTCTTAGAACTCTTCTCCAGTGCAAAAGCAGTTTTGGCCACCTAACTGTCTGCCAGTCACATTTGCCATATGTGAGTTCCCTTAGTGCTCACAACAACCCTGCAAGGTAAGTTTCACGATCCCCATTTCACAGACGGGTACATTGAATTTGGGAGTAGTGGAGCCAGGTCTGTATCAGTTGCCAGAGCCCTCATGGATTCCACTCTGCCAAGCTGCCTTTGATTTGAAGTCAAATCAGATCAAAATGATGTCAAGGTAGTAGAGACTTCTTAAGCCCTCCAAGGAGCGGTCAGGAGCAGACCAGTGAAGGAACAATGAACAGAGATCTCTAAATCTCTGAATGTAGTATTTGAAAATTCTGAAATTGTTAGGATTGCTAGGCCTCCCTGCAGTCTGAGATCCCAGTGCAGACTTGATACCCTCTAGTGGAAGTTTTCTGCATTCACACAGCCTCTCTGGCTTCAACCCCAAATCGATGCGAGGGAGGCCCTCATTCAATCACGGGAGAGCATCCCAAAAGAACAGTCAGCTGAGAGATACATGTTTCTATGTCAGTGTCCATGGGGGACAGAGGAAAGGCTATAGGGTGGAGGGGAGATGTGCTGAGCACTTGGTTCAGAAGGAACTCTAAAGGAAGTCCTTGTTGGTATATAAATGAACTCAGATATTTGTATGTTATGAATAGGAACTCAATACACATCGCATGGGACTTTGGTTTTTAGGGCTCTAGAGAGTGACTTTTTTTTTTTTTTTAATGTTTATAATTATTTTTGAGACAGAGACAGAACATGAGTAGGGGAGGGGCAGAGAGAGAGGGAGACACAGAATCCGAAGCAGGCTCCACGCTCTGAGTCATCAGCACAGAGCCCAACGGGGCTCAAACTCACAAACCACGAGGTCATGACCTGAGCTGAGGCTGGATGCTCAACCGACTGAGCACCCAGGTGCCCCGAGAATGACTTTTTTTAATGGTGAAAATTAGTGATCGGAGTCACAAAGTGACTTGCCTGAGACCACAGGGTAAGTAAACATCAGCAATGGTGGGACTAAATCCTTGTCTCCTGACTCCCAACCCAGAGCTCTTTCCAGTATATGACGCTCCCCTATTTGTGGGTCGATTGATTTTAGCCATTAGTTGGTGTGCATATAAGGACATGAGGTTGTAGGCATAATGAGGGAATTGTTTTTGCCCACAATTTATTTCCTGCCTGCAATCTATATACTTTGCATTCTTTTGTTCAGCACATTTATAGAGTGCCTGTTATTGCCAAACATTACTCCAGGCATTGCTTTTCAGGTTTGTGGACTTTCCTAGGGTGCCCAGCATTTGAAAACAGCCTCCCAAGCTCCCGAGCCCCATGCCTGAAGCCATCCAAGCCCTTCTGGAGTGTCTTCCCCAAGTTCCCTATGCTAAGGTGTTAGATTTATTTCTGTCTCCCTCCTCCTGCAGAGGTAATCCCTGAGAATGGAAGTGGGTTAGAAACAGATTACTCTGATCCAGGGGCTTTGCCTTCTCCTCCCTGAATGTGGCATGGCGGGGCGGGGGGGGGGGGGGGGGGGGGGGGGTGGGGGGTGCGGAGAGGGGAAGTTACAAATAGCCTGAAATTCCCTTTTAGGATTATTGCTTGATTTAGCCAGCTGGGGTGAAAGGGGAGCAAGAAGAGGCAAGGGATTAACTCTAGACTGGGCTTGAACAGCAGGATACATGGGCTTCTTTTCTGGCTGAGCCAGATGAGCAATATCTCCTCCCAAACATACCTTTAGAAATAAGGAATTTGAGGCAGGGCAGAAAAAGGTAAAGGAAAAGGCCTTTGTCCTCAGCAGCAGGGATGAGTGGAAGGACAGATGAGAAAGAACAGTTCATAGAAGAAAGTTGTGCAGCACAGAAATAAAGGGTTACGTGTGGGCTTGGAAGTTACCCGCATTCCGGGGATCTTAGCTTCAACAGAGGTGAAAACTGCTCCCTAGGGGAAGACAGCTAACATACAGGGCTTCCTGAGGATCTCTAGTTAATATCTAGGTTAGGGACATAGTGTTTCATAGCCTCGCTTTAGTGACACTGCACTGGGATGGACACTGGGGGCAGGGACGTGATCTGTGTCCAGAACAAAGAGCCGTTACACTTATCAGGATTCTGCTAGGCTCTGTTTATACCTTCCAGGCCTACCACAAAGCTTGGAAGCAAGGGCCATAACTAACCAGAGTGGAAACATGCATTAACTCATTTAATGAGTTAACAATTCTGTGATTTAGGTATTTCATTACCCCCTTTTTATAGGTAAGGAAAAAAGGTGGAAGGAAGATGTAAATTCAGGTGCTATAATGTTCTTAACCACTATGTGAAAGCTATAGACAGTGAATTCTCGGAGTGACCGAGAAGTTTTGTTAACATTATTAGCTAAAGATCGGTTGAGAACATTTCTTAGGAAGTCAGAATTCTTGGTTTCTTCTGTCACTTTATCTTGAACCACTCACTTATTTTGCTTTTCATGCTTTCACTCAAGGGAGGGGAGTACAATATAAACACATGCCAAGCCTATTACTCGCTTCAATCCAAGTATCATATTGTTTACTGTCATCAATAAACATTATAATCAGAATCTTCCAGTTCTCCAGAAGGATTTTCTTCATTCAGATCAACTGTGTTTCTAGAATGTAGGTCACTAGGCACAATTTCAGAACTTTCAATCTTTGATGTCATCTGCCACTGGGAGGGGGGAAAAATGCAAGCACATGTCCCACTGCTCAAGGGATAGCCCATCCTCTTTGGCTCCATTTAGAAATTTCAATAGGAAAGCAAGGGATTCCAAGGAACCCCCTGTATTTGGAGAACTAGGATATCAACTTTGCTCTCTGTCTTATCATATTCCATCTGGGATTCTACTCATCCATCTATTGAATAAATATTTGAATATTCTACTATGCGCAAGACTGTTTTTCGAGAGGCAGAGCTCCCAGCCACCTTATCACTTCCTCTAATTGCTTTTCATTTTGCCTTTTCAGAAAGGCAAACTACTGGGGCCGTAGGATTTGAAAATATCCTTTTGGTGGTTGGTGTTACTTCCCCAAAACACGGCTCCCAATGTTCTGGGGAGTTAATGAGGTAGGAATATAATATAAATTTTCCAAAAGAGCAGTTATTTTAAAAAGCCTACTTATGAGTCATCTCAGAATGAATTGATATCGACTTCCCCTAATATTTCACCCAGGCTGATATAGAACAAGTTTTCATTCCCTGAGAATCCGGTCAGAGGGGCACCTGGCTGGCTCAGGCGGTGGAGCACATGACTGTTGATCTTGGGGTTGTGAGTTTGAGTCCCACTTTGGGTGTAGAGGTTACTTAAAAATAAAATCTTTAGGGGTGCCTGGGTGGCTCAGTCGGTTAAGCATCTGGCTCTTGGTTTCGTCTGAGGTCATGATCTCACGGTTTGTGAGCTTGAGCCCACATCGGGCTCCATGCTGAAAATGCAGAGCCTGCTTGGAATTCTCTCTCTTTCCCTCTCTCTGCCCTTTCTCCCCTCAAAAAATTAATAAACTTAAAAAATAAACTTAAAAAAAAGAAAAGTAAAATCTAGAAAGGAAGGAAGAAAGAAGGAAAGAAAGAAACTGGTCAGATGGCAGACAGAGGTGACCTGGGATGTATTGGTTACCATGTGGGTACATTAAAACTCAGTGGTGGAGGAGTGCCTGGGTGGCTCAGTCAGTTGAGCATCTGACTCTTGATTTCGGCTCAGGTCATGATCTCGCAGTTTGTGAGTTTGAGCTGCGGTGCAGAGCCCGCTTGGGGTTCTCTGTCTCCCTCTCTCTCTGCTCCTTCCCTGCTCTCTCTCAAAAATAAATAAATACACATAAAAAATTCAACGGTGGAGGAAATCATCTCGGATAGACTATGTCAATGTTCTGTATTAATAACCATTCTCATGGAATGGAGTTTCCTCACTTCAGTGGGGAGACCAATAAAAAAAAATCATGTTTTATTTTCTGGGGTGTAGACAGACAAGAGTCTATTAAGAAATAATGAGCTGGGGTGCCTGAGTGGCTCAGTCAGTTGAGTGACTGACTTCAGCTTTGGTCATGATCTCATGGTTCATGAGTTTGAGCCCCACATAGGGCTCTGTGCTGACAGCTCAGAGTCTGGAGCCTTTTCAGATTCTGTGTCTTCCTCCCTCTCTGCCCCTCCCCTGCTTGCACTCTCTCTCTCTCTCTCTAAAAAGTAAATAATAATAAAACATTTAAAAATTAAAAAAAAAGAAATGAGCTCTCATTTAAATGCTTAGTAACACACATTCTTTAATTAACACATACATATAGCACCTAATTTCATGTCACGATTAATGTGTCATGCTCCAGGTTCAATGCTGTGGCTAGGACTTGTGGGGAATTCTTACCCTTGAAGAATTTACAGTATAACTGAGAAGTCAAGATTTTAGGCAATACAAGTGATTCCCAAACCCAAAGTAATCCCTCTCTTTTGATAGTCCATAGCATTTTATTTGGACTTTCGTGATAATTATATTTTGGCCTGTAAGCTCTTGTATGTACGTACCACGAGCTCTTAACTCATTGCAAAATGCTGTAGACATGTGCTCAATAAACAGTAATTGACAGACTACATAAGGACCTATAGGTAAGTGTGGAAGGTGTTTGCCATTCAGCAATGATTACAGTATGTATTTTCTAGGATGAACTCAACATCATAAATCCTTTAACAACTGAATGTGAAGCAGTACAGTACAGTAATTAGAGCATGGTTTCTGGATTTAGTCTGCTTGGATTTGAATCCCAGTTTTGCCAGTTATTAGCCGTGTGACCGTAAATAAATTACTCAATTTCTGTGGCCCAACCTCATATGTAAAAGTAGGGTATTACTCTGGTTTGTGGTGAAGAGTAATTGAGTTAATATATGCAAAATGTTTACAAAATTGCCTGGCACTTGGTAAACATTTCTAAGTATAAGCTATTGTTATTAAACTGGTGCCTCTTTCCCGAAAGGACCAACAAGAAACGTCTTTGTCAGTCCATGTGTCTTTTGCTTCAATAGACAGTAGTCATTATGTTTGTTCAATAAACACAGCAGTCATTAATCTCTAGTTTGACAGAATTTTCTTCAGGTTCAGGCTGAGAAAACTAGGGCTGTTTAAGGTTACATAGCATATTGAGGTCAGATCCAGATCCAGAAACTATTCATTTTTGGTCTTTTCGTGATCAAAGAAAAACACTTGTCTCCGAAGGGCAACACCTTTTCTAGGGAATGGAAACAAGGTGCAGCAACGTCCCAATCTTGCAAGAATGCGGCAACTCCTTGCGCCCAGAACACCTCGAGCGCAGGCGCAGCTCCCGCTCGGGCGCTCTCTGGCGCGTGACAGCCGTGCGTTCCACCCTACCCCCAACGCCTCTTAGTGCGCACGCGCGCAGTCTGTACTCTCGCCCTGCCCTCCTCCCCTCAACGCGCACGTGCGCGTTCGCGCCGCTCACACTTCGGCTGAGGGCGCGCGCCCTGGAAAATTCCACACCCAAGCTAGCTCCACCCTTTGCGCCCTTTCTTCAGCCCCCGGCTCTTAACTCCTAGTCCCCATCCCAGCGGCCTTTGCGGGAACAAAATGGCAGCCCCCACGCTGCGGGGTTGGTGTTGTTTATCCAGAGCTTTAGGATGGTGGTCTCGGCAGGTGGGTAGGGACTGGATGAGTAGGACTCCTGGGGCCGGATGAGGACCACAGAGTGGAGGGGGATACTCGCTTTGCACTTGTCGTTGGTGGGCTTGGGCGATACCAGTCACACCTAGCTACGAAAGAGTTTGAGGTAGACGCGACCCAACGACTAAGCTAAGTGGCGGGGTGGGACGAGCCCGGGTTAGGCCACGAAGACGGGCAAGTTCTCGGAGAGGAACTTTCTCCAGTTTGTTCTGCGTCTGTTTGGCGGGGGGGTATTAAAGGGTAAAGAAGTAATGATTTGGAAGTTGGGCTCGCTACCCCCTTGGTTCTTATGAATACCTTACGTTGAACAGTAGCTGGGAAGGAGGGAGTCTCCTGTTGTCAGTCTGACTGAACAAACCTCACGGTCATAGAGAAAAGAGATCTGGCCTTTAAAGAGGTTACTGATCATTTGGGAGCCCGAATGACAGAACAAAGTTTACAGTTAGCCTCCCAGTGGAATGAGCAGTATGTTATCTGAGTAAATATAAAGGAGCTGCCAAGAACAGGACTTTTCTTAGGCTTTAATAATAGCATTCCTCTCATTTCAGTGTTGGGTTGATGTTTAAGTTTCCTATGGGATTGAAGGTTCTTTGAGAGCAGAAGTCTTGCTTTAATCAACCCTGCATCCCTGGGACTTGGCATAGTCGTGTGCTAGGGGAAAGCCTTTAGTAAATGTTGAATGCTAGTAAAGGTTGCTTACAGGCTTCTGATTAAGACACCCATAAGTGGTCCCTGCCCTGGTATGTGGCTTTATAATTGTTTCTAAGTCATTCTTTGAATATGTCCTTTCTATCTTTGTTTAGAGTTTGTTCAAGATAGCTTTCTTTCCAGGTTACCTTTATCCTAACCTTTTCCTGTCTTGCAGCCAGTCCTGGTGACTCAGTCCACAGTTGTAGTTCCAGTGAGAACTAAAAAACGTTTCACACCACCTACTTATGAACCCAAATACAAATCAGAAAAGGAGTTTATAGAACATGCCCGGAAAGCGGGACTGGTCATTCCTCCAGAACGTTTGGAGCGTCCTCTGCACCTGGCCTGTACAGGTGAGGCCTGGTCTTTCTGAGACCCTGACCAAATCTCCTGTCAGAGATATTCTGGAAAGTGGAATGATTTGGACTGTGATTCATTGTATTTAACTGACTACAAAATCAGTTCGGCCCTGATAATGATTTACTTTATGTACACCATATTTCATGAGGTCATCTTTGATCTTGTTTTCACACTGTTCCTAGAAGTCAAGGGTGAAATTGCTCTATTTTGTACAAGAAGGAATTGAGGCTCTGAGAGAAAACTTAAATTATCTTATTTTTTTTCTTTTAATTTTGGGGTTTTTTAAAATGTTTTTAAATGTTTTTATTTATTTTTGAGAGACAGAGACAGACAGAGCGTGAGTTGGGAAGGGGCAGAGAGAGAGAGGGAGACAAAGAATCCGAAGCAGGCTCCAGGCTCTGAGCTGTCAGCACAGAGCCCAACGTGGGGCTCGAACCCATGAACTGTGAGATGATGACCTAAGCTGAAGTTGCATGCTTAACCCACTGAGCCACTCAGGTGCCCCAGTTTGTTTATTTTGAAAGAGAGAGCGAGAGCACGCGCAAGCAGGGGAGGAGCAGAGGGAGAGAGAGAATCCCAAGCAGACTCCTCGCAGTCAGTGTGGAGCCTTATGTGGGACTTGAACCCACAAACTGAGATCATGACGTGAGCCGAAACCAAGAGTTAGAGGCTTAAATGACTGAGCCACCCCGGTGCCTCTTACTCTGTTTTTTCTAATGTAACATAGTTCCCTCTACACGGAAGTCTACTTTATGTCCATGATACTTCTCAATTTTATATGACCTCAAGATGACTTTTTAAGCTTTTGATGCCTTATTTTCTTCTTTCATTACAGCTGGTATCTTTGACGCCTATGTTCCTCCAGAGGGTGATGCTCGTTTGTCCTCTCTCTCGAAGGAAGGACTGGCACAGAGAAGTGAGCGGTTGAAGAAGAAGGTGACCTCCCAATTGTCGTAGGTGTCGGAGACAACTGGGAATTGATATTAGCATACAAATTTCTTGTTGCTGCTTTATTCCAGAGAGGCCATTGTAGGTTAACTGGGTTGGACATAACTCCCTTGATGACTTGACAGTGTACTTTTTTCTGTAATAGAATTTAGTTAATGTTGAAGAATACGGGTATTTTGATTTCTTAGCATCTCAACCTTTATTGGTATTTTTTGTCACATCAGTTAGGGAGTGACTTAGAAGCTTGTAGAACACTTTTTTGATCACATATTTTAAATTTTAAAGTAATAATAAAAGCATCTTTCTTTGAGAAGTACCTTAGAGTTGGAACTACAGAGAGTAAAAAGTCAAAAAGGGTCAAGAAGACAGACCTGGCCTATGGAGGTAGCTAGGTCTTAACTATGGAGCAGAAGCCAAAACCTTCTTAGTCTTTCTTTTAATTGAAAGGATGGAAACATTTATATTTGTCACTCCAGAGTTCTTTAGGGTCATTTATAAATTTCTGTGCACAGGCTTATCGAGTCATTGTTAATACTTCATGTGGCCATAATTTACTTCTCTAAATTCAGATCTTATCACATCACCTTTCTGTTAAAACTCTTTTATGTTTCCTTATTACCTGTAATAAAATCCAGACTTCTTCAGTGGTATTCAAGGCTTTTTGTAAATCTGGTTCTTGCTTAACCTTTCTACTGTCATCGTACTCCATTTTTCTCATCCTAAACTTCACCGTTTCCAAACTAATTGCCGGTTCCTTGACGGTACTGTGCTATGACTCTGTGTTTTTGCACATTCTTTCCTTTACCTGAAAAGTGCCTTTTTCCTCCTTTACTTGATAACTCCAACTCATTTCTCAAAAATGAGTAGAGCATCGTGTCTGCTTTTAGTCTTTCCCGGACTCTTTTTGGAGCTGCCTTTACTGTAACTGTAACTGCACACTTCTAGTAATTGTACTGCGATGGTTTCCTCTCACGTATTTCTCTCTGGGACTGTGCTCTCTTTTGTGGTAAGGTCCATGATGATGATGGACAAAACACATGCGATTTTATCATTGAGTTATCATTTAAGGGAGGAAAACAGCCATTAAATACTGATTACACACAGTTAAATAATTATAGGTGTGGTGAAGTAGGGGTGTTATAGGATCATATGACAGGGAAAGATAACTTGGTTTAGGAGCTCAGGGAAAGCTTCCCGCGGGAAATGACATTTAAAGGTGGCGCCTAAAGAATTGCTTGCAGTTAGCTGGGTAGAGGGGTGTGGTGAGGAAGAGCATCCTAGGGAGACACAACAGCACAAGCAAGGCTCTCAGGTGAAAACAGTGTGAAGTGGGTGTTGGATTTTGTCAAATGCTTATTCTGTGTCTGTTGAGACGATCATGTGATATTTGCTTCTTTAGTCTGTTGACATACTGTGTTACGTTAATGGATGTTTTAATGTTAAGCCAACCTTGCATTCCAGGGATAAATTTCAGTTGGTTATGGTGTCTCTCATCCTTTAGTATGTTCAACACTTTGATTAGATCAGAATTCTCTGTTTACATTATTATAACTATGAGAATATTGTTGACCGCCGAGTCATGCAGTACATTATCATGACTTTTCCTGCCTAATATTTCTTTTCTGGAGTTAAGTGTGAGTGTTTTTTTGTTTTCTGTTTGTTTTTCCTCATTTGCTTACACAACCTCGCATTGTGCAAATTTCTTCTCAATACGTTGAAAACATTAAGTATTTTATCAGTTTCATCTTCAAGAAGAAATCCCTCCAGGAGTTTTCTAACCTGCTTTCAGTCTGGACTGGTTGCTTTATTATTATTATTATTAAATGTTTTCATTTTATTTTGGGGAGAGAGTGAGGGGGTGGGGGACAAAGGATGGATCCAAAGTGGCCCCTGTGCTGACAGCAGAGACCCTGATGCAGGACTTCCAACTCATGAACTGTGAGATCATGACCTGAGCCTAAGTCTGATGCTCAACCAACTAAGCCACTGGTTGCTCCTGGACCAGTTGCTCTGTAGGCCCACTGTACATCTTGGGATCTACTTTTCTCATCATCTTGATAACTCCTTTTGTCTTGCCCTTGTGTTGTGTTCCCTGTTTCCTGGATCTTATGTCTGTCTTTCATAGTTTATTCTGTTATGTTGGTGGAGCACATTCCCCATCAGCTTCCTGAGAAAGAGGGCATGGTAAATAAATGAGATCTTTCAAGTCTAAGAAAAACTCTTTTAATTTTTTTTTTAATGTTTGTTTATTTTTGAGAGAGAGAGAGACAAGTGTGAGCAGGGGAGTAGCAGAGAGAGAGGGAGACACAGAATCTGAATCAGGTTCCAAGCTCGGAGCTATCAGCACAGAGCCCAATGTGGGGTTTGAACCCATGAACCGTGAGATCATGACCTGAGCCGAAATCAGATGCTTAACCGACTGAGCCACCCAGGTGCCCTAGGAAAAGCTCTTTTGCTTACTCTCCTATTTCATTTATAATTTGCCCAGGTAAAGAATTCTGAGCTCAGTAATTTCCTCAGTTAAAAGCACTGCTTCATTGTCTTTCTAATTTCTAATGTTGATGTTATTCTGATTCTTGAGTCTATGTGTGAAACCTGTGTTTTCTTCATTAGTGTTTATAGGATGTTTTCTTTGATGCCAGAATTCTGAAATTTCACTTTGAGAAGACTTGGTCTTTCTTTAGCATGATTAAGTGTGAGTTAGAAGGTTGAATTTATAGGACTTGGCACATTCAGAATTTTTGAATAAGTGAACAGACATTAATGGAGGTTAACGTAAGCTTTGAGTTATGGATATTGTATGAAGTCTTTAGAGATGATTCTTGGGGTGCCTGGCTGGCTCAGTTGGTAGAGCATGCAGTTTTTGATCTCAGGGTCGTGAGTTCAAGCCCCAGTTGGGCATAGAGCTTACTTAAAAAAAAAAAAATAGGCAGCTGGGTGGCTCAGTTGGTTAAGCATCCAACTCTTGATTTCAGCTCAGGTCACGATCTCACGACTTATAAGATCAAGGCCCACATCAGGCTCTGCACTGAAAGCATGGAGCCTGCTTGGGATTCTCTCTCTCTGCCCCTCCCACTCTTGCTCACTCTCTCTTTCCCTCAAAATAAATAAATAAGCATTAAAGGAAAAGAAAGAAAGAATTCTTATACTTAATTTTACAGAGTCCGGAAGATAAGAGAACATGATCCTAATTTCAAAATAAAGGACTTCCCTGAAAAAGCTAAGGATATTTTTATTGAAGCTCACCTTTGTCTAAACAAGTAAGTGAACTCGTATTTTATGCCTGTTATGTTTTTAGCAGTTATTCTAGGCACAGATTTTTTTTTTCCTTTGGTTAAGAGTTCTAGAGTGACCTGGGTACCTGAGTGACTCAGTCAGCTGATTTCGGCCCAGGTCATGATCTCATGGTCAAGGGATCAAGCTCCACATTGGACTCTGTGCTGAGCGTGGCGCCTGTTTAAGATTCTCTCTCCCTTTGTCCCTCTCTCCTGCTCGTGTATGTGTGCTCTCTCTAAAAAAAAATATATAGATTGATTGATTGAAGAGTTCTAGAGTGACCTAGATAGGTCTAGGTGTGTGTTTGAGCCAGCCAGTTTTTAACGTTAATTTCTTATCTTAGGAATTCTTATACAGGTATCATAAATTCTGTCTTCATATCTGAGCATAATGTGGGCTTACGACTTTATTAGCTGCTCCCCCCGCCCCCATACACATACCCAGCCAGCCCTAGACAGAGAGAAGCTTTATCTCTCAGTTGGTGAACTATTTTTGTAGTCTCCCTTTGCTGCAGGTGCAGGATTCTTAAGGGTCCTAGCTTCGTGCAGGGATCTCAGTTCCAACTTCCTGTTCTTTGAGGGTTCAAGGATTTAGGAAGAGTCTGTTCCTAGCCATCAGATCCTGTTTCTTTCTTTCTTTTTTTTTTTTTTTTTAATTTTTTTTTTAAGGTTTATTTACTTTTGAGACAGAGAGAGACAGAGCATGAATGAGGGAGGGTCAGAGAGAGAGAGGGAGACACAGAATCTGAAACAGGCTCCAGGCTCTGAGCTGTCAGCACAGAACCCGATGCGGGGCTCGAACTCACGAACCGTGAGATCATGACCTGAGCCGAAGTCAGATGCTTAACCGACTGAGCCACCCAGGCGCCCCTGTTTCTTTTTTTAAGTTTTTTTTTTAAAAGTTTATCTTATTTTGAGAGAGAGTGAGAATGAGTGGGTGAGGGGCAGAGAAAAAGAGAGAGAGAATCCTAAGCAGGCTCTGCACTCTGCACTCATGAACTGTGAGATAATGACCTGAGCAGAAACCAAGAGTCAGATGCTTAACTGACTGAGCCACCCAGGTGCCCATCAGATCCTATTTCTAGATCCTTTTAATCATCCCATATGCTGTCATGGTGTCAAGTTATATTCCTTCCATTCTGGTTTTAGTTCTCTTTCCTTTTGGCATCTAGTGACTTACCTTTCTTGTGAAGTAGGCTGGAGAGTTTAAAATGTATGTATGTTTGTGTGTATTCTATTCTGTCCCAACATTTCTAGATATTTATAGTGGGAGTAGTTTTATATGAGCTCAATCCATTGTGTTGTTCGAAACAGATGTCTTCCTCTTATTTTTCAGTGTAAGTTTTATCGTAAATGGTAAGTGAACTCTTAGACAAGGGAATTTATTTCCACTGAAGATTTTTAGGTCAGGATAGTGAGGAGGAAGAGTTCATTGAGAGGTGCCTGGCCTGGTGGTCATGGTAGCTGTCACCACAACTCAGGTTAGTCCAGTCTAGTTTAGTCTAGTCTAGAGCTACAGTGGGGGAAAAGACTTGAAATCTTTTCTTTTGTTAGGAGTAGAGGTGGAGGCAAAGCACATGGATAAAACTAATCCCACTCTAGCATTAGGGACAAGATTTAAAAAAAAAAAAATTGTTTTTTAATGTTTATTTTTGAGACAGAGACAGAGCATGAGTGGGGGAAGAGCATAGAGAGAGGGAGCCACAGAATCCAAAGCAGGCTCCAGGCTCTAGGCTGTCAGCACAGACCCTGACATGGGGCTCAAACCCACAAACCATGAGATCAAGACCTGAAGTTGGACGCTCCACCAACCGAGCCACCCAGGTGCCCCAGGGACAAGATTTTTTAAAGGAATAAAGACTTAAACTTCCCAGGAGGTATTAAACTGTGGGGAAAAGTCATGAATGTGGATCTGAAAGACATTAATCCTTGCATGACCTTAGGTTTACTTGAAGCCTGTCTGTTAGGAACCTCCTAAAATTCTGTATGTACTGGAGCTGGGGTTTGCTGTCTGTTTTCTTACTATTGCTGCCTACTGCATAGAATCAGCATAACAAGTCACTGTGGTTGCAGCAAAGGTGGTAGGGGAGTAGAAGGAAAGGACCAGAAAAGACCGATGCTTATCTTTTGGTTAGGTTCACAGATAAGAGTGTAAGAGATGGGGTATCTGATTGGCTTAGTCGGAGGAGCATGTGACTCTTGATCTCAGGGTTGTGAGTTTGAGCCCCACATTGGGTGTAGACATTAATTTTTTTTATAAAAAACATTTTTAACGTTTTATGTTTGTATTTGAGAGAGAGAGAGAGAGCGCACATGTGTGTGGGGGGAGGGGCAGAGAGAGTTGAAGACAGAATCTGAAGCAGGCTTCAGGCTCTGAGCCATCAGTACAGAGCCCCATGAGGGTCTCAAACTCATGAACGGTGAAATCATGACCTGAGCTAAAGTTGGACGCTTAACTGACTGAGCCACCCAGGTGCCCCTAATTTGTTTAAATGTTTATTTATTTTTGAGAGCGAGAGAGAGAGAATGCATGCGAGTGGGGGGAGGAGCAGAGAGAGAGAGATACAGAATCAGAAGCAGGCTCCAGGCTCCGAGCTGTCGGCATAGAGCCCAATGCAGGGCTTGAACTCACAAACTGCAAGATCATGACCTGAGCCGAAGTCGGACACTTAACCGACTGAGCCACCCAGGTACCCCGAGATTACTTTAAAAAAGGGAAAAAAAAAAAAAAGAATAGTGAAACTTGCAAGGCCAGTCCATTTGGTATTGATGATGTGTTTGAGGTAAGAGTAGATGAGAGGAGCTTTTGATTTTTTTTTTATGATGGATCTGTGAGGGTCTCTTGCCCATCTTAAGGATGTATAGTAATTTCTGAGAAACTGGTTTCTGCTCCTGAGATTCAAACATAACTTCAACCTGCAATTAGATCTCAGGGTATTCTATTTTTTTTATTTATTTTTTTTAATGTTTATTTTTGAGAGAGAGAGACGGAGCATGAGCAGGGGAGGGGCAGAGAGAGAGGGAGACAGAATCTGAAGCAGGCTCCAGGCTCTGAGTTGTCAGCACAGAGCCTGATGCAGGGCTTGAACTCACGAACTGCAAGATCATAACCTGAGCTGAAGTCAGACAGTTAACCAACTTGAGCCACCCAGGCACCCCCCAGGGTTGTTTTTTTTTTTTTTTTTTTTAATCATGTTCATCTTTGTGTGCCCAGGTAACTTAGCATGTTACATGGCTTACAGTATGTATGCAGAGAATGTTTGTAAAAAGGAATTGTTTTCCATTTTGAGGGCTATTTTCAGCTTTCGTACAGTGTCATAAAGCAAGAGCTAATGATCTGTATCTCTTTCTTTTTTAGCTCAGACCATGACCGGCTTCATACCTTGGTAACTGAAAACTGTTTCCCGGTAGGTTCTCAACCTCTTTAGAACTGTGGGAGTTCTGAATGGATAGATTCTAGACATTACCTCTGGGTTCTTAAGAAGGGCCGATTTTGAAAGTACAGGAAGTTTAAGGCAAATGCTGAGGTTCCATTGTTTTTTGACTGAATGGTACTGACTTGACATGGACTTTGGTAAGGGCCAGGCAGATGAGGTAGGAGGCAGTCCCTCAGCAAGCAGTACTGAAACCTCAGGGTATGGATGCTCAGGTCAGGGTGTGGACCACGTTAGGCAGCCCTACACACGCCTGCAGTGTAATAAAGGATTTGACATTTACGAGGCTTACATTTTGTGTTAGCCAGGGTGCTAAGATACTTTGGGAGACTTCCCAATATCGGGACTTTGTGGTTCAAGAATAAGAACAATAAGAACTTCAGTTTCTATCAACTTAGCCTCATCTTCCTGTGGTCAAGTATAACTAATCTGGTCTTAGCAGTTTAGCCTTTATTCCCTATAAAATTCTATTCTTCACTGATACAAGGCAAGGGGCGGAATAAAACAACATATATGCAGTCAACAGAAACATGTACAAGAACTAGCAGATTATAAAAGCGTAAGGGAGGGGCCCCTGGAGTTGGTAGAGCATGTGACTCTGAATCTCAGGGTCGTGAGTTCGAGAACACATAGAAATAAAATCTTTGGGGGGGCGCCTGTGTGGCTCAGTGGATTGAGTGGCCTACTTTGGCTCAGGTCATGATCTCATGGCTTGTGAGTTTGATCCCCGCATCAGGCTCACTGCTATCAGCATGGAGCGCATTTTGGATCCTCTGTCCCTCTCTCTCTTTCTGCCCTTCCCCGACTCGTGCTCTCTCTCAAAACAAAATAAATGAGTAAAATAAAATCTTTGGGGCGCTTTGGTGGCTCAGTCAGTTGAGCATCCGACTCTTGATTTTGTCTCACCCATGATCCTAGGGTTATGGGATTGAGCCCTGACTTGGGCCCTGCGCTGAGTGTGGACCCTGCTTGAGATTCTCTGGTTCTCTCTCTCTCTCCCTCTGCACCTTTCCCCAGCTCACACTCTCTCTCTAAAAAAAAAAGTTTTTTTAAGGAAAAAAATTTTAAGTGTAAGGGAGGGGTAATGGGGTATTTTAACTGGCAGTTTGGAGTATGTTTTTCATTGATTTGGAGAAGGTTCCTTGAGGAGGTAGGTGGGTCTTGATTTGTTGATTTAGATGAAAAGAGTGGTTTCGAGGTGGACTTGAGCAGTAAATTAATCAAAACTTGGAACGGTGGGGCGTCTGGGTAGCTCAGTCGGTTAGGCGTCTGACTCTTGATTTCAGCTCAGGTCATGATCTCACGGTCGTGGGATTGAACCCGGAGTTGGGCTCTGTGCTGAGTGTGGAGCCTGTGTGGGCCCCTCTCTCTCCTCTCTCTCTCTGCCCCCCCCAAATAAATAAATATTTTTTTAAAAAACTTGGAAAGGTGAGAAAAAATAGGCACAAGAAAGCATTTGGTGGGAAATGTTAGGTGATGCCTGTAGTCTCTCTGGAAGTGAGAACAGGTGTGGAATTCCAGAAGCACCAGCTTTCCTAAAGGAAAGTAAAACCCCAGTTGAATTTTTTCTCCTCTGCCCTCAGGACATGGTCTGGGACATCAAATATAAGACCGTCCGTTGGAGCTTCGTAGAATCTTTAGAACCGCCTCAGGTGGTTCAGGTTCGCTGTTCAAGTCTGATGAACCAGGGCAACATATATGGCCAGGTCACCGTCCGCATGCACACCCGGCAGGTAGAGGCACCGGTCTGCTTTCCTCCCAGCTTTTCTTCATTCTCAGGTTGGGTATCTACCTCTGGAGTCCTGGGTACAGCTTCCCAGGACTGTGGGCTCTAAGGAAAGGTTCACCATGGTCTTCCTTGCTCTGTCAGGGTGCCCTTCCCACTGTAGATGTTAGCTCTGCTAAGACAGGTGTGAGGATACTCTCCCCCACCCTTCTTGATCCTCCCTCTCCCACCTTCCTATACCCTTTCCCCGGTCAAAAACCCTCCAAGAGTAAACTGTCAGCAGTTGATCACTTAGTCTGAATTCAGAATTCCGAGGTAATTTTTTCTACCCATTAAAATTTTTTGTTATGGTTGTTTCAGAATGGTTGTGTGGCATAGAAAAGGAAAAAAAAAAAAAAAAAAAAAAAAAAAAAGCAAACCAACTGAGTACTAACAGGCGAGATTTGCTTTCATCCTTGCAGACTCTGGCCATCTATGACCGGTTTGGCC
Source organism: Panthera leo (assembly GCF_018350215.1). NCBI lineage: Eukaryota > Metazoa > Chordata > Mammalia > Carnivora > Felidae > Panthera > Panthera leo. The sequence goes on from NC_056692.1 coordinate 37,433,327, forward strand.
GGTTGATGTATGGACAGGAAGGTGTGCCCAGGGATGTCCTGGAGTATGTTGTGTTTGAAAAGCATCTGGTAAATCCCTATGGGAGCTGGAGAATGCATGGCAAGGTCATCCCCCAATGGGCACCCCCTAAGCAGCCCATCCTTAAGGTAAGTCGTGATTTGAGAGTGCTGTGCAATCTTAAGCCACTCCTCTTGGGCTCCTCCTAGTGGAGAGAGGGGGTGATGCAGCACCAGGGAAGGGGAATCCTCCATAGAGGAGGTGGGGGTGAATCTCTCCTGGGTAACTCATGGGCCTGGAAGGTAGATAACTCAGCTTCCTGCTCTTTCAGACGGTGATGATCCCTGGGCCCCAGCTGAAACCTGGAGAAGACTATGAGGAGCCACAAGGAGAGGCCCATAAGCTTCAGCAACCCTGATGGCAAAAATGACTCTTGGGGTGAAACATGGCTGATGAGATGGCCAGAAGCTATGGAGTCAGGGAACTGTGAAGTCAGTCATCTTTTCATCATGCTGTGGAAAGATCTACCTTTGTCCTCTCCTGTCCTGCTTGGGTGTTTTCAGCTGTCTCCTTGGCAACCATGGCTGATGGCTGGGCCCAGGTGGGTGGCTGATATGCACAGCCACGAACCCACTTCTCCCTTTTTAAACTGTGTTTCTAGCTGCTGAGTCTCAACGAAAGTATGTTTGGATACCTGTTTTTCCTGCAGCAGAGACTGGCAGAATTTTCTTTTTAATTACAAGGCAGGGATCAGAGTTTGAAATAAAACACTGTCAGGGTGTTGGACAAACTGTGGCGGGTTCTGTACCTCTCCCAGGGTTTACGCTGGAAGTAGACCAGCTTTCAGATGGCACAAATGGAAGGTAGGCTGAACTGAGCGATGTGACTTCCGGGAGATCCAGGTTTGGGACACATAATTAGCGTTCATTGAAGAGGGTCTTTTCTCATATACTGACTCACGTAGTCATCATTTGTACTTCGTAGAAGAATGTAAATCCAAAGAAATCATTTATCTTTCAGCCTTTCAATCATGTTCTTAATTATTGGCTGTATCCTGGTGCGATCCCAGGAAGCATGGTAGGAGGCAGGGGCCATGGAGGAGTTGATCCATTTGAGAATTCCCTCTGTAAGACTTCCCTGATTTCTAGCACCCCTTGGAGATGGTGACCATGCTTTTCAGCCCCCATCGGTAAAGCGAACGTACTAGAATATGAACCTGTTGAGAGTGAAGCAGTCCGGCTCCTGCTTGTTCCTGGGCTCTGGCTGGGCTGTCCGGAGGAGGTTGTGGGGCTTCACCTGCTTGTGTGTCTGGGTCATCTGAGGTACGACTAGGGAAACCACTGTACCAGCAACAAGCTTGGCTTTTACTATTTATCAGCCCAGTGGGGGCCCCCCTTAAAAAATAGGACCTTAATTCTCATACTTTGTATTTTTCAAGCCTAGAATTTTTTTTTAACAAGTCTGTCCCTTAGGGTCCGGATTAATCTGTTCTGATCTTATCCTGAGAGCAGAATCCAAAGAAACCAGAATCAGTTTCTAGTAACTGATGTAACTCCTCTACATCTAGTAACTGATGTAACCTAACTCCTCAGTCTGTCTACAACTACCGTCTCGGCAAGGCAGACAACAGACCAGTCCTCACTGGGGAAAGCTGATCTTTTTACAACAGCTGTTGAATGCAGACTGTGGGAACAAGATGTGTATGCCCCGGGGAGAGGCAGCACCGGTGGCTTAATCCAGAGCAGCCACTCTTTATCATATACCGTTTAGTCTCAGCCCTTTTGGCTTAAAATGTACATCAGTCTGCAGCATGTCTGAAGTGAGGTTTGGCCACATCCTATTTGCCTGAGCCCTGGATTAAGGCAAAATGAGAAGGCAAGTGCTTTCAGCAGGATCCACAGCTGGGGAGTATAGAGGAAGGGGAAGTAATCCAGGGAGGGCAGGGAAGCAGAGATGTGAAGAAACACGCTTAATGGGCACATGACCGATTGATTTCTCTGAATATATAAAAACAGTGCTTCAAATAAGCTGTTTCATCCCACTCCCCTAGATCTGTCTCAGGGGTCTCTAGATAATCCTAAATAGCAGCTAAGCGGTAGCTGCCACCAGGGAGCTAGAGGATAAGTGCAATTTTCATTTCCCCTTGGGATCAAATCCAGCTGAGCAAATGGCCCAGATGTGAAGGATTTGCTTGAAGGGCCAGGCAGAGACCATCTGCAGTGCCAGCCATGGAGCTGGATACAGGCCGAGAATTAGCCAGACCACCTCAAAGTCCTGAAGGCCGCAGTGTAGTTACCTCCGGCTTGCTCTTGTTTGACCGATCCGTCCCTCTCTAAAAACGTTGGAAAAAAGAAAATCACCATAATGAATAAGCTAGAACCCACTGCTTATTGGTCAAGAGAAAGCATTCTTTATTTTTTTTTTCCCCATGGTTTATTTCACAGCAGTGAAAGGAATCACTTTTCTGTTCCTAGGTAGACCAGACACAATGGAATTGTTCTGTTGTGCGGTTAGCAAAATTCTCACCGACTTAGGAGCGGTGAGGTTAACTAGCAGGAGCCCAGAGCAACAGTACATTTTACTCCCCTGAAATCCCAGTCCAGGTAAGTGGGAGAGGCTAGATATGGGAACAGGGGCATCTGGTCCCTGAATGACAAAGTTTTTCCATTCCTTCTTTTTGGAAATGGAGCATTTTGCTACTTCTGTAAAGTCCTGAATCTGCCTACGGTATTTGTATGCAGACTCATTTTTTTCCTCCCCATTGGGTATTTGGTCCTCTCGTTTTGTCTTTTTCTTCCCCGTGAATGGCATCAGTATCTGCAGTTAGAGGGTGGGCTTACTGCCATCTTCAGTGCCCCTGCCCGGCTCAGCCTGTTTCCTCCCCCCACCTCACCCCTGCCAATTCTAGGGCTTTTTTGACCAGTGCTTTTCTCCTTCCTTGTTTCCCTCTGGTTAACATCCTCCTATTCCGGCACTGGTCTCTAGGATTACTTAAGCCGGGGTAGCCTGAACTGACTTGAGAGGATAGAGCCGAGCTCACTAAGAAGAAAACTGTTTACATGATGCCTTTTCACCGGCCCTCAGGACAACCTGCCCTGTAGCGCTACTCTTTCTGAGGGTAATTCTTGTGCTGACTGCAAACAGGACCTTCTTTCTCACTTCTCAGGAAGGTAACTGTTGTGGGCCTCTTGTTACTGAGCAAGCGGTTTGGAGTGCTTCTCACATCAGAGCCAGAAATTCCCCTGCCTCCAGTTGCGTGGACAAGCAGAGAGGGGTCCCATTGGTGACAGCCCTGAAAGGCTGGGAGGAGAATGAGCCAGTGAGATGAGCTTGAGACTAGCCAAAGATGGGGCAGAAGTGGGGAGGAACGATTTGAAAAAGCAAGAGGCACACTCCTTAAACTGGAGGGGGTGTCTGGAAGGGAGAACTTTCCCTTGGCCAGTGTGGGGAGGATGTGGAGCCGCTGCCTTGCCTTCTATGCTGTCTCTGGTGTTGCTTTGGATGCCAGATGTTGATAAGGAAGTAAGAGTGCTTGATTGGCTCTACCTGAGCAGCCAACCAGGGCAGGTATGAGGATCAACACAGCAGAAACTGGAGCTCCAAAGTCAAAATGACAAGGTCTTTAAGGCATTTTGGGTACTTTTTTTGAGCCATTAAGTTTCCCCCCTGCTCTGCGCTGATGGTGTGGAACCTGCTTGGGATTCTCTCTCCCTCTCTCTCTCACTCCCTCCCCTGCTCGCTCTCTCTCTCTCTCTCTCTCTCTCTCTCAAAATAAATAAACTTAAGGATTTCCCCCTGATTTATCTTTGAACTTGAGTTAAGTGGCTTCTTAAGCTTCCTGTGGTGACCTTTTATAGCATTCCTCAGACCCTAACGCTGCCAGTGCCTTGCATGGTTTATAGTTTCTTCTCAAAAAAGGGGTCTTTTTATGAGAAAATGTGGGCTGGGCACTGCTGACTTCCTTTCATCCCAAACACTGGCCTTATGAGTGTCCAGACACAGCTGTGTCGAGTCCTCTAGCTGGATGGGGGGATTCGTCAGAAGCAGAGGGTCTCGCCTTGGTTCCCTGGAGCAGGAAGAAGAGTGGGAAGTAACGAGAGGACAAGACTTTCTGTTGGGGTCTGAGCTGCACCCTTCTTGTACAATTTGTCGTCCGAATGATTGACTTCTGGCCTTCATGGAGAGGGCAAGTGGCCAAGTGTCTTTGACTTGGCTCTTGGGGAACATGGAGGACTTGGAAAGGACTTTGGCTCTTGAAAACCAGCCACCAGATGTCTGGCCTCACCCGATGGATCTGTTACTCACAGTCCCAAGGATAGACAGTTGGAGGGGAGAGTTCTTCATATGGAGCTATAGAAGCCACTTCTTTGTCTTCAGCGAAGGAGGAAGACTCGTGAGCCTCAGCTTCTTGGAGACTTGGCTCTGGGACTGAGCTGGTCCTTGGCTCGTGTCCTGAAGCTCCTTGGAGTTCTCGGACCCCTTCTAGAGTAAAAGTAGTGGCTGCCTTGCTCCCCTCAGGGCGGGGGCTTTTGCTCTCTGGAAGGAAGCTACCCGGAGGTCTGTGGACTAAAAGGCATGGTGGGTTCTCAGGGGCTGGGGGGAAAAATATTTCTGTCTGAGTTGCTGTTAAAGCCAGAAGGCCAGATTCCTCAGGTGGGGCTCCGGTTCCCTCCCAATCACAGATGTCTGCCATGGTGCCCTTTATTTTATTTCCTTCTGGATCCGTGATTTCCCATCGACACAGTTCTGCCACCCTGCTCCCCGTACTGCTTACTCCGTGGGGACTGACTTGGGGTTGGTCAGTGTCCGGAGCATCTGGCTGGGGGAGGAGCTCCCCGGAACCTGAGCAGACTGTCGCCTGCTCTTTGCTGACTTTTGCTGCTGCTTTTGAAAAGTGTTCTTCAGTCCCCGGAGATGCCGCCTTTTGAGGGATCATCTCTCCTTGCCCTTGGGATTTTCCGTCCACCTCTTGTTCCAGTCCCCCTTCCTCAGCAGCTTCTGTCTTCGCCTCCCAAGGGCAGATGTCTGCTTCTTTAGCAGATGGAGACTCTCTTGCTTCCCACGGACACACTTCTGCCACCTTGGCCCCCACACTGCCTGCTGCCTCCGAACTGCCTTCGCTTCTGGCAGAAGCTTGTGGGGCTGGTTGCGGAGACGGACCCCCACAATCCTGACTCTCCCAGGGACCCACCGCCTCCTGTTTCCCATCTGCCCTCTCTGGCTTTTCCTGAACTGCCACAATTTGGGGCTCTGGTCTTCCTGGGACCTTCCCCTTCTCTTGAGGTGTCCCTTTCCCATCCTGTCTTGCCATCCCTTCGTCAGGGACCCTTTCAGTCACCTCCCAGGGGCAGATATCAGCTTTGGCGCTGCCATCAGGGTTAGGATCATCCCATGGGCACACCTCAGCAAGCCTGCCCCCAACGCCAGCCAGGTCCTGAGAGCCGGCCTTAGGTGGGTCACGGCATTGACCGTCCGGGTGGGAGGAAGCACCTGCCGGGGTCATGCTCTCCCGTGGACAGACAGATTGTAGCTCTTTGCTTGCTTTCCCCCTGTCTTCAGTAGTGAATTCTCCTGCTTTTGAAGACGGGGCTTCTACTGGGGTTCTGTGTTCTGGGAAGGAGCCCATCTTTGCATCTTGCGTCAGGTCCCCTTCCTCCACTGCCTCATCCCTCGCTTGCAAGGAATGTCCCTCTTTCACGTTGCCACTCGTGCTGAGGGATGAGTCTGAGACCTCGGGGCCCTGAGCAGAGGGAGCCCTCAAGTCCTTCTCCCAAGGACAACTAGCTTCCTCTTCTTGACTCTGTTTTGTCTCCCATTTTGATCTGTCTTCTCCCAGGGAGGTGAGTCTCCCCTTTTCTAGAATTTTCTCCTGTCCTGCTGAGTCACTCCCCCTTTCTTGTTCCAATCTTGTCCCAGTAGCTCCTTCGTTCACCTCCCAGGGACAGATCTTGGCTTTCTCACTGGTAGGTGCTTCCTCCACTTCCCAGGGACACACCTCAGCTGCCCTGCACCCCACATGGTCCGTTTCCCGGAGTCCACCTTTTGGTCTGTCAGTGCCCAGAGTGTCCGAATGCTGACAGGAGCCCCCTGGATCCAAGCTTTCCCAGGGACAGGCCACCTCCCGCTCCCAGGCTGGCCCCTCCAGCTTCTTTGGAGAGGTAACAGCTATCTCGCTGGGTCCAGGACCTGCAGAAGCCTTTCCTGTGTCATTTGGAAATTTCCTAACGGCCTCAACTCCCAAAGCTCTTTCCTGCCTTGCTCCAGCACTCACCTCCCAGGGACAGACCTCAGCCTTCTCGGCACGCATGGTTTCTTCCATGTCCCAGGGACAGATCTCGGCAGTTTTGCCTCCCACACTGCCTGACATGTGGAAACTGGCTTCGGCTCTACCTGTGTCTTGAGGACCTGGTTGTGGGGAGAAGCTGCCAGGGTCCACGTTCTCCCAAGGACAGACTGCTTCTGTATTTTGGAGCTGTCCCTCAGGCTTTTCCCCAGCTGCACCGTCTTTGATTCCTGATGTTCCAGGCATTTTCTCCTCGTCCTTTGGAGGTTCTCCTGCTTTTGCCGCCTGTCCTGATGTCCAGTCCTCTCTTATTCGTTCATTTACCTCCCAGGGACAGAGTTCTGCCCTGGCAGGTGTTACTTCCCTCAGCTCTGGCCTGGGATCTTCCCATGGACATACCTGTGTCGCCCTGCTTCCTCCATTGCTGAGGAGTTGGCCACCACCTTTGGCTGAGAAATTATCTAGACACGGGCTGGGGTGCCCAGGGGCTGTGCCGTCCTGGGGACACACTGACTCCTGCTGTTGACTACTTTTCTGCACTGCTTTTCCAGTTTGTTCCCCCATCTCTCCAAAGAGCCCTTTTCTAGAGGCTTTCCCCTTTCCCTGGAGAAATTCTCCACCTGTCCCCTGACCCGGCAGTTCCTTCCCCACTACCTCATCACCCAGCTCCCAGGGACAGACCTCTGCTTTCCCGACGGGAGCATCTCCTGCCTCCCATGGACACACCTCCGAGATGCTAGTGCCCAAACTCCCGGAGCACACAGGGGTTCCCGGGGCCGGAGTAGAGACTGCTGAGGGACCCCGGAAATCTGTCCTCTCCCACCGACAAAAAGACTCCAAGTCTCCACTCGGTTTCTGTTCTTTCCAGAAGGTTGCTTTCTTGGGGGTTTCCTGCTTTTCCTGGGGAAGCTTCACTCCCTCCTGGAATGGTTTTCCATTCTCTCCTTCACATGCCTCCCAGGGACAGAGCTCTGCCTTGGTAGTGTCTGGTATACAAGCTCCTGGGCCTGTGGCTCCCTGCTGAGGCCTCTCCACCTCTCTAGCTTCTAGCCAGCCCGCTGCCTCAGACCTGCCGTCGTTTCTGTCAGAGTCCTGAGAGGCTGACCAAGAGCACAGACTCCCAGGATCGGCACCCTCCCAGGGACATACCACCTCCTGCCCCCTGACCAGCCTCTCTGGCTTTTTCCGAGCAACGACAGCCACGTTTTGGGGCCCTGACTTTTCCGACGCCTTCCTTCTCTCTTGGGAGTCATCTAGAGCTTGTTGTTGTGTCCCCTTCTCGGGGGCCCCTTCACTCACCTCCCAGGGGCAGGTCTGGGCCTTGTTGCTACTGTCAGGCTGACTTGCTTCTGACTGGGCGACCTCCCTGGGGCATACCTCTGGCGTCCTGCGGTCAGCACTGCCCGTGGGCTGGAGGTCAGCTCTGGGCGGTTCCCGCCAGCCCACGGGGGCTTCTTTTGCTCGCTCGGCAGTTTTGTCCCCGACTGTGCCCTGCCTGGCTTGCCTCAGGGCAGCAGACCCCGCTTTAACCGTCTCTCTCTACTTTTGCCTCCCCGGGACCTTGGGATGCCCTCCTGCCTCTCTCTTCTTGTTCCCTGCTGCCCTCCTGGTGGTAGACTTGGAGCATTCTGCTGGTGTGAGCGTTCTGTTGGTTCTGGAGGGTCTCCTCATCGTCACAGGGTGCGAGGGCGGCCTGCTTACTCACGGCCTTGGGCCGGCCTAGCCTGGGAGATCGGGGGCAGGCCCCCACGCCCTCTCCCGAGGCTCTGCCCTTCTCCTCCGGCTCAGGACTCCCTTCCCCGCTCTCCTTCTCTCTGTGAGTGCTCCGAGAACGGGTCAGAGCTTTGATAGCCAGGCCGAGACTGTGCATGGAACCCTGCTGAACAGGGGTCTTGAGGCTGTGGGATTTAGAGAAGACCTTGGACTTGTCTTCGTCCCCCTCACCGGCTTCCCCTTGGAGACGTCCATCCTCTGTGGCCATCCCACTCTCCCCCGTCCCTCTTCTCTCAACTGCAACCGAGAGGGCCCTCCAGAGCTTGGCCCGAGCCGGGGCAGGGGAGTGGTTGCCTCGCTCTGGCCCCGCGGGGCCCTCTGGAGCTACATTTCCTTTCTTGACCGGCAGTTCTGCATTCTCCCAGGGGCAGATGAAGGTGAGCAAGCTGGGGCTCTGGGGGGGTACTGGGACTGGTGCCAGGGCGGGCAGCGGGGTCGGGGCTGGGGCTGGAGCCGGCATCAGAGCGGGAGCCAAGGTGGAGGTGGGGGAGAGCATCCTCGGCTCTCCCAGGCAGGCCCCGGACAGGGCCATGATGGGTGTGGAGACCTGGTGCCGGACGGGCGGGTGAGGCAGCCTTTTCGTGGCCTCCTCCTGAAGCCTCCCGGCGGCGGCGGCATGGGAGCCGTGCACACTGCGGCTCTTGGCGGGGGAAGGTGGGGCTGACAGGGGCGCCCCTCGAGCTCGCTCCGGCCTCCTGGCCGATGGCCTCCTCACTGGGCTGGCCGAGGCTGCCTCGGCCTTCTTCCTCTCCTCTCGCTCCTTCGCCAGCCGATAGGTCTCCTCCAGGTAGGCCTGGCTGGCTACGAGCAGGGCCTGTTCCCTGGAGCCCGTCACCACGCTGAGCGACTTCTGCAGCGACGCGGGCCGGGCCCGGGGCAGCCTGTCGCCCACCGTCAGGTTGTGGGCGCTGGCCGACCTGAAGCCCAGGCCCGGGGGCCCCTCCGCCGCCTCCCGGCTCTCCCTGCTTTCCCGCGAGGCCTTCATGGCCAGCTTCCTCCTCAGCAGCGAGTCGAGGAGCGGCGGGTCCTGCTCGCGGCGGCGGCTGTGGCGGTCGTGGTCGTAGGCGCTGCGGGACTTGCGCAGGGCCGGGGGCCCCTCGGGGTCCTGGAGGCTGGAGCTGAGCAGCCGGCGGCGCGAGGAGCCGGGCAGGCTGCCGAGGCTGGGGGAGCCCGAGTCCCGGGAGTGCTGGCGGGCCAGGGCCTCCGGGAACTCGGCCAGGCACCTCATGAAGGAGCGGCCCAGGCCCTGGCGCCAGCTGCCCCGCTTCTTGGGCAGGTGCGGGTTGTTGGCGGCCATCTCCTTGGTCTTGTGGACCTCTAGCTGGGCGTAGAGCTTCTTCAGCTCGTCCTGCGGGAAGGGGAGGCGGGGGGAGAGCAGAGCCCCCCGTCAGATGAACGGCTAAGCTCTCTCCATCCCCCTGGGGGCTGTCCTGCCTCCCCCTCGGCCGTTATTTGGACCACTGTCTCTGCACATCTCTTTCCCACCAAGCTGTGTTCCCTCCCCGCTTTGCACACTCTCAGAATTCGCCTGTCCACTCCCAGCCAGGTCCTCTCGGACCCAAGGATGCAGGGTGCACCCCTTTCTCTGGGGGCGCTGTCATCTGATGGGAAGCCACCGGCTTGGGGGGGTGGGAAACCTGGGTTTGAGGCCAGTGACCCATCATGTGCCTGGAGGCTATTTCTAGAGCTCTCTGTCTCTCTGCCTTTTTTTTTTTTTTTTTTTTCATTCATTTTGGAGAGACAGAACGTGAGTGGGGGTTGGGGGCAGCGGCAGAGAGAAGAAGACAGAATCAGAAGCAAGCTCCAGACTCTGAGCTGTCAGCATAGAGCCTGACACGGGGCTCGAACTCAGGAACCGTGAGATCATGACCTGAGCCAAAGTCGGACACTTAACCGACTGAGCCACCCAGGCTCCCCTCTCTCTGCTTCTATGGATGGGTTCAGTCCATCAAGCAGCCGACGTCCAACTTCAGCTCAGGTCATGATCTCACGGTTCAAGAGTTCAAGCCCCGCATTGGGCTCTGTGCTGACAGCTCAGAGCCTGGAGCCTGCTTCAGATTCTGTGTCTCCCTCTCTCTCTGCCCCTCCCCTATTCGTGCTCTGTCTCTCAAAAATAAACAAACATGGAAACATATTTTTTAATTAAACACACACAAGAAAAGAACCGGCCACCTACTGTTAGGTTCCTTAAGAGGATCGCATGAGCTCCTCAATGGTGTGAAAAGTGTCATATTCAGGTGCAAGTGAGGGAATGGGACTTTGAGAGCCTTACACTTTTGGGTTTCTCCCCAGAGCCAGCATCGGGAGAGAGACTGGGTGCTGTTCCACAAAGCGGGGGGCCCAAGGCAGCACTGCTGTGGCAGCGCGCCCCCATACTCTCTGGCCTCCCTGCTCGACTGGGGCCTCAGGTCAGCCTCTTCCCAGGGGAGCAGAGCCCAGAGGGTGAGGAGGACATGGGGGAAAGCCAGGCAGAGACACTTGGGACAAGGAGGGAATTGGGAGATGCAAACAAGTCAGGAAGCCCTGTGGAGATAGAAGGAATGGACAGATGGCTTCCTGAGATTGTTAACCACACCTTAGGTTTTATCAGACAACGGGCTTAGACCACCAAGTTTCCTTATTTCCTACCCACTGAGCCTCTCATTTGGGTTCTGTGACTATGACCCTCCTAAGCAGAAAAAGAAGAGTAAAGACGCTCTCCCGAGGTAAGACTCAGGAAGAACTCCCTCTAAGACCGCCAGGTCCAGGGAATGGGTATCCTGTTGTGGAAATCTCTGGTAGCCGCTAACTGCCTGAACTACCCAGCCCCATAGCTGGCCCTAGGGTCACCCGCAGCTCGAGTGTAATGGGGACTGAGAGGCTTCTTAATCTGCCCCTCATGATGCCTCTGCTGAGTGGGGGTGGAGCTCCACTCATGGGTCTGCGGCCTGGGCCACAGGGACTTTGGGGGTCTTTCCACTTGGTTTGTGGTTTGTGACCTCATCTGAATAGAGTCAGGGGAAGCAGCTTAGGGCAATGGTGGAGAAGGGAAGGAGGCAGGTCTTAGAGGGAGGGAAAGCTGGGGACAAGAGGGGACCTGCAGTGGTACACAGCCCAGATGGCAGGGCAGCAGCGATCCTGGCCCAGTCCCGAAAAGCTAGCATCCAAAGGAGGCAAGGAGGGCGGCGCATACCCGAATGTCTCCGGGGTCCAGGCTGTGCTCGCTCCAGGCCGAGGCGATGCTGCTGTCCAGGTAGGAAGCTGACCGCTGGAGGTCCAGCTCGTCCTCATACACCTCATCCACAATCTCCTCTCGGGGAGGAGCCCCCGGCTTCTGGAACTGGCCAGGGTGGGTGTGACAGGGAAAAAGAGTCAACTTGGCTCCCTGTTCACGCCTATTCCCACCTGCCTCATGAACTCCAATCTTCACAGCCTCTCTAATTTGCAATTCTGAGGGCATGGAGACTTTTGCTCCCCCTCATTCTCCCTGAGTTTCTCTAGCTCAGAGACCGGGGAGGGGAGATCCTGAGCCCCTGCCCCCACAATTCCTAGCCATGTCCTTCAGCTCCCCAACCCATCCCTCTGTAACTGCTTCCGAGATGATTTTTCAGAGTCCACCAAACGAAACTGCCAGTTGTGTTACAAGGACCCCTACAGTCCTAGCTCTTATTTCCTTTGCCCTGAGATTCGAGGCGGAGAGATACAATAGCTTCCCCCCCCCCCCCCCGACCCCCACCCCAAGTGGGCTTCCACTCAGCGCGCCCTGTGGCTCCGCCCTCTCACCCCCGGGTGTCATCCTCACTCTGACCTGGAGAGGGCGCTGAGGCAGCAACAGATCCACGGCGCGCCCCTTACAAAGGGGCTGGGGTCTGGCTCACAGCCAGGAGGGGCAAGACCTCACCTTAGGAATGAAGATCAGAGCCAGCGTGGTGGTGACCGTGCTGTGGGTGTGGAAGAAGAAGAGGAGCAGAGTCCAGTCCGGGTGCAGGGAGGGAACCAGCACAAATCTGAGGGTGGGAGGGGAGGGGAACGAACGTTACCGGTGGGTGGGAGGGAGTGGCCTGTTCCCTCTCACCTGTCTCACTGGCTCACCTCCCAGCCTGAGCCCTGATCTCCGTGGGGGTTCTGGGTGGGTTGGAAAGGGCAATTTTCCTTCTTCCTGCCCTCTCTTCGGATGTAGGTCCCACTTCAAGCTCACGTTAACCCCCACCTCCGAGAAGCCCTCCCAGACTCTTCTCTGGTTGCCTAGAGCACAGACTTGCCCTCCACACCTCTGTGATGGGCTGTCCCGTGGGTCGATTCTGCCTGTACCACAGGGCCAAGTCCTCGCGGACCCTCATAGCAGGCCTGTTGCTGGATCGGCTGACGTGGGAGGGTGGTGGGGAAAGGCAGGGAGAATTGAGCACGTGTGGGAAGGAGCATGGTGGAGGTGCCGGAGACGGGGCTTGGGAATAGGAGAGGAGTTAGGAGTGCGCATGCTTCCTCTTTTTGGGTGTCGGGTGAGACACGGGGTGCAGGAAGGGTGTCTGCCGGGTAGGGAGAGAGCTACAGATGGGAGGCCTTCCTCGCCTTGCCAAGGCATAGCTGTGCTGCGAGGATGGCTGTGGGATGGGGTTCCCTGGCCTAGGAGAGGCAAGGAGTGGTGTGAGGGTGGGAGGGGTGGCGGGTAGGAGGGCCCGTGCTCACCTGGCTGCATGGAAGGCCGCAGAGAACAGCAGCTCATTGTGCAGGGCGATGCCCATGTAGCGCGGCTCATGGAAGGCCGAGGGGACAGCTCGGGTGGCGTAGCAGAGGAAGCTGCCCCAGCACAGGAGCAGCATCTCGGCTGTGGGAGAGCAGGGGCCACCGAGTCAGGCACCGCCTCAGCAGCCCCTTTCTCTGTCGGGTGTGCTGGGGGGAGCCCGGGCCAGGGGTCTGGGGACAAGGCAGGAGGACTAGGTCAGGAGCACCACCCCCCCCCCCCCCACCCCGGAGGTTCAGGGCTGAGGGCCAGAGTGAGGCGGGCTCGGTGGGAGCAGCTCACCCACAACCATGATGTAGTCCCAGCGGTCGTGGTGGCACAGGTAGAAGTGGCGGCCTGCGAGAGTGTGGCCTCGGGTCACCAGGGGCGTGTGGATGCCTCGTTCCAGGGCCCCCACCGTCCACACGGCCAGGAAGCCCAGCACTAGCAGCAGGAGCAGCCCCAGACGCTGCAGCAGCCGCCCGTTGCTCAGGTGGGGGCCCCGCTGGGCCGTTCGGGACAGAAACAGCTGGAGCACCCTACAGGGGTGTGGGGCATAGGGGGAGGACCAAGGAGAGGGGGGCCAGGTCTCTGGCCTCTGTCCGTGGCTTCCTTCCCCTCCGTAATACCCATCCTCCTGTCCCTTCCGTGGTGTGCTGCCTCCCCACCCCACAAAATGTTGCATGCTGGGGAGGGCTACGGTGACAGGGGCAGGCCTGGGGGGTGGGCCGCGCACAGGGGAGTGGAGCTGGCTGGGAAGAACTCCACTCTATTCCAGATGAGCTGGGGCAGCCCGGAGTGAGCAGCATGAGAGCAAGGTCTGCCCCAGACCCTACCTATAAAGCTTGAGTATAATGGTGCCGTAGACAGTGGCAAAACCCAGCAACCGGACCCAGCGGAGAACGATGCAGCGGAAAACACTGGGCTTGAAGTACAGGATGAACACCTGGGCGGGCGGGGGGGGGGGGGGGGGGGGGGACAAAAATAGCTGCTCTTAGCTGCACTTCCTCTTCAAAAAAAAATGTTTTATTTATTTTTGAGAAAGAGTGTGAGCGGGGGAGGGGCAGAGATGGGGTGGGGAGGGACAGAAGATCCAAAGAGGGCTCTGTGCTGACAGCAGTGAGCTGATGCAGGGCTTGAACTCACAAACCGTGAGCCAATGACCTGAACCGAAGTCAGACGCTCAACAGACTGGGGCACCCAGGTGTCCCCACCACTGTACTTCCTCTAATGTGCTAGGCCTCTGCTAAGCCCATTGCTGACCTTCCTAACAGCCTTGCAATAGAGGCATCATCACCTCCCTTCTGCAAAGGAGCGGCTCAAGTATCAGAGAGGTTAGGTAAATTGTCCTAAGTCACACAGTAAGTCATAGGGCTCTTTTTAGCCTGGACTCTTTGGCTCCAGAGCTCACTAGGCCAGCCTGTCATTTGTAGGTATGGGTATGAGGATTTGGAGGTCTCTGAATCTCCCCAAGAGAGCGGAAAGGAGGAAGGATTCTGGGTTGTGGAGGGCGCCAGCCAGGGATCAGGCGGGGCCAGACTCTGGCCACAAACTCACAGGGAAGTAGAGAAGCAGGGATCCAAAAAGGATGGTCTCCAGCAGGACAACTCCAGAGGCTCGGATCCTCTGTGAACCCAGGAAAGAGAGAGGCGTATAAGCAGGGCAGTGGGAGGACAGAGGCTGGACGATGGTGGGAGGAGAGTCTCAGGCCTTTTTTAGGGGTCACTTTTACTGGCCTTGAACCAAGGCCTTGCCTTGGAACCTCAGCTCCGCCCTCTCCGCCCACAGCCACGGCCCCACTCCCACCACAGGCTCTTAGCTCCGCCACGCTAAGCAGGGTCCAGGTGGCACAAAGGTCGAGTCCCCCAGCCCCATGCCTCTCCCAATCCCAGCCTGGGCCTCGCTGGAGACCTGGGCTCAACTCACAAGTTGTTGGAGCTAGAAGGGATCTCACACGTTCCCTCGAAACTTTGGGTCAGACCGATTCTTTGTCTAGGTGACCCCTTCTCTGCCTGGTAACCATTTAGCTGACCCTCAGGCCTGGCTCAAGCGCCCTGTTCTCCAGAAAGTCTCTCCCGGACCATCTTCGGCAGGACAACTGGGGCCTTTCTCTGAGCTGCCACAGCTATACCAATACCCACTTTCCCCCCCGCCTCTGTTTTGCTGCGCTTTTTCCTTACTTGCCTGCTTCCTCCTTTCAACTGGGAGCCCCACGAGGGTCCAGATCACTTCTCCCTAGTACCTACACTGTGTTTTGAGTCAAGTCCAATGCCTCCATTTTCCAGGTGAGGAAACAAATCTAAGGCAGCGGGGTCACTTTGCCTAATGTCACACAGTGGGTGAGTTGAAGAATTCAGACCAGAACCCATTTCTTCTGAGCTCTAGTCTTAGGTAAGTCTCTGGTCTCCAGTTGATGCTGGGGACTCGAGGTGGGAAGGACGCGGGTAGGGCAGAGACGTGGGGCCTTGCTTGCCTTGCTTCGGCGGCAGCGGTAGGAGGCCAGCATGCTCAGGAAGACGGCCAGCATGCAGCTGGCCTGGCAGGCCAGGACCGCGGCCCGCAGCGCCAGAGCTTCCTCCACCAGGCACGGCGTGGCATCCACGCAGCTGGTGCAGCCCTCGGCACACGGCCGGCACCGCAGCAGCCTCCCAGAGCTGCCCTGAGGGGACCCGAATTGCCCAGTAGGCTGGGCGGCACTCTCTTCTAACCCTATAAAGAACAAGATGGGTGCAAGGAGAGGGGCATGGCCCGGGGCATCCCAGCCTGCTCTCGCACGGGTCACCGTAGCCCTCTCCCTCTCCGTCCGGTGGTCTGTCACCGCCGGGGCAAGGGCTGGGAAGGGGAGGAATGAGGAAGTGGATATTCCCAGGGGAGGACAGGGTACTAGGAAGAGGTGATGCCAGGCTAGGGTTCGTTGCAAGGTCAACTTGCATCAGCTTGGCATGTTGTGGGGTCATTTTCAGAAGGCGCAGACACCCCCAAGTTGGACCCTGCCTGCCTCTCCTGCTTCTCTTGACCTTCTGCCCTTGCCCCACAAGTCTCCTCCCAGCCTGCCTTTTTCCCTCAGGTGCCCCGTCCGCCCGGCCCAGCCTGACCCTCACCACAATGACCCTCACCACAATGAACATACCCCCGGAGTGGCTTGCCCCGTAGAAGCCGGGTCGGCAGCGGCACAGGTAGTGGCCAAGGACAAAGCCCTGACTCTCCAAGGGGACACACTGTGGGGATGACAAACATGATAGGTATTTATATGGGGATTTCCCTTTTGGGAAGAGGTGGAGGGTACATGTACCTTCCAATCCATGGCCCCTGGTCCATACGAGGGGCCCCTCCCTACCAGAAGTCCTCCCTAGTCCTTAGGAAGCCTTCCCTCCCTGGAAGCCCTACTCTAGCCCCGCGGTTACCTCTTTTCAACATAGAGTTTGGGGACAGATCACCCTTTTATTCTGACTCGCAATGACACGAGCCATACAGGTCTCATTTCCTAGTGCCCAGCTGTCGGAGCGAGGGGCTGGGCGAGGTAGAATTTGGGAGAGAACTCGGAGTCCGATCGCACCTATGTGCCTACATCCTGTTTCAAAGGGTCCCCATCAGCCTCCCCCTTTGGCTCACAGGTGAGTTGAAAAGGCCCCCACAGAGGAGCAGTTTCCCCTACCAGGTGCCATCTGGCTTTGGCACAGGACTGCTTTCCCCAGCCCTAATGCCAGGCTAATGCCAGGCCAGTGGGATGCCAAGGCCAGCTCTTTACTCCACCTTCACCCATTGATGTTTGCCCAGCAGGGGACCGAGCAGACCTCAGAGCCAGGCAGGGAAGAGGAGCACGTGGATGAGGTCAGCTCTGCTGCAGGGGGTGGTTAGGGACAGACAGCAGTGGGATAAAGGAAGGGGTTCACCCTGGGAGATTCCATATCTGGCACCTTTCACCTAGAAAAGTTAGAGGGTGGTGCTTCTGAAATTGGGGCCCAGCTTCCCTTCTTGCCCGGGGCCCTGGAACACGCTCTGTTTTTGCCACAGTCTGCAGAGTCAGACAAATGCGTACGGAGACGAGCTGTGGCTGGGTTTAATAACGCACTGAATAATGGCAGCCCTTCTCCATCCCTGGACTTACAGTTTCAAACACATGTGCCCTGAAGAGCAACGGATGCCCAAACCCGCCCCACCTCCCAGCAGCCTGCAGGGCTCGCCTTGGCTCCGCTTCAGCCTAGGAACAACATGCAGTCGAGTGCAACCGTGGAGCGGATTAGTTCACTGGCCTCCCAGTTTCCCAGCCCTTGGCTTTCAGGATTACCAGCCATCGCTTTCCATCATCCAGATTCTCCTGCATCCATGGCTTTGATTCTGCCGGCATCTGGCTTTGGTTCCATCACCTTTACTGGTCCCAGAGCTCTTCAAGCTCCTTCTTTGGTTAGATTTCTCCCCTACTCCAACCAACCATTACACTTGGATCAACAAACACCAACAGAGCATCCTTTGTGGGTCAGAAGGAACCCAGAGCTCTGTCGACAAGGAGAATGTAGTCCAGGAGAAGGAAAGGGGATGACTAATAGGGGCTCAGGTTGCAGTCCTGGGGATGGATGCTGGAGCACCCAGTACCAAAAGGGAGAGGCACACTGAGATTTCAAAGGAATGAGGGTGGCTGTCTCCAGTGGGAGGTGGGGAGTAAGCTGTAAGTGTCCTCACTGTTTTTTTAATGTACGCTCTACGCCCACTGTGGGGTTTGAACTCAAGACCCCGAGATCAAGAGCTGCATGCTGTACCGACTGAGCCAGCCAGGAGCCCGGTCACTTTCTTTTTCAATGTTCATATATATATATATATATATATATATATATATATATATATATATAATATATTTATATATATTGTATATTTATATATAGATTTATATAAATATATATAATTATATAAAATTTATATAAATACCAATATATAAATGTTCACATATATATAAACATTATATATATATAAATGTTCATATATACATATATTTAATGGCTCCGAGCTGTCAGCAAAGAGCCAGACCCGGGGCTCGAACTCACACACCGTGAGATCGTGACCTGAGCTGAAGTCGGATGCTCAACCAACTGAACCACCCAGGCGCCCTCAATGTTCATATTTTTGATTATTCATTCAACCTTAAGCGCTATTGCGTATCAAGCCGGGGGAGTTGGGAATTTCTCAGAAATGACCATCAATGCATCCTTTCTGAATTTTCTTCTTCCTCTTTTTTCTTTCTTTCTTTCTTTTTTTTTTTTTTTAGTTTCTGTTTTTTATTGAAAGACAGTTGACAGTAAGTGCCCTCACTTTTAACAAGCCTGGTATCCCATCTCTGTTTATCTCATCACTAGGGATTCCCCCGAGGCCCTGAGAGGCTGGTAGACTTTTGTCAGCTACTCCTGGGAGCTGGGTGGTGGCAGTGACAGGAAAGGGGAAGGGAGGCAGGACCCTAGCGCCCCACCCCACGTCACCATCCTCCTTATCCTTACCTGGGTGCTGTTGAGGTCACACAGGTGTGTGTTAGAGTACCAGCCCGGCCCATTGGCACACTGATTGATGTCCACGCTCTGAAGGTCGACGATCATCTGCACCTGCCCCCTAGGGCAGTGAATTGGCAGTTAGGGGTACCGTGAAGGATGCCAAGGTGGACCTGTGTCCTTGGGCCCCAGACTAGGGAGGAATGCAAGCTTTGCAACCTTTAGCCTAGTGGCTGCAGTGTGTCAGGAGAGAGGGCAGGGCTGCATTCCATGTCTCTAGAGCTATTAATCCTCACTGTTTCTGTGGGCAACGATCTGCTTTCCTGGAGGGTTGTCCCCCCAACATCCCTCGGCTTTTCAACATCCTGGCATGTCCTGGTTTCTATCAATGGGTGGAGGGAGGGGGCATGTCAAGACATGTGGGAGCGGGGGCTCTGATGATCTGTCTGAAGGGGATCTTCACACTTCTCCACTGCATGGACACACACACACACACACACACACACACACACACAGAACTCAGCTATTAACCACACCCCCCACACTCTGCCCAAACCAGATCTGAATTGATCACAGCAAAGGAACTGTGGAATGGAGCTGCCTGGCCCAAGGGCTCCCCACCCCTGCTCTGGGCTGAGCGGGGGAGAGCGCTGGCTAGGAGCCAGGCTGCTGGCTGGCACGAGGGAACCCTGCTAGGAGCAATGAATGGGGACACATAGCTGGGAAAACAATGTTGATTGTCGCATGCCTTGCAGTTCTGTGTCTATTTGCTGCCTCCTTCCCACCAGGGCTCCCAGTGACCTCTTTATTCTGAAGGAGAAAGTCGGTTATTTGAAGAGTACCAGTCAGGACAGGCAGGACTGGAACCCACTTGATCTAAGAGTATAGCCATTGGGAGTGACCCTGGGGACCTGGCCTAGACGGAAACGGCAATGGTTCCAAGCTTCCCCGCCACCCCCGCCCCCGCCCCCCAAAGAACTTTTCCTCCCTTGGAGAAGTCTCCTTTTACAGTTCTAGACGGCTAGAGAGCAGCAGGTTTGGCTCCTGGAGTGCCCGCCTGGCTCTTCTGAGACGTCTCGTGCCTGGGCCATCACTGTCATCCACATCAAGCCTTCCCCTGCCTTCTCCCCACTACTCAGACGTGGACGCCGAGACCTGTGCCCTGCTACATCCACACGTCCATACGCACACATGCGTATCCCCACATGTAAGTGGATTGATTCATACACGCTATGTCACTATGTATACTCGCACCTGTGTGTGCTAACAGTTACAGAATCCCAGAGTCAACTGCAAATATACACAGCTGAATGCGAATACGCACATCTGTGCCCCCCAGATACGTATGCGTGTGCCAAATGGCCCACGCACAGCTGGCTGGACTCGAGCCCCCCACCCCCACATACCCACAAACGCGTCGAACACTGCACAGACGTACTTACCTGACCTCTGGGCTGAGGTCTGGCTTGAGTCCATAGAAGGTGGCAGAAAGCGTGATAAGCCAGCCAGGACGGAGCCGGCCGGCCTGGCATTCCAGAAAGGGGGGAGATAGCTTCACATGCTGCATGTCTCCCACATAGCCGTCCCCCTGTGGCCACTTGGGGCTGCCGAGGCTCCCTAGGTCATTGGTCAGCACCCGCTTCTGCAGGGCAGAGGTGTCCGGGGCCCCGGTTGGGCTCTCCTCCTGTACCCTGCTTCCAGACAAGTCCTGAAGGATGGTCTCCTCCCCTATCCGGGTGGCCTGCAGGGCCAGCTGCAGGTGGCTGGCCCCTGGTGGAGGGTTAAAGATCAGGAAAGCCCGGTACGCCCTCGGGTCCCCCTCGGCCACGCTGCGGACCAGTGCCTGGTACCACTCCACATCCTCCTCCACACTGGACTCGCGGATGTCGTTGGCTTGTAGCAGCATGTTGAGGAAATTGGCGGCCTGGGCAAGGGTGCCCGCTGCCCTCCACAGGACTGGGGGGAGCCCCGGTCTGGCTCCTGCGCCGTGGGCTTCGTAGCGCTCAGTGCAATTAGCCCCTGACAGCTGTTGGGCATCTCCAGAGTAGAGAAAAGCCAGGGCTGCCTCAGCCCCCTCTGGGGGTACCCACATAGGTACGGAGCCCGGCTTGACTTGGGAGGACAGTGGCGGCAGAGAGCGGAGGGGCCGTGGGTCCCCCAGAGCCCAGCTGCAGAAGAAACAGCAGCCCAGCAGCCCCCATACAGGGTGGGGCATGACCACTGCCCTGGTGCCCATCTTCGGGGCAGCTCTTGGGGACCCCGGGGTCCAGGCTGCCTGGGGGATCAGCAGGCTCAGGAGAGCCCAGGCAGAGGCTGGCTGGCTCCCAGCCTCCTGTCCTGGCTTTCTCTCTTCCTCTCTCTCTCACACTGGGCTGTCTTGCCTGTTTTTCCTTCTAACGTCATCAGCAGGCTTCTGGATGTAGGCATGAGGGCTCTGCCCCTCCTCTCTCAGTGTGACCCCCCCCCCATTGGAAACCCTCTTAATCCTGGCACCACCCCTCTTCCCTCCTCCTCTCATCCAGCATCTAGGCTCCCTCCCCCCACTCCCCACCCTACATCAGCTCCAGAGAGACATAAATGGGAGGGGAGAGGAAGAGACCAGTTGTTCTCTCCCTCCCTCCTCCCTCCCTCTGCCCTTTGCTCCATTAGGAGAGATGGGCAAATCCTGGATGGGGCGCCATAGCAACCACAGATGAGCTCGTGCCCCTCTCTCCACCCCTCTGCTCCACTCAGCCTCCTGGCAGCAATTGCGACGGGCACGATAAAGGGCCAAGCTGCAGGTCCTGGCAATCTGCTGTGGCTGCCCGTATCCCCCTGACACCGTGCTGCCGAACTGGAATTTGAGATTGGGGGTGGCAAGGGTGGGGAAGAGAGCCTAATATAACTACAGTCAATCTTTGTACAAACGGTGGCAGTTTATTAAGTGTTTTTCATGTACGTTATCTCAATGAATCTTCCCCACAGGCACGTAAGTAGGGTCAACATCCTCATCCCCATTTCACAGATGCAGACACTGAGGCTCAGAGACTCACCCAAGATCACATAGATGCTCACTTTAAGTTGAGACTCAGGGGCGCCTGTGTGGGCTCAGTCAGTTAAGCGTCCGACTCTTGGTTTAGGCTCAGGTCATGATCTCGCGGTTCGCGGGTTCGAGCCCCTCATCGGGCTCCGTGCTGACACTGCAGAGACTGCTTGGGATTCTCTCTTTCTCCCTCTCTCTTTCTCAAAATAAATAAATAAGCTTAAAAAAAAAGTTGAGACTTAAACCCAGACTTCTGACTCTCCACGCTGCCCCCCATCAAACCCACCACGACCTTGTTGTTCAACCTTAGAGACCTTAATAAAGCGTCCTTCCCGAGGAGTAAATCAAGGCCCAGAGAGGTAAAGACTTCCCCTAGGAGCGCACGGTTGTTCATGACAGAGTAGGGGTCTCTGCGAAGTCTTCACCTCCACACTGGGGGGAGCCTTTCTTCTCCAGCACCATGGAGGTAACAACCACAGCCAATGGGTGTGTGTGTGTGTGTGTGTGTGTGTGTGTGTGTGTGTGATGGGGACAGGGAGAAGAGAGCGAACAACGTTTTGCTTCTGCTTCTTCCCCTTTCATTTTGTCATCCTAAGTCCTGTCTCCTCCCTTCCTTCATGAAAACTGTGCCTAACCCCTCTTGCTCTTCCCGGGTTTCTTACCCCTCACATCTTTCCCTACGCTGGACTCTTGCAGGCTGTCATAGAACAAATCTCCTGCCTTCCTCTCTCTCCCTCTTCCATCACTGGTGCTCCCCACCCACCCAGAGACCTGGCCTCACTTACACATGCTGTCTCTTGGCTTCTTCCCCTCTCGCTCTGCCCACTGCCTTGAACCTTTGATGTCCCAGAGCACCGGAAGTATGTAGGAAGGGATGGGTGGTGGTTGCTAAAAACTTCCCTTCACAGGGAAGAGCTTTACAGGCGGGCCCTGCACACAACTCTGCCTTGGAACCTAAGTGGGGACGGAACAGGGGGGAGGGCGAGGAGGGGGGTTGAGGACAACCCCCCAGCAGAACCGCTATGATGTCAGACCTGGACGTGCCTATAGCCCAGAACTTCCTCGGATAGAGAAGGAAACTAAAACCAAAACTGAAGGCCAGTAAAGTTGACCTTCTCAAAGCCACAAAGCCAGGGAGTGGAGGCAGGCCTGTATCACACATCCATAGTCTCTCCGCGGCCTCTCTGATTCCGTGTGCTAAGAGAGAGAGATGAAGGGCAGAATGACCCATTCCGAGTTCTTGGTCTTACTGGTGACTGTTAGCGGAGGAGCAACAGACACACTGTATAAAGACATAATAATAATCGGTTTTGCCCCCCAAGAGGCTTTTCATAATAATGACAACCAACGTTTGGGTAGCGTTTTACCATTTCTGTGTAAGTTTTCACGTAACCCCCACAACAGCCCTGGCGGCGGGGGATTATTATGGAACTATTTTTACCAATGAGATACAGGTTCAAAGGCACTAAATCATTTGCTCTTGGTCATACATCTAGGAAAGGGGGTAATTAGGGCTCAAGCTAGCTGGGAAGCTCCAGAGGGGCAGGGGCAGTGTTGATCGCCTCGTCACCACACCCCCGAAGCCCAGCCCATTGCTGAATGACTAAGCGAACCTCAGGACTGGTTTAAGTTCTCTGAGTTTTTTATTTTCATTTCTTATGTGTTTAAGTAGGCTTCATGCCCAGTGTGGGGCCCCATGGGGGGCTTGAACTCACGACCCTGAGATCAAGACCTGAGCTGAAATCGAGAGGCGGACGCTCAACTGACTGAGCCACCCGGGCGACCCATTCACAAACCTTTTAAACTAGGGTCCTACCACTTCAGGGACCCCCTAGATAGTCCTCAGTGAAAGACAGAGGTGTAGACACAAAACCTGCTCAGCAAATGCAAATCCAGCTCGTACAAAGATACACTTCCTTTGCTCGGGCATTTAAGGAAATGGAGAAAGGCAGTATTCCTTGCCCAACCTTAGAAAGAGCCTGTGTGGGGGCGCCTGGGCGGCGAAGTCATTTCAGCCTCTGACTCTTGATTTCACCTCAGGTCATGACCTCACGGTTTGTGGGATCAAGCCCCACGTGGAGCTTTGTGCTGATAGCACTGAGCCCGCTTGGGATTCTCTCTCTCCGCAACCCCCCCCCCCCGCCCCTCCCCTGCTCACGCTCTCTCTCTCTCTCTCTCAAAATAAATAAAGAAAACTTAAAAAACAAAAAAGAAAAGAGCCTATGTGCGTTTCCCTGTGCTTCTGTGTGCTCTGGAGGAGAGCCTAGATGCCCCAGATGGGGACACGCCAGGTGGGGACATAGCTTCCCTCCCCAACCAAGAAAGTAGCTGGACAGCAGAGGGCGCTGCACAGCTACAGACCTTGCATTCATGGGCTAACCTGTTCCGGGGCCAGAAAGGTTTGCCAGAGACAGCCAAGGATCTTGGGTGATCTCCTTTGGCTTCAAGTGTTCTGTGATCCTATAGCAACTTCTCTTCTTCTCTCCAGAAATCTGAGTGACACCTGAGAGGTAGCTGAAGGAGAGAGGGTGGTTTTGAAATCCACTGTACCTTTTCGAAGTGTGTGACCTTGGGTAAATAACTCTCTGAGCCTCAGTTTCTTCATGGGCAAGGAAAGATACTGTGTTGTGCAGAATTAGACATGAATTTGTATCAGGAGCCCCTTGCAAGGCATGGGGTTGAACAACCATTCCCTGCTTACGTTGCAGCGGCCCACTCTGTGCCAGGAACAGTCCTTGGCCCTGGAGAGTCCATGAATGGGCCAAAAGCAAACCTGGCCCCTGCCCTTACAGAATTTACAGCCTAGTAGGGAAGGCAGATTTTAATCAAATAACCCCACAGACAGATGAAAAATTACACGTGTGCAAGTCAGTGCAACAAAGGAGTGGTTTTGGAGTTGGGTGGGGAGGAAGTACCTAGCAGGGAGATTTCTCCAAGGTGGTGAGGAAGAGAGGTGAAGGTTGGTGGGAGATGAAGCCAGAGAGAAGCAGGGATCAGATCACACAGGACCCCATAGGCCTCCTTAAGGAGTTTTGTCTTTAGCCTAAGAATGATGGGAAACTACAAAGTGTTACAGTCACAGGTTACGGACAAATTTCCATTTTATTTATTTATTTAGTTTTAAATAATTAGTTTTGAGAGTGAGTGTGCACAGGGGGAGGGGCAGAGAGAGAGGGAGACAGAAGATTCAAAGTGGGCTCTGTTGCTGACAGCAGAGAGCCCGATGCGGGGCTCGAACTCATGAACTGTGAGATCATGACCTGAGCCGAAGCTGGGCACTTCACCGACTGAGCCACCCAGGTGCACCTCTATTTTCGCTTTTAATTTTATTGTTAAGTAAAGTCCACACCCACTGTGGGATTCGAACTTAATGACCCAGAGATCAAGAGTTGCATGCTCTAGCAACTGAGCCAGCCAGGCGCCCCGACAAATTTCCATTTTAAAAAGGTCTCTCTGGCTCCAGGACTCGTATCTTCTTCGCCTCAATGCACCCTGAGGTGCAGAGTTGCTAAGTTCTGCTGGCTGATCCTTCCTCCTCCTCTCTCGCATCCCTCAGCATCTCTCATGGGATTGCAACGGTTTCCTAACCGATCTCTCTGCCTGCAGTCTCCGGTCCAGTCCTCTCCCTCCCCTCCAGTCCAGTATCCTCTACACAACAAGCTTTACCTTATTTGATCTTCACAACAGGCCTGCAAGTAAGCGAAGCAGCGGTCCTTATCCCTATTTTGCAGATGAGAAAACTGAGGCATAAAGGTGCTGGGGAGCTGGCTTGTCCAGGACTGCGAAGGCCAACTGTTAACACTTCAGGAATTTTGCAAGCCAAATTGTTAAACACAGCCACTATTAAAAAATGAAATTGTACACACTTAGAATTAAATGAGGTTTAAGACAAAGGTAATACAATTTCAAAACTCATCACTTTCTAATAATTTTACTATTACTACTTACCTATGCTCTTGGAGTTGTTATTGTACCTGCATGAGGAAACTGCTACAAAAGGGTACGTTACCACTCATCTCTTTCGTTCAGTAACAATGTGTGCGGCAGATTGAAATCAGCCATGGTGGGAGTATTTACACCATGGATATCAGCAAATGCTGCAAACCAGGGCCTTGATTTATTGTTTTGTCGATTATCTAGATTTAAGAAAGTGATAGAGAAAAAGTTAACAGTTTACATTTTAATTTAATGTGCTATGTATGCCTATCGCCATTACAATGTGAATAGCAAAGAAACTGAGGAAATGTTCTTTCAGTATTTGAAAACTGTTTTCTGATTCAGCAAGCAAGTCACTCCCATAATAAGACCCTCTTTTTTTCACTCTCCTCTTACACTGACATTGAGGAGACCATCAACCAACATTCATGCTGCAATTTCATACCACAGGCTACCCATACAAGAGTCTGCCAAAAATCAATGAAAGGATTCTTTTTTTTTAATTTTTATTTTTGGGGTTCTTGGGTGGCTCAGTCAGTTAAGCATCCAACTCCTGATTTTGGCTCAGGTTATGATCTCCTGGTTAGTGAGATCGAGCCCTGCATAGGGCTCCACACCGACAGCACTGATTTTGGGATTCCCCCCCCCCCCCCTCAAAAATCAAATAAATAAACCTGAAGAAAAAGATTCTTATTTTTAAGTAATGTCTACACCCAACGCGGGGCTCACAACCCCGAGATCAAAAGTCGTATGCTCTATGGACTGAGCCAGCCAGGCGCCCCAATGAAAGGATTCTTGAGAATCAACGAGTTATATGGAATTTGCAATTGTACTATTATTATTTGTAAATTGTGTGCTCTAACATCCTTTACATCAGTGAAATTTGGAATAAATTTATGTACCATATATATGCATATATTGCTCTCTTCCCTCCAGAGAGTCGGCTGTCGAACATTTATCAGCACACCACTGGCTCTAGAACACACATTATTCATGTGTCATTCCATCAATATTCACTGGATGCCAGCAGGGATACAGACAGTCAATGTAGAAATGACTCGGCCACGGCCACACAGCGCAAGCGGCAGAGGCGGGACCAGATCAGAGGTCCTCCCAAGGCCAGCGGCTCTCGGCCAGGGCTAAACCCGGCTTTCCAGGGCCCCTCGACCGTACCGGGGAGGGGCGGCTTTGGCCTCAGCGCCCGGGAAGTAAAAAGCAAGGGTCGGGGCAGGGGACCAACGGCCAGGCGAGAAGCAGCCCACGGCCAATAGCGGCCCAGGCCGCACTTTACGTCACGCTCCGTGGAGGCAGGCGCGAGCACGCCCTGGGGGAGGGGGCGTGGTCATAGCCTCCCGGAAGTGACGCCATCCGGGGGCGGTCCTCGGCGGCGGCGGCGGTGGCGGCGGCGGCGCGCGGCCTGGGCTCGCGCTGGGCTCCGCGCGCCCCCCGCCCCCCTCTATGAGGCAGAGGCCGCGGCGGCCGTTAGCGCTGTCGCTCCGGGGGCCGCGGCGGGCGGGGCTCCGGCGGGGCCCGGCCTAGTCCCCACCCCAGCCCGGCTCCCAGCCGCCCGCCCTCCCTCCCTCTCCCCGATGCAGGGGGCCGAGCTCCGGGATGGCGAGGCGGCGGCGGCGGCCGCTTCGTACCGCGTCCTGAGCCGCCTGCTCGGCTATGGAGAGGCGGCCCCCGAGCCAGGCCCGCCGCCGCCGCCCCCGGGCCATGGCCCCCCGCCGCCACCCTTCCTCGCGCGGCCCGGTCCGCGGGGCTCCCGGCCGCCGCAGCTGATGGTGTTCCGCAACGTGGGTCGGCCGCCGGAGGAGGAGGACGCGGAGGCGGCCCCAGAGCCGGGACCCTCAGAACTGCTGTGTCCCCGGCACCGCTGTGCCCTGGACCCCAAGGCCCTGCCGCCGGGGTTGGCGCTCGAGCGGACCTGGGGTCCGGCGGCTGGACTGGAGGCGCAGTTGGCGGCTCTGGGGCTCGGGCAGCCGGCGGGGCCGGGGGTCAAGACGGTCGGTGCGGGTTGCTGCCCGTGCCCGTGCCCCCCGCAGCCGCCCCCTCCGCAGCCCCAGCCCCCTGCTGCCGCCCCGCAGGCCGGGGAGGACCCCACGGAAACGAGCGACGCGCTGCTGGTCTTGGAAGGCTTGGAGTCGGAGGCCGAGAGCCTGGAGACGAACAGCTGCTCGGAAGAGGAGCTCAGCAGCCCGGGCCGCGGAGGAGGAGGGGGAGGCCGGCTTCTGCTGCAACCCCCGGGTCCTGAATTGCCCCCGGTGCCCTTCCCGATGCAGGACTTGGTCCCCCCAGGGCGCTTCAGTAGAGGGGAGCAGCAGCAACCGCCCCCGCCCCCGCCTCCTCCCGGGCCCCTCCGGCCACTCGCGGGCCCTTCTCGGAAGGGCTCCCTCAAAATCCGTCTCAGTCGCCTCTTTCGCACGAAGAGCTGCAACGGCGGCTCCGGAGGTGGGGATGGGGCCGGCAAGAGGCCTTCTGGAGAGCTGGCTGCTTCAGCTGCGAGCCTGACGGACATGGGAGGCTCCTCGGGCCGGGAGCTGGACGCGGGGAGGTGAGACTGGTTGGGGGGTGCTGGCCGACAAACTTCTTTTCTTGTTTCATTTCCCTTTCATTCTGCGAACAAGATCCTTACCATTCTTAACGATATGCTTTTCCTAAAGAGGCAGAGACTTGGGGCTAAAGGTGGTGACCTCGCCCATAAGGTCAGAGCTCTAATTGTGGGAACAGCTTTCATTCCAAGGGTCCACTCCGGTGACACTCCTCAGCTGGTTAGCGTCTCTCCTGTTGGGAGATGATTTGAAACCAGCCCCCCACCCCCACCCTGGCCTGGATTTTAAAGTTTTCCAAGGTGTCTGTCTACCATTACTCTTGGTAAGGAGGTTGCTGGAAATGATTGGTCTTTGGGGCAAAAAGTTGGTGTTGTAACCACCTTGCTTACTATTCTTTCCGTGCACCAGCACCCCCACCGTTTTCACACTCAATCATACAAATGATGTGACACACTTGTGCAGTTGTAGGCCAGCAATTGTTTGGGCATCTCTGTTCCAAATTTATTTTTTATTTAAAGTTTTATTTATTTAAGTTATCTCTACACCCAACGTGTGGCTGGAACTCACAAACCCTGAGATCAGGAGCGGCCCACTTTTCCTACCGGGCCAGCCAGGTGCCCCTCTACTCAAAATTTTAATGTTTTCCTGGGGGGTCCCTTCGATGTACTTGGTATCTCAAGCCTGTGTGCGGACACATTGTGAGAATAGAAAATAGTTTGCTCTCGAGCCCATGTGAGTATTCTAAGTGTAAGGTATAGACATGGGTGCCTGAGTTCTAGGCCAAGTGATGAAAATTCCAGACTTAGATGTTGATTTTTTTTTTTCTTCCTCTGCATTTCTGAAGGACGGACAGCACTGTGGCAACCAGTGTTGGGTGTGCATATGGGTTTAGAAAGCTGTCAACTTTTGTCTCGAGAAGTGAGACTTGTGGTAACTGCCATTGTGGTTTGCACTGCCGAGTGGGTTCTTACAAAGATTGGAATTGGTTTTGGTGCAGCTCATATGATGGATTCTTGAGACACACGGGCAACCACAACCCAAGGCTGAAGAACAGGTAGACCCATAAATTTGAGAACTTGACTGTGCACCAGAATCACGTGGGAGAACTTTGGGCAAAGATCAGTCTGTCTGAGGGCCCAAGAATTTTGAATTTCTGCAGAGTTTCCCACTTGACCCTGAAGTATGACCTGGACTGGGAACCACTCATCCATGGACTTGTCCTTTCACCGGAGTTCGGGTACCCCAGGAGGAAAGTGTGGGGCCAGTTTTGACTTTGCTGCCCTTTTTGACCAGCTGTGCCGGGGCTCATCTTGGGGATCAGACCAAACCCAGACTGCCTAAAGAAATCAGTAGGTTGATGTGTGTTGCCTCCTCAGGTAGACCTGTATTTCTGCCATTTGCTTCCCAATGAACTTAGG
The DNA here is from genome assembly GCF_018350215.1 of Panthera leo. Taxonomy (NCBI): domain Eukaryota; kingdom Metazoa; phylum Chordata; class Mammalia; order Carnivora; family Felidae; genus Panthera; species Panthera leo. Next base: position 37,462,481 of record NC_056692.1, read on the forward strand.
CTGGGAGCTCAGGTCTTGAAAAATGTGTGGCTGCCGGAACAGCTTTTTTTGTAGTAGGCTCTGCATTCGATGCTCCACTTACCAGCATAGGTGAAATTTTCATCAGGTTGGGGGAGGGCAGGATTGAAGCTGTGGGTAATGACATAGGATGGACGGCTAATTTTCTTGTGGTTTGTCTTGTCTTTGTTCCATATTGACCAGGACTTGGTCTAAGATTCCAGAGACGCCAAATATGAGGTGTGGCGTGAAATTGACTGCTACGTCTAATAGATTAGGAAGAGGAAAAGGCATATAACATTATACGGTTTTTTGCCTTTGGAAGCAGAATTTAATGGTCATTGGCTGCTCTGTTACCAACCCTCACACTAAGCACAATACAGATTTCTGCTGCAGAGCAAATTGGGCTGGAGCTCTGCAAAGAAGCTTAGTTCAGGGCACTGGAGAATTACATTTTTTGGTCCAAGGGCTTTTTCTGATGAATTGGAGAAGAGCTAGGTATTTGTGTATGAACAGTTGGTTGACTGCTATTAGGAGGCAGCATGTTGTACAGAGAACAACAGGAACATCTGGATTCCCCTTCCAACTCCAACATCAGCTGGGGAATGTAGGCCAATTTTGTCGTCTTCATGCTTCCTCTTTTTTTCCATCTGTAAAATGGGAGTGATTCTTGTCTTGTCCCTGTCCCTGTAGGAACAGACTGAAGACAAGAGAAATTGAGATGGAATATTTTGTGCCTTTGGAGAAGTAATAAGATTGAACTGGTAGTTTTTTTTTTTTTCCTAATGCTTAGGATTTGGTGCCGTTAGATTTGCTTGTTAGCTTTTCCACAGCTTACTACGTGCCAGTCTTGTTGGCAGCCTCGCAGCTGTGAGAAACTTGGTAAGTCTGGCCAGGGTAGTTGTGTGATTTCTATGGATCTGCACCTCCTAAGTAAGTCCGCCCTGTTGGGAAGAAGGATGAGTTTGGAATTTTAGTTTGTTCTCTTGTTTTGATTGGTAGGGACCTGGAGGCTGTGAGAAATGTCAGTCTTTTGCCAGAAGGTATATGCCTCCCTCCTTATTGTTGGTTGGAGTTAATTATGAGTCTCTGCGGTCTCTGCTGTATCATTTGGGGCTTTTCAGTAACCTCTGGGTATGATTCTCTGTGCCCTTCTTCACACCTACCGTTCCCACAGCTGTCGCTAGGAAGTACTTCCTATAGTCATTTTATAAGCCTTAAGAGTTTCCATATTTTAACATGAAACAAACCTTTAGTTCCTTTTAGGTTCTTTAGAGTCTGCTAAGTGGACCTGCCTGGGTATACTGAGTCTTAAGTCTCGTATGAATTAGCTTAGAGAACTCTTTTCAAGTGAAGGAAGAAATGGGCCCAGCAACTAATCAGGTTTCTGTTCTGGAGAACTGGGCGAGGCCTTGTAACACACATATGTTGGAATTCAAAGAGCTGGGCTTGATGCCTGTGGGCCTTGGTGTGATATAGAATTGCTATTTCAGGAAAACCAGTGAAGTTCCCTTGTCTGTTTCACATATGTTGAGCTGATTGTCTTCCTTTGTATTTGGTAAAGAGTAGCATTCGCTCTAACCTTTTCAAATCATCACGGAATACACACATGGTTGGAAATGGGTACCTTGTTCATTTTTCAAGGTTTGTCTTTTGTGAGTTAACAGTTGAGGCTATTACTGGCAGTTTTGAGAGTTGTGAGGTGGAAAAATGCAGAACGGTTATGTAGTGGTTTGCTGTCTATTTGTTTGGAAAAAAGATACGGTTCTGGAAAGAGAGGCAGCCTGCCTTGGCATCAGTTTGGGGCCCTGCTGTCGTGGACAGACCTGAGATGTGAGGAGACATTGGAAAGCCTTTTCTGTTTCCTTGGGTCTTCGGGTCTAAGGGGGTCTTTCTGAGAAATAACATGACATGCTGAGAGCAAAATGATTTTATGGTGTGTGCTGAGGAAGTTCTGACTTTATGTTTGGGTTTTGGGTCAATACTCCGTTGATCTTTTCAACTATTTTTCACCAAGCGGCTGTGGTTGGCATCTCTCTTTCAGAATGAGCAACCTAGCTTCAGAAATCTCTGTCCACTTGGACCCATGTCTTTCACTCCTTGACATTTTCCCCGCTAATATTCTAAGGTTTTAGATCTTGGACTACGTCTCTTGGCTTTCCCCCTGGAAGTTCCCTCCATAGGTTCTTGGTTTATGATGGAGTTTTGGATCTGACCTTGCTGCACAGATGTCTGTGTATTGGAAGTAAAAATGAACACATGGTTTTTGTGCCTGTAGCACATGAACAGACACTGGCTTATGACGTGTTGGAAATGGCACAGGCTGGCTGACTTGGCACTGTGTGCTTTAGCAGGGGCAGAGGTAAATTGTGGCCACAAAACCTGAAATTTGGACATCCTAGTTTGGGAGTTACTGTAGAAAAGGACATGTTGGAGTCTTAGGACACCAGTGGAGGGGATTCATGGACAAGAGAGGGAGGACATTATTCTTGCGTTGTTCATATTTTAGGTTTCAGGGAATTTGAGAAGTGGCCAGTGGTTTTATCAATGTGTTGTCGGCCCCATCTAGCCTAATGCTTTTAACTCATTTTATCCCACAGATCTGTTGCTGTACAATTAGTAATTTGCAGAGTGGAAATGGACAGAGGCCTTCTCTTTGTTTTCTGTAGCACAAGCCATGCGTAGCTGACACAAAGGACTGCTAGCCCCAAAGAAGACCTTTGCCTAAGGTCTTCTGCTGCCCCTGTGCTTTTCTGCCACCTGAGGTATAGCCCACCAAATCCTACCCCACCCTACCCCTCAAGTCTTTCTGCTGCTAAGATGCAAGTGGCCCACTGGCAAAGTTATGATGACTTAACTTGACACCCTAATGCTTATCAGGGTGACCTGGGGAGGAAGCAAATAACACAGGAATGTAGTATAGAAGGGTTTAGTTAAAAATGTTACTGGACCTGAATCATTTGTGTTGCTTTCCAAAAACAGCACATCCAGCTTAGACGGGCTTTTCCCATTTTAAATGCTTCATATATACAAAAGACACATAAAATGCATGTACTATAATAATAATGAATTGCATACTTGGGTACCCACCGCTAAGCTCAGCAAATAGAATGTTATCAGTATCTTTGAAGACCCCTGTGTGTTGCTTCCTGATTACATCTCTTCCCTCCCCCCGCATAACCACCATCCTCAATTTTATGCTAATCGTTCCCTTGCTTTGTTTTTTATAGTTGTCTAGATTGGTCTTTTCATGAATGACTGCCATTAGAATGCTCTCAGGATCCCTGAGACAGAAACTGCCTTAGACTGTTAGACCGTTTCCACCCAAAGAAAGAAGGAAGCACTCATTTTTATTATTAGCCTTTCAGCCTCCTAAACCTTCTCCCTCTTCAAGCTTCCAGCCCTGCGGCCCCCTTATTTGCCAGAATAAGCCATCCCAGGGCTCTCAACTGGCTCTGGCTGTGTTCAGATTCATACGTATTTCTTTTTCTAGATCCTAGAAACTATGGTTTTCTCCTTCACAATGCCGGGGGTGGGGGAGAAGATGAGCTGGAGTGAGAAGGCCCCCGCAAGATGTGGGCATTTGGGTACTGCCGTTCTTCAGTGCTTGGCACCGAAGAGGCGCGTCCCCAGCACGGGCAGATGGCAGAGTAATGCAGCTTCCTTTGAAAAGAGGCAAACGGCCAAATGGCTGAGGTGCGAACCCTTTGAGAGGCCAGTGCTGTAGGTTTCTACTTGCTGAGTTTAACGTTGGACCCACAAGTTATCACATAAAAATCAGCTTGGAAGCTCTTCAGTCTCAAAGTTCATGTCCAGTGGAAATTAACTTTCCATTGCAGCCCTCTGGAGTGTTGGAACTAAGCTGCAGCTTGTCATGAGCAACTTGTACAAACAGAGGACCGTGTGTGGCTGGCTGTGTCTCGTTTGGATGCGGCCATCTCTCCTGTGCGCGCCTTGGGTGGGGCAGGCGCGGTGCGCGCCATCATCAGATGAGAAGCCTCAGCACGGAAGAAGATGCAGGGGAGTGTGAGATAAGAATCCAGCGTCTTGGCTGTTTCTGAGGAAGGTCTTCACGAGACGCTTTTGAAATTTTGTTTGAAGTGAGTCTTGAGAAGCTTGGGCATCTGTGCTAAAACAAACGCGCAAAGATCTTCCGAAGTCAAATAATTTTAAGTAGGGTTTCTATTTTGGACTTCCTATGCTTCTCCTCTATGGTGCATTTGAAGTTTTATTTAGTCCTTTGGGTAGAGTTAATTTTGGAAGGTGAGCCAGGTGTAAGGCCTAGAGGCAGGCACTCAGTTCATGGGATTTTTTTTTTTTTTTTAAAGTCTGATTTGTTGAGGTGTAATTTATGGCCATCTAAAATTCACCTTTTTTAGGCGTCTCGTTCTATTAATTTTGACAAGTGTATTCAGTCACATAACCTCTGCCACAGTCCAGATATAGCATATTTTTATCATTTCGGCAAGTTCTTTCCCTTGTCGTCAATTCAGTCATCCTGAGGGGAGTTTTTTGAGCTTAGCACATTTCTTTCCAGAAAGTCTTTGTCAGAGTCTTTTGGATTTCTTTCATTTCTCCCTGAAAAGCCAGTTGAAATTGGTACAAAGTGAAGTTACTTTGGTGCCTCTTGTCCCAGGGTTTTCCAGCGGGGTCCCTGGAGCAGCATCCAGAAGCCCTGGGGGGAGCTGTGTGACGGGCAGCTCAGGGAGGGGAAGGGGCCATTTCTTTGGGTGCCAGGCAGAGCCCCTGACCCGAGGGCACCCCCTTGTTAGCTGGTGGCTCTGCCCCACAGCTCGGGGACATTTGTGCTTGTTGTAGTGCTCTTCTCAAGGCCAGGTCTCTTCCCTGCTTCCCTGGGGGGCCTCCTGCATGTTGGGGCAGGGCCACAGGGAAAACTTTTGCTCTGAGATGGCACCTGTTCAGGTCAAGAGCCTTTTTCTTGCTTCCTTGTGAAAATCAACCCTGCCTCTGACTTCCCTCCTCTAGAAATGGACTTGCTAATTACCACCCAAGGTGTTTTACTCTTGTAATACGCTGGGTGTGGAGACATCCAGAGGGATTTCTCATTGCTTTGTAGGCTGAATTTTGTAGCCAAAGCTGTTTAGAAATTGCCTTGTTTCATTCTCCCCCTTTAAATGTTAGGCTTTATTACAAAAGTGTGGCTGACAGTGACCAGGATTTGCTTTTTGTTTTTCAGTACCTCTGGAATTGAGTGTTGTAGTGATTTAAATGCATGTGTGTTCATTTCCCCCCACCCTCCATTATTCTCTCTCTGTGTGCTTTCTCACCCCCTAGGAAACCCAGGTTGACAAGAACTCAAAGTGCCTTTTCTCCGGTCTCCTTCAGCCCGCTGTTCACAGGTAAGGGTGATCTCTTTCTTTTTCTTCTGACATCTGAAAGCAGAAGTGTTCTGAGACCTGTCAGGAAACACCTGCAGATGCATCACGGCGGGAGCTTCAGGCATGTCTACAGTCACTGTCTTCATTCCATACCCGCTGGGTTTGGGGTGAGGCTATTTTTATGGTGTGGAATGTGTTCTTGACTTTGGATGCTTTATTGTTTGAGATAGAGACTGCTTACTGGTAATTAGGTGGCCCTGGCAGTTATGCAGTGCTTAGTTCAGGGTCATCACATATAAATTAAAAGTAGGAATTGCAAATTTATAGGCTCACAGTGCATAAAGGACTCTCTAGAAGGCGTACAATTCCTGTCCCTGCTTCCAAGGGAGTTCATGGATTCTCTAATAAACATGATCCACGATTATCTGGTCTATTTTTAAGGACTTTGGGCAAAGGGGATTACGTGAACTCTTGTCTTACCCATTTTAGGGGCCAGGAGTTCTTGCAGCTGTTAGAATTCTTCATCACGTCTAATTTAAGTCTTTCCTCTTGCAGCAGGGAACACAGTTGCTCAAGTAGGAGAGTGGCTGAATCTCTCTGGGTAACTGCCTTCTCTTTAGTGGGGGAGCTTGTTCAGATAGGGAGCCTTTTTGTTACATCAGTCCCATACAGAGCTCCTGCTTGAGTAAGCTGTCGAGAAAGTCTTTAGCACGCTGCCTGAAGTCTCAGGAACTGAGTACTCCTCAGTGCGGACTAACCAGAAAGGCCTGACTTCAAACTCTTTTGGAGATGGTATCCCTCAAAAAGATGCCTGGAAGAATTATGATTTAGGAATGGACATTTCCAGAAGCAAGCTAGTGGGACCCCCATGACTGCATGGAGTGCCCCAAGTTGCCAGAACAAGTGTGCTGGTGTCTGTAATAGGCACAGGTGGAGAAGGAGGCCACTGTTCTTACCCCAAGCCCAGAATTAAAGATTCGTATCTTGTAGCAGCATGTTTTTCTCATTAATCAGTGTTGCCTCTTTAAAGCAAGGAACACCTATCCACATTTGTACTTTAAGGTTTGGTATTCCTGTTTTTTAAACAGCCTTATTGGGGCGCCTGGGTGGCTCAGTCAGTTGAGCATCCGACTTCAGCTCAGGTCATGATCTCACGGTTCGTGAGTTTGAGCTCCACGTCGGCTCTGTGCTGACAGCTTGGAGCCTGGAGCCTGTTTCGGGTTCTGTGTCTCCCTCTCTCTCTTCCCCTCCCCCACCCATGGTCTGTCTCACCCTGTCTCTCAAAAATAAATCAGTGTTAAAAAAGAAATTAAAAAAAAAAAAAACAAAAAACTCCAGCCTTATCTCTCTTGAATTACACATTTTATATAAATGCTATATCTACTGTCCAGACCTCTGGCCCTTCAGTAAACATGTTTGTCTGGGCTTACTGTGTTACTCTGGGCTGCTCGGCTCTCAGTTACTAAGCCATGTGATGATTTTGGTTCCTGCTTCCAAGAACTTCTGATGACGTTTAACAACTTCAAAAAATTTTTTCTTTACCTTTTACTCATTTTTGAGAGGCAGAGACAGAGCGTGAGTGGGGGAGGGGCAAAGAGAAGGAGACAATGCAAAGCAGGCTCCAGGCTCTGAGCCATCAGCACAGAGTCCGACATGGGGCTTGAACCCATGAACCGTGAGATCATGACCTGAGCTGAGGTCGGATGCTTAACTGACTGAGCCACCCAGGCACCCCTCCACTGATGATGCTTAACCCAGCTTTTCTTTTTTCTTTTCTTCCTTTCTTTCTAAATGTTTATTTGTTTTGAGAGAGAGAGAGAAAAAACACATGTACATGTGAGCAGGGGAGGGGCAAAGAGAGAGGGAGAGCAAGAATCCCAAGCAGGCTCTGTGCTGTCCATGCAGAGCCCAGTGCGGGGGTTGGGGGTATCACAAAACATGAGATCGTGACCTGACCTGAAATCAAGAGTCGGATGCTCAACCAACTGAGCCACCCAGGAGCCCCTCTTTCTTTCTTTCTTTTTTTAAAAAGTAAGCACAACACCCAACATGGGGCTTGAACTCGCAACCCTGAGATCAAGAGTCACATGCTCCACCAACTGAGCCAGCCAGCCACCCCTTACAGAGCTTTTCTGCTTATCTTAATTAGTGCTCAAGACCTTTGTGAAAAACCATGTATTAGATTCTGAAAGCCCAGCTCTTGGCCTTTTGGAGATACTGGTTACCTCATTTTTCTTAACTGGGAAATAATAAAATTCTAGCTGAAGGGTTCAGCCTCCCAAATGAGAAAAAAAAAATTGTTGGAAATAACACCCTAAGGGCCAAATTAGAGAAATCTTAAATTCTGCCCCGTAGGTCAGACCTACCAAAATTTGGCTGTCAGCCTTTGTTAATAAAATACCCTTTACCCTCTGGTGACTGAAGTGGAGAGAGGGTAGATGGGGTTGGGTGGCAAGAAGGAGTGTATATGGCAGAGAACAGAACTTATGCTGGAAGTAAGGGAAACCATGTGCCAACCCCCATCAGGCTCCTATGGAGCTTAGCTGATTTGCTGACTGTGGAAGTAATTCATCATTTAGATTGTAAATGCACTTTTCAGCCTTTGTAGCCTCAGCTTGTTAGGAGCTAGTTGATAGCTGAAATGATTGGTTCTCTTATGAGTGAATATTCTGGAAAATCTAGATATGGAAAGCCATTTAAGAAGAAGTTGGGGCTCACATTGAGACATTTATCTGGATTCAGTTTACCATGCTGTTCTTATGTTTTTCTGGCACTTGCTTTCCATGTCCATTTGGACCTCTAACAAGCTCCTTGCCTTGCTCCCTCAGGCAGAAATTGGTATACATGTCTGTAAAAATAAATGGTGTGGGCTCTATTTGAATAAAGAGCCCTCGTTCAAGGTTACATAGTGGTGCAGCCACAATTAGTTGGCCTTTCTACTGTCAATCCCGTGTTTTTGTCCTAAGAAATGATAGAATTTAAAATGGACTGCTCAGGTGTTTGGGAGTGATTCCAGCTCTGGGAAACATTAGGTTTTGGGGATTTTGACAGCTGAGGACCTCGAGCCTTTCTTGCTTGCCCTTTACCTTTTTTCGCTTCCGGCCTCGGCTTCAGGCAAGGTGCTTCCATAACATGCTTGCTCCGTGAATCCCTCAGGTGAAACTGTGTCGCTTGTGGACGTGGACATCTCTCAGCGGGGCCTGACCTCTCCACACCCTCCAACTCCCCCCCCTCCTCCGAGAAGAAGCCTCAGCCTCCTAGGTATGGTCTCTGACCTTCTCTGCCTTCTTGCTTTAGTGGGAGGGGGTGAGTTTTCGGGACCTGTTGTTCTTTTCCAGAAGGAGCAAACAAGCTCCTGAGCTTCTAATAATGACCCAAATGTTCCCTGTCCCTTGTCATCTCCCTGAGCAGTTAAATGGGTGTCTTATCTGCATGCTGTAACATTTGCTGTCCATGTGTTGATTAGATCTGTATTTATCTGGCCCCGAATCTACTGCTTGTAGACTGCTCTAGGGATATCCTTACTTTTCTGCTTTCGACAGAGGAAACCAGGTTAAGATGATTGTTGCCCTCTGTGCAAAAAGCCAGGGTGAAGGTCAGGCCATCTTGCTCCAGAGGGCAGCCTGATGATCCTTCTCCCTCTCCTGTGCTTCACCTCACTCATCTGTGCTCATATTTCTGAACCTCTTGCTTCTGTTCTCTCTTCTAGATGATATCAGTGGGACGCTGCCTACATCTGTCCTTGTGGCTCCGATGGGGTCTTCCCTGCAGTCTTTCCCCCTACCTCCGCCTCCTCCACCCCATGCCCCAGGTTAGCTTAGCTTAGAGGCAAGCCTTGTAAAAGTTGGGAGTACCAAGTGACGTACTCTTGAAGGATGGGAGAAGTCTATTTATGGAAGTAACAGAACTTACGAGAAAGCTTAAATCTTATCCCCTTGGCTGGGCCAGAACTCCTTGGAATTGAGGCCAAGAACTGGTTTTTCTGACCCGTTTTCCCTGTGGAGGTGAATCTGACTTTTGCTAGGGATAAAAAGCCTATTGAATTTTTCCCCTCCTTGTTGCTGAGACTGGTTTGCAATCTCTGAGTAGATCTCACTTGGGAAACTTCCCTAATCTCGGGATGGTGAGGAGGTTTAAAGTTTTCAAAGTTCCCTGGTTTTTCTAAGCTTTTAATGTTTACTGCAGCCTTGTAAATAAGTACCAAGCCTTTAGTAGCCCATACCTGCTTTGCCAGCCTCCAGTACCCACGGAGTAAAATGAATGAAATCGGCATTCTTTTCTACTTGCCTGGCAAAATGGTTCTTCTTCCTGGGCAAGTAAGCGAGTCACTATTTCCAAGGCTGCTTTACCGGCGCTTCACCTCGAGGTGGGAGAAGCTGGAATCGCTCTAGGCTGGTGAAGCCCCTGAAGTAGTCACCTTAGTCAGGTTAGTGAGCAGCCCCCCTCCCCCTCTCCTGGGGCAAAATGCCCCCACCCATCCTTCACAGCTTCCACAAGCCCACACAGCTTTTTGTTCCAGCCCATCCAGCTCTTTTCCACTGCTTTGGCTTCCACCCTTTCCAGCTTAGCTTCTAATGCCTTGCCCCTCTTCAGTTAGCATCTCTGTTTTGGGGGGAGGATCTGCTTGTGGTTGGGAGCAAGGAGGGAACAAGTGACCATCACCCTTTTGCCCTGCAGATGCATTTCCCCGGATCGCTCCCATCCGAGCAGCTGAATCCCTGCACAGCCAGCCCCCCCAGCATCTCCAGTGTCCCCTCTACCGGCCCGACTCAAGCAGCTTTGCAGCCAGCCTTCGAGAGTTGGAGAAGGTGGGTGGTGCCTGGGGACTGGCGGCTGGCCTCCTCTCCCACTCCCCTTCTGTACTGGGCTCTCCTTTCATTATTTTTAGAGGAAGAGTAGTTATCTTGCCTCTGTATTTACAGCGCCAAAACAATTGTGTTGCTCTGATCAATTCCATAAGAGACGCTGTAAAATTAAATCTTGGAGGAAAAATATTGAATGTGGTAAGAAAGGTTGTGGAGAAATGTTTACGTAGTTGAAGCTGACTTCAATAGATTAACTGACCCAGTTCCCGCTTCTCTTCTTCGGAGGGCTTCAGTAATGCAATTGTAGGCTTATTCTTCTGTTACTTTGGAGGTCTGAAACAACGAGCCTGCCGTTCGTTGCTAATGGTTAAGACACTCTTAGCTTTTGCCTAGCGAAATGTTTAGGAAGTGATAAGAAGGGGGCTTCTCCTGTGGTAAAATAGATTGTGCTGAGAACTTGAACATTTCCCTGTGCTGTAAATCACTTGACCACTTCTTATCTTTGGTAGTGTGGTTGGTACTGGGGACCAATGAACTGGGAAGATGCAGAGATGAAGCTGAAAGGGAAGCCAGATGGCTCTTTCCTGGTACGAGATAGCTCTGATCCTCGTTATATCCTGAGCCTCAGTTTCCGGTCACAGGGTATCACCCACCACACGAGAATGGAACACTACAGAGGTAAGAGGTGCTGTTTGAAGAAAGCCTTCTTCCCCCTTTGCCTGCCTCTACTTGTGCTGTCCGGCTTTGTCATAGGAAGGATTTGTAGAAGTGGAACTATGAAGAGGGAGGAGAATCTCATACTCCGTTGAATGTTGTTGTGGGTACTGGTTTCAGTCACTAGAAGAAATGTTGGCGGGGGTAGGGAGGAAGGTAAGGGTTCCATTTAGAAGTATTCTCAGCATTTCGTCTCCAAAATAGGAGGGCCTGCACAAGACTGCTGAACAGAGCAAAGCCAGTGAAACTCTCTTGACAGAGGGAAGAAATAATCTAGGACCACTAGACAAATTCTCCCAAGCTTCATTCATAATTAAACTTAACATCTAGAGAGACTTTCTATTAAATCCTATACACAAAGAGGAGAATTTAGTGTCCACCCTGTGACTGTTCTGTAGTGAATTTCTTTGCCTGATAGTCACATCCGCTCGTCCTGCCAAGCAGCATGGTGTTAATTTCTTTTGGTCAGCTATGTAGTCATCAGAACTCAGAGACTTTGCGGGGTCAACATGCTTTAGACTCTCTGCCTTCCTCCCTAGTGGTGCCTCCACCTTTGTGGTCTGCTTGTGCCTCATGCTGCGGTCACATCTAGAAGCTGATTTGTTCAGCACCACTGTCGGAATTGGCTTTGCATCATGGCATGCTGTGTTTGACATGTGCCAGAAACCTGTGATGGTCACAGGTGGTGGGGCTGGGTAACACGGTAATCCATCCTTTGTCAGAATAACTGCATATGTTACAAATTTGCTGAGCGTAGGGAACTTTGGGGAGTTTCAGGGACTTGCCCCTCCTATCCCTCACACTGTCCCCACACGTGATCAACATTAAACGAGCTGTTAGACACAGCATCTCAAAGCGAGAGTTTTTTTTCATGCTCTTCTCCGCCACCACCACGTCTTTTCTGCTCTCGGCCATGTTGTGCTGTGTTTATCTGGTTTGCTTCTCACGCGAGTCAGGAAGGTAGCGTGTTAGGCCAGCATAGCTTTGTCCATGGTTTCCTCTGTCGCCGCCTCTGCCTTGAAGATGCATAAGGAGAAAGGAATTTTGGTCCACAGACCTGAGAATTAGTTAGATAACCGTGGCATAGACTGCCTGTGCCCTCCTAAAAGCCAAAATCAGACCAGCAGAAAAACAACATGCAAAATAGAGCATTTCAGAATGAAGTATTTTTATAAATCTGTGAAAATACTGAATGACTAGGCTAGGAGAATGATGAATAAATGCTTGACCTCTAGGTCCCTGATAGGTGAGATGCCGGTAACGAGAGAACTTTCAAATGGTTCTCCAGTTACTTTTTGTTCAAAGCGGCTTTTCTTTCTTGAATGAGTGGAATTTTTAATAGAAGCCGTGTGGGTCTTTCCGTTGCCAGTTTGCAATGGAGCATCTGTCTTCATCTTTTTGAGTGATACTGTAAGAGTGGCTAGAGAGACTCAAATCTGCAGTTCTCTTGAGTGATTCTGTGCCTTTTGTGGGTGACTTCTTTGCACTTAGTGCTTGGGTTTTTGTTTTTTTCTTTGGGTTTGGGGACTTTAGAATTTGGGGTGGGATCTTTGGAACATGTTTGGGGCGGGAGTGGGATTTTAGAAGTTAAAGAAGACCTAGAATTTGACTTTTTGTGCCTAACACATGAATGAATGAGACTTGCAGAACTGCTGTTCCGTTCTTTCCCCAACTATTCCATGAATGCTTGAAGACAGGTAGACAGATCTTTTGAGGGGATGTCATTTAAACTTGCTTTTGCTATGGCAGTCTTTTCTTATGGTCCATGATTTAAGGATTAGTGTGCATTCTAATACCTTATTAGAGGCTACATCTTTTCTTCCCATTAATTGTGGAACAAACAGGAACAGGTGGCTTCAGGACCTTTGTCTGACAGCTTGCCCACAAACTACCCTCCCAGAACTGAGAATTATTAAAACATTCAAGGTAACTTCCCAGATCTTTTGAAAGTAAGTTTTTACATTTTTACCTCTCCTTAATTTTCCGTGGCAGGAACTTTCAGCCTGTGGTGTCATCCTAAATTTGAGGATCGCTGTCAATCAGTGGTGGAGTTCATTAAGAGAGCCATCATGCACTCCAAGAATGGGAAGTTTCTCTACTTCTTGAGATCCAGGGTTCCGGGTAAGGCTATAGTTACATTAATTATTTAACATGGTCATGATGCAGTACAGTACCAAAATGTGCCCCCCCTTCTCCCCAGAAAAAGCCATACTTCGTTGAAGTTTTCTTTCTGGCTCTTATGGTAACCACTCTTCCTAGAGTCTAGTGGTTAGGTTAATCCCCTGCCCTTGAACATTAATCCTCCAATATATTGAGAAGGAATCTTTGCTTTTTTGACCACATGAATGAGAAAACGGATCCCGCCTCTGATGTCCAGGTGTCTTATGATGAATATTTAACATTCAGAGGTGTCTCCTTGTCCTTGAACCAGGGATCTCACACTTCCGTGTGAAGCAGAGAGGTGAGAACTTGCTCAGGCAATTTCTATGGGAACAGGGAAGCTACAAGAGTATTCACTAGAAAGCCAATGCTGAGTATCAAGGAGGCTGAATTCAGTGGCAGTCTGCTGTGGATTTTGTCCTTCCGCGCTAAACTTCCTATTAAAGAGTAGGTAGTCTTTGTTGTGCCTCCTGTCTCTACTGGCATTGACTATAAAGATGTCTCTCCATCTGGGTGCACTGGGAAGTTCCCATCCTTGCTAGTGCGATCACATAGTCTTTCTGCCCACTTAGTAGTGCGGTATCTAAATAAACTTTACCGAAAGAATGGTTTGAAAGAGCCTGCTGTAATAGGGCTGGGGAAAAGCAAAACAAGCATATTAATTGAGGAGTTTGTAAGTTACAAACAGAACCGAAAATGAGAACTTTATACATTCCCAGTGAATCAAATTAAGATTCTTAAACACACTGACTGCCAAGAAATTGCTCTAAAAAGAGGTTCCCAGTGGAGCCTCAGGCAGAACATCAGTAACAGGATTGAGCCAGGTTATAGGAATGTGTTTTATAATCTTGGTGATTTAAATAAGGCATGACAGGGTGCGAACTGTATTAATTCTCACTTCATTTAATATTTGCCTCAGCGCTGTCAACACAGTTAGGTCTCATGCAGTTGACTTGGTTAAAGAGAAAAGTTAGAATCCTTTCTTACAGGAATTGACTCTTTAGCAATTTTTTTAAGTTTGTGGCTTTTGCGGGGCTGGGTTAAATGGGTGACGGGCACTAAGGGCACTTTTCGGGATGAGCCCTGGGTGTCACATGTAAGAGATGAATCACTGAGTTCTACTCCTGAAAGTAAGACTACGTTGTATGTTAACTAACTTGAAAATAAATAAATTTAAAAAAAGAAAAAGAAAAAAAAAGAATTGCTAGTCAAACTTCATAAAAAAAGAGTTTGTGGCTTTTGGGGGTTATCATTATCAAAAATAAGCAACATCTCTACCCTCAGAGACCTCGTTTCCTCAAAGGGGAGACAGGTAGGAAGATAAAGGCAGAAGCACATGTAAAACTCAGTACAAGGCATGGCGGAGATTGACAAGGGCAGAGACGCAGCTGTGTTTATGGGTAAACCAGGGAAATCCTCGCACAGGATTCTGAAGTCTGGAGCATGTATCTACTTGTAGAGTATTGAGAGACTTTGTTGGACTCCTCTGGTATAGCTCGTTTCCTTCTACAAATGTGCCCTGTCTGCAGAAATTTTAAGATTCTTGCCATTGTTAACTAAGCGGCTAGAACTTGGAACAACTGCTACTGTTTGTTGAGTACGTATCGTATCGTGTGCCAGTTATTTTGTCAGATTCTTTATTTAAACATCTCTGATTACTTACAACAACCTAATAGATTGGTCCGTTTATAGATAAGACCATTTTCATTTTGTCAGTGAAGAAACTGAGGCTGAGGCTCAAAAGTGAAGTTCCTTACTCTAAGTCACTTAGCTGATGAGTGCTGAAGTCAGAGTTCAAACCCAGGCTCGACTAACTCCAGACTGTGCGCTGTATTTGCCGCCACTCCGTTAACGGGGCAGATTAACAGCAAGCAAAGTGAAACGCGAGCTTGCTGGGATTTGTGGAGACTACAGGGAAGACAGCAGTGTTTTTATTAGTGGAGGGTGTCTTTTTAGGACCCAGGAGGAAGGCTGCAGATAGGATATCTGTTTGCACTTCAAACCGTAATCAAGTTGAGAAGGCAAAGCAGAGGTAGTATTTGCTCCTAGACTGTAAGTGACCGTTCTCAGAACAACTGGGACAAAGGGCAAAGCCAGTGTTCTTTACCATTGTTTGCTGTCCTCCTTTGCTGTCGTAAACGTCTAGACTTTCTGTGAGATTGATTCTGTGAGGGACTTGGTGTGAAGAAGAGGTAGTCATTAGCATTTGGGTTGAGCTTTCTTAGCCGGCACCAGGGATTTTAGCTCAGTAGTTTTTAAAAGGAGCCTATTTGTTGAGACTTTGGGATGATGATAACTGAATGCCTACAAGGGGCCAGGTATTATTTCATTTAACCATGACAAGATCCTTTATTATTTATTAAAAAAAATTTTTTTTAATGTTTATTTATTTTTGAGAGACAGAGAAAGACAGAGCATGAATGGGGGAGGGGCAGAGAGAGAGGTGGGAGACAGACTCCGAAGCAGGCTCCAGGCTCTGAGCTGTCAGCACAGAGGCCGATGCGGGGCTCGAACTCATGGACTGTGAGATCATGACCTTAGTCGAAGTCGGATGCTCAATAGACTGAGCCACCCAGATGCCCCAAACCCTTACAAAATCTTAAAGGCATACTACAGTATCCCTTCTCCCTTTCCTCCCTCCCATCCTTCCACACAGATTAAGAATCTGAGGTACAGGGGCGCCTGGGTGGCTTGGTCGGTTAAGCGTCCGACTTCAGCTCAGGTCATGATCTCACGGTCTGTGAGTTCGAGCCCCGCATCGGGCTCTGTGCTGACAGCTCAGAGCCTGGAGCCTGTTTCAGATTCTGTGTTTCCCTCTCTCTCTGCTCCTCCCCCGTTCATGCTCTGTCTCTCTCTGTCTCAAAAATAAAATAAAACGTTAAAAAAAAAATTAAAAAAAAAAAAGAATCTGAGGTACAGTGAATTGCAGAGCCAGGATTCAAAGTCAAGTTTTTCTGAGTTGGCTGCACTAACAGGGCATGTGGGCTGGTGATAAAGGGATGCTAGGGATCCTAGGAATCATAAAGCTAGGACTAATGGGAAAGTTCTGGATGGTGGCAAGTAAGGAGCAGAAGGAAGGAAATTAGAACAACTGTAATAATTGACATCAGGGGAGGGACCCTTAGTGAAAATAAAAATGATGGCACCTGATGTCGCTTTCCCCCTTACCTGTTTTTAGCACAGTGGGGCGTGATTGTCACAGATCTGAGGTCACTGTTTGCATCTCAGTCTGGTCCATTCCACAGTTATAAACCAAATGCCTATACTACGGGGCAGCAGTCTCAGAGAGAGACTATGATTGGATTAACACAGAACTCCTGATGCTGTTCGAGCCAAACTGAAAGGGAACATATCTTTATTAGTTGGGAGAATCTTTGTCATCTGAAGTACATGAAAAGAAAATCTTTTTTAAAAAGATTTTTATTTTATTGTATATTATATTATATTATATTATATTATATTATATTATATTATATTATATGTTTATTTATTTTTGAGAGAAAGTCATCATGAGCAGGGAGGGACAGAGAGAGGGAAACAGAGAATCCCAAGCAGGCTCCATGCTGCCAACGCGGAGCCCAGTGCAGGGCTTGAACTCATGAAATGTGAAATCACCACCTGAGCCAAAATCGAGAGTCCGACGCTTAGCTAACTGAGCCACCCAGGTGCCCCTTAGTTTATTTTTAAATGTTTATTTATTTTGAGAGACAAAGTGCACGAGCGAGTGATGGGAGATGAGACAGAGAGAGAGAGGGGGAGAGAGAGAATCCCAAACAGGCTCCATGCTGTCAGCACAGAGCCTGACGTGGGGCTCGATCTCCCAACTTTGAGATCATGACCTGAGCCAAAATCAAGAGTTGGACGCTTAACCGACTGAGCCAGCCAAGCACCCCATTAAGATTTTATTTTTAAGTAATCTCTACAACCCAGTGTAGGGCTTGAATTTATAACCCTGAGATCAGGAGTCACACACTACCAACTGAACCAGCCAGGCACCCCAATACCTTTTTTTTGTTTTTGTTTTTAATTTTTTTAAGTTTGTTTATTTTGAGAAAGACGACATGAGTGGGGGAGTGGTAGAGAAAGAGGAAGAGACAGAATCCCAAGCAGCCTCCATACTGTCCATGCAGAGCCCAATGCGGGGCTTCAACCCACAGAAGTGAGATCATGACCTGAGCTGAAATCAAGAGTTGGATGCCTAACCGACTGAGCCACCCAGGTTCCCCAAATTTTCGTTTTTTTAATCACGCTTTGAATTACACAACTCTAAGGAAATAGGTCTCTCTTTTGTAACCATCATTAATCTTATAATTGTTTGTTCAGTGACAGGTCTGTATCCCAGGATTTCTTTTTTCTTTTTTTTTTTAAATGTTTATTTATTTTTGAGAGAGAAGGAGAAAGCACATCCACGCGGGAGAGGCAGGAGAGGGGGACGGAGGTTCCAAAGTGGGTTCCATGCTGACAGCAGAGATCTTGGTGTGGGGCTCGAACTCAGGAACCGCGAAATCATGACCTGCGCCGAAGTTGGCCACTTAACTGAGCTCCTCAGGTGCCCCTCCCAGTACTATTGACATTTTGAGCTGGATAATTCTGGTCTTCAGGAAACAGTTTGGTTTGGCAGAAAGACCTAGGTGTTGGGGTGCTCAGACTTGGGAGAGACTTGTCACCCCTAACCTGGTCCTTGAGGTGGGGGGGCAGGGGGAGAGAAAATAATGAAGTGGCTGGAAACTGTATTGGAGCCCAGGTCCCCTGGTAGGAAGGACCAGAGGAAAGTTCCTGATGATCACTGTTCCATCTTGTCCCTTCCCTTTCAGCTGACCTGGTGTCTTGTCTTGGATTTATTTCCATCTCTAACCTCTTCCCTTAACGTGCTCTGGATGCAAGAGCTCCAGTTGTTTGCTGTGTTTGGGGGCAAACAGTAAATGGTCAGGTTGACACCAGGGAATATCAGAGAATTAACAGGTTTCAAATCGCTATTTGTGAACCTACGGCTATAAGTAACACAATTAAATAGGCAAGTATATGTGGTCATTAAAATTCAAGTAGGCAAACAATCAGATAATTTTTTTGCTGCATATTATCCTGGTCTCTTTAGCCACAAGTCTGATAGTACTGTGTCTTTGGGAATAAATAATTAGATACATAAATTACCTTTATCTCTGAAACATCATGTTGAATTTAGCGTTATTATAACCCATCCCCAAAAGCTTTCTGTTTGCCATAGTTTAATTCACTAAAGAATATTTTTAAAATGCAAGAGAGAGAAAGGGTAAATTCAAAGAGGCCTTTGAACCCAATACCATTTTAAAACCACTTGAGTTTAAATATATTCAAGAGAGAAATCCATGTGTGATTTTTTTTTTTTTTTTAATAGCGTGTGAGAGGAGACGACTGACCATGTGGGTGGAGGAGGGCTACAGTGCTTCAGAATATAAGCCCTAGGATTGAAGGGGTAGGAGCAAGGAGAAGACTGAGAGCAGCTGGTCATGAATCAGAGTGCTTGGGGCTGCCCTGGACAGCGCCCCCGTCAGACAACAGAGGGAGAGGCAACAGAGGGAGAGTTGCTCTGGAGACACTCCTGGAGAACCTTCCTTTGAGGTTCTGTGGGCTCAGCTTTTCCTCAGAGCGGGTGTTCATGGCAGGCCAGCTTTGTTGGTTCTGTGCCATGAGAGAGTGCTCTAAGCCTGGCCTCAGTTTCATCATATATGAAATGGGGATAATAGTGATATCTGCCTCAAAGTATAGTTTTAATGACTAAATGAGTTAAATTTTTTTTTAACGTTTATTTTTGACAGTGTGTGCCAGAGGGGGAGGGGCAGAGAGACAGGGGGACAGGGGATCGACAGCAGAGAGCCTGACGCGGGGTAGGAACCCCTGAGCTAAAGTCGGATGCCTAACTGACTGAGCTGCCCAGGCGCCTGAGTTAGAAGTTTAAAAAAATGTTTTTAACATTAATTTATTTTGAGAGAGAGAGAGAGAGAACAAATGGGGGAGGGGCAGAGAGGGAAGGAGACAGAGAATCCCAAGCAGGCTGTGTGCCGTCAGCACAGAGCCCGATGACGTGGGGCTCAAACTCACAAACCATGAGATCATGACCTGAACCGAAGTCATGAGTCCAACACTTAACCGACTGAGCCCCCTGGGCACCCCTGAGTTAAGTGCTTTTTTTAAATTAATTTTTTAAAGTTATTTATTTACTTATTTTGAGAGAGCCTGAGCAGGGGAGGGGCAGAGAGAGAGGGAGAGAGAGAATCCCAAATAGGCTCCGTGCCATCAGTGCAAAGCCGGACGTTGGGCTCAAACTCATGAGCCAGGAGATCAGGACCTGAGCCGAAGTCGGGTGCTCAACCGACTCAGCCACCCAGGCGCCCCATGTGGTAACAGCAGAATATGTATTCGGACTTTTTTCTTTTTCAGAAAGTCCATTATCAATGACCACGAAAAGGCTTTGGGAGATAGTCCACAAGCTTTAATTTTTTCTTCTCATGCCTTCAAACAAAATTTTAAAACTGTTTGAAATTGAACTCCAAAAACAGTAGATGTGTTATTTTCCAACAAGTTGTGTCTACAGAATTTCTTTTGACAGGACAGTGACTGAGAAAAGAATTCTTTCAAAGCCTTTGCACCTGAGCTGCTTTCTGAGAGCAGTTTGCTTATTGGCCTCCAGTAGCCCCTTGTGTATTGGAACCAGAATATTCTTTGCTCCCTTGAGCCATTGCCCATGTTCCTGCCATTCTGGAGGTCTCCGTTCTGTGGCATTGACTCTCGAGGGGGGTTGGAACTCCCCAGCACCAAGCCTGCTGATGCTGACGAAACCAGGGTGTGGGACTCCCCTTGGGCCTGGCTGGCATCAGTCAGCAGGCACTCTGGCACGGAGCACTACTGACTCCAGCCCTGCCCAAGCTACTGTAGTTGCTTCTCTTTTAAAAGCATCCTCTTTTTTTTCTGTTCCTGCACCCGGGCTAAAATTTCAGGAGCAAGAAGGGTGGGAGGAGGTGAGGGGGGCGGTGTGTGTGGGAAATAAGAGGTGGTTAAACCTGCCTGTCCTGATTTGAAGTAAATGGTAGGAGTGATAGGCTTATAAACTCTGATCCCAGCCATTGCCTTCTACTTACCAGCCTCTTAGCTGGAGTCGGCTGGGGACCCTTCTGAGCAGCCCCAGTTGTCCCGTGCAGGATGCTGCTAGATGTGCTGCGCAAGTACGTCCCGTTCCTAGGAGGGATGCTTTGATTCTTGCCCTTCACTGAGAGCCTCGGGCCTGGGATTGGCCACTTGGCTCCAAGTCAAGTCTGTGGCTTGGCGCTTTGCATTGGGCTGTTCTGAAGAGCAAAACTGTCAGCTGTCACGAGTAATGCTCGGGGGGCCCTTGGTGGGGGCGAGTAGAGTCCCTTGAGTGAAACACAGCGGTAATACTTCTGACAATGGAGATCAGCAGGTCTTTGTGGAAGGGAGCTTTTGCACAGAACGCACATATGAACTGTAAAGAAGCCCCATTTCCCTTCCCTGGATTCTCTTCACGAGGGCAGTGGTAGTTAGCTGCATTGCTCCCTCTGAATATGTCTCTTGGTTTTCGTTCCCAAAGGACTGCCTCCAACTCCAGTCCAGCTGCTCTATCCGGTGTCTCGATTCAGCAACGTCAAATCCCTCCAGCACCTTTGCAGATTCCGAATCCGACAGCTCGTCCGGATAGATCACATCCCGGATCTCCCACTGCCTAAGTAAAGTGGGGTCTCTAGGGGTGGGGCGGGAATGGAATGGAGGGTTGGTTGTAAATGTTAGTGAGGCCCGCCAGCTGATCGTGCCGTCAGTGTTCACAGGCGTCGCCCTTTCACTTCTCACGTGTCTTAGCACCCAACTCTGGAAATGTCAGCCGGCAGCCAGAAGGGAGGAAGGTGTGTGCGTGTGTGTCAGCCTCCCTTCTGCAGTCGCTATGCAGAGTGGAGTGGAGGTGGTAAGAGGGAGGGAGACAGAACTGTAATAAGTGAGAAAGTGGGAATTTTCTTAGGTCGACAGTTTTTTGTGTAGTCTCAGCCATCCAGGGGTTGAAGAAGAAGGAAGGATTGAACAAAAGCGGCCTTTCGTTTATGATCTTTGTATGTAACACTTTACGTGTATCCCTCTTGTGTTCACAGACCTCTGATCTCTTATATCCGAAAGTTCTACTACTATGATCCTCAGGAAGAGGTGTACCTGTCTCTAAAGGAAGCGCAGCTCATTTCCAAACAGAAGCAAGAGGCTGAACCCTCCACGTAGCGAGGGGCCCCCTGCTAGTCGCCACCAAGGGTATGAGCTCTCTGTCTCGCTGCCCGGCTAAGTGTTTCTGGACAGTTATCATCGTGGGCCTCGCCCCCCTCCCCCACACCCCATGCGTATACTCTCGATCCAGGCATCTGCCCATGCAGTTACCAGATCTGGTCATGGAGTCCAGGGGGCACATATGCCAAATGGGAGAAGAACAGATAGACATGAGAGGTCTCAAGAGTATTTGCCAAGCAGCATGCAAGCTAATCACTGAATGTAAATAAGGAGGAGGGCACACAAGTGTAACTAAGCGTGCGGTCTTCTCTCATACTTTGACCACTCTTCTTGCTGTTGCACAAATGACGTGTAAAACAGGACACCAAAGGGGAGGAAACTTCATCAAAGGGGAGGCAGACGTGCCTTTAATTACAACAGGTGTGTGCTTCAGTGGGAACTCCCATGTGCCATGGCTTGGCATGTGAGGGCGAGAGCAAAAAAGCTCAGTCTTCTACTTAGATTTCCATCCGGACCACTGAAAAGTAAATTATTGAAAAGAGTAAGTGAATTAGCTAAGGAATTCATTTATCTAAGTGGCTGTTCTCCTGTCACTACATTAACTGACTTCTAGTCATTTATTCTCCCCATAAAATACCTTGGAATACTGGTTTGTGCAGATGAATGGTAATTAGTCTCTTAAATTGCAGTCACGTGAGCATTGAAAGGTAAGGATGAGTAGGGAACAAAATTGCCAGAGAGTTGTGATTTTGGTGGTGTGGATTACCTGCAGGATCTCACGTTCCGGTGATCTGCAGGGTGCAGTGATCCCCCGTCTTTCCCCTTTGCGTAGAGTGTCCTCTTGAAGCACCCACTACGTCTGCTACCCTCTAACCTTCTCTGTTCCCAGTGCCCCCTCCCACACCGAGCAAACGAGGGGAAAAACCGGCAGAGTGACAGCCTTAGAACCCAGGGAGCCATCATCTCCCCGTGCTCTCTGCTGTCTTTATAACCGGAGAGTGTGACGACTGGCGTTTATGTCCCACGGGTTTTCCTGGGCCATGACCAAGGTGATCCCAGCTGTGTGTCTCCTCTTAGCTGTGGACATCCCCGAGCCTGTGCTCTTGGTGGAAAGCATGTGAGCTGGCCTAGTAAAGATTAACAAGAGGAGAAGGAATGAAAGGAGAGTGATCAAGAAATGGTGACCCTGGGAGGCTGCGTAGCTTTAACTTAAAGCATCCTGGTCTGGGTGTGCAGTCTCTTGTCGTATCTTCAGTTGTAGGCAAGTTGTACGCCCTCGGAAGCGATTCCTACAACATCGAAATGCTCCGATGTCTGGGAGGATTTCTCTGCTTGGTGGCTTTGCAGTTGAGATTAGGAAGGGAAGGCAGGAGGGAACGGCGGCACCTGCACGGTGGCACCCTGGTGGAGTAATTAGGACCCTTTAGTCAGGGCACCGCTTCTGTAGGCGCCGTGCCTCGGGAGGAACCCTCACAGCACGTTCAGGGGTGGGCTCGGGGTGGCCGAGGGCTCCAAACTTCATCATATGGGGAATACATGATTAACACGGAGCAGAGAAGTTCTGAGGTGAGAGGGGCTTGATGGCTGAAAGAAATACAAAGGAAGAGTGGTTCAACTTAGTCTGTGTGGCTCCAGGGACCACAGTGAATGGAAGTTATAAGGAGCTAGACTCTAGTCTAACTTTAGAAGAACTGGGGTTTTTTTATGTTTATTTTTGAGAAAAGACAGAAGAGACAGAGTGCAAGCAGGGGAGAGGCGGAGAACCGGGAGACACAGAATCTGAAGCAGGCTCCAGGCTCTGAGCTGTCAGCTCAGAGCCCGATGTGGGGCTCGAACTCACAAACCGTGAGACCATGACCTGAGCCAAAGTCGGATGGTTAACTGACTGAGCCACCCAGGTGCCCCTAGAAGAACCGTTTTAACAGAGAGGTCCAAAAGTGGAATGGTTTTCCAGAGGCGTTAGTGAGTTCCCCCATTTGTTTATGCACTTAGCAGATATCTGTCTACTTGTTGAGTACCCAAAGTAGGTTGGGAAAAGTGCTGTGCGGGATAGTCCCTGGCCCTGACCTCGCTGAGCTGCAATTCTCATAGGGAGAGACAGACAGACAGCAAACATGTAAATAAGTGAATAGGCTGATTTCAGTTGACTGTACTGTTACGAGGAATAAAACTTGGTGAAGTTTAGTGATTAGGGGTGGGAGAGTGGTACTTAGGTTTGGATGATCAGGGAAGGCCCCTGTGAGGAGGTATCCTTTCAGCTGAGATCTGAATATCAAGGAGTCAGAAGAGGATCTGGGAGCAGAGCATTCTGGGCAAGCGGTCCAATAAGCATAAAGGCCCTGAGATGGGAAGGGGCTTGATCTGATAAGGTACAGGCCAGGGGTAGCCATTTGTCGTGAGTATGGGGGACGGTCGTGTATTGGCAAAGGCTTGAACTGAGCTCCCAGGGTCTCTTCGCTCTGTGTGACACCGGGACTGTTGCCTGTGGCAGAGAGTAAGCATCATGCCTTACTCCCTCCAGATTCAGACCTCGGGGCCCCTTGAGAAAAGGGAAGTACCACTCCTGAAGGGGGACGGCCCTATTTTGTGAAATTCGGCCCTTATGACTTCTTGTTGGTCAGCCTGCTTTTAATTTGGGAGTTCTGAATGGGCCACTTGGTCTGTGCGTACTGTCACCTGGGGAGTTCATGTCAGGGTGCTTGGAGTCAGCAGACAGAAGAACAGTTGGGACAGTGCCCTCATTAAGTCAGGAGGTAGAAGCTGCGTTGGCATTTGTGATCATATATCACTCCTCTTCGGTAGCCAGAAGCTGCAACGACCTATAGCATTTTCTAGCCGGCTCACCAGGGGTTACTCCAGGGCTTCAGTTTTTTCTTTCTTTTACTTTCTAGTCCCTGCAGCAGACAAGCCTCAGGAAAGGAGTGGGGGGGGGGGGGAGGAAGTGGGTGGAAAATTAAAAGGTGAGGGAAAAGGAGAGAGAGAGGTTAGGCAATGTGATGGAATATGTTTATTAGTTATTTTAGGACCTTTTTTTAGCGTCCAAGTCCTAGGCCGCTCAGGTCCCTGCAGCAAAGGCCGTTGCCACATCCTGAGCCGGCAGCCGTGTTGGTGGGAGCCGTTGGCTTTTCAGGTCTCCGTTCTCTGTTTGAGCTGTACTTTTCCCCAGCCGAGGCTGGGCTGCTCTCCATCTTGGTTCCACTCCAGTGGGCCGCTCTGATTTTTTCCTTTTTTCATCTAGGCATTTGGTTGCCAAGCTCCAGTTTTGAAGAACCAAATGAAGCTACCGTGGAGGGGAGTGAGGAAGAACGAAGGAACGGGAAGGGCGGAGACCCTCTGTGCAAGGACTTTGGCTCCCCTCGCCGCTCTGGGGCTTGGAAGAAGCACACAACCACACTCTTTGAGCGGGGGCTCCGCCTCTTCGTGTCCAGCCCCTGTGCTATCCTGGAACTGGACGAGCTCCTTGGAAAACTGGAAGAAGTCTCAACACTGTTCCTTTTTTAGAAGTTTTGTTTTGGGTATTTGCATTTCTCCGTATGGAAAACTTCCTTTAAAGGCAGCTGGGGTTTGTGCCCATTGGGCTGGAAGTGGCACCAAGGGCGAGACAGGTCCAGGGGAGGGGAGAGGAGGAGGGATTGCCAGTGACGGTCATTCAGCTGGTGCCACAGGCAGAGTGCGCGCGTTCACCATTGACCTTGAAGAAGGAGAGAGGAGGAGTCAGAAGTGTAAATCAAGTGGGGAGTTTCTGAGAGATGTGAATCTGCCTCTCTTTAAGCATGGGTAGCCTCAGTAGCAGCAGGAAAGAAAGGAGGGTGGGTGGTCTCGAACAGAAGACTGCTGAACAAAAACCGGCAAAGGGCCCGCCCCTGCTGGGGAAAGTAGTGGCTCCTCACATCCTTTCCTTCTAAGGTTTTAAATGTGATTTCAGCATCACCTCTCATAGAAGCTGTGCCAGTTTTGTCTTACGGAATTCCTAAGTTCTGTGACCTCAAGCCAGTCCCATTCTTCCTCCACCCGCCACCCTCCACCCCTCCCCTCGAGATGACTGTACATTTCACTCCGATCATGGCAACATCGTTCCTATTGCCTCTGCCAGCTGTCAAGGCAATGGATTTTCTCATCACCTGAGCAGTTGAGAGCCCTCATCATGAGCTGCTGAAGTTAATGGAGCATGCTTCCAGATTCTTAATGGCAGGCTGTACCCGTGACTTAGGAGTCAGTGGTACTTCCCTCCATATGTCTGTCAGCTAGTGAGAGGGAACATGGAGGACGGTGAGAAACGAAGCTGTTGTACTTGTGCTCTTCCGAGAAGAAGCTCTCCAGTGTCTCAGCCTTAATGGAACGTCGTTGGATCAGAGAGGAGGAGAGCATTACATCTCCTGTTTTTAGGTTTATCGCTGTTGTCCCACTTCCGTGACGGGAGGTAGCAAGAGCTTTTTTATTTTCCTGTGTCTTTTCTAGCAACCCAGGCATTTTCGTGAGTCAGATCCTGTTGGCCCCCCTTCGTGGGGCAGTGTGTCAGATGCTGATTTGGGAGTTGCCCACCTTCCAGGTAGAAGTGGAGGAGGAGGGAGAAAGACTCCAGCGCTTTTCAGTGGTCTTTGATTTTTTTTCTGAAGCGGGCCATTGTCAAATCATACGATATGAGTTTGCTTTTCTATAGAGTTACTCTGGGGAGAGGTTTGCTATTAAGATGTGAAAATCAAGCTGTTTGGGTCTTTATTGTTCTTTTGTAGTAATATTCCATTAGACTGCCTTTTTTGGTTCCCCTGTGCTTATATCTGCCTCATCTCATGAGATAAAATAATATGGTCAGGTTTGTGGTTTCCTGATGGTTTGGGGGTGAGGCCCCAGTGTCTCGGTAATTTATAGGACTGTCTCATCTAGAAGTGTTGGCCTTCTGCCTCATGTCCTGCATGGAATGGCCAGTCTTCCTCCTTGTAGTGGAATTGGGAGGAGACTTGCAGTGTTACCTGTGTGTAAGCATAAGGAAAGAGGGGGCCCACAGAATGAGCTTGTAGTGTAAACACAGCCCACCTTTGTGTTGTTGTGAGGTACCTCTTCTCTCCTTGAATTCTGGGTGGTACTGCCCGCCAATTAAGATAGTGATCCCAGAAATTGGCTTAGTCTGTGAGTCTTGCCTCTTGGGGGTGCAGATTAACTTGCCATCTTGCAGAAAGTGCCACCCAACAGTAGACCATATATCTGGAATCAAGTGGGATCCTTGAGTGGCTGATGTGCAGTTCTTTGGGATTCTTTATATATATATATATACATACATACACATACACACACACACACACACACACATACACATACCATTTCACCCACCCATCACTTAAAATTCTTTTTCTTAGTGTGTTTGCCTGGCTCTGGGCTAGATACTGTGGAAAACACAAGAGGGGAAAGACATGATGTCTGGCCTAATGGATCTTTTAGGTGACTGCCATCCATGAAGCAATTGGAGAGCATGGCAGAAGAGTCAAGGGCTGTCTTTAAAGAAATTCAGATGGTTAAGATCGGGGTAGGCGAGGTGGTCTAGGAGAGCTCTTTGGTGGTGAGGCGTTGGATCCTGGGCGAGGGTAGGACAGTGAGACAGGAAACACGTGAATGGAAGGCTGGAAGCGGAAATCTGCAGGCTGTGTGCTGAGTAGTGTGTGCAACCCCAATCCAGAGCAGCAGCGTCAGTCCCTCCTTTCTCAGTTTAGATGGAAACTTCCTAGCATCAGGCAGATCTGAGTACCGAGGGCTTGTGATGGTGAAGTGGAACCCAAAGCCGGAAGTCAGCTGGCTCCTGCCCACGACCAGGGGCCTCACTGCCCTCAGCACAGTCTGGGTGCTACCCTTTGCGGGACCAGGGGTTTCCGCTGGAGGATTCAGACAGTCAGGTCTAGAAGCAAACCTCAGCTGAAGAGGCATGACCCAACCTCACCACCGTCCTTCTTTCTCCTCCTGGGAAAGGGTAACGTAGACCTGTGTCCACGATCTGTTGGTGCGCTAGTCACGGCCCAGGCTGTAGCCTCGTCCTTCCTCAGGGTGGGCTGCGAGACAGAGTTGCACAGAGGGGAGACAGACTCTCTCCGGAGATGAGGGGGAGGAAGAGGCGGGAGTGGGGCAGCCGGCTGAGGGACCGGCCTGGTGAGAGAGCAGAGAGAGAGCAGGAGCGGCTGGCCTGTCGCCAGCACTTCCGCTCAGCTCTCCGGGCTGGGCCCACCCCTCCTTTGCCAGTTCTGTGTCGTGCTCGTTGAGAGGCGGTCCACAGACGGAACTCATTCCTCTTTGATTGTTGTGTTTGAAAGTCACAAACTGGAAAAGGTTCTCACCTCTAGGGACCCACCATTGATTTCTAAGTTGTGGATGGGTCCTTGCTCGTGTGAGCCTTACTTGTTAGCGGTCAGCCTACTGCAACCTTCCTCAGGACAGGTGTGAACCACCGTAAGCTAGTGACAACTACTGGTACGATTTGCTGTTACTTGAAATTCGCGGGCTGTGGCAGGAACACAGAGTGAGGAGGGTGGGGCTTTGCTGTGAGGACTAGGCAAGTGGGGGGCGACGGGGAGTTTGGGACCGTTGACGGCGGCCTTCGCCCGTTGGCCAGCTGGCGCCTAGATCTACTGAACGTGAGCCATGGACGGCAGCGTGCAGGCCCCTGAGAGGAGAGGCTGGGCGGGAGCTCGCCACCAGGTTTCCTCTCCCCTTGTCCTTCCTTTCGCTGGGGCTCATGGTGGCCCTTGCCAAGGATGGGAGTGGTGTGGGGACGGCTGCAAACACACTCACGGTGCCCATCCACGAAGATCGGGGGAGCAGGGATGGTGCTTGGTGTTGGCAGATCTGAACGTGAGAGCCTGGAGGAGAGCTGGATGCCTTGGGGTGCCCTCAGCCGAGGCCCTCAGGGGAGCCAGGCTGCTCGAAGCCCTCGGGTCCCAGCAGGAAATGGGGATGGGACTTTTCCCTCCAGTTACATCCTTCTGCACTGCTGCCTCCTCCTTGGCCTCAGGCCCTGACGTTGGAGGACTAGGTGTTGGGATAAAGCTCCATGGCTGCAGGAAGGAGGTCTGAAAGTCAGCGTGCGTCTGCGTGTGTGTGGGTGTGTGTGTGTGTGTGTGTGTGCGTGTCTTCATTTGCGGAGGTCTTGCCACCAGTTGGGGTGTTGAGAGCATCTCCATCGTGGGGAGACCTGCCATTTGTTTTCCACTTTTAAGAGAATGACATGCCCCCTGTCCCTAAGGGAGGAGCTTCTGAGTTAGACATTTTCCCTATGGGAATCCTCTTGGTTTGGTTTGTGGGAAAGGGGGGAATGGATAAATGATTTTTATCTCTAATTGTCAACACAGCTGTTCTTACACTGAATTTGTGCTATTGCATACATGTAGCCATCTTTCTTTTCACTGCAGCAGTGTTTATCAGTAGTTCAAAATGATTTATTTGCTCCTGGGGAGTAAAATCTTTTTTATTAAAAAAGAAAAAGAAAAAAAAAAAGAAAGAAAGCAAAGTGTGGCTCCCTCCCCCTGTGATAGCTGTAGGATTAGTGGGCCTCAAAGAAACTCAAGAAGGCAAAGTCGAGTCTGCCAGTCCCCGTGACCTATCCCGTTTTGCCATCGGAGCCCTCGTGCTCAGCACAAAAGGACAGGAGGCCTTGAGAAGACGGAGAGCAAAGCATTGGGAGGAGTGAGGTGGGGTTTGGGCCGTAGAGACGGAGGCACTGGGGACTCAGGTGCTTCAGTTCGAAGAACAGAGTAAAGTGTATTTAAAATACCGATTGTCTAATCTGCCAGGGAAAGACCTTTCTTTACATACAGATTCCATACTGTCT
The DNA here is from genome assembly GCF_018350215.1 of Panthera leo. Classification (NCBI taxonomy): domain Eukaryota; kingdom Metazoa; phylum Chordata; class Mammalia; order Carnivora; family Felidae; genus Panthera; species Panthera leo. The sequence goes on from NC_056692.1 coordinate 37,491,562, forward strand.
TTGTCCTTTCCATCGCTTCTTGACCTTCCTGGGAGGTGCCGGCCCAGTTGCTCCCTGCTTCCCGTCCGTCCTGTCCTCTGTACCCCTTCTCTCCTCCCTTCCCACCCCATCTACCTCTGGGAAGCCAGTCCTGCATGCTGAGTCTGTGACTTGCCTTCATGCTCATTTCATCTCGGTTAGAGGGTACCTGGAGCTGCTCCCTCCCCGCTCCCTCCCAAGTGCCAAGAGGCATGAAGGGGCAGGTAAAAAGCAGCCAGCCATGGAAGACGCGAATGTCTGGTTGCAGCTGGACTGCAGCCTTGGCTCCTGGAGAGAGAGTGTGAAGAAAACTTAAGACACTCTTGTTCGGAACCCAGGATAATCACACACCGCCCGCCCAGCTCGGGTGGGGCAGGAAGGCTGGTCTGGCTACTCCATCCCTGGTGCTCCCTTCAACGGGGACCTGCCCCTCACCGTTTGGCCCAGAACCTTTTTCAAGGGACAACATAATCCAGGCACCGCTCTGTGGGCAGGCCGGTCGTCGGAGCGCCCACGCTGGTGCTGCCCGTGGCACAGCCACTGCTGTACATTTTTTGGTTGTTTTTAAGAAACTCAATGAAGAGGGGTGTCATTCTGGGCTCAGGGTGGTTGCCAGTTCTTTCCCAGAAGGGGAGCCGCACCCCCTGCAACCGCCTCTGTCCCGTTTGCCACCCTGCCCTCCTCCAAGCCAAAGTGTGGCCTGGCTTTTGTCTTCCCCTTTAGTTTTCCTCCTCTCTCCCCCCCTCCCCTTTTTGTGCTTAATTTATTAAAATAGTTGCTGTATAATTTATTTTCATAAACGATAAAAAATTACTAAATGGTTAAAATAGACTTGCAGGCCAATCTTAAACGGGGCGGGAGGGTCTGTGGGGCGGGTGGGGTGGGGAAAGGGAAAGATGTTTTGATATAAACAAATGCACTTTGGGTGTGTTTTGGTATTTTTCTGGGGATAGATGGGTGGGTGTTGGGATGTCCCTGTAGATCAGTTCCAGAATGGGGTGTCTGTATATACTGTATTAATAGGCATGTTTGACTCTCATAAAGGGATGTTAGTAGCTCTGCTGCAGGTCCTGTTTGGAAACCCCACGTACAACTCCCAGTTTTTGTAAGTGTCAGTGCGGGGGACATTTGACTCTTGTGTTTGTATCTCCTTTTTATGATTGCTGTACTGACCCATGTCTTTCGGGGGAGGGGTGAAAAGAGATTTGAAATAAAAATGTTTAGAAATTACTTCGTGTTATTTGGGTTCGTGTTTGTCAATCTTTCTGCCCTCTCCTACGGCTCCTCACCGCCACCAGCCCCGCAGGCTCACGCGACCCACCCCTGGTGATCATCGGGGCTTCTCTGCGATGTCAGCCAAGCCGCACACATCCGGAACTGGTCTGGTCAGAATTAGAGACGTTGGAAAGTTCCCCCAGACCAGTGGCCATTGCTCAACGCTGCTTTCGCCTTCCCCGGCAAGTGCAGGAGAATTCCAGGGCGTTTTCTGGGGCCAAGCGCCCATGGCCTTCCGGTTGGTGAGCAGTGGTGCGGGACTGTCGCTAGGGAGGATGCATGTTTCCCCTAGCGGTCTTCCCTGCTGTCTTCCCCCCCAGGCTGGCAGTCAAGGTTTCTCGAGAGTTTAACCTGCATCCCTCGCGCCTCTCCAGCCCAGTCTCTTCTGGAGCTGCGCCCTTTGGAGACAAAAGGAACAGAATGTTTCTCTGATGGACAACCAGGCGTACTTGGAGCCACTCGAAACTCTCCTCTTCACTTTCCCTCCTAATCCCTCTCCCAAGTCCCCCACTCAGAGGGCCACTGTGCCACCTTGGCACATCGAGGGGAATTTTCTGCAATTTCTCTGCATCTTCAGAGCAGGAAGCATGTGAGATGAAGCCCAGTCTGGAGGAGTTGTGTTTTCATAGGACTGGTTAGAAGTGCCTCACGGGGGAGTCTGGGAATCCCCACTCGTGCCAGTCACGGGTCGTGTGGGGAGGAAACGGCGTATCCGTTCTGACAGCCGTTCTATGATAGCATGAATTCCCCATTAAAGTTTTCTGCCCTTTTGGAAGGAAAGGTGCTCCAAGCGACGGAATTGAACAACACTACGAGGGAAAAGGCTTAACTCAGAACCAGCAATTGAAATGCTCTAATGGCTGCCGTTGGGACACAGTTGTCCATCATAAGGAATCTTTGCTAACACCATCAGTCAAGAGTGTTAGTGTGCGTTTCTTCAAAGGAGAGACGTAGGTTTTCCTCATTTCCGACCAGCATTGTTGATATTAGTAATGACTTATTAGGAAAGACAGAGCCTCCGACTTGGGCGATACAGCCCAGGAAAGGCATTCTTTTGGTAATAGTAAGCCCCAAATAAAAAATGACCCCCTGCCATCCTCTTTACCCCCAAAACTTGACCCCACCTGCATCACCCGCTGTGTTCCCTGGCCGTCCTCTCCGGCCACCACTCTCTGGCACGAAGGCTGTTCCATCTCACCTGTGAGTGGTGCCTCGTTGTGCACCTGCCTGACTAGAATTCAAGTACAAGCACGCGGCAAGCGGTGACCGTGTGGGGATTCCCCTCCTCGTTCTGTTTGTTGTGTGTCCCCTGAGGAGGAGGTGCGAAGAGTGAATTTTCTGTCTTGGTTCTCTCCAGCCTCTCGTGAGCATCTCGTGCGTGATGATTCTTGTGCCACGTGGATTCTGGAGACCAACCCTTTTCATCTGGCGCCCAGCCAAAGGCACAGGTGTTGACTCCAGCTCTGAAGAGGCCTTAGCTGAGTTACCGCTGGCCTTTAGTGGAGCCCCTTCTCGAGAGATTTTCAGAATGAATTTTGATCAAGCTAATCCTACGCGCTGATCCCCATTTAATCACCCTCTTCATTTGAAAACTCACCCTTCAAGGTTTTGCTCCAGGGTCGCCTCTGGGATTTTCGCCAGCCGCTTGTGGCCAAGTCCTCCGTCCTCTGTTACTCGTTCATGTGTCTGCCTGCTTGCTCCTCTGTGACCTCTGGTCTGAGAGGGATGGAGCCTGTGTCCCGCTCAGCTTTCTCCCTGCTCCCGGGGCTGGCACAGTTGGGTAGATGTGCCAAGGTGGTGGTGGTTGAGGAAAAAGGTGAGATCAGCCCCCTGCCCAGTCAGCCAGCCTTGAACCTGGATTTTCACTGTTCACACGGGAAACCTTGTTGGTAATGAAATAGGGATTCTTTGTTGACTGTCGGGCTTCTTCGGGATTTTCTCAAGAGATTGGAGTTTTGGCGGTTGAAGTAAGAGTGGGAACTATGTGACATGACTGTAACCCAGGATAGTCCAAAGGTGGGGTGTGGACCCCTTCCTCCTGGTGTCAGTGCTGGCAAAGCACCAGAGCTGTTGCTGCCCTTTGGTGGAAGATGCTCCCCATGTAGGGTCAGCAGGCTTTGTCCAGTGACCAGAAATTGCACTGAACCACCCCCCCACACACACACACACTGAATTCTCTGCCAACAGAAAGCCTGCATTGAGGGGTGCCGGGGGGGCTCGGTCGGTCAAGCTTATCTGACTCTTGGTTTCAGCTCAGGTCATGATATCGTGGTTCATGGTATCGGTATCGAGCCCTGAGTTGGGCTCTGCATTGGGATTTTCTCTCTCCCTACCTCTCTGCATCTCCCAGCTCTCTCTCTTTTTCTCAAAGTAAAAATTAGGGGCGCCTGGGTGGCTCATCGGTTGAGCATCTGACTTCCACTCAGGTCATGGTCTCGTGCTTCATGAGTTTGAGCCCTGCATGGGGCTCTGTGCTAATGGCTCAGAGCCTGGAGCCTGTTTCAGATTCTGTGTCTCCCTCCCTCTCTGCCCCACCCCCATTCACACTCTGTATCTCTCTCTCTCAGAAATAAAAATAAACATAAAAAAAATAATAAAGAGCTCAGCTCAGGCACCCTTCTTCATGTCCTGGGCTTCTGGTCTCATCCCATGTGGTGTCACAGCCTGGCTTTCCCTGCCCACTTCTGAGAACTTGGTTTTGTGTCTAGGCCTTTATTCTGCAGATCCAGGGGTGATAAGACAGGTGGGGAATAGAAGACGCCAGCTAGGTTTATACTGGGAGGGAAAAATCAGTGTGAGCAGGTCACAGCTGAGTCCTGGTGTGTGGGACAAGACTCCTTTCTCCAAGTGGAGGGAGATGGGGAGGGAGCCTTTGTTCTCTCAGTTCCCAGGCAGAGTGGGGAGCTGGTGGGGAGCACCCTCAGGGCAGGGGGGCTGTAGTTTGGAAAGTCTGAAATGTGAGGGACAGTCTGGTAGCAGCCATTCCGTGTGGGACATTGGTAGAGCTAAAGGAGATTTCTAGAAATTTCTTTCTTTCTTTCCTTCCTTCCTTCCTTCTCTTTCTTTCTTTCTTTCTTTCTTTCTTTCTTTCTTTCTTTCTTTCTTTCTTTCTTATTTATTTTTGAGAGACCGAGAGAGAGTGCAAGGGCAGGGAGGGGCAGAGAGAGGAGGAGACACAGAATTCAAAGCAGGCTCCAGGCTCTGAGCTGTCAGCATGGAGCCCAATGCAGGGCTCGAACTCACAAACAATGAGATCATGACCTGAGGCGAAGTCGGACGTGTAACCGACTGAACCACCCAGTCGCCCCAAGATTTCCAGAAGTTTCACTGCACCTTGGGTGTCATCTCCTGGCACCCCTTCCCTGCAGTTGCCACCCCCCCCCACACACACACACATGCCCTGGTGTCAGTGAAGGAAACAACAATAGGAGTAGATACCCTTTTCTTCTGGATGTAGGGCTATTTCTCTGAATGGACGTCATATGCAGAAGTGAGCACAGGCCCAGCTTTCAACGTGAACTCTTATTGCATCTGGACAGTGGGTGCTGCGTCGTGTTCATCTTCTGCTCTGTCCCCCACCCCCACAGCCCAGGGCTGTACCAGCGCACCCAGAGATGCCCACAAGAACGTGCGCTGCAAACAAGGGAGTGGGTCAAAGACAGCCAGGCCGAAGTGAAGGTGGCAGTAGGGGAAGGTCCTCTGGGCTGGAATCACCTTTGGTCCTGAACTGGGGTGGGGGGGGTGGGGGGGAGATGGGGGGGCAACCATACCAGAACGGAAATTCACACCGGAAGCAAGGTGGGTAAGGAGAGAACCCAGAAGGGCGTTGTGGAGTGTGAAGCAGAAGCATGAAGCTGGGGTGCGGTGCTTCTCGGCCAGAGCAAGGGTTTGTGAGCCTGAATCACTCAGGCAAACTTTTTAAACTTCACACTCACCCTGAGACTGAGACACCACCGCCCCCAACGCTGGTCCGCTTAGAATCTCAAGGGGTCAGGTATGGGGGGGGTGGGGGGGGTTAGAATGGTGGACACGATGCATCTGATAGGTCCATGCCTACACCCGCTTGTGAACACTGTTAGGGAGGACCCTGCTCGGCATTTGTCCACCTGGTTCGAATGTGGGCTCCACCACTTGCTAGTCATGTGATCTTGGAAGTCTATTTATGCTTTCTTAGTCTGTTTCCTCTCGAAAAGAGGGAGAGGGTTTTTACTTACCTCAGGAGCGAGTAAATGAGATGTTGCATGCATTATTAGCGGCATTTTGAAGAGAAGGGCTGAGGGCTTTCTGCCTTCTGTAAAGCAGAAGGAAACGTGATAAGACTTCAGGGCTGTCGCCGGAGGCTGCAGTGAGGAGTGGGTTGGAGGAAGAAGGGAGGAGGGAGGGAAGGTTGCTGGAGGGTCAGGCTGGCCGGGGGAGGGGGGAGAGGGTGGCGGGAACAGGTGTAACCGGTGAGTTGTTGGGCTTTTTCTGCCACCTAGTGGCTCCTCTGGGCTATGCCATCCCCTCCTGCCTGGCCGGGCGCAGTGGGGCGAGGCTGGATTGAATATTCTGAACTCAGCGTCTCCGGTTCTCTTCTGCTGCCCCCATTTAACGCCCTGTCCCCTCGGAGACCCTGGCCTGTGACACATCCTCCACATGGTCCTGGTGTGTGGGACAAGACTCCTTTCTCCTAGTGGAGGGAGAGTGGGGAAGCCTTTGTTCTCTAGGCTCCTAGGCAGAGGGGGGAGCTGGTGGAGACCAGCCCTGGGCCCCAGTCTGCCCTGCTGGCTTGATGACTGCTAATGGTATTCTGCCCAGTGCCAGGCCTTCTGGCACTGGGGGCCCAGACCGGCCCGGGGTCTGCGTTGGGTTTTATTGAATTCTATGTGTGCTACTGTGTGCAGAGCCTGGGTCAGGATTCTCTTGAGCTTGGCTACCCCACTGTCTCCAGAGGATTTCGCCTTTGTCTCCAGGATGAGGGGAAGGGATCAGAGAGCCGCAGCCTGCGCACCCCCGACCACCCCGCGGAGGGCCCAACGGGGGAGGGGGCCTCTGAGCCAGCTCTGCCTCTGGGTCTCGTCATCTCCCTCCCCCATGAGAGGTGCCAGCCCCTCGGAGGAGGCTGCCTGGAATGATGTCCTACTTGCATCATGTCTGGCTCCCGCTTCAAAGGCAGCTGTGACTGTTTGGTGAGGGGTCTGAGCTTGGGTGAGGGGCTTCAGGAGGAGGCCAGGAGCTACACGTGGGGCTGGGAATCCGGGGTCGGGCGTCCACAGGCCCCCTGCATCCGCCCTGCTGCCCACTGCCCTCCCCACCCTCAACACCCACTTTTCCTCTCAGGGCCTCGCAGCCTCAGCTGCAACCAGGCCAGGATTGCATCATTCTTGGCTTTGTTCACAGAGCAGCAGGTGGAGGAGTGGGGCCCGCTGTCCGCGCCCCCCCCCCTCCTGCTCATCTCCTTCCACTCCCTCCTGGGTAATCCTCCTTCCTCCCTTCTCCGGCTCACCGCACCCCCACCCTGGGAGTTGTCTGCCTCACCCGTGGCTCTCAGATCCCTTTCCACCTTCTCCTGCTCCCCAGGGAGCCCCCGAGGCAAAGGGAAGGAGGCTGGGGCTGAACGCAGAAATCCCCACCAGGCTGGAAACTGCCCTCATCATGTCTGTTCCCCACTCAGTTGGAGGCAGGTGCCACCCTCAAAAGAAGCACCTGGTTGCAGTCAGGGTACGGTCTCTCCGAATTTGGGAACAAGGTTAGAAACCGTCACCTGATAAAGCTAACAATAATTAACATGAGATGAATTAATTCAGCTCTTTGGAGAAAGTACTTCGCTTTTATCGATGATTTATGTGCCTGTCCGTGAACCAAGAATGTTATATTCACATCCCAATCTTTCATCAACCCTGTGAGATGGTACTATTATCACTCTCGGCTTACGGAGGAGGAAGCCAGAGCTCAGACAGGTGAGATACCACACGGCCACTAAATGGCAGACGTGGGACCTGAACCTTGGTCCGTCTCCCTCCAGCGGAACTCAAAGCTTCTTGAAGAGATGGCTGGAAAATTAAATGCTGACCAGACTGGGATTGTCTTTTTACCCCCTAACTAGACGTGGGGTTTTTTTTTGTTTTTTTTTTTTTTAAGTTTTATTCGTTTATTTTTGACAGAGAGCATGAGCATGGGCAGGGGTGGGGTGGGGAGGGGCAGAGAGAAAGGGAGAAAGAGAGAATCCCAAGCAGGCTTCACACGGTCAGCACGGAGCCCTACACGGGGCTCAGACCCACGAACTGCAAGATCATGACCTGAGTCAAGACCAAGTGTCGGAGGCTTGACTGACTGAGCCACCCAGGCGCCCCTAAAAGGAGGTTTTTGCCCAAGACACTCATCAAGAGACAAGACTACTGTCCTCTTTTAATCTTAGGAAGGAGATTCTATAAGACGTATGTCAAATGGCCTGGGCAGGGCCCTGCCCCCATCCCCCACTGCTGCCTGTCTGAGGAAATGCCGTTGCTGATGATTCTGGCCCTTGTGAGGCGTAGCAACAGGAAACGAAGAGCTTGTCCAGGATGCAGGCTGCCAGGGAAGAGGGAGGACTGGGGGCTGCCCGCTTGGATCTTGCAGTCCTTCTTAGGGACCCTGCTTGCGGAGCTTCCTGCAGTGCTCAGGTGTGTTGATAAGCCAGCTTTGGGGTTTAGCAATCGAGCCACCATGACTTTGACTAGTAGGAGTCTATTTGTCAGGGCCAGAGCAGCATCTTTGGGGACAGACAGTTCTCAACCGCGCGAAGCCCAACCCCAGACTTTAGGTCTAGCCAAGCAGCAGCTGTTCCAGAAGCCCATCGTGGGTGGCTGCTGCCTTGCCGCCACCTCCCCCTGCTTGTTTGCACTTCTCAGTGGCTGCTTCCGCCCTGAAAGAGAATCACAGGGAAACGGACTGGGCAGACCGGAGCCTGCCTTCACGGCCCAGGGCCCAGCTCCACCACGACCTGGGGGAGGCCGGGTCAGGGTCTGGGGGACTTGCTTGCTGGCACTCTTCTCAGCTGCTTGTCTCTTTAGCCCAGGACAGACTCCGTCTGAAGAGACAAAGGGCCCCATTGACCCCATAGCCTTGTGACCCCACCCAAAACTGTCCCTCCCCTCCCCAGGCAGCCGAGAGGGCACTCACTCGCTTGGGTTGCGGACAGGGACCTCGAGGCCACTGAAAGGACCGGTGGCCGGGGACGAGCGGCTGCCAGGACGCCTGGCTGTAGTCCCAGGAGCAAAGCCACAGATACCCCACAGGCCAGAGCACGGGGTGGGGGTGGGGGGGCACTGGGGGAGTCCAACCTCAGCCCTAAAATGGGCTGCCCATGAGCTCAGGGCCTCCCCGGCCTGCATTCCTGCCTCCCTCCCCCCAGATGTCCCCCACACCCAGCCTATAAAGCCCCCTTTGTCTGGGCCCACTGAGGATCTTAACTCTCCCCATCTCAGCTTCCCGCCCCCTGCCCCCTCACCCTCTGGTGCCTAACAAAGAGGCCAGGGTGCAGTGAGAGGTGGTGAAACCCCCTCCCTGTCAGCCTGGGCAGTGGCCCAGGGGGTTTGGGCAGCCAGCCCCTACCCACCGACACTCTCCCCCACCTCAGGGCAGGTTAATTCCCACCCCTGTCCACTCTGGACTCCACACTCCTGGGCAGCATGCCTGCCTCTCACATGCCTGCTCATGTGATATCACCCTCAGTTCAGCCCTGCCCTGTCAGGGGCAAGGCACAGGGGCAGTGGGCAGGCAGGAGCCACCCCTGATGGGGTGGGGGGAGGGGGGGTACGGGGAGTGGGGGAGGCAGTCTCTTTGCCACCTCTTTGGCTCTTTACCAGAGTGAGTGGCCCCATTGCCACAAGTCAGGTGCCTGGCTGGCATCTGGGGCTGCAGATGACCCTTGTCCGGCAGTGGACAAACGGTTCAGCCCCTCCTCCTGCTTGGCATATGCCTGGGGCATGGCACACGGTAGGCGACAGGAATCTCCATCTCTGCTCCCCACCCCCAGCCAAGGGCCTCAGAGCACGTTTGAGCAGAGGCTGGATCCTGGCAACAGGGAGGGGCGCCTCCCGACCATCTCCTGCGCTCACAGGGTCACAGGATCCAGACCCCTGCTCACAGGGTGGGGGCCGCTGCCGTGTCTTCCTGTGTTCCAGGCTCCGTGGGCGTCTCTGACCTGCTCGAGGAGGGGCATCGGCCTGGGAGACGAGTGGTTTGGGCCACGGGGTCAGTTCTGTCACCAAGCTGCTGTGTGACCCCCGGGCAAGCCTTTCTGTGGCCCCTGTAAGATGAGGGGTGGGGCCCCTCTAACTCATAAATCAGAAACGAAGAGAGGGGCTTCCCTTGGAGGGATGGTCCTCTCTGGGCTAACAATGCCCCCAGGACAGGCAGAACAAGGGGTGCTGGCAGGGATGCGGCCCTGGATGTGTGAGTGGGTGTGCATTATGCGTGTGAGATTGTGAGTGTGTGGGTGTGTGACCGGGCGCGCGCGCGCGCGTGAGCGCGGCGCCTCCACCCGCGGGTGGGAGGGGGAGGGGGCGGGGCCTGCGGGGCGGGGCGGGGTGTAGGGGGGGGTGTCTGGGCGGCTGACAACCGGTGCTCCTCGCGCTGGGCGGTCGCCGGGTTGCCGCACCGACAGGGCGACAGGGCGCATGGAGGGGCCGCCGCCCCCGGCGCCCCCCGGGGCTGGCGCGGCGAGGACGGCGTAGCGGGCAGCAGCATGGAGCAGGTCGGCGGGCGCGGGACGCGGGTGCGTGTCTGGGAGGGGAGGGCGGGGGCCGTAAGCAGGGGACGAGGGTGGGCGCGCCAAGGGGGAGGGGGGGTTGGGGCGCTGGGGCTCCGAGCGGGGCCGGAGCTCTGGGGGGAGGGATGGGGCTGGTGTGACACACAGCTGGTGGTACACACACACACGCACACGCACACACGCTGACACACAGGGAGGCGCGCACAGAGGGCGCGCACGCTGCCTCTCTCCCCACCCAGGAGAGCACCCGCCTTTAGAAGCCCCCCTCCCCACTCGGTGAGGTCTCAGCCCTGCCAGGATCCTAGGCCTAAGGGGGCTGCAGGCTGGGCGGAATGAAGGAGGCACAGGAGGTCGAGGTAGCTGTCCAAGGCCACAACGACCGCTGACCCCCTAGCGAGACCTCAAGATACAACCCCCTCCCTCCCCCACCTGCACCTCGAGGGGCTTCTCCCAGCCAGCCTCCCCCTCCCCTCCCAGTTACAGCAGCTGCAGCAGCTGCCGTCACCATTTCATGGCAGTGAAAAGATGGGGTGGGCTGGGCAGTTTCTCTATAGGCGCCCCAAATGCACACCTGCAGCCCCAGCCAGGCCCTGGGGGCTGTCTTTTCCTTTACACAGGCTCCATCGGAAGGGGGCAGGGGTGAAGACCCGCGCAGGTTGGAGCTCCTCACCCCCTCCGGGGAGCTCAGCAAATGGACAAGCGGGGCCAGTCCCCTTAAGTGAGCGAGGGGGGCCTCTATCCTGACTTGTAGTCTCCCGCTCAAAGAAGGGCACAGCCTGACGTGGGCAGGAGTGAGGGGGCTGCTCCTGAAGCTGTCTTACTCCCTTCATAATCTTCATAGTCTTGCCTTGGGGTGGGGTCTGGAGTGGTGGGGTTTTCTGTTCCTGGGCTTGCTGAGTTCAGCCACACTCCTGGGCTCATTGGGGTTGATCAGCCTAACGCAGTAGCCTGGGGACCTGGGCTCTGAGACCCCTCCCCTCCAGGCTGAGCATGGGCCCCCTGCCTCTGGCAGAGGGGTTCTTGGGTTGTCTGTGCCGGTGATGAGGAGGGGCAGGAGGAGGGATAGAGGGTGAGCAGTTGGTGGCGGGGGCGGGGGGGGGGGGTGTGTGTGACGATGATCCTAAGTTCTGGGGAGGCATGAAGTGCTCTGGGCATCTTTCCTGGGCTGCGTGTGCTCTTTGGGGTGGAGTTGTGGGCTAGTCTAGTCTCCAGGCCTGTTTGGCATCTTGGTTGTTAATTTAAATGGCTGGTGGCAGCACCAGGCCTGGCAGGGGGAAGGGGACTCCATTCGTCATTATCTGCTGTTGCTGTCATTACTGACTCTACCCTCTGCTCCACTCTGAGTGCAAACAAGTGGGGGGTGGGGGGACAGTACTAAATGCCACTGAATTGCCTACATTAAAATAGTTAATTTTATGTTATGTGAATGTCGCCTCAATTTAAAAAAAAAAAAAAAAAGGAAGGGTAGGGCTAGGGACTCTCACTACTTTCTGCCTAGAGGACCCTAAATGCATTTCACCGGGAGTGCTGCTCTGCCCAGATTGCTCCCAATTGCCCCCATCCGCCTTCCCTATACGTCTTCGGGGAGGTCAGCTGTTTCCCCTTCCCCAGAGGAGAGATCCTGGCTCCCCTGTGCCCTGGCACCGTGGAAGGGAGGAGAGAGCTGGAGGAGAGTAGGACATTGGGCTCCTGCCCGTCCCCATCAAAGGGACACTGGGAGGTCTTGGATATCTGTCCTCTCTCTGGGCTGCTGTGAAATCCCTGCCAGCTGTGCTGAGCGGTGGCTTTCCAGGTCCCTTCTAGGTGTCCTAGGACACCTCTGCTGAACAGCACAGCAGCCAGCCTGACTGCTAGACTGTGAGACACCCGCCCCCCCCCCCCCCCCCCCCCCGCAAGACAGGGACTCTGGTGATCAGCACAACCAGGGAGGTGCCCAGGCTGATGGCAATGTCTTAAGGCAGCCCCAGCCCTGCTGGCCCCATGGGCGTCACCAGCTTTCTGGATGTGCCAGGAGCACGGTTTGTATGGGGTACTTCTGAAATCGGAGCTTCTTTCACCAGGGGAAGCTCCTATTTTAAGTTTCCCATGTGCTGAGCCCTCTTGTAAAGCAAAGAATCCTTTTATAGTGCAAGAACCGCCCCAATGTGTCTGTGTGGTATGTGTGGATTTTGGCATGTAGGTTTCTTAAAGGGGAGCATGCCTGGAATCTCTCACAGGGGCTGGAACTGCCAGGTGGGGTGGGTGCCAGGACTGAGGGGCTTGCCCCCTGCGGTCGGAGCCCTGCCCCTCTTTTCTCTCCATCCAATTCCCCTCTCCCTCCCAGGGCTGGCTCAGAGCCAGACAGAGGAGAGGGAGCAGCTGCCGGGGATTTCCAGAGCTTCCAGGGGGAGGTGGGAGCTACCCTTCCCCTCCTTCTTCACCCCTCCCCTCTCCTTCTCTTCCTTCCCTCTACGTTTCCCTCTTCTCCCTTTTCCTCCTCTCCACCCCCCTCCTTTCCTAGAAGGGCAGAATGGAGATGGGGAGGAGAGGGGCCAGGGCCCTTCTGTGTGCAGGATGCGCAGTGGTTCGGGACAGCCAGGAGGGGTCCAGGGGCCCGTGGCAGAAGCAGGACTGCAGGCCAGTTGCTGGAAGAATTTAGAAGCCCTCACACAGAACCTCAGAATTTAGCATCCTGGAGCTGGAAGGGACTACCTGGCCTAGCTCCTCCCGGAGGGATCCTGCTTTGTAGAGCAACAGCTTGGCATCAGACCTCAGCAAGTTACTTAACCTTTTCTGAGCTTTGTGTCCTCATTTATATAGCGGGGCTAATAATGCCCCCCTTACAGGGTGGTCATGGGGAGTAAATGGAATAATGTTGGTAAAGAGCTTGGCACACAGTAGGCACTCGACACATTTTAACACGTCTTCGTGATGTCCTAGGTGGTGTCATCGCCCGTATAAGTCATCTGTTAGCCTTGTACACTCAGTCCAGGCCACCGGGTCCTCAATCACCCAGTGTCACACAGTTGGGAGCCTGCAGGGCTGAGACCCCAGCCCAAGGCCTCTTCTCCCTGCATCGCGACAAACACGGGTCCCCTGAGGGGCTGCCAGGGGAGAATGGCAGGACGGGGCATCTTTTATCCGGCCCCTGCCCTGACAGCAGGGTTTTACTGGGTGTGGCTTGTTTGATAAACATCTCTTGACTTGAATGAATGGGCCCACACCTGCTTTGGAGATGAAAATTTCGGTGGGGGTAGGTTCCTTTGGGGGACAAGCAGAGGACAACCTGGGGGCCCGAGAGCCAGAGAGGCATAGGAACAGGCTCTCCCCTCTGGTCCTGCCCTCTCGCCCTTCTCCACCAGGGGGTGCTCTCTCCCCTTCAGTGGAAGGGCCGCCCCTGTCGTCCAGGTTTAGGGCTGCCCGTCCTATAACCCCGATCCTCTGTTTCTCCTTGGCAGCTTACGGTGTGCTTTCAATCCATTATCAAATGTGACCCACACATGGGAGGCAGGCCGAGAAGCTCTTGTTGTTCTCATCTTACAGAGGGTGAAACAGGTTCAGAGAATGTCCTTTTCCTCAAAGACATAGAGCTATCAGGTGGGCGGGATGGGAACTTGAACCCAGGTCTTTGGACTCTCGAGTCAGTGCTCCTTGATGACACCATACGACTCCTAGCTGGCTCCTGGGCTAGGCCTGATCCTGACTGGGTGGCTCTGGTCCGAGGACTCCTCCCTGACGGTGGGGAACACAGGTTCTCCCTCTGGAGCCCCACATGAACTGCTTTTTTCTTTACTCCACTCATCACCCTCTCAGGTCTCTCTCCCACCCAAGTCTCTCCCACAGCTCACCTGTGCTGCTTTCTTTCTTTCTTTTTTTTTTTTAAGTTTATTTATTTATTGAGAGAGAGAGAGAGAGAGAGAGCGTGCGGGGAAGGCAGAGAGAGAGTCCCATGCAGGCTCTGCGCTGCCAGTGCCCAGCCCAAGTGCAGAGTTCGATCCCCTGAACCGTGAGATCAAGACCTAAGCCCAAATCAAGAGTCGGACGCTTCACCGACTGAGCCACCCAGGGACCCGTGTGCTGCTGTTTTTTAACAAGCCCGATTCCACTTCCTCACCCCTGACTCTTTCTCCCTGTATGAGCTGGCCTCTGCCTCCTCCAGTCCCCTGAAAATGCCCTCTCTGCCCAACACAGTGCCACTTCCTCTGGCCCCCTGCTTCCACTCTGTTCTTCTCTGTCGTCCTCACGCCCTCTTCCTTCCTCACGTGCCCCTAAAGGTGGGTGCTCCTCATGTCCCGTCCCCTACCCAGTCTCCTCCCTGCACCTGCCCTTGTAGAATCTGAATCACACTCCTGGTCTACTGACGACTTCCAAAGCCATGTCCCCCGTTCGGGCCTCTGCCCGCAGTTGTCCACTGGCAACACAGCCTATAGGTTCAGTGTGCGGACTCTGGAGCCCACATGCCTGGGTTCAGATCCTGGCTGGACTTAGGTCAGAGACTCAAGCTCTCTGGGCCTCCGTTTCCTTAGCCGTAAGTGAGGATTATAGTATCTCTTTCACAGCTCCCTTGTAAGGCTGACCTGGAATAATACATACAAAGGCCCATAGGGGGCCTGGCATGCCCCCTCTCCCTCGAGAGCACTCTCCTTCCCCCAACTCCCAGTTGGTCACCACATCCTGGGGTCTCTGATGTTTCTTGCCCCTGCCCTGGTGCAGTGTCTCCCCCACCCCGCTCCCCACCATTCCCATCTCCTCGTGGCCCTCCTTCTTTCTGGCAACGTGGCACATCTCTGCTTCAATCCCTGCCCCCGGCCAGGCTAGAATCAAAGTGCCTCAAGGCCCAGTCCCTCCCTCGTCATATCCCCGCCCACATTTCCTTCCTCTTCCCTCCATGCTTCCTGCCCACGTATGTACCTTCCATACCCTCTGCTTGGTGCCAGCCACGCCACTAGACTCTGCTTTCTCCTGCCTCCCTGCCTTTGCCTATGAGAGTCCTTTTCCCTGGAGCGCTCCCCCCATTCCCCACTCCACCCCACTGCCCCCCTCATCCGTGAAGCCCCCAGAAGCTCAAGGCCACCTCCTTGTGGAAGCCTTCCTCTGTTTCTCTAGCCTCCCTTTGCTCCTTTTCAGACATGTCACTACAGAGTCAGGAATGGTAAAAGCCGAGGACTCCTCAAGGGAAGGAGCTAGGTCTACTCTCCATCTTCCCAGGGGCGACCTCCACTCCCTCAACCCCTCATCTACTAGGGTTCCCACTAAGCATTTGTGAACAGAGGCAGGTGGCTGGGCTGGGGGGAGGGTCTTAGAAAGAGGGGAAGTATAAGGAGGGTCCTCAGTGAGGGACACCTTCTGCCCCTGTTCAGCGGTACTTCTAGGACCCCTAGAGCAAGAGTGTGCCCGCGATAGAGTGGATTTGGGGGTGGGTGGTGGGACCAGGGAGCGAGACCCGGGGAGTCTGAGGGAAAGGACGGGAGGAAGAGGGGCCGGAGAAGTTTGATGGGGGGAGGGCTGGGACAGGATGGGGGTGCGGGTCAAGGTGCAGGAAGAGGTGGGAAGGGCAGCAGGGTGGGGGAAGAGCGCACTTTCTGGGAAGTGGGAGAGGGTGGGGGAGGTGAGCGCAGTGCATTGTGGAGGGAGGAATTCATCTGCTGGCCGGTGTGAGCTCATTTCCTCTCACTGCCTCCCGCAGGGTCTGAGGGCATCAGACTCTGGAAAAAGTGAGCCAGGGGCACCCCAGTGGTCACCTCCCTCCTCTCCTCCCCTCCCCCACAGCCTCAGTTCAGCCTGGATCCCTGATGCCACTGCTTCCCCCTCACACAGACAGCCCGTTTGTTCTGAGAGAAAAGGACCCCTGAGCCAGGGTGGCAGCAAGTCTTGAACCACAGGAACCACGGGACAGAAAGAGGTAGAAACGGGAACGTTGTTGAAAACAAAGCAAGAGAATACAGGCAGCATGACGGATTACAGTTAGATAGCAGGAAGCACTTCTCAGAAGTGGGGGATAATTCCAGCTGCATGCGACCTTGATGGAGAGAGGAGGACAGGAAGAGGGGTCATTAAGTGCCCTTCCATCATCGTAAAAGCATCCCTCTGCCTGGACTTCCAGGGGATGTAAAAGAAATGAAATAAAACGTCAGATTTAAAAACAAGTCAGCGTCTCCTTCCTCAGGCTCACAGGAGCAGGGATGGCCCAGTTAGTGGCTGAGCCCCTCAACCCCCTCCAGGACCTGAGTCCCTGATCTTGCGGGGACTTGGGGTTGGTGATGGTGGTGAAGCAAGCAGGTTTTTGGTGGTCTCCTTGCCCCAGAGGGGTTGGGTGATTCCAGTAGGGAGAGTCAGTCTTCCACTTTCGTTGCCCGTCTTGTCCAAATCAAATTCCTATCTACCTGTGGCCTCTGCTTTCTTTCCTTCATAATCTGGGAGAAGGAATACAGGAGCCCTTGAAAACTGCAAGAAGGCATGGGAAAGAGGTAAGCATGGGCTGTCGGAAATAGGAAGTAAGAAGGACGTCAGTTAGATAGCAGAAAGAACTTTCCAGCAGAAATGAAGGACTGAAGGACTATCTCTTCCTGGCTCATCAGGAGATGGCCTGATGAGGGGTCCTGCTTGGAGGCAAGGAAATGAACTGGCTCAAGACCCCAGTGGCTCTTTGGACCCATCTTGGAATGAAGCCCCAAAGGGAGGCTGTGGAAAGCATGTAACTGGGAGGCCTGGGGGTATCTGGGCTCTCACTGTTGTCTACTGCAGAGCAGATCTATGGGCTGGTCCAGAGGCCTGAGCCCCAGGCTGGCTGGCTGGGGGTCTGAAGGGCTGGGGCACCTGCCCACCTCTTTCTTCCAGCCTCCATTCCTCTGTCTCCCTGGGGTCCTGGGCCGAGACTCTCCCTGGGACAGGGGCCCTAGATAGAGGGGCCCTATCTAGTCCCTTCCGCCCCCACCCGCATGGGCATCACCATCTCTGCCCTGTCTCCATGAGGATGGGAAAGCTCTGTAAGCCTTCTTCCGTCTTTCCGTCTCTTCAACCCGCGTTTCTCTTCATCTTTGTCTCTTTCTCTGCCACTCTCTACTCTGTCTCTATCTTGTCTCTGCCTCTTTCATGCTTTCTGTGTCTCTCAGGCTTTGTTTCTGAGCACCTCTGTCTGGTTGTGTTTCTCTCTGCTTCTCTCTGCCTTCCTTCCTCCTTGCCTCCCTCTCCCTGTGCTAGTTCTGGGTTCGGTGCCCTTGGCCTCTTTCCTGGGCCGGCCAGGATCACCATCTATCTGGGCCGGTTCCCGGGAGGCTAGTCCAAATTGTCTCCCTGAGACCACCTCCCTTCTCCGGGCTATACTGCCCTCTAGCTCCGCTGCCGGCGCAAACCCCTGCGTGAGCCCCCTTTACCAGTCAGCTGCCCTGGGGAGAGGCGGTGGGTGAGCCCCGTCGAGCGCAGGGGGCGGAGCGAAGGGGCTGGCCCCCGGGGGTGGGGGCGCTCCGCGCTCGGCCCCGCCCCCTCCGGCCCCGCCCCTCCCGGGTCCCTGCCCGCACCCCCGGCAGTGCCCTGGCCGCAGAGCCGCCGCTGCCGCCCGATGAATGGAGTCGCCTTCTGCCTGGTCGGGATCCCGCCCCGCCCGGAGCCCCGGCCCCCTCAGGTGAGGGCGCTGGGCCAGGGGAGGGGGCGGATCCAGGCGCTGCGGGGGAGCTGGCCGCGGGGGGTCGGGGTCGCGGCGCCCCCGCTCGGCGGGCACAGCCGGGGGCGCACGGTGCGGCCACCGCGGGCACGGCTGCTGGGAACTTCGGCTGGTGGTGGGCCGGGGAGGGAGCCGGAGCGAGAGCTGCCCTGGGCAGGGGGCGGGAAGGAGGAAGGCAGGCCGGGGGCCGGGACGCGCACGGGGCTGCCAGGGCAGAGGGCACCGACCTGGGCAGCCGTGCCAGGCCCCCAGTGGCCGGGCAGCGGGGGCGGGAGGCCCGCGCCTTTTGTCCGGGTTTTTCAGGCGGGGCGCCTGCCGCTGTTTCCTCTGCCCGAGTTTTCGTTTTCCGTTGGCGAGGCCCCGGCACAGCTGGAGCGAGAGGGAGTGGGGGAGGGGGTTCCCGGAGCGGGATGTCCTTGGCCACTGGGGCCGGACACCCCCCTCCCCGCGCCACACTCGCCCCCTACCGGGCTGGGCCGCACGCCGAGCTTCGGGGAGCTGGGTCTGCCGCCCCACTGGCTCCTGGGACCGGGATCCCGCTGCCCTCCCTCTGCCCCCTCGGGCTGGCTGTGGGTGGGTCTGGGCGCGGGGTGCCAGGGCCATTACTCAGCGCTGGGCTGCTTTGCTTGGATTCTTTCATCTACCAGCTGCTGAAGCTGGGGATGGGCCAGCAAGGGCCTCCGGGCCCCTTTGGAGCCAGCCCCCTACCTCCGAGCCTGGCTGCCCTGGGGCTACTGGAGTACCCCAACACACACCACCCTCCTTCCCAAGTTGAAGGGCTGGGCACTGTCAGGCCAGCTCTTTCCCAGTTTGGAAGAGTTTCCTAGGGGTCCAGGTTGTGGTCAAGGTCTGGGCTGAGGCCTCTTCCTCTTCTGACAAGGCTTACTGATGGATGTTCTTCCCTAGCTGCCTCCCCTTCCCACCATCCCACGTTGGAACTGGGGTCTGGTGCTTTGCAAACTCTTTCCGAGACTGGTGTGTTTCTCAGGAGCTGGATGTATGCTCAGTTCTCCCTCGGTCTGCATCTCTCTTCCTGGACTCTCCCTGCGCCTTTCAGCCAAAGTGTTTCCTAATTACAAACTTGAATTTCAGGATGGACAGGGGGTGGGGGTGGAGGTCATTAAGCCTGAGTCCCTTGGAGTCTCCCCCTCACTAACACATACTTCATCTCCACCCCCCCTGCCATGTCCACCCCCACCCCCCACCCCTACCTCAGGCCCAGCTGGGGGTGGATGGAGTTTGATTCCCTGTGGTTCTCCCCCTCTGCCAGGGCAACAGCCTTATTCCCCAAAGTGGCTGCTCTCCCTGAGATGTGCTCATTGGCATGCGATTTGAATCTCCATTACATAACCAGTCATTTCGCCTCCAAACACAACCCAAAGGTCCCCCAGTCCCAGCCTCTTCCACTTGCTCACAAGGTGATTGGGTCGACCCCTAGGTGCCTGGAAACTCCAGTTCTGGCATCTGAGGCCTTGCCCTCCCCTTGGGAATGATGAGAGCAGTAAATCCCTTACCTCCAATGCTGGTTTCCAGGACCCCCAGAAGCTCCGGGAGCGGGCAGGGTGGGTATCAGGGTCTGAGACTACACAGCGATCGTGCCCGGGCTAGAACCTGGGTACCCTGATGAGAATCCTGGCATTAGGTGAAGCTTTGGAGAGGGGAGTGCTGTTAGGAAAGTGGCTTTAGGACACCGTGGGGAATGGGGCAGGCTTTCAAGGATCACAGCCCGAGCAGAGAGGGACTGAACCCAGTCCCTCTTGCGTAGGCCTTGTGCAGGGCTGCCTGGATGGGGACTTCTCTGACCCCTCATCAGGTTGCTCCTGAGCCCCTGCCGAAGGGGAGTTAGCTATCCAGGGGAACTTGTAGGGAGAGGCTTGTGAGCCAGTCTGGCTTGGATGTCACTCTAGGAAGTTTCCTCCGGTATAGTGGGTTACATAGTGGGTTACGTAGCTTCCTGTGATGTTGGCTTCCAGTGTGGGATTCTGGAGAGATTCATAGGGGATGCAAATATATTCAAATGAGTATATGTTCTTTGGAGGGGGGTGTTTTTAAGGGAGGGAGTTGCTTTATTAATACAGCTGAGAGTTAAGAGATAGGTAGCAAGGTCAGGATTTTTTATAAATTACCTCATTTTATCCTCACAACACCACTGTGATGTGGGTCCCGTTATTATCGGCATTTTACAGTTGAGGACACGGAAGCATAGACAGCTAATTGCTTGGCCAAGATCACATCGTAAACAAGTGGTAGAGCCAGGCAATCTGGCTGCAGAGACCACACTCTCACCCTGCCATCCTGCTTCTCGGGACCTCCCTTGCCCTGCTGTCACTCCCACCCTGAATCTGGGTCCATCATGGACACAGCCCAAGAACAAGGTTAGCCTCTCGCTGGACTGGAGCTTGGATGCTTGTTGTCAGGCTGGTACCGGGAAGGCCACCGGAGGCCTCAGGGTGGCGAAGCCCCAGGCGCCCATCCATGTTGGTGGGTCTGGAATCCGCTCATTTACTCCTCCAACACCCCCACCCCCACCCCATGTTGGCCCATAGCACTTGGACTGTGGCTCAGTTCATTGGTGTTTTCCTTCCAAAGGGACATCAGCCCTGCTCTGTTGGCTGCAGGGGTTCAAAGGTGAGATATTGGCTTGGTCAGGGATTTGGACAAAGCCCGGTTTTAATTATCCTGCTGTGTCTCCCTCCCCAGGGAGAGCTATGAATAGGGCCTGTGGGAGCTGGCTCTGCCTTTCCCCAGCACCCCCCACCCCCTTCAAACAACCCGCCTTTAGATCCAGGCCCCCCTATTTCATGTGAAATTGTGCCAGCTCTTCAGCAAGGCAGTGCCAGTCAGTGCCAGGCAGACATCTCTTCCCCACTGCCTCAGTGGGCCAGCCAGCAGGCTGGGATGGCCTAGGGACTGCACTTGGGGTGAGTTTCAAGCTCTGTGGGAGTGGAGTTATTCATCACCTGTCAGAAGTGGGGCGGGACCAGAGGGGTCATCTTGTCCAACTCCTTCATGCCACAGTGGGGAAACTGAGGCCAGAGAGTGCCCAAGGTCAGGTACCCCGTGCGTGGTGGACATGAACCCAGGTGTCCTGATTTCCAGGCCTTGATTCTCTCCACTTTGTTCTGTTCATGATGCCCCCCCCCCCCCCCCCGCCTCAGTGCAGGGTTCTGGGATTGGGCCTTGGGAGAGAGGGGAGGAGCACGGATGAGTGGACAATGTGTCCCGTTCATCTCTGTGTCCCCAGTGGCCAGCACAGCGCCTGGCACAGAGCGGCTCTCTATAAATGTTTATGAAGTGCAGGCCAGGGAGCAGCCCTTCTCCTGGCCTCCCAGGGTGCCCCGTGCCCAGCTCTACCCCTGGCATTGTGACAGTTGGTCTACACATCAGTCTCCCCCATTATCCTGGAGTTATTTGAGGACAAGAAAATAATAATAAGAACCACTTCCATAGTGTTTACCACTAGGTAAATGCATTCTCACTATCCCACTTAACAGGTGAAGAAACTGGCACAAATAAATTGTGTCTCCCTAAGGTCACGCGGCTAGTACTAAGTGGCAGGGCTGAGGAATTGACTGTGCTCTCAACCTCATTCCAAGCAGCCCCAAAGGTGCGGTGTTTGTCTTGTTGTCCACAGGGCCAGGCACACAGCCGGTGCTCAGAGAATGTTTGTTGACTGACTGATTGACAGAATATGGAAAAACCACAGAACCCTGTAATCTCACCCTTTGGAAGTAGCTGGAGTTGGAGTCTTGGGAAGGCAGCCTAGAGGTGCATCACTGTGTTATCTGTGCTGGGAGTGCCTGATCTAAACCTAGAGAGGAAAGGAAAGCTACTCACACCCGGTCACGACTGCCTTCTAAGGCTTAACAGGGGCCACTGGGGGGCCTCAGTCTTCTGGCTTCTGTCTTGCTCTCACTCCCTCCTTCTCCCCCCCCCCCCCCCGAATTCTAAGGGGATGGTGCTGAGCAGCGGGCACATGGGTAAAGACTACAGGTAGGATTACTGAGTCCCATTCCTTTTTCATCTCTCTGGCCCTGAGATCTTCAGCCCAAGGCATCACCTTGGTGGAAAATTCTGCCCTTTTCAAGTTGGAGGGTGGACAGAGTGTCTGGTTTAAGGCGTGGCTCATCATAGCTGCCTCTCTACCTCTCCTCCGTGGGAAGAGGTTGAATTTCCAGCCACCTCCAGTCCTAAACCTTAGCCCCAGGGTCGTCTCCTCCACCCGCCTCAAACCCACGTGCCCCTGGGCAGGTGGCTTCTTTCCCTCTGACTATCCCTCTGCTCCCCATTTGCTGGTCTGCAATAACATCAGTCATCCGCCATGCCCAGGCCACACTTCATCTGCTGGCAAAGGCTGCTGGGAAGGTCTCTAAGAAAAACGAAGACCCCAGCCTGGGGATGTCCTTTTAATACAGACAGGCAACCGTGGGAGACAAGAGGCCTGGGCCCCTCGGCACGTTGGGAGGCAGGTTGGTTGTTCGGGCCCTGCCTTCCGCCTGCTAAGGTTCAACTTGCAGCTCTTACCCTTTACTCACTGTGTGACTGGGACCTTGTGACCGAGTTATTTAGTTGTTTTTAGCCTCAATTTTCATATCGCTGAAATCACCCCTCAAAGTCATTGACAGGATTCAAGGGGGTGATACAGGTAGAGTGGCTGACATGAGATAATTTCACCTACTAGGAGCAGCTATTATGAAACAGATAATCATCAATGGATGGAAATGAGAACAACATGCTTTTGGTGCAATAAAGAGAACCCCCCGTCTGGTCCGAGCAAATGAGCTGCCCCTGGAGGTAATGAGGCTCCTGTCAGTGGAGGTGAACAAGCACAAGCTGGTCTAGAAGGAATTCAGGCATGGGGTGAGGAGCTGAGACAGAAACTTTAAGGGCCCTGCTTTGGGAGCAGCACCGTGTGGTAGGAAGTTAGAGGAGCGGGTGAGACCCAGTTTCTGCTGTGGGGTACTGGGGAGAAGGGGCAGAACCCCAGCATCCTGGGAACCTGAGATGGCTGCTGTGGTTTGGGGCTGTGAGGCTCCTCTAGGAGAGGGAGTCCTGGGAGGCTGCCTGGAGGAGGCCTGGAAGGACGGCTGTGGTTCTGAAGGATGGGAGAAGGAGGGGGCCACTGCAGGCCTGGGCAGGGCTTGCTGGTTGAGGGGCAGTGAGGCACATGGGCCACCAGTCCTGAAGTCGGCTCCAAGGCTGCCTTCACATCCTGGCAGCCCGAGGGGGTATGGTGGCAGAGGAGGGGGATCTGCCAGCTCCCCGTCCCCCCATGCCCCAGCCCTCTCCTGAAGGAGGGGCCAGGGTTACTCCCAGTGGCAAAGAGCTGGGGCCTGTAAAGAGCGGAACTGGGGGAAAGAAAGACTTCTTATGCCCAGTGCATTTGGGGGCGTCTGGGGGTCGGGGGAACAGTGGGGCCTTTGTCCCCAGCCTCCGGGAATCTGGCCGAGGAGGAGCCGTCCCTGGGTCTGGCTGGGCCCTCAGCAGGCAGGTCCTCTTTGAAGTGACCCTTTCAAAGCTCAGCCTGAATCCCTGGGAGGAGAGACAGCTCAGGGCGGGGCTTAGGAATGACTGGGACCCGCAAGCCAAGGATGGAAACAGACCCAGTGCCAGCCTCTTTGCGAGGGCAGGCTGGCAGGAGGGGCGTGGGCTGGAGGAATTTGGCCAAGCTAGGGGGACATGTGGAAGCCATTTAGGAGGACAACCACTCCAAGAGGCTTGGCCCCAAGTGTGGGTCAATATAGAGAAGGGTAGAGTTCACTTTGGCCCTGTGCCCGGTTTCTATCAGTCCCCGCATTGATTTCTGTCTGATTCTGGGCTCCTAAATCCACAGCTGCATCTTCCTTTTTAATTTCCTCAAAGAGCACGAGAACACTCCTTGGAGGGAATCTGGTGCCAACACAGGACTTAGAGCCCCCAGTAGGAGGGACGGTGGCAGTCTGGCCTATTGGAGCTTTTCCTGCTCTTGAGAACCCCCCAAAAGGCTGGAGACTCCCACCCCCCATCACACTCTCCTTCATTCTGGATGTGAAGGAAACTCTGGATTGTTCTCCAAGAGAAAGGGAAGGAGGGAGAGAGAGGCCAAATGAAGGGGAGACATCTTTGAAAATTTCAACTGGAAGGTTTTTATAGGCAGCACCTCCCCCTCCCCCACCACCTCCCAACTCCCTGCTTGACTCATGGGGGAGCCAAGGCCTAGAGAAAGGCCAAGGTCAAAGGGATAAAGGCAGAGGGAAGGGACAGGCAGAAATGGGAGGAAGATGAAGGACAGAAGCCAGGTGGGGAGATGGTGCAGGTGGCTGCATAGTTATACGTAATCCCCGGGCAGTGGAGAAGTTTCCAGAGTCTCTTCAGCTCTGACCTGCCGTGATTCTATGAAAGGAGGGAGAGGAAGGAGCGGCTGGCCGTTGGTGGGTTTTTTTTGGACTGAGCAGTGGACAGTGGCACCTTGGTGAGCCCAGGTGAGCTCGGGTGAGACCTGTACCCCACCCTGAGGCTGTTTTCTAGTTCATGTCCCCACACCCCGATCTGTCCTTGGCATCCTGGCACTCTCTATACTTAATGATTCTTCTAAATCTTCCTTTCTTCTTCTGAGGGTGTGGCCCCTGGTTCCTCCCCAAGAGAGGGGGAGGAGGGAACTGAGCACCCCCGGGCCCTGATGGGGGGCTGTGGGTGGTTCTGGTACTCTCCTGTATCTCACACTGGCATCTGCAGAGCTGAGCCTTCATTAACTCTAATGAATCCTTGGCACTGGGCCCTTCCACTGCCCTGCAGCTCCTGGTGGGGGTGAGGGGGCAGCTGAGATTGAACCCAGAGCCCAGGAGGTGGTGAGATGTCTGCTAGAGGGGAGTAGGAGGCAGCAACCAGACTGAGACTGCTGCTGGGACAGAAAAACAGCCCTCTTTCCTTCCTTCCTGGGAGCTTTTCCTCCTCTGGTGGCTCCCACGCGCTTAGGTCCCCACTGTGCTGGCTAAAGTGTTATCTGAGAGACTGGGTGCAGCCTGGGGCGCTGAGGACATTCCCAGGCCTGGCATATACATAGAGTGTCCCTAACTTCGTGGGGGTTAGAAGGAGCAGACTCCAGGAACTGGAAAATCAGGCAGTGGCCAGATCTCAATGCAAACCGACCTTTGTTCATTTGGTGACCATTTCCTACGCACTGTCTGTGCTCTCAGCTCTCTCTGTGGGTCTTGGGATCTGGATGAGTAAGACACAGCCCTGCCCTCAAGGGGTTCACTGTCTGCCTTTCCTACCACCCTAAAGCTCCAGTACAATTTCCTTAACCATGGGTTCTGAGATTTATCTCTATACTGTCTGCCAGTCTAGAACATTCTTTGCTGCCCCCTGCCAAAAATATTAACATAAAAATGGCCTGGCCTAACTGGGGAGTCAGACAGACAGAAGCAGACACAAGGGGACATCATCAGAGTGTGAATGGGGTCACAAAGGTGGAAAGACTGTCGGTGGGTAGAATTGCCATACGAGGTTAGTAAAAAACCAGTTGGTGATAAGATTAATCTCCTTTCTCTCATGTCCTGTTACCAAACCTATCGTTGAGGATTTTTTTTTCTTTTTTTTACTTTGAGAGAGAGAGAGAGGCAGAGAGGGAGGTAGAGAGAGAATCCCACGCAGGCTCTGCACTGTCAGTGTGGAGCTGGATATGGGGCTCAAGCTCATGAACCACGAGATCATGACCAAAATCAAGAGCTGGATGCTTAACCAACTGAGCCACCCAGGCACCCCAAGTTGAGGATGCCCCAAGTTCTTTTATGAAACGGCCATCATGCAGTGGTTGTATATTTACTGATACAAGAATTGAGACCCTAAGAGGGCAGACAACTTCGTCAAAGGTCAGCTAGCATCTGAATTTAAATCTGGGTCTTTCTGAATCCTAAGCCTGTCCTGTGGTCACTGCTACCCTCCTCAACAAGAAAAAAGCCTGGAGGACAGCCACCGCACTCTGGGAAGGTGGACCCTTCCCCCTGTCCCCAGCTAAGCCTTGAAATCCAAGTAGGGGTTGATATAGTGAAGGAGAGGGGAGGGCAGACATCACCTGGCGGTGGATGCAGACAGGACAATTGTGTTCTGCTTCTCCATGACTCTGCTGTGTACCAGGGTTCTCCCTGTGCCTGCTTGGAATCAGCGTTTGCTCTTGAGCGGTGTAGGGGTGCCCAGGGCTCCATCAATAGATATGGGCAAAGCCCCTGCCTCCTCAAAAAAGGCTCCAGCTCTGAGGGGGAAAAGGCTTCACTGAGGAAGCTTGCCAGGGCTTGAAAGATGTCTGCAAGAAACAAGAGGGACTCATGGAGTGGGGAGAGAGTGCCATTCCAGATAGGGGTTTGGCATGAGCAAAGGTGTGAAATAGCCTGGCTTCTTATGGCATCAGTGAGTGCAAGACCGAGAGTAGAGATGAGACTGTCAAGGCCAATGAAAGCCAGATCCTACCCCTCTCCTCCACCATCATGGCAGACCCCTCATGCCACACTAAGGAGCTTACTTGCTTCCGTAGATACTTTGGAACCATGGAGGGTGTTAGGCGATGGGATGCTGCAGACCAAGCGAGAGATGAGGGCTGAAATGGGAGGTGGAGGTGGAGAGGACAAGGCAGGAATGGGATGTATCACCCTTTCTCCCTTACCAGAAATTTCCCATACCATGTCTTCCCCTTCCTTGCCTCCTCTGTTTTTTAAACTCCTATTCATCCTTCAATGTCCAGTTCAAATATTCTTCTCTGTAAGTGCCACCCCCCACCCCCCGTTTCCTCAAATATATGGAAATTTCCTCCTCTGGGTAGTAGAGACCTTAAACCCCATGAGGGTAGGGACTTAGTCCTGTTCGTTGCTTTATCTCCAACTTCTAGACCAGGACCTGTTGACCGATGAAGGAACAGTCCCGAAGCACCTGGCACGCATTGTGGGAACCACATATTTGTGGCAACTAGCATTTATTATTTCCATGCCAGGAAATACTACTGTGCACAAGATTATTTCTGCTTTATGATTGTAGAAACCTCAGAGAGGTTAGTAACTAGTCCAAGGACACACAGCTAGGAAGTGGCCAGTTTGGGATTCAAACCCAGATCCCTTTGAATCCTGTTTAGGAATGTTTAAACACTAAGCTCTATGGCCTCTTTATCTGTTGCATGCCTGTCTCTTCATAAAATCAGGGGCTGTTTCATTAATTGAAAAAAAAAATCCTTTGTGGACTACTGAGCTCAGATTTGTTCAGCAACTGGTATGTATCAAACGCTTAACACTGAACCCTCTCAAGGACCCCATTTACAAGTCTCCAAGACAGGCTTGGGGGAGGGAAGAGACTTGACTGGGGACACACAGCTGGGACTTGATCCTAGGTCTCTTTGCCTCCTCACTCTCAGTGACACATAGTCAGTAGTCCTAGGATGGGACTAGGGGCTGGGCTCTGAGGTTGACTGACTTGTTTGGGGACACACAAGGGGCAGCACTAGGCCAGGGACTGAGTCCCCAGCCCCTAGCTCAGTGTGCTCCTTCACCGATGAAGAAAGGAGGGGGGGGGGGGTAATCCAAAGGCAGGCCTGGGGGCTGTTGTAATTTCCCAAGTGCCAGCCCTCTGTCAGACAGGTGAGTTCCAAGGTGGGGGAGGGGGTGACGTGGTGCTGGGGTGGGCAGGGGCGGTGTCTTTTCTTTATTTTTATTTTTTTGAGAGAGAGCGCGTGAAAGCGAGAGAGCAGGCGGGCTATCTAGGGAGAGGGGCAGAGGAAGAAAGTGAATCTTAATCAGGCTCCATGCTCAGGGCGGAGCCCCAGATGGGCTCCATGCCATGATCCTGGGATCCTGACCTGAATGGAAATCAAAAGTCTGACCCTCAGCGGACTGAGCCCCCCAGGCGCCCCCCAGGGACGGTGTCTCAAAGGCGGCAGAGCCTTACAGGGCCTTGATGGAAGAGGGTGAGAGGATTCCATCGGCTGCACAGCATCAGTGGGGGTATCAGCCACGGGGTGACCTGAAGGACCTCCAGCCGCCGGGAAGGACGCAGGGGTGAGCTGGGGCCCGGGGTGGTGCTGGCTGTGGGCACCGCCTCTGGTGGAGCGCCCCTTCCCCGCTCGTTCCCAGGCCGGCCCCCACCCGCCAATCAGACACGCGCGCTGCTCCCCATTCGCATTTCATTTGCATGGCCACACCCCTCCGCTCCTGCCACTCAGCCTCCGCTCCCCTGTGCTCCTGGCAGGACCCCGCCGCAGCGTTTCTGACCCCCAGCACAGGGCTGGCGTGGGCGGGCCGGGGCTGGGGGCT
Source organism: Panthera leo (assembly GCF_018350215.1). Lineage (NCBI taxonomy): Eukaryota > Metazoa > Chordata > Mammalia > Carnivora > Felidae > Panthera > Panthera leo. The sequence continues at coordinate 37,519,496 of NC_056692.1, forward strand.
GCAGGGCTGGAAGGGCCGACCTGGGCTGCCAGCCTGGCCGCACTATTCATAGCTCGGGCTGGCGTAGTTCGCATACTTGGCGTTTCTCACGTCTGGCTGGTCTGAGGCTGCCGCCCCTCCGCGCTCCTCCCACCCTGCTCGCCTCTCCCCTTACCCTTTCCTCGCCCTGCCTCCTCCGCGACCTCCTACCTCTCTGCCAGTCTTCCAGAAATCTAGAGGTGGCCCAGCCCACAGGAAGAAACTGAGGCCTGGAGAGGGGGCGTGTCTTTCGCCCTGGCCTCCGGGGAGAAACTGGTAGAAATGAGGCGTGTAATGAGGTGGCTAAGAGCCTGGGCTCTGCCCGCAGACAGACCTGGGCTTGAGTCAGAGCAGCCACTAGCTGCGGGACCCTGGCAAGTTCTTTAGCTTGCAATCGGGAGGTTTTTTGGAAGAGACCTGGAGGCTGAGGGTTCATCAGTTAAGAGAATGTGGGGGAGGGGGAAGAGAGATCTGGGAATGAGGTGGGCCAGCCCTGCCTGGGTGGACAAAGGCCTGGCCAGCTGGGGTGGGGGGGACAGAGGACACTGAAAAGGGCATTGGAGCAGCTTCCCTTTTGTTCCCCATCCCTTACTCCCTTCTTCCACCACCCCCACTTTCTGGATCCAGTTTCCACTGATAAAGGGGCAGGGGTACAAAAACATGGCCAACATCTGAAGCAGCCCCTGCCGCAGACAGACTCCTCCCGGAGACAGGGTTCTGGCCACCGTGGGCTGTCCCTGAAGAGAGGCTCTTTGATTCCTTCGCATTCAGAAACAGTGTGCCGAGCACACTCATAAATATGTAGACACTAACTCAAGAGTGATGTGAGTCAAGACGGTGCACAGGGAGCTGACCCAGTCTGGCGCCCAGAGGAGGAATCCCTGGGGAAGTGACTTTTTGCTGAGAACTACTGGATAGGTAGGAATTAAGTAGGGTGTGGGTTGGTGAGGCGCAGAGGGAGCTGGGGAAAAGAGAACAGCATTCCAGAAACAGCGTGTGCAAAGGACCTCAGGCTGGAAGGGTGCCTAGTCCCTAAAGGAACTGGAAGTAGACCAAGGTAGCAGAACACAGAGGAAAGGGGGGTAGTGGGTGTGGAACCTGGAGGCACGTCCCACAGGGCCTGGTGGTCATAATATGAAAACAGTTAGTCTGGACTCTCAGGGATCAGAGGAGTGATAGCAGCTTGGAACAGAGTGAAGAACATGGTGAAATGGTGAAGGGGGTGTAGACTCGGGAGACATTTCGGAAGCAGGGTCCTCTCTGATGGGTGGGATATAGGGCCATAGGCCATCAAGCCTCCCATTTGTTGGTTCCCAGAATGCTTTCCCAGCAACTTTGTCGGGCTGTGATCCTTACCTTCATTTTGTAGCTGAGGAAATAAGAAAACCGAGTACGCTTGAGGTCACACAGCGAGAAAAGAGCAGGGGCGAGTGGGATCCTTTCTCCACATCAGCCTTCCTGCTACGACAGTGATCTCTCTCTCTCTCTCTCTCTCACTAGCCTCCTGTCTTCCACTCCTCAGTGCCCTGCACCAAGCATTCCCTACCTAGGACCAGTCAGGGTGGGGGACCCAAGGGGCCAAGGTGATGAGTGTGTGTGTGTGTGTGTGTGTGTGTGTGTGTGTGTATGTGTGTGTGTGACACTTGTCCCAAGAGGCTGTTCTGCTGTTCAATGAGGTAATGCGTGTGCAGCATGCCCAGCATATAGTAAGGGTTCAATCTTAATTACTGCTGTGACAGTCACTATGTCCCAAATTCAGGGCCAGGCAATTGGTGAGGGGTAGGATCTGAGGCCAAAAGCGATGCCATCTGTCTTCTGACCGCAGGGCCCAGCCCAGAAACCATCCCGGCTCTCGTGGGCAGGAAGCAAGGGAGGTTGTTTGTCCTTGCAGAGCCACCGTCCCCCTCCACCCTTCCAGCTGCCTCTGGGGCATCATGGGCTGGATTAGGGAGAGGTTCAGCTCACAGGCTGGGTGAAGGGATGACCCAGGCGGGTTGGGCAGGGCCTGGGATGAGGGGGTGGGTGGTTTCAGGGGTGGGGCTGAGAGCCTCTCCCTGCAGGGAGCCCCATGTACCCTGGGGGAGACTTTCGGAATCTGCTGAGACCTGTTCTGGGAGGGGATGTGGTCTCAGCTTGAGTAGAACTGAGCGCTCCCTTGAAAGAAACCAGTGGGTGCACCTGTTGCTTCTGCCCAGGTGGTCGGACAGCAGGAAGAATTTCCCGAGAGGGATGTGTGGGGCCGTAGGGCGAGCTGCTCCCAGAGTTCTCCTCCAGTCTCCCCTGAAATGAGCTGTCCAGTGTGGATGGAGTAGGAGAATGAATATAATTTTGGAGCAGAATCATTGAAAGTATTCTCCTGCCTCCAGGAATGACTGCCCTGAATATGATCTAGTCTGAAAAGGGGTCCTGGCTTCTTTCCGGTACTCCTTGACGAAGGGAGACCCTTCCTAAGTCTCACTGTCGCTCTGTCCTTCTGCAGGGAACCCTGCTGTCTGTAGGAGATGGGGCAGGGTTGGGGGCTGAGGGGCCTGGAGAATGCAGTGGGGAGAAGAGGGCTGGAGGAAATAAGGGCACCCTGCCCACTCTGGGCTGTGAGGAAGAGAAGTGTGCCAGACGTGGGCCAGCAGGGGGCTCTGCTGCACAGGGGACCTGCCAGCATCGCTCACCAGAATGTGCGCCCTCCAAGGTGTAGGCATGTTTTTCTTGGAGTGTGTGCCTGAGAAAGCATTTGAGAACAGGGACTTGCCTCTGCGTGCACACCCTTGTGTGTGTATGTGTTACAGGTGGTGTGGAAGCATGTGTAGTCTTGGAACAGACGTGTGTGGTAAGGGAGGTGAGGCCGCAGGAACCCCACGGTTAGCCCAGCTTTTGCTAGGGAAGCTCTTCCAAGGTTCTGGTGCCCTGGGAGGTGACATCCCAAGAGTTTGTTCATCCTTTGGTCCAGATGGTAGGTCTCATCAATGCCAAAGACTCACTGCGTGCAAGGTTCAGACCCCCCTGGCAGCCTGAGAGCTCCTCCTATTCGGGGACTACTAGGGCCCCAAAGATGACAATAGGGTCTCTGAAAAGGCATAATGGAGGGGGGGTGGTGGGTGGGTAAAGCCCTCCGGACAGGAGGTGCCCAGCTTTTCTGGGCAACCTCTGTGGGCAGGACCTGCTCCTCTGCCCGCCCTGGGAGACCGGTTCATTTGTTCCATATTCTTTCAAGAGCGTGCTTTAAAATTTGAATTTGAATGTGACTTGGTCATTTTTTTTTTTATTATTGTAGTAAAAGACACATACTGTAAAATTTACCATCGTAAGTGTTCGGTTCAGTGGCGTTCAGTACATTCCCACTGTGCAACTGTCCCCACCGTCCATCTCTAGCACGTTTTCGTCTTTTCAGACTGAAACTCCATACCCATTAAACAGTAACTTACTTTCCCCTTTCCCCTTGGCAGTCACCATTCTATTTTCCGTCTCTATGAATCTAGATATCTCATACAAGCAGCATCATCCAACGTTTGCTCTTTTGCTCCCGGCTTATTTCACTAAGCATACCGTCTTCAAGGTTTTTCCGTGTTATGTGGGTTAGAATTTCCTTCCTTTTTAAGACCAAATAAATTCTATTGTATGGAGATACCACATTTTGTTTATCCATTCATGCGTCAATTGACATTTGGGTCGTTTCCACCTTTTGGCCATCGCGAATAACGCTGCCGTGAATGTGAATATGGGTGTGCCCGTATTGCTGTGAGTCCCTGTTTTCACTTTTTTGTTTTTAAAGGTTATTTATTTATTTTGAGAGAGAGAGAGAGAGAGAGAGCACGAGCAGGGGAGGGGCAGAGGAGGGAGAGAGAGAGAATCCCAAGCAGGCTCCACGCTGTCAGCGCAGAGCCCAAAGAGGGGCTCAGTCTCACAAGCTGTGACATCATGACCTGAGCTGAAATTAAGAGTCAGACGCTTAACTGAGCTACCCAGACGCCCCCCCCCGACTCCCCCTCCCCACTTTCACTTCTTCGGGAGACCTAGCCAGAGTGGAATTGCTGGATCCTGTGTTAATTCTGTTTAATTTTATGAGGAACTGCCAGGCTGTTTTCCACAGCAATGGCACCATTCTGCGTTCTACCAGCAAAATATACAGGTGGAGCACCGGGTGGCTCAGTCGTCTCACTTCAGCTCAGGTCACGATCTCACGGTATGTGAGTTCGAGCCCCACACCGAGCTTGCTGCGGTCAGCACAGAGCCTCTGTCGATCCTCCTCGAGCTTTCGATCCTCTGTCCCCCTCTCAGCCCCTCCCCAACTTGCATTCTCCCTCTCTTAAAAATAAACATTAAAAAAAAAACAAACGCATACAGGTTCCAGTTTCTCCATATCCTTGCCATTAACCAATTGTTTGTTTGTTTGTTTGTTTGTTTTGGGATTTTTTTTAGAGACGGGGGTGGTGGGGGGGGGACAGGGAGGGGGAGAGAGAGGTAGAAAGAGAATGCCTGCTGACAGCACAGAGCTTGATGCGAGGCTCAACGCGGGGCTTGAACTCACGAACTGTGAGATCATGACCTGAGCCAAAATCAAGAGCCGGATGCTTAACCGAGTAAACCACCCAGGTGACCCAACAAATAATTTTTGAGCGCCTACTGCGTTCAGAGCACTCTCATAGTATCAATCCATTTCTGAAAAGTCTTCCTCAGGAAGCTGTCAGTCTAATGAGGAAGACTGAGGCCATGGCCTTGAGCAGTCTCTAATCCGAGGGGAAAGACACAAACCGTGACTTCTGGGAGACCCTGGACTGATATGGGACAAAAACAAACACACAAAAAAACCCCACAGAATATACCAACAACAAAAACCCTGTCTGCTCTCGGGGAGCTCCCAGTCTGATGGAGGAATCATGGCCTCTGCCCTCTAGGGAGTCCCAGATGGGCCCGGAGACCAGAATGGATACATGGAGACCATGCATTGAGACAGCCCAGGGCTGCTGAGTGGAGTAAATCAGGGGGTGGAGTGACCTGTGGTGGCCCTGTCCCACACCGGCCTGCGGTTGCCTGGGCAATGGCCCTGCTGTTTACTTTGTGGCTGGCTCCAGATTTACCCTTTTCAGCAAGTACTCATTTCCCACCATAAGGAAAGATCCTCTTTAGTCTCCCCTCTCTCTGGTGTCCCTGAGGAGGGGACCGGCTCTCCTGCTGGGCGGAGGCCCTGCCAGCCTGGCACCTTGGCCACGTTCCTTGCCTACTGGGGTCTCACGCTGCCTGCTCCCTCCCCACTCCCAAAGTGCCGAAGTTCTGCTCCGGAAGTGGGGGCTTTTGATGACGCCTGCGTGAATGGGACCACCGGAGTCACCGGAGTGCAGACCTCCATGAAAGTCTGTACGTGTCACTGTGTCCTTGTATACACGTGGCTGAGTTGTCTGCCTGTCTGAATGTGAGTGTGGCTGGGTGTGAGAGTGTGTGAATATCCAGAAGGCAATCAAAACAGCTTGCATCACCCTCCAGGGCATTATGCTAAGTGGAATAAGTCAAACAGAGAAAGACAAATACCTTATGGTCTCCCCTATATGTGGAATCTGAAAACAAGGACAACAGCACAAACCAAGCTCAAAGATACAGACCACAGATTGGGCGTCAAAACAGGGCGTCAAAAGGTACAAACTTCCAGTTATAAAATAAATAAGTCATGGGGATGACATGTAGGGCATGGCGACTATAGTTACTAATACAGAATTGCATTTTTGAAGGTTGCTAAGAGAGTAGATCTTAAAAGTTCTCGTCACAAGATGGGGTGCCTGGGTGGCTCAGTCGGTTAAGCGTCCGACTTCGGCTCACATCATGATCTCACGGTTCGTGAGTTCGAGCCCCGCGTCGGGGCTCTGTGCTGACAGCTCAGAGCCGGGAACCTGCTTCAGATTCTGTGTCTCCCCCTCTCTCTGCCCCCTCCCCCGCTCACGCTCTGTCTCTGTCTCTTTCTCTCTCTCTCAAAACTAAATAAACATAAAAAAATAAAAAGAAATGACCAACAACCTATGAGGCGGAAATTAGTGTCATTCCTATTTTATTGGTGAGGAGCAGAAGCTCAGAGAGGTTCCATAACTTGCCCAAGGTCTCACAGCCAGAAAGTGGTAGAGATAGGACTTGGACCCAGAAGTGGAGGACTCCGGAGGACTGACTGCAGAGCCCATGCGCTAACCACAGAGCCACGGGGATCGCGTGGATCCCTCCTTGAGATGGCAGTGGGACGGCGGGTAGGGGCAAGTGTTTCCTCCTCTCCTTTTCTCTCCCCTCCCCTCCAACCTTCCGTGGCTCTGGCCCCGTTTGAGCGGGGCGGGGTGGCGGGGGAGAGGAGGTGTCACAAACACCCCGACTCGGGGCAAGATTGGCTCCGGATGGGGAGAGTGTGGGGTCCGGAGAGGCCCTTTGGACCGCCCTCTGCCCCACAGGCCAGACTGAGTGGGGTCCCCACGCTCCTGGTGACGCAGGGTTATGGCACACGGAGTTTGTTGAAGAGACGCGGGCTTGCTTGGCCGGCTCCTCTGCTTGGCCTGTTAGGGCATGCCAGGACGACACACAAGTGGTGCTGGGAACCAGGCATCTGAATGGGGCAAAGGGGGGGAGGAGGACTGGGGGGGGCGTGGTGGGGGAGGCCGCCTGGAGCGGGGAGACTGGGGCAGGGGTCAGAGGCCCAGGCGTGGGCTGGGCGGGCATGCCTTGGGTATCACATTGCCTGCATGCCTCGGATGGCCGGGGACTGGCGGCAGATTTGCTCTGTCTGTGTGTGGGGTTGTGGGGGTGGTTATGTGTACGTGCCTGGTGGTATGCGATGAAGATATGGGACCAGTCGGAGAGTCATCAATGTGGGATGATTCGCTTGGGGTAGGGGCATTATTTTTCATGTGGTTTGGGGACCTACATTCTGGGGGGAGGCGCTAAGCAAGCCAGGGGAAGGGAAAGCAGGCAAATTGACCCTGAGCCCCTCCCTCTCACTTCCGGAACCACAGGCCTCTCTTCTTATATGTCTCGAGACCCTTGGGCCCAGGATGCTCTCTTCCTTCTCCCCCGTGGCTGGTTGTCAGGCCGGTCCTGCAGCCTTCCGCTTCTACAGCCCGGGCCGCCCTCTTGTTGGAGGCCTAACCTGGAAGGCCCCTGACCCCACCCTCAAATTGTCCCCTCATGGAATGAAGAGGCCTGGAGCCCCTGCCACGGGGGCTCCCTGGGTGTGTGTGGGTTTCCCTTGGTGGGAATGAAGGCAGCTGGCTCGGGCCTGAACCTGGAACTTGGGGACCCCCTAAAGGTTTCGGAGCTGGGATACTAGTAGACATATAAGCATCCTGAGGGCGAGATGGGTACTTGACTTATTCTCCAAGGTGTCTCAGCCCCTGGCACAGTACCTGGCCCACAGCAGCCCCTCAAGATGTGGTATTTGAACGGATAAACAAGGTGATACAGGAGATCTGAGTGAGTCCGGGATCAGGTTTCAGCTTAGTAAAAGTGAGATCTTGAAGCGGTCACTTTCCCTCTTTAAGCCTCAGTTTCCGCATCTGAAAATGGGTGTAAAAACAATCCCTGCATATCCAGTCCTTAGGGTCAGAGCCACATGAGATCCAGTGAAAGTGCTTTCAAACAGTCAAAGGATGATTATCTCATTTGGAGGAAGACTGGATGCCCTCCCCTTGGAGGTGTAGCCCCCAAGCCCTGCCCCAGGGACCCTCAGGGAGATCAAGTTGAATGGATTTTGCAAGCTGGTCAAAGCAGAGGATGACGGGAGGGACTGCTCAGCGGGGTAATTCCTGATTTGGGGGGAGGAAGCTGGCAAGGGTGTAGGGGAGGAGGACTCACACTAGGCAGGAAGGCTTGGAATAGAATCTCAGCTACGCCTGGTATTTCCCAGCCCTTGGCCCCATCCCCCACCACCCTCTGGGATCCACCCCACATTCCTTTCCCAGAGGAAATGGGGGAGGGGGCTGAGAGACTCCCCAGGCCTGTAGGACCATTTATTCAAACTGTGTACACCCTTCAAGGCCCTACTGTGTGTACCCCTCCCCTGCTGACATCCCTGTGAGCCAGAGCTGAGCAGAGGAGGTGGGGTGGGGAAGGTGCAGGTTTGTGTTGGAAGAGACTGGAACCTCCTTGCTGCCCGGCCAGGTTAGAGGGCAGGAAATGGACATCACATGTGGTTTAACATTTCCCAGGTCTCTGAAGCCCTGAACACAGAAACCCCCTGCCGCTTCTCCGCCTCGCCCCTCCCTGTAGCCCTCAGAAACCTCAGCAGTTTCCAGGGAAGTGAATTCTTGATCCAGACCCACAGCAGCACCTGTTGGCCATGAAAGGCTCCATGGAGCACGATGGGGGAGAGTCACTCCATTTCCTCAGAACCAGAGACTGGGCTTGAAGCAAGAGGAAAAGAAGTTAGACAGCTGGAAGGACTTACCGGCTACTTACCGGGAGAGTGGGCCTGATTCTGAGCGAGGACATCCCTATGGTGTTTGCCCTCTGCTTGGGGCCACAGACTCTGACATAGCTGAGGACGGCCTGGCGGTGCTCCCGGCTGGTCTCCGAGGGCCTGGCCTTGGTGGAGGCTGGCGGCGTGACAGGGAGACCCAGGGCAGGCAAGGGCAGGAGTGGGCCTGACCCAGAATCCTTGGTTTTCTAGTGACAGAGGGGGTGGGGGAGGGTGCCAATGGAGGTGCCAGGTCTCCACTCCTCCTGACTACAGTTCTTTCCCATTCTGCCCCTAAGCCCTCCTGACTCAGCGCTGGAGGCAGCCTTGCTCTTCCCGTCAGGCTTCCGCCAGGGTGGGGGTGGGGGTCCAGCTCCTGCACAGGGGGCCCAGCAAGCGGCAAACAGGAAACAGGAGAACAAAACCGCTCCCTGGCCCCCACTCACCCTGGCCCTGCCTCACCCTCACCCTTCCTCCTCCCTTCCTTCTCCCTCCCTCGCTCCTGCCCGGCCCTGTAGTCCTCTAGTCCCCCTCCCTCTGCCCTGGCCCTTCTCCTCCCCTACCTCTCCGTCTTCCCGCCTGCTGCTTCCCACTCTGTCCACCACTTGATCCAAACTCGATTCAACCTTGATCCAACCTCAGCAAGGGCTGTCCTTGCCGAGGACACAGGTGATGGGATGCGGGTGAGCAGGGGGAGCTACCCCTTCTGTAGGGTTCTCCCTTCTGATGACTGCCCTACAAGGGCCCAGCCGTATGGCTCTTCCTCCCCAAACTCCTAGATTTGGGGGCGGGGGGGCTGGAGCTGCTCCCCAACCCCAGCCTCCCTTCTCTGGCTACAGGCTAGAATTTGGGTAGAAGATCCACAGTTGGAGTGAGGGGCTCTGGGCTTGGAGTCCCATGCTGCCATAGCAAGCTAGGTGCTCTTGGGCCTCCATTTCCTTCCCTGAAAATTGGGTCATGGCAAGTGGCCCTGGGCCACAGCGAGTGGCTGTGGCGAGAAGCCACCGTGAACAAATGAGATAGAAAAGGTGGCGGTGATCGCACGCCCACTGGCCAAGGCCTCTACTGGCCCCACCCGGGAAGGGGCCTGGGAAGGGAGCCAGGAAGGGGAGGCAGGCAGGGTCTGCCATCAACATGGGCTTCCTGTCTGACTCACATGCTGGGGGTGGGGTGGGGGCCAGCTTGGAGCCCATTGTCAGCTTGGTGGTGGCCCCTCTGGGTGAGACTAATGGGCAGGGTGGCCCCGGGGGAAGAGGGTTGGTCACAATCCCCTACAGGTGGTGACGGGGACTTCACCTGCAGCCTGAGGTTATATCGTAACTCTGGTATGAGAGTCCGTCTGCTCTCAGTGCTGGGCAGTGTGTGTGTGTGTGTGTGTGTGTGTGTGTGAACTGAGGGGGCAGAGCACCGGCGCATGGAGTATGTATCCTGGACAACGTGTGCGTGTCATCTGGCTTGCCTTCGTGGGTGTCTCTGTGGGGTGGGGTGTGTGTGGGGCGTACCGGTGAGTGCCTGGGGCGTCTGGTGTGCTTTTAAGGACACAGTGGGTATGCTTGCAAACGTGTCCGTGTGGGGTGCGTGGACCAAGGATGCACGGGAGGGTGTCCAAAGTGTGTATGCATATGGAAAGGTGTCCACACACGATGTGTACGTGAGGGGAATAGTGTGTTTACCTGGGGTCTGTGGACAGGGAGAGTGAGTGTGTGTGGGTGTGGATGGGAGGGTAGCCGGTGTATAGGTGTGTGGGCGGTGTGGGTCCATACAGGGTGGGTAGGACTGTGTGCGTCCCTGCGAGGAACATGTGCGCACGAGTGAATGTGTGTTTCTCGGGCACAGCCAAGCTGGATGCGCGTGTGTACTGTCGAGTACAACGTGTGTGGGCCGGGGCAGTGTGAGTTTCCGTGTGAGTGGGAGGGTGAGGGTGTGTGTGTCTGTGTGTGCCCGTAGAGGGTGTGCAGTGTGTGGCTGCGCGGGGGCGCTGTATGGTGCCTCCCGCGTGTGTGTGTGTGTGTGTGTGGGGGGGTGATCTGGGCGGCCGCGCACAGGGGCCGCCCCGGAGGGGGAGGTGTCTGCCCTGCCACTCGGCGGCGTGTCCGGGCTCAGGCGCCTTCAGCCAAGAGGCTCCGGAGGCGCGGGAGGCGCGGAGCTGCCCCAGCCGTCCTGCCGCCATCCGCGCGGGCCGTCCGTCCCCTCGGGGCCCCTGGGTCCCGGGCCCGCGGCTCCGGGGGGCGGGCGGGGGCCTCCGGGGCCCGCCTGCCGCCCGGGGGGCCGAGGACGCCGCCGGCCGGGCGCCGTGGAGCGGCCGGGGGCCCCCGCGCCCCGCGCCCCTCTCCGGAAGCCGGGCCCGCGGCTCACTGGGGCGGGGGTGGCGGCGGCGGCCGGGCCCGGGCCCGGGGGCCCCCTGCGGCCGCGGCGCTCGTGGGCAGCTCCGTGTGGCGCGTGGAACGCGCGGGGGCCGGGGGCTGGCGCTGGGAGCGCGCCGTCGGCGTGGACTGCAGCGCCCCGGAGCCGCGCTGCCTCTGGCTGCCCTGCCTCGTCCACAGGGACCGCCGCGCGCCGGGGCCGCGCCGCGCCAGGGTGAGCGCCGCTGGGGGGGGGGGGGGGGGAGGCTGCTGGGCCGGGGCTAGGGGGCAGGGGTCCGGCCTCGACGGGGCGGGTGGGATCGGGCCACCAACTCCCTGGGATCTTTGAGCTGAGTGCGCCCTGCGTCGTGGGACCGATGCCCCAGGAGTGGGGAGCGAGCGAGGAGCTGGAGACACACGCGGGTGAGGGTGGCAGGTTGTGGCTGGGAGCTTTGCCCGGGGTGCTGGATGAGGACTGGCCAGTCTGGGTGGTGGCCTCCAGTGGCTCAAGCCTCTTGGTTTATAGGCAGTGGAAGGACGGAAGGGACCGGGGTTGTTTGAGGAGATGTCGGGGCATGGAATCCTGAGGAGTTTGGCTGGCAAGGACCCCGAGTCGGAGGCAGGCAAGGATCATACTAAGTGGACTGGTGGGCACCACTCCGCCCTCTCCCTGGTAGGGGCTGTGGGCACAGGGGCATGCACGGGTTTCCTGGTGGGCAAAGGAGGCAGAGGTGGCAGGTAATGAGTGATCTCAGGGTGAGGACTGACAGGGCTGGAGATATAGGGGGTGGGGACAGTGTGTCTGATGTCCGGGATCGACCAGGCTGGTAGGGCGTGAGTCACAGTGGGCGCCGTGCCCAGCATGAACGCTGTGCTCCCTGCAGTGACCTCTTTATGCTCCTAGGGGGGAGGAGCAGGACTCCTGGGTTCTGGTTCCTGGTGTTGCCAACCCACCACGTGTCCAGTTCTGTCTAATTTGTGGCCCTGGGGCCATCTGCCCTCTTCCCACCATCAGTTGGTATTTCTGGATGTCTCTTTCGTTCCTGGCATGAGGGCGAGAGCATTTGGAGATGGATCTGGGCCAGGAGAGCCGTAATCAGTGATGTCCCTGTGTCCCCCGAGCGTCTCCCTCTCCATCCCCTTGTCTCTGTGCCTACCCCAGAGAGGCAGAGTTGTGGATGTGTGTGAGCTGAACCCCTCCCCAATCTAGTCACCTTTCTGTTCCCATTGCTGGCTCATTCTCTGTTTCTGTGTCCATCATCTCCCTCCCTGTAAAGATGAGAGCCAGACCCAGGGGTGTCCCAGGTCAGAGGGGAGGAGAGGAAATGTGTGAATAATAGTATGAAGCATTGAGGTTAAATCCAAGGAAGAACTTCCCACAGGGGAGCCATCAGGTCTGGCTGTCCATGGGGGCCGTGGTGTCTCCTCTTCAGGCCGGGGTGTGGGAGCTGTGGCAGGGGGATTACCACACTGACGTTCTCAGGAACTGGTTGGAAGAGATGGGGGAAGGGGGACTGGAAGGAAACATAAGAGGAAAGGGAGAGGCAGAGATAAGGGAGGGGGTGCCAATGGTGTTTGGGCCAGGAGGGGGCCTGAGAGAAGAAGGCCTGCCCGCTTCCCTGGGTTACATCCAGGCCCCTAGAGAGTGGCACCCCAGGCAGCTGGCAGCTCCAGGCAGGATGTGTGCTGGAGGAGGGGTGGGGGGCGTGCGGGGACCTGTCCCAGCCACTTCTCGTCACTGGGGCAGCTGGTGGCTTAAACCTTAATCCAGGACACCGGCAAAACAATGGGCCCTGCAAACAGCCTCAGCTCTGAGCCCCGGTGGAGTGCGTGCAGGGGGAGGCGGTCCACACTGGGGAGGCATAGGGGCTTCTGGTAAGAGCAGGCAGGGGGGATCCGCCAGGCCCTCTGCTCTCCCTGATCAGTTCCTTGCCAGGTCAGCAGAGATAGGAAGTCCAGGGGATTTCGGACCTCAGCAGAATTCCCAGAGAATTTTCTCCTCTGGACTCTTCGGACCCCCATGGGGGTGTGGAGCTCAGTGGACAGGCTGGGCTGGGGCTACAAGTGGAAGGAGCCGAGGGGCCATCGCTGGACCTCCTGGCCCATGCTGGAATCTCAGCCGCGCCCTCCCAGACCGGGGATCATCCAGCTTTGGCTTGTACCCTTCAGGAGAATGAGCGCTCACGTCCTCAGCTGGTAGTTTTCCAGACGGAGATGATGAGAATGGTCTCCCTGGCCTGGAGCTTCACTTGTTCCCTGTACCTTTCACCTTGGCTGTGTTCTCTGGGACTGCACGAAGCAAGCCTACTGCCCCTGTCATATTGTTCTTTAGTCTTCTGAAATTTGAGTCTCAAGTCTGCCTGACTACAACCCCACCTCCCACCCCAATACAGAAATCCCCAGCGAAGGGCTGGACCCAGGGCTCTCTTCTACCAGAAATGTGAACAGACTGGCGGCGGGGTGGGGGGGGTTGGGGGGGGTGGATACACGAAGGAGCTTCTTAGCGTCAGTACATCCAAGTGCCAATTTGAGCTTTCTCCAGCAGCTGGGCGAGGGAGAAAGGGGAACTTAATAGAGAAGGGGGGAGGCCCTCACCCCAGAACTGGGGCTTCCTCCGTCCACATCCAGCCTGCCTTTCTTCCCCTGCAGACTCCGGGCTCGTGCCAAGGAGCGAGGGGGTTGAGGAGACTGTTGAGGGTGAGGGTGAGCCCTCTGAGGTTTGGATTAGGGCCCCCCAGACAGGTTAGGATGCCTGAGGTTGGGGGTTAAAGCCCCGAGGGAGGCATCCTGGCTTTTCACCAGGCAGCCCGCCCTTGTCTTCCGTCTTGGCCAATCTGCCGGCCGCCTCCCTGTGCACACAGGCATCTCTCTGACGCCCTTCTGTCACCCGCTTTCCCTCTCTGCGTCTGAGCAGGGAACCTGAGGTGAGCCCTCTCTCAGGCAGTGTCCGCGCTACTCTCTCTCCCGCCCCAGAAACAGACCTGTGTGCCCTCAGACCCTGGTCTTCAGACATCCCCTGCCTGTCATCTTGGGGAATCCCAAGTATTCCAGCGGGTCGGCCAGAGGGCAGCCGAGTATCTCCCGCCACCCCCACCCGGTTCCCCTCTCAGATCCGGTGACCGGCCAGGCCTCTGGCTGGGCTCTGGAGCTCCAGGAAGTCCCTTCAGTTGTCTGATGTCCAGCCCGCTCCCTCGTGGCTCTAGTCCCTCACCTGTCGCTGCCGCTGCTCCTGAAGGATGCTTGTGCGAGCCAGTCTGTGTGTGCGTGCGTGTGGGTGTCTATCTGCAGCATATGTTGTGTGCGTGTGCCTGTATGTGTAGGCATGTGTGGGAGACTCTGATCATGTGCGATTGTGTGCGCACGTGTTTGTCTACATAGCCTGTGTGTGTAGATTCATCTGTGCCTCCGTGTGTACCTTTGCACATGAGTGTGCTTCTCTGGGTGTGCGGATGTGTCTGTCTGTGTGTGAGATTGTGCAGCAGGCGGGAATGAGCTCAGCTTGGCAGCAGGCACTTCCCAGGCCAGAAGGCCCCGTGTCCAGATCCTGGAGCGTAAGAGGTGCTTGGCGAACATTTGCTGAGCAGACCTGATTGAGAACCTGGCTGGCGGCAGGGAGTTACTTCCCTGGGAGCAAAGGTGCCATGAGGGGATCGAGGGGAGAGAAAGAAGCAGCTTTGGACTGACGAGCGAGGGAGAGGAAGGAAGGGGGTGAGGAGGAGGTCTGGGAGCAGGGGAGCGTGCGTGGAACCCCAGGGCCCTTGCCCCCCTCCCCCTCCCCTGCTCCAGGCCCTCCCCCTGGCTGCGGGAGGCAGTGTGCACACCTGGGAGTGTGGGTCACACGGCCACTCAACCCTGGTTCCCTGTGCTTCCACAGCTGCCGCTGGGCCCGAGAGATGGGTGCTCCCCTGGGCGCCCCCTCCCCTGGCAGGGGCCGCGGACACTGCTGCTGTGCAAAAGTCTCCAGGACGGCTTTGGCTTCACCCTGCGCCACTTCATTGTGTACCCCCCTGAGTCAGCCGTGCACTGCAGCCTGAAGGTACACCCACCTTGCCCGCTGCCCTTGCCCGTCCTGAGGAAGCTTCGGTGGGGGGAAGGGAGGTTCGTCTGCACTGTCCCCTCCACAGCCCTTCTTCCATGGCCTTGGGAGGAGGGTCCCTGAGAGGCCGGGGCAGCCCTGGCTGGGTCACTGGCACTGTACGATTGTGGAAGAGATCCCTAACTGCCCTGGGTTTGGTCTTCCCAGGAGAAGGGTGAACGGTTCAGGGCGATGAACTTGGGGGTGGGGGAAGCCAGGACGCTCACACGCACCCCCACACTCTTGGCCCCTGAAAACTGAGCCACCTTCTCGAAGAGGTGAAGTTCCTGGGACTCTGTCCTGTGGCCACTTCTGAGCTGGCTTTGTTGCTCCCTCCCTAGCCTGAGCTCTTGGGGAGTCCATCCTAAAACACCTCTGGGACTCCTCCCGGAGTGCCCCGGGCCCTGCACTCGCCTCGGCTCTGGGCTCTGGGTGCTGGAGAGCGCCAGGCTGGGAGGGGGGCGCCCCGGGTTCTAGTCCTAGTGGAGCTCCTTACGTAACTTTGGTCTCACTCACTGGTCACTTCTCCTGCTGTAATGTGAGGGCGTCTATGTACTTGACCCCCACGAGCCCTTCTGGCCGTAGTATAAATGTCAGGTTCTTTCTGCCTAACCTACAGTGTGGGCTGGGGGCGGGCCAGGCATGCGGGAAGAGCGAGGGTCCTCGGCAGGAACTGGGGCTCCCCAGGAGGGCCCCCCTCCCTTCCCCCACCTCTTTCCCAGCAGGGCCGGAGACAGACTTATTTTGGAGTCAATGAACCTGTTACTCCCCCCGCCCCCACCCACCCCCAGGGCTGAGACCAGCTGTGTGGGGCTCTCCTCTGGGGAGCTTGGTCCCACCTGCCAGAGAACCGGGGCCTTGGGTTTCACTGCCTGTGTCTGTGTACTTGCATGGCTCTCTTTGTGTGCACTTGGGTGCCCAGTATGTGGGTCATATGCATGCATGTTTGTGTATGTAGGCGTGGGTAGACAGGTGTCTCTAAATACACGTCTTCAGTATGTGTCCCTGTGCTCTCTCACCCGTGTCTCAATCCGGGAGCACCTGCGTAAACTATTCCCATTGGCTGCAGCCGTGCTTAAGAGTGTAAGTGGGGGCTGACAGTGTGTGAGAGGGGCACAGCCCCCTGCCCCTTGATGCCCAAGGACACCAACCTTCTAGTTCCCTGGAACCTCCAGTCCTTCCTTTCCTCTTCCCCCAGAATGTCCCTCCTGCCTGGCCCCTGCCCCCTTTTCTCAGGGGGCCCTGCTGAGGGGTGACCGGGGCGGATGCAGCCTGAGTGGCCTAGGCTGGGTGGTGGACCTGTTTCAGAGAGACCTCGCTCACGTGGGGCGCTGGAAGACCCTGGGCGGGGCAAGCCAGGGGTGGATTCCATCCCCTTTCCAGAACCTGCCCAGGGCTGGGAGCCTGCAGGGAGCTCAGCCGTCTAAATGCATCCATCTGCCTTTGCCACCCGCTCACTGTGCTGTCAGCTCACATCAGCAGGCGCGCACCCCACACAGGGAGGGCAGGGGCAGAGAGACTGCTCTCCAGCAGTGCCCCACAGCCTTCATGTCCTGGCTGGGGTGCCAGAGGGTCCTGGGTTCCAGCCCTGGCTCGGAGTGGCCCTGGATAAGTCACGCCCTGTCTGTCATCTGCGGTAGAATGGATGGTCTGTGGACAGGGGTAGATACGATGACGCTAAATGTCGGATCCAGCTCTGATGTGGGACCCTGTCTCGCTGGCCTCCTTTCCCTCATTTCAGTTCCCTCCCCAAATCCGGTACCCTCCCTCTCACTACCAGGATGACCCCAAAGGTCTCCCTAGTGGGTCTCCTGGACTCCATTTCTTAGCCCTGCCGGATGCTAGAACCCTGTTCTCTCACTGGTACTTCACATCCACTCTCTCCCACCCAAGAACCTTCACTGGCTCCCTCTTTCTGTCCTTTCAAACCTGAATGCTTTAGTCTGACTTCTGTCACTTGCTGGTGTTGCTTTCTTTCTCGCGTCGGCTCAGCTGATGCTGTCCTACAAATGCTTGTTTATTTCTGCTGCCCAGCGCCTGCGTACTCCCCTCCCCTCACCCAGACCGCCCTCTCCCCTCCCTCCTCAAACTTGCCTTAAAATCCCCTCCCCCAGAGGGGTGCTAATCAGGCCTTCCCTTCCCATTCTCTGAGAGCTGATAGCCACTGTTTGCACTCGTCATGCCTGCTTATCTGTGTCTGCCTGTGTGTCCTCTCTCTGTGCGTTATGTTTAGTGCCTCCTTCATTGGGCTTGGAGCTCCCCAAAGGGAGGGGTCATGGGTCCCCCACTGGATTGGGGGCGAATGGCTGAAATACAAGGTGGTGGGATCAGCAGTCATGAGAGGGGGTTAGTGTTATTGGGGACCATTGCGTGGGACTTGATGACCGTCCCCACTGACACCCCTCCTGCCTCGTCTGGGCGCCAGGCTAGTTGAAGGAAGATAAGAGGGGAGGCCTTGGGTGGGGGACATCGAAGGGCCCGCCCAGGTGGAGCCACTGAGGGCTGGACCCAGGCCCCACACCCACCTCTCTGTCCCCTGCAGGAGGAAGAGAATGGAGGCCGAGGAGGAGGTAAGGAGTGGTGGGGGTGGGGCCCAGGGCTGGGGCTGAGCTGGGGCCCGTTTTCCAGCTTCTGTTTCTCTCCCGCTACCCAAGTCAGCCTGGGTTTTGCTGCCTGCCCTCCCACTGCCCCCAGCCCTGACTGCTGTCCAGTCTTTGCTCTTCTCTGTGTCTGCCCTTTCTCTCCTCAATCCTTTTTCTTTTCTTTTCTTTTCTTTTCTTTTCTTTTCTTTTCTTTTCTTTTCTTTTTTTTTTAAGAATCCAAGAGGCAGCACATTTATTCTGGGCCCTAGGGGAGAGCTCCCTGAATTTCATTCCTACTCGTCATCACCAGTGACATGAGGACAGATCTTGGGCCCGCCAAGGCCCTGTGGTCCCTTCGATGCTTCCTTTCTTTTCTCACATTTGTCTCCCTCTGAGCCTGTCTGTTCCACACTGGGGGTGGTGCTCTGGGGAGCAGATGGCTTTCTAAGACCTGACCTCTGCCCTGGAGTTACTCCCAGCCTAGGCTGAGGCACAGACACAGGGCGGCAGAGCCTGGGGCTGGTGGTAGGGTGCAGCTGAGCAATGGCTGTCCTCGGAGATGGAGATGCTGGGGTTCTGTTGGGTGTGAGGGGTCTTTATCTTACCAGATGTGGGCCTGCCTCCCCTGGCTGTCACCCTCGCTATCCCAAAGGGCCCCTTTCTGCCACCCGGGGTATTCAAGGCAAAACTCCTTTTTTAAAAAAAAAATTTTTTTAATGTTTATTTATTTCTGAGACAGAGAGAGACAGAGCATGAGTAGGGGAGGGGCAGAGAGAGAAGGAGACACAGAATTGGAAGCAGGCCCCAGGCTCTGAGCTGTCAGCACAGAGCCCGACGCGGGGCTCGAACTCACAAACCGTGAGATCAATGACCTGAGCCGAAGTCGGTTGCTCAACTGACTGAGCCACCCAGGTGCCCCAAGGCAAAACTCCTTTAACGGGCAGACTTCTTTCTCTGCCGTTGGGGCTTCTGCTGGGCAGTTGTGGTGATGCTCCTGAGCCTCATCGCAGAGGCCCCTGGGGGCAAGGGGAAGAGCCAGCTGACCTAGAACAGGCCCCTTTCTCTGATGGAGACAGTTAGCAGCTGGGGTGTAATGTGATGTCATGAGGGGCTGAGTACTCATCTCAGGATCTTCAGGCCTCTGCTTAGAATCCTCTGCCCCTAGGGAAGGGGGTGGGGTGGGAAGCGTGGGTATGAGTGTCTGTGAGCCTCAGGGCCTTTCCGCAGCTTTCCCCAGGTCTGTGGGTGTGGGCATTCTGCATGTGTGGGTGCCTGCCCCACTAGACAGGGACCTCCACGAGGTCAAGGCCCATATCTGTCCATCCTTTTCAGTCTACTTTCTGGCACAGTGCTGGGATGAAAGCACCATTTAAGGAGTGACTCTGTGTGTCCGCGAACGTGTTTTCCCCACACTGGTCTTTGTTCTCCCAGGGGTGGATCCTCTTGTCTTATCCTATACATCCACGTCTCTGTGAATGGGTGGGTCCGTGTTTGTGTCCGTGTGAGTGTGACCGTTCTCTGAGTGTGTGTCCCCTGTGTGCGTAGCTGTGCATGGGTGTGACCTTCAGCAGCCACCCCCAGCTAACCTGGCTGATGCTCACCAGGACCCTCCCCCCGGCACCACCGCCTGGAGCCCATGGATACCATTTTTGTCAAGAATGTGAAGGATGATGGCCCCGCCCATAGAGCGGGCCTTCGCACCGGTGAGCTGTCCTTCTCTGGGTCTCTTCCACCTGCTCTCTGGTTAGGATGGGATTCTCAGATCCAGGTGTTGGGGAAGGCCCTGTCCTGGTGCTGTCATCCATGCCTGGTGCAGGGGTTCTCAGGAGGGGCCATTGTCACCCGTTGGCCTGCTCACATGTGGTTCTGCCCCCCTTTCCCCAGGAGACCGGCTGGTGAAGGTGAACGGGGAGAGCGTCATTGGGAAGACCTACTCCCAGGTCATAGCTCTGATCCAGAATAGGTGAGTGCCCCCTGCCTCCCTTCTCCTGTAATAGCTCCCAGCACACTCATTGAGTCCCTGCACACCACCCCCTTGACCCTGGGGTTGCCCTGGCGACCAGGATCCCTGTTCTCCCAGACCCCGTTGCCTCAGCCTGGCCTGACCCCCTGCCCTGTCTCTGTAGTGATGATACCCTGGAGCTCTCCATCATGCCCAAGGACGAGGACATCCTCCAGCTGGTGAGTCCTGCCCTGCTGTCTGAGGCGGAGGGGCCCTGGGGCCTGGGGGCGGGATACATCTCTCCTCCTTGGGGCCTCCCTTCTGCCTTCGGGAGGCAGAGAAGAGTGTAGGGTGCCGCACCAGTCCGGCACTGCCCAATCAGGGATGCCAGGCCCATCCCTGGGCTGGGGCCGGTTGTTGCTTCATTCAGGGCTGCTCTGTGCTGGGGGAGGGGGAGGCGCTGGCCTTGGCAGGCAGGATTCCTGCCAGAGTATCTGGAAGGAGGGTGGCCCAGCGGGCCCTGCCAGACTGGCACGTTCTTGTCAGCTCCCAAGAGACTGTTCTCCACACCCCCTCCCTGCCTGGCCCCGAGTGAGCATGTCTTCTGTAGCTGTGTCCACACACACACACACACACACACACACACACACGCAGACTTACACACGCCTACATATGCTATCTTTCTGTGCACACCGACCCCAGGCCTGTCCCAGAGCCCAGGGCAGTCCTCTCTGCCCAGTGTCCAATTTCCTGATCTCATGGGTCTTAGCCAGATGCCAGCTTGCTTGCCCTCAAGGTCACTGCCCCCCTGGGGGAAGGCTGAGGGCCAAACCCAGGAGGCCCTGGGAGCTGGGCTGGCTTCTGCCCTGGATGTGCTCTCATAATCACTGTAATCACGGTGCCATGCTTGGCACCCTGCCCCTCTGGGAACCTCCACCCTCTGACCTGGATTGTCCCCTTGCCCTTCCTGGGGAGGGGGAGGTAAGCCTGGAGGCCCAGAGAGGTGGATGGCTCTCCACAAGTCTCAAAGGCCCTGCGGGTACACTTCCCCCAGGGCCGAGGCAAGGAAAGCCAGGAGGGGGTGACAGGGCGGGATCTAGGGCTGCCCTCCATCTCTCCAGCCGGAGGAGGGGGGGGGGCAAGGGGTGGGGAGAGCAGCAGCCTTGAGCTGTGTTACCGGGGTTCGAGGTTCGGGTGGGCCTGCGGCCCCAGATGTCAGCCTCTGGGGCCCTCCGCTGGCCCCCTCCATCCTAGGCCAGCCAGAGGGTGGGGCCCAGGCATTCCTGTGGTTGGAAGCCAAGGCTGGAGGCCAATGGGGCCGCGGCAGCTGCTGACGCCACCGCCGACGCGGCGAGGCCCCTCCACACCCATCTTCCCCTCCCTCCTCCTCCCGCCAGCCAGCCGCTGCTGAGAGAGAGAGAGAGAGAGAGAGAGAGAGAGAGAGAGACGGTGGGGGGCCGAGGGCAGCCGCTGGGAGGGCAGACTGGGGGTGGGGGACAGAGGTGGGGCCAGCACAGTGGTCAGTGGGGGTTCACCCCCCGGCCAGGGAAGGCGGAGGCTGGCCACGATGCTGTCGCCAGCGCCTCCGCCGCCGCCGTGGTGATGCGGGGAGCCTGGGGAGCCGGCAGGATGGCAGGAGGGAGAGGTATGTGAGTGTCCCCCGGCTGGGTGTGTGGGTCCGAAGGGGGCTGAGTGTGAGTACGGGGGGTGTGGTCTAACTTGTCCTCATCACATGATGTGTGTGCCTGGGACTGGAGGTGTAGTTTATATGTGTCTCATTGTGTTTCGCTCTGTGTGTGTCTCTTTGGGTGTGTATTTTCCAGTATCTCCTTGTGGTGTGGCACGCACATGCGCGTGCGCGTGGGAGCGTGTGTGTGTATGTGTGTATTGTGTTTCACTCTCCCACCCTTTGATACTTCACCCTGAGAGACGCCCCTGGGCACCCATCAAGGGCCAGGCTAGGCCAGGGCCACAAGGCCTCTGTCCCTAGGGGCTGCCTCCTTTTTTGGCTGGGCCTGGGCACCGGCCCTGTCACTCCTCAGCAATGCAGCGTCAGCCTCGGCTCCCAGTGCCAGATTCCAGGCCTGGGGTGGCAGAAGGTGGCCTGAGGCCCCTTAGACGGTCCGGCCCCTCCCCCAAGCCTGGCCCAGAGGGAGCAAGAGGTGGGCAAGTTTCTCTTCACTCTGGAGGCCTAGGAGCCAGGCCCTGGCTCCCCGTCCAGGGGACGGAAGGACGGCGGGGCTTTCCCAGCCCCCGCCCACCCCCAGCCCACCCCGCCATGGACACACCCCTTGGTCAGCTGCCGTCTCTGTCTTCTGCCACCTTGACTGGTCTCTGGTGGGTTTTCCCAGCCCAGCCCGGAGGGCTGTGGGCACTGTTGGATGTAAGGCAGCAGGGAGGCGGCTGAGGCCAGCATGGGGGAGGACCCCAGAAAACAGATGTTGGAATGTTTGTGGCTACAGGCAGTCCTTGTCATAAGTCTTAGAGAAATCCTGGCTGTTTCTCTAGTGAGAGAGGGAGAGAGAGAGAGAGAGAGACAGAGAGTGAGAGAGTGTGTGTCTGTGTGTGTGTGTGTGTGTGTGTGTGTGTGTGTGTGTGTGTGTGACTCTCAAAGGCCTCTAATTTCTTTGTTCTCTCCCTCCCTCCCCCCGACTCTCTTTGGAGCATGCCTTCCGGCTCCCACCCACTCAGGGCCCCCCTGCCGCTTGGTCCTTTCCTTCAGTCCACTTCTCTAGGGTCCTGATCTCCCAGGGCTGATGTAACTCCGCCCTGTGGGACTTGTCCAGCCCTGCTCACCTGCCTCTGTGTCCCCGGCCAGGCCTACTCCCAGGATGCCTACCTGAAGGGGAACGAGCCGTATTCTGGAGAGGCCCGGAGTATCCCAGAGCCGCCTCCGATCTGCTACCCTCGCAAGACTTACGCCCCACCAGCCCGGGTCTCTACCTGGGCCACTATGGTGCCTGAGCCCCTCTCAGCACTGCCCAGTGACCCCCGGAGTCCTGCTGCCTGGAGTGACCCGGGGCCCCGCGTCCCTTCTGCCACCCGTACCCATCTGGACAACTCTTCCTTGGGGATGAGCCAGCCCCGCCCCAGCCCTGGTGCCTTCCCCCGCCTCCCCTCGGAGCCCCGGACGCCCCGTGCCTTCCCTGAGCCTGGCAGCCGGGTGCCCCCCAGCAGACTGGAGTGCCAGCAGGCTTTGTCACACTGGCTGTCAAACCAGGTACCCCGCAGGGCGGGGGAGAGACGGTGTCCTGCCATGCCCCCCCGGGCCCGCAGTGCCTCCCAGGACCGGTTGGAGGATGTGACTGCCCACCGCCCATGGCCCTGCTCCACCTCCCAGGGTGCCTTGAGCCAGTTGGGTCAGGAGGGCTGGCACCGAGCTCGCTCAGACGACTACTTGAGCCGGGCCACCCGCTCAGCCGAGGCGCTGGGTCCAGGAGCACTGGTGTCACCCCGTTTCGAGCGCTGTGGCTGGGCTTCCCAGCGTCCGTCTGCCCGCACCCCTGCCTGCCCACCCAGGGACCTTCCTGCGCCCCAGGCCCCACCCCCGCCTGGTCTGCAAGGCCTGGATGACATCGGCTACATCGGGTACCGGAGCTACAGCCCATCATTCCAGCGCCGGACTGGCCTCTTGCACGCACTCTCCTTCCGGGACTCACCCTTTGGGGGGCTACCCACCTTCAACTTGGCTCAGTCCCCTGCATCGTTCCCGCTGGAGGCCTCCGAACCACCCAGGGTTGTGCGCCCAGAACCCAGCACCCGGGCTCTGGAGCCCACCACCGAGGATCGCCGCGACGAGGTGGTCCTGAGGCAAAAGCCTCCCACGGGCCGGAAGGTCCAGCTGCCCTCCGCAAGACAGATGAACCTTGGGTTTGGTGAAGAGTCCCCAGAGCCAGAGTCCAGTGGGCGAGTGGAACGCCTGGGCAGGAAGGTGGCCCCTTTGGCCACTACTGAAGACTCTCTGGCTTCTATCCCCTTCATTGGTGAGTGACAGTAGAGGTGACTGTCTTGGGAGACTGGGTCGTCTGTGCCCTGTTTTACCCCACCCACCTGTCAACCATGGGCAAAACTCTGGGTTGAGTGCCGATTTCTCTGTCTGTCTGTCTGTCTGTCCACCCATCCGTCCTTTTGTTCTCTCCTGCATCCTGTCACCCTTCCTTTCATTCATTTCTCCCCCAGCCGTCTTTCTTTCCTCCCTCCCTCCTTCCTTTCATCCTTCATCCACCCGTCCGCCCACCCATCCATCACTTCTCTTCTTTTCCTCCTCCCTTTCTTCTTCCTCCCTTTGTTCATTCATTCTTCCTTCTCGTCTTCCATCATTCTTTCTTTTCATCCTTCCTTCCACCCTTGCTTTCTTCTATCCTTCCTTTGTTCCTTTTACTTTTTGTTCCTTCCACCCACCCTCCACCCATCCATTTATCCAACAAATATTTGTGTCAGGCACCGTGCTAGGCTTCAAGCTCTTCTGGAGCGTGTGGTCCAGCAGCCGGACAGATGATCGGACAAGAACAGCCCCATGGTGTGTGTGTGTGTGTGTGTGTGTGTGTGTGTGTGTGTGTGATGGGAGTACAGGGGACTCTAGGAGACAGAGAAGGGTGACATGGTCCAGACTGGGGCGTGGTAGCCAAGGAGAGAATCTTAGAGGAAGGAGATTAGGGCTAAGATTTGAAGGATGAGAAAGAGTTAGGGGGAGAACGTAAAGGGAGAGAATAGAATATGCCAAGAACCCTGACGTGAGAGAGGAGGGTGCCTTTCGAGGTCGCCAGAAAGGGTCCAGAGGGGCTGTGTCAGTCTCTGGGGAGTTAGGGACGTTATCCTGAGAACAGAGGGGACACTGAGAGTTTGCTGCCTGTGGAACAGATGTTGGATAAGGGAGAGGCAAGAGAGAGGAGAGACAGGGTGGTTCCCAGGTTTCTGGTCTGCCTAGAGGATTGTGCCTCACCCCTACATCGGGAATGAGAGTGGGGCAGGAAAAGGTTTAAGGTTTGCTGACTGTGTCTATGAGGGTGCAGGATAGGCTGGGCTGGGTCTAGGGGCTTGAGATAAAGACCAGATACAAGATCATGAGACTGGGACCAGAAGTGGAGAGACAGTACCTGGAACTGAGCAGGGTGAGCTCACCCTATGGTGGTCATGGGAGTGAGGGAGAAGAGGCCAGGCCAGACCCAGCCCTGGCCTCCCCCGGTCAGCTTTCGGTCAGAGTGGGCAGACACAGCGTCAGTAATTTCCCAGTGTGAGGGGGAAACGTAGCGCCTGCCCTCAGGGAGCCCCCAACTGACGGAGGAGACAGTCCTTATCCTCAAGAGACCCCCGGTCTGGTGGGGGAGATAGTCCGAAGCTCTCAGGAGCCCAGTCCAGGGAGGGTGGCTCAACCTCAGGCCTGGGTGTGAAGGAGGAGGCAGGGGCGGAGCCTCCATGCTCACAGTCTGGGGATGGGGGGCCCTTGGCCACGGGCGTATTGCCAGCAGGGCCTCGGAGGACCTGAGCCTTGGGCACGTGGTCTGGGCCAGGACGCGAGGCTGGGGGCGGGGGGCAGGCGGGTTTAGCTTTCTGCCACCTTTATCCACCACTCCCCTCTGCTTGCAGATGAACCCACCAGCCCCAGCATTGACCTCCAAGCCAAGCATGTCCCTGCCTCCGCTGTGGTCTCCAGCGCCATGAACTCAGCCCCCGTCCTGGGCACCAGCCCATCCTCCCCAACCTTCACCTTTGCTCTTGGCCGCCATTACTCCCAGGACTGCAGTGAGTGCTCCCTGAAGCCCTTGCCCCGTCCTTTCCCTGGCTGCCTGGTCCTCAGGGGTCTCTGCTGGGCTTGCTGCCTGATGTATGGCCTCTTCTTGCCAGCTTCTGCTACTCCAGGGGCCCCGTGGGTGGTCACCTCCTGGCCCTGCCCAGACAGGAGGGCTCCAGGGAAGCCCTGGCCCTCCTGCTGACCCTGTGGGTGGCTTTGCAGGTAGCCTCAAGGCCGGCCGCCGCTCCTCCTACCTGCTGGCCATCACCACAGAGCGCTCCAAGTCCTGTGACGATGGGCTCAACACCTTCCGGGAAGAGGGCAGGGCTCTGAGGTGAGGACAGCGTGTGGCCATCACGGCCACCCTGACTGGGCTGGGACGGGGCTCTCGGCCCTGGTGTCCTCTGTGCCCCCCAGGCAATGAGCTTCCTCCCTGGAAGGCTTCTGAGCCTTGGGATTTGAGGAGAAGTCCTAGCTGTGCTTCCTACCTCCCTCACACTCAGTTCTCACTCGCCAGGCGCCTGCCAAACCGAGTACCCAGCCTGCGGATGCTGCGAAGCTTCTTCACCGATGGGGTGAGTGGTGAGCGTGTGCGGGCGAGGGTGTCAGGGGAGCTGGGGAGGGACCGATGCCTCGGCTGCGGAGCCCCGTCTTGGGGTGGGTTTCTAGGCCTCTGGCTCCCAGGGCGGGAAGTGGTCTACTCTGGCTCCTGTGTCCCTCCCCCACCCCCCCAACCCTGTAGGCGATCCCCTGGTGTCAGCTATATGGGCTGTGTCATCACTTAAAGACACCCGCACCCTCCACCCACCCAAGGCCTTGGTCCGTATCGTTCCCCCACTTAGAATGCCCTTTCCACACACTCCCCTCCACAGCCACGTGACTCACCTTTTAATTCCTTTTTTTTTTTAATTTTAATTTTTTACATTTATTTATTTTTAAGAGACAGAGAGGGACAGAGCATAAGCGGGGGAGGGGCAGAGAGAGAGGGAGTCACAGAATCCGAAGCAGGCTCCAGGCTCTGAACTGTCAGCACAGAGCCCGACGTGAGGCTCGAACTCACAAACCGTGAGATCATGACCTGAGCCGAAGTCGGATGCTTCACCGACTGAGCCACCCAGGCGCCCCTCACCTTTTACTTTCTTCGGGTTTATCTCCACCTTTTCTGAGATTTTAGCCTTCACCCCTGACATGTGATGCCTATTTTCTCCTTAGCACTTCTCATGTGATACAGTTTATGCATCTGTCCCCTCTCTTGCTTGTCTCCCAGATAGAATGTAAGCTCTGTGAGGGCAGGGATTTCGTTTCGTTTGCTTGCTCCCTGTGGGTACCCAAAACTGCCTGCACAGGGTGGCCTGGGGCAGTATTTGTGTGGTGTCTTCAGGGGAGGGGGGACATTGGAAAGGAGGGGACACAGGACTGAGAGTGATGGACAGGCTGGAGTTTCCAGGCTCAGACCCTGGGGAGACGTGGGGTCAGTTCTGAAATGGCCTTAACTCTTCGTGATTACGGCTAGACTAGAAAAGCCACTTGATTTCAAACCCTCGGTATCTTTGGTTCATTTAACACCTTGAGGATATTGTCACCTGGCTTATTCCTTATCGCTTCCTCTGCTTACTTAACTCTCCCTTGACCTGTCACTTCTGTTGCTGGAGTCGTGTTGACACTATCACTTCCTCTGTTTAACTCCTTGTGGACATGACTACATGCTCCACTAACTCAGCCTTTGTTGATGTTTCCACTTCCTCTGTTTATTTAACTCCGTGTTGTCACAATCACTTCCTTTGTTTCCTTAGTTGCTTCAAGTCCATAAAATTAAAGGAGGTACCAGATTGGCTTTTCTCGCGTGGTGAGACATGTGGTCGGCAGGTCATAGCCTTTCTTCCTTTCTGGCTTCCTCGGCACATACATACGTCCCATGACCTCAGCGCGGTGGTTCAGAGAGGGCAAGCGGGGCCTGTGAGGCCACACAGCACAGCAGAGCGTGGCCCAGGCATCCACCAGGCCCGTGTGGCTGTGCGAGGTCCATGGGCCTTCTGGCATGCTGGCACCGTGGGAGCCCCCCTAAGTTGCCCTCCGTTGTGTCCCTGCAGTCCTTGGATAGCTGGGGTACTTCCGAAGATGCTGATGTTCCTTCTAAGCGACACTCAACCTCTGACCTCTCGGACGCAACCTTCAGCGATATCAGGAGAGAAGGCTGGTTGTATTATAAGCAGGTCCTCACCAAGAAGGGGAAGGTAAGGTGGTTGGCAGCCTGAGGTGGAGATGGATGGACGCTGTCTCCGGCAGAACTCTCCGGCTTTTATACCTGCCCCACTGCCTCTGGAGCCAGAGGGAACCAGCTGAGGCTGTAGCCTGAGGGGTAGAGGTTAGATGTTAGGAAGAACTTCCTGGGGGGCATAAAGAACTCACGAACAAGAGGGGTTAACCAGAGAGGTCGTCTCTGCTGCTGTGGGAGGGATCTGGTCAAACTGTGCCTGGAATTCTGACAGAACCATCCCACAGTGATCCTTGGTTGGCTGATGGCCCCAGAAAGGGTCACTGGGGGCTCACGGAAAATGAGGGAACAAGGCCAGGGTGATTCTTTCGGAGGAGCTGAGACCCCAAAAGAAGGCAGACGTTAGCCTTTTCGGGGCCTTGCGGGGCCAGCAAAGCTTTTAGTCTTTATCCTAAGAGCCACCGAAGCCCCTGGGGTCTCTTTCATTTGGCTTCCTGGGGAATGAATTAGAGAGGGGCCCCAGCTGGGGCCGGCTGGAGGCAGGAGGACCAATTAAGGGCGACCACAGCGACGGCTGGGCATGCAGGTGGCAGGGGGAGACAAACAGGATCCCAGAGCGAGGAGGCCGGGGCCCTGGGTCCACGGAGGCGACGCGGCCCGGGCGAAGCTGAGCGGAGCGGTTAGCATCGACCTGGGCTTGGCCCTTGCCTGCATCATGAATTGCCCGGGGAAAGCTTGGGTGACTCACCCGCCTATGACTCAGTTTCCTCGTCTGTAAATAGAGCTAACAACAACCCCTAGCATATACACCTGTTGCTGAGGATTAAACGAGATGATCTCAGCAAAAGTGCACCCAGTGCCTGGCACGGGGAGCTGCTAGTCCTCTGCTATTATTTGAATTTTCCACCCCGCCTTCTTGGGGTCTTGTACCTGGAGGGAATGTAAGCTTTGAAGTCAGACAGACTTGGAGCTCCTGCCCAGCCACTTATCCAGCATATGGTTTTGGGCAAGCCCTTTAACCTCTGTACCTCACTCTTCTGATCTGTAACATGGGGACAGTGTCATTCTACATCCCGGGCTGGAGGGAGGTGAAGTGAGATGTATGGGCCAGGTGGAGCTGGCATCCATCTGTGCCCTCATCCAGTCCACGATAATGACCGAGTGCCTGCCATGCTCCCGATTCTCGGTCGAGGTTCTGGGTATTTAGTGGTGTGGGAGGCAGGCCATCCCACCCCGCTGGGGCTCAGGACAAGCAGAGGAAGCACCCGGTGCATAATAGTTGCCAGCCCACGACTGTCAGGACTGGAGAGCTGAGCCGAATGGCACGCAGTAGGTGACCCCAGCCTAGGCGGGGTTGGGGGAAGGTGTCGGGGAGGCTGTGACATGAAGGGTGTGTGAGAATCCACAGAACAGGGAGGGGGTGGGAAGTGCTCTGACAGTGGAGATGCCCTCCTGGATGGTCTGGGAGAAAGGAACAGAGGGCGTGCTGGGTGGCCGCGAGCCAGGTGAGAGGTAGAAGCCGAGGTGGGGAGTCAGGTGCCTGCTTCGGGACTTCATCACCCAGGGCAAGCCTTTGCAGGGGTTTAGGTGGGGATGGGAGGTGTGTAAGCCCAGGAGGCAAGGGTCACATCTGTGATAGGAGGTGACAATGCCATTGCCGCTGTCCAGGTGAGCCAGGGCGGGGGCTCTAAGGTCGTGGCATGGGGCGGAGGGGAAGGGACAATTTAGAGTCACTGAGGGACCGATGGGTTTGGCTTGCTGATGGCTGGGAGGTGAGGGAGGGTGGAGGAGGCAGATGATGGCTGCGGGGGCGATGGGGCCTTCCCCTGAGCCACAGGGCACTGGAGGGGCAGGTTGGTGAGTGGAAGCCAAGGGTTCCTTTGGGGACTTGTGGAGTCCAAGGGCCCTGGGTCATGCCCCGGTGGGGGTGTCCTGGGTTCTGAGGCTCTAGGGCTGTGGCACCCGGGAGGGAGTCTATCAGGGTGTGCACTTGTAGCCACAGGTGTGGGAGCACTGAGGGAGAAGGCGAGAGACTGGCTGCACCTTGAGAGGAAGTGGGGAGAGCAGACCAAAGAGGAAAGCCAGCAAGATGGCAGGAGGGGTTGCCTAGGAGGGCAGCAGGGGCCAGCTGTGTGAGCTGAGGAAGGGGAGATGAACCCTTCCAGCCCCAAGTTTGAGCTCCTCTGAGGGCCAGGGGAGAACTGCGGACTCCGGCCTGCGAGGTGGCCCATCTCCCAGCTCTGGATGGCCCCAGGCAGCCGCACCACAGTGTCTCCCAGGCAGGGACGGGAACTGGACCCTTCCTGCTCACTGACCGGTACTGGAGGACAGGGGCTTCCACTCCTGGCTTGGCCAGGACCCGATTTCACTTGTCCCCTCGGTGCTGTGGCCTGGGAGTTAGGAGAGGGGTCATTAAGTCAGCTTCGAGCCCTTAGTCTGTCCAGGGAACTGATGTCCAGCCGGATGTTGTCCGCTCTGGCAAGTCTAGCCTCTCCCGGGTAACCCCCACCCAGCCCCCAGGCTCTTTCAGAGACCATTCACTGTCGGGCAGAGGGAGGTAGGTGTGACAGGTCCCTGCAGTCACAGACCTACCATTTGAGCAGGATGTAACCTTGGGAACTGGCTAGTTCACCTTTCGTTTACCAGTAGGGAACACTGATGCCAAGGGAGGGGGCTTGACTTGTCCAAGGTCACCTAGTTGGTTCGGTCTCAAAGGGTCACCTTGTTGGGGCTCCTGGGTGGCTCAGTCGGTTAAGCGTCCGACTTCGGCTCAGGTCATGATCTCACAGTCCGTGAGTTCGAGCCCCGCGTCGGGCTCTGTGCTGACAGCTCAGAGCCTGGAGCCCGTTTCAGATTCTGTGTCTCCCTCTCTCTCTGCCCCTCCCCTGTTCATGCCCTGTCTCTCTCTGTCTCAAAAATAAATAAACATTAAAAAAAAATTAAAAAAAAAAAAGGGTCACCTTGTCACCCCCCCTCACTCTGACGTAAGAAATTCCCTTGGAGGGGCGCCTGGGTGGCTCAGTGAGTTAAGCATCTGACTCTTGATTTCGGCTCAGGTCACAATCTCATGGTCGTGAGATCGAGCCCCGAGTCGGGCTTTGTGCTGAGCTTGGAGCCTGCTTGGGATTCTCTCTCCCTTTCTCTCTGCCTCTCCCCACTTGCACGCCTGCTCTCTCTCTCTCTCTCAAAATAAAAATATGAACATGAAAACAAATTCCCCTGGAGGGTCATGTCATTTCCTGCTCTGACAATCCTGTCTGGGTCCAGCAGGTCTGTGGTGGTGGCCAGGGCTCATGGTCAGATGTGGCCGTGTTACCCGCCAGCCACAGAGTTTCCTCATCTGGCTCGTTCTGAGGGCAGAGGCCCCTGTTGGATGAGTGGTAGGTAGGCCACCGGTGCAAGGAAAGGAGCCCTGGGCTTGATGGGGGAGAGCCTCTGCCCTCAGGGTGCTCCGAGGATGATTAATTAATTAATTCATTTATTCAATAAATATTGATGAGCACTTACCCTATGCCTGTGGAGGCTGTAGGCTCTTGGCTAAGGATGTGAGAGGACAGACCAGTTCCTGGCCCCCAGGAGCTTCCCATTCACTGGAGAAATCTGCAACCAGCATTAAGCGGAGGTTACAGTAAGCACTCAGGGAAAATGAACAGGGTGATGTGAATTGCCTTTAATTCTGGAGGTAGCAGGGAGCTGCCTTTATTAAAAAAATGGTCAGTGGGGACTCCCGGGTGGCTCAGTCCGTTGAGCGTCTGATTCTTGATTTCAGCTCAGGCCATGATCTCACGGTTCGTGAATTCGATCCCCTTGTTGGGCTCTGTGCCGGCGGTGTGGAGCCTGCTTGGGATTCTCTCTCTGCCCCTCCCCGACTCATGCACGCTCTCCACTCCCCCCACCCCCCCCACCCTCTGCCTCAAAATAAATAAATAAAGGTTTTTTTTTTAAAAAAGAAAGAAAAAATGGTCAGCGAAGTCCTCACTGAGGAAGTGACGTTTGTGACATTTGATCTCAGATCTAAAGGACAAGAGGGAGGCCACATGGAGAAGTGAGGGAAGGGGCTCTGGCCAGAAGGGACAGCAAGAAAGAACGAAGGCCCCAAGAAAGGAAAGGGTTGGCTTGTTCACTAGAGAAGGGCCCCTGTGTCTTGACACAGCGAGAAAGAAGTCGGTGGAGAAGCTGAGTTTGGAGGGGGAGAGACACATCATGAAAGTTCTTGGGTTTGATTCCAGTGGCGGTGGGAAGCTACCAGGGAGTGCTAAGCAGGGGAGAGACACCATCTCGCTTACATTTTAAAATGGTGGCTGCAGGGCGACTGTCTGACTCAGTGGGTAGTGTGACACTGGATCTCAGGGTCGTGAGTTTGAGCCCCACGTTGGCACAGAGATTACTTAAAAAAAAAAAAAAACATGGGGCGCCCGGGTGGCGCAGTCGGTTAAGCGTCCGACTTCAGCCAGGTCGCGATCTCGCGGTCCGTGAGTTCGAGCCCCACGTCGAGCTCTGGGCTGATGGCTCAGAGCCTGGAGCCTGTTTCCGATTCTGTGTCTCCCTCTCTCTCTGCCCCTCCCCCGTTCATGCTCTGTCTCTCTCTGTCCCAAAAATAAATAAAAAACGTTGGAAAAAAAACAAACAAACATGGTGACAGCTGTGGGGTGGAGAGTGGATTGCAGGAGATGAGGGTGGGGACTGGGGAGGTTTGTGTCGTTGTCCAGGTAAGAGGTACTGGTGGTATAGACAAGGTGGTAGATATTGGGAAACGGTAGAGACCGGTGGTGTTTTGGAAGCAGCACAGGTATGACTTCCTGATGGGTTGGATGTCAAGGGTGAGGAAGGCGGGGGGGGAGTCAAGGGCAAGTCCTAGTTTTCTGGGCAACTGGGTGGATGTGTTGAGCTGGAGAAGTTGGGGAGGGCTGTGGAGGAATAAGTTTGGTGACAAAAATCAAGTACCCCGTGGAGTGCCTATGAGACATGCACATGGGGACACTGAGTAGGCAGTGGGAGGTGCAGGACTGTGGCTGGGGGCGGGGGCCGGGGGAGGATGCTGGACCAGGGATACCTTTGGGAATCCCCATCAGTAGACAGATGGGATTTAAAGCCACAGGTGTGGGTGACATCACAGGAGAGACATTCAGGGAAAGGGGAGCCCAGGACAAAGTTCTGGAGCTCCCCCTCCTGTAGGGCAGGGGCTTAGCCTCCGCTCTAGAGTCATGTGGGGCCCCATGATTCTTTGTTGTGGGGGGCTGTCTTGGCCATCGGGGCGTGTTTAGCAGCACCCTTGGCCTCTACCCACTAGATGCCATAGCACGTCTCCAGGTGTGACGACTGAAAATATGTCCAGATAAATGTCCTCTGGGGACCATTCGCTCCAGTGGAGAACCGCTGATGAGAGCATGTTGTGGGGGGCTCGGGTGGGGGGAGAAAACCAATGGAGGAGACTGAGAAGGAGCCAGTGGAATGAGGAGGAAAACCAGGAACCACGGGGTCCCGGATGCCAAGAGAGGGCTTGGAGAAGGAAGGAGCTGCAGGCTGGTAACGTGCCTCAGAGAGGCTAAGGGAAAGGCCAGGCCGGACGGAGAAGCTGCTTCGGCAGCACGAGGGGCCAGAGTGACCTTATGAGTGGCCTCTGAGACCAGGATACAGAGTAGAGTCTTGAACGAGGGGCAGACAAGCTGGGAGAGCAGGTGCGGTGGGGAATTCTTGATCAGTTTGCTGCGCAGGGGGCAGTGTGTGGACTTAGGAACGGCTTTACGAGGATTTTATGTAAGGTGGGCTAGGCTGGGTGGGGGCCTCGCTGCTGCTGTGGGGGCATTGCTGATGCCAGATGCTGTTGATGCTAGTATTTTTTTTTTTAATGTTTATTTTTGAGAGAGACAGAGACAGAGTGTGAGCGGGGGAGGGGCAGAGAGAAAGGGAGACAGAATCTGGAGCAGCCTCCAGGCTCTGAGCAAGCTGTCGGTACAGAGCCTGACGCTGGGCTTGAACTCACGAACTGCGAGATCATGACCTGAGCCGAAGTCGGAGGCTTTAACTAACTGAGCCCCCCAGGTGCCCCGTTGATGCTAGTATTGATTGATTG
Source organism: Panthera leo (assembly GCF_018350215.1). Lineage (NCBI taxonomy): Eukaryota > Metazoa > Chordata > Mammalia > Carnivora > Felidae > Panthera > Panthera leo. The sequence continues at coordinate 37,552,887 of NC_056692.1, forward strand.
GTGGATTGATTTTTGAGAGTGCGAGAGAGAACTGGACAGGGGAGGAGCACAGAGAGAGGGAGACAGAGGATCTGACGAGGGCCTCACCAGCTGTGAGATCACGACCTGAGCCGAAGTCGGATGCTAGTGTTTAAAGATGCTGGTGTTTAAAGGAAGGTTGGGGGACTGAGAACGGTGGGTAGGGGTGTCCAGGCAGGTAAGGGGCTGGGCAGGAGGGTGGGGCAGGGGGCTCCTGGCCGTGGGGCGGGGTCCCCACTGCTGTGGCCGCCTGCAGCTCCCCGGGGCCCCCTCGCGCTGTGGGGGCGGGGAGGGCAGGCCCCGCCTCTCACACCCTCCCCCTTCCCGTGTCTCTCCCCCCCCTCCCCCCTCCGTGTCTCCCTGCAGAAAGCGGGCGGCGGCCTGCGCCAGTGGAAGCGGGTCTACGCCGCGCTGCGGGCGCGCTCCCTCTTGCTGAGCAAGGAGCGGCGGGAGCCCGGGCCGGCGGCGGCGGCGGGGGCGGCGGCGGCCGTCGCAGGTGAGGACGAGGCGGCGCCCGTCTGCATCGGCTCCTGCCTGGTGGACATCTCCTACAGCGAGACCAAGAGGAGGCACGTGTTCCGGCTGACCACCGCTGACTTCTGTGAATATCTCTTTCAGGCTGAGGACCGGGATGACATGCTGGGCTGGATCAGAGCGATCCGAGAGAACAGCAGGGCCGAGGGCGAGGTGAGGGCCCGGCCGCCTACCAGGGCTGGGGTGGGGCGGGGCGGAGTGGGGGGGGGGGGTGCAGGGAGGCCCCAGGGCCGCCCCTCCCCTGCCGCGGACCTCGCTTCACCGCTCTGAGCCTCAGTTCCCTCCTCCATAAAATGGGCCAACAGGGGGTACCCCCTGCAGCCCGACGTGCCTGGGCTTTGGCATAAAGAGAAAATTCAGACAGCGGCTCCCGGAGCCCTCGGCACCCTCAGTGCTCCCTGGCCGGCAGGAACACTAATAACTATAGGGAGGGCACGAATTATTATCGTTATTATCATTATTATTACTGCCTTGGGCAGGCTGTGGCACAGAGAGGTCAGCTCCCGGCCAACCTTAGGTCTTGCTTCAGAAAGCCGGGGTTTCTTATGGAGTGAATTACAGAATGCGGTGCCCCTGTGCCAGAACCGTGGCTTGCCCTTCTGACAGGGCTGGCCTGTCAGCAGGGCACCAACACATTGACCTTGGGAGGAGGCCAAGAGGATTGGCCTTTGGCAGCAAGCTGCACTGGTTGAGCCAAAGGCTTTGGCAGGGATTTCAGGGTAGTTTCTCAATGGCGCCCCCTCTTGGGCAGCTGCAGCTGCACACCCAGAGCCGGGGCTGACGTTTCCGTTTCACTTGCCCGCCCCCCTCCAGCAGGGGCCTGCACCGAAGTGCCTTTGCTCACGTGCACACAGCTCTGTGGGGGTCCTGAGCTCGGGGGCTGGTCTCTGCCATGAGGATGGTGGGCCAGGGGGAGAGGGGTGCCAGCACCTGGCCTCTGGGCCACAGACCCTCTTACTGACAAGAGACACATCCTTTGGCTGAACCAGGCTCTGCTCCCCTCAGGACATTGTCTTTCCTTACTGTAGGGAGGAAGGTACCTGGAATGTGTGGCCCCTGTTCTGGGGGGCCTGGCTGGGCTGTCCCCAGCAGGGTACAGTCAGGGGGTCCCACGTGACTTCCCTTATTGCCAGGGCTGCCAGTCCTAGGGGCATCTCCTCTGTGCCTGGCCAGGAATGTGATGAGTGCTACATGCACAATTCTGCAGCCCACCCCTGAGGTTGCCATGTTATCTTCTTTGTTACTGTGGAGGAGGCTGAGGCTCAGAGAGGCCAGTGGATTACCTAGGTCACACAGCTGGTGAGGGGGTGCTCGGGAGTCCAGCCCTGGTCTTTCTCGCTCCAGGGTGTGAGCCCTCCAGCTGGCGAAGCCGAGGCAGGGGTCAGGGATGAGGCCTGAGTTGGCTGGCTGTGGGCACTGAGGGGGTCTGCTTTCTCTTTCCTTTCCTCCAGGACCCCGGCTGTGCCAACCAAGCTCTGATCAGCAAGAAGCTTAATGATTATCGCAAAGTAAGGTGAGGTCCAGCTCTCATGAATAGTCTTGACCATGAGGCGGGGGGCACTCCAGACAGAGGTCATCTTCCTGGCCCACCTCCGGGCCCGAGGCAGCCTCTGAATCACCCTCTACGGGGGTGGGGGTGGGTGGGTGGGTAGGCAGAGCCTCCAGTCCCCAGGACAAGGAGGGATTCGTCAGGGCTGGAGGGGAGGTCTAAAGTGGTAGGAGGCTGGGGCAGGTGGCATGTTGGGTGACCCCAGATGAAGACTTTTCCTCTCCTCCTTTTCCTACACAGCCATAGCTCTGGGCCCAAAGCTGACTCCTCCCCCAAAGTCTCTCGTGGCCTGGGGGGCCTCAAGTCTGAGTTCCTCAAACAGAGTACCGCACGTGGCTTCAGGACTCAGGACCAGTCTGCAGGGAGCAAGGGTAGGAAGGTGGCTGCTAAGGGGGCAGTATGTGTGTGTGCACATGTGGGAGGGTGGGGGTCAGTTCTGTGGGTCTACATGGGAGCCAAGGGCTTGTGTGTGTGTGTGTGTGTGCGCGCGCACATGTGTTGGGTTGGGTGTGTGCCAGGATTATCCTGGTATGTCAGCCTGTGTGTGTATGCCTGTGAGGGTCTAGGGGCTTTCAGAGTCTCAGGGCTGGAAGGGCCTGGAACCTGATTTCCCTCCGTGACATCCCAGCTGGGTGTTCTCCAAGTCCCTGCCTGTGTCCCTTCAGGAGCAGGAGGCTCATCCTCTCTGGAGGTGGCCTTTTCCCTCTTTATACACTTTCGACTATTAGAAAGTTCTTTCTTTGGTTGTATCAGAATCTGCCACCCCCACCTTGTTGTTTTAGCCCTCGAGGCCATATAGAAGTCCTTACTTTCCTCCGAGGGCTGACTCCTCAGGAATAAACCCCCTCATCTCTGAGGCCTTCTCTCAGGATATAATTTCCCATCAGCCCTCAGCATTCCAGTTGCCTTTCTGATGGAGTCCCCACATGTCCAAACATGGGTGGGTGGGTGTGACCAAGCGTGGCTGCTGCCCCTCCCCGGCCGCCCCCGCCCCCCGCTCACCCTGACTTTGTCTGCCTTCTCCGACCCCAGATGACAGTGCTACCACTCCCAAAACCCCATGGGGCATCAACATCATCAAGAAGAACAAGAAGGCAGCTCCTAGGGCGTTTGGGGTCCGTCTGGAGGAGTGCCAACCAGCCATAGAGAACCAGGTGAGCCCCCGCCGTACTCCAGGGCAGGCAGAGAAGGGGGCAGACCAAGGCACAGAGGGTCAGAGCTGTGAGGGACTTTGGAACCAGCTCTCCGCCTCATCTTAGAGACACCGCGGTTGTGGGGGTTGTCGGGGGGCAGAGCCCAGGGAGGGAACAGCAGAACTGAGGCAGAGCCCGGAATCCCCGCCCTCCAGTCAGTGCTCCCGTGCCCACCGTGGTGAGGCTCTGGTGCCCGGAGACGGTGAGGGCCTTTTGTTCCCCTGCATGGGGCCCCCGGGCAGCAGCTCTGGCCGTGCACTGCTCCTGTCTTGGCCTTCCCCCCTCTTCTGGCTCACCGGTGGGGAATCCTGCCTTTTACCTTCCTAACACGTCTGCCCTGCCTGTCCCCAGCGGGTCCCCTTGATCGTGGCTGCGTGCTGTCGCATCGTGGAGGCACGGGGTCTGGAGTCCACGGGCATTTACCGAGTGCCTGGTAACAATGCAGTGGTGTCCAGCCTACAGGAGCAGCTCAACCGTGGGCCCGGGGACATCAACCTACAGGATGAGGTGGGTGCAGCCGGGGAGTCTGTGGAGGCGGGGAGGGGCCGAGGCGGCGTGTGTGTCTGTCGTGTTCCTTGTACCCTGCAGTGTGCCTGGCAGCGGGCCGGGGCACGAAGACGGGTGAGACGGGACCTGTCCTTGCGGGCCAGGCCCGGGGATGGGCATCCCCCCGACTGAGGCCTGACAGGTGCAGTCGTGGCTAGGGAGCCTTGAGGCAGAGGCTCGCTGGCAATAGTTTGGGGGCCTTGAGGATGAGTAGAGTTCACTAAACGCCGGTGAAAGCCGGGCGAGGGCATTCCGGGCCGAGGGAATGGCCTGGGCGAAGGGGTGGACCCTGAAGGTTTGCCAACAGTCGACTCACCTTCTCTGTAAAGGACCAGGTAGCAGATGTTTTAGGTGCTGGTTACCACGCGGTCTCCTCCCCCTCCTCCTTCTTTTTCTTCAGTCCTTTAAACACGTGAAAACCGTTCTTAGCTCCAGGGCCACACAAAACCAGGCCGCAGGCTGGACTTGACCCACAGGCTGTGCTCCGTAGACCCCTGGCTTAGAAGGGGAGCCTGTGGTATTTTCTGGAGCAGCCAGGACTTCGAATGGTTGCAACGTGGGAAGAGGAAGGGCCGGTCAGATGAGACAAAGCCGGCTCGTGAAGCAGTCTGACAGCCACACTTAAAAGTTTGCAGCAGGTTCAGCAGCCGGTTAAGCCGACTGTGCTCTTTCCCCATGGGGACCCAGGGTGCCGCGGCTGCAAACAGCAGCCTCCTTGGTGGTGTATGTAGCCTGTCGATTGTATAGGCTGCCCTAAGGGACCTTGGGGACAGCCTTTCCCAGTGGACATTGAGGTTTGGCCTCATGCTGTCTCCGGTCTAGGCTCCAGACAGGTATGAGGTATGGGGGGACGGGGCACCTTTGGAAAGCCCCCGGTCACGGTGGCCAAGGTCCGCATCGGCCAAGTCATCATGTCCATCTGTACCAAGTTGCAGAACAAGGAGTCTGTGATCAAGGCCCTACATAGGGCCAAGTTCAAGTTCCCCGGCCGCCAGAAGATCCACATTCCCAAGAAGTGGGGCTTTACTCAGTTTATTGCGGATGAATTTGTAGACGTAATGGCTGAAAAGTGGCTCATCCCAGATGGCTGGGGGTCAAATACATCCCTAATCGTGGCCCCTTGGACAACTGCTGGGTTCTGTATTCATGAGAACCTTGGCGCTGTCCCTCCCCATTCATGCCCACCACTAAGTTCCACTTCCTGTAAAAAAAAAAAAAAAAAGCTTGCTTTTTAAAAAAAATGTCAGTTCTATCTCAGTAAAGCTGGAAAAAAAACTAAAGAAATATATATATTTTTAAGTATTTATTTTGAGAGAGAGCGAGCATGAGCAGGGGAGGAGCAGAGAGAAAGAATCCCAAGCAGGCTCTGCCCTGTCAGCACAGAGCCCCACGTGGGGCTTGAATCTACAAACCATGAGATCATGACCTGAGCCAAAACCAAGAGCCAGACGTTTAACTGACGGAGCCACCTAGGCGCCCCCCAAAAAAATATATATTAAAAGAATTTAAAAAAATTTTTTTAATGTTTTATTTATTTTTAGAGCGAGAAAGAGACAGAACGCAAATGGGGGAGAGGCAAAGAGGGAGGGAGACACAGAATCCGAAGCAGGCTCCAGGCTCTGAGCTGTGAGCACAGAGCCTGATGCGGGGCTCAAACTCACGAACCACAAGATGGTGACCTGAGCCAAAGTTGGAGGATTAACTGACTGAGCCACCCAGGCGCCCCCCAAAGAGATATTTTAATGTGAAAAAAAAACACAGAATTTGCAGCAGGGTCAGTGTTTCTCAAACTGTATTCCCCCAAAAAGCTGTGGGAGGCTGGGAGCAGGTCAGGAACCCCGGTCTTTGTTCAAACTAGAGAAATCTGCTTTGTTCTGTTTTGAATGTCATTTTTTTTTTCATATTGGGTTTTCACGTATGCTTCTGTCTGGCAAAAAGGGGCTCTGCTGAAGAAGATTTTTGGAAAACCATGAATCTGGGCAATGAGGTCCCATGAGGCACATATTTAGTGAAGCTTTATGCGATACCTGACCGTCTTCCTGCCCTTGGGGAAAAAATGGGGGAGACAAGATCAGTACGTGTGGGACAGTGGCCAAGGGAAAAGGCTGCTCTCTCACCAAGGGCCAGATTGTGCGATGAGGAAGGAGAAGATGCCGAGGGCCGGAGCAGGTGGTAGACTTGAGTGTTGGAATCTTTGAAGCGTGAACGGGAGGAGGCAGGCGGACAAGAAGGCAGTCCAGGCTGGGAACGATGGCATTTTCCAAAATCCCAGAGCAGGGTCTGAGTGTCGAGACAGAGAACAGACCCGTTTCATTCCTCCTTCCTGGGCTTGCCAGTGGGGAGGATGAGGCCCGGGGCAGGAGGTAGAGGGCTTTTGATGGTGCCACTGAAGTCTTTGATCTTGACAGTGGGGACAATAGGGAGCCTTCAGTGGTTCTTCAGCTGGGGAGGCATAAATGAGCGTGGAGTCTGCTTTAGCTTATGTCTGACGGATACAAATGAGGGAGGCCCAGAGCGGGGCATCCAAGGGAGAAATTGCTGACATGGGGGAAGTGCAAGGGGCCAGGAGGACACGGTGGCCCCAGGGGAATAAGGAAGATGGGAGCAGCTCTAGGAGTTGACCACATGAGAGGGAGGAAGGGGGGTGCAGGGAGGAGCCAACGGTTGAGCTGGGGGCTGGTGGTATCTCTCTGGCAGAAACTGGGGAGTAGGGCCCGAGAGGGAAGATGTGTCAGGCAGGGCCCCCCCCCCTGGATTTGGGGTGATGGCACAAACAGGCAGTCCCCAAGAGTGCACTGGAGGATGGACACGGTGGTGTTGGGGCACAGAGTGGGACGATGGAGGGAACTGCTATGTGGGCAGAGGGTGGGCAGCAGGAGTGAAGGGCCAGGCTCCGTGTGGGACAGAGGAGGGGGGGGCTCAGGTGAGGCTGGGGATGAGTGGCAGATGTGTGCACGTGGGAGGGGTCCAGAAGCCTTGGGTTTGGCAGCTGGGAGATGAGAACAGCCAGGAGGTGATGGGGCAGGTGGGCGGTCCCTGTGCTGGCTTGGGGTGGATATGCCCAAAAGCACATTCGCCGGGGCTTAGCCAGGGAGAAGCATGGCCGGAGCTGGGGGGCAGCAGACCGAAGTCAGGGCCCAGAGTGTGCTGGGCCTGTAGTTTTGTCTCAGACACCAGTCCTGTCCTCTGTCTTGGGGACTGCTGGAAGTTAAGTGCTGTGGGCTGGGTGACCGTAACTCCTGATGAACCTGAGGGGGAGGGTATTGTTTGTGGGATGGTGTGGGGCCATTGTACTGAGTGTGTGTGTTGTGGAGCTGCGTGTCTTTGTGGAAGGTGTTACCTTGTTTTCCGGGCCTGAGTTACTCTGAGCCCTTCCGGTCAAGGCTGTTACCCTGGACTTTGCACGGGGTGATGGTGCCCCCTCGTGGACACAAGGGACAGTGACCGGCCATGCTTCATTCATTCTTGCATTCAACAATCCATTTATTTAAAAACAATTTTTTTTAATGTTTATTTATTTTTGAGAGAGAGAGACAGATGTGAGCGGGGGAAGATTAGAGAGAGAGGGAGACACAGAATCCGAAGCAGGCTCCAGGCTCTGAGCTGTCAGCACAGAACCCGATGTGGGGCTTGAACCCACAAACAGATCAGACCCGAGCTGAAGTCGATGCTTAACCAACTGAGCCACCCAGGCGCCCCAACCATCCATTTATTTAAAACAGGGTTTCTTGGGGTACCTGGGTGGCTCAGTTGTTTAAGCGTTCGGCTTTGGCTTAGGTCATGATCTTGCAGTTTGTGAATTGGAGCCCTGCGTCGGGCTCTGTGCTGACAGCTTGGAGCCTAGAGCCTGGAGCCTGCTTCAGATTCTGTGTCCCTTTCCCTCTGCCCTTCCCCTGCGTGTGCGCTCTCTCTCTCTCTCTCAAAAATAAGTACACATTAAAAAAAAACAACCCAGGTTTCTCAATCTTGATGCCTTGCAGAATAATTCTTTGTTGTGGGAAGGTGTCCTGTGTATCACAGAAAGTTTAAAAGCATCCCCAGACTCTGGTTGTGGAAACCAAGGGGGTTCTGTCCCTGGGGGTGTGATTCTGCCCCTGTTGAGAACTACTGACTTAGGCCATAAGGTGCCAGGCTAACTGAGCTCACTAGGTGGTAGGAGCACAGTGGGGGACAGGGCAGACAGGACAGGACAGACAGTCCTGCCAGGCAGGTAGGCAGGGAAGGAAAAAAATGCATACAACGGTGACAAAGTGTGGCAAGTGCCATGGAAGAAACAAGGTCAGGGCTGTTGTACAGATGACGGGGCAGGGGCAGTGGTGGCTGTGTTAGCTGTGACTGTCAGGGAAGGCGTCTCTGCAGAGATGGCATTTGGGTAGGATGAGGAGGCTGGCCTGTGAAGGGCAGGGGAGGAAACTTCTAGGGGAGGGAATTGGCATGTGCAAAAGGCCTGAGATGGGCAGGTGCCAGGCATGAATGACTGCTATGTCATGGATAAGGAGAGGGGGTCCAAGGGTGGCTCTCCACTAAATGGGGAGCCCTGGGAGGCAGGACTGAGTGCTGGTAGGCCCGAAGAGGTCCAACCACCAAGGAGGTTTCCCTCACTTCCGTCCCATAGTGCTTGCACCAAAGGAGGTACCTAGTACTTGCTGTGGGTGGGCAAATGCGGGAGCTCACTGGGCTTGCTGGAGCAGGGAGGGGTCGGGGCCAGCCGGTCAGGGGGCCGGGACCTAGCTGGGCGCTGTTCTGCCGCCACCACCCTGATGAGTCTCCTTAGGCCGGAGATTCCCTGGTCTGGGCAGAGCTTGGTGTGGGTGTACCCCAGGGAGGGCCGGGCCGGGCTAGACTAGCATGGAGGCTTGGGCACCTGGGCTGGGCCTGAGGGGGGCGGGGATGGGGTCTGCGCACCCCGCTGGGCCTGCCTGGGACCTGACGTCTTCGCCCTCTCCCCAGCGCTGGCAGGACCTCAATGTGATCAGCAGCCTGCTCAAGTCCTTCTTCCGAAAACTGCCTGAGCCTCTTTTCACCGACGGTGAGTGGGGGTGGAAGTGGAGGACGGGAGGAGGAGGGACACCTGTCTGTGCTGCACTCTGACCACTTCGTTTTATTGGGTTTGTTGGCTTTACTCATTGGGTTTTTTTTTTTTTTTTTAATGCTTATTTATTTATTTATTTATTTAATTGTTTTAACATTTATTTTTGAGAGACAGAGAGAGACAGAGTGTGAGCAGGGGAGGGGCAGAGAGAGAGAGGCAGATACAGAATCCAGAGCAGGCTCCAGGCTCTGAGCTGTCAGCACAGAGCCTGACGTGGGGCTTGAACTCAGGAACCGTGAGATCATGACCCAAGCCAAAGTCGGATGCCTAACTGAGCCACCCAGGTGCCCCAGTGTTTATTTATTTATTTTTTTTGAGAGAGAGAGAGCAGGGGAGGGGCAGAGAGAGAGAGAGAGGGGGAGACACAGAATCTAAAGCAGGCTCCAGGCTCCCAGCTGTCAGCATAGAACCCGACATGGGGCTCGAACTCGCAAACCGCGAGCTCGTGACCTGAGCCAAAGTTGAGGCTTAACCGCTTGAGCCACCCAGGCACCCTGGGTTTTTGTTTCAGTACAAGAGAAACATGGGCTCGTAACAAACTTAGTATAGATGCAAATAAAGAACCCCCGAAGGTCCCTGTCACTCTCCTAGTCCCTATCCCTGGAGACTGTCCTGACCCTTTCTGAGCATTTGCTCTGTGCCAAGCACGGCTCCCTACAACAACTCCATGGAGTAGGTACTATTATCTCCACTGTACAGATGAGGAAACTGAGGTTAAATCATTTGCCCAAGGTCACGCACGTTGTCAGTGTCAGAGCCAGGATTCAGCCCCAGGCTTCCGGCTCCAGAGCCCAGCTCTTGACCGTTCGCTGATCTGTTTGTTTCCCCAGACCCTCTTACACATGTGACGGAGGCAACCATGCATAGATAGGGTCTAGAGTTGGGTGAGTTTGCCTGCGTGCTGGCAAATGTTTGCCATCTGGCTCTCAAGGGAAAAAAGCCTTGATCTGTAGTCTCCATGGTGCAGTTACTCCTACTGTGCCTTATTTCAAGCTACCGATAAGCTGCCACCAACGTGGAGTCAGCAGAGAACACCTTTGGCCCTCGGGAGCCGGTGTGAGCAGGATTCAGCACACCCCTGGGGGTGGGGGGGTGGGGGTTCTTAACAAAAGGAGGCTTGTCATTCTGAGATTCATTCGTGTCTGTACAAAGAGCTCTACCCCGTTCTTCTTTTAAATCAACCACCTGGTAGTTCACAGTCGGAACAGACTATAATTTGCCTAATCACTCCCCTATTGATGGATATTCAGGTTGTGTTCAAATTTTTGCTCTTACAAAACACGTTGCAATGGCTTTCCTTGAAGGTGTCCCTACACGCCCGGATCGGTGTCCTAGAGGTGGGTTCCTAGACTGTAGAATTTCCAGGTCAAAGTCCTGGTCAACATTTTTGAAAGCTAATGTCAAGCTGCCCTCTGAGAAGAAGGCCCTAGTTCATACTCTGACCAACAGCATAGGAGAGAATTGGCCCCATCCACCCTCGATGTTATCAGCATTTTATTAGACTTCTCTTAATTGGTTGAGGGAAATGTCATCTCGTTATGTTTTCATTTTCATTTCTTTCATTATTAGGGAAATTAACTATCTTTTCATTAGTTTATTGGCCTTCGCTGTTTCCTCTCATTTCCTGTTCAGACCGTGTGCCCATTTTCCTATTGGGCTGTTTGTCTTTTTTGGTATCGATTTGTACGAGACAAGCTCTTGTGTATTATGGGTATTAACCCTTGGCTAGTTTTTGCGGAGATTTGCTCTCGGTCTGCCATTTGCTTATTAACTGTTCAGGGCAGAAGTTGAAAACAATTAAGTGTAGTCAAAGCTGTTCATCTTTAATGGATCCTGCATCTCGTGTTTAGGAAGGCCTTATGGTTGTAAAGACGTTTTCTTGGTTTTCCCAAGATTTTAGCAACTTTGACATTTGGCTCTCTCATGCGATCACACGTTTGTGTATTCTTATGTGGGCTGGAAATGGATTTTTGTTCCCCCAACAAGATAGCTAATTGTCCCAGGGACATTTATTGACCCCTCCATCCTTCCCCACTGATTTGAAACGCTGCCTTTATCACATAGTAAAGATCCACGTGGCCTGTTCCCCTCCTTTCTGTGTCCTTGTCCTTGGCCAACCTCCTCCGTGAGGCCCAGGCTGCTGAAGCTATGCTATCTTTTTAGCGCGTTTCAGTATCGGATAGGGCAAGCCCTCCCTCGTGACTCTTCCTTTACAGACTGTTCTCCGCTCTCCTTATGCATCTACTCGTCAGATGAATTTCAGAATAAACTTAGCCTGTTCCATGTTTTAAAGTTCCCCATGCACTTCTTCTGAAGGGAGTTGGGGGGCATTTTGACACAGGTGGGGTGGGCGTCTGGAGGCTGAAAGGGCCCCTCCCTCTTTCTAGGTAACCTCTTCTGACCTTGTGGTGTCCTTGTCCCGGAGCCTGGGACGAGGACCTCTTTTCCAGTATCCACGTGCGGCTCAGGTCCTGCTTCTTCCCAAACACACCCGGGCTGCCCCAGGTCGGGTGCGCCCCTGAGTGCAGCTGTAGTGGGTTTGGTCACATAGACACGAGGTCATGGAGCCGCCCCCCCCCCCCCCCCCCCCCACCGATGCTGAGCTGGAGCAGCCTGGGCCTCCTCAGCTTGGAAGCACCGTGAGAGTGGGAGAAGGGACTGCCTCCCACCTCTCTAAAGAGTCTTCACTGTGTTCTAGACAAATACAACGACTTCATCGAGGCCAATCGCATCGAAGACTCGAGGGAGCGGATGAAGACGCTCCGGAAGCTGGTAAGGAAAGAGAGAGACGCCCTCGGGCAAAAGGCACACTGGGCCTGGAGAGCACCACCACCCCCCCCCCCCCCCCCCCCCCCCCCGGGGAGGCCTGGAGCCCAGTGCCGCCACTTCCCTCTGTGACCTTGGAGACGCCCTTCTCCACTCTGGGCCTCTGTTTCTCCATCTCTCCAAGGGGGCTGGCTAGAAGGTGGTTTCCAGACCCCGGAAGTATGGCGGTGGGAGCCCCTGTGGGGTGTGCTGGGGAGATGGGGAGGCCATCACAGCCCCATGCCCCTTCTCGCTCCCGCCCAGATCCGGGATCTCCCAGGACACTACTATGAGACTCTCAAATTCCTCGTGGGCCATCTGAAGACCATTGCTGACCACTCGGAGAAAAACAAGGTGGGGGGACTCTGGCATGGAATGTGGGGGAAGGAGGCATATAGGGTCCTTTCAGCATATTCTAGACTCTTCCAGGTCAGATAATCCCAAGGCCCTCTAGGCACACCCTCCTCTGTAGTCACTCTGTCCCCACCCCACCCTTCCATGCCAGCCAGTGCTTCTTCCCCGGAGGGCCATCTCCGGAGTTTCTGAAGGGTCTCGCAGAGGCAGAGAGCCACAGTCCCTCTGTGTCTGATGGAAATCTATCCTCGGATTTAGCTCAAATCCCTTGCATTGCATTTTTCTTTCTTTCTTTTTTTTTTTTTTTTTCCTTTTTTAAAAAATATTTTAAGTAATCTCTACACCCAACATGGGGCTCAAACTCATAACCTTAAAATCAAGCGTTGCTCACTCTACAGACTAAACCAGTCTCTCATGCCACATTGTGTTTTTCTAATCAGACCTCTGTATTTTCTGGTTCTGCAAAAATGAATGGAGCTATAGGAATGCTCCCAGTTTTAAAATACCCTTAGAACCTCCAGCAGGTCCCTATTCTGGCATCTGTCACTGTTAGCACGGTATGGGTGAGCAGGCTGGGCACTGCTCTCGGCTGCTAGGCCTGGGGATGAGCGAGGCTGAAATCTGGCCTTGTGAGGCATTGCCTTACCCAGCAAGGAGGTGTCCATCCCCTAAGCCAGGCATAGCTCAGGATGGGCCGTGGGCCTGAGGGGCCTGGGGTGAGGGAGGTCTGGGGGACTGGAGGTCAGAGCTCATGGGGTGTTGATGCTGACCTGCTTTCCTCCCCTGCCCAGATGGAGCCCAGGAACCTGGCCCTGGTCTTCGGGCCGACGCTGGTGAGGACGTCTGAGGACAACATGGCGGACATGGTGACCCACATGCCTGATCGCTATAAGATCGTGGAGACGCTGATCCAGCACGTAAGCAGCCACTCCAGGCGGAGGCCATGTCCCCCTGGGCATTTCGCTCCTGCTCGCCTGGGCGGATGTGCTCAGTGGAGGGTGAGGCAGCTTCAGCAAATGCTCCTGGGATGGCACATGCCCTTCCAAAGCGATGGGCTGCGTTTCCGGACCAAACAGGAATGGATCCTAGAATCCCTGTCTTTCTAGGATGTTCCATTCCCAGCAGGAGAATCAGGAGGCTCCTGAGCTTCTAAGATGAGGGTGAGGGTCAGAGGGCAGAGGAGGGTCAGGGAAAGTGCTGCTGGGTTGGACAGCCTAGGGGTGAATGCAGGGGCACGTTCAGAAGGGGGCCCCAGGAAAAGTGTCCTGGTAGAAACACGCAGACGGGTGTAGGGAGCAGGGGCAGAGCTCTGCCTTGCCGCCCCACTGAGGCTTGGGGGAGCAAATGGTGATGCCCGGGGAGGGGACGCAGATGAGGCAGGGCGGAGCAAGGGCTAAGACAGGATCCTGCACTTGTCCTCTGTATGTCTTGGGCTGGTCTCCCCGCTTCTCATGGCTCCCAGAAGCACCACAAGCCCTGTTGTGTCTAAGGAGTCTAGTTATTGTCCAGGATGGGATGAGAACCTAGAGCGGCCAGCAGAGGGCGCAGGAGGCTTTGGTCCTTTAGAGCCAAACTCAGGGCAGCGCCTCCCCCTTCTGGGGCCCTAAGGGATGCTTTTATAAATCCTAGATTTTCAAGAAAAAAAAAAAAATCACGGATTTCCCATTTCCAAATCTGCCTGTGGATGGAACCCAACCCCCTCCTGCCAGGAGAAATAAGACTGGCAGCTGGCCAGCGGAATGGGGTCCTCAGCGTCTGCAACGTCACAGATACTTTAGGGAAGGGAAACCAGGTCATGTTACTCCCATTTTACAGATGAGGAAACCGGTGCTCAGAGAAGCAAAGTGACTTGCTCAAAGTCACGCAGCTTATAAGTGGCAACCCCAGGATTGTAAGCCAGCTTTGTCTGACCAAAGTTGGTGCTTTCCTCGGCCCCTGCTGGGAGGCCAGACTCCGGGGTCCATCCTAGAGCTGGCTTGGCCGGCCAGGGTCGGTGACGTGAGGCAGTGGGGTAGACTTTGGTCATGCCGACTGGCCTTGCCTGCTTATTTCCTTCCTCCACTGGGTGGTCAGGGCTCTGAGCCTTGGGAGGGAACGTCAAAGCCTGTTCTCATTCCAACATTTCCCTTAGTCTGGGAAAACTTATCCCTTGGAAAATTTCAGCTCCCCAGTCTAACACGTGGCCCCCGGAGCCCCTGGAGTCACGGGCCCAGGCAGGATCGGACCTCGGCAGAGACTTCTCTGACTCTGGCTCTGAGCCCCTGGCCCGTCAGCGGATGGCTGCAGGTCGTGGGTGACTTTGCGGCCATCACCTGGCCTCCCTACCCGGGGCTCCTGTCCTCCCAGTGGCAAGTCACCAACCAGCTCATTCCCATGTTTACTAAGTCAGCTGCAACCCAAAGACCACGTCAAGGCATTTGTTGGAACATGATTGCCGCTCTGCATACACTGGGATCTCTCAGCCTCCGCACTAGTGACCTTTGGGGCCAGATGATTCTTTGTGGGGCTCTGTCCTGTGTAGCGCAGGATGGTTAGCAACATCTCTGGCTAGATGCCAGGAGCCTCCCTCCAGTCGTGACAACTGAAAATGTCTGCCGACTTTCCCAAATGCCCCCCCCCCCCCCGGGGACGGGAGGCAGAGGCACCCCGCTTGAGAACCGCTGAGGTAGCAGTTGAGGGCACTGGCTCTGGAGCCCGCCTGCTTGAAGTTCAACTCTGGCTCTGCTCCTTACATGCTGTGGGGCCTTAAACAAGGGACTTACCCTCTTTTTGCCTCAGTTTCCTCATCTGTAAAGTGGAGATGATAATAATGCTCACCTCACACGGTAATTGTGAGGGTTACATGCGTTAATGTCCGTGAAGCACTTAAAATGCCACTTAGCGGGTAAGAGGTGTTATATGAATTAGCGACCACCATTATTGACCTCATCGGCATCCCAGAGGCAGGTGCAGGTGCTGGGATGCAGAGGTGACTGGAACCCAGGCCCTGCTGTGAAGGAGCAGTGCCTCAGTGAAGATGTCATTTCTTCATTCTCTGGGCTATCGCCAGGGAAGCCCATGGAAGGACCTAACCCTGCCCCGGCTATAGGGCTGGGAGCGTAGTCAGGGGCGAGTTTAACTGTCTTACGACACCCGGAGGAATTTAGCCATTCAGAGCAGGGAGAAAGCGTTCCAGGCACAGGGATGTGCAAAAGCAGGGTGGCACCAGCTAGCGTGAATTCTTCCAGAAAACTCTGGGCTACCCGGAAGCTTCTGGGCTCCCACAGCACTTTTGGGTACCTCCAAACCGAATTAAAGGCTGGGCTTCTTAGGGCTCCCTCTATTCAGCCCGTCTCTGGGGACTGCGCTTTTTCTTAATGATGGCTAACATTCATTGTACATTAGCAATGTGTTGTACTAAATATTTTACACACGGTATTTCATTATTTTTGAAATGTTTAAGCGGAGGGTATAATTGACATGAGATTAGTTTCACGTGTAACAACACGACCATTCAGTATTTGTATATATCCGTGAGATGATCAGCGCTATACATATACCGTCACCGTACATAGTTACAATTGCTTCTCTGGCCATGAGAATTTTTCAGTCCTTTTCTCTTAGTAACTTTCAAAAACACAATGCAGTATTGTTAACCACAGTCATCATGCTCTAGGCTACGTCCCCGCGACTTATTTATTTTGCAACTGGAAGTTTGTACCTTTTGACCCCCTTCACCCCCTTTGCCCACCCCCCACTCCCGGCCCCACCCCAGCCTGTTTTCTGTACCTATGAGCCTGGATTGCGTCTATCTGTTTGTTTTAGATTCCACATGTGAGAGCATACGGTACTTGTCTTTCTCTGTGTGACTTGTTTCATTTAGCATACGTGGTACCTTCAGGGTCCATCCATGTGGTCACAGATGGCAAGATTTCCTTCTTTCAGTGGCTGAGTTGTATTCCATTTTATATACACGCCACATCTTCTTGACCCATTCTTCCATCAGTGGGCACTCAGGCCACTTCCGTGTCTTAGTTGTTGTAGATAATGCGCTGCAATGAACAAAAGGGTGCAGATATCTCTCCTTGGTGTTTTTGTTTTCTTCAGATAAATACCCAGAAGCAGAATTGCTAGATTATAGGCTAGCTCTTTTTTTTTTTTTTTAAGTTTATTTGTTTATTTTGAGAGAGAGAGACAGAGAGAGAAAGCACAAGTAGGGGCAGGGACAGAGAGAGAGAATCCCAAGTAGGCTCCACGCTGTCCGTGCAGAGACTGACTCGGGACTGGAACCCACGAACTGTGAGGTCATGGACCTGAGCAGAGGTCAAGAGTCGGATGCTTAACTGACGGAGCCACCCAGACATTCCTGGATCGTAGGGTAGTTCTATTTTTAATTTTTTGAGGAACCTCCGTGCTGGTTTCCATAGTGGCTGCACCAATTTACATTCCCACCAACAGTGTGTGACAGTTCCCTTTTCCCCACATCCTCATCAACACTTGGTATTTCTAGTTTCTTATAATAGCCATACCGGATTTCATGTTCCTTCTCACCACAATTTTAGAAGTAGATACTCCTGTTAGGCCCATTTTACAGATAAGTAAATAGACTCAAAGAAGTCATTTACCTGAGGTGGACTTGAGCCCGAGAAGACTGACTTTCGATCTTGCATTATTTCTTATCCTCTCTTCTCTTTCTTGTTGCTCTCCTTTGCCACTTATTTGAGTTAATAATATGCCAGATTGTGACGAATAATAACTGAGGTTCATGGCACATGGTCATAATCAACCTGCAAGTCTCCTTGTTTCCCCCTTCATCCCTGACCCCACTTTGCTCCCGCCATAATTACCCAGTCTGATTGGGCAATACGTATCCTTTCAATCCACGTTCCCTGTCTTATTGTATTTATTTATTTTTCAACAAACAGTATTTTTTTTAAGTAATGCCCAATGTGGGGCTCGAACTCATGAGTCTGAGATCGCGTTGCACACTTGCAACTGAGCCAGCCAGGCGCCCCTAATATTCTGTGTGTGTTAACTTTTGACCAGTGAGCTTAACTCATTGATTCCAATTTCTGTGTTGTTGGGACTTCTCTCTGCCGTCTTAAGTGTCATTTTTTGTTTACCCCATTTTCATTTTATTTCTTTTCCATCTGTCCTACCTTGCTTTCGATGGATTGATTTTTGTTTTCCCGATATGAAAATTACATAATTTAGGGGAGCCTGGGTGGCTGCTTGGTTAAGCATCCAGCTTGATCTCTGCTCAGGTCATGATCTCACGGTTCATGAGTTAAAGCCCCGAGTGCTGACAGCGTGTGGAGCCTGCTTGGGATTCTGTCTCTCCCTCTCTCCGCCCCTCCCACGCTCGCTCTCGCTCTCTCAAAATAAATTAAAAAAAAAAAAAAAGAAAATCACACAATGTATAAAGCCCAATCTGTGTTTAATTATACAATTATAACAGCCCATACTTATGCTTCACTCTCACTGATTATTCCTAAAGCTCATCAATATCCATTGTCTTCCTTCCACCACATCTAAAAACCAAGTGCCTTAGTGTACTGTCACCCATCACCGGTTTCTCCCTCTGTGTTCGAAATCCACAGTGTCATGGATATACTTTGTGTGTGTACAGTTGTATGTGTATATGAGTATCCTTGCTTGGATCGACCGTGGACATTCATCCTGACCTCTCCGAGCTGGTCACTCCACCCCGGGGTCATTTCTTAACTGTGCTCCTATACACAGTTAAGAGAATCTTTGTGCAGCAAGCTTTCTGATGTCTTCAAGTAGCTTTAGTTCACACTCAACTGAGAGTTTAGCAGGGTATAAAATTCTAGGCTCAAAATTCCTGCGTTTGTAATCCAGCAATACAGGAAAATACTACTTATCTTCTTATGTCTGCTGCTGCTGCTGCTGAAAGTTCTAGTTACAGCTGATGCTCATTTGTAAGCAACCTTTTTTTTCCTCCAGAAAACTTTTAGGGTTTTATCCTTAAGATTCTCAGATTTCACAAAACATACTTACGAATCAGATTTTTACTTTATTTTCTATCCTGTTTGGCATTTATGTGAAAACTCTTTCCTGCCTGCCCCTCAGGGAACCTCCTAACATTTCCCTCCCGGCACTTCTGTCTTCTGGCTGGGGGAGAGAGTGGCAACCCCAGTAGCTAATGTGGTGCCCAGGGCTCTTCTGGCTGCCGCAACAGGTGGGCCTTCTCTCTGCAGTGGACCCAGCCTGCGCTAGATGGCACTGCTGTCCCCGCTTCTGGCTTGCGGTTGGGAGCGAGCCCCAGAGATGTGTTCTGGACAATATCTAGTGAAAAACAGGCGGAGAAGCTTTTCCTGAACTGGCCCTCCATCAATCCTCAGCCCTTCCCATTCCAGGCTGCATTTCCCTCCAGCACTGGGGTCCAGCCTTTTCTCTCCTCAAGGGTTTCTCATAGTCTGTGGGGTTTGGTCCTGGGAATCCATGTTCCCTTGGGAACATCCAGTGACCAGGCCAGCCTGGGGGTTGTTGAGAAGAGGGAGGACCTTCTCCCGCCCCATTCCATATGGCGTCTGAGTGGAGTCCTCTGGACTGTGCAGGTCCAGAGCCCGTGTCTCCGTCTTCCCTCAGCCCCTTCCCACGCTGAGTTTCACCACTTCCTTTTGTCTCCTCTGCAGTCAGACTGGTTCTTCAGCGATGACGAGGACAAGGGAGAGAGAGTAAGTGATGCAGAGGGAGGGTGGAGTGGGTCTGGTCTGAGGTGGGCCTGCATCTCAGGCTGGGGGCCGGGAGGGGGCAGGCAGTAAGACTCAAGCAGGGGAAGGTCCCTGCCCTTGGGGCTTCCCAGTCTGATGGAGGAAACATAGGCCCTCTTCTCAGGAGCCTCCAGTCTAATGGGAGACACAATCCTTGCCTTCATGAGTCCCCAGTCTAAGGGGGGAGGTATAAGCCACTCTAAGGAAACTGAGTCCAGTAGCAAAGGCAGACTCCACCTTCCAGTCTTATGTGGAGGATATAGATCTTAGAAAGATCCAGTCTGATGGTGGAGACACAGCTCCGGCCTTTGGGGTTCAGTCAAGGTGTTGGAGAAGGCACAAAACAGTCTAATGGGGTACGTGTAGGACCTGCCTTCAAGAGTGCCTGGCTGATGAGAGAGACAGTTGGTGAGCCCCAATCTGATGGAGGAGTCATGGGCCCTGCCTCAGGTTACCCCGTTTTGCGGGATCCACGGTCCAGCCATCTGAGGACATGCTGGCTGACCCTCCTCCTGTTTGCAGACTCCTGTGGATGACAAGGAGCCTCAGTCAGTGCCCAACATTGAGTACCTCCTGCCTAACATTGGCAGGACAGTGCCCCCCGGTGACCCAGGTTCAGGTGAGTGCAGGGGCTTGGGAACGGGTGGGAGTGGGGGTGGGATTCGCATTCCCAAGGGTCCCAGATGCCTGGCCAGACGCCCAGCTTCCCTGCTCTGCCCCAGCGGGGCCCTTCCCTGCCCCCACCACAGAGACCTGGGCTGTGGCAGGGCCTTCTCCACTCTGGGGAGGTCTGGCTTGCCTATGGGCCCGCTTCCTTGTCTGCTCAGCTGCCCCTCCCCGGGCTGGGTAGGGGCTTTGTTCGCCCTCCTTCACTGGTTTCCTTCCTAAGCTTTTTATTTCTCATGGGCTGTGTCCTTCTGGGCATGTTCCTCTTTTTAATTTTTCTTCCTTTTCTCCTTGCACCCCTCTGCCCCCTTCTCTCTTCTCCCTGTGCTCTCCTCCCGCCCCTGAACCCTGCCTCTCTCTTCTCCCCTTCCCCTCCTCCAGCGGACCTGTTGGAGATTTAAAGGGTACAGTGTGGCATTTGCGGCCTCGGTCACTAACAGTGGCGGGTGATTATAAGAAGGCTGGGCAGGCCCGAGGGGCAGGCAGAAAGGTCCCGGGCTGTGAGCACCTCACCCTTGACATACCGGCTACCCCCACTTGTGAACAACATACCCCCACCCTAGCCCTCCCATCTGAAAGCCCCTTCTCAGGAGGAAGGAGGCATTTGTCGGAGCCAGATCCTGGCCCCTTGCCGGGAAGTCTGGGCACCGCATGACTGCTCCCTCACCTCTGTCGCGGTCCCCAGACTCTGGGCTTTTCTCTGTGCTGAACCCGGTCACCTCCGGTTATCTGGACAGGGGGAGGCTTGGCTGGTAGGGGGACCCAGCCTGCGGGACACGAGTGATGTCACTCTCAGAAGCCTCTCTATAACTGCAGCTCCTGCCTTGGTGGGCTCCGAGGGCTGACTCTTCCCGCTTCTGAAACCAGAGCCCCTGGTCACTCAGCCCCTAAGTCCTGTTTCAGGGCCGTAGACTCTCATAGCAGAGCAGCCCCTCTGCCCAAGGCATTAACTTCTCCCGCCCTGTGGGCGGGCCGCCCTTCATGAAGGCTCCTGTCTCTGACAGAGGCCTAGCGCAGCACCCCTAGTTACAAGAGGCAGGCTGAGGAGGGAGCCAGGGGACAAGGTGGGTGGGGATGGCAGAGAGGAGCCCCCCGTTTCTTCTAATCACCTGCTGCCGCTCCCCTGCCTCGTGTGTGTCACTGTGTGGTTGGCCATCTGCTCCTCTCACCGTGTGCAGGGGAGGGGTGGGGAGGAGGACTCACTTGCTTGCCAGAGAGTGTGGATTAACTGTGCCTGCCCACTGCCCCGTCAGACCCCGGGAGGTCCTTAGATCAGCTTACCCCCTCCCCGGTCCTGGAGAGGACACTGCCAGGATTTGGTTGTGGTTCCTTCTCCACCCCCAGTGATCTTAAAGGAGCGGGACCCCAGTCCTACTGATGTTATGATTTTACTCGTTCTCGTAACTCTGGTGATAAACAGGGCCTTGCCCCCAGGAAGGCAGATGGACCAGGAGTCTGGAGGCGGAGCCTATCAAGGCCCTAGTCACCAGCGCGCTCTGCCTCCTGGGTCCCACCTACTTGGTGTCTGCCCCTCGACGCCATCATTCACAGGGTCCCTCTTCTTCCTCCTGTCCCGGAAGTGGGGGTGGTGGTGAGGGTGGAGGTAGGGCGCCCCCTTGTCTGTGCACTGTGTGGTCTCCATTTCTCCAGAGCATCTGTGATTCGCTGTGTTTCATTGTGGTTTCCGTGGACTGCGCCTGATATTTGGCATTTTCTCTCTAGTGCTTCAGAGTAACAGGGACAGGAGGGGAGGGGAGAGGACCTAGGCCCAAAGAGAAGCCCTCCTTGCCCTTGACCCTGACAAATGAGGGTCTCACAACTGGCAGCCTTGACGTCATTTCCTACCTCGAAAGGAAGTGGTGATTGCCATCAATACCGTCCCTGGGCCATGGGAAATGACACCAGAAGCCCATCACACTCCCAACACCTGGGGAGAGCTCAGATGTCTGAACTCCCTGGTTCCTGAAGCCTCCGGGGAGAGGGAATCGTGTTCACAAGGCAGCCTTCTCCTGCCCCGATTTAACTTTCCTTTGTATTTCTCTCTCTCACCAACAGATTCTACCACCTGCAGTCCAGCCAAGTCCAAGGTAAGTGCCAAAGCAATTCTGAAGCTTTCTCCCTGCTTAAGCCGTCCCACTTCTTGATTTTGGCCAAGGGAATGGGGAGAATTGCCGTTGGATGCTGAGGAAGTTGCTGGTCACAGGGAAGGAAAGTAGGAGGTACTGTGGGTACCGTGGTAAGCAGAAAAGTCACTCACCGTGGCCGTGCTGGGTGAGGCATCTGGTGAAATAGAAGGATCCGGCCTGGGAGTTAAGCGACCAGGTGGCCAGGGGCAGTGTTCCCAGTGGCTAAAAGCGCACAGTCCGCGGTGCCTGGGTGGCTCAGTCGATTAAGGGTCCGACTCTTGATTTCGGCTCAGGTCATGATCTCACGGCTCATGAGATCGAGGCCCGTGTTGGGTTCCGTGCTGTTAGCGCCTGCTTGGGATTCTCTGTCTCCCTGTCTCTCTCTGCCCCTCCCCCCACTCGCGCTCTCTCTCAAAATAAATAATTTAAAAATTAAAAAGAAAGAAAAAAAGCACAGACAGTCCTGGGTCTGAGTCCTGCCTCCACCACTTAGCTTCAGGACATCAGGCAAGTTGTTTAACCCCTTTTCTGATCCTCAGCTGCTCACCTGTCAATGAAGTGTAATATTTCTTCTTATAGCCACAAGTATGTCTGCTGTACTTAATATTCTTTTTGGAGGGCCCAAAGCAGGCAGAAGGAAGGAAATAACAAAGATAAGAGGATAAATCAATGAAATTGAAAACAACTGAGAAAATCAATGAACCTGAAGCTGGTGTTTTGAACCAGCTCTCACAGCCAGCTACTCGCCGTCCAGGGCCTGCCCTCTGAGACAGAACCCATTAGGCAAGGATGTAGAGCTTGATGGCCAAGGGGGTTGGTGTCTTAGCTCTGGCTGCCATAACAAAATACCACAGACTGGATGGCTTAAATGAGAAAAATTTATTTTCTCACAGTTCTTTTATTATTATATATTTTTTCATGTTTATTTACTTTTGAGAGAGACAGAGACCGAATGTCTCTTGAGAGCGGGCCAGGGGCAGAGACAGGGAGACGCAGAATCCGAAACAGGCTCCGGGCTCTGAGTTGTCAGCACGGAGCTCGACTCGGGGCTCGAACTCATGAACTGTGAGATCATGACCTGAGCTGAAGTCGGACGCTTAACCGACTGAGCCGCCCAGGCGCCCCATTTTTTCTCACAGTTCTTGAGGCTAGATGTCCAAGATCAAGGGGTCAGCATGGTCAGTTTCTGGTGAGAGCTCTCTTTCTGTCTTGTACATGGCCGCCTTCTTGCTGTGTCCTCATACAGCAAAGAGAGATTACAATAGAGAAAGCTCTCCGGTGTCTCTTTCTATAAGAGCACTAATGCCACCACAAGGGCATGACCTCATTACCTCCCAAAGGCCCCATCTCCAAATACTATCCCACTGGGGGGTAGGGCGTCAGCATACGAATTTGGGGAAGGGGACACAATTCTGTTCATAGTAGTGGGTGAAATCACTAAACTCTGGTGATTGAACTGGACTCATGTCTGTCCGGGTCTCTAAGCACTGGCCAGGTCCCAGCGAGCCCAGTGTGCCTGACACGCAGTGTGCCTGGGGGGACGGGGAGCTCACTCCGTCATAAGACTTCTACGGCAGGGAGCAAGTTCATTATAGTGACCTGAATCTAGCCCACCCATCGCTCCTGCTAGCCCCCTGGTTTCCCGTAGCCTCTCCTGGGCTGACGCCTTGGCCTTTATGTGAATGTACCGACCTCTACATTCCTGGAAGTGACCATTATGACTGCTCTGCTTCTGTAACTAGCTGGGATGAGAGGATAATTTGATCAGATGGTCCTAGTGGCCTCACAAGCGCCTCAGAGAGCACTGGCCAGAAAAGACCGTGGCACTGGCTACCCTGTGCCTCAGGTTGATCAGAGCAGAACTGCCAGATCGCACAACTCCGGGGATTGCCTTCTGGAGCCGTGCAGCATTGACCGCCGTGGCCCAGGAGCCGCATGCCTATGAATCCTGACTCCCTGACATGCTTTAGCTTCCTCAGAACCAGCTGATGTGAGAGAGAGTACATAGGATGCGGTGGCCACACGAGGCATCTCTGTGTCTCCATTATTATACCGTGGCTGAAACAGGAGGTGACCTGTGAGAAGGGGTCACAGGGCAGGTCATTCCAGCCCAGCAGGGGGACCAGTTTCAGCCTGTGCTTATGCACGGCCTTCTGTGTTGAGGGGACTGCATTCACCCATTTGTCCATTCACTTAACATTTATGTATGTATGTATGTATGTTTGGGGGTGGGGGCAGAGAGCGAGGGAAAGAGAGAATCCCAAGCAGGCTCTGTACTGTCAGTGTAGAGCCCGAAGCTGAGCTTGAACTCATAGAGTGAGATCATGACCTGAGCTGAAATCAAGAGTTGGATGCTCAACGGACTGAGCCACCCAGGCGCCCCCAGTCACTTAACGTTTAGTGAGCACCTGTTATGTGCGGGCACTGCACTAGGAGTCATGGACGCACACACAAAGAGGCCACAGACCTTGCTCTCAAGGAACTCTGAGTGTGATACAGATGATGTGGAAACAGAGCTATTCCGATGGGAGAAGAGCAGGTGTAGGTGTGTTTTCAAAGGCCATGGGAGGGCTGAGAGGTGGCTGTACAGAGGATGCCATATTTGAGCTGGGCCTAGGAAGAGGGCTAAGAGCTCATACGGCAATAGGCGGGCAGGGAGAGGGGGCGGTGGTGGCTCAGGGCAAGTCAGTGTGGCAGGTGGGCATCGCCAGAGTGAAGGGTTGCGGTTAGGGTAGGGAGGGCTGGCAAAGCGGGCAACAGGTTGTAAAGGGCCCTGTGTCTGGGCTTCATCCTGGGGGAGGTGGGGGGCCCTGCAGAGTCTGGAGGTGATCAGATTCCTGCCTTGCCTAGAAGGACTGACTGCTCTAGAGGAGGGGGGACTGGGGTAAGGCAAGGCTGGAGGCAGGGACCCCTATCAGGAGATGGCAGAAAGACCCAGAAAAGGCAGAGCAAGGGCCTGGACAGAGGATGGTGAGGATGAGCTGGCTTTGGGAGTCACTTCAGGAAAACTGAGAAGCAGCAGGGAAGGAGAAGGAGGCAGGGAACCACCTGAAGGTGGGGAACATGAATGCAGGTCGTTTGGGGCAGGTGTAGGGAGCCTAGTGTAGTAGTTGTAGATAGGTGAGTTTCAGGTGCCTACAGACACTTTGCTAGAGATGGATTTGCCATTGGAAGAAGAGTTCTGGAGCTCAAGAGATAGTTTGGTGTTGGCCCGTGAGGGTCCCCGTGGGCTCTGCTGGGGCATCACGGAAGGACAGGACCAGAAAACACTCACAGGACTTAGCAGTGACAGTGCAGCAGGAAGTTGCCCCGCGTGGGGTTGGAAATCACTGTTTGGGGGCGCCTTCAATCCGATCGTTCAGACTGTTCAGAACTGGGTAGCCCCTTCTGGCAGCTGAGCCGGCCAGATTGATGTGGGGTTGGGGACTGTGGGTGGGGGCCCTGGTGGGATGGCTGAAATGCAGTGGGCTGTAGTGGGAAGGGGAAGTGAACTTGGGCCCGTTGCCCTGGAGAGGCCCATACCTACTGCCTAGGTGGAAAGGCAGGTTTCCCAGGTGGGAGTGAGTGGAGATGGAGGGAGTAGAAGCCATGGGGGGAGAGACGTCCCTGCCAGGCTCTGGTGACTATAACCGGGGCTGGTATATATTAAATGGGTTCAAACTGTCAAGTGTATTCACTGTTGAGAGGCTATTATCACCAGAGCTGTGTCTGCAAGGATTAATCTAGCGCTGGGCTTGGGGAATGGAGTGGACGTTGGGGCGGAGGTGAGGGACCAGGCCCCAGCTCACAGGAAGGAGCCGAGAGTCTGGATTGAGACCAGAGTGGGTACCGGAGGGGACTGGGATATTGAGGGGGGCCGCGTCTCGCCGGCTCCCGGCTGGGTAGGGACGCTCCCACTGGGACAGCCATCAGGGAGGAAGGGCTTAGGACGCCGGGGAGGGTGGGTGGGGGTGGGGGAGCGGGGCCGGCTTGGGACCTGCCGCGGTGCGGGGGCGCCTCCTGCATGCTGACCTGTCTCCCGCGCAGGGCTCGTGGGCCCCCAAGAAGGAGCCGTACGCCCGGGAGATGCTGGCGATCTCCTTCATCTCGGCGGTCAACCGCAAGCGGAAGAAGCGGCGGGAGGCGCGGGGACTGGGCAGCAGCACCGACGACGACTCGGAGCAGGAGGCGCACAAGCCCGAGGCGGGGGCGCCGGCGCCGGGGGCGCGGGACCAGCCGGAGGGGCCGCTGCCGGGCGCAGCCGCCTCCGAGGCCCCGGGGCGCCTCAGCCCCCCGGCGGCGCCGGACGAGCGACCGGCCGCGGACACGCGCTCCATCGTCTCGGGCTACTCCACCCTGTCCACCATGGACCGCAGCGTGTGCTCGGGCGCCGGGGGCCGGCGGCCGGGCGCGGGGGACGAGGCGGACGACGAGCGCAGCGAGCTGAGCCACGTGGAGACGGACACGGAGGCCGGCGCGGGGCCCGGGGGGCGCCCGGCGCGCCGGCCCTCCTTCAGCTCGCACCGCCTCATGCCCTGCGACACCCTGGCGCGCCGCCGCCTGTCCCGCAGCCGCCCGGACGGCGAGGGCGCGGGCGCGGGGCGGGGCGGCCCCCGGGCCGCCGAGCCGCCGGGCTCGGCCTCGTCCAGCAGCCAGGAGTCGCTGCGCCCCCCGGCGGCCGCGGCGGTGGCGGCGCTGGGCTCGCGGCCGTCGCGCATCGAGGCTCTGCGGCTGCGCCTCCGCGGCACCGCCGACGATATGCTCGCCGTGCGGCTGCGGCGGCCGCTGTCGCCGGAGACGCGGCGGCGCCGGAGCAGCTGGCGGCGCCACACGGTGGTGGTGCAGAGCCCGCTGACCGACCTCAACTTCAACGAGTGGAAGGAGCTGGGCGGGGGCGGCGCCCCGGAGCCCGCGGGCCCTCGGGCGCACAGCGACAACAAGGACTCGGGCCTCAGCAGCCTGGAGTCCACCAAGGCCCGGGCGCCGTCGTCCGCGGCCTCGCTGCCGCCCGGGGACCCGGGGGCCCTGCAGAGCCAGCCCCCGCGCCGCTCGGCCGCCTCCCGCCTCCATCAGTGTCTGTGACCAGCCCCCCGCCCCGCGCCGGTCCCTCTACCCCAGTCTTCTCTGGCTTGCCCCCCCTCTCTTGTCCCCGGTGCATCTGGCGCTGCAGGCCGCGTCTCTAGTTTGTGTGCGGGATCGGTAGGGGGCGGGCAGACGAGAAGGCCCCGGCTGGGACAGGGAGTGGGAGCGGGAGCGGGAGCGGGAGGGAGGGGGACACCCCGGAGGTAAGAGGAGTGGGGAGAGGAGAGGGGACAGGCTGCTGGAGCTCTGTGACAGAGTGGGCCCTCTGGGCCCTTCTGTGTCTGCACTTAGAGACCCTTGTTGGCCATGGGGTGTGGATAGGGAACCACCCCCCTCCCGAGTCTCAGTCCCGGACAAAAGGAAAGACCCGGGGTGATGCTGGTTCTTCGCTTCTTTCCTCCGTGCCTCTCCATTAGCTCTTGGCTCCTAGCTAAGGTGGGGAGGTGATGTAGGGTCATCGTGTCCATGGGCGGAGGGGGTATGTGTGCGAGTGTGCTAGTCACTGTCAGAAGGTGTTTCCAGTAGCAACTTCTGCCTCTCCTGCCCCTTGTTGCCCAACCCCACCACATACAGCAGCCCCCCACCCCCACCCCTCCCGCCTTCGGTGCATCCAGGGATCCTGCCCCTGCCGCTTGTCAGAGCCAGAGAAGGAAGTTAGGGCCACTCCACAGAGGCGGAACTGAGACTCCTACCAGGGTTGTTCCCCTCACCAACTTTTTGCCAACCTCTAAACCACCCTCACTAAGCGTGTTGACCATGGGAGCTGGCTGCCGATTCCCCAGTTTTGGGAGGGTCCAGGGTACCCCCTGCTAGATCTCCCTTGTCCCTCTCTTTGTTCTTCCAGCTGTGCCTGCTGCTTCCACAATTCAGGCACACAGACCCCCCCACCTTCTATTTAGGAGGGGGTGTAGTGAACATCCCTGGTGTCTCTCTCTCTCTCTCTCTCTCTCTCACTCACTCATACACAAACACACACACACACACACACACACACACACACACACACACTGATTTATGGGGTCTGAGCTGGGCTGTTCCTTCAGGATGGGCGGGACCCAGCCCCCTCTTCTCCCCACACGTTGTAAATAGACCTCAGACCACCAGGCCTCCCCACACACGCCCTCACTTACCCCAGGGAAGCCCAGGTGGGGTTGTGAACCTCACTGCCACGTCTATCAGTCTTCTTGTTTTATGCAAAGATTTGCTGTAAAGTAGATTTCTCTTCCCCCCCCCCCACCCTTTTACTGTAAATATTGTCTCTAAATGTGTAACATATTATAAAGAATTTATAAGGATTTTTAAAGATGTTTTGCTCATTTAAAAAAGTGTTGTAACAGTGTTGGAAAAGCCTCTGGCCCCACGTGCGCATGTCTCCTTTCACTGTGTCCTTGACACACCTCTCTAGGCGACAACTAAGATTTCCTGCTTCTGAAAAGTCCTGTCTTAAAAGTATAGTCTATATCTTGGAAATAAATGGCCTTCCTCGAGGCATGAGTCATCGGTGTCATTTGATTCAGAGGGAGGAAGGGGCCAGAGTGGGGCCGGCTGGGGGAAGTGGGGAGGGGCTGGCCCACGGAAGGAGGGCAGTGGGGGCTGGACCCGGTGGCGGCAGAGTGGAGGCAAGCCTCTACCTCCTGGGAGCTTTGTAGGTGTCCTTGGGGACTCGCCCTGGGTCTTGGGAGTGGTCCAGCGGTGCTGCCCAGCAGATGCTGTTGATGGGCCCATCCTGGCTGGCTGCCATCACAGGCTCTCCAGGCCCGTGCAGTATCCCAAGACGACAAGAATGGGTTTTGCCGGTGGTCTTAGTCACGTGTAATTTACAACACGGGATGGGTTTCCTTCAAAAGAAACATTTTTACTGTTTATTTTTTTTGAGAGAGACAGAGTGTGAGTGGGAGAGGGGCAGAGAGAGGCAGACACAGAATCTGGAGCAGGCTCTAGGCTCTGAGCTGTCTGCCCAGAGCCCGACATGGGGCTCGGGCCCGCGAACTGTGAGATCATGACCTGAGCCAAAGTTGGATGCTTAACCGACTGAGCTGCCCAGGCGCCCCAAGGGGTGGGTTTCCTTCATTGTCATGGTTCTACAGTTGCCCCTGCCAGCTTCCGGGCTGCCTCTGATGAGCCTAGTATCTTGTAGGAAAAACAGGTGGCATTCATCAAAGAGAACCTTCGAGAGCCCTGGAGGTGGCTAGAATGCTCCTTCCTTTCTCTGCCCACCCCCCTGTTGTTTTTGTTTGGCAAATGACCCAACAGCTAGGGCTGTGGGCTCACACCAGCCCCAAGGGCTTTACAAGTCCTGAGTCCTGCAACACTTTGGAGCACTGTCTCATTGTTATCTCCATTTTATATACGAGGAAACTAAGGCACAGAGAAGTGACGTGACCTGTCCAAGGTCACACAGCTAGTACGTTGGTGGAGCCAGGTTAAATCTAAGCCCAGAGAAAAGACATAAGGATAAGGTCACCTGCCCACTGGGCCACCTTCTCCCCACTGTAGTTAGGCTTTGGATGAAAATGGATCAAAACATTGTGCTCTCCCAAAACAAAGGGAAATGAAGACCTCTCCAGTAAAGAGAGACAATTCGTCGTTAGCAGGCTTGCTCTATGAGGAATACTCCAGGGGGCTCTGCAAGCTGAAATAAACGTACACTAGATGGTAACTTGAATGCACACAACACCAACAAGGGTAACTGCGTAGGTATTATGAAAGTATAAACATTTTCATTTGTAATGCTTTTTTTTTTTTTTTTTTTTTTTTTTTTGCCATTAAAAGGCAACTGCATAGAGGAGCCTGGCTTAGTCAGACCATCCAGCTCTTGATCTCAGGGTCATGAGTTTGAGCCCCACGTTGGGTGTAGAGATTGCTTAAAAATAAAATTTCAGGGGCACCTGGCTGGCTCAGTCGGGAGAGCTCGCGGTTGTGAGTTCAAGCTCCACTTTGGGCGTGGAGCCTACTTTAAAATAAAATAAAATCTCAAGCCTATTATTTAAAAAAAATAAATAAAAGGCAACTGCATAAAGCAATAATTACAAAACTGTGTTGGCAGGCTTGTAAGGCGTAGAGGTGAGATTTCTATGACAATAATAGTACAAAGGTGTGGGAAGAAATGGAGCTGTACTCGAGCAAAGTTTTTGTACGCTACTAAAATTAACTCAGGATTTATCCAAACTATATTATTACTATTTTTTAATGTTTATTTTTGAGAGAGAGAGAGAGAGACAGAGTGTGAACGGGGGAAAGGACAAAGAGAGAGGGAGACGCAGAATCCAAAGCAGGCTCCAGGCTCTGAGCTGTCAGCACAGAGCCTGACGCAGAACTTGAACCCACAAACCTGTGAGATCGTGACCTGAGCCAAAGTCAGACCCTTAACCTACTGAGCCACCCAGGCACTCCCCCAAACTGTATTATTTATTTTATTTTTTAATTTTATTATTATTATTATTATTATTTTGGTACTAGAAAATATCTAAACAAAAGAAGGCAGGAATCGAGAAATAGAAGAGAACAACAAAGAACCCCATAAGACATGGGAAAAAAATAGCAAAATGGCAGACATAAATTCTACCTTCTCAGTAATTACATTGGATGTAAATGGGGCAAACAGCCCAATCAAAGGCGGAGATCGGCAGAATAGATTTAAAAACGTGATCAGACTGCGTGCTGTTTCCTTTAGATTCAGAGACACAAGAAAGTTTAAAGTAAAAAGATGCCACGCAGAGTTACCGACAGAGA
Source organism: Panthera leo (assembly GCF_018350215.1). Taxonomy (NCBI): domain Eukaryota; kingdom Metazoa; phylum Chordata; class Mammalia; order Carnivora; family Felidae; genus Panthera; species Panthera leo. The sequence goes on from NC_056692.1 coordinate 37,583,279, forward strand.
GCTAGAGTAGCTATGCAAGTTTGCGACAAAATAGCTATTGAGGCAAACACTATTATTCAAGACAAGAAGGACATTTATAATGATAAAAGGGTTTATCAAGAAGATGAAATTATTGTAAATACATATGCTTCTCACAACAAAATTTGGAGCAGACACAGAATTTAAGGGAAAGCAAGCCATTCAAAATAATGGTTGCAGACGTCGGTACCCACCTTCAGTAACAGAACAACGAGGCAGAAGATCAGTAAGGAAGTAAAATATCGGACGCCTGCAAACCAATTAGACCTAACAGATATAGCTAAAGAAGATTCCACCCAACAGCAGGATACACACTTTTTCTCAAGGGCACATGGAACATTCTCCAGGATAGACCATATGCTAGGGTGTAAAACAAGCCTCGAGAAATTTAAGAGGATTGAAATCACGCGAAGTTTGCTCTCCAACCACAGTGGAATTAAATTACAAATTAATATAACAGAAGGACTGTTGGGAAGTTCACAAATAGGTGGAAATAAAAAAGTTCACTCCTAACTCAGTGGGTCGAAGGAGAAATCTGAGGCGAAATTAGAAATACCTTAAGATGAATGAAGGCAAAAACAGAACATGTGTGAGTTTATGGGATGCAACTCGAGCAGCACTTCCAGGGAAATTTATAGGTGTAAATGTGTGTATTAGAAAAGAAGAAAGAGGGGCTCCTGGGTGGCTCAGTTGGTTAAGCGTCCGACTTGGCTCAGGTCATGATCTCATGATTCGTGGGTTCGAGCCCCACGTCGGGCTCTGTGCTGGCAGCTCGGAGCCTGGAGCCTGCTTCGGATTCTGTGTCTCCCTCTCTCTCTCTGCCCCTCCCCTGCTCTCAATCTCTCTCTCTCTCTCTCTCTCTCTCTCTCTCTCTCTCAAAAACAAATAAAACATTAAAAAAAATTAAAAGAAAAGAAGAAAGATTTCAAGTCGATAACCTAAACTTTTACCTTAGGAAACTAGAACGAGGGGTGCCTGGGTGGCTCAGCCCGTTGAACATCCGACTCTTGATTTTGGCTCAGGTCATGATCCCCGGGTCGTGGGATCGAGCCCCGAGTCAGGCTCTGCACCGAGTATGGAGCCTGCTTAGGATTCTCTCTCCCTCTCCCTCTGCCCCTCTCCCCCACTTTCTCTCTCTCTCTTTCAAAATAAAAAATAAAAAGAAACTAGAAAGAGAAAAGCAAACTAAACCTAAAGCAAGCCAAGGGAAGGACATAATAAAGATAAGAGTGGAAATAAATGAAATCGAAAATAGAAAAAAAAAATGGAGAAAATCAATAAGACTACAAGCGGGTTCCTGGAAAATGTCAAAAAAAATTGACAAATGTTTAGCCAAACTGACTAAGGGAAAAAAAAGAGGGAGAGAGAGCAAAATCTCTGTCAATTTTACCTTTTCTAAGAACCAACTCTTGGTTTTATTAATTTTTATCATTTTAAATTAATTTTCTGTATTTTTCTAGTTTCGTTGCTCATTAAGGAAATGCAGATTATAACCACAGTGAAATACCACCTCACACCCACTAGGATGGCTTAAATCAAGAAACTAGAGGGGCGCCTGCATGGCTTAGTTGGTTCAGTGTCTGACTTGGGCTCAGATCATGAGCTCATGGTTGGTGAGTTTGAGCTCCCCACTGGGCTCTGTGCTGACAGCTCAGAGTCCCCTCCAGAGCCTCTTTCCCCCTTGCTCTCTGCCCCTTCCCCGTTCATGCTCTCTCTCTCTCAAAAACAAACAGAAAAAAAAAAATAGAAGAAAATAGAAAACAACAAGTGTTGGTGAGGATGTGGAGAAACAGGCACCCAGCTCGATTGTTAGTATGTAAACTAACACCACCGCTGCGGGAAATAGCTTGGCGGGTTCCTCAAAAAATTCAACACAGGAACACATGACGCACCAATGCCATCGCCCCGAGAGAAGTGAAAACATACATCCGCCCAGAAACTTGTACGTGAATGTCTATAGCAGCGTTATTCATAGTAGCCAAAAGGTGGAAACAACCCAAATGTCCATAGATGAATGAACAGATAAACTGTCGTACGTATATACAACACTGTACTATTTGGCCGTAAAAAGGAACAAAGTCCGGATACGTGTGACAACTTGGGGAAACCTTGAAAAGTTATTCTGAGAGAAGCCAGACCCAAAAGGTCACAAATTATACGATGTCTTTTGTATGATATATATGGAGAGCAAACAACCCCCTAGGGACAGATTAGCGGTTACTAGGGAAAGGGGTGGGGTGGGGATGGGGCAAGGTTGCTTAGGTATGGGTTGTTTCATGGGGTGAGGAAGAAGTTTTGGAACCAGAGAGAGATAGTGGTTGCCCAACATTGTGAGTACACTGAATACTACTGAATTGTACACTTTAAAAAAGGTTAATTAGGGGCGCCTGGGTGGCTCAGTTGGTTAAGCATCCAACTTCGGCTCAGGTCATGATCTTGCGGTCCGTGAGTTTGAGCCCCGCGTCGGGCTCTGTGCTGACAGCTCAGAGCCTGGAGCCTGTTTCAGATTCTGTGTTTCCCTCTCTCTCTGACCCTCCCCCATTCATGCTGTCTCTCCCTGTCTCAAAAATAAATAAATGTTAAAAAAAAAAATTTTTTTTAAATAAATAAAAAAGGTTAATTAAGGGCGCCTGGGTAGCTCAGTCGGTTTTAGCTCAGGTCATGATCTTGATTTTAGCTCAGGTCATGATCTCACAGTTCGTGAGATCGAGCCTTGTATCTGGCTCTTCGCTAACAGTGCAAAGCCTGCTTGGGATTCTCTCTCTCTCTGCCCCTCCCCCTCCTCTCTCAAAATAAATAAACATTAAAAGTTTGTTAAATGGCACTCTTTAAAAAAAGTAAATTAAAATGTTAATTAATTGTATGTGGTGTGAATTTAGTCTCAGTAAATTTTTTTAAATTTAAATTAAGGACGCTTATTAATATGATAGCATTAGAAATTAACGTGAATACTAAAAGAATAATTTTGGAAGATTTTTTTTTTTTTTTAAGAAAAGGAAGTCTTGGCGGGAATGTAGATTGGTGCAGCCACTGTGGAAAACAGTATGGAGGTTTCTCAAAAAATTAGAACTAGAAGTCCCACTTCTGGGTATTTGTCCCAAGGAAAGGAAAACATTAACTCAAAGAAATACACCCCCTGTTCATGGAAACAACTTAAGGGTTCATGGAGGAATGGATAAAGATGTGGTATTATACACACAATGGAAGGGGCGCCTGGGTGGCTCGGTCGGTTAAGCGTCCGACTTCGGCTCAGGTCATGATCTCACGGCCCGTGAGTTCGAGCCCCCGCGTCGGGCTCTGTGCTGACCGCTCAGAGCCTGCAGCCTGTTTCAGATTCTGTGTCTCCCTCTCTCTCTGCCCCTCCCCTGTTCATGCTCTGTCTCTCTCTGTCTCAAAAATAAATAAACGTTGAAAAAAAAATTTATACACACAATGGAATATTATTCGGCCATAAAAAAAGAATGAAACCTTGCCATTTGCAACAAATGGATGGATCTTGATGGATCTTGAGGGCATTAGACAAATACCATACGAGTGCACTTATATGTGAAATCTAAGCAACAAAAAAACCCAGCCTGGGGTGCCTGGGTGGCTCAGTTAAGTGTCCAGCTTCAGCTCGGGTCATGATCTCACCATTCCCAAGTTCGAGCCCCACGTTGGGCTCTGTGCTGACAGCTCAGAGACTGGAGCCTGTTTCAGATTCTCTCTCTCTCTCTCTGCCCCTCCCCCACTTGTGCTCTCTCTCTCTCTCTCTCTCTCAAAAATAAACATTAAAAAACATTAAAAAAAAAAAAAACCCCAACCAAACAAAAAACAAGCTCATAGGTACAGAGCACAGATTGGTAGTTGCCAGAGGTGGGAGATAGGGGGTGGGTAAAATGGGTAAAAGGAGTCAAAAGGTACAAATAAGTTATATAGGTATAAGTTATATAGTAAATAAGTCATGGGGATCATGTATGGCATAATGACTACAGTTAATAATACCGTGTGGCATATTTGAAAGTAAAATGGGGGTAATGATCCCCACAGACCATGTTGTCAGGGGTAAAGAGACACTTAATAGAAGTGATGAGTATCGTAAAGGATGAAGAAAGTGTGACTGTTGGGAGGGAGAAGTCTTGGGTTTGAATTCTGACTCCATCATTTCATAGCTGCAAAGGCGCTGATACTCAGTTTCCCTTCCCTCAGCCAGAGATTTGTTAGCTTGAGTCCAGGCTGGCTTCACCTACACGGCCAGATGGCTCTGCACTTACCCCTGCCCCTCGCCCGCCATCTTTTCTTGGCATCGCAGCCAGAGGTAACTTCTGAAATAGGGTCAGGTCACGTCAATGTCTTACTTAAAAGCGTCTGATCGGTTTCCGTGGCTCTGAGATGAAATGCACCTTCCTTAGCACATCCGCAGGATGCGGCTCCTATGACGGGGTTTCTGCCCACCGCTCTGACCTCATGGCGTGCACCCTTTCCCCTCCTCACTCTACTTAGGGTTCCATCCATGTTCCAGACCCCACAGATTACTTCCTACCTCAGGACCTTCTGCCTGGGGCACTTCACCACCAGCTGCCGCATACCCAGGCATCACTTTTTAAATTATTATGTTTATATATTTATTTTTCAAGGGAGAGAGAGAGAGAGAGAGAAAGCCGGGGAGGGGCTGAGAGCGAGCGCGAGAGAGAAATCTCAAGCCGGCTCCATGCGGTCAGCACAGAGCCCAGTGTAGGGCTTGAACTCACAAACTGTGAGATCATGACCCGAACTGAAACCAAGAGTCGGACGCCCAACTGACTGAGCCGCCCAGGCACCCCATCAGTCGTCATTCTTAAGGTCGCCACTCGAATGTGACCTCAGAGCTGGTCACCCTGTCTGAGTGGTCCCCCTCACTGTCACAACCTGTTTCCCTATGGCACTAGTCACCATCTGTCACGATTCTGCCCAGTATCTGCGTTCGTGTATTTTGGCGGGCTCCCCTCCTAAATGCTGCGCCCCAGTCCCAGTGAGGAAGGGACGAGCAGCACCGGCAAGCAGACATGCGGGAGGCGTTTGAAGGATGGATGAGGCGCCCGGCATAATTCCTGGCGTGCAGTTGATGGTCCCGTTTGTTACTTGCTCTTGAACCGTGAGTGAGTGGGGTGATTCTCGGAGATGAGGGGCTTTTGTCTACTTTCCCAGCTTTCTGGACATAGGATGCGGGAGGGAAGGCAAGACCTGCTGACGCTTTAATAAGGACATAAGGGATGAGGTCTGGCCATCGGAGGGTCTGAAGGGCCGCTCAGCCGGGGGGTGACCCATGGAGTCCAGACAGTGAGCCGGCCTCAACTTCTGTCTCCAAAGACGTTATTGGCCATTAGGAGAAGACTGGGGTCCAGCGAGGCCTGGGAGAGTGTTGTTCCAGGACACTGTGATCAGCTCAGGGGATAGAAAGGCCGACGAGCGTCAGAGAGGTACAGGACACACAGTAATACCCCAGGCCTCAATCAAGCAAGAGAGTGTCTAGAAGGACAGCCTCAAGGACCCCTTAGCACATGCTGGAACCATGGCACAGCCTTCAGAATTCCAGGAAAACCTGAAAAACCCTATCAGGACATCTGGCCCACTCACTGGCGGGACAGGCGGGACTCTGATGTGGTTAACCTGGAAGGTTCAGGCAACTTGCTGGCTACAGGGTCAGGGCCCAGGACCCCCATCCAGCCAGAATCAAGGATAAATCTCCTCTCAGGGGTCTTGACGACACCAGTCTCAGACGACACCACGGGGTTAAGTGGGGTCGGCAGGCCTTTGAGAAGGAGAAAGCAGAAATGCACCGTGATTGGGACTGAGACTAGATCTTCAGACAAGTTGTTTTTTCGAACTGTGGGTCTTGACCCATTAGCGAGTCATGAAGTCGATTCCGTGGTTTGTGACCAAAACGTTTAGGATTTAACAGGAGATAGCAGAGTGTGTTGTATACAGTAAGTGCTGTTTCATTGAATGCGTGTGTACACATCTACATCATAAAGGTGCAAAATGCATTTCTTGCTGTTTGGTTTTGTTTTGTTTTGTTTTTTTTAAGTTTGAAAGCTGCCATTGAAAGGACGGTTGACATGTTGAAGGATCATCCCACCCAAAGGGCAGGAGGCCAGGCCCCAACACAGGGAGGTAATCAGACCCTACTTGGTTTGGGGGGGGGGGAAGCACTGGGTTTGGGGGCAGGCAGAGCTGGATTCAAATTCTGACTCTGCATCTTACTAGTGGTAGGACTCCAGGCAAGTCACCTCCCGTCTCTGGCTCTGTGGTCTCAGGTGTAAGAGATGCCCGTGGCTACCTCACCGAGGGCGGTGACGCGAGTCAGCGGTGTTCCTCTCCCGTGTCCATGATGTGGGTTCTCATGGGCTTGTGGGACGGCGGCAGCCCCAAGGGTCCCTGTTCCTGCCCCCTCCTCTTTCAATGCTGCAGGGCAGTTACCTGCCAGATTCCCCATCTCCGCCCCATCCATCCCAACACCTTCCAGGGCGAAGGTGAGAAATAATGAGACAGCAGCCTATAGAAAGGAGATCCAGGAGAGGAAAAAGAAACAAGTTTTATTTAAGCCCCAAACACTCGGCTAGAAAAACCGGAAAGGAAAGAGAGCAGGGAAGTGAGGAGAAGAAAAAGGACATTAAAAAAGAGAGACAGAGAAAACACAGCAATCCTTTTCCATTTAGAAATTGTCAAGTTACACTGACAGAGGTCACAGAATATCCACAGAAGCCATCACTGCTACACCAACACGGGCCCTACGGGGTGGACGGGGCGGGGGTGCGGAGCCGGGGCTCAGCCTGGGGTGGGGGTGGGGCCTCACCTGGACCCCCTCTCAGAGCCGCGGGCCGGAGGCTCCTGGGGAAACAGCATATTGTGGAAGGGGCGGGAAAGGAACCCCCCCCATGCGAGTAACACAGCACAGTGGGTGGGGGCGGGGGGACCAGGTACAGGGACCCCCCTGGACGTCTTAGTTTTCTCTTGGTCAAGCACACACTGATGGACAGAGCAGCGAGGCGCATGCAGCTGGGGGGCATTGACGTGCTGCGGGCTTGCAGAGGGCCAGGGGCTGGGGGCTTGGGAGGGGAGCCAAAGCGAGCGGTGCAGGGCCGATGGAACACACACGCAGGCATTCCCACGCGCCTGAGTCTCCACACCTGTGCACACGCACATGCCCGCACACGGTCACATGCACCTTCACGTACACCCCTGTCCACGCGTATGTGGCCCGCACACATACGAGTCTCTCGCAGCCACGCGTGTCTGCACACACACACTACACGCCTTCTCATGCGCGAAGCTCCCTGGACTGACATGCAGGGGGGGCACGTGCCGACGCCCCAGCAGGGTACATGCACTTAGTGCGCATGCCTCCCCGCACACCCGCGTAGAAGGTCACGCCTGTGCACACACATGCTTCCCTCCACACATGGGTAAGTGGACCTGTGCCAGTGCGCGCGCACGCGCGCACACACACACACACACACACACACCACACAGGCTGCGCACAACTCCACACAAACGCCTCTCAGCCCGGAAATGTGCAGGAACCAAAGGGAAAGAAAGATGCAAATCCCACTGGGCTCTCCGTGAGTGGGTGGGGTGGGGCCCACGGCTCCCTCCATCTGCCCCTTGTGGATGGACACCTCCTCCTCCCCCCACAAAGGGACGTTCAACTCAGGACAAAGACGGTGGGGCACACGTTCAGGTCACAGGGCCGAGGGTGGGAGGTGGGGGCAAGCGAAAAGTAGCAAGCAAAGAGTAATGGAGTGGAGGGAGGAGGGGGCACCACTCCCCCCTCCCCTCCCAGTCAGGGGGTCTCTGTACAGCCAAATCAAAGCAAACCATTTCACTGGACCACAGAAGCCAGGCCGATGTGCCCATCCTCCAGCCCCCCTCCCCCGCCGAAACAGCGGCCAGGGAGAGAGCGCCGTGGTTTTTTTTTTCTTTTTTTTTTTTTAAATATTTATATATATTTATATTACGTATATTATATATATATATAATATGTAAATATATTTTTAAAACAATATAAAATGTTAAGACACTTCACTTAAATGTAAAGAGTTGCCTGCAATTAAAAGTAATTGCATCATTTATGAGGTCCTTTTTTTTTTTTCTATTTTCCAAGGGTTTTTTTTTTTTTCAGGAGGGATTTTTTTTTCCTCTTCTTTTGTTATTTTTCAAAAAGGCTTGCTTGCCTTTGTACAAAAATGATCCAAAGCTAGAAAACAAGGATGAACCAACAAAACAAAAACAAAAACAAAAACAAAACAAAAAGAAATGAAGAAACACAACCCTGGTTGCCCCTCCCTCCCCAGCCCTCAACAGCTCCCCTGGCTCTCCCCAGGCACTGACCTTCCAGCCAGGCCCCAGGGACTAGGGGGTTCTGCCCCTTCAATGGCTCCTTCTTTCTGTGCTTACTTGGGGAGACTAACTCCAAAGTCTCCCCTGTGCTTACCCCACTTTGTGCTCCAAATAAGAATCCTACTCCCTGGGGACCCTCCTTGCACCACCCCCCACTCGTGTAACCCCCTTGCTGGCCCCTCACTGTGCCCTTGGGTGGCCTGGGGCTGAGAACCAAAATTGGTCTTTCTCTCCTCCTCTCAGGACCTGGCCTTAAGCTACACAGGCATCCACAGGTCGGTTTAGGGGCGCTGGCTGGCTGGTCAGGCCTCAGGGACCCTCAAGGAACTCACCAAGGGTCACCAGCTCCCCGCTGAAAAAATCACATCTCATCCCTTCCCTGAAAACCCTCATTACCTCAAAGAAGATGGCTGAAGGTCATGTCACTTGACCTTTGGGTCAGAGCTGTCCTCACCGCCCCCCCCATCAGACCCTCTCTATTCCCCCCACTTCCCTTACAACCAGCCCCTTCCCACCCTCCAGGTCCCCAAATCTAGTTTTCTAGGCCCTTCATTCTTGCCCACCCTACCCCCATTAAATAAGTTAATGTCATTTAAAGTGCTAAATTAGGAAACTGAAAGTACCAAATACCCCTCCTCGGGGCTGCCCTCTTCCAAGGCAGTGACCCCCAGGGTCAGGCTGTCTGCTCAACCCGCCACCCACAACCAACCGTCCAGCAGGGCCCCCTCCTCGCTCGGCACGGGCCAGGTGGCTCCTCACCACAAAAAGGGAGTCCCAGGAAGCCAATTCGTCTCCACGGACACGGACACGCAGATTCAAAGGCCTCATACCGGCCCCTCCACCCCTGCCCCACCCATCATGACTCCAGACCCACAGGGCACGAGCAGAAGGGAGCGGAGTGGAGTTCAGTCCTGTTGAGGCCGGCAGGTGGGGCACCTCCAGGGCTAGAGTCTCCCTGCGTCCTGGCTGCCGGCCTGATAGTGGGGTTGGTCCAACGTCCAGGTTTTCCTCCGGGGAGGTTTCCGAGGAAGGGGAGAGGGGTGTCCCGCCGCTCCAAGTCTCCGTGGCTCAGAGTTTGGTTGGGGTGCTCTCAGGAAGGGAGCGTAGGATGCAGGAACGTGGGGATGGACTTGGGAGGAAGCGTGGGTAAAGAGAAAATGGAGCAAGGATGACAGGAGGCGGGCCAGAAACAGGAAATCAAGGGAAGGTGGTGTGTTTTGGTTTTTAGTTTTACTGTTTTACTTAAAAAAAAAAAAAAAAAAAAAAAGATAATTAGAAGTGAGTCGTTTAAAAAACCAAAAACACCAACAAGGGGATGGGTGCAGAGAGCGGAGGAGGGCCACACCCGCGGCAAACCCTTCAGAGGGTCCAGAGAATGGGGTGGGGGTAGGGTGGAGATGAGAGGAAGGTGAGCAGGGAGAGAAGTGACAGGGGTGAGGAGGGGGGACAGGCTGAGGTGGAGGTGGGAGGGGGCTTCTAGAAGGAGATGGAAGAATTCCTCGCCCCAAAGGAAGTCAATACAGGGATAGAGGTTCTGGAAGCCGCGGGCTTTTCTGAGACTGGGCTTGAGGTCTCATTCGACCCACTCATCTCTTTAGATGGTTTAGTGGCCTGGAACAAAAACAGGGGTCAGGGGGTCAGAGAGAGGAATGGAGAGCCTTCATGCTGGTCCCCAGCTGAAGTTCTTAAAAATGAAAAACCTCCACAAATCCAAGAGAACATTAACTGCAAAAGGAAGAAGCCAGAGGGGCATCTGGAGAGAGTCATCCCCTGAGACGGGGAGGAAGGGGCCACAGTGGGGGACAGAACAGGGTAGGGGGTGGGGACAGAGTTGGACCCAAAAAGCCTAGGGACCAGGGTTACTTAGGGGAAAGAGAGGAGGAGGAGGAGAGAGACCAGAGAAACACAGGGGAGACCACACCAAGGACAGGTGGACAGGGAGGTGGGAGTGGGGAGGACAGGAGAGGGAGGAAGGTGTGAGACATTGGCGGCCACAGGGGTGCGGGCGGAGAGACTAGAGGCCCAGGCTGGGAGTCGGTGGGGTGTTAGTCTCAACGGGCCAGCAGCCCCGCAGGGCCCCTTCTGCCTTCTGCAGGAGGCTGCTACTAAGCAGAAGGTCTTATGGGGACAACTAAGGGGCAAGCTTGTCCTCCCCGGGGGAGCACTTCTCTAAAGAACCCCCCAACCCCTCCCACCGCAAGCTGGAAGAAAAGGCACTCACTGCCTCCAGCCTCTGACCCAAGGCAGGAAGCCCCACTGCATCCCCTACAAGTGTTCCTCCAGCCTTCAGCCTTGTGGGTTGTGGGTCATGGGAGGTCACTCCCCCGTGAAGTGTCTGCCCTCACTGGTCAGCTCTGATAATTAGAAAGAGCCGCGCCTCCTCCCGCCTCTGGTGGACTCCCTGTGTCCCTACTGGGTCTGGATCTTTGTATGGTTCCAGAGCCACCTGCATCACCTCCAGAGGATGATGTGTCACAAATGCAGATTTCGGGGCCCCTGCTCCAGAAGGTACCTCTGGCTCAGGCTCGGGAATCTGCATTTTAGGCCGGCACCCTAGGTGACCCTGCTGCACACGACCTTAAGAGCCACTGGGACGGGGCTCCGCAGATCGGGTTTCTCTCTGTGGTTGTAGTCGTCCACCCCTCCCCCACCCCGCAAAGCCACTAGTATGATAAATAGCATTGATTAAAAAAAAAAAAAAAAAAAGGAAGGAAGGAAGCGGAAGGAAACAGAGTGCTGTGGCACATCACTAGAGACCTCCCACAGCCTCGGTCTGGGCAAGGTCACTCCATTTCCCACCCACCTACGCTACCACCCGCCACTGGGTGGGCTCTAGCAGATGCCTCCCGGTAGGGAAGGCAGAGAGCGCCTCCAGCAGCCAGCAAGGGCAACGAGATCTCGGGCAGCCTGACTGGCTGACCGTGAACCCGCCCTTGCTGTTGATGATCACCATTTCTTCTTCCACACGTGCAGTGATTCATCTGGGTTTTGCTCATCGCACAAGTCGTCTGCAGTCTGCATTTTCCCTTTATGAAAATCAAGGCAAGGGTCTCCCGTCTGGGCCTCCTAACCCCTCCCCCTTTACTGTAGCTCTTCTGTTTGGACTCAAAGAGGTTCCAGGGCTGCAGCCACAAGATCTTTCCGTTCACTCAGTCCTTTGACCGAGGGCCATGTGCCAGGCATGGCCCCTGCTCACAGGGTCCCGGTACCTGGGCCCGGACACAGGCTCATTACAAGGCAACCTAAGGCTGTCTCACTCTGGGTCACTAGCCTTGGGCTCCAGTCCTGCCCCTCCCCTCCTACCCTTTCCCATTCAAAGTTCTTTCTCCCAAAGCCGGGTGGGAGGGGAGCCCCCTGTGTCCCCTCACATCTCACCGTGTCCCCAAGCTGGCTGCTGATTCCCTCCGGGCTGTCCTCTTTGTTCTCAACCCATCTCTCTAGTTAAAAGCTTTTTCTCTTCCTTCCCTTTAGCGTTTGTCAAGAGCCCTGGTCCATTCTGAGCTTTGGTCTTTGAAATATCTGCCTTCCAGCTTGTACAGCCACCTGACTATTCACTCCGGTGACATGTCCTCACCCAGGCGAGGGCCCCTTCCTCCCACAGCCGGCGCAAGGCCTGTAAATGGCCTGTGTGGACACCCCCGCTCCTTCTTCATGGAGACCAAGATCGCTTGTAGCTTCTCTTGGAGCTCTTGTTTATAAAGCCCTATCAGCCATCCCTCCCTTCCAGGAGACTGGCCGTGGCGACATCTAAAGTCCCCGCTCCTGAAGCTGAGGGAGCATGCCGCCTGTGCCCAGTGCTCCTGTCCCCGTGCAGCTCACTTCTCAGGTAACACAGCAGTTGTCTCTCAAGTTTTCTATCACTTCATTTCACCAACCAGTCTTCCCCTGTCACTTCCAATTGTGTCTGGAGAAACAGAGCTCTGTCACCTTTGCGGCAAGGCACAAACCTTCAGCTTTCAGCTGGGAGGAGACCAGAGCCATTAGCTGGGCCCAGAGGGCTGAGCCCTGCGCCCTCCTCCTCCCATGGGTCAGAGTCTAGCACCCGCTCCACGCCCTAAGCGTGCTGGCCTGCAGCTCTGAGCTAGGTCACGGCTCTCCGCACAGGCACAGACCATCTCATGTCGGCAGACCCTGCTGGCTGGTGCCTCCTCCAGGGTCACTTCCTCCCAGGCCCGCACGCCCTCCCTCCTCGCTGATGAAATCCTGCCTGAATCAGGCCTCCATCTATCAGGAAACGTGGGCCTTTCCCTCAGCCCAGGTGGGGTGGGTCCTGAGCAATCTACACATTTGGAACAATTCTGTTCTCCTGGCCAGTGACCGATTTGGAAACGGGCAATGAGAAGAGAGGGGAGGTCAGCTGGGGGCTCCTGGGGAAGGTTCTCCTCCTCCTAAACAGATCTGTGTGCCTAGAACCCCTGAGAGCGAAGCCTAGAACCTCCTCCTCGAAGGCAGCTTCGAGCCCCAAATGTTAGAACCACATGATAGGAGAAAGGCCACTGCCTGGCCCTTGGCACTGACAAACGTCCAGGGCAGTGGAGGATTATGGGGACTCTCCTGAGCAGAGCACCATGGGGGCTCTCACAGTTCTTTCCCACACCAGGTATCATGTGACCTCAGAACCCCGCTGCTGGGTTTCTGTCCCCATTGTACAGATGAGAGAGGAGCCTGCAGAAGGCCGAGGACTTTGACCAAGTTCACAGCCTGGGCCCATACAGAGCAGTGTCTGGGCCCAGAGGACACTGACCCAGTGTGGCTGGAGCAAATCGAGGGTGTGGGGTGGAGGGTGTCAGGAGAGCCAGGAGGAAGGAACCCAGGCTGGTCACAAAGCACCCTGGGTGATGTTCTCACCCGGCAGGGAGCAGTGGGCATGGGCTTGGAGTTGGGGGAATGACATAATCGATAATTTGCATTTTGTAAATATCCCTCCCCAGCCCGCAGGTCTGGGAAAATAGGCTAGAGGTGACAGAAGTCACAGGGAGACCTTCGAAGGGCATGCATTTAGGTAATGAGGCATAGGATGATTTTTTTCCGCTGCTTCTTTAAGAAATTCCCACAAGGAACATATATCGCTTTCTTAGGGAGAAGGTGCTTTTTTAAAGAAAGGCTCCTAGACAGTGCAAGTGAGAGGGATGGCTAGGCCTGTGGTCCTGGTGGGGAGAGAACCATGGACAGTAGGTGGTGAGGGAGGAAGGAGGAACCACCGAGACTCCCCAGCGTGGTGGATGCCCCGGGGAGGGAGGGTGACATTTTCTAATGGGCAGGCTTGGGCTCAGAACAGAGACTCCGGGCAGGGACAGAGGGTGCCAGGGGGAGGTGGTGTGTGTGGTATGAAGAGCTAAGAGGCCCAGGAGGAAGTGGGGCCCAGCGAAGTGAACAGGCAGAGGAGAAACGCCCAGAAAGGGGTCAGGAGGGTCAGGGTGAGGGCTGACAAGGGAGGAGAGGATAGCAAGGAATGGAGGGTCTACACACAGCTCCCCCGTGTGTGTGTGTGTGTGTGTGTGCACGTGCATTCGTGTGTATGTGGGGGGGCAGGGTCTATACTGCACATCCTGCAGAGAGAGGAGTAGGGCATGGGAGGAAGAGAAAGTCTGGGGGCCACTGGAGACCTAGCCCAGCCCTGGGATGAGGCTGGAGGGAAGGTGCGGTGGGCTGGGAACTGAATGGAGGAGAGGGCGTAGAGGCCACAGAGGGGGCAAGGGGGCAGGAGAGAGGAGCTGGGGGCCTGGAGCGGGAGAAGTCAGGGAGAGAGATGACAGAGCATAGTTGTAGCCCAGCAAGGTGCCCACTGAAGCGGCCGAAGGCAAGGTATGTGGGGGGAGGGGCCTCACACAGCCTGGATGTTGTCCTGCTCTTTTTGCCAGCGGCCTGACCTCGGGCAAAGCCTCAGTTTCCCCATCTAACAAAGGGGGATCAGGAGGATGTTCCTCGGACTGGTGTGGTGAATGTGAAACGATATAATGTGTGAGCCTGGCACAAGTGAGCAAATGTCAGCTGCTGTTGTGGACACGAAGGAGGGACCGGCCCGGACAGGACGAGGGGAACTCGTGCACTGTGGTGGCAGGACAAAGAGCTGGGGGTGGGATTTGCAGGACATGTCTGGGGACCCATGAGGAAGATGGCGGGCCAGCAGGGAGCTAGTGAGGAGAGCTGGTCGGGGGCGGGTGGGGCCTGGGTGGCCCGTCTCCAGGGGTCTCTCCAGGGAACCAGCAGACAGGGAGGCAGGGCCTTTCGTGCCCAGGGCCGTCCCAGGGCCATGTGGTGGAAAGGGCTTTGCGATTCCTGGGTCCCATCCTGGCTCTGATACCACCTTGCTGTGGGCCCTTGGGAAGCCCCTTTCCTTCTCTGAGCTGTCCCTTCATCTGTAAAGAAGGTAGCTGGACTTGCCGTCTCTAACCTCCTGCCTCTGAGCCTAGAACCTTCTTCAGGTCACAGTATGTGGACATTTTACAGCACCCACTCCCACCCCAGCACCCAGAACGGGCCTGGCACACAGCAGGTGCTCAGAAATGCTACTGAACCAAATGAGCGCGCTAAAGGTCTCTCTCAATATCTAGGCCCAGGGACCACCCTGCACCTTCTGACCAGGCCACACGGCAGGCCAAAGGGCAGAAACACCCACAGGTGAGGCTGTCAATTCCATACACCTGCCCCCAAGCCCGCTGACTAAATCTGAAAGAGGTGACAGCAGCCCTGTCATTCCCAGCCCACCTGGGGGCCACATCTCCCCCTCCCCACTGACGTCAGTGGAACCCACCAAAGCCCAAACACAAGACTGAAAAGCAGATGCAGAATTGGTCTCTCCCTCAGGTGGGAGACGGCCCAAAATCCAAGAGGGAGGCCAAGAGGAGAGTGGGGAGGACCCGACCCCCGCGAGAGGGGGGCTGAGAGCAGGGAGAGGAAGCGGAGCAGAAGCAGGAGGACAAAGGGACGTGGCAACCCGCTCCCACACCCCAGGGCAGGCCCGGCCTTGGAAGGGCCTCAGGCATCGGGCCAGTGGGGACATGAGTCCTCCGGCTCCCCCTCCTCCAGGAGCAGCCGGGGAGAGACCTTCTCGGCTCCCAGTGAGGGTCTCCTAAAAGGAGAGTAGCCTGGTTAAAAATGTATGTTGTAGAGCAGCTCCAGAGAGCCAGGGTTGATGGGAGGAGGGAAAAGATGGCTCAAGGAACTGGTGGGGCCGTGCTGGCAGGGAGGAGGTCTCTGGGCAGCTGGCAGGAGATGCCCAGCTCACAGCAGGAGCACACAGCACTGCGGGGGCGGGGGGGGGGGGGGAGAGGGGGGAGGGGCCAGGACGGGCCAAGCCCCATCCCACCGCGCCCACACCTACCTGCTGCTGGGCCTGGATCCTCATGTACTCGGCCCTCTGCTTGCCATGCTTGCCTTTGTCGGGGCTGCCTGCCTGGCCCTGGACTGCCTTCAGCCGAGAGGCCCCTGGAGTCACCACCTTCATGGGTGGCACACTGCCACCACCACTCTGCAGGAAGAGGAACAGGGTGGGGGTTGGAGGCAGGATCATTCCGGAATCCTAGGCGCTGGGTGACCTGATCTCTGGGGCTGGGCTGGGACCTCCTCTGTGGGCCCTTGGCAACTGGAGACCTTTGGACCTCCCGGGCCCCACATCCCAGTCCAGGACCCAGGTCCACTCTCTGAGGCCAGGTTTAAGGCCTTCATGCAGAAGAGGGGACAGGGGCCTCCCAGCCAGGTTCCCAACAGCTCCCCAGGGAGGGCTCTTTGGTGGTTTCCTTGAGTAACCCAGGGGTAGCAGGTACTCTCCCGGGGAAGCTACTTCCAAAGTGAGAGTCCTTGCCATCACCCCCACTGCTGGGTCTGGCAGAGCATGCCTGAGATTTGAGGCGGGGTCTTTATAATGGCAGACAGAGTCAGATTAGCAGCCCCAGACCTATGTCTTCCTCTGAACGGGAGAATGGGGGTGAAGTCTCCCTAGAGATGGACAAGCCCAGCTCCTTTGAACCACCCCAGGTACCACCCTTCCCACAAGGGCTCTGGGGAGTCAGAGGCGCAGACAGAGAAACAACAGAGGCAAAGAGAGTCAGACAGGAGAGGGGGAGGGGAGCGCGGGGATGGAAAAGGAGGAGAGAACTTTATTTGTTGGTTTATAGATACAGAGCAGAGGGGAGAGGCCCCGGTCCCTGCCAGGGCTGGCTGGGCTGATCCCTGGGTAGGCCAGCTTCCCAGCCTCCCAGGCTCTGCCTGCAAACCCCATATGGCACCGGGCTCTCAGGAGGCTGGCAGGGGCTGAGAAAAGGCCAGTGGGAGGAGGGGCCTGGTGTGGTGCCCCTGCAGCCCCCCCACTCTGCAGCTCTGAGGACAGAGTCTAGAGCATGAAGGCAGGGGGAGAGGCTAGGGGAGGAGGCAGCCACCTGGGGACCGGGTGGCAGGGGTGGGGGGCTGCCAGGGGGCCCCATGGCGAGGGCTGCACCCATCTGGCTCAGAGTGGCTTCCAGCTCCCGGAGTGTCTCCTCCAGGCTGTCCATCCGCTGGGTGGTGGCACCTCTCACTGTGCAGCCCAGGCCGGCAGCGGGCTGGCCCCTGGGCTCCCCACTGCCGGGTTGGACATCCTGTCCCATGTCCTTGGGGGTCTCCTCTGGGTGGCTGTCAGCAGTGGAGGGCTCCAGAGTCCCGTCAGGGGCTGGTCCCCAAGAACAGGGGACGCCGGCTCCTCCCTCCTCTGTGACGCAGCTCCTCGTCCCCAGTCTCTTCTGAGCCGCCCCGTCCTTCTCAGGCGCCAAGCTGCTCCTGGGCTGGGCAGCCTTGGTCACTACCTCTGGCAGGGCCTGTGCACCATCCCAGCCCCTCCCACTGCCAGCCAGGGTCCGGGGTCGCGGGGTGGGGGCTGTCCTGTGACCGGATTCCTCAGGTCTGGCCTCTGGTGGGGAGGGAGGGTTGGGGGTACACTCCGTCAAGATGATCTGGGGGACGCAGAAAGCCCTGGGACTTGGGGCAGCCTGGGGGGAGAAGAAAGATGAGGGAGACTATGATCCCTGCAAACCAAACACCCTGAGCTAGGATGGTGCGGGCAGGGGGGTCAGACGTGGGTGAGCCCAGCCCCTTCCTTTCACAGATGGGGAAACTGAGGCAGGGGAGGGTGGTGACTGAGTTCGCTCAACAAGTCAGAGGCAAGGCTTGGACTAGAACTCGGGCCTCTTCCGACCCCACACTGTGGTCTCCCACTTGCTGGCAGAGACGCTGGTTTATCGGGAAGCACAGACACGGGGTTGCCTCTCACTGCCCACGTTAAACTCTGGGAGCAGGTCCCATGGGTCCTCCCATGAGTTTGCCCATCTGTACGATGAGGTAACAAGAGCAGAGAGGTGGTGGAAAATTAAGTGAGCTCACGCGAGTGTGTGCTTAGAACAGCGTCGGCACTTGGCAAATATTAGCTATTTGTTGAATTGACCTGGCCTCGAAGGGTGGGGCTGTCACCCTAATCTCAGGCCAGAGACTCCTGGCCTGAGGCAGGCCTGGCCTGGCCAGAGGCAGTGAGCTCCTCTACTTTTGGAGCTTTCTCCAAGGGCTTCACAGCCACAAGGGGAGGGGCTCAGCCAAATTCTTCTTCGGCACGAAATGGCTACCGCTCCTGTGGTCCTCACTTTGCAGATGAGGACATTGAGGGTGGGTGTCCTGAGATCCACCCAAGGTCACTTACCCACAGCTAGTTAGTGGCAGAGCGAGGATTTGAACCCAGGCAGTCTGACTCCAAGTCCAGTGCTCTTTCCACCAAAAGGAGCCATGGGGATATTCCAGGGGGGCAGCAGGGACCTCAAGCCTCCCTCCCCCAAGGCAACCCACCCAGCCTTGCCACCTGCTTACCTGGAGGTGGCGGGGTGCAGGCTGGGAAGACAGAGAGGCGACCCATGCCTGCCCGGCTCCACTGCTCGATGGCGCCACAGGATGCAGAGGGGAAGCCAGCCCAAAAGGCCAGCAGGGGGGCTTTGCCCACTGGACCCCTTCAGGATTAGCTCCCAAAGGCCAGAAAGAGGCAGGAGCAGCTGGGTGCAGTGGGCCAAAGTGCCAAGGGCATGGCCAGCCCATGGGGCACCCCTTCCGTACTGCTCATCCCCAGATGGCTCCTTAGACTGCTCTGTGCCCATCCTTTGCCCAGCAGACAGTTGTGTCCACCTGTTTAGTGCCTATCTGCTCCCCCTGGCCAGGGAGCCAAAGCACCACAAGCCTCAAGCCTCAAGCCAGGCCAGAAATCAGGTGCGAGACAGCGTGGAGCCCACTGTGGGCCAGAGAGAACCAGACAAGGTAGGTGAGCATGTGTGTGCACAGGAGGCCGCCCTCTCCCCAGAGCAGAGGCCCTCCTGCCCCAACCTGACTGGGAAGAGGGAGAGATTCCCAGGCCGCCTTCCCCAGGTCCCCCTCCCCAAGCACAGTCCCCTGGGAGGGGGGTGCAGACAGCAGGTCTACCCCCAATTCCCAAGAAAGAATAAAGAGAGAATAAGTGTAGCAGGACAGCAGCAAGGACTGAAGTCAGAGAGAAGGAAGAACTTCCCAATGCTAAGAGACAAAACCAGCAGCTGAGGAAGGGCATAGGCTGCTTCTACTCCAAGTTCCCTGACCACTGGGGCCATGGGATAGAAGGAGGCTATCAGTGAGCCTTTCTCCTGGCCCCCGGTGCAAGGCATAGATTCTAGGGGGGGAAACGGAGCCCCCACCTGGCACCAGCAGCAGAGGAGAGGAGTCAGGTGCAGGGACTAGGCAAGGGCTCAGGACAAAGTCAGATTCTGAGTTGGACCTAAAGTCATGTAGTGAGCAAGATCCAAGCTCCCATCTTGGACCAAGACAAAACCCAGGCTCTGGGTCAGATCTGAACTCTGGCTGCGGATTGGAACGAAATACCCAACTCAGAATCAAGCCTGTAAGAAAATGCAGACACAAGGCGCCACCAGGTACCAGACTGCTAGAGTCTCGAAGAGGGAGGGAAGGGTTACGCGCCTGTCCTCGTGGCAGGGCAGGGGTGAGGCCAGGCGGGTGAGGCTGTGGCAGTGGCCAGACGTGGGGACGTGACTGGCGTGTTAGCAGGTTAGCGTGAGAGGTGAGGAGAGGAAGGTGTGGAGGCACAGGCGGAGACAGAGCCGTGAGAGGGTGGGGGACAGCCCGTTACCTTCCATGTGGGGCCCTGGGCTGAGCCCCCAGGGGGCCCCAGGTCCTGGGGTGCCAGCAAGGTGGGGATCGGCTGGCGGCGGGGCGTGGGGGGGAGGGAAGACACTGAGCTTCTCTCAAACACCTGAGGAGCAGAAGGTGGGGGCAGGTTTGGAGAAGGGGGCACAAGGAGGACAGGGGTGCTGGCCTGTGGCCCACCGGGAGGGATGCCAGCCTTACTCCTCAGCCCCTCACCATGCTCACTGGCCACTCTGCCCTCCATCTTGTCTCCTCCTCCCGAGGCCTAGGTAGTCAGGGTCTCCAGCCACTTGGGGAGAGGGGCTGAGAGCACTTGAGGATGGGTGACTTACGGCACAGAGGGCGCTCAAGGTACGTGGGTATCAGGGTGTTAAAGCACTCTGTTCTCAGAACATTCAGGCCCGGGGGTCTCAGAGCATAGGGGGTCTCGGGGCAGTGGTGTTGGGGGGGGGGTGGTTTCAGAGACTACCATAAAAAAACCCTCAAACCTGCAAAGAGGGACTTCGGGCCCCCTCCCCCCATTTTACAGGGGTGGCCAAATCGAGCAAAGAAGGAGGGGTCCCGAACAGGCCAGCACTCAGCAGGAGCCCGGAAGCCCAGTCCCCTCCCTAGTGGGGTCAGCTTGGTGGGGAGAGGGAGGAGCCTGGCCGAGGACTCAGGGACCAGGCATGCCCTTGACCCACCTCTAGCTCGGCGATGATGCGGTCCTCGTCATCCTCATCCTTGATGGCAGAGGCCATGATGGGTGGTGTGGAGGCCGGGCGGGCCACCTCGGACACGGTCCGGCGCAGCTTCACTTGGGGCTTCTGCACCTCCAGTTCCTCGGACTCGGCCTTCTGCAAGGCCCAGGCCCCCGTCAGGACCAGGCTCTGCCCCCCTCCGGCACCAGCTCACCGCACAGGCCCCATCCGGGGGGGCCTTTCCTGCTCCAGCTCCTCATCTGCCGCTTCCTCTGTCCCCTGCCAGAGGCCCCCTTCCCGTGGTGGAAGCCCGAGCCATAAACAGAGTCACCACTGGCCAGCCCCCTCCTTTCCTTCCGCCCCAGAGGGTCTTCAGAGGTCATCTTGGGTATCCCGCTGCCCCAGGTGGGGTTGGTACCTTGATGAAGGCCGAGTCCTTCTTGCTGGTGACCACAACCTCCCCAGTGCGCGTGGTGGTCAGGCCATGGGAGGAGGGGAAGCTCCGGCGGGGAGGGGGCGGCGGGGGCGACTTGGAGGGCTTCTCTGTGCGGTATCGAGGCACCGTCAGCTCATCTGTGGGCAGCCAAGGGGCTGGGGGTCAGGGAACACTTAACTTCGGAGTCCGTGCACCAAGGGGAGAAACCTTGCTTCCTCCTCCAGGGAGGAGGGGAGAGGAAAGCTTAGGGAGGAGGACACAGGTCCCTCCTTGTTCACGCTCACTTCCCCGTGAAACCCACTCCCGTCACTCCTCTTAGTGCACTCCCACCCCAGCTACTCAAAGTGCGGTCTGCGGACCAGCAGCACTGGCAGCACCTGGGAGCCTGTTAGAAATGCAGAAGCTCAGGCCTCACCCACAGCTGCTGTATCAGAACCCACATTCTGGCAGATCTTCTGGCGATTTCACGCACACATTCAAGTCTGAAAAACGCTGCTCTCGTCCATCTCTTTCCCGCCTGCCCCTCAGCGGCTGCCCTGCACACACCTTCCTCTCTTCTCCATCAAGAGACAGCAGTTACACGTGCAAGAGCCCGGCCTGACCCACCAGGCTCCCCCTCCCCGTTTTTCCAGGGGTGGGAACTGTTTCCAAGGGCAACCTACAGAAAAGTCACTGGAGCCTGACACTCCGCTGCTTTGAGCCCCAGTGGCTCCCCATGACTCCAAACCATGCCCAAACTCCTTGGCCCAGCACCCCCCATGACTGCCCATCTTTCAGCCTCAGCTCTGCTTGCTACTTCCTGGCCTGAACCCTGCTCAGCGACACCAAACACACACCTCCGGCCATTTGCACATGCTGTTCCCTCTCCCTGAAGTGCCCTCTCTCACTGTCCATGGAAAGGCCTACTTGCTTTCAAGACTCCAGTGGAAAGTCACCTCCAACGGAAAGCCCTTCCCGCTCTTCCAGGGCCTTCTCTAGGACTGCGTGGCCACCGTTACAGGCAGCACCTGTGTCCTATTTTCTGGTTTACCCACTAAGCATGGCCTGGGACAGATCTCTTAGCTACATTGTGCCTTAGTGTTCTCATCTATAAAATGGGAATAATTACCGTATCTGCCCCCTGGGGTTGTTGCAAAATTGTAAGGATTAATATATAGAAAGCATTTGGAGTAGTTCCCGTCACATAGTAAGTGCCCAATAAACAAAAATGTTAGTATTACACCGCCACTAAATTTTAAGCTCCTTGGAAACATGCAGTGTCTTATCTCCTTATCCTCAGCACACAGTAGGTGCTTAACAAATACGTACAGCAGGAATGAATGAATGGTGACTGCTATTCCTGGTTGGATTTCTGCCTCCCCTGTGAGCTCACGGGCTCGGGGAGCACAGAAACCACGACCGTAGGGACCAGCACCATGCCCTGTCTGAGCACAGCCTGGTTCAGAGCACATGCTTGGTCATGACATGCAGACAGAGCCTGGGCCTGCTCATCCTCCCTGCGTGGGTCTCTCAGCAGCAGTCACGGCAGCGGGAAAAGCCCCGGATGGAGTCCAGCGCTACCCTGCCCTCTGGGTCTCCCTATAGCGGCTGAAGGTCAGGATGCTGATGCCCCAGCACCTCCCTCCTCTGGCAGGATGACCGCAGAGGGTCTCACGCCCAAGGGCCTCCCCCACCAACCCCAGAGCTCCTGACGATGGGGGCCCCCCTCCTCTGGGCTCTTTGCCAGTCCCCTACCTGCCCCCATACCTGAGCCCCTCCTTCCACTGGGCTCCGTTCGGGGGGCTGCCTTCTGGCCGTGGGGGGCCTTAGGGGGCTTGTGGTCAGGGGTGGGGGCCAGGCCCGGGTGGGCCTTGCTCGCACAGTCCAGGTCAGGGATGGCCTTCAGCAGCTCTGCCTGCGTCTCCTCCAGCAGCCGGTTGATGTCCTTGGCGCTGTACTGGGTCAGGGCTGCCCGCTTCTCCTCCCAGTCCCGTTCGGCAGCCTTGACAGGAAGACTGAGAATCAGCACTGAAGCAGCTGCCTGCTCCTGGCCTCAGGGGCTGCAGCCCCTTCCCCCAGCCACGCACGCCAGGAATGGAGAAGGGAGTTTGATCCAGCCCCTGGGGGACCCTCAGACTTCTCCTTGAGTGTCTCCCTGTAAGTCTGGAATGCCGCCTTTGTCACACGCTACTCTCCTGATACACTCAGCCCTGTTGGGGGACATTCTATTCTGCTTCGTTGACCACACGGCCCATTCTTATGCCAGCATCACACTGCCTTGACTGTCACAGGTTCATAAAATGCTTTTCTGTCTGGCAGAACTAATGCCACCATCCATGTGCTTCTCAGACTTCCTCCTCCCCCAGGAAAAGGTACCCACGTGCTGGCACTTCCCAATCTAGGATGGTGGTGAGAATACGTGAGCCTGGCTTGTGCCTCCCCCCATCCCGGGCCCAGCACCTCAACAGACACAGCCTTGTCCACGCTTCTCTTGCCAGCAGCGTCCAGGCCTTTGGTAGGGTTGCCCTTAGGAGTAGGAGGGGCTCCCTCAGCGGGCCCACTCAGCTCATGGAGGTTCAGTGGAGGGCTGGGGGGTGGCATTTCGAAGTCCAAGCTCTTGTTGAAGTCCGTCTCGGCCGTCACCTTCTTGGGGGACTGATTCAGGAGATTGTTGGGGGGTGGCCACACACCCTCGTCCACTTGCCTGGGGTTGGGAGAGTTAGGGGCAGCTGTGAGACCCACGTGTTGGGGGCCCCGTGTGAGGGAAGCCTGGCCTGGGGGAGGCAGGGTGTGAGGAGGGCTCTGGGATCTTGCAGGACAGACGGAAGGGTCTGGGGAGGAGTGACTGCATCCAGCATAAGGGAGAGCCAAGCCTACACCATGCCAGGGGTCACAGGTCAGAGTTGACGTTCAGATCCAGTTGGCATATCAGTGACCTCTAAAGGAGTCAGGATAAGGGGCCAGGCCGATCTATTGATCTACGCCCAGTGTGTGACCTCCTGGGAAATCGGAGGTCGGAGCTAAGAAGTCAGGGATAGAAAGACCTTCGGATCTGGGCCAGCATGTCTGTGACCCCACGGCAGCGCTTGAGTAGCCCGTCTAGGCGCTGCGGCTCCTCCTTCAGGAACTTCACGGCCTCCACCTCCACACGCAGCACTACCCGCATCTTGCTCTGCAGGCCTGGGAAGTGAGCTGAGGGGACCAGAAGGAGTGAGCTGGGGAGGGAGCAGCTCCAAGGACAGGGAGGACAGGCAGCAGGGAGGGCAGCGCCCGGGGGTGGGCGGTGGGGGTGAAGCAGGGACTCCCCCACTGGACCACGTGCCACACTCTCGCCTCCAGGCTCACCCTTGAGCTCAGTCAGGGTCTCCCCGAGCTGCTTCAGCACCAGCGCCTTCTCCTCCAGCTCCGGCCCAGGCACCAGCCGGTGGTTGTGGGACACATCCCGTTGGATCTTCTCCACCGACTTCTCCAGGTCACTGCGGCCAGAGAGAGACCCCCTCAGCCCTTCTGGCCCCAGCCCAGCCCCCTGAAATTGGGCAGCTGGAAAGAAATCAGGCCACCGGTCGGATCGCAATTAAAAGCCATTCACCAGGCTACAGGCCCAGGTGAGATCAAACCTCAGAGAAATGCCAAACGTCAGCCCGAATCTCCCTCCCTATAACTTGCATCCTCTGCCCTTCCTGCCAAAGAGGCAGCAGAGAACCTGGCAGCCTTTCCGGGAACGGGAGGCCACTGCATGTGCCCCTGTGGGGTCTCCTCTCTTGAGGGGTGGCCCCTGCCATGTCCATCTACCTTTTCTCAAATGATCCAGGCACTCAGCCTCTTCCCTTGAGGACAAAACTGTTTTCAGGTGTCAGCAGGTTTATGCTGAGCTTGTGCCGTTTAAAACCCCACATCTTTATTTTTTAAGAGTATTTTTGTTTATTTATTTGAGAGAGACAGAGACAGCATGAGTGGGGGAGGGGGAGAGAGAAAGGAAGAGAGAGAGAATCCCAAGCAGGCTCTGCACTGTCAGCACAGAGCTGATGCGACGTGGGGCTCAAACTCACGAAACCGTGAGATCATGCCCTGAGCTGAAACCAAGAGCCGGACGCTCAACCGACTGAGCCACCCAGGAACCCCAAGCCCCACATCTTTCTAAAATGTAAAATCACACCAAGTCATTACCTCCTGCGTTGAACCTTACATGGATCCCATCGTCCTGAAGCTAAAATCCAAGCCAAGAAGGGCATGAGGGTAGTAGTTGAAAATTTGGCTCTAGAATCAGATCCAAATTCCAATCCCAGCTCTGCCCGTCCCAGCAGAGAGACCTTGGACAAGTTATGTACTATTTCTGGGCTGTAACCTTCCTATCCAAGAAATGGGGGGGGGGGGGTAGTGAGAGTTCTTCCCTCCAGGGGCCATTGTGAGGATTAAGGGAGCAAATACACATGGGAAAGGGGTGGTAAGGGGTCAGTCCCTGGGGGCTGCTCTTAGTTTCCCTCCAGCCACATCCCCTGTCCTCCTCTGGCTTCCTTCTGTTTAGAACGGTCTACAACTTCTCTGAGGTCCTTGTACTTGCTGCCTTCTCTAGGCCTTTCCGATGCCATTTCTTCTGCCTAGAACATTCCATTTACACACACACACACACACTCATGCACACATATGCACACGTGTGACTAATTCCCACTCCTTCCTCAGGTCTCAGTGGGAACTTCTACACTTGGGAGTTGGGAGTCTGCTTTCTGCCTCCCTCACCAACCCTTGGAGCTCTTGCCTGCTGGGCTGTGTAGCTCCTGGCAGGCAGAGAGGGACCGGGTCTTCTGGATTCATCTCCAATTCCCGGCACCTGGCACCGTGCCTGGAGCAGAATAGGTGTCTGGTAAATAATTGTGGAATGAATGAATAAGTGAAAGAAGGAACCGCTGTCCAGGTAGGTCATTCCAATTCCGTACGTGAGTCACTGACATCCCTGACCCACATGCAAGGCTTTACATACATTCTTGTCAAATGCCATCTGCCGGATTTCAGCTCAACAATCCAGGTGGGAACAACTTTTGAATCTCGGCTCTACCCTGCAACAGATTTGCTTCCCCTCAAAGCTCTGTGTCACTAGCAAATCTTATCAGCATGCCTATACATCTCCATCCAACTAGCGGATGAAAAGACAGACCACACTGGAGCAAGGACACATTCCTGTGACTCAGCCCTGGCGGTTAAAGAGCTGCCTAACTTGTACGAAGCGCTTATAGCACACCGGGTGCCACATTCAGCCCTCCACTTTCATTACCTTATTTAATCCTCACAAAAAATCCTGGGTGTGGGGAGCCATTATTACCTCCCGTTTACACACAAACGGTAGCTCAGACATTAGACTACATTTCCCAGCATCCCTTGCGGTTAAAATGGCCAATGCCTGAGGTCCAGCCAATGGAAAGTGAGTTGAAGGCGTATAGGCTGCTTCCAGGCCTGCCCATTAAAACCTCCCCTGTAAGCTCCTCCATGCTCTTCCCCCCCTTCCTATGGGTTGAAAGGCAAGGACCCTTGGCATGATCTCAGAAGGCATGTATTGGAGATGGCAAAACCTCCATTAGCCTGGGTCCCTGAATGATTGCATGGAAAACAGTTGTTCCACTAACCCACCCGGTACTGTTCCATGAGAGAAAAAACAAAAACAAAAAACGTATGTCTATTACTTTTAAATCATTACACAATTTGTTATAGCAGCTACCCTAACTAACACAATGAACTTTGGCATTAAAAAGGGTTGGGCGGCGGGGGGACGGCACCTGGGTGGCTCAGTCGGTTAAGCGTCCGACTTCGGCTCAGGTCATGATCTCATGGTTCGTGGGTTCGAGCCCTGCATCGGGCTCTGTGCTGACCGCTCAGAGCCTGGACCCTACTTTGGATACTGTGTCTCCTCTCTCTGCTCCTCCCCCACTCACACTCTGTCTCTCTCTCAAAAATAAATAAACATTAAAACATTAAAAAAAAAAAAAAGGTTCAGGGAGATTAAGTAGCTTGTTTCAGGTCATGCAACTATTTTGCAGCAAAGCAGAATCTATTCATGTCTGACTTCGGCTGTTGGATTCGGCTGCATCTCACCTCCACATTGGACCTAACATCAGCCCATCCCCATCCCTGTCCCACCCAGCCCTTGCTCTCCTACGTGGGAAACAACAACTCTCCCCTGCTATGCGTGACACCTAACTGGCTCAGGGTCTGCCAGTCTTGTAAAATGGTCACTTCCAGACATCACTCTGAGGGGAAGAGACCCCCATTTAAAGGAGGACTCGAGTAAGCCTTCAAGAGGACACGACACTGCAACTCTCAGGCAGAAGAGGCTAGGTCCTCCTTAGGCGCAATTAGCACCTCATTTTTTTTAAAGTAGGCTTCACACCCAGCGTGGGGCTTGAACTCATGACCCTGAGATCAAGACCTGAGCTGAGATCAAGAGTTGGATGTTCAGCTGACTGAGCCACCCAGGCGCCCCGTCACCTTGATTTTCTGATCACAAAACCTGCTGAAGTTTTGGGAGACCCAACTTGTGCGGGTTCTGCAAATGAACCCCAGACTGGTGCAAGTCTAGACACCATTATCACAAAGTGGTTGGGCTTTCCAGACCCAGGTTCAGTCCTGGAGGGGTGGAGAGGGCAGGGTCAGGACGGAACCAGCTCTATAATTTATGGGGCCCAGTGGAATATGAAGATTTTGCCCCTGGTTAAAAAATCATTACAGATTCCAAGATGACAACAGCAGAGTATGGGGCCATTAAGAGCATGGGGCCCTTTGTGACTGAGTAGCTCGTATGCCTACAAAGCCGGTACTGGGTTAGTTCTAGTTGGGCTCCAGAGGCCAAAAGGTCTCAGTTGGCAGAGGGTAACGTCTAGACAGGGATCAAATGCTTCGGTAGAAAAACAGGTGAGAGAGCCAAGCTGAATGAAGCACAGAATTGGCCTTAACCTCCAGCAAGATGCCAGGGCAAGAGGAAGGGGCAGAGCAAAGCAGAACAAGAGTGGGCCTTCAGGGGCTACAGCCAGGATAGGGGTAAGGATGGGCCTGCTGGTCAGCCTAAAGCCCAGGGATGCTAGGGGAGCTGGCAGGGAGGGCCCTTGTAAGCCAAGCTAGAGCCACTGTGGGGCTGATGTACAGCCCAGCCCGGGCCGCCCCCCGAAAAGGCAGGACCCCCTTCAAAGTGGATGGAGAATCCTGCCAGAAGCAACGTAGTAGCCCAAACTCTCTCAAGCGAGCCGTATGAACAGAGTTTGATAACAAGACAGCGGGCAGGGAGTCTGTGTGCTCCTGGAGAACTGAGGCCCCCAGGAAGCTGAGGACCAGACATGCATATGACAGAAGCTTCAATCTGTCTTTTCATCTCTTCTGCCTCTATGCTTTTATATTTTCTTTTATTTTCCTTTAATGTCTCAGTAAAGTTCCTTTAAAAAATTCTAACCCAGCTCCTCTGTGCTGAGTGAAAAGGGACAAAGAGAGGACAGAAAAGTTGGGTCAATGGATGAGGGGTGATGGCAGCCGTCAGTCTACTTGGAGATCTGACTGATGTTGTCCTTAAGCTTTTACACTGGAAGTGATGGGGTGGCTGCCGCCAGCTTACTTCCAAGAGAAGTGGCCCCTTATTTCACCTCAGCCCCAAGGGGTCATGGGAATCTTGTGCCCTACTGAAATGCATAGGCTGTGTGGGCCCAAGGCTGAGAAGTAGGGACCCTTCTCAAGGAGCCCCTTGCAAGCTGGGATCCTTTCCTCTCCTGGCTCCCCAAGTCACTGGCCAGTAGAACCCAAGCCCTCCCTGGAAAGAACAGCAAAAATCTTATTGGGCACAGATAAGGAAGCTGAAGAACAGAGAAGGGCAGAAACTACCCTGATCACATAGTCTCTCATTGCTGGAGCTGGACTTCAAGTCCCTTTGTGCCCTGTGCCACCAAGAGGGAAGCCAGAGAAAGGAGCAGGACCTCTGTCTCAGACCCCAGTGACTAATGAGGGAAGGCTGCCATGGGGCGGGGGTGCTCACTCAGTGGACGGACAGCAAAAGGCAGCTTCTCCCATCAACAGTGCCAGACGACGGAATCTTGGCCAGACAGCCATTTGCTAAATTTGGATCAGAGGACTGTCTCTGGTTAACCCTTCCACGTCTAAGCAACTGGGAGCAGGATGTTCTCTGTTCCTCATTCCTTCTGAAAAAGCTAGAGCCTTGTTTTAGTGGACTAGGATGGGAGGAGGGTTTTCCTTGGCTACATCGGGCCTCGGAGGTCAGGGAAGTAGAGTGGTGGCAGCTGTGGCTCCCCAAGGGTCACTTTGTACAGGTCACAGGTCCAGAATGAAAGCAGGCAGAGGACAGACTGAAATCCTGCTGCTGGCCACATGAAAGTTAGGCTGCAGGCCAAGGGGAAGCCAGACTGTGGACCATGAGGAAGCAAAAGCATAGCAAAAGCAGGGCGTCAAGCCAGGAAAAAAAAAAGAAAAAGAAAAAGAAAAGAAAGAAAGAAATCAGGAATTGTGCCAGATGGTCAAAGGTTTGTGGGTCACAGAGAAATCAGGCCACAGAGGAGAAGGAACTCAGGCTTCAGACCAGACCAACGTCACCTGTGATTCAGAAGGAAGGGAGCTGCACCTCCCAGTGGAACCAGGTTGTGGGCCCAGGCCGCACCCCCAGCCCTCCCTCCGCCCCGGGGGCCCAGCCTCACTTGAGCTGCTGGGTAATGAGCTCCTCGTCGTTGAGATAGCGCAGCCGCTCCTCCTCCACCAGGGTGCGCTGCCGCTGCAGCGGGTCCTCCTGCCTTCGCGCAGCCTCCGACACGCGCATGCTCAGCTCCGCCTCTGTGCCTTTCAGCAGCGCGCGCAATGACTCCAGGTTCTGTAGCTGCGGGGCGCAGAGGGACCGATGGACCAGGGTGGGAGGGAATGGAGGTGCGCAGCAGGGGAAGGGCCGGGAGGAGGCGGGCAGAGGGTAGCCGGAGGCTGGGCGGGCTCCACCGAAGCAGCAGCTGCTCGGCCGCGGCCGCGAGCAGCAGCGAAGGGGTGGGATGGTGGGAAACAGAGGCCCCGGGCTAAATTCTGGGGAAGAATAGAGGCAGGAGGAGAAAGGCAGGGGGATGGTGGCGGGAGAAGTGCTAAATTGGAACATGCTGAGGGTGCGGCTGCGTGGCTGTGGCCGTGAGCAGGAGCGAAGGGCTATGATGGTGGGGTGGGGGGCGGAGGACAAGGTTACGTGCTGGGCAAATACAGAGACAGGAGAACGGACGGGCATATTTGGGGGGCAAGAGGAAGCCCTATGTAGGACCGTGCCGACCGTGCGGCTGCATGGCTGTGGCTTCGAAGAAAGACTCAAGCAGTGGGGTTTGATAGAGCTTCCGTGGCTGGGGCGAGAAGACTAACTTAACTCTCGAACCCAGTTCTAAGGCTGAGTTGGGGCAATGGCGGGGGTGGGTGAGATCTTATCCGTTGCCCAGATGGCAACTCTCTGCCCCCTCTCCAGCCTGTCTCTGTTCATTATTCTCACCTGATGGGCCCTGGGGCCCTCTGGAGGAGCGGGCACAGCGATGCCAGGCTCCTGACTGGTGGGACCATCTGCCAGACGGGGGAGGGCGGGGAAAACTGTGCGGACTCAGGAAGGGGTAAGGGAGAGGATCTGGGGCGGGGGGGACTTCCGCCCAAAGGAGGGGAGGGGGAGAATGCTGGGCAAGAAGGAATTGGGACTACCCTGAGGATACTGACTGGGGGAAAGGGCTCAGTGGGGGCGGACTGGGGCTCCAAGAGAACGGTGAGTTTTCAGGGAAAGGGTAAGGAGGGCGCAGTGAGGGGAGCAAGGGCGAGCGGTGGGAAGGGGTTGCGGCGTGAGTGGGAGGGTCGTGTCTGGGAGGGGCTTGAGGGGGCGGGGCACGGGGCGAGGCCCCGGAGCAGACTGTACCTGGAGCTTTCGGAGTTGCTGAAGTTGGCTGCGCAGGTCACTGGTGCTGTTCTGTAGGCCACGCAGGTGCAGCTGCATTTGCAAACGACTGATGGCAGTGGGCTGCCCCGCAGGAGTGCTGCTGGCCGAGGGCGGGGGAGGGCCAGACACTGGGGTGGCCCCGCTGCTCCGGCTGCCTGACCCACAGGCTGCAGAGAGGGACCACGAGGATGGGAGAAAGGGAACAAACCTTGAGCCTGCAAGGGGTTTGGACAAGGTCCTTCCCACCCCGGA
The DNA here is from genome assembly GCF_018350215.1 of Panthera leo. Classification (NCBI taxonomy): domain Eukaryota; kingdom Metazoa; phylum Chordata; class Mammalia; order Carnivora; family Felidae; genus Panthera; species Panthera leo. The sequence continues at coordinate 37,614,066 of NC_056692.1, forward strand.
TCCTCACAGTAGCTAGAGAAGCACGGGGCTCTGACTCCCTGCCCCAACTAATGGCTCAGCCCTTCTGTAGGGAGCAAAGCACCAGGGCAAAGGCATTTTGGGCTAAGGTGACTGTTCATTGATCCACTGAAGCCCAGTGACATAGCTGATGGTTTAATTCCCACTTCACAGATTAGGAATCTGAGGCTTGGAGAGGGCAAGTACCTGTGGGGGAGGGGCAAAGGGTCACTCACGTGCTGACGGGGTTCCTGCTCCATTGGAGCCTTCAATCTTCTCGCTGTGGCACAGGGAAAAGATGGCCATCAGTGGGTCCGGGCTGACCCCAGACCATCAAAGCTTGGGTGAGACTTGAACAAAATCTCCTCCAGTCCCCTGATGTCAGGATGGAGTCCCAGAGAAGGAAAGGGTCTCATCCAGATTCACACACTGAGACACTGGCAGAGCTGGGCCAGGCTTCTGCTGCCCACTTTTCCTTCCTCTTGCCTCAACCATAGGCCATGGCACTAGTGTTGAGAGAAGAGTCTTACCTGGGGGTCTCAGGCTCCGAGCCTCGTAGTAGGGCACTCTGTACCAGGCCCGTGAGGCTGGCAATCTGCTTCTCCATGGCCTCCATGCGCTCTCTGGAAAGGATAGTGGCTTTGAGCAACACTTCTCTGGGTATGGGGTCCCTCTTGCTGAGGGACCCCGTTCCTAAGGAATGCCTCCATTCCTAAGATTGATAATTAAAGGAAATACCATTCCCTCCCCAGCCACCAGCACAGACAATTCAGAGGGCCCCAATGCCAAAGGTTCAAGCCCACAGTCCCCCACCTAACATTGGGAAGGCCCCTTTCCATCGGACAGTCATTTCCTCCCTTGCCGGCCCCATCTCTCAATACTGGCTCTCTAATGGGCCCCACCTCAGGGAGGTGGGGCCCCTGCACATATACCTCTGCACATGTTTTCCCCCTTCCTGGCATGCCCTCCTCCCTACCTCCTCCTAGAAGCCATCCCGGAGTCCTCAACAGCTTCAAGGAGTCCCTCCTTCCACACCACCTGTCTACTCTCTCAAAGGAAGTGCAAGTATTTTTTTAATGTGTCATCCCCACTGAACAAGGCAGGAATCAGGTTCTCCCAACTTGGCATCCACAGTGCCCAGTGCAGTGCCTGGCACACAAGCCACAGGAGAGCTGTGTGAATGTGAATTGCTTCTCCATATCTCGGCAGCACTGCCCAAGGACAGAAGGGGGATAGGTCAATGCTCTGGTTACCTCCTCCAGCCCTGTATCCTTAGGTTGGAGCTGAATAACAGGCAAGAGTTCCCCAGCTTGGAGGCTACCTAATGGAATGTGCCTCTCTCCCCATTCCTATTTCTTACCAGCACCCCCTCCCCAGTGGACTTCAGCTGACTGTGTGCTGGACAGCTCTCATGGCTGCAAACTCTGAGCAGGAAAGGCTCGGAGGGCTGGTTCAGCCTCAATTTTAGTTGGGGGAACTGAGGTTTAGGGATCCGATGTACACCCAGGTCTCCAGAGGCCTTGTCTGGGGCCCTTTCATCCAACCCCTCCAGGTCTTGCAGAAGGAAGGAAAATGGCATGTCCGTCTCTCCAGTGTCTTCCCTGTCATATCCAAATTATTCCAGGGAACTCTCAAGGCTACTCTGGGTCTACAAAGGACTCTGGGGTCTCACAGTCCAGGACGCAACCCTGCCACAGACCGAATGTGTTCCCTCTCCCCACCCCCAACAGCCCTGAGGCCTCGCGAGCGTCCCGCACCTGGTCTCCGTGTCCTTGGCTGGCACCGGCGGCCCAAATCCAACCAGCGGGCGCTCCCCAGGCCCGGGGAAGAGCTCGGGAGGCGGGGCTCCGGCCGTTGAGGAGCCCCCCGCACTGCGGGTCTTGCCTCCGGGGCTCTCCGCGAAGACCGACGAAGAACCTGAGTCTTTGCGGAAAGACTGGCGCACTGGCGAGCCGCGGCTGGGCGGCCCCGAGTAGGGACTGTGCGGCGGCTGGGGGCCTCCGGGGGGCGCCGCCACGTCGGCCAGCTTCTGAGGCGATGAGGGCGGTAGGCGGAAGCCATAGCCGTCGCCGTAGAGCGGGCCACCGCCCGCCGCCTTGTACAGCGAGTCCTCCAGGTCGGACTGCAGCGCGGCGGCCGAATAGGTGCTGAGCGAGCGCACGGAGCCGCGCTTGTAGAGACCGCTGGCGCCCGGGTAGGCGAACGGGTCACCGGCTGCCGCGGCCAGGCTCAGGCGGCCCTCGTGGAGCAGCCCGTAGGGGTCGGCGTAGAGCCCCTCACCCTTCACCAGCACCATGCCGCCCGCCTTGCCCGCCAGGTCCTCGTCTGGCTTCACGTCGCGCCGCTCCAGGATGGCGCTGGGGCTGGGACTGACGCCCTGGGCGGCGGGGGCGCCCCCGAGCCGTTCGGCCGCGTGATGCACCGGGCTGCCAGCGTAGGAGGGCGGGCGCCCCCCGGCGTAGGAGAGGCGCGAGCGCGACGGCGAGCCCGACTGCAGCCCCGAGGGCAGCCCCGATGGCAGCCCGGAGGGCAGCCCCGGGGGCGGAGAGCTGGACGCCAGGTGCGGCGCCGGAGACAGGTTGTTGAGACGCCGTGTGGGCGACGACTCCCTCGAGGCATACACCATCTCCCTCTGTGCAGAAGACAGTCCCAGAACCTCACAGGGTTGGTCACAAAGGGGAATCCCTTGCCCCTTGCTTAAGGAGACATCTCCCCCCTGACAATTAGGAAGTCCCTTCTGTTCTCCGCCTTCCCTCCCTCCTGCTGCATTTGGGCCCCTTTCCCATCGGGGGTCCCCGCATGGAGGAAGTGGCGGATGGAGAGGCACTAGAGAGGCAACCCCCAGCCTACTCTGTGGTGAGGGTTGGGGAAGCAAGAAGGGAAGCAGTGGTCCCTGATAGAGGCCCCCTAGACTATCCGGAGGCCTGCTGGGGAAATCCTGGATGCAGAGGAGGGGATCATGGCAGATGAGGGGAGGGACCCCTCCATGACCTCACAGTTAGTGGAAGCCACTCTCTGCTTCAGCCTCTCTTCCCTTCCCCAAAAGCTGGCTTTGATCCCTGGTGACAAATAACTAGATTCTGTGCACCTGGACCCCATCTGCCCAGCCTCCCCAGTCCCCTGGGGATCCCCAGCCATACCCGGAGGTCCCCGTTGGTAAGGTGTGAGCCAGGAAAAGCTGCGTATAATGGTTCCTTCCTATAGATCTTGATAATACTTCGGTCCTGGATGTCCCTGGGGGAGAAGGGGAAGGTGCAATGGGTCACCATCCCTCAGCTCTGCGATAAGGAGGGGTAGCTACTCCAGAAAGAGGGAAGAGGGGTGGCAAGAGGGGCCCCTGGCCTCTTCCTAACTTCTTGCTCAGTGCCTCAGACTGCCTGCCACCAACACACACGCAACAGCCTCCACCCCCACCCACCTCCTCGGCCTCACGCGCCATTGTCAGGTTAGCTCAAGCCAAAACGAGCTAAGCAGGGGTGGATGATTTTGAGGGGAGGGGGTAAGATGATCTAGGAAGGAGAGAGGAAGGGCTGAGGTTGGGTCAAGAGGAAGCTGGGGAGGGAAAGGCCTGGGGAATCGAGCTCCCCCCCTTCAGAGGAGGAGCCTGGGGAAGCCCACCCAGCCCCCGGGGCCACGCCCACCGGACGTCCTCCAGCTCGTAGAAGACGTTGCGAGCTTCGTCTTTGATGAGGATGGCGGTGTTGGGCGACTTAAGCATGCCCATGGTGAGCTTCTGCGGGAACATGTGCGCGATGAGCGCGTGCAGCGTGTCCAGGCTGCTGACCTCGTGCGTGATGTGCACGCGCCGAGTCTCCTCCCCGAACTGCAGAAACAGCACCCCTGCGAAGGAGACGCCGCCCTCTCTGTCAGAGCTGCTGCCGCCACCACCACCACGGCCACCGCCGCCACCACCACCACGGCCACCGCCGCCACCACCACCACGGCCACCACGCCGGCTGGGAGATTGAGGGGGACCTTCGGGAGCCGCGCTGGTCCTGCAGAGGCAGGGTCTGAGACCAGACGCGCCCCCGGAGTGCAGGTGCACCCAGGCACCCCTCATGCTGCCGTCCTCTCAAGGCACCTCCTCGACCCCAGGCAGGTAGGAGCCTGGATGAGGAAATGAAATTGGGGGCAGGAGCAGGTGCGCCAGACACAGAGGGAGTTGTCGCTGAGGGGAAGAGAGGTGAGCAAGAGGGGAATGAAGGAAGAGGGGGCCGGTGAATGGGGATGAAGGAGAGAGGAGATGGGGAGAGCAAGGGATAGGGCAGGTGGTGCCAAGGGAGCGAAGGGGTGGGAGAGAGGAGGGCTAGGAAGAGAAGCTGAGGAGGGAGAGGCCCCAAGGAGAGGAGACTGCTGGGGGGCAGGGAGGTGCGAATGTGGCGAAGGGAGCCAGGGGCTTGGGTGAGGAGAGATGGAATGGTGAAGGGGGTGAAGAGGGTTTCAGAGTGAGCAGAGCAGAGGGAGGAGCCAGTGGCCAGGAGGAGGGTGGACTGGGCGAGTAGTACCTGGTGAGCGCAGCTTGGTCTGGCTGGCAGAGCGGGAGAGGGGCAGGCTCTGTCGGAAGCGGTTCATCCTACTGAAGCCCAGGGGCAGCTCCGCCTCGGACATGGTCTCCAGCGACTCAGCCGAGGCGTATGACAGCTTGGCTGCCTGGTCTGCCAGCCCGGGCTGGGCTCCCTGAGTGTGGCGTGAGCTGCGGGTCTGCAGGGGCAGGGCAGGATGACAGGAATCAAACATGAGCCCCTTTTGCTCTGCCCATTGCCTCTATCCGGGCCCAGGGAGCCCCTGCCAGCCAGCTACACACACACACACACACACACACACACACACACACACACACACCAGTCTCCTGGATTCCAGACTCGCTGTGTGGCTACAGGAGAGTTCCCCAACCACTTAGGGCCTTGGCCTCCCTAGGGCACCCAGCAGGTAAGGAGTGGGCAAAGGACTCAGGCACCCTGGGAAGCCAGACAAGAAACCATCTGAGCGGGAGCCAGGGCACGCCTGCTATTTTAAGCTTCCAAAGAACAACAACACAAATTTGTCACTGAGGTGAGCAGCAGAATCATTGAGCAAATTGGGGCATTAGTTCCAGACATTAATTAAGCGGCGGGTTTGTGAGCGGCGAATTTATCCTTCGTGGAGTTCAGAGAGTCGGCTGGGGGCAGGAACAGGGTCCAGGGAGGAAGCAAAAAGAATGAGGGATCCCAGGATCCCAACTCTGGGAGGTATGGGCCCTCAAAGAGGGGCACAATGTCCTTGACTTAGGCTGACTGGGAGAACCAGCCCAAAGCTAGCTCGACTCTGGTTTCAAACAGACTCTGCCTACTACATGCAATGTACATGCTAAGCCTGGTGTGGTCCCCATGAGCACATGGCATGTGTGCCCGGCCTCAGCCCCTCCCTGCAAGAGGCACATGCTGCCACACAGCCAACTGGCCTGGCTTGCCTTCTAGAAAGGCCTCCCTCAATACCCCACATGGCAGCCCCTTGTCCTGAAGCTACAGCTGAGGGTGCTATCCGGCTGGGGCTAGGGAAGGGTGTTACCCAGTGACTGTCCCCTGTCCCCGGGGCAGCTTGATCACTCTCCCCTTGAGGGAGGGGTCACCATGATTTCCGTTACACTTTAAGAGCCTACATTTGGCTAAAGGCTGGGCTGTCACTCAGGGCCACAGCTCCTGCCATTCTGCCCCAGCCTCTTCCCTTAAACCTGGGTGCTGTCAGAAACTCTGTTATTTAAGGGAGAAGATAGTAAGTCAGATCTATGTTATATATATTCCATGTTACATACACTAAATACACATATGTATCATATTTATATATATTATCAAGGAAAAATTCATGTTGTCCAATTGTACTTTTCTATAAAGTAAGTTATCCATTTTTAACAACAACAAATCACTGAAAGCCATTAACATTGGTTAAGTTGGGGTTGAGACAAAGCTTTCTCTTTTATACATTTGTCTGCTGGGTGAATTTTGCACGATCAGTATATATCACTTTTGTAATTAAAAAAAGTAAAAGTATCTCTAGAAAGGAATCATTTATTCTCCTCGGCTCCCTCCTTCCCCCATCCTGATTAGCCCCTAATTAATCTCCATCTTCATATTAACTCAATTTAATATTCCAATTGGATTAGCACTCTGGAAAAAAGAGAGCATCTTCCTCTGATGGGCAATGTGCCCAGCTGTGCCCGAGGTGGCCTGGGGGCCTTGGGGAGGTTGAAGGTCAGATTTGGAGCCCTCAGGGGGCATCCAGTCTGAAGCCCAATGCCTTGGCCAGTGAGTGGGTATGGGTCTGTGGAGGAGGGAGGCAGCGTGGGAACTAAGCCCACATGGGGGGCGCATATACCCAGACTTTGTACCCTGTGACTCAGCACTAGGCTGATCACCAGTGCCAGCCTGTGCCCCTTTCTATCACCTTCAGCCCCGAAGCGGTGTGGGGAACCAGGTCTGTCTGGCGGCCATGAGGTTGCCAGGCAACTGGAAGGCCAGTGGCTGCCAGGATGAAATGGGGGAGGGCCTACAGAATTCAGGCAGAATGAGGCAGCTAGCAGGGATGAAGAGTAAAGGGTAGCCACAGTGCCTGGGGACACAGGTGAGGTGCCAGTAAGAAGATGGAACAGGGGCCAGAATGAAGTGGGGGTTCTTAGGGGCGGCTGACTGCAGAGAAGGCAGATGCCTGTCGAGGCAACCCTTGGGAGAAGAGATAGCCACATTCCCTTGCCCTGCTAGCGTCCGTCTCCATCTTGGCCCCAGGTACACCTTTCCGTTCTCATAGCCCTTGTGGAAAACCCTCTTGAGAAGAGAGAAAGCCCATTAGCACTTCTCTCTAGTCCTGGGCTGAGTCAAGAGGGCAGAAAAAAAGTGAGACATCCAGGACTTCCTATCTACGAGGGAGATGGCAAGAGAATAACACGGTAACTCAAGCAGCGCTGTCCAAAGATAGGAAGGGGCTGCTGTGGGAGGCAGTGTGCGCCTGTCACTGGAGGTATTCTAGCAAGGAGCCGATGACTCCTGGTCAGAGATCCGGCAGAGGGAACCCTGAGTGGGGACGGTCAGACTAGGATCCAAGGTCTCCAAAGGCTGCCCACAGACTGGGGCAGGGTCACTTGGGAGCTTTTAAAAGCGTTCTTTCCAGGACCCCACATTCACTGAATCCAAATCTCTGGAGTTCTGGATTTTTGACAAGTTCCCAAGGTGATTCTGATTTGGGAACCCAGTCAGCTTCTGTGATTCTAAGAGCTACCATGGAAGGCTCGCCAGGAGCCAGGCACTGTGATTAGGACGTGCAGTATCTCATCTCTTCTAGCTTTACAACAATGCTATGATGCCGATGTTGTTCCGTTTTACAGAGGAGAAACTGAGGCCCAGGGGATTATGTAAGTTGCCGCCGGTCACTCAGCTAGTTTAGTAACAGACTGGAATACACCACCAGGCTCTTGGGCCCATGCATTAAACCATTACATTCTACCGCTTCCTCCAAAAAAGTTGTGTGCCTCACATGTGTCTATGACTCCATGATTTCTCTGATTCAAGGACTTCTCTCTGGGAGCGTGCATGCAAACAAGATGCTCAGAATGAGATGACTGTCCCTGTCATGAGTCCCTGTCATGGTGCCTGGGACTTGGAGGCTCTGGGACACAAGTGGCAGCCTAACTTGGTTGGGTCCTGGGCCTGGCTGCCAGGAGAGGCAGAGGAGGCACCTGAGAGCGCTCCCCCAGGGCTCAGCAGGATGCCCCCGGGAGGGGGCAGAGAGCTCTCCAGCTGTGGATAATCCAAACTGTCCAGGAGAGGCAGGAAGGCACTTGTCTCTGAGCTTAGCCCTCCACTTGGGCAACAGGCTTGGGGTGCAGAGCTGTGACTCTCTTGCCTGGCACTGACCACCTCCCCAAAGTGCCAAGTAGGAAAGGGATGAGGGGCTCATCATAGACCCAAGGCCCCCCTGGAAGATGAAAGCCGAGTCCAGAGAAGCGGGCTCTTAACAAGATCGCGGGATGCAGGTCCCTGCCTCGGAGCCAGCAGTGTCTCCAGGGGGAGGTAAATGTCAGGCAGCCTCTCTCATTCCAAAATGCCCCTCCCAGCCTGGGAAAGCCTAAGTACCCCCAGCCTAGATCCCCAGCAGGGGTGGCCCAAACTCCCACTCTGGATCCATGAGCCCCTGGCAGGCGAACCCGGACTCTCTCAAAGCAGCAGCCACAGCCTGCAGCCCCAAAGCCCACCGCCCACACCAGAAGGTCCCGTGCAGACGCACACCCCTGTGCAAAGCATGTGCAGGGAGGGCCAGGGGCAGGAGAGCACATGCAGTTGTCATGGAAGCAGAGAAGCACACGCACTGACCTTGAAACTCCAGTAGTTTGGCTGCTGATGGAAATAAGAGAAGAGATGGTTATGCGAGGGTGGGGAGGGGAGAGTAGGGGTGGAGGTGGGATAGAGACCCTTTGAGCTTAGCACTCAGCTCTGGGACGAGGGCCCTCTGCCCTCCCAGGAACAGGAAGGAAGCAGTGCCTGGTACATCCCATCCCCTACTGAGACCCAGGCCAGCCCTGAGCAGGCTCCAGGCTGCCTGGTGGGGACAAGGGAGAACCATTCCAGATGTTCACAAGCTATGCCTTCTAGTCACGGTAACTCGGAGAGTTACAGGTGGGAAAGGCACCGATGACCATGATGTAGAGAACCCATGAGACACTAGCAGAGATGAATCAGAGCTGCGGGGTCAAAGAAGTGGCATCTGTTGTGACTGGCCAGGGGAAACTTCCTGGAAGAGGCGACATTTGAGTTGGGTCTCGAAAAATGAGCAGCTGGAGATTGGGAGGAAAGGCATGCTGAGCGGAGGGGACAGTACAGGCAAGTGCCCAGGGGCAGGCAAGCAGAGAGCGTGTTGAGGGTATGGTCACTAGTCCAGTCTGGCTGGGGGTGTAAGGCCTGGGAAAGTAGGAGATTGGGCTGCAAAGGGGCTGGGGCCAGCTGGGTGGGTTTCAATTTAGACTTCACTAGGCGAACAGGCAGAAAGTATCTGAGTGAAGCACCGTGGGGTCAGAACTGGAGTCCGGGGCGGGGGACGGGGGGGGGTTGATACGGCACAGGGTAGAAGAGGGTGGCCGGGGGCCAAGGCCAGGGCAGGGAGGCCTGTGTACCACGATGGACTGGATTTACAGAGCAAAGTGGACAGGTGTCCACCACGGGGAGCCATGGGCAGCAAGGGGGGCCGTAGAGACTGGGAGTGTGGACAACGTCCTCTGGCCGGATAGATGAGAGAGGAAGGCTCCTTGCACCCCTAGAGTAGGGGAACTCAGGCTCTTCCTCATTCACAACAACCTAGGGTCACCCTGTCTTCCCCAGAGACCAGAAGGCCCTTCCAGATGGCTAAGGACAAGGAAGGAGGCCAGAGGCTGGGCTGGTTCTTGGCAAAGCCGAGGGCACCCTGCTGACCGGTGCCAGCCTCAGCAGGAAGACAGAGGCAGCAGATGGCCCGGCACTGGGGTGCCTGGCACAAGCAGACAAGATTCCCCAGCCTCAGAGCCACTGACAGAGAAGAGGGACACTGAGGATCCCTGATAGGGGCAGGACATCACAGAGGGGTATCCTGTGCCACCTGAATGCTTTCATGGCCGAGAGGAGTAGGTCGGAGGCTGAGTCGAGGGGCACTGCTGGGATGGAGTTAGACCTTTAGAGTGGGGGTGAGGCCAGACTTGGGCTGGGATGAAGGGGTTCACTCACCAGGGCCATCCCTGTCCGAACTACGATTGCCACCTCTCCCCCCCAGTACTGGCTCCAAGAGACACAAAAGATAGTCACACGCCAGGCAAGGGAAGGGGACAGCAAAGTCTGTGCCCCAGCCAATGCCTAGAACAATCTATGGACACATGCCACCCCCGTGGGTGCCAGGGGCTGCCCACAGGTGCCGAGGGGAGGGGAGGGGAGGCAAGAGGCTGGAGTAATGGGCCCTAGCCACAGCTGCCTGTGGCCTTGGGAAGGGGAGGGGCAGCAGAGGGAGTGGACACACGGGGGGCAGGCAGAGGCAGGCAGAGGGCACGGGAAGGTTTCTGATGGGAGTCATGTCTGCAGCCCTGGCGGTGATGGACGGCTCTGCAGAGAAGGCCGCCGTCCCTCCTCTACCACCATCATTACACAGCATACGTGCAGGCCACCCATGGTGCCCCGAAACACGCAGGCCCCGCGCCGAGCCGAGCACAGACTCTCAGACGCTCTCAGATAAGGACATGGCCACAGATACACCCTGAGTAACGAAAACACGCTCACAAAAGGACACAAGCACTTGGAGAGAAGCCCTCCACGGTCAGAAACAACCCCAGAAGCTCAGAGACATTCATACAGAGAGCAGTCCCACTCATGCACAAGTATGTACCCCTCGCAGGCCCCTCACTTGCATCACACACGCTCCAGCTCCCCGCACAGAAATACAGAGGCGCCGGCACCATTCACATCCCCTGTCAACATCCCCCAGAGTCACAGAGACACCCAAAGATACCATTCACAAGTGTGTGCACGCTCACACACACACACACACACACACCTCAACTGCAGAAACACACAAAACAGCACCCACACAATGCTCACATACAAAGAGAAAGTCTCATCCCTCCTTCCCCCCACTCGTCAGGTCACGGAGCCACTGCCGCCTGCCTATGACATCCCAGACATCGTGCATTAGGTAGGTTAACTCCTGATTCAAAACAGGCAGAGGATCCCCCACCCCCACCCAGCCCCCAGTGTCAACACATCAGACTCAGTATGTGCAGACGGCTGGGGCCGCCTTGCGCCTCTGGGGCCTGGCTACAGCCACACTAGGTGTGCCCAGACTCCCAAGGCTGGGCACATCCGTGGGGCAGTCAGACCCAGAAGGGAGGGGTCACTACCTGGGGACAGGGAAGAGGACTGGGGAGCATCAGTGCCACAGGAAAGGCCAGGCAAGCCCCACTAGAGGGTAACAATGGAAGAGTTGCTGCGTTTGTGCTTGGCAAACTTGGAGTGAGGCTGAGACTTTGGGCTCTGGCCTGTAGGGCACACTGAGTAGATTCTGCCCCCGCGGCCTCTCTGGAAAGTGGGAAGAAAGATCCTCTTTTGTGTTGGCCCCACCAGGAATAAGACACATAGTCTCCTGGCAACTCAGTGTCCTTGGGGGGGAAGGGGAGGACAAAAGTGGGGAGAAGTCCCTAGAAATGCCATCTATCCTCTGTCTCTCTTTCCAGGGTGTTAAACCCACAGGACAGCCTTGGGTGACCGAGAGCAGAGAGCTCCCCACCCCCATTTGCTAAGGTGGGGTTCTCCCCATCCAACCTCCTCACCCTTTCCCTGGCTGTCTGTTCCTCCTGCTTGCCTAACACAATGCCTTATATGTCAGTAGGCCCTCAACAAATATTTGACCATGAACGAATGCGAAGAAACTAGGACCAGCCCATAGGAGGGGAGGGGATGTCTCTGAATACTCTTGTCTGGCACCACTCCCACCATCTCCTGGCACCCAGCACTGCTCAGCCTTCTGAGACTTTCCCCTGGGAATTTCCCAACACCAGAAACTGCCTGGAAGGAGGGCAAAGAGCAGGAAGGGCCCAAGAGAGGTCTGGCCCTTCACCCCCAGCAAACACCTCCAGTTTCAGGAAGGAGCTCTCTCCATCCCCTATATTCAGAGATGGGGGGTCTCCCCTTCCCAGAGGATGGTGAGAAGGTGGAAAAAAGGAAGGTTTGAGTGGGAGAGCCCTTGCCAAGGGTACTCACTTGTAGGAAAGAATCTTACGAGAGCAGGGGGCAAAATGAAGAGTGTCCTTAAGGATTTGATTTGGAAGCCAAGCATTCACTGTCTAGGGAAAAGGCTTTCAGAACGACGGGAGGGGGAAGCTTCCCGGTGACCCTGGAAAGCAAGGCTGGGGAGTCCTCAAACTCCCAGGTGAGAAAAGGAAACAGCTTCTTCCCTCTGGGGTGGGGGTGGGGGGCTGAGGAGTTAACCCCCTCCCTTCCCCACCTTAAGAGCCCTTAGTGGGGTTCTTCCCTCCCGCTGCAGCTGATCCCTTTCTCCGGGGCCAAGCCCTGGGAGGGGCGGGGCCGTGCCCCCTGGGAGCCTGAGCCCAGCCAGCTGAGGTCTCTCCGCTCCTCGCTCCTCTGGCAGACGTCCCCTGTAGGCTAGGTGAGCTGCGTGACCCCTCCTTGACCTCAAGCCCCGACGACGCATCCTCCAGGAAAGGGAGGACTAGCAAACGGGTCTCACCTCCCGCTCCTTAATCCCCTGGCTCCGCGTGCACCCGCGCACACACCCACCTCTCAACTCCTGTGAACACTAGTCCACGTAAACACCAGCACCCTCAGGGCTACCTAACGTGTCCCCGTGTGGCCAGCCTCCCACCACGACGCACATTCACGACCCTCCCCCCAGGTATGCCCATCGACACCCTCACCTCCTACCCCCCCCCAATGCAGAACGTGGGGGTTGGGGGAGGGGGCGCTGCGGGACCAGCGCCGCGCCGGGGGCAAGGGCGCACCCCAGGAAGGTCATGACTTTCCGAGGATGGGGGAGGGGGCGCCAGCCGCATTTCGGGGTGGGGGTCCGGCCCACGCGGAAGGCTGCGAACGCGGTGGGGGAGGGGAGGGGGCGTTTCTCGGGGATCGGGAACCGCCACGGCCTGCGCGCCTCCCACCCCCCGACCGCCCCTCAGAGCCGCGGAGCTGGCTCCCGTCTCCGTGCCCCGCCGCCCGCGGAACCTCAGGCTGCGGCCCCGGCCCCCGCAGCCGCTCCTCCTTACCTGCGGCCACAGGTGTATGCGCGGGGCCCCCAGCCCCAGGTCCCGCGTCCGGCGGGGGAGGGAGGGCGGCCCCCTACTCCCACCCGCCCGGGCTCTCCCCTCCCCCGGCCGCCTCCGCAGCCGCCGCTGCCGCCGCCGCCGCCGGTGCCCTTTGCTGCAATGCGAGAGCCGCCGCCGCGGAGCCGGCCCGGGCCCCGGTCGCCCCGGTAACCGCGACTCCACCTGGCGCGGCGCGGCGCGCCGCCGAGCACATCCTCTCTCCGGCCCCCTCCCCCGGCGCGGCCCCGCCGGCGCAGCCCCGCCGAGGATCGGCGGAGGCTGGTGGCTGCGTCGCCGCGGTCACCCGATACGCCGGCCCGCCGCCCGGGACTCGGGTTGCAGAAGGAGGGAGGGAGGTTAGGCAGCCTAGTGGAAGCGGGGGAGGGGCTGCGGCTTGGAGTCTAGCTTCTGGTCCTCTCCCAGGGTCCTCTTTAGGCTCCCACTCCCAAAGGTCTGGCCTAGGGTTGGGGGGAAGAGTGTCCTGCCTCCCGACCTGTCACCCTCGAGATCATGGCCTCTCCCCATCAGGGTCTCAGCTGTGCACCGCTGCCCTCCTCAGCTCTCCGATGACTCCATTCCCAGCGAAGTCTGGGAGGCCTAGGACGCCTAAGCTTCCTTGATGGCCTCCGATCTTGCTCTGCTGTGTAACTCCGGCCTTTGCTGACACTCTCTGATCCTACACTTCATTTACATAAAGGAGAGCCTCAGACTCAGCCATGGGGAAGTGTGATAAGCACTGAGTAGCAAGTGATGACAAGAGCCTATGAACAGCCGCTTGCCTCTGTAATTACAAAGCCCTGGGGTCAGGGTCTTTTCAAACTCTGATGGAATTTCCTCCATCAGAGCAAATTCCAGATGTGGACAGGCCTAAAGCCCCATGACCAGGGACAACTGAGCTCACCCAGCTCAGCCTCACTCCTCTCCGGCACCCCAACCATATCTAGTTCCAAGACACGTCATCTGGGGAGGCCTCTGTATGCCCCAGGCACATCGTGTCTATCCTCTGCCCCATCACCATCCCTGTCCCAGCCCCGTCTTAGCCTCCATGTGCACCTGGCCACTCAGGACAAGTCTATCCCATTTGCCATCCAGCCTTGGGGGCAGACACATTTGTTGCCCGAAGTTCAGTCAAGATGGGGCCGAGAGCCAAGAAGGGAAGCAGGCCGAATGCCCTGTGGGTGACGCCGAGCGTGCCAATCTGTCGCTAGACTTGAGTTACACTCCGCTAAAACGTCCGTGCTCTGGAGCCTTGCCCTTTCTTAGGCTGTCACATCTTTCCTTCTAATTCTCCTTGAAAAAGTCAAGCCTTGCTGCCGGTCCCCAGGGGGAGCAGGACGTGTGAGGAAGTGAAGCTGGTACCCATGCTACCCCTTGGACTCCTCGTTTCTGCATCTTTTCTGCCTCCTACAGCTGAACAGCCTCAAGCCAAGGCCCTCTCAGGGTGGCCCCTTCCCTGCTGCAACTCTGACTCCCTGACCCCTCCTCCCTGTTTGGGCCCCAGATGCCTACTTTTCTTCCCTGGCAGGGCCCAAGCCTGAGCTGGGAGCCCAAGCCCCGCCTCAGTGTGCTCCTGTCTAAGCTGAGATCCATCTTCCCATCTGGGAAACTGAGGCTTGCTGAGGAATCCGGGAACAAATTCAGAACAAATAGCTAGATGCCAAAGTCCTCTTAAAAATTGGAAACTAAGCCTTGAGCGTACTGAGAAGGGTGGTAGAGAGACATGGTGAAGAACTCCCTGATGGTAAGGCATCAGGGGAAGGTTGGTTCTGCTCAGAGATGGAAAGGTAGGGTGGGGATATGGGAGTGAGATGGTCTGCTGTGGGCATGGGAACGGAGTACAGGGCCCAGGAGTCTCCTGAAAACCGATGGATGAGGATAGGGGAGGTACTCCTGTTTAAAGGAGAAAAGAATCCAAAAATTGTTTTCAAAACCTGAATATTCCTCCTCAAAAAACTCCTTCCCCAAAGCCAAACTTTTGGGGAGGCAGTGGTCGGAATCAGATAATCAGGGGAGAGTACAGGGCACGAGTCTCCGGAAACTGGAGGCTCCTACATAAAAGAAAGGGATGCAAAATTAAAGTCCTAGATATCCCCCCTCCAAAAAAAAAGTCTTCCCCAAGCCAAACTCCTCCAGGGGTTTGGGGAGTGTGAGGGAAGTGGGTGACTCACCTGGGCCGGCTGGCCAGCCCCGGAGGGGGCGGAGTCGCCATGGAGGTGGGAGCAGAGGGAGCTGAGGAGGCACACGGGGTCCACGGTCCAGCCGCCAACCTGTGTGTGCGAAGGGGGGGATACCCCATTAGGGGGAGCGGGCAGGAGCCGCTGGGGGACTGTGACGGGGCGGGGAGGGACATTCCTGGGGCAAGGTTTGGCACGGAACTCACACCCCAAAGGGAACTTGCAACACTGGCTGGTCCCTTCCCAAGGCTGGATCTCTAACTAGAACCCCTGGTCTGTTTCTGGATGTTTCTCTCGTGTCCGACTGGGGGCTGCCTCAGCCCAGGAGGGGGTCTCCTCCGTCAGATACTCCTGAGTTCCCTTTCTTCAATTTTTGACTGCCTCCCTGGACGCTCCACCAAGGAGCTGTTCCTCACCTGTCCTCTCCTCCAGCTCCTCGTTTCCCTCACAGAGACGGGGAACCAGTCCGCAGGGGTCCTCACTCCCACGTGCCTCTGCACCGACAGCACCTCTTTCTTCCCTGCTGTCTCCCAACCCCAGGCCACACCACACCTAAGACTTGAAACCCATTAACCCAGGACCTTTCCCCCAAGGCCTTCTTCCCCCTCGCCATCCCCAAAGCCATTCACCTTCATTCATTCCACCGACATTCACCCAGCCGGCACTACGCTTAGCCACCGAGCCCTCCGTGGCAAGGGAGACGTCTGAGATCCTACCCACTCACTCTACTCGAGGGAATGAATGAGTGAATGAACAAAGGAATGAATTCGTGAGCAAGGTGCTGTGCTTTGACTCATTTACTAAGTATTTGCTGAGCGCCCATCTGTGCCACGGAACGTGCCGGACACGTCCGAGGCCCTCAAACGTGCCCATGTCTTCCCTCGCAGGCCTGCTGCCCCTCGAGGCCATCACCCCTGCCATCTTCATCATTTTATGGCCGAACCTCCCAGACTGCTCTGCGCCACAGCTCTGCCACCACCTCCAAGCTCCTCAACCCCTGAAACTGGCCATGACCTCACCACACCACGAGAAACGAGGGGGACCCTCTGGACCCACAGGTCCCAGCCGGTGCCAATGGCTGTTTCTCTCTCTCCCTCCTGACTTCGGAAGCGCTGGTGGTCCTCCTGCTGGGCCTTTCTCCTCCTCCTCCTCCACACTGTCATGGCCCTCTCCCCTCTCAGACTCCATTCTGCCCTGGTGGCCGTGCTTATGCCCCAGGTCCCACTGCCACTCTGCCCAGATCATGCTCACCTGGCCTCCTGAAGCTGTTGTTGGTTCAGTCTTGGGCCGTACCTATGGCGCCCCTAATGGACATCCCTGGGAATGCCCTCCCCGCTCTGCAAACTCACCTCCCCTATTCCTGTCTCCCATCCCCCCAACATTTCCCTCCCACCCACTTATTCCTCCCCAAGGCACCCATAGCTCCCTGCTACCCAGGTTTTCTGTCTTTGGCTCCTCGGTCCAGGCAGCAAGCAAGCCTTGCTCAGCCTTCTCTCCAACCCCCCATCTCTTCACCCTCCCTAACACCTTCTCTTCCTCCTCTCTTTCTTCCCTATTCACCATCCAAAAACAACCAAGCCCTCCTAGCCACCACCATCTGGCCCCACTTTTCCAGTCTGCCCCCACACCTCCCACTGCCTCCCTTCTGCACCAGCCAGGTGGGCTTCTATACCAGTCCCTAAACCAACTCAGGACCGTGCTCACCTCCCAATCTTCCCGGCTCCTCAAACGACGTTCTCTTCCTCGATGCCCATTCAGACCCTTTTCATCCTTCTAAACCTAGTTTAGGTCCCTCCTCCTCCAGGATTCCTTTCCTGACCAGGCCTGCCCACCTGGTCTCCTCTCCTCTAAACCCTCTCCCAACTGACTGTGCCCCTCATACTTCCGTGTAAGCATTCTTCCACCCCCTCCAGATCACAAATGCCCCTGCCCCTCCTCCCAAGCCAGAGCACACAGAAGGAACCCACTGAGAGGGGCTTCCTGAGGGTGAGGGCCACATCTCCAAATGCAACTCTCCCCTATTCCAATCAGATCTCTGCTCCCAGGAGGACTCTGAAGCTGGGAAAAGGCAAAAGCAAGACAGAACTGGGGGTGACATCAGGGGCCACATGTGCCAATGTGTCCTTGTTCCCTGCTGTGACAACAGGAATGGGGACACTCTTCCCCTTTCCCAGCCACACCCAGCAGTACCTGGAAAGGAGGACAGAGCAAGACAGGTGTGGGATCAGGGACCGACACCACCAGCCTTTCTGAAATAGTGTGGGTGAGATGTACTCCTCTCCCCCACTTCCCTTCTCCCAGGGGACAATGCCTGGGTCTCAGCAGCCATCAAGGCATCTCGCCAATGTGGGACTATAGGCAGAAGGCTACCCCCAGGAAAGAACTTTCCTACAGACAAGAAGGTCACAGTTGAATGGAGAGGTGCATCCAGGAACTCAAAGATCTGGGAGAGGTTTACAGGTGAAGCATCCCACCCCATACAGAAGGAGACAGGCCCTGGTCTGGAAGCAGGGACCCTGACGCCTCTGTAAGCCTTACTGATGGCAGGAGAGAAACCAAGGCACAGAGAGAGGCAGCCTCTGGCCAGAAGTCACACAGCGAGTCTCGGGGGGGAAGGAACAGGGAGGGAGGAGGATAAAAGGCCCCAAGAGTCCTGGGCTCTGTTCTTGCAGGGGCTGGGGGCACATCAGACCCAGCCTACTGAGGTTCCCAAAGGGGGCCATGTCACAGAGGTGCCAACCCCAAGAGCCTCAACTCCAGGCTGGACGGACCTTCAGGCTCGGAACAGTCAGCCCCCAAGACTGTCCCCTCTTCCTCCCCACCACAACTTTGGCCTCCAAGACAGCCTTCCTGTCCTTCTGCCCAATCCAACAGCATCTCTGCCTCTCTGTTCCATCGAGGGCTCCCAACTCCGGGAGGAAAGGGCAGAGGTCTGGAGGCTGAGCCCTCACCCCCTACCTCCCCAGGCTCCAGAAAAGGCCAACCAGGCCATCTCCCTGCCACCCCCTTCCCGCTCTCTCTTCAGATGCCTCTCGGAATAGGGATGAGCCTGGGGGGCAGGGAAGCACGGCGTCAGACCCCCCCCCCCCCAGCCCACAGCCAGCCCCCACTCACCTGCTCTCGCATCCTGTCCTGCTGACCGCGCAGGGCCAAGGCGTGCTGGGGGTACTTGTTCTTGAGGTGGTCCATGAACGCATCGCGCTTGCGGTCGGCATCGGCCTTCTGGAGCCCACTGAGCGCCTCCAGGCTCTGGGCGGCGATCACCGTGTGCCTCCGCTCCGACGTGTGCACCAGCCCCACGTTGGAGAAGCGCCGGCCCCCGCCGCCCGCGCCGCCCCCGCCCCCCAGGGTCCGGTACTCCCGCGGGTACTCGGCATCGTCCGCAGACAGCATGGGGGGGCTGCTCCGCTCCGGATCTGCGAGAGGGGAGAGGGCGCACGGCGGGGTCACGGGGCGTCCAGCACGGGGCTGCCCGGCCCTCCCCTGGGTCACTGCGGGGAGGGGCAGGCCTAAGGCGGGGCAACAGGCACGGGGCTGAGACCCGGGCTGCCCCCACCCCCCCACTAGGACGCCTAAGAGGCAGCAGGGGGGAGGGCTCCAAGGAAGTTGGGGCGCAAGGGCGGGGTCCAGCTTCGTGCTTTTCTTTGGGTGGGTTTGGAAGGGTGATGGCTACAAGTGAGGGGTTATTTGAGGCCAGGGAGGGGCTGGGAGCCTGGGTCGTGCATCCCTCTTTAGCCACATACCCCCTTCTTCCTAATGCTAGTGTGAACAGGTTGAGGGAAGGGGAGTTTCCTTTTAGATGCTTCCTGAAAGGTGTGGAAAGGAGCCTGTACTGTCTTCCTTTCATGAGCGTCCTCTAAGGAGTGGGGCGGGGACCCCCCTTTTCCCCTCCCTCCCCAGAGACAGACAGATGGACAGACAGGGGAGGCTGGGCACAGAGAAAACAGTGAGGGAGAGAGAGAGATGGACGTGGGACAAACTCAAAGGAAAAAGAAAGCAGACAGAACAGCTCAAGCCCTCACCCTGGGACCCTCCCCGCTCCCACCACCCCTTTCTTCAGTCTCCCCTCCCAACACACACACACACACACACATACACACACACACACACACACACACACACACACACACACACAGTTGGAGACCTTTAAGAGACGCACAGGGGACGAAGGACAGTACAGAAGCAGAAAAGAGGGAAGGCCGGGGGTTGAGGTCCCCACGCGGAACCCTGAATCTTTTCCCCACATGCCCACCAGCCCCGAAGTCCTGGCCTCGCCAGGCCCAGCCCTGCTGTCTCGCATCCTCCAGCCTCAAAGCTGGGACAGTGGCTCCAGAGTGTCACCCATGCCAGCTGTGGTATCATCCACAACAGGTGCCAGGTGTCCCTCGCAGGGAGACAAACACAGTCTCCCTGGCATACCCCCAGCCCCACAATCCACCAGCCTCAAAGCCGCAGTCCCCAAGCGTAGCCTAGGTCTGGGGGCGTCGGACCCTGCAGCAGACTATGCACCCACACAGGGGCTGACTCACAGGGCCAACTGGGGCAAAGAAGAGGAAGCTGGGGATGCTGGGAGCCAGCCAGGTTCCATCCAGCTGGAGTGCCCGGTCAGCCCCCTCCCTCCACACATCTACTGGGCATTAGGCCTGCTGCCAGGCCTCCGTCACCTCCTGTGCACCATAGGAGGACAGAAGAAATTCAGCCACATTTCAGGCAAAGCTATCCCTCACCTAACACACACACACCCACACCCACACTCCTCCCTAGGCTATGGCTGAGGCATGTAGATCTGGGGAGCGGAGGACCCAGCACCTCCCACCAAAACTAAGGGAAGAATGGCTTCCACAGACACAGAGTTCCACGGCTTCCGAAGGCCTGACCCACCGCCGTCATTATGGCCTGCGAGCCTCTCAGCACCCCTTGTGGGGGGGTTATCACTGTGGCCACACTTCAGAGATGGGGCTGCCGAGGTCAGAGGAGTCCAGTGATGTGCTCAAAGCCACTGTGAGTGGTGCAGGCCAGATTCGATCCCAACATCTCTTAGGTTTGCCTCATCCCCTCCCATCACACTTTTCTCAACAACTGTCTCTTAATAAGAACAATGACAACAGCACGGGGCACTCCTTTCTGTTTACCTGCTGTCTCCTCAGCCTGGCACTGGGTCTGGGGTCCCTCCTCCCTCCCCCACGCCCAGGCGTCTGTCCCTCTCACTGCACTCACCTCCCTCTGGCATGAGGTCCAGAGACATAAGAGCTGACCTTGGGAGGAACACTGTTTCACAGTTTAACACTCATACCTTTATTTTCATAAGGATTAGGAAAACTCCAAATAGAAGGTCCAGCCACTGATTTCATGGATATGATTCCTTGGGAAGGTAAGGAGATAATGTTTCCTTTTAAGTAAATGTATTTAGGTTCAAAGGGAGTTAATGAACAACATATTGAGTTCACAGCGTGCAGAGGGTCCCTGATCCGAAGGAAATTCCCAAAGATGGCCCCTGATTGAGTGAGGCTGGGAACTTTGGGGCCATTTTCATGAAGGCCCAGTCCCTGCCCTTGAGGGTCTGGTGGCAATCCAGGGTACCAGTGAATGTGGCTGAAAAGGAATGACCTGAATAATCACCCAGGAGAAGTTGGAGGTGCTCCAGCCATGATCCTTAGCTTCTCTCTCTCTTCCACTTACCCCCACCACCAGCGGGGATGTGCACTGGGCACCTCCATGGCCGCAGCCCTCTCTCTGCCCACCGGCCTTGCTGCTGGAGCCCCAGCTCTAGAGTCTGGCACAGCCCTGCCTGAGCCAGAGGGACCTCTCTCCTTGTGCCAGCCAGGCTCGCCGTGCCCTCCAAGGGCTCTGGACACACACGGGTGCGGGGGACGGGCCTCCAGTTCTCCTCTCCCCGCTCCTGCCCTTCTGCCCTCTGGGACCCACAAGAGCTCCTAACCCCCATCCCCACCTCCCCATGCCAGCTCCTAGGGAGACATCCTAGCATGTTTGGGTGGAAGCCAACAGAGACCAGCAGGGACTATGGGGAGGTCCAGGGGTCACCCAGGCTCTGCCAGGTCGGCTAGAGGGGCACGGCGGGGCTGGCAAGGAGGGGTCCGGGCTGCTAGAGCGGGCAGCGGAGGGGGAGCAGACACGGACAGTGGACATGTGCTTGCAGCCCTATTTATGACTGCAGTCCTATAAATCTCACCGCGGGCAGTGCACTGGGGAGGGGGTTGCCGAGCAGCCCTGATGGAGAGTGTAAAGCCAGGTCTGTCCCTGCCTCCTTGAGGTCAGGGTTCACCCGTCCGCTGCTCCGGCATTGGTGGTGGGAGGAGTCAGGGCAGAAGCAGGAGCAGGATTCTGGGGGCTGGCAGAGGGGGGCGGAACAGGAGAGACAATCTGCTATCTCTGAGGGGTAGTGGGGAGGAGGGGCTTTGATTTGAGATCCTAGGCTTTATTTAACAAAGACAGAAACTAGCTTGGGGAAAGGAGTGAGGCTCAATGCATATTCCCTCCTTCCTGCAGGGCCCCAGGGGGCCGGGAGGACTGACTTGGGCTTCTCAGTTGCAGAGCCATCCTGTTGCCCTTAGGAGAAGCTGGCCCGTGGGGCTCAGAGGACTCAGGCCTGAACTTCTCCCTTGGAGTCAGGCCAGGCACTTGAGGTCAGGACACTGGAAGGAAAAGAACCCCAGGTCAGAGTCACACACCCTGGGTTATGAGTCAGCTCCTTCCCTGAGGAGCCCCGGTCAGCCTTTCTGGTTACTCATTCAGTCCACCAGACTCTTCCCTCTCGGAGCCTGAGGGCACTAATCTGTAAAACGGGATGTTAACCTCTAAACCCTGCCCCTGTCTTGCCTGCCCTGAGCGAGAAGCTGGCAAGACAATGGAAGCGAAACTGTGTCGTTCTGAATTAAAGGTGTTCCTGGCACATTGGCTGTTGGCCCCTAGCAGGACAGCCTTCCCGTTCCCCCTGCGCCTGCTCCAGCCACCAGCGAGTCCCCAGAGTGGCCGTGACCCTCCCCAGACTGAGCAGCCCAGTGAAAAGCCCTGGAGATCGATTCCAATCTAGCAAGCAGCAGGCTCTGGGCACCCTGTCCCTGAGCAGATCGATGCTTCCTGTTTGGTGGCAGGTGGCAGGGGGCAGTGAGGGATCCATATGGGTAGGGGTCTTGAGGGAGTGGCAGAGGGGACAGATGGGACAGAGAGGCCTTGAGGGGGTATGCAGGGCTGGGTTCTACTGGGGCAGGGGTGTGGGAGTTGCAGGGGAAGGGGAAGGGCAGGAAGGCTGTGGAGGAGGAGCAGAGCTGGGGTACACTGGGGAAGGGATGTTGGGACTGAAGGCCCCTGAGGGATGGGGGTTTGGGGGAGCCGGAGAGATAAGTTGGGGTCCAAGGGTTTGCCACCTCTCCAAGGACACCCAGGTGTACAAGGCCAATCGTAATTTTTGAGTCAGAGATTCAGGCTGCAGAGAAGATACCTGAGACTGGTGAAATCTAGCTCAGAAGGAGGGGAAGGAAAAGTAGGGAAAGGGCATTCTGTCACCCTCAGCTCAGCCTTCCCAGTCTGGGCAATGGGGAAGGGACACGCGCCTGAGGCTGGGGTGGCGGGGAGGAGGTGGGCGCCCCCAGTGGCCGGCTGAGGATAAAGGCGCAGACGCTTGGGAAAACGGCGACATTGTTATTTGCTCCACCAGTTCCAAATTCCACCTTTATTTATGAGCCTGATTTATTTTTATCCTCCTCTGCATTCTTTTCCATGAGATCACTATAACTCCTGATGAGAATTAAGATCCCCAAGTTTTAGTGACACCATCTCATAAGCCATCAAGCCCATCCCCACCTGGTGTCTCTACCCCAGATGTCACCATCTACTCTGTCCTCTGGCTGCCACTGGGCAACAGTCACACATGACATCATCTTCAGAGGAAGAGAAGAGGAGAAGAGGAGGGGGGAGGGAGAGGGAAGGACAGCAGAGAAGGGGAGGAAGTCGAGAGTAAAATGAAGCTATAAGCTCCGGAAAAGAGGGGTCTCTCTCTGGGGCCCCTGCAGTGAGGACCCCAAGCTCAAGACCCAGAGTTCAGGTCCCTGTCACCCTCTCCCTGGAGATCAGGAGGCTAGGTGAGGCCCCTCCCTTGGGGACCTGAGAGGCCTCCCAGGTGTGCCCTATCCATTGCCTGGGCAGAGGTGGGGCTGGGCACCAGCTCAGGGAGCAGGTCCCCGGGTTGGGGGGGGGGGCGGGGCTAGATCCTGGTGAGGCCCGCAGGCAGGGCAAGAGAAGGGGTGCATGGAGATTGCTGGAAGAATGGAAGGCCTGGCTTAGACCCTAAAGTGCTACACACACACACACACACACACACACACACACACACACTCTTGAACACCTGCAGCTCTGCAGCTCGAGGTTCCCCCAGTCCCACCGTCTGCAGCCAAAGCAAGAGGAGCCCAAGTCACCCAGGAGGAGCCCCGAGGCGACTGCCACTACCAATTGTGCCTGACAACTCCATCCTGCTGGGTGCCTGCTGCAGTCAGGAAGCACACTGTGCTGGGAGGTCAGAGGCCAGAGGACAAAGGTCAAGTTTGGCAGAGGGTCCAGGAACCTGGATCAGGTCAGGTGATCATCCCCTGTCCCGCCCCACACCCTCCGCTGGGCTCTCTGTCTTTGGGTGGCCCTGGCTCTGTGCTCCTTGTGTGCCCGTGCCCCTCAGTCCCCGCTGTCTGTCTGTGGGTCCTTGGAGCAGAAGCCCATCTGTGTCTGTTTTCTAAAACCATCTTTTCCGCCCCATACCACAGCAACCAAAGTCATTTTCCGGGCAATTGCCTTTCTGTAAACATTCCTGTGTAATATCCCCCCAAATTGCTAATGCCCAGCGCCCTGTTGAGTCTCCCTGTCACTCCAACAGAGGCTCAGAGGTGGGGGCGGGTGGTGGGAGGAAGGGCAGTTGGAGGGGAGGAGGCTGGCCAGGCTGAGGATTAGGGACGGGGCTTCCTGTCCGTTTCCTGGCACAGAGCAGGGGGCCAGAACCCCCCACCCTGGCACCCCCTTGTTTCCCCATCCCCCACCGCCCCAGCACCACCCTCCTGAGCGTCAGGCCACCTCAGGACAGCCTGTCTGGTCTGGCAGGGAAGACAGAGAGGAAGGGGGAGGGGAACCCATGAAAGGGAGGCCTGGGAGGGAAGGGAGCCATCTTGAAAGCATGGGGGTGATGGTTAGACAATAAAGGTGACTTCCTGGTGACTAGGAGCAGGGACACTAGGGAGACAGGGGCAAGGCCAGGCAGGCTGTCTTCACGGGGTCCCCAGAGAAGGGCAGCTCTCCTCGCCCCAAGGTGTCAGGGGGAGGACAGAGAAAGGGGAGGAGGCCAGGTGGAGCCCATCCCCCCTAGGTGGTCCTAGATGGACCACTGCTTGAACACTGCGGCAGTGGGGAGAAGGTGGGCAAGGCAAGAAGGTGTCGGGGGGGGGGGGGGGGGGGGGGGGGGAGGGGGGTCCTGGGGGTTGAGCGATTTCACAAGAGTCACCATGTGGACTCCCGTCAGCCCGGGAAGGAGGAGGAAGAGGGGGAAGAGGACTGTGGCCCATGCCGGTGCTCGTGGAGCCCTTCCACCCCCACCCCATGCCCAGGGAGCTCTGTTACCCCAGCCCCCAGGGAATCCGGGCAGGGAGACTCAGGAGGAGTGTGGGGCAGGGAGCCCCAGAGCCCCAGAGGGAGCCAGGAGGCAGGGGAGGGTGCAGGGCCCTGCCAGTCACAGCTTCATGCAGGCAGAAAAACACAAACCAATTTACGCAGATTTAAAACCCACCGAAGGCCACTTAGTTGGTAAACGAGTTGGAATCTAATTAAGGGACCTCCTCAGGGCTGGGGGAAGGAGAGCTCACCTGCCTAGGAGGAGCTGTTGGGGGCGGGGAGGGGCGCTGGGTCCCAGCTGCTCCCAGTAGAGCTTGGATTTGAAAGAGAAAGGGCAGTTGGGCTCCCTGAAGGGAGGGAGGGCAATTCCCCAGGTCCACAGGCCACACCGTACTGAACACCCCCCCCAGCCCTGGCCAGGTGAGACCTCCCTCCCCACAGCAGGCTGGGAGTGACCTCTCGAGCCTGTGCTTTGAAAACCACTCTCTGCTCTTCCTCCAGCCAAATGCCCTTCACAGGAAGGAAACCGAGGCCCAGAGAGTGGCCCTGATCCAGCCACACAAGAGCTGGAGACAGAGCTAGAAGTGGAACCCAGGCATCCTGGCCTCCAGGGACAAGGATTTTTCCATTCCACTATGCCGCTTCCCAGAAAATAATTGCCAAGGGAGCCCCCCTCCAGGCCCCAGGCCCCAGGAGGACACCGTCTAACCATCTCCTTAGGAGGAATCAGCAGCAAGATGGAAAACATACCACAGCAACCTGGGTCTCAAAGCGAGAAGAGCTGTGGGTCATGGCCCAGGCACACCCCCAGGTGCCCAGCCCAGCCCAGTGGGATGCTGACCACACAGAAATCAGGGTCCCGACATGGCACCCTGACCACACGCCTCAAACAAGACTCCCCCTCCTTGGCCAACAAGC
Source organism: Panthera leo (assembly GCF_018350215.1). NCBI lineage: Eukaryota > Metazoa > Chordata > Mammalia > Carnivora > Felidae > Panthera > Panthera leo. The sequence goes on from NC_056692.1 coordinate 37,639,557, forward strand.
CAGCCGCCCTCCCTCTTTCCTGCACTGCCCCCAGAAGCAGGCAAGGCTAGGACATGACCCAAAATTGCTGAAGTTGGGGGTGAGGAAGCTCTGTGTAAATCTAGCTCTGCCATTGGCTAGTTGTGTGACCTTGAGTAGGTTAGCAGTCTCCCTGAGCCTCAGTCCTCTCATTTTTTTTTTTAAAGCTACTAACACCCAGTAGACAGGCATGCAGGTTGTGCACTGCACAAAGGACACGTGTGGGGGACAGTTCCTTCCTGATCTGCCCCATTGCCTGATTTCCTTTCACTCGATTGTCAGAGTTTTATCAGGCCCCGCACTGTAGGGTTTTGCTTTTTAGCTACTAATGAAGATCTGGCTAATTGACTTCCCGGGAAGGGAGGGGGCGGAGAAGCAAAGGGGAGCATGTCACCCTTGGTCTGAAGCTGTTGCTGGAAAAGCTGGGAACAGCCCTGGCGTGTGCCCACATGGCGCCGCGTTAACAAGCTAACTCCTGCATGGCATCTCCACCATCACGCGCCCGGGGAAGGCATCCTGTCAGCTCTACATCTCCTTGGAGAGGCAGCAGAGAGGAACACGGGCTGAGAGGAAGGGAAGGAGCGAGCACAAGAGGGAGGGGGGGGAGGGAGGCAGGCGCCTGTCCCCCCTCCCCGCCCCGGCTCTGCCTCCACTCCGAAGAGGCTGCCAGAGCTCCTGCTCTCCCAAGGGACACTCGAGCCTCGGGGTGCTGTGGCCAGGGCGGCAAGCGTGGACAAAGGGACCACGCCCCTAAAGCTGCCTCAGACCAAGAGCATGCCCAGAAGGAGACCTCCTGTTCCCCGGGGGAGAGACAGACCCCAGTGTGTGGGAAGTGAGGGACAGAAGCCCCATCCGTCACTCCCATCTTCCCACAGGGAAATGCTGTCCTACACCCAGTGCTCAGCGAGGGCCTCGTAAACGCTGGGCAGGAGCCCCAGGCTTGCTAGATCCCTCCATGTCCTCCTCACAGACACCATCCTTCTTGGGGTCAGCCCCTGTCTAGGAGGCCTTTTCGCTGCCAGCACCCAGACAGCTCCCTCGGCCGCCACCGGAACAGCCAGCGGCCTGGTGCTTCCAGCTCGCTCAGCTTCTGCCATCATACCTGTGCACCGTGGTGCCCGCCCACTGCCCAGTACGTGCTCACCAACCCATACCCAGTCACAAACTGCCTCGCCCGTACCCCCCACAGGCATCTACACACAGAGGGGTCCACCCAGGACCAGCCAGGCCTGGAGCCACCACCCAGACGCCACCCTGGATCCCCATTCCGCCCTCTCAGGTGCCACGGGGACAAGACAGCACGCTGTGCCCATGCATACACGTCGTGTACATTTAAGACCCCCTCCACGGGGCACCCGGGTGGCTCAGTCGGTTGAGCGACCGACTTTGGCTCAGGTCATGACTTCACGGTTCGTGAGTTCGAGCCCCGCGTCGGGCTCCCTGCTGTCAGCCTGTCAGCGCAGAGCCTGCATCAGATCCTCAGTCTCCCTCTCCCTGCCTCTCTCCCGCTTGCGCTGTCTCGAAAATAAACAAACATTAAAAAAAAAAAAAAAAAAAAAGACCCTCTCTGAGAGGTTCCAGTGCATCTGGGGGCTCCCTCGAGTGCCGGGTCAATCCAGCTCCAGCTTGGAGTACGAGACAGTGGGGACCCCGTTTGCCTAACCTGAATCCAGCCAAAGCTTCACAGGGAAGCTACGTCCTCGGCCCCTCTCCTACTTTGCCAAGTTCAGGGTTTCCTCGCTGAGGTGTTTACATTCCTTCTTGAAATAGAGGGATGGGTCCACTGACCTCAAGGCCGCTCCACCCTGACCGTTGTTTAGCCAACGAGCCAAGGCCAAGGACTGGACATGCTTAGCCTTTATTCTACCTCTAGAGGTGCTCAGCCTCCTCCGCCAGGGTGAGGGGCCTGTGTGCCTTCGACTGCTTCCACCGGCTGCCAAAGCGTGCAGGACAGGCCGCTGGCCTCCAAGACTCAGCCCTCACCTCGTGGGTTAACTCCTCCACTGCCTTGCAAGCCAAGAGAGAACAAACTGTCAGATCTGCGCCCCTGTCATTCCTCTCCCTGGGCACACCAGGTTAGGACCCAGAAAGACTCTGGAGGGCGGAGGCCGGGAGAAGGCAGGAAACTCAGATTTCCTGCCTGACTTGGGAAGCCTGCTCAGATGCCAGGGGCATCTTTCAGAAGTTGTCCCTGTTGTCTTACCTGAACCCTCCCACCAGAGCCCATCCGGGAGAAGGAAGCAATAAGCAGCCTCCGCTTCCACCTGCAGGACTCGAAGATTCCAACCGTCTCTTCTCAAGTAAACCACCCATCCATCTGGGTGCTGTGGGAGGCGCGGATCGGCCTGAGTGACACTGCCCCCCCACCCCAACAACCCCGCACACCCAGGACAGTCTGCCGGGGCTCTGTGGCCTCTGCTCGCTCGGTTCTCAGGGTCCCCTTGTGGGGTTGCTCTCTCTCACTTTACAGGGGAGGAAAAGGGGGTGCAGGATGAGTACCTCGTCCAGGATCAGAACTGACAAGGAGAGGAGACTCATTTCAGCTGGGGGGGGGGGGTTCTCAGCCCAGCCCCAGCCCCCTGTTGTGTCCTGTACACCCTGCCCCCCCCCCCCCCCACACACACACACCGGAAGATCCAAGGAGGCTCTCCCCAGAGCGGAGCTGGGACAGCTGGAGGCGGGGCAGGGAGCAGAGCTGTTCCAGGGCCACAGATGCTCAGTCTGGGCAGAATGTTCCACAGACTTCCACCTTCTCACCCTCCTACCTTCCCTCAATCCCCTTCTCACACCTTAGGTGACTACAGAGGCCTCCTGCCCCCTGCCACAGGAGAACTGTAAGCTCTCCCTACTTCAGGAACGCCATCCAGCCAGGGCTTGGATTCCCCCAGGAATGGAGAGCTCATTACATCCAAGTGGTCAATCATCGTGCGGGGTTCCTCCTGCCCTGAAATGAGCCAGAGCCTGTGCCCACAGCCCTCAGAGGGGCCCGGGGATGGGTCCTGACCTCTCCCTTCAGAGCAGGAGGAAGGTTTTGGAATCTGAATCTCCTCTTCTGAGCCCAACGCCTCAGGTCCTTCCTTCTGCAGCCTGGTTTCATTCCCCCACCCCCAACCAACTGCACTGCCGTCTGTTGGGCGAGCCCCCTGTTGCCACCAGCCCTCTTAGTTGGTGGTCTTCAAAACTGCTCCAGTGGTGCGATGAGGTCCAAGCAGCCCAGATGACCCCTCTCTGCTTCTGCCCTCACCAGCCCTCCTCCTGCCCCCCGGCACGTACGCCGGGGTAACAAGTGCCTAGGACATCCCCAGCCCTGCCCTTACCTCCCTTACCTCTTGCAACTAACTCTCAGGCCTGCCCTGACCTCCAACTTTGGGGGGCAACTTGACTCCTCCTCCCTGGAATGAATGACTCTTCTGGCAAGGTCAGCTGAACCTGCCTGCCCCTTCCAGGCACTTCCATCTGTCCTCTGGTGCCTGGCCTCGCTCATGTGACTCAAGGAGTCTGCTCTGGGGCTTAGCCCCTTCCCGGCAACTATATCCCGCACAACCCCAGCAAGTCAGATCCAAGCTCCAGGCACCAAATGATGTACTCAGTGGGCAGCCTGCTCTGCCCGTGAGTCTCTGCTTAGTGGCCTGAGGCCCTTGGTGCCCTGTCCGGCAGCCAGCCATCTCAGGGGCATGCCTAGCCACTTTGAGGACTGGAAAACCACAGCCCACATAGTAATATCTGATGCATATTAACCACACAGTGCTTCCTCCTTTCTATTCTACTTCCTCCTTTCCTTCCCCCTTTCCTCCACCCGGCGGGGTGCCGTCCCTGCCCTATTGCTGGAGGGTCCTAGGCTTGGAGGGAGAGCCTCCCTCACCCCCAGCTGCTTCCCCGCACCGTGCCCCATATCTGCATCCCATGCTCGTGCGGTGGCTAATTCTGGCGTCTCATCAGACAGTAATTATGGGGGAATCAGCACTGCTGTCATCTCTGCAGCTCGGCACCTGTCACCACGCCACCATCCCCGGCTTCTGGGATGGGACCGGAAGCTAAGGGAGGAGGGGTGTGCTGGGGTGAGGGGCACCCGCTCCCTCCCTGCCTCTGCAGCCCTCACCTCCTTCAACCCTACCTCTCCGCAAGGCACTTAGGGCTGGCGACCAGGTGGCCATTGGCCACACAAGTGCTCCCTGTTACCCAGGGCAGGTGCTGAATGCATGCATCAACGTGTCACACGCACGCATGCCCACGACCAAACAGAACAGGAATGACACAGCCAGCCAAGGCTCAAATCTTGCCCAGGCCCTTTCACCTACGCGTGATCTCGAATAAGTCATTTTATTTCTCTGGATGTCAGTTTCCCCGATGGCGAAATGGGGGAAACAGTGCCTACCCTGGGAAGACGGGAAGAATGAACTATGTAAAGTATCTAGCACCACGCCTAGCTACATGTGCGATCACGTATTCACTCAACAAACGATTGGTACACATCCACTCTGTGTGGAACTGTAACAAATGAATCAGTTTAGTGAGGATCACACTGGGGCCACACTGGGGCACGGGTATGTTGTTTGGCTGGCGGTGGTGTTTCGTTTCTCTGATGTCTTTAAGATGTACATGCACCTGCTCCCCATTGTCCTCACCCACCGCCTCACTCGTTTCCTGCCCCTGAAGGCCCTCCGGTAACTCCACCCGCCCCCCCACCAGAGTAAAAGTGCCCTAGTCGGTTCCACCATAAAGGATGTGACAGGGAGTTCAGTGGGGCAGGCCTGGAGGTGGTCAGGGAGGAGCGGAAGAGGAGGTGACAAAGGGGGGCGGTTCTTCCTGGAAGAGGAGTCACAGAAGCGAAGGTTCACAGAGGAGATGGGCCGGGCCTAATGGGAACTGATGGAGACACAGACATCAAGAAGGTTCTCCCTGGTGTTGGCTCTCCAGACCCCAGGCGCGTCCCACTCCTCCGGAATGGTTTATCAGGTGGGCCTCACCTGTGAAACTGCAGTGGCAGGCCACCTCCCCTGGTCTCGCAACCAAGCAGCATCCGCTTGGTCACAACTGAGTCACTGAGTCACTTCTTCCCTGGCCCCATGGCCTTTTCCCCACGTGGAGAGGAACTGTGCCCGAGGAAAGGAGGTCTGGAAACGGGAAGGCTCTAACTTCTAGTCTCCCTCCCCCCACCTTCCTCCACTCCAGGGTCCGGAGACCCCCCCCAGGACGCCCCAGGGTGGAGCCAGGAATGGGGTGGGACGAGAAAGGTGGGGATGAACCTCAGAGTCAGTTCTCAGTGGCCTGAACTGCGGAAGAATCCTGCTCACATGAGAGACTGAGGCTAGACCTTAAGAAGGGCTTCGGGTGGCAAGTAAAATGGAAGGAAGGGGAGGAGGCCCAAGGCTGCCATAATGGATTATCTGTGTGACCCAGGGCATGTTATTTAACCTCTCTGGTCTGTCTCCTCCCCCTGCAACACAGAGACAATAGCCTGGAGGCCACAGGCCAGCCGTGAGGGTAAAATGAGCTAACACCCGCACGGAGCTTCGCCCAGCATATGGCCCACGTGTTATCAAGTAAACATTCAATAAATATCGGTCCTTAGTATTTTCATTATTGCCAGGGATGATTTTGCCCCCCAATTCAGCAAGGACTAAATGAGCCCCCCCCCCCCAGCCAGGCCTCCGCTCCCTTGTCGACTCGGAGCCCACAAAGGGGTCTCAGAGGTCAACAGAGTCGATGGCGAAGCGCTGACCCCACCGTGTCCACCTCCACGGGTGCCTCCCACCACCCCCCGCCCCCAACCCCATGCATTCTAATAATCTTTCACACGCTTGGCCAAAACCCACCTCCGTTTAGTCCAGTCTGGATGGGCAGGTAGGACAGGGTGGATGGGGGAAGTAAGTCTTGGAAGGGATTGAGCTCCCCCCGTCTCTGGGAGTATTCCAGAAAAGGGTGGGTGAGAGAGGAGCGCATTCAGGCTCTGGTTCCTTACCCCCAAGCCCACCAGGAAAGCTGAGCCTCAGCCCCTCTGCTGTGGGTGTGGGGAAGGGGCGGTCGGCCCATGTGACCAGGACGGGGGCGGAGGAGAAGGGCTGCAGTCTCAGAGTCGCTCCTGCCTCCTTCAGGCAGCGGCCACGGGTTGGGGAGGGAGGGGAGCAGCCTCGTTGCTCTTTTAGGAAAACGGTAATTTTAATTAAGAGGCAGACAAACGAGCGCTCTGCAGATTGTCTCCGAGCAAAGTTATTAAAAAGCCATCAAGGCGGCGGCGGCAGCAGCCACAGTGGCAAGGAGAGCTGCCTCCCCCAGCTGCCCGCCCAGATTGAGGCTGAAGCATCCTTCAGAGAGATGGAGAAGCACTGGAGGACTTGAGTCTGCAAACAGCCAGGATGGAGATCCTGCAGCCCCTCTCCTAAGGTGGGGGGGGGGAGGGCAGGGCAGCAGCCAGACAATAACGGGTTACAGGCTGCCCGACCCCAGGGTGGGAGGGGGTGCGGGCAGAAAGGGAACCAGCAATGGGGTAGCCCTTGCTCTAGGCCAGGCCCTGGACCAGCTGCTGTTTTTCCTGTAATCTCAACAACCCTGCCATTTTACAGGCAGGAACACTGAGGCTCAGAGAGGGAAAGTGGCTTGCCCAGGGCCACACAGGTAGGAATTAAATGGCTTAAGTGAGGATTTGAATCCAGGTCAGGCTGTCTCTCAAGTCCAGTGCTCCAGTCTCCTGGTCCTGGGGACAGAAGTAGGGGGTCGGCTCCCTGAGGCCCTCTGAAGTGACCTCAGCACTGGCCGGGCAATGCTGCCCACAGTCTCCAGGGTCCCCAGGGACTTGAGGCCTCAATCATTGCTTACTTGGTGGGGGGCACACTATGTGAGGGGCGGCATCAGGTCAAGGGACATCTACAGGGCCATAAAGTACAGGGCAGCTGCCAGCAGGGGAGCCGGGGTGGACAGGGACACAGAGTCACAGTTCTGGAGCGGGGGTAGGTACTCCACAGTCAGCTGGCCGAGCCATAGCCCCAGGCTCCACAGCCAGTGAATTCAGCCAACTCCTTAACCTCTATTTGCTCACCACTTAAGCAATGAAAGAACTCTTATCTGTCTTGCTCACTGCTGGACTCAGAGCTTAGCCCAGTGCCTGGCACAGAGAAGGTATTCAATAAATCTTTATTTAAGGAATGAATGAATGAATGAACAAATGAATGAGTAATTGAATGGTTGAAATAAGATCACAGGTTTCCAAGTGCCTATAAACCAAATAGACTTGTATTGAGGCAGTGTATGGTCCCGTGTCCCATCTCCCACCCTCTGGCCTTTGCTGGAACACGGGCTTCCCTCCGTAAGAAGGGCCCCCCCTGCTCCTGAATCCCTCTCCCCAGGCCACCAGTCCCCTCAGCAAAGGGTTCCTGCCTCCTCCCCCCTTCCCAGCCCCAACTGTACGGAGGCTTTGCAGCCAGCACATAATGTACATGCATACACACGCACTAACTCACATGCACACATAGACATATCCTCTGCCAGGCAAGTTGCCCTCCCCAGAGTCACGTCTCTGCGGCCCCCTCCCCTGGCAAAGGCCTGGGCCCATCAGGGATAGCCCCCCCTCCCCCATTTCTGGCCCTCTAGGCTGGGGAGAGGCATTTGGCTAAGGAGCAGTGGGAGGCAGGATGGTGGGGGGAGGCCTCCCTCCTGGCTTACCAACCTGGAGACTTTAAACAGAGGGAACAGAGTCCTGGAGCCTTCCCTCCCGCTGCACGCTGGAGCCCTGGGTGAGGGACAGGAAAGGAGGAAAGTCGTGAATGAATGCCCAGAGCCAGAGGGGAGGAGTTGGAGAGAGCAAGGGGCCCAGGGTGGGGCTCCCAACATGGGATGGGCGGGGGCAGGGGCCTTGGGCCATGGGGGTGGAGGGGGGCAGGGACAGGGCAAGGCACAGCCTTAGGAGCTGTGCCTTTAGGGGTCACTGGGGGCCGGGGGGCAGGCGGGATAGAGATTGGGTGTTGGAGGAAGAGCAGGGGCTGAAGGGGCAGAGACACTGGTGGGAGACAGACAAGAGGACAGACAGCAGGACAACACGGAAAACATGAGGTCCTCAGAAGGAGGGCCCCAGGACAGACAACCAACAACCCAGGCCTGGTTCTCCTCCCAGAAGCAGAGGCAGGCTTTTTCCTGGAGTGCCCACATAAGATCCCCATGACAGCACCTTGGAGCGCCCATCTGTGTCTCCCCACCAAGGTCACCCCCGGTTGGAAGGCTGGTGGGTTCACAGTCAGAGGGGCCTCCCGTCATTGCCCTGCTGACAGCCCTCTCTCAGCCCGAGACCCCCATCTGCTCCACTCACCCCCTAACCCTGAGGAAGGGCTCCCTCCTCTGCCTGCAAAGGAGGAAACAGAGGCATTTCACACCCAACAAGCACTCACACACTCGCACTCTGCTGAGGGCTGTGCGGCGGGGAATGGCACCCCTGCTTCAAACTGCCTGAAGCTCTACACCTAACTCCTGCCTCCACACCCACCCAACGCCCAGGGTGCAGGCCCTCTCCTAGCGGTCCCTCGTGGCTGCGGCCCTCCCATCCTGCACCCTCCTAACGGCACCCTATTCCCCTCCTGCTCTAATACCTGTCTATTGCCTTTCCTCCCGGGGCACATGGCATTCAGACCGCCCCCCTCCCCAAGACACTGCGGCCGGGCACCCTCTCGGGCACAGCCTTCCCTTGGCTGGCTCAGACCCATCCATACCCGCATCACGTCTGGCTGCAAGAGTGCTCAGAGCCCCCTGCCAATCTCATGGTTCCAATTTTCCCACCGATTACCCAAGACGCAGGCATCCCAGGGAGAAACAGCTGTTGGACCCAGATGCTGGGACATTGACTGAGGGAAGAAATCAAGAATGTTCGCGTAGGGATCTAGCCCCAGAGGGCTTCCTGGACAAGGCAGTGGGGTGGGGTGGGGTGGGGGGTCGCGCGTGGAAGGGACGGATGGACAGAGGGCGCAGGGTGGGGCAGGGGAGTGAAGACCCAGGAGGCCTATCTTCCTTCCCACCACCAGCCTTGAGTGGCAGCTCCGGGGACCCAGTCCCAGATAAGCTGAGGTGAGGATCTGGGTTTTAGAAAAAAACTAAAGAGGTTTTCTCATGTACGCCCCTTCCTCCAGGAAGAGAAGTCCCCTTGGACTCGAGGAATATGAAGACAAAGAAATTACTATTTGGTGAAGGTTTACAATGTGCTAGGAAGGCTACCTAAATTACTTCATTTAATCCTGGTCCCCACCCTGTGAGGAAACCACTGTCATCGGCCTAAATTTACAGATGAGGAAAGAAAAGTGAGCTTCAGAGGCAAAATGACTTGTCCCAAACCACACACATGGGTCTGACTCTAGAGCCTGAGCTCTTGACCCCTGAGCCAAGCTGGCTCCCTTCTGTCCTCCTCAGGCTTTGGCCGTCTCCCCTCCTTCCATGCCATGCTCCAGTATAAGTTATTTCTTAAGGACAACAAGTGGAAGAGAAGGCTTTGCTCCAGTCTCTTCCTGCCTCGTCCTCTTCCTGCCATCCTAGGAGGCAGAAGATTCTAACTCCGGGCTGCAGAGCGGTCAGGGAGGGACCAGGGGAGGGGGGGTGAGCTGTTGGGTTCCACAGGAGCTGGATCAGGATCTCTTGGGCTTCATCTTTAAGTGACTTCTGGCCCTCCAGGGGCCCCTTTCCTGCTCTCCCTCCTCCCCCACGGAAGAGGCTCCAGGGAGCCTTTCACCCCTTAGCCTTCTTTTAACTTCCAGAAATCCCCTGAGCACCCACGTTAGGGAGAGTCTTGAAAGTCAGGGGGCTGGCAAGGTGAGAGTCTATGTCAGTCCTAAAGGCCCTCACTTTTCCGCAGAGCCCTAACTTTTACTTACAAAGTGGCTGGGATGGGAATGGGGACTCATCAGGCCAGCCTAGCCCTGGGGGGGAGGAAGCAGGAGTGGGGGGGGGGGAGCGAAGTGGGCAGGGGACAGCCCAGGGGAGCAGGCAGAGCGCTGAGTCTTCCTCTGAAAAGGCTTCAGTGAGCCGTGGAATGCCTTCCCAATGAGATGGAATCATTAATTCTTCCCCAATGAGGCAGACGCTGGGGCCTAGGGTGACGCCACAGATGCCCGCTGTGTCTGCAATTATCACAGGCCCTGGGGGTGTGGGGAGCCTGCTTAGCACAAACAGCTCTAGCTAGGGCGTCTCCACAGGGGTCTCTGGGTCTGGACTTCTCGGTTGGGGTCTCTGGGTCTGAGGGCTCCAGCAAGCTCTGTAGCTGGGGCGGAAAAGAAGCCGGTGTGCTGGGTTGAGGATGTTTGCAGAGGTGAGGCAGGCAGGCTTGCGGGGAGGTGGGGGGGGGTGGAAACCCAACTCCCTCCCGGTCTTCCGTGACTCCATACCGGGACATGCAGTCAACTGGGCCAGGTGGCGGAGGCCACCCGGAACCAGAAAAAGGCTGTGGGGGAGAGGAGCCACCCGCGGGTAGGGCCTCTGCGAAGGAAAATCCGGACTGGATTCAAGTCTCCGAATGGAATGGAATGAGTTCTGCTGGGATGAGCAGAAAACTGAGTTTATGACTCAGATGGCTGAATCTTCTAGCCGCTCCCTTATCCATCCGCCGGGCTGAGAGGGTAGACTTAGGCACAATGTGCCTTTGGAGAATGAGGGACTGTTTGCAAGGGGGGTGGGGGTGTGCCCGCGCTCAAGCGCTTGTGCCAATGCTCTCCTGGGCCAAATCTCCATTTTACCCGGTTTCGCTGGAGCTCGGAAATATTCTTCCCACCCTCTCTGTGGCGAGGCATGTATTATCTCAGGGGAGAGGAAGTAGCTAGAACTTGTGACAGCTGGAAGAGACCTTAGAGATTCTCTGGTTCCACCCTCTCTTCCCATACCAAGGACACTGAAGACCAGAGTGGGCAACTAACTCGCCTAATGTCACACAGCAGCAGGGAAGGCAGGCAACCTGATACTGGTCCAATGTTTGCTGTTTATACAGCCCGTCACCTCTCTGCCCTAGGGGATTAAAGAGTGACTACCCTGTCCCCTTCTCCTCCCCAGCAGGTCTGGACCCCTCTCCATCATGGACCCCTGTACTTTGCCAACCACAAGAGCCACAGGAGGTTAAACTGGATCTATCAAGCTCCTCAGGATGGCCCAAAGGTCATCTCAAAGGTCATGCCAACCAGTCCCCTGCCCCTAGGTACGACATCAGCCCACTCATGCTCACACACACCTATCACTGCGGTCAAAGATGCAAAACACCACGGGAGCTCCCTACCTTACAGTACCGCCCCCCCTTCACACTCTGGGAGGTTTTCTTTCCTATCTAACCTCTATTCCTCCTACTACAGCGTGGGCCTGTTTCCTTTCAAGCTGTCCTGGGCAAAGATTGGGGGAAGGGTAGAAGTACATTTTTCTCGCCCTCAAACCCTTCTGTTTGCCCACCTGCGGCAGAGAGGATGAGGCCAGGGTATGCCAGGGTGGCTGGGCCCTGAGCCCAGGGCATGCGTGAGGCAGGAGGGGTGCGTTGGTGGAAAAGGAGCCCGAGTGTGGGAGAAACAGCTCTTCTGGGAACGGTCCCTCCAACTCCTCATCCCCTACAAAAGCCTGAGTCTCAAGGTTAGGGGAGGGTCTTTGCCGGTTTCAGAAACATCTGTTCTCTCCCCCCACGCCATTTACTGAGTGTTTAATACGTATCGGGCTATGTGTTGGACATTTTCATCTACGATTTCACTTAATCTTCCCAGCAATCCCATGGTCAGAAACTAATCTGCCCCCTGGGACGGCCTCTCGCTAAGACTAAATCTAACCTTGATCCCTCTTGCTCCATTTCCTCTGGCTCAGTCCTCCTTGGCGGTGGGGCACATCTTTGCTCTGTCTTCAGATGTCCTCACCCTTACTCGGTCACCCTTACTCGATCACCTGGCACTTCTCCAGGCTGCCAATTTTTACCCCAGTCTTGCCCCAGGTGACGGGCATTTTAGGGGGCAGAGCAACAGAAGCAGGACTGGAGGCTGGGACCCATGACACTGGCCCTCACCAGACACAGGGCACAGGCCAAGTGGCAGGGGTGACGGCCCTGGGGGCAGTCCTCAAGAGAGCTGCTGGGCTGATGGAGGTGGGGACAGAACCCGGGGCAGCAGATTCTCTCTCCCTGATGACATCTGTGACCCTTATAGGGAGCACGGGGCTTCACCTTTGGTGTGGTAACTAGGCAGGGCCCAGATATGCAATGAACTAGTGCTCCCTCAGTGACCAGCTCTCAGGTCCAAGTTCCAACCCACACATACCCAGAGCCCAGGGGCCTGAGCAGAAGTGGGCAGGAGTACAAGACGGAATGACCAGCCCTGGGCTGTGGATGGTAGCTGAAGCGAGAGGAGGAATTCGTACACCTAGCTAAGCGCCTTAGCATCTAGCGGGTGCTCAGGCCCTGAGAATGGAGAAGGGAGGCCCCCAAGCCAGCTTCAGAGGGGTTTCACACACCCCACGGTAGCCACAGGCCACTGTGATAAAGTCACACAGCCCTTGGCTTCCCTGTTTGGGCCTTTGGTAGCAGGAGTGATGAGGGTAGGGATCCCCTCCATTAGGGCTACTCCCCATCCTACCTTGGGCATGTCTGGAGCTGAGGGCCCAGACCCACCTCCCCGGGGAATGCTCAGGCCTCAGCTTCCATCCCCTGGGAGATTCTAGCAGTAAAAGCATGGACCAATGGGCAAGGGAAGTGGGAATGGTGGGTGGGACTCTGGTCCTTGTGGGTGGCACCTTCCCCCTTCAAGCAGGCACCATTAATATATGCAAAGCATATGCAAATCACCCAGAAGAGAGACACAACATCCACGGAATGTCAGAAGAGACCTTGGAGATGATCCAGCCCACGCCCCCTCATTTCACAGGTGAGGAAAGCGGCCCGCACCAGGCAGGGACTTGCTCAAGGTCACTGGGACATTTGGGTGCCGAGGAAGAATGGGAACGAGGTGTCTTTACTCAGAGTCTAGTGCTCTTTCCGGAGGGTCTTGTCCTTCATATGGGAGGTGGACAAGATGACAAAGAGGGCACAGGGCCTAAATGGGGCTCCAGGAAGGCCTACCAGAGACTGGGGGTGAGGGGCGGGGATAGGGCGAAGGGCTTCTCAGAACCTTCCCTTCCCACCTCTGAGCCTGGAAACGGTGGTGGCAGTGAAGGGAAGAGTGGACAAGGGCGGCAGCGATGCCTGGGGCCGCGTGTGGCTCGAGGGGCAGAGGGGCCTGAAGCCAGAGGCGCTGGTTTCCGGCAGCCAAGCAGCAGAAGGCGGCAGGAGAACTGGAGTGTCTGAAGCCCAGTGTCAGGGCAAGGTGCCCGCTGTGGTGCGGGGAGGGGGACAGCGCCCTTCACTACACACACATCTCTAAGTGCTCAGCAGCCCCTTCCGCTCGGACTCTGATAACTATGGCACCTGACAGACCATAATAGTCAACCCAGGCCTGTCCCTCCAATGGCTGCGGCTGCCCTCCACCCCACCCCACCCCCAACTTGGCTTCTCAACCTTCCAGACAGTCCTAGAAAGCAGGACCAATGCTGGGGGGAGGAAGGCAAACAGATGGGAGGGGGCAGACAGAGTGAGGAAAGAGGAGACAAGGTGGGGAGAGAGAGTGAAGTGCAGAGCAGGAGAAACTGAGGGGTAGAGAGAGGGGAGGCAGGGGAGGAAGGGGGGCAGACTGAAGGGCAGAGCGGAGAGGGGGGAGGGTGGGGATGGTGGGAGCGGCGGAGCAGAGAGGGAGGGCTCCCGGCCTCTGGGACTGAAGGACAAAGCTGAGGCCTGGGTATCGGGCATAGGAGCCCCATCGAGGCCTGGAGGCTGTCTGGCAGGAGTTGGGGACCAGGCCCCTGCCCCTCTGCCCACCTCCCCAGCGATTCCAGGGGCTGCCAGGAAATCAGTCCCTCCTCCTCTGCCTGCCTCCCTCCCTCCCTCCCTCCCTCCCTCCCTCCCTCTCTCCCTCGGGGCAGCAGCCAAATCCAAAGCCTTCATCTCTGCTTTTCAGAGCTGGGAATGAAAGAAGGGGAAGCGAGTGCAGCCCTCAAACCCGCTGACGGCCAGATTTTTATTATCTTTGCTCGAATGGGCCCTAGGAAGCCAACAAGGGATTCTTCAAAGAGCATCTGAGTGGCTCATTGAAGCCTGCACCTGCACCAGCCCACCCACGGCAGGCCGCCGGGGGCTTGGGGGGCACAAGCTGTCCCCCACCTCCCACCAAGTCCAGAGACCAGACTCGAGGCTGCCAGAAGCCTCACCCTCAGCTCTCTGTGCCTAGGCAGGGGCCACTCGGTCAGGAAGCCAGGCTCAAAGGCCACACCCAGGCCTGCTGGGCCTCCGAGGCAGTCCCTGTCCCTCTCTGTGCCTTGAGGACACAAGTAAAAGAAGAAATTGGATCTCCTTGCCAGGGCTGAAGGAGATAAGTGCTTGGGATTCCTCGAAAGAGAAGCTTTCATGGCAAGCCCTAGGTCTTTCCCCTGAACTCTCTGCCTGCCCAGTGCCCACAGGCCACCTGGCATCTCCCCTTCACAGGATCCCACCCACCCACAGCTGCCCATCCATTCCAGAGCCCCAGGCCCACCACTCAGAATGATCCTGAGCCCCAGACACCCCTCCCTCTGTTCAAATCCTCAACCCCAGCACCCTTCTTCCCCCAAAGACCTGACCTGGGGTGGGGGTGGGGCTCAAATAGACCCGCTACTTTAAAGAGCCCAGCCCCCTCCCTCCTAAGCTTAGGTTTTGTCAGAGAGAGCCCAGTTGGCACCGGGCAGACAGCAACCATGCCACCCCCCACCCCCAGCTCTGACCACACCATTGAGATCAATGCCCGCAGCCAAAGAAGGAATCAATGGTTCTAATTAAACCCTTTTTCCAGGGTGGGTCCTTGGCCAAAGAGTGAAAGAGAGAGCATCTAAGGCTCTGCATCCCAGCACCCAATGCTGCACCTTGTACATCTCTGAGAAACCTGGAGCCTGGCAGGAATCAGAGCATGAAGACCCCAGAGTCCTTCCCCCCTCCACCCGACCCTCCCCCCATTAAGCAAGGAGGCAAGCAGAAGGCCTGAGGTGGAGGCAGGGCTCCCGATGGCTCATTCCCAGGGATCCTTCCCCTAGGAGAGTTCCCCCTTCTCCACTCGGCACTGCCCAAGGACCACAGTTGCTTCTTCCAGATCCCCAGAGCACATGGGGGACCCTCGTCTCCATCTGAGCCCTGAGGGTCATCACAGAGAATCAGCCATCATGGTAAGGGCGGAAGGAACAGGGTGGGGGTTGGGGGGGGGCACTGGACAAAGACCCTCTTGTCCCCAAGGCATGGTGGCAAGAAGCCAGGGCAAAGCCTTTGCACTCGCTGCCAATGGTGTCTGGGTGCCAGGCAATCTGGGTGGAGGGGGGGGTCTTATTCCCGCGACCCCCTCCCCTTACGCCCAGAGCCCTCACCCCCAAGCCTTACTTCTACACCAGGCCACCAGCTAAGTCTCTAGCCCAACAACTCTTAGCTCCCCTGGAGTCCTCCTTCCTGTGTGAATGCCAGGCCTTGACACTTGCTCACAGTGGCCCCAACACCAACCAGAACCAGCAACCCCCCCACGCATAAACCCAAAGTGCCCCCCACATACATACACACGCCTAACCACGCCAGAAAAACCACCCCACCATGACAGCTGCCACCAATAATGACAGAGCCTCACATTTTCATAGTGACAGTCTCCACCAAATGCATCATCCATTCTTTAAAACCAGCAAGAAGGATAGGGACGGGAATGAGAGAAACTGAGGCACGAAGTTAGACAGCAAAGCAATAGGCTCAAGGTCACCCAGACTAAGATAGCCAGAGTCCGGAATAAGGTATCCTACCCCGCAAAGTGCTCAAACCCCCCACCAAGCAACATTCAGACCCACAAGCCTGAAGTCTGGTCAGCTATCCCCCACCGCCAATCCTCATCTGTTTCCCCTTCCCCCCAAACAACCGTAGCTCCAACATCTGAAACGTCTCAGTCAGGTGCCCCCCTCCTCCCCGCCACTGGGGAAAAACACTTCCCTTAAAGTTGGGGGCTGCAGGACCTCCTGCTTCCATAGTATTTGGAGAGAGGGGAAAAACAGTCAGGGATCTCCTCCTTGCACAATCCCTGTTCCTGCTCACCTGGCTCCCCTCGGCCCCCAGGGTCCCTCGGTCCGGCCTCCTCCCTGGGAGATCGCGCGCTGCCCTCGGCTGTCCTCTCCCACCAGGCCAGGGCAAAGCGCCGGAGGCACTGCCAGGGCTGCATGGGGAGGGGTGGGGCGGGGGGGCTAGCACTAGCAGCCGCACACGCCCCGCCGGGCCCTGCCAGCCGAGCTGCGGAGGCACCCGGCCGGCCCCCTCTGCTTCCACCAGCATCCTGCTGCCCCCACCGACAGGACTCGGAGCTGGCCCGGGAGCTTCTGACGTAGCAGGGGGGTGCGTGGGAGGGGAGGGGGGGCTATGGCGCGTCCCTCCCCAGCCCCGCCCTCTGCCCCTCAGCCCCCAGCGGTCCCTACCTCCTCACTCACCCCGGATGCTCCCCCCAGCTGGGGGCGCCCTCCCCTGCCCTCTGGCCTCCGCAGGGGGAGGGCTTAAGATCAAATAGCCCCTCCCCCCAGCCACTCCCTCTTATGGCCCCTCCCTACCCGCCAGCTGAGCGGGGAGCTGGTCCCCAGTTTCAGCAACTGCTGCCTAGGCTCTAAGGTCTCCAGGGCTAGGGCCTCGAGGTGAGGGGGGCGGGGGGAATACAGGCTTGTATCCTGGCAACACAGCCAACCCCAGAATGCACTCATCCCCTTCCTTCCCTGGGGGGCTGGCGCAAAGCGCCTACCACCACCGTCCAAGTGTGTTCACCCCATTCTGGGACCTGGGGGAAAGAGAGGCCTTTGAGGCTCCCCCCACTTCTCCGTCCCCTTCACGTCCCCTGCATTCTCCTCTTCCTCCACCACGGATGGACCACTCCCCTCCCCCACTCCCTTCACCGTCCATCCCCCTTCCTTCTCTCCACCCCTCCTCCCTCCACACGTACCCCTTTAAATTTTCACCCCTCGGGCCCCCTCCCCCGGGCATCACGAGGCCCTCCCCGCTCGGTCTCCAGCCTCGCCAATCCCTGACCCCCTCTGGTCCCAGGACTCCTGTCGCCCGGGTCCGTCTCCCAAGCCCGCACGCCGCGGTCCCCTGCCCCCCCAACACCTGCGCCCGGAGCATCCCTCGCCCCACCGGCCGCCGCCTCCCCGGCCCGGCCGCCGCCCCCGCCCCCGGCCGAAGGGAAAACACACAAAGAAAACAGAAATACCTTCCACTTAAGCATGGAGGCACATTAGGGAGGAGAGAGACAGGGACATGCCTTGGGACGGAGCGTTCCCCATCGGGCGGGGGCGCGGGGGGCGGGGGCCCCGGGCCGGCCTGCCTGGCGCTCGCCCTCTCGCCGCCTCGCGGGCTCCTCGCTCGGCCCCAGCCCCGGGGCGCGGTGCCAGGCGGGCGGGCCGGGGGCGCGGGCCCCGCCGGGGTGGACCAGCTGGGAGGGCGCCGGCGGCCGGGCGTGTGGGTGCGCGCGCGCGCGCGGGCGTGTCACCGAGTGTGCGAGAGCGAGTGTGTGTGTATGTGTGTGTGTATGTGTGGGGGGGCGCGCGCGCGGGCCGGCGCGGGTGTGTCACTGCGGGCGGGAGCGCGCGCGGCGCGGGCACCCGCGTGTGGCCGGAACGTACAAAGGGCCGCCCCGGGTGGCGGGGAGCGGAGGAGGGGAGGGGGCGCTGCGCCTCGCGCCCTCCAGCTGCGCGGCGGGATCCCGCGGCGCGCGGCCGGGCCGGGGGTGCGGGGCGCGCTCATGCTCCCCTCCCCGCTCCACCTGCTTCTCCCACCCCATGCAATCCTCTCGCCACGATAGAGATGAATCCCTGAGGCCCGGGACCGGCCTCGGAGGAGAGGGGTGCACCTCGAGGTGAGGGGACTTCTCGGTCTCCAAGCCCTGGCACACCTTGGGTTGGAAAAGCATCTGGGAAGGGACCGGGCAGGGAGGCAAAGGCGGAGCGCGGGGACTCGGGGGCCACTTTTCAGCCAAGGTGACCTCCGGAAGCCACAGCTGCCCGATGCGGGAAGAGTCTGGACCCTCCTCTGCCTCGACCGGGACACCCCCTTCCCCCGCGCCTTAGACACCTCTCTGCCGCAGGCACCCAGTCCCCCGGCGCCCCCTGCTGGGCTGTCTCCTTGCCCCCAGCTCCGGTTGCGGCCCCTCCTGCAGGCATCTGCTGGAACTGCAGAGGCCCGTGCCGGGAGGGAGGGGAGTCTGCTCATCTGTCAAGTAGGACCCCGAAGCCGGGCGCTCCAGCCCCTTCTCACACCTCTCTTGGAGATGCCACTGCCACTTCGAAGGCAGCCTGAAGAGCACCAGCTCTGCCCCGCCCCCGCTCGACTCCCACCCCCTCCCTGTCCCACCCTGGCCTACCTGTTGGCTCCACAGACTTCTCCAGCTCTGACCGGCACAGACCCTGACCCTGACCCTGACCCTGACCCTGACCCCTCCTCCTGTTCTGGTTACTTGCTTCCTCTCTCCCTCTTGTTCTCTGTCCTGTCCCTCCTCTCCCAAGCTTCTCTTGGGGAGGGGAAGGTGGACTGAGTCCCCTGCCCCTTTTGTTTACTCCTGGCATTCCCAAAGCCAGTTTAGATGGAGCAGAAAAGGGACACAGTACACCTCTTCACTGTAGGACACCAGGCAGAGTGGCAGGCAGGCAGAGAGGCAGGAGAGAAGACCCCACCCCAAGTGGCCCAAATGGCAAACCGGTTTCCCCACTTCCTGGTCTACCCGGTTGCAACCTTAATCTAGGCTCTCCCATTTTCCTGCCCGCCCGCAGGCCTGCCCCTGAGCCAGCCACATGCCTGGCTAGGGGCTAGTCTCCAATGCCCCTTACAGATTAATCTCCAGTTGCAGTAACTTAGGTGGTAGGGCCAGGGCAGGAGGTGGGGGGTGAGGGGAGGGCCTTCCCAGCTCCAGCAGGATAGCTCAGGAGAGCAGCCAAGAGCGGTGTCTCAGACACACAGTCTGGGCACACGACCCCAGTCGGCACCCTGACTTCTCCCATCCTGGGCCAGCTGCCTCTCCCTCTGCCAACTGGACGGTGCCCATCTTTTGGCCGCTGAGCACACCGTGGGCACTCAGCCAGCTCCCTGCCTGGCTGTCTGCCCAGGATGGGCATGGGAGGCAGCAGGCCCTGTGTAGGGGAGGGGGCAGTGCGAGGAGGGGTGGCTTCCCCCCAGCTGCTTGGACACGGCCTCCTGAGCCTCTCAGAGCCTGCAGCCCGGGGCCTCTAGCTTCTGTTCCTCCATTCAGGACTCTGACTCAACTATACAGACTCTGCCCTTCCTCTCCCTGTGGGGTTCCCCCTGAGGCAGGGTCTCTTCCCTGCCCCACTTTGTGCCCACCTAAGGAGAAGGGAATCAGCAAGTGCTTTACTCACAGTCTCTAATTTGACCTTCTCAACCCTGCGGAAGTGGGCATTCTCGGCCCCATTTCAGAGATAAAGAGTTAAGGCTCAGAGAGCAACAGCCATAGCCCGATCTAAGAGCAGCAACGCTGAAATTCAAACCCGGATCTGCCTGACTCCAAAGCTCCCAGCCTCGTTTCTATCACCACCACCACCACCTCCTAACCCTATGGACTGCCAGAAGCAGGGGCAGCCTCAGTGGATGGAAGAGATCTGGGCTCAGGAATGTATCTGAGGTTAAGACATACAGGTATGTCCAGGTTAAGGAACTGGGCATTAGCCCTGGATGATGACTGGAAAAATGCTTGCCCCGTCACATGGAGACTGGGGGGAGGAGTTCTGTGAACCAGCCCCCCAGAGACTGGGAACAGTTCCAAAGGCATCAGCAAGACAATGCTTTCCCCACCCTAAGGTGACCTCCTGCGTCATAAGGAGCTCTTCCATAGAGAGGAGCTTAAATCAGATCCAGATCTTATTTTTTTATTTGTGTAGTTCACTTTTTGTTTTTCTTTTTTTTCTTGGAGAGAGAGAAAGACAGCATGAGTGGGGGGAGGGGCAGCGAAGGGGGACAGAGGATCTGAAGCGGGTTCTGTGCTGACAGCAGTGAGCCCGATGTGGGGCTCAAAGCCTCGAAATCATGAACCGAGAGGCCATGACCTGAGCCGACTTCCAAGTCGGACGTTCAACCAACCGAGCCACCCAGGCGCCCCTGTGTAGTTCACTTTCTAAATTTTTTTTAATGTTTATTTATTTTTGAGAGAGAGAGACACAGAGCGTGAGCAGGGGAGGGGCAGAGAGAGGAGGAGACACCGAATCCAAAGCAGGCTCCAGGCTCTGAGCTGTCAGCACACAGCCCGACGCGGGGCTCGAACCCATGAACCCACAAACCATGAGATCATGACCTGAGCTGAAGTCGGACACTTAACCAACTGAGCCACCCAGATGCCCCTGTAGTTTACTTTTTATTTTTTATTTTATTAAAAAAAAATTTTTTTTACGTTTATTTATTTTTGAGAAACAGAGTGAGACAGAGCGTGAGCGGGGGAGGGGCAACGAGAGAAGGAGACACAGAATCCGAAGCAGGCTCCAGGCTCTGAGCAAGAAAGCGGGCTCGAACCCACAAACTGTGAGATTATGACCTAGCTGAAGTCGGACGCTCAACCGACTGAGCCACCTGGGGGCCCCTGTAGTTTGCTTTTTAAAGACAAATCCTTAACATTCCTGATCATCTGCAGAGCTGCGAGTCCATTTGACCCCCTATTCCCCCAACTGCTTCATCCACACCCACCCAACGCAGGGCAGCTGGGTCGCAAGGAGGGATAAGAAAAGATACAGCTTCTGAACAGAAACAAAGACCCTGAGGCCCCCCAGTGAGCCAGAGGGCAGATGGCATTGACCCCATGAGATCCTCTGCCCCATCTGCAGGGAAGAGAGGTGCCCCCCCCCCCCCCCCCCAGTCATCTCCAAGGCAGAGTCTCCCGGGGTAAGGAAAAGGCTGGAGAAGCCATCACCTGTGATCAGGGACAGAGCAACACAGGCATTATTTCTCTAGCCGAGAGACGAGAGCTGCTCCTGTAAGTTGGCATGGTGCCTGGGCACAACCAATATGCCAGCTGCCTCCACCTGAGATGCCTCAGGTGCTACCCCACCCCCACTCTCATTCCTCAACAAGTAACTTCCCTCTGGCCCTCCTCCCCTGCATCTCTGGCACTGCTCTTGGTGGGGAAGGGACCGCTGGCGTGTTTGAGGGCGCAAAGGGCAGTTTAACCGCCCACCTTGCCCTTCTCACACACTGCACGCAGCCCCCTTGCCTGTTTCCGGGAAGCTGCAGGAGGGAGGTTATGGGGGAGCACGCTAGAGGTGAGGATTCTCGGCCTCTCCTTCCCCAAGGCACAATCAGAACGGGGAGTACACCTGCACAAACATCTGGGCGGAAAGAGGGAGATGGGACCAGGGGTGGGCAGAGAGGGGCACGTGGGCCTCTAGGGAAAGGCACAGGGAAAAGGATGATGTGGAAATCATGGCTGCAATATGCTGGACTGCTCGCTCGGCCACCGTGGGACCCCCCCATCCCTGATCCTAGAGAAAGCCCCCTGCCAGTGGGGCTATTGTCCAACCAGGGCATGTCAGGGCCCCCCCCCCCCCGCCCCGTTTGGAACATCCACACTCCATCAACGGTGGCCTGCAGGCAGTGAGGGAACTGTGATATGACCCTGTTCTGGAGAAGGAGTGACCAGGGGCAGTGACCTGGCGTCCGGTGCAGAAGCTGGCATGGGAAGGGGACGGGAGGAGGAGGAGGGCCTTCCCTCTGCCCCAGGCATGCGCCCTTCGGACCACAGCCTAGCGCCTGAGAGCCCCTAAATGTCACCTCTCACATTCCTGGCCCTCCCATTCCCCCTCCCACCCTATAGGAGAGGAGTGAATAGCAGGTTTCAAAAGACTGTCCTTCAGTCCCTGTGGTCCCCCTCTCCAGCTTCTTATTGTAATGAATGCTAATGACGCTCCATAATTGATGCCCTCATTAGCACATCAAACCCACTTTCGGAAGAATGGAGAGAGAATGTGGGAGGGGGTTCCTCTGGGGTCCTGACTGCAGCCACCTCAAGCCAAAGAAGAGAAGCCTACATGTCCCTCTGATTGGCAGTTTTCTGAGCACAAGTCGTTGTCTTCCCTGTCAGAGGGCCGACAGGGGCCCTATCTCTGCCATCAGACTGGAGCACGGAGTCCCCCTCATTAACTAGGGCTCCCCCTCAGGGTCGGGCAGTGGTTCTTACACTGAAGTGAGGATCGGAATCCCTGGAGGGCTGCTAGGGCCCATTCCTGAAGTTTCTGATTCAGTAACTTTGAAGAAGGGCCTGGGAATTCGCATTTCTAACAAGTTTCCAAGAGCTGCTTTGAGAACCAATGGGGCGGGCTCGGGGAGGGGGGGTCGGGTGGAGGGGACTATCCTCTGGTTTTCCCAGCTTACGGCTTTGCCTGCTAATGCAGCTTCACTGGTAAGTCACCAGTGGACCCAGGTGGACCACAAGCCCCACTCCTGCAGGACCACACCCAGCGTGGCTTTGAGGCTTTAGATTTCACCATCTGACCTACATGCCTTGGTCGAAACGGAAGGACACCCTCCCACGCCCCCACTCCAGCCAGCAGCCTCCCAGACCTGCCGACTAGCCTTATAAGCCTAGGGTGGGTGGTGGGGGAAGGATGCAGGTATCATCCTGACCTATTTTACCCATGCTGGCACCCCGGAAGCCAGCTCCCTGCCTTCCAAGGTTAGAGCAACCACCTGTTTAATCGTGAAAGTGGGCGGAACCCTCGCACACGTTGCTGGTGGGAAGGAAAAATCGTTCAGCCACTATGGAAAACAGTTGGGCAATTCCTCAGAAAGTTAAACACAGAACTACCACACCGTCCAACAGCCTAATGGTCCTTCAATGGATGAACGGCTACACAACGTGTGATCTATTCATGCGACGGAATACTATCCATCCCTAGAAGGGAGTGAGGTGCTAAGACCGGCTTCAAGGTGGACGGCCCCTGAACATGGGCTAAGGGAAAGAAGCCAGACACACATGGTCACATATCGCATGATTCTGTCTGTGTGAAATATTCAGAGTAGGTACGTCCATAGAGATCTGGTTGGAGGAGGAGGAAGGTGCGGAGAGCAACGGCTTAATGAGTATGTGGTTTCCTTTGGGGGTGAGGAAATGTTTCAGAACTCAGTGGAGGTGACGGTTGCACAACAGGCCGAATGCGCTAAATGCTACCGAATTCCACCTCAAAAAAAAAAAAAAAAAAAAAGGTAATAATGGAAGTAGGGATCTTCCAGGGAGCTCGTTCCATCCACCCACCTGCAGCGTCTACCTTTGCTGGAAACAGGAGCTGGTGCCCCCATGAGTCCTGGCCTTTCCTGACGCCCCGGGCCCCTGACACCTCAGAAGATGTTTGCAGGACCCCAGGATGCTGTTTTCTGGACCCACACTGCATCCCCGAAGCCTCCTCCTCTACCCGGCTCCCACCCCAAGAGAGTCTCCCTTTCAGGATCTTGCTTGCCCGACAGGCAGGATGATCTCACAGCTGGGTCCTGAGGAGCTAGCTTCCCATATTAACGTGCCAGTGCCTTCCGCCCCGAAGCCGTAGACCCACCCCTCCCTGACCTTCTTGCTCCAAACACAGTTTTAAAAAGCCGTCTGGTTTTCCTTCCCATTGATGATTTTAATCACCCTCTAAATGGGCCCCCTGCTCTCCGGAACCTCTTCCAATCTTCTCTCCACTGAGAGACCCCGGGGCGGGCTGCTCTGGGTGCTGGTGAGGTAGGGAGGGGTCCCAGGATGAATCAGGCACATTTTCTGCCCCACTAGAGCTTTCCACTCAAAGGCCTTCAGTGATGACCCCCTACACAGGGGATTGTGTCCTTTGAGGACCTTAACTGTCAAGGTCCTGACAAAAGTTCTGTGCCCTCTCCCTCGAGAAATGAATATACACGCCCATCCACCAAAAAAAAAAAAAAAAATCTGTGGGTCTCCCTGACCTCTGTAGCCCCTCCAAGGACCCCCAGGGCAAGGTACTCAAAGTGTTGGCCACAGACCAGTGTGGCCACTGGTTCACAAGAGGAGTACAGAAATAGAGAATAAGTGTGGAGAAACTTTTACAGGGATTTGACATTCCCACAACATCCTAGAACAGGGTCATTTTTGCTATATATTTTTTATTTTTATTTTTTTATTTTTAATTTTTTTAATGTTTATTTATATCTTTTAATTTTTTTAATGTTTATTTATTTTTGAGAGAAAAAGGAGACAGAGTGTGAGCAGGGGAGGGTCAGCGAGAGAGAGAAAAACACAGAATCTGAAGAGGCTCCAGGCTCTGGGTTGTCAGCACAGAGCCTGACGCGGGGCTCAAACTCACAAGCCGTGAGATCATGACCTGAGCCGAAGTCGGATGCTTAACCGACTGAGCCACCCAGGCACCCCTAATGTTTATTTAGCTTTGAGAGAGAGACAGAGCATGAGTGGGGGTGGGGGCAGAGAGAGAGAGGGAGACACAGAATCCGAAGCAAGCTCCAGGCTCCAAGCTGTCAGCACAGAGCCTGATGTGGGGCTCGAACCCACGAACCATGAGATCATGACCAGAACTGAAAAGTCAGAAGCTTCACCCACTGAGCCACACAGGTGTCCCTTCACTATATTTTTTTAAATGTGGGTTCACAGTCCATTGGAAATTGACAACAATAAAAAGGTCTTTCACCCTCAGAGAGTTCGAGAAGCACTGCCCTAAGGATCCATTCACCTCAGGGGAGAATGCCTGACATAATAAAGGTCCTAGCTTGGCATTCGAGGCCCTCCAAGATCTGTCCCCTAAATCTTTCCAGCCTTATCTCTGGCTACCTCCTGCAATACCACACACACACAGACACACACACACATACACACACACACGTGCTTGCGTGTGTGCATGCGTGCTCTGTATCTTCCCTTCGCACGCCAGCCTTTGCCCATACTGTCCCCACCACAGGGTGATCTTTCCTTCTTCTGCACCTGTTGACACCCGATTCCCAGTTCTAGTGGCTCAAATTCCATTTCCTCAGCGTAAAGCCTTCCCGACCCCTGCCCTCCTCACGTGCAAACGCATTCTAGCTGCAGTTTCCTCTGCCCTGGGCTTTCATAACCCACTTAGCTTCATTTGGGGCCGTCCATCTCCTCCCCGCAGGCAGAGCTTCAGTCCTCTTGGTCTCTTCCGTCTTCTCCACCCTCCAGAGTGTCCACGCTGCGTGGATTCTGGGAAGTCTACTGTCCCGACCCTCCCGGGTCACTCCTGTGGCTATTCGCCCACGTCTACCTCTTCTATGCCAGGCCTTCTGGGCTTCACCCTCCGTCCCAAGATAGTTCCCAGGTCTCCATACCACTCCCTGCCCTACCCCTGGCTTTACCCTCCTTCTCCGGGGGGGGTTCTGATCGCAGCAATAACCACTGGGGACCAAAAATTAGTGGCATACAAGATTTCCAGGAGTGAGAAAAAGTTAATTTGACTTATTTTTTGAGTAGGAAGTCCTATTTGCAAGTGATACAAAATTCAAAAGGTACAAAAGGAAATAGAGCGGAAAACCAGGTTCCCCATCACGGCCTCTGGCCCCACAGGTACCCAGGTCCAGCACCAGGAGCAAACACCATTTCCACTTTCTTTGGCCTTTCAGGGCTTGCCCACGTGCTCACCAGCATTTTCTTTGTGTTCTCTTACCCACACGGCAGCAGGGGAGATACATTCAATGATATAAACCGGACGTTGTTTGCACCAGAGCACATAAAGGTGCCCTGTTGGGGCGCCTGGCTGGCTCAGTCAGTGGAGCATTGCGACTCTTGATCTTGGCGTTGTAAGTTCGAGCCCCATGCTGGGTGTAGAGATAACTTAAAAACGAAACCTATAACGAAATAAAATAAAAGTGCTCTGTTGATGGATATTTGGGCCACGTCCGGTGCAAGAGATACCCTGGTAATTATTTCAGTTCACACAATGTGAGCATATCTGTAGAATAAATTCCTAGAGGGTGTGTGCACAATAAGTGTTTTAAATATGAACCATTATTTCTGTTCTTGCCCCACTTAATGGATCCACAGCAACCGATCTTTCCCAATTGAGTCACTTATTTCTCTAGTTGTGTGCCAGCTGGGGAAACTGAGGCAGGCATTCTCTCCCCCCCCCCCGCCCCGCCCCCCTCCCCACCCCCCCACACACCCATAGAATCCCAAATTGGACAAGGCACCTGAAAGGAGAAAGAAATCCAGCCTCATCAGAGTTAGGAAATGTCCCAAGGACCCTGTCCACCTCGAGACACAGAGAAGGATGATGCGTCCATCTTGAAAAGGCAGGAACTGAAACAACGATCACTTTTTGGGTGAAGGAGGAGACAAGCCAGAACCCTCCAGGCGTTCCATGTCAGAAAGAGAGACTGAGATCAGCTCTGAGTGTGAACTTCCTGCCAGTTGCAAGAGGGGTGAGGAGGGCCTGGCAGCAGGCCGGACTGTGGGTGACTTCCTACTCAGAGAGCATTAAACCAGGATTAAGGGTGGTGGCCCGGCCAGGCCTGCTGGGAGGCAGAGGGCCAGAGCTGGTGACCTGCGTGCAAGGGCACAGCCCCACCTGGGTGAGAAGCCTGGAAGCTGGACCAATAAGTCAGGGTCCAGAGCTTTGCGGTCTTCATGGCAACCCCGTAACCAAGCCAAGGAGGGCAAAGCAAGGATCAGATCACGAGGAGCCCATTTTGCAGATGAGGAAACCAAAGCCCAGAGAAGTGAAGACACTTGCCCGAGGCTTCACAGGTGAAGCAGGGCTGGAACCCAAGCCTTCAGCCCCCAAGTCCAATGACATGAACTCCACTGCCTTCCTGGGGCTGGAGGATTCCCACGACAGGACCCGGCCTTGGTTCCTTCACCAACTTCCGCCAGACCCCTTACACCCCCACGCCACCCTCCCCACCAACACCTCCAGCGCGCAGCTGCAGAGCACGGGGGGGGGGGACTGCTGGGTGAGGCTGCAAATCCCTCTCCTGTCTAACAACTGAGCTGAGAGAGGAAGACAGAGGTGGGAAGAGGTCCCAAACTCCCATCTCACGTGTCCTCGCCCGTCTCAGTCCCAGACTCTCTCGTGATAGGAAAGTAGGCCAGTTTGGAATATGTCACGGATATTTTCGACATTCCCATCTGTACTATAGCATTGCCTAGAGCCAAGGGGGGCGGAGCCAGAACCTCCGTGCCGGATGAGGGGTACACCTGCTACCTCTGGGGCTCAGAGCCCAGATGGGGGCTGGGAACGTTTGCACAGGGGACCCTGAAGGGCCCTGAGCACGTGTCCAGACGCCTGGACAGGATGGGACAAGAGACCAGCCATATCTGCCCTCTTCCCAGAGGAGCAGGAGCAGAACAGCTGTGATTTGTGGACACCATCCCACTGCCCCGGGAGCATTGTGCCTGGCTAGCCTAGGGGTGGAGCACTGAGGAGGGAGCAGTTAGTCCTGCAGGGAAAGGGGTCTGGGAGAGCTTTAGTTAGGGGAGAGACGACTGATATCTGAGTTGGGCCTTGAAAGGTGAGCAAAACTTTTGCTGGGGCGGAGGGTGTTCCCAGCCAAGGGGTATGCTGGGGGGGGTGGGGGGTTGCAGTCACTGAGGCTGGGAGGTCGAGGGCTGACCAGGGCAGCAAGAGAGGCTGGGCAGAGGGGTACTAGCATTGGAGAAGGAGTGTTATGGTGAATGCCCAGCTAGGAAGGTTGGGGGGGCGCCTGCAGGTGCCCAGGGAGGCTTTTAACTTACACGATTCAGAAAGGACATGTCGCTGTGGGCAGGGACAAATCACCCTGGGAAGGGCGGAGGTGCAGAGGACGAGTGAGACTTCTCTTTGAGCCACCAGCCACCCTGACCAAGTCATTCTCCAGTTTGCTGGCAGGGGCACCTCTCCTGACTGCAGGAGGGGAAACCAACCTGAGAAAGGAATTCCCTGCAGAAGTTAGTGATCCGCTAGCTTAAAGAGGTAAAGGTTGGGGTGGGGGTTGCTCATCAAGGGATTCTCCTGGCAAGGCTGGTGGAGGCGACATCTGGACACCGTGTTTACGAATCACCTACTACGGGCACTTTGCAACATTTCCTTGCTTGACCCTTTCCGCAAGCCCAAGAGGTAGGTATGCTCTGCGCCTTTTTATCAACGTGGAAACTGAAGTCTGGGTTTCAGGGGTAAAGAGGCAAAGGGGAAGCACAAGTCCCTTCCCTAAGGTCCCACAGCATGTAAGTGCGATAAGAATCCAGGTCTGTCTGTCCCCAGAGCCCATCCCCTTCTTCTGTCACTACCTCCCGGAAAAAAGCCAAGGGTCCCTCTCAAAGAAATGACTCCGGCTCCAACCTGCACCCCTATCTCAGTCTCCATCTTGGACCAGGCTACAGGGCCCACAGCAAGCCCATGAGATAGCCACTCTCAGATCAGAAAACAGAGCCTCAGAGAAGTTAAATGACTCGCCAAGGAGCAAGTGTCTCTCCCCCCCCCCTCCCTCTGCCCCTCCCCCCCAAATAAACATTGAAAAAAAAAAAAGAAAGAAAGAAAAGAAACCAGTCCCCGCTCCCCCAGATGAGGGTTTAGAGGAGATTGGGCTATCGGCACAGGGAGAGTCTCCAGTCGCACCCACTAAGTCCTACCTACTGGCTGCAGGAACTTGGGCAAATCGCTGATGTTCTCTGCATCTGGAAGAACGGGGAGCTGCTTCGCGGAGTAGCCCGCCGTGTATTAGGTCACTGCCAGCCTCCCAGGTGGGCGGCCCCCCCCCTCCAACCCGGGTGACGCCAGTGAAACCCCCTCCTCCCCTGTTCGTGGTGGCTGGTGATAGGTGCACACTTTGCTTCCTGTTTCCTCCCTTCCCAGGACCTAAAGCCTCTGCTCCTTGTTCGGTTGCAGACTGGGGGCTGCCCAGCCTCCCGACCCGGTCCAGCCCTGGATCTGAGGCAAGAACCTCCGGGGTTATAAGAGCCCCGAGGTTCAGGGAACACGTTCAAGACCCTTATGCAGCCCTGAGGAGGAGGGACCCAGCTCTTCGCTTTCAAGGGGATGGACAGATTCGTCTGTCAGGCTTCGGGCCAAAATCAGGAAACTCCTACCGAGGGACAGGAAAAGCAGAGTCTGACCCTAGGAATTCAAAATAATCATAGTCGGAGCCATTCTTAAGCACTTGGGATATTATTTTATTCAATTTAATCCCCTGTGTGTGTAAAATCCCATTTTATTTTATTTTTTTAAGTTTATTTATTTACTTTGAGAGAGAGAGAGAGCAGGGAAAGGGAGGATCCCAAGCAGGCTCCGCGCTGTCAGCACAGAGCCCAGCGCGGGGGCTCAAACTCACGAACCGTGAGATCACAACCTGAGACAAAACCAAGAGACGGACGTTTAACTGACTGAACCACCCAGGCTCAGTCTAAAATCCCATTTTAGAGTTGATAAAACTGAGGCTCAGAAAAGCAAAATGACTTGCCCAAGGAATCCAAGTCCGCGGCTCTTCTCTACCTCCAGGCCACGGGCCACACCTTGCCCTCCAGTCACTGGGCTGCAGGCCAGGGCTAAACTCCAATCCCCAAGTGTAACCAGAGGTAGAGGAACTGGCCCAAAACCTGGGGGGAACGACTCTTGCACCTCCCTGGGTCGTTGCTGCTTTTGTGACCCCTTCTTGGGACGGCGCCAAGGGTCAGGAGATAAGAGTCAGGTCCTTCCTAGCTCCCCATTGCTGCTTCCAGAACATCACTCCGTCACTTTTTTTTTTTAACTTTTAAAAATGCCTATTTATTTTTGAGAGACAGAGCACAAGTCAGGGAAGCGCCAAGAGAGAGGGAGACACAGAATCTGAAGCAGGCTCCAGGCTCTGAGCTCTCAGCACAGAGCCCGATGTGGGGCTTGAACTCATGGACTGCGAGATCTTGTCCTGAGCTGAAGTCGGATGCTTAACTGACTGAGACACCCGGGCGCCCCTCTGTCACTTTCTTGCAAAAAGCCCCTGCTCCATCCACCTGTGCCACTCTCCCTCATGACTGTTGTCCACTGACCTCCCAGCCCTGCTTCGCATTTATTGAAACCTCTTCGCATCCCAATTCCTAATGCACCCTGGGTAACTCTAAAAGTCCCAGCATCTCCATTCTACAACCTTTGTATGCCAACTCACGTTCTCCTCTGCCCACACCCTTGTTCCCATCCTGGACACTGTCACCACCTATGCGTGCTCCCATTTTCCGTTCTGAACTCACCTTCTGCTCCTTTGGTTCAACTCTTCTTCAGACAACTGTTTTTCAATCCCCAGTCAACTGACCCTGAGATGATTTTCCCATCTGTCAGCCCCCTTCTGTCTTCATTCTCTTCTCTTCTTCAGCCCAGAGTCTCTGCTTTATCAGATCATCTTAACTTCTTACCCTCTGTCTTTTGTGGTCACACTTGCCTGGCAAAACCCTAACACTGTACCTCCGATTCAAGAAGTCTCCATTAGCACATCTGTTTACCACTCCATCCTCAAAAACCCCTTTAAAAGAGAAAAAAATATCCTAGAGTTTTAAAGCATATTAGACTATACTGATGGCAAAATCCAACAGAGAAGAGGAATCCATGATGCCATAGAGGGAGTCCCTAAAAGTGTGAATTTTTGTAGAAGAACCTATTAATGTCAGGAAATGTAGATTTCCTATTAATGTCAGGAGCAAGGCAAGTATGTTACTCTCATTATCCCTATTCAACATTGTACTGAGGTTCTAGCCAGGGCACTAAGGCAAGGGTAAAAGGGCATCCAGAACTGAAAGGAAGAGGTAACACTGTCTTTGTTCGAAGATGGCACGGATTTTCATGTGGAAAATCTGATGGAACCTAAAAAATAGCTGTTAGAACTAACGTGTGTGTTTAGCAAGATTATAAGATCAAGATATACAATCAATTATATTTCTAAAAATATGAACTACTTAGGGGCGCCTGGTGGCTCAGCCAGTTAAGCATCTGACTCTTGATTTCGGCTCAGGTCATGATCTCATGGCTTGTGAGAGTCAGCTTGGGATTCTCTCTCTCCCTCTCTCTCTCTCTCTCTCTGCCCCTCCCCTACTCACATGTGCCCTCTCTCTCTCTCTCTCTCTTTCTCAAAATAAATAAATCAACTTTAAAAATATGAATTACTTAGGGAAAAGACTGACAAAGAATGTATAAGACCTGTGCACTGGAAACTACAAAATATTGCTTAGAGACCTCAGTAAATGAGGAGCTATACTATGCTCATGGATCAGCAGATTCAATAGTCAAGATCAGTTATCCCCAAACTGATCTATAAATTCAACACAATCCCAGTCAAATTCCCAGGAGCTTTTTTTTTTTTTTTGTAGAAATTGAAAAGCTGATTCTAAAATTCTTGTAGAAATTCAATGGACTTAGAATAGCCAAAATAACTTTGCAAAAGAAGGTGGGGGCAGGTAGCTGGAAGGCCCTATCCCCTGGCTGTCAGCACTGAGGCCACATATGGCTGGAGTTACTGCAAAAGACGTGAACCTTCAGGGGTTCTTCAGAGCTCCAGCAGCCTTTCTCAAAAAGTTTGGGAAGCTGAAGCTTCCTAAATGGGCAGACACTGTCAAGCTGCCCAAGCATCAAGAGCTTGCTCCTTGTGATAAGAACTGGTTCCACACATGAGCATTTCCACAGAGTATCTCTCTGGCTGCACCAAGTTGGATCCATGACCAAGATCTATGGGGGCCAACAGACAAACAGCGTCGTGCCCAGCCACTTCAGCTAAGGCTCCAAGAATGTGACCCACAGCATCCTTCAAGCCCTGGAGGGGCTGAAAATGGTGGAGAAGGACCAAGATGGGGGCCACAAACTAACACCTCAGGGACAGAGAGATCTGGGCAGAATCTTCAGAGAGTTGGCAACCGCAAACAAGAAACACCAGAACAGGGGTGCCTGGGTGGCTCCGTCAGTTAAGCAACCGACTCTTGATCGTGGCTCAGGTCATGATCTCTCACGGTTCGTGGGATCAAGCCCCACGTTGGGCTCTCCACTGAGGGCATGGAGCCTGCTTAGGATCTTCTTTCTTCTCTCTCTCTGCCTCTCCCCCTGCTCGTGTACTCTCTCCCTCAAAATAAATAAACATTAAAAAAAGAAGAAGCAGCATTAGAACAAATTCTGGGTTAGTAAGTTGCTTTGTCTGTGGAAGAAAAAAAATCACCAAGCTGAAGGACTTACACTACTTAATTTCAAGACTGTTAAAAGCTACAGTAATCAAGATAGGGTCCTGTTGAGGGGCGCCTGGGTAGCTCAGTCGGTTAAGCGTCTGACTTCAGTTCAGGTCATGATCTCACAGTTCGTGGGTTCGAGCCTGCATCAGGTCCATCAATATGGTCTTTGATTTTCCACAAAGATGCAAAGGCAGTCTAGTGGGAAAAGGATAGTCTTTTCATTTGTTGAAATGAATATCTATGTTCCAAATAAAACAAAATAACTCACACCACTGTACAAAAATTAACACAAAGTGGATGCTAAACCTAAACAGAAGCCTAAAAGTATAACATTTCCAGCAGAAAACATATAGGAGAAAATCTTTGTGACCTTGGGTTAGGCAAAGATTTCTGAGATAACAACACCATAAAAAAAATTGAAATATTGGATTTCATCAGTACTAAGCATTTTTGCTGTATCAAAGATACTGTTTAAAGAACAAAAAGAAGATGGGGCGCCTGGGTGGTTCAGTTAGTTAAGCGTCTGACTTTGGCTCAGATCATGATCTCACAGTTTGTGAGTTCGAGAGCCCCGCATCAGGTTGCATCGGGCACTGTGCTGACAGCTCAGAGCCTGGAGCCTACTTTGGATTCTGTGTCTCCCTTTCTCTCTTCCCCTCCCCCGCTCATGCTCTGTCTCTCTCAAAAATGAATAAATGTTAAAAAAATTTTTAAAAACAAAAACAAAAAGAAGAGCTACAGACTGGGAGAGAATATTTGCCTAGCATATATATCATAAAAGACTCTTACCCAGAACATACAAAGAACTCTCAAAACTCAATAAGAAAACAAACAAACCAGTTTTTTAAATGGGCAAAAGCTTTGAACTGACGCTTAAACAAGGGAGGCAAATACACATACGGGAAGATCCTCATTATCAGGCATTAGGGAAATGTCACTTAAAACTACAATGAGGGGCACCTGGGTGGCTCAGTTGGTTAGGCATCTGGCTCCTGATTTGGGCTGAGGTCATTATCTCACAGTTCGTGGGTTCGAGCCACACATCAGGCTCTGTTCTGATGGCGGGTAGCCTGCTTGGGATTCTCTGTCTCTCTAGCTCCCTGCCCCTCCCCCACTCGCTCCCCATCTCTCTCTCTCAAAATAATTAAATAAAGATTTAAAAAAACAAAGAGAAAGGAACCAATATTTTTAAAAAAACTACAATGAGATATCACTATTAGAATAGCTGAACAAATTTTCTTTAATGATAATACCAAGTGTTGGTGAGAATGTGGACAAGTGGAGTTTTCATACACTGCTGGTGGAAATGGAAAATGGCACAACCACTTTGGAAATCAGTACCTTGATTTTTTTAACGTTTATTTATTTTTGAGAGAAAGAGACAGAGCATGTGTATTTTAAATATGTGTACTTTATGTATTGTCAATTATTCTTCAATAGAGCTATAAAAGTAAATAAAAAGAAGGAATAATCAAATAAAACAGTAGCGTTAATCTGAAAAAAATGAGATATAGATACTGGGAAAAGCAAAATCATCTCTACATGCAGATATATTATTATCTAGTCAGAAAAGTCAAAGATTCCGCTGAAACCTTATAAATCTTATAAGCAAGTTCAGTAAAATGGCTAGTTAAAAGAAAAATGTAGGAAAATCAATAGTTTTCTTTTTTACCAACACAAACCAATTCTAAAATGTTTTTTAAAATGATTTTATTTATAACAGCAATTATAGCCATGAAACACATAGGAATAAATTTTGCCAGGGACATACTAGAAGACCTGAATAAATGGAGAGATGTATGCCATTTTCTCACAATGGTAGAATACTTTGGTAAGGCTGTCAATTTCCTCCAAATTACTCTATAAATCCAATGCAACTTGAGTTTGAAATTCTAACAGAGTTCTTTAACTGAAACTAGAAAAGATAATTCTAAAATTCATCTGCAAGAGTAAATGGGTACCAAGAGAAAAAAATGATTTAAAAAATAAGGATAATGGGCTGAGTGGGAATTGCTTACATTACCACTAATCCAGATGTACCATAAAATAGTCGGTATTATAGTAAGAATAGGATTTGTCTTCACACATATTAGATACTTCACAAACATTTGTAAAATGATCAAGTAAATCAATAAGCTAACAGATCAATAGAACAAATAGTCCAGAAGCAATATCAAAAACCTTTTTCATATGGTGAATATTGTAATAAAAAGTTTATCATGTATTTCTATTAAATATGTCCTTAATGTCCATGAGCACCTCAAAGTCAACATGTCCCTGATTGACTTACCCACCTTCCTTCTCTCTCTGAGGCCCCCATCCCTACTCCTGCTCCTCTCCCTACTTCCTGGTTCTGCACAATCACTCAAACAGGAAACGTGGTCACCCTGGATCCCTTTCTCCCCCTCGCACTCTCATTCAGTTTTACCTTCTAAGATATCTCTCAGTCTCCGCCTCCCACCACAGGGGAATTTAGCACATGATAAAAACAGCATTGCAAACTAGCAAGGAAGGGACACGGTACTGGAATAAATGGCTATCTATCTATGGAAAAAAAATACTTAAATTAAATCCATATATAAAAGGGAATTCCAGATGGATTAAACATCTAAGTATAAAGAGTTAAACTATGAAACACATGAAAGAAAGGGGCACCTGGCTGGCTCCGTTGGTGGAACATGAGACTCTCGATCTCAAGGTGGTGACTTCAAGCCCCACATTATGCATAGAGTTTACTAAAAACAAAACAAAACAAAACAAAAACAAAAAAAAAAAAAAAACGCTTGAAAGAAATATACAAGTTGTTGATGAGAATACAAAATGGTACCACAGTTTTGGAGGCAGTTTGTCATTACTCCTCAAAATGAGCTTTGAGAAAGCTATTCTACTTCTAATGGGAATCTATTGTTTCAGCTTGCTCAACAACCATTATCATTTCTTCTAGCAACAGTCCTCTCCCCACCCATACTCTCTGGAGAACCATTCCTCTCCTACTCTCTGGCATGTGGTTTGGTAGGACTGGCCCTGCCTTCCAGTTCAGCCTTGAAGCATGTGACGTAGGCTTTACCAGTCAGTGCATTCCATCCTCCCTCAAGCAAATTGATTGGTTTAGGGCAGGGTGTATGATCTAAATGAGGGTCAAATTAGAGACCACACTGTGATTTTTCCAATCTCCCAGAAAAGAAGAGCAGGTGGAATGTGTCTGGAACTTCTTTTTTTTTTTTTTTTTTTTAATTTTTTTTAACCTTTATTTTTTTTTAATATTTTTTTTAACGTTTATTTATTTTTGAGACAGAGAGAGACAGAGCATGAACGGGAGAGGGTCATAGAGAGAGGGAGACACAGAATCCGAAACAGGCTCCAGGCTCTGAGCGGTCAGCACAGAGCCCGACGCGGGGCTTGAACTCACGGACCGCGAGATCATGACCTGAGCCGAAGTCGGCCGCTCAACCGACTGAGCCACCCAGGCGCCCCAAACCTTTATTTATTTTTGAGACAGAGGGAGACAGAGCATGCATGGGGGAGGGTCAGAGAGAGGGAGACACAGAATCTGAAACAGGCTCCAGGCTCTGAGCTGTCAGCACAGAGCCCGACGCGGGGCTCGAACTCACAGACTGCAAGATCTTGACCTCAGCCGAAGTCGGAGGCTTAACCGACTGAGCCACCCAGGCGCCCCTGTGTCTGGAACTTCTAAGACCATCTTGACTTCATATGGAAGAGTTGCTCTGAGAATAAAGCCAAAACAAAGGAAATCAAAGCCATGTATTGGTGAAAGATTGATGAAGACAAAATCTGGGCACCTGAACCTCACTGTGCTTGAAGTCAGCTGCCTCTAGGGATTTAGTTATGTGAGCCAATAAACCCCTCTTGCCTTCTTTTTCCACCGAAGCCCATTTGAACTATATTTCTATCACTTAAAAACCAGAGCAATTCAAATATTTAATCTATGCTTTAAAATATTTACTCAACTGTTGTTGACGTGTAAAATTTTTCAGAAAACTATGTATAAATGTTATTGTTTTTAATTTTCTTTTTAAGTAGGCTCCACACCCAATGTAGGGCTTGAACTCATGACCCTAAGATCACGAGCCGCATGCTCAGGGTGCCTGGATGGCTCAGTTCGTGGTTAAGCGTCCAAGTCTTGATTTTTGCTCAGGTCATGAGCTCACAGTTCATGAGACTGAGCCCCACATCCAGCTCCATGTATAGAGCCTGCTTGGGATTCTTTCTCTCCCTTCCTCTCTCTGGCCCTCCTCTGCTCATACTCTCTCTCAAAATAAATACATAAAAATTTTAAAAAAGAGAGAGAGAGAGTCGCATGCTCTCCTGACTGAGTCAGCCAGGTGCCCTTATTCTGTTTTTAATTTTTAAATATATGTCTATGCATATAAAAAGGTCTGGAAGGACACACACACACACACACACACACACACACTATTAACAATCTTAATCCCTAAGAGGGTGGCAATGAAGGCCAAGAGAATGCAGTTTTAACCCTAAATATGGGCTTTATGATTTGAATTTTTCCAAAGAGCACAGAATCATTCAATCAACAAATATTTATTAAGTACCTATTCTGATCAATCACTGTTCTAGGCTAGGGGCATAGCATTAAATAAAACAAATAAAACCCTTGCTCTTGTGGTAGTGAAGGGCAGCATTATCTTTTAAATAATATCTTAAAAATTAATTAATCCAACTCTGCTTTCAGTGTGCCTACATCCAGGCTTCTGAGTTTCACTAAAGAAAAGCACACAACTGAGAAGATGAGGACCAAAGAAATAGAAAACAAACATTCAATAAAATCAACAAAGCCAAAAATGGGTTCTTTGGAAAGACCACAAAAATTGATAAAAATCTAGCAAGAAAGACGAGATAGAGAGAGAAAGAGAGAGAGAAAGAACATATAATTAATATTAGGAATACACATGGAAGCATTACTACAGAGCTTACAGATGTTAAAAAGATAACAAGAGGATATTACAAACAACTTCATGTCAACATTTGAAAATTTAGATTACATGAGAAATTTCCTTAAAAAACACAACTAGCCAAAAATGTCACAGGAACATCCAAAATTGTCACAAAAATATTATGATTTTTGAGATCACAATGGGCCTACATGTCTGTTAAAAGAAATTGAATCCTTAATTTAATATCTTCCACAAAGAAATCTCTAGGCCCAGATGGCTTCACTGGGGAATTCTTCCAAACATTAAGGAAGAAATAACACCACCTTACATAAATACAGAGAATAGAGAAAAAAAAGAACATTTTCCAACTCATTTTATGAGACTTAACCTTGATACCAAAACCTGGCAAGGATATTACAAGAAAAGAGAGTTACAGCCAATATCTCTCATGAACATAGATGCAAAATCCCATACAAAAATGCCAAATCAAATTTAGTAATTTTTTAAAAAGTTAATTCATTGTAATGACCAAATGCAGTGTTGTCCAGCAATGAAGATTGATTTAATATTGCAAAATCAACCAATGTAACTACCCCCATTAACTAAATTAAGTAGATAAACTATCTGACCATTTTAACAGATGCAGAAAAAGCTTTTGATAAAATAAAATACCCGTTCATGGTTTTTAAAACTCTGAGAAAACTAGAATAAGAATTTCCTCAATTTGATAAAGGATATCTCAAAACAATCTTACAGTTGAAATCACATTTAGTACTGCAATACTGAGTGCTTTCCCCCTATGCTAGGAACAAATATGGATGCCTACTCTCATTTCTTCTATTCAACATTTTCCTAGCTAGCTCAGTAAAGAAAGAAAATGATGTAAAGACAAAAAGATTGGAAAAGAAGTAAATCTATACAGTATGATTGCGTGGATATAAAACCCTAAGGAATCTACAGACACTACTAGAGCTATTGAGTGAACTTAACTTATTGTCAACGCACAAAAATCAATTGCCTATCTATATATACACAACATACAATTGAAAAATTAAGAATCTAAGATATACTATTGGAAATAATGTAAAAAATATAAAATACCAATGAATAAATTTTACGGAAAATGTGCAAGACCTCTACACCAAAAGTACAAAACATTGCTTAGAGAAATAAAAGACAAGTTAAATAAATAATGAGATGCCCGATGTTT
This sequence comes from Panthera leo, assembly GCF_018350215.1. NCBI lineage: Eukaryota > Metazoa > Chordata > Mammalia > Carnivora > Felidae > Panthera > Panthera leo. Next base: position 37,677,860 of record NC_056692.1, read on the forward strand.
ATAGAATGGAAGACAAAACATTAAAATGTCATGAGTCCATAGGCTGATCTACAGATTCAATACCATCACAATAAAAGTCTCAGCAGGTTTTAAAAAATAGAAATGTATAAGCTGATTCTATGATTCTATCATTTATATGGAAATGCAAAGAACCTAAGATAGTCAAAACAATCTTGAAAAAGAACAAACTTGGAAAAGTTACACTGCTAGAGCTTAAGACTTACTACAAAGCTATAGTAATCAAGATAGTGTAGTATTGGTGTAGGATAGACAAACAGATCAATGGAAAAGCATGCTCATAAACAAACTCGCATAGATAATGTCAACCAATTTTCAACAAGGCATCAAGGTACCTCAATGGGAAAATGAAAGTTTTGGTGCTGGAACAGTTGGAGAAACCCCAACCCTCACCTCTCACCATACACAAAGATTAATTCAAAATAGATCATAGACCTGAATGTAAAAAGCTAAAACTATAAAGCTGCTAGAAGAAAATGTAGGAAAATATCTTTGCAGCCTCAGGGTAGGCAAAAATATCTTAGGACAAAAAAGTACTAGCCATAAAAAAAAAAAACAAACTAGTAAAGTGGATGTAATGAAAATTAAAATTTTCTGCACATCAAATAATACCTTTATAAAATGAAAAGCCCACCAAGTAAGAGAAAATAATCATAATTCATATATCTGATACAGAATTTATATACAGAATCAGTAAATAACTTCTGTAATCCAATAATTAGAAAGACAAGCAATCCAATTTTTTTAATAAGCAAAAGACTTGAAGATATCCCACTACAAAAGATATTGTAGCGGGAATAAGCAAATGAAAAGATGTTCAGGGGCACCTGCGTGGCTCAGTTGGTTGAGCAGTGGCTCTTGATTTCTGCTCAGGTCATGATCTCATGGGTTCGTGAGTTTGAGCCCCGCATTGGGCTCTGCGCTGACAGCACAGGGTTTGCTTCAGATCCTCTGTCTCCCTTTCTCTCTCTCTCTCTCTCTCTCTCAAAAATAAATAAAAAGGTTAAAAATTATAAAAACTTTTTAAAAAAGATATTCAACACCATTAGTCACAAGTGAAATTCAAATTACAACCACAATAGAGGGGTATCTGGGTGACTCAGTCAGTTAAGCTCCCGACTCTTGATTTTGGCTCAGGTCATGATCTCAAGTTTCGTGAGATTGAACTCCACATCAGGCTGTGCTCTGACAGAGCCTCCCTCTGCCCCCCTCAAAGTAAATAAATAAAAATTAAAAAAAATTTTTTTAATTTAAAAACTACAACAGAATACACATCAGAATGACTACAATCAAAGTCTGAAAATATTATATACCGGCAACATGTGGACAACCAAAACATTCCTGCATGTAAAATAGTACAACCACTTTGGAAAACAGCTTTGTAATTAAACAGAAACAGGCCTACACATATATCATCACCTAATTTACAATAAAGTTATAACTAAAATTCAGTGGGGGAAATTATGGTGCTTTTCAATAAACGGTGCTAGAGTAATTGGATAGCCACATAGAAAAAATGGAATCTTGGCTCTTATCTCAAACATACCCCAAAATTCATTTGAGATGAATCATAGGCTTATGTGGGAAAAATAAAAACAATAAAGCTTGTCAAAAAAAATCACAGGATATTCTCACGTCCTTGGAGTAGACAAAGATGTCTTAATCAGGACATAATACCAGTAAACATGAACAAGTAGTGTATCTGACTTATTAAGATTGAAAAACTCTGTTCACAAAAGACACCATAAAGAAAATTAATAAAGAAGACGTGGTGTATATAAATAATGGAATATTGTTCAGCCATCAAAAAGAATGAGATCTTGCCATTTGCAACGACATAGATGGAGCTAGAGAGTAAAATGCTAAGTGAAATAAGCCAATCAGAAAAAGGCAAATCTCATGTGATTTCACTCATATATGGAATTTAAGAAACAAAACAAATGAACGTCGGTTGGGGGGAGGGGCAAGAGAGGCAAACCAAGAAAAATAAAATTGGTAGAAAAAAAAGTAGAGAAGGCTGAAAAAAAAAACCAACAAAACCTATAGAGATCAAATTGATGGTTACCAGAGAGGAGGAGAATGGGGGATGGGGGAAACAGGTGATAGGGATTAAGGGGGCACTTATGATGAGCACCGGGTGATGTATAGAGGTGACGAATCACTATATTGTACACAAGAAACTAATACAACACTGTATGTTAACTATACTGAAATTAAAATAAAAAAATGAAAAAAATGAAAGTTGAAAAAGCAAACCACAGAATACATAAACAACTCCTATTAATTCATTTTTTTAAATCACGCAATCCAAGTTTTCAAAAATAGGCAAAACATTTGAAATCCCTTCCCCAAAGAGGATATCCAAATAGCCAACAAATACAAATGGGTGAACACGTGTGAATGCACATATGAAAAAGTGCTCGAACCACTAGGCCTCAGGAAAATGCAAGTTATAACCACGATGAGATACCAATGCACATCTACGGGTATGGCTAAAATGTTAAAAACTGAACATTTATGATGGGAGTGTAAATGGGTATAATCCTCTGGAAAACTGACAGCTTCTACGCAAGATAGACATAATCTATCTTATGGTCCATCAACTCACCTCCTAGGTACATAGGTGAAATAGGTACATAGGTACATAGACAAGAAATATGCCTGTTTATTTTCAGCAAAAAGAAAGAAAGAAAGAAGAAAAGAAAAAAGAAAGTACAGCCAAAAACTGGGACAAACCAGATGTCCATCAATAGTGAAATAGGGGCACCTAGGTGGTTCAGTCAGTTAAGTGTCTGACTTTGGCACAGGTCATGAACTCGTGGTTCATGGGTTCGAGCCCCGTGTCAGGCTCTGTGCTGACAGCTCAGAGTCTGGAGTCTGCTTCGGATTCTGTGTCTCCCTCTCTCTCTGCCCCTCCCCTGCTCATGCTCTGTCTCTCTCTCTGTCAAAAATAAATAAACATTTAAAAAAAAATTTTAATGGGAATAAATTTAAACAAAAATACTAACAAATCTAATACAGTAATATATAAAAAGGATAATACGTCCTACCCAATTGGGTTTGTTCCAGGAATGCAAGATTGATTGAACATTAGAAATCAATGTCATTTATCTCTTTACCAGAATAGCATACAAAACCCAGATGGCTATCTCAATGGAGGCAGAAGAATAATTTGAAAAAAATTCAACGTCCACTCATGATTGCTTCTATTTTCTTAATGTTTTATTTATTTATTTTAAGAAAGAGAGAGAGAGAGAGAGAGAGAGAGAGAGAGAAAGTGCATGTGAGCAGAAGAGGGGCAGAGAGAGAGAATCCCAAGCAGGCTCCATGCTGTCAGTGCAGAACCCCAAGCAGGACTTGATCTCACTACCTGTGAGATCATGCCCTGAGCCGAGATCAAGAGCCGGATGCTTAACCAACTGAGCTACCCAGGCACCACCGTCATGATTTTTTTTTTTTTTTAAGAAAACTCTTACAGGTACCTGGCTGGCTCAGTCAGTGTGGGGTAAAGAATAAACCTTTAGGGGTGCCTGGGTGGCTCAGTCAGTTAAGCACCAGACTTCCGCTCAGGTCATGACCTCACGGTTCATGGGTTCCAGCCCCGCGTCGGGATCTGTCTTGACAGCTCAGAGCCTGGAGCCTGCTTCAGATTCCGTGTTTCCCCCTCTGTCTCAGCCCCTTCTTGGCTCACACTCTTTCTCTCTCTCAAAAATAAATAAAATTAAAAAAAAATTTTTTTAAAGAATAAATCTTTAGAACTGTGTCCTCTTGTTGAAATGATCCTTTTATCATGAAATGGCCCTCTTCATCTTTTGGCTACAATCTTCATTCTATCATCGATTTTGTCTCATATTAATATAGACTTTTTGATTAGTGTTAGCCTGGTGTATCATTTCCTTCCCACCTACTTTCGTCTTTAAAGTGGGTTTCTTGGGGCACTTGGGTGGCTCCGTCAGCTAAGCGCCCAACTCTTGATTTCGGCTCAGGTCATCATCTCACAGTTCGTGAGATCAAGGCCTGGGTCAAGCTCGACATGGACAGCGTGGTTTGCTTGGCATTCTCTCTCTACCCCTCCCTCTGCATGTGCTCTCTCTCTCTCTCTCTCTCTCTCAAAATAAATAAACTTTAAAAAAAGCAAATGCTTTAAAAAATAAATAATAAAGTGGGTTTCTTGTGGCTAGCATATAGTTGGGTCATCCTTTTATATCTGCCTTTCAGTTGGGTTGTCTAGACCATGCATATTGATTGTGATTATCCATGGGGCCAAGTTTATTTTTTTTAATTTTTTTTTAACGTTTTTTTATTTTTGAGACAGAGAGAGACAGAGCATGAACGGGGGAGGGGCAGAGAGAGAGGGAGACACAGAATCTGAAACGGGCTCCAGGCTCTGAGCCGTCAGCACAGAGCCCGATGCGGGGCTCGAACTCACAGACCGCGAGATCGTGACCTGAGCCGAAGTCGGACGCTTAACCGACTGAGCCACCCAGGCGCCCTCCATGGGGCCAAGTTTAAATCCACCATCTTGGTTGCACAATTGTGTACATTTCCTCAAACTCCAGGAGGCCACCAGGCTCTGCCTGAGTTATCCCTCCTTGTGCTGTGGCCGGGGAACCTATTCCAGGCAGCAGGCAGGAACGACCATAGAACTAATAGCTCAGCTCCTCTCCTCTCAGGGATCACCGTCCGCGGCTGCCCCGATTTCCAAAGTCCGAACCCCACGGTTGCAAGTGTTTTGTCCCGCTTTTTAGTTGTTGCAGGCGGGAGGGTAAACCCATTCCCTGGTGCTCCACCTGGGGCTAACGCAGGAGTTCAAATCATTTATTTTGGAGATTCGTGTCCCTCAATCCCGTAAAATTTTCTTGCGGTATTTCTTGGTCAACTTTCTGCCCTCCTCATCGCGGTCTTCTCTTTCTGGGACTCCTGTTAGTGGAATACTGTGCCTCCTGGACTGGCCCACCCACATACTCCCCGTCTTGGGAGACCCTGAAGGGCAAGGGCTTTGTGAATTTTGTTTGCCGCTTTTCATCAGACACCAGAACAACACCGGCATGTAACAGGCGCTCAACAAATTTCCTCTTTTGTCTTTTTGTGCTACTCTCTCAGTGACTCCTTTTGTTTTGCCTTTCCAACCCTTCTGTATATTTAATTTGCAAGAACACTTTCTTATTCTCTATGGCTCTTTTTTCACTGCATTCTCTCTCTCTCTCTTTAGAGAAAGAATGAGCCTTAGCAGGAGGGACAGAGGAAGAGGGAGAGAGAGAATCTTAAGCAGGCTCCATGCTCAGCGCAGAACCTGATGCGAGGCTCGATCCCGTGACTCTGGGATCACGACCTGAGCCAAAATCGAGAGTCGGACTCTCAACCGACTGAGCCACCCAGGCACCCCTGCATTCTGTTATTTTTTTTTTAATAACTACTAGATGATATTAATTATCAGGAGCGGTGTGTTTAAATTGGTTGGTTGGGTGTTTAAGTATTTTTAAAATTTTATTTAAGTAACCTCTACACCCGACGTGGGGCTCGAACTGGCAACGCCAAGATCAAGAGCCACCTGCTCTTCTGACTGAGCCAGCCGGGCACCCCTTAATTGGTTGGTTGTTTGGTTTTCTTCTGTTTCCTTGGCTTTCCCTTTTCTTTTTTCATTGTGTCTTCCTCTTGCATGCCAAGAGCGGAGCCCCCACGGAAATGTACTACCCAGCTCTCACTTCGGGAGAGAGAATTTGACATGAGGAGTGCTGTCAACCGACACACTTCAGCTCTGACACTTTCTGGACGAACTACAGCTTTTGAACTGAGGACACGATCTCCTCAGATAACTCTCGCCAATTATGGGGCCCGGTTGGGGGTATTAGCACCCAGACAGTTCTGCCCAACGGGCTCCCCTGCTGGGTGATCTTTGCTCTGAAGCTTTGGCTGGGACTCTGTCAGAGCCGCACCACCCTCTGAAACTCTTCCTACCCAGTCTTCCTTCCTTCCCTCTCTTCTTTCTCACATGCCGATCCTGCACTGCAATCTGAAGACCTTCCCTGTCGACTTCTGTCCCCTCCTGTCTCTATTCCCCCCAGGCATTATCCCCAGTAAATCTCCTGTACATCTAACTCCATCTGGTGTCTGTTTCCCAGAGGACCCGAGCTGACACAGGAGTTTTCTTCATTTGTCAGATGATCCTGGCTCAGCCATTTGTATGTAAGGGAACAGCACGAAAGAGCAAACTGGAAGTTCGATGGGCACGAGTGAGGCTTTTTTACTGGTGGATTTTGCTTTTTAGTGATTGGGCAAAAAGCCAGCTGTTTCACCAGGAATGCTCCACACGTTAGTGCAGGGACTTTTTCTTTGGCGCGTTCAATTTTCCCAGATAAGAAACTTCTGGTGTTCTGCCCGGACGTGGGAACCTTGTTTCTGCCTTTCTGTGCAGGGCACGGGTGGAAGGGATCCACTGTGCTCCCACCTCCGCCCCTCTGCGCAATCTGTGCCTCCAAACCCCCTTTCCTTCTTATCTTCTGTCTCCCTCTGTCCTGGTCTCTATGTCTGTGACTCTTCCTCAGCCCTTTTCTAGTCGTCCACAACTTTGCTGAAATCCTTTATCTGCTGAGATATCGTTTTCTCAGTCCTTGTGGGTTGAGGTCTTCCTTCTTTCTTTACTACCATTTTAGTGGGATCTTAAAAGGGAGAGGAGACACAAGTCGTCACCCTTAACCGGAGGCCCCCACGCCTGGTTTACGTTGTCCCGCTGCCGTCCTGGCTGCTGTGCGGAGAGCGGATTGTACATGGGCTGGAAGCAAGACCGTCAGCCAGGAGGCCACCGCCACCGCAGAGGTGGGCCATGAGGCGTCAGTAGGCCGGGCGTGGGGGCCGTGGAGATGCAGAGAAGTAGATAATTCAAGACACATTTAGACAGTGGTTTTAAAAGACGTCCACGGATTCTCTGATATGCCTCCCTCCAAGAGAGAAAACTTCATTCTCCTTCCCGGGAATGCAGGCTGGCTTTAGTGACTCATTTCCAACAAATAGAATACAGCAGAATTAACAGCGTGTGACTTTGGACACGAGATCAGAAAAGACCATTGCGACTTCTTCTTTGCTCTCTCTCTCTCTTTCTCTCTCTCTCTCTCAGATCACTCGTTCCAGAGGAAGCCAAGCTGCCATGTTATAAGGACACTCAAGAGCTCTATCACGTCCACATGACAAGGAATGTAGGCTTCCTGCCAACTGTCAGCACTAACGTAACAGGCGTGTGAATGAGCCCCCACCGGAGGCAGATCCTTCGGCCCAGGCAAGCTTCTAGGCGACTGTACCCTCACTGACATCTTGACCGCAACCTCATGAGAGGCTCTGAAGCCCCGCGAGTTCACTTCCGGATTCCCGACCCAGAGAAGCATGTGTTATGTGAGATAATAGAATGCTTATTATTTTAAGCCTCTCAGTTTGGGGAGTCATCTGTTCCATAGCAATAGATAACCAGCACAGGGGGTGAGGGGGAGAGAAATCAAAGGCTTATTCTGGGTTTGGGGCTTGAGCAACTGGGTAGATAGACAGTATTATGTACGGAAGTAGGGAAGCATGGGAGAGGAAAAGGACTAGAAATCGCAATTTTGGATTTTGAAATGCCTTTTGGATATCAGGAATGGAGGTATCAGGTAGATGCTGACTATTATCTCTCCAGGCTGGAGAGATGATTGAGGGTCCCTGGCGTGGGGCTCATGGTTAAAGCCATGGACGCCCAGGGAGAAAAGATGAGGGGTCTTGGACCAAGCCCTGGGGCCTCCAAACTTTAGAGGTAGGACAGAGGAGAAGGAATCAGACTAAGGAGAGGCTGGCAAGACGGAAGGAAACCCAGAAGATGGTGGCAACTCAAAGCCAAGAAGAGAGAGAATGGCAGGAATGGAAGACAGATCAGGGAAGAGACTAGCTGCAGAGTCCAAAGGAGCAGCTCCTCCCTGGTGACAGCGACTTCAAAGAAACCAGGTGTAACAGTAAGCACAACTGTTTCCAGTTCTCGAGTGTCGACCAAACGCCCGGCACTTTAATGGATTTTCTTGTTGAACCATCACAGTAACTCTATGAGGTAAACATTATTGCCCCCATTACACAGATAAGGAGACTGAGGGGCAGAGAGATTAGCTTGCTCAAGGTCATACAGTTTGTGAAATGGCAGAAGCCAGATTGAAACTCAAGCATGTGGGACACTAAAGGCCACGGCCTTGACCCCAAGGTTTGGGCAGAATGCAAGGCGTCTGCCTTTTTTTTTTTTTTTTTTGCATCTCCCAATGCATATTTCCAAAGTTTTTTTGTGCTGGACCCCCGCCCCCGCCCCCCAGAAACCTAAGCAAATGTGAGCCCAACAGGTGAGTGTTCCTAGAGAGTGTAGGAAGAAAGACAGCAGAGGCAGACAGAGGCCTCTGCAGAAGCAGGGAAGGGCAGGACAGGACAGGAGATCTGTGCCTTTTGACTTTAAAGGAGCAGCATGCAAATTATATCCAAAGCAATATGCAAATGATATGTAAATTACATCGCGAATGAGCATCTGTTCTTTTTGAGTCAACCGCTCAAGCACTTTTGGGTGAGCCCGCCCCAGCTTTCTCCCAGGGTTGTCCAGGGTCAGGGACCCTTGCAGGGTCTATTAACTAAACTGCAGAAGTGGCACGCACCTCCCCCCCACGGCAAACTGGGCCCTGGGCCGGAAGGAGAGAGCTGCCCGCCATGTCCAGGCGAGTTGTTTGTTTATGCATTCATCTGACAAATACCTGTAAAGTGCCTACTTGGTGCAGAGGCAGATGCTGTAGAAAGGTAGAAGACTCATTATCTCTGACTTATGGGAGCATATCCTAGAGGGGGAAATAGATACAGTAAAGATCTCAGCATCATCTAGAGTCTAGACCGAGGCTTCTCAACTTAGCGTATTGACATTCGGCTCTAGGGTTCTCTGTTGAGGGGGACTTTCCTGTGCGTCACAGGATGTTTAGCAGCATCTCTGGTCTCTCTCTATCCATCAGATGCCAATAGCACCCTCCCCCTAGTCATGACAACCAAAAATGTCCCCAGACATTGCCAAATGTCCCCTGGGGCGGGCGGGGGATCGGGAGAGGACCACGATCACCCCAGCGGCTGAGAACCACTGCTCAAAACTCTAGGCCTTGTACTCTTTGGGTGAGTCTCTACATATTCATTGAGCTCAGAGTTCAGCTCCAAGGGCCCAGCTGGTTCCATGTTTTTGTACTTGAACTGTTGTAGAGGCCAGTCTTTCTCAAATTTCGCGTCTAATTCCTTTCCACCAAACATGACCCTCCACTGACACCCAGGCCCCCACTCCGAGCAGGTGCTGTTACCCAGTCCAGCCCCCAGAGATTCTTGAGGAGCATTCAAGGTCACCCCAAAACTAAATTGGCCCCAGCCTCGAGCCCTTCAGGTTTGCATGTCTGCTTTTTAGCATCATTCTGTCTCTTGTCATCGAGTTGTCACCTGTGGGACTGTCACTTGCACTCCTATCTCTGCGGCCCTCATTCCTTTTGATTGGCAGCTTCCAGGAGTTAAGAAACCAGATTTTGCAGATCAGTGTTTTTCCAACTGTGCTCTGCTAAGCGCTAGGAGTCCTGCGGGGCCTCTCAGGAGCCCCTAGGGGGGAGGCGGGAGGGGTAGGAGAGGCTTCCAAGAGGTAGGAGGGATAGAGCAGGCGGGTCTCACCAGCTCCCCGCCAGTGGTTTCCATTGCAGCAGTCCTGGCTTTGTTCCTCTCTGCTTCTGCATGATACCCTTTGGACAAAAAGTCCCAGGTGTAAAAGGCTTTTGCAAACCACTGACCTAGATGGGGCGCACTGTGAGGAGCAGAGAGCTCCCCAACATGTACTATATCTGTGCTTTGGTGCACAGCTTGGTGGAGTCCATCGTGGCCGTTTGGAAGCCCGTAAAGTTTCCTTTCCGGCTCCTTATTATTGGGTGGATGGTGGGGATGCCGACAGGGGAGGACCCCTTGACATTCCGGCTGAGCCCCGTGCGGGCACAGCAATGGACCAGAGAGGCAAACCAGGCTTCCAGGTTTCCGTATCAAACCATGATGCCTTTTCCTGGGTGGAGGCAGCAGCCAACCCCAGGACGGGGGACCCCTTCCTAATCCCCCAAGGTAGCAGAACAGAGAGTCTTTGCACTGAAGTGGCAGCAGTAAGAACGGAGGCAAGACCCCAGGAAGAACTCCCCAACTTGGTACCCCGGGGGGTGGGGGGGTGGGGGAAGCAACAGGGAACAGCTGTGGAGCAGGCAGCTCTGGGGGCAGGAGGGTGTCCCAGCTGCAGGCTGAGGGATAATCACACACACCCTTCCCCCCCACCCCTTCCTGGTCCCTACCCCCAACCAGATAAACCTCCAGGGCCAGAGCAGGGGAGGGGGGATGGTGAGCAGGGTCTGGGGCCAGGCCCCATCCTGCCCTTTCTAAGAAGCCCTTTCTGTAGGAGCCTTGCCAGACTACAGCAGAATGTGTGGGGATCTTGTTCCCAGGGGTCTGAGGGATGGAGCAGGGCTCTCCCTTCTCCTCCCGACCTCCCGGCCCCACTGAACCTCTGGACGCGGACACAATCAGGCACTTCATGCCTCCCAAGGGTCAGAATGAAAGGCCTGTGTCTGTCTGTGCTCCCCTCCCCCTCCCCCTTCCATCTTCAGATTTTTCCATCTGCCCTTGGGGCACAGCCTCATCTTTCCCCTGCCTTTCCCCCCCTCCTGCCCGCTAAGTTCTTTACAAATATCTGGGAACAGAAAAGATTGCCCTCAATACTCTGCGCTGCTTTCCACTCACTCAGGTCTCTGACACGCCCGGGAGGGAGCAAAGTTGCCGATGGTCCTCCTCTGTCACTCACAGGAGCCCAGAGACCTCAATGACACCAGAAGGTCGCACGGCATTGGCCAACTCACTGTTCTTCTGCCTATCTCCTCCCACCCGCTTCGTCCACCTCCACGGTTTGCCCTGTGACTTGCCGCTTCTCCCTAGAGCCAAAGGGCTCCTTCCCACTGGAAAATCCCCAGACGCTGAAATGACGGTGACCCGGAGGAACTGCTGAACCTAAAATAGCAAGTTCAAATCAGAGTTCACCCTTCCAATGGCTAAGTGCCCCTAGCAAGGGAGGCTCCCTCTGCAGGTGGGGGGGGTGCTGATCTCTGATCTGTTCTCCCCACCCCCACCCCAATGCCAAAGCCAGACAAGCAGCCAGGAACTGGCGTCACCATTCTCCAGTCCCCCAGACACTCGTCCCACCGTCACCACCCGTGAGCAATCGTTCCGGGGCCTGACATTCTGTCGGTTTCACGCCACCTCCCAGGGCCCCAGCCAGGAGCGCTTCCTGGATAAAATATTAAACATGCAAATCTGAGACAGTGCCTTAACGAGCGACAGACTGCACGACCACAGCCTGGCAAACGAGACGCACGCCGTCCGGGGGTGGGGGAGTGAGAAGTATATATAGATATAGACTTTGGATCTCTCTGTGCAACGTGTGTATGAGGCAGAAAACAGCAGGCATGGAAAACTACCGCAGCAGCCTCCAGCTGGGGTGGCCTAAGGTCGGCAGGCGGCTGGTGGGGAGGGAGGGTCAGGAGGATCCCCAAAGCCAGCTCAGAGTGGGGATGACAAAAGCCCTTTGTGCTTGGATTCTTTGCGGAGGGGGCCAGAGATGCAGGGCAGGGGGGCCAGCATTTGGTTCTGGAGAAGGAAATCGGTGAGAGGCAAGGCCTCAAGAACGAAGAAAGTTGGGAGACAGGAGACAGAGATCTTGGGAATCACAGGGAGAGCACCTCAACTCTCATGGGGCTCTGGGGGCCCTTTAGCACCCACATTGGTCTGGGCGTCACCCATTGATTGCATGGGGCCAGTGTCATTCTGCCTTGATCCAAACTGACGTGAAGTTGACGATGATGCGACTCAAACTTTACGGTATCGTGTGAATCGCGGCGGTCTGGTTACCACCACAGCTGCCTATACAGAAGGTCTGGGTGGGGCCCAAGATCCCGCATTTCCAGCAATTCTCAGGTGATGCCAGTGCTGCTGGCCCGTGAACTCCGATCGAGCAGCAAGGGTCTGCAAGGACTTAGAACACAGGGAGCTCGCTTGGTTCGGATGCACCTAGAACCCACACGAGTCTCCAGGGGCCCTGGGTGCTGATGAAGAGAGTATCTATCCACCGTGTCCGGTTGGTCAAGGAATTACAGCCGAGCGGCACCGACCTGGGCCTAAGTCGACATGGCACTCCCAGCCCAGAGTGTCAGGGAGCCCCATGAGCCCACGCCCCACACTGGAGTCCCCAGGGCTCCAGACTCACTGTAGCTCACAGGGCCCATGGTGACAGAGTCTAGGGCGCTTGAACTAACGAATACAGGGCCCACATGGCTTCAGAGTATCATGGAGCCCATGAGAAATTAGATTGAAGTAGAGAAATTAGACCCCGGGCCTACAGGGGTCTGGGCTGACTTGGAACCCCCAAAGGACTAAGCTGACACCCACATTGGCACAGGGTGATGTGGAGTGCACAAGGGTTTGGACTGACGGGGAACCTTTTTTAAAAAAAATTTTGTAAATGTTTATTTATTTTTGACAGAGAGAGAGAGACAGAGCATGAGCAGGGAAGGGGCAGAGAGAGAGGGAGACATAGAATCCGAAGCAGGGTCCAGGCTCTGAGCTGTCAGCACAGAGCCCAACACGGGGCTCGAACCCACGAACAGCCAGATCATGGCCAGAGCCCAACGCGGGGCTCGAACCCACGAACAGGCAGATCACGACCAGAGCCGAAGTCAGACACTCAACCAACTGAGCCACCCAGGCGCCCGGTAAAGCCCCTGACTTAAAGAAAGTTCTGCAGCGTGGGCCCCAGACAAGGCAGGGGCTCTCCGCGGACTCCTGGGATGCAGGAGACGAAGACGGGAAGGGAGGGGCAGGATGCTGCGGAAGGAAGGGGAGGGATGGGAGCCGAGCCGCCAGCTCTGGAGCTGCTGTGAGCCTGTTGGCCACCGGCTGAGTGGTACTTGGCTGGGCCCCAGGGGGAAGGTGTTGAGAGAGAAGGTGCTGCCTCCGCCTCAGCAGCTCGGATGGAGGAGGAAGCAGGAAGGTGGAGGCGGGGCCGGGGCGGCACAGGGACCTGGCACGGGGAGAGCATGTCCTACCCGAGGAGGCCTGGCATCGGGTAGGGGGCCCCACTGCCGTATCCGGGGCCCTGGCGTTCTGATTCCCAGTTCCCAGCACACCCAGGGACATGCAGGGCTGTGGGGTTAGGGCTTAGGGGCCCCCAAGGGGTGTCCAGCACTGGGGGAAAAGACAAACAAGGGTCTCCCTGGTTAGGGAACTTGGGGCCCAAAGGAGTAAGGATCTCACTCCCTGGGATAGGAGACCCTTCCCATGCAGCCAGGTCCCTTGGCAGTGTGCCCTGACCTTGTTGTGTCCTTCCCCAGGGAAAAGAAAAAAAGAATGGAGGTTTCTTTCTCCCCAGATCTCTGGCAAAGACCCCTCCCCCCATCAGTACCTGGGGACAGAAGATCTCCATCTTTTTCTTAATGAAATCTAGCCCTCCCTCTCCCATCTGACCAGACAGCCCTCAATCCTCTACCCCACCCAGGCAAGAGGCCACTCAGGGTCTACCTGCCGCTTTCCTTTACCTCCAGGTCAAGGGAGAGAAAGGAGGGATGGAGGGAGGGGTGTCGCTATGGATTCTTGCTGCCGCAGGTTTCAGGCCAGAGGGACACCAGCCTCTTTTCCAAGGGAAAAAGAGACCTTTTTCTTGACCAAAGTTCCAGACATCTGTTTCGTGCAACATCTGGCTTCCCCACCCCACTAGGCCCAGGCCGGGTCGCCCCCCACATCTCGGCTTCTGCCTTTCTCCACTACCCCCATTCCTGGTCCCTGTGTGATAAGGTTCTCCCCTACTTGCGCTCCTTTCTTTATCCCCCTCCCCCCAGGGCAGGTGTCAGGAAGAGGCTGGGGGCTCCCAGGTCCAAGGATACCTTTTCCTGTGCCCTCCCCTTCCTCCACCCCTGCCCTCTTTCCCCATTCGGCCTGTTACTGCTGGAGAATCGATCCCTAACTTCACCCCCGCATGCACGCTGACCTAGTTTCTGCCTCAGAGGGGACACAGCCTTACACACTCCTGGACACAGAGCCCCGCGTAGCCAAGAGTCAGACACACGCTCAGTGCGTTTGGGATCACCAGACACAGGCGTGCGTCACCAACACACTCAGACTTATCACACATGTGTGCATGTCTGCATGTCCAGAAATGCCTCCCCTACTCAGGAACACGTCAGGGACCGCCTCATGGGCACACACACACAGGCTCCCTTGTTCGCAGGACCAATGGACCCACATGGACAGACATACAGGCCCTCATAAGCCACAGATACAATTCCCCACGAGGCTTCCCGCTCCCTCTCCAGCTCGTGCTTGCAGGTCCCCATCTTCCAGGCGAGGAAAACACCGAAGGAGGCACATGGCTCCCCTGCTGCCATGCTGCCACCGCCATGGGGTCGGGAATCACCCCAAACCCAAGAATGGATCCCCAGGGCCCCCTCTTCCCTCTACTGTGCCCACCCGATGGACCCGAGATACCTTATTTCCAAGTGACAGGACCCTGTACCTCCACGAGAGGGATCAAGGGTGGCGGCTACTTCTCTTCCGTTTTCCTGGCAATAAAGTTAAGGTCGTGAGGCCGTGGTCTGTTGACATCACAGGAGGTGGGAGAAAACACCCCCTACTATAGGTCCTTGGGCATCTTAATCCCTCAGATGTTCCTCTGCGAAAACAAAGACTTGATCGCACAGGTAGGGGATATGAAAGCCTTTGTAAATGGCTAAGCTCTGCCACATAAATGTAAGAGGTCATATTCAGTCTGCCTGTCGATGTCTATGTGGGGGTAGAGGGGATCTCCCACATCTGCCTCCCAACAGCCCTATCTTGGGCTGCAGGAAGTCACTGGGCCCAGGAGGACACGGGGACTGAGGCCCGGGGAGGACAGGCTAGGGGCAGAGGGAAGGCTCATGCCACTATCTGCCTTGCCCACACCCCCATATTTCTAAGACTCTGGCTCTTCACTCCCAGAATGCCTCTCCACCCCAAGTCGGGCTGTCATCCTGGGTGGCCTTGGGGTCCCTGCAAAGCTGGAAAGGTAAGCAGCCTCCTCTAGCCAACCTCCCCCACTTCCAGTCCTCCCTCCTTCCATGCAGCCGCTCTGTGCCCTCCCCAACGTCCTCCATGCTTCTCAGTTTCCTACTGAATTCTTGCCCCCCACCCCTGGCTCAACGGCCTTCCCTGTCCAACCTCTGGCTCCATCCCTTCAGACCCTCATTCTCATGATCTCTGACCTCCTCTGCTTATCATGGGAAAAAATCCCACCCTGCCCCTGCCCACCTGCCTGCTGCACTCCTAGACCCCAGAGGCTCCGTTCAGCTGGGAAAAGCTCCCACCCCCAGGAAGTCTGGTGCCTCCACCAGCTCCGGGGTTCCAACTGTCTCTGAATTGTCAGCAGATTCCTTCTCTCAGCTGAGCTCTACCCAAGCGTCTCCCCTCCCCCATGACACCCCTCAACCTAGTCTCCTACTTCTCAGAGCAAATGGAAGCTCTCTGGAAAGTCCTTTTGCCTCCCTGCTCCCACAGCTGCCAACTTGCCCGTCTTCACGCTTGTCTGCTCTTTGTCTCTTGTGTGTGTGCGTGTGTGTGTGTCTTGTGTGCGTGCGTGTCTGTGTGCATGCGCACGTGAGTCAGAGCATGTCTGGGAACACACATTTCCCTCCCTGTCCACCTGAGCTCATGGTCTCAGCCCCTGCCCCTCCACGGAGGCCTCCCTCACTCATCCTTTTCCCAGTGTCTCCAACCTCCCAATGTCCCCCAGCTCCACCATAACCTGCCTTCTCCGGGTCTCCTTCCAGATCCTTCTCTATCTCTTTCCTTCACATCCACGTTCCTCAAAGAGATGGTGGCACCTGCTGTCTCTACTTCCTTACCTCCCATTTCACCCAGCGCACCCCCTGGAAGGGCTCGCTAGAGTCACCAGCGACCTACCTCCTTGTTGCCAAGGCCAGTAGACGGTCTTCATTCCTTATTTTATCTGATCTTTGTGCAACATTCGACACTGTCCCCCTCTTTCTCTTTCTTGATATACTGTCCTCCCTTGGCTCTCGTATTAGTTAGGATAAGTTATAGTGTATTATGTGGGCTAGTGTGTTATTATATTGCATTTTAATTTTATATGGTGCTAGGCTACTAATTTTTTATTAGGCTAATCAATGGCATTAGTTGGGTTATGCTAAATTGTATTAGCTGAGTTAGGCTGAGTTGTATTAGTCAAGCTAAACTCCTATAACAAAGAATCCAAAAAAGACAGTGGCTTAAAAATGTAAAGCTTTCTTCACACATTCAGAGCGAACATTCCAGGGCAGTGGGGACCCACTGGGCAGGCATTCGGAGACCCAGGTTCTTTCTGTGGTGTTGCTGCACTGCCCCCTAGGGCATTACTGGTGACTCAAGACTGGAGCTGGGTGGCCACCATGCTGGGCTCCAGCGCAGGAAAGGGAAAAGGAGTGTAGAAAAGGGATATCTAGGGGCGCCTGGGTGGCTCTTGATTTCGGCTCAGGTCACTAACTCACAGTTTGTGAGTTCGAGCCCCGCGTTGGGCTCTGCGCTGGCAGGGCAGAGACTGCTTGAGATTCTCTGTCTCCCCCCACCGCCCCCGCCCCTCCCCTACTCGCTCTCTATCTCTCTCTTTCAAAATAAGTAAACATTAAAAAAAAAAAAAGAAAGAAAAGGTATATCTAGGGTCTTAAAGCGCCCACACTACCTCCCCCTGGCACCCCATTGGCGGGAGCGAAATCACATGGCCACACCTGACCGCGAGGGAGGCTGGGAGGCGAGTCAGCTGGGCAGCCATGGGAGCACAGATTCTGGTGGCCAACCAACAGTGGTCACCACAGCCTCCTTGTCCTCCGTCCTACCTCCTAGCTGTCCTTCTCACCTTCATTAATGTCCCGCACCGTTCACTTCTTGGATCTCTCTTCAGTTGACACACATTACCTGGTCATTCTTGCCCAGTCATATGCAAACGACTCCAAACATTTCTATCTCTAGTCCAGATTTCCCTCTTGAGCAGCAGGCCCACCAGGGCACCATGGGCCCAAATCTGGGATCGCAGCCAGACTCCCAGACTCCTCTTCTCCATCCGTCACCAATGCTGGTATTTCTATTGTATAAAGGCCTCTCCGATGAGGACTCTGTTCTGCTTCTCCCTGCTGACTCCTCCACCCTTTCTCACAGCTTCCAAGCTGGTCTCCCTGCCTCCACCCGCCCCCCAATACTTCGCACCATCCTCCGGCGAAACGTGGGCATGCGTCAAGGCCCTAGCCCTCTTCTCTTCTCCCTTTTCGGTCTTTCCCTGAGCCCCGAAGCAAATCTGATTGTCACAGCCCCGCTTGGCCATCTCTGGCTCCCCAGTGCTCTGAGAACCAATTCTGGTAAGCCAAAATCCTTACCTCGGCCCACAGGGCCCTGCAAGACCTGGCCCTGCCCCGGTGCAGCCTCTCCCCCTACTCTAGGCTCCGGCCACACTCAGTTCTTTGATGCACCTAATGCCCCCAGCCCCAGGACCATTATCCAGCTGTCCCTCCTGCCTGGAACACTCTCCCCACCACCCCTCTCTCTGTCATGAACTCCTAGTCATCTTTCTGAGCTAATCACGAAGATTGCTTCCCCAAAGGCACCTCTGCTCTCCCTGATGAGGGCAACCCCCCCCACCCCGGGCATAGCCTCTGGCCCCTGGCACACCTCTTTCACAGTGCTTGTCTCAGCTGTGTGATTATTGACTACGATCTGTCTGCCCCCCAGCCCGCAAGCTCCAGAAAGCCAGGACCCTGCCTATTTTGCTCATGGTGTCACTCAATGCTTGGTTCAATGCCCTGCGCATAGTAGGGGCTCGGTTAATATTTGTCGAACAAAAAATAAGTAAAGGAAAATTTATGATCGCCACAATCTGATTGGACTACTCTTCAGAGGCTCCTTGTTGCCTTCAGAATAAACTCCTTACCCTGATACACAAGATCTTTTGTGATCTGACCTCTGTCTACCTCATCTCTTGTCACATGTACCCTGTGTTCTGGGCAGTAGGATCTGCCTGAGTCCCATTCAAGGGGGCCTAGGTGGCTCGGTCAGTTGTGTCCCACTCTTGATTTCGGCTCAGATCATGATCTCTCGGTTCATGGGTTCGAGCCCTGTGTCTGGCTCTGCGTTGACAGCGTGGAGCCTGCTTGGAAGTCTCTCTCTCTCCCTCTCTCTCTCTGCCCCTCCACCGCTCATGCATGCATATGCAGTCTCTCTCTCTCTCTCTCTTTGAATGAATAAATATTTTTTCAATGAATAAATAAATGAATGAATATTTTTCTCTTTCTCTCAATGAATAAATAAATATTTTTTAAAAAAGAGTCCCATTCACTCAAGCTCCCATTCACTTCGTGCTCTGACTTCAGCGCCTCCCTGGACCTCTTCACTTCATGAATTCCTATGTATGTTTGAGACACAACTCAGATATCTCCTCCCCTGGGAAGTCCTCCCTGATCCCCCAGGCCTCCTACATGTTCCATTGTGCCCCCGGCCTCACTGATCTCGATCTTGTCATGTAGTACTGGGGCTGTTTGCTCATTCGTCTCTCTCCCTTACTAAGCTGGGAGTGAAATACAAGGTTTTAGCCATTTCTCATCTCCAGCCCGTAACCCATTGTCCAATTAATGCTTGAGTAAATGTTAGCGCCCTTCACTTCTTCGCTGCCCCTCCCAGTGTCTTTAAAATTGGGCCACACAGCTTTATATACAAAGCTAAAAACTGGAAATGACCCAAACATCCATGAGCAGAATATACAAATTGTGGAATATTCATCCCATAGAAATCTACATGGCAATGAAAAGAATAAACAACTACCACATGAAACAATAAGATGAATACCATTGTATAAGGCTGAACAGAAGCCAGGACCAAAAAAGTACCTTTCAATTCTATGAAGGTTAAAAACAGTTAAAGTGAATCTGCAGCGACAGAGGCCAGCAAGGTGGCTATGTCCAGGTCAGGGGACTGACTGGGACTAAGTCTGAGGGAGCTACTCAGAGGGCTAGACTAGAAACGGGTAGTGATCACACAGGTACGTGCATGTGTAAATGTTAATCAAACAGGTCTTTTGCGCATTTTAAAGTAGATAACTTTACCTGTGTTTTTTAAAAGATAAAGACTCTTTTTTTATGTTTATTTAAAAAAAATTTTTTTAATATTTATTTTTCTTAGAGTGAGACAGAGCGCAATGAGGGGAGGGGTGGAGAGAGAGGGAGACACAGAATCCAAAGCAGGCTCCAAGCTCCGAGCTGTCAGCACAGAGCCTGACGCGGGGTTCGAACCCATGAACCGGGAGATCATGAACTGCGCTGAAATCAAGAGTCGGATGCTAACGCACCCCCATCTCTATTTTTTTTTAAGTGCTATAATTTTGCAATTGATTATCACGGATAACAAAAACCTCTGGTGTCTGAGAGTCACTTCTTGCTACAGAGTCCTCTGGTTTTAGGTGGTGATATCACACATCCCTCTCCCCATGCCCAGAAAGGGTAAACCACTCAGCTAGAGTAGCCCAGCATATCTGTGGAGAGCCCACACCCTAAGGAGGAGGCTGCATGTCCTGCTTTTTCCATGCAGCTTAAGGCCCCTCAGGGTCAGCTTCTGTGTCTTTGTGTCTCTGGCACAGAGTTCTGTGACCCCCAGATATTGGCGGGAGGCTACCTCTGGTCTGTAACCGGTCGCTGCTGGGGTAGTAAAACATGGCAGCAGTGTGGTCATTACAGGCACAAACTCCATCAGCACAATTCAGAGAGGCCTGACCTCTCTGTAGCTCAGTTTCCTCAACTGCCAAATGGGGATACTGATAGCACCTACCTCTTACCGTCCTGAGGATTAGATGAGTAACCAAGCATAAAGCACTGAGAACAGCACCTGCCTCCAAGCAAGTGCCATGTAAGTGTTTGCTATGACGCCCGCTATTAGGGGAAAACCCAGTCAGGGGGCCCAGAATTAAACTGCTCTTCCACTGGCTGTGTGACCTCAGGCAAATCGATTAACCTCTCTGAGCCTCCATTTCCTCATCTATTTAACAGAGATAAGAATACCCATCGATTGTTATGAAAGCAAGGACACCTGCAAAGCACCGAAGTTCCTCGAATGCAGAGATCTTGTCCTACACATCCCTTTCACCAAGCCCCAGCCCGGGGAGGTGTTCAATAGCTTAGAAGACTCACCGCCTTCCCCACCCACCCTCTCCAGCCTCTGGTGCTAGCAGACAGCAGCATCTAGTGGAAGCCTCTGGAACTGCATCCTGGCCAAGTGCCACTCCCCAAGCTGCAGTCCAGCCCTTTAAATATAAATAAGCCTTTTTAAAATGTACACTCTACATTGGACAAGTATTGATTAAGTGCCTGCTGTGTACAGGACACAGATGAAGCCAGAGAAACAAGATGACTGTAGAAAGATGAAGAAAAAAAATCACAATCATAACCTTGTCATCAATAACCTCAATTTTTTTTACCTTTAATTAAAAAAAATATAAACACACTAGGTAGGGGGCGTTGGCACACTCGTGTCTTCCTGGGAAGTTTCTACAATTACAGGAGTGACTTTGAAGGGGCCAGTTAGCGTTCATAACACTCAGTTAAGGCCAAAGCAATGAAATGAAAGCTTAGGTCAGAAAGGGGATTCCTCCCGGGGGCCTGACTTAGCTTCCCAGGTTCTCCTTGGAAAGGGGGACCGGGAGTGCTTGGCTCCAAAAGCCCACATCCTCCCACCCCACTCCACCGTTCCTGCCCCAGACAGAAAAGAGTGAAGAGGGTCTGAAAGTGCCACGGATGACATTCAACTGGGGGAATCAGAGAAGACTTTGGGGGAGAGACGGCATTTCACATGGGCCTTGGAGAATGAAAGTAGAGAAAAGGGAGGGTGGCTGGGGAAGGAAAGGTGATCCAATGTGATGGACCACGTGGTGTATAAAGTGAGGAAACAGAGCCACGCGAGTTAGGGTCGAATCATAGAAGGCCCCAAATGATAGGCCGAGGGGGTTGCATTTAATAAAATCAGGGGACCTGCTGAGTTCGAAAGTAATGGGATCAGAGGGGATCAGAGGAAAACCAGAGATACAGAAACTAGTTAGGTGGCTACTGCAATGGTCCAGGCTAGACATTGTGGGCGCTGCACCCTCCTGGAGAGGATACAAAGAGCTACTCGAGAGGCCAGAAGGAGACAGAGGTTTGGAAATAGACAGCAGTGAGTCAAATGAGAGGCGGCGGGTGAGAATTCAAGGGGCTGAGTCTAGGGAAGAAAGGCAGAGCTCTAACCAGAACGTGGGCTTGATGGGGGAGGGGGCGGGGACTAAGGTGGGCAGGGGACGATGACAAGAAGCTTGGTTCTCAATAGGGAAAGTATGAGTTGACAGTAGCCACTCAGAGATAGGAGACCAAAGCTCAGGAGAGGGGTAGAGCTGGAGGGAGAGGAGGCGGGGACAGTAATTTTGACTCACTTACCCATGCAAGTGCAGGATGAAGACTTCAGAGAGAGACACAAAGGGAATCGTGGGGAGCCTTGGGGGGGGGGGGAGAGTAGACGCCACCTGGACATCACTGGGCTCCCTGTCTGTTAAAGCTTCCTGAGGTCAGAGGAAGAGGAAGCACAGAAAATGGAGGAGGGACTTCTTACAGGAGAGAAGCAGAGCACCGGTGAGCATCCAGCGGGGTCACGGAGAGATACAGGGGTCAGGATGGCCGGGAGGCGACCATTGGACTTGTGTTTGGGGGTGGGATGTCATGAGTGACCCTGGAAAAAGCCATTTCAGGGAGGAGTCAAGTCGCAAAGATTTAAGAGGCAAGAAGCAGAGGGTGCGTGGGCGGCTCCCAGGAGGAGGGAGGTGTTGGTGAACAGGCTGGACTAGGGTGAGGCAGGCGAGGCGCCTTGGGAATAAGATTTAAGGAGGTACTCACTTTCTCTCGGGGGCGTGCAGTTGGTCCTGACGATGGGGCAGACAACTGGCCCCAGAGCTGTGGAGAGATAGGGACCCACGGAGAGAGACCCTCTGAAACTAAAGGAAAAGAGAAAACCCAGTAAGAGAGATCCAGGCAGAAGCTAAGACCCTTGATCCCGCCAAACACGCCGTGATCACTGGCTGAGCCACAGAGGATGCGAAGCCTGGATGGGGAGAGGTAGAAGAAAGGACGCACACCCACACCGACAACCTGGGAGCAGGGGCTGGGGCGGCGGAGGCTCCGGAGACTGAGGAAACACGGAAGGGGGAGCCTCCCGGGACCCTCTTGGGGAGACTGAGCTCCCCTCCCGGCTCAATGAGTGTTGGGGGAGGGGGAGTCCTAGCATCCATGAGAGCAGTCTGGAAAAAGTAAGGAGTCCAACTTTACCCTTTCCCCAAGCTGCTCCAATTCAGGGAGATGTGCAGCCCCCTCCCCCCATCCAGAGGGGCAGTACCCCAGAACCACCCCCCCCCACACACACACACACACAAACTGCAGCACAGGCTTCCTTCCCCCAGAAAGTCTGGGCAAGTTTCTCCTTACAGGGACTCGGTTTCTGCAGTGGGCTGAATGGTGGCACCCAAAAAGGTCTGTGTCCTAACTCCCCTCCCTCTGGAACCTGTGAATGCGGCCTTATTTGGAACCAGGGTCTTTGCAGATGTAGCTAAATGAACATTGTCAAGATGAAGTCATGCCGGATTATCCGGGTGGGCCTGGGACCCAGTAAGTGTCCTTATAAGAGACAGAAGAGGGGAGGGCCACGTGCAGACGGTCCCGTGGCGAACATAGTAGGGCCTCCAGGAGCTGGAAGAGGCAGGGAAGGGGTTCTCCCCTAGAGCCTTCGGAGAGCGCGCGGCCCTACCAACACCTTAATTTCGGACTTCTGGCCTCCAGAACTAGAAGGGAAAAAGATTTCTGTTGTTTGAAGGCACCACGTTTGTGGTAATTTGTTACAGCAGCCACAGGAAACGAATGCAGTTCTCTATTCTGCAAAATGACTAGAAAGCTTCTAGAGAGGCTTCTAGCCCTGAGTTTCTCCAAATTAAACCATTCGGCAAGCGAGGGGAGTTCCAGGTCTGGCCAAAAGGTGTGTTTTTCAACTCACCGCCCCGGACTCCTTCCAGGCTAACGTTTAATGTTTGATGCTTTCATTTGAGGAGGGAGGAGGGAAGACAAATTAACTGCATCACATGCCACTGCTCAGGGAAGTGGAGTCCGAAAAGGACTCTTGGCCCAGAGCTCACACCCTCCTGCCCAGGCTGGTTGAAAAGGGTCAAAGCTGACCAGGACCACAATTACTAAAAGCAGAGAGCTTTTTTAAAACAGGGGGGGGGGTCTGCCTTTCTGGATTTCTCTTTGCACACATGACCCCCTCTTCACAGCGACTCTTTCCCCACTCCTCACGGCTTCCCTCCCCATTCTCGAGGGGGGGGCAAAATAAGACGGATACCCCTGTAGCCCAGGAGTGGAAGGCACTCTCCCCGCCCTCCCCCCACCTCCCCACAACACAGCTGGAGGGGGGAGGGGAGGTCAGCAGGGTTCATAAAGGCCAGATGTTGAGGAGAAAGAGAGCAAAGCCCAACCCACGCCCACCCACCCCACCCCCATCGGAGGGGGGGGGGAGAAAAAATTAAGAGACAGCTTTTAAAACAAACAAAACTTTTGTGGCCCAAAACAGTTTTTCTCAAGAATCTGCTCTATGCAAACAATAACAACTTTTTACAAAGCATTTTCACAGAAAAGGAGACAAGTCCTTCCCCAGTATCGTATGTGGGAACTGTTCCTCCCTCGCCCCCGTTTTGGGGGGAAAGGGGTGGCTCTTCACTGGTGTGGGCAGAAGGGTCACTGGGTTACTCACTTGTCGGGCAGATCCACCACCCCCAGGTTCCCATCACACCCAAACTTGGGGAGTCTCCCTAAGAGCTCGCCTCCCCGACCTCACCTGGGCAGAGGAGAAAGCGATTTCACCCCCCTCTCTGGCTCTAGGGGGTCGTCCCAGCCACCGGGGCGGGGCGTGGTCCAGGCCTACCTCTCCCCTCCCCCCTGGAAAACAGAACCTCTGACCTCAAAACTAATCCCCTGGCCCTGCCCCCATCGGATCCATCAGGTCCCTGACAACTCCTGAAATGCCTGAAGTTAGGGGAGGAAGCTGATGATGGCTCAGCCCAGTTCCCATTCAAACCCAAACTTTGCCCCTTCAAGCCTGGCCAGACCCTTGAGGTTAGGTCAAGAGCGCTTTAACTTACCCTTCTACAAAGAGCTGCTCTCTCATCTCTAGCCTTTGAGGGGGCTGAGTTTGGGTGTCCGAAAATGGACCCAGGCCTGCCCTCTACCTCCATCCCCTCCCATCCATAAATCGGTGGAGAGGACCTCGAAAGGCAACTGGTTTGGTCTGATTTTATTGATTTCTTCCACCTTCCATTACTTTCCCTGGGACAGTCTCTGGCCCTTTCCCCAGGCAAAGTCTGTGCTTTTGGAGGGGGAGGAGGTCCCCTCCTAATTGGAGAAGCAAACGGGGGGAGGGGGTGGATGGATCCAGGGAGAAGGTCCTCTTTCACCCATCAGACCTTACAAACTGAAAACAAACAGGAAAAATTGAAGAAACTCCAAAACTGGACAAAAGGGAAAGGTTGGTGGCTGAGACTGAAGATCTCGCCAATTAGAAGTCACCTGCCTTGGGGGGAGGGAGGGCGGGGAGAGGGCTTAGGAAAAGAACAGGGAGGGGGTGATCTTCCCCTTGCCGGAGCTGCCCCCTCTAGGAAGGTTCCAGTGATGCTGGGAGCGCGGGGGGAATGCCTGAGGGGAGTGAAGGGTTAAAGGCCTGGATGGTGGGGGTGGGGGATGCCCCCAGGGAGCTGCCAATCACCTCCCCACCCCCACCACAGCCCCCTCATCCCCAGGCTCGCCCACAGAAACAACCGGTTTGTCCATCACCAAGGTCTCTCTCCCTCTTTTTTTTTTTCCTTGTCTTTGAGCGGTAGCCTCCTTTGCTCCCCCTGGGGTGAAGGCCCTGCCCCCAGAGATCCGAGATGGAAGAGGGGAGGGATTGGAATCTATGTCATTAAGCCTTTTTCCGTTAAGCCTTCTCCTGACTCCAGCCCTTGGTTCGACTCCAAAGGATGAGGGGGAGGGGGTGTCACCCCAAACAGCTAGGTGCTTGAAGATCACTGTCATTTGAGGTCCCTCTGACCGCAGCCCTTAAAACGTAAAGGGAACAGGCAAATGCGAGACACGAGGCCCCGTCCTCGAGCCCAAAGTTTGGCCGTGGCCCCAACTTTTCCCCATTGGTAGGAGAGGTCTCTGCTCAGAGTTCCTCCAAGTTGATCCCCCAGAATTTAAGGCCTGGGGGCTCAGGGACAGCAGGACCCCCTATCTGCCACCTCCACAGTGGGTGGGCAGGCGGGGGCTTAGAGTCTCCCTGGAGGCGAAGCGAGGATGCCGGCCCTAAGTCTCCGTCCTCCCCTACCACCAGGGCCGGGGGGCAGGGGAAGGAGTCGAGGAGGCTGAAGGTGCTCGTCGTGGGGAGCGTCGGTGCAGGGCGGCGGGGCTGCGTGCTGCGATGGGGGGGTGGCGGTCGCCGGCGTTTCTTGGCGGCTCCCCGGGCGGCCCCTTTTGCTGGCGGCCGCTCGGGCCCCCGGCGCAAACTCGGAGTGTCGAGGGCGAAGCCCTTCGCGTAACACCAAAGTTTCGACCGGCGGATCAGACGATCGAAATGTTCCTGGCGGAGATCGCCGGGCGCGGCCGAAGCTCCGCTGGCCGTCGAGGGGCTAGCGGCTGGTGCCTCGGGGGCGGCCTGCGGGGGGTTTCCATCGCCTGCGGCCGTCTGTCCCGGTGCGGGCGGCTCCGGCGCAGCCCCGGGACCCGCGGACTCGGTAGAAAGGCCCGCAGGTGGCGGCGGAGGCCGGGAACTGGGCTCCTGATGGGGGCTGGCGGCGGGGCCAGGCTGGGAGTCGAGACCCGAGGCTGGCCGAGGCGGAGCCGAGGCGGAGCTGGTCGGAGATTCCCGAGGGCGCCGAGGCGCCGGGCAGCGGCCGGGAGGTACGCCGGAGCGGGAGCTGAAGTGCGGGAAACTGCCTCCGCCCTCTTCCTCCTCGCCACGGCTCCAGCACACTGCGGCTTCTGCATCCTGACCGGCCGGGGAGTTCGGATCACCGGACCGGCCGGCTTGTCCCGCGAGGTGCTTCAGGCCATCCGGGGCCCAGCCGCCGGTGCACAGCGGGGCGCGAGGGCCCACCAGCACCGGGGCCCGCGGCGCCAACTCCCCAGGCCCCAGGCCCAGAGAGGACGCTCGAGGTTTGGCAAGGGCGCAGAAGGCAAGGGCACGCAGGCACAGTGGAGAGAACTCCTGTGTCCCCCGACGCGGCTTCCGGGGTGTCGGGGAGCAAGGCGACCCTCGCGGGGACGCCGGCACTGCGAGGCGGGGAGCGGGGCACAGAGTCTCCATGGAACCGCCCGGGGGGGTGCCCACTGCGGGGGCCCTGGTCCCAGCGGCGGTGTGCCCTGGCTGCCCGAAGAGCCCACGGGCGAGGGGAACATCGCCCCCCCTCGACGGGGAGGTCTCTGCTCACGGGCGCCCCCGGCCCGCAACCCTGGGCCGCGGGGCTCTGGCTCCCTCCTCGATCTCGTCACGCGGCCCTCCCGGCGGCCGGACTCCTGGGTCCCTGCGAGTCCCGGCCCGGTCGGCCGCCCTTCCTGCCGCCGCCGCGTTCCCCGCGCAGCCCCGGCGGGAGCCCCTCTTGAGTAGCCCAGAGCGCAGAGGCTGGGGAAACAAAGCGGCCGGCGGCCGCGGGAGGCGGGAAGGACCCCGGGCCCGGCACCCGGTGCCCGGGCCCAGGCGGCGGGGAGGGCGCCTTCCGCCCGCTCGGCTTCTTTCTTCCCCGCTGGCTCCCGGAGACCGCGTTATAGAGAACTGCCCCCTCGCTGCCCCAATACCAGCGCCGGGGCCGCGAGCCCGCCGCTGATTGGACGGCACAGCCTGTGACGTGAGCCCGGACCCCACCCCTCCGGCGGCACCGCCCCCGTCCCCATTCCGCACACAGACACACACACGTGGACCCGGCGCGGCGGCGGCTGGGAGGGAGGGAAGGAAGGAGCGTGTGCGGGTGGGATCGCGAGGGGCTAAACGCGCCGCTGCACGTGGCCCGGTGGCGTCCCGCTATTTAGCCGTCGCAAAGCTATTCGTTTTTCCCTTAGCGGTCACGGTTTTCGCATCTGCGAAATGGGAATATTCGTATCTACCCGCTTGGGGCTCCGTGAATCAACATAGATGAATCACAAAAACAGTGTTGAGGGAAAAGGTGAAATTAGACAATGGCTGTTTACAAGCTTTGGACAGCAGGACTACGGCGGGCAGAGAATGTTTCCTACCTCTGTTCTGGTCCCCTAGGACAGTGCCTGGCACACGCTGGGCTCAGAAAGTGTTGAAAACTAGTTAGGAATTCGGTATGTGCAAGATGAGGAAAGGAAAAGGTAAATTCAGAGAGGGGCGGGGGGTAGATATTACTATACCCACGGAAGAAGATAAAAAGATTTGTTTCCCTTTCTCTGATGCCGTTCCTAATGATCCCTTGACTGAACGCTGAGGGGCTGGCTCTGCGGCCCCCTCCAATACCAAGACTCTGCCCTCTGAAGCTTGAGCTGTCAAAACGGGCTGAGGAGTCCAGAGGAGGGGACACCCAGACCTTCATTATCACTCCCAAGAAGAGTGAAGCAAAAAAAAAGTGAATTCCTGCCCCCGCTCTGAAAATGTAGGACCACCTCCCCACAGCACATTCCATCCCCTTAACTTTCTTTAGTTTCTGTACAGCTTACTATTATATGAAAGTCTGTGAATGTATTTATTCTTCATTGTCTATTTCTCATTAGTCTGGAAATGAGCTGGTGAGAAGTTTGTCTTAATCACCACTGCATCCCCACTGCTTAAAACAGTGCCCAGACATGATAGGTGCTCAATAAATATTTGTAAGTGAATGAATGAATCCCTGGAATATTTCTTGATAAAAATCAGGTTATCAGAATATGGCTGCTTCCCATCCTCAGAAACATAAAGAGAGAATGGTATGATAGCTTAGAGTAACAATGTGGAAGTGGGGGAGGGTGTCACAGAGAGAATATCTCATTCTGGGGCCAGGGTAAGAGAGGGTTTCGGAGGGTTGCAAATGATGCATCCTGGCCCCTCTGGCAGTGACAACAGAAGAATTGGTTTTCTACATGTCATCAAATAACATTTGAGTGGAAAGAGA
Organism: Panthera leo; assembly: GCF_018350215.1. Lineage (NCBI taxonomy): Eukaryota > Metazoa > Chordata > Mammalia > Carnivora > Felidae > Panthera > Panthera leo. The sequence continues at coordinate 37,706,169 of NC_056692.1, forward strand.
TCAGGAAGGTCTGCCTTCCCCATCTCCCTTCTGCAGAGACCACAGATAAAGGCCTTGAGGAGCCAGGGTTTGAGGAACTAGGGGGTATGGTGTTCTATTGCTACAAACACTCACCCCCTAGCATCTTCTGAAGAAGTCTTCAGGGCAGTTGTCGTGAGGGGAGATCCTGGGGTCCCTCCAGGTCTAGACTCCAGGGTTCCTGAGTGCTCCAAAAGCCTTAGCTCCCCTCCCCACCCTCGGCCATTCATCCCCCACCCCACCCCCCGGCACCACACACACACACACACACACACACACACACACACACACACAGGAGGAAACTCCTGGAAGAATGATTATCTTCGCAGCTGTCTCTTCCAGGGGACAATGTTGAGAACTCTTACCCTGAAACAGCAGTAACATATTTATTTTGCTTGTGGGGCAGAGGGCATCTGCTTCAACCTGACTGTACGCCAACCTCTTTGCCACTGAGATGCCTGGGAAGGGAGCTTGGGCCCCCCCTGCAGGAAACTGAACTGGGAAACTCCTTTTATCCCCTACAGTCTCATTGGTATTTGCATTCCTGTGCCTAGTGCAGTGTTGACTCAAGAGACTTTTCTGTATGAATAAATGAATGCATCTTACATAACAATGCAGAACAATGGCCTCCTCTTTCTCCCACTCCAAAAGCCTTCGGTGCTCCAGATCTGGGTTTAGGGGCTTTATTGGGGATCATTACTGTTGGGAGTACTTCCCTGGAGAAGGAATTCCCTCCACCTCCACTTTTCCTTCTTCCCCTTCCTTGAATCAGGCACCCCAGAATACAGCCCGGATGGGAAAGCTCATTGTGGGCATGGAAGAACTTTACAAACAGTAGGGGTTAGTGTGAGTTAACTCTCCAGCTGAAAGGACCTGGAGTCATCAAGCGTCCATTTTCAGAAGGTTTGGACTTCTGGGAGGGGGGGGGGAGGTGCCTGCTGTGCCACCTGGGCAGGTCACCTAGAAACTCTGAGTACCGGTGTCCCTGTCAGTGAAAAGGGGACAACAGTAGCTTCTTCACAACCGTCAGGAGAGTGGAAACACGATGTGAGCGGGCTGGCCCAGCTGTTGCAATTCCCATTGCCGACGGTAGAGGGCACTTGACCCCATCCTCAGCCGGCCAGAGAAGGAGGCAACACTCTTCTCAGGAGCCCCTCCTTCCCATGGCAGAAAAAGAGGGAAAGGGCTGGATGCTGGGTTCCACCTGACACCTCCAGAACGAGAGATAGGAAGGGCCTGGGGAGACCTGGAAGAGAGCTGGGGAGACCCTTCCCCTTCCGTGACCCATCTGGATTTCACCCCAAGGCCTTTGTTCAAGGATTTGGGAGTAATACCTGCCCAATGGCCCTTTCCCTGGAAGGAGGCACAGCAGAGAACTGGCCCCAGAGGTCCAGCCCAATAATAATAACTTCTACAGCACTGACTGCATTCCATTCTCTGTCTAGGAACTTTAGGTTATGTAATCCCCATAACAATTCTATGAGATAGGCACTATTTTTTATTTTTACGCACCATACATAACCCATTTTAAGCATCCAAGTCCGCGATTGTTATTAAATTTATAGAGTTACACAACCACCACCACAATCCAATTTTAGAACATTTCCTAAGAAATCCCTCATCTCCACTTGCAGTAACTCCCCATTCCCACCCCCAGCCCTGAGTGACTAATCTACTTTCTGTCTCTATAGATCCTTTCCTGGACATTTCATAGAGATGGAATCACACCCTATGCGGTCTTTGCATCCGACTTCTTCACAAAAGTGTAATGTTTTGGAGGTTTATCCGTGCCATAGTACGTATGTTCCTTTGTATCGCTGAGTAGTATCCCATGGTAAGGACATACCACATTTTGTTTACCAATCACATTTGGTTTGTTTCCACTTCTCGGTTATTATGAATAACACTGTTGTGAACATTGGCATACAAGTCTTCGTGTGGACATATGTTTTTGTGTTAAGAGTGGGATTGCCACGATATATGGTAAATTATATTAACTTAAAAAAATTTTTTTTTCTTAATGTTTATTTATTTCTGAGACAGAGAGAGACAGAGCATGAGTGGGGGAGGGGCAGAGAGAGAGGGAGACACAGAATCCGAAGCAGGCTCCAGGCTCTGAGCTGTCAGCACAGAGCCCGACGCAGGGCTCAAACCCACAAACCATGAGGTCATGACCTGAGCCGAAGTCGGTCGCTCAACCGACTGAGCCACCCAGGTGCCCCAAATTGTATTAACTTTTTAAGAAACTGCCAAACTGTTTTCCAAACTGGCTACACCATTTTATATTGCTGTTAATATTCATGTTGTAAGTAAGGAAAGAAGTTTTTTTTTTTTTTAAGTTTATTTATTTATTTTGAGAGAGAGAGAGAGCAAGCAGGAGAGGGGCAGAGAGAGAGGGTGAAAGAGGGTCCCAAGCAAGCTCCATGCTGTCAGCGCAGAGCCTGAAGCAGGGTTCAAACTCACAAACCATGAGGTCATGACCTGAGCCAAAATCAAGAGTCAGACGCTTAACCGACTGAGCCACCCAGGGTCCCAGGGATGGAGATTTTAAGTGACTTTCCCAAGGTTACACTGCTATCAGGTGTGAGAGCCAGGACCCAAACCCAGGCAGCTGGGTCCCAAGACCACACTCCTAACCATAAGTCTACCCCCATGACAATGAATCTAAGAGGGAAACTATTTCTTGACCCACTGCAATGTAGCCACCACCATTTTTGCCCTTCTTACTTCCAGAATTCCCTAAGTCAGACTCTGTTCCCACCCAGCAGGGCTGCGTCCCCCTAGCCAAAAGCACACTTGGATCTCCCCTCTCTGGAAATCTGTACCCATGATTAATAGCTTAAGTTCTGGACTCAGATGGTCTGTTCATATCCCCGACTCATCATTTTACCAGCTGTGTCATTCGGGACCAAGTTACTTAACCTCTGCTTTAGTGTCTTCATCTGTAAAATAGAAATAGCATCTCCTTTCATGCCATTGAAAAAGTGCTTTATTATGGAAATTTTCAAACCCGTACAAAAGTAAACAGAAAAGTATAACAAACCTCTGTGTACCCCACATCCAGCCTTAACACTTATCAGCCAATAGCCAATCTTGTTTCAGTCTTACCCCCACCCACTTCCTCCCCTACTCCAATTTTTAATAAAACCAACTTTACTGAGGTACGACTCATATACGATAAATGTACATGTTAAATGTACAGTTCAAATAGTTTTCATGAATGAATGTAACCACCACAATTAAGGTATAGAACATATTCCATGTTATCTGAGAGCAAATCCCAGACATCATACAATGTCATTCCCAAATATTTCAATACATATTTCCACAACATAACGATTCATTCGAAACAAACATAACCCCAACACTCTTATCAAACCTAAGAAGAGTTAATGGTCATCCTTTAACATCACATAGCCAGCCAATGTCCAAATTTCTCATTATCTTATAATATCTTTTTCTTTACACTTTGGTTTGCTTGAATTAGGATCCAAAGAAGGATTTCAAGTAGATGATACGTCTCTTAACTCTCTTTTAATTCATAAATTCCTCCTTTAACTCTTTTTTATTTTCTCCTTGCAATTTATTGATACTAGAATCACCATAGTCTGGAGGTGCAGGGCTGGCTCAGTAGGTAAAGCCTGTGCCTCTTGATCTCAGGGTCATGAGTTCAAGCCCCACATCAGACTCACTGCTGTCAGAGCAGAGCCCAATTTGGATCTTCTGTGCCCCTCTTTCTCTGCCCCTCCCCCGCTGGTGCTCTCTCTCAAAAATTAAAAAAAAAAAATTTTTTTTTTAAATTATAGTTCCCACGGTCTGGAATTTACTGATTGCATCCCCATTGTGTCATTCAATCAAGCAAGGTTTACTCACCAATATTTACTGTGTACAGGATTGTCAAATGTAGCACAAATTGCGGAACATACTTAGACTAGAAAAATGCTTGCTTCTCTGTAATTCAGACTTAACTGAACATCCTGTGTTTCACCTGGCAACCCTATCTGCGTGCCCGTCTAGCATTGGAGGCACAGTGGCGAGCAAGACAGACCACTCCCCCCCCCCGCCACCACCCCATAGAGCTTACAGTCTAGGAAACTGGGGGAAGCCAAGGAATATACCAGCAGACAATACTCTTCCTGGGGACACTGTGAGGAGTAAAGAAGAAACCCATAAGTTTAATGCCTGGTCCATTGAAGCCCTTGATGAATGGCAATGTTCTCAGCAACAGTCTAGCCTTTCCCCCTTCTGTGTCTTCCCTTTTCCCACCCCTGCTCCACATCTCCCTAGGAATTATTCCAGGCTTGCCCTCCTCCTGCTGTATTTCCTCCGCAGGTCTGTAGTGAGTTCATTCATCTATTCACCCCACAGTCACTGAGCGCTCTCCCCTCCTTGCGGCAAGCCCCAGACCAGGCTCTGGGTACTCAGAGGTGATGGGGATGCAGCTGGCAGACGAGGTGGACATTATGGGCTACTTTGAGAAGGTGCGATGGAGGGGTGACCATGGTCCTTGGAACAGTAAAGTCAGGGCAACCCTACAGAAGGGAAGTCTTTTCAGAGAAGGGGACCTCCCACTTAGGTTCTAAAGGATGAATGGGAATACCAAAGGAAGCACGAGAGAAGAATTCCAACTGAGGAAGCAGTACGAGCAAGGAACAGAGACAGCCGAGCAAGGAACAGAGACAGGCGCTTGCCATCAGCATCTCCCTCCCGTTAAGTAGAGGGGGCGCCCTGGCGTTGGTCCCGCCACATCCGCCCTCCGGGCCATCCCTCATCTCTCTCACACAGCCAACTCCATCAGCCTGTCCCTCCCATTAAAAAGCCAGATCTTCCCTTGACCCCATAGGCTCTAGTCTCCATCCCTCTCTCCTCCCCTTCACAGTCAAATTCCCCGAAGAGCTGTCTACACACTGTCTTCCTTTTCTCACTTCCCACTTACTCCTCAACCCACTTCCATCTGCTGCCACCCCCACCCGCCACCGAAATAGCTCTTGCTGAGGTCCCGGTGGCCTCCTTCTCATCAAAACTGGCAGGCTCTTGTCAGCCCTCTTGTCTTGACCTCTCAACAGCATCCCACATGACTGGCCACTTCCTCTTTCTAGGAACCGTCGAGTCCTTCACCTCCTGGGCACCGCTTTCCTGGGCGTCCACCTGCCTCGCTGGCTGCTCCCCGCTGTGGTGCGAGCGCAGGCTCATTCTCCCCTCCTCAGCCCAAGGGTCGGGGGTCCTCGAGGCTCTGTCCAGAGTTTCTCTCTTCTTTCTCTGGACCTTCTGTGCGCACTGCACAGTTAGCATCCGTCCAGCTGGGAGCGCTTCGCGGACACCTCTCCGCTCAGCTCTGACCGAGACACGCCACTGCCCGCCCAGCCTCTACCTCACGTATTTCGGTAGCCCAGCAAAATCAGCCTGTCCCAGACCAGCACCAACCCGCCTCCTCTGCCCCGTGTGCCACTTCCAGGGAAACCTGTCCCGGAAGGTTTCCATAGCCAGAAACCCAAGTGCCCTCCAAGCTAACACCTCCTGCAAATCATGTGGCCGTGTCTGTTTCTGCCCACCTCCACTCCCCCCGCCCCGGCAGTACCCCCACATCCTGCCATGCCCTCTACATAGCTACCAGTCATCTTTCTAAGCCACAAGTCGGGTTGTGTCTCCCCCTCCACCCCCCCCGCCAAAACCTTTTAATGGCTTCCCATTGCTTTCCGGATGCAGAGTGAAATCATTAATTCGGCTCACAGGCAGGGTTACCTAAGACTGACAACTCTACCCACAGGTCCTCCTGGGCAGAGGGGATGGGTTCCCTCCCCTTCACCCTCCCACCTCCCCTGTGCCATCCTCTCTCCCTTCAGCCACCCAGGTCTCCTCTAGTGCCTAAACAACGAGCTCCCTCCGCTCCCTCCCTTAGCACATACTGTTCCTTCCAACTGCAAACTTTCCCCCCACCTCCCTTCGCCTGTACCTGGCCAACACCTGCTCCTATTCAGAGCTTCGATGAAGCATTCCTTCCTTGGAGAAAACTTCTCCCCCCACTCCTCCGGACGGTGGCCAGGTCAGCTTCCAACTTTATCCCCCCTCGAAACCTGTGCACCTTCCTTCAAGACATTTTCATCCGTTGTCACCGTTTATTAGTGTGATTAACTGATTATTCACCTCTCTCCTACCACACTCTGTTTCACGTAGACAAGAAGCACATTAGATTTTTTCCTCAGCCCAGTGATTGGCATGTGGTTGGCACTCAAATACGTTCTAAAAATCTTTTTTATTATGCACATCTGAAAACCTAGAAAGCAGGAGAGAATAGTTAAATAAACCCCTATGTACCCATTACCTAGATGGGTAGTTATATAAAGAATTATTAACATTTTGCGGGGGCGCCTGGGTGGCTCAGTCGGTTAAGCATCCGACTTCGGCTCAGGTCATGATCTCACAGTTTGTGGGTTCGAGCCCCGTGTTGGGCTCTGTACTGACAACTCAGAGTCTGGAGCCTGCTTTGGATTCTGTGTCTCCTTCTCTCTCTCTGCTTCTCCTCCGCTCAGGCTCTGTCTCTGTCTCTCTCTCTCTCTCTCTCAAAAATAAATATTAAAAAAAAATTAAAGAATTATTAACATTTTTGCATGTTTATCATTTTTGCTGAAATATTTTCAAGTGATTTAGGGTTTGCATGACTGTTCATCCCTAAATAGGAAGTTCTCTTAATACAATATTATGCTCACACCTTACAAAATTAACCATAATTCCTTTATATCATCTAACATCCAGCCCATATTCAAATTTCCCTAAGCGTCCTCCCAGAATGTTTCTGCATTTGGTTTGTTCCAACCAGGATCTAAATAAGGTCCACACATTGCAATTGGTTATGTCTCTTAAGTCTCATTTAAATCTAGAATAACTTTTTCCCCCATGCCATTGAGTTGTTGAATTGCTGAAGTATTTTAAGTAAATTACAGACATCATGTCCCACCTTCTAGATTTCTCTGATTGCTTCCTTGTGGTGTTGTTTATCCTGTATTTCCTGAAAACTGGAAATTAGATCTACAGGCTTGATTAGATTCAGGTTGACTAGACTAGCAAAAACACCTCGTGGGTAATGCTTCCCTCATATTGCACGACGTCTTGTGTCCTCAATGCCTGAGTTCCAGCCTTAGTAACGGAACACTGACTGGTAGGTGCCATTGGTGAGAGCCGATTTATTTATTGAGAAGTTGCATGTTCTTCCTTTAGGGCCAGCAAATAATCTGTGGGATAATACTTTGGAGTGACTGTTTTGTTTTGGTTTTTTTTTTTATCTACTTTTTTAAAGTAAGCTCTATGCCCAACAGAGGCCTCGAACTCAGGACCCCAAGGTCAAGAGTCAACATGCTCTAACAACTGAGTCGGCCACGCGCCCCATGGATGACCACGTTTTTAATAAACAAATGAAGTAGGTCAGTGTGGCTGAACGGTGATGAGGACTGTGGGCAGGAACTCAAAGGGGTGACTGCCTTGATAAGAAATTTGGATTTTATCCTGTAGGATTGGGAATTAAGGACCACTTTTAAGCCAAGGAAATCATGTGGTCAGACTTGGCAAGGGAAAGGGGTGAGGAAGCACGAAGGGAAGGAGAACTAGCATTTCCTGAATGCTCAGCCTGAACTCAACTGTGTGCTCGGGGTTTGGCATACTTGATCAAAGTGAAACCTTCCGCTCTGTTTAAAACAAAAATCCTATTTTGCAGATGAGGGAAATGGAGGCGTCACCCATCACTCGCCCAAGGTTGCAGCAAGAGATGGTGAAGGTCTGATGGAAGGCAGTGACCACAAGCATGGACAGGTATTTGAGGGAGAATCGGCAGCACTTGGAGGCAGCTGGCTGTGGGGAGGAGGGGAAGCTGAGGCTTCCCGCACATCATGGGTGGGATGTAGGAGGAGACAGAGCAGGTTGGAGGGGAAGATAATGAGCTCAGGCTTCCAGCTGCCCAGATGTCTCCAAGCCACTCTCTTGAGAAATGGTGTTTATTACATGACAATGTCTATAATTTGGCTTCCGGCATGACTCGATAATTAGCTTAAGTTATCCTTCTTTGGCATTTCATTCAAAGCAAGGACACTCTTACATTCATTCTGATGAGACCTGTTTTCTGTTCGAGGTACAGGATGACAGTGAGCCTAGAGCCCTACAGTCTGTCTCCTGGCTCGAGTGGGTCAGAGACTGAAGCCAGTGGATGGGCTGTCTGTCCTCTCAGCTAGCATCTGTCTGCCTCTGGGGCTTAGAAGTGTGGATGCCCCCTCTGATAGGGAGCCGCCTGAGGGTGGGGTCCTGGAACCTGAACATTCTGTGCCCAGCAGAAGTGCAGTCCAGAGATCGGTTCCAAGAGCCACTGGGAGGTACAGCGAGGAGAAAGATGGTTAACAGAAGTCCACTGGGAGGCACCTGCTGAGGTTGCCACAGGGATGCTTAGGGCTGAAAGGGGGCTGCGTTTAGGGAAACTTTGATTTAAGAGGTATTTACAAGGCAGGTTTTATGAGACTTGGGGGCTGATTCACAGGAGGAGGGAGAGAGATAAAGATTCGAGAAGGACCCTCACGTTTCTTTCTCAGGAGAGAGAGGAGGCTATTAACTGAAGTAGGACAAGAGGAGGGGTGGGCCCAGGGATGAGGAGATGTCATTTCAGTTTTGGTCGCAGTTCCCAGGGACCGAATATAAGTGGAAGTGGATGCGGTCTGAGGAGCCCGGGGTTGGGGGTGGGGGGAGGTCTTGGATTAGAGAACAGTCAGGACTAACTCACTCACGGGGACATGGGTCAGGGTAGAAACCATAGGTGTGAACACGCTCTGCCAGGGAAAGTCATGTGCATGGGGAAGAGGACCCCTGTGGGATGGGCAGAGGCAAAGGACCTCCGCAAAGGTGGCTGGGAAACGTGAGAGAGTGAGGCGTGCAGCGCGGTCGTGAGGATTCAGTGCCGTGGAGAGGTTAAGCAGGACCGTGACCAAGGAGCTGCTGGCCTTAGCGATTCTGAGATGAACCAGCCAGGGGTCTGGGAAACCGCCTCTGGCTTCTTAGGAAAAGTAGAGAAATGGAAAGGATCACCTAGCGTTGGAGCCCTGGGGCCAAGAGGCAAAGAGCACAGCTGTCTCTCAGCAGGAACTGGCATCGGACACGGCACCCCCTGGGCACCGCGGGCACAGCCACCAAGAGGGCCCCCCACCGGCCTCTGTCCTGGCCACTTGGTTCCTCCAGAACACAGCATGAGGGCCTCAGACTGGCGACACTTGGATCCTGGGCCCACAGCTCCGTGTCCAGGGCACGAAGACAGATGCTCAGAATTCCTTCAGTTCTTTTAGTAAATATTTACTGAGCACCGAGTATGTGTCAGGCACAGTTCTAGGCCCTTGAATACAGCAACCAAATCCAAAAAGATCCTCGTCTTCGTGGCACTTACATCGGAGGGGGCCACAAACCGCACACAGAAACACAGGGATAATGAGCCGGTGAAGGACAAAGGAAAAGTATAAGGAAGATGAGGGGTGGGGCAGAAAGGGTACAGGTTGCAGTTTTAAGGTGGCCCACCAGAAGGCAGGGGCATGCCAGCTGTGCACGGGGAAACAACAAGGAAGCTGGTGTGGCCACAGCACAGGAACGAGGGGAAGGGTGGAGACGGGGCCAGAGGGGTTGGGGCAGCAGGCTCTGTGAGACCTTACGGGCCCCTCCCTATAAGGAGTTGGGCTCGTGTGTGCATCGTGAAGGTGAGGCTGGCAGGATCTGCGGACCGAGCAGAGCGTGAGCAAAATCAGAAATTCAGGTTTGGGGCCCGAAGAGCTAGAAAGATTGAGTTGCCGTCAGTGGAGATGGAGGAGGCTGTGGGGGAAGCAGTTGGTGCAGGGGGAGGTGGGGAGCGAAGGGGAGATGGAGACTTCTAGGGCAGATCACCCAGTGGGGCATTCCTCTGAAACAGAAAGCGGGGCACTGGCCAGGCGATGACCTCCAGAAAACACTGGCGACAGGTGGTGACTGGTGACTGACCCCTGGCAGAGCAATTTCGGCAGGGGTGAGGAGGGCCGGAGAGTCAACTCGAGTGGTGTAAATCAGGTCTCCTGATTTACAAAGCAGAGCAGGGGTGGGAGACAGAGAGACCAGGAGACAAGTGCCGGGGAGTGGCCTTTTGGACGGAGGTGGCCTGAGCCCATTTGGAGGGTGAGAGGAAAGAGGTAGATGCGAGAGGGGTTGCAGATCAGGATAAAGAGACCCCACAATAGGGAGGAGGGATGGGTCCCAGCAGAGGCTTAGCCTAGACAAGCAGAGGTTCGAGCTCAAGGCGCTTGGGCCGGGGAACAAAGACAAAGGTCCCAGGGACATTTCGACAGAAGTGGCCAGGCCAACGGTGGAGAGTGGGAAGTCAGGCACGACTCCGGGATTTTCAAGCCCAACTCCGCCATCCATCCTGAAGGCCTTCCGCGTCCCCTTCTGAGTCCAGACTTCCTCATCTTCACACCAGCCAGCCGCGGGGCCTCACCCTGTACCCTGCCATGGCCAAGGTAAACTGCACCCAGAAGGCTCAACGCTCTGAGCACCGACTCCTACCTGAACCCAAAGCCACGCAGCTGCTTTCTCTGCTTCTGCTGCGGGCCACCGTTGGGGAATACTGCCCAGCTGATGTCCCCCAGCCCCAAGGGGCTCCCTCTCCTGCTCTCCGCCTGAGCCCCCCACCCAGCAATGGCTGTGCTTCCTGTTTCAGAAAAAAAAAATTACAGTGCAGAGTAAGAGAAATCAAATTCAGAAGAGTACACATTGTAAGATTCCACTTTTATGAAGCTCTAGAACCAGCAAAATGAATCTCTCCTGATCTACAGTGATAGAAATCACATCGGTGTTTGCCTGCGTCTGGAGGAATGTAATGGGATATGAAGGAACGTTCTGGGGAGATGGAAATGCTCTATATCTTTACTGGGGAGGCGGCTACGTGGCTGTATAGATTTGTCAAAAGTCATCACTTGTACGGTTAAGATGTGTGCGTTTGATTATATGTCAATTATTCCATACAAAGTTGATTAAAAAAAACAGAGAACCATGGATGTTAACTAAACTCCTTGCAGTAATCATTGCACAATATATACATATATCAAATCATGATGTTGTGCACCTGAAACTAATACAAAGTTATGAATTGTATCTCAATAGAACTGGGGGAAAAAAACCCAGAGGACTAAAAAGTGTTGCAAAAAGAGAAAATGCATGCTAACAAGCAGAAAAGTCCTACACTCAGACATTCACCAGTGACATCCTTCACTTCCTTCCTTCTCTCTGGGGGAAGTAGAGCACCTGCTCTGGTCCACCCAAGCCTCGTGCGGGAGACTGACCTGGAAAACGGCCAGCCGGCCCTCCCTGACCTCCCCGCCTCTCCCCTTGCCGTGTCTCCGTCTAGCTCTCAGCCCAGCCCCTCGGGAGGTCGTCTGGACTCACACTGTCTCCCCCTCCTCATGCAATCCACTGCCGTCCCCTCCGCCACGTGGACCAGCTGCCCCACTCTGAGACACCTGCCCTGCAAGCCATTCCCTCTCTCCTTCCTCTCTCCTCCCTGGTTTCTATGACACCATTTTCTCTGTGGTCCTCCTCCATTTCTGGACACTTCTCATGCTCTTTCCCTGGCTTCTCTCCCTCTGCCCCTTCTTAAATGCGTCCGGCCTTGGCCTTCTGCTCTCTGCACCTGCACAGCCTCCCAGCGTGATCTCACCCACACCAGGGCTTCAGTTACCATCTATTGCTGACAATGCTCAAAGATATCTCTGATATTTTTTCAGAGTATCAAGGATATGGCAGAGGAGGTGGGAAGAATATCACGTGTGCTTCAAAAGCATTTTACAACTTTTAAAGTGACACGCACATCCAACCCTCTTCAGGGACAGTCCGCTCGACCTCAAAATCGGCAAGCCCCAATGCGAATTCATCAACTCTCCCAATCCTGTTCCCCCTCCTCCCCCTCCTCCTCACTTCTTCAGGAGCCCTGCTGTTTAAGACAGAAAACTAGGGGCGCCTAGGTGGCTCAGTCGGTTAAGCATCCAACTCTCGGTTTCAGCCCAGGTCATGATCTCATGGCTCGTGAGTTCGAGCCCTACATTGGGCTCTGTGCTAATAGTGCAGAGCCTGCTTAGGATTCTCTCTCTCCCTCTCTCTCTCTATCTCTCTGCTCCTCCCCTACTCTCTCTCTTTCCCTCTCTCTCAAAATAAATAAATAAACTTAAAAAAAAAAAGAAGAAGAAACCTGGGAGTCACCTTCACACTCCATGACTACCTACTGTCCATTACTCCCTTCTCTCTACTTCACCCTCTACACCTCCTGTCTCTCCATCCCTACACACCAGTACCACACTCCAGTACAGGCCTGACTCCTTACTCCCAGCAATGGTCATTCATCCATTGACTCATCGGCTGCTTCATTCATTCATTCGGCAAGTATTAACTGAACACCCATTACGTGCCAGATGCTGACCCAGATGTTTAGGATACATCAGTGAAGGGGCGCCTGGGTAGCTCAGTCGGCTAAGCGTCCGACTTCGGCTCAGGTCATGATCTCACGGTTCGTGGGTTCGAGCCCCAAGTCGGCCTCTGTGCTGACAGCTCAGAGCCTGGAGCCTGCTTCCGATTCTGGGTCTCCCTCTCTCTCTGCCCCTCCCTCGCTCACACGCTGTCTCTCTCTCTCTCAAAAATAAACATTAAAAAAAAAATCATTGCTCAATGGAACTTACATCCTGGCACTGCAATAATTTCCGAGGTCATTCCATCATCCGCGTGAACCCTCTGACCTCCAACTCTGCTGCGGCCACAGTGGACTTGTCATTATGTGCATCTGCTCAGCATCTTCCACGGGATCTCATGCTCCTGGGGTCAAGTCTGGTCCACATGTGAGGTGCCCTGATCCCTTCCCTCCCATCTGCTCTCATGTCCGCTTTCCTCCCCTGCCCTCTCCTTTTACTCCTTCGCCGAACCCTCCTCCCCCCCCGGAACACAGCGGTGCTCTCGCGCTAACACTTACACTTCCCGGTCCTCTGCCTTCAGGGCTTCCCTCACCTGACTACCCGGCAAACTCCTGGTCACCTTCAAGTCACAGCTCTGACCCTGTCCCTTCCAAGGAGCCTTGCTCGACTTCCCCAGGCAGATGCCGGGGAAGGGGCTCTCCCCGTAGGGTGGCCCAGCCCCCATCATAACACATCATACTGTGTGGCGCCATTCGCCTGCCCACCAGCTGGCTCTTCCTCTCCACCCTGAATGTCTGCAGGGCTGCAACCTGCTTCGATCCTCTCTGCATCACCACCGTCTGCCCCCTTATCTGGCATACACATAGTAGGGGTCAGGAAATGGTAGTGGGCTAAATAACCGGCAGTGAATTAGTACTGGTGTCACAGACAGGGAGAGGCTTGGGGAGAAGGGGACAGTGAGTTCTGAACTGGCTCCAGAACAGCCCTCTTACGGACAATTTGGATCCCATGGTTAAAAGCAGGGTTCAAATCCTGCTTCTGTACCTACTGGCTGTATGCTCTTTGTGCCCCCAAGCTCGTCCCCTTCCCCGTAAAATGGGGACAAGAAGAGAACCTGTCACATTAGATGTCTGGCACCGTGCCTGGCACACCAGCTCCATCAAAAGTGAGCTGTTGCCGCTGGCACCATAATCCTCCCAGGTGTCCATCCTTGTCTCCTGACCCTCCCATCCCCCTAGCGCGTACTCCACTACCCCCTCCCTTCTCGCCTCCCAATCCACGCTTGACCCACAACCGCCAGCGCCTGGAATTTTCCGGGCTGAGATCACCAGGGACCTCCTCCTTGCAGAACCCTTTCCTCTCTTGACCTCCCAATGGCATGTGACCCTGGCATCACTTCCTCCTTCTTCAAAGTCCCTCTCTGACTTCCATGACGCGAACCCTCCAACTTCTCAGGAGAGCCTTCTGGCCCTCTCCCTCTGGGTCTCTCCAGCCCAGACTCTGCCGATCCAGACACAAACAATCAACTGCCTACCGAGCATCACCGCCCCGTGTGCCACACCCGATGCCAGCATGTCTCAAGCGGTTCCTTACCAGCTCCACCCCCGCCCCTCCCCTCACTCCTGGGGTCTACCGGTGAGAGGACAGACAAGCCCCATTCACCAAACCCCCAGGCTACACCTCTGGGAGTCATCCCCTCGGTCTTGCCCGCCCCCCAAGCAGCCCCAGTCCTACTCTTAACATCCCACCTTCTTGACATCTTCATACCCAGCCCTCCACTCATCCCCCTCCGCTCTGCTGGAGTCAAACCATCTTCTCTCAGCAGGGCCCTTATAAGTCTCCTACCACCTGCTATTCAAATGTGCTCTCCGGATCAACAACACAGTATCACCTGGGAACTTGTTAAAAATGATGCATCTCAGACCCCCACCTCGGACCTACTGAATCAGAATCTGCATTTTAACAAGACCCCCCAGGGATTCCCATGCATTTTAAAGGTTGAGAATTGCTATCCTAACCAATCTCCCAACCTCTAGCCTCCCCCCAACTCTAACCAACCCCAGACTTGACAACCGATGTGCAAATATGGTTTGCACCTCTTAAAAGCCCTCAGTGAGACTCCCCACTGCCCTCAGGATTAAACCCAAACTCCTCACCAAAACATCCAAGATCTCCTTAATCTAGCGTCCGCCTTAAGGCTATCCCTCTAACCTTCCCTCCTGCTCTCTGGCCACACAAACCACAAAAACCTGGTGGCTGCCACAAGGCACACCTTCAGTATACACTTTGCTGGTTCCTACCTCTGTGCCTTTGAACGTGCTGTCCCCACCCCACCCCCCCTTGCTTGGAATGCCCTGCCTCTTATCTGCCTGTACACACTTGGTCCCAGCTGAGACTTTCTCTGACTCCATGAACACAGTTACTTTCTTTCTGCCCGTGTCAGCACTGTTCTGAGCACTAGCATGGCTCTTATATCCTTGAAGTTATTTCTCTATATGTCTGTCAGTCCCACCATCCTGGGTGCTGTGTCTCTCCTAGGGCCCATCCATGATGATTCAATGAAGTATTTGCTAAAAGGCTGAATAATACAACTTGTTCAACTTCTGTCGTGACAGCAACTAGAACAGGAAGAATGGAGATGAGACTTCAGGAGGAACTGGTGGAAAAGGGGAACACAGCAGGGCAAATACGCTATTCATCTGGCATCTCTCAGTCTGGAAACTTCCCAAGAGCAAAGTCATCAACCACAAAATGTTAACTCCAAGGAGATTTTCAAGATCTGGTCACCCAACCAAATGCCAGAGAGGGCAAGGGCTTTGGCCAAGGTCACAGCCGGCTAGGGGCAGGGCTGGAACTAGATTCCAGGTAGCTCTGGGGAAAATTGGGGCAGATGGCTACTTCACTCCACGAACCTCTTCCTTTCCTATCCATCTTCCATCCCTAGAGGAAGTCCCCCATGCTCTAATGTAATCCGAGGGACTACCTGGGCTACTGGAAGCTCTTAAAGCACCTGCTGGGACCTGGGCAGGCTGGAGTTGCCAAAGCCCCGAGGATTGGAAGAGGGCATCCAATTATCCCCATCTTCCAGATTGGCAAACTTTGGTTCTGAGACTCTGTGTCACCCTGCTAGCTAATGCCAGAGGCAGGATTTTACACTAAGTACCGTGCTGTTCCCGTAGAAAGATCTGAAAAGTCAAAAATCCCACCCATGCAGAGTCACTATTTACAATAATCATGACGACTGGCCGCCTAATGCCTGGGGAATCCCCTCGCTACCACCAGTTCCTCTTTAAATCAATCCTCTTTCCCTCTTGCACAGGAGGTCTGACTTAGGAAAGAACCTGTACACCCGCCCTCGCACCCCAGCCAGGCCTACTGGAGAGACCACCGTAGAGTCATAACCTTTGACTGGGAAATCACCCTTCCCTGTGCCGGGGACTTGACAATGTCACTATTCACATCAACCCTGGGGCTGGTACTACCGTCCACACTCTGAGATGGGGCAACTGAGGGTCGCAGATAACGCAATACTAGCCGATGGTCAAAGCCAGTAAGTGGCTAGGCTGGGTCTTGAACCCACGTCTTTCTGACGCTAGCGCTCCTCTTTCCGTTCGGCCACGTACAGGCTTTCCCACCCAGCAGGAAACCACCTGAAGCCTCTTACTGGGTTACCTAGAGAAAGTAACTTAACCTCTCTGAACGCCCCAAGGTCAGAAGCTTTGCTTTCGGGAGGGAAAAGCGAGACGCAAACGAAACGCAAACCCGCGGGCGCCGGCGCAGTTCTTTCCCGGAGCCCGGGGCTTTCTAACGGGGAGGGCGCGCCCCCAGTCCCCGGGACGCGCGAAACCAAGCGCCCGGCCGGCTAGGCAGAAGCGAAACCTCGACACTCTTCAGCCTCCCCCGCTCGGTTCTGGGAACCAGAGAGACAGGCTTCGTGGAAACGCGCGCGGCGGCAGCCGCCTCGGACCCCGGGACCGCCCCGACCACAGCCCGAAGTCCCGGGCTGGGAGGTGCGGGGGCCGGCGCGGTCGGGCCCGAGCAGCAGCGCTACGCGCGCTTCCGCCCCGCTCGGCTCCGGCGGCGGCCGCGGCGGCCCCACAATCCCCTTCTGGCTCCGGGGACGGGCGGGGCGGGGCGGGGCGGGGCGGGCCGAGCGGGCGGAAATAATTTTCTGTTTGGTCCTCTCTGCCCCAGTCCCTCAGCCGCGGGACGCGCGAGTCGGGCGAGGATGCTGGAGGCGGGAAGCGGGAGCGGGAACACGCTGCTGCCCTGGCAAGCTTAGAGGGGCGGGCGGAGCAGGGATTGAGCGCCTACTGTGTGCCTCAGCGCTTTCCAAAAGGATTTTCGTTAGATCTTCACTACAGCGCTTGCCAGAGGGAGTTAACGTCCCATTTCAAGAGGAACAAGCTGAGCCTGAGAGGTCAAGTCACTCGCGAAAAACTGCACAGCCAGGATCAGCGTGACATCCCAAATCAGTGCTCAGTTACACCGAAGAGAGCACGACGAACTTGAACCACTTGTTGGCTGAGTCTTGTTCTTGCTTGAGGTGTGTGTAAGCACACAGTAGGTTCTCAGGAAAATATTGGAAGACCGGTAATGAGCTTTACAGCTCACCCATGGGAACACCCGCCACTAATCCAGCCCAACCCTCGGGGCACCGGGTTTCCCCAGTGACCTCGGAAGGGAACACTTGCGCTGGGCGGACGTCTCAGTTAAACACAGGCATTCGACCCACACGTGGTGGCGGACCCCCAGCCCTACCGGAGGACAGATCGGGTTCAAGTCCCCGCTCTGCCGCTTTCAGGCTGTGTGACTTTGGGCAAGTCACTTATCCGCCGGAACCAAAACTAATCTATTTATAAAATAAGATATTAACACCCACCCAAAAGGGTTGTGGGGAGGATTAAACGAAACAGTGTTCCTAATACACTTACTAAATGCCCAAGTATCTCGCGTTCACCACACATTCTCCCGGCGCTGCACCCGCACGGGATGAGACCCAAAGACAAACCTCCTCCGCCCCAGTCCCCACGTCGCCCGCCCCTGGATGCAGGGACCGATGGGCCTTCGAGTGACCCTCGTCCGGCGAAACCCGAAACTTCGGCCGCGGTCGGTCCCGAAAGCAAATATTCAAATATTCCGAAAATGGTGCATGGCTAGGGCTGACATTTTTGCGTTTAATTTTCTTCAAGTTTTATTCTTGTCAGTAAAAGTAATTCGTTAGAAACTCCTAAGTGAGACTTCTCGTCTTTTTCTTAACTTTTCGTATGAGCGAAGTTCACAAAGCGGACCAGGATACCGGCTTTTGGCACTCCTCGCAGGGATCCCGGTCCTCGCAGGAATCCGGGTCCTCCGGCCGGCCCCGACAACCCCTAGCTCTCGGCCCCCTCCCCCAGGCACGGAAGCAGCAGAGACGGGCCTCCTCCCCGCCGCGCCCGTTTAGAGCTTCTACGTCCTGGCAGCCCTCCGGGATTCTTGGGTCCTCGCCGGAGTGAGGGAGGTGGAGGGCTGCAGCCCAGGGCTCAGCTTCCCCGACCTCCCCAAACGCCAGTGTCGCTGGGATTAGGGAGTAAATCCCTGACGCCAAAGACCAGGTCAAGGACAAGTTCTCCCCCGTCCTACTCCCCCCCCCATCCTGGGCGGGGATTCACCCCCCCCCCCCCCCCCCCCCCCGCTTCCCGGATGAAAGGTACTAAATAGACGCGAGGGGAGGGGTGGCGGCGGGTCCTGGCCCCTTGATGTTCCGGTTGAACAGGTGCGGGTGAAAAGGAGGCGGTCCCGGCGGAAGAGTCGGCCAGGGGGGCAGTGCGCGGAAGAGGGGGGCAACCTCCTCCACCCTCAAGTACCCCCGCCGCTCTTCCCCTCTCCTCTCCGTCTGCCCCTCCCCCGCAGGAAGCGTTCCCGGGCGCAAGGTCTTTGAAGTGTCGCTGAAGCCCTCCGGACTGCCTTCTCCCCTCCGCCACCCCACCTCCCGCGGAGGGAGCGTGACCTTTGGTCCCTGAGGGCGTCCGTCCCCCCCCCTTTAGGAAGTGGGAAGGGGGATCAGATTGCGTCCCCCTGGTCCACTCCGGTGTTGGGATAAAGCCATCGGGCTGACGCCCCTCACTTCTTCCCAGACCCAATTTCAGGGGCTTTGATCCTTTGGGGGTGCTGTGTGTGAGTTTATGTTGTGTGCTGGTGTGTGTGCCTAGAGGTCAAGTGTAACTGTGCTGTTTGCAGGCACTTCCGTAGTCGTGGGTCTTTAACTGGCGTGGGTCTATAAGCGTGCCTGCGGGGTCGGACCTGAGGCTTGTGTCTCTGGGAGAGTCCGGTGGTGTGGCTGGATGAGGCTGGGGGTGAGTTTGTGTGTCTGTGGGTGCCTCGGTGTGCCTCTAAGGGGTCTGAGTCCCTGTGCGCGCGCGCCTGAGTCTATAAGCTGGATCGGAAGCTCCCTGAGGGCAGGAATCTATACCTGTTTTGTATTTTGTTTCACTGCTCTATCCCAGCGGCTGCACACAGTAAGCATTCAATAAATATTTGTGTAATGAACAAACGTCTGCGTGTGAAAGTGTCCACCCTCCAGAAGGGCCTCCGAGGAAAGAGCCCACGAACGGCCACCCAAAGAGCACCCCCGACACGGAAGGGCAAGCGGCCCACGTAGCTCCTGTTCCTTCTAGCGCCCCTTCCTCCGATCTCCACCTCTGAGTTTCCTCGGGGTTCAAGAGAAGAGACGAAGACCGGGGCGGAGGGGTATGGAGAATCGGGGACCCCGGCCCGAGACGCAAGGGCAGGCACAGGGAGAGCTCAGGCGCAACAACCGACAGCCACCGAAAGAAAAAGAAAGAGGGAAAATACGCGCGGCGCGAGCGAGCGAGTGAGCGAGCGAAAAGCTCCCTACCAAGCCAGGCTTTGTTCCCTGAACCTAAGACTTTACCCGGCGGCGGGCGGCGGGCGGGCCGGGAGCGAGCGAGCGGAGGCGCGCGGCCATGGCTGCCGCGGCCGGGCAGGGGGGCCGGGGGGGCGGCGCGTGAGCGGGCGGCGCGGGGCGGGCGCGGGGCGGGCGGGCGCCCGCGATGTGCCACTCGGCGCCTCCCCCGCCGGGCCCGGGCTGTGCGGCGGCCGGGCGGCCCTGGTAGCCGGGCGCGCGGCGCGGAGGGGGCGAACCCGGCGCGCGGGTCTCATTGTTGCGGGGGGGGGGGGGCCCGTCGGGGCATGAGGGCGAGAGCACGGCGGGGGGGGCGGCCAGACAGAGCGAGCGAGGAGGAGGAGGAGGAGGACGCCGAGGAGGAGGAAGGAGGAGGCAAAGAAAAGAAGCGGCGGCGGCGGAGGAGGAGGAGGAGGGAGCGAGGAGGCGCGCGGCCCCCCGCTCCCTCCCTCCCCCCCTGACCCCCGACCCCCGCCGGCCGGCCCCCCGCCCCAGCCCCGGAGGGAGCTCATGGGAGTATGAAGGAGATGGTAGGAGGCTGCTGCGTATGTTCGGACGAGAGGGGCTGGGCCGAGAACCCGCTGGTCTACTGTGATGGGCACGCGTGCAGCGTGGCTGTCCACCAAGGTACGGGGGTGGCCCGCGGGGGGCGGCGGGACCCCGGGGGCGGCGCGAGCAGGGAGCCCCCGGCCGCGCCCTCCGGGGACCTCCTGGGGCTCGGGCGCCCCTCCCCCACCCCACCTGAAGGGAAGGGAGGCGTCAGGGGGCTCCCCCCGCCCGGTCCTGGAGGACCGGGTCAGGCATTGTTTTCTTGCCTATTGTTCCAGTCCCGCGCCCCCCACCCCAAGTTGAGGGAGTTTGGGGACAGACTAGGGGGCAGTGAGTGCACTCTCGGCGCCCCACACCGCCAGTGTCGGGGCTGCTGGGGGAATGTTTACCTGCGAGGTGTCCCCTCCCGCCCGGTTATTTTGGTCCCGGCTCCCGGAGGGAGAGGTCAAGGGGGGGTCATCCCCCCCTCCCGCTTCCGGATACTGGGAGGAGCGGAATTGGGAAGGGAGGAGAAGGGTCCCAGGGGAGAAGGGACTCCTAAAATCCTCCGGGAAGAGCTGCGGATAGGAGCGAGGTTGTGCAGGGGGCCGGGAAGAGAAGAGGGAGGTTTGGAGTTTACCCCAACAGCACATGGTTCGGGAGTTAACTCCTTGAGGAGTCTTGCCGAGGGCGCAGGCTGGCATCTCCAGCTTGTCTGGCACAGCCAGCTGCCCCCCCCCCCCCTTCCCGGGACAACCCTTAATGCTATCGCTGCCCGCTCTTCCCGCCACTCTCCTATTGGTTACCTGCACTTGCACCTGCCCTTGGCCTTGCCTTTTGACCTGTACCTATTACAGTTACAGGCTTAAGATGAGGTCCCTGGACCCCCTACTTCCCCACCTCTTCTCTTACTGGCCCTTTAAGAAATGCCCCCCCCCTCCCCATAACAACAAAACGTGTTTGACTGTTGTAAATGTTGTCCCTCTGGTTTCCTCTATTCCTGATGATGAGGACTCTTCCCAGGCAGAAGTTGGGAAACAGGTCCAGAAAGAGCATGGGGTAGGGAGTCTTCTAGAAGTTTAAGGTCAAGGGCTCAGACTTCTCACCCCTGCCAGGAGTGTTTGGTTGTGTGGTTGAAGGCTGGCCATGTGCTGTGGGGCATTCCTTGTGGTCCTGCTGTCTAGTGAGTGACTCCAGACAGGGGAACAACAACCCCCCCCCCCCACCCGCCGCAACCCTTAGAGTTACCCTCTTCCCCCAGTTGCTCTGGGAAAAACCAGGGCTGACTTGGCAATTCTTCTCCGCAACCCCCAGCTTGCTATGGCATCGTCCAGGTGCCAACGGGACCCTGGTTCTGCCGGAAATGTGAATCTCAGGAGCGAGCAGCCAGGGTGGTGAGTTTGAGACTCCCTCCCCACTTCTGTACACCTGAGCGTCTCCTCGCAGTTAAACTAGGGGACGCTGAGGCTGAGGCTGGGGTGGGACTGTCACACAGGACTTCCTGTTTCCTGCACATCTATCACCAACCCAGCTCTCCCGCAGCTCATCCTTCACTCTGCGCCACCTCCTGCACTGAGCTTTTTATTTTTGTTAGTTTGTTTGAACTTTTTATTATGGAAAGTTTCCAACATGTACAAAAGTGGAGGGAATACTACAATGAACCTCCTGTCCCCATCACTCATCTCCGACAGTTACCACTCATGGGCAACCCCGTTTCTTCCAGATCCCTACACATCCCCCGTAGACAGCTTATTTCGTCCTGGGGCCCTCTGAGTGTGTTGAGGAAGGGCCCAGCTCAGCAGATTCCCCCACTCCTTTTTGGAACCCCCCTCCAAATCCCTGTGCCCCCTTGCATTGGCAGAGGTGTGAGCTGTGCCCACACAAAGACGGGGCATTGAAGAGGACTGATAATGGAGGTGAGGGGGTCCCTGAGCCCCAGAGTTCATCGGTTGAGGTCAGCAAGGCCCCCTGAGCAGGGTCTGGGAAGTCAGGAGTGGACTGCAGGGGGGAGGGGGGCAGGGTGGGGATGGAGGTCGGAGTCTGATGGGAAGGCTGTGGAGGAGGGGACTGTCCGCAGTGTGGGGTTGTGAGGGGCCAGGGTCTGAGGCTTGCCATGGCAGCTGAGGCCAGCCCCCCGCCACCCCAGGCTGGGCCCACGTGGTATGTGCCCTCTACATCCCGGAGGTGCAGTTTGCCAACGTGCTCACCATGGAGCCCATCGTGCTGCAGTACGTGCCTCACGATCGCTTCAACAAGGTCAGCCGCCCGTGCCATGCCCTGTACCAGCCCCCGCTCCGCGCCCCGGCCCGCCGTCCTTGGGTCCCTCCATTTCTCTCTCTCCATCCAGTGTCCTTTGATTCTGTCCAGCCGAAGGGGGGACTCAGGAGGTGGGTAGGCACCTGCCACTGACTGGCACGTGCTTATGCTCTGGGGCTCAAAGTGAAGCAGTAGGCTCCCTTGCGGTAATACTGCAAGGTCCAGTGGGTGGACCTTAGCAAGCAGTTCACTTGCTCATTGGCTGGACACGTTTTACTCAATGCCTACTATGTGCCGAACCTGGGCTGAGGTACTCAAAACAGATGTGGTCCCTGCCCCATGGAACCCGCACTTCTGTGTGGGAAGGCTGTAAATATCAATAAACAGGCAAATAAAAAAAAAAAAACAAAAACGCAGTTTGTGGTAAGTGCTGTGAAGAAAACAAACAAAGTACTGAAATAAATACCTTGTGGGGTGGGGCGGGGGCACTTACATCAGATAAATCATCGGCACTTACATCAGATAAATCGGTCAGGGAAAGCGACATTTAGGCTGAGGCCAGCCTTGAGGAGGATGGGGTTCCAGGTCCAGGCAGAAGGAACAACGTGCAGAGTCCCAGAGGTGGGCATAAGCTCCCTGTGAGCAAGGCAGACATAGTCCCCGGCCTTACAGGGCTCCCCGCCCAAGGACGGTGCCATCCAATCTAGTCTCCACCGGCTACACGTGGTGATGTAAACTAATTGAAATTAAACACAATTTAAAATTCAACTCCTCAGTCACACGAGCCACCTGTCAGGTGTTCAGTAGTCTGTGTGGTTCGTGGCTACTGTATTTGGACAGCAAGGTAGGGAAAATTTCCATCGTCGCAAAATCTTCCACTGGATGGCACCGACCTAGGATCACGGGGAGAGAATAGAGTGGAGGAGAAGGCCAAGGGATCCCTCAGGTAGAAGGGAGGAGGGGACAATTGCACTGTGTCCTGCAGACCTGCTACATCTGCGAGGAGCAGGGCCGGGAGAGCAAGGCAGCCTCAGGAGCCTGTATGACCTGTAACCGCCATGGATGTCGGCAAGCTTTCCACGTCACCTGGTGAGACCCCTGCCCGTCCCGCACCCCCTCCAGGGTTCTCCGGGATCCCTGGCCGGCCGCACCGACCCGCTCCGAGGTTTGCCATGGACAACTGTCTCTTTGGTGGTGATGGCGGTGATTTCGCCGGATGGTCTGGGCCTCACCCTAGCGGTGGTCCCGGAGGGTGGGGAGAAGGCGGCTGGTCTGGTCTGTGGCCACACCCTTCTCAGGCTGACCTTTTTCCGGTTAGTGCCCAAATGGCAGGCCTGCTGTGCGAGGAGGAAGTGCTGGAGGTAGACAACGTCAAGTACTGCGGCTACTGCAAATACCACTTCAGCAAAATGGTGAGTCTCCTCGGCCAGGGCACGAGTGGGTCAGTCAGCCATACCCTCTAAGTCAGCTTTAGAGGGTGTGGGCTCTGGGCCAGGCTGGTGCCTGGCACTGGTAGGACAAAGGTGGAAGGAACCCAGTGTCTGCCCCGAGGAGCATGCCACTGGATAAGGAACAGATTGAAGCCCAGCCCGAGGTGGGCGAAAGAGGGCTGAACCAGGCAGTCCATTCCAGAAGGCAAGGCTCAGACTCTGCCTGTCAGAGCCTGGGAGGTTTTAAGGAAGAGGCAGCATTTGAGCTGAGTGGAGGTGGAAGCAGTAAGAGCCGACATCCGAGGGGGTTACTGTGCCCCAGCCTCTGTCTCAGCTCTCTCCATGTGTCATTTTATGTGGTCCTCCCCACAACCCTAAGAACTAGGTGTACCGTATCGTTCCAATTTACGGATGAGTAAACTAAGACCCACACTTAGGTTGTGCAACATCCCACAGCTAGTGTGTGGGAATCAGAACACACAGTTTGACTTGCAAGCTCCTTGGGGACCTGCCAAGCGAAGACAGAAAGAAATGAGTCCTAGGGGGAGGGACTGGCATGGGCAAAGTCCTGAGATGGAAAAGAGAACTTGTGAACAGAACACGGTGCTTGGTGAGGATGAGGCAGGAGATGTCCGGACGCTCAGGCAGGGCCGGAGCGGGGCTTGCTTCTGCCCTAGGCTTCAGGGGCCCAAGGAGAGGCTGGAGGAGGGGTTCTATTCCATGTTTGTGGAGAGACCTGTATGTTCCAGAAACTAGGGGGTGTCCTGGCAAGGGGAGGCTGCAGCCGGACTGGGAATGCAGCTTGGACCTCACCCCCAGGCCACAGGCTCGTAAGCAGGAGGGTAACATGATCAGGTTTGTTTTTTAGGAAGATTGCCCTGGCAAGCCACTGTGAAGCTGGATCCGAAGGGCTGAGGCTGGCGGCTGGGAGACAGCTGTGAGAAGGGTGGGGGGAGGGACAGGGCTGGAGGGGTGAGGCTGGACTCTAGAATGATTTCTAGGTAGACAGGCTCACATGTGGGGGTGGCTGAGAAGGAGGATTTCAGGGTACTACATAGGATCCTGGCTCTCAGTGCTTGGACACCTGGGAATGCTATGAACAGGGGGTGCGGTGGCCTTCTGTAGGGTTGGCATACGTCCTGTTCTGGCCTCGATAGTTCCATTTCATGCCCATCACCCCGGTGTAATTATTAATAGTTTCCCCTTTTGTTTTCAAAAGTGTCCTGGTTTGGATCATAAATCACACGGTCACCTTGGTTTCAGGGTTCGATGAGGACTTAGGACAGGGTAGGGAGCTCAGTGTGGCTAATAGGAGGTGCCAAATGGGGATGTTCGGCGTTGGTGGCTGTCTGTCCCCCAGGCAGGGTAGTGGTGGCAGGCCCAAGTATAGAAGGCTGGGCTGGAATCCTCAAGTGCCCAGCAGGACGTGGTGGGGCAAGGTGTGATGGGGTCCGTGAAGGGGAGAGTCTAGTGCTTGGCGAGGTAGGCGCAGTACCCACCACGGGGGAGCAACTGGGTGGGACGGAGCCTGCAATTAGTCCTTGGATTTGGCAGTTGGGAGGTAGTGGGTGACCTTAGAGGAAACACCTGCAAGTCTGGCACAGGTGAAGCTGTCAGGCAGGGGGCAGTCATCAGCAGTGAAGGGAAGGAGGCGGCAGGCCCTGGCTGGGGGGAGAGGCAGCACGAGGATCAGAGGATCACGTATCTGGGTTTTTGCTGTTGCGTATGTTTACTTCCCCCTTCTTAGGGGCGTCAGGTCCTTTGGGACGGAAGGAACCACTGTGTTTGGTGGAGGGGGAGGGCCAGGATCAAGAGAGAAAGAGCTGATGGCTGGAGGGAAGTGTCTGGGCTGGTGGGGAGGAGGGGTATGGGGTTCAGGGGAGCAGGGACTCCCCATGAGGGCCCCCCTCTGTCCTCTACCCCAGGGAAAGAGGCAGAGCTGGGCCATGGCTCAGGCTGCCTGAGATGGGTCGAGAGGCACCCTGGAAAGAGGAGGGTGGAAAATAAGAGCCCCAGGTTCTCGTCCTACCTCCAGTAGTACCTTGCTGGGGCCAAGACGCCTCTAGCTCTTCTGGGCCTCGGCTGCTGAATCTGCATTGGATAAGCCAGCTTGGGAAGCGCTGGCATTTAAGGCTAGAGAATGCCTTTTGCTGAGCAGAGCATCACTGAAGATACAAGGTCCTTTTAGTGACAAGGCGGGTGGGAAGAACTGGCCCCCGGGATCATTTGACTTTCAGGAATCTTCTCCTAAGCTATCGAAAGGAGGGTTTGGCATTTCCTCTCTATTCTTTCCCCAGAAGACATCCCGGCATGCCAGCGGGGGTGGCGGAGGAACAGGAGGCGGTGGTACAGGGGCAGGTGGCAGCGGCTTTATTGCTGGCCGGAGAAGCCGGTCAGCCTCTCCGTCCACCCAGCAGGAGAAGCACCCTTCCCACCATGAAAGGGGCCAGAAGAAGGTAAATAAATGTCTTCTTCCTCTCCCCCTCCTGCCGACACTTGCAAACACATAACTTTTTTAAGAAGCCACCACAAGGTGCCCCTGTGCCCCCTTCCTTCCTCTGAGGCCACTGAGGGCCAGCAGGAGGCTGAGAAAGTGACACAGGAGGGGCATGGAGGGTAAGATGAGGGTGTGGCTTCTCTGGGGCTCTCTGTATCTCCATGTCCTCCTCGTGACGTGACAGTGTCTCCCAAGCCCTCAACACATGGCCCTACACGTTTGCAGACACCTCCACAGTCTAGCCGTGTGTCAGCCCAGTTTTGTATGTCCCCTCGCGCCATACATCACGGTGCACCCGGTCCCCAACCCTCTGCACGGCTCCATGCCCCAGGTGGACACCCTCACAGGTACACGCTCATGTGTGTGGTGCTCTGTGTCCCAGGCGTGATAATGGGACAGGCTATTTTTAGCAAGCAGTGAGGATGAGGGGGAGGGGCTGTTGGCTCTCAGAGCGACCTGCCTGAGCCGATCTCCTCCAGCCTAAGTCCCCCAGTCCCTCCACAAGGGGAGATGATGCCCACAAAGCCTATCCCTGAGAGGCGACCCCTCTCCTCATGCACATGTCATGTTTATCCTCCCCCAGACTGTCCCCCACAACCTGTATCTGGTCACTTCTCCCTCCCCAGAGTCGAAAGGACAAAGAACGCCTTAAACAGAAGCACAAGAAGCGGCCTGAGTCACCCCCCAGCATCCTCACCCCGCCTGTGGTCCCCACTGCTGACAAGGTACTGCTGCCCACACCCAGGAGGAACGGCCACGGTAGGGGAGGGAGGCACGCCGCGAGGGTCAGAGTGAGCCAGGGACTGTGGGCACTGCCTCAGCAGCTTCTGGTTAATGTGCCTCTGCTGCCCACCCCACCCCACCCCTCTCCATTGCCCTATTCTAGCCCAGCGGGGGCCTGTGCTCCTCAGCCCCACCAACCACTGACCAACCAGGAGGGTAGGGGTGGGGTGGGGTGGGGGGTGCTGCCCTGCCTGCTGGCTGCCAGATGTTTACATCTGCCTCTGTCCAGACAGAGCCTCAGCCCTGGGCTGTTGTCTGCGGGCACCGTACTCAAGCTGGTTCTCCAAGCTCTGGGGCCCGTTTCCCCAGAGATAGGCAAAGAGGA
This sequence comes from Panthera leo, assembly GCF_018350215.1. Classification (NCBI taxonomy): domain Eukaryota; kingdom Metazoa; phylum Chordata; class Mammalia; order Carnivora; family Felidae; genus Panthera; species Panthera leo. The sequence goes on from NC_056692.1 coordinate 37,733,353, forward strand.
CCCCTTCGCTTTCCCCCCTGCCCCACATCAGGACCCTGCCCAGAGCCTGGCTCCCAACCAAAATCCATGGTGGCATGGGCCAGGCCCATGGACAGCACCCCAAAACCCCCACTCTTCCCACCCTTCCCAGGGCTTGGTATGTCAGGCCTGTCTCCAGAAATGGGCAACATCTGGAGGAGCAGCCGGCAGGCCCTACCCGAGGCTAGGGAGTCGCTAATCCAAGCCAGAGCAGCCCTTCCTTCCCCTCCTTCCAGCCACCGCCCCCCACAACCCACCCACCCACAGAAGGAGCACAGGGGCCTGGAGAAAAGCTGCTTCTTCCTGTCACCACTACGACCCACTCACCTCCACCTGCCTGAGGAGGTTGGCGGAGCTCTGGGCGTCTTAGCAGGAGGCTCAGGTGTCAGGTTTCCAGGGTGATGTTGTGGCAACTGTCCCTCCCGGTAACCCCCTCCCAGCCTGCTTTCCAGGGCTCACCTGGAAAAGCTTGTCATTCCTGCCCTCTGACCTTTTCCTGGGGCCTTTACGCAGGTGGAAATATGGCCAGAGATATGGGAGTTCCCAGTGGCCAGCTGTCCCCTTGGACATGTAGGAGCATTCTGCCCATCCCCCTCCACCCACCCCAGCATTTCAGCTACCCCTCCCCCTAGCCCCTCTCCTCCCTTGCTCTCAGAACCACATCTGGCTCCCTTCAGAACTCCAGCTGTTGAAAAGAACAAAGAGGAAGACAGAGACCAGGCCTCCACCCAGGGAAGGGTGGCTCTCATCGCCCTGTCCATCCTTCCTCTAGCATTTGTTCATGTACTAAATACCTGGTCTCTACCAGGAGGAAACACACCATCCCTGGCAGTAATATGAAGCCTTACTCACTCACCACATGCCTATGTCACTTCTAGAACAGGGGGATGGAAGGAGTAGGTGGGGATTATTAGCTCATTTAATCCTTAAAGTAATCCAATGAATTAGGTGGTGTTGTTTTTTTTAACCTTGCCCAATAAATGAAGAAGCTGAGGCACAGAGAAGTTAAGTAATTTACCTAAAAGCACACAGCTAGTAAGTAGTGGAGTGGCAGTCTTGAGGGCCTGTACTCTTAACCTACCACAGGACACTGTCTCTGCGGTATAATAATAGCAGCCACTGGCATCAGAGCCATCATCGTTATTGACCCCATACTACATATCTGGCTCTGTGCTCCTCGTGACTCTCCAAAGAGGCATAGTTGGTCTTGTAAGGACACAAGCTCAGCGAGGTTGAGAGACCGAATAACGTAACAGCAGTAGATGGTAGAGCCCACGAGGCTCATAGCCAGCTCTGCCTGACCCCAGAGCCCATGCTCCTCCAGCCACTACCCTGCTGCCCTCGGAGGGGTTGCTGGAAGCCTCAGACATGGGGACCGTGTATTTCAGAACAGTGTGGCAACTGTTGACGTGGCTGATGTGAGTGCACAGAGCTCTGGAACTAAGGGACAAGAGTGACTGGGTCCACCCCAGGGATCCAGGTGGCCCCATGGAAGAATTTCATGAACTTCCAGGTTGAATTGGGAAGGATGAGAAGTTTCCCGGGGAGAGCGAAGCCAGGCTGTCCTGGCAGAGGGCTGGGCACTGCAAGCTCAGGTGGTTTAGGAGGGGCACAAGCGTGGCCAGGAAATGGGGTATCTGCTGGGCTGCAGCTCAGGGTGTGCGGGGAGGGCAGGGTGGTGACTGGAGGCCTCAAGGATGGGGCCGGGGCAGTGGTCCCTCTCCCCAGCACAGGCCCATCCAAGTCCAGCCCTCTTGGCACCACTAAGCGTTTCTTTAAAGGATGAATGATCAGATGGGCACATGGGTACAGGCTTGGGGACTATTTTCACTCTCCTCTGCCTCAGGTGAAGGATAGACCAACTCCTCTCTCCTCACACCCGCTTCCCTGTTCTGGGCTCCCCACCCACAAGTCCTTTCCAAAGCAAACTTGGGCTCTCCCTGTACAGCCTGAGCCCTGTGTTCTCCTGCCCCGCTTCCGGGTTTGGGTGAGCAGGGGACAGCGGGCCTTGAGCTTTCCCTCTCCTCCTTTCTCAGGTCCCCTCCTCAGCCTCCTCCTCCTCCCACCATGAGGCCAGCACTCAGGAGACCTCTGAGAGCAGCAGGGACTCGAAGGGGAAAAAGTCTTCCAGCCATAGCCTGAGTCACAAGGGGAAGAAACTGAGCAGTGGGAAAGGTGTGAGCAGTTTCACCTCCGCCTCTTCCTCCTCCTCCTCTTCCTCCTCCTCTTCCTCCTCCTCTGGGGGGCCCTTCCAGCCTGCAGGTGAGTGTGGGCATCCTGGAGGAAGCTGGGGGTGGGACAGCCTTCAGCCAGCCCAGAGCTTCTCTAGCAAGGGCCTCTGCATACTGGTTTGCATCTCATTTGCTTCTTAAATTGGTTAAAGATGGGAGATCCCCACCAAATGACTCCTCTCCAAACCCTCCCCCAGCCGGTCCCTCTCAGGTCCCACTCCTCTGCTGCCCTAACAGTATGCACTTGTTATCCCCTGCACTTGTGCCATAAGGTGCCATTTTTAAAGTGTCAACACTAATAATCTCCTATAATCTCTACAGTACAGTGAGATCAGTTAGGCAGGAGTTCTTCTCCTTCTCTTTTATCACATGTGGGAAAGCCGGAGCTGGGGACACTCATCCCAAGACATAGAGACAGCGGCAGAGCTGGGACAGGAACGGTGGCTTCCCCAATCCCTGCCCAGAGCTCTCTCCAGCTAGTGCCCTTGGGAGTGGGGTGGGAGGGACATGGGGCCCAGCTGTAACTCAGTTTTCCCTCTGTGCAGTCTCGTCCCTGCAGAGCTCTCCCGACTTTTCGGCATTCCCCAAGTTGGAGCAGCCAGAGGAGGACAAGTACTCCAAGCCCGCAGCCCCCACCCCTTCGGCTCCCCCCTCTCCCTCAGCCCCCGAGCCCCCCAAGGCTGATCTCTTTGAGCAGAAGGTGGTCTTCTCTGGCTTTGGGCCCATCATGCGCTTCTCCACCACCACCTCCAGCTCGGGCCGGGCCCGGGCCCCGTCCCCTGGAGACTATAAGTCTCCCCACGTGTCGGGGTCCGGGGCCTCAGCAGGCACCCACAAGCGGATGCCCACACTGAGTGCTGCCCCTGCGCCTGCTGAGGAGACCCCCGAGACGGGCCTGAAGGAGAAGAAGCACAAAGCTAGCAAGAGGAGCCGACATGGACCAGGACGTCCCAAGGGCAGCCGGAACAAGGAGGGGGCTGGGGGTCCAGCTGCTCCCTCGCTGCCCAGTGCCCAGCTGGCTGGCTTTACTGCCACTGCTGCTTCACCCTTCTCCGGAGGTTCCCTGGTCAGCTCTGGCCTGGGTGGTCTGGCTTCCCGCACCTTTGGGCCTTCAGGGAGCCTTCCCAGCCTGAGCCTGGAGTCTCCCCTGCTAGGGGCAGGTTAGTGACCCTTGGACATCTCAGGGCCCAGCCAGTCTAGTGAGGGAACAGAGGCATAAACATGCAGTGAGAGGGAAATGATAGAAACTGCTCCAAAAGACAGAGATAAAGGAGGGAAGAGATAGTCACCTCTAAGACACTCCCCCATACCCATCATCTGCAGGCTTGTAGTGAGAGAGTTTGGGGTAGACTGCCAACAGGACCTACCTAATAGAAAAGCCAGGACTCCCCCAGGTCTGGGCAGGGCAGTCTAATAAGCAGGTATATCAAGCAGACGTCACAGGCAGATGTGACATCTTTGTAGCGAGAGCATTAGACTGCTGTGTGTGGCCAGACCCAGGGGAGTGTTCTCTCTGGGGAGGGGCTGCCCCAACCACCTGGTGGAGGAAGGGCGAGGGGGAATGGTGACTAAGCTTCCCTCTGTGTCCTCCTTCTGCCTGTAGGCATCTACACCAGTAATAAGGACCCCATCTCCCACGGCGGCAGTGGCGGAATGCTGCGAGCTGTCTGCAGCACCCCCCTCTCCTCCAGCCTGCTGGGGCCCCCAGGGACCTCGGCCCTGCCCCGCCTCAGCCGCTCCCCATTCACCAGCACCCTCCCCTCCTCCTCTGCTTCTATCTCCACCACTCAGGTGAGGCCTTACTCCTGGGCTCCTCCATCCCTAGACATGTGGGGGACAGGCTGCCTAGGACCCCAGGTCTCCATGGGAGAGATTGAGAATGTCTTCCTCTCACTGGCCCTCTCTCCTCCCCAGTACACCTACCTGATCCCCTCCTCCCCCGACACAGTTGTGCCCTAGATCCAAGAATAACCACCAGGCTGGACTATACCTCCTTTCCCTCAGGTGTTTTCTCTGGCTGGCTCTACCTTTAGCCTTCCTTCTACCCACATCTTTGGAACCCCCATGGGTGCCGTTAACCCCCTCCTCACCCAGGCCGAGAGCAGCCACACAGGTACGTGTCTCTGATCCCATTCCCCTTTCTTCCCAAAGACCAAAGGGGCACCCGTCACCTGCATGTCACCCCAGAAAGGATGGGAGGGCTTTCCGGCTGCCCCCTCCCTCTGGCCGTTGCCCACCCTGAAAAAAAAAAAGCCACACACAGCAAACCAGGGTATACTTTCACGTTAAAATCCCCTGATGGGACGGGTAGGACCTGGCAGAATTAATTACTACTGCTCCATTTCACAGAAGAAAAAGGCTTAATGACTTGCTCAAGGCAGTTCAAGTAGAGAAGGGCAGAGCTGGAGCTCAGTTCTGGTCCTGACTTCAAGCCCCGTTCTCTGGTCACTGCAGCGTAGTTCCCCGCTGGCCTCTTAGTAAGTCCTTGGGCTGGGCGTCTAGGGAGTCCACTAGCTGGGCAACCTGCTCTCCGGGTATTTAGGAGTTAAGGGGGAGGCTCACAAGCGCCCCTCCCTCTCCCGGGAGAGTTGTCCCAGCCCCAGAGAGCTGATTGGCACAGAGACACCACCTGGCCGGTTAGGGGGCGGAGCCTACCTCCCGGCCGCCAGTTCAGGTAAACTTTCTAAAAGGGGCCGAATCCGACTCCAGAATTAATGACCCGACAGCGCAGGGTGACTACATTTTCCAAACCCCACATTGGAATTCTGTGGCCCAACAAAAAGGTTTGGCAACCTAACTTGTGAGTTTATGAATATGAAAAGTCGCACAAAACTATAATAGCTACAGTTATCACGGGCTTGCTGCAGGACAGCTAACACTTCACATTTATTACCTTATTTTTAATCTTCATCACAACCAATTCAGAGATATTAGTTTCAAGCCCAAGGTCACATAGCAAGTATCGGGCCCAAGTTCAATCCAAGACTGCGTAGACCCCGAATTTCTATAACCCTGAAGACACCAGGAAAGAAATTGGGAGGGGATTCCAAAAGAAGCCAGGCAGCGGCCGCCTTTGTGCCTAGAGAAAGGGGAAGAGACCAGATCCCTTGGCTGTGCCTCCCAAGGGGCCAGGTTTCTAAGCCAGGGCTACCAGCGTCTTAAGAGCTAGAACTGCCAGTCTGGGGTTGGGGGAGATGCTGGGGGAAAGGGGTGTGCGGTAAAGTCCCAGATCCCGCACCACTTCCCAGGCGGGGACCGTGAGGCCGACGGCACCCCTTCCCCGCTGATCCCTGCTCCCCTTCTCCTTCCAAGAGCCAGACCTGGAGGACTGCAGCTTCCGGTGTCGGGGGACCTCCCCCCAGGAGAGTCTGTCTTCCATGTGAGGGAGGGGGCGGCGGCTTGGGGGAGGGGCTGGGAGCGGGGCTGGAGGGACACTGAGGGGAGGAGAGGGCGGAGAGAAGGGCGCCAGGAGAGGGTGGGGTCCAAAAGGGGACGACTGGAACCCCTGAGGGAGGAGGAGGGAGACAGGAGTGGGGACGTGAGGTAAGCCTGACCCTGGTTTTCTCTTCTGACCCCAGGTCCCCCATCAGCAGCCTCCCCGCACTCTTTGACCAGACAGCGTCTGCATCCTGCGGGGGCAGCCAATTAGACCCAGCAGCCCCCGGAACAACTAACATGGAGCAGCTGTTGGAGAAGCAGGGCGACGGCGAGGCCGGTGTCAACAGTGAGGAGGGGTGCAGTCGGGCTGGGAGACCTGCCCTAGGACCCCCAGACTCGGTCACCTTTTTGTCCGAGGTCCCCAGACCTTTTAAGATTCCGCGTTTGGCCCCGCCTCGGCCTTAACTCTTGGCTACCCGGGCCTGATCTGTATTTAACCTTTGCTAGGCCCCGCACCTGGACCCGCCACCTGTGCACCCCGCCTTCGGCCCCCGCGGCCTCCTGGCCCTTACCTTCCTATGCTCCAACTTCCTCCGGCCTCCACAACCCTAATCACAAGCTTCTACCCGCGAACCTCAGGCCCCGCCCCCAGTCCTCACACCTCCGGCTCCCGAGGTCCCGCCTCTCCGAGCTCACCCAAGTCTCGCCAGCAGGCGCCTTGCCTTCTCTTTTTAGGTCTCAGACCGATTTCCTCTTCCAGGCCCCGCCCTCCAGGCCCCGCCTCCGGTTCTCTCGCCCCGCCCCCAGGCCTGGCCTCCCGTTTCCAGGCCTGCGGGCTCAGGCGCTCTCACCCTCTCTCCGCAGTCGTGGAGATGCTGAAGGCACTGCACGCGCTGCAGAAGGAAAACCAGCGGCTTCAGGAACAGATTCTGAGCCTGACGGCCAAGAAGGAGCGGCTGCAGATTCTCAACGTGCAGCTCTCTGTGCCCTTCCCCGCCCTGCCTGCCGCCCTGCCTGCCGCCAACGGCCCAGTCCCTGGGCCCTATGGCCTGCCTCCCCAAGGTAAGGGGACTCCCACCCAGTCTGGGAGTAGGGGCCTCTGCCGGGCGATGCGACGTGGCCCTGATTCCAGCCCTTGACCTCCTTCCCTGCTCCCCTCCCTCAGCCGGCAGCAGCGATTCCTTAAGCACCAGCAAGAGCCCCCCGGGGAAGAACAGCCTTGGCCTGGACAACTCTCTGTCCACGTCTTCCGAGGTGGGCGCCGCGGGGAGAGGCAAGGGGGGGGGGCAGGAGGGGAAGCGCCAGGGCCTTCTGGTCTCATCTCCACCCTACAGCTATTGGAGGCTGGGCAGTGAAGTGATTGGCTGAGCAATTGGTTGACTGATCCGTTCATTCCTTCAATAAATAATGATTACGAGGTGCCTACTTTTGATGCCAGGCACTGGCTACGCAATCAGTGAGCAAAACGGACGCAGTCCTGCTCCTGAAGGTAGACTGTAAATCCAAGAAAATGATAATCACGAACCAGGAAAGGGGCTAAAATGGAAATAATTTGAGGGTGGTGAGGAAGAGTGGGGGTGGGGTTCTTCTGGAGTTAAGAGGTGGTTAGGGAAGGCTCCTGAGAAGTATTTGCGAAGGGCTTATTACAGTGCCTCACACAAAATAATCCCCTGTGTAATTGGTGGGGGTTGGGGTACCGGTCGCTATTGTTATGTGGTGGTTGCTACCGGAATCGAACTGGCTTCTTAACATACTTGCGCAATCACTGTCATCATCATAGCGAATATTAATGACAGACTCGCCCTCTGAAATCACGTCCTGTGCTGAGGCTTTCAAAGCATTGGCTTGTTTAGCCCTCACAATAACCTTGTGGAGTAGGGACTGCCATCTTCCCCACATTGTGAGTAAACTAACACAGAAGCCAGTGAAGCCATTGAATTGTGGACCATAGAGTTTGAACCTGAGCCTTTCACTCCAGCCACTGCTCTCCTGCCTGCAGAGTTAACAGAGCCTGTCTACGAATCAATGGCTTCACCCATGTGTGGGAATAACGAGATGGTACAGGTCACACATTGAACCCTGGCTCTGGTTCGCTAGATGGCCACCACCATCGTCACTGTTCACGATTAAACCAGGATTGCAAGGGGTGCTGGGCCCCCAGGAAGTGATTTGTAAACGTGATTTGTGAAGGACTCTTTGGATTCGTAGCCTTTATCCCTGGGCCTTGCTTCTCTCTCCTGGGTGGCTCTGCTGGGTGAGGTGGAGGGGGGCTGTGCTCCGTGAGAATGCTGGTGGGTGCTGGGCCGGGGGCCAGAGAGGTCATGCTGGCCCCCTGCCCCTCTGACCCCTCCCTTCCCCCTCCCTCCCCAGGACCCACACTCAGGCTGCCCCAGCCGCAGCAGCTCGTCGCTGTCCTTCCACAGCACGCCCCCACCGCTGCCCCTGCTCCAGCAGAGCCCTGCTACTCTGCCCCTGGCCCTGCCCGGGGCCCCTGCCCCGCTCCCGCCCCAGCCGCAGAACGGGCTGGGTCGGGCACCGGGGGCAGCGGGACTGGGGGCCATGCCCATGGCTGAGGGGCTGTTGGGGGGGCTGGCGGGCAGCGGGGCCCTGCCCCTCAATGGGCTCCTGGGGGGGTTGAATGGGGCTGCCGCCCCCAACCCTGCGGGCTTGAGCCAGGCTGGCGGGGCCCCCACGCTGCAGCTGCCAGGTTGTCTTAACAGGTGAGGGAGAGCTCAGCCTGGGGAAGGGAACGGGGAGGCTGGCTCTGGGAGGGACTCCCCCAAACACCCACAGTCCCCCTTAAAGGAAAAATGTTCTCCAGTCTCACAAGGTATAGAATCTAGTCACTTCTTGGTCCCAGGTACTCCCCAGATGTTAGATGTGAGTGCCCTCTGGATGGTAGCTCTCCAGGGACAAAGTCGCCGGTTTCTTTCTTGCACCCCCAATCTTAATTTCCCTTTTGGGAAAGCTCTTCCATCTGACTTGTATCCCTCCCAGGGCAGTATCTGAGCTCACTCTGTTTCTCTGTAGCCCTCCAAAACCGCACATCCCTGCCTTTCTCCACCTGGGTCTGAGGGAGTCCGGGAACTTGGCGGGGAGGGGGGAGGCGTATGTCCCTGCCCCTGTCCATAGTGTGTGTTTTGTCCCCCTGTCTCAGCCTAACCGAGCAGCAGAGACATCTCCTGCAGCAGCAAGAGCAGCAGCTTCAGCAGCTCCAACAGCTCCTGGCCTCCCCACAGCTGACCCCGGTAATGCCCGCCCCTCCCAGCCTGCTCCAGCTCCGTGGGGAGGGCCCATGTCGGGCTGGGCCAGCCTGGGCCAGGCCGGCATAGAAGGAGGGAGGGCAGCCCCAGGCTGGGCCCCTGTGGGGCATGCGGGGGCAAAGGGGATGAGGGTTGCTCTCAGGCCCCTGGGCATTGCGGAAGGGGTGCTCCAGTGGCCCCAGATAACATCCTAGTGAGAAGGTCTGGAGGGTGGTGGGTCCTCAGTTACTGAGCATTTCCAATCCCAGCCCCAAGGATCTTCAGGGTCTGTGGCTGAGCAGGTGACACCCTCTCAACCAGAGCAGCCCCTTTTGGGTCTGTCTTACATGCTGGGTTCCGCTAAGATTTCCTTTGGAGAAAAGGAGTTCTTCCTTTTAAAAAGGAGAGAGTTGAAAAAATAGAAAACATAATCATTTTCTCCTAAAGAAACATTAGAAAGATACACAGGAAACCAGTTCAGCTGGTTACCTATAGGGGCCCGATGGGAACAGGGGTGGGGGCAAGATCTCTTAAGGTAAACCTTGATATTTTGTTTTGGTTTTTGAGACACTGAAAATGCCTTGCCTATTTAAAGCAAAAATAAATGAGTCTTAAATGAAACAAAACAAAACAAAACAAAACAAAAGGTGGGGGGGCTGGATTACTATTGACCTAGCTTAGTTATATCTCAACTTGGGGTCGTGCCACCCCCAGGGCATTTGTGGTTGTCGTAACAACAGGAACTGATTCAGTGAGGGGGTGGGGCCAAGGATGTTACACAGCCTCCGGCACTTGGCCGGTAGTGCCCCAGTTGCCAAACACTGGTGGCAGTGACTGCTTTCTGATCCAGATGGGAAGATTTGAGTCCCCAGGTAGGGAGATGGAAACAGAAACTTGACGGTCCCCCAGGTCTCCTTCCTCATAGTTCCAGGGTGATGGGATGGGGCCTGGACCAAGCAGGGCAGGCTAGCTCTGGGGGCCACTGGCCCATGAGTGGTGTGGCCCCCTTGCAGGAACACCAGACTGTTGTCTACCAGATGATCCAGCAGATCCAGCAGAAGCGGGAGCTGCAGCGGCTGCAGATGGCTGGGGGCTCCCAGCTGCCCGTGGCCAGCCTGCTGGCAGGAAGCTCCACCCCGTTGCTGTCCGCGGGCGCCCCTGGCCTGCTGCCCGCGGCGTCTGCCCCACCTCTGCTGCCCGCCGGAGCCCTGGTGGCTCCCTCGCTTGGCAACAACACGAGTCTCATGGCTGCAGCAGCTGCGGCCGCAGCAGTAGCAGCAGCGGGCGGACCTCCAGTCCTCACTGCCCAGACCAACCCCTTCCTCGGCCTGTCGGGGGCGGACGGCAGTGGTCCCAAAGGAGGGGTGAGTAGGGGGCCCAAGGCCGTCCTCCTGTCTCCCTTCTCCGGGATGGGCAGAGGTGGAACATCAGAAGGTACATCATCAGATGTGTCATCGGAAGGAGGAAGGAAACTACCCCTAGGCCAGCAAAGTGCCCTGCTCCAGACCCCAGGGCCTGGGCTAGATCCACGATAAACTCTGAGCATGGGCTAATAGAAAAAGGACCAATTAGAAAATAGTGTTCCTCTGGGAAGACCAGTTAGAAAAGTCTGTTTCCTCTCTGAGTGGACCAGCTAGAAAAAGATGATGCTCTGGGTGGCCCATTTGGAGAAAGGTCCTCTCTTTGTCCTCTTAAGGTATACAGGCAGAGCCCAGGGTGCTGGTATTGGCTGGAACGTACCTGCTTAGCTGGGTGCCCTTGTGCAGGGCAACTTGCCCCCCGTCCCCGCTTCCCTCCCTCCCACACACACGAACACCCACGAAATAAAGAACACGTTAGCCCAAGAGCCCAGGGCAGGGGCTTCAGCGGGGCTCCCTCACCGTACCCTACGACAGCTTCCTTGACCCAGGCAGCTGTTCTCAGCTGGGTGTTAGGACCAGACACCTCCTAAACCCCCAGCCTCCCTTCCTCTCTTTCCAGACCGCTGACAAAGGAACCTCAGCCAACCAGGAAAAAGGCTAAATCCACCCAGCCCCTCCTGACCCCCAGATGGAGGGGGCAGATCTTGGCCTGAGGGGTCCTAGCCTGGAGCAGGCACCTGCACCCAGACACTGGAGAGCCTAGCCCAGATCATGTGCCGAGGCCTGGGGAGTGTGGGGTGCTCCTGGTGCCGAGGACTGAGACGGAGAGGGATGCCCCTTCCATTGGCCCCCTCTCCCTCTGCACTGACCCCTTTGTGAGGGGCTCAGAGGGAGGACAGGCTCCAAGCCCACCTAGGAGCCCCCACTCTCAGCAAATGTTTTGAGGTCCTCCAAGAGCAAAGTGGGCCATGGCATAAGTGGGGGGTTGGTTGGACCCTCCACATAAAATGGATCAGCACTTGAGTGGGGAGAGGCGGGGAGGGATAGGCCCTGGGCCTGCCCCTGCGCGGAAATCTCTTATGAAAGGAGTAGTCCTGCTTTACCTGCAGTTTCTTCCCAACTTGGGCAGGTGGCAGAAGAGATCCCTTGGACTGTGTCTCACCGGTCCCTTGCCCCTGCGCCCCAACAAGGGTTACAAGCTGAGCTTGTAAAAGCCCACAGACTAGGGAGCTGAGGAAGGGGCAGGATGGCATCAAACTCAGCCCAGGCCTCCCCACCTCTCTGGAGCCCCCAGTGACGGGCTGGGGAAGGGCAGGGGAGGAGGCCCAGCCCCCTTTAGTGCCCTGTCCCTTGTTTGCACTATTGGATTTAGGAGTGCGGAGGGTGGGAAGATGGAGCTGCCTGACTCAGAGAGCGTGTGCCTGTGAGCCTGTGCATGTGTGTCTGCGTGCGTGCGTGTATGTGTGTGTGTGTGTGTGTGTGTGTGCTCGCGTCTGTCTGTCTGACTCCCCCTGGACCTGGGGCAGCCGAGGGCAGGGATAGGAGCAGTGCTCAGATGAGGCGGCACCAGAAGGGGGCTCCCAGCTTCTGTTTGCACCCTCCCCACCTCACCAACTTTGGTCCCTTTCTGGGGCGTGAATGGTTAACAAAACCAGAACAGTACTCCAATATTGGAGAGTAACCGGGGGCTGGGGGCTTTGAATCAGGGTAATATCCTGCCTTCCCTCCCCCAGACCCCACATGGTCTCAGTGCCCCCTCAAACCTCCCCTCCCCGCCCCCCCCCCAGCCGCTGATGGTCTGTCCTGCTTCCCTGGCACGAAGGGAGTCCCAGGGGTGGGGGGATGGGGCAAAGGGGAGGGGGGTAAAGTGCCACTTCCTTTAGTGAAAACCTCCCTCCCTGAATTAGCCAGCTTGCTCCCCTGCACCCTACCCCCACCCCTGCCCCCACCAACCAGGGGAGCCTTCAGCTTGAGCTGACCTGACAACTGTCCCTTCACCCACCAGCTATTCCCCCCCCTCAGGGTGTGGGGGCAATTCTCACCTTAAAGAACCCCCACCTGCTCAGAGCCTTTGGTGGCAAAGGCTGAGTGAGGGGCCAGTAGGGCAGCCAGGAGAGAAGGGCAAGGGTGAAGCCTGTGTCTGTGTTTCAGTTGCACTGGGGTTGGAGCCAGGAGAAGGCTTTTCCAGCTTTCCCTGAAGCTCATGTCTCGTCAGTGTTTGCATGTGTGGATTTTTTTGTGTGTGTTTCCGTTTGGGTTTTTGTTGTTGTTGGTTTTTTTTTTTTTTTTTTTTTTAATAAAGAAAAGAAGATGTGTATATTTTTGGCAACGACAGAAACGTAGTGCAGATATATTTTTGCCTGTGCTGCTCAACTGGTTTTTTTCTGATACTGAAAATAATATTAATATTCCTGTTGATAAGACTTTGTAAGATGTTAGGGAGCTGATAAAGGAGGGGGTGGGTGGGAATCCTTCGGAGGCAATTTCTTAGGCACTTGCAAGGGCTTGGGGGAGGGGGGAAGGCAGTTGTGATGACCTCAGAAATACTCACTTTTTATTAATGCTAAATGTCAATTAGGAAGAAACAATAGAATTCAGCATTTTATTCATCTTCATCTATTAAGCTCTCTAATTCCCTGCCCCCGAACCACTGAAAAGAAAAATAACCTTCAGAGGTTCTTAGAAGAGTTGCCCACTCACACTCACACCCTTGCCCAAGGCCGGCCCACTAAGAACTGAAGTCAACTTCTGTTCTGGATGCTGAGGAAAGTAAACCCGCTCCAAGGCTGCTGGGGCAGAGAGTGAGAGGTCCCTATGATTTAGTGCACTGGAACCAAGACCTCCCCCCTCCCTCCCAGCACCCGAGAGTCTGGGGTTCTCATCTCCAAGAGTCTTTTGTTTTCCAGCTTTCCCCAGGCTGGGGTGCAGCACCAGGTAGGTTAGATTTGAAGAAGGGACCCAGGCTGGGTATGGATTGCTGTTGTCCCTCAGTTTGGGACAGAGGGGCATGAGAGAGAGAGTACATTTCCTTCTTCGGAGGGAGCTTTGTAAGAAAGTTCTGGAGATCTTCAGGGTCCCAATGCAGGGGGAATGGCTATACTGACCTCACCCTCCTTTCCCAGCCTTGGTCCCTTTTTCCAGGACGAGTTTGGATGGGGAGTGGGAAAAGACACAGATTTGTATATCTCTACCTAGCAGAGCGAAAGGATGTGGTTTGCAGGGCGGAAATGAAGTCTGAAAATGCATGAGCAGAGCTTCGTGTGTAATCACGCTCAGTGTGGAGGTGTGAGGGCTGTGCATGCAGAACCCCTGTCCAGCTCTGAAGTCACGACTGGTGCATGAATGTCACAGCTGGAAGGGACCTGTCTTTAGGGGTGGTTTGAGCCAGTTCCTTGCTTCACAGGTGATAGCTCCAAGCCTAGGAGGGGCAGGGGCTCGGGGCAGAGCCAGGACCAGCCCTCAGGACCCAGGCCTCCTGGTCCTGGGCTCTCTTGCCCCCCACTGCACCACCTCCATGTGGCTGTCTGTCTGTCCCTGTGTGTGTGAGTGCAGGGCTGTGCCCGGGTGGGAGGGTATCTATGTAGCACTGATTGTCTTAGCTCAGAGCTGATGGATCCTTTCCATAGACAATGACACTTTAAAGATTGCTTTTTTTTTTTTTTTTAAGTTTTTCCTATTTGTGTGTGTCTTCCCCTCAGGCTCCTGGGTCTGCTGCTGCCTCCTGGTGCCCTAACCTTGAGGCCGAGAGCACCCCACCCATTCCTGTACTGAGGGCTAGGGAAGTACTCCTGGGGAAGGCCTAGACAAGTGAGGGGAGCCAGAGCCAGGGGCCAGCTCTGAGGAAGGGTAACCTCCACACTTCCCTTTTCCCCCTGAGCTGGAAATGCAGACAACTTTTCAGAGGCACGGGCTCCCCTTGGCCAACTTTGAGCATCTTCCCTGGTGAGCGGTGGGCCAAAGTTAGGGGTAGGCAGCTTGCTCCCAATTTTCCTCTGTCTCGATGTATTTTTCCTGGGGAGAGGTGCCCAGAGGGATTAAGGTCCCTTCAGTGGGGAATGTGGAGGGGGCAGGGCACAGTACCCTGGCTCCCTCCAGTCACATCAATCTGGATTCAAAGTGTGTCCAGCTCCCGACCACTTTGACTTGATCTACTGAAAAGTTGGGGACTGAGGGGTGCCTTCATTGTCCTTTGTTCACTTCCTCCAGCCCAACTTGGGACTCAGGTGGCAGGACTGGAGACCCAAACCCTGACTCCCAGCCCCATTTCCCTCTGTCCATCCCAGCCTGTCTCAATGTAGCAGACCCTTCCTAGGGGAGCAGGGAGGGGAAGCCAGAGTTTGCAAACCCAGGGGCTCCTTTTACATTCTTTCTAGAACCTCCTTTATATCCTCAGCCCAAAAGGCAATGCCCCCTCCTTTCACTTCCGAGCCTGGAATTGTGCATAACCCGGATCTTGTATCTTTGTATAACGGATGTTATTTGTACGAAGGGCAGTTCGTAAACAGCACTTGTTCTTTTAATAAAAGAATGTTTTACAAAAAAAAAAAAAAAAATCCAAAGACCCCTGCATTGTCTGGCTTTATTGAAGGGAAAGGGAGGGGCGTGCCAACTGTGGGAGCCTCGGGAGGGGGGCGGGGGCGGGGGGGGGGTCGGTTCCATTTCTCTAAGCACTTAGAGTGAGTAGTTCGCGCACCGGTATGCTCCAAAGACCCAAATACCTGTGCCCACCCACAGGGACGTGATGTGTACGCCCGGGCCAGGCGGGAATCTGTTGAAAAAGCAGGTTCCCTGGGTGAGGAGACGGAGCCGCCGCCTCGGCCTCCGCCAGAGAGGCCGGCTCCCGGGAGGTCCCCGCCCACACGGGGACGCCAGGAAGGCGGAGGCGAAGCTCCCCGCCGGTCGCTCCGCGCGCACGCAGCAACCGGAGCGGACGCCGGGACGGCCCCCGCCGCACGCCCCCGGGGGGGCCGGGGAGGCTGCGGGGCGGGGTGGGGGAGGGCGGCCGGGCTTCCGGCGGCGGCAGGCACCGGACCGCGCAGGCCCCGGCCCCCACCCGCGCGGAGCCCCGCGGCGTCTTCCGGGCCGCGGCGGGCTGGGCCGGCCGGGAGGGCGGGAGCGGGAGGTGACCCGGGCGCGGGGCGGAGCCGGCGCGGCGCAGCGGCGGGGACCGGCATGGGTGGCGTGGGGGCGCCCCTGCGGCCCGCGGCCCGGGTGAGCACCCCGAGCCTGCGCCGCCGGCCGCCTGCCCACCCCCGCCCCTTCGCCCCTCCAGGGCCCCGCCCCGCTGTCCCGCGGCTGCGCGTCCCCAAGTCCCGCTTCGCCGGGCGCCTTGCGGCCCTCCCTCGCTGAGCGCAGGCTGGGTGCCCCCCGCACCTTCCAGCAATTCCACTTCCTGTCTTGTGACCCCTTTTTCTTACCCTCTTATTTCTGCTACCTCCCCCTTCCCCGGCCAGGTCCTGTCGTCCCTCCCAGATGACCCTTTTGGAAGTCCAACGCTTTCCACTGACTTTTTCTTTCTTTTCTTTTTGTGTGTTTCCAAACCACCGTCTAGTCATGCCTGCATACCTTGCAGACGCTGAATCAGAGGCGGGGCATCTCCTCCTGGCTGGTAAGTACCCAGTTTCCCCTTGCCTCCGCCCAAGTCCCCCCAGTCCCAGAGACCCTAAAACTAGAGATCAGAGAAGGAACGAGAGAGTCAGCCCTGTTTCCCAGACTCCAGCCTCAGAAAGCCCTGACTGTAGCCACCTTCCCACTGGCTCCGGGGAGGTAGGGTGACCAGAGGGCACAGGGCAGGGAGCCAGGCTTCCACGCTGGGAACAGCAGTGCCTGATAAACACAGCCCCAGGTGCAGGTGACCCTGCTTAGGCTGGCAGGATCCTGGCCCTTCCCTTCCTAGTCCCCAAGTGGGAGCCTGGAGTTGAAAGGAAGGTAGCTGGGCCCAGAAGCCAGCTGGAGCACCTACATGGGCTTGAAATCTCTTCCCTGTCTGGAGCTCAGGGTCCTTATGGTGTCCTGTGGGAACCTGGGGGAATGTCCTTGTGGGGTGGCATCAGATCAGCCTCTTGCAGAGGAAGCCTGCCCTAAGCCACTGGGAAACTGGACAAGTCCAAAGGCAGGAAAGTGCTTGCTGGGCATGGGGCTGACCCCAAGCCCTTCATCTTCCCTTGCCGCAGGCCCGATGGTTCCCTAAAACGCCAGCCAAGTCCGTGGTGGCCTTGAAGACACCCATTAAGGTGGAGCTGGTGGCTGGGAAAACCTACAGGTGGTGTGTGTGTGGCCGCAGCAAGCAGCAGGTGAGAGACCCCTACCCCCTGTCTTTAACATATGACACCCCTGGTTGGGACAGCAGGTATCTCCTGGGAGCTCCTGCCCAAGACCTTCCTCTTCCTTCCCCCCTGCCCCCACACACACACAAAAAGGGAGGCTGGGGGTGAAAGAATGCTGTCTGGCCAGCACCACCACCCACAGCCCTGAGCTCCCTGTTCTCTGTATCCACTGTTTGACACAAGGCCAGAGGGAAACTCAGTCTCTCTGAGTTCTGAGAGGGCTCTGCCCTCCTCTTCTGGTGCGACCCCTCGGAGGCGTGGTCTGGACTCCCCACTCAAAGGAGAGAGGCTGGGTTGTCTTTCTCCCCCTCTCTTCCCCCTTCCAGGAAGCATCTGAGCCAAAGGCTCCCAGGCTTTGGACCCCAACATTGGGAAGACCCCCAGGTGCCCCTTGCCAGTGTCTTCTGCAAAGCCTCTAGTGATGGGGCTTCCTTGGTCGCCTTGCCTGCTCTCACCTTCCTCTCCCTTCCGCCCCAGGAGCCTTCCTTCCAGCAGGAACCTGACCCACATTCTTAGCCTCTTAGCCCCTTTCCTTCCTAAACTGAGCTCTGAAATGTGCGCCTCCAAGCAGTGTCATGTGGTGCCCCAGCCCAGGGTCCCAAGTCCTACTTTGCTACTCTCTTGACCCTGAGCGGGTCCTCTTGAGGGTGGAGCAGCTCTAGGGAATGCCAGCCATAGTGTGGCCTAGCACAATCTGGCACTCTGCCTTCTTGGCTTTTGCCCTCTGGGACAGGTTGCTGGGTTTTATTTGTATACTTCTCTCATCTCGTCTGCTACCCTACCTTGACCTCAAGGTCAGGAGGCCTGCCTAACTAACTAGCAAGTCAAGGCAGGCCTCAGTTTCCATTACCCAGTCTCTGCTTGAGCAGCT
Source organism: Panthera leo (assembly GCF_018350215.1). Taxonomy (NCBI): domain Eukaryota; kingdom Metazoa; phylum Chordata; class Mammalia; order Carnivora; family Felidae; genus Panthera; species Panthera leo. The sequence goes on from NC_056692.1 coordinate 37,750,780, forward strand.
TTCGGAAGGATGGGAAATATATTCCTGCAACAGGCAGCCAGTTCCCCGTGGGACATCCCCTTCCTCCCTGTAACATCCACTCCCTGTAACATGCGCCCATGTTTCCTGGAGCCGAACAAAACTGATACCCCAGTCTTAAAGCATTGTACATGGCAGGCTGTCTCCCGACAACACGGAGAAGTTTTTACCCATAGAATATTGTGGATGGAAATGAATTTCACGAGCCGGTGGAGACCCCGAGACATTTTACTTTATTATTTTTTTAAGTTTACTTATTTTGAGAGAGAGTTGAGTGAGTGAGCACACAAGCTGGGGAGGGGCAGAGAGCGAGGGAGAGATGGAGAATCCCAAGCAAGCTCCATGCTGTGTGGGGCTCGAACTCTCGAACCTTGAGATCGTGACCTGAGCCGAAACCAAGAGTTGGGACACTTATGCGACTGAGCCACGCAAACTCCCCATCAGAGATGTTTTAGAAAAACCTATCAGTGGGGTTTTAACTGCTCAGTCAGTTAAGCATCGGACTTCAGTTCAGCTCATCATCTCAGTTTGTGAGTTCGAGCCCTGCATCGGGGGAATTTGAGCTCCGAATTGGGTAAGTTTGAGCCCCGCTTCGGGTGACCCCGGCTTCTCTCTGTCTCCCCCTTTCTGCCCCCCCTCACTTGTGCCCCATTTCTCTCTCAAAAATTAAATAAATAAATAAACCTTCAAAAATCAAAAAACTTATCAGTGCTGTTTCACCTTGAAAATTCTGCCCTTTTATCCTGGCCCTCTGGATCCCCCAGAGACTAATGCATTAAAGACTCATACTTACCTAACGCTTCCTACAGGCAAAATGCAAAAGAAACCATTATTTGTTTTACTGCCTAGGGACTGTTCTCCTATTACCTTCACACTGCAGATGAGGGAGGTAAAACTAGGGGGCCCAGGCAGTCTCATTCAGGAGCCTGAGCCCTAAACACTGTGCGCTATTCAGCCCAGCAGGTGGGGTTGCATCTCTAACTTCTCTCTTTCCCTTCCCAGCCCTTCTGTGATGGCTCCCACTTCTTCCAACGCACTGGCCTATCCCCACTCAAGTTCAAGGCCCAGGAGACCCGTGTAGTGGCCCTCTGTACCTGCAAGGCCACCCAGAAACCCCCGTACTGCGATGGCACTCACAGGAGTGAGCGGGTGCAGAAGGCAGATGTGGGCTCCCCGCTCTGAGGGGGTGGCTCCCAGGCCTCATGACAGGTACCCCATTTGTGGGGAAGGAAACTGCTGAACCCAAGAAGGGACCACCCAGGGACCCCAGTCCCCACTGCTGGCTTGTGAAGGGCTTGCTCCCAATACCTGAGGTCTCTTGGGCAGCCGGGGAACATGCCCCTGGTTCAACGCCTGCTGGTGAAGAGGACATTAAACAGAATACCCACCCAGAATGGTGCTCCTGTGGTCACTGGCGTGAGGCGCATGGCCTACCCCAGCTCGGGAGCTTAACCTGAGATGGGGCATCCCACTGGCCATAGGGAGGGAGCAGCTCACCTTCATTCCATACGGGGTCTCCCAAGGCAGGCTGAGCCCAGAGATGAGAGACACGAGGAGGAGGGCAAAGGACCCCCCCCCCACTTTCCCTGTCCCCCAAAGAACTACAGGTCCAGAGAGTATGCAGCATTTATTACAAAGCCAGGAGATACAAATGTCCCAGGGCAGGAGGGTACAGTCACAGCACCTCAGACACAGGACAAGGTGCAAACACAGACAAACCTGATGGGGGCGGGGGGGGGGGGTACTCCCAACCCCAAACACCTAGGTTGCAAGGGAGTCTAGCCTCCTCACCTCCTCCCCGATCTGATCTATGTACACTGGAGGGGAAACAGGTGGGCAGGAATCTGGTGGGGTCTGCCCTTCAGGGGGCAGTCCACTGCCCTCGCGGGACGGAGCAGAGGTCAGAGCCTACAGGCTTCTGTCTTCTTGTGCTTTTAGATGCCTCTGTCGCTCTTTCTTGACTCTGCCTCAGCTGGGGGTGGGGAGGGGACTGGAGGGCTGCTGGCCTTTGGCACAATCTGGGGTCTGTGCTTGTCTGAGGTTAGCCCCACTCCGCCTCTCCACGGCACTCCAGGCCCCCAGATGGGACTTTCCTCCCAGCCTTGCTAGTCAGAGTTTCGGGGTGGGGTGGGGGGCAGGGGCAGAACGGGGTGAAGCAGTTCACATTGCTAAAGCCACGGTGGAATTTCAAGGGCTGAGGCTGAGGCCTCCCGTGGCCCAAATCTTCTCTTCCACAAGATAATGATGCAAAGGCCACACACACAGGGAAAAAAAGAAAATGGCAGAACTATCTATTCTTTGCACAAAGTTTCCACTGCAAGAGGAGGAGGTAAGGGAGATGCCATCTTCACAACCCACTCACTCCTCAGAACCAGGGGATAGACTGCATTTGTAAAAGGCACTGTCTTAGCAAGTCTCTGGACATTCAACAATGGGGGGGGGGGGGGGGCGGTGCTGGTGGGGCCGGACAGCAGCCAAAATGGGGAAAGAGAGAGGGTAGACCCCGTTCACAGCCGGCTGGAGTTGTGCCTAAAGCTTTGGGGGCTGGTGGGGCTCCCCCAACACCCCATCTGCCTTGGGAAACAGGATGATGGAGTAGAGCTTTACTGAGCCTCAAGTGGCCCTTCGAGTCCACCGCCAGACGCCCCCAAAATAAGAGCAGGGCAAATTACACAAGACCCCCTAAAACTGAACACTCCACCCCCCCACACACATACACACACACGTAAAGTTTGTTTCCTGTGGCATTTAAATTAATCTGGTTGGTCCATAGAAAATAAGTATGTATATTTGGTTTTTCCTATGTACATATATATATAGATTTATTTATAAAACCCGCCCCCCACCCCTAAGGCGGGAGGAGCTGGGGCAAGTAGAAGAGGTGGAAAAGGGGCCCAGAAAAAGTGGAGGGGTGGAGAGGCATGGCTGGAAAAGGAGGGAGAGGGTCCCTTTCCTCAAGTTAAGGGGGGCACAGGAGCTCCGTTGACAGTCATCTTGCGCCCCCTGCTGGTGGAAGATGGTGTCTGCAGGCAGTTCGAGGTACCCCCGTTGGCAGCTGTGGTGGCCCCACTGGCTGTCGCAGGGGGAGTAGGGGAGGTAGGGTGGGTAGCCGGGGGCCCGTGGGAGCTGGGAGAGCCATGGCAGGGGGTGGCTGGGCTGGGAAGGGAGGAGGAGGTGGCTGGCAGGGTGGCAGGGCTGGGAGCCTTGTCGCTGACTGACTCACACTCAGATGCCCCGCTGGTGTTGGTGCCCTCCGAGGGGGTGGGTGCCGTGGGCAAGGTGAGCCGCTTGCAGGCCGGCTGGACCCGATACTTGAGGGGGAGAGGGCCATTCTGCAGGGAGAGGGGGCAGAGAGGCAGTGAAGGGGAAGGTGTCGGGAGAAAGAGGCCACCCAGGAAGCTACCCAACCCTCACCCCACAGGGCCCAGATAGAGGAACGGGGCCCAGGCCTTGGAGAGGAACAGATAGGCAAACAAGACTGACCAAGCAAGGCCAGAGATACAGGGGCACACAAAGACCCAGAGAGGCAGACAGAACGTCCAAGGCCAGAGACCGGAGAGGAGAGAGGCTGGAAGGCAGGAAGCAGCATCCGCTCCTCCACGGCCACCCGACCCTGCTTTCTGCCCCAAATCAGGGCATGTCATCTGCCAAAGGGTCCTTTTTCCCTTTAGAGTGTGGGAGGCCATCATCAGAAGATGGCCGGAAGCGGCCGGCCTGCTGTGGCAGACCACCCTGGACATGCCCAGCTCATGGGACAAGGCATGAACCGTGATTACTGGTCACTATGTGGTCACTGTGGCCACAGACCAATGCCAGACCCTGCAGGGCTCCCCTCCCGGCCCTGTCCCCGCCCTGCACCCTCCCGCCCAGCTCACCCGCCGCCAGGGATAGATGTAGGCTATATCCATGAGAGTGTAGTACTCCTTCAGTGGCTCATCCTCGTATAGAACCTCCACCTGGAGGAGGAGATGGAGAACACCATTACCCGGTTCAGGTTCAAGGCTCCAGCCATTTGGCAGAGAGGCTCCTAGCTAGGGGTGGGAAGTGGGGCAATGGGGAGGAGGGACTTGCAGGTGTTCCCGTACTACTTTGGGGTTTTGTGGTGGGTTTGACTTCCCGGTCATGCTTGTCCCAACCGAACTCCAGACCACCAGACGGAGAAGGAAGGATCCAGAGAAGATACCCACATCATTAACAACCCCTGCCTCCCGCCATCCACACAGCTGTCTGAATCCCTCAATCTCTGGCAGGTCCTCCAGAGATAAAGGGGGGGGGGGGGGCAAAGAAAAAGCCCAGGTGAGAAAGATCTCGCAGAGCACTGGCTCTTGCCCAGGCTGCAGTGGAATGACCCTGGACGCGTTAAAAAAACACATGCTTGGGGCAGCTGGGTGGCTCAGTCGGTTGAGCGTCCGACTTCAACTCAAGTCATGATCTCACCACTCATGAGTTCAAGCCCCCTATCAGGCTCTGTGAGGACAACTCAGAGCCTGGAGCCTGCTTCAGATTCTGCATCCCTCTCTCTCTGTCCCTCCCCCCACGCACGCTCTGTGTCTCTCCCTCTCAAAAATAAACATTAACAAAAAATTAAAAAAAAAAACAACAACACATGCTTGGATCTCACCAGAGATTCTGATTTAATTGGTATGACATGAGTCAAGTTTTAAAGCCTCCCACACGATTCTGATCTGCAGCAAAGTTTGGGATCCGTTGTCCTAGAGCCTTGATACCCAAAGTGTGGTACACAGACCAGTAGTATTGGCAACACCTGGGAACCTGCTAGAAATGCAGAACCTATCTATGCTTTAACAAGATCTTTAGAGAACCAGTGACATATTCGAATTCGAGAAGTGCTGTCCAAGACCTCCAGTGGAATTTCAGACTGGCCTTCCTTCAGCCAGGTGGCCCCAGACAACCCCCTATATTTCTGCACACATACCTCTGGCACAGTTCTGAACATGCAAGCATGCACATGTGCACACATATGCGCGCGCGCACACACACACACACACACACGTACACTCCGTCTTGGTTCCCGTGCATCTCTGCACACTGGCTTCAACGGACAAAGACTACTCCACCCTAATCTTGGTTTCAATTACCCTTCTACTCAGCTCAATTACACAACCACGCAGGTCCTCGTGTCACCCAGCCTGCTCAGAACAGTGGCTGGGATGCACAGATTGCCAGATGCAGCCACACAACAGGCACTCAGTTTCTGAGAGGGCCCAGGGACTCACCTTGTATTTGCTGGGCACATCCATCTTGTTGCGAAGAAACTTGGCGAGATGCATGACGGTCATGGCTGCTGGGCATTGCAGGAACCGCACCCCTGTCTGCTGAGGGAGAAGCACCCAAGGGCTGGGGTCCACCCCAGGCACGCTCTCCCAGTCCGCATCCCACCCCTAGGCAGGTCCCCAGCACTCACCTTCTCCTTGTCCCCATCCCCATTCTCCAGAGGACCTTTCTTTTCCTCCCGGTCCCTGGGGGAGGAGAAACAATGAAGCTAGGGAAACCCTGAAGCAGGCAGGATGCCCCAACACACACAGCCAGAAGACCTTCCTGGAGACACCTTCTCCTGCTAGAGGAAGGGGGCCAGGGTGGGAGAGAGGGGCGACCCAACCTAGGACCCCCAAAACCAGGCGTGGCTCAGACTTGCCTGACACCTTCATAGAACTCGATGGAGAGGCTGACAATCTCGTTGTCGCTCAGAGCTCCCTTCTCCTGCTCCAGGACCTCGCCGCGGTCCTCGTTGGAGCCGTTGGGGACTGCAGAAGGAGAGAGAGCTGAGGGGCTGGCCTAGGACGGGGACAGGAGCCCCACCAAGGACCCTGGATCTCACAGCTCGGGGGGTGGGGAGCGCAACCATCCCCTGGGCCGGGGCGGTGACGCGGTGGCATGTGCAGGGCGGACAGCCCGGGGCGGCACCACCCGCTCAGGGGAACAGGCAAGCGAACACGCTCACCTTCGGTCAGGGGGTACGCTGCATAGAAATCCCGCCGTCGTTTCATCTCATCTGGAAGAGGAAAGCAAGGTGAGGATGGAGCACCAGGCAGGGAAGCGTGGAGCTGTGGGCAGGATGAAGCGGGGGGAGATACCTTTAAAAAGCCCAGGGACCAGTTTATAGACGATGTCTTGCAGGGTTTTGTCCGATCTGGAAAAAGCACGGAGTCCCATCAGCAACCACCTCACCCTGCTCTCCCCAGCCAGGAACCCTTATTCCCACCTCCCCTCCTTAGATCCGGGGCACAGGCACCAGGGTCCCCAGAGGCCCGGTCTTTACCCCTCCAGTACTTCTCAGCCTAGACAAGCCGGATGCGACACAGAGGGAGGGGGAGGGGCCTTGTGTCGACGCCCTGTGCTTCTCCCCCACCTGCCACCTTGGCTACAGGATGCAAAGAGGGCTGAGGGACAGAGGGCAGATGACCCAGAGAGTCGGCGCGGGCGGGAGGGACAGCGCCGGGCCCACCTGATGCTCAGCAGCGGCCTGGTTTTGTGGACCTGCACATCGCACATGGGGCAGTACTTGTTGGTCTCCAGGTAGCGCACGATGCAGGTTTTGCAGACTTGGGGGTGGGGGGTGGAGAAAGAAAGGAGAGTCAGAGCCCCCTTCGTAATCCAGGACCAGCCCCCGATGGCCTCTGCTCAGATTCAGGTATCCCTTCCTCTCCACCTTGTGCCCGCAGCTCAGCCCATTCAAAGGCTCAACGTGGTCCTGGTCTCACCCCTCCTCCGTCCTTGGGGGAGGAGGGGCCGTGGGAGTGCGTGCGTGCGTGCGTGCGGGTGTCAGGCCAGTGTCATGTACCAAGCAGAAGGGGCGCCCCAAGTCTGATGGAGTACAAAACAACAGCCCGCCTGCTGGACACCTCCCAGGGTCCTGGACCTCTGCCACCGAGCCCAGTGGGCACGTGAGGGGGCACGTGCATCTTCGGGGGCTGCAGCTCCAGCCAGAGGATGGAGGAGGGAACCGAGGGGTCAGGTAGGTGAAAGCTCCCGAAATAAACCTCCGGGCTGACCCCTCCAGTCTCCCCCCTGCCCCTCAGGAGTCTCTCTGCGGCCAGGGACCGCCACGGGGTGCACGGACGCGCGTGCTCTCCAGGGCAGTGCTTGCCCTCCCCAGGCAGTGCCCCTCCGACCTGGCCAAAGACTGCCCGTCCTGAGCAGCGGCCCCTCTGCCCAACTCACAGGAATGCAAGCACTCCACGATGGTGGTGGCGTCGATGAAGTACCCCCCGCAGAGGGCACACATGAGGTGAGGGTTCAGCTCTGTGATTTTGATCCGTGTGGTCCGATGCATGATGCCGGGGTGGGGGGCAGGGGGCCTGGGGAGCGTCACCCTGAGAAATGAAAGTGGGATCAGAAACCCAGAGGCCCAAGAGCCCCTCCCACAGTCCACACCACCCAACGTCTGTCCCGAAGCCCAAGGCTTTTGCTCTCTGCCTCCGAGGCCAGACTGGCTACGTGCATGGGGTTGGCTCCTCCTGGCCCCTCTTGAGTATTCACCAGGTAAGGGGGCTCTGGAGATGCGTGCCACCTTGAGCGACACCATCGGGCTCCATCTCAAGAGCAGGAGGAAAGATGAAGTTAGACCAACTCTCCAGAGGAGGCAGGAAAATTGAAGAGAACAGAGTTTTTCAAAATGTCCCTGATCCCAATCCACATTCACTGAAGTGAATGCTAGGAGCTGAGGACACTTAGACCCCCCCTCTACCCAGGTGCAAGGCCCCTGCCTCGGTCTTTCTACTCCATCCTCCCCTCCTTCCACCCCATCACCCTTCCCCCAGGAAGGCAGTCCCGGAAACACTGTGGCCACGGGACACCCTAGGTTTAGAGGGAGCACCCCACCATCTCGTCCTCCTAGCTCTACATCCAGACTGGGCCCGGAGTGCTCCCTGGAGGTCCACCATATGCTGGCCATGCAGGTTCCAGGCCTGGCGCTCAGGCAGGAAACACGGAGGATGGTCCTTACGCGCCCGAAGTTGGGAGCACGCAGCTCCAGCCTGACCCCAGCCCCGACCCTGCAGGTAGTGGCAAAGAGCCTGGGCAAAAAAGACTGCTCTTGCCCCTTCTGCGCAGTCCCCACTGGACGGCCCACCGTGCAAGTCCCCCGGTCCCACACGCAGTCCGAGACCTCCCTCCCAGGCACGCACAGCAATTTCTCCACGTGGACACTGCTGCCACGCCGGCTGCCTGTCCCCAGGCTGTCCAGTGACACACCACAGGCTCTCAGAGATATGCCCGCCAAAGCTGGGCAGAAAGTTCTCTCTGCAGCAGCCCCGAGCACCCAGCCAGGCCTTGGCAGGGACCTGGGAGGTCAGTCAGAGCCCAACTCTGAATTGGCTGATATGCCTAACTTCTCGGTATAAAAACCAAACCTGCACCTAGAAGGGAAGGCCCCTCCCTCCCTCCCTCCTCTTTCCCAGAGTAAAAGCCCAAGGCGTGGGGCTTGGGAGAGTGGCCAAGCCCCAATGACTCCTTCACAACATACACCCTTCTCTCCTTTCCAGAAAGATTTCTAAAGCCACCATATTGGGTTTTCTAGGACCAGAAATTCACAGCCAGGATCAACAGTTTCTATAGAGACCCCAGGATGAGTTTGGCCAGGACCCAAACAGCCAACAGAGGCTGGCCAGAGACCCAAAGAGATGGAGAGACAGACACAAAGGCCACACGCGGGAGAGACACCAAGTCTGCAGGGCAGACAGGGGACCAAGCAAGCCCAGAGAGCCAGCGGAGACACAAGCGGCCTAAGGAAGGAAAGGGGCTCCTGTCCCAAGGAGGGCGGCCTAGGCCAGCCTCCCTGCAAGGGTTCCCCCCTTAACAATTACGCAGAAGGCTTGCTGGCTACTCCACTGTTTGGTCGTTTCCATAGTAACCCTGTCCCTGGCAAGATGCCCAAATATTATTACAACCATCCAGAGGAGAGAACAAACTCCAAGTGGCTGTGTCGCTGAGTGTGTGTAATATCCATTGGATGTGTATGTGATGTCTGGGCTTCCAAAACTACTTTGTACGACTGCTTGACCTGTGCATGCGTGCGTGCGTGCGTGTGTGTGTGTGTGTGTGTGTATCCAAATGAACCTTTGTGTGCATGCACAGACAGAAACAACACATTCTGGTCGATGCTGGTTGCTATCAGCGCATCTCACACCCGGCTGTGTCTCTCCCTCTCACGTACGCACACGTACGTACACACAAACACACAGGCGCTTCCCACTGCCTCAGTCACCTCATTCACACACTGGCTGCATTTTCACAACACACACTGGCTCTTAAGAACTTCCATGCAGTTCCTGCCAGGTAGACTGTGGCCTCAACACGCAGGAGTTCCTAGGCAAGGGGCCGTGACCTTTACCCTCTCACTTCCGCGAGCATTTGTGAGAATTCGGACCAAGATCATCTCTCAAGCTCCTTTCTAGATGCGCGGGAGAAGGAAGGAGCTGTGGAGCTGACTGTATAGAAATATTCCTCCTTGTCTGGTGTAAGAGCAGGCCCCCTCGCCCCGCACTCCCAGCTCCCCCCACCCTATCCCCAGGGGCCTCAGACTGCCACCTCTGGGGCTGGGGGTGGGGAAAAGCACTGATTGGCTCCTCACCTGATTGCCATGGTTACCTGCAGGGCCCTGCCAGCAGGTGCCAAGAACAACTGTAAACAGGAGCTTGGTTCCCCCACTGTGCGCCCCCCACACCTGACACCCAATTCCTTCCCAGCTGCAACTGGCGGGTGTATCGTGGGAAGGAGAGGGAAGAGGGGTGACGGTGGCTGGACTTCTGGCTGTCATCACGTTAGGGAAGAGGTTGGGAGATGGGAAACAGCGTGAGGGAGAAAGACAGAGAAGTTCCGTGAAGCAGAAAAGGGAGCCAAGGGCCATTTGGAAGTGGCCTCTGTGGAGCTCTGGGGACCTTAACAGGTCAGTCCCACCGACACCACCACAGCGGACCTGTGCCCTGTCCCCCATGCCCAACTGCAGCCAAGTCATTCAACACCTTTTGTCCCCAAACCACTGTTCTTTGCAAGGGCATGATGGCTGGGCAGCCCATCCTGGCCCCTGGGGATCCGGGTCTTGGCCACAGTGGAAAGAAAGGAGCCTGGGTCAGCACCCAGCGCCAGCTCCTCCTTGCCATTCAAGCCTGACCTTTGTCTTTCCTCTTCTTCAAAGCCCCTACTAATTAGAGACCACCCCCATCTCTCCATTCTAGCCAGTCTTTTTCTGGAAGCTCTCTGCACTATAGGGCTCTCTTGTTTTTGTTTTGCGTTGTTTTGATTTTCTTCTGCAAAACAGGCTGTCTTTGATAACCCAGAGGTCTCTGCTCCTTCAGATGCCCCACGACAGCATTCTCTGCTCTGCCTTTCCTGCACATGAAATTAGCCCCACTCCCCACTAGAAAATCACCAGGTCTTAGGAAAAGTCACTCAAGGTCACATGCAGACACCTAGAACTGCGGAAGTAGAAGGGATCTTAGAAGGCGTCTTGTCCAATCCTTTCATTTTCCAGATGAAGAAATTCGGAAAGAAGTGACTTAGCTAAGGTCATGCAGTAATGCAGTGGCAGTCCTAGGAGTAGAAACCGCCTGGCTCCTGTTCCAGTGCTCTCTACACACTGGCACCCAGGCCAGGCTCCCCTCTCATCTAAGAAACCAATAAGCCTGGCCTGACTCTGTCCAGGCAGGTGGAAGGCAGAAGGACTCCAGGTTCCTTAGAAGACTGCTCAGTGAGCCTTCTGGGGGAGGTCAGAGTCTGGCCCAAACATGACCATCAGCACACATTCTCACCTTGAAGCAGGAAGAGGGACAGAGACTAATTGCCTCACCCCACTTCCACGGAACAGTTAGAGAAACTGAGGCTCCACGGGAGCACAGTGAGCCAGAATGTACTAGGTGCATTCCTCTGGTAGCTGTGTGGGTCCAACTGCACAAGCTCTGTGTATTTGTGTATGGAGGGGGAGCACAGGGGTCCGCCTGGGGACAATGTCGACCTCTCAATGTTCCCTGATCCTTGACCCTGGGACCTGCCCCTCCTTGCCAGCGGCGTCAAAAACATCCTCTAGTCTCCTGAAGCCGGGCTCATTGTCCCCTCTCTGCTCTCCCCCCTCAGCTTCCTAAGATCAAACAAAGACAAAACCCAAAATATACACCCAGAGCTACACATTGCCGAATATACACAGAGGCACACAAAGCCAGACACACCCCCTCCATCTCTCTCACACAACACACAAGGCCAGACAGACACTACACACACACACACACACACACACACACACACACACACACACCAGGCCAGACACACCCCATCACACATACAGCCAGACCAGAGCCAGGCCCACACTTGCCAGATGTATAAGCCACCCCCACCCACCCCAGCAGCACACCGTCTGACATCCCTGCCTGAAACCAGAGCTGGAAATATACACTAACCTTTTGTGCATCCCCGGTCCACCCAGGATAAATTATAACATAAGTCTTCCAGCAACAAAGGCAGTGCAGCTCCCAACCTCCACTCGGGGGGCCAGAGGCTGGAGGAGTAGGGTGGGCATCTGACCTGCACAAAGATGTAGCCTCTTCCTGTTCAGGCTGTCTCCATTTCCATGGCAACAGCTCCATCAACCTAGACCTCTCAGGCAAGGCCAGGGGCAGCAGAGAGCCCCCCCCCCCCCGCCCTCCTGCCCACCCCCAAAGACTCCAACTTGAACTCCACTCAAGCCACACAGGGTGGATACTGAGTCCCAGGTCTCACCTGGGGTCTGTTTCCGGCCTCATTCCAAAGACAGCTCTAAGGCCACAACCTCCAACTCCAAACCAGGGAGCCCCTGGGAAAACCTCCCTACCCAAAAGCTGCAACAGAGCTGGCTTTATGCTCCTTCTCCAAGTACTAACACCTTGGAACAGAGTGGAGACGGGGAGAAGAAGAGAAATGAGAGTTTCAGGAACAGATACAAACTGCGAGAGGCCCAGAGAAGGAGGCATCAGAAGACAGCGGGAGACAACCAGGAGACAGACCCCCTACTTCCCCCCCTCTCGCCCCCCCAAGCAACAGGGAGCTCAGGAGAGACTGAGGCATATATACGTATGGTGGGGGTTCTTCTAAGAGACAAAGACCAGGAAGAAGCGCGGGGTAACACTTCCACGGTATTTACAGGCAAATCCACCACCCCCAGGCCTCTTCCTTCCCCACCTCAAGCCATCCGAAGCAATTCTGGGCAGATGGGGGCAGTGGGGGAGGGGGAGAGGCATGCCTAGGCCCACTGTGGAGACAGGAGGGGCAGGGGTGTCTGCTGGCCAAGAGGTCCCACCCCCTCAGAGCTAGAGGAAGGAGGGCCGGGGGAGGGAGGGGGCAGCCCGGCTCCTCGGTGGAAGAGGGGCCAGTCGGTCAGACCCCTCCTGCCTCCGCTGGCGATGGGAAATATCGCGATAACTCTCCCCCCTTCTCCCTTCTACTCCCTCCTCCCGGGCTTCCCCCGGAGCCTGGGTCAGAGGATCAGGGACCTCAGTTACCGGGTGGCCGTTCCTACCTTCCCTAGAGTCAAACTTTCGGCGGAGCCCAAGGAGGGGTGTTCCGGAGAAAGAGGCTCTGCCCGGGTGGTTCGGGGAGGGGGCGGGGCGCCCAGTCCGGGGCTGGGGGGAAAGGGACCCGCTGGGGGAGGTGCCCGAGAGGCCGGGGACCCGGGCATGGAGGAGCGCCCTCCCCCGGCCCCGCAGCGATCAAAAAGCCATGTCGCTTTCCTCCCGGTCTCAAGTCCCTGCGCGTCCACGACGCCCCAGTGCCCACGGAAGAAGCAGAGAGCGACCCCTCCCCAGACCGAAAGGGGTAGTGGGGCAGGGCCAGAGGCCGCTCTGGCTCGTGGGGCGGGCGAGGGGGGCAGAGATCCGGCCCCGCGCGCAGCCCACAGCCCTGGTGGCTGCCTCGGACCCTCCCCCTCGCTACCTCAGGAGCAGGTCTGCGAGGGGGCTGCGGCACAAAGAGGTGGTGGTCGAGGGAGACGCCAAATCGCTAAAAGGGGGAATCCATTTCGGCCATCTTGGAAGGGAGGAAAGGGAAAAGGGGAGAGAAAAGGGAGAAAGAAAGGCGGACGGGGCGAGCTAGGATAGGGGCTGGCGGGGTGGGGCGGGGACGCGAGAAGCAGGCCCGGTTCGGAGTCTCCCCCTCCCGCAGGGGTGTGTAAGGAGGGATGCACCGGCCCCCCAGCCCCGTTCCAGTTGCGGAGAAGGAAAGGACAGGGAGTCTGCCTCCACTTACCTGGGTTCGGGGTCCGGTGGGTCTCGGGGAGGGGGGGATGGGAGGGAGGGAGGGAAGGGGGGGGAGGGGGGGCCGCAGCCGTGTCGCTCGCTCTGGCGGCGGGAGGGGAGAAACCTACGGTAAGAAAGGAGTTTGTGAAAGCGGCTTGGGGTGGGAGGGAGAGAGGGGAGGGGAGGGGACGGAGGGGGGAGGGGAGGGACCGGGGCTGGGGGGGTACAAAATGGCTTTTTTTCCTCCAGACAAGAGTAGGTCCCGCCCACTACTCACCCACGTGACCTCATTCCTTCAGGGTGTTTGCGGAGAGGGGAAGAGGAGGAGGGGGAGAGGCTAACGCGGCTGCCCCCACACCGGGTGCCGGGCCCCCTAAACTAGGACGCGACCTCGCTCTTCCCAAACAGACCCTGACCCTGGAGGATGTATCCTCCTCTCTGTTAACCTCTGCAGTTAACCCTCCCCCCCCCCCAAGTTGTGTGTGTGCCCCCCAACCCCCTGACCCTGCGATCCCCGCCCCTAAGCTGGGGCGCCTGGAAAATGGTGAAATGAGGGGGACCGGGCTGAGATGTGGTTCGTTCTGCAGTCCTACACGGCCTAGACCAAAGGGCGCTGGGTTCCGGCGGGGGGACTCGACACCTCCGGCCACGCGTCCAGGGTATTTTCATTCACTCTAAGTGACACTCCCTTAAAATTAACAACTGCAACGGTGGGAAGAGAGCGTGTCCTCCCCACCCCCCTGGCCCCTCTCGGCGGCGGGATCACTGGCTCTAAAACGCCACCGCCCGGGACCCAGCCAGGGCGCCCCGGGGAAGCGAACTGCCGGGGGACGGAGGGAGAGGCCGAGGGGGTAGTCTGAGTGTGTGTGTGTGTGGGGGGGCGGTTTGCTGGGGTGGAGGCTGGCGCCTCCCGCGTGCTCGAGCGGAGAAGAATGGAACGTAACCTGGGCTGGGAGACCATCAGAAGACCGGGACTCACTCCCGGTCCGGGACACAATAACCCGCTCGAATGCAAGAGGCCCGACCGGACTAGAAAACCAGGCGCCGGGGCCCGAAAGCGGGCCCGCGCTTTTTCTCCTCCCCTGCGCTGCTTCCCGCATTTTTCGCCGGGGCGCTCCGAGCTCTGCGCGGTTGGTGCGCCTCCCTCGCCCCGGCGGCGGGAGGAGCCGGGCGAGCGCAAAGGCGGCTGGTGCCAGTCCGCCTCCGACCGTCGCTCCCGGCTCCTCCCAGCGCTCGGGCTCCCGTCCCCAGTGGCTCCCGCTGGGAGGGGAAAACGAAGAGGGAGGCTTGGAAAGGCAGGGAGGAGCGGCTGAGGCTGGCGCCGGGAAAGCCAATCGATACTCCGTTACGGCGACGACCCGGGCCCTGCCTCATTAGGACGGTCGATTCGCTTATTCGTTATTCAAGATTTATTAGAGATGGTCACCGGGTCTGTCCCTCCAGAGAGCTTGATTATCCGGCCAGAAGGGCCATTAAGCGCACTGGCGGTGGGTGGCTCGAGTTAGGAAATTAGGAGACAAATATTCCGCAAGCTTCGTAGCGCCTGCCTCCTGCTTCCTTAAGCGCTCGCAGCTCAGGCCGCCCCGAAGCCGGGCCCCCTGGACTGAATGCCTTCACCCTTTGGCCGGCGACAAGGAGACCTGCGGACATTGGCCGCCAAGTGACCTCAGAAGCTTCAGCCTTCAGCCCACAGCAGCCAAATGGGGGCGGAGAGGAAGAGGATGGGCGGGAGAGATTTCCTCTTGGAGGGGGTGCTCTGAGAACCCGCGGGAGAAGATGCGGGGAGGGGTTAGAGAGCCCGGTCACCTACTCCCCTGTCCTTACGCGGGAATACCAGGAGTTTGCCGCCCCTCTTGGAAAGGGGGCTTTTGGCATGGACACACCCACTGTCCCCAGGGCAAGTGGGTCGACAGCAACCTGAATTCTGCCAGGGAAGACTCGCGCATCCTCTACTGTCCCCCAGTTGCCTTGTGGGGAGGGGAGTGCAGCAGGGAGTGTCACTCCTTTCCTGCTAAAAGATTCATGGGGCAAGAGAAACCTGTAGGGGCTTCCCGAAGACCTCCATCCTACACACGATCCACAGGGGCACTTGGGCTGCCTTCCAAGTGTGTGTACCGGAGGGTGGTGGTGGTGGGGGACAGGTATCAGCCAGGAGGAGGAGGGCTGGTAAATCCACACTTTGGTCCTTTCATCCCGGAGTGTTGCAGCTAGGGGGCCCATCACACTCACGCGGGTCCATCCACTCCTTCCTCAGAGAGTTATTAAGCGTCAGTCACTAGCAAACCACAAGACAGAGGGATGAACACCCCATTACTCACTAAAACTTCGTTTTAATCGTTTCCATCCTGGGCAACCAGTCCCCACCTCCCTGGCCTTTCTGACTTATCAGGAGAACTTTCTGAGAGCCAATCTTTCTCACATGTGAAGCTCTCTGGTCTCTTGACAAGGAAACACCTGTCATGTAGCAATGTGGAATACTGTACTAGGTACTGGAGACCTAAAACTGATGAGCCAGGCTTTAGCCTGCAAGGAGCTCACGGCCCAGTGGGTTTACATAGCCTGTCCCGTTAGCTTCCATGGCACTGGGTATCCCACCAGGTTGCCCGCACCAGCCCTGTGAGCACCTGGTAAGGGTGGGTAAGCACTGGGGAAGGTTTTCACAAGAGGTGTCCTTTGGGCCCAATCTTGAGGAGAAGCCAGATATCCAAGAGAACTGCCCGAGTCCTTTGCTTAGCTCTTCATCCTAGAACGTGCCTCCGGCTGCCATTAGGTGCCAATGCTTCCCCTGCGTTCTGTGCTAGTTGTACGACCTCACCGGGGTCTCTAGCTGACGACTTCTCATCAGAAGAATCACTGTGTCTGGCACAGACTAGAAGCCTCCAGAGGGCAGGAACCCTGGGAAATCTAATTAATTATTTCTGGCACATGCCAAGAGCTACTGTGAAATTAAGATCCCCTAGAAGATGATGACAAAGGCAGGAGAGGGTGGCTCCTCTAGTGACTTTATGACTGTCTTTGCCTCTGTGTCCTTCGCTCCTTCTCTCTCCCCAAGACAATGTCGTTTGTCAGTTTCTGCTTCTATTTCTCCTTCTCTGCCCCACTGCTCTGTATTTCTAGAAAAAACAGTTTTGTTGTTGTTGTTTTCCTTTTTTGGAGGCTTCGCATATGAACTGCTTCTCTTTTCCCTCCATTTTCTTGGTGTCTTCCTTCCACTCACCGCACCTATTTCCCTGTCATCTCCCTTTTCTGTCTCTCTGTATCACCACTCTGTTGTCTCTCACAGCTCTGTATCTCACCTCTGTTGCTTCATCCCACAATTTCTCCCTGCCTTTGTCTCTGGCGCCACTTTCTTCCCTTCCAAACATAATATTTCGAGAGGGTAACATCGATTGAGGCAGACAATGGAAAACTGTCCCACCTCCACTGTAAATTCATTCTTAATCCTACGAAAAATGCAACCTGAAACGTATTGCACAGCGAGACAAAAACCTCTGTCTTCGCCTTTCCTGCAATCCAGCCTGGGGGCGGGGTGGGAGGTAGGCGGTGGAGGAAAGTGCTGGAGAAATAATCCCATCATTGACTGAACATCAAGGAATTTTCAATCACAATGACCCTCTGACTTGCTATAGATAAAAACATCTGCCGTTTCAAAACGGAATTTGGCATCTTAGATGTTGGGAGGATACCGCTTAGGTTTTTCTTTTAGTAGAGGGGGGAGAAAAAAAGGCAGCGTCCCTGGGTGGGCTCGAACCACCAACCTTTCGGTTAACAGCCGAACGCGCTAACCGATTGCGCCACAGAGACTGCGACAACTGCCAGCGTGGCGGTGAGCCGAGTCAATGGGAGTGAACCTATGACGGCGCAGGAATCCAACGGAAACCCTGCAATCGGGCGAAAGCAGTCAGGCCCTGGGGAGAAAGGGAAAGGTCCCAATCAAGGAAAGGGAGGAGGAGGGACCTTCATGTCCCTCCTTTATTGGTTCTGGGAGGGGTAGTCGCTGGCTTCCTCTGGATCGCTCTTAGGGGAAGATAAGAAGATGGAAAAACCCGAAACGTCCTTTTTTTAGGGTGACCTGGGTCTTGGGGATACGTGGGGAGGGGGGTCTCAAAAAGCATAACCACCTTTGGTCTCCAAACCTCCCCTTTGAACCTGAACCCCTGCAGCCGCAGCCCATCCGCGACGCCCTCCTTTTGTCCCTCCCCCTCGAAACATTAACTATGTACTGAATCGGCGCCTCTTAAAGACCAGGCACCGTTCTAGGCCAGCGAATGTGCAGAGCCTAGCATAGTACCTGGCACATAAGAGACGGAAGGATTTCTGGAAAGAATAAATGAAACAAGCTAGCGTAATACACCCGAGCCACACGGCGCGATCGCAACACCGTGGTCCTTCAGCTGGGACCGCAGCCCCTATGCTGGGCTTCACCAGCCCACGTGCACACAGGTCCCAGCCCAGGTCCTCCGAGCCGGGAGTCCCGGTCCACCGCGATCCCAGCTTGCACCGCGGCGCCAGGCTCTTCCGCACTCAACAGTGACTTTTCACTTTCCGCCTTCCCATTCTCGGTTTTGGCTTCTCAACCAAACTCCGGTTCTGATGACTGACAGATAGGCACAGCCAGTAGGAAGTCAAAATGTCCCGGAAGGGTCGGCCTTTGGGCGGAGAGAGAAAAGGCAGCAAGAGTGGTTGTGCAGTGGGGGGCCTCAGCCGGTTGAGTGGAATTGTGGCGATTGCAGGCAGGTCCCAGTACGCCGCAGTCATGGTGAGATGGGGAGCGAGGAGAAGGGACGCGGGGTAGGGATTGAAGAACGGGGAGGGGGCACGGGAGCTTTGGGAGGCGGAGAGGGCCTGGTGGTCGTTTGAAGGGAAGCCGACCGCGGTGAGGACCAGGGGTTCGAAGGCGGCTCCCCGCAGCTGCACAGCGCTAATGTCACAGCTGGGCTTCGGGGTGTCCAGGCGCCTCCAGAGGGGAGGACGGTGCACATAGGAGCCTTCGGATCAGGGGCTGCGCCGGGGGCTCTGGCCGCATTTGGCCCGTCACGCTGAGTTCCTCCGCTCTGTCTGCCGCAGTCTATTATGTCCTATAACGGAGGGGCCGTCATGGCCATGAAGGGGAAGAACTGTGTGGCCATCGCTGCCGACAGGCGCTTCGGGATCCAGGCCCAGATGGTGACCACGGACTTCCAGAAGATCTTTCCCATGGGCGATCGGCTGTACATAGGCCTGGCCGGACTGGCCACCGATGTCCAGACTGTGTAAGTGTCGGGGGTCCCCGCCCACACGGAGGCCTCTTCTTGGACTAGCCTTGCCTGGTGTCTTGAGTGGCCCAGGTATCAGTCATCTACCAAACAGCACCAGTGAATCAGAGACTTTGCCGGACACACCGTAAGCCATAAAGAATTGTATCCTAGCCAGCTTTCACCAGCATTTACTCATTTTCTCTGCACGGAGCACCTTACATGCAGGGACTCATTTAAACCGCTTAAGTACATTACCATGCTGCCGTCCCGTTTTGCAGATGAAAAAACTGAAGGTCTTAGAGTTTCTTGCCCAAGGTGCAAGTTGATGCATGTCACTCAGGATCTCAATGCAGGTCTTCCTGGGGCTTGTGCTCAGTCCCTAAATAACTTCAGGTCTAGTTGGGAAAGGGATACAGAAAGATACCTGATCCAAGATGAGTGCATATTAACTGCTAGATTCCTCATCTAGTGGATAGAAGCCCTGTGATTTAAGAGGAAGAGGAGTCTGGGAGATGAAAGAGGTAGCTATTGTGTTGGTCCAAAAGGAAAAAAAAAAAAAGGTATGAGGGTTATTGTCCTAATGGGATGGTAGTGATGGGAAAGGAAAGGAAGGCATTTCTGAGAGTGTAGCAGCCTTAGTGGCTGCTTGGATATTGTGAGGCCAAAGAGTCATTCACTGAGGGTGGGCTCTGTGTCTTTTTCATCTGTTACTAGTGTCTAGATTACTACTTGGCATATAGGTGATCCAGAAATGTCTTAAAGATGATTTTTGATTTGAGCGTGTTGACCGAAATCCAGAAATTCGGGCGGGCTAGTTTTAAGGGAAGGTGATGACTGATTTTGACACCAATTTTGAAGGGACGAGGTGACCTAAGGAACATCTTTCGGGCAGTTGGGAACTTGAAATTGTATCTCGGGGCTAGAGAGGCATCGGTGATCTTTTAAACCTCTGGGAACAGATTTTGGACAGAATATATAGAGGAGAAAAATTAGCTGCCGTTCGAGAGCTGAACTGTACATTTAGTGGTGGGGGAAGACGAGAGGCCGGAGGAAAAGGATCAGGCTAGGGTTTCAAGAGGGAAGATGTCACAAGTGGCAGGTCCTGCAGGAAGCTGGTGGCCCAAAGAACAGCAGTTCCTGGACTTAGTTCTTAGAAGATCAAGAGACTACTTCACTAATGTGGGTGGAAGTTGGTCAGAACGTTTTCTCTCGTTTCCGTCGAAGCTCCCTAAGTCTCAAGAACACGTGACTTGGAAATGCTTCCTTCTGGCATCAGGGCAACAGCTTCAAGTTGCCGTCACTGTAAAGGCCTCCATCAGCCTTCCTCTCCGCCCCTCACACCGTTTCCTTTTCTTCTGGAGGCTTTCTCACCGCCTTTGTAGGCTTGTGGGAGGTAACTGCTAATTTTGCAAGGCCTCAGTTTCCTCACCTGTAAGAGAAGCTCAGGTTGTGTCTAAGGCTCTTTGTTCTGGCGTCCTTTGACCCACTCAGCAGCTTTGCTTCTGGCATTGGTCTGCTCCTCCTCCCTGCCGGGGCCTGTCCTGGGCTCAGAGCTGTGGCGCTGGAGGCCGTGTGGCCTTTGTTGGGCAAGTCTGAAACGTGGACATGAGGCCGGACTTCTGGTGAGAAAATCACCGGGAGAGGAAGAGAGGAGTCTTGCTTGGCAAGGGCGGCGATTGTGTGTTTCCCTACGTACCTCCTGCCCTCCGCAGAGTGGACACTCGGGCACCTTCAGGAGTGACGTCCTAACTCCTTTCTCCTCCTGTCACAGTGCCCAGCGCCTCAAGTTCCGGCTGAACCTGTATGAGCTGAAGGAAGGTCGGCAGATCAAGCCTTACACCCTCATGAGCATGGTGGCCAACCTCTTGTATGAGAAACGGTGAGTGGAAGTGTAGCCCGGGACTTTGTGGCCACGTGGTCGTGGCTGGAGGATGATTCCTCCTCCTCCCTCTCCTATTTCTTATTTGCAGGGTGATAACCCTGTTTTATGGGTCTGTTTCTGTGGGCCTGACGACCAACCAGGAAAGAAAGGGCTACTTCAGAAGAAGGCAGGGATCGCACACAGCAGACAAACTTGCTTCCAGGCAGCAGAATTGACCCCATCAAAGTGTGCCCTAGAGTCTCGGGACCTAGGAATTGGGTACCTGAATTTTTGTCCGTTTTCTTTGAAGACTTTGTGACGAGGAAAGCAGAGGCCTAGCTCTATAATCCAGTGCAGAAGCTGGGATGGAAGCAAAGGAGAGCCCCCCAGGGACTTTCCTTTTCTCTTTTTTTCTTTCTGTTAAATTTTTTTACTGTTTATTTATTTTTGAGAGAGAGAGAGACAGAGTGCGAGCAGGGGAGCAGCAGAGAGAGAGGGAGACACAGAATCCGAAGCAGGCTGCAGGCTCTGAGCTGTCAGCACAGAGCCCGACACGGGGCTCGAACCCGCAAACCGTGAGATCATGCCCTGAGCCGAAGTCGGACGCTTAACCCACTGAGCCACCCAGGCACCCCCCACAGGGACTTTTCTACTCATCTCTGGGCACAACTGGGTAGCAAAATGACAAGTGGAGTTCTTTTTTTTCCCCCTTTATTTCTTTTTAAATCATTTAGTTTGAAATAATTTTGAACTTTATGGAAAAGTCACAGAAGTACTCTTTAGCTTTCAAAGCTGAGTCGTTGCCATGTTCATACCTGGATCAATACTGTTGCCTTTGTAGTATTAAAAAGCTAAAAACTGTAAGAAAGGTTACCTTTTTTTAGGTGTATTTTAATATCCTCAGCTGTGAATTGTCTGCCGCGTGTAACCGTGTTTATCAAAATCCCGAATTGAAAAAGGTTTAAATGATTTTTGTCTTAAGTTTTTATTTAAGTAATCTCTACACCTAACGTGGGGCTCAAACTCACAACCCCAAGATCAAGAGTAGCACGCCACTCTGATTGAGGCAGCTAGGTGCTCCTTAGATGACTTTTTAGAGTGTGGTGCCTGGGTGAGCCCAGTTGTTTAAGTGTTCGACTTCGGCTCAGGTCATGATCTCACATTTTGTGGGTTTGAGCCCCGCATCAGGCTCTGTGCTGACGGCTCGGAGCCTGGAGCCTGCTTGGGATTCTGTGTCTCCCTTTCTCTCTGCCCCTCCCCCGCTCACGCTCTGTCTCTCCAAAGTGAATAAATGTTAAAAAAAAAAAAATTAAACTTTATTTTACAGAGAGCAGGGAGAAGGGGCAGAGGGGGAGAGGGAGACTCTTAAGCAGGCTCCATACTCAGCGCAGAGCCCAATGAAGGGCTCGATCCCATGACCCCGGGATCATGACCTGAGCCAGATTCGAGAGTTGGATGTTCAACAGACTGCACCACTCAGGTGCCCCTAAACAATTTTTTAAACTGATTGTAGATGGGGGAAATGTCTTTCACACCTGTGAAAATTACCTCACATTTAAGTAGATGAATAATGGCTCATGTTTTTGTTTTTGTTTTTTAGAATGTTTATGTATTTGTTTTGAGAGAGAGAGTAGGGGAGGGGCAGAGAGAGAGAGAGAGAGAGAAAGAATCCCAAGTAGACTCCATACCGTCAGCGTAGAACAAGCAAACTTTACACCCAGCACGGGGCTTGAACTCACAACCAAGGTAGTGAGTTCAAGCCCCGTGCTGGGTACAGAGATTACTTAAAATCAGTAAGTAAACTTAAGAAAGAAAAGAGTCACATGCTCTACTGACTGAGCCAGTGCCCCATCGTGTTTACTGGAAATAAAAATACGGGGGCACCTGGCTGGCTCAGGCGGTAGAGCACGTGGCTCTTGGTCTCAGGGTCATGAGTCCGCGTCCCATGCTGGGCGTAGAGGTAACTTAAAACAATCTTTTAACAAGAAAAAGAAAACTACAGGATTTTTGAGGCTGACCTGGTAAGTCCTAGCTTCTCAGCTAACCGGGAGCGTTCTGTACAAGCCCACCTGAAGTCAGGGATTTTCTAGCAGGATAGACTCATTCTGTGATTTGCAAACTTGAGCAGTGGACAGAACCTTTTTTTTTTTTTTTTTTTAGAATTATTTCTTACGGAGCTATTATTTAAGGTCATGCTCTCAGGTATTACTGAGAGCCAATATAAGCCATGGGTAAATAAAGACAAGATGGGGCGAGTGGGTGGTTCAGTCAGTTAAGTGTCCGACTCTTGATTTCGGCTCAGATCATCATCTCAGTTCGTGAGATCTAGCTCGATGTTGGTCTCTGCACTGTCAGCGGGGAGTCTGCTCGGGATTCTCTCTCTTTCCCTCTCTCTCTGCCCCACCCCTGCTCGTGCTTGCTCTCTCTCTCTCTCTCTCTCTCTCTCAAAACAAATACATAAACATTTTTTTTTTTAATGTTTATTTATTTTTGAGACAGAGAGAGACAGAGCATGAACAGGGGAGGGGCAGAGAGAGAGGGAGACACAGAATCCGAAATGGGCTCCAGGCTCCGAGCTGTCAGCACAGAGCCCGACGCGGGGCTCGAACTCACAGACCGTGAGATCATGACCTGAGCCGAAGTCGGATGCCCAACCGACTGAGCCACCCAGGTGCCCCAAACATTTTTTAAAAATAAACATAAGACATCTTTACTTACTATTTTTATTGAGAATAACGGCCATTAGCTTTTGCGTTTTTTTTTTTTTTTTTTTTTTTTTTTTTTTTTGGTTCAATGTTTATTTTTGAGAGAGAGAGAGAGACACAGTATGAGTGGGGGAGGGGCAGAGAGAGAGTGAGACACAGAACCTGAAGCAGGCTCTAGGCTCTGGGCTGGAACTCACAAACTGCAAGATCATGACCTGACCCGAAGTCGGATGCTTAACTGACTGAGCCCCCCAGGTGTCCCAGCTTTTGAGTATTTTATGATAGATTTCTGAGATTAATTCTACTCAGAGCTCAGGGTCTAGGACAAGTGTCTGATGATCTCCTATTTTCTATAGGCAGACAACGAAAATAACCCAGCTTCCTGAGTATCCTTCTTTGCCTTGTCTGCCAAGAGACTCAGAACAAAACTTTGTGTTCAGTCTGGGTGTCTTGTTATTGTTTTAAGGATTTTTATTTTTTAGTGTGTTTCCTATAAACTGCTTCAAGTCCATTTTCAAAAGGAGTGGAGGTATAGGTAGATACACGAATAGAGAATTGAATGGTGGTAGGACTTTGGTGAGGATAGGGAAGAGTAGAAGAAATCAGAATTCCCAGAACTAGGAAGTGGAAGAGAGGGTCGGGGGGGCGGAGGCTATGAAGGCAGGTGTCAGGGAAAAGAAGTCTTAAAGCACTGTCAGATGCCAGGAGGTGGGGAAGGGTGAATCAAAGCTGTCCCTATGGGAGGCACCTGGCTGGCTGAGTCAGTAGAGCATGTGACTCTTAGAGTCTTGAGGGGCGCCTGGGTGGCTCCGTCGGTTAAGCGACCGACTTTGGCTCGGGTCGTGATCTCACAGTTTGTGAGTTCGAGCCCCGCGTCGGGCTCTGTGCTGGCAGCTTGGAGCCTGGAGCCTGCTTCGGGTTCTGTGTCTCCCTCCCTCCTTCTCTCTCTCTCTCTCTCTCTCTCTCTCTCTCTCTGCCCCTCTCCCACTCATGCTCACTTGCTCTCTCAAAAATAAATAAACATTAAAAAAAAAAAAAAGGTCTTCTGGGTAGGTCTGAACAAGAAGGCGATTGTTCTTGAGTCCTGGTTTCTCTCTGCTCCTGGCCTGCACAGGTTTGGCCCCTACTACACAGAGCCAGTCATCGCCGGGTTGGACCCGAAGACCTTCAAGCCCTTCATCTGCTCCCTGGACCTCATCGGCTGCCCCATGGTGACTGACGACTTTGTGGTCAGCGGCACCTGCTCCGAACAAATGTATGGGATGTGCGAGTCCCTCTGGGAGCCCAACATGGTGAGTTGGTGGCATGGAGTGGGGCCGGGCTCTGAGGTGTCCACCCCTTGGCCATCGGGGAAAAATGTGTTTATGTGGCACACGATGAAGAGCGTGACGCAGGTAGGAGAGAGCCACAGCTGCTTGGCCTCGGGACGGTGTCCAGAAACGGCCGGGCCTTGGTGCGGGCTGGCTCCAGGGAGAACAGCATCTGTCAGGAGACCCCGGTCAGATATTTGCCGCAACAGCGGATGGTTCCTTACCTTGGAGTAACTCCTTACGGGCTTTCCACACCCGTTCGTTGAACAAACATTTAACAAGGTGTAGGGTCACAGCCGAGGCGGGTCAGCGGAATGGGCTCTGGAGCCGGGTTGTCTGGGTCGGAAACCTGGATCCACCCGTCACTTAGTTATGTTCTCAGGTATGTCACTTTGTCTCTTTGTGCCTCCATTACCTCGGCTGTAGAATGGGGATAACAGCGTAGTCTACCTTAGGAGGGGCAGTGTGAGGAAAACACATGAAGACTGGAACGGTCCCTGACGGGAAGGGTTGGCTGTTGTGCCAGCTCTGCCGGGCCCCTCTGGCCTGTCTTCAAGGGCTCAGTGCAGTCTGGTGAAGCAAGACAGACCCCCAAACGCGTGTTAAAATGCAGTTTGCCAGGATGAGAGGAAACAAAAGGTCTGATTGGCGGAAGAAACAGCCTGTGCCAAGGTACCAGAGGGGCGAGTATGTTCGGTGATGAGAGAGCTTGCTGTGGCTGCTCTGTGGGGGGAGATGATGGCTGCGACTTCAAAAGGCCTTGAATGCCGTTCCAGGGTCTGAACTTTTCCCCGGTACCTGATGTCAAAGGTAGGTAGGAACCGGAACCCGCAGGTAGATGCCGTAGGCTCTCGTGCTCGCCTGCAGGCGGCGCTGGGCGAGGCCTGAGCAAAGATCGTCAGGGGAGGGGCAGGGGTGCCTCTGGCGTCTAGAGCATTTGGTCATTTCAACCAGAAGTGAGGGAGGTGGAGACAATGAGGGTGTCTTGAGTTTTCTCACTAAGCCAACCAAGATGGAGGACGTAGGAGAAGGAGAAGGTTTGGGGGGCTGGCGAGTGGGTTGACGGTTGGACAGATCGAGTTTTGAGGTACCTGTGTGACACCCAGGAGGAGAGCCCGTAGACAACTCCTAAAGCACGTGGAAATCAAATAGGGATTCTCCCCATTTTACAGAAGGGGGATTGAACTTAGCGAAGGAACGTGTGACTTGTCCAAGGTCACACTGCTGGTTAGTAGAGGCAGTTCAGGGCTTCGCTTTCCCTTACGTAATCTGCTTCCTTCTGAGCAGCCGAGGGGGCTTCCCACATCCCGGGAACCGTCCCTCACTTCAGGCGTGAGGGTGGCCAGAGTTGGGGATCTTGAGCCTAGAGAAGAGAGAGTTAAAGGGTTCAACCAAGTTAGGGTCTGAGGCTTCTGCTTGTTGGCAGGATCCAGAACACCTGTTTGAAACCATCTCACAAGCCATGCTGAATGCCGTGGATCGGGATGCAGTGTCAGGCATGGGAGTCATTGTCCACGTCATGTGAGTACGAGCTGGAAAAAGTCTAGAAGCTTTGCGTACACCTGCCTCTCCCCTCCCCCACAAACACCCCATCTTCCCATCCCCCTGATCAGGAGTGAGGGAGGAAAGGTGCTTGTGGCAGGCTTGGGATAGCAGAAATCCATGCTTCTCCAAGGGTGGCGGCAAGGAGCGTCTTGCGGTTCCCCTGGCCTCTGTCAGGTGAGGCTCCGTGACCCTGAGTTTCCTCCCTACTTGCTGACAGTAGGAAGTGTCCCCAAAGTCTCAGGGACCTGTGTGGGGATGAGCCACAGCAGCGCTACTGCAGACTGGTCAGGACTCTAGGTGACTCCCTCCTCTCCCAACTCCCGCCTCTGGGTGACATTCTGAGCCACGACTGGCTGGTGCTCCGGGCGCTGGGAATGATTTTCCAGCCCCAGCCAGCTCCCTCACTGCCATCCCCTTTCCTCTCGTCTGGAGCTGTCACCAGGAACCCGAATGGATGAAGTAGATGTCCTCCCGACAGCTTTCCTTGGGCACATCCCCAAATAAGCATTTGGACCCTTTAGTTATGGGGTAGCTTGCTCAATTATCACGAAAAACAGACTGTGGCTGATAGCAAACAATTCACCCTCGGGCCCTTGTATGTTCCTTGGGATGAAACGTCCTTCCTAAATGACTGGTCCTCTGGGCCTGGGGGAGCTCCTGCCCTTCTTCGGCCAGCTGTGCAGTCAGGCCGTCCTCTTACTCTTGGTGGTCCCAGCCCTGGAGAGCTGTCACTAGTCTCCTGTCTTTCCCCCCTTCCTCATCCCAGGCTGAGCAGACAGGCTAAGGTTAGTGGAACATGAGCAAGACAGTCAAACCTAGAATTGGCTGGACAGCTCCGTTCTGCAGTCTAGAATGGCGTAGATGTTTTGTGACTTTTTTTTCTCCCTCTGCAGTGAGAAGGACAGGATTACCACCAGGACACTGAAGGCCCGCATGGACTAACCCTCTGTTCTCAGAGCCTACTTTTTTTTTTTTTTTTTTTTTTAAATAAAATAGTTTTTTTCTTTCACTTCTGCTTCTCTGTCTTTGGGACTTTTACCCGAGGTCTTTGATCCCCGCTAGGCACTTACAGATAGCTCCTCAGGGTGTAGCTCAGCCCTTGGGTTTTCTTCTGGACTTGGCAGCCAACTCTACCGGTACACCAGCGGGGAGAACATCGACGCATCACCTGCTGAGTGTCTGCTGTGTGGTAGGCCCGGCACAAAGTGCTTTACACATTCTAGAATTTAATCATCATGGTGACTTAAGTCAGCTGACGTAATCTTCTTTTATGGGCAGTTAACTTGTTCAGGGTGACTTTAATAAATAGTAAAGCAAAGATGTAAACCCATATTGTATTTGACCCCAAAGCCTAGAATGCTTTGCACTCAATTCTACAGGAAAACGTTTTTTTTTTTTTTCCTTGAGAGAGAGAGAAAGTGAGCACATGAGCAGGGGAGGGGCAGAGAGAATCCCAAGAAGGCTCTGCACTGTCAGTAACAAGCCTGACCCAGGGCTCCAACACACAAACCATGAGAACGTGACCTGAGCTGAAATCAAGAGTCAGACCCTTAACCAACTGAGCCACCCAGGCACCCCTATAGGAAAACTCTTAAATCTTTCATAGTTTCAGGTAGAAATTTGGCTATGTAACTACAAGTAATAGGCTTATGGATCAGTGTTTTGTTGTTTTTTATTAAAATGTTTGCTTATTTTTGAAAAGAGCGAGAATACAAGCAGGGAAAAGGGAAAGAGAGAGGGAGACAGAATCCGAAGCAGGCTCCAGGCTCCGAGATGTCCACAAAGAGCCCGACATGGGGCTCGAACCCACGAACTAGGAGATCATGACCTGAGCCGAAGTCGGACGCTTAACCGACTGAGCCACCCAGGTGTCTTTTAACCTTGGGTGCACATTAGCCACAAAGATACTTTGATACCGTCCTTCAAGATTCTGATTTAACTGGCTTTTAAAGGCCTGGGTGCCTGTCTTTCCAAAAAGTTCCCCAAATTATTCCAGCTTCCAACCTGTGGTGGCGGCTCCCAAACTTGAGCCTCCATCAGAATCTCCTGGAGGACCTGTTAAAACTCTGATTCACCCGAAACCATTATTACACCTCATGTTTGGATTTAAATAGAATTAAATTGAAAAAAAAAACCTGTTTCTGATTCAGATCTGCAGAGGGACCCGGAATTTCTGATTCCCAGGCGCTGCTGATCCTGCTCGCCCAGAACCACACCGGGAGGATCACTAGATTTTTAAGCTCAATCTAAATGGAGAACATGAGGTACACAGAGGTCACCTGTTCAAAGTCAGCCACATAGCCAGTCAAGGGAGAGCTGGGACAGGGGTGGTAGTTGTGTGTGGCTCTTAGCCAGTGCTGGTTTTACGTAGTTAGAGAGGCGAGAAGCGGGTGGTTTGTCCATTTCTCAATGTGCGCAGTAAGGTCATGACGGCTGCCCAGTTCTGGTGCCTGTGCTCTTAACCGCTGCTCTGTTAGCCACATCTGAAAGCAGGCGGCCAAAGTCACGGCCTGTATATACTCTTTCTCCAAACTCAAGCCAGACACTGATTTCACCCAAGCAGCCTTTGAAACTGAGGCCAAAACCTTTTAATTCGGAGAAAAATAAAGGCTCGTTTCCAAAGGACTGACACATGACAGATGTGTACACAAAGTTTTTTGAGTTTTATTTGTTCCTTGGGTTGGAGATTCATCTTCACATGCATGCATTTTTAAACAGTAACAGTGTCTCGAACTGTTCCGAGCAGACATTAGACAAGCACAAGGGGTTGAAAATTCCTATTTAAAAAATGGAGAGTGCGGTGAGAACCGAGAAGTGACACACACGTGAAGGGGTCGTATTTATCCTGCTCCCCCAAAAGCTGAATCTCAGCTTCATTCACATTTTTTGATTACAATGATTTGACCTGATGTTGAGGTGTGCTGAGCGGCACCGGCCTCCCCCTAAAGGCTGTTTGTTGGTTCACAACTCACAAAATAGCTCTGAGCGAGGGGGAAGGAACTCCTCTGGAAGTTTCCTCCCCAGCCTCTGAAGGATCTCGGCACAACTCGCTGGGGACAGCTGAGTCTCCCCTTCCCTCTGGAGGCACTCTTCGTACGCGGCACATCTCAGAGGAAAGCTAGGCAGTCACTGCCCCTGCAGGTGGCTGGTAGGTTTGGGGGCAGTTGTTCGGATGTGTTTTCCCTTTGATTTCTGTGCTCAGGCTGGACCCCCGCCCCCCATTTCTGCCAGAAAGAAGTGAGGTCCCTAGACTCGGGGGAGCCATATAAGGCCAGAGCTGTAAGGGCCATTTAAACACACTGTCCCTTCTGGCCCCTAACACTCGAGTAGCTCAGATGCTAGGGAGTGCTGAAGTTTTTTTCCCTCCCAACTTGAATTGGGAAAAAGACAATTGAGGGGTGAGGATTGGCTACTGAGAGAAGTCCTGTGTCTTTGGTCCACCTCCCCAGGGCAGACCCTGGCAGACCGAAGAGGGAAAGTCAACTAGGGCAGGAGTCTAGTCCCAAGCCCTGAGCGCTACCAGGGGACCTGTTTGAGGCCTAAAGCACAGGCGAGAGAAACAGTAGGAGTTGGGAGAGGGGAGGGAGAGCTGCCTGTGGTGGGAACTTAGAAGGTGCCACTGAGAACAGCCACAGGGGCGACTCGTGGCACCCGCCACAGACCAGTAACCCCTGAGCTAGATAAGGAGAGATGGAGCGCTGCTGCAGTCTGCTCCCGGAACTGCTGGCTTCCCAGCCCGCCCTGTACCCCCAAACCGCAGGGCACAGGGAAGGAGCTTGCACTGGGGGGTGGGGGTGGGGGGGACAAAGACTCAGTGGTTCACTAATAGGAACAAGGGCCAGAGGCCTTCATCTAGTGGTCTACGCGGAGTTTTCAGAGGACCAGCCTGGGTTTCTCAGCCCCAGACTCTCAGGACGGGTGAAGCTGTGACTGGCTAGGTGGTCAAGGTGGGGGGAATGGAGAGGAATCCTGCCCTGACCCCCATCCTGGGCTTCACCCAGTCCGTCACGTCCTATCCTTACACCTGGTTCTTAGGAGACCCCCAAATTATTCTAGGGTGCCGTGGGACAGCTGAGCTTCTCTTCAGGGCTCCAGAGAGGAAGGCTGAGGGTAGTCCTTTGCTCTTGGATGCCTTCTGTAGGGAGAGCGGGAAGGTGGGGCTCTGAGAAAGGAGTGGGGGCAGACAAAGGCTTGGCCATCAGTTCACTTTCTCCACATTCAGACCACAAACCAAACACATCGGCATCATTACAGAAAGAAGAGAAAGAAAACTGGCATAAACCAAGATAAATAGCTTTTAAACATTTGAATGCCAAAGGAATCAGAGGGCCAAACCCAAGGTTTTGAAGATAGCACAGAGAATGACCTTTTAAAAAAATCTAAAGTCCACCCGACCACAGCTCAAATGTTTTGACCCAAACAACAATACTGTCAAAAAAAAAAAAAAAAAAAAAGCATTTGAAACCGAATGCTACTCTCAAAATGTAAACAATATACAAAAAAAAAAAAAAAAACAACCAAAAACCCCACAAAAAACACAAAACTCAATGTTAAAGAAGTTAGATACCTGGTAGCTCATTTTTAACCGATGGATTGTGTTACACTTTTCACACACATGATGCAACATAATCAGCAGACCAAACGCAGGAAGCCGGTGGGAGCCCAAGGCTGTGGCCTCTGCTGGAGGACAGCCCACTAAGCTCGGAAGATGCGGGCCTCCCGAGGGACAGATCCAAATTTCCATTCTTGATTAGGAGGTGGGGAAATCAAGTCCAAACATCGTTCCTACGTAATCCCGTCCTAAGTCAGATCTGTTTTCTCCGTGAGCCACTTGGTTCCAAGTTCTTCCCCAAGTCACTTCATGGTCTTGCTGCCGCTGATCATTCAGAGCTGCCTATGGCCCCTTCCTGGGCCGGGGGGCGGTTGTCTGACCTATTTGCCTCTTCCAGAACAGTTCCAGCAGCCTCACTGGAGTCCAAGAATGCTGCCTCCATTCCCCCCTCACCTAAACGCTGCAGGTAGGGCACGGAGGCGGTGGTTCCTGCTCCAGAAGCTGAACTTGGCCAGGTTTGGAGGGAGCCACAGGAAACCAGTCCACCCATTTGAAATGTTTCCATAAACTTGCATCGCACCTGTGGGGTTATCTACAAAAGTTTTACCATAGATCATCCCAAATCCCCAGTTCCGGGTGAGGGGGTGAGAAGGTGCAGGAATGTACCTCCCCCAACACAGGGCTGTTCTCTCTGAGCCAGACCAGACTGCTCTGATGGCATCACAGAATGACACCCGGCTCAGTTCTGAGGCCTGGGTAGCTCAGCAGGTGGGTGGGGACCCTGCACGAAGCTGCAGGAAGCCACTCCCGAAGCACCCCTGGGGTGGCAGATCTGCTCAAAGTTAAGACGGGGGCATCAAGGAAAACAGCCCCAAAGCTGGGCCAGGTCGAATCCCGTTTCAGGCTTCCACATTGGATTTCCTGGGTCACATCTTCAAGTGACTCCGCGGCCAGCTCAGGCTTGGGTGCCACACTCCACGGTGGGGGGCAGCACTCCCTGATGGCCAAAACTGTCCAGGGGGACAGACCACAGGCACAGGGCATCAGATTATCTACATGGTGGCCCTGGGGCTTGAGGAGGCCTCTCTGCAAGGAGCATCCCAGGCACGTGGAGGTCTCCCCCAGCTAAAAGCTCAACTACAAGGGAGGGTGCGTGGGAGAAAGTCAGGAGGAAGTCAATGGATGGAGGGCACAAGGCCTCACTGGCTACTCATCAGGTTCTGGGGGGTTTCCCAAGGGGAAATAACCATCGAAGCATGAAGGCTCCTGCTGTACCTAAAGATGCTTTCTAGTTCCTCTTGACCAACGGGAGGCAGGCTTTAGACAGAGGACATCTGAACTCCAGCAGCCAAAGGAGCTCAGAGGCGTGGGTGATGATCGCAGGGTTCTGTGAGAACCAGCTGTCCAAGAGCCCAGCCGCTACCCCCACCCCTCACCATCCCATGAGGATGAACTCACGCCCCTGTGAGATCTCTGATTCTGATCCAAGATGCCTGCTGTTGATTTGGAGGACAGCATTTAGATGGAGGAATCAGGTAACATTTCACTTGGATCCAAGGTGAAAAGGTGGAGGAAGTTTGTGCACAATGCTCCATAAAATGAAAAAGTTAATCCAGACAAGATCAAATGCAGCAGGACTGAAGTGTCTGACCTCTCCTCTGCCATCAGAGCACTTGGCCCTAAGAGGCCCCTTGGCCGGGTCCATGGGGGTGCCTCTTTCACTGAAGGGAACCGAGAGCAGGGCAGGGATGGGGAGGGTGATGGGGTGATGACACACATCATTATAAATAGCAAACCTGGAGCAATGAGATTTCAGAAACAAAACCCACATAAACCCACAAACTCATCTCTAGCCCCAACGTATTGTTAAAAAGGTTACAAGGGAACAAAAAGGAAACCCCTTTTCAACCTGGGTCAAATGGGGGAAAGATCAAGGCTACACCCTGTGGGTACGTGCTCACACAGCACATCCCCTCCTCCCCAGCTAGAGTCTTTCAATGTCACAGGCTGCAGTCTCATCACTGAAGCCCTCCCCTCCCCCTACGCTGCTCCCCACGCTCCCCACCCTCCCATCTAGCCCAAATACACCCTCTCCCTTTTCTGGTCCGACCCCACATCCGGCTCTCCGGCTCTGGCTGAAGGTAGAAGGTAACTACGTCAGGATGTTGGACATGAACTCGTTGAAGCGTTTGGAGTACTGCTCAGGGTTCACAGTCGAGATCTCGGCCCCCGCCTGTAACACACAGAGGCTGACTCAGGTCGAGCTCCCTGGCCCTGAGAGCCTACAGCCGGGAGGAGCCTGGGTATCTGGAAGTCTCTGGCCCAGCATTTGAACTGAATGCTGCACCCCCGCCTGGGCAGGCCCTCGAGGAGCAGTTCCCATCTCAGAACCACCGCGGCCTTGCTCCTTTGACTCACAAGCCCCCGCCTGAACCCACTGAGTAGCGGCAAGGCGGTGGGGAGGTGGTGGAGAGACTGTATCTCTGGGCGGGGTCCGTGTTTGGAGACAGTAAC
Organism: Panthera leo; assembly: GCF_018350215.1. Classification (NCBI taxonomy): domain Eukaryota; kingdom Metazoa; phylum Chordata; class Mammalia; order Carnivora; family Felidae; genus Panthera; species Panthera leo. The sequence goes on from NC_056692.1 coordinate 37,783,742, forward strand.
TTCAAGTCCATGGGGAAAAGGGCCTCTGGGGAGCAGCGTGGGCGTGTACACAGAGCTATTCCCTGCAGGCAACAGGACGCACAACTTGCCCAGCAGCTCTGGGAAGGGAACCAATAAGCTGAGAAATAGGGGCCACTAGGCTGGGCAGATCAGCTGGTGGGGAGAGCACAGGGGTGGGCGGCAGGGAGAACCGGGAGGCTGGGAGGGGGCCTGCTCCCTGTGGGGGCGGGGTGGGGAGCGGCTCAGAGCAGGAGGCCCAAGGCTGCCCGCCCCGGGCCTCGACGTGGCAGGGAGGACTCACCCCGTGCTTCACTGTTTTGGCAGCGTGCGCGGCTTTCTTCTTAGCATCATATGGCGTGAGGATGTCGATGATGGCCATGAAATAGACCTCTTTCTTGGGGGCACCTGCAGGGGAGGGAAGCAGGAAAGGAAGAAGAGGCGGCAGGGAGGAGGGCAGTAAGCAGCTGGCCCCGTGGCCAGACAGACGCGGCTCCCACTTACTTTCATGGCTTTTCATGGCATAGACGTCAACAGAGGGGTCGAACTCCCCAGGACCAAAGAAGCGGGGGAAGCTGAGGAGGTTGCCGGGGCTGTCCGGAGGCGTGCCGTAGGAGCACAGCAGGTTGCCACCCAGCCCGTCATTCTCGCACTCCTCGTCCTCTGCCCGCTCCTCCACCTCCATCTCCTCCTGCTCCGCCCGGTCCACGTCGTGGATGCCCACCAGCAGGCTGTAGTCCATGATCTTCAGCTGGGCCAGGAACTAGGGAGGGTGAGGAGGGAGAGATGGGAGGGAGAGGTTACAGGGACACCCCAGTGGCATCTGGAAAGAGGAGAAAAGGCACTCCCTTCAAGTCCATCCTCCGATTCTGAGCCCCGGGCGAGAAAAAAACATCAGTCTCTGCCTTCAGTGAGCTCAGTGCCCAGCGGGGAAGACGGCCGTCCCTCGAGGGAAGTAGCTGCGGGAGCCAGGGCAGCGGGGAGAGGGGCCTCTCTGGGGAGAGGAGCCCAGGCGGCCTGACGGAGGAGGAGCAGACAGGCAGGCAGAAGCTGCGGGAGGACGTAGAACACTGAGGGAAGAGGAAACCGCCCGAGAGACGCTGTGGTAGTCCCAGCGAAGAAAGGAGTCCCACACTGCACGGAGGCTGGAGAGGTGGGTGTGACGGGGCAGTGGCTTTCAAGCCACAGGTCTCAACCCACTGCGAGCCGGAAATCTAATTTAGTTGGCTGGGACTAGGCAGTTTTTATTATTAAATACTATGGAACAGGATAGAAAACATATGTAACACGACATAGGCAGGCAGTGTTTCAGTTGTGCGTGTTGGGCTGTGAGGTAAAATGTACTTCTAATTGAGGGGCACAGGCGAAGCTTGAAAAACTATGTAATTCAGCTTCTTTAACAGTCAGGATGAAAATGAGGAGGAAAAGAAAAGGGAACAAACACCCCATAAGAAAGCCAGAGTCGGGGCGCCTGCCTGGGTGGCTCTATTGGTTAAGTGTCGGACTTTGGCTCAGGTCACTATCTCACAGCTGATGAGTTCGAGCCCCGCATCCGGCTCTGAGCTGTCAGCTCAGAGCCTAGAGCCTGCTTCAGATTCTGTCTCTGTCTCTCTCTGCCCCTGCCCCGCTCATTCTCTCTCTCTCTTTCTCTGTCTCAAATTAAAAAAATTAACAAAAAAAAAAAAAAAGAAAGAAAGAAAGAAAGCCACAGCCAGGCGACACTCTCAACCACCCACTCTCCTGGGTCTCTAACGTGCCAGCTACAGCTGTGGGCTGATTCCTTACAATAAACATCTGTCTGTCTGTCTGTCTGTGTATCTATCTGTCAGCACCCTAGTCTATTTCTCTGGAGAACCTTAACCAATTGCCCTCTGATGGATGAACAGGTAAACAAAATGTGGTACAAACATACAGTGGAATATTTTCGGCCCTAAAAAGGAAGGCCACTTTGACATGTGTTATATATAACATGCATGAACCTTGAAGACATGATGGTAAGTGAAATAAGCCTGACGCAAAAGACAAAAACTGTATGAATCCATTTATATATAAAGCACTTAAAATAGCCCGATTCACGGGGTGCCGGGGTGGCTCAGTCAGTTGAGCATATGACCCTTGATTTTGGCTCAAGTCATGACCTTGTGGTTCATGGGATCAACCCCATGTTGGGCTCTGCGCTGACAGCATGGAGCCTGCTTGAGATTCTCCCTCTGTCCCTCCCCCAATCACATTTCCTGCCCCCCCCCAAAAATAAATAAACATTAAAAAAAAAGTCTGATTCACAGAGACAGAAAGCAGCGTGACGGCTGCCAGGGGCTAGGCAGAAGGAGAAACGGGGAATTAGTGTTTAATGAGTACAGAGTTTCGGTTTGGGAAGATGAAAAGTTCTGGAGATGGATGGTGATGACGGCTCCACAACAGCGTGAATGTACTTAATGTCACTCAACGATATACTCACAAATGGTTAAGACAGCAAATTTTATCTTATGTGTATTTTGCCACAATAATAAAAAAAAAAAACCATTTTAAAAGTTTGTAGGGTTTGGTTTTAATGAGCAGGCTCCCAATTTGTTAAAATAGGAAACACTGAGTTATCAAGCGGTCCAGTAACGCATTCACTATTTAGCACCTGCCCGCCCTGGAAGAACTTCTCCACAGGAAGCCCCATTCCACCAGAAGGCTGCTGGGTAAGTGGACAATGGGAGCCAAAGAAGGGCCTGCTTGGTGGATGTCAGCAACTGGCTTCTCGTTGCCACCCTCTCCACTACAGGGACACCTCCAGAAAGAAAGTTTCGGGGCGTTTGAAAAAGGTGCTGGAATAGATTAGCGAAGAGGTGAAGGAAAGCATTCCAACTTGAGTTACAAAGCTTCTACCGGCACAAATGTCTCCCCCGCAATGGAATACGCATTCGCACCCACACTGTTCAAATCACCAGCCTTCCTTTTGTCCACACTCCTGGAAAGTAGTGAATTCAATTTTTCTTAAGGCTGAACAGGCTCCTGCTCTGAGGACAAGAGGGGGCCTCCTCAACCAAGGTGAAAACGAGGGTTAGTAAGTACCTCCACGTCCCGTTTCAGTTTTTCCAGGAAGTTCTTTTTACTCTCCTCTCCCACATGCAGCTTCTGCCCCTCATTGAGGAAGTCATTGTCTTTGAATGTCGGCAAGTCCTTGGCCTGGGAGAGCAACAGCAGTGTATTAGGCTGGGTACCATTCACCCCCAGAGGTGATGGTACAGAAAAGGGAAGGGTCCTTAGAGCACAGATGGTCGCCTGCCCAATCAATAGGTTCAGCGCACGAGGCTACAGTCCCAGGCCTCGGGCAGGCAGGGATGGCAAATATCTGACATACGTCAGACACTGAGGACTGACCAAAGCACGTCTTCCTGCTGAGCCGGAACTACCTCGGGGCTCAGGCAGCCACTCCCCAATTCAGGCTGGACTATGAGACAGAGATCGCCAGCCCTGTAGGACGATGACCAACCCAGCAAGGGTAGAGATTAAAGGCTGGAGAGAGGCCGGGGCCGAGGATGAGGACGGGCGGGAGCTTGGTGACACAGCACCGACAGGCCACACGTCTGGGAACTGGGCTGGGGGCTGTGGTGGAGGAAGGGACAGGGTGACCGACAGAAGGTGTTTCTGATTCCAAGCAGCCCATTCCACACTCGCTCAGTACAGGTCCCGGCATACCTTCTCCTTGTCGCTCGCTTCTCTGGCAACAGTGGAGCCCTGAAAGGATAAGAGCCGTCAGGAGAGGTCCAGCTGAGGCAAAGTCCTTTGAGCGAGAAAACATGCACCAGTCTTTGGGGAGAGGCAGCAGGTGAACTGAAGGAGGCTGGTTAGAGTCCTAGAGGCCAGGAGGCAGCAACTTGTTCACTTCCCGTGTCACGGACCACTGACCGAGCTCTGATCGGACACTAGGCACGTGCTCGGCCAACAGCCCCGAACCAAGACCCAGGCCCCGCCCTTAGGGGACTCTCCTTCTAACAGGGGAGACAGGCAGTAAGAAGCAGTTATGCGATTAATTAATCCGTTAGTTACAACAGTACTAGGTGGTACGAGGGAGGAGGACACCAAGAGCACGAGCACAGGGCGGGTCCAGACTGGGGAGGGGCAGCGGTGGAGGCCAAGGCCGGCTTCCTGCAAGAAGTGATATGTGAGCTGAGCCCAGAAGGGAAAGCAGGAAGCAATGAGGTGGGAGTCGGTGGAGGTGGAGAAAAGGGCAGGGAGGGAACGCAGGCCAGGCAGCCCGCGCGAGCTGCTGGAGGAGGAGAGCACGGGCACTGGAATGGAAAGAAACCCTCGTGGCTGTAGCAGGGAGAGAGAGGTGTGAGGGGACACGTCAGGAAGCCAGCTTCGAGAACAGTGGAGCACGGTGGCTCACAGTCACAAGCGTGTTCCTCTCCGTGTCCAGGACCGTGCTTGTGCTGTCAGTCCGCGGGGCCCGGACACACGCCTGAGTGCGTGTGTCAGCACAGCCTGTCCCTAAAGTGCTGCCCTCGGCGTGCACGCCCCACTGACAGGAGTTGAAGCACATCGACCGTGCCATAAATATGGCACGATAAATAACCCCTTGTCACTGTCATCTGGACCTCAAACAGCCTTTGACCCGTAAGAATTAGGCACATCAACTCCCGAGTCTCCCGTCCACGCCAAAACACGTGCCCCGGCTCTCCCGACACGTGGGAGGGCGGCCACAGAGCCCTTTACCTTGAGGTCATACTTGCGGTGCACAGTGAGCCGATGGCTGAACACGTTCCTGGTGACCACCATGTAGGTCTCCACGCCATCCACGGTCAAGCGGTACATGCCCAGGAACTGCGGCAAAAGGGTGTTGCCGTGACACTCCACGATGAACTAGAGCGAAGGGAGGAAGGCGGATGCTGAGGAACGTGTGAAGGTGCCAGGACGGACGGGGCTCGCCCCAGGCTCAGACGCTCCCGGGGAGTCTGGCTCCCAGACCGGTCGGTTTCAAAGGGGTCCTGTGAAGTCACAGGGGTTTCCTGGACATACAGCGGGCCACGGCCACCCCCGCCCCCAGCGGGCATGGCAGAGGGAGAGGCTGAGGCAGTTGCAGAGCCCTTGTGGTTTCACACTACTGGGACGCCACCGAACGTGTCTGCCATTTCAGAGGTGTGTCAGCACCTCAGACGGGTCTGGCCTCTCCTCCGCCGGCCTGAACGGGCAAGCCGGAGGGCACGGGGCGTGCAGAGGCGGGGCTGCCGTCCGGCTGTCCGGGAAAAATGAACGGCCCTGCACCGGGAGGCCTTAGCCGTGCCACGGGCAGGGTTTTCGTTGTCCCCCCAAAGACCAGGAGTCCCTTTCACCACTTCTCAGGGGCCCCAGAGACAAGCCAGCTTTCCCTGAAGACGCAAGCAGGCCGCCGCACCGCCCCCTGCTTTTCTCCGGGACCGGTTCCTGAGGAGCGGGGAGTCAGAAGGGGAAAAGCAGCGAGCCTGCCGAGCCCACAGGGCCTCTTTTAGAAGACACGCGGCAGGTGCCCGAGTGTGAAACTTCCCGACTCTGACAAGAACCAGCTGTTCGATGGGACTGAATCGGTAGCACGCCTTCATGTCTCCTTTTTCCCTTTTTTCCAGTAGGCATTTCAGCTCACAGACACATGGCACCGGGAAGGGCCAAGTGCTTGGTTCTCAGGAGGTGTGGGCCGCTGTGAGAGGACCAGTCCCTCCCCAGGGGCTCTCTTCTCCCTCTTGCCATCCTTCCTCTACCGCCCAGGCTCGGGACTCACCATACCTGGTGGTATTTCTTTAAGATGTTGTGCATCTCAGCCACATCCTCACTTGACACGGTCTTGATGACAAAGCGCCGGTCGTAGGTGGTGAGGAAACGTGTGCCACATCGGCCCTGGCTGTCACTGTTGATAGGGGCGCTGCGCGTCACCGAATTCTGACGGACCAAGACAAAAGCGGGCTGGTCTTGGGAGGGGAACAAAGACTCTGACCTTTACTTGGGCCAGACTGCTCTGAAGCCAGCCACGCCGAGACAGGCAGGGCCTTACCCACCCCTTGCCTCACCGGAAGTTCACCTCTCTCCCGAAAGTCCTCCTGCAGAGTGACAAGAGCTGTTCCTTTCCACCAGCTCCTAATCCCTGACTGGATGGGAAGAGGGCTGACTATGAGACACTTCCTCTCATTCTGACCCCCTAGAACTGCCCTGTAAACTAAATCTCTGCCTCAGACGTTGGGGCTGAGCTTGAATCCTGACGCTCACAGGTAACATGACCTTGGGTGAGCCATTTAACTTGTCCACTCCTGAATTCCCTGACCTAGAACATGAGGCAGACGGAGATGATTTTCCCAGTTTCCTGGGGCGACAAAGACAAAGCTTAGTGCTACCGCTCCTCCTTGAGGCCCTACTCCCATCAGGATCAGAGAGCAGAAGCCTCTAGAGGGGGTGGCGGGGGACACGTGAGTCAACCGAAGGGATGTGTTCACCAAGCAGACCTTTGCAAGGCGAGGCAGAGAGGGAGGTCCCAGATGTCCCCATTCCCAAGCACACATGTGGGGATCTGCTCACAGAAACGCCTCTTCTCCAAGCCCTTTCCTCAGCTCTTACCTAGGATTCGACGCTTTCCCCTCACTGAATGCCTCCTCACGGGACCCCGGGGGAAGGAGGGAGCACCACTGTCATGGGGAGACTGAAATGTGACATGGTGAGATGCTCCCTGAATTAAAAGGGCATCCCCAAAGCAGGGTGTCCCCGACCCAGAAATGTTGAGTAGGCTACACAGCTGAGGGCCTCACCCTCCCAGCCTGGTCCTTCTCCCAGTCAGACATGCAGGCCTCCAGCCCAGGTGTGAAGGAAGGTTCCACTGCTGCCTTGTCTGCAGGCAGCGCTTTCTGACTCCAAATCCTTCGAGTCCCCTCTCTGAACTACGCCCGCCCTGCCTCTATGTCAGTTGTGAGCACAATCATTCGCCCACAAGGTTATTAGAGGAAAAATGCAGACACCGAGAGGATGTGGTTAGAATACCGAGGGGAAGGGAAGGGGCCACAGCGGAAGGAAGACGTCCGAGCAACGTGGGGTTGCAGTAGTGGCAAGAGTTTTCAGAAAACCTCCAGCTCCAATCAGGTCGTGATTCAGCTCAGGGCTCAGTCCGAACAGACGGGGCTGGAGGGACCTCCCAGTACCTCCTAGACACAGCCATTCTTGACCGTTCCGGGCCTGGCATCTCCTCCTCCCACATCCCCGTGCCCTCCTCTTGGGGATGGCGTCTTTGCAGGAGGCCCTCCAGAGCGGAGGGGGAGGGCAGGGGGACTCACCGAGGCGCGTTCTGCTCCTCAGGAACTATGCTATGAAGGGCTTACTGGGACCAGGCCGGGAGGTGTTATGGTCTCTAAAAAGATTCGGGCGTCCATTTTCGATTTCAGTAGGCTGTACACTCTTTTTTTTTCTCCCCCCCCACCCCAACAGACAACTGAAAGTCAGTTGTATTTCTTACTGCTACCAAAGTGAAGTGGAAAATTCTCCCGCCATCACCAGCAGGCTATCTGCCAGGGGGAGAAGGTCCAAGGAAGGTGCTAGGCGGAGCAGCAACAGAAACCACGCACTAGGAGTCAGACTGTAACGTCCCTGATACTGGGACTGATTCCTTCCAGCAGGCCAAAGGCCCCTATGGCATTATCAGCCCTGAAGGGGGCAGTCACCAGTCTCGCCAATCCCCCCTCCCAACAGAGGACAGGGGACAAGTTTAGGAGGTGGCACTCATACCTGGCAAGGTTACACTACCCTTGAAGTCTTCCTTTTCTACTCTGTCTTATCTGCTTTAAGAGGCCTCATCTCCCGCTGGCAACAATTCTCTTTTAAGTCAAACTACGAAGGAGAAGGGTTCTTCGGCCTAGACTGGGAATGTCAGACTGAGATGAAGCAGCTTCCGCAGCCCTCTCCCTCCCGCGCCTCTCCCTCCCAGGGAGACAGCCTGAGCCTTCGAGGCAGTTTCAGAACCACTTCCAGTGCCCTCACCCCTCCAGAAGCCTGCCGACACCGGGGGAAAGACCGCCGGGCGGGCGGGAGCAGGACAGGACAGGAAGATGTAGCATAAGAACGGTGGACCAGTCTTGCCTCTCCTCGTCCTGTGGCTTCCTGGCCCCACTTCACTCCCTGACCCCTCCGACTTTGCAAAGACACCCGGTACCTGGTAATCCTGATCATCAATCCCAAACCTCTCCCGGAGATTCCGGAACACCATGGGGCAGTACTCCTTAAACTTAAAACGGCTGGGAAGGTTCTCCCTAGGGCAAAGCAGAGAAACGTCTTTGTGAGCCTCTCCTTGCCCATCTAATCCTTACATCAGAACTTCTGCGGGCTTGGTCCACAGGTCATCAGAATCGGAACAATTTGTGGCGCTTAGAATGGAGGTTTCTAGGCCCCAGAAATTCTGGAGAGGAGTCTGGAAACTGCATTTTTAACCAATACTCCTGGTGATTCTGCGCATGTAAGAGTTTTAAAACTTTACATCCCTTGTGTTGACTTTGTAAAAATTAGTCGAGCTGTATACTTACAATCTGTGTACTTTTCCCGCGTGTTATCTTTAGACGAAATCGACATTAAAGGGAAAAAACCTTACCTGCCAAGAAGTGAGACGGAGTGCAGGCGCTTCCTGCACGAGAGCTGTACTTGCTACCTGTCACTGGCTGCATGGGAACAGCAGTTGTGAGGCGGACAGCAGTCTGACTGCTAAAGGGAGCGGACTTTCTCCACCAAGGGACCCTCTCCTCGGGGACGCTGCTATCAACACGTCCTGAGGCCCTGCCTTGGGCTTCCCCCGGGACGGAGGACAAGGGTGCTTCGGATTAAAGAGATCTCAAATGACTGGAATCCTGTCTTTTCAGGAAGCCTTGTCTGTGGGCTGCTGGCACCAACCTCAACCCTTCCCACTCCTTGGTCAAAAACTCAGACTCCCGGGAGGGTAGAGAATCGCCTTGAAGGGATGCCTCCTCCAAATCCTCCGTCTTTACAATGGCCACCTTCCTTGGGGAGTCCCTTTGAGAAATACATCCCTCTGACTACTCCAGGATGATATACTTCGAGGAAATAAAAAAGCAGTGGCTTCTCATGAGGGCAGGGGCCTGGTCTGCCTCATGTACCCATCTTCTAGTAAGGAGCACTGCAGGCTAATAACTAGCACATAAACGGTCGTTGAAAGGCCAAAAGGAACAAAGAAAGAAAAGAAGAAATTGATGCTCTCCTTTAGGCCAAGATGTCAAGGTCCCGGAACTTCACCAGAGGCCACAGACCCTGAAATGGGCAGTGGTTCGATGCCCACTTCCAGAGCCCTGACCCCTGGGAGAGAACAACCTCCTTTCCTGCCTCAGAGCCAAGGGCTGCCTCTTCTTCCTTACCGGGTGTGATACTGTGATATAATAAGAAATATATACATTTGGTCTTCATTCCTGTTTCGGACACAGAGCAGCTAAAAACCTTGGAATTTCCTAAGTCATAAGAGCAATAAAGAGGTCTTTTTTTTAATTCATAACAATCCCCTTTCAACCACATCTGAGCTTATGTGAATAAGGTGATTTTTGGAAAGCCTCAAAAGATAGGTGCTGGTTGCCAGGGGAACCAACCAGGATGAGAGGGCTGGAACTTTCAGTCCCACTCCCTGGATGGCGGGGAGGGGAGAGGGGCTAGAGGCTGAACCAATCACCAGTCGATTTCACCAATCATGCCTTCTTAATGAAAACAGGGCTCCGGAGTTCGCAGGTGTTGCATGCACGCAGGTGTGGGGAGGGTGGTGTACCTGGAGAGGGCATGGGAGCTCCGCACCCCTTCCCACATACCTTCCCCCATGTGTCTCTTCTAACTGGTTGTTCCTGAGCTGTACCCTTGATGATAAACTAGTAATCAAGTAAATAAACTGTTTTCCTGAGTTCTGTGAGCCCCTCCAGCAAATTAACCGAACCCAAGGGGGAGGGTCGGGGGAACATGGGCCCCACAGCAGGCTGGTCAGAAGCACAGGTGACGGGGGCGCCTGGGTGGCTCAGTCGGTTAAGCGTCCGACTTCAGCTCAGGTCACGATCTCGCGGTCTGTGAGTTCGAGCCCCGCGTCGGGCTCTGGGCTGATGGCTCAGAGCCTGGAGCCTGCTTCCGATTCTGTGTCTCCCTCTCTCTCTGCCCCTCCCCCGTTCATGCTCTGTCTCTCTCTGTCTCAAAAATAAATAAAACGTTAAAAAAAATTAAAAAAAAAAAAAAAAAAAAAAGAAGCACAGGTGACGACCTAGATTTGCGATTGGCGTCTGAAGGTGGGGGGCAGTTCTGTGGGACTAAACTCTTCACCTGTGGGGCCTGATGCTAACTGCAGGTGGACAGTGTCAGAGCTGAATTGAATCGGCAGGGCACCCGCCTAGTGTCCTACAGAATTGCTTGACGTGTGGAAAACCCAGTGAAGTGACGTGTGGTAGCGGTGTGAGAAACACAGGAGTTTTCTGTCCATACAGGTGGCCGCTTAGCCGAAGACAGATGTCTTCTAGAATAAGATGTCGTTATTACTTACTGTGGCAGAGAGGCCACTAAGGGATATTTTCAAATCAAGCTTCCCTCCAGGCTAGCAGTCTGGCAATGGTGGGGTGACAGAGCCCAGCTGGTGAGGTGCGGGGACGGTGGGGCAATGGAAAGTGGAGCCAGGATGCAAATGCAGAACGGAGGGGAGTGTGAACAGCGAATGGTTCCCAGGGTGACCCACAGTAGGATGAAAACGTGAGGCTTCCAGAGGGCTCAGAGCCGGCCCCACACTGGACCAGGTGAGATGGCTGCTCCAACAACCTGAGACAAGCTTCCGACCCCAGTGTCGATCCCAGAAGCCACAGTGAACGAAAGTGGGAAGAATTGCTTTGGATGGCGCCCCTGGGCCCCATGCTCGGCCTGTCTTTCACACGCCCGTTGGAGAGGGAAGAGCTTGGCTGCATTCCGGGCCAGGAACATGTCTGGCAGCTTCTTGCCTCAGACGGAGATCAAGATAGGGCCACTGCTGTCAGCCTCACACTAGACACCACAGCTCGTGAGCAGCTCACTGCTACCTAACCTGGCCCCAGATGAATCACCCTGGGCCTGGCCACATGCCCCGAGGGACACCGGAGGCAGGTAGACAAAGGCGATGACGAAACACCGCAAAGGGGAGAGGCCCATAATGAATGGATTTTCCCTGCCAGTCTGTCAGCTCTGAGATCCAGGTGTCCCTGTCACACCCTGCCAGGAGCTGGCTTGGCACTATCGTGCGCCAGTTTTCGGAAGCTCTCTGCCTTGAGGGAAAGGACTGCCCACAAAACCTGAGCCCACTCAGTAGGTAACTTACTTATTGAAGAGATGATTGTCCACCTTGATCTTGCTGTATGCTTTGAAGTCATCTGGCATTAGCATGACAGGGACGGGGACATTGCTCAGCTCATTGATCTGCAAAGCAAGAGACTCGATATGCTACAAACAAACGTGAATGCCGCCATCTCACCAAAAACGTGTCTATGGAGTCCCTCCTGGTCTTTATATTTCTGCTCTTGTCTTCAAGTTAAGTTCCCAACTTCATCTCTACCTACTGAAATTCTCCCCATCTGATAAGGTCCAGCTCAAAAGGCACCTCCCTCCAGGAAGCTTCCCGTGATTCTCTAGACCATAAATATTCTTTCTGATTTTGGAATTCCTGAAGCAGTGTCTGCATCTGTCCTTTGGCCATCACACAGCCTCCCTCATATTGTGGTTAGTGCTTATCAACCTCACAAGCTTGCTAGACTCTAAGCGAGGCAAGACCCTATTACTGATCCTTGTAAGCAAAGGTCATCTAACTGATCTCCAGAGACTCCATGGTGCTTGGCAACATGATTTGCATCTGACAGATACTGTATAAATATTGGTCAAATGTAGTAATAAATAGATCAATGAAGAAACATCACACAACCTATGTGGGTATGGTGGCCTAACATCTTCATACAAATTGAGGTCACTCAAGAAACCAGGTTGTGGTACGAAAGCAGCTGGATGAGTTTGTGTGGGTGGATAACTCATCTCCGAAGTGAAGGATTAAATTTATTTTTATAAGTTCACTTATTTATTTAAAAAAAAATTTTTTTAACATTTATTCATTTTTGAAAGAGACAGAGCGCGAACGGGGGAGGGCTAGAAAGAGAGGGAGACACAGAATCCGAAGCAGGCTCCAGGCTCCGAGCTGTCAGTACAGAGCCTGACGTGGGGCTCAAACTCACCGCGAGATCATGACCTGAGCCAAAGTTGGCCGCTTAACCGACTGAGCCACCCAGGTGCCCCTAAGTTTACTTATTTGAGAGAGAGAGAGAGAGAGAGAGAGGAACAGAGAGACAGGGAGAGAGAGTCCCAAGTAGTCTCCCTGCTGCCTGCACACAGCCAGATGCAGGACTTGAACTCATGAACTGTGAGATCATGCCCTGAGCCAAAATCAAGAATCAGATGCTTAACCGACTCAGCCACCCAGGTGCCCCTAAAATAAAGGACTAAGTGAAAAGATGAGGTAGACATCTGGCCACTGGCTCACTCTCACTCTCCTGATTAAAAAAGGGCCAGTTCTTGGGGTGCCTGGGTAAGCAGCCAACTCTTGATTTCAGCTCAAGGTTCTTCAGATTGAGCTCCGTGTCAGGCTCTGAGCTGACAGCAGAGAGCCTGCTTGGGATTCTCTCTCCCTCTCTGCCCCTCCCCCACTTGTGCTCTCTCATAATAAATAAACTTTTTTTTTTTAATTAAAAATAGGGGCGCCTGGGTGAGTGTCTGACTTCAGCTCAGGTCACGATCTCACAGTTCGTGAAGTTCGAGCCCCACACTGGGCTCTGGGCTGTCAGCGCAGAGCCTGCTTTGGATCCTCTGTCCCCCGCTCCCCCCCCCCCCCACTCCATCTTCATGGATGTTCATGCTCTCTCTCTCAAAAATAAAAAATAAAAATAAAAATAAATTTTAAATAATTAAAATTTAAAAGAGCCAGGTCCTGCCTTCTGCTAAACTGGGGGAGATGGGGTGGGGTGCCTTACAAACCTTCCCATGGGCTTTCTTCTCCCTTCAGGGAGCAGGAGGCTGCCGGAGAGCAGGCTTCCCATTGGTGCAGAGCTGAGAGAGCTCATCCTGCCCTTCCCTGTCCCCAGCTTAGCCAATTAGTGGTCTAATTAGCCACAGATGTCCTCTCCCTTCACAGCAGAGTATTTGACACTTGACCCTCTACCCAGTGGCCACTAATGCATTCAGGATTTACAGAGGAAACCTTAGGTCTGCCTTAATGGCTGGGGGGGAGGGGACGCACAGCCTTATGTCTCCCAGAGACTTTCCTTGCAAATCCTATTATCTCAATGAGGCCCATGTGGCAGTGAGGGAATAACCTAGAGTCATTAGGAGCATGAATGGGGGAAACAGCATTTAATTTGCTGCCCCTTTCATGCTGCAAACCTTTTTTATTTAGAAATGTCAGAGGATAGAAGTTCAAGTTAATGCAGTAACCAGGCTGGGGAACCATATTTTCCTAGAGTTAGTGAAAAACCTAATTTGCTTCTGGGGAAATGAAGGAAGGCACAGGCATATATATGTGGCGGAGGGGCAGGGGGTAAGCAGGGTACTGGCAGAAGTTGGCAGTGGGGCAGAGACTCAATAAACTGCTAGCAAAAACGGACAGGCATACACACGAGAGTATATCCTGTATGGGTCCATTTACATGACATTCTAGAGCAGAAATCTACAGTGAGAGAAATCCAAAAAGAGGCTGCCTGGGTTTGGGCTGGAGGTGGTTGACTGTAAAGGGACATGACAGGTGTGATTCTGGGGTGACAGAAGTGTTCTATATGTTGTTTGGCTTGATAATTACATGGCTATATACATTTGCCGAAACTCATCAGACTGGACCTGAACATTCCCAGCATTCAGGTCTGTGATGCCTGCCATTGGCTTACCAGCCACACACACACACACACACACACACACACACACACACACACACACACACACTTCCCATTCCAGGGGCTGCTCACAAGGGAGCCCGATTGTTAAGTTTGTGCCTTCGGAGGAAACCATTCTACTTCCTCGTTTTCTTGCCAACACAAACAATTCATGGTAGCTGGCCCACCTCCTCCCCCCGCTCCCCTCGCCCCCGCCCCAGCATATACTGCCCGGCTCTGACAGCTAAACAAGTTAAGAAGTTCATAGAGCATGTGCAGCTTCCGGATTTTCTAGTTCACACCTCCACACTAGAAAGGACATACCACTGGCTCCAAGAGTATGGTTTTATACCAAAATGTTCTAGTATTTGCTATCCATAGATTCTGGGATCGTCTCAAATCCAGATTTGGTGCCAGGGCAGGGCTTGATGCTGCGAGGATTAGAAAAGACTGAAGCCCTTGCCTGCGAGGGTCAGCTGCGGCAAGCCGGGGGGAATTATTCTAACAGCAGCTATTCAGGAACACTCATTAATTCTCTGTTAACTTTTAGTTCAGCCTAGTTCGAGTGGTTGTCCAGTTGGTTGGTTTTCAGCTCTCCCTTCATCTCTATTCTTGACTACACAACCCAACGGGAGGAAATTTCTGAGATACTTTTTGGCGAACGATCCATACATCTGCACTATGTAGACTCACCTCTCATTTCCACTGGGCCCCATGTAGATGATTCACTCTGGGGATTAGCTGTACTATTTTTTTTTTTTTTTTTTTTTTAGTTGTGCTAAATTTTACATCCCCGGAGAGTTCTATTCAATTTCAATTGAACAAGCACTTACTAAAATACCTACTACATGCCTCACTTCATGTTAGGGAGGAGGGGGCGCACAGCAGGGGAAACATGCACACTATGTACCCAAAAGAAGTAGGAGGCTTCTCCTCTAATCAGGGAGATGAGACAAACCCGTGACATAAGAGAAATTCAAAGTCAAGTAGTATACAAGTAAGTGTGAACACAGCACAGAGACATCAAGAACAGGAGAGGCTCAGAGGGTGAGGTTAATGTGGTCACAAAGACTCCTGGCTCTCACACATCAGGCTTGAAACAGGGCACCTAATGCCTCTCCTGGTATTGCCAAGGGCACTTGACACTGGAAGAATGTACAAGATCATGTTACACCCCTACTTAAGATCTTCCATGGCTCTTCATCAACCGCAGGGCAAACCTCCTTAGCCTGACATTTAAGGCCTTTCCTGACCTGGCTCAGACTCTGCCAAACTCCTCTTCAGCTAATTTCTACTCAGTGTACCGAGGGCCTTACTATACGTGCCAGGGCTGTGCCAGGGCTGTGCCAGAGCTGGGGATACAAAAATAAAAAGACATGATCTCTGTCTAGCTGAGAAGACAGACAACAAAGAATACAATGTGATGAGTGCTATGGAGTTATGAATAAAGGGAGGTGGCAAAACAGATTAAGAAACTGGTGCTGCCTGGGAGTGGGAGTCAGAGTTGCTGGCTAGAGGAAGCTGTGGAGAATGTGTGAGAAAGGCCTAGGATGGTAGTTCTCCAAAAAAAAAATAAATAAATAAATAAGAGGAAGGGAATCCCAGGTGGTGGGAACAGTCAGAACCAAGCCTCAGAGTTGTAAACGTCTATTGCCCAGCCTAAGTACAGAGCTGGGGGGTGAGGAGAAGTCTGGAGGGTGAGAGGGTAGGTCAGCAGCACTAAGGAGTGGAGGGAGACAACATAGGAAGATAGGTGACTGGTCTAACATGTTCATATTATCAGTATTAATAAAGAACAGCCGCTTCTTTTTACCAAATACCTAAAAGTGGCTGGTGCTTTATATTATCATATATTGTATATACAAATACATAGATATCACATGTATCACATATTTTCTGCTCTGTGCTATTATTATTTTTTTATTTTTTTTTTAACGTTTATTTATTTTTGAGACAGAGAGAGACAGAGCATGAACAGGGGAGGGGCAGAGAGAAAGGGAGACACAGAATCTGAAACAGGCTCCAGGCTCTGAGCTGTCAGCCCAGAGCCCGACGCGGGGCTCAAACTCACGGACCGTGAGATCATGACCTGAGCCAAAGTCAGATGCCTAACCGACCAAGCCACCCAGGCGCCCCTCTGTGCTATTATTTCTAATACCTGGTTGGTCACATGAACTGCTATTAATCTGATTTTGCAAAAGAAGTTCAGAGTACCTTGCTCAAGGTCACATAGACAGGATGTGCAGAGTCAGGATTTGCTCCCAGGTCGGTCTGGTGCCCCTATACTGTGCTGTGTGATCCTTCTTATGGATAGCTACCTTGACTAAGGAAGCATTTTCCATCCCTTGCCTCTATTCTAATAATCTGCAAGGCAAGTGTTTTTGCTTATTTTATAGAAAAGGAAAATGAAGCTCCAAAGCTATAATAAAGGGCAGAGCCTGGATTTGAACTTAGACTTGTCCACTATATAAATCTGGACTTAACTAGGCAGGAAATGGGAAGTCCTCTTGGGTTTAAGTCTGGGAATTCACATGTTCAAATGGAACAGAAAGGTATCCTGGAATCAAAATCAAGTAAGGACTGGAAAAGGCAAAAATAAGCAGCAGTAAGACCATTTATGGGGCCATTACAATAGTTCAGGTGACAGACTCTGGCAGCAGGAATTGAGGAAAGGATAAAGCTAAGAGAATCATACAAGATCTGGCTAAATGCAGGGCGCCTGGGTGGCTCAGTCAGTTAAGCGGCCGACTTCGGTTCAGGTCATGATCTCTCGGTCTGAGAGTTTGAGCGCCGCGTCGGGCACTGTGCTAACAACTCAGAGCCTGGAGCCTGTTTCAGATTCTGTGTCTCCCTCTCTCTGACCCTCCCCTGTTCATGCTCTGTCTCTCCCTGTCTCAAAAATAAATAAAACGTTAAAAAAAAAATTAAAAAAAAAAAAAAAGATCTGGCTAAATGACACTTCCTCTGTGAGACCCACTCTGTCTTTCCCAGGCTGAATTAATTATTCATTCCTCTGTGCATCTTTATAACCTAAATATCACACTCACTTGGGTAACTGTTTGCTTACATGCTTGATTTTTCCACTAGGCTGTGAGCCCCTAGAAGGAAGAGACCACCTTACCCATGTTTATGCCCCTAGCACAATGACTAGCACATAGTAATTGCACAATAAATGCTGGCCAGAGGAATTCATGGCTAGAAAAAGGGGACTGAAGGATGGCAACACCAGGACAAAGAGAATAGAGACAGCAAAGCTGTTGTGACTTTGCCAAAGACTCATGGTCTGGAGAATGGGAACGAAGATTAAGTCAGCTATGGAGAAGGCTATGACTAGACCTTAAAAAGTCTTAAATACCAGGGAGAGAAGAAGAAACTTTATTTGGTAGGTAAAGGGGAGTAACTAAAAGTTTCGAAACCTGAAAGGTCATGACTTAAAGCAACGTTTCAGGAAGATGTGCCTTTCCTTTATTATCCAGCACATTTCTGGGCCAAGCAACCCCTCTGCCCTTCAGCAGAAGTGCACTTGCGGAATGCATATTCATTCAAGTATCACGCTAAATACAACGTGTTAGGATGGTAAATCTGTTGTATCTCACATCACGTAAGTGGTTTTTGGATTATCCACATGATTAACTCCATGAGCCATCAGCATGAATAATAAGGAGGCTAAACAAGCTGAGTGAGAAATTTAGGAGCAGAGAATTCACCCTCGGCTGATCCTACTGGAGATGAAAATTCAGTCGCTAGTTCTAGTCTGGTGAACTTCTGACTCCAGAAGCCTCTACTTCCCTGTGTGACCTTCATAGGAATTGTTACACAGAAGGCGTGGGCGGGACGTGCTGCTTTCCTGACCTGTCCTGCAATTCTGTGGTTGGCTCAGCAATGGGCTGGCTACCACTGACAATCATGTGTCACCTGCCTCCATCAGAAAACATGTTGTGTTGAAAAACACACTCCCAAGACCAAGGAAGTCCAAGCAAGACCTCAAACCAGAGAGGAAAAAAGCACGAACAGAGCCACACGTGCCAACAAATTCACCCCTACGTTTATTCATCCTTCTGCACACCGTGGGTTTTCTTCTCCTTTTCTTCTCGGTGAGGTGGAAAGCCCTGGCAAAGGGCAAAGTTATCCAAAGGCCTCACTAGAATGGGAATATTTACTGAAGGTTTTAAAAGTGGCAGAGCAAGACAAAAAGGCAGGTAAAAGAGGTTCTGGGTCTGCATTAGGCAAAGAAAATACATGGGCAGAACAGGGGTGAAGTGTGGGGGAGAACTGAGCAGACTTAAGAATGAATCTGTCCCTTCCACCGTACACAAAAATTAATGCAAAATGGATTACAGACCTAAATGTAAGAGCTAAAACTATCAGACTTTTTCTTAGAAGAAAATATAGGGGTAAATTTTCATTGACCTTGGATAAGGGGAAGGCTTCTTAGATATGACACCAAAAGTACAAGCAAACAAACAAACAAAAATACATAAATTGGACTTTATCAAAATTAAAAACCTGAGCTTCAAAAGATACCATCAAGAAAGTAGAAAAGATAATCCAAAGAATGTGAGAAAATATTTGCAAATCATATATCTGATAAGTGACTTGTATCGAAAATATATAAAGAACTCTTACAACTCAGTAATAAAAAGGCAACCCAATTAAAAAATGGACAAGAGTGTTTTTAAAAGAATGGGCAAAGGGTCTTAGATGTTTCTCCAATGAAAACATAAAAAAGGCTAATTAGCACATGAAAAGACACTCGACACCATTAGTTATCAAGGAAACACAAATCATAATTACAAGGAGGTAACACTTCAAATCCACCAGGGGGGCTATAATAAAAAAGACAGACGATAACAAGTGTTGCCAAGGATGAGGGGAAATTGGAAACCCCACAACCCTGCTGGGGGAAATGTAAAATGGTGTAGAACAGTCTATCAGTTTCCTGTATGGTTAAATATCGCTATCATCGATTGCTCCCATTCTTTCTGATAACCTGGGTGAATCTTCACACATACCTGATTCCTGAAATGGCCAACAGGTTATCGACCCAGGTCTGGAGATCTCTGGTTTCCACGCCCCTCTCCAAGACAATCTCTTCCCTAACTCAAGAGCCTCTAAACTGTTTTTCATCCACAAAA
The DNA here is from genome assembly GCF_018350215.1 of Panthera leo. Classification (NCBI taxonomy): domain Eukaryota; kingdom Metazoa; phylum Chordata; class Mammalia; order Carnivora; family Felidae; genus Panthera; species Panthera leo. Next base: position 37,802,766 of record NC_056692.1, read on the forward strand.
CCCCTGGTTTTCTCTCTTTACTAGTTCTTCCCTGACAGATCCAAAGTCTTCTGACTCTTCTCCTTTTCCTTCAGTCTCCCTCCACAAAGTCCATGGGCCGCATCTCTTGTCCAGGAGAGGAGCTCCTGTAACAACACCAAGCTCAAAAACCTGTCTTTTTCCATCTAGAAGTCAATCAACCACTTCAGGACAGAGTAACTGACTTTTGCTCTTGATAAAGACATAGCATCTCATGCACCATCAGTCACAGACCATCATGCTCTAAACGCCTAAGTGGGTGAGAGACTAAAGAATCAAAGAAACGTGGTATCTGAAACCTCAGATTGCAAAGAGTGGCAACAGTGGGCTTCTGAAGGAAGGTAACCTCCCAGAAGGGCTAGCAATCTGCCAAGAACAATGCAGTCCTGACCCCCTAGAGAACTGCAAGATTTTATACCACTCTTCTTCTGCAGAGACACCTCCGTCTCCCCGATGGGGACCCTAAAGTATCAGACCTTATGGCAGGCCAAGATGAATGCAATAAAGCTTGGAACTAACGGCCCTGCGCTGCTTGGCCTGTCCAGGGAGTGGTGCCCAGTGCCTTTCCCCTGAGGTGCTCACTCATTACACCCAGAACCGTGGGCCTTACTTAAAGTCAATGCCTTCCCAACTAGCCCTCAAACGAACTTTCTTCAAGTTAGCAATGAAGGAGGGTGACCCCCTAGTCCAAGAAAGTAAGAATCACAGATGCCTATCCATCTGCTATTCAGAGGCCCACATCTGGGCAGACTCATTGCCAAACGTCACACACACTCCCGAGAAACGGCGTGCACAAGCACACATACCTGAGGGTGCATTCAGGTTCTCCAACAAGACGATAATCCCCACCTATCCTGGCACCCGGTTGAGAGATGGAATGAACAACAGGAAGCACAGAAAGTGAGACCTGCCATTCAAGCAGCACCAGTGGCCAACACAGCCCATGGTGTCGGACAATGAGCTGCATCTTTTGCCGTGGCCATGGGTGAGCTAATCCCCCACCTGAGGCCTCCATTTCTTCGTGTATAAAATAAGGACCCAAGGTAGTTAGCTGCAATATTCCTGACTCTCAGACCTCCACCAGTTCTCTATATAGACAGGATGGTTTCTAGTGAGAAGCAGGCTGTAGAACAAAATTAAGGATTGACTTCCAGGCAGGGACACAAGGTTCACATTTTGATGACCCAGTTTCCCTTGCAATGTTGTCAGATGACCCCTGAAGCAGCAGGAAGCAGGAGAAACAAAGTCTGCTGGACTACTCGCCCAGAGCAGCTTCCAGGCAATGCTAGTCCCTACCCCTGGCCAGGAGGACCCTCGCCTGAGTGAGGTTACTGAAAACCGTAACCTGTCCAAGACCAAAACACCAACAAAGACCTCATCATATGCCTATACTTTTCTGTACTAGATGTAAAGATCTAAAACCCTGGCTCAGACTAAGGTTCATCGATCTCCAGCTGAAGGCTCCTCTACCAAAGCAAAGCACAAAGTCTTGCTGGCCCCAGGCCCCTTTGTCATCATTTGATCTTGAGGATAATTGCAAGTGCTCTGAAAAGTCAGGTGCCTAAACTGAAATTCACAGGAAACCCAAGCCATCAGCTTCATCTTCCTCATTCCAAACTTCCAGCTGGTGAAGTTGGTGTTTCGGGTCCTTTAACTTCCTCTGCTCATTCCTGGTGTAGGGACTCACAGTGCAAGTGGTCAGAAGGCAAGGAGCAAGTGGATGGAAAAGAAAAGAAAGACCCTAAACAATCAGGGCACAAAGTCTTCCAGCTCAAGCACTAATGCTGGGCTCCAACTTCCTAGGACAATCTCAAAGGACCCCAAAGGTCCAGGGGACCGCCCTCTCACCCTAACCACCATCCACTATCACACCCTTCATGACCATACAACAGAAAGCTCAATAAAAAGAGAAGTCAGTGTCTTTGACATGAACACCATAGGCGAATGCAAGAAGACACATTATTTCTACTATGAATAGCCCTCCTTATAATCAGGCCTCACCTTCTCTCAAATGGTTACATTCTCTCTTCTCCCTAACCAAGGAAGACCCTGGTAAAGTGTCTGTGGTTCAAGGAAGCCTGTGCTTCTCCAGTTGATACATCTTGTTCAAGAAGAAAAAAAGGAAACCCAGGAAGGATTTCCACAGTCAGGGGTAGGGAGATCTGGAGGGTGGGAAACTTTAAGCAGCCACACCGACCAAATAACCAGAAATAGAGGAATATTCAGGCAGGCCAATGCCACTTGCTCCGTCAACTGGACAGTGAGCTGGCAGCCGGTTAAAGGAACAAGGGGGGAAACACATGCAACAAACAGGGTGAAGGGATGAAAGCGATTCCGCCGCACCCAGGCCTTCCCCCAGCGCTCCAGGGACTGCCCGAAGCGAGCAAGCCAGACGCAGGAAGCTAGAGGGGCTGGAGGGAAGGGAGGGGGCGACGGCATACCACCGTCGGAGACACCAGGCCTCGCGTGGCGCTCGGGGAGTGCACACCCGGCCGGGACGGCGTGCAAGGGTGGGGTGGGCGTGCAAGTGGCTTGGCGAGGGGCTGCAGGCGTCACCGGCAGGGCCCGCGGGGCGAGGGCCGGGCCTGCGGGGGGCGTGGGAGCGCGCGGCGCCGCGCTCGGAGGGGCGCGCGCGGGGGAGCTGGTTACCGTGTGGTTCACCCCCCACATCAGGACGCTGAGGATCGGCTCGCTGGCCCGGAATAGCTTCACTTTCTGGCACACGAAATGCTTCTTTTTGGTCTTGGTCTTGCTGGCGCTGAGCGGCGCCACCGCCACCGCCGTGGTGCTGGTGCAGTTGGACGACATGCCCGGGGCGGCGGCGGCGGCGGCGGCAAAAGGGGGGGCGGCCGAGACGGCGCACAAGCCAGCGGCCCCAGGCCTCCCCGGGACCGATCCCCACCCCCGCTCCCTCACCGCGCCATGGTAGCGCCCGTCCCGTTACCTCCCCACCCCGCCCCGGTGGTTCCGTCCGCCCCACGGCCCGCCCCCACGGCCCGCCCCGCCCCGCCCCGCTCCGCTCCAGGGAGTCGGCCGGCTCGCTCCGCACCCCGCCCCCGGGCGCCGCCGCCGCCCCACCGTCACCAGGCGCTCTCCTCCCCGCCCGGGTGGTAGCGCCCGTCCCGGGGAGGCAGAGGCCGCCCCGCCCGCCCCTCCTCCCCGGGCCTGACAGGAACAGGCCGGCCTTGGGACGCCTCAGAGCCCCGCGCCGGAGCAAAAACGGGAGGAGGGCTGGGGGTAGGGCTCGCTGTCTACCGCCGGAGGGTCCCTCCTGTCCGGGCCCCCTGGGTTTGGCTCTTTCCCTCAACCTGACGTGCCAAGATGGCGGCAGCACCACAGCTCCGGAGGGGAGGAGGGAGCGGGAATGCGAGGAGGGTGGGACGTACCATCCCACCCCAGGGGAGAGAGGAGGAACACGGCGAGGGGAAAAGGCAGTCCTGCCGGGAAAACTAAGGAACGCCCCCTCGCTCCACCCAAGCGTGGATCTTCCCACTCCCTGGGGCCCGGAGCGCGCTCCACCCGCGGGTCACGCCCCTTCCCCCCGGGGCCAATGAGAGAAGCAAGCCGAGAGCCCTGGGTTTTATGAATGGGTCGCGCGTCCACCCACCTGCCGCTTGGCCTCCTCCCTCCAAAGGGTCCAGTTAAAAGACCGGCGGCACCTTAAGACTTCTATCCTACAGCCGAGAAACATAATCGTCTTATTCTGTGGCTCACTTCATGAAATCTTTCGGTAAACTGCCCACGCTTTGTTACATAATTCCTCTTGGACGAAGGATCTCCATACATTCGACACAAATTAACAGGTCAATATCGTTCTGTGGGGGAATTCGTAAATTCGGTACTCCGAGCGTGGTTGCTCTTTAAACAGTTACAAAAAATAAATGTAGCCTTTATTACCAAGTAATAAAATAAAAGACATAATTAACTCTAGCATAGAGAAGCACGATGAGGTGATTAAATGAGTAACAAGTGTACGTTACTTTCTTTCTGGGGAAAGACTGGGTTTTAAGTATCGCAGTGCCTGGCATCGTAAGTGCTCAAAAATACAAATCCAACGTCGTTTTAAGCAGAATTAGGGATTGGCAGAACAAGGAACTGGCCCAGCTTAATGTGTGGGTCAACAGGGCCTAGGACTGCATGGGTCAAATGAGGGCTTCTGGTAAAAGAATAGAAAAGGGGAAGGAGTAAAGACAGGAGACCGGTCCCATGAGTTTTGGGGTTTTTTTAATACCTGACTAAAAATTAGTAGCAAACACCTCCTGAAATTTTAGCATTGTAATAAGATTACTACATGATAAAAAGGAAGCCATGAAAGGAACAGCTTCCATTTTATTTTATTTTAAGAGCCAGGGTGGGAGCACACTGGTAATTTGGTCCTGACTCCTAAAATCATTTGACTTCACCACTGCACTGCCCACATGGGAGACTATAAGCAGTGTAAAAGGATAGATACACTAGATCCGATCTACAAACCCAGGCTTCTCCTAAACTAGCTGGATTCAGAGGGGAAAAAAAAGCTGACCTGCCTTACCGTATTACTCGATAACAAGATACATTTCCATGACATAGTAAAGTCACTTACCAAACAAGATATTCTCACAAAGCTAACTTTTTAAAAAGCTTGTAAAAATTATACATTTATACACATACACACTACACTTTTACAGTTGAAAAGATAGTCCAAATAGTTCAACAGCTCATTTAGTGCTTTTTTGTATTGTTTTCCCTTCCAGATTCTTTGTCACCCCCTTTGCTCTGCCCTAAGTAGACATCATTCTGTCCCATTATCTACTAAACCCAGTAAATTCATTTACCCCACTAGGCGCCATCTACCTGGGTGACTCTGGAGGGAGGTTTCTGAAAGGTCCGGTCTATACCGAGGCACACAGTTTACACGGGTGGGAAAGAAGTGGCATAATCAGTATCACAACCACAGGGAGCAGCCCTTCCACGGCAGGACAAGTGCTCACACCTACATGGTCCAGTGCCCACTCATTAAAAACACAGTCAAAACCCACTCAGCACCCAGCAAAAGTTACTGAGGGTCCCATAAAGCGAGTCACACTGGTTCTTAAAGGAAGTGAGCTCTTTCGGGAATCGCTGGAGGAGAGTCACTTTGAACAGTGGTGGTTTGACAACTGTGGAAGAAGTCACTTGAACTCTTATAAAGAGAATTTTTAAGGGATCAGCAGCCTCCCTGGAAAATTCAGGAAAACCAACAAAAGAGGGGATGGTTTTCATCTTTTCATAAAGTTCTTCTCCAGAGCTATTGAGGTTCTCTGCAGAGAGTAGATATTCCGTTTTACCCGGTCCTCCAGGGAGGAGGTAGATGCACTCTCCAGCTTCATGCGACTAGGAACAGAAGAGAGGAGAATAATGCGAGTTACAAATATTTGTCAGCTGGTCAACTCTCTGGCAGAATTAGAAGAAACGGGTTGCCAGTCATATAGCCCATGTAGAAATACAAGCTCTTTTAAAAGCCCATGTAGATAACTTTGGAGTGAGTCCATTTGGAACTCCATTCTTTAAACCAATATCCCTAAGGGCAAATTTATCTGTTTTGGAAAGTAAGTAAAGCCTCATTGGAAAAAGGCCTCCTGAGAGGCGCCTGGGTGGCTCAGTCAGTTAAGCATCCGACTCTTGATTTCAGCTCAGGTCATGATCTCACAGTTCGTGAGATCAAGCCCCACGTCAGGCTCTGTGCTGACAGCGTGGAGCCTGCTTGGGATTCTCTCCCCCGCCCCCCCACCCCCCGCCCTTCCCCTGTTCATGCAAAAAAAGAAAAAAAAAAAAAAGGAAAAAGGCCTCCTGAGCCATGAACTCTTATTTAAATGGAAGGCAAGGAGATTCAATGAAAATACTAATTCACTTCTCCTCTCCTCAAATCAAAACCATCCCACTGTCTGGCTAGATGCTGGGAGTAGTAACAAAGGTGGCTTGGAGGCTGACCTCCCCGTTCTCTCTGCATAGTCACAGAAACACCAGGAACACGATGAGTGAGTCAGCTGCCCAACTGCCTCCTTGGAACCATAGCCATGAAAGCCTTTAGGCAGCAGGAAGATGCACTCACTGGATAAACCTTCCATCTCGGGAGCCCAGCTTCTCCAGCTTCTGCTCCCGTTCGTCATCCTTAGCGTGCCTCTTGAGGATGTTTAGCCTCTCTTCCTCCCGCCACTTGGCATTTTCCATCATCTCTTGCCGTTTTCGCTCTAGTTCCTCTGATGAGAGCTTTCTGTTGAACACAAAAACCATCAGGTCTACTTCTCTCCCAGCAAAAAAAAACCCAAACACTTCAGGGAGAACAGATATCAGGTAGGACCCCAGGTTCTCCATCGCACCGCTCTCTCCATGGAAATGCCCAACCCAGGGCCAAACTCAGCATGAGTTTCCTTCCTTCCTAACATCTTGGGTCAGGTGGTTTCATCCAAATTTCAAAGACTTGTAATGAAGGATTCCATACTCTCTCAATAATCCCTGGAGTGATTATTCTGAAACATTAAAAACAAAATATTCCCCCCCAAAAAAACAAAATATTCCACTGTTTGCTCAACAACTTATTGGAGTATGGGGGACTAAGTTAGCCATGTGACTGTTCACATCTACCATTTACCCACTGGAAATGCTTAGAAATTCATGGACGCAGCCCATGAGTATACCACTTTGGGACTAAGCCAGAAGCCAGATGCCTGAAGAATTCAAGTCAATTCAACTTAACCTCAGAAAGTAATGGGTAAGTCTTTCCTGGCACTCATTGAAAATGAAGTCAGAGCAAGAAGAGGAGGTGATGAAGGAGCTCAATCGCTATTTAACAATATGAGAAACTCGAATCCATTGCTTCTCAAATGGGTGTGATGTACCCATTTGGAAGATTCCCCTTTAGAGGTGCCTGGCTAACTCAGTTGGTAGAGCATGCGACTCCTGACCTTGGGGTTGTAAGTTTAAGCCCCATGTTGGGTGTAGAGATTACTTAAAAATAAAGTCTTTAGAGAAAAAAAAAAAAAAAAAGATCCCTCTCTAAGTTTATTTTTTTGTAGTAATCTCTACACCCAACGTGGGGCTCAAACTTAACAACCCCAAGATCATGAGTCGCAGCTCTTCAGATTGAGCCAGACAGGTACCCCATGAAAGATCCCCCTTTAAAAGAAAAAATAAGGGGTGCCTGGCTGGCATAGTCGGAAGAGCATGTGACTCTTGATCTCAGGGTCATGAGTGGAAATAACGTCCCAAAATGCCAGCAGCCAGAGTTAGAGCCATTGGTCAGGCAACCAGAGGGTTTTTTTTTTTTTTCTCCTACAAAAATTTAATGGTTCCTGACAGGAGAACCAAAGGTAACCAGAGGGTATAAGAATGTCCCCAGCTAAAAACCAGTACAAAAAACCAATCTCCACCAGTAGACAAGCCCTGCCCATACACAATACAGTGATCTCAGCTTTTTTTTTTTTTTTTAAATGTTTATTTATTTTTGACAGAGAGAGAGAGAGGGAGAGAGAATGAGCGGGGGAGGGACAGCGAAAGAGAGAGAGACACCGAATCTGAAGCAAGCTCCAGGCTCTGAGCTGTCAGCACAGAGCCCGACATGGGGCTCGAACTCACAGACCTTGAGATCATGACCTGAGCCAAAGTCGGACGCTCAACCGACTAAGCCACCCAGGCGCCCCAGATCTCAGCTTTTTAATGCCTAGGAAGACACAGTGAAATATCACCAAACATTTCAGGAAAGCCTCTCACATGAAAGCGACCAAAGGAAAAGGAAAAGAGAACTTAACAAAGATAAACCACGAAACTTTTAAAAAATGTACAATTCATCTTAAATAAAACTATTTAAAATTGGCAACAAAAAGTGAACAATTAAAAATCTCACTCAGAGGGGCGCCTGGGTGGCTCAGTTGGTTAAGCGGCCGACTTCGGCTCAGGTCATGATCTCGTGGTTTGTGAGTTCGAGCCCCGCGTTGGGCTCTGTGCTGACAGCTCAGAGCCTGGAGCCTGTTTCAGATTCTGTGTCTCCCTCTCTCTGACCCTCCCCCGTTCATGCTCTGTCTCTCTCTGTCTCAAAAATAAATAAACGTTAAAGAAAAAATTAAAAAAAAATCTCACTCAGAGATGATAAATCAAAGATATTACATCATTGAAATGGGAAAGGCTTTTATTTGTTTTACTTTCTTTTAATTTTTTATTTGAGAGAGAGAGAGACTGCAAGCAGGGGAAAGGGGCAGCAGAGAGAGAGAGAGACTTCTAAGCAGGCTCCGGGCTCAGCTCGGAGCCCAACGCAGGGCTCAATCCCACAACCCTGGGATCATGACCAAAGTCGAAACCAAGAGTTGGATGCTCAAGAGACTGAGCCACCCAGGCACCCCGAGAAAGGCTTTTAAGAAGGAACAATCAGAACATACAAGAGCTCTGAAAAATCAGAGAGAACAAAGAAGTTATCAAAGAAATGATACAAGAACATTTCCCAGAAATAAAATCCGTTAAGTCAAAACTGAAAGAGGCAAATATTGACCCTAGAAAAAATATGAAACTCATACAAGAGATATAACCTCAATATTCTGCTTGGCAATGAAAAGTATCAATGAACAATATTTACATAATGGAAGAACATGAATTCACTTATTGACAAAACCAAAAACTGTGATATTTACCTAATGGAATAAATGGAGGGAGAAGAAATATGGGACTGGGAGTGTATATGAGCTCATTTATTCCAATAGTAAGAAAATACCTAATGTCTAAAATTGATGACTTAAGGGGCAGCTGGGTGGCTCAATCGGTTAAGCGCCCAGCTCTGGACTCTGGCTCAGGTCATGATCTCACGGTTTGTGGGTTCGAGTCCTGTGTCGGGCACTGTGCTAACAGTGCAGAGCCTGCTTGGGTTTCTTTCTCTTTCTCTCTCTCTCTCTCTCTCTCTCTCTCTCTCTCTCTCTCCCCTTCTTTCTTCCCCTCCCCTGCTTGTGCTCTTTTTCTCTCAAAATAAGTAAACTTAAAAATAAATAGATAAATAGGAATAAATAGATAAGTAAATATAAATGAATGAATGAATGAATGAATGAATAAATAAATAAATAAATGATGATGACTTAAGGGGTGCCTGGCTGGCTCAGTTGGTAGAACATGAGACTCTTGATCTTGGGATTGTGAGTTCAAGCCCCATATTAGGGGTAGAGATTACTTTAAAAAATCAAATCTTAAAATAAATAAATAAATCATACATACATACATACATACATAAAATTCATGACTTAAGAGACAGCAACATGTGCATATTTTTAGAGACAGGTAGCTGCCAAAAGAAACCGCTCAAAAAGCTGAAAGTGTTTGCCACTAGGCAGCATGACTGGAAGTGAGGTCAGGCAGAGCAAGGAACTGGTAGTTTCTGTAAGATTTTTTTTTTCATGTTTATTTTATTTTTGAGAGAAAGACAGAGTGTGAGGGGGGAGGGGCAGAGAGAGCAAGGGAGACACAATCTGAAGCAGGCTCTGGGTCTCACAAGGCACCTCTTGTGAGGAGATTTTTAATCGTTTTTAACTTTTAAAAATGTGTATTATTGGGGGTGCCTGGGTGACTCAGTCGGTTAAGCCTCTGACTCTTCATTTTAGCCCAGGTCATCATCTCACAGTTTGTGAGTTCAAACCCCTGCTTGGGATTCTCTCTCGATCTCCCTCTCCCTCTGCCCCTCTCCCCCACTTGCAGTCTCTCTCTCGAAAATAAAAAAAAATAATAACAATTAGGAGCCTGGGTGGCACAGTCAGTTGAGTGTCCAACTTCAGCTCAGGTCATGATCTCACGGTATGTGAGTTTGAGCCCCGCATCAGGCTTGTGCTGAGAGCGCAGAACCCGCTTCAGATCCTGTGTCCCCGTCTCTCTCTGCCCCTTTCCCGGTTGTGCTCACTCTCTCTTTAAAAATAAATAAAATGTTAAAAAAAATAAATAAAATAAAATAGAATAAAATAGAATAAAATAAAATAAAATAAAATAAAATGTATCTCTAAGGGGTATTATCTGATCAAAATAATTTAAGCCTCGATAATAACAGTAATTGTGCCTCTAAAATAATAGTAATTAATATAAGAGTAATAGCTTTATTTTTTATTGCCTGCAGCCACTTTTACTCTGGGCAATTTATAAGCCCAATAGAAGGAATTTTAGGCATTTCTGGGGTGTGACATCACAGTAGTGGTTTTTTGGTCTGTCTTGAGCACATATATTTTTAACTTATAAAAGGGCTGTGTTGCCTGTAAGAAATTTCAAAAGCAATCAAAACTAATATTAATTAAATGGGAATCCCAAAAGACCCCAAAAATTTTTTACAAGAAAAAATACAGTCTTGGCCCATAAAAATTACTTTATTTTATAATTTTTTTAACGTTTATTTATTTTTGAGACAGAGAGAGACAGAGCATGAACGGGGGAGGGGCAGAGAGAGAGGGAGACACAGAATCGGAAACAGGCTCCAGGCTCCGAGCCGTCAGCCCAGAGCCCGACGCGGGGCTCGAACTCACGGACCGCGAAATCGTGACCTGAGCTGAAGTCGGACGCTTAACCGACTGAGCCACCCAGGCGCCCCTAAAAATCACTTTAAATTAAGCATCTCACTATAAAAGAGAACCTTCATCTTTTCAGCCATTAAGAAAGTCATTTTAGATCACCAGCTAAAATACACAAAAGAAAGAGTTCTCACAGAATTCTCAATTATGGCCCTAATTTTTCTTTTTCTTAATTCAGCATCATCTTAAGTACATAAAATAAAACAACCTTGACCACTTGGAACACCAAACCAAAACAGACAATGAAATCATAAAGTCTATGCGTTAAAGTTTCTGTGCTTTTACTCCTGGGGAAGAGAGGTCTTGAGGGCTCTAAACCATTTATGTCACAAAATTCAACACAAATTGAAAGGGAGGTAAGGAAGGCTGATAAAATAAAACAAACTAAAGTGAGGGGCACCTGGGTGGCTCAGTCGGTTAAGTATCCAACTCTTGGTTTCGGCTCAAGTCATGATCTCACGGTTCCTGAGTTCAAGCCCCGCATCAGGCTCTGTGCTGACAGTGTGGAGCCTGCTTGGGATTCTCTCTCTCCCTCTCTCTCTACCTCTCGCCTGCTCATGCTGTCTCTCTCTCAAAATAAATACATAAACTTAAAGTGATGGTAGATGGCAAAAGAGAGAAAAACAAAGCAGGATCTGAAAAAGCCTGCTGCCCACAAGCTTTAAAACACAGAAACAAATACTTACACTCACGAGTATCTACCCTAAGAGCAGCATGAATTACAGCACAGCTGAAAAACTGCCAACTAATAATAGGTCAAATTCTATGTAACATACTCTGTCTGGGAAGGCAGGGAAGTATATAACGTACTTTTAAAGGTTGTCAGTCAAGACTAAACCTTTTAAAAGTTTCTGTTCCTTGGAGACTCAGGGAGTCGGGCAATTAAGAGTTGCAAGGGACATGTAGGGTCTGCCTCTGTTTTAACACAGTGAATAAAAGAGGTGGGTATAGACTCTCGGCGGTTCTCAACGTTGGCTGCCCACCCCCAGAGGTTTTGATGTAGTAGGGCTGGGGTGTAGCTGGGTAACGGGATTTTTTCTTTTTTATGCTTCCCAGGTGATTCGAACGTGCAGCCAATTTGGGCAGTAAAAGGAGGTTCGCAAGAGTTGCCTGGCTCCTCTAAATTCTAAGAGCAAGACGGACCCCTAGGGACAGCCTTTCATGGGCACAACCAACTCCCCTCAGGTCCCAGGGCTTTATGTCCCTGTTCTGTCTGACCCACTACACACCCAACGTGAACACAGAGTCCATCTTAGGGTGTCGGCCCTCAAGGAGAGCACCCTGCTTCTCCTTCAGCTGGTGGCTCAAGAAAGGAGCACTCTCTCAAGAAAAGCTTCTCGGTGGAAATCTCTTGAGAGAATTAACATGCTTAGATGTCCAGAGACAGTCGCTTAATCGATTGTTCATCAAGTTAAAACTCTTACTTTGTCCTTTCAGTGTGCGCAGTGTAGGGAGGCGGGACAGACTGTTAAAAGCTGACAGGAAGAGGGGCCCCTGGATGGCATCTGACTTCAGCTCATGAGGTCAGGATCTCACAGTTTGTGAGTTCAAGCCCCATGTTGGGCCCTGTACTGACAGTGCAGAGCCTGAAGCCTGCTTCAAGTTCTGTGTCTTCCTCTCTCTCTCTGCCCCTCCCTTGCTCACGCTCTCTCTCTCTCTCTCTCTCAAAAATAAAAAAATAAAATATTTTAAAAAAAGCTGACATGAAGAATAAAAGCAGGTTTGGCAAAAAGGTGATGTAGGGGTGCCTGGGTGGCTTAGTCGGTTAAGCGTCCAACTTTGGCTCGGGTCATGATCTGACTGATGGCTTGTGAGATCAAGCCCCGCGTCGGGCTCTATGCTGACACCTGGGAACCTGGAGCCTGCTTTGGATTCTGTGTCTCCCTCTCTCTCTGCCCCTCCTCTGCTCACGCACTGTCTCGTTCTCTCTCAAAGAGAGAGGTTTGGGTTAAAATTTTTTTAATTAAAAAATTTTTTTTAATTAAAAAAAGAAAGAGAAAAGGTGATTTAGATTATCCACCTGCCCTGGTTTGAGCCACTCTGAGACTCAGGCCCGCAGAGTCTGAAGTTCACCTACGAGGCTCTTGACTCACCTGGTGTATCCAGGAGCATGGCGCCTTTGATAGACCTCTTTTTTAGGCGATGGGCTCTTAGTGCGGCCTCTCTCTCTCCTGTTGACCTTAGAGTTGTGCCTGGGACAGACACACAGAGGGCAGAAAGGAGAAAAGCCTTTTCAAGGTAGGGGCTTTTATCGTGTCCCTCAAATGATGGGAGAAAAGCTAACAGTCTTAGAATTACAATCCAAATTGAAGGGAACAGAGGGCAGAGGTGGAAGAAAAGCAAATACCTAAAGAAACAGAAGATTTGGTACTAAACTCACTCCAAAGAGCCTACATATATAAATATGTAGTTCTGGGGGACTGAGCTTTACATAGCGGTGGGGGAAAATGATGTAAAGGAAATAAACCAAAGGCGTTTGGAAAAATGAATGAACAGAAACACCTGCGGTGAGCAACCCCCACCCTTACAGGCCATTTCCCAGTGAATTCCTACACTCACGGTTTGCTTGGCCTTGGGGACCGTGACCTTCTGCCTGGGGATCGAGAACTCCTGTCCCGGGACCCTGCTTCTCTGGTGCTCTTCTTGCTGGCATGTCTGGGAGGTGAGTGGGAGGAGCTTCTGGACCTGGAATAATTCTTCAACCCGTGCATTCCCTTTTGCTTGGCTGTCAGAGGACTCTGCAGTCCCTGGCTGTGGTAGGAGTCCCTGATCTGTAGCACCAAGGAAAGGAAGAAAAGGTATTCAGAGGAAAATGTGCAGCTCAGGAGGAAATGCAGTGAAACAAGGAAATGAATGAGCAACGAGGGTCTGTACGAAGCTAAGTGGGCGTACCGATCCCATCGCACAGTTGCCTCAGAGAACCACTCAAACTTAGCAAAGTTATCTGCAGAGTCCCCTAAGAGAATGTACCCACCCAGTCACCTCCACTGGCTTGGCGCTTCACCAAAGCCTGAGCAGGAGCAAGAGACAGAGCATGGAGAACAGGCCCTAAGGTTAAACCTACTATGGGAAAAAGGGATCCAGAGGGATGTCCATCTGTCAAAAGTCATCAACCTTGAAGCTTAAAATGCCTGCATTTCACGTAAGTTATCTGCAGAGAGACGGGCAGAACGCCTGCAGGCCCCACTGGTGGTTTAGACTCTCCACTCAGAGGGCCCCCAGCCCCGGTCGGAGGCTCAAGGACAAGGAATGGGCCAGTTCCCCAGCGGTGCCCGCTTTGGCTGCCCAAACTCCCTTTTTCCCATGTGATGTCTGACTGGCTGCTCGAAATGCTCTCTGTCCAAAAAGGCTCTCAAGTTAACACATTCCCTGGTCCACGGTCACTCCCTCTGAGACGCCCACACCCTTACCTGTAAGCCGTATCCAGGGGCTTTGGACAAAACAGGGGAAGAATCTGCCGTCTTCTTTTGAGCTCTAAGAGATTAAAACACACATTCATTGAAAAAGAAAATGTATGAAGGTCCAGTTTAAATGTCTCGTGCTAAAACATGCCTCCTCCTGCTTCAGACGTGACCTTCCCCACTTCTATTACTTGGGAGCGTGGCTCTCGCTTTGGACTGTCTTTGGAAGATGCATCAGCACAGTCATGTTTTTCCTGTGAAAACACGTGGGCCTGGCTCTTCAGCCCCACTGCCTGAACACATTCTCCTCTCACCTCGTGCTGCTTGCTATTCCAGCGACTAAGAGTGAGTCAGCGGTGACAGTGCTCACTGTTCCCACAGAGAAGGCACACAGAATGCGCCCAGATGGGCCCATTAATGCATTTAAAAAAAAAAAAAAGGCCTACATAAAACCCACTTCGGTCTTGGAGGAGTCATAAGCTGAGACGAAAGTCACAGCCAGGATGTCTGAGCTAAGACCTACAAGGCTACGGGCAGCCCTTTAGGGGCCATGCCAAGACCTCCAAGGAACTCTGGTGCTAGATGGCAAAGTTCTGTGGGCACGGGGCCCACGTACGAGCGTTCACCACTGAAACCCCAGTGCCTGGCAGTTCCCAGCCTAGAGCAGCCGTGACTACGTGGGGAATGAATGAGTGAATGAGTCAATGAGGGAGGCCCGCCCCCACGTGCTCACCTCCCCCGGCTGCGCTCATCCTGGCTGCTGCCGCCATCGCTACTTGAGCTTCTGTGCTTATGTTTCTTGTGCTTCTTTTTCTTCTCCTTCTTTTTCTTCTTCTCCTTTTTTTCCAGACTCATTTGCAACTACAAAACACCCAGAACATAACCATGCAAGATCACGAAGGCCCCTGTCGGTCCCTCCGAGGGGCCTGGTTCACGCCCGAAAACTACCTGACTTCGTCCTCTGGGACTACAGAGGCCCAAGACACCAGCGGAGTTTCCCCATCAACAAGAGGGGGCAAGTCTTACCTTGAGGGGTGCATAAACAGCCCCTAGACTACTGAACAGAATCTCGGGCGAGTGGGGCTAGGAATCTGTATTTTTAAACCATCCCCAGAACCGGTGCCTGGGAATTTCCAATCTGTCAGAGGAACTCCCAGCAACACCGAAAGCAATCGGGGACCGCAGGATCCAGCTTTCCATTCTCCTTGCCAACTAATCCAAAACACAATCACGGAATATGTCACGTGAATGACAAATGGGCCCTCGAGGCTTGATATCACCTGATCCCCTGAACACACTGTGTGATGAGGACTTGCACAGGCCTATCCCATACTCCCCTTTTTCTAAACAAAACAAAACAAAAAAGACATCACATGGTGCTCTTCCAATCAAAAAAATAAAAGAGAAGATAAGCTTAATTGAGCTTGATAATGAAGACTGCATAAAATCACCAAGGGAAGGTCTCTAAAAGCGAGAATGTAAAAGCCATTCTGTCTGCCCTCTCACAAGGTAAGAGTGAATGGTGAGTAGTTCTCACGAAAAGTAGCTAAAAGGCACTCTTGGTGCCTAATTTGATGCACTGCTTACCAATTCTTTGATTTTCTTCATTTTCACGGGATTATTCAACACCTCTCTTTTTTTCTCTTCCTCCTTCTTCCTAAAGAGAAAGAGAACATTATAAAAATCATGACTATCTCTTTGGGGAAGGGGATTAAGTCATTCATTGTACTCTCCACAAGACCATCTATACAGCAATCGTTTTTCCAAATACACGCAGACAGGCCCTGTGTTAAAAGCTACATGATGGTGTGGAAGTCAGGACTCTTCCTCAAATCTGCAGAAGGGACTGAATGGTGTGGGGCAAGTTCACACTGGCTCCCTGTTGTACAAGAATGAGTATGGGGAATGCCTGAGTGGCTCAGTCAGTTGAGTATCTGACTTGGGCTCAAGTCATGATCTCATAGCTTGTGAGTTCAAGCCCGCGTCAGGCTCTGTGCTGACAACTCAGAGCCTGGAGCCTGCTTCGGATTCCGTGTCTCCCTCTCTCTCTGCTCCTCCCCCACTTGCTCTCTCTCTCTCAAAAATAAATAAACATTAAAAAAAAATTAAAAAAACAAAAAGGAGTCTTACTCTCATTATTCATGAGGGTAAACTGGTCAGCCTTCATGGAAGACAATTTGGCAATACTTATCACTGCCTGCACACTCTTTAACCAATTCTTTCCCAAGAATTTGTTACTGTACGGATATAATCAAGAGGTCCCTACAGAGTCATCCATATTATAACAATGAAAATTCAGAAACAGGTTACGGACCTATTAAGAGAGTATTAAAAAATTATGGTATACCACACAATATCGACATAAAAAATGGTATTACAGAAACATAGGGACGTAGAAAGATGCTTGCTATATATAATTAGGTGAAAAAAAAGCTTATAAAATAATGGGCACAATATCTGTACATCAATGTTCACAGTAGCATTATTCACAATAGCCAAAAAGTGGAAATAACCCAAATGTCCATCGACAGACGAAGAGACAAACAAAATGTATACAACGGAATATTATTCGGCCTTAAAAAGGAAGGACATGTTATACATGGTATAACATGGACGAACCTGGAAGACATTATACTGAGCGAAATAACCCAATCCCACAAAAAGATAACTACTGTATGATTTCACCTATATGCTTATAGTAGAACTCAAAGAAAAGAGAATGGTGGTTTGCAGGGGCTGGGGCAAGGGGAAATGTGGAGTTCTTGTTTCATGAGTAAAGAGTTTCAGCTTTGTAAGGTGAAAACCTTTTTTTTTTTTTTTTTTAACATATTTATTTTGGGAGAGAGAGAGTGCGAGTGGAGAAGTAACGGAGAGAAAGGGACACACAGAATCAGAAGCAGGATCCAGGCTCTGAACCTGTCAGCACAGCTAACACAATTACCACAATTTAATTAATTATGAGGCTAACAAAATGGTGGGGCGCCTGGGTGGCTCAGTCAGTTAAGCGTCTGACTCTTGATTTCAGCTCAGGTCGTGATCTCGCAGTTCTTGAGTGCAAGCCCCCAAGTCGGGCTCTGAGCTGTTAGCACGGAACCTGCTTGGGATTCTCTCTCTCTCTCTCTCTCTCTCTCTCATTCTCTCTCTCTCAAAATAAATTTTTATACAATACCTTTATATATATATCTACGCAATACCTTTAACATGTAAATAACTTTATTTATTAAAAAAAATTTTTTTAATGTTTATTTATTTTTGAGAGAGAGAGACAGAGTGTGAGTTGGGGAGGGGCAGAGAGAGAGACAGGCACAGAATCTGAAGCAGGTTCCAGGCTCCGAGCTGTCAGCAAGAGCCTGACGCGGGGCTCGAACCCACGAACCGTGAGATCATGACCTGAGCTGAAGTTGGACACTCAACCGACTGTGCCATCCAGGTGCCCCAATATGTAAATAACTTTAAAATGTTTTCAAAAGAAGAAATATAAATGACAAAGGTTTTTCAATGTTCAACCTATCCACTTGAAATAAAATCCTGCAAATTAAACCACACAAATTTATACATATGGCAAAATGCAACTCCACTTTGATACATTACACATTAGGGTTTCGAGGCAGATTCTTTTTAAAGGGTTTGGCTGCACAAAAAAGGAGGGCCGGGGGGTAGGTAGAAGGCCTGTTCACCCACCTATCCCACGATATACATATCCCCAAATTTCCAAGAAGCTGCCAGGCTTTCTCATCTTTTTTTTTTTTTTTTAATTTTTTGAGAGACAGAGAGAGAGAGAGTGCGAATCCCAAGCAAGCTCCGCACTATCGGCACAGAGCCTGGTGTGGGGCTCAATCTCACGAACCACAAGATCATGACTTGAGCCGAAACCACCCCTAACCAACTGAGCTACCCACGTACCCCTTACCTTGCTTCTATCCCATTTTTTGTTCAAGGGCCAAAGGTAAATGAATAAATCTGGTCTGCCCTGGTCTACTTGCCATCTCTTATCACGTGGCCTAGATAAGACACACTAGATGGAGCCTCCTTCCCAACATCAGGGAGCCCAAATGGAGACAAATCCTTTTACAGAGCAGACCAAAGTCAAGAGGAAACCGACTGGAAGGCTGAGCAGCTATGAAAAAACCCTCCCCGGCCCGTCGCCAGTACCTGATGATGAAGAGCGGGTCCTCCCGGATTTTGCTGGCCATGTCGAGGAGGGAATTGGCACCGGATGGGGCAAAAATGGAACCTGGGAGCAGTCCTGTCTCCGAAGAACAGCCTGCCTCCTTCTCCTCCATCTTCTCAAAAACGTACTTGTCAATGGGGCGCCCCAGCAAGTACTCATCACGGTTCACCATCCCACCAGGACCCTGATACATCCAGTCCAATTTTTCTTCTTTTTTCCTAGGTCAAGACCAAAAAAAAAAATACAATCAAAGGAAGCGTAGGGCTCTTGCAGACCTACACACACAACCCCAACACGAGGGAGAGATGGCAGCTGGCAAGAGCACGACTCATTCTCCAAGCACCTAGTAGGGACTAAACGCTGTGCTCCTCGTGGCACATGAGAAGAAATGGTGCTTGCCGGCATGGAGCTCGCCATTCCGTGGAGAGATCGTTCCTCCACACTTAAAGCAATTTCTGTGAAGAAAGTATCCTCCCAGACATGGACGTTTGTTCAGGGCTTCTCAAGCCTCCTTTACAAAGTCCTTATGTTACGCTTTCATTTTGAGGATGATCTGAAACAATAAAGAGATTCTGCATCACCTCATGACCGAGAACAGTTTCAGGGAGCACGTGTGCGGTTGTTCGAGGTGTCTTTTGGAGCATGGACACAAGCAGGAATTCCACATGTGAGATAACTCAAGATGATGAGAAAAGACCAGAGATAAGTGAAGAAGGAAATTATGCTTTCAAGCCAAAAGAGAGTTATCAATATCAGTAATGTCAGTCATGTCTGATATTTGCCAAACAAACATTGCCCTGTGCTTCTGAGGGGGAAAAAATGGTGGGAAAACTGAACCTTCCCACAACAGACGGCAAAGGCACGCCAAATTAAGTGCATGCGCCGCAGCAGCCGATAGCACGTTTACACTGCGAGCGGCTAAGTAGCTTCATCAAAAGCAGTATTACCTGTAACATTAAATTCAATGTTTTTGAATATGGCTTTTCAAAACTGGCGTATCTATTTTTGTTTACGATTATGTAACAACTATGAGCATAAGGAAAGTCTTCTTAGTTAAGTCTTTGGATATTTTTAATAAGAATATTTTAACCCAATAATGGAGGGTCATAATGCTTTCGTTTTAGATTTGTTTTTGTTTTTTTCCCCATTAAAAGGAGCGGTTTGAGAAACCCTCTAGTCTATAATTAAAAACTGATTGTGGGCCACTGGGGTCGGGCTCCACCCAGCTTGCCCAGCCTCACTCACCCCACTGGAGTCAAGAAGGAGGAGTATAGACAGGGCCGCGCCCTGGCGAACTGTGGGAGACTGTGGTGGGGCCTTTACAATGAGTACCGCAGGTAGTGGAGTCTTTCAAGCAATTAAAGGTTCTTGCCATTCTCCAGCTGGAATAAACCAGCGACTACAGGAGACTTTGACAGCTATTAAAATCAGGCCTCCGCAGTTGGGAGGTAGCTTTGTAGTTTGGAGAGGTCTGTTTTCCACGATCGATTGTTGTGTGGTTCAAGATAGAGGGAACGGGGGCGCCTGGGTGGCGCAGTCGGTTAAGCGTCCGACTTCAGCCAGGTCAAGATCTCGCGGTCCGTGAGTTCGAGCCCCGCGTCGGGCTCTGGGCTGATGGCTCGGAGCCTGGAGCCTCCTTCCGATTCTGTATCTCCCTCTCTCTCTGCCCCTCCCCCCTTCATGCTCTGTCTCTGTCCCCCCCAAAAAAAAAAAAAAAAAACGTTGAAAAAAAAAAAAAAAAGATAGAGGGAACGAAGGCCTCTGAAACTCCATCACATGTGGTGCCTTGATAGGAGCCACACTGGCAGCAAGAAATGGACCAGTGGCCATGGTTGTTGGGTCAGCTGTGATGGGTGATCCAAGGATTAACTGGACGAGCTGGCATCTGGTTGACAAGATTTGCTTTTGTGCAGTTTCTTTTTTTTTTAATATGATTTATTGTCAAATTGGCTTCCATACAACACCCAGTGCTCATCCCAACAAGTGCCCTCCTCAATGCCCATCACCCACGTTCCCCTCTCCCCCATCCCCCATCAACCCTCAGTTTGTTCTCTGTATTTAAGAGTTTCTTATGGTTTGCCTCCCTCCCTCTCTGTTTGTAACTTTTCCCCCCTTTCCCTTCCCCCATGGTCTTCTGTTAAGTTTCTCAAGATCCACATATGAGTGAAAACATAGGATATATCTGTCTTTCTCTGACTTATTTCGCTTTTGTGTGGTTTCTCAATGGTCCTTAGTTTGTTGAAGACTCCTCCCAGTTGCCTTCAACCCAGTGACCACTCTCCCCATTGGAGACTATATGGACAATGCCAATAGGACTTCTTTCCCAGGACTTCTTTAACAGAATAAGTTGCAGTTCAAGAAGGATTTGGGAAGACCAAGGTACAGTCTGTTTTTAAACCATAGGATAACTATGGCCAAACAGGCTATGAAGAGACATTTAGCACACGGTGGGGGGGGGGGATGAGGTGTAAAAAGAGAATACATTTCTTTATCCACCCTTGGACTGTATTTGTGACTAAAGTAAATGTCCAATAGCATTAAAATAAAATATATAATAAGTGCTTAGAAGGTCAAGGACAAAGGGCAAATAACCGTGAAACATGGCCACCATTTCCTTTGGGACTTCTGTGCCTAGGGCGAAAAAAAAAAAGAATTGATTGTGAAAGGCAGACCACTTCAGATCTTAAGGAAGTCTGAGTAGGAAGATCAGTGTTGCCTAGAACATTCTAGGAAGCTCACTTTCCTGAAAGGCCGTATAACATTAAATAAGACACATCAGGCATATGATGTGTAATGCTTTGCTGAATAAAAATTTCAAGAGGCACCTGGCTGGCTCTGTCATAAGAGCATGCAATGCTTGATCTTGGGATTGTGAGTTTGAGCCCCATGCTGGGTGTAGAGATTACTTTAAAATAAAAAAAAAAAAAAAAAAAAAAAGAGAGAGAATTTCACAATTTTTTTTTTTTTTTAACTTTTGGTTAGTGGGAAAGCAAACTCTTATGACTAGTGAGTATTGAATCTAAAATTGGTATCTGTTCGAAAATCAAAGGTTCACAAAGTCTAAAATTTCACATAGAACAATGTGTGTTCACTTTGTAAGCTGCCCAGGAATTAATTTGAATGTGTGAAATTTATTTACATTCAATTATTCGTTTTTATTAAACATTTTTTTAAATTTTTACTTATTTTTGAGAGAGAGATGGAGCATGCAAGAGTCAGCGGGGCAGAAAGAGAGGGGGGGACAGAGAGTCCAAAACAGGCTCTGCGCTGACAGCAACGAGCCCAACGCGAGGTTTGAACTCATGAACCACGAGATCATGACCTGAGCTGAGTTGGCTGCTTAACCAACTGAGCCATCCAGGTGCCCCTATTTGCATTAAATTATAACGTAGGTGTCTGGTTGGCTCAGTCAGTAGAGCATGCAACTCTTGATCTCAGAGCTGTGAGTCTGAGCCCCCACATGGGGGGCAGAATTTACCTAAAAAAAAAAAAAAAAAAAAAAAAAACAAATTTTTAGGGGCACCTGGGTGGCTTAGTCAGTTCAGTGTCATGATCCCGGGGTTGTGGGATCTAGCTCCACTTCGGGCTCCGTGCAGAGGGTGGAGCCTGCTTAAGATTCTCGCTCTCTCCCTCCCTCGGCTCCCTCCCCCACACACTCTCGCTCATTCTATAAAAAAAAAAAAAAAAAAGTAAATTTTTTTTTTTTGCTTTATAGGCTTTAATTCACATAAAGCCTATAAAGTAAAATAATTTAAGGTGTGTCTACAGTACCAAAAAACATAAAACTTCATTCCCTTATCTCACTGGATATATTAATGTCATATTTTGTTGTATTTAAAAATTCTAAAATTCTTTTTTTTTTTTCCAAATTTTAAAAAATCTATTTTGAAAGAGACAGAGACAGCGCAAGTGGGGGAGGGGCAGAGAGAGAGGGAGAGAGAGAATCTCAAGCAGGCTCCGCACTGTCAGTGCAGGGCCCAAGGCAGGGCTCGAACCCACAAAGCCGTGAGATCATGACCTGAGCCGATACCAAGAGTTGGGTGCTCGAGGGACTGAGCCACCCAGGTGCCCCTAAAAACTCTTATTTATTTTAAAACATTCCAAGTTTCATACTTGAGTCAGAAGGGCCTTCTCCCCAATCCATTATCCTGAACGTCCCCAGGGCACCATGTCCCTCATGCCATTTCCATGAAGTGAAACTAAGTTTCACGTACACACACAACCCTGAATGTCACAGACCCTGTCATGAAGTATTAAGGAAGAGCCCTAGATACCCAGTGGGGAGAGTATGCCACAGGGCACCCCGGGGACTTGCCCACAAGGACGCGAGCAAGGCAAACGTACGAGGAGAATGAACAAGGAGACGGGGCCGATTACCCCATTTCTGGCTCTGTGTTGTTCTCGCAAAACTCAAGAATGCGCTGTACGCTTTATGCTTTGCATTTTTCTCAGAACACATGTCCTCCCACCTCAGTTTATGAGATGGGTAGCCTGATAATTATCTGCTATTCCTATCCCATATTATACAAGAGGAAACTGAAATAAGGTAAAACCGAGCGGTGGGACTGTCCACGCTCACGTAGCTTTTACTGACAGACTCACCATCTGCCTCCCTTCACGAGGCCTCACTGCGCCCCTGAAATGAGTCCACGGTACATAAACAAACAAAAGCAGGTCTGAGACCTGGACACGTCCCGAGAGGCGGGGTGGGGGGCAATCATCCTCAGGCCTGGTTATTGGTCGATCGCCTGCTACAAGCCAGGCCTGCGCTAGGCCCTTTGGGTGTCATCTCATTTGATCCTCCACAAACCTTGGGAACTGGACACTCTCCCTTCCTTGGTCCTACCGAGGTCACCGAGGCCCCAAACTTGCTCTCGGTGCCACAGTGAGGCCAGGACACCCCAAGCCAGCCTCAGCGCTCAGGCCGGGCCGACTCCCAAACCCATGCTCTTAACCAGCAGGTCTGCAGCCAGAGGATGACGCCGCTGGGGGCCGGTCCTGCACCCTGGGACACCCACAGCCCCGCCGCCTCCCCACAGCCCCGGCTGCCCCCTCACTTGACGGCCCCGACGTCCTCGGCATAGCGCTGCATCTCTTCCCGGGCCCGCTCCTCCCGCAGCTCCCGCTGCAGCTCTTCGATCTTCTTCCGCTCAGCCTCATGCTTCTGCTCGGCCTTCCACACCTTCTCCACATTGCGGAGGGTCTGGGGGTGCCAGCTCTTCTTCAGATTCTGTGGTGGCGAAAGGAGGGAGAAGACGATGCGGGGAGCCGGTGGGTGCGTGGGCCCCACCACCACCGACCCCTCTGCTCCCTGTTCGTGCCAGGGCAGACATCTAGGGGCAAGGCATCGTTCACAACGGCGAGGTTGGCCCCCACCAATCTCCCACACATCCAGGGGTTCTGTTCAAGTATGTAAGGCGTCAGGCCTTGTCCGGGTTCCCTTTGAACACTTTTCACTCGGAATGCACACGACTCGGACTTCCACGGGCCATTCCTGAACTAAGGGTTAGTGATGACAGTAAAGGAGGAATGGGCAGAGAGGTGGGAAGGTAAACTCTAAAAGGCAACAGAACTCAAGTGCCTTTGGCAGGGGACCTTTCATTTTCACGAACACAATCTTCCTTCTCTCGAGTCCACTTAACCTGCCTTCACCTTGGTTTACAACCCCAACCTTTCGTGGTTTACAACCCCACTGAGTACCTCTTTCACCCTTCCTTCCTGGGACTCTCCCCTTGGTTCTGAGCTCCCCTTCGCACTACACCTGGACGGACTTCAAGAATGCTTCTCCTCTCCCGCTTCCCCATAAACCACTACTTTGGTTCAGCTTCCCAACCAGGGAAGGTTTCCTGGAAGCAGTGATCATCTAAGGACAACTATAATTTAGCCCAGTGATGTAGGAAGCAGGGTAGAGTGGGGGCAGATTTCCAGAGGGAACAGCACACACAACCGCAGGCCCAGCGGCAACAAAGAACACAGCACAGATGATTTCGTGTGGCTAAAGGTGGCATGCAAGCTGATGAAGGGGGACGGGGCCGAGGGGCAGGGGCAGGGGGGTCCAAGATGAAATCAACAAAACCAACTAAGAAAGCAATAGAATAAGGGCCTTATAAACCATGTTAATGGAGTGGGCTTTATCCTCTGGACAGTAGGAAACACTAAACAGGGCAGGCATGACTAGCTATCATGTGAAGAATGGATTGGAGAGGGCAGAGACTGGAGACCAGGAGACCGGTTAAGAGGCCTAAATGAGAAAACCAACACAAGGTATCTGGCATGGAGAAGGTATTCAGTCAATGAGGGCTCTCTTTTCTTTCTTTTCTCTCTTCCTCCTTGTCCTTCCTTTCCCTTCATCAGGTCACTCAATCCCCTGTCCCCACCCCATCCCTGGCCTTATCCTACTGGTCTTCCTCTCTCTCCTTTAACATGGGTGATCTTGCCCCCCCTCCCCATGCACTCCACATTTGGCAATGTCCAGACACATTTTTGGTCGTCCCATCCAGAGAAGAGTGCTACTGGTATCCAGTGGCTAGGGACCAAGAATGCTGCTAAACATCCTACAATGCATAGGGCCATCATCCCCCCACCCCCCGACACACACACACACACACACACACACACACACACACGCAAAACAAAAAGTGGTGCCTGGGTGGCTCAGTCAGTTGAGCATATGACTCTTGATTTCAGCTCAGGTCATGATCCCAGGGTCATGGGATCGAGCCACACTCAGCGTTAGAATTAGGTGTCATTCTAATCAGTGACACCTACAAACTCTAATACAGATACTGGATACGTAGAATTGATCTATTTGCTGATTCAATCAGCTACACTTTAAAGAGATTAGCATCTTTCTGACCTTGCACCATGCCGTTGTGGGTCTTTTGCCCCGTCGGGGGCTTCAGCACCCTACAAATGAACTATGCAGTTCAAGAGAAATTGCCACATCACTTATATTTAAGTGCCGTAAATCCAGAAGAAAGCTCTGTCACTACAGATCAGAATGAAGCACTGACGAGGAGTGGAAGTCAGAAAGGTGGACATGAAGAAGATCTCTTCAGGTTTAAAACAGACCCCTGGATACGGCTCAAGGGCAAAGAGAATGGGGCACAAACCACTCTTACTATAGTCCAAAATATGACTGAACTCCCAGCTGAGGAAGAGAGAAGTGTCCCAAGACAAGACATACAAAGTAAAGCTTGCGTGACTCGATATCTGCCTCCTTTCGTAAGCATGGTTCCACCACCACCACCACCACCACCACCCCCTCCCAGAATTTCCAGTCGGGAGAGTCCCCGCCAACAAACAACACAAACACCTGCCGCCACCATTGGCGACACGCTTCGCACACCTTTCCAAGTCTCCGCCCTGTCCCTCCGTGGCCCCAGAGATCGGTCCCCTCTCCAAGGCTACGGCTCCCTTCTCGCGAAAGCACGGCTGTGTAGCCATGGTCACCCACTCCCACACCCTCCAGTTTCCGTCCCCAGACCCGGTCGGTCTCCCGCTCAGTCCTCTCCCGCCCAGGCTTCCCCCACTTACCAGATCTCCGCCCCCCATGACGACGGAGAAGTTTCCTCTCCGCGCGGACCTGGAGGATTCAGGAGGGATCCGGAGGAAACGCAGACAAACAGTTCAGCTGCGACCTCCCCGGATCTGGTCTGGGAGGCCACCGGCTGCCACTTCGACTGCCAGATCTAGAGCCCACTTCCGGGAGGGCGTCCTATTACAGCGTCGGCGTCGCGGGATGATGACGTTTCTTACTCTGACGCGCAGCAGCGCGAGCGTCACGGCCAGTGACGCCCAGATTGGCGGCGCCTGCGGTCGCGTTTTGGGCGTCTTGGTTGGCACCTCACCCGGTTTCGCGAGCGCTGTGTTGAAACGCCGCCGCTCGGTCCAGTTACCAGTCGGCCGCGGGCTGCGCCCCGCGGTCCTGTCGCCATGGCAGCGCGCCACGACTCCTCCCGGCTCTACCGCAGGCCGCACCGGGCTTCTGCCCGCAGGGCCCCAGCGCCGCCCAGCCTACGTCTGTCTCCTCTCCCGGGCACACTTCCCCGCAGCGGCCTTTTCCAAAAAAATAGCCCGCACTCCCCTCCAACCTCCACGCAGGGTCAACTCCCTTACTCCAGGCCGAGTTTACTGAAAGAAGGAGAAAGCATCGAACCGAACTTCCATCGGCTTCCCTGCACCAAACCTTTATTTAAAAAAAAAAAAAAAAAAAAATTATTTTTTGTTTATCAAATAATCTCTACCCCTGGGCTCGAACTCACGACTCTGAGAGACCAAAAGCCTCGTGCTCTACCCACTGAGACAGCCAGGCGCCCCTCCCTGCATCAAACCTTTAAAATGCCAGCTTCCCCATTTCCTTTCCCTTGGTTTACGTTGGAAGGGGCGTCGTTCCTAAGGCGGGGCGGTTCATCACACTCTCATCAAAATACTTTTCACTTGACTTCTCCGCACCACTCTCTAGAGTGTTGTTTTCTTCTGTAATCCCTTCTCAGGGAGCATTTTGTTCCTACTTCATCTTGCCTCTTAGGTTCTGTCTTGGGTCTTTTCACACTAAATGCTCTCACTGGGTGATCTATCTCATCTACTCACAGGGCTTCAGTTACCATCTATAAACTGATGGATCCCAAATTCATTACCTCCAGTCATATTTATCTTTCAAGCTCCAGGTTTTTAAGCCTGGCTATTAGATATTTCCAGTTGGACATCTGGGAGGCACATACACTGAACTTATTATCTAACCTATCCGTATTTCCCCAACCCACCTCTTTTATCCCTTATTATTACCTTATTATTACTTATTATTACCACTTCTATCTTGGCATCATTCAAGACCTCTCCCTCCCCTCCAGCATCCAATCAGTCAACAAGATCCTCACTGCTAAACATCTCTCACATCTATCCACCTCTCTATCACCATTCACCGCCAGCTTGGTTCAGACTACCATCATCCTTCCTCTGGGAGAATTCTTATGTCCCTTCTTTCAGTTTTATCCCTTACGGATCTACGCATGACTTTATACTGAGTGATCTCTCTAAAATGCAAAACGCTGTATCAATCCCCGTGCTTTAAAACCTTTTATAATTCGGCATTTTTTCATACTATAATGTCCATATATTTGTTTGTTTGTTTTTAGAGGGAGAAAGCAAATGGAAGAGAGAGAGGGAGAGAGAATCTTAAGCAGTTTCCACATTCAGTGTGGAGTCCAGCCAGGGCTCAATTCCATGACCCTGGGATCATGACCTGAGCAGAAATCAAGAGTCAGAACACTCAACCG
Source organism: Panthera leo (assembly GCF_018350215.1). NCBI lineage: Eukaryota > Metazoa > Chordata > Mammalia > Carnivora > Felidae > Panthera > Panthera leo. The sequence continues at coordinate 37,830,175 of NC_056692.1, forward strand.
ACTGAGACCTCCAGGTGCCCCTAAAGTCCATGTTTTTAACATATCTAGGCCCTTCATGATCTGTCCCTTCTTAACCTCTCCAGCCTCATAAGACTTCCTACCCCTTATTCACTGTTTTCTGGCAGGAAAACTTTTATCTCCCTGGCCAAACACTCTTAACATATTTTAAATAGCTAATGCATTATAAATACATTTTAAAAGATGCAAAAGGCAATACAATAAAAAAGTCACCCACCATCCTTATACCCTCCTCGATCAGAGTTATTTTATCTCATGTTTCCTTCAAGTACCTTCTTTTTTAAGTTTATTTATTTTGAGAGAGAGAGGAGCAAGCAGGAGAGGGGCAGAGAGAGAATCCTAAGCAGGTTGCTCACTGTCAGCGCAGAGCCCAACGTGGAGCTCAAAATCATGAACTGTGAGGGGCACCTGGGTGGCTCAGTTGGTTAAGCGTCCAACTTCAGCTCAGGTCACCATCTCGCGGTTCGTGAGTTCGAGCCCCGCATTGGGCTCTGGGCTGATGGCTCAGAGCCTGGAGCCTGCTTCTGATTCTGTGTCTCCCTCTCTCTCTGCCCCTCCCCTGTTCGTGCTCTGTCTCTCTCTGTCCCCAAAATAAATAAACGTTAAAAAAAAATTAAAAAAAAAATCATGAACTGTGAGATCATGAACTGAGCTGAAATCAAGAGTTCAACGCTTAATCAGCTGAGCCACCCAAGCGCCCCTCCTCCAAGTAACTTTATAATTTTATATTAAATATTTATGTCTCGGATCCCTTTGGAATTTATTTTTGTGTATTGTCTTTCCAGTTGGCTACACATTTGCCTCAACGCTTTACAGAATAATCTTGTATTTTCCCCACTGGTGTGAAATATCCCTTTATTATATAGTGTATTCCCATTTGTATCTGAGTTTGTTTCTGGATTCTCTATTCCATTTCGTTAATCCCTCCATTCATATACTATTACCAAACTGTCCTCATTATTGTAACTTTTTTTTAATGACTGGTATGCCTACTTCTCCCTCAATACTCTTTCTCTGGAATGTCCTGGCTCTTCTTACACTTTTATTCTTCCAAGTGAACTTTTAAAGTCAGCTTGTCCAGTTCCAGAAACAGTGCTGTTTTGTTTTTATTGAAGGATATATCAATGTTTAGATTAATTAGAATTATAGCACTTATCACACTGTTTTATAAATTGCCTGTATACTTGTCTGTATCCATGTGAGTTCCATAATACTAGAGACTTTAGGTCATCTTTGTGTGCTTTATGCCTGGGACAGATTCTGGCACACAATAGTTGCTCAATTAAGTGTCGTTAAATGAATGAGTGAATGGATTGCTGAATCCTTAAAGGCTCATGTCTGGAGTCAAAGTTGACCAACGTATTTTTTTAGGGTATGATCTCATAGAAATAACAGTAATCATTAATGTTATTAATAATTACACAATAATAGGGGCGCCTGGGTGGCTCAGTCGGTTAAGCGTCTGACTTCAGCTCAGGTCATGATCTCATGGCTCCTGAGTTTGAGCCCCGCGTCGGGCTCTGTGCTGACAGCTCAGAGCCTGGAACCTGTTTCGAATTCTGTGTCTCCCTCTCTCTCTGCCCTCCCCCTCTCTCTACCCCATTCTCACTCTGGCTCTCTCTCCCTCAAGAATAAATGAACATTAAGAAATTAAATAATTACACACTAATAAAAGGGGCTGTATATTTGAAAAAGCAATGACTTTGTATGCCATGTAGGTTACTGTGACTTTGGACAAGTTATATAACCTCTCTGAGGGTTTTTCCCCATCTGTATAATAAATATACTACCACCTACCGTGAAAGTTGTTGTATTACATGAAACAGCATTTGTAAAGCATTTCACAAAGTGTCTGGCAGATAGCAGATGCTCAGTGGATGATAACAATTCTACCATGTTACTAACATCTGTAGAACTTCTTTTCAAGGACTCTATCTGATTGACATGAGAGATTAGGACAAGGATGCTTCTAAAAGCCAATGGTGCCATAGTTTTGTGGTGGAGAATATTTTAATACAAGACTCCCTATATCTGAGGGAGAGAGAACTGAAATTGCAGGAAATAATTTCTTTTCACCAGTGTTTTCCAAATTGTGACCTGGGGACTACCCATAATGGATTGCCCTGAAGGTCTTATTCAACCCTACAGAACCCTGGGCCCTACCCCTGAATCACTGAATCAGACTTCCCAAAGGGTCGAATCCCCGGATTCTAACAGGTTCTTCGTGTGATTCAGATGCACACTAAAATTTGAAAATGTTTTTAGAATAAAGTTAGTTTTCAAGGAAAAATATAGTCTTGTCTGAAACCAGGAAATGTGAAGGTTGTTTACAAACATCGTGATACAGAGATGCTTCCCCAATAAGGAAAGGCAAGACATCACTGATCAAGAAATTAATCACCGTGGCTGACTTGTGTTGCCTTTTCATCCAGCTACTCATCATTCATCCATCCATCCATCCATCCATCCATCCTTCCATCCATCCCTCCATTCAATAGATGTCAGACACTGGACAAATTGTATTATAGCCATAGTCTGCAAACTGACAAATTCTCTTCCTGAGGTAAAGTCAGGTCTTTGCTACTCCTCAGCTATTCCAGAGACAGATGCTCCAACTTTTGCTTCTTTGGGGCTTGTGGCAACCAGCCCTGTCAAGTAATCATAAATAGCCCCACAGCTGTTGACCAAGGTGAACACAGATAGGCTCTGATCAAGTGGTCTGGTTAAGCATAGATCTTTGCAGAAAGTGGTGGGAGAGGGAACTTTGGGGGTAAGTTAGCCAAAACATCATCGAAGTTAGGAAGCATTTCTTTCTTTTCTTCCTTCCTTCATCCATCAGCACCTTAAGGGAGAGATGATGATAGGCTAGTTAGCACTATACTTTTGTATGGAAGCTACAAAGATGGAAACTGTTTCTGCCCTGAAGGGGCTCATGGTGTGGAGGAGGTGACAGACATCGAAACACCTGACATCACTATAGTATAACAAAGGCTACAATTGAGAAATGTACAAAGTAATGTATTAACACAGAGAAATAAATTTTTGCACAAGCAGCAAAACATAATGAGCTCTGGAGTCAAAACACACTTGGGCTGGGATGCTGGCATGCCACATTGCAAGTCGGGAAACTTTTCTGAGCCTCAGTTTCCCCATAACCAAAACAATGATTTTATTAGTACCTAACCTACCTCATAAGGTTGCTGTGTGTATTAAATGAAGTAATGCTCTGCTCACCTACTTCAGTCATTCAAAAGTACCACGGTCATGATTTTTGTCATGTTCATATAACAATGACATTTATTTAATACTTTTACTTATATTGGTTCACCTTTTTAAAAACAGTCCCCAACATTTCATTATGAAAAATTTCAAACATTCAACACAGGTGAACGACTTTTACACGGAACATCTATAAACTCACCACCTACGTTCTACAGTGAACACAGTGAACACTTTACTATATTACTATACTGGATTGATCACATTTCTTTCTCTCTATATATAATACATATTTATATTTTAATATATATAATTTATTGTGTTGATTTATATAGTTAATATAAATTAGAATTAATGTGTAAAAAATAAAAATATAAATATATAAATAAATATATAAATATATATTATATAAAAATATATTAAATAAAATATAAATGTATAAATATAAATTAATATGTAAAAAATAAAAATACAAAATATAAATATATAAATAAATATATAAATATATATTATATAAAAATATATTAAATAAAATATAAATGTATAAATATAATGTGTAAAAACTAAAAATATAAAATATAAATATATAAATATATTATATAAAGATATATTAAATAAAATATAAATGTATAAATATAAATTTAAATAAAATATATAAATATATAATTATATATGATAAATATATTATATACAAAAATTATATATATGATATAAACATACATAACCTATAGATACAAATAATATAAAAATATAATTATATTAATTTAATTATTACATATACATAACTTATATACTTATATATATCAAAATAATAAAAAAATCAAAATAAATTGCAGAAAATACACTTCCTCCTAAATACTTCAGCATGCATATCATTAACTAGAGTTCATATTTGTTTACAGTGTTTTTCATTTCATGTTAAAGTGACATAAAATGAAATGTATAAATCTTAAGTGTCCATTCACTAAGTCTGACAGGTACATACACCAGTGTAACCCAAACCCCAATCAAGAAATGGAACAGTGGGGTGCCTGGCTGGCTCATTTGGTAGAACATGTGACTCAGAATCTCAGGGTCATGAGTTCAAGCCCCATGATGGGAATGGAGTGTACTTAAAAAAAGAAAGAAAGAAACAAATGGAACATTAACATCATCCCCGTAAAATTCCCCTCATTCCCCTTCCTGGCTAATCTCTTTCCCACCCCCACCCAAGAGGCAACCACTCTTTTGATTCGTTTTCACCATAGATTAGTTGTGTCTGTTCTAGAATTTCATATAACTGGAATAATACAACATACAATCTTTTCTGTAAGGTTTTTTATCAGCATTATGTTGGTGAGATTCATCCATCTTGAATCAGTAATTCATTCCTTGTTATGGTTGAGTAGTATTTCCTTGTATGAATAAACCACAGATTTAAAAAAAATCACCTTCCTATTGGTGGACCCTAGTCTGTTTTTAGTTCTGCCTATTATGAAAAATGTCTCTATGAACATTCCTATATAGGTCTTTTTGTAAGTGTGTTTTCATTTATCCCGAGTAAAATTCTAGGAATGGAATTGCTGGGCCAGAAGGTCAGTACATTTCAGTTTTGTACCAACTGCCAGATCTTTCCCCAAAATGGCATACTATTTGACATTCCCACCAAGTAAGAGTTGGCGTCTGATGTTACCAGCCTTTTTCATTTTAGTCATTCTGATGCATGTATGGTGTCACAATATGATTTTGATTTGCATTTATCTGATGACTCGTGATGTTGCATACGTTTTCATGGGTTTATCCACCATTTGCATCTCTTCCTTTATGAAATGCCTCTTCAGGGGCGCCTGAGTGGCTCAGTTGGATAAGCATCTGACTCTTGATTTCAGCTCAGATCATGATTTCACGGTTCTTGAGATCACTAACAGTGCAGAGCCTGCTTGGGATTTTCTCTCTCCCTCTCTCTCTCCCCCTCCCTGCTCTTGCTCTCTCTCTCAAAATAAACATTAAAAAAAATGTTTTTGACCTAACTTTAGCAAATGGGAAATCAAGGGGTGTGAGAGAGCAAATTCTTGACCACTAGAACTATAAACCAGTGAATTTTCACGCTCTTTCCTTACAATTGTTTCTTCAAGGAAGGGAAAGTGGCGATACATCCATTTTTGCACCAAACACCCCTCCAATTCAGGGGGACTATCTCGCACTGTCAAACTTGATGAGGCAACACTACCTCCTTCCCTTCCTGGCAGAAAACTGCACACATGTCAGACATGACTCAACCAATCAAATCTTTTGATAGATAGAGTGTGAGTAGGGGAGGGGCAGAAAGAGAGAGAGGGAGACACAGAATCCGAAACAGGCTCCAGGCTCTGAGCTGTCAGCACAGAGCCCGACGCGGGGCTCAAACCCACAAACCTTGGGACCATGACCTGAGCCAAAGTCAGATGACTAACCGACTGAGCCACCCAGGCGCCCTGCACTTGGCATCTTGAAGCTTGAGGAAGTTTCCTGGAGATGCAGGTCCAGCTGGAACCATACCACGACTTGGTGATAAGTGCCCTGAATTGGTGACATCAGCAATGGACACTTCCTGAGAGAGGAGACCAGAGCTGGATTTCCCTCCTCTGCTGCCCTTCATAGTTAATGCTTTGTGAGTTAGGTTCTCCAAACTTCCATCAACACCATGAGTCCCCCCTGCCTCTAGTAGACTCCTTTTCTCCTTTCAGTGACCAGAGTGGGTATCTATTCCATGCCAAGAACTCTGACTGGCACAATAAACTACTAAGAGGAAAGTGCCCTGAACTATCTAGAAGGGATTGTGGTGTCAGAAACATGTCCATAATAAACTCTTCGGATTAGGCAGAAATACCCCCTCAAATTGTAGGAAAGCTTCACTTGGAAGTTATGTCTAGAAAAGGTGGGTAGGTATTTTTAAAAGATGTTTCTTCCTTGAGATACAACCTGATGTCTTCCTCTGACAGCTGTGTATAAATATGTCAACTTCCAGCAGACATAAAACTCCCTGATGGCAGGGGCCCTGTTTCATCTTTTAATTCACAGCTGCCTTACATGCACTGGCTTAAGCTCTCAAAAACACATGTTGTATGATCCTCTTTACCTGTACTCTCATCCCTCAGATTGCTACATTTGTGTTCACAGCTCTCATACCTAATTTTAGGTTCAGAGTTTCCTTAGGGGACTTTGTCTTTATTTTATTTTTTAATGTTTTTATTTACTTTTGAGATAGAGAGAGACAGAGCATGAGCAGGGGAGGGATAGAGAGAGAGGGCGACACAGAATCCAAAGCAGGCTCCAGGCTCAGCTCAGAGCCTGACGCGGGGCTCGAACTCACAGAGTGTGAGATCATGACCTGAGCTGAAGGTGGACGCTTAACCGACTGAGCCACCCAGGCGCCCCAGGGGACTTTGTCTTAATTGAAGCCCAACAAGGTCATCCAGGGGTCTCAGCTAAGTATCCTTTGGAATCTGGGGAGATTAGTAGTGTTCCAATCAAAGAATGCATTGACAATTCTTTGTCCTCTCTAGACACTCTGGCTGGGAGTTAAGAGGTATGGTGCCCTTACTGACTTCCATTTAATGGAATTACAAAAGGGAGGAGGAAGGGGGCACCCGGATTTGAACCGGGGACCTCTTGATCTGCAGTCAAATGCTCTACCCCTGAGCTATACCCCCATGACCTATTATTCTTCTCTTCCTTGTCCACTTAAGGTGACTCAATACCACCAGGTTCCACCCACACCAGAGCTCTGGCAGGCTTTGTGTTCTAAAGCTCCACCTTCTTTTGTATCCATCATCTGCTGTGGCTTTTCTCTTGGTCACCAGTAAACTGGGTGGGGACACTTGAAAAATGACATCCTGGAAACTAGCTGAAAAGGAAACTGATAGAGCACCAGCAGAGAAAGTGCCCACAAGCACTGTGTCAGAATTACTAGATCAGAATCCAGAGGCTAAAAAACACCCCCAGATATCCCCTTGTTCATGCCCTGACTCTTGATGGACTGAGGGTAGAAAGGAGAAGGAAGATGTCAGTTATTTTGGATGGGATGACTCTCAGGAAAATCAGGAAACCCTTCTCAGGGCAACCAATGACAATCCCTTTGGCCGAATCCCTTTTGGCTCAGTTCTTGATGGAAAATCGGTAGCCAGTGTCTAACCCAGGGCCCTGCTGCTGCCTGGGGCAGAGCTTTGTGGAGGGCTCGGTGAGCAGTGCAGTTTCTTCTTACATGGGCGGGGGAGAACTGAGGCCTCCTTTCAAGCCTGGCACTCGTGGGCATGGAGCGTAAGGGCACAGGCCTGAGGATGGCCTCTCTCCTCCCACTTCCTCTCCAAAGGCTAGAGAAGCAGAAGGTGAAGAAACTAGCTGGCCCCGGTCCCAAACTTGGGAAAGAAACAGCACACTTGGAGGCACAATAACATCACTGTTTATATAAAAATAGAATTGAGAGATCGTCTAAACATCTGTCTTCTATTCAGGTCAAGGGGTGGGAAGGGAAGAGATGCTGTCAGAAGAGAGGGAATCGGGTGACCTCTCCAAAGACCGATGGGCGCTGGCGGAGGTCTGGGGTGTTCCTGCGATAGCCATACCGACCATTGAATCCGTTGATCATTTTCAGATCAGCATTGTAGTTATCATGCCCTGTCACCTGCTGGAGGGAATGCCCTTGGGGGCACAGAGAGAAGCCTGAGCCTGCATTCAGCCATCCCCCGCCCCCCCCCCCACTTGCTTCCCCCCCGCCCCCGCCGTCCCAGGGCTGGTATAGAACATGCTCCCCATGTCCCAGCTAAAACCTCAATCCTGGAGTGTCTCAAGGGTCTTGATTAAAAGCCAAGAGTTGATGAAGTCAAGGAGACAGCTTTCTAGAAACCAAACCACATACCACGAGTAGTATACAGGAGGAGCGTGAATGGTATGTGCTAGCACAGGAGGGGCCAGAAGATTCTGGGCTTGGCTGAACTTGCCTTGCTCCCAGGAAGACTGAAAACATTTCACCCTTGCTTCTGACCCATCTGGAGAAAATGGATGAGCTCACTTTGGCCAAATGGTGCATAGGATCATGTGACTAGAGTGTGGTGAAAGGGCGATGGGGTTGGGTGGGAGGAGGTTTCACACTGTCAGAAAAACAGCTCTCAACCCTTCCTTTCTTGTTGCTAAGTTGGGCTCGGAAAAGGAGCAGGACACAGCCTGCTCAGGCCGGGAGCAGTGAGGGGAACATGGGTTTTAGAGTTGGAAAGAGTGGAACTCTGATCCCAGCTAAGCCCTTCTTGGCCAATCACTTTACCACCCTAAACTTCCGTTTCCCCGGCTGTAGCACAGGGATAGCGTGAGGGCAGAAAGCATCTGACATACAGTAGGCACTCAATCACTAAATATAAGGAGCACAGTGACACCATCTGCTCATGCATGAGAAGAAAAGCCGGAGGATGCAGTCCTTGGGCCTCTTCCCCTGAAAACAGGGCTCTCTGTGGCCCGGTTTCTCTCTCTGAACTGGGGGAATGCACATCACTCTTCCAAGTGGGTCCATGGTGAGGCTGGAAAGCCAGGTGGCACTTGCCTGCCCCTGCCCAGTTTCTCCGGTTCAGGTATCTCTGTCCTTGCCCGAAGATGTGGAAATAATCCACTATCCAGCCATCCCTGCCTGTGCCCCCGAGATCCTGAAAGTGAGGGAGAAAACAAAGACTGTCAGCCACCATGCTGAGAGGTGCACACGCAAACTCCCTTTGGGCTTATTTCGGGGAGAGAGAAGAGGTCACAGCCAGGGGTAACTGGGCCAGACAGATTAAATATAAATATACGTATTGACCTATTATCTCTCAGGGAGAGGCAGCATAGCTGGGCAGTTAAGGGCTGTCTGTTGCCAGACAGACTGGTTCCAGTCCAGCTCTGCCACTAACAAGCTGTGTGACCCTGGGCCAATGACACAGCTTTTCTGGACTTCAATTTCCTCTTGGCTTTAAGGAGGGTTGCTGAGAGATTTAAGTGAGATAGTTCCAACAAAGGGCCTGGCATAGTAAAAGTTACTTAATTTACTTTAAAAATATGCATTATTGGGGCAACTTGGTGGCTTAGTCATTAAGCATCTGATTTTGGCTCAGGTCATGATCTCACGGTTTGTGAGTTCAAGTCCCACATTGGGTGAGCTCGAGCTCTGCTTCGGGTGAGCCCCACTTCTGTGAGCCCCACTCCCTCTCTCTCTCTGCCCCTCGCTCACTTGCACACTTCTCTCTCAAAATATAAACAAACAAACAAACAAACATACATTATTTGGGGAAGCCTGGCTGGCTCAGTCTGTAGAGCATGCCATTCTTGATGTTGGGTGTGTAAGTTCAAGCCCCACATTGGGGGCAGGGTTTACTTAAAAACAAAACAAAAAAATAAACAAAAATCCCCATTATCTTTTTTTTTAAATGTTTATTTCTGAGAGAGAGGGAGAGGGAGAGAGAGAGCACATGCGAGCAGGGGAGGGGCAGAGAGAGAGGTAAACAGAATCTGAAGCAGGCTCCAGGCTCTAAGCTGTCAGCACAAAGCCCAAAGTGGGGCTTGAACCCACGAACTGTGAGATCATGACCTGAGCCTGAGCCAAAGTCAGAGGCTTAACCCACTGAGCCACCCAGGAGCCCCAAACCCCCATTATCTCTATGCAAATGAAGTAATACCTACTACAAACAGTTGTGATGGTTAAATACTTACAAATGGAAAATTTAAAAAGTGTGCACACCATATTATTTTCAAGCTTTTAAATACTCAAGTTTTTCTCCTTTTTCCTCCTAGACTCTGGTTCTGTCATAAAAATTACATGAGTAATTACACGTACACCCTCAAGCATGCCACATACAGATGTGTCCATATGCATGCGATATACACGCAGACACAAACACTGAGATCACACACAAAAAACCCAAGATTTGTTCCCAGAATAACCCCCGCTAAGCCCTCCTCTCCCCTACCCATACCACTGTGAAATATGGAGACAGAAATATTGGAGGCAAAGGTGTTGAAGCCATCAGCAAATAGCGTCAGGATCTTTGATCCCGGGTAGGACTCTGCTGAGAAGGGGCAACATCCACGAGGGGAAAGGGCTGGGGAGAGTGAGGTAGCAGAGGTTCGGGAAGCTTCCTTCCTGCCTGCTCACAGAAAGTCCCATCGAGGGGGCTCCTCGGCAACTATGACGTCACCGATGGAAGGCGCCCCGCCTGGCAGGTGTTCGCTGAGGTCACAAGGATTTTCGCGCGCTTAGAGAATCTGTGGTGCGAGATCACCCCAAGGTCGGGTCCATGACGTCAAAAGGGACAATGACACCCATCTGTTTGGGAGAGGCCAGGTTCCAGGCCCGTTCGCTAAGGCTTGCAGAAACCCAAAATGGGAACATTCTCAAATTCAGGGATGGAAAGTGATTTTGTGAGCCCAGTGAACTCAATACCTGTCATTCGCCTGCGCCAGTTCCGGGGGTTCAGTAAGAAAACCGAGGGGGTGGGAGGGCCCGCCCGAGGGGTAAAACGCCCCGCCACAGGGTCGAGCTCTGTGGGGGCAGACAGTGGGATCGTCCGGGGCACTCTTATAAATAACCTGTTCAGTCCGGCGCAGCACTGGCGGAACCACGCGGCTCCGGAAGTATCGGCGGGCGTGGTAGTCCTGCTGAGCGTTGTAGGGCGGAATCGCCGACCAGACCTTGGGCCTCAGGCGCTCATAGGTGCGGGCCATGGTGCTCACGGCCACACCATCCAAGATGAAGCCCTTTTCCAGCCGCAGAGGACACTCGCACACGCGCGACATCCCAACCACTACAGCCTCCGAGGGCCTTTCTGGTGGGAATCGAGGGCCCTAGGTAGGGGCTCCCCTGCGCATTGTGACGTGTCAAAGACTCCTGCGACACAAACCCTATGGCCCCATCTAATAGGGTAGGCTCCTAGGGCTGTGAGGGAAGTTGCTTGCGTGGCCGTGAGGTGCAGGATGACCAACAGGAGACCACGCAAGAGGAGTTGGAGATTGAAGAGGGGGATTACAGAACGTGGGCAGTGTGAACGCAACTGGGCCCCGCCCCCCTATATACATTTCCCAAACTCCGTCTCCTTGGGAAACTTGTTTGTACCCAGAATGATCAGAAAGTTCAGATAGCATCTACTTCCGACTCTCATTTTACACAAGTGGGAATTGAAGCTCAAGAAACATTGGGATAGGGGCGCCTGGGTGGCTCAGTCGGTTGAGCGCCGACTTCGGCTCAGGTCACGATCTCGCGGTCCGTGAGTTCGAGCCCCGCATCGGGCCCCTGTGCTGACAGCTCAGAGCCCGGAGCCTGTTTCAGATTCTGTGTCTCCCTCTCTCTGACCCTCCCCCATTCATGCTCTGTCTCTCTCTGTCTCAAAAATAAATAAACGTTAAATAAAAAAAAAAGAAAAAAAAAAAAAAGAAAAAAAAGAAACATTGGGATATTCCCTAAACCCACTTAGTGGTGGATCCAGAGCCAGAATTCAAGTCTCCTGACTTCCAGGAAGTCCTCTTAAAGCACTTCTCCCCACCCAACCCAATTATTTCCATCAGCTAGTATTCCTCCTCCAGCTTAAAAAAAACAAAACAAAACAAACAAAAAAAAAACAACACAAGAAACCAGCAGGTTGACACATTATCCCCTGGCTAATTTTTTTTGTATATGTGACAGGATATAGCAAACCATAAACAATGATTTCCTCTAGTTGTTGTGACTACAGGTGATTTTTATTTCCTTCTTCAACTATTCCCCTTGAAGAAGCCCTTGCACAGATGGTTTAACCATCAAACTACTCCTCACACCCAACTCTGAGATGCTATTATCCTACACGAGACAACAGGATCAGAAGTCTTTTATAGTCACTATATGAAGGCACGTGTATTAGAAAAGGTTGCTTGTTATCTATACGCAGAAAACCACTAATTCTGGCAATACTCAGCATACCTAAGGTTTCTATACCATGAAAGGCAAGTTCCTAGAAACCTGAAACTATAGGTTAATGTCTATAGTTTGAGTCTACTCTGTTACAACTTGAAATGGACCCAGGCAGAACATGAAAGACCTAAGACAAGGAAGGGAAGAGACCCAGCCCTCACTCCTATTTGAAGGTGAGAAATTTCACATGTAGAGTTCACACAACTGGATAAAAAGGATTAATTTTACATCTCACGTCACATCAAAGACTTCAATCTCACCAGGCTGGAGGATAGGGGGCAGGAGGAAGACAGGTCTGTTTTAGACTTCTGAACGTATTTCTCAAACAAGATAGGCTCAGTCTAGACAGCACCAGATCTCAATCTTGGCTGCTGCACCTTGGAATCTCCTGGGGAATCTTTAAAAGGTACTGAGGTCTGGGTCCTACCTCCATAATCTGACTTAACTGGCCTGTGATACTGCCTGTACATGTCTTTTTAACTCCTCAGGTTGAGGACCACTACTTTAATACATTCCATGCAGAATCTTGAAGGACAAAAGGGTAATCTTACTGAGTATGTGCTGGGGTCCTTACATCCTCTCATCTCCAGCCTTACAAGAGAACACTTAAGGCTGGGTATTTCCAGAATACTGTTAATCTGAAGATGCATGAACACAAAGCTCAATCTAAAAAGCCTATTCCAACATCTTTAGGCCACACTATTGACCCAAACCTGCCAAAAGGTCATTTTTCCTCAGGCCTTGAAACATCACATAAATCTTCTCATGGTTTAGAAAGAAAACTTACAGGGGCACGTGGGTGGCTCAGTTGGTTGAATATCCAACTCTGTTTTAGCTCAGGTCATGATGCCATGGTTGTGAGATTGAGTCCAGTGTAGGGCTCCACACTCAATGTGGAGCCTGCTTTAGATTCTCTCTTAAAAACAAAAACAAAAGCCAATGTCCAGTTCCTTCAAGTAGAATTTGCCAAGGTTTACACCCACTGTGCTGGTATCATCCCATCACCTTTATTTTTTCTTTTAAGGTTTTGAAGTTTTTTTTTTTTAAGTTTAGAGTGGGGAAGGGACAGAGAGAATCCCAAGCAGGCTCTGCAATCTGGGCCTCCAACTCAGGCACTGTGTGAGCTTGTGACCTGGCTGTGCCACCCAGGTGCCCCCATCACCTTTTATCCTCGAACTAAGGTTTAGCAGGTACATTATACAGCCATCCTGTCAAAATGTTTTGATAGCAAAAAACCTGGTAATTTAAAATGATTTAATCACCGTTCATAAAAGCAAACCCAATGGCAGTTACATACATGTTAGATTTTACAAATAAAGTCATTTATGTGCCAGTTTACCCAAAACCCAGAACTGCACAAATATGCATCTATACACCTGTATCTGGTCCTTCCTCACGTCGCTCCTGGACCTCCATGTGTGTCTAGGATCTGACCATTCACTCTACATTATCTCAAATGAATTGCAAGGCAGTTACCTGGGGTAACCTCCTATCAAACAGTACCTACTATCTGCGATTCAAGGACTCCAAACCCAAATAACTAAGTTTTTACAGAAGAAATTGGAAAGTCCGTAAGTGTCTATAGAGTTGAAAAGTGCAAGCACTGTTTATCTTTGTTTCACACACATCCCCAGAAAGTTTGCACTAAGTAATTTCATTTTACAAAAGGAGGCAAGGGCTAGATGGTGTCAAGAAGAGTAACGTGGTACAAGAGAACAAGAAGGCAAACACTGGGAGCACATAACTTTTACTTCTTTTTTAAAACAGATAAAGCAAATAATCATGCGATGCTGCCAGCATTGGATGCAATCCTGGGCCACAAGTCTGCACACTCCTTTGCAACAGGTCCAGTGATAGCAGAACCTGCATAAAAAAAGAATGTGGTGACAGGTAAGATTAGACAGACCCAAGGTTAAATCATCCCATCTCAAAGACCTAGGGAACAACGTGGATACTTTCTTACCTTTCATTTCACCTTTATTATTTACTATGACCCCCGCATTATCTTCAAAATAGAGGAACACTCCATCTTTTCTCCGGTATGACTTTCGTTGTCGAATTACCACTGCTGGATGTACTAAAAGGGAAAAAAGGGTAGCAGTCATTTAACCTGTCCCAGTGCCACCACAAGAAAGCAGTTTACATCCCACCCAGTTCTCCAACATTTCCATTTGGACAGAATGCATACTCGCCATTAGCTTTTCATTCCCTAAAAGCAAGTCTGAGAGACAAACCCCTTATCAAACACCAATCGCCCCTTATGGAAAGACCTTACTCCAAGTCAAAACTGCCTACATTTCCTTCAAGTGTAAATTTGGACCTTCTTTCAGGAGAACAATTAGCAACATACCAGCAGGAAACTTGCTAAGCACCTTCTATGCTTTCACCCAACAGGTGGGGACTGTTAAGATCCTAGTATCACAAAATGGGACCCCCTTTAGAACTGAAAAAGTAGAGGGGTGCCTGGGTGGCTCAGTCGGTTGAGTGCCCGACTTCGAATCAGGCATGATCTCGCAGTTCGTGAGTTCGAGCCCCGCGTCGGGCTCTGTGCTGACAGCTCAGAGCCTGGAACCTGCTTCAGATTCTGTATCTCCCTCTCTCTCTGCCCCTTCCCTGCTCATGCTCTGTCTCTCAAAAATGAATAAATGTTAAAAAACAAACAAAAAAAAACCTGAAAAAGTAGAGAGGCCAAGCTATTAACTCATTAGGCAATGTTCCACCCCAGTATAGATCAAAACTTCTAAGAAAATACACACCTAGATGTAAAAATTACTGCCCCCCAAGATTATGTTGGAATTGAATATGTACCATGTTAGATTATGTAAATATCAGTTCATTTACACATGAATTTAGCCAAAGAATCCCTGCAACTTCTAGCGTGCATACGTGTACACACACTCCTTGAACTCCCTGAGTACGTCCGGATCGTGACCACACTCTACTTTATCTCAAATGCCTAACTGCTGGGCACATACGTATGTTAATAGAGCAAAAACTTGGAATTAACCCATCTATCTCATGGCAAAAACACAATCATTTAAAAATGATTAGGTCTATCTGTAATTTTTCATATGTAGTACAATCATCTGTGAAGCAAGAAGAATGGGTTAATGGGAAGGTCATGGTCCCATTTAAACAAGAAATTTTTTGCACGGAAGTCAAGAAAAAAGGACATACGGCAAAATATTAACAGTGATCATCTCTTGGAAGTCTGAAAGTTGGGCAATTTTAATTTAACTTCTATTGCCTATGTAATTAACTGGGTCTAACTTTTTGAGGAACTGTTTTCCAGGGTCTTAAGTAACTTCTAAAAACTTACCTGCACATAAAGTGAACACTTTCCCAGATCTTCATCTACTGCACTTGAAAGAACTAAAGTCAGACACAACCTGCATGCAAACCTTGACAGTCACTGAACAAGTTACTTAATAATCTGACGTTCAAGTTTTCCTCTTGGAAAATAGAGATAAGAGTTACATTGCCATATTCAAGGTCAGACACTGCAAATACAGGATTTTTTATAGGACAGGGATCCTGGCTATCCTTGAGGCAAATACTCTCTCTATACATAGACTCTGACCAAGTTTTTAACAATGAAATACACGTTGAGGGTTAACTAGTATTTACTAAGAGCCTCCTGCTGAGCCCTTATCTACTCAAAACCATTTTTTTAAAAGTAAACTCTATGCCCAACATGGGGCTTGAACTCATGACCCCAAGATCAAGAGTTGTATGCTCTACCCAGAGCCAGTCAGGCACCCCTACTCATAACCATTTAAATTCTCACAAATGACCAATCTAGCAGATGAACAAGGCCACACAAATCCAAGACTTTGGACTTCCAAAACTGCCCCTTTCCACTGCCTGCATTTCAAGTTTCTGCTATATGGAAGCCTAACGTGAGGGGATGTATTCATTTAGCAGAAACCAGAACAAAGTAAGACATTGATAGAGTTGGAAATTCACAACTGTTTTTAAAACCATGAAGCGTTCTCTGGTCTGTCCCACAATAATCAGATGGAGACCAACAACATGTACTGCTGCCATCTCACCAACGGTGACAAGCGGGTTGCTCTGCCCTTCTCTGACAGCTTTCCAGGCCACAGATCAGACCCAGCAAGTGTTCTAAGAGGAAAGCCTGTCCAGTCACATGTAGATCTCAATTTACACACTGATTAATCGATGTTTAACCACAATGCTTGGTACTCCTTGCCTACCAAACCCTCAAGTGGTATTAAAGGAGAATCAAGATTTTTTACCCAGAGGCTAAAAAAACCAAGCGGTAGAGATGTGTGTTTATGCAGGTTTACCAGGAGTAACTGCAGTATGTGGCCAAGACCCATCATATTTGTACTGTATATTCAAGTGATAGCTCAGACTCCTCAGGAAGAGGAAAACATTCCAGGGCAGACAGACTCAACAGGTACAGGAGGAAAGTTCCAAGAGCTGAAGTTCACTGAGTATCAGAAGCTATAAAACCAGACAAGACATTACAAGTCAGAAGTGCTCCAAAACCTTCTCCCCTCGACCAACTCCTACACCTAGTGGGGATTAAGCAATGACCAGCTCCCCGTTTTAGTGTCTACCAGAAGAGATTTAGAAGCAACCATGACAAACTTTTGACAAGTCACAATCCCGAGTTAATCTCCTCTATAAAAAGAACCTGCCTTAAAACACGAAGACTATGTTATTCTGTACTTACAAAGTGCTAGGTGTCCCAGGCGAAATGCTCTACACGCTTTACCTGAATCTCACAACCACTTTATGCAAGTTTTCATTCTTCCCTTTCAAATCAGTAGTTCCAGGAAAGGAAACTTGCCTGACACCTGGTCAACTCTAAATGCCTATCAAAAAACAAAAAAACAAACAACGCCCACATTTACTGGGGCATCTGGCTGGCTCAGTTGATAGGGCATGTGACTCTTGATCTTGGGATCCTGACTTCAAGCCCCATGCTGGGTGCAGAGATTACTTAAAAACTGGGGCGCCTAGGTGGCTCAGTCAGTTAAGCGTCTGACTTCAGCCCAAGTCATGATCCCCTACTTCGTGGGTTCGAGCCCCGCGTTGGGCTCTGTGCTGACAGCTCAGAGCCTGGAGCCTGCTTCAGATTCTGTCTCTCTCTCTGCCCCTCCCTCCCCTGCTTGCACTGTGTCTCCCCAAAATAAATAAATACTAAAAGAAATTTTTTAAATTATACACACACACACATATATATATAAACACCACCATATTCATTTGCAGCTGAGAAACCAGCAATGAACCAGACAGTTGCCTGCTCTTCTGAACTTAAGTAGAAGAAACAACTCTAATGCTACACAAAAAATACCACTTGGATTTAGGTTACTGGAGGATGGGGGGTGGATGGGGAGATGTGTTAACAAGGAAGTGAGCTAAAGATGACTGCATTTGAGTATTCCAGGCAGGAGGCACAAAGTACAAAGGATCTGAAGCACCAAGGAAGGTGGAGAGAGAAATCAAGACCTGAAAGCAATAGAGCTGGAGAAGGCACCATGAAGAAGGACTAAGTTCTACAAGGACAGGGCTTTTGTTTCTACAGGTATAGGTACCTGATGTGGTTTATAACTATCCACTGAACGCGGGGAAATGGCAGGGTAAATATGTACTTCCTCGCAGCTTGTATTGGGAACCAAGAAAGAACTTAAGTAGGGAAATGACAAGCCAAGGTTTACATTTAAGCCAGCCAGGTGCCCCAAGACTTACACTTTAATCTTTTTTTGTTTTTTCAAATATTTATGCAGTTCCTGGCAGGGAGAGAGAAAGCAGGGGAGCGGCAGAGAGAGAGGGAGACACAAAATCTGAAGCAGGCTCCAGGCTCTCAACACAGAGCCCGACGCTGGGCTCAACCCAGAGACCGTGAGATCATGACCTGAGCTGAAGTCTGCCACTTAACTGACTGAGCCACCCAGGCACCCCAGACTTACATTTTTAAAAGATGGGCCCTGACTTCAGTGTGGCAAATACACTTAGGGCGTAAGGGGACAAGGACAAATGTAACAATGGGGTGCACGGCTGGCTCAGTCAACTAGCGCATGTCACTCTTGATCTCAGGGTAATGACTTCAAGCCCCAGGCTGGGCAGAGATTATTTAAAACAATTAAAAAAAAAAAAAAAAAAAGCAACAGATACAACAAAACCAGATAGGGAAGAGAATAGTCTCTAACACATCCAAGAGAAGACCTTCAATTGCAGATAAATAGCTCAGACTTCCTCTCAAAAAAAATCAAGCTTTTAAGAAGCCTTGAAAATGGCAGAGTAACTGTTCCATTTTCTAGTAAAGGGCACCTGTCCACCAAGCAACAGCAGGATTCAGGACCTCCACTCACCCTTCTTTCTGAGCTCTGGTTTGCCTTTCTTCACTGTGGCCATCACCATGTCACCCACGCCAGCAGCAGGAAGTCTATTCAATCTTCCTTTGATCCCCTTCACAGAGATGATATACAGATTTTTGGCTCCTATAAAAGAATGTAAACAAACATGACTTTTTTGGAGAGCTTATTAAGCAGTTCTCCCAGTGTAACATTTCCCCCCACCCCACCCCACCATTTCCAGAGCCTCTCCCTCCCCTCTTACTCCCAAAGAGTTAGTCGCCCCCCCCCCCCACCTGACCAAGGTGGAATACCTTGTCACACCACCGATTGAAGCAAAACAACACAGCATGCTGCTGCTTCACCCAAAAGCAGTGTTTTTCCTCTGCCCTTTCTTGACGGCTCAGTGGGTCATTAGTCAAGGCCCAACGAGTGCTTTTAAAAGGGGGGGGGGGTTGGCAGGGTGCAGCTGAAGGTCTCACCCGTGTTGTCAGCACAGTTGATCACGGCTCCGACCGGAAGACCCAGGGAAATCCGGAATTTCGCACCGGAGGACCCACCACGTCCTGCGGGTAGGAAGGAACACAGGAATGGGGTCGCTGTCTAAGTCATGGTTCGGAGTTGCCCTCACACTCGTAAGGTATAAATTCATTCGCACGTGCTTTGGGAAACGGCAGACTAAATTCCCTCTCTCTGGGATTCCACCTACCCCTCCCCATGTGCCACCCCGTTCTCATGGCGAACAGCCAATTCCACACTATTACCGCCTTTACGTGGAGAGTAAGGGGCCTGAACCACCCAACCTTCGCTCCAGCTTTTGCACCACGTAGCTCTTCTCGCAAGGCGGGAGCCCGCACAAGTCGCCCAGCATGGGGCCTAAGCCAGCCCCACTTCAATTCCATTACTGGAGCTCTAGGCGCAGAGCGACCCCGCGAGGTTCGGTCTGGGGTCCCGTCCGGATCCGGCCAACTCAACCCGCCAGGCCCCCCCAGCCGCTTTCGGCAGCCCTTCCAGCGCTCTCTCGCGGCCCTCCTCTCCCTCTCCGCCCGGGAGGAGCGCAAAGCGCCACAGCTGCCCGTGGGCACCGCTCCGGGCGCGACCAGCAGCCACCTCGCGACAGATGGCGAAGGATCTCCCAGATACTCACCTCGCTTCGACATCTTTGCTCAACAAGGAGTCGGAAAAGGAGTGAGTGCAAAGGACGCTGGGATATGAACTTTGATGCCCCGCCCAATCCCGTCACGTGTCCCGGAGCCTGCTCAATCCGCCTCTTCCCTCCACCGCTTCAGGGCGCAGTTTTATTACGTAATAAATGCTGGACGTAGGGTTAAGTTCTCGCGGCGAAGTGGGCGGTGTCGGCGCTGAGGGCTGTTGGCGCGAGTGACGTCCGGAGTCTCCTTTTTAAGAAGTCTAATGTAGTCGGGAGCACAGAAACATTGGTAAATTTACCCAACAACCTCTTTTGAGCACGTAATATGCGTCGGGAGCTTCTCTGGACCTTAGAAGTTCAGAAATGATTGATTAAAAGGTTCTGTGCTGTGTAGGGGCCCCCGAAGAACACAGGGCGTGGGGGACCGAGCGAGAAAGCTCTAAACGGTACCCTTAGGATGTGGTATTGAAAAAAAACTGCTGAAAAAGAGATGGCGAGTAAAAATAAACAAATGTGAAAGTTCCCTCCCCCCTCCCCCAAAAGGATGTGGTATTGGGAAGAGCCATTCTAGCGCTGCAGATAATCCCGTGTGCGGGTGTGTGTGTGTGTGTGTGTGTGTGTGTGTGTGTGTGTGTGTGTTTGGTTCCATACCCATTTGTATTTTAGGGATCCTGGTATGTCAGTTACCCCTTTTATAGCTTCAACCTCCCCATTCTGGCCTCTTTCCTTCTGTTGATATATTCAAATATTAATTGAGCACCTACTTTATGCCAGGTACTGTCATGGGCATACATTAGACTACATCAGGGGGAAAAACAGATAAACGATTCTGCTAGGGTGGCAATGACAGTGGGTATTAGTAAACAATAGATACAATAACTGCAGTGTATAGTGTGTTAGATGGTGCATACCATGGAAAAGTAAAAGAGCAAGGTAAGAGGGATCAGGAAGTGGGTGGAGGGGCAAATTGTAATTTGAAACAATGTGGTCAGTGTGGGCTCCATGGGAGAAGCTGATATTAAAGCAAATAAGATTATTTGATATTAGATTTTAGGTGAGGGAGTTCGCAGGGAAGGGCAGTACAGATAGTCATGAGCCAGTGAAGGCTTCCTAAGGCATGAGTGTGCCTGAGATCACTCTAATTGAAGCTAGACTGTGGGAAAGGACACAAAGTTACAAGTAAGGAGATGTGCTAGGAAGCTCTTGCAATACTCAGGAAAGAATGATGGTGATTTGGACTAGAGTGGTAGCAGTAGAGGTAATGTAATGTGGTCAGGTCCTGGATGTGTTTTGGAGGTACAGCCAACAAAATGTGGGGCATGAAAGAAAGGAAGGAATCAAAATGTCTCCAAGGCCTTCAACGTCTGAGCAAGCTGAAAATGGCCTTGCCATTAACTGGCTTGGGGAAAACTATGGGGGAACAGATTTGGGGGTTAAGAACCGGACTTCAATTTTGGACATGTTAAGTTAGATGCCTATTAAACGACCAAACAAAATTCAAATAACAAGTTGGACACATTAGCCTGGAGTTCTGGAGAGAAAGATCTATAAATTCGGGAGTTGTTAGCATATAGGTATACAGTTGACCCTTGAACAATTCAGGGATTAGAGGCTCTGACCCCTCCATGCACTCAAAAATTCATGTTTAACTTTTGACTCCCCTAAAACTTAACTACTACTAGCCTACTTGACCAGAAGCCTTACCAATAGCATAAACAATTGATCACATATTTTGTATGTTGTATGTACTGGATTCAGAATACTGGGTTCTTAGAATATAAGACAGAAAATAAAATGTTATTAAGGAAATAGTAAGGAATAGGGGTGCCTGGGTGGCTCAGTCAGTTAAGCAGCCGACTCTTGGTTTTGGTTCAGGTCATGATCTCATGGGTTTGTGAGTTCGAGCCCCACCTTGTGCTCTGTGCTGCTGTTGTGAAGCCTGCTTGGGATTCACTCTCTCTCCCACTGTCTCTGCCCCTCCCCCTCAAATAAATAAACTTAAAAAATAATAATTTAAGAAAATCATAGGGAAGAAAAAATACATTTACAATACTACAATATATATATATTTTAAAATGCGTATATAAGTGGACCAGTGCAGTTCAAACCCATGTTGTTGAAGGGTCAACCGTGTCTAAAGCCATGACAGTGGATGAGATCATAAAGAAGTAAGGATAGGGGTACCTGGAGCAAACGACTCTTGATCTTGGGGTTGCAGGTTCGAGCCCCATGTTGGATGTAGAGATTAATTCAAAATAAAAAAAATCTAGGGGTGCCTTGGTGGCTCAGTCGGTTAAGCATCTGACTCTTGATTTCAGCTCAGGTCATGATCTCATGGTTCTTGAGTTCAAGCCCTGCATCAGGCTCTGTGCTGATAGTGTGGAGCCTACTTGGGATTTTCTCTCTCTCTCTCTCTCTCTCTCTCTCTCTCTCTCTCTCTGCCCCTCCCCTACTCACATACACAATCTTGCTCTCAAAATAAATAAATTTAAAAATCTAAAAAAAAAAAAAAAGTAAGGATAAATAAAGACCATGAGCTAAGCTCTGGGGCACTTCAACATTAAGAAGTCTATAAATCTGTACATTTATAAATCTCTCTTATCACTCTTAAAATGCCTTCAGTTGATCCCACCAACTTCTCTAGCTACCAATTTTTCACTCTCTTTCACTTCTCAACCAAATTCCATGGGTTTCTGAATATATGATTTCCTTAGCAAATGTGTCTCTCTTGATAAATGGAACCACCATCCATCCAGGTGTCCATCTGAGGCTCTTAGCCAAGTCCTTTTCAGGTTGCCTTATAAAGGTCTGTTGTAGGGGTGCTTGGCTGGCTCTGTGTAGAGCATGGGACTCTTGATCTTGGGGTTGTGGGTCCAAGCCCCATGTTGGATGTGGAGATTACTTAAAAAATAAAAAAAAAATCTATAAAAAAATAAATAAACAAATAAATAAATCTTAGGGGCACCTGGGTGGCTCAGTCGGTTAAGCGTCCAAGTCTTGAGCTCAGCTCAGGTCTTGATTTCAGAGTTGTGGGTTTGAGCCCACCATTGGGTTCCGTGGAGCTTGCTTAGGATTCTCTCTCTTCCCTTCCCAGGTTCATGCTCTTCTTCTCTCTCAAAATAAATAAATTTTTTTAAAAAAAAGTGTCTGTTGGGGTGCCTGGGTGGCTCAGTCAGTTAAGCCTCTGACTTTGGCTCAGGTCATGATCTCGAGGTTCGTGGGTTCGAGTCCTGCTTCGGGCTCTGTGCTGACAGCTCAGAGCCTGGAGCCTACTTCGGATTCTGTGTCTCCCTGCTCCTCCACCACTCGCGTTCTGTCTGTCTCTCTCAAAAATAAACATTTAAAAAACAGTGTCTGTCATGTCTATCCACTTCTTTCCATCTCCTCTAGTCCTGCTACGGTCCATCTCTTACTTAAACTACTTTTGAAGCCTCCTAGCATACCTCCTGACCTCTATTTCTCCCTCTTCCACCCACTCACTCATGGCCAAGAATCATTTTTCAGAAATACAAATATTACAATGTCACTCTCCTGAAAATCCTCCAGTGGTTTCTAGTGCTCTTAGATCAAAGTTAAAATCCATATGGTGGTCTACTAGGCCCTGACCTGGCCTCATCCTACCTTGTCAACCTTATCTTGCACCATGCTTGCTTTTGTTCCAAAGAGTTGACATTTTAGTCCCAGATACTGTCCATGCTCCTGAATACCCACAAGTCTCACACATGCTTGGAACACTCTACCCTGCCTACCCTCATCATGTACATCATGTCTACTAAAGTTCAGATTTCAGTTTAAATGTCTCTTAGGGAAATCTGCCCTGACCCCCATCCTAGGTCAGGTCCCCCTGTTGTAAGCTATTTTGACATGCTGCATTTTTCTTTCATACTATTTTTTTATTATTTAATTTTTTTAATGTTTATTTTTGAGATAGAGCGCAAGTCGGGGAGGGGCAGAGAGCGAGGGAGACACAGAATCTGAAACAGGCTCCAGGCTCTGAGCTGTCAGCACAGAGCCCGATGCAGGCCTCACACCCACGAACCATGAGATCGTGACCTGACCTGAGGCCGAAGTCGGATGCTTAACCGACTGAGCCCCCCAGGCGCCCCTATTTTTATTTTTTTTAATGTTAATTTTTAAGAGAGAGAAAAAAAGAGAGAGACTGTGTGAATGGGGGAGGGGGAGAGAGAGAGAGAGAGAGAGAGAGAGGGACACAGAATCCGAAGCAGGCTCCAGGCTCTGAGCTGTCAGCACAGAGCTGGATGTGGGGCTCAAACTCACAAACCGTGAGATCACGATCTGAGCCGAAGTCAGATGCTTAACCAACTGAGCCACCCAGGCATCCCCCTCTTTTTTTTAATTTTTAAAATGTCTTTTATACTATTTATTACAATTCATAAATATACATTTGAAGATTTTTTGTTGAATGGCCCCTCCCCCCAACTAGTCTATAACTAGTCTATAAGTTGCACAAAGCCTGGGTTCATGTTCTTTTTTTGTTCAACAGTACATCCTGAGCACTTAGGATAGGGCCTCACTCAGTAAATACACGTTGATTGGTTGCTGAACAAATGAAGAAGTTGATCTCAATCATCTCCATATGTCAGCATCCTTGCATAAAGGAGCTTTCATTCACTTACGGCAAAATTAGAAATATTTGGAATATATAGTGTTTCTTATAAAGTTACATTTACTCAATTTAAAGGACTGCCTATTATTCTGGAATTATCTTCTTTTCATCTTTTTTGGTGTTAAAAATATTTCTTACAACCCTATATCAGCTTTCCACCCTCCCAATGCCACTGTTTTGTGCGTGCGTGCGTGTGTGTGTGTGTGTGTGTGTGTGTGTGTGTGTGTGTGTAATTTCAATGGTACATGAAAACCAAAGGCCTGGGAATGATTAATCTCTACTTCCTTATTTCTTGCATGCACACATTCCTTGAACTCCTGTAATCTAGCTTATGTCCTCACTACATGACTAAAATTATACTAGAAATTATATATGTTGAAAAATTGTACTAGAAATGTCACCATGACCTACTTGTTTTCAAAATCCAAGGACACTCCTCAGTGTTTATCCTACTTGACCTCCACAGCATTTCACATTGTGACCATTCCCACCTTCTTAACACTCTTCACCCATGGTTTCCATGATGCTACTAACAATAGAAGTTACTATTTATGGAATGTTACTGAGTACTAGTCATTGAGTTAAGCATTTTACTAGAATGTGACTTCTTGGATCCTCCCAATAACCCTCGTATTATTATTCTCACTTTACAGATGAGAAAACTGAGAAATAAAAAGGTTAAGCCATGTGTCCGAGACCACATAGCTTGTGAAAAGCAGAGCTGAAATACCACCCCAAACCTGGCTGATTCCAAAGCACAGGCTCAAAGTCACTATGCTCTCTCCTCCTGTACTTCCCTGGGTGATCATGCCCATCCTGAGAGCTTCAATTGTCATCTCTATGCTGATCACTTCCCCCATCTATATCTCCAGCCCAGACATTTCTGCTTAGCTCTAGCCAATATATGGAATTGGTGATTGGGATACTTTTACCCCACAGGCTCTTCAAACCTGCCAGGTCCAAAACAGAAACCATCATTTCCCCAGGAAATCTGCTCTTCTGCCTGTATTAGTTTTCTTTCCTTTTTATTTTTTTAAGTAAAGTCTACATCCAACATGGGGCTCAAACTCACAACCCCAAGATCAAGAGTCACATGCTCTACCAACGAAGCCAGCCAGGCTCCCCTGTGTTAGCCTTCTAAATAGGTGCTACCACCAGTGTCTGACCATAAGATTCCATTGCTTAAAACCCTCTGCTGGCCCACTAGTGCTTATACAATAAAGTCCAAGCTCCTTAAGCACAGTATTGGAGTCTTTTCCTGAAATGGCTTTCCTCCTCTCTGGGCTCATTTCCTATCACCTTGCCTTTTAGACTTCACTCTCCAGCAACACCATATGGCTTAGGATTTCGGGATTCTTGCCTTATCCTCGTATTCTTCAAAATTGTGCTCAAATGTCATCTCTTCCCTGTGCCATCTCACAACCCCAGCACGCTCGCCCCTGAGCCACCTCTTTACTCAGAGCAGTGGTTCTCAAATTTTCATCTGAAGACCCGTTAACATTCTTAAGTTATTGAGGGCCCCAAAGAGTTTTTGTTTATATAGGTTATATCTATCGATATTTACCAGACATTTAAACTGTGAAATGTATGTAAGTATTTTTTAATGCACTTATGATAATAATAAGTCCATTGCCTTTTAAAAATACTTAACGTCTTAAAATGAAAAATAGCTACTTTTTTCCAAACAGTAAGAGTGACTTTGCTTTACCTTCTTCTGGAGATCCCTTTAATGGCTGGCTTAATGAAAGGCAGCTTGGATTTTTATGTTCCCGCACTTATTCTGTTATGATAGCACATCATGTAACTTCTGGAAAACTCTACTGTAACCTCATGAAAGAACAAGAAACAGGTAAATAACGTATTATACGATTACCTTTTCTCTTGCTAGAAAGGGCCTCAGAGACTCCCCCCACTCCCCAAAAAAGTCCCCAGGCCACCATTTGCTATCCACTGATCCTGGAACGGTTGCAGACAGTACCAGCTTGTATGATAATTCCTTTGTCTGCATGTTGACTCAGGTATTATAGAACCTGAAATCCACTGTAGTTTATATTTGCTGTATTCCCAGGACATTCTTCAGAATGGACAAGATACCTGTGTGGTTAGTCATTGTCCTTTTCCTACTATTTTGATGGTAGTAAGGCTTAAAAGTAAACATGGCAGGGGGCACCCGGATTTGAACCGGGGACCTCTTGATCTGCAGTCAAATGCTCTACCCCTGAGCTATACCCCCCTCTGCCAAAGACGAAGGGATTATACCTTAATTGTAGTGTTCACTGACCAGACTTCTCTGGTGATTAATAGCGGTTTAGTACCTATGATTGACTAAACCGATGATTTCAAGTTTCCCAGGGTGATACAAAGAACCAAGGGAAGATTCTTCCTAGCAGTGCCATCCTCCCTGCGTGCAACCTGAGCTGCACTGAATCCCCCAGTCCAGTGCTGTGTGCAGGAGAGGAAGTGCTTCCCTTGCCCTTTTTGACCCTCTCTGCTCCTGTACGAGATGAGCTTCTATTGTCTCAGTTCTCAGCATCTTCAGTCATTTCCTCTCCCCCTGCTTCTTCAAACATCAACAGGTTTCCCCTAGGTTGGAAAGCTCTTCCTTTAGCTGTGATTGCCCGTCCATTTCTTCTTTCTCACTACCAGAGAGTCGGGACTTCATTTCTTTATCCAGCACCTGTGTCTGCAGTTCCGCTACTCTGCATCTGCTTTCTCGACTGCCAGTAATGTTTTCCCCTTGGAGTACGGATCTTGTTTCTCCAACTAGACTGTAAGTTCCTCGAGGGCAGGGATCACTTTACATTCGTCCTTGTATTCCCCCACAGTAGTTGGCACAGCGCCTGGTTCACTGTAAGCCTAGTTTGTAGTTGCCAGCCAAACCACAATCCTAATTAAACTCAACTCTCACATTGATTACACCAAACTGGCACCCAAGCAGCTGAATTTTGTTGGAGGAGAGCTCACGAGTCCTGTGTCAACTCATCAATCTCAAAATACCCTCTCTGGTATTCCTACACTACTGGCTGACTAGGTTCACTTTCTCACCAAAGTGACTATTTCACACACTTTCTCCTGTCTCAGACCTTCCATATCGTCTCTCTCCTCACCCTCTTAGCTGAAGAGCTGGCCTCTTCCTTCTTCGAGAAAATCAGAATCAGAAGTAGTGCTGTGCTGGTAAATGGCTGACAACTGGCTTCAAAGGACCCGATTTACAGCATTTGCCAATTCCCATGGCGCAAATACTCCCACCTGCCCATTTCAAGCTACCAACATGAAGTAAGGATGGAAGCAGAGATCAGAGGGTGAGAGGTTCTACCTTGGCTTTGAAGATGGAGGGAGGGGCCATGAGCCAAGAAATGCAGGTGGCCTCTGGAAGCAACCGAAGCCAAGGAAACGGATTCTCTCCTAAAGCCTCCCAAAAGAATACAGGCATGTCAACCTGAGGTTAGCCCTGTGAATTTGATTTTGGAATTCTGACCTCCTGAAGTATAAGATAGTAGATTTGTGTTGTTTTAAGGAAATAAGTTTGTGGTGATTTGTTTATGGCAGCAATAGGAAACAAATACACTGTTGTAATCTAAGATACTACCACCATCTCTCACCTGCACTACTGAAATAGAATCCTAACCTGTCTCTCTGTGTCCATCTTTTTCCTTTCCTTTATTGTGGTAAGAACACTTAACATGAGATCTACCCTCTTCACAGATTTTTAAGTGTGCAAGACAATATTGTTAACTATAGGCACAATGTTGTATAGCAGGTCTCTAGAACTTACCCATTTTGTGTAATTGAAACTTTACACCCATTGGTTAGCAACTCCCCGTGTCTCTTTCCTCATCCCTGGCAACCACCATCCCACTCTCTGCTTCCATGAGTTTGACTGTTTTAGGTACCTCATATAACTCAGTGTTTGTCCTTCTATGATAGGCTTATTTCACTTAGCATGATATCCCATGTTGTAAAATATTGCAAAATTTTCTTCTTTTTTAAAGGCTGAATAATATCCCATTGTACGTATTCTCTATGCAGTTCTTGAGTCCCTAGACATCTTCCCCACAGCAGTGTGGGTGATGATTTCAAATCCCCGCTCAAAAGTGGCCAAAGGCTGGCTTTTCATCCATTTGGGATAAAATCCAGACTCCTTACCTTGGACTATAAGGCCCTCTATGGCCCTGGCTAACTGTCCAGCTATGTTGAATTGCTCTCTCCTTGTCCACCTCTCCAACCTCTCTGGTCCTGGCGCCTTTGCGGTAATCATTCCCACTGCCTAGAATGCCCGCCAACTGTCAGGTGCCCAAATGTCTCTTTCACCTCTTCCAGATCTTAACTTTCTAGTGTCCAGTTTGCCTTCATTAAATTATAAACTCGGCGTGAGAACAGACAGCGTGTTCTGCACCTAAAGTGGGGTAGTTGGGTCCACTAAAAGAGGGAGGGACCACTAGAGAGTGCAGCCAGCGAAGGTTTCTCAGTGGTGTCTTGGTAGCTGATGTTTGTATTCTTTTTAGAGAGACCAGGGAAAAGGATTCCCTATCTGGTTTTGCAAAAGGTTGTTTTCTGACTTCTTTGGGTAAAGAGATGGGTGGGATTGTGGATACAGAATTGAGCCTATTTTGAAAAGGCAGAATGGTACCTGAGTTCACGTCCTTTCAAAATGCCGTGTCTTCTATTGGTGTTTTAGTTTTGCTCCTCCTTATTAAAAATTTCAGTATTATCTAGTAAGAAGAAACCAACTTTGAACAAATAATATTCAGGATGAAAATTTTAGGATTGCAGTAAAAAGAATTTACCAAGCTCTTACCAGCAGAGGGGGTATAGCTCAGTGGTAGAGCATTTGACTGCAGATCAAGAGGTCCCCGGTTCAAATCCGGGTGCCCCCTTGGCTACCTTTAAGTTTTTCACAGTCAGGTATAACCCAGACATCTAAGGGTTCTCTGAATCTGAAACTCTGGAATCCTTGTCTCTTCTACTTGGCTGATTTCCCCCAGCAAGTACTTGTCCCTTGTACCTGAGAAACAAAGAGCAACACCCCGGAAGTTGAATAGGGATTACTTTGCCAAGCCTTACTACATACCCCAAACTCGTGGAATCCCTGTGGGTAGAAAGAAGACGCAGAACTATTTTCCTGAGACTGTTCTGTTCAAGATCTATTGGTTTAATGTTATAGTTTCTTTTTGGGTAACAATGGAGTGCCCGGCCAGGGCAATATTATTTTGCTTAGTTCATACTCTGAATTGAGAGGACTAGGGGAAGAGAGTCCAAGTTTGGAAGGTTTATCTATGTGGTCACGAAGTTTAAGACCCAGGGCATAGAGAAGATAGGTCAAAAGTAGACGGCGTTCTCTTTCTTTACATTAGCTCAAAGGCAGAGCTTTGGTCTGATCAATGTACAGGTGGTAAGTTTGAGGCCCGGTGTCCAGGAAAAGGGTGAAAAGCTGGGTATTTCTTGGGACTGGGCTTTGCACCAGGACAACAGTCTCCATGTCCAGGCTCTTGACGCTTCTCAGTTATGGGAGCCATTAGGAAAAATGCACTCCAGCATTCCCCCGGGGCTCCAAAGGATGACACAACCAGATTCCGGGTTTAAAATATCACAGCTGCCCCCTGACCCAGGCAGCATGCCTCTCCCTTTCTCCTTTATTTTTCCTTTTTTTGGGCAAAATCTAGTCAAGGGGGATGCCATTGCTGCTTTAATTCTTATTATTTCCCTGTGGCCCAACAGTGATCTGATAACAGATATCTGTCCCGCCTTCAGGTTGTGAAACTCGATGGCCTCCTATTACTAGTTCAGTGGTTCTCAAAATGTAGTCTCCCCACCACCAGCAGCATCATCACCCAGGAACTGGTTACAAATGCAAATTCTTGAGGTCCCACCCCAGGCCTACAGAATCAGAAACTGGAGGTGTCTTAACAAGCTCTTCTGGTAATTCTGATGCACACTCAAGTCTGAGAGTCACTGCAATAGTATATCAGTTTGCATCCGGTTGTAACTTTATTTTTGTAAATTAAAATGAGCCTATGGGTGTGCCTTCGCCATTTTGACATATTTGAAGCGCTTTTGGGAAGGGCAAACACAACAGGTCTATGACACCGTTAATAAAGAAAGCTGGAGAAAGGCTTAATTTGTGGGTTTCCCTCTCTTGACCAACTCCCCCATTGGAAACGGAAAGCCAAAATCGGGGAGTAATCTTGTCCCCTGACCCTGGCGCCTCCAACTTCCTGACACATGTGAGGCGGCTGGCTGGCGGCCGCCCCAGAAATCCCGACACTTTAGGCGCAGCTTCTTGTACTTGATTTGTGCGAACATCCACTCCTCCTTCTGCTGGGTACAAAGCAAAAGCGAAAGCTTTCTGCTAACGGTTGGAAAATGAGGAAGGCATTTTACAAAACTCGACTTTCTGTTTTCTTTTACTCTAGGATCCAATGTTAAGAGTAGATCCAGTAGTTTGTTAACTACTTTACCACAGAGTGAAGGAAAAGCCACGAAGGGGGCACCCGGATTTGAACCAGGGACCTCTTGATCTGCAGTCAAATGCTCTACCACTGAGCTATACCCCCGCGCCGCTGCTGCGCTTGGAGATGGCTCTTTTGGATGCTAAGACACTGCTACATTGAGGGTAGGGAGAAAGAGTAAGGGGAAAGGAATGAAGGAAGAAAGGGGGCCAAAGGGGAAAGCAGAGGTGTCCGGACCCGGAGAACCCCGGGAAAGCTGCAGGGCAGAGCGCGGGAAGGGTAGAACTAGCTCGGGCTGCGAGGCGCAGTGTCCCGGCGGTAGGGACGGGTTCCGCCCTACGAATGTGGAAAAGGATGTGGGGGGAAGGGAGGCTGAGGGGCGGGGCAGGGGCTTCCCGTTCCGTCCGCAGGTTCACACCAGGTACCTACGGGCACAAAGGAAAGTCCCCGAATCTGGTGAATCCAGTCGGGCGTTCCGGAGCGTTCCAGCCCCACCCTAGACGGGTGCGAGGGATTTGCGCGCCTCTCTCTGCCCGGGCTCCCCAGATGTGCAGCCAGACCGGCTCCGCGCCGTCTCCAGTGCCAAAGGGCCCCTGGCCTCGGGGCGCGCCTCTCCCGGGCACCTTTTGCTGGAGAGCGCCCGGGCACGCGGGACCCTCCCGACGCACCTAGACGCGCGCCCCCGGCCCCGCAGCCCTCCCCGGAATCCGCCCCCGCGCAGCCCCACGTCGCCCGGGGAGCGCGCCGCCCGCGCGCGCCCCTGTCCGCGCCCGCGGCGCGTCCCCGCCCCGGTGCAGCCCCTCCTCCCCGCTGTGTTTATTAGGGGAAGGAGGGCGGAGGCGGAGGCCAGTTCCCTAGCTCCAGCCGCCGTCGTCGCTGCCTGTGTAGTTGCAGCCGCGGCCGCCTCCCGCCAGCTCGCTCCGGGGAAAAGAGAACGCGCGCGAGCTCGGGCGTCCCCGCCCCAGCCCTTCCCGGAGCCATGAATCCCAACTGCGCCCGGTGCGGCAAGATTGTGTACCCCACGGAGAAGGTGAACTGTCTGGATAAGGTGAGCCCCGAGATCCGGAGACGCGTCGTTGCGATCCCCGAGCAATGCTCCAGATTAGGGGAGGAGAGAAGGGCCGGGTCATCCCAGCGATCCCGGGAGGAGGGAAGGAGGGCGGTGTCACAGGGTATGGGGACAGACCCCGGTCTGGAAACCGGGAGATCTGCGGCAAGGCGAGGAGTCCGCGCGTGGCGGAGGGCCACTACCGGAGAAGAGTGGGCTCTGTGCCCTGGGGCTGGGAGGACGGAAGAGGAGTAGGGAGGCCAGGCCCCGGGGTGGGGGAAGGTTAGGGGTGCAGTCCCGCCCCCTAGGGCCGGGAGAGTGAGAGGAGACGGCCGCTCCCTCTCCCCGGCGCGCTGAGCGCCAAGTAGGCGGAAGCGCGGGGCGCTGGGGGAGGGGGAGGGGGAGAGGGAGGGGGCGGCGGGGGGGGGGCGGGGCAGAGGCTGGGGGGCCCAGTGAAACCTTCAGCTCTGGCCGCAAATGGCCGGACTTCATGGCCTGGAGACTGGGGGGCGGGGGCTATCAGCCGGCGAATGTTGCATCTGGTGAACTGGGCTTCGGATAAGGATCCGAGCCCCTCTGTGAGACCCCTTTTTTTGGACGACCTGCACCCCCCTCGGTGGTTCAACGCTTAATGGACTAGCAGCAGACCTCCTCTGTAGCTTCCCAGCCCCCACCTCAAATTAGAAGCCAACTCCCGGGGCTGGGCTGCCCAGCCAGAGCGGGGCGGGGTCGGGTGCTGGAGTAGGGTGGGTGGGGGTGCTTTGCAGAGATCTCCTGAAATTGTGCTCAGAGCCTGAGACTGGCTTGTAGAACAAAGAGCTAACTTTTCAAAGCAGGTTTCCCCAACGGAGGGTGAGGTTGGCTGAGTTCAGGGGAAGCCAAGAAAAGGGGGAGGTGTTAGGAAGAGGGGAAGGTGGCCTTCTGGAAATTCACGGTCCCCTGGGGGCCCTTACGCGTCGTCTCCCCCATCCATGCTGGACTTGTTCATCTGGTTGCTATTACACTTTTGGAGGGGGGCGGAGAGTAGAACTGGGTGTTTCCAGCAGTTTGGGGTAGGTTCCGGTCTTTTAAGCTCCCTAAGATACTAAGGCGATGCCTCCCCTCTGCATCTTCTCCCCACTCTGGAGGAGAAGCCTCTGTGGTTTTGTCTCCCTCCTCATCATGCCTTTTGCCCACCTCCCAAAGCTGGCTCCAAGTCCAAATGTTCCCTCCTAACTGTCTGAACTGGCAGGGGTTGGGGGGCATGGGATGGAAGAGGGGTACAGAAGTCTGGGGCCAACTTCTTCATTGCACACCTGGAGCCAGGGTTTATTTGGGAAAGGATAGTTCATTGGATACTTTTGGTCTCTTCCCTCCCCTTTGGGATTGACCCTTTCTCAGTGATCTTTAGCCTCTGAATCAGGGAGATGGGATTGTGTTCCCAGGTCCTGAAATACATTTGAACTTGCTCTTGGGGGAATCGAGTATATAGGGCTGCTGCTGTTTCTCTGTCTCTCCTGGTCTTGGCTGGGCAGGAGGAGAGGAGGGCTTATATCATGAACACAAGCGATGTGGGTGCTGACCTTCCCAAAGACCATGCCAGCCTCCGGAGGGCAGGACTTGAGCTAGGAGGCACTAGCTAAAGAACAGACTGTCCTTGCATCTGGGATTTTTACCTTCCCCTGGTGGGGAGGGATTTTGGCCTCTGCATTTCATGTGCCTCTCTTATTCTCCATAGTCATGGACTGGGAAGAGGCTGTGGGCTCTTTCACCTGTATAAGGCAGAAGCAACGTATGGTGGAGGGATTATTGGGCCAGGAGTTGGGAGACTTGATCCTAGTTCCAGGTCTGCTCCCACCAGCTTTATGAATGGCTCTAGGCCTCAGTATTCACCATCTGTCAGATGGGTATGAATGATGTCATTTCCTTGGAGGTGGGACAGTGTACTAAAGTGCCCAGAAGGGGATGTGGTATAGGCTGTGCCCTCCCTATCTTTCTGGGATAGTCGGTCCAGCCCCACATTCAGCTCCCTCGTAAAGTCTTTTTAGAGTGCTGTGTGCCAGAGGGGAGAGGGTAGTGATCCCACAAAGTGCCTTCCCCTGGGGGTTCTCTTGTCCTAGCTGGAAGAGGACATTCAGGCAGGTGGGGGCAGGTGGGGTTGCCCTGGGAAGGAGGTTTTTTTAAAAAGCCCCGTGAGGGGCTCAAACTCACGATTCTAGGGTAAAGACCTGAGCTGAGATCAAGAGTCTGACGCTTGCCTGTCTGAGCCACTCAGGTGCCCTTCCTCCTCTTTTTTTGAGCTCTCCTTACAGGAGGTGGCCCTGGGGAGACCTCACCCCCTGCACTGAGCAGGAGGCCTAGAATATTTAGGTATCAGACCTGTTCCATGTAACCCTCCTCAGGCAGTAAGGACAGACACTTGGACTAGGGACCTGGTGCCCTGAGGACCGAGACCTGGGAGGGGGGAACATTCAGTCCCATAGGTGTGGTTGCTAACCAACTTCCCAAGGCCTGCCATTTTATAGGAGAGAGTCAAATTAGACTCATTTCACTATGATTTCCCTATGGCACATAGCTCACGATGTGACCCAGAGCACAGGCCACGTCCTTGGTGTTAGTCTTTTCTCCTCCCTGAGCCTTATCTCCCGAAGGCTTAAGTGGGTAAAGGCCATGTCACCTCTGATGGCCACCCTGCCCCCAACCTGCAGTACCCAGTATGCTGTGCACGCTGAATAAATATGTATTGCTGATGACGATGTTTGAGGAAGGAGGTCGAAATGTGCTTCCCCAGAGGACTTCTGGGCTTAGAGTTGGGGGGAGAAACGGGGTGACCTCATTCACTCATTCATTCGACAAATATTTATTGAGCACCTGCTTTGTGCCAGGCTCTCTGAATGACTGCTGCAGGAACGTTTGGGGAGGAAGAGAGTCTGTGTCTTGACACGTCCTCTACATTTTGAGAAGGGTGGAGTTTTGTCCCCAACCCTGTTGGGAAGCATTTGTATCCGGGGACCTGTGCACTGTCTAGAATCTCCCCTGGCTTGCTTTCCCAGGCTCCTGAAAACAGGTGGAGATATTCAGGAAGGCTAGAGGACTGGTAGGCTGCTAGTTCCCCTGGAATGCTTTTTTTTTTTTTTTTTTTTTCTGGACTGCTTCTTTGGGAGGGCTCTCCTCCTCTGGCGGTCTGAGCCACCCCTCCACACCCCCAGGGGGCAGCAAGGCAGAAGGCGGCTGGGCTAGACACAGAAGAGGAGGCAGGTCCATGAAGCCGTGGTGCCCCATTTTCCCAGCTGAACCCCACGATCACTTTGTGATCATCTGTTCACAGGAGCTACTCCTTATTGCGACGTGTCAGCTTCAGTCTTCACAAAACCGATGCGATTGCTCCTCTGAATTATGAACCCCCTAAACGGAGGCTCAGATAGGTCATGCGGCTCACTCCCCGCTCACCCAGAGCTGTGAGCAGCCGCTTCCCCTACCTGCACCGTGATTCCAGAGGGAGAGTGGCTGGCCCAAGCCTCGACCAAGTATGGAGGACCTTGCTTCTGCCCCCATCAGCCTCCATTTGCCTTTCTGTGGAGTGGGGTTTCAGTGGAACGGGTTGTAGTTTTAGAGCTGTGGGTGAGAGCGTGGAGGGCACTGCCGGTGCCTGGAGATGGGCTGAGAGGGTTCTTATTGGCACTGGACATCTGGGTTTTGTGACTAGGGAAACCGTGGACTCCAGGGCAGCAGGAAGGATTAGAGTTGCACGCCCAAAGGTGTACTTTGCCCCCCACCGCCCCGAGACTACAGGCTCAGGAATGCATCTCTGAAAACTTCTTATCTGGGGCCTTTGGGAAAAGGGGGTGCTCTTGCTCTGGGACAAGGCCAGTGGGGCAAGGGAGGGAGGCAGACAGGTCCTGGTGGGGCCGTACTGACTTATTTCCCTGTGTCATTCACTGGACCCGACTGAAACAGGGATGGGGTTTCTTTCCTCTTGGGGTCCCCTTGGGGTCCCCAGCCCAGGCTTGGCCCACAGGGACTGTTGGGTGACTTGTCATCTTCTGTTCCCCCTTCCACTCCTCCCTCGCCCCGCTCCAAAGAGGACACAGTAGCGGGAGCTGCCGGATTTTCTTTAACCTTGGAGCCCTCCTCTAGAGAGAGGAGGGAAGTGACAGGAAGCCGCTATCAGTGCTGGGCTTGGAGCCTGGAACTGGGTCATCTCATTCCTCCCACCACCCCCACCCTGCCCCTCTGTGAGACCACTTTCCAGACTCAGAGACTGAGTTCAGTAGTGACCCTGAAGGCACTCGGTCCCCTCTTGTTTTCATTATTCTGCTCCTGAGCCCCATGTAAGGGAACAGGTGACTACTGCCCCAGCCTTTAATGTGTTAGCTGAGAGCAAGGGGTCTTGGGGTGAGGGGGGAAGAGCTAATGATGGAAATGGGCCCCATCCCCTCATGGGGGCCCCCTTCCTCCAAAAGGCAGCTAGGAGGTTTCTTGTGGAACCTCCTGCACCCCCAGCCTGGCCAGTCTGCTCTGCCCCCCTTCCCCAGGGGCTCAGCTCCAGGGTGGGGACTTGGCCATCTGCTAGGGTAGGGCTGTCTCTTTCTTTCCCTGTGTCTCCCCCAAGTCGATCAGGAGGCAGCGTTGGAGGTCCCCAGTCCTAGGACAGTGCATATTCCTGCATATGTGTGTGTGAAAGTGGGTCATGGTCCGGATTCCAGAGAATGTTTTTCCTGGCAGGCCCCTGAGGGGGTGGGGGGGAGGCGGAGGCCCAGGCAGGGGCCTGTGCAGCTAGGCAGGCAGCGGCCAGCAGACTGGGTGGTGACAGGGCTGGGGCACTCTGCCAGCACCTCCCAGGCATTGGGGAAGAGAGAGGGGCTGTGACTTTGGGGGCTGGTGGGGGCCGGGACTACCCTGTTCTGGTCTGCCAGCCAGGTTGCATGTGCTGGGTTTTTGTATGGAGAGGAGTCTGGGCTGGGCTCTGGGATGGGCCCAGGTTGGGGTGAGGGCCAAGCTTACGCCAGCCGTGCCTTTGCTTCCAGACTTCCAGCTGGCCATCTTCCCAAAAAAGTGGTTCTCCTATCACTTCATTTACTATTCCAGCTTTGGAGAGTCTCCTCGATAGGGAAAGTACCCTGTTAGAAGGTGATTACCCCCAAGTTATCCCCTGGTCCCTGGTTGAAGTGGGCCAGGGTCGAGGAGGTGGTATCCCAGCTTCTCAGCTTCCTTTTTTCTGTCCCCTCTTCCAAAGTGTCCCAGAAACATCCCTTGGCTGGGCAACACATTTTGAAAAGCCCTGTCTTGGAGGGATTCCTTAACAGATGGCTACGAACCAGCCCTGTGCTGGGCACCTTCGCAAGTCTCCCTGGGCTCTTCCCTGGCTTCCGGCCTCCTTCTTTGAGGGGTCAGGAGTGTCTTCCTCTGACTGCTGGGAAATGGGGCTGAGACGGGCCAGCCAGGTCACCAGACAGCCCGGATTCTGGGGTCCTGGAAGCTGGACTCCAGGTTGGTGTTGATCCTGGGCTGCGGGGGGGGGGGGGGGGGGGGTGCGATTTCTATATCCTTTGTGTGGGTTTGCCCGAGAATCAGCATTTCTCAGGATGGGAGCATTTCTGTTGCATCGGTCCCCCTTCCCTCCTGGTCTTTGGCTCTGTTCCCCTTGACTGGCCCCCCTGGATTGGTCCCTGGGTTTTGCTGGAGTCTTACCCGCATTGTAGCTGTGGTTGGGCACAGGGAAGCCCCACCTGCTTCCCAGCACACACAAGCCTCCACCCGGAGCTGCTGAGCCCCCTCTGCTGGGTTTGTACCTGTCATGGGGCCCAGCACCTAACATTCGAGTACTTAGAGGGGGCAAGCGCTGTGCTGAGTGTCTTACAGGTGGTTTCTCATTTGCTCCTCATTATTGCTGATACTCTTTTCAGACATGAAGATGGCTGGGAGGCATACGCCCTGACCAAGTTCACACAGCTAGTCAGGGTGGAGCTTTGATGCCCACTGT
Source organism: Panthera leo (assembly GCF_018350215.1). Classification (NCBI taxonomy): domain Eukaryota; kingdom Metazoa; phylum Chordata; class Mammalia; order Carnivora; family Felidae; genus Panthera; species Panthera leo. The sequence goes on from NC_056692.1 coordinate 37,867,891, forward strand.
GGGGGATGTACCTCCAAGCAGAGCTCTGTAATGCCTCAGAGGGAGAGCGGCTGTGGGGGTCCTCTCGTCCCAGTTATCTGACTGGGGCTGGGAGAAGGGGAAGGGAAGGAGAAAGGGTATGAGTGTGGTGGCTAGAGCTTGGGGCATCCACCCCCCACCTGGTCACGGGTCCTTCGAAGTGGGAGGTATGAGAGCTGGAGCAGCGCCAGGGGCCCATGTGTGGCGGTCCTGGAGCGAGAGTGAGGAGTGCCAGGGTTTCGGCCCAGGGGCCTGGTGGCCGGCCCTCCTCCCCTTCTCCAGACCCTGTCAGGCTGCGGGGCTGCCCCTCTGAGTTCAGCAGCTGTGGCTTCTTAGCAACCCTGGGGCAGCTTTGCATAAGCAATGAGGCTTCTGGTGGTGGTGGTGGTGGGGGCGGGGGGGGGGGGGCAGCAGGAGTGGTCGGGGAGGTGGGGCCATCCTTCTGGGGACAGCTTGCCACTGTTAGAACCGGCCCCTTCCACGCTCACCCTTCTCCTGCTCCTGACAGCTCAAATGGCTGACGGGTGGGGAGTGCGGAAGGGAGGAGAATGTCAACGGCTGCCAGAGCCTGTGACTTGAGATGTCCCCAGCTCACCCCCGGGGTGATTCTGTGTTCCAGTCCCTGGGAGGGAGGGCTCCTTCCTAGGGCCGAGTGCCCCTTCCCGAAGTCCTGGTGTCTGATGGCTGTCCCCCCCTCTGTGCCTCTGTCCCCAGTTCTGGCATAAAGCATGCTTCCACTGTGAGACCTGCAAGATGACACTCAACATGAAGAACTACAAGGGCTACGAGAAGACGCCCTACTGCAACGCGTGAGTCCTGCCTCCCTCCCTAGCTCTTCCTTGTGTTCTCACGATGTTGCCCAGCACTTGCACGCTCTACCTGAGAAGCGTTCAGCGCGTTTAGTCCTCACCCCGGCTGGATGAAGTAAGGGCTGCTGGTGTGCCCATTTTACAGGGAGGGAAACTGAGGCTCGGGAAAGGAATATTCTTCCCCCAGATCACACGGCTAGCGAGAGGCTGGTTGAAACCCAGCCAGGCAAGCGTGTTCTTCCCAGTGCATCCTGCTGCGAGAGAGGGCCCAACGCGCTCCTTCAGGAAACAGTGCTCTCTCTTACTTACCCCCCGCCGGAGGGGCTTGGGGGGGCTTCTGGCAGCAGCCCTTCCTGGCGTTCATCTCTTGAGAACTGAGGGCAACGTGAAGGGGTGGCTGGGCCTGGGGCAGGCCTCTCCCTGCCGGTGAGGGAGGCCGGGGAGACCTTCATGTCTTTTCCAGTGGAGTTGGCTGGGGCTCTGTTCCTTTCACACTGGGACCCGCAGCCTGTCCTGATGCGGGGAGGTGGGTAGAGGTGGGGTCCTCCATCCAGAAGGACACCCCTCTCCCATCCCTTGCAGTTCTGGACAGTGCACCGCCTTCTACCTTCAACTTGACGTCATATGTAGCAAGTGTAAACTCAGTGCAGGTCCACGGTATATGCAGGACCTCCCAGCCACCCTGCTAGTGAGGGCTTCAGAAGGTCAAGTCACTGAGTCACGGCAAAATCCATATTCAAAGAAATTCAGGATCTGACTTGCGTCTAGGAATTTCTTTGGTCAGGAGGCTCTTCGCGGCAGAATCGCTGAGGAGGGGAACACTGGGACTTGTCGAAAGGGGTGGGGGGCTTAAACACCCTTGAAAGGCTGCCTCTCCCTCACAGCACCCCCAGTCCCCTCCTGATACCCCAACCTCATCATCCCTGGGGGTTTGAACATTCATCAGGCACGGGTGCCTGCCAACTGCTATATGCCAACCTGTGTCAGGGACTGGGAAAGGAGATTTCTTAAAAAAATTTTTTTTCTAATGTTTATTCATTTTTGAGAGAGAGCGTGAGTTGGAGGGGGGCTGCATAGAGAGACGGAGACACAGAATCTGATTCAGGCTCCAGGCTCTGAGCTGTCAGCACAGAGCCCAGTGTGGGGCTCAGACTCACGAACCACAAGATCACGACCTGAGCCGAAGTCGGATGCTCAACCGACTGAGCCACCCAGGGGCCCCTGGGAAAAGAGATTTCTAAATGACAAAAATCTCAAGCCCAAGAAGCAACCTGGATATTGTCCTTTCTGGGAGGGATTGGGCACTGGGAAGGCTGCCTGGGGTAGAAGGAAGATCCCAGCTCTCTCCTGGCTTTTGCTTCAGCTGCCTCCTCTCTTCTATTAGCTTCCACTGGTCCTCTCCCCCCCTACCAACCCCTCCCACCCCCCAAGGGAAATGGGACATTCTTAGAATTCTTACAGGCTCACACAAGCCCTGATTCTCTGCCACTTCCTCCCTCTGTTGGGGAGCGGGGTGGGGTTCAATAAAGCCAGAGGCCCGGGCAGTGTAACCCCTTCATGGCTGGACCACTTGGAGCTGGATTCTGGGCCCTGAGACTCCTTTGGGGGCAGTTTCTGAGCCTCGGCCCCACCCGGCAGAAGTCTGGCTGAGCCACGTCTCTTCCTAAGACTCTAGTAGCCTAGCATTCAGTGAGCATTGGGAGTTGGTGACAGCAGCCAGCCTTGTCCTTGTTTCTCGGCGTTTTCTCAGCCTGATGCCCGAGTCCTAGGCTAACTGTTCTCACCCTCTTCTGGGGAGGCTGCGGTAAGTGGGGGTGGGGACTCCTGGAGGTGTTGGGGTCTCTGGGGGAGGTAGAAGATGAAGCACCTCTCCCCGGATGCTGCTTCCACAGTGCCCAGGCAGAGGCTCCTGTCTCTGCCCTGGCCCCCAGCCAGAGAAGCAGACTGGCCTCTCTCTGTTTCCCCAGGCTTTACCGCCCCAGCCTCTGCCCTGCCCAGTTGACCTTTGGCCCAGCTGGGATGTTACCTCGGGATGTTACTCAGAGGACTCTGAATGAGAGCTGAAGCTCTGGGGGGATGTGTGGCCCGGCTGTGTCTCAGGCTGTGTCTCACCTCCGCTGGGAGTGGGCAGAGTAACACCCTGCCCGAGGCGCTCACACTCCCTCAGCCAGCGTCTGCTAGCAGTTGGTCCGGACCCAGCAAGCCTGACGAGGTAATTCCAGGATAAGCCAGATGTAGTAGGCTCGGCCTGCAGGGAGCACCCTCAGGGCCTGTCTGAGCTTCAGTTTCTCCATGGTTACACATTCCCACCCAGGGATGCTGGGCCCCTAGACCAAAGAGTACTGAGCACCTGCCACGTGCCAGGCACTGTGCCCGCGTCCCCTCTCATTCCTTCCTGTTTGCTTTCTGCCTCTGGCCCCATCCTCCAGTGACATTCAGGTTCCTGAATCTTGGGGTTTGCCAGGGTGTAGCTTTGCTCCCACCCCCATCCTGGCCTTGCTTTGTGGACCTCAGGCCTGGCTTCCCTCCTTCTCAGAAGTAGCGTCTGCTCAAGACCCACGGGGGCAGGTGATCTCTCCCCGCCCTTTGCCAGGGAGTTGGACCCCTCCCCCCCTCAGTGAGTGAGAGTGTATGAGTTTGTTGTGCAGGGAGGCTTCTGTGTTCTGCCTCTTTCTGGCCAGTCCCTGAGTCAGGATCTTTCAGGGGGTGGTCAAGAGAGAGCAGAGGGCTGTCAGTCATTCCCCGGTTGGCTTCTCAAGACCGAGATTTTAAAATGTTCCGGAAAGGGACTGTAAGCAGCCAAAGGGCCTCTTCTGTTTCTCTCATTGCACTAGGCTTGTTTTGGGGTTAGGCAGCAGAGAGAACCCACGCTAGATCACAGCCAGCCTGCTGGGCCGTGATGGACCCCCCGCAAATGTACCCTTAAACACGTGCCTGCTGCGGATCCAGACACATACGCTTTCTCCTGGTGTGGGGCCGGGGAGAGATGCCAGGGAGTCAGACTGAATAGGTTGCATCTGTGTCATACTTCCAGGCACAGCCGCCCAGGCATTGCCATGGCAAGGGGGAGGTGCGCCTTTCCGCTTTTGCACAATGGCTCGTGGTACCAGAACCACTGTTCCTCAGATTCTTTCGTGAAACGTCTAGGTGGGTGGAGTGAGCCTGCTCCCTTGGGTTAGAGGAATATTTACACCCTCGATTATTTGTTTTGTAAACCACATTTTCCGAAAGTGGGGCTCATCTGTCCGCATGCACGAACCTGCCCCCTTTCCTCCATGCAAATAGTGTGGGAGTGTGGAGGTCAGAGGTGGGGTGGGGGTGGGAAGAAATGTGCCTGCGCCCTCCTCCTTGGGGGCCACGAATCAGTGCAGGCTGCACACCCGAGGCAGAGTTGCAGACCAGGGGAACCAGGTTTGGGGATATCAAGTGTGGAGGTGGACATGGGTCAGGGAAGAAAGGGGGAGGCGCTCAGAGGCCCCCTCCCCCTCTTCACTGACTACAGGTTTCGGGGTCCATCCTTCACAGTTTCCTTGAGTTGTGTGATGCGGGGCTGAGGAGGCTGGAGATGGCCCCGGCACTGGAGAACAACTTGACTGTGGTCCTGCTCCTTCCCTCAGGTCTCAGAGTGTGGGGTCTGGGTGCTCAAAACGTCTCTGGATTCTGCCAGACTGTGTCGAATCCCAGCTGCTCTTGGGGATGGGGTATTGGTGGGCAAATCTAGGACTGGGGTCTGGGGCTTTCCCACTTCCCTCTTTCCTGCCTCTGATTGGGAAAAACGGGATCAGACGTGTCAGGAAGTAGGTGTAGCACCCGGAGTGGGAGTGAGAGGCGGGTATGTGATGTGTGTTTGGGATGGGGCGGCAGGTTCAAAGGGGCAGCCACGGTGGCCAAATGCAGTCTCTTCCCCCGCCCCCACCCCGACTCATTCCCAAAGCCTTAAATCCAGAGATGTCAGGGCCTCAAGGAACCTCAGAGATCACTTTGTTTCTGAACGAACCCGTTTTATAGATGAGGAAACTGAGGCCCAGTGTTTCCATGCCTTACCCAACTTGGCAGAATTATTTCTCTTTATGTATTGCCATCAGGGACTGGTACCAGCTTTGATTTTGCATCTTGCAGCCTGAGGGCTGGTAAGTCCCTCTTCAAGTCTGGCCTCGATCCTTCTGGCTGCTTGTGTTTTTCCTCTGGTCAAACAATGCTTCCTTGTTGCTTCCTATCCCCACCATTTCAGCCCCTCAGGCCTGGGGGACTGGTAAGAAACTGGGTTAGAAAGGAGCCCTCCCCGCCTGCCCACGGGCAGTGTTCCCAGCGGGAGAATCAGCAGCTCCTTCCAGAGGCAGGATGTAGGGGCTATTTTTTTTTCCTTTGGTAAAACCAAAGGCTCCTTGTTGCTTTTGTTGATGTATTTTTGTTCCTCCTTGAACAAAAAGCTGTGGTTTTTGAAGGGGTCCAAGGCTGGAAGGGGCAAGGTTGCTTATAGAAAGGGGGTGCTGAGCTTTCGGGATCTCTGGTCTATTCTGGCTCAGCCTCTGGAATGCAGCTAATGGCAGGAGCAGGAGTGGGGCTGTGCCTTATATGCTGTCCCTGTCACCAGTAGCAGGAGCCTCGATATCCTCCCTGTCCTCAGAGTCCTGAGCAGGAAGGTAACTCAGGGGTCCTTAGTCAGAGGACCCTTCTCCTGCATCCCTGCGCATCACTGTCTGCACTCTTGAGACACCTGCTTTGGGAAAGTTTTAATTAAAGGAGGAGGTGGCTTCTGACTGAGACCCCACAGGGTCTCTCTTGACGCCCCAACTTGGCAACTGGTTGGGTTTGAAAGATAAAGTACTTTGTTCTTCACCCACCCCGCTAAGCACATCTTTCATTTCCCCAGGGCAGCCGCCCCCTAGATAGCCGGGCAGCTGTGGTGGAGGGGAGTGCACTGGGCAAGGTCTTTGTCCTAGACGCTGAGCAGCAGTTTCTTTTTCTGTAAAATGGGCACAATGATAATGCCTGCCTTTTCTAACCCAAAGCCTTGTGGCAAATCTCAAGAGATGATGTGCACAGGATACAGTCTATCAAGAAGTCACTCGGTATGCCTGTAAGTTCTCCCGGAGGTCTAGGCTGCTGCCCACTGCTGCCTGATTACCCTCTTGGTCCCTGTTCTTGCCCTCATGGATGCTAGGTCCCTTTCCCTGCGCCTACCCACCACCCCCCCATCCCCGGCTTCCCGTCCTAGTGAACTTGGACTGTGTCCATGCCTCTCTCTTCCCCAGAGCAGCTGATGCTGCTGTCAAGGGTGGGGAGGGGCATCGGCAGAGGGCCCACTGCCTGGAATAGTTAACAAGGGGCTGGGTGCAGGCTGGCCCACAGACGGGACAAAGAGCAGCTGTGCTCTGCACCAAGCTCCAGGTAGGGTTGGGACACCCAGCTCTTCCCTCATTCCCTCAACCGTGATGCAGTCTGTTGGTGAGGCTGGGGTTCCGTCAGGGTCACTAGCTGGGGTGGTAGCCCCTTGTCTGCCTCAGCACCCACACTGGCACACACACACCTCCATTCATCCCAACTGGGATCTGAGGGTAGCGGGTGGTGGTGGCGGGGTGAGGGGGGGGGGGTAGCTTCAACCTGAGAACAGAGAGGGAGGGAAAAGGTAGAATTCCCAGCAATTGTTTCTGGAAGGAGGTCAAATCAGTTGCAGCCCTCTTGGAAGGCAGTCATGTTGGTGGGGGAAGGGCACAGCACCGATGTTTGTGCATCCTTCCTTCTGAAACGCACCCGTGGCACCTGTCTTCCTCACCGACATTGTCTATAAGGATCCTGCATTCACGGCCTCCTGGTTTTGGCCCTCATGAGCTACTCCGCAGCTGAGGACACCCTTGCTGTCTGCGCCTCTTCCCCCACCCCCACAGACTCTCTCTGTCTTCCTGCTCTGCCGCTCTCCTGCCTGGAGCTGAGGATGGGGTTGCCATGGGAACCTGAAGCGCAGTGAGCAGGGGAAGGGAAAGAGAGGGTTGTCTCGCCAGGGCTGGGGGCTGTGGGGAGGGGACAGGGTTGACCCAGTAGGAGGAATAGATGTCTGCCTGCCTTCTTCTGGCTTAGGGTTGGGGCTCCGGGGGGCAGGGTAAGAGATTGGAGGTTCTGGAGCTCCTCTTTAATCTAGTTAATCTAATGCAGGATTAAAGTCTCCCCCACGTCCCCCCTTCCTGCCAGATTAAGCTGCATGAACATCTAGGCTGGTCTCCCCTCCCTTCTGATGCGATTGGTGCTCTGGCTGTCGGGGGCTAAAACCTGGGGGTCATGATGTCTCCAAAGAGAGGGTGATGAATACCCGACAATCCCATCCAGAGGCACTCGCTGCCTGTTGGGAGGGTCTCCTGATGCCCTTCTGGTGGCCTGTTGGAGATGTGTGAATGTGGCCTGGAATGTGGGCTGTTATGCGTGGATCTTCTGGCTCCAGTGGCTACGGGACGTGCGTCACTGCAGGGGGCCCATCTATGTATTCATCGTGTGTGAGGAACAACACAGCGTGTATGCTGTAGGAGCCTCAGAACTGCAGTGGGGGGGGTGGGCGGTGCATGTCAGGTGCACGTGTCTGGCTGTCCTTGGGCCACTGGAACAGGAGCTCCATTTTAACCTTGTACATTCAGGGGGTGCCTGAGTGGCTCTGTCCCTTAAGCAGCTTTTTTTTTTTAATTTTTTAAATGTTTATTATTGTTTAAGAGACAGAGAGAGACACTTTTTAATTTTTTTTTAACGTTTATTATTGTTTAAGAGACAGAGAGAGATGCAGCATGAGTGAGGGAGGGGCAGAGAGAGACAGACACAGAATCTGAAGCAGGCTCCAGGCTCTGAGCGGTCAGCATAGAGCCCGATGCGGGGCTTGAACCCGTGAACTGTGAGGTCTTGATCTGAGTTGAAGTCAGACGCTTAACCACCTGAGCCACCCACACGGCGCCCCAAGCGGCGGACTCTTGATTTCTCAACGTTTTTTATTTATTTTTGGGACAGAGAGAGACAGAGCATGAACGGGGGAGGGGCAGAGAGAGAGGGAGACACAGAATCGGAAACAGGCTCCAGGCTCCGAGCCATCAGCCCAGAGCCTGACGCGGGGCTCGAACTCACAGACCGCGAGATCGTGACCTGGCTGAAGTCGGACGCTTAACCGACTGCGCCACCCAGGCGCCCCATCTTGATTTCAGTTCAGGTCACGATCTTGTGGTTTGTGAGATTGAGCCCCACGTCGGGCTCCATGCTGACAGTGCACCTGCTTCTGATTCTCTCTCCCTCCCCCCACTGGCGCTTGCTCTCTCTCAAAATAAATCAATAAACTTAAAAAAAATTTTTTTTTAAATTAACCTTGTACATGTAGGCAAATTAGAAACCCCAGGTTTGCAGATTCGCTCCAGAGCACATGTGTTTGCTGAGCCTGCCAGCCTTCCCCCCCAGATGCTAAGCAGTGCTATCTCAGAATTGACCTTTCAAGTTCCGGGCCACAGCTGCTGGGATGTCTTCCTCGTGGTGCCCTTGCTTCAAGACCTCACCTCTCTCTGCCACAGGATTCTCTACCTGCAGATGCTCTCCTCACCACACCCCGCACCCCGTGACACCTTCAGAAGGGCTCTGATCTGGTGGGAGGGTCATCTCTGAAGCCTTCCTTGCCAGGACCTCAGGGTTAGCCAGTTCCGCTGGAGATCTTACTTGGATCCCTCCTGCTGTTATCTTTCTAGTCTCTAGGAACAGACTCCTGGTTGATCCTCCCCTTTTCTGGAACTGCTAAGCAATTTTGAATGGAGCTCCTCAGCTGTGGGTGGCCCTAGCTTCCTGCAGCCGGGCCAGGCCTGGGGACCGGGCCGTAGCCTTAGCCCCATAGTCATCCACGGGCCATTTCTGTTGCCAGCTGCAGGCACCTGTGTTTGCTTTTCAGTCTCATCCCTCCCTCCCTCCGCGGGGGGAGCTGAGGGCCTGAAGTGACCTGGGAGCCAGGACCCAGGTGTGGCAGTGGAGGCTGGGATGGGGGTGGGGGGACAGAGCTGGAATCACCTAGGTCCAGGACAGTGAAACCAGCCCAGAAGCAAAAAGGATTTGCCAAAGTCACCCAGAGAGTCAGTGGCAGGACCAGAGTCCAGCACTGTGTCCATTCTGGTCACACACTCCTCCTCACCTTGGTTTAGTTGTACAAATCCAAAGTCCTACCCTTCACAAGTGGTGGCTCACAGGGAAGTTATGTGTTTACAGGTAGCACTGGCTCAGGGTGGTGCCAGCAAGAACCTCCCAGCTCTGGGGAGCACACAGGAGTGGGGGGGGGGGCGCGCTCATTTCCGGCTCTAGGGCGCATGTCAGCCCACTGGGATGAAACATGCCTGGAAGGAAGCAATCTGTCTCTTACCTGAGGACAGCGTGTGCATCGGAGATCTGCAGGTGGTCACAGTCGTGGTGAGGTGTGGTCACCCAGGGCTGCAAAATAGCGGACCTCAGCTCCTTTTCAGAGAAGCCACTCACTAGTCCCTGAAATAGTTGGGACCCATGTGGCCCCCTAGACATTTCACATACCAGCACATACCCACAAGCCACAGTGATTCAGCGCTACGTCTCCTCTAGCTGGTTTGCTGGGGGACTTCGTGATGACCCAGTGGGATGTAGGAGATCCAAGTTCTAGTCTTCGTCCAGCTTCAGTGCCTGATGTGACTTTCATGTATCCAACAAATGTTCGTTGAATACCAGGTACTGTTCTAAGGAGTTTGAGGTTAATCAGTGGACAAAAGAGACCAAAAACCCCTCGTTTCCTGGAGAAGTAGAGAGAGGACAATAAACCGATGTGATAAAGAAGTTAATTATGATAACGGATAAGTATTAAGTGCGTGGTCCCAGCACGCTATTTCCTCCTCTGGGATATGAGGAGGTATGACTGCATGATCCTGGAGGTCACTACAGGCTTGGCTTTGAGGGCTGCCCGGGTTCCAGCTACCTCCAAGCCAGCCCTCTTTCTGGGGAACAGGCTCCCGGTCTGTCCCGTGTCTGCCAGTTGGAGGGTTTGGCTCAGGATGCTGGGCCCTGGGGAGACTGGGTGCAAATTTAGATGCTACCACTTACTGGCTGTGTGCCTTGGCCACATTGTTCGACCTCTCTGAGCCTCAGTTCTCCCTTCTGTCAAAGTGGGAAAATAGGGCATTTGTGAGGATTTGGTGAACTAAGTAAGGCACGAGGAAAACATCAGCCTTTGTTACGGTGTTATCTGGCGCTTGAGGGCCTCAAGCTGACTTTCTGAGTCCAGCTGATTTCTCATCTCCAGTTAAGTTAGCCCTTGTTGGCCCTTTGAAACACCACTCTGGATGTGTGCATTTTCTTTCTTTCACCACCTCCCCCCCATATGTATGTCCCATTCTCCTTTACTTCTTCTTTTTTTTTTCTTAAGTTCTTATTTTAATCATCTGGTGTTCATCACAGGTGCACTCCTTGGTCCCCATCACCTATTTTACCCATCCCCCCACCCACCTCCCCTCTGGTAACCATCAGTATTTTCTATAGTTAAGAGTCTGTTTCTTGGTTTCTCTCTCTCTCTGTCTCTCTCTGTCTCTCTCTTTTCCTTCTTTCCTCGTTTGTTTTGTTTCCATTCCCTTTTACTTCTGTCTCCATACCCCTCCTGCCCTTCCTCTGCTTGGTCCCCATTTCTGGTTTTAGCTGAAAGCTTTGTCCTGACCTCTGCTCTATTGTCTCCCCAGTCTAGTTGGGTCGTCCTGGGTGGCCCAGGCCACTCAACCTCCCTGCACACGAGATTCTAAGGCATGGATTATCCCCAAGTAAGGGTCATCCGAAACCCTCAGACACTGTCCCTAGGGCCTCCCTTTGGCTCAGGACAGTTCTCCATGGCCAGCCGGCCACTCGGGCCTGATGTTGTCTTCCCAGTTCCGCCCCGGCTAAATCTGAGAAGCGCTTGCCTCCCCTCAGCCAAGGGTGATGCACATCGTGCTCGTGCTGCTGGGGCAGGGACAGGGGCTGCTGGCGGAGAAGAGGAAGTTTCCAGGAGAGTCATGTCTCTGAGAAGCCAGGAGGCTCCTGCCCCTTCTCCAGAGTGACCTCTACTCTGTTTTCTCTCTGTCCTGCAGACACTACCCCAAGCAGTCCTTCACCATGGTGGCTGACACCCCGGAAAACCTCCGCCTCAAGCAACAGAGCGAGCTCCAGAGTCAGGTGAGGGGGCGGGGCTGGCCCTGCGGCCTGACAGGGAGGGAGGGCTGTTGTAACCCTTGGATTTGGCAAGGGCTCCTTCCCCCTGTGGTTACGAAGCAAGGCCAGGGTGCTGAAATCCTGGTACTTGCCTTGTCTCCCTGCCCCCACCCGGGCACCAGTTGCTTCTTATTTCCTGCCTTTATCAAAGGAGTGGAGGAAGGCATGCCCCCTCCTCTTTCTACCTAAAGTGGGCTGGGGAGGTATCGGTATCTGATTCTTTCTGCTCCAGGAACTATGGTGTGGTCTCTAAAGCCCACTTCCTCCAGGAAGCTGTTTCCTTCTCCCTCCTCTCCACTCAACCCCCCCCCCCCCCCAAAGGAAGGGACTCACTTCTCCAGGCTGGTGCCAGCCTGAGGTCAGTCGGCTCTTTATGGCCATGTCTCCGAACCTCCTCCACCCCTCAGGGGGCCGCTGGGAAAGGGGCCTTGCCCTGGGGGCCTGTCCTACCTTTGTCTCCTTGGGCCTGATTTTCTTGAGCACTTGCTTTGTGGGGAGTGGTGCGTGCCATTGGTGGGGGGGGGGGGGAAGGGGGGAGATGGATTGGTGCCCCAGGGAGAACTCGGTCTTTAGGGGACACTGAGGAATAAGCAAAGGATCCAGAGCCCTGAGACCTGAACAGGTCACTCTCCCTAGTGGTCTGGGAGGGCTCCTGGGACAAGCCTGGGCTGGACTGTGAAGGGGGGGCAGGGCAGGGCGGGGCTTCTGCAGAGACCCCCTGAGGGACTTAGCCAAGTGGGCAGGGTGCCCAAGGCCAGGAACATGTTGGGAGGTCCCCCTGAGCCACAGAGGGCGATCTCTCCTGATCCCTCCGGAGTGGGGCTCCTGCTGTCTGATGTTAACATGACCTCTCTGGGGCCCTATCTCCAAGTAGGTCGCGTGAAGGAGGACCAGCCCTGTGCTGCCTGGGGCTGTGGGCGCACTCTCTCCCTGGCTCCTCCCGGCAGCTGTGAGGAAGGTGCTGTGTTTTTCCCGTGGTGCAAGATGAGGAAACAGAGCCCCAGAGATATTAGGGGGCTTGCTAAGATCAGACAGTGGTAGTAGGGGTAATAACACTGTGAACCACTAACTTGTTGAGCCTCTGATGCCCTGGGCATCGAAGCTCCCTTAGTTCTCAGCCTGTGCGTCTGGCAAGGTCTCTTCTAAGGTCACTTCTACTTTAGGGAAGAGGGAAGGGATGCTGCTGACTTTGAAGGCCGGTTTATCTAATTCTGAGACTTGTGCTCTTTCCCGTTTTCCACCCAGCTCCCTAAGGAACACTGTCTCCACTTTGATACTAAACACGATAGTTCCTCGTGCTGCTGGGAACATTTATAGTTCAGCAAGTGCTTTTAGTTACTTTGCCTCATGGATCCTTGACCCCACTCTGGGGGATATCAGATGAGGGAACTGAGGCTTTGCCTGTTGACACGCCCAGTAAATGAAGTTGCAGGATCTGGCCTCTGGTTTTTCCACTCCCAAGTACAGTGACCTTGACCATGTACAGCCCTGGTGAGGCCTGAGGCTCAGGCCTCCCCTGTTTCCCACAGCAGCTGGGAGCAAGTAGGGGAAGCTCGTTTTTCCCTCAGCAGCAGCTGACATCTGCCAGCCCAGAGGCGGACCCTGCTTGGTGTGAAACCTGTAGTTAAGGGAGAGCCGGTATGGATACCAGACCCCGGCCAGCTGAGGAGGTCAGGGTGGTCCAGCTGGCAGGGAGAGGGGCTGAGGCAGCTCTGGGGCCTGGGCCTAGTCTACACAGGGAAGATTTTTGGCCAGACCCTCCTTGGTCAGCCGCGTGCTACCTCCCTGGCCTCCCAATCCAGTAGAAGGCCCCCTGGGGCCAGAGGTGGAGGGGGCTTCGGGGGGTGGGTAGGCCACAGCATCCAGGGAGACCCGGACTCCCCCCACAGCTTGAGAGGGACGGTCAGATCCCCCATTGGTGGGGGCCCCATCAGAGGAACCTGGAAGAAGAGGTATGGGGAGGGGACATTAGGTCTTTGGAAAGGTGTGGGTCCAGAGGTGTGAGAGTATGTGCACACGCTCAGGCAGAGGCCAGGGCAGACACACACACACACACACACACACACACACACACACACACCCCTACTCTCAGGAGGAGAAATTCAAACCCTATTAATTCTCTCAGCCTTTGTCAGTCCCACAAAAGCACGGCTGTAGCTCTTTTTGCCCCTGGAACCAGATCCCTGAGGGGGGGGGGTCTGTAGGAGGAAGCGCCCGGTGCTCAGGCTCCAAAGGTTCCTCTGCCTTTGCTCCCTGCTCCCCAGGGGCCTGGCCTGCTGCTCACCTCCTGGGCTCCCGGGCTCCTCCTGTCTCTCGGGCAGGCTGAGGACCTTGTGAGAATGGCGGTCATTCTCCATGCGGTCCTCGCTGAGGGCCAGGCCCTGACCTCATTTAATCCTTATGACCACCTGATGAAAGAGAGATTGTTTTGTCCCCATTCTACAGATGGGGACACAGGTTTAGAGAGGCTAGGCCCCTTGCCCAGAGCCCAGTGACAGAAGCAGATTTCAAACCCTTTGCTCTTACCAATTCTGTAGTCTGACGTGGTGCCCAGCCTGGTACTCTTGACCCACAGGATGCCGTTACCAGTGGTGGGGGACAGAGGGAGAGAGAGAGAGAGAGAGAGAGAGAGAGAGAGAGACAGTGTGTGGACACACATGCACACACACACACAGACACGTGCACGCATGTGCGTACTGGAATACAGATTCCTAGGCCCTACCCAAGAGGTTTCTGGTTGGTAGTTCTGGGCAGGGCCCAGGAATCTGCATTTTGACTGCCCTGGTGATTCTCGTGAGCCTTTTGGACATACTCAGAGCCTTAGAGCTGGGCTGGGGGGCAGGCAGGGAGTGGGTGGAACTGACCCCAGCTCTCCCCTTGCTTCTGCCGCATGGGGTGTGAGTCACGGAGTCGGGGCTCTGGACTGGGGTAGGTGGCGGGTGGGGGTAGGGCCCCTGCCTTCTTTGCAAGCCTGGTTCTGTCTTCCTTCTACCTCGCCCCCAGCTCTGTGGTCTGAGCCTGGCCGCTTTTCTCTCATAGCTTTTTTTCCCCTCCCTGGTAAAATGGGGACAGCAAAGCCCAGTCGCCTGGAGGTCCGGGGCTGGCCAATGCACTGGGTTTGGAAGGGATGAGTGGGCCTGACCGGGGGTGGTGACAGGTTCTGGCTCCTGTGGCTGCTATGGGGGCAGGGCCTGCTAGAGCAGTCTGTGGCTGGCAGGAAGGGAAGTGGGAGCCTCCTCTGCCTACCCTGCCCCACCCCACCAGGGTGTCAGTTGGTGTCTTTCCAGGGCCCCTTCCTGGTCTGGGTGCGTGTGTCTCAGCCCTCTCCTCTGGAAGCTGCTGGTGCTATTTCAACTTTATTTGTTTTCCTGTCTCTAGTTTGGTTCCCAAAGTGGTACTTTGGGTGTCTGGGACACCTGGAGCCTCCCTTGCGGAGGAGGTAACCACAGAACTGACCAGAAATGACCTTCTGGGTGGTCCTGCCCGGGCCTGGCTGAAGCAGGGAACGGGAGACTGGGGCCCAGCTGTATCCCCTACCCGAGGTAGCTCTCCCACCTCCAGCCCCCAGGCTGAGCAGAGAGGCGACATCTTTGGGGTGGGGCTGAGCTGGGGGTGTCTGTGTGGCCCTCTGAGGCCCTGCAGAAGTGCAAAGAGAATGCCTCTTTCATTTTTTCCCCCATCTCACACCCCTGTGGTGCTGGGCAGTCCCAGCACAGAGTGAGAAATGCCCTGAGGCACAGGAGAGTGTGGTCTGTGACCAGCACAGGAGGCAGCATACTGGTGTCACTCTAATGTTTAGAGATTTATTTTTGAGAGAGAGAGAGAGAGAGAGAGAGTAAGCACAAGTGGGGGCAGAGAGAGAAAGAGAGAGAGAGAGAGAAAGACACAGAATCTGAAGCAGGCTCCAGATTCCAAGCTGGAAGCGCAGAGCCTGATGTGGGGCTCGAACTCACAAACCTTGAGATCGTGACCTGAGCCAAAGTCGGACGCTTAACCGACTGAGCCACCCGGGCGCCCCACTTCTGTCACTCTTACCTAAACCAGCTGAAGGTCAGATCCTGGGTCTGCCACCACTAGCTGTGTGACCCTGGGCAAGTTATTTCACCTTCCTGAGCCTCAGTGTCTTCATCTGTAAAATGGGGCTTACCTTTCTCCAAAGGTTATTGTGAGGATATTAGTATATATTAGGCATTTAGAACAGTTCCTGGCATAGAGTCAGCACTCAATAAATGTTCACTATTAACTATTCTCCTGGAAAGGAGAGGAAATGGAGCCTGGGCACAATGAAGCTGGGGAGTAGACACAATGACCTTTTCATGATTGCTTCCAGCACTGACTTTTCCATTAGTTCTCCTCCCCATCTGTGTCTGTCTAATTTTAAAACTGATTTCTTTTCTGTTAGAAGGGGGTGGGTTACATCGTATGGGCGCCCAGCACATAGTAGGCACATAGTCGGTGGAAATTGTCGGTATTGTATTTTTTTTTTCCAGAAAACAATTTTTTTTTTTTTTAAGTCACGATCTTTTATGTTACGTCAGCAACGCAGTTAAGTTCTAAATTATGCTGTTGGGAGATTTTGTGTTTGTTCAGTTCACTCACCACTCATGTGACAAACACTTATATTTGTACCTCCTTTGCTCGGGCATCAGATCTGGCCCCGCCTTGGGAATTTCCAGGATGGGAGGCCCAGGCAGTTCCTAGGCATGGAGTCATCCGCCCACAGTGCTGAGTTGTACCCTGACCCTACCAACAACTAGGCTGAATGACCTTGGGCAGGTCCCTTCCCTCCGAGACCCCCATCATGTCCTGGCGAGCCATCCCAGATGAGGGCAAACACTCCTGCTTGGGTGACAAGGAAACCCGGACAGAGGGGCTCTAGGCAGCGGGGCCCTCCCCGAATTCCTGGCTCTCGACCTTTTCCCTGTGCACCCACTCCACACCAAAAGGCCTCTCAGAGAATGTTTCTCACCTTGATTCTTCATAATTAAGGCCTGCAGGTACATAAAAACGGTCACAAACTCCAAAGCTGGGTGGGCTCTTAGAGATCAGCTGGCCGGCCCCCGGCTCAGGGGATTCCAGAGAGGGAGACTGACTTACCTAGTGACATACAGCAAAGAGGTGCCGAGCCCAGACCTCCCTCCATCCTTTCTCAGCCCCCATTCCACCCCAGCCCCGCCCTATCTGGCTGCCTGTGCCAGGAGTGAAATGAATTCTCCTTCCCCGGCAGGGAGGGAGAGGCAGTTCCTGAGCTTGGGAACTAGCTGATGTCATTGTAGTGTCGCCATGGCAATTATTCCCCTGGATTAGGGGCCTGACCCTTACAAGGCCAGGAAGTGGAGGAGAGAATGGAGGTCTGGCACTTGTTCAGCACTTTTAACGTTGACAGAGCACTTCCACGCTTGCCCTCTCAGTGGGTATTGAGCCCTGCCTTGCTTCAGGATGCTTCAGGATGCAGTTGCTGTGTGAGGGCCACTGTCTGTAGTCTGTACCATTGATTGGAATGAGTGGTACTATCCCCATTTTACAGATTGGAAACGGAGGCTCAAGAGGTTAAGTCATTTGCCCGAGATCGCTTAGCAAGTGGGAGACTGCGCCCGTGTTAGAACCAGCTCCCTCTGGCTCTTTGCCCATGCTCGGTGACGGGAAGCCCCCCTCTCCATATTTTAACTGATTCCTGTGACAGCCCTTTCACAGATGAGGAAACCGAGGCCAGAGACCTTGGATTTGGGGCTTCTGCATCTGGAGCTGTAATTTTCTGGCTCTAATGCTTTCCCCTCCCTAATGCCCCTTTCCCAAAGGGTCCCTCTACCTCCAACACAAAAACTTGCCCTGCTGCTCCAGGTCTTCCTGGAAGAGGTGATGCTGGAGGCAGTTCTGGGCCCTTGGGGTGGGTCAGTACTTGTATTTACTGCATTAACTTCCAGTCTGATGGGAACTAGCACATCCAGGCCTTTGATTTCAGTCTGCATCAGAACGAAGGAGCTTCTGAAACCTTTTTAGGATGAAGAACCCCATGGCTGGGTAAGCTGGGCTCCAGACAGTGGACAAGGACCTCTGACCCCTGGGGGGTGTGCAGAGGAACTGACAGGTGTGGCCACAGATTTATACGTGTGTGTCGTCGGTCGGGTCAGGGTGCAGCTCAACCCTGTGGCCAGATGTCTCCATGCCTGGGAGCTGCCCGGACGTCCCATCCTGGAAACTCCCGAGGTCCTGGGCCTCGTGTCCTGGGCTGACCTGCTTCTAGGACAGTGGAGCAGCCCCCATGGAGGAAATCCAGGCAGCTGGTGGGGTTGGAACAGCTGCCTTCTGAGGGGGACAGTGAAGCCTCTGGAAGCCGAACGGTTCTCTGTCCCATGGGCATTCCCAGCCTCCATTCTGTGCTTCAAACCCCCCAGGAGAAAACAAGATATTTTTCATATTTCAATTCTATTAGTGTTCAGGAAGTCCTTTCGTACGTCCGACTTGAGCCCCTCTATACTTGAATTTCTGTGGATTTCTCAGAAGAAGAAGGCAGTGGTGGGGTGGTAGGAAGCCTGTTGTGAAGTCCTGTCTGTCCCCCGCCAATTTCATTCCCTCATGTGGCATTGACCTTAGAAGCGGGCCTGGCAGTCTCCAGGAAGCCGCCAGTCCTGTCAAAGACGCATTGATGGAGTCTTCGAGTGGCTGTCTCACTGCCCTTCTCTCTGGGTGCTAACTCTGTCCCTTGGCACAGCCTTCATTCAGCTGGTCGCTTAAACACTCCTCCGGGCTCTCAGCGGGTAGGGCCACATCCTGGCTGGGGCTGTCTTTGGAGCTCTGGAAAGAACCTTCTTCCTATAGCTTGCAGGCGGGATAGGCTAGCGGTGAAGGGTCAGGAGTCCGGCAGATGAGAGTTTGCACCATGGTGGCTCTGGACATTTATTGCCAAGTTGTGTGACCTTGGCAGGGGACTTTGCCTAGCTCTGGCTCAGTTTCTTTATCTGTAAGATGGAGCCAATAATAGAACACGGTAAGACTCACATGAGAGAATTCACGTAAAGCACTTGGTGCTCGGAATGCACTGAATACGTGTTAACGGGTTATTGTTAGCGGCCTAACACTTCTTGGCTAAGGCTTCTGCTTTGCGTTTGGGGGTGGGTGATAGATGTCGCTGCAGGGGGATTTCTGGTCGGGATCTCTCTCCTGGCCGGTTGCCGCCTCAAAGGTGGCCACAGGCTGGGGCCCTCTCTGCTGCCCCTGCCTTCACTCGAATCCCTTTCCCCTCCTTGGTCCTCCAGGTGCGCTACAAGGAGGAGTTTGAGAAGAACAAGGGCAAAGGCTTCAGTGTGGTGGCAGATACACCGGAACTCCAGAGAATCAAGAAGACCCAGGACCAGATCAGTAACGTATGCTCCCCTGCCCGCCGTGGAACCTGCACTGACCTGCTGCCCTCCCTGCTCCTCCCCTCCCTGCCGGTCTGGCAGGCATGAACGAGGCCAGTTCGCCACTGTTCCCCGGCCCTTCTGGGTGTGCCTGGGTGGCAGGCGCTTGAGCAGAGGGAAGAAGGGGTGTGAGGTTCCCAGAGGCCTTTTTTTCTGTGCACCCGTATTCCCCTGTTCTGCCCTCTGCCCACAGAGCATGTCTGCCTTGAAAGCACCATACTTCTGGGGGTACGTGGACAGGATGGGCCTATGTGCTACATCACTCCCCACCCTCTCTGAAGTTTTTCCTTTGTTTCATTTCCCCTCCTGGCTATGGTGGGTGTCAGGGTCCAGACTGACTGTTTTGTCTAAGCACAGAGGTCATAACTGGGTGGCAGGGGTGGGGAGGGGCCAGCCTCCCCCTCGTCTGTCTCTGGGTGCTGACATTGCAGTCATTTCCGCCCTCCCTCGGCCTCCTCCCCCACCTCGGCCTGCTCTTCCTTCCTGTGTAAAAACCCCAGCTGGCTTTGCTGGCTGGCCCCGTACCCCCTGGCCTGGCCCTCCTGGGCTGGGGATGGTCAGCCGTGTGTGGCTAGGGCAGGACTGGGTATGGAGAGTGGGTGGTAGATCGATGGGCCCATGACACCTGTGGCCAGGGGATAGGCATTGGTTTCCTGCTTGGTAGAGCCAGCGGCCAGCAGCCAGTGCAGCTCTGCCTTTGTGGGGAGGCTGCCTGGGGGGTTTTGGGTATGTGGGGGCGGAGCGCTGCTTTGAGCCACAAGCACAGAACATGGGCTGCGGACCCGTGCACAGGGTCCTGGGGCACAGAGTTGCAGTGTGGGCCAGCCTCGTCTGGGAGGTCCTATGAATGGACGCCTCGGCAAACAGTTGTCTTTATGTCTAGAACAGGGAGGGGTCAACAGGTTGCCCAGTGTCCCTCTGGGCTGAGGGCCTGGGTGCCAGGTGGTCCACCTGGCGCTCATCCCTGGCCTCCACAGGCCTCCCCCTTCCTCCCCCCGGCCTTCTTGATGGGGCTGTGCTGGGAAAGGGCTCCACAGCGGCTCCGGTGGATTTCAGAGCCAGAACCTACCCCGGGAGCACCCATCACGCCCAAGCCCATGGCTTTCAAACTTTGCAACCTACGCTACGAAATACATTTCACATAGCGACGCCCCAAACGGGCACGCTTGTTTATTTAGAGAGAAAAGCAAGTCAAGACTTACGTGAAAGAATCCTTACTACTTGGAGAGCGTTCAGATATCTTCTGTTTTATTTTATTTTGTAAAGATGCTCGTTGCAGACTTAACCGAACGGGTAACAGAGCGGGTTTTGCCACGAGGCTGTTGCCCTGCAGTTTGAAATTTGTGGTTTGAGGAAATGGAGCGCTTCCTTTGGGCTGGGAGGGCTCTAATCCACACCACCACCGCCGCCACCCCTCCCCTGGAATACACACATAAATAAAGCCTGTTTCAGTTGCTTCTTTATAAGCCAGGGCCTGGCCGCACACCCTAGAGCTTCCCTGCTGGTGCTGCCCAGACCGTCTGGAGGGTAAAGAGGGTTAAAGAAGGTCTATGCCTTCCAACTCTCCACATGGCAAGTGGGAGGGAGGGGGCAAAGCCTTGGGCAATGGGGAAAACCTGGAATGGCTCACAAAGCTGGCATCCTGACTCCCCAGCTTCTGTGGCTTTCCACTGCGAGGACACGTGCTGTCCTCCACAACCCCAGCTCCCCAGCACATCCCCTCATTGCTTCCAGCCTGTGGCTTTTAGAGGGCAGAAGACGAGCAAGCCCAGTCATCTCTGCCTCCCTCTCTGGAAGGCTTCCAGAGTATTCCCTACCCAGTTATTGGAGGTGTTAATATCTGAGGAGCCCTGGTAACAGAACTCACTGTGGCCAGGACACCTACACCTAAGGAGATAACTATCTTTTCGTTAACCACAGGGCTGCAATTAGCTAATTGTCCTCTGCTCTGAGTTGGGGGAGGTGACTTGAACCTGACCCGATTCTGCTTTTGCAGCTTTAGCTGGGACCTCTGAGGTGTGACCACGAACCTGGAAGACGCTTGGTTTTGGTGAATGCAGTTAGAGTCTGTCAAATGTGGGCCTCCAAACACCTATGCTACAATCACGTGGAAAGGTTTATTAAAAATGCAGACTCGGGGCGCCTGGGTAGCCCAGTCGGTTAAGTGTCCGACTTCGGCTCGGGTCATGATCTCACAGTTGGTGAGTTCAAGCCCCGCATCGGGCTCTCTGCTGTCAGTGCAGATCCCGCTTCAGGTCCTCTGTCTCCCTCTGTCTCTGCACCGCCCCTGCTTGCATTCTGTCTCTCTCCCCTTAAAGAATAAACATAAAAACAAAAACACTGAAAAAACTTCACCAAGCCCTCGTCAGAGGGTGTCAGGCCTGGCCGCCTCCCGAACTCTAAGGGAACTTGAAGCTATGCTTAGAGCCATTGCTCAATTGTCCCAACCTCCAGAAGAGTTTTGGGAAAAGATAGTGTTTAGAGCCACACCTTTTGTTTTGTATCCAAAATAGCATCCTGTGTATAGTTTGTCACTCACTTCCCAGGTTAGCTGTTTCCAGGGAGGTCAGAGCATCTTGCAAAGAGATGAGATTTGCCTCCCTGGAGGAATATGCTCCAGATTAGAGGATTTACAAGCAAGAGCATTTTGAAAAAGTGGCTGGTCTCCCCCGGTGGTGTTTCAACACTTTGGACGTGTGTGGTCTGTCATCCATCAGATCAGTGTTGTCAATGTTATTCTCATTTCTGTAAAGGCAGACCTGCTCCTTTCCACCTTGTGGCTAAAGAAGAGGCAAAGAGGAAAGCTTGGCTGAAAAATTGGGCCGTTGTGGGTACTGAGAATGTGTGAAAACTTTTGAGGCAAAGTGCTTGTAAGTTATACTTCTGGGGTGATTGTGTCTTCATGAAAGGCATCAAAAGCGTTGAGAGGCCAGGGATGGCCTCTGGGACACAGTGTATCCTTCTGGAATCCTGGCCTTTGGTCATGAGCTCTAACGGCTGTAAGGGACTGGGGAATTTTCGTCGTGGACACCCTTTTTCTGGGAGCCCCTGCCTAGTAGAGAAGCTCTGCTTGTATTTGCCTATGTCTCTACTTACATATTGATTTTCTGTATACAATTCTTTTCTTTTTTCTGTGAAATGTAACACCCGGTAACACATGCAGCAAACCTCTGTGTGTACTGATCAGTCAAGAAACAATATTACTGAACTCCTCTTACAAGTTTTCAAAGTGTTAAAAACATAATTCTCCTGCAGTGAGCACCTATCATATATTTCAGTTAATTATGCTGGAGGGCAGGAAGGCAGAGGTGATGCCTCCTCGGTGAAAGAAAGTGCTGGATACAGTTAGATACAGAGCTGGTCCATGCCCTGCCAGTATCTGTAGAACTGGTTAATGTTCTACAGGACCATAAAACCATAAACTCTGGGAATATCTTTGCCAGGGGCAGAAATGCTTTGCCTTTCTATTAGTTAAAAATAATCAGCAGGGCTGGGCACCTGGGTGGCTCACTCAGTTAAGCATCCAGCTCTTGGTTTCGGCTCAGGTCAGGATCTCACAGTTCGTGGGGTCGAGCCCCACGTCGGGCTCTGAGCTGACAGTGGGGAGAGCCTGCTTGCGGTTCTCTCTCCCTCTCTCTCTGCCCCTTCTCTGCTCGCTCTCTCTTTCTCTCAAAATAAATAAACATTAAAAAAAATAATAGCTGGCAGTGCATATTCTGTAAGTTAGCTTCAGTCTTTAGAATCTGGGTATAATCAGTAGTAAATGATGAAGTCAAACAAAAATTCCATCCCCAGGGTCAAATGACCTGGAGGCAGGCTTGTGGGACAACCCTCTGGGGTAATTTTTGAAAACATGTGCTGTTCTTTTCTTTATAAGTTTAATATGGAACCATGCATTTCTAAACACTATAGTTTTGGTTTTCCTGACTTTGAACATCTAGTAGGTATTCTTTTTGTGTCTTTCTTCCATTGGTCGACAGGACCCGAAATTTCAAAGATTCAGGCACGGGGCGCCTGGGTGGCTCAGTCGGTTGAGCGTCTGACTTTGGCTCAGGTCACGATCTCATGGTTCGTGAGTTTGAGCCCCGCATCGGGCCCTCTGCTATCAGCGCGGAGCCTGCTTCAGATCCTCTGTCTCCCTCTCTCTGCCCCTCTCCCACTTGTGCACACTTGCTCGCTGTCTCTCAAAAATAAACAAAACACTAAAAAAAAAAAAAAATTCAGCTACGTATTTGCGTGTAGCTGTAGTTCACTCTTTTTCATCGCTGGGTAGTGTTCCGTTTAATGCTTATACCAGCATTTGATTGATGCTGGTGTTTGTGTGGAGTGGAATTGCTGGGTCTTAGAGTTTACGACCCTTCACCTTACCAAGTAATGCTCGTCTATTTTTCAAGTAGCTGTACTGACTTACCCTCCCGCCAGCAGTGATGAGAGAGTCTCCACAGCTCTACGTCCTTAGACTTACTCATTTTAGCCATTTTGATCGTATATCATGGTATTTCACTGCGATTTTAACTTGCCTTTCTCTGATAACTAATGAAGGTAAACAGATTTACATTTGTTTTACTTATTTATTTAAAAAAATTTTTTTTAATGTCTATGTATTTTTGAGAGACAGAGACAGCACGAGCAAGGGAAGGGCAGAGAGAGGGGGGGACACAGAATCTGAAGCAGGCTCCAGGCTCTGAGCTGTGAGTGCAGAGCCCAACGTGGGGCTTGAACCCATGAACCATGGGGTCATGACCTGAGCCAAAGTCAGATGCTTAACTGACTGAGCCACCCAGGTGCCCCTATTTTATTTTATTTTATCTTATCTTATCTTATCTTGTCTTATCTTATCTTAGAGAGAGACAGAGAGAGAGAGCACAGGCTGGGGAGAGGGAGAGAGAGAGAATCTCAAGCAGGCTCTATGCTCAGTACAGAGCCCGATGCGGGGCTCGATCCCACAACCCTGGGATCAGGACCTGAGCTGAAATCAAGAATCAGACGCTCAACCAACTGAGCCACCCAGGCATCCCAAAGATTTACGTTTGTTTTAAAAACAAAATGTTATTAGTCTGTAATCGGCAACAATATTGCACGGTAGTTGAGAAGCAAGGGTGTGATGTTAGAGCTGGATTCCGATAACCCACCAGTTACCCACCTCGGAGCATCAGCTTCCCCACCTATAAAATGGGGGTGAGGGTGCTACATAGTTGTACGGCTGGCTGAGAAAAGGAAATGAGTAATCCATGTAAGGGCACAAAACAGGCCCTCAGCAAGTGGGAGACGTTATAAAAAATGCACCCTGGCTGCTGAGTTGCTGATTCCATTCAGAGCCTATGTTCCCCTGTTGACCATGACGTAGAATCATGTGGCAGCATCGTGGGGAGTCAGACCTTGGTTTTCCACCAGCGTGAGGAGAGCAGGGGCTCAGAACACAGAACGTCAGCTAGCAGAGAAAATGGGTTTCTGTAGCTTTGGAAGGGACCCCCAGCTGGTCACCCCAGAGTCCTGGCTAGCAGGGGCCTGGGCCCCTCAACCCACGTGCACTTGGATCTTCTGGGCACAGAACAGGGTGTCCTTCCATGGTGGCCCACAACAGTTCTTAAGCCGGGGATCTGCTGACAGCTCTGGGCTTGTGATGGCCCTTCCTTCGGGGCTTTTAGAAGGTCAGAACTTTGCCGCATGTGGAGCAGGGACCAGCCAGACCCCCAGAGTCTGGAAAATGTTTCTTTCCCTTTCGGATGTGCGAACACCCTTTAACCTGCCAATTTGCTTCTCCCATCATTCGGTGGGTTGGCAGAGCAATGACAGAAGTTTCTCACTTGCTGGGGGAACGGAGGGAGAGGAAGTGGGGAGTAGTGGCCCAGGTGGCCCAGACAGAGGGACTGTACCCTGCTTTTCTCAGGCCACTTATCCCTGCCATGCTGCCTCTCCTTCCCTCAAAGTTAGGGGGACCTTATGCTCGTCATCCCTGTCGCAAGGGAAAGGCGTGCTTACTCATAGTTATTCCAGAACAAGAAGACATGGCCTGGGAAGAAGGGCAGACTTGGGTCTGTGGTCACCCTGCTCCATGTCTGCCCTCAGGAAAGGACCCGTGTAGCTGTGACTTTGTCCCTGTGTCCCTTTGTCCCTTATTGAGTAATGAAAGCTCTGTCTTGGGAAGGCATTTAACTTCTGAGCACATTTTCCTCTTCTGTAAAATGGGAATTAAAGTGTACCTGCCCAGCTTCTTTTTTCAGGGGGACTATCCCCAGGGCCAAGGGAGATCATGTGCAGAGAGGCTTTATGCACTCAGTGTGAATCGCTGAGCAGATGCGAAGGTTATTAATATTAACAGTAGCAGGTGATATGTGCATGGGTGCTGGGGAGGGTTCCTTTGTGTTCGGGCTCGCCACGCCTCCATCCACCTGGGGCAGCTGGCCCTCATGTTATCAGTATTGACTCCTGTAGTGGCTGTGTCAGGGGCAAGGTCGATTCTACCAGCTACTTGTGGAAACACGCCCCCAGCACAGGCCTCTGTCCTCTTCCACACATGCACTTCCCCTTCCCTGGTCACTGGCTCCTGGGGTCAGGCGTCTTTTCCTTCACAGAAAGTAAACACAGGAAGCTGACCTTTCTAACCCCCCAGGACAAAAGTCGGAAGGGCAGTTGCCTTGCGCGCCTAAAGGCCTCAGGAGGGCTGGCCCCTCTCCTTATCCCCCTCCCCACCAGTGGACAGGGGTCACTGAGGGAGTGGGGCTCGGGGACACTTGCCTTTTGCTCTTGTCTTAGGAATCCAAGAGCAGGGCGCTGGCCCTGTGTCTGAGAACTTCACCCCTGGGTGCCCTTCTGGGTGGGAGTTGAGGGAACCCAGGGGTTTTCAGTCCGGCCAAGACTGGCTGCCTCCCCCTGAGGAATGGGCTCAGCCCATTTTGCCATTTGGGTGTGAGTCCCCCCCCCCCCCCCCCGGGGCATGACGGGAAGGGGCAGGGCTGGTCCTGACCCAAACCCCTAAGTGAGGCCCTGCTGCCTTTCCAGAGGACGGCCAGAAGGGACTGCCCTGGGCTGGGACAGCTCCTATCAGGCCTTGGGGCACAGAATCACTAGTTCCTTCTGCCCCAGATAACAGGGCAGGCTTTGCTCTCCTCCCTTCCTTGATGAGGAGGGAGGACCCTGCATTTCTTGTCCTGCAGCCTGGGATCCTCAACAGAGCCCGGTGAGGTCACACCCACAGAGGCAGAATTACCTAACGCTGAAGAGCATAGGCCCTGGAGTCTGCGTGATCTTGGACAACTCACTCAGCTCGTCAGTGCCTTGGTTTCCTTCTTGTGCGTTAACTGGGGACCGTCACATCCCCCCTCGTAGGTGCTGACAAGTTAAAACGAGCCCATGGTGCATCACCCGTAGCACAGAGCCTGGCGCCCGGCAGGTAGTCAGGGAACAGGAGTTGTCACCCTGCAGCAACACCGGAGGTAGACAACGATGCCCTCTCTTACAGAGGTGGAACCTGAGGCCCAGCAAGGTTAAGCAGCTTATCCAAGGGCACACAGCTGGCGTGCCTCCCGCAAGGACCTGGCTCTCTCTGCCTGTAGCCCTCGGGGAGTCTCTCCTCACCTGGGAGATCTGAAGTGGCAGGGAGCTTTGGTTGGTTTGCTGTGAGTCCTTCACCCGGCACTTTCTCCCGCTGCAGATAAAATACCATGAGGAGTTTGAGAAGAGCCGCATGGGCCCCAGCGGGGGCGAGGGCCTGGAGCCTGAGCGCCGAGATTCCCAGGACAGCAGCTACCGGCGGCCCCAGGAGCAGCAGCAGCCGCCCCACCACATCCCCACCAGCGCCCCGGGTGAGCCTGAGGCCTGTGGGGCAGAGGACCTGTGACCGGGCCGGCTGTGGGATGGGGAGGAGGTCGGAGAGAAGCCTGGTCTCCGTGCACACACAGGCACCTGTTCACGCACACCCTCAGATCCATCCCACCAGGGGCATCGAGCACCGGGGTCAGGGTCTATGCCGGCTCCCCAGCATGTTGGTAGAGACACAGCCCCTGCTCTAGAATATGCAACACTGACACACAAGCCTTTGAGGAGTGGGGGCCAGGTTGGGGGGGGGGAGTGGAAATGCACGATAGGGGCTTTGTGGGGGAAGGCAGGGGAATCCGGGAGGGACTGCGTTTGGCAAGACAGTTTCTGAGCCCCGTCTCCACCCCCCCCCCCCCATCTTCCAGTTTACCAGCAGCCCCAGCAGCAGCAGGTGGGACAGTCTTATGGTGGCTACAAGGAGCCTGCAGCCCCGGTGTCCGTACCGCGCTGTGCCCCAGGCGGGGGCGGGGTGAGTAGCTCTGGCCAGAGGGAGAGGTCCTGGAGCTGGGGGGTTGGATGGGTCCCGGGAAGCCTGAGGAGGCCAGAGGTGGATGGGCAGGTGGACATTGCTCAGCGATTCTCCTTAGAAACCCCACCCAGGAGGCCTGGCTTTCCCTGACCTTTGATCCCAGCTCCTGTCGTCATCTGCAGGCGATAGGGACCTCAGCCTCTGATCAAGGAAGTGTGCTTAGCGGACTCAGCCCTGGGCTGGGATTGGGGCCCTGCGTTCGAGCTCTGGGTGTACCTTGCGCAAGTTACCTCTCCCTGCCTGGTTTCCTAACTCCGGCTGCCCAGGAGCACACAAAGTACCTTTCTGTTTGGAGCCTTCCAGACCTAGGCCATGCTCCCCACCCTTCATGAGGATGACCCACCCCCATGTCCTTCGGATCTCAGCTTGCCCCTGCCTCTGAGGGGCCCTCCCCAGCCCCCCATGTCAGCTGGATCTCCCCTGACATCTCTATCACTCCCCCCGGTGCCCTTCAGAACACTTTTCCCAACTCAGAACCGTTCTGTGTGTTAACTTCTGTGTGCCTCCCCTGCTGAATGTGAAGTTCTGTGGGGGCAGGGCAGTGTTCCTTGGGTTCAGCTACCGTGAGCCAGGCACAGAGCGGGCCCTCATCGATACTGCCAAGTAAACGACGAGTAAAGAGTAGGAAGTAGGGCAGGATCAGGCTTCCCAGTCCTTCGAGTCGAAGTGGCCCGTCTGTAAGTCCTGATCCTTATCCCATCGAGGGGGCTGCTGAGCCACTCATACCACTGAGCTCCTGGCTGAGCCCAGCCCCTCTGTGCTGGGTTCCTGGGAGCTCGAAGCTGCTCATGTTGGAGCAAGAGAGACAATACCTAGAGAGGTAAAATAGCCCTGAGATACATGTCCTCCTGGAGCCTTATGCCCTGGGTACGAGGAAGTAAACAAGGGAGTGTCCGTGCTGCGTAGGGTACTGGGCAGGACCGAGAAGCCGTCTGTGGGATTAGATTCCAGATAGACCAGCCGGTCCTTCAAATACTTGCGAAACCTATCTTGGACATGAGGGATTTGGCCCTGACTAAAAGACCACGTTCCTGCAGTCTTGGTGCTTACATTCCAGTCAGGAAGGCAAACGAGGCAGTAAAATAAGAGGGTATATATATAAGGTCGGATGGTGGCACATGTTGTGAAGAAAAAGACAGCAGGGTGATGGGAAGGAAAGCAGCAAAGTCCTCAGGATGATGAAAGGGTGAATGATTCAGGGAGACTAGCCACTGCAAAGGCCCTGGGGCCAGCAAGAAGGCCAAGGCGATTAGAGGAGAAGAGGGTAGGAGATAAGGTCAGATCATGCAGGGACTTGTAGGCCACAGGAAGGCCTTTGCAATTAGTGAGCTACGCAGAGTGACAGGTTTTGGTTTATGTTTTTAATTTTTTTTTTCTTTCACGTTTATTATCAAGAGACAGAGAGAGGACAGAGCATGAGCAGGGGAGGGGCAGAGAGAGGGGGAAACACAGAATCGGAAGCAGGCTTCAGGCTCTGAGCTGTCAGCACAGAGCCCAGCGAGGGGCTTGAACTCACAAACTGCGAGATCATGGCCTAAGTCGAAGTCGGGTGCTCAACCGACAGAGCCACCCAGGCACCCCTTGGTTTATGTTGTTAAAGGATCGCTCCGGCAGCTGTGTGAGAAGAGGCAGTAAGAGGTTGAGGGTGGAGGCAGGGAGGTGGGTGAGGAGGCTGTTGTGGGAAGCAGGCATAGCTGGCATCAACCCAAGAGATAGAGACAGACTTGGTGATAAGAGACCAAGGTCACTTCTGGGGGTGGGGGGGGTGTGACCACTTATCTCACAGCCTTTGGGGCTGATGGAGCTGGTTTCTGTGGCTTGAAAGACGGTTTGAACTTTGGTGCTAGGGGTACCCGGCTGGCTCGGTTGGTAGAGCATGCAACTCTTGATCTCAGGGTTGTAAGTTCGAGTCCCACGTTAGATGTAGAGATTACTTAAAAATAAAATCTTAAAAAAAAAAAAAAACACAACAAAAAGAGGGGCACCTGGGTAGCTCAGTCAGTTGAGCATACAACTCTTGATTTTGGCTCAGGTCATCATCCCAGGGTCATGAGATCGAGCCCCGTGTCAGGCTCTGTGCTGAGCGTGGAGCCTGCTTAGGATTCCCTCCCTCCCTCTCTTTCTGCCCCTCTCCCACCCCCCATTGTGAGCACACGCCGTCTCTAAAATTAGAAAAAGAAAGAAAGAAAGAAAGAAAGAAAGAAAGAAAGAAAGAAAAAAAGAAAGAGAAAGAAAAAGAAAAAGAAAAAGAAAAAAAGAAAAAGAAATTTCATCTAAAGAAAGAAAGTAGGACACAGGGGCACCTGGGTGGCTCAGTCGGTTAAACATCCAACTTTGGCTCAGGTGACGATCTTGCGGTCTGTGAGTTCCCGAGCCCTACGTTGGGCTCTGTGCTGACAGCTCCGGAGCCTGGAGCCTGCTTCAGATTCTGTGTCTCCCTCTCTCTGCCCCTCCCCTGCTTGCACTCTGTCTCTCTCTCTCTCAAAAATAAATAAACATTAAAAAGAAAAAAAAGAAAGTGGGACACCTCTGAAGGATTTTAAGCCAGAGAATGACATGATCAGGTTTGCGCTTTGGAAAGTTCCCCCTGAGATCACAGTGGGTGAACAATTGGAGGGGGCAGATTGGAGGCCAGAAATAGAAAGCCTGAGCCGTGGTCCTAGTGGAGTGGACCCGTGGGGGCAGATGTGGGAGGTTGAGGGGGCTCCTCCATCCCGGACTGGTCGGCCCACAGATCCCAGGGCCTGGCCTGGGGGACCACGAAGGCTGAGGTGACCCCCGGAGACCAGTCGATGTAAAGGGCAGTGAGGATCAGAGGACGTTAAGAGTCTCGCCTGCTTCCCACACAGCGGTTGGATTGCAGATTCACTGGGCATTTTTCAGGGGCTTAAGCATAGCATTTTGGCTGAGGTTGGAGGGTGGAAATTCTTGTGTCAAGTGCAGATTTTTTTCCCCAGAATACGTCTTTGAAACGCTACCGAGCATCGTATTCATTGGACCTATTGCATTCCTGTTCCAAGAGGTGGGGTAGAGCTGTGGCAGCTTCAGTCTGTGTCCTGCACCCAGCCCTTGGTAGATGCCAGATGATTGTGAGAAGGGTGACAGGGAAACACAGGGGTGAGAAAATGCATAGCAGAGCCCAGGCCTCCCCTGTCTCCCAGCCCCTGGTTCGCTGCTGGGCTGGGCTCTGTGCTGGGTCCTGTAGAGTTTACAAAGAAGGGAGCCAGGCCCTGGCCTGACTGTGTCCCCACCCCCGCAGAAGCGGTACCGCGCTGTGTATGACTACAGCGCCGCCGACGAGGACGAAGTCTCCTTCCAGGACGGGGACACCATCATCAACGTGCAGCAGATCGACGATGGCTGGATGTATGGGACCGTGGAGCGCACCGGCGACACGGGGATGCTGCCGGCCAACTACGTGGAGGCCATCTGAGCCCCTCCCCTGGGTGCTGCCCCGCCCCCACCCGTCTTCAGTGCGTTCCATGGCATCGCGTCTGTCCTGGGCGTGACCTGCCCACCCTTCAGTGTCTCTGTTTTGTTTTGTTTTGTTTTTTTTTCTAAATCTGCGACAGCTTGTTTTATTCCCACCCTCCTCCAGCTACTTTTGCCAACCGAAGCCTTGTTCTGCCACTTTCGCGGGCTCCTTCCTCTGGCGGGTTTTCCCCTTGACCAACTTCTTGGTTTTCTCTCTGGATGGAACAGGCGTGGACCTCTTGGGGGGAGGCCGAGGCCCGGGGAGCTGGTCTGGAATGAGAGACCCGTTGGCTCCCAGGCCTCTG
This sequence comes from Panthera leo, assembly GCF_018350215.1. NCBI lineage: Eukaryota > Metazoa > Chordata > Mammalia > Carnivora > Felidae > Panthera > Panthera leo. The sequence goes on from NC_056692.1 coordinate 37,898,447, forward strand.
CCTTCACTCTTTTCTGCCCCCTCAGACCTTCCTGCCCTCCTCCGCACACACCCAAACTTTCCAGGACTCCCAGGGGACGGGGCTCCATACCCCCTTGCCCCTGGGATGGGCTTAGCCTCTGCTTCTCCGAGACGGGGCGACTGGCCCTCGGAGGGGCCCCCCAGCACCCTCTCCCACTCTCAAGGACCACAAAGGAGGGTTGAGTTCCTGCTTTGGGATTCATTCATCCCTCCCCACACGTGTTCCTTCTCACACTGTGATTTTGCTCTCCTGCCCACGCAGCCCTGGTGCGGGCAAGGAGCTCCCCAGGAAGCATGGCTTGGGTCAAGTGCTCGCCTTTCTTACTTTTAGGGACAGTTGCAGGAGGGAAGGGAACAGGGTGTTCTCTCCCACAGCCCTTTTTCCTCCTCCCACCCCTCGTCTGCAGACACCCTGGTAGCTCCTGAACCATGAGGCAAGGAAGCCTCGGGCCTCTTGGCCTGCCACGCCGGGCCCCCGGGCTCTGGGTTAGGTGGGCCATTCCTCCCTACTCCCCACGGGAGGATGTCTCAGGCCTCCCACGGCCTCCCCTCCTTGGTCCAACCCCAAGCACGCTGGAGCTGCACACAGCCACAGGACCTTCGGTGTCTCCAGGACTCAGCATGTGGGGGAAGGAGCGCGTCTATATCCGTGACAGGCTCGTGTGACCGAAGCAGCCAGGGTCCCGGCCGGCGGGAGTCTCTGGGCTTACGCGAGGGTGCGTGGGGCCGTCTCCGCCTGATAGTTTCCTCAGACCCCACGGTGAGAAGGGAGGGCCGTGGGAGAGAGAAGTTCCCCGTGTCTTCTCTGGAGTGAAGGCCCCTCCTTTCCTTGTATCCCCAAATGGCGCAAGCCCACCCACCTCCTTTTCAGCGTGCTGGGCAGAGGCAAGGGGGTGGTCATGGAGTCGGTGGGGCTGATGTTGGGGCTTGCAGCTTGCTGGGGTGAGGGTGGGGGGCAAGGTTTCATGGCTCCAGGCATATTCTCTCCCCTCACGTCCATGTCCTTGGCTGCAGAGTAGAACATCAGACGACCCTATGTCCCCCACACTGTGGGTGTCTCGCTCTGGGGGCTCATCCCCCGCACCACCAGACCTCTCCCTCGCTTACCTAAGGCCCCCTGGAAGCAGAAGGAAAAAGTCCCAGGGCTACAAAACTGGAAGCGCAGACCCCGGGGTGAGGAGGGGAAAAATGGTGCTATTTCCAAGTCCCTTCTCTCGCTTGTCGGTGGCTGTGACCACCCTCGCTTGGCTTCACTCCTCTCTGGGCTCTCTCAACACCCCTCTGGGCCTCCCCCTCCTGCCTTCGCCCTGAGTCCACTCAGGCTCCCCAGCTGACATCTTTGCCTCCTTCGGGAAGGAGGACCCTGCAGGCGAATTCAGCAATCCGGTCCTCACCGCTTGCGGGGTGGACGTGGGAATATTTTCCCCAAATCAGAAGGTGGAAAAGAAATGACCATTGGTGTTGGGGGAGAGCCCTGCTTGACTCGTCTCTTTTCCTCTGGCCCCAGCCGAGGTGAAGGCGGGTGGAGGGTCTTTACGTCGGACCATGTGGAAGCTGAGGGCGCTATGGGGGAGCTCTGTTGCCTTTCTTCGTGATCTCAAAGCACAACGCGGATTCTGGGACCAAAGGTCAGAGGTGCATCCTGTTGGGGCACCTGTGGCTGGCAGCGTGGTGAGAGGCAGGAGGAAGGCCTGGAGGAGCAGGAGGCGGCCTGTTTTCCCTCAGCCTAATTTTCCTTCCAAAGCGAGGCAGGCCAGCCACTGGAATCTTGTTGCTGGCCCCTCTGCTCCTCCCGTCCTAAAAATAGGGGACCTTTTCCACACCCCCAGAGAGAAGAGGGACTGTCACACTGGTGCTGAGGGACCCAGGGGCTGCTGGGAGTCCTTGCTCCTTTCCAGAACCATCCATCCCTAAAAGAGCACAGAACCGAGGGCTGGGCCAAGTCCCTGGTCTTTTCTTACAGTTCACAAAGGTCTTTGGCCAATCTAATCCCAGGAAAGAAGATGCGTTAAAGCTAGAATGTGAATATAACTTTAGTGGACCAATAAGAAAGTGTAAGAAGCCCAATGGTGAGAAAAGTGAATTCTGTCAACACTGCTTCCTATTTTCTTCCTCATGTCCCTCCAGGGAAAACTACTTTATTGCTTAATTTCTGCCTTTTTCCTCTCACATATGCACTTTTGGGCCTTTTTTTTTTTTTTAATAGCTGGGAAAAAAAAAATACCACCCCACAAACCTGTATTTAAAAAGATACAAATGACCATGTGAAATTTGCCTCTGTCCAAACATTTCATCCGTGTGTGTGTGTGAAGCCGTCCGTTCATCTTTTTATATGGGGTGGTTGTCTTTTCTTGGTCTGTTTTGGTCCCCTCCCTTGTGGGCTTGTGCTTGGGATCAACTCTTTCTGGCCTGTTACGATTCTCAACGTTTGACTTGGACCACAAGTGAATCTTTCTCCTGGTGACTCAAATAATAAAAGTATAATTTTTACCTGCGGACTTGGTTTTCTCTCTGGCTCTGAGGTACTGCTGCTGAGTGCGTGTGTGTGTGTGTGTGTGCGCGTGTGTGTGCGTGTGTGTCCGTGTGTGTCTGTGTCCTGTTTGGGGGCATTAGCCTGGCACCCTCCTGAGAGCGCTGCTGCCCTTCAGGGACAGAGTGACCAGTTCCTCTGCCCAGCCTGGTGACATTTCCAGAAACTTCCCTGAGCTCCTGTATTTCCCTCTTCCTGTCTGACTTCCTTAGTGATGCACCTGTCTCCTCACCAGCCAGTGCACTCAGAGGGCAGGACTTAAGTTCTCTAAATCCCCAGGGCCTGCCAGGGGCCAGGCACATAGCTGTTCAACAAATAAACCTGTTGCATTAATGCATGAGCTCAGCTCGGGGGCAGCTTTGGGACATGGGAGGAGCTGGGCGCTTGTTTGAGGGATTGGCAGAGGGGCGGTCTGCCCGCGGGATACGACAGGGGATGAAGCCATCTGATCAGGTGGTCTGGCAACCCAAAGCAGTATTCACAAGCCAAATCACCACGGCGATGTCTACCTCACCGATGGGGGTTCACTGGAACCCAGGGAGGCCGTGGTTTGGCAGAAGTTGCACAGCTAGTGGCAGGGCCAGAGGTCTCAGGGCCAGAGGTCTCAGAACCCACGGTGTGACCCTCGCAGCCTCACGCCATGCCGCCTTGCCAGCTGCCTTGTGGAAAGGGGCCTTTCCCGCTTGGGGCCCAGAACAAAGGCATTCTCTGGCTTCAGGTTAGCAGCAGTGGAGATGGAGAGGGCTCTCCCCGAGCCTTGGGGATGGAGAGTAAGAGAGAGGCAGGGCTGGAGGGTGCAGGGAGCGTCGGAGGCGCTGGGCGGGATAATTAAAGACAGTACCGCCACCCGCTCCCTCTGGGAAGGAGCTGCCGCCTAATGTGTTTTCCGGCGGAAGGGAATGAGTTGGCAGATCTCGCCTCCTGTTGGCCTCCCCCCTCTTGTCTGCAGAGCTGCTGCCCTCTCTCCCAGGAGGCTTCATTCACCTTCATTCAAGGGGGCAGTGGGCTTGGGAGGGAATCCGCTGTCTCTAGAGGCTCCCCGCTCACAGAGACCCCGGGCTCTTCCTCTTGGGCACGAGCCGATGGGCACAGTTTCCAGACCCCCTTCTAGAAGTGGCCTCAGTTCCCGCGGCCTAACATGTGGAAGGGGGTTACTAATGCCCTCACCCCTGGGGCCTTCAAAAGAACTATGTAGGGTAGGGCCAAGGACACTAGGCCTCAGAGATGTCACAGGGAATTTTTTTTTTTTTTAATTTTTTTTTTTTCAACGTTTTTTATTTATTTTTGGGACAGAGAGAGACAGAGCATGAACGGGGGAGGGGCAGAGAGAGGGGGAGACACAGAATCGGAAACAGGCTCCAGGCTCTGAGCCATCAGCCCAGAGCCCGACGCGGGGCTCGAACTCACGGACCGCGAGATCGTGACCTGGCTGAAGTCGGACGCTTAACCGACTGCGCCACCCAGGCGCCCCGGGAATTTTTTTTTTTAATGTAATAGGAAATCATTAAGACATAAAAAGGAATAAAAACAACACAAGACGTAACTGAGTACCCGCCACCCCGCTTAAAAGATAAATCATTAATTCTCCTTTCCCCTCAGAAGGCATCGCTTAAATTTGTATATCTAGACCCTCTCATTGCAGGGAGGGGCCTGGGAATTCATTAGTGTGCTCTTTTTTTTTTTTTTTTTAAGTTTATTTATTTATTTTGAGAGAGAGAGAAAGAGAGAGAGTGAGCAGAGGAGGGGCAAAGAGAGAGGGAGACAGAGAATTCCAAGCAGGCTCCACGCCATCAGTGCCGAGCCTGATGTGGGGCTTGAACCCACGAACCATGAGATCACGACCTGAGCCAAAACCAAGAGTCAGACCCTTAACTGATGGAGTCACCCAGGCGCCCCAGGACGCTCTTTGATGAAACACTGCCCTGAGCTCTCTGAAGAGAACAAGAATGCGGGTAATGACCACGAAGAGACAAGGAGTCGCTGGAGGAGAGATCTCTGGCGCTCACACTGTCCATGGAGTGATCTGAGCCGTGCAGGTAGGGCTGAGGGGCATTTCAGATGAACAGGGTGGGCCCGTCAGGTGGGGGGGGGGGGGGGGGGGAGAAAAGAACACGGACTCCCGAGGGTGCAAGCCTAGTTTTAAATCTTGGTCTCCCCCATTTCCAATGAGACATCAGGCCAGTTCCTGACCATCTCTGAGCCTCATCTATAAAAGGCTTGTGGGGAGGTTGAAATGACCTACAGCGCGTGTGCAGTATCTGGCAGAGTTCGGGAATCCCCCAAGCGTTAGCTCCAACCCCAGAGATGCCAACCGAGACTCACCCGAGCCCTCTGTCCGTGTCCCTCCACGACGTGACCCTTACCACCTGCCCATGGCCCACCCAGCTCCCCACCATTATTTTTCTGAGGTAATTGGCCACAGATGTGTTAGAGGAAAAAGGAAGAAGGGAGGCAGTCAGGAGGATTCATTCCTAGGGCGTCTGGATAGAGATCAGATCTCCTCCTCCGTCCATATCACGCAGCCTCCATTTAGATATGAAGGGGTGGGATTGGGTTCCTGGGGAGAAATTGAGCCTCTTCGCTTCTGCTGGGTCTAAATCGAGCAGTGCCTTGGTTACCCGCTCCCGGGCTTTGTGATTGGTTGGCTGTGGGGGGAGAGGGGGTGGGGGGGAGGGGGGCAGTAGGCTGCTGATGGAGCTGCCGCATCCCTTCGGCTGGGGCCCCGGGAGGGGGAAGGGAAAAGACCGAGCAGCGGAGGGAAGAGGGAGCCATTTCTCTCCACTGGCTGCGACCTCCGTGCTCACAGCTCACATTTGCCCGGAATCCAGAGGCCTCCTCGGCCGAGGACTCCATCATGCTGGATATTTTCATCCTGATGTTCTTTGCCATCATAGGCCTGGTCATTCTGTCCTACATTATCTATCTGCTCTAGCTGCGGCGGGGAACCCTCAGAACAGCTCGGGGGGGAAGGATGGAGCTGACTGGCCGAGCATCCTGCTTTGCTGACGCACCGGTGGATTTTTGCTTCTGGTCGTTATTTCGGGTATTGATTCAAAAACCAAATTGAAAGAGATCTTGTTAGCCTTTTTTTTTTTTTTTTTTTTTTTTTGCCTCAGACGCACTGATAGAGCATTTCTCAGACCACCCTGAAAAGAATAAGAAATGCCAACTTCTTTCTCTGAGACCTAATTCGAACGATTTTTAAAATGAAAAATAAACCCCGCAGTACAAAGGATTTTTAGATAGAATGGGTTGGGAGTGGTGTGCTTGGCGGGGGAGGGACTATTATTTTCCTAGTTTTTTTCTTCAAGTTCGGTGTTCCTAGTCCAAGTTGCCTTTCTTCTCCTGGTAATTAAAGGTAAAACACATCTTTATATGTCAGCAGAGCGGTTTGCAATTATGCTTCCATAATTGCATTAATTAATTAGTGACTCGTTTTCCCTGGAAGGTGAAGCAGCTAATGAAATGTACCTGGGAGCGGGGTCTGGGGGAGATGTCCATTCTTTTCCAACTCTGGCGTTTGGTGGCCAGGAGGGAGGAATTCCTAATTTGTTTCTTAGTCCGTAGCCAGTACTGGGCTGCTGGTATCTTTGCTGTTCCCATCTCAGCCTTGTTTCTGGGTTTCCCACAGCTCCTGGTCTCCACTCCAACCAGAGACCTCTTAGCAGCAGTCCTGCTGCCCAGCAGACCTCTTCCAGAACCTTCCGGATATGGCTAACCACTGTGGAGCAAGGGGCTTTTTGAGCCCAGAGGCAGAGGGGCACTCAGCCGGGACGTCAGGAATTCGTGGGCAAGGCTGGCAGATGCTGTGTGCGTTTGAGCTGTGGATAGAAGGTGTTGAGGACACAGAGCTGAAATGCAGACTCATGAAAGTTACCACGGAGAACTGCGCACATATCCATTTTGATAGCCTCTCTCTAGGTGTAAATGCAACTGCGTATTATGCTAAAGTATGTTCTTCCCTTTCCCTCTCACACACTGGGGGGATAGTTCAAGAGCACATTGTCTACCCTCATGTCTGAAGTATTCAGTTTATCACTGTCTTTGCAGACTGCACAGCCTGAGGTGGTGTAGTATCCCTTGTCTCACTCTTTAGCCAGAAGGAACTCGTCATTTGAATTTTTAAGATTTATGATATTTTTTCCACTCCATACCACGTGAGCCCCAGCTTCTCATTTAAAGAGAGAAATGGTTATATAGTCATTATTCTTTGAGACTGTCTGAATTATAAATTATTGAAATAGGGTAGCTATAACTCATCTTACTTGTTATGTGGGGAAAATCTCTCTCTTGCTCCAAAATAAATGTTTGTTGTTTTTTTTTTTTATATTGTCAAATGTCCCTTTTCTGGAAAAAAGACTTTCAACATATTTCTTTGTCCAGTTAGGGTTGAAGAAACTATATATTTTGGAACCCAGAGTAGACTTGGGCCCCAAATCTGCGGTACCCATTCCTTTGAAAAGTCCATCATGATGGTTCTACACTGGATTTTCCTTTCTGGCTTAAAAATAAACAAGGAGAAAGATTAACTTAATAGTTTTTATTTATAATATTGTGTTCAATTTCCGTGTTTTAAAAAAGCAGTAAAATTGAGGCAATACAATATATGATCCAATAAAAATGGAAAACTTGAATTTTAAGATTCTGGCCAAGAAAAATACACTACTCCAGGAGCATTGTCTTGGCAACAAATTATGTGACCTTCGAGAAGTCATTTAACGCTCAGGGCTTTTGTTTATTCTGACAAATGAAAGGGTTAGACTAGAAAATTGTTAATGGTAAATTTTTTATTTCAAATTTATTTTTTATTTTATTATTAAATTTTCATTTAAAATCTTCCCTTTCCGTTTTAAACTTCTTCAATCCTGGGATGCATTAGCTTTGGAAACCACACCTTTGAGAGCAGAATTCCTATGGAACAAACTCTTAATAGTTCACCAGCAGTTTGCTTTCCTGCTCTCTCTAAATGACATTTGCTAATGAAAGCCAACTGGAAAACCCTCTCTCTTTTTTCTTTTTTGGGCACTACCAGCTACATTGTGAGAAGAGAATGACAATATTTATTCACTCCAAACTTGTATCAGTGATAATTCGCCTAAGCTGTTTAGGGAATGCTAACAGGTGCAATATACTCTATGGTGGTATGTGACACAAGGAGGTGATCTGACAGATAAGCTAGTGTAGGAAGCATACATACAGGGATGAGGCTGATCTTCACTTATCCGGGGAGGCCGTGACATGACATTTCCCACTGAAACACTCCTCTGACTCTTTGGCATAACTTCGTGTCTCACACTAAAATTTTTTCTACTGTAAGGCAAGCGTCAGTATTTTGGAGGGGGTCCAAGTTACACAGTTAATTATAGTGGTATGAATCTTCAAGTTTTAGTCTCTAGCCAGGTTCACTCTGAAGTCTTTTATGAGGCCAAGGCTCTTTAGCCTGTATTCACGCATAGTCGAAATGGCTAAACAACTCAGTGAAAACAATCAGCCAGTTTCAGTCCTAGCCCACTGATACATATCACCGATATTGGGTGCAGTGTAAGCACAGAAAGAGTGTCCATATTGCTTGTGAAATATTAAGGTTTCAAAAAATAAGTAATTATATTTTGGAAGAAATTTTAGGACTTTGTGCCTCTATCCATGCTAGAAAATGCCAGCTTATAATAGAATTTTACTGGGTGCATCATTTCAATACCTTTTTTAAATTTCATATTTAAACTATTTGTATATTGGCCTCCTAATACATAATAAAACACTGAAAAGAGTTACTTCTGTAATATAAAGGTTTTTAAAAAATGTTTATTTATTTTTGAGAGAGAGAGCACCCATGCATACACAGGGAAGGAACAGAGAGAGAGGGTGAGAGAGAATCCCAAGCAGGCTCCATGCTGTCAGTGCTAGCGCCCGATGCAGGGCTCAAACCCATGAACCGTGAGATCATGACCTGAGCCAAAATCAAGAGTCAGACGTTTAACTGAGCCACCCAGGCGCCCGTATAATATAAAGTTTTGTATACATTTTATAAATCTGTCATAGGCAATCCTGTCCTATAAAGTGGGTATTACACTTGGTCCACATCAATGCAGTAATAAATCTAAATGTAGATTACTTAGAAAATAGTTAATGTGGCATTACACTAATTCCTGCTTTCTTGATAAAAAATAGAAATTTGTATGGGAAAGTGATGTATTTTATTTCAGGAGAAAGAGGATATATTTTGGGAAACAGTTAAATAATGGAAAATAATAATAAATATTACTAAGTTTTAAGCCACCTAAGACTCATTATTCTGGGTGTACAGAATCATGTCCAAACTTTTTGAATTTGAAACTTGGCATGACATAATTTACTAAACTTCAGAAAATTTGTTTGCTTTTAAGAGGCTTAAAATTAGCATTATCCAAAAAATTAATAAAATTAGCATTATTCAGACTTCAGATCCCTTAAAAGTACCATTTTAATGTTAAATTACTCAAAAAAAGGGATTTTCCCTTAATAAAAAGTACTTAAGCATAGCCGAAGTGGAAAATTGTCTTTGAATTACATGCTTTAGCTTATCACACTCCAAATATTTGCTAAGCCTAGAATGGCCTCTTCTAAGTTAGTTTTGCTCCCATCTATTTTAAACAAAAATAAGACCAGTCATATATAAAAGAGGAAACAGAAAAAGCCATTGACACGACTTCCATTATAAACTCAAACATGCAGATACATCTAGAAATACTTAAGAACTTTTTTGTTCTTAGAAAAACAGATCTTGTTGTCATGGGAAACTGCAAGTAATCAATCCACAATACTTAATTACATATTTTGTTTTTTGAAACTGATGTTAAACTATACTTGTAGTATTTGGAATATCAATTGCTTGGAATTTGGTCTCTGAATTAAATAGCAGAATAGTGTAGAATACTGATCTACTTATAGGCTATTGTTCAATTTATGAGTTTTTGGTAGCAAATGAAAGTATTTAACCAATTAATTTATATACTATAGTATTAAGCATAAGTATACATAGATATATAGCTTATTGCAACATTATACTAAGATGTTTTGTTTTGATCATGGTAGAGCTATAATTAACAGCTTAAATAAAAATCAGTTCCTCCACAAGAAATAATTTAAAGGAATTACATTTGGGGTGCCTGGGTGGCTCAGTCAGTTAAGCGCCCGACTTCAACTCAGGCCATAATCTCGTGGTTTGTGAGTTCGAGCCCTGCATCGGGCTCTGTGCTGACAGCTCAGAGCCTGGAGCCTGCTTCGGATTCTGTGTCTCCCCCTCTCTCTGCCCCACCCATGCTCATGCTCTGTCTCTCTCTGTCTCTCAATACTAAGTAAATGTTAAAAAAAAATTAAAGGAATTACATTCAATGACTTACATAATGACAAAACTCTGAACAAGTTAGAATGTTTTTAATTTTAATTTTATTAATATGAATAAATAACAAATTAAATAAAATTTAGCAAATATTAAATATTTAGGTATCAAAGACATTTTATCATAAATATAATACTTTAAAAATAACACTGATATTTTTCAGCTTTGTACACATTTATAAGAAAGCCTTTCAAGGGCTACACTAAGCCTTTTTTTACATCTCTGGTTACTTAAGGAAGTTTCTGAAATTATATTTGCTTTCTTGATGAAAATCAAATGTGTCCTTAGTACTTCGGCACTTTTTTTTTTTTTAACCTAGAGAAGACTATCCAATAGTTTTTCAGGTCATTTTTCCTATCTTAGTGACGTTTCAATCAACGAAGAAACATATGTCCATAACCTGATTTCTTACAGGTTTCACTGCCACCTGCTAGTGGAATTGAAAGAAGTGACATCTCTAGTAAGGTGTCCAGCAACCAAGGAGCATAACAGTTTTATGTTTTTACCCTTCACAATACTTACTGACAAAGAAATCTGTAATCGTATAATTGGATACTATTCACTTAAAGAGGCTAACTCTTGAGTGACAAACACACAAAGAGGTTAAGGTTTGTTTTTTATTGACATAAGATGGTTCTTCCAGTTGCATCTTTTCCTGTAAACCTCATGCTTGCTCTGATCTCCATTTGAGGTGAATGATTATCCTGGCAATAAAAATCTTTGTGATAACAGAAGAACTGGAAGCAAGAACTAAGTCGTCAGAAGATGGGAAAAGTGTGAAATAAGGTGTCTATTGTTCATGCTATGGAGAACAGCTTGATAGGCAACCACCTGAACTTCTTGAATGATTGAACTGCTGCCCAAATTTAGTAATTTACTGCCTGCTTTGTGAATATGATAAAGAAGTTAAGGGGTCCAAAGAGCATGAGACACAATTATTAAAAAAAAAAAAAAAAGTGCTAAGGTTAGATAGATGTTCCCTGATCTCTTAAGGTACAGTGTATTTATCTCACAAGATAAAAGCTTTGAATGAGTTTCCAGGAAAAGAAGTGTCCTTAGTTTGTCAGTATGGGGTTGTGTGTGTGTTTAGAAACAATGGTAAAGATAAATATAATGATGTGTCATTGGGTTTGCCTTCTAGTAGAAGTAAAACTCAGCATCAAATGAAAGTCAAAGGAGACTGAGGGAATCACTATTAAAAGGTAAAAAAGAGTTAGAAGACCAGGTCAATCTTCTAATTTAGAAAAAGATGTGGGATAAATGATCTGACCTGTTAGCAGCTCACGTTGTTATAACTGTTCTCAAGTTAGCGGTGGCCAGTCTCCTGGTTATGGTTAGGCCATTCATTTTGCAAATGCTCCTTTTTCGGTAGCACTATGAATGTCTGCATCGTCACTTAAACATCAATACCAGTGATAATAATACGTGCTTTTGCAAGTTAATCTCCCACCTTAACATCTGATATCACACTTCATTCCTGATGACAGATGTATTTGGCAAAAAACTGGGCTGCTGAATTGAGGAAATTGCAAGTTTAGTTTCAATGTTATTCTTATCTATTAATAACTGAATGAAGAACTTGTCAGTTTACTTTTTATTGGTAAGCTTTTTCTTTTCACTTTCTTTTCATTTATCTACTGTACCTAAAGAATGAATCAGACTTCTTTATGTTCCAAATTTTGGGGGTGGATGAGATAATAGTCTCACAATTATCCGGGATAATACAATGATGTTTTTAAAACATTGTATAGCAACAGTCAAGTCCGTTCAAGTGTATAACGAGATTGAAAATTGGCTCCAAAAATGTTTTAAGTTAAGGGGCACCTGACCTGCTCAGTCGGTAGAGCCTGCGGTTCTTGATCTCAGGGTTGTGAGTTCAAGCCCCACATTAGGTGTGGAGCATACTTAAATAGATTTTTAAAAATGTTTTAAGTTAAACCATGCTTCTTTGGTAAACGTGCTGAAAATAACTGGTGTGGAGACTGGGATAATTCAAGGAATTCAAGAAAACTTCACAATGCCAAATTTCTTTCTGTAAGAGAATGAAACTTAACATCTATTTAGTAAAATACTAAAGATATTCACTGTTTATTTTAAAATTTTACTTTCCCCCCATTTTCCTTTTTTCTCCCCAAATAATCTAATAGGTATATTGGCAACTTGGAATCACCAGTGTTTTCACAAATAAATGGATTAGGTTTTCCAAAGCTTGTATAGGAAAAAGAGTGAGAGAGGGAGAAGAAAAGGCTAAAATCAAGGTATTATTTTGTACTCTGGTATCTGCCAACTTTTAATCTTTCTAATTTAATTGTGGGTGAATTCTGTTTTTAATTTAATGTTTATTTATTTTTGAAAGAGAGAGAGAGAGAGAGAGCGAGGGAGAGGCAGAGAATGATGGGGACAGAGGATCCGAAGCATGCTCAGCACTGACAGCAGAGAACCTGATGTGGGGCTCAGACCCACGAAATGCGAGATCATGACCTGATCTGAAGTCAGACACTCAAATGAGTGAGCCACCCAGGTGCCCCTGGGTGAATTCTTAAAATGAGAGGAAGAAATTGAAACCAGGATAAAAGCAAGAACTTTGTTTCTGCATGAATATGCAAATGCTAAACTCTGGAGAAAAAATTCCGGCCACCAACGGAAGTATAGTTGGACCATCCATCAGAGAAAGATAGTTAATTTCTGACATTCCAGAAATGAAGGAAAGTGCTTTTGCTACTGAACTATAGTAAAATCTTGTTATCACAATTTACGCTTTCTCCAAAAATTTCACTCTTCCTCAATCCTTTAAATCTCTGAGTCCCTCTTGCCAAACACTTGAGAATTTCTCACAATTTACATCCCACTTATATGGGTAATTTCTATATTTTCTAGTGTTCCTTTCCTTCATCAGCTGCAGAGGTGAGTTAAGTCAAGAGCTTAGAGAAACTAAGCCAGCATCCTTTCCAGGGGGACGGGGTGTATCTTTAGCAGAAATAAAATGATCAAACCCAAAGAGAAGAAAATGGGAGGTCCGGGAAGGCTCCAGCATGATTTCAGCCCCGTGAGACACTATTAGTTTCTATTTTAATAGTAAGAGTGGTGGTAGATGCCAGTTAGAGTGAAATAGTCCTGGAGCCTCTTGGAAACCATTTACTTGAACGAAAACCTCACTCTCTCCAGGGTTGCTCTACCCATGTGTGCTTGCACTTTCCTTCAAGTCCCACTCTTTGGGAGGAAAGCTTTAGGAAGAAGTGCAAATTACTTGTGAAGATTGTTCTGGCAGTAGAATAAATACTTTCTTTCATTTTATATTCTCCCTTACTTGCAACATTTTACTCTAATCTCTAGGAAGGAATAAAAGATGATTTAATTGGGGTGCCTGGGTGGCTCAGTCGGTTGAGTGTCTGACTTCCACTTAGGCCATGATCTCATGGTTCATGGGAGCCCCATGTTGGGCTCTGTGCTGACAGCTCAGAGCCTGAGGTCTGAATCAGATTCTGTGTCTCCCTCTCTCTCTGCCCCTCCCCCACTTGTGCTCTGTCTCTCTCTCTCAAAAATAAATAATTATTCAAAAAAAGACTATAGACTTTCCTCTATTTATAGATTTTTGTCTTAAAGAAGGAAGTATATATATATATATATATATATATACAGACATACATATATATGCATGTGTATGTATACACACACTTCCTTTGGTTTTTGATCTGTTAGCTCATGCAAAACATGAACAAAATATATGTTCTTTGTAATCATATGCCAAAAGGTAGTAAAAAATGTGATTTATATCTATACATTCCAAAATATCATATTACAAATCTTCACAAAACATTTTAGGTTATGTCTACACAGTCTAAGCAAAGTGAACAGATACAAGCCATTTAGTGAATCTGAGTCATCTCTACCTATAAAACAGAATTTTCCCTTGCTTCAAACATCCACACATACAGGTTGGCCCCAGATTCTTGGATACTAATGCTCTATTTAGTTGGGTGTTAGGTTTATCAAAATTGGAGGCACAGCTTGTTTTCCAGAGAAATCTCAATACATTCTTGGGGTTGTCTGTAATTTTTATATTAATAATGGTGTAAGTAGTTGCCTCTAAAATTCTATGGTTTTTGAGTTCTTAGGTTACTTAGGTGATAAAAAGTCCCGTGGATGCTGTTCTCTGAGTGTGGAAAAGTAGCACTCTTCTAATTGTTAGTTCAGTGAGGTATTCTCTAAATGCAAGGCTTTTGAGTAGTTAGGTAGAAAGAGTATTCATGGTCAAATACAAGACCTCCTTATGGAAGTTAGCCTGAGCATGCACAAGATGGAACAGATTCAAAAAGCTTCTGTCATCTTCATCACGGTCTCCTGTATGCCACACAGGAATGGACAGCAGGGAAAAGAAAATCACAGTTAAATTTTTAAATATATGATTTATTCAGAACAAGATGTTCCAATTTTCCCTAATAATATGTAACAGAAGACTAGTTAGTTATCTTTACTAAGTCATACACTAACCACTGAAATCAGGGAGTTATATATGAGTACTGACTAAGAAGTAGAAGAAAAGGGTGCTGGTTCATGCTTTACTGCCTCTAACTATATGACTTTGGGCAAGTCAAGTAATTTCGCTAAGACTTAGTTTTCTCAACTGCAAAATAGGGTTGATTATCATATTGACTAGCTAATTAAACTATACAATAATATGTGTTGAAACTAAAAAATATGGGATATTATTATGATGATTATGATAGTTGGCAAGTTAACATTTTACTGTGCAAAATTGAAACGAGTTCCTTCTGGAGCAGACTCTTCAACCTGATGTTTTCCATTAAAATCCATACCAGAGTTAAAAAGTAGCAAAACCAGGGACTAAATATATCTCATGGAAAAACAAACCAAAAATGTCTGCTCCTTCTATTCTTAGTTTAGAAGTAAAAGTCTACACAGAATTATCTGTTTCAAGTGGAGATTAGAATGCATTTTATTCACACCTGTGTACCATCTACATGTACACTCACCAGACATAATTGACTGCAGCATTTCCATTATAACACAAGCAAATGCACTTGCCACACTCTGCAGGAAGTTATTTCTTTCCACCGGAGTGCTAAAGACTTTACAGACTTTTTGCATCATTTTAACCGCCCAATCCATGCAGTATAGTTCTTTCTCACACACCTGATTTAGATATAAAAAGAATTATGGTAAATCTTCATGTAAAGGAAACTGTAGAATTTTAAAATGGTACTAATAATAATGGTTTATGACTTCACATGATTTTATTCCACATAACATCATATTGAGTTTATAAGTGAGAAATGCTCTTACATTTAATTCTCCTTTGCTTTCAAATGGTACAATTTTAGTGGGAAAAAAGTGTGAGGTAAATAAAAGTTTTGCTCAAGATTATCATAGGGTATTATTTATTAATGTAAGAACTAACATTGCAAATAATTATTAAGCATATCAAAAATAAGACTTATGCTCATTCATTCAATCAGCAAATATTTACTGAGCAGATGCTAAGAGCTGGAGACACAACGGTTAAGCCATTAAGACAGGGCTTCTATTTTCCGGGAATCCAATAAGGGTGACAAACAGGAAATTTTAATAGGCAAGAGAACTATGGTATTATCAACTCTCTACCATAAGAGTTGTAGGGAGTATTTACCTCTCTATTATTTAAAAGATAAAACATTTAAAGTAAAGATTACATGTTAATAGTTAAGAGTAGCTGAAAGGACAAAGGTTTATTTACTAACATTCTAAATGGCCAACTTAAATCACATAGTCAAATAACACACAACATGAAAATAAACCATATAGTAGTGTAACATTTAGTTATAATGTAAATCTGACAGGAAAGATTTGTGGACTGTGCACTGTGTAATAGGCACTGTTCCAGGCACTATGAAATTAATAAGCAACATAGTCCTGGATGTCAAAGAGCTTGCGATCAATTCTGGGAGATGACTTACCCCACACATGCAATGGCTTATGACCACTATTAGCAAATGAAGACAAAGAGAAGACAAATCTGACGCCATTTAGAGAAAATTAAGGATCAGAATTAAGATGTTTATCAGAGGTTTTGCAGGGAAGTCATCCTTAGTGACTCCCTCTTCATTCCACTTGCTACAGTGCTGCCAAAGTAAACTTCCAAAGACTTAAAGCTGATCATGTCACTCACCTTCCTAAAACTTTTCAGCAGCTCCTTATTAGAGGATGTGTTCAACCTCCACAGGATGGTTGACAAAGCCCTTCCTTACCTAGCCTCTCCCTTCCTATCTAACCTCACCTCCTCTTCCTCTGAACATTTTACTCCAGAAATAGTAATACTGAACTGCTTACAGTCCTTTGAATATAGCCAGGCAGTTCCATTTCTTTCTCCTTTTGAGGGAATCTGCTTAATTATTAAAATAAATATTTGCATTGCGAATTCAGTTAATTTATAGCTTTCTTCACAGTTTCACATTTTAAGAAGAGCCACAGAGGTTTCATTCATGTTTTAAGCAGTTGAGTTGGTAAAGATCCTGGTCTCCATTTCATAAGAAATGGATTACATTCAATTACTCCTCATAATAGTCAACTGGAAGACTATTCTTGCTGCTTTTGAAGCACTGGTGGGGTGGCATCTGTGATGGTAGCTAAATCAATGAGATTTTTATGTAATACGTGCAGGTACATGATTGAATAATTTGCAACGCCCCCCCTTCAATCTTCTGGCAAACTTCTATTCATTTTTAAAAACATATTTCTACTGGGATTGGGGAAGCCTTGCCTGTGCTCTATATTCACCCAATATTGGCTCCTCTCTGTTACCTCTGTTTCTATTTGTACATTATTTTTGTACTTATCACACTGAATTTATTTATAAATAAATAAACTGATACCTCTTAAAAGACCTTAAGCCGCTTTTTGTCAGAGATTTGTTCTGTTAATCTCCATAGTTTTTAATAGGTATTTTTTTTAATGTTTATTTATTTCCAGAGAGAGAGATAAAGACAGAGACAGAGAGAGCACACACAAGCAGGGGAGGGGCAGAGAGAGAAGAGAGAGAAAATCCCAGCGTGGAGCCTGACACAGGTTTTGATCCCAGGAACCACAGGATCATGACCTGAGCTGAAACCAAGGCTCAGATGCCCAACTGACTAAGCCACCCAGGCTCCCCAATTTCCACAGTCTTAGAATATTACACAGTGTATGGCCCATAGTAAAACACTCAATTTTGTGTTAAATGAATGCATATTAAATATATTTTTTAATGTTTTATTTTGAAAAACATTTTAACTATACAAAGTGTAAATAATAGTATAATGAACCCCCAATATACATTCCCTCGCTTCAACAATCACCAATCTTGTCTCCTCTCTACTATCATTTACTTTTACATCCTCTCCCTGCTGCCCACTGATTATTTTGAAGCAAATCATAAAAAGTGCTTTTTTAGGGGTGCCTGAGTGGCTCGGGCGGTTGAGCGACTAGCTTCAGCTCAGGTCATGATCTCGCGGTTCACGAGTTCAATCCCTGCATCGGGCTCTGTGCTGACAGCTCAGAGCCTGGAGCCTGCTTTGGATTCTGTATCTCTCTTTCTCTCTGCCCCTCCCCTGATCATGCTCGCTCTCTCTCTCTCTCTCTCTCTCTCTCAAAAGTAAATAAATAACAGTAAAAATTTAAAAAAAGAAATAAAAAGCGCTTTTTGAAAATGGGACTTTAAAAAAAGAATATAATTTGGCAGAGTTGTATAATAACAATATAGACATGAAGTGGGGAGAGGTGACTATAAGGAATGTTTCCAAATATGATATTATATTACTATATTAAAATTTTTTTAAGTATCATAAAAATATATGCTTAAATACTTATTCTTTCAAAATGTTTTGAACATATTTCAGTTCCTTCAGGCCAGCTCCCTAGTAAGTAAACTGTAATGTTAACTTGCTAGAGAAAAACTTGTTTACTTACCAAAGCCAAAAAGACTATCAGCTTTGCCAATTCAATGGCCCGTCCATTCACAGCTTTACTAGCCATGAAAGTGAAACAGATGTTGTTCCCACTTAGGATTAGGAGACGTGCATTATTCTCTAGAAGCCATTCACGGGGAACCACTTTTATTAGAGGGAGAACAGTTATTTAGTGAAAAATTATATAATAGCTCTAGTAAACACCATTAAGAACATGCAATATTATATCACCTTGTTGGAAATACAACTAGTGCAAGGGAAAAGCTCAGAAAAAATGCTTTAGTTGTATAGCACTCAACTAGAGACAGAGATTATTGCCAAGTTATGGTGACTTTTACAAATGTTCTAGTAATATGGTCAAAGCATTTCTCCTACATATAGATCAAAAGGCATGATAGTCTAATTCTGTGTAAGGAAAGAAATCTTATAAACTTTAGAATCCGAAGAATTCTGCAAGAATGGGAAAAATTGTTTTCCTTTTCCTTGCCAATAGGAGAGGGCTTTCTTCTTACATGGCCTAGGAGGGTGTTTGTGAGAATTTACAAAATGGGAATGATTGAGCTATAATTAAATTCGTGAAACTTTCAAACAGTAATGGTAATAAATATATATGTATTGGCAAGTGGAGGAAAGTACATTGATGATATGCGTTCTCTTCAAACATAATGTCAAACTCTTTAAATATTTTAGAACATTTAGTGATCTCGAATAGGTAATTCATTTATTACCCACAGAATTATCCTTACAATTTTATAACCATATTCTGAGAATACATTTCTATTATTCTATGTGGTAAATATGTATTTTTACCTGATAGTTCATCTACAAGACTGATAACATCATCTGCTGTCCATTCTTTCGTGCCTGTGTCATATAGTAATTTAATGGCATCAGCCAAACCTTTCAGACTGGATTCATCTGTAGGTTCTTCTATCATTTTCTGCCAAACCACCTGTCCTAGATAATTGAAACAAAAACTAGGCTATGACAGAATAGTTGGATTTATGATAAAGACTTCATGGATTGTTTAGAAAGGAAATTGGATTGCATAATGGAATCCCATTGCTTATATATGCTACTTTCATTTTAACTTTCATAATGAAAGTCAATTTTGATAACAGTCTAAGTTTGAATGTCTCTGGATGACGTGATGAAGCATAGGAACAATAGCTAAATGAAGTAAAGGTAGTTTCGCCAAGCAGAATAGTGCTTCTAGTTCAAAGATAATGCTATTCCTGTAACAGAAATTGTAGTAAATGATGTAATCTTAGTAAAATCATGTCAAATCTATTGATGTCCTTCTGAAAGGAGAGCATGCTGTATCTGAGTATCTTTCAAACATTTATACCAAAACACAGTAATCCAGTCAGTTTTTGATTATTTATCTATGACCAATTTGCTTTGTGAATTACACAGAACAAAATTTTATCCCAGATTGGCTTCCTGTTCCTATTCAGTGTACTTTAAACTAGTTACTTCCTGACAGAGACAATGTGAGACAAAGAACTGCACGCTAATATTAACGTTAACCTAAGCAAAACTTAACTAGAAAGGCAAAATTTCAAATAATCATATTATGCACCCAAAACATCAATTTCAATGACTACTGTGCTTTACAGGCATTATGAGTCCCCTCCAGCAGCAAACATAATCTTGAGTTAAGGTAATGTTTAGAAATAAAAAGTAGTGATTTTTAGGTATACAAAAGATGATTGGAATATATTTGGTAATGGCCTGCAGTCTTAAGTTATGCATAAGCCAATGTAGTGTACATCTATGAAATCATGAAACACAGTATAGTCAATAGGAATGATGAAACTGAGCAGGTACAAAAAGATATGCTTCCTAAAGTAAAAGTAATTAACCAGTTTTGTAACATACATTCCTGAAAAATGGATGCTCACCATCTTGAGGAGATATTGGTCCAAAGATGATATATAATAATCTTGCCTGATTCACCATTGGCCATGGTTTTAATATACGCGTCAACCAAAAAGCAGAATCACTTTGATGTATCCAGTGATCAAGCAGGACGCTCCTACAGAACAGTCTGATCCTTAACTCTAGTTTTCGAGCACTTCCTATGAAGACAAAAGAATTGTAAACCATTCTTCCTAGAAAGGCTGATGTGCATATTGGACAGGTCAGTGATAGACATTTGTAACATGCTTTGTACTGAAAGTGCTATTTCATTTTCCTCTGTAAAAATTTTAGATTATCAAGGGACTATTATTTATTTATTTATTAAAAAAAATTTTTAATGTTTTTATTTATTTTTGAGACAGAAAGAGACAGAGCATGAGCACGGGAGGGGCAGAGAGAGAGGGAGACACAGAATCCGAAGCAGGCTCCAGGCTCCGAGCTGTCGGCACAGAGCCCGACGCGGGGCTCGAACTCATCGACCGTGAGATCATGACCTGAGCTGAAGTTGGACGCCTAACAGAATGAGCCACCCAGGTGCCCCAAGGGACTATTTTTTAAACAATTTTATTGAGATATACTTTACACACCATACAATTGAGTGGCTTTTAGTATATTCACAGATATGTACAGCCAGCACCAAGCCAATTTTAGAATCTTTCATCACCTCAAAAAGAAATCCTGTTCTTTTAGCTATCACCCCCCTCCCCCCATTATTTACCACCCCTAGCCTTAAGCAACAATAATCAACCCTCTGTCTCTAAAGCCTTCCTCTTTCTGGACTTTCATATGAATGAAATCATATAGTATGTGGTCTTTGTAACTGGCTTCTTTCACTTAGCATGTTTTTTTTTTAAAAGCACATTTTTATTACAGCAATATATAAAGCAAGTAACTTTAAGTGTTCATAACTACAACACCTGGCATGTGTTTAAGGTTCATCCATGTTATGGCATCTATCAGTACTTCCTTCATTTTTTTTTTTTTTTTTTTTTTTTGCCAAATAATATTCCATTGCATAGATATACCTCATTTTGTTTATCCATTCACCCATTGATGGACATTTGGGTTGTTTCTACCTTTCGGCTATTATAACATTTGTGTACCAGTTTCTGTGTGGACATATGTTTTCATTTCTCTTGGGAAATACCTAGGAGTGGAATTTCTGGGTCATCTAGAAACGCTACGTTTAATCATTTGAGGAACTGCCAGACTGCTTTTTCCAAAATGGCTGTACCATGTTACATCCCAAACAGCAATGTATGAGGTTCCAATTTTTCCACATTCTCGCCAACATTTGTTATTATTTGACTTTTTGATTCTAGCCATTCTGGTGGGTATGAAGTGGAATCTTCTGTTTGTTTTTTAAACAGACTTATTGAAATATATATAATTTACATACCATATAATTCACCCATTTAAAGTATATAATTCAATAGTTTATAATCTATCATATTATTGGGGTGCCTGGCTAGTCGGAAGAGCATGAGACTCTTGATCTTGGGGTCATGGGTTTGTAACCTATGTTGAGTGTAGAGGTTACTTAAATAAACTTTAAAAATCTATTATGTTATTAATTTTTAAAAATTGTGGTAAATATATATATTTATTTATATGTATATAAATATATATAACATAGTGTTTGCCATCTTAACCATTTTAAAGTGTATAATACAATGGCCTCAATTACATTCACAATATTGTTCCACCATCATAACTGTTTATTTCCAGAACTCTTTATCACCTCAAACAAACTCTATAACCATTTAAGCAATAGCTCCAATTTCCCTCTGCCCCCAGTTCCTAATAACCTCTAATCTGCTTTCTGTTTTTATGAATTTGCCTGTTTAAGGTACCTCATTTAAGTGGAATCACAAAATCTGTCCTTTTGTGTCTGACTTATTGCACTTAGCATGCTTTCTAAGTTCATCCATTTTAGCATGGATCAAGACTTCATTTCCTCTTATGGCTGAAAAATATTCCATTGTATGAATATACCACATTTTGTTTATCCATTCATCTGTTCAACACTTGGGTTGTTCCCACTTTTTGGATATTGTGAATAATGCTGTGGTGAACATTGGCATACATGTATCTTTCCAAGTCCCAGCTTTCAATACCTAGGAGTGGAATTGCTTGGTCATATGATAAATCTACGTTTAGCTTTTTGAGGAATGGTCAAGCTTGTCTTCCATAGTGGTGGCACCATTTTACATTTTTATACAATTTATGATCTATTTACTTATAGATAAGACAAGTATAAGTGGAAAGTCTACCAACGATCTAAGGCTGTATGAAGTATGTACTTCCTAATGTGTTAAGCCATGTAATATAGATGTGTAGGTGTCAGAGATCACTGAAGGCCTGGGGATCAGGAAAGGCTTTACAGAGGAAAGTCAGGTAAGTTGGGTCTTAAAAAATGAGGAGAGGGGCGCCTGGGTGGCTCAGTTGGCTGAGCGTCTGACTTCAGCTCAGGTCATGATCTCACAGTCCATGGGTTCGAGCCCCACGTTGGGCTCTGTGCTGACAGCTCAGAGCCTGGAGTCTGCTTCAGATCCTGTGTCTCCCTCTCTCTCTGCCCCTCCTCCACTCATGCTCTGTCTCTCTGTCTCAGAAATAAAAACATTTAAAAAAAGGAGGAGAGATGGTATTTCAGAAAAAAAAAAATAGAGAATGAATAAAAGATATGAAGTGGAAATGTTTAAGAGATGTGTGAGACACAGTGAGTAGAGTGAGAAGCCTACTCTATGTCAAACAAATACAGAGAATAGTGGGCAATAAGTTTGCAAAAGTGGGGTGGGATTAGAATGTAAAGGCCAGTATAAAAAGTTTGGACTTTATTTTGAAGACATTAGGGAGCCAGTGAAAGTTTTTGATCAAGGAAGGGACATGATAAATTAATTTTGTTATTGTTTCATTGGGCTTCTAATCTGCTTTTTTGATCCATAATTTGTGTCATAATGAAATATCTCAAACTGTCAGAAAAAGCAGAGATACTACAAAAATACTGTGTACCAATCACGTAGCTTTGTTAAAGCTTTACTTTTTGCTATATTTGCTTCAGATTTTTAAAATAAATAAAACATTATAGGTACAGTTACAGCTCCTTGTATATCACTCCCAATCCCCTTGCCCTTTATCCTCAGAGGTGATCACCATCTTGAATTTGGGTTTTGACCCTCTCATACCTAGTCAACATTCTCCGGAAAAATAAAACAAACAGGGTGTGTATATATACACAGAGAAGAATTTATTCTGAGAAACTGGCTCATGAGATTGTTGAGGTTTGGCAATCCAAAATCGGCAGGATATGCTGGCAGACTAGAGAACAGAGAATAGTTGCAGTTCAAGTCCAAAGGCAGTCTGCTGGCAGAATTTTATCTTGCTTGGGAAGGTCAGTCTTTTTCTACTAAGGCCTTCAAGTGATTGATGAGGGTAATCTGTTTATTCAAAGTCTACTGCTTAAATGTTAATTTCATCTAAGAAATAATTTCAGAGAAATGTCTAGAATAATGTTTGACCAAATATCTGGGTACTGTGGCCTAGCCACGTGGGCACTCAAACTTAATTATCACATTTCCCAACTATGTTCTTATACTTTTCTTTTTTTACATTTTTTAAACGTTTATTTATTTTTGATAGAGAGACAGAATGAAAGCAGGGGAGAGGCAGAGAGAGAGGCAGACACAGAATCTGAAGCAGGCTCCAGGCTCTGAGCTGTTAGCACAGAGCCCGATGCCGGGCTCGAACTCACGAACTGTGAGATCATGAACTAAGCTGAAGTTGGATGCTTAACTGACTGAGCCACCCAGGCGCCCCTGTTCTTATACTTAAAAAAAAAAATTTTTTTTTAACGTTTATTTATTTTTGAGGGGGAGAGAGACAGAGATAGAGTGCGAATGGGGGAGGAGCACAGAGAGAAGGAGACACAGAATCTGAAGCAGGATCCAGGCTCTGAGCTGTTAGCACAGAGCCTGACACGGGGCTTGAACCCACAAACCGTGAGATCAAGACCTGAGCCAAAGTCAGAGGCCTAACTGACTGAGCCACCAGGCACTCCTGTTCTTACACTTTTTAGTACATGTATGTTACCATAAAGAATATATAGAATTATTTTACATGTTTTTAATTTGTATATAAATAGTATTATATTGAAAATATCCTTTGGTTACCTTTTTCTCAAATTATATTTTAAGGTTTATCCATACATTTTAACTACTCATTAATACATTTTAACTACTAATGGATTTCATTGTATGAATACTTTATTTATCCATTCACCTGACAATGGGCATTTAGATTGTTTGCAGTTTTTCATGGTTCCATACTGTATAAGAATGTTCATTCTTATACATGTCTCCTTATGCACACTGTGGGAGTGTCTCCCAGTGATATTGCTAGATTGTAGGATTCCATAATTTTAAAAATATGAAATATTTCATATATATACACAAAGGTTTAAGTAATGCTATAACAAACACCTTTGTATCCTCCATCCAGACCTAAGGAATAAAATATCAATACAATTAAGCCCTGAGTACTTCTTTCTCTAATCACATGCCATATTTGCTTCACAGTTTAATTCAGTGTTTATCATTCCCTTACATTTCTTTGTCCTTTTACTACATATGGATGTCATGATTTACTTTTTTAAGTTTATTTTTATTTATTTGGAGAGAGAGATAGCGAGCAAGTAGGGGAGGGGCAGAGAGGGAGACAATATCCCAAACAGGCTTTGCTCTGTCAGGCTTTGCTCTGATACGGGGCTCAAACTCATGAACCCTGAGAGCATGACCTGAGCTGAAGTCAAGAGTTGGAGGCTTAACTGACTGAGCCAACCAGGTGCCCCTGTCATGATTTACTTTTAAATACATTTTTGAACTCTGCTCTTTTTTGTTTCCTATTTAAAAAAAAATTTTAACGTTTATTCATTTTTGAGAGACAGGGCACGAGTGGGTGGGGGGAGGTCGGTGGAGGGGCATGGAGGGGCAGGGAGACACAGAATCTGAATCTGGCTCCAGGCTCTGAGCTGTCAGCACATGATCCATGAGATTGAACTCATGATCCATGAGATCATGACCTGAGCCGATGTTGGACGCTAGGCTGACTGAGCCTCTCAGGCAAGGTGCCCTCCTTTTTTCCCCCTATTTTAATATCTGTAATAATACTAATTAATTGTAGTTTTTTTACCTGGTTTGCTGCAGACAACGGTCTGCATCTTCCGGGAGAGATCAGTCAGCTCACATAAGAAGTTATACACACGATGGCACTCGAGTTCATCCCAACCTGCTGTTAAGGTCTGAGAATAATAAAATAAAGGAAATATTGTAGATGTTCAGACCATCAAATCAAAATGTAAGTCACTACTGCCTTATGAACATAATAGCTGTATCACATGATTGAGGTGATGTGCAATTTTTATCCACTATGGAATATTTAATAAGAAAATTTATATAAACAAATCCTAGAAATGCTCCAAAACCCAGTTTCTTTTTGGTTGTAAAGGGAGTATCCTTTCAGAGAACTTTCAAATGGTACTGAATCCTGAACTCTGACAGTATGAGTAAAATAACAAAGCCAAAACCCTAGAACACAGCATTAGCTATCTGACTCACAACATACTGTATGTAGTTTAGTTTTAGACTTCAACAGAATCCCTTTAATCTCCTCTAGTTATCATTTATGATATTACATACAAGTGATAATGATTTCATTTTAATATGACAGTTATGAATATTTATTAATGACATTTTGATGTGAACAAGCAAACATTTTTATTAGGACAGAGTTCAATAATTATCATTGAACAAACCATAATGTAAAGTTATACATATATGAAAAGGAAATTCAAACGGTATACCACTACAGTTAGATTCTCAAAAGGTTGACTACTCATACAAATTTTTCTTAAAATAGTTGAACTGGATTTTAGTAGTTTAAAAATTAATCTCATTTTCTCTGGAAGGACATAGAAGAAACTGCTAACAACAGTTACTTCTGTTGAAGGGAACTTGGTAGATAAGGGACAGGCCTTGTTGGGAGATTTACTTTTCACTTTATACAATTTTGTACCTTTTGAATTTTATATGCATATATGTGTTTATATTACCTATCCCCACCCCCTCTCCCAAAGCAAAAGTCTATCTTAAAAGAGGGATAGTAAGAGGAACTAGGCCCCTGGAATCTGGGCAGGCAGATGGTGGCTGGGAGGCTGGGATATAGAGCAAGATTGTTATAAACATTGTAAGGTCGTTTAAGTTTTAAATAAGTTATTACAGCTGATCCTTGAACAAGGCAGGGGTTGGGGCACTGACACCCCCTCACAGTCGAAAATCCACATATAGATTTTGGTTCTCCCAAAACTTAACTACTAATAGTCTACTGTTGATCACAAGCCTTACCAATAACATAGTCAATTGACATATATTTTGTATGTTATATGTATTGTATACTGTATTTTTACAATAAAGTGAGAAAAAAAACGTTATTCAGAAAATCATAAAGGGGTGCCTGGGTGGCTCAGTCGGTTAAGCATCCAACTTTGGCTCAGGTCACGATCTCAGGGTTCATGAGTTTGAGCCCCACACAGGCTCTCTGCTGACAGTGCAAGGCCTGCTTCAGATCCTGTTTCCCTCTCTCTCTGCCCCTCCTCTGATCTCTCTCTCTCTCTCTCTCTCAAAAGAAAAAGAAAATAAGAAAGAGGTAATACATTTATGTACTATACTGATTGATTGAAAAACATCTGTCTATAAGTAGACCTGGACAGTTCAAACCTGTGTTGTTCAAGGGTAAACTGTACATTTAAACTACTTAAAACGATGTAATAGATTAATAATATATCATTAATATTGAATAACGTTAAATAATAGTATTGTTATCTTCTTTGTTTATAATAAAAGATTAGTCAAAAACTTTTATTTTTTTTTTAAATTTTTTTAACGTTTTATTTATTTTTGAGACAGGGAGAGACAGAGCATGAACGGGGGAGGGTCAGAGAGAGGGAGACACAGAATCTGAAACAGGCTCCAGGCTCTGAGCTGTCAGCACAGAGCCCTACGCGGGGCTCAAACTCACGGACCGCGAGATCATGACCTGAGCCGAAGTCAGCCGCTTAACCGACTGAGCCACCCAGGCGCCCCTGTCAAAAACTTTTAAAATCATGTAGTTTTATTTCTTTTTTTTATCAACTTAATTGAGATATAATTGACATTAACATTGTGTAGGTCAAAGGTGTACCGTGTAGTGATTTTATATATGTATATATTGCAAAATAATTACAATAATTAACACATCTGTCATCTCCCAAAGTTACAATTTTTTTCACTTCTAAAATCACATTTTTAAAAATGTTTATTTATTTTTGAGAGAGAGAGAGAGAGAGAGAGAGACAGAGTGCAAGTGGGGGAGGGGCAGAGAGAGAAGAAAACACAGAATCCAAAGCAGGCTCCAGGCTCTGAGCTGTCAGCACAGAGCTGATGCAGGGCTCAAATTCATGAACTGCGAGATCATCTGAACCGAAGTCTGACACTTAACCGACTGAGCCACCCAGGCACCCCTAAAATCACATTTTAAATAATTAGCTCAAGACTAAAACTTCATTACACACACATACACACACACACACGCACGCACACTCCACCCCACAAGATTACTAGTCTTTACAATTGGCTGGAAATGTCAAGGATATTGGTATGGAGCAAATAAATATTAAATGTTCTTACCATTGAGAAATTCAAGAAAAAAATCTGAGGTGGCACACTATTAGATTAACACATCCTCAGATCTTTATATTTTGTTCTCTTCTAGATTATTTTTATTAACCTACAGAAAGCTAGATTACATGCTCTACTTGTTAACATTTCGAAAAGCATTCCTTTTCTTCTTCTTTCATGAAATGTACCTATAAAAAATAAATTTTAAAAATGTACCTGCAAAAACATGCCATAACATGGTAATCCTAAACATTGGATAGGGGCTGCACAGCCATTGAATTTAAAACAGGAAACCTGTAAAGAAACAACTATTAATTCCTCTTTTTCAATGGAACTGTACAATGATTGGACATTCAAATTTAATGGAAATATGCAGGAATTTTTCAGTATTGAAAATAATTAAAACACTAAATAACTAATTAGCATTGTGTTATATAGGTGGGATCTCAAAAGAAGTATAAACAGAGTCCATCTTCAAGTTCATAATTTATTTAGAATAAAATACATGCACATGAAATTATTTTGATAATTCAGGTTAGAATACATATAAATGTTAAAATGACCAAATATACACTGTATCAGATATTTTGAAAGCAGAAACAAGATAAATTTGATCAAAACAGCTTCTGAAGGATGTGAAAAAAGCACTGTCTTAGAGTAAGATGCAAATATAATGAATGGAAAAGATAGGTGAGGGAAATGATAAAGACAAAATTTTATAGAGGTAGGATAAAAAGGTTTATATGGAAATAAAGATATGACATGCTTAATTGGGCTCAATGTAGTAGAAGTAAGGTTGCATCGTCAGGGAAAACCCTAAATATGGGCTTTGGACTTTATCTTGCTGAAATTGAGTAACCACCAAAAGATTTTTAAGCAAGAAAATTAACTTGATGAAAGGGATACTTTAGGAAGAATATCTTGATTCAACATACAGAATGTCCTAGGAAGTGAAGAAATAGATGGCAGAAAGATCATCTGAGAAGCTGCTGCAATAATATAGATCTGAACTTCATGCAAATGCCAACATGAAAAAAGCTGATGCATCAGAAATAGTTTGCATACTATTGAGTGTAGAACTGAACCGCAGCATTGGATGTATATTTGAGTTTGTATAGTGAAATTCAAAAGCTTATACAGAGATTATGCCTAAACACATTGATACATATTTCCAAGTCATAAATTATCATAAAAGTTTTATTATTTTAATATTAAAAACACTTTCTTATTTTTTGAAAACTTAAACAGTAAGAAATGATTTCATTTTAATAAAATACGTAAATCACCACTTTAAAACATCCTCAGGATTCTCATGTAGGGTAAAAATACTTTTATACTCTGATAAGCTTAACAAACTTGAATGATGTTCTTAGTTATGTAAAAATATTATTTTATGGGGTGCCTGGGTAGCTCAGTTGATTAAGCATCTGAGTCTTGATTTTGGCTCAGGTCATGATCTCATGGCTCGTGGGACTGAGCCCCACATCAGGCTTTGCGCTGACAGTACAGAGCCTGCTTGGGACCTCTCTCTCCCTCTGCCTCTCTCCCCTGCTCATTCTCTCTCTCTCCCTCTCGAAACAAACAAACAAACAAACAAACAAACAAACAAATATTTAAAACATTGTTATATGATAAATAAAAGACTACTGCATTTTGGTGGTTTATAATCTCTGGATACTTGGTATTAGATCATCATCAATCAGTTTTTAGTACTAACTTATGAAATTCTACTAATTGAAGATGGATCTAAAATGAGTGTAAGACATTCATTAAAATATCTTTACTGGAAACCAAGATTATGAACTAATTAAGAAGTGTGATCTTACTTCTGCCAGTATCCTGTGAATGTACTTTAGTCTTTCCCTTGTGGGTAGCAGCAATGTACATCTTTTAAACAGCAGACCTGAGAAAGTAAAGAGACACATGAAAAAAAAAAAAAAAAAAAGATAACAATGCAATTAATTTAAGAGTACCTATAAAGCACAGCATAACATTTCCTGAAAGTCAAGTATGGTATATCACAGTAGACTGTGAGCTGACATGGTTCTGAAGAGGAAGTTTGGGAGCAAGAGTATATGGTATTTACCAAGTAACTCTGATGTCTACTAAGTGGCATAAAATCTTACAAAACATTATGAAATTGATATTATAAGACAGATACGGAAACTATTTAGACTTAAAAAGATACAATAACAGACACAAAGATACACTAGTGGAACTTTATATTATCTTTATTCTCAAGAACAGATTCCAATAGTTCTTGAAATTAACATCATGTTCACGAAGGGAAATGTTTTAAGAGTCGTTAACGTAAAACACGGAAAGAATGAAAAAAGGGATTTTGTATTCCTTTCTCCAGATAAAAAATTTTTTAAAGCATTAAGTACTTAAAATTTCAGAGGTTAGAAGTTATTTTCCCTCACAGAAAGTATCCAGTTTGGATGAAATATCCATTTCTTCCTTCAAAGATATCCTTTTATGGGGCTTATATGTTAAGAATGTATAGAATTTTGTATTCAGATATTTTAAAAAAGAAAAAAAACCTCTTCAATTTCCCAGTGAGATATGTAACTTGAACTACAGTGACAGTGTATGATTTGTTTTCTGTAACTTTATGTGTTCTGTTTTCCTAAAATGGCAATACACTGTTAACATTCCTATAAGGGCAATGTTGTCCTTACACTAAAAATAAGATACATGGTAGGAAAATATATATCTGAATATCATGAATTTCTCCATTTTTATCTCCTCTGCATTTACTTTTTAACACATATAATAACTGCTTTATATAATTCTGTAGAATCTATGGGAATCCAATTTATTTTTAGAAGTTGCTATGTTTGGATAACACATGACCAGAATTGAGTTTGAAATATAAACCCTTCTTATTTTTGTACATAAAAAGACATTTTCAGTGCTTGGTTTTTAAGCTGAGTTCTTTTTCTTTTCATGTTTTGGCATCCAGTTCCATGGCATAGCATAGCTGGGGAATTGTAAGCTATAATTGTATGTTGGTTGCTTTTTCTAATGTAAAACTCCTATTTTTAAGGATTGCAATTTACCATAAAAACCAGTACTGGCTGGCTTATTTATTTTTTTTTTAACACAGGTGCTCTGCTATACCCTTTAGAGGCCAACTTTTAAAATTTCTTCCCACTAAAGTAGAATCAGATGTAATGTTCTTTTCACACTGGCCATCTGCTCTGTTTTGTATGAAGAAGCAAATTAAAATTTATGATTTTCAGAGCACAGAATTCTGAAAATGTTATTTTGATGTCTGAAAACAAGAACAGATCAGATAGGAATGGCAACATGAGAAAATGGTAGGTACATCAAATTTACCTAAAGAATAAGTCATAAGCCAGGTGTCTGCACCAAAATTAAATGGAAGGTTGAAATCATTACGTGAATAAAACTGTTTTTAAAAGCTGGCTATTAAGATCAATACATATTTGTATTTTTCCACTGAATTATCCATATAATTATCTTAAGGCCGTTTTGCTTATTTGAGTGACTAAGTCTTGGTCATGGAGAAAAAAATTCTTTCAGATCAAAACCAAAAAAATAAGCTCTTTCACCACACCACTTGTTCTGTAACTAAGGATGTTTGGAAAAGGATATTTACAATGACAAGTAGCAAAAAGCCATTGTTATATTCTGTTACAGGCTTTACTAAGTCTAATCATAAATACCGAAACCAGTAACACTGCAATCAGATTACATACCTTTCATTTAATCTTATTAAATACACTTATCAAATACACTTTTATGTATTTACACAGGTGTATAATCTTAAAGCTAGGCATCCTTGGGCTACTAAAAGATAATAATCACTGAACTATTATACCTTAATTTAAAACCTGAAACATCATCTTAATTTTTTTTTATTTTTTTAATGTTTACTTTTTAGAAAAAGAAAGAGAGACAGAGTGTGAATGGGAGAGGAACAGAGAGAGAGGGAGACACAGAATCCAAAGCAGGCTCCAGGCTCTGAGCTGTCAGCACAGAGCCTGACATGGGGCTCGAACTCACAAACTATGAGATCATGACCTGAGCCAAAGTGGGACACTTAACCAATTGAGCCACCCAGGTATCTCATTAATTTTTGGTTTTATTGCCATACTTTGGTTAATTACAAGGTAGTTTCATAATTAAACTGGTGTCACTAGTCAAGTCAAAATTAGAATTTTATTTCAGCACTCTGAGGGAGAATAAAATCGATGAATGGGATGAAAGACATAAACAACTATAAATCAAGGGAAGAAATTATAATTTCCTTTGATAAGGTTAATTTATTATAGCATAATGATTTATTAGTAAATGTGTAGAGTACCTTAAAAAACACATTGTTTCTGATAAGAGAATAAGTGATCTTCCACAACATTTCTGTTTTAAGGACTATAGATTATGGTTAAAAGAGAAAAGAGGTTTCGAGATAAAACTCATTAGATACACAGGAAGTAAAGCATAGAAAATACATCAGTTTCCTAAACTGATAAGCCACCTTATCAGTTTACTTATCACTTATCAGTGACTGATAAGTCACAAAGGTGACATTGTATGGACATGAAATCACAAGGACTGATACTTTACATTAAAGTGCATTCTCTCATCTTCAAAGATAAGTATAAGAGACTATTATGGGAAAGTCCTCACACTGAAGGGTAAAAGCATCATAGCAATAGGCACATCTTAAGAAATACCCCATTTCCCACAGGCCTTACAGAATTGTTTAATAAAATCCCCTTAATTAAGTGTAGTTCTTTACTTGTTACAATTCTCATTACATAAATTACCTAGAGATCTGTAATGTTCCAGTATGGCAGAGTCTTGTCTCTTGCTAGGCAGCTCAAGGTTATGAAAATCCTGTAGTAAAAGTCTTTTGCTTCCTGATGAGGTTGAGATATAATTAATAATGTGCTGGCTGACTGTTTTGGACACCATGCTTAGCATGCTGATATCCTTCACTACCAAAAGAAATATATATACATACATATAAATGGCTTAATTATAAGGATAGCACTATTATACAATCTTAACTTATAATCTTTAAATTGTTTGAAATCTACCGCTCAATGAATTGGAAATATTTAGGGATGTAACCGTCAAGTTACCATGTTATTATACTTAGAGGCATGCTTTAAAGAGTTTGAGTGTCGTACTTTCTTCATTGTACCCCTTGCCTAACAATGATGAAAATTTAGAAAATAAACATAATGTAAATACCATTAATATTCTAGCAGGGCCTAAGATGATAAACTAGTTCTTGGGAAAAAATATTCAAGTGTCTATATAACCTACTCATAGTCCCCAGACCTCACCTGACAAATATCTTAAGATTATTTGGAATATTTCCAATGGCAAGGCTTTAAAATTTCCAAGCGTTGATAAGGGCTGAGATTCTGAGCCAAGGGTATCGGAAAAATAGCTGTTGGATCGACGATTACTACGTCTGTATTTCTGGTTGGGAATCAAAGTGAAACTGGTATTTATTCTAGATGCCATCCTCTTTCTTATCTCATGAATTGATCCTGGTTAGAAAAATAAAATATAAGAGACAAAGAAGAAAGGAGATTATAGCAATGAAGAGCTGTTCTTTTAAAATGAATTTGACACTTTGATGGGCAATAGCTGTCTGTCTATTTACAAATCTTTTTTTTTTTTTCCTTAAGTGATCTCTACTCCCATTGTGGGGCTTGAACTCATGACCACGAGATCAAGAGTTACATGCTCTACCAAGTGAGTCAGCCAGGCGCCCCTCTATTTACAAATGTTTTAATATAATATCCAATTTATGGAGTTCCCCCCGGTGGAGTCTATTTATTCATTTCACATGATATGAAATGTTTAAAAATCTTTTCCCCCTTAGCCAAATATTCTAGATAAAGAATTTTAGTAGAATAAGAAACACGTATTTGGGTAAGATATAGTCTAAGAAAAGAAATATGCAAAAATTTGAAAAAGTAAAAGATCTGACACAAAAAACCAATATAACAAATTCAAAACATTCAATATCTGTCCGTTAGTATGTTGCTTTCACAATCTTTACATTCTAAAAAGAATCAAAATATCAATGTAGCTTTAAAATTTTGTAGTAAAGTCTTTCAATGTTTTTAAAACTGAGTACTAACATTTTCTTTTGTTGGAAATAGTAAAAATAAAGAGAGAAGAAATAGAAATTTTAGGGGCACCTGGGGCTTAGTTGGTTAAATGTCCAACGAAGTCTTGGTTTCAGCTCAGGTTATAATCTCTCACTTCGTGAGTTCAAGCCCTGCATTGGGCTCTACGCTAACAGTGTGGGGCCTGCTTGGGATTCTGTCTCTCTCCCCCCCCTCCCTACCTCTCCCCCCACTCGCTCTCTCTCTCTGAAAATAAATAAACTTAAAAAAAAAAAAAGAAAGTCTAAGTTTAGAGCTTTTAAAAGTTACCAGCTCTAACAGATTAAGAAGATTGCATTACTATTACCAATTAGGTACTGTTTAACACAAATAAGCAGTAAAATTAAAGTCTTGTAAAATTAATAAGACTAGAAAAAATAAATGAGCAATGATTTTCCTCTTAATTCCACTTTTGGTTAATATTAATTACTTATAAGGTTTAGGAAGGGCCTATACAACTTGATTTCAAAAATGAGCATTTCTTCTATAATTTACTTACACCGAGAACATTATTTAAAAAAAAAATATTCATAACATGCAGTGACTTTGTGTCACTACTGCTCCCATTCAGAAAACACAGTCTTTTGTATATACACACACAGGTATATGTACAGATGCATAACTACAACTCCAATCTAAGGCTCTCTGTCTCCGAAGTAACGACTGAGACATTTCATCAGAGTTACAAATACATCTGACCAAATGCATTTCCTCCTTTTGTCACAAAATTGCTAAAATCACATTGTTACGTATTCCTCTAAGAGGTTACTTATAGCAACTTAAAATCAGTTACATTTGAAAACATGGCCAATAAGTGTAGTTCTTAGTGAAAAGCATACTGAGGCCCTCCTTTAAAAACATACCATAGCACCTTGCTTTAGCATTCCACGAGCATTTAAATTAGAAGAGATTTCAAAATACTCGTTAAAATTACAGAAGTAACATACTGTATTGTCAAAAGTTTACAAAATACAGCAAAACAAAAAGACCATTAAATTCACTTATAAACTAGAATTCATATCACCCCAGAATTATATATTTAATAACATATGTATCACATATAACACATACATTATATATTATGCATGTGTTATATATACACATATATAATATATACATATATAATACATATACACATACAATATACACAAATATATAATACATATATATAATATATATACATATATATACACACATATATATTACATATACACATATATAATATATATACATATATATACACACATATATATTATATATATACATACATATATATATATATTATATATATATGTATGTTCCTAACAAAACAGGGATCATCGTTCATATTATTTTGTAATCTGGGTTTTTTTTTCAGTTGCAATTGTAAGTGAAACTAATTTCCTTCCATACCAACAGATACTTCTACAAGTATAGATATTTTAAAGGCTGCATGCAAATCCACCAAATGGAAGAATCTTCATTTATTTAATCCGCGAGGCTGTTTTTCACTTTTCACAGTATGCGATTTCTAAAATTCTAAACCTGGCCTAGGGCTTGTCCTGCCCCTGAGGAACGTGTCAAGTGGGACTTGGGTGGGGCCTGCGGGCTCTTCAGGGCCTCGCCGAACACCTGAGACCCAGTGGTTGACTCTGCGTCAACCACCGAGCGTGTGTACTTAAACCTCTGAGGATTAAAACGCAGTGGGCCCATTCTTTCAAAACCGAAGTCTCCCCTTACAATTCCTTGCTTCTCCTCACTCAGACCTGGAGGCTTCTGGGGCAGGGGGAGGGCGGGGAAGCGGGCTTTCCAGAAAATCCTAAAGGTGTAATCCAAACTACTTCCGGTTTCCCCCCCCCCAACCCCACCCCCCGTATCCCTCAAGAGAATGAGAATCACTGCCCGAAATAATAGTAATAAAATGTTTCGACGCCTCTGTTCCAGCCCGCTCGTTTTGGACTGCGAGAGGCTTTGAGCGCCTTCTTGGCTGAATTTTCCCCCCCGCTTTCGGAGAAAACCGTCCCACAGCAATTCGCCGCGATTTCTGTTTTGTTTTAACCTAACAAACCCTAGAAGAGACCCGCCACATCTGCAGGGGCATTGGCTCCAAACACCTCAGAGAGGTAAACCAGGGAGGCCATAAGGGAGAAACTGGCCGACAGAAGAGTCAAACCACATGGCGATGCATTTTTTACCCCCTTCAGTCCACGAGAAGATGAAACCATCCCAAGTAAGTACTGGGGGGAAAAAAATCTCTTTTTACCACAGATTTTGACAGTTTTCCGGCTAAGGAATCACAGGCAAATGGGATTTAGTTGGTCTGCCCCACCATCCTCAAATTTCTTAATGTTTAAAAAAGAAAGTATCTCCTCAAGATTTTCCCGCCGGGTAGACGGCGGGTTCAGCTCCGGTCGGCTCCGGAGTTGCGTTCCCGCCTCCCAGCCGCCCCTGTCGCCTCAAGAATATTTTAGAATCCTCCCAGGAGCCCCAGCGGGAAGGAAGCCCCGCCCCCTCACGAATAGCAAGAAGCCCCTCCTCCCTCATGAATATTTTAGAACCCTCTCAGGAGCTCCCGCGGGAAGGAGACTCCGCCTCCTCATGAATAGTAAAAGCCCCGGCAGGCATAGTGCCCTCCCACGCCATGAATAATTGACGAGGATGTAGTCCACGGAGCCCGAAAGGAGGCCAAAGGCACCCTTTGCTCCAAGCTGAAGACAGGAAGGGGTGGAGCCGTTAGAATCTGGGGGAGGGGAGGGTGCAAACGAAGAGCCCCAACCTGGCCCGCCACGCATCTCCTCCAAACCACTTCCTTTCCCTTCAGCCTAGTTCTGAGCCCATTTTTGTTCCCATTGCCCCCACCCCAGTAGGGTAAGTTACAAGAGCTTTGATCAAAACTTCTGTTGGAAGAAACCTCCAAACATTCCTTTTTAAATCTATCTGGGTGCCTAGAATCAAAGGAGGATTTGTGCCTCCAGCCTCCCAAGATGGAGTCCAAGACAGATCTTACTAGCTTGCCCCTCTTCCCTTGAAAATGAAGTTTACATTCATTTATTCATTCATTCAATAGCTATTTATTAAAGCCTGCTCTGGGCCAGTTACTGGAGTAGGCCGTAGGGATACAACAGAGAGCAAGACACATACGTTTTCCTGCCTTACTGGAACTTACTAGTTTAATGGGAAAGATCACATAAACAGTGTTATGGAGGAAATAAGGCAAGGTGGTATGGGGGGGGGGGGGGGTGCTGCCTACTTTAGATGGATTGGTCAGGAAGGTCCCTTTGAGGAGGTTATACTTTGAGAACTAGTGGAGGAGAGGGAGCCAGTCAGGCAAAGGGATGGGGGGCAAAGGGAAAAGCAAGAAAGATTTTGGTACATTGTAGGAATTTGTCATGCTGCCTGGCTGAGTTTAGTGAGCAAATAGGAGAGTAGCATCATGGAGACCATGGAGAGGTAAGCACAGATGGGGGTGTGTAGAACCTTATATGAAGGCCTTAAAAGAAGCTTATTTTAGAAGCCCTGTAGGGGACCTACTCCTCTTATAGCCCACATCCTTCATTGAAATAAAATACATAAATGACTACATAAAGATTGACTTTATATTTAGCATTAGTTGGCATATTGTTATATTATGAAGTCACGAACATTTATTAATTTTGACTGTAGTTTTTTGGAGTTAGTTCTTCCCCGCTAACCACCCCCCCCAACCCCCCAAACAGTTTTTATAGGTCCATGAAGATCTCAGCCCTTAGGCAGTTGGCCAGTAGTGTCTAATGGATACAAAGATCCTGAGTGATAGCAGTTTACCTTTTATTCAAAGTGTCATGGGAAGTCACGGAGGAGTTTTAAGCAGAAAGTGATATAATCTGCTTTACATCATTGAAAAATTGCTCTGGCTTTTCTGTGGAAAATGAATGAGGCTGGTAGAAGCAGAAGAGAGGAGATCTGTTGGGATGTTGATGCCTGACTAGAGGGGTGGCCTGGAGAGATAGGTTAGAGATATATTTTGGGGGTAGAAGTAACTGAATTTGCTGACGGATTAGAAATTGGTGGGAGAGAAAGGAAGACAATACAGAATGATTCCCAGGCCTCTGGTGTTTAATGAGTGGGTGGATGTTAATCCCAGTTGCTGAGATCTGCAAGTGAGGAGGAGCGTTCCAAGCAGAAAATTAAGAGTTTAATTTTGCAGATGGTAAATTTGATGTGTCTAGGAGACATCCAAATCGAGATATCAAGAAAGTAGTTGAATTTGCAAATCTGGAGGTTGGAAGAAAAACTCTGGGTTGGAGATACACGTTGATGGACATTCAGAGATTGGGGAAAGTAGGACAAGTTCTTAGAGGAATTTGAGAAGGAGCATCCAGTAGAGTTAGCTGAAGAAAACCAGGAGAGAGAATGGAGTCCTGGAGGCTTGAAATAGAGTGCTTCAAGAGTGAGGAGCGGTCAGTAGTGCTGAGTGCTGCAGGGTGTCTGTTAGATGAGTACTACCAGTGTCCATTGGATTGGCAATCCAGTTGAGGTCGAAGAACTTTGGGTCCGTTTGTCATTTCCCATCTCAAGAATGTACAGTGACTTTGCCTTGCCAGCCACATCAAACTCAAATCTCTGCCATTTCTTCAGTGTCCTCTATAATCTATTTCCCTCAACTTGTTCGTTCATTTGTTACATTTGATCCATGCCTACTTTTCTGCCAAGCCCCATGTTAACTGCAAGGGAAGTATAGTTTCTGCCTTCCATGGCTCAAGGTCACAAGCACCTGACCTGGACTAGCATGTATTCTGTTCCTTCCCAAGAAGACAAACCTGCTACTCCTGTGGGGATGAGGGGGGAGGGAAGAATGGATGGGGGAAGTGTCTCCTTTAGCAGATTTTTTGTGTTGAAACGTCCATCAAAAATGATTTCCCTGGGTGTCTCGCTGGCTCAGTCGGTAGCATGCAACTTTTGATCTCAGGTGTTGTGAGTTTCAGCCCCATGTTGGGTGTAGAAATTATTTATAAAGAAACAAACTTTAAAAAAATCTTCCTCCTTGCATGAAGCTTGTTTCTTCAATAGGTATGCTTTCCCTCCTAAATGACACTGTAAACTCTTTGAGATGCCTTATACCTCTTCCTTCACATATGGAAGAACAACAGATATAGAAATGGATCCACCATGAGCCAAGTGAAATTTAAACTTCAGGACTTCCTACTTGCATAGACTCCTTCCAAGGTCCTGCACTTAATTTTGTATTCATAAAGAGCAGGGGAACATGAATGCATGTTTGCTCATGGACTCCAAATTAACTAACTTCAAATATTTATAGATTTATTAAGCTTGTTTTATTCACTGGGATATATATGAGTATTTAATTACTGATTATATCATTCCCTTGCCCCAAAGCCTTCAATGGATCCTTATTGCCTCTAATTCAGTCCAAGCTTCTCAAGCTAGCCTTCAAGACCTGCCTCAATGTGGCTGAATTTTATGTCTCCAGAAAACTTCCCAAACTCCCCACCACCGACCCCATTGCTGTCACCCTGGTAGTGTCATTCATGCTGATTTCTCTGCTTGGAAATCTCTCTCTTCCAGCTCTATCTTTGGACATCCTAAGATAGACTTTAGACCATTGCTTCTGGAAGAGGAGTCCCAGGACCAACAGTATGCATGACCTGGGAGTTTGTTAGAAATGCAGAATCTCAGACCCTGCATCCAGCCTACTGAATCAGAATCTGCATTTTAACAAAATCCATAGTCGAGTTCAACATATACTGACTTAGCCCATTTCACAGGCTGTTTCCTCTAAGAGTCTTAAACCTTTAAAAATCCCTATAATGAGAAATGTTTTTCCTCTTTTGAACCTTCTTCATTCTGATACTGTTCTATGGGCACTTCATTCTGCCTTGAATCGTAATTAATTATGTATTGGTCTAAGTTATCCTGTTATTCTTTGAGCTCTTTGAAAGCATTAACAATGGTCTCAACTTAGAGATGAGTTACTTCCCGTGGTATTTCTCTCTGTGCTCCTGCTACATCCCCATACACACACATACACCCACCCAAACCTAGGTGATGCTGGTGTTGTTTTACTCGATACACAGAATTTTGCAAGGATCCAAATATACATTGACTCCCAGATATGCCACGTGTGGGCAGGGAGATCTATTGCAATTATTTTTATTTAAGAAAATGAGCACCTAACCGTTATTGTATGTCATGAAAGTCTTGAATATCATTCCCTTTACAGTTTTTAATGTTTTTTTTTCTTTCATTTTTGAGAGAGAGCATGAGCGGGGGATGGGCAGAGAGAAAAGGGGACAGAGGATCTGAAGCAGGGTCTGTGTTGATAGCACACAGCCTGATGTGAGGCTCAAGTCCACCAACCTTGAGATCATGACCTGAGCCGAAGTTGGACGCTCAACAGAGTGAGCCACCCAGGCACTCCCATTCCCTTTATGGGATGCCGTGTGATAAAATTCTATCTTCATTCCTGACTTTCAGAGTAAGAGGAGAGAGAGCTGGCCTAAATTATTCCAAAAAAGCTGGTTATCTGTAACATTCTGTAAAAACTTTAGGGAAGGAAATTCCACAGATATTTTAAGCTGAAGCAATACACAGGTTTTCTTCTTAAAAATATGAATTCAGGGCGCCTGGGTGGCTCAGTCAGTTTAGTGTCCAACTCTTGATTTCGGCCCCGGTCACAATCCCAAGGTCATGGGATCGAGCCCCGTGTCCGGCTCCATGCTGAGCGTGGACCATGCTAAAGATTCTCACTCCCTCTGCCCCTCTACCCTGCTTGCGCTCCCTCTCTCTAAACGAAATAATAACTCAAAATTCCTACAAGAAATCAATGATCACTGCAAAAAAATGTAAAAATGTACACAAGTTCCACCTCTTCCCCCACCCCATCCCCCACTCCAAAATCAACCTCATCTTTCTACTTGATGATTACTACTGATAACACTTCAGTACATTTCCTTCCTGATGGGATCTTTCCTGGTCAAAAATATAAATCTATATTCTTCTTACTAGTTACATAGTATTTCACTATAAAGATATATATCGTATAAATTTGTTTAATTAGAGTCACTAAATTGTTTTCAATTTTTTGCTACTGAATGCTGCAGGGAGCACTTTGTATATTCATCTTAGGATAAACTTTTTAAAGTTAACTTCTACTTTTAAGAGTAGATCATTTAAGGGGTGCCTGGCTGGCTCAGTCAGTAGAGCGTGCAACTAGAGATTACTTAACAGTAAAGTTAAAAAAAAAAAAAAGTGTATCACTTAAAATTAGGAGAGGCTGCAACTGATAGAGAACTCTCAACCATTGCAGCTTAAACAAGATAGGAATTTGTTTTTCTCACATAAATAAAGTCTAGAGATAAGCAATCAGGGCTGATGTGGCAGCTTCACCATCATCTGGAATCCAGGCTCCTTCTATCTTCTTGCTTTACATGCTCACCCTGTGGATTCCATCTCATGGCCCAAGATAGTGGCTTGAACTCAAAGCATCATATTCACATTTCAGCCTGCAGGGAGAAAGGAGGAGGAAGAAGAGACTTCTCTCTGGCCCTTTAAAGACACTTTCCTTGACATGGATTTGACCAGAAGTTAGTAACATGGTCACTCTTAACTAGAAAATATTTCATAGGGCCTTGTGCCCCACTGAAAAATAAAATATATAAGAAGGGAAGGATAGATATCAGGTTGTAAACAGCAGTCTCTGTACAAAAGGTTAGCACGTTTTCCATTTTTGGTACATTTTACCGTCTTTTCCAGCCCTTTATCGACAGTTTTTAATGTGTTAATTAATCTACCAACAGCTTAAACCAATTTCCTGTTGGTTCTTGATAAAGAAGACACACAATTGGCTTATGTCTTTTATGAAATTGAATGTAATTAAAGCCACCTCTAACTTCCCTTCTTTAGACAAAGTAATTTCCTTTCTAGTTGGATTTCCTTAGAGTTTCCAAAACCCTATTCCATCCTTCTGAGATAGTTGTTGCATTCTACTGATGTTCCTTTATTTTGGTTCCTAAGTTTCTTACTTTTTTTTCTTACTAAGTCATAATTGTCTGAATTGCATCGAATTGAAATATAGTGATGTTCATCCTGTACTTTTGTGCATTTATTTCTTTACATACTAAGAGTAAAGCCCAATGATGGATTTTTTTTTAGCTTCTCTTTTGTTCTCCTTTTTTTATTAAAAAGATGGGTACTTTATTTTTACTCTTTATCTTTAAAGACTAGTCAGCCGGCTCACAAAAATTGCCAGCAGAAATAATAAGACAGATTCAAACGATTTGCATAAGGCAGTTAAAAATATATACTAACAAAAAATAAAACTCTGTATAAACTAAGGGTTTGTGGAAGTAGGGGCTGTTACATAGAGTCCTCAGGATGTAGCACAGTGATAAAATTTCATCCCCAAATAGGCTTTGGCAGGCGAATGGCAAGAAATTCTTCACTTTTCAGACAAGGACTCCAAGGTCCAAGGAAGTAAGTGTCTTTCCCAAGGTTTTCAACTCCAGCATCCTGGCATGAACCCAGTTTGAGTAATCACATTTGGGCCATGTCACATTTTGCCTGGAAAAGTGTATGTTACCAAATCAACTATGAAGTAATACACACAGTGTTATAGTAGTTTTGAAGGGAAATATATATATATATACGTATATAAAATATTGGAAGGAATGGCACCATTAACATGTTGGCAGTAGTTATGTTTGCGTGGCAATATTAAGGAAGATTTAAGTAACTTCTGTTTCTTTTGTGCATTTCTGGGTTTTCCAAGCTTTCTGTATCGAGCCTGTATTATTTGTATTATTAGAAAAAATAGTAATAGGATACACTGTTGTATATTACTGTATCATAAATGAAAAGAGGTGGAGGTGGGTTGGAAAGTAATTTTGGATGTGTTTTAATGAGTATCATCACAAGGTGAAAGATGGGTGATAAATAAATGTATTCAAATATCTAGGCCTGTCGATAGTTCTGTCAGGAAGCAGAAGTGAGTGGGCATTACCTCTTTTTCCCAAAATCTCTTCCTGTTCTCCTTTCAAAAGACGCCCTACCCCAAGGTTAGTTTTTAGAAAGGAGTGGGACTCTGATTTTATTGCCCTTCAGATTACATCAAGCTCCTGGCAGCTATACAACAAAATCCTGTGATAATGTGGATTCAGATATGAAGGGACTGGATGTTGGCTCCCACCCTCTGAAGCTGACTCAACCCCATCTGGCAATAAATTTAGTCCTATATTTTATATTTTATGATTGAATTATTTGGATTGCACTTGTAGCGTTATGATGGGAACTCTGGAAAGTGATTTTAACTGTCTTAAAAATGAAGCCCGATGAGCCACAGACTGGGCGTGAAAGACATAGCTTATAAAGGGCCATCATCCAAAATATACAAAGAAGTCTTAAAACTCAATTGTAAGAAAATTAGCAACCCGGGGCGCCTGGGTGGCTCAGTCGGTCATGATCTCGTGGTCCGTGAGTTCGAGCCCCACGTCGGGCTGTGAGCTGAGCCTGGAGCCTGGAGCCTGTTTCAGATTCTGTGTCTGTGTCTCTGCCCCTCCCCCGTTCATGCTCTGTCTCTCTCTGTCTCAAAAATAAATAAACATTAAAAAAAAAAAAAAAGAAAATTAGCAACCCAATTAAACAATGGGCAAAAGACCCGAACAGATATCTCACCAAAGAAGATAGACAAGTCACAAATAAGCATATGAAAAGAAGCTCGCCATCATCATATTGTCATCAAGGAATTGCAAATTTAAACAACAATCCCAGTCCACACCTATTAGAATGGCCAAAATCCAAAATTCTGACAACACCAAGATTCTCACCAACTCTGGTGAGTACGTGGAGCCACGGGACCTGTGATTTATTGCTGGTGGGAATGCAAAATGGTATAGCCACTTTGGAAAGCAGTTTGGTGATTTCTTACAAAACTGAACATATTCTTACCATATGATCCAGGAATCATGCTCCTTGGTATTTACCCAAAGGAGTTGAAAGCTTATGTCACACAAAAACCTGCACACGGACGTTTATAGCAGCTTTGTTCATAGCTGCCAAAACTTGCAAGCAATCCAGATGTCTTTTAGTAGGTGAGCAGAAAAACAAACTGTGGTACCTCCAGTCAATGGAATATTATTCAGTGCTAAAAAGAAATGAGCTATCAAACCACGAAAAGACACGGAGGAACCTTAAATGCATATTACTAAATAAAAGAAGCTGGTCTGGAAAAGCAGCATAGCGTATGATTCCAAATACATGACATGTGGAAAAGGCAAAACTATGGAGTCAGTAAAAAGACCAGGGATTGCCAGGGGCTGGAGAGGAGGGAGGACTGAATAGCCATAATGTGGAGGATTTTTAGGGTACTGAAAATATTTTGTACGTATGATACCATAATGGTAGATACATATCATTATGCATTTGTTAAAACCTATGGAATGTACAACAAGAGTAAACCCTCAGGTAAACTGTGGACTTTGGGTGACAATGATATATCTATACAGCTTCATCAGTTTTAACAAATGTACCACTCTGGTACAGGATGTTGATGTGGGGGGAGGCTGTATGTGTTGTCGGGGGTGTGCACGGCCATATGGAAAACTTCTGTAACTTCTCTCAGTTTTGCTGGGAACCCTAAACTGCTCTAAAAAAATCACGTCTATATGTAAAAAGATTTTAAGGATGGCACTGAACCTTTATTTTTTTTTAAAGTTTTTAAATT
Source organism: Panthera leo (assembly GCF_018350215.1). Taxonomy (NCBI): domain Eukaryota; kingdom Metazoa; phylum Chordata; class Mammalia; order Carnivora; family Felidae; genus Panthera; species Panthera leo. Next base: position 37,942,801 of record NC_056692.1, read on the forward strand.
TTAATTCCAGGATAGTTAACATACAACTTAGCCTTTAATTTAGAAAAATTTTTTCTAGTTAAAAAAACTAGACTATATGGGGCGCCTGGGTGGCTCAGCCAGTTAAACATCTGACTTCGGCTCAGGTCATGATCTCATGGTTCATGGGTTCAAGCCCCATGTCGGGCTCTGTGCTGACAGCTCGGAGCCTGGAGCCTGCTTCAGATTCTCTTTGCCCCTTCCCCACTTGTGCTGTCTCTCTTTCTCTCTCTCTCAAAAATAAATAACCATTAAAAAAATTTAAAAGAAAAACTAGACTATAGATGTTAAGCAGTCAGATTTTTAAAAATATGTACAGTATTCCAGGCTGTGTGTGCTTATGGGAAAGTAGATGAACACTGTATCTTTGTCTTCTTAAATCTTTCAAAAATCATTAAAAGATATTTTAAGAAAAATAGTTTTTCTGTTCTATTAAATACTTGTTATCAGACCTCATGAGTGCAAGACTAATGGCACTATTTTTTTTTGTAACTAACAGCAATTATTAGAAAAAAATTCCATGAGTAGATTTGGCAGGGCAGTCATTGCAAAACACTGGACAACTATAAAAAAAAAAAAAAAAAAACGTTCCTGTGGGAAAACCTGCTAAAAAATTAATTTCCAGATGGTCAAAGTTCAGGCTTGACTCATTTGGAATGTTTTACAAATTAAAAACACTGAAACCGGGAAAACTCAGAAAACCATAATTCTCATTAATTGACTGAAATTACTAAGTAAACAAGCCCCAGTATCAAGGGTACTGGCTGGATGCTAGACAGAGTTCATTTCAAGCCGAAATGGATGCTGTAATTTTTCCGGCAGGTGGCAGCAGAGAGCCGTACAAGATTTTAATACGTTTTCTGGAATGAGGCCTGGAAATCCCAAAGGTAGAGGACTGGAAAACACTTTAGTCACAAAACACCTTCTTCTCACAGACGAGGAAACTGAGCTCCAGAGAGATTATCTGACCTTCTGAAGGCAAAACTCTGCATTATACTTCCTTGAAACATGTCAGGCTGTGCAGATTTCATTTATAATTATACTCCAGCCCATGCAAACAAATTTAATTAGATATGGCAAAATATTATATTTCACATGAAATTTAAGTTATAATTTAAAAAGCTTTGGGGGTATTTCCAGAACTCTCTCTCTCTCTCTCTTTCGTGTGTGTGTGTTTTAGTTTTTACTTTAGTTTTTATTTTAATCGCAGTCAGCTAACCTACAGTGTTATTTTAGTTTTGGGTGTATAATATAGTAATTCAACAGTTCCATACATCAACCTGTGCTCATCACAAGTGCACTGCTTAATTTCCATCACCCACTTCTCCTCTGGTAACCATTAGATTGTTCTCTATAATTAAAAGTCTGTTTCTTGCTTTGACTCTCTCATTTCATTCCTTTGCTTGTTTGTTTTGTTTCTTAAATTCCACATATGAGTGAAAGCATATGGTATTTGTCTTTCTCTGTCTGACTTACTTTATTTAGCCTTATACTGTCTAGCTCCATCCGTATCATTACAAATGGCCAGAGAACTCTCTCTCTTTTTTTAAGTTTATTTATTTATTTTTGAGACAGAGAGAGAGAGAGAGAGAGAGAGAGAGAGAGAGAGAGAGAGAGAGAGAATCCCAAGCAGGTTCCACACTGTCAGTACAGAGCCTGATGTGGGGCTGAAATTCACCAACTGTGAGATCATGATCTGAGTGGAAATCAAGAGTCGGACGCTTAACCGACAGAGCCAGCAAGACAGCTAAAAGCTTTCTGGTAGAAAGTGCACCGAGAGGGAAAAGGTACAGACTGGAGAAGCAAACCTGAATTTCATTCTTCACCCATCTCATGTCTGCTGTCTCACCTGGAAAAAATTACTCAAGCTCTGTGTTTACTTGTAAAATGGAGTAAAATGTACCCCCATAGACTGTGGCAAGGTTTAAATGAGATCACACTTATAATGCACTTGGCTTATACATAGCTGACACTCAATGAATGAATGTTACTTCCTTTTCCCATCCACTCCAGGGTACACAGAGATGGAAAGCCTGGGCGCTTCATTCCCAGAGCTGCCAGATAAAATACAGGGCGCCCAGTAACATTTCAATTTCAGATAAATAATAAACACTCTTTTAGTGTAAATATGTCCCTGATTTTGCATGCTACATACTAAAAAATTACTTGTTATTTATCTGAAGTTAAAATTTAGCTGGGTGTTCTGTATTTTTCCTTGCTAAATCTGGCAACCCTAAGGTGGCTTTTGTTTATTTGTTTTAATAATGTATTTATTTTTAAATTTACATCCAAGTTAGTTAGCATATAGTGCGACGATGATTTCAGGAGTAGATTCCTTAGTGCCCCTTACCCATTTAGCCCATGCCCCCTCCCACAACCCCTCCAGTAACCTTCAGTTTGTTTTCCATATTTATGAGTCTCTTCTGTTTTGTCCCCCTCCCTGTTTTTATATTATTTTTGTTTCCCTTCCCTTATGTTCATCTGTTTTGTCTCTTAAAGTCCTCATATGAGTGAAGGCATATGATTTTTGCCTTTCTCTGACTAATTTCACTTAGCACTATACCCTCCAGCTCCATCCACATAGTTGCAAATGGCAAGATTTCATTTTTTTTGATTGCCGAGTAATACTCCATTGTATATATACACCACATCTTCTTTATCCATTCATCCATCGATGGACATTTGGGCTCTTTCCATACTTTGGCTATTGTTTGTTTTTTTTTTTTTAATTTTTTAACATTTATTTATTTTTGAGACAGAGAGAGAGAGAACATGAACAGGGGAGGGTCAAAGAATGAGGGAGACACAGAATCTGAAATATGCTCCAGGCTCTGAGCTGTCAGCACAGAGCCTGACGCGGGGCTCGAACCCACGGACTGTGAGATCATGACCTGAGCCGAAGTCAGACGCTTAACCGACTGAGCCACCCAGGCGCCCCTGGCTATTGTTAATAGTGCTGCTATAAACATTGGGGTGCACGTGCCCCTTCAAAACATCATACCTGTAACCCTTGGATAAATACCTAGTAGTGGAATTGCTGGGTCGTAGGCTAGTTCTGTTTTTAATTTTTTGAGGAACCTCCATACTGTTTTTCAGAGTGGTTGCACCAGTTTGCATTCCCACCAGCAGTGCAAAAGAGATCCTCTTTCTCCACATCCTTGCCAACATCTGTTGTTGCCTGAGTTGTTAATGTTAGCCATTTTGACAGGTGTGAGGTGATATCTCATTGTGATTTTGATTTGTATTTCCCTGATGATGAGTGGTGTTGAGCATTTTTTCATGTATTGGTTGGACATCTGGATGTCTTCTTTAGAGAAATGTCTATTTATGTATTTTGCCCATTTCTTCACTGGATTGTTTTTTGGGTGTTGAGTTTGATAAGTTCTTTATAGATGTTGGATACTAACCCTTTATCTGATATGTCGTTTGCAAATATCTTCTCCCGTTCCGTTGATTGCCTTTTAGTTTGGCGACCCTAAGTTTTAAAGGCTGCTAGTTTATTACAAAATGAAGAAATGCCTAAGCAGTGTTATAAAATTTATGCTAAAATTTTTAAATATTTACATTTAATAAATTAGAATTCCAAACAAAAACTACAGTGCAGGGGACGCCTGGGTGGCTCAGTCGGTTAAGCGTCCGACTTTGGTTCAGGTCATGATCTCACAGTTCGTGAGTTCAAGCCCCGTGTTGTGCTCTGTGCTGACAGCTCAGAACCTGGAGCCTGCTTTGGATTCTGTGTCTCCCTCTGTCTCTGTCTTTCCCCCGCTCACACTGTCTCTCTCTGTGTCTCAAAAAAGGAATAAATGTTAAAAAAAATAAAAAAAAAAAAACCACCCAAACTCCCGTGCAATATAACTGCTGGCCACAAGATAACGATAAGACTTACAACAACCATTCACTCTTAGGGAAGTGTGGTCTGCTATTGAGACATATATTTAAAACTGCATAACAAATGTTTTCATCTTTTTTGTGTGTCTTTTAAAAATTTTTTAATTTAAATTCTAGTTAGTTGACATACAGAGCAATATTGGTTTCAGAAGCAGAATTTAGTGGCTCATCGCTTACATACAACACCCAGTGCTCATCACAAGTGCCCTCCTTGATTCCCATCACCCATCTAACCCATCTCCCACCCACCTTACTCCATCAACCCTCAGTTTGTGTGTGTGTGTGTCTTTGTGATTGTATTGCAATCTCATTATAGGTGAGGTCAAAGATCTAAGTTTGAGGTCTTTTGTGACTGTGAGGGCCCAAGATGGCCCTCTGCCCCCCCCCCCCCCACCCTACCAACCATAAGCCCTACTCACTTTTTTTTTTTAATTTTTTAATGCTTATTTATTTTTGATATTTATTTTTGAGAGAGAGAGAGAGAGAGAGAGAGAGAGAGAGAGAGAGAGAGAAAGAGCATGAGCAGGGGAGGGGCAGAGAGAGGAGACACAGAATCTGAAGCAGGCTCCAGGCTCTGAGCTGTCAGCACAGACGTGGGGCTCGAACTCACGAACCTTGAGATCATGACCTGAGCCGAAGTCGGACACCCAACTGACTGAGCCACCCAGGCACCCCAACCCTACTCACTTTCTGATATAATAGAGATTGTTGGTACTTCATCCTAGAAAATTGTTTCCTTTGTCAACTGTGACAAGATCTTTTACGTGGTTGTATTTTATGTGTTGTTTTTTTGTTGTTGTTGATGTTGGGGAAAAAGGCAGAGAGAGCTAATGGGCTGAATGCAGCCAAGGGACATGGTGGCCCAATTTCTACCCTGTAAGGGACTGGAGGATCTTCAGTAAGCCTTTAATATGCCCCAAAGGAGGGCACGCTCTCCTTTTAACCACCAGCATACAGGAGAGTGATAGTTTATTATGTACTGAGGTTGTCTGTTTATTACATCACAAGCACTTTTTCAGACCACTGTGGTCATCCCGGGGCACCACTAAGGTATTAGGAAAGAAGAAGCCGGGACAAGTAGTTCGATCAAGTAGCTGGCCTCAGTGTTTGACACAAGCCAGATTTACAAATAAAGCCACAAGTTAAAAAAAATATATACACATATATTAGGGTTTTCTTTACAAATTACACTTATTAACTATTTGAATAAATAAAAATGAATATTTGCAAAATATATGTAAGGAGTAAATAATCATGATGTGAGGGACACCCATGTGTATCCCACTACCCAGTTGTAGAAAACAAAAATCAACATGACCTCTGAAGTTCCCTGGGGTCCCCTTCCAGATCGCCTTCCTTCCCTCTCCCCCCAGAAGTAACCATTATCCTGCATTTGTGTCTATAACTTCCCTTGCTTTTCATTATTGTTTTGCTACCTGTGTTTATAGGTGTTTAAATTTTTTTTTTAATTTTATTTACTTTTGAGACAATGCGAGAGACAGAGTGCAAGCAGTGGAGGGGCAGAGAGAGGCAGACACAGAATCTGAAGCAGCTCCAGGCTCTGAGCTGTCAGCCCAGAGCCCGACAAGGGGCTCGAACTCACGAATCACGAGATCATGACCTGAGGCGAAGTCAGATGCTTAACCGACTGAGCCACTCAGGCGCCCCAATATGTGTTTAAAATTTTAAGAGAAATATGGCATGCATACAAAATCATGCATGAAAATCTATGTTTACTTAAAAAAACCAAAAATAAGGGGCACCTGGGTGGTTCAGTCGGTTGAGTGTCTAACTTCGGCTCAGGTCATAATCTCGCTGTTCGTGAGTTTGAGTCCCATGTTGGGCTCTGTGCTGACAGCTTGGAGCCCGGAGCCTGCTTCGGATTCTGTGTCTCCCTCTCTTCTGTTCCCGCCCCCACTTGCACTCCCTCTCTCTCTCTCTCAGAAATAAACATTAAAAAAAATTAAAGACAACAACAACAACAATAAAATCAACACTTGTGAATCTATTACCAGGCTGAGGAAGCACATTATCACGTCCCAGAAGACTCATGTGTGTACCTCTCCAATTGCATCTCCTATTTTCATCCCAGAGATGAGTATTCTCTGGAATTTTGTGTTAACCATGTTTTATTGGGGTAAAATCTACAGAACACTTACCATTTTGGCCATTTGTAAGTGTACACTTCAGTTGCATTAGGTACATTCACACTGTTGTGCAGCCATCACTGACCATCATCCATCTGCGGAACTTTCCATCTTCCCGGTGAAACTCTGTACCCATTAAACACAAATCCATTCCCCAGTCCCCTCTCCCCTCAGCTCCTGGGAACCATCATTCTTTCTCTAGGAATCTGACTACTGTAGGTTCCCCATGTAAGTGGAATCATACGGTATTTGTCCTTTTGTGACCGACTGACTTAATTTAGCATTCAAGTTTCGTCTTCATTTTCATCTCGAAAGTCTTCAAGGTTCATCCATGTATGTGTCAGAACTTCTTTCCATTTATGTATGTACGTATGTATGAGAGAGATAGAGAGTGCGTGTGAGCGAGGGAGGGCAGAGAGAGAGTGAGAGAGAGAGAGGGAATCTTAAACAGGCTCCACACTCAGCGCAGAACTCAAGCGGGGCTCCATCTCACAACCATGAGATCATGACCTAAGCCGAAATCAAGAGTGGGATGCTTAACCGACTGAGCCACCTAGGCACCCCTCCTTTTAAAGACTTAATAATTGGGGCGCCTGGGTGGCGCAGTCGGTTAAGCGTCCGACTTCAGCCAGGTCACGATCTCGCGGTCCGTGAGTTCGAGCCCCGCGTCAGGCTCTGGGCTGATGGCTGGGAGCCTGGAGCCTGTTTCCGATTCTGTGTCTCCCTCTCTCTCTGCCCCTCCCCCGTTCGAGCTCTGTCTCTCTCTGTCCCAAAAATAAAATAAAAAACGTTGAAAAAAAAAATTTAAAGACTTAATAATTAATCTGTTGAGTGGGATTGCATTGGATTTATAGATCAATTTGAGGAGGTGATATTTTTATTCATGAGAGTCTTGCATTCTCTGAACATAGTATAGCCCTGTATTTATTTTAGTATTCTTTAATATCTCTTAATAAAGTTTTATAATATTCCTCCATAGAGGTGTGGCCCATCTTTTGTTAGATTTATTCCTAGGAATTTCATATTATTTATTTTATTATAAATAATATCTCTTCTAAAAGTACAATTTCTATTAGATGGTTATAGAAATGCACTTGATTTTCATTTATCTAATACTTGCTTGCTAAATGTATCTAACACGCTTGCTAAATTTTCTTATTAATTCTTGTAATATGTCTGTAGATTCTTTGAGATTTTCAAGTAAGTAACCCTATTACCTAGAACAATTTTGTTTCTTTCATTCCGATTTTTATACTTGCTCTGTGTGGTCTCTGGTACAATATAGAAAATCAGTCACTTTTGTCTTGTTTTCAGTCCTAAGAAAATAATTTTTACATACTACCATTATGTTTGTTAATAGTTTTTCTTCTTTTAAAATCATGAATGGATGTTCAATTTTGTCAAAGACTTTTCCCTTACTCAGTTAATGTGGTAAATTTCATTACCTGGTTTATTTTTTTCATCATTTTTCATTATGAAAAATTTCCAGTGTACGTAAAAGTTGAAAGAACAGTACAATGAATACACATGTACCTATGGCTTAGGTACAAGCATTGTTAACATTTTATTATTTTTGCTTTATCTATGTAGCTTATATAGCTCTCTATATAGACAACATGTATACATCATATATATATATATTTTTTCTTAACCATTTGAAGTTAACCTGCAGATATCATTACACAGCACCCATAAAATACTTCAGCATGCAGATCCTAAGTATAAGGACATTTTTCCTCCCAAAACACAATATATCATCACACCTAAAAAAAAGAATAGTTAATTGATTTATTAATAATAAATCTATTAGGCATTCTTGGGGAAAATCCAACTTGGTAATAATCTATTATCTTTTTAAACATTGCTGAATTCAGTTTGTCAATAGTTTACTCATGATATTTGCATCTATATTCATGAGTGAACTTGGTAAACAGTATTCTTTCCCTATATTGTCCTTGTATGATGTTACTTAGAATGTTACTTTGGCTTTGTTCTATGTGTGTCCATTAAATTAATCTAGGTAATTATGCTATTCAAATTTCATAAATCCTTACTGATTTTTTTTGCCTGTTTAGTTTATTGATCACTGGAGGGTGGTATTAGTGTCTCCCATTATCATGATAGATTTTCAGTCTCCACTTTGAGTCTGTCAGTTTTTGCAATTTTTTTATCATTATACATATAGTGATCTCTTATCAAATAATATATATCTTTTTGCTTTCAAGTACATTTGGTCTGATACTTTCAGAGTTATATCAGCTTTCTTTTACTTAACATTTGCCTAGTGTGTCTTTTACATTCTTTTGATTTCAATCTTTCTGTATCTTTATGTTCTAGGTGGGTTTTTTAATAAACTGTATAGAGCTGGGTTTTTCCTCTACTCTGACAATCTCTTAACTACAGCATTTATTGCATTACACATTGCAATTGCTGATGTATTATTTTTATTTTTTCTTATTTTATCATTTTGAAAAGTTTATTTATTTATTTATTTATTTATTTATTTAATCTCTACACCCGACGTGGGGCTCGAACTCACAACCCCAACAACAAGGCTTGCATGCTCTTCTGACTGAGCCAGCCACATGCCCTTATTTTTCTTTTTTAAACTGTTGTTGTCTTTGGTTAACCGTTGAAGAACATGGATTTGAACTGTGTGATTCTACTTGTAGGCATTTTTTTTTTACAGTAGAGTCCTATAAATGTATTTTCTCTTGCTTATTATTTTCTTGATAATCCTTTGTTTTCTCTAGTTTACTTTATTATAAGAATACAGTATATAATACATGTAATATACAAAATATGTGTTAATTGACTGTTTATATCATTGGTAAGGCTTTCCGTCAACAGTAGGCTAATAGTAGTTGAGTTTTGGGGGGAATCCAACATTATATGTAGATTTTTTATTATGTGGGTGTCAGTGCCCTTAAGCTTCGTTTTGTTCAAGAGTGAACTGTATTGGGTCTCCCCCACCCCCCCCTTTTTTTTTTTTGAGAGAGAGAGAGAGAGAGAGTGAGTGAGTGAGAGAGAGGGGTAAAGAGAGAGAGAGAGAGAGAGAGAGAGAGAGGGAGAATCTTAAGCAGGCTCCATATTCAGCATGGAGCCCAGTGCAAGGGATGATTTCACGACCCTGGGATCATGACCTGAGTTGAAATCAGCTCAACCAACTGAGCCACCCAGTCGCCCCCGGTTCTCCCTTTTTATGCTTATTTTTTCTTTTCTAACTTTTTATCACTTCAATTTTCCTCCTCTATTACTGTGGAAGCTAAATATTCTATTCTTAGACTTCCAGTAGTTGATCTAAAAATTTATTTTGTAGATTTAACTCATTAAAGTCTAAAGTAAACCGTTATTCTTTTGCCTTTTTCCAAACACTGTAAGGACCTTAAAACACTACAATTCCAATCACCCATCTTCTGACTTATGTATTACTGGGTTGTGTGTTATGTTATGTTATGTTATGTTATGTTATGTTATGTTATGTTATGTTATTTATTTATTTAATGTTTTTATTTAATTTTGAGAAAGAGACCAAGTGTAAGCAGGGGAGGCGCAGAGAGAGAGGGAGACACAGAATCTGAAGCAGGCTCCAGGCTCTAAACTGTCAGCACAGAGCCTGATACAGGGGTCAAACCCACAAACCTCGAGATCATGAGCCAAAGTCTGACGCTTAACCAACTGAGCCACCCAAGTGCCCCTGGGTTGTGTGTATTTAGTTTTTTCTTGCCAGTTTATTTTTTTTTTTTTCTGTAAAGCTTTTCTTATGCACAGAAGGGGGAGGGGGCTCGGGCCACTTGGCAGCTGCTTTCCTCATGGTGGCCAGGATGCCGCTCAGTTCTCTTATTTCTTCTTGGTGCAGATATGTGTCTCCAATGTTTTCTTTTCTTTTCTTTTAATTTTTAAAATGTTTATTTATTTTTGAGAGAGAGACAGACAGACAGACAGACAGAGACAGAGTGCAAGCCGGAGAGGGGCAGAGAGAGAGGGAGACACAGAATCCAAAGCAGGCTCCAGGCTCTAAGCTGTCAGCACAGAGCCCAAAGTGGGGCTCGAACCCACGAACTGTGAGATCATGACCTGAACCGAAGTCAGACATGTAACCACCTGACCCATCCAGGTGCCCTGTCTCAACTGTTTTCTTGATGAACTTGAGGGCCTACTTGCCCTTGGAGACCTTGAGCAGTTCCATGGGGTGCAGTTCATGTACCATTTAGAGCACAATTGCATACCTCTTGGATTATGTTCCACAGAAACGTGGTGTGCTTGATGAGGAACCTAAGGCTACAGCTATGTCTTGGCCTGCTCATGTTCTTGGTTACCTTGGCCCCTTGTTGAGATCCATGGCTGTGAGACAGTACAGAACCATGTCTGGACCTATACTGCATCCCTGGGGGCTAGGTGACAGCAGATAGCCTCTTGTTAGTTTTTCAATGCTATAGGACATTATCATAGTTTTATATAGTCAGTAGTAGGCCAGTAAAATAGGTTGTTTATGTTTGATTCATTATTTTACCACTTTTATCTCTCTTCACTCCTCCATTTCATTCCTTCCATCTGAGATTTCTTCTGCTTGAAATATATACTTTGAAATTTGCTTAGGTGTTGATCTTTGGTAGCAAATGCATTTAGTGTTTATTTGTGTGCCATTCCTTCTTTTCACCTTTGTTCTTTTTTTTAATATATTTTTTTAGTTTTTTAATGTTTCTCCATTTTCGAGAGAGAGAAAGAGAATGAGCGGGGAGGGGCAGAGAGAGACACAGAATCTGAAGCAGGTTCCAGGCCCTGAGCCATCAGCACGGAGCCCGATGCGGGGCTTGAACTCACGAATTGCAAGATCATGACCTGAGCCGAAGTCGGATGCTTAACCAACTGAGCCACCTAGGTGCCCCGTACTTCTTCTTTTTTTAAAGTAGGTTCGAATCACTAAGTTCTACACCTGAAACTAATATTATGTTGTATTTGGATAACTGGAATTTAAATAAAAACTTGCAAAAAAAATAAAGTAGGCTCTATACCCAACGTGGAGCTTGAACTCATGACTCTGAAATCAAAAGTACCACACTCTACTTAGTGAGCCAGCCAGGTGCCCTTGACCTTTGCTTTTCATAAATATCAGTAGGTATTGAATTCTAGGTTGATTGTAATTTCTTCTTAGCACAGGGAATTCCATTATCTTTTTACTTTTGCTGTTGTTCTTGAGAAATCAGCTACCAGTCTAATTGCTGCAGCTTTGATGTTATCTGACCTTTCTTTCTGCTTTTATGATCTAGATTCTGTCTTTGGTGTTCTGCAATTTTATTATGATATGTTGGAATGCAAATTTCCTTTTATCTCTAGTAGGAATTCATTGGGATTCTTGAATCTGAGTATGCTTTTGTTTCCCATTTTTTGTCCCGCTGTGCTCAGATGAATCATTTCCTTAGATGTCTTCTAGCTCATGAATTCTTTCTTCACTGTGTCTGTCTGCTATTAAATCTGTCCACTGAGTTTTACATTTTATTTATTACACTTTTCATTTCCAGTATCTTATTTACTTTTTACAAACTGCTTGATCATTTTTGTAGTCTTATTATTTACTCATATTATATTAGTAATACACAAAAAGCATATTAATGCCTTTTTTATTTCTTAAAAGCTCTAAAATAGTTATTTTATGCCATGTCTCTGATAATTCCTTTATCTAAAGTCTGTAAATCTGGTTCTGCTGTCTGTGTTTCAGCTTCTCTTGTTCATGGTACCTAGTTTCCTTGGGTTTTATGATTTTTGACTATGGCCTTACATTTCTTAAAACTTTATCTGTGGGAGGGGCGCCTGGGTGGTTCAGTTGGTTAAGTGTCCGACTTCAGCTCAGGTCATGATCTCACTGGTTCGAACCCCGCGTCGGGCTGTGTGCTGACATCTCAGAGCCTGGAGCCTGCTTCGGATTCTGTGTCTCCCTCTCTCTCTGCCCCTCCCCCACTCATGCTCTGTCTCTGTCTCTCTCAAAAATGAATACATGTTAAAAAATTTTTTTTAAACTTTGTGGGAATTTGGGGGGACCCTGAGATAAAGGTGGGTTCATCTAGAGACGATTTGCACTTGTTTCTTCTAGCACTACAGGCACTTAGGACCACTTTGCATTGAATTCTCTGGTGAAGGCTTTTCAGACCAAACCACTAACGTGGATGTGTGCAAGCTAGCTCTGGGTATACATTCGTGGGAATTCGTTTCACTTTCATGCGGTACCAAGAACTGAGATAGCCCATTTTGGTTGCAGACCCTCCAGGTGGAAAGATGAGATTTACAGATCTTCCTTGATTTACAGTGGGGTTACCTTCGATAAAGCCATGGTAAATTGGAAATATCTTAAGGCAAAAATGCATTTAATACATCTAACCTATGGAACATCATAGCTTAGCCTAGCCTACCTTAAATGTACTCGGAACACTTACATGAGCCTGCAATTGGGCAAAACACAAGGCCTATGTTTTATAATAAAGTGTTGAATAGCTCATGTAATTTACTGAAAACTGTACTGAAAGTGTGAAACAGAATGGTTTTCTGGGTGCAAAGTGCTTGTAAGTGTATCGATTGTTTACCTGCATGATTGCCCTGTCCAGCATCATGGGAAAGTATCTGACAGCATATTGCTGGCCGGAGAAAAGACCAAAATTCAAAATTCGAAGTATGGTTTTTATTGTACATGTATCACTTTTGCACCATCATAAAGTCGAAAAATTGTAAGTCAAACCATAGCAAGTTGGGGACCATCTGTTTATCTAGCTTAGTCTAACAGTGAAGATATAGTCTGTAAGGCCTCACCTGTAGGAGAGGGCATCCAATCTGAATCTCCACTTCAGGCAGACCTGAGGCTCTGTCTTCTGACCCTGGAGCTCCTTAAGGTGTTGAAGACTGAGAGTTAACTGGTTTGGCAATTGCTCCCGTGATCCCTCTGGGCTCCTATCATCCCGTGGTTTGGGCTGAATATGTCTTACTTTTATTCATGTATTAGAAGAAGATACTTTTAGTATTTTATCTAGAACTTAAAAGAATTTTTTTTAGTGTTTATTTATTTTTGAGAGAGAGTGTGCAAGTGGGGGAGGGGCAGAGAGAGACAGAGACACAGAATCGGAAGCAGGCTCCAGGCTCCGAGCTGTCAGCACAGAGTCTGATCGAGGCTCGAACTCAGGGACCAGGAGATCATGACTTGAGCGTAAGTCGGCCGCTTAACCGACTAAGCCACCCAGGCACCCCTAGAACTTTAAATTATTTACAGCAGGACAGTCAGGGTGCCTGGGTTCATTATGTCATGTGAAATTGAAGACTGCATCACTTTTCATTAATATTCTTTTTTTTTAGAATTTTTTTTAACGTTTTATTTCTTTTTGAGACAGGGAGAGACAGAGCATGAACGGGGGAGGGTCAGAGAGAGGGAGACACAGAATATGAAACAGGCTCCAGGCTCTGAGCTGTCAGCACAGAGCCCGACGCGGGGCTCAAACTCACGGACCGAGAGATCATGACCTGAGCCGAAGTCGGCCACTTAACCAACTGAGCTACCCAGGCGCCCCTCATTAATATTCTTAAAGTTCCTCTAGAAAATCCTTAGGCTTTTATGTGTCAAGCCTTTTCCCTTCTCTTTATCCCATTCTTCTCTCTCAGTACCTTGTCTTTTAAGTATGACACATACTGACCAAATTTTTATCATGTGAACCTGATAGCTTGGGCCAATGAAGAATTATGTAATGTTAGGCAGAGAAAAAGATTTCAAGGGCAGCTGAAGTCTGCAATGTTCATGCAGTTTTGGATTTTTTTTTTTTTGTTTGCCTCTTGTTTTCTTTTATGGTTTAAACTTCAATTTTGAAATACTCCTAAATAGCCCTATTGTTTATTTTCCTTGTTAACATTTCTGGTAAACAGAACAGTTTGATGTTTATCAAAGGAATATTTTTAAGGACAGCATGATCACATTGGATGGTCTCCATTTTTAGCGTGTCTGGTTTTGAAGCACGTCATTGAAACATTTTGAACATCTGATTCTCCTCATTTCATTAAATAACATGCGTTATTTTCTATGAATGCACTGATTATTGCAGCCAGAGTCAAGAAAACACGGCAAAGACGAGACGAGATGCACTTAACCCTCTCTCCTTCCTGTTCTCAGCTGGGAAGCTCTTTTCTTTTTCTCACTTTCCTTCTATTTTCTAAAACCTTCTCTGACCAGCCTGGGGGAAGTCCTCTCCTCCTGAAAGGGAATGAGGAAGGTACTCTTGTTCTCAGTAGCGTCTCCCCAAGTGACCCACTACATCTCAGTGTCTTCTGGAACATCCTTTTCTCCTTTTTTTTCCTCTCTTACCTCTCTGGCCTCTCCTCCTGACCGCCTTCTCAAGAGCCCCTTCTCATCCACCTACTCCTTAAATGCCAGTGCTCCGTAAGGCTGTGCGAGAGACTGTTTTCTCTTCCCCAGCCAAAGACGCACCCCCATCTGAGGCTCCATCCACTGCCTTATGTTGTGACTCACAAAGATATATCTTCAGGTCAGTTTCCCCAGGAGCCCCAGATCCCATATCTAACTACCCACTGAGCACCTCCAACTGGACGTCCATGGGCTTCTCAACCCAATATGTTCTGAACTCATTTTTCTTTTTTCTTTTTTTTTTTTTTTTTTAACATTTTTTATTTATTTTTGGGACAGAGAGAGACAGAGCATGAACGGGGGAGGGGCAGAGAGAGAGGGAGACACAGAATCAGAAACAGGCTCCAGGCTCCGAGCCATCAGCCCAGAGCCTGACGCGGGGCTCGAACTCACGGACCGCGAGATCGTGACCTGGCTGAAGTCGGACGCTTAACCGACTGCGCCACCCAGGCGCCCCTGAACTCATTTTTCTACCTAATGCCCCACCTCTACCAATAGCTGCCTCTCTTCCTGCTTCCAGCCAGAAGCTGGGAGTCATCCTAGACCCTTCCATTTCCTTATTTCCTCCTCTTCTTTTTCCTCTAAGGCTGGCCAGTTTTTTCCTACATATAAATATTTGTTCTCTATTCCATTACAAATGCCACTGTCCCATCAAGGCTGGCTTCATCCTTTCTTGCCTAGGCCACTGAATTTGCATCTTAACTGGTCTCCCCGCTTCCCATAATATCTTGCTCTCACCCATCCTCCATGCTTCCTCCAGGGGTCGTCCAGAGTGATTTTTCCAGAACGCAAATCTGATATCTTTCCCTCGCTTAAAACCCTTTGCTGGTGCTCTCACCTTAAGGACCTGATTAGAGGTCCTCAGGGACGCATGCCACGCCCCCCCACCCGGACTTGGCACATGCCTCTCCTGGACCTTGTCACACCTACCCTCTGTTCCAGCAGAGTGAATTGCTCTTGGCTTCCAAAGGCTCCAGGCTCTTGCACCACTCTCCTTTGCTGGAAATGCCTTTCCCCTTGTCAGCCTGCTTGTCGCCAGCTCATTCTTGTTTATCCTTCCAGATTCAGCTCAATATCACCAATTCTGGAAAGCCTCCCTTGGATCCTAACGCTCTCCCTTCCTCGGTCCGAGCACAATTATGTCTTGGAGCAGATTGGTCAGTAGCGTGGAGGTCAGTCTCCGGGGTTGTGAGCTCCTTGAGCGCGGGAGCCATTTCTGTTCTCTTTGGGACCTTTGGCACCTAACACAGTGCTGGCACAGCAGGCATTTGGTCAATAAGCGTCTCATGAGGGACTTTTTGATCCTGAGTTCTTCTATTTATTAGGTGTGTGATCTTGGGTGAATCATTTAACCTCCTTATGTTTTAGTAGAGATAATAATACGACCCTCACAAGGATCAAATGAGATAAAGCACATTAAAGTGCTCTGTAGATTGCATTTCACTGCTCTTCAACGTTTTTTATTTTATTTTTTGAGAGACAGAGACAGAGCACAAGCAGGGGAGGGGCAAGAGAGAGACACGCACACACAGAATCAGAAGCAGTCTCCAGGCTCTGAGCGGTCAGCACAGAGCCCGACGCCCGTGAATGTGAGATCATGACCTGAGCCGAAGTCAGATGCTCAATCGACTGAGACACCCAGGGGCCCCATCATTGCTTTTCAGATACAAGGACTTATTGTTATCACTATGTGCTGCTCTGATTGGTAGGCTTTTTCAAAATACATGCTGTCTCGGTTTTCCCTTCCTTCTCTGGGATTTGCTCTGCTCCCCCAAATGGCCTCTGTCCCCTTCCTTTCCACCTCTCTGCTTCTTTCTCGTCTGCCTACAAATCTGTTATCATCTCACCCATTCCAGAAATCCCATCTTCCTCCAACCCTACCTCCCACCACACCGCCCTGGTCCTTCCTTTCTTCTCCCCATGGCTGCCAGGGCCCTTCAAAGAGCGCTTTAGCTGGCCGCCCCCAGGCTTTCACTGCCCGCTCCTTCCCTACCAGACACCATCTGGATCCCTCAGCAGCGTCACAGTCACTGCGCCCTCTGTGGGCTCTGGTGACCTCCTGTTGCCAAATCCTGCGGGCTTTTTCAGACCTCGTCCCACTGGACCTCTGAAGCATCTGGTCCTGCTGATCACCTCCCCCTCGAAACCAGCCCCCTCCGCGATGCCGTGCTGCGCTTTCCTGGTTTCCCTTTTGTCTCTCCAGCTGCTGCTTATTCTCTTCCCTTGGTGTGGGCATTCCTCAAGGCTCTGCCTCCGAGGCTCGAGGCTTGGGTCTTCTCTCTCCTCTGCCCCGTGACCTCACCCGCTCCCAAGATTGCCACTGGAACCTCTCTGCGGATGCCCCCCGGCTCCAGAGCTCCCGCTGCATTGCCTCTTGGCTAGCTGACTTTGGGCACGACCTGAAACTCAAAGTGTCCAAAATGAAAATCATCCTTTGACTGCCTTCCCCCACCTACGTGCTTCTCCTCCTGGTTGTCTTATTTCTATTAATGGCCCCATCATTTTCCCAGTCATCCTAGGATCCTTGTTTTTGCTTTCCACCCCCACTGGCCATGCCAGAGATGCTCTTACTGAAGTACTGTGGATCGCCCACCTGACCATTTCTAACTCCTCCGTCACTGCAGAAAGGTCTCTGGTGCCTCTCCCCAAACCATCTTCATAGCATACCACAGGTTTGGCTTTTTTTTTTCCTTCCTTCCCTCCCACCTTTCTTCCCTTTCTATTTCTTTCTTTCAATAAATATTTAATGAGCACCTACTATGTGCCAAGCTCTGGGGAAACAACGAATTAATGCAGTGCAGGACCGGACTCAAACTCACGAACCACAAGATCATGACCTGAGCAGAAGTCGGATGCTCAACCAACTGAGCCACCCAGGCGCCCCATGTCCTTAGCATATTTTAATGGGTTTTCATCAAGTGCCCAGCCTGCTTGTTCAGATGCACCTCCATGGTTTTCCCTCTCTGTCTTCCCCCATGGCCCACCCTCTAGATGGGGTTCCCTGAACATGCTCTGTTCCGGCTTCTGTGCCTTTTTTTTTTGTGTGTGTAAATGTTTATTTATTTTGATGTGGGGGGGGGTCGTGTAGAGACAGAGAGGGAGAAAGAGAATCCTAAGCAGGCTCTGCGATGTTAGTACAGACGTGGGGTTCAAGTGAGATCATGACCTGAGCCGAAATCAAGTCGGACACTTAACAGACTGAGCCACCCAGGTGCCCCATGCATCTGTGCCTTCTGCTAATAGTTCCATCCCCCCGTCACCCCTGCCTGTAAAAATCCCAACCACGGGTCTATTTCCAGCCCTGATTCCGGGAGGTATAACTCTTTCCTCCGTTGGTGCTTCAGACCATTTCATCATCCCTCCAGTGTGCAGGAAACCACTGATTCGGTGAGCAAACCCGCTGCTGGAGACACAGAGAGCTGCAGCATCACCCAACTGTCTGGGGTCAGCAAGCAACCCCCCGAGAGCCATCACCAGCAGCAGCCAGGCTTCCACAGTAAGTGTAGACAGCCCAGAGCTGTTAGGGGGCACCTCGGGCTCATGGAGGAAGAACGCAGATGGGACCAGAGCCAGCGACACTCGGTGAGCCCCCGCACCGCTGTCATGGTGAGGCGATGCTGAGAGTAGACCCAGCGGGTGGTCTCTTGAGTCTGTTTTACACGGGGTGTAGCGCATGTCACAGAGTCCTGGGGGACATGCTACATCTCAGGTGCCACCAACGCTTTCCTGAGTTCTCCAGGTCACGCTTTACTGCTACCACCTTTCAACTCCCATGACGTGCTGTTTTTTACACCAGTTACCCAGTTGCAACCGCGACAGTTGGGATGTTCTGCCTTGGAGTCCTGCTTATTTGTGTACTTTGTCTTATCCCCCCTGCTAGACTCGTAAGCTCCCTAGGATGGGGACCACGAGCCCCGTGGCATGAGAGACGGGGACTCGCAAAGTATTTGCGGATTTCAATACAGAGAAACTTCTTCCACTGCAGTACAAAGCAGGAGCTATATTCTATTCTTGGTGCTTCCAGGGTGACTCACACACACGTGTTCTCAAGAAATACTGCTTGATTGATGGATCCAGCCCTTGAAGGGTCCCTTCCATAGTGTTTCAGTTGAAACATTATGATGAAATCCCAAACCAAACGGAAATGCGAACCACAAAAATCAAATCTAAATGTTTAAAAAAACCCAAGCATTGGGTTCCTGCCACATAAAAATTCCTAGGTCAGCGTCTGACGTATGGATGTGCTGAATAAATGTTAATGTTATTCCGTGAGCACTGGACAGCCAACTCAGTAATGTGTCCTGAGATAGCACAGCTGGAAGAAACTGGTTCGGTAACATTTTCTTTATTTTTTTATTTTTATTTTTTTACATTTTCCTTTCCTATTTATTTTTTTAATGTTTATTTATTTTTGACGGAGAGAGACAGAGCATGAGCAGGGGAGGGGCAGAGAAAGGGGGAGACACAGAATCCGAAGCAGGCTCCAGGCTCTGAGCTGTCGGCACAGAGCCCCACGTGGGGCTTGAACCCACGGGCCATGAGATCATGACCTGAGCTGAAGTGGGACGCTCAACCGGCTGAGCTGCCCTATGTTTTTTCTTTAGAGAGATGCTACTGGGGGTAACAGGCAGGAAGGTTTGTCCATATGGCCAGGTGGGCGGGTCTTCATGGGGTTGGGCTGCCAGAGGGGCATTTTTGGACTTAGCAGATCATGACTGTAGCCTCCCCACATTATGCTGAAATGCCACAGGCGGCCAGGGAATGCTTCATTCCCCCCTGGGGGTGATGTAAATCTTACACTTTTTCTGGACATTCTGTGGCAATCTCTCACCCGGGGTCATTATTTTGAGGGAGTCAAGAGCACAGATTTAGAGGATCTTTCTCTTTTAGAGATACAAACTGAATTGTTAATGGATAAAATGGCATGATGTCTAATGTTTACTTCGAAGTAACCTAAAAAAAGAATGGGCAAGCATAGAATGGCAACAAAGGCTCTGTGTTGATGATTGTCATAACTTGGTGTTGGGTATATGGCTATTTGTGGTGCTTTTCTGTATGTTAGAAATTTCCCATAATAAAATTTAAAAAACTTTTTATAAAGACCTCTTTATTTTTTTTTAAGTTTGTTTATTTTTTAGAGAGAGAGAGAGAGAGAAAGAGAGTATGTGTGCATGAGCAGGGGAGGGGCAGAGGAGGGAGAGAGAGGATCCCAAGCAGGCTCCGCACTGTCAGCACAGGGCTCAACACAGGGCTCAAACTCACGAACCGTGAGATCATGACCTGAGCCAAAACTGAGAGACACTTAATTGACCGAGCCACCCTGGTGCCCCTTATTTTGTTTTTTAAAGCACAGATTTTAGAGCGTTGGCAGAGCTGGCTTCAAATCCCTTCTCTGCTACTTTTTGTCTGGTTGATCTTGTCATTTAATTCTTCCGAGTCCGGTTTCCACATTTCCAAAATGTTAATAAGAATAATTCCTGGCTCACACATTTGTGGCAACTATGTAGATAGAGACTTAGGGCAAAGCACATGGCTGGAATCAGTAATGCTACTGGGGGTTTACGTGAGCCTAACTATGCTAGTTACACCAACTCTTAGAAACAGTCGTGGTTAGAACCACAAACCGTGGCTGCTGGCAGACGGTAGACCCGAGGTCTTGACCACACGGGGCCTGCCACGGCTTCTCTAGATGAATTGCAACTGGGGATCAAATTATAGGCTTCAGACCCTTTACTAAAACCCGTAAAGAGCATTTCTTTTACTATTATTATTTTTTATTTTGAAAGTGGCAGGGAGGGGCGCTTGGGTGGCTCAGTCGGTTGAGCGTCCGACTTCGGCTCAGGTCACGATCTCACGGTCCGTGAGTTCGAGCCCCGCGTCGGGCTCTGGGCTGACAGCTCAGAGCCTGGAGCCTGCTTCCGATTCTGTGTCTCCCTCTCTCTCTCTGACCCTCCCCCATTCATGCTCTGTCTCTCTCTGTCTCAAAAATAAATAAACGTTAAAAAAAATTTTTAGAAAGAAAGTGGCAGGGAAAGGAGGGAAGAGGCAATGGTAAGGTTTAGTGATGCCAATTCTCATGGCTGTGAGTGTTCTGGGTTCACAGCTCTGTTGTCACTGTGAGGGGGACAGACCAGGAAAGCAGACCCCTGGAGTATAATGTCACGGGAGCTGGGTGGGGGGGAATCCCTTTTGCAGATCCCTCCTCTTGTATTCTGTCCTCGACTTTACTTATTTATTTAATTGGAAAGAGAGAGGGAGGTGGCAAAGAATCTTTTTTTTTTTTTTTTTTTTAATGTTGGGGAGAGAGACAGAGACAGAGAGAGACAGAACATGAGCAGGGGAGGGGCAGAGAGAGAGGGAGACACAGAATCGGAAGCAGGCTCCAGGCTCTGAGCTGTCAGCACAGAGCCCGATGCAGGGCTTGAACTCATGAACTGCAGGATCATGATCCAAGCCGAAGTCGGACGCTCAACCGACTGACCCACCCAGGCATCCCGGGGCAAGGAATCTTAAGCAGGGTCTACACTTAGCTCAGAGTCCAACACGGGGCTCGATCCCAGGACCCTAGGTCATGCCCTGAGCCAAAATCAAGAGTCAGATGCTCAACCGACTGAGCCACCCAGGCACCCCATGTCCTCGACTTTCATCCGTTAGCAAGCAGCCAACAATTCACAGGCTGCGCTGGGACTCGGGGTTCCATCTACCTGGGCACATTGCAAGCTCCGGCTGGCCAAGCAGCCCTGTTGAGTTTTGCAGAGGAGGGTGTGCTGGAAGGAGAGTGAGATCACAAGGAATTCATTAGCATCCCAGATCCTTCCTCTTCTCCTCTCTATGCCTCTCCCAACCCTGAGTCCCAGTCCCTACCCCCAGCAATGTCTTTTTTTCCCCTTAGAGTAGCTGAGGGAACCTGTCAAAGCCAGGCCAGAAGCTTGCCTTTTCTAAAGACACAGCATTCAGCCCTCACCAGATGGGAACCTGTCAGCACAGCGGGCAGATAATTATCCTTTCAGTGCTGGGAAGCCTTAGCATGAATGGAAATTCAGATGTTTGCTGCAGCTGTGGCCCCACAGCCAATCAGGGAGGCTGTCTGTGCACATGAAGCAAGTGAGATTTACCTAGGTCAAGTCTGTAGGACGTGCTGGGCAGGGAGGTGGCCTGAGTCGTGTGTAGGGCAAATTAGGGCACCCTTCCCCACAAAGCAGTGATGAAACTGCCGGACCTGTATCTGAGACCTCTCCTTAGAGGCCAGTGCAAGCCAGCCTGTCCTTTCGGCCTAAGCTCAAGTTGGCTGCCTCCTCTCTGAGTATACGAAACTCAAGGACAGAACTTAGGATGATGTCTCCTCATTTAGTGGAGGAAAATCTAATAAGCAGGTGGCCAACAATAGGGCATGCTGCCAGGAAAGGTAATGACCTCCCCATTACCATAGGTATTCAAGCAGATGCTAGCCGTCTGTCTTCCAGGAATGCTGCAGAGAGATGACCTGACTTGGGTGGGAGTTCAGCTCCTCTGCCCTCTGTCAAAGGTTCCAAATAGCCAAAGCAAAGCCAATGAATCACTGAAGCAGTAAATAGGAGAAATTTATTGTGCACACACCAAAAAGGCAGTTTGCAAACTGGGAGCACTCAGACCAGAACATGGAATGAGGCTCAGGAGTATATTGCTGTCAAGCAGCTTAGATAATGAGAAAGCAGTGATTGTTTATTCTTCACAGTGATTGGTTACAACGTGACAATTTTCAGTGGTTCCCTCCTAGCAAGCTGGGAAACAGTTCAAGTTTTGCTTATCGTTTGCAGAGGCACAAGCAAGAAATAATCCAGGTCAGGTTAGCCTTGCAAAATAAGCTAAATTAAGCTTTGCCTGCATGACTAAACTGGTTCTGTCTCCTCAGGGAACCTTTCAAGGCCGGTCTCTCTCTCTCCCTCTCCTTGATTTTAACACCTCCAAAGCCTTCTTACCTCTGTAGTTTCTCATGGGGATGAGAACATGAATGAGGAGTTGTCATAGATCCAGGTTCGAGTCCTGGCTCTGCACTTGTTGAATGGATACGGGCAAGTCACTTAATGTCTTTATTTAAAGTAAATTACACAGGCATAGTTTATTTTCCTGATAAAGGATGATCATGGTTAAAAAACCTGAGTGGCTCAGTCAGTTAAGCATTCAACTCTTGATTTTGGCTCAGGTCATGATCTCATGGTTCATGAGTTCAAGCCCTGCATTGGGCTCTGTGCTGTGCAGAGCCTACTTGGGATTTTCTCTCTCTCTCTTTCTCTTTTCCTCTCTTTCTCCCTCTCTCTCAAGATAAATTAATGAACATTAAAAAAAAAAAAAACAATTTAGATGGATTCTTTCCATCACAGTACACATAGTTTTAATTTACCCTCTTATTTTATTTTTTAATCAAATTTTGATTTAATCAAAAATTTAATTTTATTTAGTTTTTTAATCGCACATTAAGGGAGTGAAATTAATTTTAATAATTTATATAACTCAACATATCCAAAACATAATTTCAACAGGTAATCAATATCAAAATTATTAAAGACATATGTTTACAATCTTTTCTCTGGTATTAAATTTTTTAAATCCAGAGTGTATGTTACACTTATGGCACATCTCAACTGGGACCAGCTGTGTTTCTTTTTTTGTTTGTTAATTAAAAAGCTTTTTTTAAAAAAAGCTGTCAGCACAGAGCCTGACACGGGGCTCGAACCCACAAACTGTAAGATCATGACCTGAGCTGAAGTCAGGCACTTAACTGACTGAGCCACCCCAGCAGCTCATGTCTTTTAAGTGCTAAGTAGTCATGTGTAGCTAGTGGCTACTCTACTGAAAGGAGCAGCTGGAGATCTTCCATCTTGGTTTTCCTTGGGGCTACCGTACCTCCGTCTGAGAGTTACCAGTTTAGGCCATAAATGTGGATTCGGTTCTATGGTTCTCTGTTCCATGCGACCTCATCTTTCTCACAGACTCTACCTAAGTACCGTAACTGTGACTGTGCGACTAGCTCTTCTTTTCTATATGCCCACATCTCTTGCTTTGCAGGGTCCAAGGTCAGGTGCCCAAGAGGCATGTTTTCATTGACATCAGTGGGAATCCAACCATGAGTAAAGGTCATGGCCTCCCTTCTTATCTTCTGTTGAAATGCCACCGAAATGCTTAGCACTGCAGGTCCACAAAAGACACTCCATAACCTTAGCTGTCCTTGCCATATTATTGGTGGTGGGCTAAGGTGAAGTTCCCATGCGGTGTTCCGGTCCGAGGCAGTGGGGCCTGGGAAAACCATTCATGCTCTGAGCTTCAGTTTCCTTTATCCTTACAATGAGATCTAGTTTCTACCCTGCCAACCTGGAAGAACTAGGGAGCTCAGACCATAACCGAGATATTGAGAAAATGTTCTTGACCACTAAGAAGATTAATCGCTAAGACGTATAGTTATGCTTATACTGAACTCGACATCGTGCTCGGCTGGGGCTGGGGCTGGAGAAGGGACAGGCAGTCGAGTGTCCCCAAGGCTGGATGGTGTGAGCTCTGCTTGCCCTGCCTTTGAGACCTGAGTGTGTGAACGTGTTTTGAAAGCTGTAAAGCCCCCTAGGAGGGATGCTTTTATTCTGAGTGAGTGTGGAGGTGGGAGAGGAGCCCTGTATATGCCAAACTGCTGAGGCGCTTTGTTTTCCGGAGTGTAGGAAATACAGGTGGTGCGGGAGACTCGAGCTCATTTAGGCTCCTATAATTGCTAGTTGTCAAATCTGTACAGTTGCCTGAAAGGAAGGAACTCAGACGGAAGTAACAGAAACCGCCACAGCGGTGAATTATTTCTTTAACCATCAGATCCAAGTCAAGGAACAGAGAGAAAGCCTGGAGGAGACCCTGTGGGGTCTGTTCTGCGTCTCTGAGATCTCAAAGGCAGTTACTTCCTCAAAGGGCCTTTTTGGTAAATCTTCACTAACAAAGGAAAAGAGAAATTCCTTTGTAGCCTTTTGGTGCTTGATTCTAACCCGCCCTGGGCCATGATCCCACACCACCCACTCTCCCAGGGTGTTTATATAGCAGTAAGTGATTTTCCCCAGAAACTGAGAATCTGAATTGCGAATACCAGGCCAGGAAGGAATTCGTTCCAGAAATGCTCCAGAAAGGCACCCGGTGCCTCTGGCAGCTTGCTCTGCATTTCTTCATTTTGTGTCCTTTCTTTATGCAGCAGGGCTGACTATGAGTCATCTATTTGGGTGCTGAGGACTGAGTTAATTTATGCTTTTTTGCCAAATAACCAGAAACCAGCAGACCCAGCCTGTGCTGTTTCTGGAAGCTGTTGGGACAGCGACCTTTTCTCCTGAAGGAGGGGAAGCCTCCAAAGGGAGAATTGAGGGTTCTAAATTTGGGTTTTCTGGGTATCCTGTGGGCCTAGGGATTAGAGGTCCCCTCCTCCTGCTCTCCCTGGGGCCTGTGAGCCTGCAGCCCACCTGAACACATACCCTATAAGAGAGCCACATCTGGACTTGTCTTGGCCTTATGTGCCTTTGGAAGAAAATGAAGGCTTTTCACCTTTCTTTCTTTTTTTAATGTTTATTTTTGAGAGAGAGAGAAAGAGAGAGAGAGAGCGAGCAGGGGAGTTCTGTTCTGAACTGTCAGAACAGAGCCCACCGCGGGGCTCAAACTCACAAACCGTGAGATCGTGACCTAAGCCAAAGTCAGACGCTTAACCAACTGAGCCACCCAGGCACCCTATAGGTGCTTTATTAGTTTAATCTGTTTTGTTTTTTTTTTTTCCATTCCAATATAGTTAACAGTGTTATATTGGTCTCAGGCATACAATATAGTGATTCCACAATTCTATACATTACTCAGCACTCCTCATGATAAGTATACTCTGATGGGGTTTTGGGGGTATTGGTGGAGGTTCTGAGCTGACAGCTAAGAAACAATTCTTGAAGTCGTCTTTGGTGGAAAAGGTGATTTTATTAAAGCACAGAGACAGGACCGTGGGCAGGAAGAGCTGCACTGGGGCTCTGCAGAGTGACTGCTTATCTACTGTAGAGCTGGGGAAGGTAAAGTCAAGAGGAAGTTTTTTAAAGGGATTTCCATATGCTAAAGAGGGTTTACAGATTACTGGAGGCATAGGTATTGCCAAGCTAAGGTTGTTTTTCCCTCTAGGGAAGCATTATTAAGATAGTAGGGAGTTCCTGGAGATTAGGCCTTTGATGAGATATTTGTAAACTGATGGAGACTCTATCACTTTAACCATTTGTTTTCTGTCCTTTCCTTTGTTCTTGGGCAGCCTGGAGTGCCTGAGTAATGTCACACATACCCCACCTGGTGGGGGGAGTGGGGGGGCGTTGTGCTAGCTTGTGCTTGGCCCTCAGCTTCCTTATGGCTTCTCATCATACTCTAATCCCCATCACTCATTTCACCCATTTCCCTTCCAATAACCATCAGTTTGTTCTCTATAGTTAAGAGTCTGTTTTTTGGTTTGTCTCTTTTTTTCTTTATTCATTTATTTTGTTTCTCAAATTCCACACGTGAGTGAAATCACGGTATTTGTCTTTCTCTGACTTATTTCACTTAGCATTATACCCTCTAGATCCATCCATGTCATTGCAAATGGCAAGATTGCATTCATCTTTTTTTTTTTTTTTGAAAGAGTGTGCGGTGTGCATGTGTGCACAAGCAGGGGAAAAACAGGGAGAGGGAGAGAGAGAATCTTAAGCAGGCTCCATGCCCAGACCATGAGATCATGACCTGAGCCAAAATCAAGTCAGACGCTTAATCAACTGAGCCACCCAGGCGCCCCTCCCAGATTTCATTCTTTCATGGCTGAGTAATATTCTACTGTGTGTGTGTGTGTGTGTGTGTGTGTGTGTGTGTGTGTATCCTATCTTCTTTATCCATTCGTATATAGATGGATACTTAGACTGCTTCCATATTTGGGCTATTGTAAATAATGCTGCAATAAACATAGGGGTACATATATCTTTTCAGATTAGTGTTTTCATACTCTTTAGGCAAATAGCCAGTAGTGCAATTGCTGGGTCGTAGGGTAGTTCTATTTTTAATTTTGGGGGGAACCTCCATACTGTTTTCTATACTGACTGCACCAGTTTGCACTCCCACCAACAGTGCATGAGGGTTCCTTTTCCTCTACATCCTCGCCAACACTTGTTGTTTCTTGTTTTTGATTTTAGCCATTCTGACGGGTGTGAAGTGGATACTTCATTGTGATTTTGATTTGCATTTCTCGGATGATGAGTGATGTTGAGCATTTTTTCGTGTGTCTGTTTGCTCTCTGTATATCTTCTTTGGAGAAATGTCTCTTCATGTCTTCTGCCCATTTTTTAAAAAGTTTATTTATTTATTTTTTGAGAGAGAGAGAGAGAGAGAGCACAAACAGGGGAGAGGCAGAGAGAGAAGGAGAGAGACAGAGAGAGAGAGAGAGAGAATCCCAAGCAGGCTCTGAGCTGTCAGCACAGAGCCCTAAGCGGGGCTTAAATTCACCAACTGTGAGATCAAGGACCTGAGCTGAAACCAAGAGTCGAGTCGGATGCTTAACTGACTGAGCCACCCAGGTGCCCCATCTGCCCATTTTGAAATTGGATTATTTGTTTTTTTGGTGATGAGTTGCATAAGTTCTGTTTATATTTTGAAGAGTAACCCCTTTATCAGATATGTCATTTGTAAATATCTTCTCTCATTAAGTAGGTTGTCTTTTGTTTTGTTGTTTCCTTTGCTATGCAGAAGATTTTTATTTTGGTGTTGTCCCAACAGTTTATTTTTGCTTTTGTTTCTCTTGCCTTAGGAGCCATCTAGAAAAATGTTGCTCTGGCCAATGTCAGAGGTATTACTGCCTGTGCCCTCTTCAAGGATTTTTATGGTTTCAAGCCTCACATTTAGGTCTTTAATCCATTTTGAGTTTATTTTTGTGTATGGTGTAAGAATGTGGTCCAGTTTCATTCTTTTGCATGTGGCTGTCCAGTTTTCCCAGCACCATTTGTTGAAAAAACTGTCTTTTCCTCATTACGTATTCCTGCCTCCTTTGTCAAAGATTAATTGACCATATCATCGTGGGTTTATTTCTGGACTTCTCTATTCTGTCCCATTGATCTGTGTCTCTATTTTTGTGCCAGTGCCATACTGTTTTCATTACTACAGCCTTGTAGTAGATCTTGATATCTGGGATTGTGATGCATCCAGTTTTGTTTAGTTCAATCTGTTCTTAATTTAGGTTTAAAAGGAACTAGAAAGGAAAACCCAGTGCCTCATCTAGACTACTTACAAAACAGTCAGCCTTGGGTACTGAGACCCTCCTTCAAAATTAATCGCTGAGAGCAGTTTTCAGGGGTTGATTTCTGCGGAAATTCTGCAATATCCCTTTCTCATATTCCTCTTTTTTTCCCTCTAAAGAACACGAAACTAACTTAGTGTTTTGAAGATAAATATAGAAAGCTAAGAGTGAAGAGTGAGGAGACATTTCAGTGCCTGTTTCCTTTAGAGTCACAAGAGCCACCCCTTTGCAAGGATGTCTGTCGACGACATCTGTCCCCACCCTGGGGTAAGTGGGAGGCTTTCTGAGAGATATGCTGCCTGCTGAACAGGTCGCCCAGCAGAGCACCATCTTCTGGTGGAAACGACACCCAAACATAAAGGCAGTAGAAGGTGCTAGAAAATCCATTCGCCCCCAGTGATAATGCATCATGCTGCAGTTAGTAATTAACAAGTGAAAAAGAGGCAAAGAGGGGCCCTTGGGTGGCTCAGTCGGTTGAGCGTCCAGCTTCGGCTCGGGTCATGGTCTCAACGGTTCGTGGGTTCAAGCCCCGCCTCGGGCTCTGTGCTGACAGCTCAGAGCCTGGAGCCTGCTTCGGATTCTGTGTCTCGCTCTCTCTCTGCCCCTCCCCTGCTTGTGCTCTGTCTCTGTCTCTCCAAAATAAATAAACGTTAAAAAGAAGGAGGAGGAGGAGGAGAAGGAGAAATGGAGACCTGGAGAGCACTTTCTGAGTGCTCTGCAAATGCTAGAATATTTAATCCTTACACAGCCTGATGAGGCAGGTGCTCCTATTTTCATCGCTTCCGTTTAGCTGATGCTGTAAGTGAGCAGGGATATGGAGCGATTGTGTGAGGTGACAGAGGGGGCATGTGGCATCGCCAGCATTCAACCGAGGCCCAGGGGCACCAGAGCCCCTGTGCTTTACCCACCGCACATGCTAGCTCTGAGAACCAGCAAGCCTGGGCCCTCCTGCTTTCTCTGTGGCTGTGGGAGAGTCATTCTTGGCCTTCACGGGGCTCTGCTTTCCCTCTGTAAAACTAAGGGGTTGGGGAACTGGACAAAGCCATTCTTGTAATCTGGGCTCTTATGGACAAGAAAACATCAGGTAACAGTCTTTAAGATGTATGACCCAAAGGATAGGAGGAGCACCACAAGGGGGTTCATTTCTAGAGAGCTTAACACCTAGTGAACTGGGCGCCCCATCTGGGCGGCCTCAGAGACTTAAAACCTGAGGCGATGTTGCCTCTTTCGATCTAATTCCATTCCCTGGCTTCCATGGAGGACAGAGTTCACAGGGCCTTTGACGGAGGGCAGGCCTGACCCCAGGAACCAAAGCAGAGACATCGAACAATAGGCCAACTGACTTCTAGTTACCTTTGCCAAGGTTTAGTTACTTTGCCTGAGCGACCTAGCTGGTGATCTGGAGCAAATTTCCTCCTGTGCTTTGCACCTCAGTGGCCTCCTTGTAAGGTAGAGCTAACAATAACACCTGCCTCCTAGGTGATAATACAAATAAATCTCATACCACATTGCCTGGAATATAGCCGGCGCTTAGTAAATGTGAGCTGTCTGCCACCCGCCCCCATCATCATCTCAGAGGACAAAAGTAAATGGGATCAGGGCTTTTGTAAGTAAGTTTTGCCAATGCCCAATTTTGTTTGTTTTGGTTCCTCCCTTGCAAGGAAGAGGGCTGGGTGCTTGTCTCTGGAGGCAGAAGAAAGAGCAAAGGCAGCTGGGAAGATTTTGCTCAGTCCATAGAGGTCTTGGGGGAGAAGAGTCCCAAGGAACAGAGAGGAGTGTGGACCCTCTAGAGAGGGGACAGGGTGGGCCCTGGGACCGGCTGCCCTCTTGGCCTTGAGGAGAGGCTCTTTGAATCAGTTACTGTTCCTTGGGAGAGAGGAGTCCGGGCAAAAGGCTCACCATTAGGCACTTGATTCACCACATCTGAGTTTCTTGAGACCTGTGGGTCCTTGGGAGAGAGATGGGATTTGTTATTTCTTGAGGATTTTCAGACTTTCCTCAGCTGGACCTGGTGAGCCTTAGATTATACCTTCTGGACCCTCCATCTGATCCCATGGTGGTGACAGTCAATTTCTGAATTGAAAAGGAAACACTGAAGCTGGAAGGGAAGGTTGGATTGTACGACGGGGAATGAATGATGAAATGTTATTGGCCTATACTCAGATATTTCTTTTTCAGTGCTTTTAACTTTATGGAAAACTGTGGGCATGATTTAGCTATCTCGAGGGACCAAATGTAAAAATGCCTCATGAACGTCAGAAAAATCGTCCCCCAGAGACTTTCTCTTTGGTTTTAGCAGTTCAAGTGAGGACTCCCCCTTCCCCCCTCCCTTCTCTCCAGCCCCATTGTGGCAAATGAAGTAATCAATTATCCTCCATTCAAGAAGAAAAATAGCACAGAGGCATGGTCCTTGTTCTGTAAAGCCTTATGGAAAGTGCTTCCAAATCTTGCGGAGAGGGTCTCCCAGGGGGGGACGGGGTGGAGGCAGCAACAATGAGGACCTTTTCAAGCTCTTGGGACTGTGGAGATAAATACCTGATAAGCTCACAGTTCCAGGAGCCAAGAATGAGTATCTGAAGTCATTGTTTTGCATCTTTTTGAGGCTCCCGACAGGCCTGGGAGGACTCCGTTTACTCTGCAGTCAGCTTCGACAACTGAACCGTGGCTGTGTGGTTCTGGTGCCGCCCTGTGGTGCACAGGCAATAACCTCTGATGGGAACCCCAAGTCCTGGGTGTGGAGATTGTCCCGGCTACTTAACTAGCTATGTGACCTGGGGCAAGTCACTTAATGGTACCCAGCACATGCCACACGGTAGGTGCTTAATGAGTATGGGTCAAATTAATAAACAAACAAGTATAAACCCCCTGTCTGCACCTCAGTTTCCTCATCTAGGAAACGGGGGAATAATGCCTCCCCAGTGGGCTGGTATCATGTAGGTAAAATTGCTTCCTGGAAGTGCTTCCTAAACTTTCTTGGGTTTCACATGAGTCACCTTGGGGAGCTACTCAGGTGCAGATTCTGACTCAGGAAGTCTGGGTTGGGTGGGCCTGACTTCTGCATTTCCGGCTAATCCTTAGGGGTTGCCTATAGAGACCACACTTTGAGTAGCTACGTCCAAGACTCTAAAGTCCTTGAAAATTTTTGTACCATTTTTTTTTTTTTTTTATAAAGTAGACTTCACACCCAGTGTGGGGCTTGAACTCAGGACCCTGAGGTCAAACGTTGCCTGCTCTACTAACTGAGCCAGCCAGCCCCGCCCCTGCCTACAGTGCTTGAAATTATTAATCTTATCTTTTCAGCCTGTGGAGTCTGAATAGACTCTAAGGCTAGACTAACCAACTGGTGCTAGTCCTTGAGAGGTTTCCTGGGACACAGGACTGTCAGTGTTAGAAACAAGAAGGTCCCAGGCAGAGTAGAACAAGTTGGTAACCTTATCAGGATAATGGAAAAGGAAGGGTCGCTTGGGTCTGAGGTGCTGTGTGAAAGGGCGAGGGTTGTGGGGTGGGAGGTGGAAGGAGGTGAGGCTGTTTGCTAAGAAGACGAGCATATTCCTACCCAGAGAAGTTGGGCGACTTGGCCCACATCACACAGCTTCTCAGGGACAAGGCTGGGGCTATAGCTCCCACCTTCTGACCGGCTACATAGCTTAGTCTTTTCCTCACCAGCCTTTGTGGCCTTCTCCAACTCATTCCTCCTTACTTGGCGACGTGGCATGTTTATTTATAAATCAGCTTGTTTGGAGCCTGAAATTTGGCATAGCTGATTTTGGCCGTGAGGAGTTCAAATTTTTCCTCTCTCTGTTTTGGTCTGCCTAATGGTGTTTTGTGAACAAAAAAAACGCAGAGTGATAACACAAAGAGGCCGCTCAAGTGGTCTGACCGGAAGACATCCAGAAATGTGGCAGCCTCCTCTTCTGCAGATTGATTTTACATCTCTAGATAGTAGATTAGAAACCCGCAAGGGTTACTTCCAGGGATTTACATACCCCAAACAAATAAATAGCTGGGATCTCTTTCCAGACTGTTTCTCCCGGAGGTAGGATGGGAGGCTGGGGGAGGACCCCTGATGGGCAGGTTGCTGGAGGGCTGTACCTATGCTCCTTAGTGCAGGAGCTTTGCCGGGAGCAGCGATGTACAGGAGGTACTCAAAGTTCCTGGCACTTTATTTTTCACACAGCAGAAGTCATAGAAGAAAGTTGCTTTTTCATTATTAACACTGAGTGTAAGTTCAGGTAGTTTTTTTGTTGGGAGGTGGGGCAGGGGAAAAAGTGGGGAGAGAGAGAGAGAAGGAGAGAGAGAGAAAGAAAGAGAGAGAGGTTGGCTGCATTTGATCTGTGACGCTCCCGGGTGTGGGTTCCCAAGGCCAGGGAGCCTGAGTGCAGCCCCTGACTGATCAGTGCTCTGTGCAAATCTGTTATCTTTTCCAGGACTGGGAGAAGAGAGTCTTAGCCTTGCCCACAACCAGATGAGTGATCAGTTCAAGTGTTGAACACTCTGCTTTTCAAATAGTGTGGTGGGCTGGTGGCTTTTGCCACTGCCTTTTTTTTTTTTTTTTTTTAATGTTTTTTAATGTTTATTTATTTTTGAGAGACAGAGTGCAAGTGGGGAAAGGGCAGAGAGAAGGGGAGACACAGAATCCCAAGCAGGCTCCAGGCTCTGAGCTGTCAGCACAGGGCCCAGATGAGGGGCTCAAACTCATGAACCGTGAGATTATGACCTGAGCCAAAGTCGGAAGCTTTACTGACTGAGCCACCCAGGGGCCCCAGCTTTTGCTACTGTCTTAAGCCTGAGCACAGCTACAGCTCCATCCAATGTTTTCAGCAACAAAATGTACATGTGTATGCACATATGTGTATGCATGCCTAAATATATACACACACAGGGGAGCCCTGCTAAGACACACAAATTGAAAAACTTACTTCTAGTGGTCCATAGAGGACCTCTGATGGTGACAAAAGAACATTCTCAACCTCAGGCTGCAGGCTGAGACATGAAAAAGTGGCCTCTAGTGTCACCGCAGGCCTGCTGGCGTGAGCGGGTGGCACTTGATTCTGGTGGGAGGGAGATGGCCAGTCATTCGAGTTTGGAAACCTCGTCTGCAATACCTGGGGCATTCCTGGTGCTGGGGTTGATGGCTCAGTTCATATGTTCTAGAATCCGAAACCCCAGGACCTTCCCGGACAAGCCCGCACATCTGGAGGCAGCAGAGTGAAGGAGTATGGTTGGTGCTGTTAGCCTGACCCAGGGCCCCTCTCACACCCGACCTCTGCATTCCTCTTCTCCCCTCACACGGGCTCTCTTAAGAGTTCTGGTATAGGGGCGCCTGGGTGGCTCAGTCGGTTAAGCGGCCGACTTCGGCTCAGGTCATGATCTCACGGTTTGTGAGTTCGAGCCCTGCGTCGGGCTCTGTGCTGACAGCTCGGAGCCTGGAGCCTGTTTCGGATTCTGTGTCTCCCTCTCTCTGACCCTCCCCTGTTCATGCTCTGTCTCTCTCTGTCTCAAAAATAAATAAACGTTAAAAAAAAAATTAAAAAAAAAAAAAAGAGTTCTGGTATAAAACAAAGCTTCCCTGAGAACTTCCGATTTCTGGATACGACACAGCTTCCCAGAGCCCTGTTTCACAGAGTTGGAGCTTCCTGTCGCCGCGGTGAACTTCCACGGATCCTACCCTCCCGCCCCGCAGTGAGATCATGGTGAGGACACCCAAAGGCACCACGTGGGAAAGGTACCTGCCAATGACCTGCTTTCCTAGGAGACTGCCTGTGGGACAGAAGGTCCTGGAAGTCTGCAAGCCCTCTGTGGTTGATCGCGCACTTATGTGAGGTGCTACTGGCCTTGCTGGACTGTCACCCAAACGTGGAGGGTTGACCACCAGACCCCTGTGTCTCCTTCTGGCCACTCATTCTCCAAGTGAGGTTCTCTCGAGCACCCCCGCTAACCTGCTCTAAACCTTGGCGTAAAACTCCCGAGTCTAAGAAATGCTTATCTTGTCACAGATCCTAAGGGTAGCCGGGAACTGGCGTTAACTCTGTGAGATGCCTGCCTCTATAACTCAGGAGCATTGGTTATGTGTTTTGGCTCGAGAAATCTAAAGACTCTTCATGTCCAGGGGCCTCTCCTAGTGACACATTTTTAGCTCTTTTTGCTGTAAACAAACAAGGCCACCTGCTGCCAAACGGCTCCACTGCCGTCACCGCTGTCAACACAGGGGTCAGCCGGGCTTGCTCTGACCTGGCAGAGGCATCCCGAGTTTTCTCCACCTGCGGGGGCTACGGCACAGGCCTCACCGAATCCCCATGCCTTTCTTCATTCTCCATGTTCTTTCCCTTCAGGAATCCTGAACAGTGGGCAGAGCTGCCACTTGGGAAGAAGTTGCTGGAGTTTGGGAGGGGGGCGAATGGTGCTGTGCCCTGCATTGGGCCACAACAGAAACTGCCCCACTGGCTTTTTTAGACACGTAAAGGTCATAGATGTTTTGCTAGACAGGCAAGGGCAAAAATCACCCTCCTGCCAGCCGGGAGTGCTGGGAGCCCAGCTCATTTTAGCGCCTGGCTGCTCTTCTCTCATTAAGAAAGCTCAGTTATAGACCTTTCTGTCCTTCAGCAGCTTGGAAAGGACCCCTATTCTCTTGAGTGCACTTTTTTTCTTTCTCAGATTCTGACCCTCTCCATAGCTCTTCCTTGTCTGGTTTATGGGAAAATATTTATATGCATATATTATATATTATTATTATATATTATATATTATGATTATATATTATACGCATATATTATAAATATAATATATATATATATATAATATATATATATATATCCAGCATTTTCCCCACGTGGCTTGTCAATAGTGGCCTCACTGAGGATAAATCACGAAGCGTCTGGAAAACATTGGGTCAAGTGTTCGCATGTGTCTGATTATTGGCAGACTCCCTACCCCCACCTCAGGAGGCCTTGTACTTTAACTTCTTTCTTCTGCAGTGTCCCGGGTGACACTGACACGGCGATACGCATAAAAGGGCGTGACTAAGTAGAGGTTGATTTAGCATTTATTTGCTGCTGCTGTTCTTTACTTTGAATGAGGTTGAGCTATGGATTTTAAGTGTAAAGGCTCTTCAGGAAGCAGCCACAATTCATCCCTGGGACAGAATTCCCTTAAAACCAGGTGAAGTTTGCGAGCCTAGCTCTTTGCTCCAAAAGCTTCCACCGGAGCTGGAAAAAGATGGAAGCCACTTTCCAGGTCAAGGTCGCGTGGAAAGTCCTTCCTGCCCGTGCCGGCTTCCTCTGGCCCATCCATTCCGGCCTCTTTGCTCCTCAACAGAATCCAACTGAAGTTCCCTGCCGAGTAGGTCTCCAGAAGCCCTCCTGCCACCCTGTTTCTTCTCTTTTTAATGGCTAGAAACATTCAGCTCAGAGGAGGAAAAGAATTAGTCTGGCAGGCCCTGCCTTTGAAGGTACCTGCTGACACTGACAGGCCAGGCCAGTGAATTCAATGGCCGCCGGACGTGCCATTGGAATCAAGAGCCCCACACCGCGGATGCGGCCACACACAGCACGGCTCGCCAGGCCTAGGCTGGGCCGCAGTTGCGGTAAAGGCCATGATGTGGGCTGCACGCACGTTCGTTGCGGAAGGACTGGTTGCCAGCAGAAAGGATAAGTCAGTCGAGAGAGGGTAAATGCAACTTTCCCCCCCAGTTGTTTTGTCTCCTCCCATTTGGCTTTCCTCTGATGACAACCTGCCATACAAAGCCATCCTGTGCTTAACAGATGGATAGAACTTCTTCAGACTTCCAGAACCACAGAGGCTGGGGAAAATACACTGAATCCATAGCCATGAGGACCAGCTCTGGAGTCTATGGACCCTGGAATGGGGCCGCCCCAATCTAGAGTTTTGGCCTCTGTGTCACACGGAGGGGCGTTAGGCGACCGGAGCAGGGTGTCTGGCCATCTCCAGGTGGGAGGGGCCTCTGGGGCAGTACCACCGAGGAGACCACTGAGAGACCGAGAAGGGGACAGAGACCCCTTACATCAAAACAGGATGAAATCAGGTTGTCATCCCTTAAAAACCTCACGTGGTTGCTTTTCTGCCCCCTGCTTCAGGATATGGGGTGTGATGGCCAAACTGTGGCTCTGGCGACACAAGCCATGGTCTCATCTTCATCTTCCCAGCCAGGACATGTTCAGAGGAAGCCAAGAAAAGTCACTTCTCCGCTTTGCTTTTGACTGGTCTTTTCTGGGGTCCCGGGGTCTTCTTTTCTGTCCTTCCAAGGGGAGACCGGGTGCTCTCAGCACTGTTCAGCCTCCACGAAGCCCTCCTTCTCGTGGCCCGAGGGCTCGACCTCCGTGTAGGTAGTGTGGTTGGGGTGGTTGCGGAATTTCACAGCTGGCCAGTGGTGAGGTCTCCGCTGTCGGGGGCACAGACGCAGAGTCAGCGGGCACGGCCTCACCCACCTGGGACTCCTCCACACCCCCAAGGACAGTGCTGAGCACCGAGACTCTCTTTACAAGGGTGCTGGGGGCCTACTGTGAGCCAGGTGGAGTTCAGGGCCCTCCTCCCCAGAAGCCTCCCCACTGTGATCCATCAATGGCTGGGAACCTTCCTGGGAGCCCGAGGAGTTTGAGAGGAGGTCATTTCGCCGCTCGCAGCATTGACTGCAGGACTGTAAGAGCCTGAGCAACGTACTGCATGGAACCCTGAGACTGAAAAGTGAGGCAGTAGGTGAGAGATGGAATGATCTGGGAGGTTCTGAAGAAGCCACGGCAGGACAGGTCCTGCAGCAGAGTCAGCTGGGGAGTTTGTAAACATGCAGATTCCTGGACCTACTTCAGACCTACTCTGTCAACATCCCTGGGGCTGGGTGATACTTAAGACTGGTTAGGGCTTACAAGAAACAGGGGCTTCTAAACAAAGAGGAAAGCCCCTCGCAAGCACCCACCTGCGCCTCTGATTGATGAGGTCAATGGGCCTGTGACCTTTGTGGGGAAGACTGTGGGCACAGAGGCAGCACTAATGGACCACAGGCAGAGCTGGGAGGGACTGAGAGCGGAGGACAGGGGAGGGAGCTGCTGAGCCCCCGTGGCCCAGAGAGAAGAGGGCTGGCTTTTACTTCCCAAGCTGCACTTTGAGCTGCTTCTTCTGAATTCTGAGACATTCCAAATCATAGCATCCTCAACGAAAGCTCCCAGAGAGAGCAACTCTTAGGATTATCATGCCTTGTCAATTCTAACCTAAAAACCCCCAGAGCAGGCAAAGAGGCAGAGATCCCGGTTCCATTATGGCTTTGAATAAACACCAGGCCTGGAATATGGGGGTGAGAGACCACAAATCATTAAGGAGGGGCTGCACAATCCCTAGTGATTTCTCTTTCTTTTCTCTGGAGGCTCTTCTGGTTTCACAAATGGGGGAGCAAAGGCAGACGGGCTGTTCAACAGGACAGGAGGGGTGCCGCACTCCCGGGGAAGCCCTCGGGGTTAGGGACTAAAGGGGCACCAGCCAGTGCACAGTGTGCAGGATGGAGTCAATGAAGTCTCCTCAGATTGGAAGAGGAGTCGGACATGTGGGTGTGAGGCGTGAGGTGGGGAGAGGCAGGTACCCAGTGGCTGGGGAAATGCTGATGCAGAGGCAGACAGACAGCAGAGCTGTGGCCAAATTCAACACTGACCTCGATGAAGAAAAGCGCAGCGTTGGAGGTGGGGTGGCCGTTGATGTAAATCCCAGCCAGGATGATGGCTGCTACGAGGAGGACGGCCAGCACGATGCCCACGATGGTGCCCAGGTGCACGGGGGGGCCCTTTGTCTTGGGGGACAGGTTGTTCTGAAGGCCTGTGGAGAGACCATTTAGGGTAGGGAGTGGCCACAGGGGAGCAGGGAAGGTGGGGCCATGAAGCCCCAGGTTCTGACAAAATCTCAGAGATGAAATCTAGAAGAACCTCAGGGTCTGCTTATGAAATATGTAAAAAGGTGGGGAAGGAGTGGGTGGTGTCATGAGCATGGCATTTATGTTGCCCTTGGCATGGTTCAGGTGGTTTTCCAAAACCACTTAAAAGTTGCCCAAATTCCTAAAACGGATCGCAAGAGAAGTTTTTTCCAATACTCGCGCCACAAGTGCCTTTAAGGAATCCTCAAAGGGTATGAGATGGTGAGGAGTTTCGGATCTGGAGTATGGCGGCATGTTCAAATCCAGGGTGTGCTAACTTACTAGCTGCATGACTTTGGGCAAATTATATAACCTCTCTGTGTCTCACTTATCACTTCTGTCGATGAAGGATAATAATGACTACCTAATAGAGTTATTGTAAGGGTCAAAACTAGATAATTCATGTCAACTGCTGAGGACCAGGGCTGGTGTCTTGGATGACCTCAGTGTTAGCCATTATGATAACAGAATGACCATATTTTCACTTGTCACTGTCCACTACCAGACTGTGGCCTCCTGGAGGGCAAGGACAGTGTCTTATTCATCTCTGTGTCCTTAGCTCTTAGGAAAAATGGCGGGCCTCATGGTAGGAGCTCAATAAAAGAATGAATCAGGTTCTCTGAAGGCTCATATACCAGTAGGCAATCTCTGAGAACACCCTGAGCATTTGAGATACATCCCAAGGAGGAGACTGAGTACTGCCGTAGACTATCAAGCTGGAATGTCATCTAGTCCAACCCCTTTCTTGTACGGCTGGGATAATGGAAATACAGAGAAGTAAAGTGATTTGCTCAAGGACACAGTCACGCCGACCACTGAGAAGCCCATGTTCCCTTATTGCCTGCGGTGGCTATTTGTTTCTGCTCCCTACCCTAAAGGGATGTGGAGAAAACGAAGTAGAAAAAGACAGATGAGCACATAAGCAAAAGAAATCATTTTTCTTTTTTAAAGTAGGCTCCATGCCCATTGTGGAGTCCAACACAGGGCTCGAATTCACGACCCTGAGATCAAGACCTGACCTGAGATCAAGGGTTGGATGCTTAACCGACTAAGCCACCCAGGCGCCCCTCAAATCCTTTGCACAGAGCTAGTGGGTGGAATGAGAATCAACAGGAGGTGGGGATTTTTAATGGGATGTTGCATACATTCCAATCCTCGTCCTCCCCAACCCCTCTTCTCCGTAAGCAGAGGAAACCCAAGTAGGGAAATTGTCCCCGGGGCACTCCGATGCATGGTTAGTGCCACTATCTGCCAGCAGGTGGGACAGTTGAGGTGACACACCCCAAGCTAGCTTCCCCTGATCTGGCAGTCAGCCCGCAGCCCAAAGTGACCCTGGTGATCTGATGGTCAGGGTTTGGGGCTGATGAGCGTGTGGTGCAGAGCAAGGGGAATGTGGCCCAGCCCCCGCCCCAGACACACAACACACACTCAAACCAGCTGCCTGCAGAGCAGTAATGGCTTCACCTCTGGTGGGAGACTGGATCAAACCATGCTGCATTAACAGCCTCTCCTCTCCTTCGGGAACCCAGGACAATCTCCCAGTCCCTAGAGCTGGAAGGTATTTTCATCTCCCCCATGCAGTGGTTGCAGCAAGGGCCAGAGCTGGCTCTGGGCAAAGGGCAGGGGAGGTGGGCCACATCACATCACCAGAGAGATTATCCTCCCAGGTGATCTTGGGAGCAAAGGACCCCAATTTCTGGCGCCTACAAAAATTGGGGTGGACAACTTTTGTGTACTCTCTGCCAACCCAGGCTGGGAATCAAAGGAAACCTGATGTGGGAAAAGCTACTCTCCACCCCTCATGGACCATGAGGCCGGTGGGGACAAGAGGCCAATGGTGAGGGGCCCCGCGCTACCGTGCCTGCTCTAGCTCAGCCCTTCTCTCCTCTCGCTGCTTTCAGGGCAGTGAGGATTCAAGACAGATCTACAGGAGGTTCCTGGCTGATGACAAGTGTCTAGACACATTCCTTCCATCTAGTGGGCCCCTGCCCAGGAGCCCAGCAGGAGGTCTGGGAAGCTCAGGCTGCCGTTGCTCCCCTCCTCCCCACCTCAGAACGGAAGCAAAGAGGCCAG
This sequence comes from Panthera leo, assembly GCF_018350215.1. Lineage (NCBI taxonomy): Eukaryota > Metazoa > Chordata > Mammalia > Carnivora > Felidae > Panthera > Panthera leo. Next base: position 37,982,508 of record NC_056692.1, read on the forward strand.
GTGACTGATGCACCCTCTTCTGGGGGGTAGTGGGGGTAAGGGGTGGTCCAAGGGGCAGGGCAGGCAGCTCAGTACTCACCATCTCCTCCTGCATAGGGATTCAACTTGGTGTCGTCTTTAAAGAGGAGAGAAGGCATAAGATTAGTGGAATCATTTAGGTCCAGATGGGACTTTAAGGAGGTTTAGTCCCACCTTCAATTTAATTTTTTATTTTATTTTATTTTTAAGTCATCTCTGCACCCAAGGTGGGGCTCAAACCCACAACCCTGAGATGAGTTGCATGCTCTACTGACTGAGCCAGCCAGGCGCCCCTCCGCCTTCATTTTAGAGGCAGAGAAACTGAAGCACAGAGCGGGGAGGTGACTTGCTTAAAGTCACACAGCAGTGTAATGACAGAAGTCCGCAAACAAACCAACTTTTCCTAGTCTTGTGTTCATTCATCCAAGCAGGATTTATTGGACGCCTACTACTGAGTTGAGCACTGGGAGAGGGTACTGGGGGTAGACACGGTCTCTGCCCTCAGGGAGTTAACAAGCAGGAGAGATGGAGTGACAATTAAAACCCAGCAAAATGGAGCTCTGACTGGGGGCCTCATCCAGACAAAGGGTGTCAAGATGGAGGGGTGAGATGTGGGGCTGGGGAAAAAGGGTTCCAGGCAGAGGAAAAAGCACGAGCAAAGGCCCAGAGTCAGAGAAATAAAAGGCAGTGCAGTGCCGCTGGAGGGTGGAGAGGGTAAGAGATAAGGCTGGGGGTGGGAGATGGCTGCCTGCAAAGCCTGGGTGAGGACTTTTCCAGTTCTCCTTCCCCTACGGGCACCCGGGAAGCTGAGGAAAGGGTGTGTCACCAGTTCAGATCCGCTGGAAGACCACCCCCTCCCCACGCACAACTTGAAGGACAGATATCATGCCAACACCCTTTCTACAGCACCAGGTGTGTGTCCTGTGGTTTCCTACATAAGTTCCAATGGTTGACCATTCTTCCCCAAAGGTTCTCCGGGGAAAGGCAAGCAAGAGTTCCATGTCAGGAGAATGCTCTAGAGGACAGAGGGTTACTACTTGAAGCACCGAAACATGAAACAAATTGAACAACCCAGAGTGTGTCGCCTATAAGGTACATTTCATTCCTCTCTCCCTCCTGCACCTCCATTGCCCATGTCATTTTAAAGACTTTTACGGGTGGGGGGCTTCTGGGGGGCTCTGTGGGTGAAGCATCTGACTCTTAATTTTGGCTCAGGTCATGATCTTGAGGTTCATGAGTTCGAGCCCTGCATCAGGTTCTGTGCTGACAGTGCGGAGCCTGCTTGGGATTCTCTCTCTCCCTCTCCCTCTGCCCCTCCTCTGCAATCACTCTGTCTCTTTCTGAAAATAAATAAACTTAAAAACATAAAATAAAATAAAATAAAATAAAATAAAATAAAATAAAATAAAAGTTTTTACTGACTCCCCTTTGCTCACAGATGTTCAAGGCTCTTCACAATCTGTCCCCTCTCTTCTTTCCTCTTGTCCTTCACCACAACTCAACACCACGGCAGTGGCCATAACAAGCTGCCCAAGACTCCCCAGACCTTGGAGACCTCTCAGACCTCTGTGTCACTGCATAAACTGTTCCTCCTGCAGGGAATACACTTCCTCCCCTTCACTATTCCTCTTTGAAAAGTCCCACCCCTGAAATGCCCTCTGTAGGCCTGGGATTAGGTCACACAGTGAAGCAGGGTCCCATTCTGTCTTTTTTTGAAGTTTTGATGTGTTGTTCATTGTGGAATTTTTGGCATCAATTTTGTTGTTGTTTTTTAATTTTTAAATTTTTATTAAAAATATTTATTTAATGTTTTTTTATTTTTGAGAGAGAAAAAGAGAGACAGAGTGTGAATGGGGGAGGGGCAGAGAGAGAAGGAGACACAGAATCTGAAGCAGGCTCCAGGCTCCGAGCTGTCAGCACAGAGCCCGACGCGGGGCTCGAATTCATGAACCGTGAGATCATGACCTGAGCCAAAGTTGGATGCTTAACCGACTGAGCCACCCAAACTCCCCTATTTTTGTTTTTATAAATATTGCATTAAAATATTATTTATATTGATTATTGCTTTCTTTTTTGGTGACTCCTTGAATTTTATACCTGAGTGGAGAGCCTCATTTGCCTCACCCCAATCCTGGCCCTGTCACTTCCAGAGGACAGGTGGGTGTGTCCTCCTCTGTGTCTTATTGCATTTTGGTATCTGTTTCTACATCTCAGGTCCCAGTTTTTTCCCTGGACTGCAAATCCCTCAACATGCAGCATATTTACACTCCCAGTGCCTGGATGTGGCTTCCTGCTGTGCTATGCATTTCCAATAAATCTTGAAGTCTCAAAAAAATCACATTGATCTTAAAAATTCTTGTTGTGGAATCATTTTCTGGCGAAATCCCTTTGTCAAGCAAAATTGTTGGCCTCATGGGAGCTGAAGTCAGACAAGTTTTTGATGAAGTTAACAGGACTTTGGTGAGCTTGTAATTCTTTATATCCTGAAAGATAGTTTAAAAAAACAAAAACAAAAACTCCCAAAGAAAATCACTCCGGTCTGAAAACTCATCTTTGGGGGGAAGAGTTAAGTGTCCAAGGTTATAACAGCTGATGAGGTCAGAGGGAGCTGGCCTGGCAACTAGACTCTGCCCCTCCACAGCGGACGGCTTCCAGCAGAAGTGAGTCTGAATTCTCCAGTAGACGATACTGATACCAGGGAGGACAAGGGAGTGGGTAGGGTTGGGGTATTAAGATACAGGCTACTGCATTTTATCCAATGGTGGTGGGAGAGGGGTACCTGGAGAAAACAAAGTCAATCTTTTCCTTTTTTGAAATGAAGCTAAAACATGAAGAAATGTATTTTTTGTTCAATAAACATGGGATAGAATTCCAACATCCCTAGCCACAGGGCCAGTTCCACTGAGAAGTGAACAGTGGGGGCTCCAAATTTTGCAAGCATTTGGGGAGAGGGGAGAATTGGCTTTCTGTTAATTGGCAAATGTTCCAAAGAGTCTCTGTTTTCGTTGGGAGGTGCTGTTATATATACACATGTATGGACCAGAGTCTCTGATGAGTTTATAAGGTTCAGAAGAGATGGTTGATAAAATCTTGCGTTTTGCTAATTTATACCAGTACAAGCCCAGTAGAACTCAAAAAAAAAAAAAAAAAAAAAAAAGCACATTGGATAATTGGGGAATAAACTATAGATCATTAAAAAAAAATTTTCCCCCTATAGGGAAAAGAGGACTGGGTTGAGGGGAGAAAACTAGAAAGTAAAATTATTTGAATATACCTGATTTTCTAGATTTGACTTTGGATCCATGTAAATCATCATTTAATTATGAGATAATTATAAAAATTAAATTTACAAAGCACCCCTAAAAAGTGAAAGTAAAACAAAACAAATAGAAAATTGTAGACCTATTAATAGATGTTTTCTTCAGAGATTTCAATAAACAAGGGATTTTAAAAAATATCTTTTATAGTTCATTTTTTTATTTTGAGAGAGAGTAAGCATGAGTGGGGGGAGGGGCAGAGAGAGAGGGAGAGAGAGAGAATCCCAAGCAGGGTCCACTTTGTCAGCATGGAGCCCGATCTGGGGCTCGAACACAAAACCATAAGATCATGACCTGAGCCAAAGTCAGAGACCTAACTGACTGAGCCACCCAGGCACCCCAACAAGGGATTTGAAAACAACACTGAGTCTATTTTGTTACTGCAAGTGGAAAACAATGAATTGGCTAGTCGAACCAACCAACATCACCCTAAACATCATTGGGAAAATTAACCTGATTCAAATCAGTTTGTTTCTAATCTAAACCATTGAAAATCCACTATAGCCCAGTCCACATCTACCACTGGCAGACAAAAAAGACCTAGTGCTGCCTACAGCCCGTCCCTCCCATGGTGACTGAAGGTGGCCACACTGTGCCCACAACAGCTTTTCTCTCACCAAGGGCTGGTTCCCGGCTGCCATCTTGTTGGGGGTCCACGGAAAGCAAACTGGCTCCCCAATTAGTGGATTGCGGTAGAGTCCTGTGAAGACTCACAAAGTGAAGAAGTGTGTGTGATATGTATTGAATGAGTGGTCATTTCTCTGAGTGAGTTGTCACTTCTTGCTGCTATATCGGGGCGTTCCGTTCAGCTGCTCATCAGATGAGCCTTTAGATTATACACAGTTATTCTGGGGGAGGGCCTGGCTCTGCTTGTAATAAAATGCATGGGCTTTGTGGCAGCTGCTTGCTACTCAGAGGTCATTCTGGTTCACTTCAGTGGGTGCCGTTCGATTGCAAATGAAAACTCTTAAAATCCAGCCCCATACCTCCTGCCCTCCCCCCCCCACCCCCCCCGGCCCTCTCTGCTCCTGTGCCTGGCTGGTGCCAGAGGGGTCCACGCACCCTCCAGCAGCCTGCTCCCACTAACTCCTCTGCTCTCTGGCTCTGTGCTGCCCAGGCGAGTCCCTTTGGCTGTATCCCCTTCATTCACATCTCCTTGTACCCCAAGATAGACTCCAACTCCTGGACTGAATTACAAACTCCTGAGGGCAACCCATCTCTTCCTTTTCTTTTTTCATTGAATACATTTAACCCCTGTCTCCCCCGCAGCAGCCAGGAGTTGCTCTCAATACCCAGCCTTACCCAGCTCCCTCCGGGCAATTTTAGATTAATGGAAGCTACCCGATCTGCCTTGCTTGTTCACCCTTTGCTGTATTTCTCCAGTCCCCCGAATCCACAAAGACCTTTAAAAAATTATTTTCCAGCACCAAGGAAAGCAGTCGAGGGACAAGATTGCTGCTTTTGAGCCGAATGAGACCTGACCACCTCTTCCTGGTCATGTGACCCTGGGCAAGTCACTGACCTCCCTGAACCTTCGTGTTTCTTCTATAACATGGGGATCTGACATCATTAACGCGCAGGATTGTTAGGAGGACCAAGTGAGTATTAATGTCTGCACAGCGTTAGCACCCTACCTGGCACATGGTTAGGCCCCTCAAAATGTTAGATCACCTTCATTTCTTCCCTTTCCTCTAGGATTCCCTCTGGCCGGATCCATGGGATCTGGCTCTCCAGTTCTCTAGGCTGCAGTTACAAAGGCAGGGGGCACCAGGGAAAGACCATTCTGCCACTTACCTTTCACGTAACCCCGAGTAACCGACTTTGCCCCTACGGTCCCTTTTCCACACACACAAAATGGGACTGTGGCTGAATAATGCTTTCAAACATTTGGCTTTTTCTTTTCTCCTTTCCTCTTTTCCATTTGTCCCTTTATGTGGCTCCGTAGAGGTGGTAAGAGCCCACATCTTTCATTCTGAGCCTAAGGAAAAAGGGCTAAAACCTAGATGTGATGTACCGAAAACAGATGGGACGGGAATTTTTCAGTGGGAGCCAAAGGATCCCGGAGGGGCTTGCACAAGGCTTCTCCGGATGCTGTGTGGTACCTCTGGCAGGTTGCAAGACCCTCAGGCCTTAGGATGGCGGAAGTCCCCGGGGACAGCCAGATCCTGAAGAGGCAGGCGCGGATCGCCAGCCATCCTCTGGGACACAGCTGCCCCCACTCTGACCCTCTGTCCACACAAGGTCACAGGAGCAGGAAGCCAAGCCCCAGAACAGCGGAGGTCCACCACTCCCCCCGAGCAAGGGTTCAGAGCCAGAAACACCACGGTAGAAAAATGAGGCAATCTTTCTCTCACGTCTGAGTGTGTGGACTGAGTTCACACCTGCTGCGGGGCTGAGAAGACCTCACGCTTTCTGTGAGGAGTGCTACTGAGATGAACTGAGGTGGACTATATATAAAATACCGGGCCCTGAGCCGGGACGGTAATTTTCCCCTCGCCGCAGTGACTTCCATCCCACAGTCCCGATGTGGGTCAGCACAGCAGTTGGAGTCCGGGCACGGAGTCCACTTGTTTGAAACCTGGCTCTGCCTCTGCCCAGCACGCGAGCCCAGCTCTCTGAGACTTAGGTCCCTCATCTGTGAAAGTCAGGGCGATTCCTATTCCCTGAGCTAATCCCTGGCAGGAATAGTTGTGATGTCCCAGGGCGGTAGCCCTTTCCCATGGCTTCTTTCGCCGCTGGGGCTCAGGCCTTACCTTCGGTGGTGAGGCTGTCGATGAAGAGGGAGGAGGAGGTGGTGGTGAGGTCCCCGTCAAAGGGGCTGAAGGAGGCGTTGGGGGAGGACGAGGAGTGGCCCTCGTCCTGGAAGTCCTCACACGTCCTGCCCTCCGCCTGCAAGAAAGACCCAGCGCCACCCTGGACCTCACCGGCCAGCGTGCTACGCAGAAAAGAGCCCTCGAACGGGAGGACGGAGGGGGCCCCTTCACCCCTCAGCGGCCAGAAAACTTAAGACTCCCGTGCTTGGTTCAAGCATGGTAAACTAACCAAAGCTGAGCCCTGAGTGCATTTAAGCCTCCCACTTTATCCTGAAAACGTCTTATCTCCCAGGGCAATTTATCTGTCCGCTGCTTCGAATCCTTCCTCAAGGAAGGAGCTGAGATGCCAGTCTTAAACAAATAAAGCAAATCTGTACATTCAGCACAGCCAGTGTCAGAAGTGGGCTGCTAGACAAGATTTTTTTTTAAGGCCTTAGAAAGCTCATCCAGGCTTACTAATAAATAGGTGGTGGTGAGCACACAGCCGTGGGGTCTGGGGGTTTATGTTTATTTAAAAAAATTTTTTTAACGTTTATTTATTTCTGAGACAGAGAGAGACAGAGCGTGAGTGGGGGAGGGGCAGAGAGAGAGGGAGACACGGAATCCGAAGCAGGCTCCAGGCTCCGAGCTGTCAGCACAGAGCCCGAGGCGGGGCTCGAACTCACAGACCTCAAGATCATGACCTGAGCCGAAGTCGGACGCTCAACCGACTGAGCCGCCCAGGTGCCCCTGGGGGGTTTAATGTTTAAATGTGAGGCCTTGTTGGGGTGCCTGGGTGGCTCAGTCGGTTGAGCGTCCGACTTCGGCTCAGGTCATGATCTCTCAGTCCGTGGGTTGGAGCTCTGCATTGGGCTCTGTGCTGACAGCTCGGAGCCTGGAGCCTGCTTCGGATTCTGTCTCTTTCTCCCTCTCTCTCTCTCTCTGCCCCTCCCCACTCGCACTCTGTCTCTCTCAAAACTAAATGAACATTTAAAAAAAATTCTTTTTTAAATGTGGGGCCTTGCATTTTCACTATCCCACCGGTTGTGAGAGGCAGATCAAATCATTATATCTCTCTATGCCTCGGTTTTTTGCTCTGAGCAGTAGGGGGCACCGGCCCCCAGCCCCTGGAGCTGCTGGGATTCAATCCGAGCAGGTGTAGGCACTTGCAGGGAAGGGCTGGGCGCACACAGTGTGCTCATACTGCAGGACGGGATGGAGAGAGGAAGGAAGAGGGAAAGGATGCACGGATGAATGGATCTGTCTGTGTGGGTGGAAGGTGTAAGAACAGGATGCTCCCCGCCCAGAATCAAAGCCGTTGTGCGTTCCGGAAAACTTGAGCAGTGAGAAGGAACCTGTATGGGATTCCAAATAGGAAATCCCCTCCTCACTCCCAGAACACTCCTCTTCACTCCCTGAAGAGCCTGAGGGCTGGAGGCAGGGCAGCTGCTCCGAGAATGTCACCAGCCTCCCAGAGGATCCAGCTGTGGCCAACACCATGCCCAGCACACCCTCTGCAAGCACCAAAACAGCTCCCGGAGAGCCGCCCACTCAAGGCCAAGTTTCCAGAAGGGCTTTTTTCAGGGATCCGCAGAACCCTCTAAAATCTCCCGAGTCTGGTCTAACTGGCTCAGAGCAGTCTGAGAGACAAGTCCCAGATGGAAGGGAGAATTTCTTTGCCAAGAAACCAAGACGGCTTGCAAAGAGCTACGGGGGGGACGGGTCTGCTGGCAGCCCTGCCCCTCCCCACAACCTGGCTCACTTAAGCCTCTCACCTCCTGGGCACAGCCGTAGGCCAGCCACTCCTGGCGGTAGCGGTCAAAACCACTGGAGCACCTGCGGGGGGACCAGAAGGTAAGAAGTGTGATGGGATTGACGGAGAAGCCCTCCTCTTCACTCTCTCCTGTTCAGTAGCAGCTCTCCGATGACGGGGCGGAGGGGGCTAACGTCCCAGGGCTGCGGTGATCCGGACCACCGGGCAGGTGCCCTCCTTGGCACCTGGCAGCTGTGGGATCAGGAGTCAGACCCTTCTTCCCCAACTACTCCTCCAAAAGGAAGGGAAGGTGTCTGGCGTCTCCACTCTCCTCCTGACCCAGCTCCCCAGGACCAAGGTCACATCTGCCCAGATGTGTGTATATAGGGAGCTAGATGAACTGTATGACCTCAAATGAGCTCTAAGATCCCCTTGACTCTGGGCGGCCATGAAATTGCTGAGAGTTCAGGGAATTCACAGCAACGTCTTCTGGGGAGAGTTTCACTCATTCACAGACAATCCTTTTTCTTTGTGGAGGGGCCTAAACTTGGCAAGGAGAAGCTGGGCTGAAGGTGGACTTCAGCACATTTAGCCAATACCTCCTGCGTGATCACTAAAGGGCAGAAAGGAGGGTCCTGCCAGCAGCTAGGAGAGATCGAAAACCAGCTGACCAGCGTCCCGGGAGAGGACACTGTGCAGCTCAGCTGGGCTGGAAGGTGCCAAGTGCTTCCCTAGGGAAGGGATGGGGGTATGTGGATGAACCAGAAAATGTTCTCCATGGCACCGTGCTCAAATGGAAATTCTTCACTCTGGTGCCAGGGGAATCCACCAAGCCCTGCTCAAGCTCTGGAACATCTGCACGGGAAGAATCATATCATGAGCCACCAGTGCTGAGGAAGAATTCATCGCTAGTTAATTTTTTCTCCACTAACAACCGCCCACCCATCTGCCAGGGACCCAGTGAGGCGGAGGTCAGTTTTTCCTTCTGAAGATGCCTCCTGGGGCTCCGAGCTGCCCCTCCTGCAGCAGGGACAGCTGAACTGAGCCCCCCCCCCCCCACTACCCCTCCCAGGTCCTCTGTGCCCACTACTCTGGGACATTGAGGACTAGGCGGTCTATTGGGGGCTGGCAACTAAAGTTTCTTTTAAGCCAAACTAATTGATTCTTCCAAGCACTGAGCCTTTGACATAGGTCTGGGAGCACCACGTTCTAAGCTCTGAGCCAACCAACCCAGATGCAGAGAAGAAGGACATCAGGCATGGCCACTATTGGGCACCTCCTGAATGCCAAGTGCCGCCGTGGCCATATGCTGCTCCTGTAGTATTTCATGGGACCCTCACAAGGACACTGTAAAGCAAGGATTATGACTGCTCATTCCCCGGGCCAAATCCTGCAGTTAAAGCCATTTTAGACTCCAGAGTGGGCCCTTGGGGCCGGGGAGGGGCAATGTGGACTAAAAGGAAGACACTGGCCTTGGTAAATGAAATGATCTAAACCAGATCCAGCCCCAGGGCAAGGAGCGGAAGCTCTGGGAGGCTGCAGAAGGCTGAGTGGGTGGCGAGGAAGGGGAAGCTGAGAACCCACACGGTGACTGCAAGCAGCTGTTGGTGGGAGAGTCCATGGGGCTGGCCCCTCTGCACCAGCCCTGCCCTCTGGCTCTGTAGAGACCTGGAGTTAGCTCTCAGTTGGTGCTGAGGCTCCAGAGAGCTGGCAAGGAGGGGCCCACGCTGGGGTGAGCCCAGACCCATGGGCATCTGGGGACAGGATTTCAGCACCGCGTCAGCCTTGATTGCTCTCTGATGGAACTTCTGTGCCCTATAGCTGACATAACCACAGCAAAAGCGGTGTCCACACCCAAGGCCTTGCCCTCCCCTAACCTGACCAACCCTCATTAAACTGTCACGGTCTCTGGGTTTGGGCGTATGTGTTAAATGGGGATGTGTCAATGGGAGGGTTTTGCTTTCATCTGACCCATTTTGAAGTTCTTATGGCTCAGCTCTCGCTGGATGCTGAGTCATGTGGTGGCAGCCAGCCCCAGGATTCCGGGGCTCATCCGAGGTCACCTGGATTATCTCTCGGCGCTGAGACAGTAGCTCTCAAACTCGAGAGTGCATAAGATGGATGGTGCTGCAGAGCTATTCTCCAGGAGGACCCCAACCTCCAGGTAGGAAGGACACCGGGAAACCCCTCTCCCCTTGGCCCCCGGGGCTGTGTCCTGTGCCGGGCAGGCCACCTTTTAGTTCCTATTTCTGCCCTGGGCTATTTGAAAGGAGCAAAGGAAACACTGACAGATGCTTGCCAGCTGCCTGGAACTCAGAGACACTGTAATTTGCAACTTTCAAGATTGCTTCATAGGGCTTCCCACTCTCATGAGAGCCCTGGTCCCCAAAGAAGTCATTTTGTTTCGTTTTGTTTTCCCTTCCTGCTATTTATTTATCTTGGACAGGAGAACAGGGCTCGAATTCTGAGTCTAATCTGTGAGGAAATGATTTCAGAACAAGGAGTGGAAGATGAGTGGGGATTTAAGAAATTTATCCCTCTTTATCCCTCAGCCTGAATCTCACCCAGAATTTTCCCTGTTTCCAACACCAAGCAAACACAGCTTTGTAGCTTGCCCCAACTTTCCACGGATGCCCGCAACTTCCACACCCCTGATTTTCCGGAAACCCCATTACGGCCCGAGAAAGATCTTAAGGCGGTGTTTGGGGGGTCACGGGACCCTCATCCAACGGCAATGGGTCTTTGGAGCTGGCGGGTCTCACATTTGTTTGCAGATGAGGCACTGTGTTAATATGCAGGTTTCTGGGCTTCTCTCCCAGAGATCCTGATGCAGGGGGCCTGGGGCAGGTTCCAGGAATCTGCATGTTCAACACGAGACCTAGCTGATTCTGGGATCCTCACATCTGTGGACCGTTCTCTGGGAAGCCCTGCGCTAGGATGAACCAACCCTTCCGGGTATAAGGAGGCGCTACAGTAGATAGAATCTCTGAATAATCTTCCAGAAACCTAGTGTCACCACGGGGACCCTGCCACACAGTCACCTTGACTCGGGGAGAAACTCACTTCTGTGACATTCTTGTGCTACGGGGCACAGTGGGCTGGCTAGAGATGCTCTCATGTTGGCAGTGAGGCCCGAGGCAGGGAGGGGGCCGTGCCACCCTCTGCCCCTCCTCCAAGGCCTCCTGGGGAACCAGAGGGTCAGCCCAGCACAAACCTCTGGAGGACGTGGCACCAGCTGCAGTTGAAGGTCAGGTCCGAGGACACGCAGGCATCACAGGTCCGATGCTGCAGGCAGGCTGCAAGAGAGAAGGCAGTGGTCCCTGAGCATCAGACCCTCCACAGACCTCCAAAAGGTGCAACTCTCCCAAATGCTGGGTCCTTACAGAACTACGCAGTCTCCGACTGGCAGGGACCCTAGAGGTCATTAGTGCCACCCTCCCTTGAGTCCAGCCCTGATTCTTCCATCTCTTTCTCCCTCCTTCCCTTTTCCTCCTTCCTCCTTCTTTCTGTCACCAGGGGGGCAGGCCCCCAGCGGGTGCTGGGGATTCTGCAGGAAGTCGTCTATGCAGAGGCAGACTCACTCAAACAGATAATCAAACAAAAATAACTACATAATCACCATTGCGATGAGGTTTGTGAGGCACGTACAAAGGGATCTCACCTAGTCTGGGAAGTTATACTGCTGGGCTGTGGCCCACAATTACAGGGTTGCAAAGGACTTTAATGGACCTACCAGGTATTCATCCACTCATGCGTGCATTCATTCATTCTTTCAACAAATATTTACTGAACGCTTACCATGGGCCAGGCCCTGTCCCGGGTGCTGGAGATGCAGTGGTGAAGGGGCAAAGACAGAAATGCTGCCTGCATGGACCCTGCAGTTGAGTGGAGGAGACGGCCAACAGATACACAGACAAGGGGGTGCCTGGGTGGCTCAGTCGGCTAAGCATCTGACTTCGGCTCAGGTCATGATCTCACGGCTCATGAGTTCGAGCCCCGCGTCAGGCTCTGTGCTGACAGCTCAGAGGCTGGAGCCTGCTTTGGATTCTGTGTCTCCCTCTCTCTCTCTCTCTCTCTCTCTGACCCTCCCCCCGCTCGCACTCTCTCTCTCTCTCTCTCTCAAAAATAAATAAACATTAAAAAAACAAATACACAATGAAGTCTACACTAGGGTTTCCAGCACGGGACTGTGAAAAAAAGTGGCACAAAACAAAGAGGCAGAATGACAGGGGCGGCGGGGGATGCATTCTGGTCAGGGAGGTTGGTAAAGGCTTCTCTGAGGAGAGGTCGTTTAGGCAGAGCCTGGGAGAAGGCAGGAAGCAAGCCCGGCTGCTCTCCTGGAGGAGGCGAAGTACAAGCAGAAGAGCCCTTGCACGCAGAGGCCTGGGAGGAGCGTGTTTCAGCCTTTCAGCGGTGTTCTCAACAGCAGCCGGGATGCTAACAGGCTGGGTGGAGTAGACAAGCTGAGGGTGATAGAGGAGGAGTGAGAGCTGGGGCCTGGCCTGGGGCAGTGCAGAGCCAGAGAGCAGAGGGGTTAGTGGGAGCAGGCTGCCGGAGGGTGCGTGGACCCCTCCTCTGGCACCAGCCAGGCACAGGAGCAGAGAGGGCCGGGGGGGTGGGGGGGAGCAGGAGGTATGGGGCTGGATTTTAAGATTCTCGTTTGCAATCGAACGGCACCCACTGAAGTGAACCAGAATGACCTCTGAGTAGCAAGCAGCTGCCACAAAGCCCATGCATTTTATTACAAGCAGAGCCAGGCCCTCCCCCAGAATAACTGTGTATAATCTAAAGGCTCATCTGATGAGCAGCTGAACGGAACGCCCCGATATAGCAGCAAGAAGTGACAACTCACTCAGAGAAATGACCACTCATTCAATACATATCACACACACTTCTTCACTTTGTGAGTCTTCATGGGACTCTACCGCAATCCACTAATTGGGGAGCCAGTTTGCTTTCTGTGGACCCCCAACAAGATGGCAGCCGGGAACCAGCCCTTGGTGAGAGAAAAGCTGTTGTGGGCACAGTGTGGCCACCTTCAGTCACTATGGGAGGGACTGGCTGTAGGTGGCACTGTGTCCTTTCAAAAGAACGAGAGCTCTCTGGCTGCTTCGTTCCCTGGGGTATCCAGAAGTCCCAGAATAGCACCTGGCACGTGGTAGGCAGTTTACAAATGTTTACGCGATTGATGTATTGATGCTTTCGTTATCCCCATTTTACAGAGGAGGGAACTGAGAGGCTTACAGAGAGTCATGAAGCTAAGAGTGGCAGGTCTGGGTTTGAGCTGAGGTCTGTGTGAGCCAAAAGCCCGAGCTCTTGGCCTTGAGATCCCACTGTGGGTTTCCCTGCCCCCTGATCCCACCCTCAGCCCACGCCACCTCTTCATGAGTGTCTCTTCTAGACAAGGGACCGGGAAGAACCAACCACAGAGCACAATGGCTTAGAGACAGCCCATCCACACCTCTGGAAGAATCTTGGCTAAGTCCTCCTCCACCCAAAGGTAACAGAGCCATCCTGCACTGGGGGGTTGCAGAGTTTTCTCAGGACCAAGGTAACCAGGCTTCCAGGGGTTCAAATCACAGCCTTGGTAGCGCTGGCCCCTCCCCTGCAGCTGTATCTACATGGGCGCCCACACAGGAGCCCGTGGCCTGCTCATTCCAGTGACTCCAGAGGCCCCTTGAAAGGTTCTAGTCAAAAAACCCTGGGAGCTTCCGTGAGGTACGTGTAAAATCTACTGACCTTTAATTCCCGTCTGCATTTCAGATGTCCTGTGCGCTATTAAATGCTCACGAAATTCACCGGAGGGGTGAGAAGTGGCTGAAACATACAGACGGTGTCCCAGAAACGTATTCCCGGGACGTTTCACTTCTGCCCAGGCAGTTACCCTGCCCTTGGATGTCCTTGCTCCTAAGTGCAGTTTATTCAAGGGCTAGGACTGAGGTTTGCTCTCAGCGTCCTTGAGGAGCCCCTGGTTCTCAGGCCCCACGTCTTTCCTGCCCGGAAAGAGCGCAGTGGGGGTGCGCAAGTGGTCCTGTGACCCTGTGGTGTCTGTGTCCTTCCTCTTTTCCAGGGGAAGACACCTGCTGAGCCCAAATAAACCTTAACAATTAAAAAAATAAAAAACAAATAAAAATGCAAGAATAAGGGACACCTGGGCGTCTGGGCATCTGGCTCTTGATTTGGGCTCAGGTCATGATCTCACCGTTGGTGAGTTCAAGCCCCATGTCGGACTCCAGCCTGCTTGAGATTCTCTCTCTCTCAAAATAAATACATAAACCTGTTAAAAAATGTTTATTCATTTTTTGAGAGAGAGACAGAGACAGAGCATGAACAGGGCGGGGGTGGTCAGGGGGAGTGGGGGGCAGAGAGATAGGGAGACATAGAATCCGAAGCAGACTCCAGGCTCTGAGCTGTCAGCACAGAGTCTGACGCGGGGCTCGAACCCACAAGCCGTGAGATCATGACCTGAGCCAAAGTGGGACGCTCAACCGACTAAGCCACCCAGGCGCCCCCAAACAAAGAAATAAACTTAAAAGAAAATGGCAAGAACAGGAGTGCTGTCCTCCTCTCCCTCTCTCTCCCCAGCTGCCCTGACCATATCCTGAAGAGCATCTAACCTTGATCCTGTGGGGTCAGCAGCAGCTGGGGCCTCAGCCATAGTGTGCCTTCAACTGTAGGTGAGTGGGGTGGAGGGTGGAGGGTGAGTGGGGTGTGGGGGGGGGCGGTGCAGAGGGCCTGGCCATGGTTCTTGGAGGGCTGCAGGATAAATTGCTTTACTGCCTCCTGCCTGTGGACTCCCACATTGCCCCTCCTCTAAGGAAAATGCAATAAGAAATTTAAGGACTGATCCGTTCAGTTCCTGGATTACCTTCCCTGGGGGCTGAGTCTAAAAATTCTGGGAGGTACACCTTCCCTGGGTTTAATTGTGTGTCAGTAACAATAGCTGTCATGTGCCAAGTACAAACCACGCCCCAGGCCGGGGATGCGCCAGTTGGTTGTCAGAGCTTCCATTCACTCATGTCCTCGACTCTACTTACTGTGGTTCTCACTCTTACCACAGCTCTGGGAGGGAAGGAGTGCCAGGCCCATGTGACACATGAGAAATGGCAGCCCAGAGAAATTACGTGGCCATATCCACCCAGGGATCAGTGGTGGGCCTGGGAATGGAACCCAGATTGTCTGACTGTAACGCTCTTTGCAGGACAGTGGGAATGACCCCTACTCACTTGGCAGTGGGGTGAACTCCACAGCTGACATGCTGGTGACCTTGCTGGGGTCCAGCTCCACACGGTGGTATTCGAAGATAGTCCTCCGCCGAGATTCTGAAACAGAGGCAGAGCCTGTCATCAGGAGCACCTCACGGCCGGAGGGCTCCAAGGCTTGTACCTGGAGCCTGACAGGTGGGCAGGGGATTGCAGCGAGTGGAACAGGGAGTCAATACGCAGCCACTGAGGGCAGGAAGTAAGCTCATCAACGTGGGACAATGATGTTGGAGCTGCAGGGAGACAGGAAGACAAGAACTGACCCTGAGAGGAGAGCTTTGTATTGTAGGCAGGTTAAACTGCTCAGGGCAGAGGCCCGGCTGCTGCTGAGGTCAGGACATAGGAGCTCCCATGCATCTGCATGGCTCTGAGCCTTCACAGCTGCTGTTCTCTTGATTCATAATGTTCTTCCACCCCTTCTCTCTTTGTCTAGCTCAACCTTCCAGATCCAGCGCAGGGTTCCTTCCTTAGCCAGCTCCGTCCCCGTCTCCACTCAGGCCAGGTGTCATGTTCCCACTGCACTCACCATATTGTGTGGTCATTAGGGTCTATTTGGAGGGCGGAGCCATTAGACTGGGAGCATCTGGTCCTGAACCTGACCCACAGTGAGCACTCTGCAAACATCTGCAGATGCACAGGCTGAACTTAGAGAAACTCTCCCCTCCCGGTTGGAAGCCAGAGCAAGGTTTAGGGCCTGGGGCTTGGCTTATGTCCTGCCTCAGTCCCTGCACGAACTCCCTACAGGACATCAGAGTCAAGAGACCTGAGTTCTGATTCCAGTTCTGCTCCCCTTCTTAGGCCTCAGTTTCTCATTTGTGATGTGGAAAGACAGAAACACCTCCCACAACACCCTTGGGAGGAAAAAAGTGGAATTGTAGATGAAATGACTTCTCCTAAAATGACAATCTGTGATACTTTGATGTTTCCCACGACATCCCCATACCCACCCAAGAACCATGACTTGGGGTTGATTTCCTTAGGCTCTGAAAGGCAGGCAGGTAGGTGCTGAGCTTTGTGAATGAGCTTCCCTACAAGGGGAAGGGGTTGCATAGTGTTTGGCCTGCCCAGCACCCCTTCTTCCTTTAGGAAACAGCATCCCCTTTGGGGATACTACCCCTAGTCCATTCCTACATGTGGCCTGCCCTGAAGCTACCATTTTCCTCCATGACCCCGCCTCCCTGGCTACACAGTGATTGGTCCAGGGCTGGGCATCTGAAGCAAGCTGGGCCAATCAGAGACCTTCCCTGGGACTTTTCAACTGTAAACAAAAGACCCTTTGCTTTCCAGTAATGAAGCTGAGAAAATGCACGCTCCAGGTCTGTGAATGGCCACAGGTCCAATGAAGCAGGAAGTTCTGGTGGCTTTCTAGGCTCTGGTGTCCCAGGACCTGCCCTGGTCCCTGTCTCCCTAGCAATCAATTCTTCCTTTGGTTCTTTGGGCTACTTCATATCCTCTTTTCCACTTAAGCTTGTTGAGTTGGGTTTTTATTACTAGAAACCCAGAATAGGCAAGGATACATGTTTCTCTCTCAGCTGAGCATCTCAACTCTCAGCATCCTGTGCAATGGCTGGATGTCCCATCCCCCCACCCCCTCCTGAATGAAGAATCCAGGGGAGCATCTGCTTCCTAAAAGAACATCTCATCTACGTTTCTATCATATATTTATCCCCAATCTTGGAATCAATGCCTCCTACTTAACCCAGGATTGAACCCCCAGTTGGTCTGATGCTAAGACATGCTGTCTTCCTATGACCCCACACTGCTCTGCAGCAGAGTAATGATGGACACCTCAGCCCCCGAAACATTCCCAACTGCAGAATGTCCTGGAAACATTCTATGCAATGAATGAGTCCTGACTTGTGGCATCTGCTGATTTCTGTGATGTAAATACTCCCCGTGCTGATTCCAAACTACCAGTTTGGAGTCACTGAACACAGAATTGGGGAAAGATGTGGTCACTCTGCTCGTGTGACTCCTCACAAAGGTCTCTAGCGCACCGTGGTTATGGTTTCTTTTTTTTTTCTTTTGAAAAAATTTTTAATGTTTATTTTTGAGAAAGAGAGAGACAGCATGAGTAGGGGAAGGGGCAGAGAGAAAGGGAGACACAGAATCCGAAGCAGGCTCCAGGCTCTGAGGTTTCGGCACAGAGCCCGACGCGGGGCTCGAACTCACGCAACTGCGAGATCATGACCTGAGCCGAAGTTGGACGCTTCACGGACTGAGCCACTCAGGTGCCCCCATGGTTTCTTTACAGTAGTCCTCCTTATCTGCAGTTTCCCTTTCCACGGTTTCAGTTATCCGCGGTCAACCATGTCATTCGCCATGTCATCTCATCACACAGGCATTGTATCAGTCACCTCCCATCCTCGCGAGAAGGGTGAGATTGGTACAATAAGATATTTTGAGAGGGAGACCACATTCACATAACTTTTATTACATTATATTGTTACAATTGCTCTATTTTATTACTGGTTGTTGTTAATTTCTTACTGTGCCTAATTTAGAAATTAAACTTTATCATAGGTAGGTGCATATAGGAAAAAACATAGTATACATAAGCTTCAGTACTATCCTGTGGTTTTAGGCATCCACTGGGAATCTTGGAACATGTTCCCTTGGATAAGGTGGGGGACTACTGGATTTGTGTTTCTAAAAGAGTAGAAGGGAAACATGTACAATTTTTTTTTAAGAATAAATAATCAAGGGGGCGCCTAGGTGGCTCGGTTGGTTAAGCGTCCGACTTCGGCTCAGGTCATGATCTCACAGTCCGTGAGTTCGAGCCCCGCGTCGGGCTCTGTGCTGACAGTTCAGAGCCTGGAGCCTGCTTCGGATTCTGTGTGTGTGTCTCTCTCTGTACCTCCCCAGCTAGCGCTTTGTCTCTCTGTCTTACTGTCTCTCTCAAAGATAAATAAACATTAAAAAAAAATTTAGATAGGGGACACCCAGGCAGCCTTCCACAGCTCCATCCCACCCACCACCCCCAGAGGCTGTCTCTCCTTCTGAAAAATCATCCTTTTGAGCACGAAAATGTAATAGGGGGGAAAAAAGTGAAATTCCAGGTCTTCCAAGGAGCCTGAGACCATGGGGTCTGGAGTCTATGTGAATCTTTCTTCCTCTATCTGCTTCCTCTTTCAAGGCTAGCTCAAAGGTCATACCCTCCTTGAAGGCTTCTCCACCCTCCTTGGGCACAGTTAGTTGGTGGCCCCTCTTCTGAGCTTCACAGCCTCCTGCACAATGTCTAGTGTCACCTGTTACACTGCTCCATCAGTATCAACTTTGCTGGCCACCTGCCCCACCAGGCTGTGGGCTCCCCCAGGGCAGAGCCTGCTAGTTATTTGTGTCTGTCCCCCAGCCCCTAGCACCGGGCCCTGCGCATAACAGGGCCTCAAGAAATGACTGTAAATGAATGAATGGATTATAGGTAGCCACAAAAACCTCAGCAACTTATTATAACTTCAGCCCACAGCCCAAAGGAAGAATGCCCTTCCTCCCTAGCCCACCACAGGCCACGGCTTCTCCCAAAAGGGCGGCCCCCAATGGGCTGCAGAAAGCCAGACATGCCCCTTCCTAACTGAGAACTCCAAGTGGAGGGAGAGCTGGCTTTCAGGATTTCCCCCCCTGCAAGGATGTGAGAGAGACCTTGCACCCAGGATCAGAAGGAAGGAGAAATGGGAGGGACCAATGGAGCCAGGGTTGGGCAAAATGGAGGCATGAACTTGTCAAGGCGCCCAGTTCAGGGGTAGAGACAGACACACAGCAGCCAGGGAAGGCGAGGTTCCCAGCAAACCTCACACCAGAATCTAGGGATGGGTCTCCCCACCACCTGGGCTGGGGAACAGAGTTGAGGATGTGCTTCAAGTGAGGATGCAGCCAGACAGGGTCAGATGCCCTGCAAAACCTGACAGAGCCCTAACCCAAGGCAGGGGAGATGAGTGTGGTAGGAAGGGGAGGGGGGGAGGGTGGGTGTATGGAAATATACCTCTGATTAAAAATATTTGCTCACTTCAACTGTTGGCAACTTGTACTTGATTGAGTGTATGGCTTTGGGAATATTTTTATTTCTCTATAAACAGAACTCTTAATATCCCCGCCTGAGTTATTTGCTTTTGGATTAGCTCGCCAACATCTGGGGCTCACCCAAGGACGATGACGTCCATCTGCATGACCAACAGATCTCTCCAGAACTGAGACAGAGGCTGCCCCAAAGCCACATTTCTGGCAGTTTGAGACATTCTGCTTTATCTCTGTTTCCACTCATCAAAGATTCAGAAATACTAGGGTCCAGACACAGAAAGCCCAGCTGCCCAAACAAGAAAATTTAAAAAAAAAAAAAAATTTTTTTTAATGTTTATTTTTGAGAGAGCGAGTGAGACAGAGTGCAAGCGGGGGAGGGGCAGAGAGAGAAGGAGACACAGAATCTGAAGCAGCCTCCAGGCTCCGAGCTGTCAGCACAGAGCCCCATGCGGGGCGTGAACTCACAAACCGTGAGATCATGACCTGAGCCAAAGTTGGATGCTTTAACTGACTGAGCCATCCAGGCGCCCCACCAAGAAATGTTAATGGCTCAAAAGAGAGGTTTGCGTGTCCCGTTTTGTTTCAAAACAAGACAACAGTGGGGAAGGGTGGGATCAGTCAGAAGAGATCAGACGGACAAGTCCTGTCACAAACTGCCCTCCAAAATGGGTGGGTCACAATACAAAAGATATAAGATGGCAGTTCCAGAAAAAGTCTTCACTTACTCGTTCATGTATTTCTTTGCTCATTTGATTATTCATTCAATAATCATGAATGGAGCCCTAGCAGGGACCCCCAGAGGTAAACACAAAGGAACAGGACTACAGTTTGGAGCCCTTAATAATGAAATCCTCATTAACTGATTCCACTAATTCAGCATCTCAGTTTTGACGTCGCTACACTAACGTTGCTTTTATGCTGTCCATGAAAGAAAGAGTTTTTTAAGCAAATGAATAGAGGAAATTATGCTGACTTGTGGGTGAATAGAGGAAATTATACTGACTTCTGGGGGCCCCTGCAGCCAAATAAAGAGCATATAAGTTACCCTGTGTGTTTTGCCTGCCTCTGCAAATAGCTGCTGCTAACTGCACGTAGATCTTTGCATCAGGCATGCTCTGCAGATTCTCTGCTGGCTGCTGCTAACTGCACGTAGATCTTTGCATCAGGCATGCTCTGCAGATTCTCTGCTGCAAGATCGATGTAGCAGTTTATATATGTAAATGGCAAGAAGAACTCTGGCCGCTTGCAGCACCTCCTCCCCTCAATCCCAGGAGCGAGACTGCTCTGAATTCCCTCCACCCTCAGGTAAAGGTGGGAGGAAGGTATTTGGAGCCTGGGGAAGGAGACGGTCCCCCAGGCCAGGTTCAGGGGCTGGGGGTTTCTGGAATAGTGGGGAAACCAAACTCCACCTCTCCTGGCACTCCAGGCAGGGAGGAGCTAGGTTTCAAAGACAGGGACACCCTCCATTCTGGTGGCGGTGTCCGAGGTGGGCTTGGACAATGGGAATATCTGTGGCGATAATGGGAACTACAGACCAGAGAGCTGTCCTTGGCTTTGCGTCTCATTTAAGCCATGGTTATTTGGGATTTACTGTTATTTGGCAGCTCATCGTAAGCCAAACGAATTCTCTACTTGTGGGTTGAATAGCAGACCCAGAGGAATCTGACCTCTCAGCCACATCAAATCCATCACTCCCCAAAGCAGAGGTGGTGGCCCATTTAGAAGCCCCGTGAAGGCCATGGATGCTGTCCCAGAAAAACGCATGCATATGAATATGCCCCACCCACACCTCAATCTTCCTCTTCACGTCTATGCCTGGAGCCCAGGCTAGAGATGCAACTAATTACCCAAGTACTCGCTCCCCACCGCAAGTGACATCAGGCCCCTGTTCTCACTGGGGGGCACCAGAGAGCAGAGGACAAGGTCCCTTCGGTGACACTCATTCTTGTGCGATTTTTTCATTGTTGAGTGTCTGCCCTGCGGCAGGCACAAGGCTGAGCGCTGGGGAGAAGGTGCTTGAGGAAACCGTGAGTTCTGCCGCACGGAGGAAGCAACATCTGAGCTGCAGCAGTGGATGGGGAGAGTTTTGCCAAGTGGCAAAAGAGTTGAAATGGGGGCCGTGTTAGGCAAGGAACCGGGTCCTAGAGATGTGGACAGCCCTTGGCATGCTTAGGGAACAGAGCATGCAGACCGGTGATGCCCTGACAGAGAATGGCAGGTGATGGGAGGGTCTAGAGAGGAGTCTATGAAGGTAGGCCGTGCCAGCTGCACGGGGCCTTGAATGCCGCACTAAGGATTTTCACTTCATGGTGCAAGCAACAAGGAGCCAGAGAATGACATGATCAGATCTGGCAGTGACGAGAAGGAATGGGGGACAGGAGGAAGGGGATGAGAGGCTGGGAGCTGCGGGACAGTGTCTGGGGCGGGGGGGGGGGGCAGGTGGCGGCTCTCCCTGGCGGGTGGACCTCACACCTCAGCAAACAGCACCTGGAGCCCCTAATCCAGCAGCTCCCACAACACAGCCCTGCCTCCTGTTGTGTCAGCTGGGCCACCCCCTGCCCTTCCTCCCGCCTCCCCGTATCTCCCTGGCTTGCTCTAAAACAGCCTTTCATTCCAGAATCACAGAGAAACCTCAGAGGCAGACACTCCCTGGGGGATCCGACTTCCTCTAATTCACCCTCATACAACAGCTGGATCCAACACACATTTCCTGAGACTCCGCCAGCCCACAAAGCCCTGTGAGGGAGCCACCGAGGAGGCAGGCGGGGTTCAGCAATGCGCACGGGCAGCGGGACGTGGACACTCAGAACTGCCTTTCCCGCAAAACAGCCTGGGAGGTGTGGGTGTTTTGGGGAACTGAGGAGGAAAGGATTTACCCCTCTGGTTGGAATGGGGGTGGATTAGATTTAGCAAGTCTCAATGGTCGACTCCAGGGTTTAAGAAAAACAGAAGATCTGGGTTTCAGGTCTCTCTCATAGCCACGTGACCACAAGCAAGTCATTTCGCGTCTCTGAGCCTCTGTCCTCATTTAGAAAGTACAGACCCCACTTACAGTGCTGGGAGGATGACTACATAAGACGCTGTAAAGGTCAGGGGCGCCTGGGTGGCTCAGTCGGTTGAGCGTCTAACTTTGGCTCAGGTCACCATCTCACGGTTCGTGGGTTTGAGCCCCGTGTCGGGCTCTGTGCGGGCTCAGAGCCTGGATTCGGTCTTCCTCTCTCTCTCCCCTGCCCCCCTCTCGTGCTCTATCTCTCTCAAAAATAAATAAAACATTAAAAATTTATTTAAAAAAAAAAGATATTGTAAATCTCAGAGCCTGGGGATGGGATTATCCGTGTGGTGATCAGGCAGCCTCTAACATGGCCCCCAGTGGCCCTGCCTCCTGGTGTTGACACCCTGTGGAATCCTGTCCTGAGTGTGTTGGACCTAGCGACTTGCTTCTAACCAGCAGAATATGGCAAAAGTGATGGGATGGCACTTCTAAGATTAGGTTACAAGAAGACCGGCCTCTGTCTTGCTCACCCTCTACTGCTCTCTTGCTTGCCTGCTTTGGTGGAAGCCAGCTAGCATGTTATGAGCTGTCCTATGAGGAGGTCCACGTGTCAGGAGCCAAGGGGGGGCCTCCTCAAGGAAGTGAACCCTGCTAACAATCACGTGAGAGCTCTTGGAAGCAGACCCCCACCCCAAACAGTTGTTGAGAGGGCCGTAACCTGGCAAGCACCTTGAGAGCAGCCTGTGCAAGACCTTGAACCAGAGGACGCAGCTAAGCTGTGCCTTGCTTCCTGATCCACAGAAACTCTGGGATAACGTGTGTGTGTGTGTGTGTGTGTTTAAGCTGCTAAATTTCAGGATAATTTGTTACGCAGCAATAGCTAACTAATACAATCAGAGTGACACTGAAACTATTTAGCAACCAGCTCAGTACATGTGCTACCCAACCAGTTAGAACTGATGCTGCCTGGAGCAGAGGCTTGGTGAGCTGCTTGCTAGTGTCCTGGGTGTTCAGGGAAGGTCAGGATGGGTAGGTGGAGTAGTGGGAACATATTTTATGGAAATACTCACAAAGGGGCATAAAAATAGCTGTTTGCAAGAATATTCACTGCAGCGTTATTTGTTGTAGCGAAATATTGGGAACTGTAAAGCCTATGTCCAGGGGATTGGCTAAATTAAGGTACATCTATGCAACAGGCTATCAAGTAGCCATTAAAAAGAACGAGGTGTGGGCTGATACGGAAGGATGGGCAGGATATACTTTGTTCAAGTGCAGACCAGTGACACCACATGCCATTCTCTGTGTTAAATATCCAAACATATACTTACCTGTAGGCTTATAGCTCTAGAAATAATCGGGTAGCCCTGGTGGCCTCCAGGAAGGGAAATTAGGGGACAGGGGTCGGGGATGGGAGAGAAACCTGATTTTTTCTATACCGCCTTTTGTATCTTTTGAGTTTTAGACCGGATACATTTATTCATGAAAAAAAAATATCATCTTATAGATTCCGATAAGGGAGAGCATTCATAAAGAGCAGGATGGTAATTCATGTTTAATGGCACAAATCTCCAAGGTGTGGTGCAGCAAGTGCAAACAGCCGCTCTAGCATGTGACTTTTTGCTACTCGTTGCAGAAGTCCCATGAAAGTGCCGTGGTCCTGGCATCTGACCTATGACACACCAGCATCAGGATGTCACGTGCTCCTCTTTCTGCACTGTTTGCTACTGTACCAGACGCCCTGCTGGACTATAAAATACTGAGTCGCGTGATAAAGGCTGGCAGGGAAAGATATTCTAATATAGGACTCACAAACTCGACGTGCCAGACATCAGGCCAAACACTTGTTGGACGTCACCGTGTTCATCTTCACAAGTCACTGCAGGGAGCATGAACCACTTATATCCCCAACTGCCGACAGAGAAATCAGCTCTAAGAGGTTAAGTGACTTGCCAGGGGTCAGACGCTTACAGAGAGTTTGGACTCGAATCCACGCTTCCAACTCCAGAGCCAAGCCCCTAACACTATACTCAACCTTGCACGTGGCGGCTCCTGGATAAAGACTTCTAACATGAGCCCTTGGTCCCTTCCCTCAGATTTCTGTTAAGGACAGAGGCTCTGCTCAGATGACGAATCCCTCCATATCTTCCTCTTCATCGTATCTCAGTAGCACCCAGAACATAGTGGCCCAGTGCATAGCAGGAACTCAGAGCATGTGTATTGATGGAACTCAACCAACAGATGTAAGTAAATACGCTTCCCCAGGAAGCCCTGGAGTGTCCAGAAAGGTAGTGCCGTGCCCGTCTACAGGATAGCACTTTGGTGGCCCCCAAGCACATCCTCTCAACCAGCCTGGTGTGGCTAGGGTGGAGTTCAGAATGTTCCTTGGTCCCATCAAGCACCGGTAGGGACAGAGAAGAGCAGACAAGGGTCTCCTGCTTGGGGTCCTGTAGGTTAGACAGAGGGACTTTTGTATACACAGCACAGCAGAAGAGGTCGGGTTCAAAAGACTCTGAGCCAAGGGTCCAGAAGCAATGGATAGTGTGCCTACAGTGCCTCCCCCAGAAGTGTGAATTCAAGACCCCCATGGGGGTGAGCAGGGGATCAGAAGAAGAAAAAGTGCTCTGATGCCAAAAAATATCAGAACTGGAGGAGGACCAGGAAGGAAAAAGCACTGTTCCAGCTACACCCCCATTTTACAGATGAGGCAACTGAGGATAGAGAGATGTGATTTCCTGAAGTAGACGGTTAATAATGTGGCTGGGACTGGCCTCCATCCCCTGAACCCCCAGTGATGCTCCTATCACGTGGGGTGGGGATGTAATCATGGTTGTGTTCTGGAAGGACTCAAAAACCCTAATCTGGTGCCTGTGGAGAATTTCTAAGTGGATGCGGTGCTGAGTGGCCCCCCTTCCCCTCCAAACCCAGAGCGTCGCCTCCCACTGGAGATTTCATTGGGAAAAAATGGTTCCTCTGCTTTAATGAAGGAAAATTAGAACTCATTATATGTTTCATCCTCCTTCAGCGCCCCTCAGCAATCAGCCATCCAGCCACCTCCACCACTGCCAGTCCCCCCGCCCCCAACCCGGTCTGGGTCAGTCGGAGCTCAGTCCAAGCCCGCTGAGCGCTCCACGGAACCCTTGGGGACTCACCTGGTACATCCGGGGACGGGTTGAGAATCATGAAGGCATCTGACAGGCCTGCTTTGACGGGGTGCTGGGAGGAGCTGATTTCCAGGACAGACATAGGGATCTGCAGCCGGGGAGAAGAGGCTCCATCTACCCCCTCAAAACACCCTTGGACCAGCCTGGACGTCCCCTCTGACCTCCACAGCCCTCTGCCTGCTCCGTGCCACCTCTTGGAGGACTCAAGGACATCTCAAATCCAGTGGGTCCCCATTCAAATTGCAAGTCTACTCCAACCATCTCCAGCACATTTCCTTTTTCTTTGCCATACCTCCACGCAGGCCGGAAACCTGGGAGTCACCCTTTCTTTCATCGCCGCCCTCCCCCACCTCACACATCTCTGAATCCTATTAATTAGCCTGCTAACTGCCTCTTAAATCTGTCCAGTTCTCTCCATCTTACCCTACCCTACTCCAAGCCGGCAACACCTCTCTCCCCAAAACCATCTCCCAACCTTTCCTCTGAGCCACCAACAACCTGTTCTCCATTCTGAAGCCAGAGTGACCTTTCTCAAAGGCAAATCTGGGTGTTCTCCTGCCCTGTCTTGCTCCCCACTCTCCCCTCCAGTCTGGCTGTCTTCTTTCTATGCTTTGTACCAGCCATGCTCTGTCCTGCCATAGGACCTTTGAATGTGCTTTTCTCTCTCTTCTTTGACTCCTCAACTCCTACACATCCTGCAGATTTCAACTCTTTTCCTCAGGGAAGCCTCCCCTGACCTCTGCTGAGGTAAAAAGCCTCATGAAAGAGAGAAAGAGAGAAAGAAGGAAGGAAGGAAGGAAGGAAAAGAAAGAAAGAAAGAAAGA
This sequence comes from Panthera leo, assembly GCF_018350215.1. Taxonomy (NCBI): domain Eukaryota; kingdom Metazoa; phylum Chordata; class Mammalia; order Carnivora; family Felidae; genus Panthera; species Panthera leo. Next base: position 38,008,641 of record NC_056692.1, read on the forward strand.
AAGAAAGAAAGAAAGAAAGAAAATAAGGAAGGAAGGAAGGAAGGGAAAGAAAGAAAGAAAGAAAGAAAGAAAGAAAGAAAGAGGAAGGAAGAGAGAAAGAAAGAAAGAAAGAAGGAAAGAAAGAAAGAAGAAAGAAAGAAAGAAAGAAAGAAAGAAAGAAAGAAAGAAAGAAAAAACAAGAAAGAAAACAAGAAAGGAAGAAAATAAGGAAGGAAGGAAGGAAGAAGGAAGGAAGGAAGGAAGGGAAAGAAAGAAAGAAAGAAAGAAAGAAAGAAAGAAAGAAAGAAAGAAAGAAAAAACAAGAAAGAAAACAAGAAAGGAAGAAAATAAGGAAGGAAGGAAGGAAGGAAGGAAGGAAGGAAGGAAGGGAGGAAGGAAGGGAGGAAGGGAAAGAAAGAAAGAAAGAAAGAAAGAAAGAAAGAAAGAAAGAAAGAAAGAAAAAACAAGAAAGAAAACAAGAAAGGAAGAAAATAAGGAAGGAAGGAAGGAAGGAAGGAAGGAAGGAAGGAAGGAAGGAAGGGAGGGAGGAAGGAAGGAAGGGAGGAAGAGAAAGAAAGAAAGGAAGAAAGAAAGAAAGAAAGAAAGAGGAAGGAAGAAAGAAAGAAAGAAAGAAAGAAAAAAAAAACAAGAAAGAAAACAAGAAAGGAAGAAAATAAGGAAGGAAGGAAGGAAGGAAGGAAGGAAGGAAGGAAGGAAGGGAGGAAGGGAGGGAGGAAGGAAGGAAGGGAGGGAGGAAGGAGGGAAGGAAAGGGGGAGGAAGGAAGGAAGGAAGGAAGGAAGGAAGGAAGGAAGGAAGGGAGGAAGGGAGGGAGGAAGAAAGAAAGGAAGGAAGAGCGTCATGAAAGGCTCCCTTCGCACCAGGCACCTCGACTTAGGAACACTTGTCACAGTGGTGATTCTACGTTTGTCCCTGCAATTCCTGTCCATCTCCCCAACCAGACTTCTAGCTCTACAAGGGCAGGGCCTATGGCCATCTCATTACCTGCTGTCTGCCCAGGAACGAGGCCTATGCCTGGCACGTTGCAGGTTGTCTACAGATATTTGCTGAATGAAAAACTCCAAGACCCGGCCGCCTCTGCAGCTAAGCTCACTCACCTCTTTGTAGCCAAATACAATGCGGCCGTCTTGGTGCAGAGCTGCCTGGAAAGTGAAGCTGCCTCTGTCTTCCCGGCCTTGGAGGTAGACGTGGTCCCACTGAACAATAAAGACCGTCCCTAGGGAGGGGAGCAGAGACCCGGCTGGACAGGAAGGTAGTGCAGGGAGGAGGGCCCCGCAGAATCGGCGGCCCACATAGGTCTGAGGGTGATTGGGTGCTCAAGGGACAATCTGGTGAGAGTAAGAAACAACAAAGGTCTCTGATATTCGTCACCTCTGCTAAGAGCCAAGCACTTTTCTTCTGTTATCTCGTCAGACCCTGCTAGGTAGCAGGCATCTTGTTGCCATCTTCTAGATGAGGAAATTGAACATGGGAAGGTGGGGTGGTGGCCTTGCTCTGTGCCCGTGGGTAAGTCCCTTGTCCTCTCTAGACTTTGGGCTCTGCTAAAGGGGCTGTGCCCTGGAGCCAGGTGACTTAAACTCTGAGATCTGTTCTCACCATTGTCAAAATAAGCGACTGTTGAGTTGTCAGAGTAGCCAGGGTTGAAGTTGGCCATCAGAGGCGCCACATACTGAGTAGCCGTGAGCATCCGGTGGATCGTGTCACCCATGAAGATGAAGCCTGGGGTGCGGACAAATGCACAGAAGTCACTAGAGAAGGCCTAGAGAGGTTGCTTCCTTGTGCAGGAAGGGACAGTGCAGGTGGAGCCGTAAGAGAATCTTGGACCTCTGTCCCCAGCCCCCACCTGCTGGGCTCTGGGTCTGGTGTGTGGAGCAAAAGGGCCCCAGGCCAGAGAAGGTTCTCCCTGCCCCTCCAGGTGGGCACAGAACTCCCACCTCTCCCTGTCCCTGGGAAAGGGCACAGGAATCAAAGATGGGCCCCTCATCTTGACAAGGAGCCTGATCCCAAGAATCACGTTCTCGTGAAGTCTCCTCCTCTCTCTCATTCACAGACTCAGAAGCTCGGGGACCACAGGGATTGCCCACGCTAGCCTGAGCTGGCCCAGAAGGACACACACACACACACACACACACACACACACACACACACACATGGGAAAGTCAGCCAACATCAGGAAGGTGGTCCAACACACACACACTGTTCTCCCTCCTGAGAGTGAGGTCCTGAGAGAGCCCAACACGGTACCCTCCCCAGTCTCTCTATATACCCCTGTCTCCAATAAACCTCCCCAGGTAGGTCCCTCACGTTCTGGCTGAGACTCCAAATCTCCCCCAGTCCCACCAACACAGCCTTACCTCCGGTTGCTATGGTGATCTGCCGCAGAGGATGCCCGTAGAAAGGAAAATCAAAGGACAAGACCACTCTCTGCAGGGCACGGGAGAGAGTCAGCATGGGCCATGCTGTAGGCCAGGAGGCTGGGCGCCCACACTGCCCCATGCTTGTCTGGACAACATAGGGGGCAGGCACGTCCAGGGCAAGCCCCCAGGACCACAGGTGGCCACCTTAACTCTGGCCACCGCCCCCCCTCCCAGGGTTCCCCGGAAAGCATCTCCCAGATCACAGACCTCAGGTCACAACCATGCCCACTGAGCGGGCATGGAGGGTTGGCCCCCAGCCTCCCAGCCCAGGGCAGCGCTGCCAGGGTCTGGCATACTCACCGAAGCCTGCCGGTGAGTGTTGGAGAGGATTCTGTGGACCTTCACTTGGCTCTGGTTGGCCTTGGCCACGTCTACCCACAGCTCCCGGCTGCGGGGCTCGCTCGGGCCGTACAGACGGGACACATAGTAGCTGTGGTTGTCTTCCTGCCGCCACCAAGACAGAGCCCACAGGAGGTATGAGGAGCAGGTGGCCAGGAGCCATCCTCTGCTCCTCCCCCCCACACATGCGAAGTCACAGCCCTCCCCGACACTGGGCCTGTGGCCTTGAAGGCTCTTGTAGGCCTGGATGTCCTGGGCTCCCCTTGGCCCCAGACGACAGCTCAGTACCAAGCCCCTCGCCATGCCCCAACGGCTCTGGCCCCAGCCAAATCCACACCCGCTGTACCCACGCTTAGCCCTGCCGTTCCCAGACAGGCCAGGAGGCTTTCCCTGCGGCCCCTGAGTACCCACAGAGCACGCCCAAGGCAGAGCTCAGCTTGGGACATGAGGGAGAGATGGACAAGGCAGCCCCAAACAGAGCTCTTGTCTTTGGGGAGCCCCCGGACTGAAGGGGAGACCCAGTCCTTGCCCTGCGGTTACCCTGCTTAAGGAAAAAGAAAAAAAAAATGGATCTTAGAAGCCACCAGCCCAAAGATGGAGGCAGACCCTTGATCTTGGGAAATCGCTAGTCTGATGGAGGAGGTGGGACTTATGCGAATGGAACACACAGACACAGACCTTCCCGCAGAGAGAAAGGGTAGAGAAGCAGCAATGGTTCCTTTGAGACATATTTTTAACTTCTGCTACGCGCCCGATGCGGGGAGGATAGAAAACAAGCCAGAACGCGGCAGGCTGGGAGTTCATTCTGTAAAGCCTCTTCTGCACGGGAGAATTCAGGGCCAGGACTTTTAAGAGGACAGGAAATAGTTAGCAGAAAGGGTGGCAGGGCCAGGGGAGGAGGCGATGTCACAGCATTTCGGCCCATCTGGGAGTGCCAGCCATGGGGGGAAGGAGGCAGAACAGGCTGGTTCGCTTGGCTGCCGCTGCCGAGACGGGGCTGCTGACCCGTGAGGAGACCTGGACGCGGTGGGTCATTAATCAGGCTGTCCAGTGGCAGTGGCTGCAGACACGTCAGAGCAGACCATGTTGTCCCTGCCAAGCCGCCAGCTGCCCAGCCAGCTCTTGCCCCGGGACCAGCATGAGCAGCGACGAGGGATGCCTGTTCTTTCCACCCGCCAAGAGGCAGACTCTGCTCTTCTGACAAGTGACATGCTCTGGGGACCTGGGGTCAGGGCAGGGTGGGGGGAAGATGAGCAGAAGAAACATGGTGTGGCGGGGAGGGGGCGATCTCCACCGCCACTGCCTGGTTCCTTCCCTCCGGCCTCCAGACTGCCCACCCCTCCACCCACCCTCAGCGTGGCTGTCAAACACACATAAAACACGTGCGAGGCCACATCGCTCTGCTCACAAGCCATCTGGGGCTCCCACCGTCCTCCAGACAAAACCCAAACCCTACCCTGACATGCGAGGTTTCATCAGGAGCCAGCTCCACTGTCTCTAGCATCACTGCTCTTGCCTTCTCTCATGCCCCGTGCAGCCTTGTGCACCCACTCACCAGCTCAGACTCCCCTGACAGTCTCAGGCCACCAGTGGTCACTCATGCCTTTGCACATGCTGATCCTCCTGCCTGGAACGACCTTCCTTGCCTTCTCCCCTAGCAGATCCCCACTTCTTCAATGCTCAGCTTAAACCATCACCTTCTCATCGATCTTCTCCCCGCTACTTGCCCAGTGAGGACATCCATCCTTTGCAAATAGCCCCCGCCATCCACGGGAGTTCTCAAGAGGTGACTCATGTGTGCTATTTGGGTCACATGGACCCACCTTTGTTGGATTTCTGGTTTTACTCATAAGACCACCTGAGGGGCCCACCCTGATGCCACCACCCCTGGGGTAAGGGCCAGTGCTCGTGCCAATGATGCCACCTCCCATTGCCGCCGGTTATCCACCCTGGGGACCCAGAGGAGGAAGCGCTGCTTCCTAGCTCCGCCCATGGGCACCGAAGCCACTGTGCTGGTGCCCAGAACTCACAGCCTCCCTTGGGAAAGCAGTTCCTTCAGGGTCTGCTTCTAACACCCACTCCCCAGGGGATCAGATGCCATATGTCTTTGCCCCCTGCACCTTCAGCTCTCCTCCACCTCTGAGGAGGATTCCCATCTTGACCCCCAAAAAATGAAAACAGAAAAAAAAAAAATCACCCGCCGAGAAACAAAGCTCTATGCACACCAACTTATGCAAAGAGATGTGCCCAGAAGACGAGTGTGATGGCCCCCAGCCCGTTTCCTGGGACTCACGTGTGAGTAGTTTTTACTCCACCTCAAAGCAAAAAGGGAAGGGGACCTGAATAGCACTACACTGGACAGTCTGAAGGACCCCAACTCTGAAGCCAGTTTAGGGTCAGCTATGACCACCTGCCACAGCCATGGCTCCAGCCTGCATTTCCCCCCACTTACTCCAGACAAAGAAGTGGTTTATTAAAGGGCATCAGTGAACCTAAAATTTTGCCTGCTGGAAGAAAGGCACTCACGTTTAGATACCATTCAGCCCATTATTTAAATGTCTGCTCCCTCCATGCCTCCCCCCACCCCAAGCTATGAGCCACTGACACGCAGGGATCGGTGAGGCTGCCCCTGCACCCGCGACTGAAGACCCTCACATCCTCAGAGCTGAAGACGTATTTGCCAAGGTGAGGACAGCCCCGTGCCAGGAGCCCAGACCCCTTCCTTTTGCCTCGTACCTGGCACTGGGTCAAAATTTTGGAAGTAAACCCACCTCCCTAATTTCTGGGCTGTCTTCACGGGTGAGGGGGAAACGAGTAGCCCAAGAGAGCAAAGCAGCATCTAGATGGCACATTAGTCCCTTTGCACGCCCTCCAGGATTGTGTCCTACAAAAAAGGTATATTCAAGTCCCAACCCCTAGTACCTATGAATAAGACCTTATTTGGAAGTAGAATCATTGCAAACATAATCAATTTAAGATGAGATCAGACTGGGGGGTGCCAGAGTGGCTCAACTGGTTGAATGTCCTACTCTTGGTTTTGGCTCAGGTCATGGTTCGTGGGTTCGAGCCCCACACCGGGCTCCACGCTGACAGTGCAGAGGCTGCTTGGGATTCTCTCTCTTCCTCTCTCTCTGCCCCTCCCCTGCTCGTGCTCTCTTTCTCTCTCAAAATAAATAAATAAACTTTAAAAAAAATGATGAGGTCAGACTGGATTAGGGTGGGCTCTAAATCCAATGGTGGGTGTCCTTGTAAAAGAGAGAGAGAGATTTGGATATAGACACACAGGGAAACGGGGAAGAAGGCCATGTGACGACAGAGGCAGAGATTGGAGTGATGTAGCTGATGAGCCAAGCAACACAAAGGAGAGCCAGGAGCCACCAGGCTAGGAATAGGTAAGGCAGGATTCTTCCCTCGAGTCTTCAGAGGGAGCATGGCCTCTCTGACACTATGATTTCAGACTCCCAGCATCCCAAACCGGGAGAGAATAGATGTCTGTTGCTTTAAACCACAACGTCTGTGGTAATGCGTTAGAGCAGTTCTAGAAAACTGATATGTAGGCCGAAAGATATGTGTTGCTGTGGCTCAAGTAGGGCAACCCTGAGTCGTCTCCCCCTTCCATGTTATCGCCCTGCTTAGAACAATCTATGGCTCCCCAGCTGTATCAGGATGCAGACCACGCTCCTTACCATGACCTACAAGGCCCTGTGGGGCAGACTCTGGACATGCCTATACAATATCTACTCCCTCCTCTTCTTTGCTAACAGAACATTGGGCCCTGTAGCAAGCAGCGATGTAGCCAGCTAAAACACCTCATTCCCTGGATGTGTTAAGGGTTACCACGTGCTATAGGCTGGCTAATAAGTGAAGATTCTCGTGCAGCTCACATTTGACTGCTTGTCCCTCTTCCCTTTGCCCTTCTCCTTATTCCTGCCTGGAATGTAGATAAGATGACGGGAGCTTCAACAGCCATCTTGTGAGGATGAGGACAAGAGCCACGTAAGGATGGTGAAGTGATGAGCTGGATGGAACCTGGGTTCCCAATGATATTCTGGAGGGATGCTCGTTCAGCCCTCTGTGACACAAAAACACAAACCCTTCCTGATACATGGTAGTCTGGCTCCCACCCACCACCCCCATGTACTTCACACCCTGTGTGCTTCAGCCCCGCTGGGCTTCTTCACTTCCTGAAATCACCAAGTGCTGTCTGCCTCAGGGCCTTGGCACCTCCTGGGCCTCAAAACCTCTCTCCCACTCCATTCAGGAGCTGAGTCCTCCTTTTCCTTTAGGCCTCAAGTCAGCAATCACTAGCTCAGGAGCACCTCCCTGATGCCCCCGTTACTCACCCCACCCTGGATTTCTCCCTCCCAATATGCTGCACACTTGTGATGATTTACTTGGTTTTTAGACTTCTTATCCTCACACCTACCTTTCCTGTGAGACCATTCCCACACGGGTGAGCTCTGCCTTTAGCTACGGTGGTTAAGCACAAGAGTATAGGCTTTATTGGAGGACGTGCTGACGAGTGAACGGTCACAAAGCACAGCTCGTCGAAGACCTGCTTATCCTCTGTTTTGTTTCTACCACCACGCATTCTGGTGTCCAGAATGGGATCGTGTTACCCAACAAAGCGAGGCGGCACCAGACGGGGACCAGACACCCGCCGGTGTGGTGGGAGTCAACCAGATGCAGCGCTTAGCTAGGAACCTGAGCAGACCTGTGTTTAAAACCGCTGCTTGGAGGCTTGGAGAAGGGTCTGGTTTCCATGACCTCCTTCCTGGGACTCACCAGTGAGAGCTTTTGCCAAATCTCCACGCATCAGACATGAGGGGCCTGGGCAGAAGCCACGCTCTGCGGTCGGAAAGCCCAAACAGATGCTAACACGTCTCTGCTGCCTCAGCTAAGACGGCAGAGGGTGGGGTGACTAGGGACGCGTCTCACTGGCCCCATCTGAAACCGGGGCAGTCACGCGCCATGACAATGGCTTTTCCTCTGTCTGTTGTTTCTCGGGTCTTTAAGTTACTGCCCCACTGGAAGGTGCCGTGGGCCACTTTTCAGTCATTGGTTAAAACTTCTCACATCAGAAGGACCAGCGTGGGTCCTTTACGGGACACAGAGCTTAGGGGACCACGTCATGCTCATCTCCTCACCCCCAGCACCTACCTAGTGCAGGGTTTGGCACCTGGCACCTGGCAGGCGTTGGGATCTGTCTGCTCAATGCGTTCAGTCACAAGGATCCCGCAGCCGACGGGGCCGGAGGCTGTGCTGAGGATGCGTGGTCTGGTGACAAGGACAGCATCCTCCCTCAGCACCAGTGGCAGGTGATACAAAAGCCACGTGTGAAGGAAACAGCTGCTTCCTCTGGGAAGACTTTCCAAGTCTGTGGAAAGCATCCCATAGCCGGGACGTCCTGCACACAGGAGGAAGTCCCCTGACTCCTCAAGCTCTTCTCTGAGGAAGTGAAAGTAGCTAGGGAGTCGCTCTCAGAGCAAGGAAGAGGTGGCCTCGGCTCCACCAGCTGAGACACAGCAGAGTAGGGGCGAGTCCGTCAGGGCAGCAAGCGCAGAACGTGGGTGACTGTGTCCTAAGCGTGACTGCTTGTCCACAGAAAGGAGAAGGAAGACCTCATGTGCATCTGGCTTCAATAAATAGATGCTGGGTGAGTAAAAAAAGAGACAAGAATTGGGGCTCCTGGGTGGCTCAGTCGGTTGGGCATCCGACTTCGGCTCAGGTCCTGATCTCACGGTTCGTGGGTTCGAGCCCCGCGTCGGGCTCTGGGCTGACAGCTCGGAGCCTGGAGCCTGTCTCTCTCTGCTCCTTCCCTGCTTGCACTCTGTGCCTCTCTCTCAAAAACAAAAATAAAGAAAAACATTAAAAAAGAAAAGAGAGAGAGGCCAGCACTGAGGTGGGCCTGAAGACACAGAGAAAGCAGCCCTGGTTTCTGACTGACTTCCGGGTTTCTGAGGTCAGGCTGTCCGTTATCTCCATTCTTTGGATCTCACGGTAGGTCTCTAGCCCTCGGTAAATATATATTACTTTTTGAGAGAGAGCGAGCGCGTGCCAGAGGGCAAGCAGGGGAGAGGCAGAGGGAGAGGGAGGGAGAGAATCCCAAGCAGTTCCACACCCAGCACAGAGCTGACAATGGGGCTTGATCCCAAGACCCTGATTTCACGACCTGAGCCGAGATCAAGAGTCTGACGCTCAACCACCTGAGCCACCCAGATGCGCCTCTACCCCTCACTATAAACCTTTCTCCTGACACAGTTCAAATAGCTCCTCGGAACCAAAAGGGCACTAACTAGAAGAGTCTTGTTCATGGGGTGATCAGAGGGTCATCCAGAGAGACCCCAGACGTCCTTCACCGGCACAGACAGTGAGAATATGAATGGGAAGAGAGAAGTGAGAAACTCAGTTTCTGGGAGAATTTTCCCTGACGACACACAGGCCGCCATGTTTTTCTTCTATAAAGCCAGTCACTGATGGCTTCTTGACTGACTACAGAGGGGAAAAGAGCCAGTGTGGGATTCCCCAACCTTAGGGGCATTTCCCATTTTCTCCTGCAGGCCTCTGTTCATGCTGCCACCAGCACCAGCAGTTTTGATGTAGGAAGTTCACCCGTGACAGAGTTGGATAAATGTTTCCCAATAACCATTCTCTCCTTCTTCCTTTAGAAGCAGAACCTTCCAGGGTTTTTTAATGTTTGCATTTTATTTGTTTTGAGAGAGAGAGAGAGAGAGAGAGAGCATCTGAGCAGGGGATGGGGCAGAGAGAGAGAGAGAGAGAGAGAATCCCAAGCAGGCTCCGCACGCTCAGTGCAGAGCCCCATGTGGGGCTCGATCTCACGAATCATGAGATCATGACCTGAGCCAAAATCAAGAGTTGGATGTGTAACGGACTGAGCCGCCCAGGTGCCCCCCTTCCAGTTTTCATTAGGCAAATGGCCACCCACCTAAGACTACGTTTCCTAGCCCTCCTTACAGTTAAGTGTGGCTACATGACAATGTCTGGCCGATGGAAGGCCAGGAGGATGATTGTCCTCAGTAGGAAAGGGGAGCCATCTTGGACCGCAACATGGAAGACATAAGTTGCAGAGGGGAGAACAGCAAGATAGAGGGAAGCTGGGTCCCCAACACCATGGAGATGCTATGTCAAGCCTGCTTACTTATGCTCACACTATTACATGTGGGAGAAGAATAAACGCTCGTGCCCAAGTCCATCATCAGTTGAGCATTTATTAAAATAGCTGAATGTGTATCCTAATTAATACAAGCAAGGTCCTAAGCAGCCTCCTCAGGCAGGTCAGACTGCAGGCTTCTTCACTGTAATCCATATACACACGTCTCTCAAAAAGGATTTAGAGACCGTGCCTGGCAGTGAACTTGCCCCAGGAGTTCACCCGGTTCAGGCCTGCCACTGACTTGCGGTCTGTGGGGAAGTCCCACTACCCCTGAGGGCGGCCCTCCAGACACTGTGGACTGCAGGCTAGAAGCCATGACAGTGGTGGCCTGACCTCACAGAGGGTCGGGGGCATAGCCTGAGCCAGATGACTTGGCAAGTCCACCAAAGAGAACTGTTTCCTTGAAAAGCCCCGCTCCGCAATCCACACTCATTCTGGGAGGCGGCATGATGTAGATTTCAAACATTCTTGGTCATGAAATCCTTTCTTCCAATTAATCTTCCGTGGAAACTTAATACATGCATCACATCAAAGTATGGCTGTTCTGGGGGAAGGAAAAAGGGCCTGGAGCCCGGCCTGCTGTGAGACTTCCTTCTCCACCACCCTCCATTCCATGGCAGTCCGTGCAGGAAGCACCTCTGCGAACCCTTAGGGTTCCACGGGGTGCACTTTGAAAACCACTGCTCCAAAAAAAAAAAAAAAAAAAAAAAAAAGAAAGAAAAGAAAAGAAAAGAAAACCACTGCTCTAGGATCAAGTGCAGGGTCTGTGGAGTCAAACGGACCCAAGTTCAAAAGCTGGCTCTACTACATAGTAGCTGGTGCCGAACATTACTCTCCTCTCTGAGCTTCAGTCCCTCGTCAGTAACGTCGCTCACAGACTTCTTGAAAGGATTAGACACAACATATCAATGTGAAGCTCTTAGCCCAGTGCCTGGTCCACAGTAGGTGCTTGCTAAGTAGGAGCTATTACGATGATTTTGTGGGACGTTTCCAAGACAGGTTTTCATGGTGGAGGCTGCCTCCTCAAAACCAACCCCAGCTCCATCCTAAACGTCCGCTGTGACAATGTCTCTTCTGCCTCAATTATTCATGCCTGGAGCCCGCCAGGCACTTCATTTCTGACAGCGGGACAGCATTTACCTTGGCTGAGCTCAAGACGTTTCTGGACAGGAACTCCGGCTAAGCTGTCACCATCGGCCCATCAACTGCCAGCCAACTGGCAGGTGAAAATGCTGGGGCAGGCAACCAAGGGCACCCTGCGGGGCCTGCTGGAGAGGCCTGGCCAGCCAGGCTTGTCAGGACGGTGCTCCAGGCAGCTGGGTCCAACCCAGGAGGTGCTGGTGGGATTACTGGGGGAGGGAGCATCCCGTTCACTGCCACCCCCATTCCATGAAGCCTTATGAGACCCTAGAATGTTTTTCTAGATCCCTGCTACTCAAAATATGCCCCACGGACCAGCAGCATTTGCATTACCTGGGAGCACATTGGAAATGCAGAATCCTAGGCCCCAACCCCAAACCTGCTGGGTCAAAATCCTAATTTGAACAAGCTTATCAGGGGATTCTTTTGCAAATAAAGCTGAAAATCACTTGTCTAGAAGCACCCCCTGTCTGGACCAATATGCCACTCATTTTCCACAATGAGATAGTGGTTAAATCCTTGGACTCCAAAGGCAGAAAGACCTGGGTTCTTGTCCTGGCTCTGTCACTCATGAGCTCTGCAACGTTGGGCAAGCTCTTCACCTCTCTGTTCCAAGACAGTATTAGAAACATTTGCCTCCTGGGCGGTATGTGGGTGAATTAAACGTAAGGCCAAAGAATGAGGTCTGCACTCAGGAAGGGCTCCTATAACATCACCTGTTATTCTTATTTTCCCTTGCCTCATGTATCCACATAATAACCTCTATTTGCCCTCTGGAGGTATTCGAGCCTCAGGTTGAAATAAACCCGCACAGAACACTTGTCACCACAGAAGCGCAGAAAGCCCTGGAAAGGGAGGGACCCAGGCCGGACAAAAGGGCACTGGCATCAGTACTGAGGGCCTAGTGTAAAGAGGTGTCAGGATGGATGAGGCTGACCTAGGGAGGCCCTGGAAGTGGGGGGTTGGACCAGACTCAGAAAGAGGGTACGGACCAGCTTTCTAGACCAAGCATTTCTTAATGCCCCTAACGCTTCTTGGAAATGGAAGAATCATCTTATCCTGGCTCTGACTCAACATGTGGGCTGTGGGAGGAGTATCAGCCAACCCAAGATTTTGACGGCATAAATATATATCATACAACCACACAGAATTAGGACAAGGAAAAACAAAAGCAAAAACAGACTCCCCCATCCCTCATCTGTCCCATGCTGGCATATCTCCTTCTCGTCTTTTCTATGTGTATATAATTTCACACGGTTATAATCCTGCTGATCATCCATTTGTGTGGCCTGCTTCCGCCAGGTTTCATGAATACCTACAGCAGTTTTTGATGTTGAACGTGATCTTTTAACTATCATTTATAACAGCTCCCTGGCCATCTACTCAGAAGAAAACCCACAATTTTCCTAACTATTTCTCTATTGTTGGGCATTTTGGTAGCTTCAAATTCTTACGCTCTCATAAATACTCCTGTGATTAATTTCTTTTTTTAATGTTTATTTATTTATTTTGAGAGAGAGAGAGAGAGAGAGAGAGAGAGGGAGAGAGCGCACAAGGAGGGGCAGAGAGAGATGGAGAGAAAAAATCCCAAGCAGGCTCCTCACGGTCAGTGCAGAGCCTGACGTGGGGCTCCAACTCACAAACTGCGAGGTCATGACCTGAACTGAAGTCTGGACACTTAACCGACTGAATCACCCAGGTGCCCCTCCTGTGACGAATTTATTGATGTACTTTCCACATCCAGGATTGTTTCCCCTGCTTGAAAGCGTTTGGCACAAAGCAGTGCTTCTCAAACCTTGATGTGCATACAAATCACCCGAGAATCAAATTCTGATTCCATAGGGTCTAAGTTCCTGCGTTTCTTTCTCTCTCTCTCTTTTTCTTTCTTTCTTTCTTTCTTTCTTTCTTTCTTTCTTTCTTTCTTTCTTTCTTTCTTTCCTTCTTTAAATTTTTTTAAGGAATCTACACCCAAGGTGGGGCTCGAACTCATAACCCCAAAACCAAGAGTTGCATGATCCACCAACTGAGCCAGCCTGGCACCCCTAGGCTCCCAGGCGCTGCCGACACTACTGGTCCCCCACCATACTTTGAGTAGTGAGGATACGAGGCATAGCACCTGAAGTTTCAAGGCCAGGAAATCCTCTTTCGTTGCTAGCATACTGGTTTTGTAGTTCCAGGTAAGATCTGGGGGGAAAGCACTACCTTTTCCACCCCCCTACCTTTCTGGTTAACCTTCTCAAGAAATTAACTCACCCGGGGCGCCTGGGTGGCTCAGTCGGTTAAGCGTCCGACTTCAGCTCAGGTCACGATCTCACGGTCCGGTCCGTGAGCTCGAACCCCGCGTCGGGCTCTGGGCTGATGGCCCAGAGCCTGGAGCCTGCTTCCGATTCTGTGTCTCCCCTCTCTCTCTGCTCCTCCCCCGCTCATGCTCTGTCTCTCTCTGTCTCAAAAATAAATAAACGTTAAAAAAATTAGAAAAAAAAAAAAGAAAAGAAATTAACTCACCCAATTTTTATAACAATTCCATGAGCCATTCTCAGTCCCATCTTATAGATGAGGAAACTGAGGGGGTGCCTGGGTGGTTCAGTCGGTTAAGCGTCTCATGAGTTCGAGCCCCACGCCGGGCGCTGTGCTGACAGCTCAGAGCCTGGAGCCTGCTTCGGATTCTGTGTCTCCCTCTCTCCCTGTCCCTCCCCACTCATGTTCTGCTTCTCTCTCTCTCAAAAATAAATAAACATTAAAAAAAATTTTTTTTAATAGATGAGAAAACTGAGGTTTAGAGTGATGATGTGGCAAGGATACCTAGTACGTACCGTCCCTGGGACCACAGTAGGTTGACCAGCCATCCTAGTTCACCTGGTGACTGGGATCTCCCAGGATGTTGAAAGTTCATTGCTAAAACCAAGACCATTCTGGGAAAACCAAGATGACTGGTCACCTAGACCAGGGCCTAATTCAGAGTCAGCTAATGTTTATCATTCCTGCCCCTGTGCCAGGCCCTGAATGTACATTCCTGTAGAACACCTTTGCAACTACATTTAGACAACAGCATCCCCATTTGACAATGAAGTGAGGTTAAGAAATCTGCCCAAGACAAAAACACAACCCAATTAAAAAACGGGCAAAGCAGGGGCACCTGGGTGGCTCAGTCGGTTAGGGGGCTGGCTTTTGGTTTCAGCTCAGGTCATGATCTTACGGTTCATGAGTTCAAGCCCTGAGTCGGGCTATGCGCTGACAGCATGGAGCCTGCTTGGGATTCTCTCTCCCTCTCTCTGCCCTTCTCCCGCTTGTGCCTGTGCACACACTTGCGCACAAATGCTCTCTCTCTCAAAATAAATAAATAAACTTTTTAAAAAAAGAATAATTTTTTAAATGAGCAAAGTGGCAAAGGAGACATTTTCCCGAAGAAGATATACAAATGGACAACAAGCACGTGAAAAGATGCTTAACATCATTAGTCATTCAGGAAACACAAAGCAAAACCACGATGAGATACCACCTCTTTACACCCCCTAGGATATTATAATTTAAAAAAAGAAAGAAAGAAGGAAAGAAAGAAAGAAAGAAAGAAAGAAAGAAAGAAAGAAAGAAAATAACAAGTGTTAGCAAGGGTGTGGAGAATTTGAAACCCTCACACATTGCTGGTGGGAATGTAAAATGGCTCAGCTACTATGGAAACCAATTTGGAGATTCCTCAAAAAAAACGTTAAACATAGAATTACCATTTGACCAGCAATTCCGCTCCTAGGTACATGGCCCAAATAGTTGAAAACAGGTCCTCAAAGAAATACATGGCCACATGTTCACAGCAGTACTATTCACAACAGCCAAAAGGCAGAAACAGCCCAAGTGTCTATCAACAAATGAGTGAATAAACAAATTATGGTCTATCTGGACAATGGAATATTATTCAGCCATAAAATAGATGTAGACGTGAAAACATCATGCTAGGTGAAGGACACCAGACACAAAAGGTCATACATCATATGATCTCATTTATATGTGAAACATCCAGAATAGGTAAATCTATAGAAACAGAACACAGGTTGGTGGTTGTGAGGGAATGAAGGCACAGGGTTTAAATGGCACAGTATCTCCTTTTGGGGTGATGAAAATGTTCAGGAAGTAGATAATGATTGCACAACATTGTGATGTATTAAATGCATTTCACTTAAAAGTGGTTAATTTTATGCTATGTAAATCTCACCTCAACAAGAAGGAAAGAAAGAAACCAACCAACCAACCAACCAACCAACCAACCAAAAAATCTACCTAAAGGAAAGGAAAAGGGTCAACAGGACTAATCTTTGTGGGAGATGGACGTCCTGGGTCTGAGCAACCAGGATGGTCCTTGGCACCCGTACTGAGCCCGGAAGCGGGTGGGTGGGGAGATGACAGGATCAGAGAACTCATCATGTGCCTCGCATTTTGCTCTAAATTTTGCTTTAAATCTCACCCTAATAAGATCAGTATCTACTACCCCATTTGGGAAATTTGAAACTAGTAGGGGTTTGCAGGGGCTCCCAATGCCGGGTTCATTAACTGAGGGGGTAAGCATCCAGCCCAGGGTCAGGCAGCTGGTACACGACTGGGGGCCGGGACTGCTGGACCGTTTCCACAGTGCTGGAGATGAGACGTCTGGGCTCCACACACCCCCTCCCAAACACCCCTTCTTCCTACAAAATCTCTTTTTTTTTAATGTTTTTTTTTTTAATTTTTGAGAGATAGAACATGAGCAGGGGAAGGGCAGAGAGAGAGGGAGACACAGAATCGGAAGCAGGCTCCAGGCTCTGAGCTGTCAGCACAGAGCCCAGCGCGGGGCTTGAATTCATAAACCACGAGATCATGACCTCAGCCAAAGTCGGACACTGAACCGACTGAGCCACCCAGGCGCCCCTATCCTATAAAATCTCTTATCTTCTCTCTTCATGACCTTCCCCTCCCTCCACCCACCTCACACGCTACTCTCAGAATTCTCCCAGTACTGGCCTCCTCACCTCATCCCCTCCCCTGGCCCACCACAGTGTGGTCCTTCCGTGAGCATTGCTTGTTCTTCAGGCGTCTGTGCTATGAGTCTCTCTGTGCCGTCTCCTCCAGGCCCTTCAATCTGGGGAGGAGGCCTTCTAGAAGTCTCCTTTTGGAAACTCTGTCTTTTGAGAGGTTGTAAAAACGAGGCATGTATTGCACTCGTTTGTCCCTCTTGCTGTCCACTGTCTCAGACTACATGGTGCCTGCCTGGCTGCAGGGCCTCTCAGCATTCTTAGGCCCACCATGGTGGGGAAAGAGCAGGGAAGTTTTACTTGGGCCAGAGGGGAGAGGAACTTAGGGAAGCCGGGCCATAGGGAAGCCTGGAGCAAGGGGACGGAGCTCTTCCTATCACGGAGAGAACTATTCAATTACAGGGGAACCTCCAAATCTGAATGTTCTCAAGCTTGGTTCCTCCCAAACTCTGGCCGAGATCTGAAACACAGAACCAAGAAAACCTTGCACTATGACTGGAAATCCCCAGGCTGGAAAAGGAATTTTGTCCAAGGCCTCCCCTTTCCAGCCTCTCGGAATAAACTGTGCCACAAGCCAGGGTCTCTGACTTAGCACTATGGCTCCCCCAACCCCACCCTACCCCCTCCAAAAACAGTTCCCAGGGTTCCAGGGCCTCAGAATTGGTCTTTGGTGGAAAATCTGTGGAAACCTGGTCCAGAAAAGAGTCCTATTTCCACTGGGACATGGTGGTAGTGTGGGCGTGAGAAGAAAATCTAAGGAGAGGGCTCTGGTCAGGGCCCTTGGGGCTGCCAGCTCGCCCTGGGAGGGCTGGCTGGAGGCCTCAAGGTCTCAAAGAGAGACGGTCTGAGTTGGAAGGAGCACTGTGTGAGGTGGCCAGGCCGGGGATGCTGGGCAGAAGGGATTGAGCAGAGGACGCCCATCAGGGAGGCTGGGCAGAGGGGCTGGGTAGGAGGGCTGGTTAGAGGTCTGGGCAGGGATCTGGGGAGAAGGGGTTGGGCCGGAGGGGGCAAGACAGGAAGACGGTCAGAGAGACCGGGCAGGGAAGGTCTGGGATGGGGGCTGGGCAGAAGGCCCAAGCAAGAAGGGAAGCCCACGGCCAGGAGGGTGTACTGAGGAACAACGAAGGAAGATGAGAGGCCTCTGGGGTGGGTGTGTGGGGCAGCAAAGGGAATGAAAGCCCACCTGCCAGGCCCTTGGCCCCTTGATATGGCCCCAGAGCAGAGGCATGAAGCAGGCTGTGATATAGAGAAGTAGCAAAATGCTTTCCTGTTGAGGCTCAAGAAACCCTTTTAAAACAGACCAAACCAAATTAGCTGAAATATCTTCTTCCTACCACTCCCCTCTCGCCCAGCCCTTTGCCACCAAGCCATTGTCTAGATCGGGTCTCCTCCAGCCAAGCAGACCCCAGCTCTCAGGGCCACTGAGCAGACACTCGGGAGAAGCGGGTGTCTCTGGGGCCCTCTCCTGGGCCCCTGAGTGGCTGAGGCTGCCCCACTGTCCAGGGCAGCGTGGGCACAGAGCCTGGACAGGGATGGGAGGGGGGCCTTGAGGCCTGGCTGTGCTGAAAGGGGTGGTCCTCAGTGTCCCCCATCAAACACCGCCTGGCGCAAGGCCTAGTGGGTTCCGGGCAGAGTTGGGAATGGAGTGGAGGCCGTCCTGAAGCCCAGTTGGGTGGCGGCTGTATGCACACATGTTCTGGTGTGTGTAAGCACTGCCGTTCTCTCACGTGTGTGGGAATCCAAGAACCAGTAGAGTTGGAGTCCTTGGAGGCACTGAGTCCCAGGACAGACCCCAACGCAACCTCTTCTCTTCTACAGTCCCGTCTTCCGAGGTCTCTGGGGATGGAGAAATCCCTACTTCCTCTGTTCCTCCAAAGGAGGAGCTCCTACTGTGTGCCAGGCACTGACAGCCCGGTCCTCAAAGTCTCGGGTCTCGTGGTGCTTCCATTCCAGGCAGAGGACAGGCAACATAAACAAATAAATAGATAATTCGGTGCAGGAAGTGACAAGTTCTATGGAGAAAAATAGTCTATTCCCTCTGCAGCAGTCACAGCCCTGCAGCTGTTAGAACACAGCCAGAGTCAGAGCCTTCTCTAGACCAGGCTAAATGCCCACGGGCTTCTTCAACCATTCTGGAGTCCCCTGGTTTCTAGATAGCCATCTCATAGGGGGCACAAGCCCTCCAGCTTTATGGTCAGGTCAGGAAATACCTCCATAGGACCTCCAGAGCCCCAGCACTGGTGCCCGGATTTCTGTGGGTTTCCGTGAACACAGCCAGCTTTCCCACCTCCACCCTTGGCAGCCACTTCACACTCCTGACTCATCCCCAGCCCACAAGCAGTGAGGAGCCCCACAACTTTTCCTCATGAAGTAGCGCTAAGCCACATCTCTCCCACCTTAGTTTAAACGAAAGTGCCAGGATTTATATTTATCCTGGTAGTTTCATCTGGCGTGAAGCCGACAATCACTCAGCCTGCCAAGGCAGGCTTCCAGATCCCAGTCTGACTTCTGAACTTACTTGCAGCTAAGGTAGAAGTCTGATCCTCCCGTCCTGCCGGCAGAGCTGGGCACAGCCCCCCGGGGCAGTCAAAGGTGTTTCCTGCCGGGGGCACCTTGCTCCTTCCCAAGGACGCTAGACGTGTGGCTGTCGAGGGGGCCACAACGCTCCCGGGATGGGGGAAGTCATGTAGTCAAGTATAGCCACGTGGTACCTGGGAAAGCTTCAGGTTCTGGTGGTCGTTCTAGTAACTGCTTTCAAAACTGGCTTGAAATATTACAGATCAGAAGTCCCCACATCTAGATGACCATCAGGATCACATGGGAACTTTTAAAGGAACAAATTCCCAGTCTCCATCTCCAACGTTTCTGAACCAGTCCGGGGTGGAGCCCGAGAATTTGTGTTGTTTTTTAAGTTCTGGGGTTATTGAATCCATACCGGCTCTTAATGATCCCCACTGCCCTTTCTGAATCCCCACAGACGATTGCTTCCAGAAGTCTGCCTCTTTGTGGCTCTCTTCTGCAAGGGCCTCTCTGCATGGACTGGGACATGGCCCTTTGACCATGGTGTCTGGCCAAGAGCAAGTATCAGTCCTTTCACTAATGGCCCAACAAAGCTGGGGCAGGGGGGAGTGGGGAAGGGTGTCCAGGACCCCTTACACCTCTCCTGCCTTGGCCTTCCACCTCATCACCCCACCATGGCTCCTTGGTTCTAGAGGATGGAGAAGACAAGGCACAATGGGAAGTGAGTTGGGGCTTCGTTCTCTGAGGTTCTACCAGGTTCCACCTCAAAGATTAGGTGAGGCGGTGAGGCCCTGACCTCAGGTATAGTGCTTAAGTTGGCACTAACAAACCCAGTCATCAAGAGAGAGGAAATTTTAAATATACATATTTTTAAGTTTATTTATTTATTTTGAGAGAGAGAGAGACAGAGCACATGCAGGTATGTGAGCAGGTTAGGCTGCAGAGAGAGAGGGAGAGACAGCATCCCAAGCAGGCTCTGTGCCATCAGTGCAGAGCCTGATGCAGGGCTTGATCCCACAAACCATGAGATCACGACCTGAGCCGAAATCGAGAGTCGGATGATTAACCGACGGAGCCACCCAGGAGCTCCAGTGTAGAGGATATTTTAAAGCAGTATTTTAAAACAGAAATGAGTTCCAAAAAATCCACGATCGGGGCAACTGCATGGCTCAGTCGGTTGAGCGTCCGACTTCAGCTCAGGCCATAATCTTGCGGTTCGTGAGTTTGAGCCCCATGTTCGGCTCTGTGCTGACAACTCAGTGCCTGAAGCCTGCTTCTGATTCTGTCTCCGTCTCTCTCACTCTGCCCCTCCCCTCACTACACACTGTCTCTCTGTCTCTCAAATATAAACATTAAAAAAAAATTTTTTTAATCCATGGTGAAAAAAATATCAAAATTATAAATAAAGACAGGATCAGTAATAGTGCCAAGCTTTACGGGAGCCTGAAGTAAAAGGAAAACTAAGTCACAGAAACAATAATGCAGAAGGAGGGAGAGTTTAGAGCATTTATGACTCTGCTCCCTTCCTACCAGGCTGCAAGTTGGCTCTGGTCCCTCTTCAGTCCCCACTGCCACAGCTCTTGGAAGCAGACCCTCTTGCAGAGACAGTCACAGCTCTTGCTGGTTTGGGTAACCACCCTCCCTGCCAGCACAAGTGTAGACGTCTTAACGGCTCCTGCTGCTGTTTCTAAGACACTTTATCATCCCCTGCTGTTTTCTTCACCCTGCCCACTCCTGGGTAAACTGTCCCTGCATTCAACTCCCCCACTAGAAAGCAAGACAGGAAAACAAAGTCAAAAGACAAGAGGGAAGGAAGGAAGGGAGGGAGGGAGGAAGGGAGGGAGGGAGGGAGGAAGAAAGGAAGGAAGGAAGGAAGGAAGGAAGGAAGGAAGGAAGGAGGAAGGAGGAAAGGAAGGGGGAAGGAAGGAAGGAAGGAGGAAAGGAAGGAAGGAAGGAAGGAAGGAAGGAAGGAAGGAAAAGAAAGGAGGAAGGAGGGAAGGAAGGGGGAAGAAAGGAAGGAGGAAAGGAAAGGAGGAAGGAAGGAAGGAAGGAAGGAAGGAGGAAGGGAAAGAAAGGAGGAAGCAGGGAAGGAAGGGGGAAGGAAGGAAGGAGGAAAGGAAAGGAGGAGGGAAGGAAGGAAGGAAGGAGGAAAGGAAAGGAGGAGGGAAGGAAGGAAGGAAGGAGGAAGGAAAGGAGGAAGGAGGGAAGGAAAGGGGAAGGAAAGAAAGAAGGGAGGAAGGAAGGAAGGAAGGATGGAAAGAAAGGGGGAGGAAGGAAGGAAAGGAGGAGGAAGGAAGAAAGGAAGGAAGGAAGGAAGGAAGGGGAGGAAGGAAGGAAGGAAGGAAGGAAGGAAGGAAGGAAGGAAAGAAGGAAGGAAGGAAGGAAGGGAAAGAAAGGAGGAAGGAGGGAAGGAAGGGGGAAGAAAGGAAGGAGGAAAGGAAAGGAGGAAGGAAGGAAGGAAGGAAGAAGGAAGGGAAAGAAAGGAGGAAGGAGGGAAGGAAGGGGGAAGGAAGGAAGGAGGAAAGGAAAGGAGGAGGGAAGGAAGGAAGGAAGGAGGAAGGAAAGGAGGAAGGAGGGAAGGAAAGGGGAAGGAAAGAAAGAAGGAAGGAAGGGAGGGAGGAAGAACAGAAGGAAAGGGGGAGGAAGGAAGGAAAGGAGGAGGAAGGAAGGAAGGAAGGAAGGAAGGAAGGAAGGAAGGGGAGGAAGGAAGGAAGGAAGGAAGGAAGGAAGGAGGAAAAGAAAGGAGGAAGGAGGGAAGGAAGGGGGAAGGAAGGAAGGAGGAAAGGAAAGGAGGAGGGAAGGAAGGAAGGAAGGAAAGATGGAAGAAGGAAGGAAAGGAGGAAGGAGGAAGGAGGGAAGGAAAGGGGAAGGAAAGAAGGAAGGAAGGAAAGAAAGAAGGGAGGGAGGGAGGAAGGAAGGAAGGGAGGGAGGAAGGAAGGAAGGAAGGACAGAGCAGGAAAAAAAAATATTTAAAATTTTAAATTATCCTAAGACAGAAAAGATCTTACATCCATGACACAAGAACAGAATGCCTTTTTTTTCCTAAGGAAAGAAATAATCGGAAAATAACAAAGAGCTCTTAGAAATTAAAAATGATCATAGAAAAAAGAATCAGTAACATTCAGAAAATAAAGTTGAGAAAAGCCTCCCAGAAAATGGACCAAAACCAACAAGCAAACCCTGCAAATAAACAACAGAAAAGAGAAGTTCAGTGATCAATCCCTGAGATGAACGTTGAATCAAGGAGACCTACAGAAAGAAGGAACTAGGCAGAGAGAAGATTGTCAAAGAAATAAAACAGGAGGACTTGCCAGAACTGGTGGGTGTAAGTCCCAGAGTCAGAACACATCACTGCACTTTCAGAATGTGGGGGTTACACCTCAAGAGCTTCCAGAGCAGGGAGGGAGCACATATAAACAAAGGACAAGAGTAAGAAGGACATCAAACCTCTCAACAGTGACACTGGAAGCCAGAAGATGCCTGCAAACCTCTGAAGGAAAATTATTTTTAATCTAGAATTCTATATTCAGCCAGACCATCAATCAAGTGTAAGGATAGAATAAAGGCATTTTGGGGGCACCCGGGTGGCTCAGCCGGTTAAATGTCTGACTTCAGCTCAGGTCGTGATCTCACGGTTCGTGGGTTCCAGCCCTGTGTCAAGCTCTGTGCTGACAGCTCAAGAGCCCGGAGCCTGCTTCGGATTCTGTGTCTCCCTCTGTCTCTGCCCCGCCCCCAATTGTGCTCTGTCTCTCTCAAAAATAAACATTTAAATAACTAAAAATAAAAGAAAAATATTTTTTTTAAAAAGGGCATTTTCAGATATGTGAGTTTTCTAAAGAATGTTCCCTCCTGTGTAACCTTTCTCAGGAAGCTAAACAAACAAGGGGGGCAAGCAGGAAAGATTGAGAGAATAGGGCACCCAACACAAGAGACAGATAAGGGGGTTCCAACCTTGGAGGAGAGGGAGATCCCACAACGACCGTGGGGTGGGCAGGTGGGCAAGCAGCCAGCCCAGGTTGGAGCAGGACAACAGGAGAGAGGTTTCTGGGGGGTGGGGGGTGGGGGGTGGGGGTGGGAGGAAAGGACAGGTTGTACCACACCAAAAACTCTATTTGAAGCCAGTAGATATATAAGAATATATAGCTATGGTAAGTACAGAAAAGTAAACAAACAGGGGGTTGGGGCAAGGATCCAGGAAAAACAAAAACTGTACAAGAAAGTCAACAATAATATTACCCTGCTTGGATTAGTGGTGAACAATATTTACACGATTATCATGATATAAAGCAGAGCACACAGATTTAACAAAAACACTGGCAGTAGAATGACAGTCGAGGGAGTGCATAAAAGGCAAATTTTCATCTACACAACAGGTAGTCAACAGACAACGTCTAAGGGAATTAATCAAGAGGCGGCAGCGTGAGCAAATTACTTAGAAATACGGTGGTAACCCACCGTATATTGTACATAATATACAAAAACCGTCAGGTGCAGGTGCAAACACACGCACACGTGACGACAGATTCACCCTCAGACACAGAGGCCCCCCGTCGGCCTCCCAGAAAGCCCGCCGGAGAGCAGGGCCACACGCTGCAAGGACAGCACCTCCTCAGGGCCTTGACATTCCTAGCCCGGATGCACCAGCCCCAGAACTGTTAGTTCTCGTTCTCTCGCTAATTGTCTTCTCTACTCAGTGCCCTGCCCTGAGGCTAAGCAGCCTGAGCCTCTTTGGCCGTTAACCCTTTGGGGCTACAGGGTCTGTAAATGGTGCAGGAATGAGAAGGGAGAGGGGCCTGAGCGGGCAGCTAGATGTGACCAATGATGCCACCTTCATTCAGCGTTTAGCGGAGGCCTCGGGCCACGCAAGAACCCACGGCCAGGAAGCCTGTGCACATGCTGTGCATTCTTGAGCAAGTCACCTCACCTCCCTGGGTGCACGAGGAGGTGGGCGATCTATGAAGCTCTGAGATGCGAAGATTTAATGTCCCAGGCTGGGCCCTGCTCTCATCCCCTCCCCTGGGATCCCTCTCTCCATGCCGACAACCAAGGCCAATCCCAAAGGATATGTGATTTGCAGGGCTGACAAGTTTACTCAGGGCACCTGGGGAGTCCCTCACCGCCACTTCCCTCCCCTTCCGCGTTCCTCCAGCACTCACCACCACCCTGGTCCCGTTATCTGGCAGTGTGTCAATGGCCAGGGTGCCCCCACCCGGGTCTTGGCTCAGCTGGGTCCTGTCCGACTCTGATGCCTGCCCGGGGCTCTCTCGGGCTCTCCGACTCCATCCCTGCGTGATCCGCTTGGCAGCCCGCCCAGAGCCTCCGCCTGCATCCTGACCTGGGAGAAGGAGACAGTAAGCTGAGTCCCGGCAGTCCGGAGTGAAGGTCCAAGCAGGGGAGCAGCCCATTTACTCTGCAGAGGCCCCAGCGCCACGCCATCACTGACCGTGGGGACAGCTGCCAGGGCAGGAGACACCCATTGTGCACTGAGCGCCATGTGTCACCTCCGTGCCACACACTCTGCACACAGCACACCGTTAGTCCTCACCCAGCCCTCCGCAGGAGATAGGATGCTCTCCATTTTGCAGACAGGAATCAAGGGCTCACAGAGGTTAAGGAGAGTCGCCTGTTGGGTTAGGGAGGGAGATAAGTTCCAAATGTCCAAAGGGGTAATTATTCTCAACCTCTGCTGCACACAGAATCATTGGAGGAGCTTTAACAATTCCTACTGTCTGGTTCCCACCCCAGAGATCCTGATATAATTGTTCTGTGGTGTGGCCTGGGCGTTAGGATTCTTAAATAATCCCCAGGGGAGCTTTTGGGAAGCCCTGAACCTAACTCTGTAAACAAGGGTGAGCACCTTTGCTCTGGAACATTCCAAACCAGTTCCTGATTTCTCTGCCAGAAATGGCGCATAAGCTCATCTTCCAGGAGACTCCAGGGACTAGAAGTCAGAGAGTAGACTTCTTTGAGTTCAGGGCTTCTCAACATTAGCACCATTGACATTCTGGACTGGAGAATTCTTGGCTGTGGAGGCTGTCCTGAGCATTGTAACATGTTCGGCAGCATCCCCGGCCTCTGCCCACTAGATTCCAGTAGCACCTCCTCCCAGACTGTGACAATCAAAGATGTCTCCATAGCGCGGACCACTGTGTAGTCCTGTGACTACCTGCAAACACCTTGGGCAAGTCCCTTTCTCCATAAAACATGGAGCTTAGCCTCCATCAAAGATGGCAAATAGGTTTCATCTCAAAAGCCATCTCCAATCAATTAGTGACAGCCAGGAGTGCTCTAATCGAGACAAACCCTGAAGCCCCATCAGTGTTTAGCAGGAAAGATTGTCACGATCGATTAACGATGTTTGCCAGGGCCCCGGATGGGGAAGTGGCCGCACTGGCCATTCAGCAGCCATTCCTAGACTCGGTGTTCTCTGTCCCGCCTAGGTCATTACCTTTATTCTGAATGGCACAGAAACCATGCTTTTCCTTTTTAGAAAGATTTGTGCCCCTAAAGATGTGTCTTATATTGTCACTGCAATTGTCACACCTAGCCTGGACGTGTGTATGGGACACAGATCACCAGAGAGGTGGGTCTGATATTTCCTGTGATATTCATCGACTTCAGGCCGACCCTGTGTCCGATGCCCTTGTCCGCCACTCGCTAGAGCTTCTGGATATAACCCTCTTTCCTAGCGCACCCACTGTGCGTAACTACGTGTCTGTCCCTCTGGCAGACGAGCTCCCCCAGGACTCTCCCCACCTCCTGCAAATGTGCGTTCTCAGTGTCTGGCAAACAGTAGGTGCCCAATCACTGTACCATTGAGGACGCGATAGTGGAGGTAACTCTTGGGAGCCTGCAAGGACAGAGGTTGAGACAAGGCTTGGTCAGCACCAGGCCTGGGGCTGGGGCCAGGACTCTGCTGTGGGGCCCTGGTTTGTCATTAGACATTTCATCCAATTAAGTCATTCTTGGCTGCTGGTGCTTGCTGGACCCTTGCCGGCCCTCTCTCACTTCTCTGCCCCTAATCGCAACCAGATGCTCTGGAGGAGGTGGGGAGTGGGGCGGCCCCCAGGCCCCTTCCCCAGGTTGCCCACTGGCTGAGATGGGCCTAAGCCCAGGGCTGGGAAGGCAGCCTGCCATTGGCTCAGACCCCAAGCCAAGGCTGTCTTGCCCCTCTCGGGTGGGGCCCACAGCTGCTTCTGGAGATAGAACGGTTTGTGCTGGGCTGCTCTGCCCAGCTCCCCGGGTCCTCCTGCAAGCAGCCCTCGGGCCTGGGCTGGAGCCAGAACAGGAAAGGAACGTGTGCAGAGCACGTAGAAGAGCTTAGCCGGCCTGGAAAGGGATGCTAGAGGTCTGCACGCATCACAATCCTGCAACTGAGACAGGAGGGTGCCTGCAACGTGGGGGCCCAAGGCCTGAGAAGAGGGCTGGGAAGGGGGGCCCAGCCAAGATGAGGGGTCAGGGAAGGGACGCCCGCGCCCAGAAGCTGTTTGACCTTGGACCCATCTGCTTACCTCTCTGAGCCTCAATTCCCTCATCACTAAAACGGGGGTGACAATCATGTCTACAGGGCAGGCTGCCATGAGCATCAAGTGAGAAACAAATGAGAAGGCTTTAGAATTAGAGGGTTCAGGGCCAAGGTCAGAGGCAAAGAGTCCACTAAGTCGGACAGGGAAGGGGATGGAGAGGGAGACTGCCCAGGAACCTGCCCTACCCTGGCCCGGCCCTGAGTCTGACCCTCTCAGCCCCCACGACATCTGTCTCCCTGCCACTCTTCCCCCTCCCAATTGGCGAGGACAGGACATCACCCCCTCAGCTTGTGGAAGGAGCCAACGCAGCTGGTTGCTCACGTGTATCTGTGTGTCGGGACCCACGTGCCTGTGCACACGCAGACTTGCCTGAAGGTCCGGGCCGTCCCCCCTGCATGCTCACACATGTGTTGCACACTCTTCCAACCCTCGGCCACTCTCTGCTCTACCTTCTGTCTCGCATCGGACAGCTTCACCTTCCCAGCACCCACGTCACGTGAGTGCACCTGCCCGTGAGTGACGGCGAGAAGCTCCCGGAGATCACGCCGTTCTTTATTCATCCACGCATTCACCCATGGCCCCAAGCAGCATGCTGTCGCAGCGGCAATAGGAAGAATAAAAATGACAGCTAACTTTTCGAAAACGCTCACTCTTTGCTACCACTCTTCCAAATGCTTTAAAACACATTAACGCATTTAATCCTCCCAATAGCCCCTTGAGATCGGTGCTAGTTTTAGATCTATTTTACGAATTGGGAACTGAGACACAGAGATGTTAAGGAATCTCCCCAGGTCACACAACGAGTCCATGGCGAGATTGGCACACAGGGCAGGTTGACCTTAGGGTCTGCTCAGGCCACAGAAAGTGTAACAAGAAGCGCCCAGCGACCCCAGGCTATTTCCTAAGGTGCAGGGGCAGCCCAGGGAAGGACAGGCGTGTGGGCTGGGCTTACTGGGGACCACTGGGCCTGAATTTTGGAGCTGCCCTGGGAGACTGTGTCCCCTGGCATGCAGGAGGGCGGCCCAGCAGCAGTAGAACCCCAGGTCTCTCCACGTGCCACTGCCCTGCTCTGGCACAAGAAACCACGGGCTGACTTCAGGAGGCCACGTCATGCCACCCCAGTGCCTGGCCAAGCCACCCTCGTCCCACCCGTCACCCAAGCTCGCCATTCCAGCCCCACAGCCACAGCCTCCGCCCTTAATGCCCTCTAACTAGTCTCTCACACTCTCTCCAGGGCATTCTTTCTAGAGGACACACGTGATTCCATTTCTCCCATGCGTCCAGCTCTCCACAGCCCTCCAGCTGAAGGCCCTTCCTGACCGGATCCCTCCTCTCTCCTCCGGCCTCCTGCCTCCCTAAAGCCCTCGCCAGGATCCAGCCCTGCTCTCTCTGGCCACAGGGCCTCACACACGTGGCTTTCCCAGCCGGAACCACTCTGCTCCATAAATGAACCCTTCTTCTGATGACCTTTTGATCATCTTTCAAGTCCCATAAGATGTCATCTCTCCCCAAAGCATCCCCTGACATCTCTCC
The DNA here is from genome assembly GCF_018350215.1 of Panthera leo. Lineage (NCBI taxonomy): Eukaryota > Metazoa > Chordata > Mammalia > Carnivora > Felidae > Panthera > Panthera leo. The sequence goes on from NC_056692.1 coordinate 38,036,288, forward strand.
TCCTCACCCCAAATGCTACATGCATCATCCCAGCCCTGATCCCAACATGTTGTGACTGCCTATGCATCTGCAGGCTCTAGGTACCTGATACAGAGCAAAGGCTTAGAAAGTACATATAGATGAAGGAAGGAAGGAAGGAAGGAAGGAAGGAAGGAAGGAAGGAAGGAAGGAAGAAAAAAAAGAAAGAAAGAAAGAGAAAGAAAGGAAGGAAGGAGGGAGGGAGGGAGGGAGGAAAGAAGGAAGGAAGGAAGGAAAGAAAGAAAGAAAGAAAGAAAGAAGGGAAGAAAGAAAGAAAGAAAGAAAAAGAAAGGAAGGAAGGAGGGAGGGAGGAAAGAAGGAAGGAAGGAAGGAAGGAAGGAAGAAAGAAAGGAAAGAAAGAAAGAAAGAAAAGAAAAGAAAGAAAGAGAAAGAAAGGAAGGAAGGAGGGAGGGAGGGAGGGAGGGAGGAAAGAAGGAAGGAAGGAAGGAAGGAAGGAAAGAAAGAAAGAAAGGAGGAAAGAAAGAAAGAAAGAAAGAAAGAAAAAGAAAGGAAGGAAGGAGGGAGGGAGGAAAGAAGGAAGGAAGGAAGGAAGGAAGGAAGGAAGGAAAGAAAGAAAGAAAGAAAGAAAGAAAAAGAAAGGAAGGAAGGAGGGAGGGAGGAAAGAAGGAAGGAAGGAAGGAAGGAAGGAAAGAAAGAAAAAGAAAGGGAGGAAAGAAAGAAAGAAAGAAAGAAAGAAAGAAAAGAAAGGAAGGAAGGAAGGAGGGAGGGAGGAAAGAAGGAAGGAAGGAAAGAAAGAAAGAAAGGAAGGAGGGAGGGAGGGAGGAAAGAGAGGGAGGGAAGGAAGGGGAGGGGGATCTTTAAATGCCTTGGTTACTTGAGATCCGCAAAGCTGAGAAAACCCTTCCCCTGGGGCACAGGCCCACTGGAAACCCTCACTGCAATGCCACAGCAATAAAGGAGCACAGGTTTGGAATCACACAAACTTGAAGTTGAACCCTGAATCTACTACTTACTGACTGTGACGCTGAACAAATTACCTAATCCCTCTAAACCTCAGCTTCCTTATCTGTAAAAGGGGAATGATAAAACCTACACTTGGAGTCTTTAACAAAATACTATACACAAAGCACCCAGCAAAGTTCCCCTGCCTTCTCTGGATTTTACTTGAGAACCAACTTTCCAAGGAACTTGAGAGAGTCTCCAGACTCTGAGCTGAAATCTTGTGCCCTAATACAAAGTCCCCAGTTGCATCCTCTTGCTGGGAAACCCACTGAGGCTCCCACCGTGGACCTTCCCCTGGGGAGAGGGAAGGAGGCACAAGGGATTAGCAGGAAGGGACCACCAAGTAGTCAGAGAAGAACGGGAGAGCAGAGAAGTGTGAGTTTCTCTCGAAGGGAGAGTCTGGGGTCCGTGACCACCTCTGATTCACTCACTCATTCAATACACACTCATTGAGACCCTACTGTGTGCCAGGCACTGCACTGGGTGCTGGGGCAACAAGACGGAACGGGCAGACACAGCCCCTGTGCCCGTGAAAATTCCAGTTGGAAAAGACTCCTGCAAAATGAAGAATGTGGTGAACAAGAGAGCGTGCGGTGGGGACAGGTGCTCTAAGACAGACGGAAGTGTTGGGCTTTATTTCTACCCTGGGCAGCGCCATCACGGTGAGCCTGTGTGCGGAGGAGGAGGTGGCCCTTGAGCTGAGACCTGAATGAAGAGAAGCCCGTGTTACTTGAGGACCAGAGGGGACACAGCCTGGATGTGTTGAGGGATGGACCTGGGGAGCGTGAGAGCAGGTGCCGGGATGGGGGGCGGGGAGGGAGGCTATCCACTCTAAGAAATTTGGACTTTAAGGCAATAAAATCCAAGCTCTTATTTATTAATGTTTTCCTGAGAAATGGAAATTTTTCCCAATTGGAAAACAAAACAGAAATCTGGACTTTAGTCTCAGTTTGTTTGGAAGTGTCTGGTGGCAAGAAGGAGGTTGGAAGCAGAAGCATGGTTATAAGGGGCCCTAGACACAATCTGGCCCAAACGCCGTTTTATAAAAGAGGAACCCAAGGTGCAGAGAAAGGAGGAAGTGGCCAGGATCACCAGGGATTGGGGTTGGGCCTGATCTCCCGACTCCCAGACCAAAGACATGCCCTCCAGCTGCCTCTTCTCGCTATAGCTGTTTTAGGCAGCGCTGGTCCCACTGGGGCCGAACCCTGCTGCCCCTGCCAGTGCCTCCTAAGGCCATCTTCCTGTCTGTCCCCCTCTAGTGGTCTTCCCTCCCCTCCTGACTATATCTTTGGGTTACTCATCTTTCTCCTGCTTCCATTCTAATGATGGATGAAGTTTCAAGGCTCCACCCAACAAGCCAACCCATCAAGAGGGAGGGGAGACCGCAGCTCCCTCCTGAGGTCCCCCTGCCCACAGAGCTTGGAGCCTTGGGGCTGGATGATGCCCCTTCACATCCAGCTCCCCGCTGCCCTTTCACCAGGCCCCAGGGCTCCGCCACTGACTGAGCCAGGCTGTCCCTCCTTAGAGGCCTCCCCTAGAATATCCACCCCTCCACCTCTTCCTCCAACAGACAACGCCCCCTACCTCCACACAGACCTTTCCTCCAATCCAGCCGGGCCTGGTGAAAAAAACCGCTGGACCGAGTCAATAGCTGCCCCCTCTGGCTTCCTAGAGCTTCCTTAAGTCCAACCCATCTCTCCTGCTGCAGAGAAAGTCCATTTTTTCCTGGCTGAATCTCTGGCAAAGCTGAGAAGACAGGGTGTCCTCTACTTAGAGATTTGAATTAAGTCTCTGCCTGCCCCCCTCTTCCCGACCTCCCCAGGTATCTACGACCCCAATCCGACGCTGAGGAGGCAGCCCTCAGCCAGGCCCCAGTCTGGCCACCATCCCCCAGCACATGCTTGTTACCTCTCAATTCCCCTTCCCCAACCGTCTCCACAGTTCTCCCAACTCAGCCAGGGGTCCAGGGCCCACCCCCCTCATCAACCCAGTCACATCCTGGGTTCAAAAGATCCCACCAGGTTTGGGGCTGCAAAGGACTTCAAAAATTGACCTGTCCAACCTCTTCCTTTTTATATCTATTTTTTGAATTATCAATTACCCACACATGTCACAACAAATCTGAAAGGGCACGACAGTCATAAAAAAGAAAAAAAATCTCTCGGAATCCCACCACCAAGAGGTAAAGATTTTGCTCACAGCCTCCCTTTATAAGTGGAGAAACAGGCCCAGAGAAGGAAAGTAACTTGTTCAAGGTCACACAGCAAGTGAGATGTTGGGACAAGAAGCCAAGTCTCTGGCCCTTGCCTGTGTGGTCTCCCTGAAACCTGGTGGTTCTGAACCAACAGCCTCTTGCCACATCAGCTTCCACTGCTCTCTGCCCACATTTTCACCACCAGTACCCTTTCCCACCCTCCTTCTCAACAGGGACCCAAGCTTGTCTCAGCTACATACAAGGACCATTAAAGTCAAGAACGCTGTCACTGATGCTGTGCCTGATGTAGCACACCTCAGAGACAAAGCAGCCCCAACTACAGCATCTCCCGGACAACCTCGTGCCACTGCTCTGTCCCATTTAAAGGACACCTATGTCAGTGAGGCATAAAGCTCTGTCTTCCCAATTCTGTCAAGAGGCTAGACTGCAAATCACCCACCTCCCCAACCCCAGAGAAGGTCTGGGTGCCTGAGGAGAAAGGAGGGGCATGTAAAATTGCAAGCTGAAAAAATGGTTCTTTTATAATATGAGAGACTCAAGGTAGACCTCAGAAAGGACTTCCAGGTGGGAGAGATGATTGTGGAGAACGGTGTAGGGGAGAGGAGTGTGCAAATAGGAGCCCCCCCACTATCCAGAGCCAGAGCAACTAATGGCCAGAGTCCACAAGGACAGTACAGCAAGAGTGACAGGGGGACCCTGGAGGCTGGGGAAGGGGGGAGCAGCAAGTTGCTTCTTCGTGGGCCCAGGACTGTTCTCCAGGCTCCAAGCAGGGAGACGAAGCCTACTAGCAAGCCAGGCTGCTACAGGGCTTCCTCTGGGAGAGATGCTGGGTCTCCACCATTCCCCTGATTGCTCCCACCCAGCCCCAAAATCCGACTCAGACCCAACCGGGGTCAGCTTGGGGGTGGGGGTGGGGGTGGGGGGGCGGTGGGGCAGGAAGAGAAAGAGGAGGCAAAGCTGGGGCAGGAGGCACCCCAGGCTCCCCATCTCATCAGATTCATCCTCCTTCAGCGTGACCAGGGGTCTCTACGACTCCCCCACTGTCCCCTTTGGGGCCAGAGTCACTGCCTTATGTAGCCCCCTCTACTGGGGTCCCTCCAGTGTCCTTCCAGGAGGAAAGAAGTGGGGGGTATCAGTGTCTGCCGCCTTTACTCTCACTCACGCATGTGTTTAAAGAAAGTGAGTGGGTCCCTGTCCACCTGCCACAGCCCACAGAGCTCTTGGCCCTCCGCGGACAGTGCCCCCCCCCCCCCACCTCCAGCCCGACATCGCCAGCCGGTGGGTACTTGCTCGTGCCCACGCCTGCCTGACTGCCCCCTCCCGGGCCCCGGCCCACCCCCCTCCCCCCCACCAACTCCGGCCAGTCCTACCTGCTCCGGGCGGGGGGCTCAGCGCCCGGGCAGCCTCCCTGAGCACCAGCACCAGGAGCCAGAGCTCTGCCCGCATGGTGGGTGTCGGGACCCGCCCCCGGCCCGCTGCGGCCCGGGCCCCGGCGAGGGAGGGGCCGGGCTCGGGCGGCGAGGTCCCCGGGGCTGGCGGGCGGAGGAGTGGGCGGCGAGGCGGCGGCGGAGCGCCGGGCCCGGCGGGGCGGCGGGAGCGGGCGCGGGCGCGGGCGCGGGCGCGGGCGGGCGGCGAGCGAGCAGAGCGGCGGCCTCCCCGGAGCGCGGAAGGGGAGGGGGCGGGGCGGGGGGGCGCGGCGCCTCCCGAGCGCTCCCGGAGTCTTCCCGGGTCCTCCCAGCCCTCCCGGAGCGCTCCGAAGGCGGTTGGGGGGGGGGGCGGGGGGGGGGCTGGGGGCGGAGTAGGGGACGGGGCGGGGGACCCTGGGCTGGGAGAAGCCCTGGAGAGCAGCCGCGGCACCCCACCCCGCACCTTAGCTCCTGCCTCCCTTCCCCTCCTTCCCTCCCGTGGGAAAGCCGGGGAGACAAAACCCTGGTGGGGGGTGCACACTCCAGGAAGGGACAGGCCGCCTCTTTCCTCGGACGATGGACTCCTGCCATACCGACCCCCCAAGCTCTACCAGGCTTCCCGACTTTCTGGGCTGTTCCTCAGAGTTCTGTGGCTTTCTGATGCCCATCCCCACCCCAGGAATCTCCCCTTGCAGCAGAGACCCCCCAGCTTCTCTCACCAGTACAGGCCCGAATTCCACCCACCGACCCCGTGGCTCCTTTCTTTTTTTCCCGTCACTCCCCATTTCCAGCACCGTCTTGCCCACCAGCCCAGCAGACACGGGAGGGGGGGGGGGGGGATGAAGGGGGCCTGGCTCACACCTACTTTAAAATAGCCTGCACCTCCCCTCACCCCCCGGCCAGAAGGTAGCCGAAGCCACCCTTCTCTTTGGGGACTCCAGGCCTGCTCAGGGTCCCAATCAATCTTCAAAGCCAGCCCCACAGCAAGAAGACGTCTCACCCCACCTGCCACCACCTTATGACAGACTCTGGGGAATAGATCACCATTTTTTTTTTTTCTTCCAGGACAGAATAAAAATACCCGCAATTTAGGAGATTTAATAGACGGCAGGGAATCAGGTCAGGACACGGAATTGTCTCTTCCCTCCCCTGACCTACTTTGTGCGATACCAAGGAGCTGGAGCACCGGGGGGGGGGGGGGGGGGGGGGGGGGTCCGCGAGTGAGGGGTAAGGGGCTTCTGGCTTCTTCTGGGGCTGGGGCCTAGGGACTGGACAATCGCGGACAGGTAGGGTATGGACTCTGAGTGCCCTTGGGGGAATTCCCCAGGAAGAGGGATACGCGTGGGGACAGGAGAAGGAACAGCATGGGCTGGAAGAGGGGTGTTCCCTGACAGGCCAAAGGAAGGACCTGAGAAGGAAACAAGAACTAAAAGACCCCCTAATCCCTCAGAATCCCAGTTCCTCCCTCCTCTGGATTCGGGGTTCCAGAAACAACCTCCTCCAGCCCTGAACTCTTTAATCCTTTACAATGGGACAAGGCAAGGCCTGTCTATAAGTTCTTCTCGTTGTCTAATTCAAATCCCAATTTTGCCCACTCTCAAGTGGGAATAGGCATCCGCCTCCAGCTGTGGCTTCTTGCTGCCCTCTAGTGGCCACATGGAGAGACGCGGTCTGTCTTACAAGGTTTCTTTTAAGGGCTCAGGCTGAAAACAGCAGCTTGGAAATAATTAGAAGCAAGGGACGTAAATTTTTTTAAATGTAAGCCTCAGGATCTTGAGTGTACATCAAAATCACCTGGAAGGCTTATTAAAACACAAATTTCTGGACGCCACTCCCAAGTTTCTAATTCAATAGTTCTCAGAAAAAGCGAGAATCTGCATTTCTAACACGCCTCCAGGTGGTGGTGCTGGTCCGGGGAGCACATTTTAAGAACCATAACTTGAGAATTCCCGCCTTTTGCAGGCTCTCGTCTTTCTTGCACCAATTGTCGTCTCCCCAAAAGAGAGGTGGCGAAGGAAATGTCAACATGAAATTGTGGACAGGGGGAACCTTTAAATAAAAAGGCGCATGGACACCGTGGTCCACGAAAACTGACCCTGAGGGGGCACCCGGATTTGAACCGGGGACCTCTTGATCTGCAGTCAAATGCTCTACCACTGAGCTATACCCCCTCTGCTGACGTCTTGGCGCGGTAGCGTCTTAGTGCTTCTGCTGCGCAGGCGCTTTGACGGATTTGCGAAAAGTGGAGTCCGACGTTTACGAAAATTGGGAATGATCTCAATCTCAAAAGATTACTCTCCTGAGCGCAGAACTTGTTTCCCGAAAATGCAGTTTGGGAATGTGGGAGGAGAAAGCCCTCGAGATCATTCGAGAGCCCTCGATTCGGAGACATTCTCTTGCGCCGGGTTCCCAGTTTCCTGCCCTGCTAGAGCTCCTTTATTGCTTCTTGGCGCCCCTCTTTCCGTCCCGCACGCTCAGGCGCGCTTTTCTGGGCCTTCCTTCCCCAGCCCAAGCCTGGCCCTTAGATACTCGGCCTCCCTCCCCAGGAAAAGCCGTCGGGTCACTGGCCAAGCGGACCTGGGAGTGGGACCGCCTCAGCCGTAGCACTACCGAAGTGGGCCGTCTGTATCGTCCATCTAGGGTTAGCCCGGAGCTCCTTGCCCTCGCACTGCATCCCTCTAGTCTACACACGCGACCTGAGTGCGTGGGTCTGCGAGGCCGGGACTCCACCCTGGCCTTCCTGCAAAATGAAGTAACAGGGCCCTAAGTTGCACCCCCTCTCCCTTGCTAGGGCACTTTGAGAGGTGAACTGCAGGACAAAGAAAACACGAAAAGGCTGAAACACAGAGGGGGCACCCGGATTTGAACCGGGGACCTCTTGATCTGCAGTCAAATGCTCTACCACTGAGCTATACCCCCAGCACACTTTTGGCTTCTTCTTAGAATAGATCTCTGTAGTATAAGAAAATATCAAATTACGCTGTTACCTGAGAGCTGTGCCAAAACGATCTAATGGAAAGAGCAGAATCTGAATGGGGATGGCTAGGATTGCTGAGTTCTTCCTCCACAATCACGCCTCAGGAAAACCACAGGGTTAAGGAATCCTGGGACCTCTACAACTGTGTCCTGACTGTCCCCGAGATGTCCACTGCCTGACTTGGGAAGGAGAGAGACCCACAGGTTCCAGGACCATCCCAGGTCTTATGGGGTAACGGCACTGCTCCCTGTATACAGATGGACAGCCTGGGTTTCCATCCTGTCTTCAGCTCTACCGAGATAGGACTGCTGGGCTTTTCAAATCCCTAAGGGCCTCTACTTCCCTCCTCCATGAGTCAGCATCAAGCCCCTCCACCCCTAGCCCCAGGTACAGCCGAAAGTTCCCAGTCCTGGCAAGCCAAGTGTCAGTTACCTGGGCAGAGGGTGATAGAGCCCAGGACCAAAGAGCCAGCCAGTCCTCTGGGCAGATGGACCTTAAGGCACCACCCCCTCTATTTCCAAGGAAGATTTCCCCCTACCTGATAGCCCCGTACAAAAACCAAAAGCTAGTTTGAAGCACAGGTAGAAGGAGCAGGCAGAAATAAGAGGTGAGCAGTTTTCAATGGCATTTATTACACTTTTATAAAAATTCTAAAACAATGTGGAAAAAAGTCATTACAAAAGATGGTCAAGATAGGCACTCTGTAGGAATCGGGGAAATTTGGGAGGAATGGGATTCACATTGGAAGGACCGGGAATGAAGGGCATAGGATGAGATGGCTGAACGCTCACAAGCTGTGGTCAGAGCCAGCATCTCAGAGGGAACAGAAAGGCCTGGGAGGAGTGGGACTCCCCGCCATGCAAGGGACTGTCCCTGTCTGGGGTGTCCCGTCCTCCTCCCTTCCCACCAGTTTTTGGCTTTGCCCTCCTTCCCCTGAGCCCGCCCCTTCACCTCTCTGGAATCTCCTTTCCTCAAAGATGGCTGAGGGGCCAGAGAGCTGGGGTGGGAGCCAAGGGGCCGGGGGTGGGGTTCTAGGAAATAAAGAGCAATTCCAGGGGTCTCTTACTCCGCCCCCCCCCCATTTTTTCCTCAAAGAGGCTGCAGGCCAAGGGGACTGGGCTCCACGTCCTAATCCCTCAACATGTCCAACAGCTTGCCTGGTGCCTCCAAGGACACCTGTTTCCACGGAGGAAAGGGCAGCTTTTCTGCTGTCCTATCTACAGCAGTTCAGGGCATGCAGTCAAACTCACAGGGTTGGGTGGACTGTGGCAATCTCACCTCACTGTCCATAGCCGACCCAGCTCCCATCCGAGAATCGTAGAAAAGGAATAGTCACTTGGGTTTTCCACCCACGTAGTCCAGGCAAAACCCCAAAGTATTTGGATGGCCTCAGCCTGGGACATCAGTTGGCAGTGGTCTGAGACTGCATCCACTGGAGCCCCGCGGGCAGCCTGCAGGGAAGGTGGAACAGGGCAAAGATCAGCATGTCCTGCAAGGATGATGGCCTCCAAGCCCCCGGCCCCTACCCAGAGCTGACGGAGGGGACAACCAATGTCGCATCCAATCTCTCAATCGACAAGCATAAATGGACTGAGTACATCAGGTACTGTGCTAGGGGTTGGGGTTACTGGTGAAAAAAAACAGACATGCCCTCTGCGGTCTACCGTCTGGCAGAGGGGATGGATGTGGGTTGCGGGAGGAGGGTGGCAAGGACGCTATCAGAAACATGTGGTTCCTTGGGCCCACCTGCCTAAAGTCTCCGGGCGCCTGGGTCCCCAGCCTGCTGTGATCCCACTTGAGAGAGAAAAGGGAACTTTCCAAGCCTGACTCAAGGCCCTTTCTATGTGACCGTGACCTGGTTCCTTCACATCCTTCAGGTATTTATACTCAGCAGCTACTTTCTGGTGGCCCCTCCCTGGTACCTTATCCAAAATGGCAACATTTGCCCACGTACTTCCAATCTCCTTTGCCTACTTGATCTTTCCCAAGCATTTATCACTTTCTAACTTACTATATATGTTTCTTATTTTTATTGTTTAGTGTCTGTCCCCCCCCCCCCCACCATGGAAAGTAACCTCCATGAGGGCAGGGGATTTTGTGGTTTGTTCGCCGCTGTTTCTCTGGTGCCTAGAAAAGTGCCTGGCACAAATTCAGGGCTCGATAAATGTTGAATGATTGATGTCACGTGCTCTCAACAGGAACTTACAGAGGGAGTAGGTATACTCACCCTCCTCTTTACAGATAAGAAAACTCAAGGTCAGAAAGAGTCAGCAACTTCTGCCTGGAAGGCTTGCCCCCAGGTCTTCCCATGGCTGTGGCCGTCTTCTCCCCATTTGGATTGCAGCCCAAAGGTCATGTCCTAGTAGAGGGCGTCCCTGACCACCAGAGCTGAGTCAGACCCAACCCTGCCCTGTCTATCACTGTTAATCCAATTTCACTTTATTCAAAGCACCTCTGTGTACCTAAAATGTTTGTGCTGAGGTGGCCTGTCGCCTGTCTTTCAGAATGAGCCTGAGCGCAGGCACTCTATCCTGCTCACTGCTTACCCACAGCATCTCAGCTGTGGGTGGGTGCTTGACTGACTCGGCCCAGGAGCTAAGTGTGAGCCAGATCCTGACAGGAGAGAAACAGGAGAAGGTTCTGATGGTCAGCTGTTCATTGGTTGGGCCGAACCCTGGAGGTGCAGGTGGGGCAGCCACTAACCCTTCCCCAGTGAGGGCACAGCATCCCTGTATGTGCCACGGGTGGTCTTTGATGGCACTAAGAGTGAGGAATTGAGAGATTTCCACGGTGGTCATGGAGTTCTTCATATCCTGCTTGTTGGCAAAGATCAGGACGGAAGCATCTCGCAGAGCCTGTGGACAGAAGAGCCCAGCCCCAGTCAGCCTGCAGGAGAGGCCCATGCCCAGGTGGGACAGGGATAGGGCAACCACATCAAGTGAAAACAACCACATCCATGGACACCGACAGCTCACGGAATGCCTCCCAACCAGCTCATATGATCCTTACAACGGTCCCATGAGGCAGTAATTTGGTGATCCCTCCCATTTCATACTTGGGCAAACTGAGGATACGAGAAGTGAGGCGACCTGTTGGGGGGTCCCATAGTGAATGAGAACCGGGGTCAGGACCCGAACCAGCAACTCTGGCTTCTGTGACCAGTTGTGCTGAGGGCATTATTGCTCTTCAGACTGCCGGGGTGGAGGCTCTCAGAGACTGGGGGATCAGGAATGAAGCTCAGAGAGGCTAAGTGAGTCGGCTGAAGTCACACAGTGAGGACACTGGGCTCTCTCCCAACCTCAGGGGCCTTACCTCATGGGCCAGCATCCTGTACAGCTCCTCCCGAGTGGTCAGCAGCCGATCCCGGTCCGTGCTGTCAATCACAAGGATGATGAACTGGCCAGCAGAGGGGAACTGTGAGCGGTGGGCTTTTCCTCTGATGAGCGTGTCTCCTGCCCACTGTGCTCCCGGACCAGCCTCTGCACCACCCGGATGTAAGCCCCACAGAGAACTGGTCTGGTCTCAAGCTCTCACTGCCTCGTTGCATTTTAATTCCCTTTTCCACCTAGGCAGTGGGGGAGGGGGGGCACACAGCACAACCTCTGATTGCGCGCCAGAGGCTGGGCCAAGCCCTGGCCATTCACGACTCTGGTCAGGTCCCCCGTGCCGTTGGGACCATTATGATCCCCATTTACAAATGAGGAGACGCGTTCCGCAGGACAGATCTTGCTCTATGACACACAGCTGGTGAGTGGGAGAAAGTAAGGCCCCTGGAGACCAAGGGCCTACCCCATGCAGTGCATCAAAGTGCAAGCAAACAGATCTGCCAAGGAGTATCCAAAAATCTTAACTGAACGCTGTGCTGCATTAAGTATTTGAAACATATGCATTAGCTATTGTTTTATTATTTAAATTTCACAACAATTGAGGGAAGTCATTGCAATCTCCACCTCACCAAGCGGGGACTGGGGGTGGGGGGGAAGCAAGGCTCAGAGAAGGCTCAGTGACGGGCTCACATCACACAGCTGCCTTGAAGGCCCCTTCCGGCCCCGACACTCTCCTCACCTCAGTGTTGGAGTAGTACGTGTTCCAGGTAGAGCGCAGAGCCTCCTGTCCCCCTATGTCCCACATGAGGAAGTGTGTCTTTTGCAGAACAATCTCCTCCACGTTGCTACCGATGGTGGGAGATGTATGGACCACCTCATTCATCAGGCTGGGGAGGGAAGAGAGGTCACCAAGAGCGTGGCCCGTTCTGTTCCCACCCCTCTGCTCGCAAGTCAGGCTGAATCAAACTCAGAACGGCTCAGCCCCGGGTTGACCAAGTCTCTGGGCCCAGGGGAGTGCAGGCAGGAGTAAGACCGAGTCTTGCCCTGGTGCAGACCCAAGAGATGGGAGTCTAATTAGAGCAGTGTCCCCAAACTTTAATGTGCAGCTGAATCACCTGGGAGTCTTGTTAAAATGCAGGTTCTGATCCAATGAGCCTAGGCAGGGGCCCAGTGTTTTGCGTTTCTAACAAGCTTCCAGTTGATGCCAATGCGGCTGGTCTGTGGACCACCCTTTGAGTAGCAAGGGATTTTGGGAAAAGGAGACCGATACAAGCGAAGGCCATCAGAGAGGAGCTTTAACATAGAAAACACTCACCGTTTTATATGTAGGGAGTGCCTCTGGAAGATCCGGGCATTAGGGCGGGGAAACTTAGTTTTCACTGTATGCGTGTGTAGTGTTTGATTTTCTCTTTTCTTCTGGTTTAAAATAACCATTTACATACACTACTTTTTCAGGGGAAAATCTTCCTAAGTAAATACTCTGGAGGCTCCAAAGGAGAGAGTTGCCATCCAGAGACTGCATATTGGGAAAAGCACCGATGGATAATTAGTCAGCACTTGTGTCCATCTCGGCTGGATCGGGAGCCACAAAGCTCAGCCAGACTCCAAACTGCACCCTCTCCCTTTTGGGTGTGAAGAAGGGGACAAAGTTAGGAGGCAAAGGTGAGGTGCGGGAGTTAGAAAGGAGAGACCGGCCGCTAGGGGGAGCGAAGAGCAGGGAGGCGGGAAGAGAAGTCCGTTTCTGACAGCTTCAGGGCTGCACAACCCAGTCTGGTCGGTTCGGGGCCGGGGGCGGGGGGGGGGGGTGTATGGCGGGGAACACTAGGGCTGCCCATACGAGCAGGATTCGAATCCCAGGCGAGGGGCCACAGGTCTGAAGGCTCACTGTACCAGGAAGGTCACACCAGCGTCCCCCCCTCACCACTCCTCCTGGCTACTGGAAAAAACCGGGGACCCAGGGAAGGGCTCCGGTGATTGGTCCAAATGTCTGTCAGTCTGGTGGGAAGACCCAACCCCCACCTCTTTCCATCAGAGGGTCACTTACAACTGGTAGAGAATGGTGGTCTTTCCCGCATTGTCCAGTCCCACGATGATGACCTTGTGCTCTGGAGTCATCCAGGGGGAAGGACAGGGTCAGGGCCAAACTCAGTAACCAAGGGACCGTGTGCCCTATCGGGCTTCCCCAGAAGAAGACGAGTGTTTCCAGCGGGCTGGGAGACCTCTGCCCACTGTACCACTTCTGCTCCCCTACACCCCTCCCCCACACAAAACCAACTGGACAGGTTTGCTTCCCACCCAGCCCCGGACACCCGCGCCACTCCCAGACAGTAGAGACGAGAGCTGAGCGCCACCTCCGTCACTCCATATTTCCAGAAAAGTGGTTGTCCGAAAGGTCAGGGGAGCCCTGGGCTTGCCAAGAGAAGGGGTCTGGGGAAAGAGCCGAGCGCGAAATCGCCATCGCAGGAAAAGCGGCGGCGGCTTTTAGCCAGGAGGAAGGAGGCTTGTCCAACCCTGCGCCCCGGGGTGCACCGTAGCTCGCGACCCTCGAAGAGCAGGCGGGGAGGGGGCAGGGGAGACCGCGGAGTCTGCAAGAAGTGCCCACGCAGGGCTCTCGGAGCCCGAGGTCCCCCAGCGCATCCGCCCCCACCCCAGATCTGGGGAGCCCCAGGTGGGAGCCGGATCAAAGCCGTCACTTGAAGGCACTGTGCGCCCTTTACCCTGGTTCGCGAAGATGCTCATCAGCTTGGCGATCAGTAGTCCCATAGCGCGTCCCCGGCCGGAGAGGGGCAAGACTCAGCGACCTTCGGGCACCCGGGTCCTTCGGGCACCCGGGTCTACCCAGGGTGCTTGCAGCCCCGCCCCCCGGGGGGGGGTCAAGTTTTGCCTGTGAGGTCACGGAAGTCCCACGAGTCACCTGCGGAGCCTGGGAATCCCCTGGGACGCTGCCCCCGCCCCCGCCCCGCGGGTGCTATGGATGTCACGGTGACAATGAACAAGCTACTTGTCTAGAGCCCTGCAGGTGCAAGGAAAATGGGGTCCAGACTCCACATCCTCCCCTTTGCCCTGAGAAAACTCCAGAGGTTCTCTGGGCGAACTGCTCCCTCACTGCATATCAAGGATGCTCACCGCAGTGACCCACAACCAGGCCCCAGATCTCCCTTCTCCAAGTGCCATGTCTGGGTCACTAGACTGAAGCAAAACCCTACTTTCTGCACCTGCCAGCTTTGGGAGCAGAGGGCTCACTGATCCTCTCTGAGCTGGGAGAATATTCCAGCTCTCAACGGATCTCTAGTGGTTTCACTAGTGTGGGGCTTGTAGGCCCCCTCAAAGTTAGTTCCCTTAGGGAAGGGCAGGGTCTCCCAAATCCCTTGGTGAGAGGCAACTTCTAGAAATAAATCAGTACTGCTTCTATGATTCATTAGCAAACCGACTGCTCAGGCGCAGCCCCCAGATCGTGGGCTGGGGGGGGGGGGGTGGACATCTGAAGATAGGGATGGAACATAAAGAGAGATCTCACAGCCAGAGGCCGTATAGAGGGGCGCCCGATACTAAGAGCCAGGAGAAGAGAACCTGGGCCAAGAGAGAGCCGGGCTGGAGAAGGAAGAGGAAGGAGGAGATTTTTGTTATGAATTTCCTTCTTTGCTTAAACTGGGAAAAACCAGAAAACAAAAAGAGAAGTGGAGAAGGCAAACCAACCTCAGGCTGAGGGGGCAGTTAGTTGAGGCCGTTATCACACAGGAGAATCAGCTTCTTCTGCCCCACGGCCACTGCCCTCCTAGAGCCATTAGTGCTCCCCTTCGCTAAGGGAACAACCTCTAACTTGTCTCCCTGCCTCTGCCTCCCCCTGACTCAGCACAGCCCTATTCACCTTTGTAAAGCACAGCTCAGATGATTGCCTATCGCCCACTGGCTTCAGATCAGTCTCCTCACCTGACGTTCAAGAGCCTCTGTGAGCAGCCCTCACCTGCCTTTTCAAGTGATCTCTTATGTCCTGCATCCACTGGTCCTTGCCCACATAGGCCGAGCCCCTTCCAACTCGGCTTTTGCTTCTGTGTTCCCTCCACCTGAATGCTTTCACTTTCCCAGGAAGGTGGATGGACTCCTAAAACTTACTAGCTGCCTTCCATAAAAGCCACCTACTTCCCAAGCCCTGGCCTGGTGCTCCAGACAAATGGGGCTTCTCTTTAGCCTGAGATTGTAGACTGGCCTGTTTGTGCCAATCAGCTGTGAGACCTAGAGGGTGGGGTTCATGTCTTGTTCGCCTGTGTTCTGCTCCCCACTCCGGGCCTAGTCCCCTGCCTGGCACACATAAGAAATGTGCGGCTATTGAAGTACAGTAAGTTATGCCATAGCTTGAGAGATGGTGTTTCGAACATTTAAAAAGAGGTGTGAGCACAAGTTGAAGAGGAATGAGGAAGGCTGGGAAGTTCATGGAGAGAAGAGGGAAAACAATTGGCTAAATAAGGAATTTTCATCCCACCCGCCTTGGTGCCTGGAGTTAGAAGGAAGGAGAATTGACTACCAGAGCCCGTTTCAGCCCCAGGAAAGGAACGAGGAGTGTGATGGCAGGCGCAGGGTGGGTAGCGGGGTGGGGGTGGGGGTGGGGACACAGAAAGGTGCTGGGGGAAGCAGCAATACTTTAAGCCCTTTTACCATCTGTTTCCGGGGGTTGGGGGGGAGGAACCTCAGTGCATCCTGCTCCCACCCCCCCCCCCAATACCACCACCAAATTGCAGAATTGAAAGTGACATTCTGCTAGCTGGAACACATTCAGTAAACAGACAAGGGCTGCTTCTGCTGTGAAACCTAGGGCCTCGGTCTTAGGGGGCATTCATTCATTTATTTGACAAATATGAGTCAGGAGTTAGGAAACATGCCAAGTAGACAAAACAGACCCGGTCTGGCTCTTTTGAAGCTTACGGTCTAGTGGGAGAGAGAAATATACACACCAAAAAACCAAAAACAAAACCAAACCCTGAGAGACAGTAGGTAGGATGGCCTGACTTAGAAGGGAGTCACAGCTCACTTTTCTGAGGATGTGATTTTGGAGCTAAGACAAGATTTTCTTCTAGGGTACCGGCTGGAACACCCCTTGCTCCTGGGCCATGGAGGTCCCAGCTCAGCTCCCTTGACTTTTTGGAAGGTGGAAACCTTCAGCCACACCCAGGACTCACTGTGGACAGAAGCTACTGGTCAAGGAATGAGATGAGGGGTCCCAGATAAGAGGGGTCCCAGCACCTCAGTTCTCCACTCCCTGAGGTGACCGTGGTGGTAACATCAGCCTCTCTAGACCTCATCCCAGCCGACTTCACGGTTGTTGAAATCTTCACATGTTGACAACCGCCAACGTGCTGAGTGTACATCAGTTGAGGGCTTGTGGTTACCAAAAGACAAGAATCTCTCTTTCTTCATCTCTCACTATCTCCACGCTACCTCGAAATGCCCCCGCCTGCAAGTTCCGGGCAAATGCAATTTCAGGCAGCAGACGCACGAAGAGAAGACAAACATATTCAGACACCTGCTTCCTCCTCCCCTTGCAGAAGCTGGAGCGGGGGGATTAGCACTAGATTTAGGGCTCACAGGCACCACAGAACTTGAACTCCAAAGATCTGAATTCAAGTCCTTGCTGCATACCTGTGCAGCTATGGACAAGCTGCGAGCTTTATCTATAAACTAAAGTTAATCATCTCCGCCCTTGATTCAAAATATCAGCCTCCACCCCAGATAGAGCTCTCTGCCGTTCCCCGATTCTCCAGACCAAGCATCCATCTGTCTCCTGCTCTTCTCTTGGACGTCCTCCCGCAGGCACCATAAACCCACCTTGTCCAAAGCTAGACATCATTTCTGTCTCTAACCTGGTTCTTCCACCTGCTTCCTCTATGTCTGGAAAGACCATCACCCAGAGTCACCCCGTGATGCCTCCCTCCTGCCTCCCTCCCTCTCTCTGGCCACCTCCAAGAGCCAGATTGGAGAGCTCTTGATTCTCCCTGCTAGATGGAGGCAGCCACTGCCTCCTTTCCCATTCCACTATTGTGGCCCATTGCAACCCCGCCCCCCCCCCCCCCCCCCCCCCCCGTCTCTTATCTGGAGTATTGCAGCCGTTTCCAGGGCAGGCCCTCCAATTTATGCTCCAAACTGCAACCAAGGCAACTTGGCCATTGCTACTTACAATCCTTCACTTTCTGCACACTAGCTTCAGGACAAAGTCCAAACTCCTTAACATGACTCAAGGCCCCCATGACCTGGTCCTGCTGACCCCTCTCTGACCATCACCTTGAAAGCACACTTTGCCTGTGAAGTGCCAAGAAGATGCCACGCATGCCACCTGCTTCCTCTGCCTTGAACACTTCCCCCCAGGCTAACTCCTAACCAGCCTTCTAGATTCCACTCGAGCCTCACCTCCTCTGAGAAGCCTCTCCTGTCCTCCCCAGGTTAAGGGCATTACCCTTCTTCCAGCTTCCCATAGAACCCAGTGCTTCTCACAGCAGAGAGCTCATCATGATGTCCTGAATTGTCTGCAGCTCCCTTTCAGACTTGGGCCTGGTACTTGGTAGGTGCTCAATAAATGTTCAGAAAGGAGTAAAGGATTGATTCCATTGAAAGGCAGTGGGGTGAGAGCTAGGCTGGGAGGCAGAGACTGGAATCCAATCCCAGCGGTCTTTGCCATCAACTCCCAGGGACCTTGGGCCAGCCACTTGGGTCTGTCAACCTCTCACCTGAAAGGCCTAGATGTCTGTTGCCCTACACACACACACACACACACACACACACACACACACACACTTTGGGCAGAAGCATTCAGATGAGGGACCCAGGAGCTCTAGTTCCCCAGGTCCACCATCCCAGAAACAAGAACCAAGAGAATGGAGAAATGCCATGGCGAGTGCCATGTGAGGGAGACACAGGTGAGAGCAGTCACAACGGTCAGAGGTCCACATCCTGCCAGCTGGTAATGTCACCTGCTGACTTTGTCACTCTTGATGTTCTCAGGCTGGGGCTGGGGGAGTCCCCGTTCTCTCTCCCCCGCCCCCCAAGTAGACCTCTTCCCCTCTCCCAAAGCTGGCTAGGGGGGCATCAGTGGATGAAGGAAGGTAGGAACTCAGCCACTCTCTCTCAGGTGTTGGGAAGCAGTAGAGGCCACAGGAGCAGAAGAACGAGCACATGCCCTTAAGACATCGTGCCAGTGGGTCTGGATCTTACCCACTGAATAGTGCCCATGACACCCCATTTCTCCACCTCAGGTTTCCATTTTTCCTGGCTCTACTTACAGGGAAACAGGTTAAGACTTGGGGCTGGCTTGAATGGGAAGGTGAAACTGGCCACACTGCTCCCATCAAGCTTGATCATAATGCATCAGAGCCACAAAACAAAGTACCATCTCTCCTGCTGAGTAAACAACTTGGGGCACAGCTTCCTGCGCCCACCTCTACCTCTCCCCCTGCATGTGGGCAACTCCCACATGCCCGGCTGGCCGCCGTGTGGCAGGAACAAAAAAAGCAGGCTCGGGAGGCAGCTGCAAAGGACAGGACGGCGGTTTTATATGTGGCAAAATACTTCTAGGGGAGTACAGACAAACAGACAGACAGATGGGGGCACAGGACACCAGACAGGGAGGGAGGAAGGTCGGGCAGTGGTGTCTTCTAACCAGTAAGTGGAAGCTGCACCCCACCCCAGGTGGGGGGGTGGGACAACATTGGCACAGGAGGTGGCGAGACAGGCATGAGGTGCCCATCCCTGAGGCGGGCAGCCGGGCAGGGCCCAGTCCTCGTTGGCACAATCGGCTCTCTCTGGCCCAGCTGGGTGCTGGAGAGGGGCAGGGCTGCTGGGCTGTAGGGATGCTAGGCAGAGGGACACTCCAGGGCAGAGGGGGTACCAAGACCTCTCCTAGAGGGAGTGGACATGGGTAAAGGACAGGGTCACAAGAGGCAAATCCAGAGCAGCAGCAGCAGCAGCCAAGCCCCCCAGGGGAGATCCGAGGTCCCGAGGCAACCGCTGGGGTGGTGATCGCCTCTTGGGCACCCACCCCCAGGGCCTCTCCCCTGGGGCCTCCGGGTGAGAGTGAAGGAGCAGTTTTTTGGTTTCAAAATGAGGCGGACTAGAGTGTTCCATGGGTGCCACACCCAGGTGAAACAGGGTGGGGGGCTCAGACGCAGAGGGGCCCCCCTCTTCAGACGGCAGTAGGCAAAGGATGTTGTAGGCAAAGCTCATTCCTGGGGTAGGCGAAGGCTGAGGCATGGAAGTGGTGGGGTGGGTAGCAGTGTCTCGGGCTGCCCACTCCTCAGGGGTCTAGGTCCTGGGCAGGCAGAGGGCACTACATCTGATGCCTGTCCCCTTCTACCCAGACCCCTCCCCAAGACAAGCTCCCCATGGGGCTTCCGTTCCATAGCTTCCACCCACCAGACAACGCTGCCAGGAAGCTGGGGAAGGGGTGGGCACGGTGAAGGACTCTGGACCTGGGGTTTGGGGAAGAGAGCCCTCGTGGGAAAGAGTCTGTGGTCTCCCTCTCCAGGAAAAGCCCCCCACCCTTCCCAAATACTCCAGGTTGGGGAAAGAAAGGGCTACCCCATGTAGGACCCTTATTTAGAGCCCCAAGTAGAAAGAGTTAAGGAAGTGCACCTTTTCTCTGGGAGTGAGGGGAGAGAGCCCCCTGATGTGGGGAAAAGGGGACACTGCAGAAAGGTGGGCATCCCCCTATCCATCCACAGCAGGTAAGTGAAAAACCTACAGTTGGGGCTTAAAGTTATCCCAGGAGGTGGGATGCTACCACCAAAGAAACCCCAAAAATCGAGCAAAGGCATCTGAAAGGTGGGAGACAGCGCCCCCTGGAGGAAAGATACATCCCTGTGGTGAGTCCCTCTGTCCCGCCCCTCCCCCGGGCTCAGAGCCCTTCCCCCCACTGTGTGGCCCCTGCTTCTCAGCGGATGTAGACACCTCGCCCCCAGCCTTCCAGCTCATTCTTGTTGCGCCCCAAAACTGGACCCCCACCCTCTGCGCAGTAGCGGGCCTTATTCCGGCCGCGGTTCCGGTTGTCGGTCAGCTCCTCTTCACAGTCTTCTTCCTCATCCTCCCAGGATCCCTGCCGGGCTGGTGGGGTGCTGCCCCCTGCAGGGTCTCCAAGCCCTGGGCCCTCTGAGGGGTCAGTTTCCATGTCCACACATGAGTCTCCCAGCTCCGTGTAGGCAGAGTTTCGGTTGCCAGAGGTGTCGGCATCAAACGTGTCTTGGCGAGACAGTGCCCGAAGGGTGCCCGCCCGGCCTGGTGGGTGGCTGCTGGGATAAAGGCCTGGGGGCTGGCCCAGCTCCCCCGGGTACTCGTGCACGCTGGCGTGCTCCCGGTGGCCCGTTCCAGCGACTGGTCCCCGGAAGCAAGGTAGGGTCCCTGGTTAGCAGACGGACAGCACACACCATGCAGATCAGGCAGGGGTGAAAGAGACACAACAAAGCAAGGCAGGTTAGTAACGGCACCAAGATACGCAGCCTGGCTACAGGAGGTGGGTACTGGCTCTAGGGGATGGGCAGTCAGGCAAACGGCTCTACAGCCCAGCCAGAGGACAGACCTCAGGGCATTTGCTCCTCTATTGGGACGGGAGGCACCCAACATTCATAAGACGTGAGGAGGCATGAACTTTTCCAGTAACCATGCTAGAGAGCCCACGAACAATTTGTCATTGCTTCCTCAATGCACGTCATTAATGCTGTCTTGGGCTAAATCATCATTAACAGCTCATTAGTATCGCCACTTGTTAGTGGTTGATTGGGTTAGTCACTGCCCCAGTTTTCCAAATACACTAAGGGAATTTCAGCTCAGAGCTCACTAACCCCAGCTCCTTCAGCCCAAACCAGACCCCAACCGCAGGCTTCCAGAACCCCTACGCTTTCCCCTAGCCAGTCCCTAGTCAGAGAACAAAGTTTCCAAGGTTGATGAGATTCCCGTGTACCCCCAGCAAAGATCGAAGCAGCAGGCTGGAGAAAGCCAATGGGTCTCTATCCCCCAGTAGAGACAATGAGGTGGCCCAACATCCTCAGCACCAAATGCCACGTGAAGGTGATCTGATGGTCACTGTCACCATGGAGGTGGTTGGGTGAGGTGCAAGAAGGCCTGGGTTCTGGTCCCATCCCCTGCCGCTTCAAGCTGTATGACCCTGAGCAAATGACTCTCCTCTCTACGGCTCAGTTTCTCTGTGGTGGTGTGATAGGGATTAGACCAGCAGTTTCTAAGCTGTTCCTTGGAGACCGAGGGTGGAGTGGGAAGGGCACAAAAGTGCTTCAGGGGTCCCTGAGAAGGTGAAATGGAAGCTAAGCCACCAGCTCCCTCCGAGTAGAGCAAGGACACTTTATATACTGAGGCTTCTTGTAAGTTGCAATGAACAAATGGGCTGTTACTGAAAACAAATTTGAAAAGCAATGGTCTTAGAATGATTTCTTGGCTTTCTCCTGGCTCTAATCTAGAACCAAATAGTGGTGCGAGCTCAGAGATGGGAAGCAGCTCCCATGGGAGGAGGCTGAGCCAGGGCAGGGCACCCACAGGAGGGCCTTCCCTGGAATGTGTTTCACCGGGAGAAGGATGGGAGGTATGGCATCAACTCATAGAAGATACTTCATTCTGGGGCCCCTCTGAGGAAACTCCTGGGATTAGGGCTCTGGGAGAGGGGACAGTCTCTTCGGGTTTAATGGCCCTGCTCCGTGGGATTCCCTGGGTCTGAGGGCCCTAGCTCTATTGGGTCTAAAATGCTGTGACTTCTGTGGGGTCTAAAATGGGTGTGGGGGCACCTGGCTGGGTCAGTTGGTAGAGCATGTGACTCTTCATCTTGGGGGTCGTGAGTTCTAGCCCTACGCTGGGTGCAGAGATTACTTTAAAAACTAAATAAAAATAAAAATAAAATGAGTGTGGAGTCCAGTGAATGAAAATACCAGTCTTCCTTATGTTTTCTTCCTAGTCAATTGTCTCATAAGGCCCCAGTCAGGCCTCATATCCAAAATCCCCTAGGGCAGCAGATACAGTCCTATGGGACCAGGCCCAGGGAGGCACCACGAGCCAGCCCCAAACCCATCAAAAACCACAGACACCAGAAGCTGCCACTCACCACATTTTTTACAAAATAAAGCTCTTCCCTTCCTTCCCCATGTTCCCTGAGCTCCAGTCCCGAGCCTTGGGCAGGAGGGGAGATGGATGGGACGCCTACATGGCGTGCTCCTGCTGCTGGGGCACCGACCTGGCCCTCTGCGAGGCGTCCAGCCCGCCCCAGAAGCTGAGATTTCTCCTGAGTGAGGTGAGCACCTGTACCTGGAGGTTGGAGACAGGGGCGGGGCTGGCGGCCAGAGCTGCAGTAGCCATGGTGCGGTTCAGCAGCGGATTGGGCGGAGTGCTGCTGGGCGGGTGTGTGGCCTTCCAATAGGCTTCCAAGTATTCGGCCAAGTGCTCGCAGGCATCCTCCAATTGGTTCTCGTCCAGGATGATGTCAAACATTTCCTGTGGAGGCGGGGTTAGGGGGCAGGGCTGGGATGAGCTGGGCGTGACCAAGGGGGTGAGGGGTGTGGCCTGGGTGCAGTGGGTGGAGTCAAAGGGTTGAATGACAAAGTTAAAAAGAAACCTCTGGATGTCCAGGAAGAGGAGGACTCTCAGATACATACATTGTCAGAACTACCAAAGGTCTTGGCACCCAGAATAGCCCGACTCTCTCATTCTAGGTAGAAGGCAACCAAAGCTGGAAGAGGGGCCTGTCTCCCCACAGAGAAGTGGTGCTTCCGGGGTCCAGCACCCTTTTCCCCTCAAGACCAGGGCACTCTAAC
Source organism: Panthera leo (assembly GCF_018350215.1). NCBI lineage: Eukaryota > Metazoa > Chordata > Mammalia > Carnivora > Felidae > Panthera > Panthera leo. The sequence goes on from NC_056692.1 coordinate 38,058,982, forward strand.
AGACCCCACCCTGGTGCTCTTGGTCACTCTGTCTCTGACGCAGGCCAGAGGAAACAGGACAACCCCAATGTCCCCCTTTCCCTTTCCCTGGGTCTGAGCACTCACCGGGGGACACTGCGCCAGCTTCTCTGAGGCCGCTATTTGGACATTGAGGTGTTTGGACTGAGACTTCCCTCGGGACTTGATGAGCCTCTGAAGTACCTGGTTTGGGAGGAGAGAAGAGGAGCTAGAGGGACCCCACAACACATCCTATCAGAGAGGCAGGTCCTGGTTGGCCCCAGTGTGTCAGAGCCGGGGGGATGTTAGAGGACTCTCAGCCCTGGCCACGTCTTCAGAAATGACCTCCCCTGCCCCGTGTCTGTCCTACCACAATGCCCAGGCTCTCCTGGGAAGTGGCTATTTGAAAGGGGGTGATTCTCCTTCCTGAACCCTCTAACCTTCTTCATAGCTTCATTCTCCAGGCAGACATCTCCACGTTAACAGCAGCAGCCAGCCTTTATGGGACACTTGCTCTACACAGGCACCATGTTGTGCTTTCGTGGTCAATTCATTTTGTCCGGACAATAATCCCATTAGGGAGCCACGATTGCTACTCTCATCTCAATAACGATAATGTTTACCAGTGATAATGGTAAATAATAGTAAACATAAAGCCACAGCCTTAACTAAAGGATCAAAGTTAACATCACCAATTACACAACAGAGACACATCGCTCTGGTGCTATTCCCACCAAAAATGCAAAATCTGAACCTCATCACAATGAAATATCAAGCAAACCCATACTGAGGAACAGTCTACTAAATCAGTGATCTGTACTCTTTAAAGATGTCGGTGTCATGAAAATCCAGGAAAGGCTGAGGAAATGTTCCAGTTTAAGAATGCTAAAAAGGGGCGCCTGGGTGGCTCAGTCGGTTAAGCGTCCAACTTCAACTCAGGTCACGATCTCGCGGTCCGTGAGTTCGAGCCCGGGGTCGGGCTCTGGGCTGACGGCTCAGAGCCTGGAGCCTGCTTCCGATTCTGTGTCTCCCCCTCTCTCTGCCCCTCCCCCGTTCATGCTCTGTCTCTCTCTCTGTCTCAAAAATAAATAAACGTTAAAAAAAAAAAAAAGAATGCTAAAGAGATAAAGCAACTAAATGCAACACATGATCCTGGGTTGAGGGGGAAATTGCCAAAAAAGGCATTATTGAGACAACTGATGAAAAATGACAGACTGTTTTAAAATATTTCTTGGGGCGCCTGGGTGGCTCAGTCAGTTAAGTGTTCGACTTTGGCTCAGGTCATGATCTCACAGTTCTCAAGTTCGAGCCCGGTATCAGGCTCTCTGCTGTCAGGGGCTCTCTGTTGTCAGCGTAGAGCCTGCTTCAGATCCTCTGTCCCCCTCTCTCTCTGCCCCTACCCCCATTCATGCATGCGCACTCTCTCTCTTAAAAATAAACATTTGAGGGGCGCCTGGGTGGCGCAGTCGGTTAAGCGTCCGACTTCAGCCAGGTCACGATCTCACGGTCCGTGAGTTCGAGCCCCGCGTCAGGCTCTGGGCTGATGGCTCGGAGCCTGGAGCCTGTTTCCGATTCTGTGTCTCCCTCTCTCTCTGCCCCTCCCCCGTTCATGCTCTGTCTCTCTCTGTCCCAAAAATAAAATAAAAAACGTTGAAAAAAAAAAAATTTAAAAATAAACATTTGGGCGCCTGGGTGGCTCAGTCGGTTGAGTGTCCGACTTCGGCTCAGGTCATGATCTCATGGTTCGTGGGTTCGAGCCCCGCCTCGGGCTCTGTGCTGACAGCTGGGAGGCTGGAGCCTGCTTTGGATTCTGTGTCTCCCTCTCTCTCTGCCCCTCCCCCACCCGTGCTCGCTCTCTCTCTGTCTCTCTCCCTCTGTCTCTCAAAAATAAAATTAAAAAATTAGCATTTAAAAATAAATAAACATTTTAAAATATAATATTTCCTGAATTTGGCAACTGTACTATGGTTATATAAATTAACATCCTCGCTGCTAAGACATACATGATGAGGTATTTAGGAATAAAGACATGATATCCGCAATTTACTTTCAAATGGTCCAGAAAAAATATATATACATATAACATAATACATATATACAGAAGGATAAAGTAAGTGTGGCAAAGTGTCCAAAATTAGTGAATCTGAAGAAAATTGAATAATATACTTTAAATGGCTGAATTGAATGGTGTGGGAATTATCTCAATAAAGCTGTTAAAAAATGAGTGAATCTGAGTGAAGGGCAGTCAAAAGAATGGCAGTTCTTGTACTATTCTGGCAGCTTTTCTCTAGACTTGGAATTATCTCAAAACAAAAAATCTTAAAAAAAGAAAAATAAAAAAGTAATAGCCGTAGAACTTGGTAGGTACCAGGCACTTTGCCTGGTTAATTCACTTACGCAATCCTCACCACCACCATTTGAGGATCCCTACTTTGCAGGCGAGGAAACGGGCACAGAGGAGTTAGGGGGTTTGCCAAAGGAGCACAGAGCTGGGGAGCAGCAATGCTGGTAAACTCTGGGCATTCTGGCTCCAGAGTCCCCACCCTCAACCTCAGTGCCCAGTGGGAGAAATTGAAGCATCTGTTACTTTCTAGCTCACAAAGTGTTTTTGTATCCATATTTCATTTGATCCTTTCAACCACCCCAGGAAGTACTTAAATCCTATCATTCCCTTTTAGCTCATCAGAAACTGAGGACTCAGAAAGGTTAGGGTTAAGGAACTGGGTAGCATCACGAAATAAGAGTTACCGCCCTTGGTTGTCATCATGAATCAGACAGAACTCTGGGCTCTTTACATTATCACCTGAAATCCTCTCAACGATAACAAGGGAGGGTTTTTAATTCCCATTTTATAGGTGAAGAAACTGAGGCTCAGAGGCTAAATAAATCCCCCAGAGGTCCCAAGCTCAATAAACAACAACAACCAAACAACAAAATTTAATTAATGAATTAATTAATAAAGACTTGAACCCAGTGCTATCTTCTAACTTCAAATACTGCACCTGAACTCGCCCTCCACGTTTCTCAAACCCCACTAACATCTAGGAGGAAAAACTCACAGAGCTATAGTAGGAAAAATAAGTAAATTAGCCTTCCTACCGATTCATCTCTATCAAGGTCCAACTGAGGACAGTGCAGCAAAAAGGGACAAAATCAAATGACAGTAAAGACCTCCCAACTGCCAAGCAGTTGGGTGGCACTGCAACAAAAAGCACAGAATTCTTTCAGTTTCCTCCACCAAGGATGGGAGGTCAACCAGAGTGGAGACAGGGGACTGGCCTGCATGACCCTATTAATGATATTTATACTAGCTAATACATGAGGAAGCACATTATACCAGACACTTTGCTAAGTGCTAAGCATTCACATTAGGTTCAATCTTCACCATGTCCATTTGATGGAGTTTTACCGAGCAGGCAAATAAGGCTCGGGGAGATTCAGTCACAGAATTAATAAGCAGTTGCTGAGATTTAAACATAGGCCACCCGACTCCAGAGCACTGCTGTCCCCACTAGGGTTAGGCTCCCACACCCACCTTTGGAGAAGTAATCTTGATGTAAACAATGATGGGGGCCAGTGAGGTCTTGGAGAGCTGGGCTGGGTGGTTGATGGTGTCAGCATCCAGAGCCACCAACTGAAGGGTCCGGGCCAGCTCAAAGATTCGCTCGATCTCGCTCTGAACCTCAGCTGGGAGACATGGAGTCATGGGGAAGGGGGCATGTAGGGGAGCCTCCCCAAGAGACGGTGGGCAATAGAACACTTCTGGAGATGCCCCCCCACCTCCCTCCCTTCCCAGGTCTGGGCCCGGAAGGGGGGTCGCAGGGTGGGCTCACCCAGGCTGGAGCGTGTGTTGGAGCGCTCAATGATGATGTGTTTGCTAGGGTTGTTGAGGACTGAGCGCTTAGCCAGGGAAATGTCCGCCGTCACACGAGTGATGGAGATCCTGAGGGATGGGACAGGGGGATTGAGGGGTCAGGATGGGCTAGAATCCGCTGCCCACTCCCAAGGCTCCAAGTCCTAGACCTCAGTCCAAGAGTCCCAGAATCATCATTCAAGCCACCCTGCCCATCCCCAGCAGCACAGGACTAGAGTGAGAGTGGGGTCTTACCTGCCATCAAATCGATGCTTCAAGAAGTCAAATAAAGCTTTCTGCATCATATCTGTAACCTGAGGTTGGGGGTTGGGGGGGAAGAAGTCAGGTGTGGGTGGGCTGCTGAGTATTTACACCCTCACATTCTATTTTCTTCTCAAATTCCTGAGATAAATGGGCCTCTAAGGGGGGGTGGGGGAATTCTTTCTGGGTGTGAGGAGCTTCCAATGAGATCTCTGATTCCAAAGGTTCTTCTAGGTGGTATCTCTGGGGGGGACCCTTCTCGGGGGGGGGGAGGGGGCGGTCTTGGGAGGGGGGAACCAGATACTTCTGAATGGGTCTCCCTGTGGGTCAGGCCCCTCTGGGCCTGTAGGTCTGTAGCCCTCTGGGGAGATACCCTGGGAATCTGGGCCTTTCCAGGAGATCTGTCTGGGGTATGAAACTCTGTAGCATCTCTCTGGAGGTCTGGGCCCCTCTGGGTCCACTCCCCTCTAGGGGCTCCTACCTCATAGCCCTTGAGCGACGGTCCCACCAGGATGATGGGCCTCATGGAAGGTACCACGTCATAGGGGGGCACATGCTCTGTCTGAGGGGGAAGCAGGGAAGGGAAAGCCCAGAGTGGGGATGACATTAGCCCCTCTTCCCCAGCCTCCAGGCTCCCCCATGCATTCTTTCCTCCCCCGGGTCCCAGAGCCCAGATGTGAGGATTGAGGTGGGATGGGGAGGGATGGCCAAGGAGAATCGGGGAGGGTGAGAGAAGGGTGGGGCGGGGGAGAGGTGGGGAGGGCACAAGAATGGGTGTTAGAAGGTCCCACTAGCTCATCCCAGGAGGTGGGGAGGGGGACACAGAAAGCTGTGATACTCACCGACTTCTGCTTCTGTTTGGCTGGGTCCAGAGATTGCCAAGAGTGGGGAGGTGGGGGAGAGAGGGAAGGGCACCCAGGCAGGGGCAGAGGGCAAGGAAGGAACCAGGACAAGAGAGGGAGGGAGAGCGGGCAGACGAGGAGAGATAACAGGGCATGCGTGTTAGTGACAGACAGAGCCAGAGAGAGGGGACGGGACCCCATGCCAAGGGGGAGCCAGAGATGGCCCTAAATCAGGGCTGGGAGGGCTGACAGTCAATCCAGCGGATTTGGGAATATTCAGACATACCCTTCCCCTTTCTGGGTCTTGGGAAAGAGCTGGGAAGGGTGACAGCCCCAAATTTGGTGCCCATCTCCTACCCCTAATGCAGTCCAGGAACCTTCCCATTTTAAAGGTTCCTTTAACCGTCCTGCTATGCAGCCAGGAGACCCTCATGTGCCCACACTAGACCCACAGAGTCCACAGAGGACAAAGAAGGGTCACCATCCCAGTGTCTCCTTCGCATGCAGGGGCGAGGACATGGAATATCCCAGTGCTAGCGAGGGATGAGGCCAGGTTTCATTAGCACCGGACCCTGATTCCAGTGGTGGTGGGGTCAGGGGGTACCGCCTGCCAAGAGCAGGGGTGTTTCAGCTGCAAGAACCGTCCCTTCCTGGGGGGTGGGCCAGAGTGGGGTTGTGTGTGGAGCCCGCTGTGCCCATTCCCCACCCGCTCCCTGCTCCTTGGCAGGAGGCCCTGCTCCCCACAGAATCAGGCTGGTACCGCATCTGAATCCATCCTGGTCCCCTCCTCCTGCCCCAGAGCTGGGCCCTGACCCCTCGCCCCCTTGCCAGGGCCCAGCAAGAATTACCTTCTTGAAGAAGGGGATGCGTTTGCCATGGGGTGGCGGGGTGGTGACACTGCTAACACTAGTCTTGGCAGAGCCGCTCTGCTCCCCGAGCTCTGCCTCCTCGTCCTCTAGCTCTAGGGGGTCTAGTTCAAAGGCTAAGTTAGTCATTTCATTACCTGGACCGCAGTCAGGAGAGAGGAGGGAGGCGAGGTGGGGAGGAGTGGGATGGACATGGAGACACAGTACAGAAGGCAGGGATGGGATGGGGAAAAAAGAGAGAAGAAGAGGTGAATGGAACAGAGCTAGGAGAAATGAATGGGGGTGGGGTGGGGGAGGGAGGCAGAGAGACGGAGCTACCAAAGAAATGGGAAGGAGAGACATGAGAGAATGGGCGCGGATGGGCCCAGCTGGGGGGGGGGGGGTACCCTACTCTTCACGGAGGGGGTACCGCTGGGTGTATTTGGAGGACTCGGGACTGGGGTGCCCCCTACTGCAGGGAGAAGAGAGGACAGGCGATGGGAGACCACCCCACCGAGGAGCTCCTCCCAACGGCCTCCCCCCGGCCCCGTTCCCTAAGGTGGCAACGGCTCTTACCACTGGCAGGGGGCGTGGGGCGGCGGGTGCCAGTCACCACGTCTCCCAGGCTGGAGCTGGAGTTGTCACCTGATTTGCTGTGTGGGCAGAGAGGCAAATGGAGCTGTGAGCGGAGGGGTGGGCGTCAGGGTGGGGGAGCCTTGTTCTCTCCCGTGCCGCCTGCCCCCCACTCCCCTGGAGACCCTCCAGCCCCACTGGTGATGCCGGAGGCAGCTCTGTGCGCTCAGGGCAGTGGATCGACCCTCGAGGCCTAGTCCCAGCTGGATGGCCTCTCTGCGGTCCCCAGCTAGACACCTGGAGCTGAGGCGGTTCTGGCGCAGCTTCTGTTCCTGCAGAAGGCGCAGGCTGTCCAGTTTGACGGGGCTGGGGATGAAGCCAACCTCACAGCCCTCCTTCACCAGTCGCCCAATCCACCAGTCATTATTGTATTTCTGCAAACAACAGCGGGTGGGGTGGGAGAGACCAAGAGGGAGATTGGAGTGGCGAGCCAACAGCTACTGGACCCGCCAACCCTGCCCAGGAGGCGGCACCTTCAAAGAGCCGGCCCCTGGCTCTGCCTGTGCCGTGGACCACCCTACCCCCAGCACATCCCTGTCCCACCACGTGCCCGCCCTACCCTCGAACGGCAGGGAGAGGAGTAAATGCTGACCCCTACGTGTGCCTGCATGCCGCCTCTCCACCTCCAGACCTCGTCACAAACCCTCTCAACAACTGTGTGACCTGGGCATCGCCGCCCCATTTTACCAGGGAAAATTAGAGGCTCAGAGACGTGAAGAGATTTGTCTAAGGTCACACAGCGGATTCCGCCAAGCTCTGCTTGGCTCGGAGCTCCGGCTGCCCATCTCCTGGTACCCACCCCCCTGCCCTCCTTCCAGATACCAAGTGCTCTCTCCACCTCTTTGATGTGCAGGAAGTCCTTGGGCTCGAAGGTGATGGCCACTCCCTGCACCGGCACCTCATCCCCCGGAGACGGGTTGTAGCCGACATTTGTCCTCACAGCAAATGCCACCGGCTTGGTCTAGAGGAGGTGCACGGGAAGGATAACAACCAGAGGGTTAAACCACAATGTAATGTGCTGGAGGGAGGTGGGGGCATGATGCGGAGGTTTGTTTGGTTGATCGCTAAAATGTATACCGAGTGGTTTCAGTAGTGTTCCTGTATGTATGTTAAAGTTCACAATAAAAAAATAAAAATTGACTTCAGCCTTCTCAGGATGGAGGGGGCCACGGGGGACAGTAGGTATTAGCCCAGAATGACACCCAGAAAAATCTTAGTAATAATAATATAATGACAGTAGCTATCATTTACTGCTCCAGGCATCGTGTTACATGCTTTACAAGCATTACCTCACTTATGCATCACAAAAACCTTAGGAAGTTAACTACTAGGGGCTTCCGGCAAGCTCGGTCAGTGGAGTGTGCGACTCTTGTTCTCGGGGTTGTGAGTTCAAGCCCCACATTGGGTGTAGGGATTACTTAAAAGAAAAATACTAAAATCTTTTAAAAAACAAAAAAGAAGCTAACTACTATTATCATCTGTATTTTAGTGAATGAGACTAAAGTTCAGAAAGGTTAAGTGGCTTGCCTAAGATCACACAGCTAAGAAGAGTTAGCCCAGGAAGTATGACTCCAGAAAGAAGTAGAAAGTCTCAAGTTCTTATTACGTGTAGAAACACTATCAGGCTCTTATTATACTATATAAAAAGGCAAGTTTTATAGCCCACATTTTACAGCTGTAAGACAGAGGCATGTCAAGGCCCTGGGGTACACCAGCTAAGAAGTGGCTGGGACAAGACTTGACCCTGGGTCTATCCAGGCCATCTCTAAGGCCTGGGGGTAAGAGAAATAATGCCAGGACAGCCCCCTGATTCTGTATTTCTCACCTTGGCTTTCTCGAGCTGGGCTAATGCCTGGCGTTCTGCCTCCTTCCTTAAGGCTTCCCGGTCCTCCTCCAGAGACACATCAGAGTCCGATGGACGGCTGGTGTAGGACTCCGCTGAGCCCTGAAAACAGACACAGGGCCAGCTCAGGGCCAACACTGCCTCCCAGTTCCTGGGCCTCGGAAGGCACAGAGGTACCAGCCACCTATCATGGATGCCTCAAGCCCCAGCCAGCCCAGCGTGATGCCACAGGGGCTAGGAAAAGGTGGTATTAGATGAGAGAAGCCAGGGACTGAGATTTGCAGGCCCCTGGGGAAAGTGTGGCCCTAGGAAGGGTGACAGCAGCAAGCAGGGGGTTAAGGCAGATTCAAGGACAGCTGCTTGGGGCCCAGGGAGGGGTGGGAACCTGATAGGGGCACAGCGCAGGGGAGGAGTGCCAGGGGACGAGTCTCCGCTCCCAGTTCCTCCTTCCCTCCCCTGCCCCCAGCACCAGCTGAGATAGACTCAGCAGAGGCCCACTGAGTCCTTCCAGGGACAGTAGCCACCAGCTTAGGCCTGAGGTCTCTGCACTGTGGGCAGAGGGCAGCCTGCTCTTGCTCTGCATGACGGGGCCGCCAAAACTTTTGCTATCTTCTGCTCAACGGTGAGGGAAGATAGAATCCTACTTCTCCGGCCAGAATCAGGGGAGCCCCAACCCTCAGGCTCTCACGAGATACAAAAGAGAACCCAAGATTCCTGGGGTAGTGCAGGCAAAAGAGGCAAGTTAAGAGCAGGACAGGGGCCAGGCCCTCTCTCCAATACTAGGGCTGCTGGCTGCTCGGGGTAAGGCAGGCCCAGAAGTCTGGCTAGGCCAGGAAGCTGGCCTTGACCACACTGACCATCCCAGAGCACAAGAAACTCTGTCAGGGATGCGGGCACATGTGTGAGACATGTAACCTGTCCAGACCCAAAGTGTCAATGAACATGCTTATTCACAGGCGTGCTTGGATGTGCAACTTCAAATGTGTTTAGAAGGGTGCATTCTATGGTATGTGCTGGATATACATGACTGAATGCATAGAGGGGCACATGAGCGCAAACAGGGGAGCGCCCTAGGCGTCAGTGTCCCTGACGATGTGTGGCACGTGAGGGCAGGATCCAGGAGGTGTGAATTTGTGTGACTGGGAAGTGGTGGTGTTGCTACAGGGGCAGGAGGTGATGTGGGGAAAGAGCAGGACTGCAGACACGTGACGGTTCTTTCCTGAGGCCATGAAAGGGTCACTTGGCCAGGAATGCCCATTAGCTTGGTAAGGAGGGGACCTAGGAAAGAGAAAAAACGAAGTCCCACCTCCCCCAGAGGGACCTGGTCATTAGCTAGTGAGGTTGCCCATTCCTTGAGCAGCTAGAGCACAACAATGGGAGACTCGGTGAAGGCACCAAGATCGGGGTGGGGGTGGAGACGCTAATGGAAGGTAGAAAAGAGACAAGAAGGATCAACAATAGCCAAAGTATGGAAAGAGCCCAAATGTCCATCGATGGATGAGTGGATAAAGAAGGTGTGGTATATATACAATGGAGTATTACTCGGCAATCAAAAAGAATGAAACCTTGCCATTTGCAACGACGTGGATGGAAGTGGAGGGTATTATGCCAAGCGAAATTAGTCAGAGAAAGGCAAAAATCATGGGACTTCACTCATATGAGGACTTCACGATATAAAACAGATGAACGTAAGGGAAGGGAAGCAAAAAGAATATAAAAACAAGGAGGGGGACAAAACATGAGACTCTTAAATATGGAGAACAGGGGCGCCTGGGTGGTTCAGTCGGTTAAGCGGCCGACTTCGGCTCAGGTCATGATCTCGCGGTCCGTGAGTTCGAGCCCCGCGTCGGGCTCTGTGCTGACAGCTCAGAGCCTGGAGCCTGTTTCAGATTCTGTGTCTCCCTCTCTCTGACCCTCCCCCGTTCATGCTCTGTCTCTCTCTGTCTCAAAAATAAATAAACGTTAAAAAAAAAAAATTAAAAAAAAAAATGGAGAACAAACAGAGGGTTACTGGAGGGGTTGTGGGAGGCGGGATGGGCTAAATGGGTAAGGGACATTAAGGAATCTACTCCCAAAATTATTGTTGCACTATACGCTACCTAATTTGGGTGTAAAATTTACAAAAGAAAAGAGACAAAAAGGAAGGAGAGCGAAAACCAGCTAATCCTCCACTCTCCACCCCTCCTGAGGGGAGTACTCAGGGTCAGGGAGACAGATGCCCAGAGAGCCAGAGAAACAGACCCAGAGACAGAGTGACTGAGAGACATTTACTGATCCTAACACACATACGCACACACGCACACACACAGACATGCGCGCACAGAGACAAGGAGCAGGAGCAGGAATGGTGAGGAGACAAGGAGACAGGCTGGAGTGAGCACCACCCCCCCACCAGCTTTCCCTTTGGGGCTGCTCCCACCCATCCCTACCCCATCCCTAGCTCACCACTACGAGGGTCCGGCTGGGCGCCTCCATCCCGGCGCCCTCAGTGCCTGGCCCTGCTGGCCTAGGGGGTGGCCCAAACTGCCCGTTCCCCCGGGGGGCTCAGGTTACAAGCAAGTTGCTACATGTGCAAACTGCTAGGGTATATTTAGCTCAGAGATGTGGCAAGGCCTGCTCCCCCACTCCCCGCCACCTACTGGGGGTCAGAGAGAGGGAGCTGAGAGGAGGAAGGATTAGAGGCTGGGGTCTGATCCCCTGTGGTGGCAAACAGTGAAGGAACCAAGGCCCTTCTCTGTCAAGAGGCGTCACACCGAGCACGGTGTCATTCCTCCTAGCCCTGGCCCTGGTCCAGCCCTGCAACAGGAGGAACGCGGAAAAGACTGAAGAAAGGACTTCTTATCCGTCTGTGTACTTGGAAGATGCTGGGATGGAGGGCTCCCTGTCTGACCCTCTCAAGTCAGGCCTGAGCTCACAGGTGCCAACCGTCGTGGAGAGAGAAGAATCAAAAAGAAGAGCTCACTCCAATCTGTGGTGGATCTGCGTGGCACCTCTCTCTCTCTCCAGCCCAAGGGGGGCTGACCTCCCTACTGTCCTCTGCCCTCATATGCCCTGCCCGTTTCCTCTTTGGCACACTCCCTTTCCTTGTCTGATCCCAAGCCTCTCTCGCCTTTTTTGGGTACCAGGCTTTGTTGAGATGCTCTGTAGTCATAGCAACCACATGCCTCTCTGGCTGCCTCTCCCTGAGCCTGAGATGGCCTGGGGTTGAGAGTGAGAACACAGAGGAGAATGGCATCTTCCTGACTGAGAACAGAAGACCCCAGAAAGCTATCCACTTATCTCCCTTCGCTCAGGGGTGCTGCTCTCTGAAACCAACTCCCTCCTGCCCTCACCACCACCAACACACTTTCTGCATATTAAAGACCAGTCATAGCTGGGCATGCCGTGGGCCTTTCCCTGACCCTTACCTACCCGGGGCTCCAGGGACCCAGATGACCTGGCTCTACGTTTCTTAGGCTCTGCTTCTACCCCACGCTGTCACAGATTCTGGGGGAGGACATGGAAGCAGACAGCCGGCAGGGGGAGTGGGTGACAGCCCGAAGCAAGCTAGAAGGAGGCAGGCTGTCCCTGAAAGAGATGACGCAGGCAGGCAGCAGGGGCTGGTGCCTGGAGCTGGGGGAGGGGCGGGGCGGGGGCTGAGGGAGTGGGTGCAGCTGACAGTATATGCAGAGGTCATGGAGGTAAGGGTGATCCGGTGGTTCCAGGCAGGTGACAAATGACATGGGGGTGGGTGCCTGGAGAAAGCCTCAGATCCAGCTCACTAATGCTGGTCTCCACCAACCAGCCACCTCCTTTCTCTCAGCCCAGCCTCCCCATTACCTGGCGGACAAAACTGTTGGATGTCGTATCCGAGGACGTGCTCCCATCCGACCTTTTGAACCGCCCTTTCCTCTTGCTGTATTTGCCCTGGAGAAGCCAGGAAGGGACAAGAGTGGAATCAGAAAGGGCCTTTCCCAACCCTCATCCCATCAAGCCCAGAGCTACAGCCAAGCCTTGGGAATATCAGCCCCTGATCTGAACAACCCTTCCCCCCATCTTCTTCCTGAGATGGTACAGCCCTAAGGGGAGGGAAGGCCCAGACCACAGCCCTGGGGTGGGGGACAGTGCAAGAGAGCCCCAGGAAGCACACACAGAAACCCCCAAACCAAGCCAGAGAGGCTGGGAACGGGGAGGCGCTGAGAAGCTGGAGGCTCATTAGGCAGCAAAGCTAATTAAGATGCTGGGCAGGCTGCAGAGGCCTCCTGGGAAGGGAGAGGCTGCCTGCAGTGTTAGGGGGGCAGAGAGAGCTGGGGAGAGTCCCCCTCCCTTTCCCCCTTAGCTGGAGCAGGGGGGCCGAGTATGCCTGTAGCCCCCAGAGAGAAGAGGAATCGCCAACCCAGGCCCAGCTTAGCTCTTCCTGTGACCGAATCTTGCCTTCATTTTTCCGCAGAGTGGGGAGGGGAGTGGCAGCTCTCGGCCCTGGGAGACCCCAAACTAGATTTCCGGGGAGGGGGCTGGGGGAGGGCATGGAACTGTATTTAGAAAGGAAACGTCTAACCCCAACACACTCCAGTGGGCAGCCCTCAACCCGACCCCGCAGGACTTTCCTCAGCCCCCTCCTCACAATCAGTGGTCACACCCCTCCCCTTGGGGAAAGGGATCAAGCTTCCACTGTTTAACCCCTGGCTGCCACTGCCTATGCCCCGTCCCCACGGTCCCCACCAGGCTGCATCGAGTTCAATGCCCCTTGGCCCTGCCCCAAGACAAGCCTGGGACACAACCCCCACTGTTTCCTGGGGTAGGCTGGCTCAGTCTCACTGGCTGGGCTCCTGGCTTGGGTGGAGTGGACCCTGTCTGACCTCTCTCGATCGGCCACACATTCAGGTATTTCCAGGCCTCCTGTAAAGGGGGCTGCTTCCTTACCCTCCTTAACTCATATACACACGTGGCCCCAGGCCATTCCAAAGTAGGGCGGGATGATTGAGGGTTCAGGCCCTCCAAGCCCTTACCCCCACTGTCAATCCTAGAGTTTCTTTGCCAAAGAAGCTAGATTAGATATGATCACATTAGGGGCTCTGGTTCCTTAGGCCTGAGTACAAGGAGCATGGATAAATGGGAGAGAAGGGTACCTGGGAACCCTTCAAAAATCCTCCCTCCCATCCCCTTCTCTCAAACCAGACAAATACCCAACCTCTAGGATTGAGGATCCCTACAAACTTAAGAGGATCCTTCAGTGAGCCCCAGACTCTGTTTCACACCACCACCACCACCACCCCAGGATGGGAAAAGGGAGTGGCACCCAGAGAGACAAGGGACAGCTGAAAGGAAGGCTCCAGTCAGCTGCCTCCAGGCTCCAAGGGGCCTGGGGTGGAGAAGGGAGGTATTTTTAGGTCTAACCTGCTCCCCCCCACCGCCATGCCCATCAACCACATTATCATGGTGGTTACAGTTGCTCTCCACTGGCAAGAAAAGAGTTAATGGTATCCTAGCCTTGGAGTGTCGCCAGATTAGAGAATGGCCTGGTCCCAGAGAAATCCCTTGGAACGACCACCCCAGACCCTAACCAGCCAGCCCAGATACTGCTGGTCACTCCACGGGCACACACCACACCCAAGAATGCCCCTTCCTGGGGATAACCCAGGTTGCAGGTAAGTGTGAGTAGGGGTGGGGCGGCAGACACCCCCCACCACCCAGGTAACACAGCGTCTTCCCCTCCAGGACAGTGAGTTGGCATCCATCCAACTTTCCAAACTTTGGAGGCGTTTTCTAAGGCTGGGGAGGGGAGGGGGGTGGAGTAGGAAAGATAACGTGGGTGTTGGGGTAGGGAAGCTGGTCCAAAAGAAGGATGTAGCTGAGGTGCCAGGATGGGGGGGTCTAGCCCAGGGCTGGCCCCTTCCCCACCCTCTAAGGCCAGTGTCTGCGGCTCCGAAGGCCTGCTGGCACCGCCCTGACCATCGCCTCGGCCATCACCCGGTGCCTCCCCCGCCCCACCCACCCCCGCCTGGCGCCCCTGAGCGTGCTCTGCGTCGCCCCCTTTGCCTGAGCTCGCTCTCCAGCCTCCCTCAACCCTCGGCTGCCCCGCCAGCACCCCCACTCTCAACCCATGGAGCGGTACCCAAGCAGCAGAGACCCTGACGCGGGGGAGCCGAGGCGAGGGTGACAGGAGGCCCGATCGCCCCCTCCCCGCTCCGCCAAACCGCAGCCCAACTCCGGGCCAAGCGCCCATCAATCATTAACCCGCAGGGACTGGGGGCGCGCAGGCGCCCCTCGCCCCTCCTCGCCGGGCACATAACTCCTTCTTCCCCGGCGTCCCTCGAGCCGACCCCACAAGGTCCGCGGGAGCGGCCCCCCTGCCCTCGGGCCCGGCCACCACACCTCACCTGCGGGCTGGGGTCGAAGACCTCCATGGGGATCTCCTGGGAGGGTGGGTAAGGGCTCCGGGACATGCTGGTCTTCTGGACCATGGAGAGGAGCCTCCCCTCCGGCCGCCGGCCCGGCCCAGCCGGGCGCCCTCAGCGCATGAAAGAGGCCGTCGGAACCGAGAGCAGCGCAGCGCGGCCGGCACCCGCTCCAGCCACCTGGCCCGGCCTTCGGCTGCCCTGTTCCAGCCTCCCGTCCCTCCTCCCGCTCTCTCCTCTGCCACCGCCGCCTCCTCCGCCCCTGAAGCCTCAGCATCTCCCCCCGCCCCCTCCGCTCCCACCTGCCCCTCCTTCCCTCCGCCCTCCCTCCCTCCGCCCGCCCCGGCCCCGCCCCTCGCAGCCCCTCAGCAGGCTCCGCACAGACAATGGGAGGGCAGCCGGAGGGAGGCACGCCCCTCCTGGCTCCGGGAGGGGGTGAGCGCCGGCCTCTGACCGGCCCGGGGAGAAGGTGGCTCACTCTGGGTACAGGGGTGGAGGGAGGAGTGAAACCCTGCCTTGGGGCGGGGGGGGGGGGGGGGGGGGGGGGGGCGGTTTACCAGTGGATGCCAAGCGCTGATGGAGGTGAAGCGCGGATTGGCACGGCCCCCGTTTCCGTCCCAAACCACTCTCACTTAGCAGGTCTGCCCATTCCACTCCAGTGGGGGCCGCCGGAACTTCCCGATCCCTTTGATCCTGGGACCTGGCGTTAACCCCTTTCTCCCCGGTGTGGGCCTAGACTGACTTGAACCAAACCGGAAGGGCCCACTCCCTCCGACAGGACCGTGACGGCCCGCCGGTCAGCCAACCCGAGACTGAGGCTGGGGTGAGAAGGATGTCCAAAGGGAGTCCCCATCACAGACAACAAGAAATCCCAGAGACCCAGCGGTCTTTCTGCCCTAGTCCCTAGAATCCCCCCAGACCTTCCAGAAGGCAAGGTCCCTGCTCCTTGGAAAAGAGAGGAAAGGGTAGGAAGAAATGCGGAGTTGAGAGAGGAAAGTAGCTAAAATCAGATCTAGTGACTTTTGACCTAGAATTGCTCCCCCCTTCATCCTTGATTTGGGGACAAATATCCAAGGCCTGGACCCCACCCACCACTACCTATGGAGAGAAGAGGACTAGGGGATTCTAGCAAGCATTCTGGTGTTAGGGTGCCTGGCTGGCTCAGTCGGTAAAGCATGTGACTCTATGTCAGGGTTGTGAGTTCCAGCCCCACATTGGGCATAGAGGTAAGTTTAAAAAAACAAAACAAAACAAAACTCTAGTGTCAATTTGGCTCAGGCTATTTCTGGTTGTGTGGCCCTGGAAAAGTCACTACCCTTCTGTAAAATGGGGTTGCCCATACTGTGGTGTCTTTGTCACTTGGGATTACTGGGAGGATGAGGGAGAATGAAATTAAATGAGGACTCCTTAGATGTTTGGAGATGCTGTAAGACGCTGAACAGAGGTCTGTCATATCATGACAGGAGGAACTGTTACCTCTCTATCCCTTCCTTGCTCCTCAAAGAGGGGAGATGAGAAGGGGAATGGACAAGATTTGCCCAGGTTCAGTGACCTGAATATAAAGGCCAGCCTGCTGTCTCCTGCTGGAGGAGAAACTGTGGAATACACTGACTCCTTCTCACCCTGGGTTCTACAAGTGGATGGCCGGTTAAGTCATTTCTCTGATCACATTACTTTGAGGGTGAGGAAGGATGAAGTACGTCAGCGTTGTTCTATGAACAGATCCAACCCTAAGCAGGGGTTTAATCTGTCCCTTGGACACAAACGAACCTGGTATGAGAGAGAAAGCATGAATACTGAATTTGGAAAGACCTGGATTTTCAATCTCTTCTACCTCGCTCGGCTGTAAAATGAGAATGACATCAACTGTGTTGTTTTGAAGAAGTGGCATAAATTTTGCTTTTCTTCCTCTCTTTCCTCAGCTCTTTAGCAACCAGGAAAGTTCAAATGATAGAGATGGGTGATTATAGAGCCAAACAAGTAGTTAGACCCAGGACTCAAATCTAGGTTTCTTGAACCCTAGAATAGTCTCTACGGGTTTTTGCATTGGGTGTTTCAGAGCAGGAGAAAAGAACTATGGATGTCCCTGTCATTCCATTTTTTTTTTTTAACTTTCACAAGTATTCATTCACTCAGCCAATGCACTATTTCTCAAATGCTTACTATATGCAGAGCCCCATGCCTCCTGTAGTACAGACAGTGTGAGCCAAATAAGACTGGTTCCCATCACCAAGGAGCTTGTCTTCATGTCCTCCTTTGCAAATTAACTCATATGGTTTTCACAAGGGATGACAGAAATATTAGGATTACGTACACTTTACAAAGGAGCAAACTGAAACACTAAGATAAAGGACTGCAGTGGCGCAAAAACATAAACTAGTGTCTTTGGTGATCTACCCTGTGCTGCACGGGTTCCCAATGTACTGCGACAGTGAATAAAAGGTTTCTCTTAAACTCATCTCTACGCTCGTTATCTTCTCTCACTCCATTCACTAATCCCAAACCCCCCACCTCCGCCCCGCCTCGCTAATAAAACATCATTCCTGAGAATCCAGGACGCCTGCAAAGAATAGGCCACTCCAGCAAAACTACAACCCGCCTGCGCCCATCCAGTCGTAACTTCCGGCTTCCATTACCCACGTGATCAGGTACGCTTGCTGCGCATGCCTAGTAGGAAGCCGGGCTATACCACTTTGCCTCACCGAGAGGGTATATTTTGTATGTTTTTAAGTTTAAAACCGATTCCCGAGATTACGCTTGTATTATCTCGGTATTCACAGAAGATAAGAGTAAGTTTAGGGTGGCAGGAGATGAAAGGACCGGAGGAGAATATGGCGAAAGCGGAGCAGGGGATGGGCTCTCCCCTTCACAGATAATGGGAGGAGCCTGGCCAGAGCGAGTTCTTTCCTTTCGGCGCTGCGGCCGCAGCCATGAGGTGAGGGCGCGTGGGCCTCTGATTCTAGCTGATCCGAGGTGCGGGAGGGCGACAGGGCTTCCTTCCACGGCCCCGGGTGGGAGAGATGAGGTGGAGGCTGCCCTGACGCAGCCGGTCCCGGAGCTTGGGCTAGGCCGGAGCACACTAGGCCCCGGCCTCGAGGAGATGGGGGAGAGCGTCCCGAGAACTCTAGGCCGCGGGGAGGGCGGGCCCCGTGCCCTATACGGATCGCGGGTGACTTGCGCAGGCAGAGGAAGGGCTGCGGCGGGGACTAGGCTGTGGTCACCTTACTAGCTGGGTGCCCCGAATCGGAGCCGGTCTCTGCTTCCATGTGACGTAGGACACGTCTCTCGTAGGCCGCGGGCCTCAGACTGCTTGGAGTGAGGCGATCCCTAGCACTTTAACGCCTTCCACCCCATGGACGGTACATAAGAAAACTCTTAAGGCTAGCAGAACATAAGTTTATTACTGTGGTAAGACGAAAACTGGCCCAAGAAGCAAAGGATTAGCAAACCAGATACACCTGCCTCGGACTCTTCACATTAGACGCTTGTTATTAGAGCTCAGTCCAGGAAGGGCAGAAGCCCCCTCTTCATCCAATTTTATCCGGTTTTACCTCTTTTTCCAGAGGAGAAGCCTCAGGCAGAAAAGTTCCGGAATAGCTTGGGCTTTGTTTTCATTCCAGGACAGCCCGTTGCCCCACAGGAATGCCCAGCACAGGGTTTAACAAAGGTCTTGCTATAGGAAAGATACTTAATATGGGGTTGGAGAAAGAGATGTTTGCCCTGAATACTGAGGGCCTGCACATCATCCACTTTCCATGTTGTGTGTGTCACAACATTAAATGATTGGAAGGCAGGTCTTGCTGGGGATGCTCGTTTTTGCCCTGGAATGGATTCCAGGGCCTGATAGTGTTTTCTGTTTGTCACAGTATGCTCAGGCTTCAGAAGAGGCTTGCCTCCAGTGTCCTCCGCTGTGGCAAAAAGAAGGTCTGGTTGGATCCCAATGAGACAAATGAAATCGCCAATGCCAACTCCCGTGAGTTCTTGGGATCTTCTTCACCTTATCCCTTCCTCATTCTTTATGAGATGAAAGATTTCACGATCGTATTGACTCTTAACAAACCTAGGAAAGCTCATAGTCTGGGGTTTTCTAAAATGGAGGGTCCAAGAAATTTGGAGATGCCAGAGGTCCTGTCCCTGCCGTTTGCCAGAATGACAGGATAGAAGTCAATGAAACAACCCAGTGTCGTATTTATGATTATTGCTAGAGTTGATATTTTGTTTTACAGCTACGTGAAGGAGTTTTGAGGAGACAGCACAAGGACTGGGAGTAGAGATGGCCAGGGAAATGGTGAAGTGATGGATTGGGCAGACCTGGGGCCTCAGGCTTTAGCAAAGGCCGCGTGGCGTATGATTATTCAAGGCAGTTAAACAGGTGTCAGTCCTGCAGATAGCAACATAACCCACATTACTTCCATGTAATCATTGTTGCAGAAAAAAGTGTTCAACGATCTTTGTTAAAGATAGTAAGGCAGGCTTTATTCAGGACCATTGCTGCCAGTGTAGGACCACTGCAATGGGATTTTACACTGGGGGACAGATTGCTGTCCAATCTGAACATAGCATGGTCAAGTAGGAATTCGTGGCGAAGGAGGGTGATGTGACGGTCAGTGTATGGAAGATTATTAAAAGGAAACCTTGGTGTCAAGGGGGATTCTGGCTAAACTGAGCTAACTGGGTTGTTGCTAAAGACCAGGCCAGGATGATCAGGCATTGCCTAGGAAATGTTGGTGGATGAAGAAACTGATATGCTATCGGGGTAGGGGCTTCTCCTTAATTAAATTGACTTAAGCAGGCTTCTTAAAAAAACTAGAATTTACAAGGAAGTGCATAGGTGGGCCTAGGAGATGGTTTGGGAGCCTGAAAGTTTGGTCAAGCAAAGAAGGTTGGTCAATATCAGGGAATTCCTTAACCAGTTTGAATTCATGGTATTGTGATATGTGCTCAAAATATCCTAATCTTCAGAACAGTGGGTAATAGTTGAGACAGGATCTGAAGGACTAGGCCATATCTGCACACTATTTTGATCACACGTCCCTAAGTACATAAAATTTGAGTGTGCTGTAAAACATCTCGAGAGATAGGGGGGAAAATCTTAACAGAAGAGAAACGAGCAGAAGTTCTAGTATTTGTACCATTTTGGAGCCCACTGGGCCAGGGATGTGAGCGATGTCTCTGGCTTGTCCTGTTTGGACTCTGGATCGTGACTGGTATTCTTGGGGCTAGGCCCCAGCACACTGACTAGATAGATACATTATGTTTTCCCAGGTCAGCAGATCCGGAAACTGATCAAAGATGGGCTGATCATCCGGAAACCTGTGACTGTCCATTCCCGGGCTCGATGCCGGAAAAACACTTTGGCCCGCCGGAAGGGCAGACATATGGGCATTGGTAAGTGTGTTCTTCCCCTTTCTCCAAGACTCAAATTAGAGCTGCCTGAGTCTAGACTGAGCTATATCCAGGGTCTACCCCGCCCCATTTTGTCTCCTCTTAAGCCCTTTTCTTACTCCTTGATCTTTAGTGAGCTTTCTTTGTGTGCAAATCAAAAAGTTGACGATAGTGTTGGAGTTGAAGGTATTAGTAAAAAGAGGTCCTGTTTATTGAGCCCCTACACTATGCCAAGGATTCTATTGGGTGTTTGAAAACGTTGCCCAGCAAATTCTAAAACTACTTTCTAGGGTTAGGATAATTTAGGGAGGTGAAGGTCACACTGCCTTTAACTTACCGTACTGCCTTGGTGCACACCCTGTCATACACACGTTATGCACCAAGTGAATGGGGAATAGTAGCCTTGTTGAGGCTTCCTTAAAATGAATAAATGAAAGAAATGCTTAGTCTCATTATCTGTAAAATGGAATTAATAGTACTGAAAATGAGTTCGGGCACTTGCCACATGACTGAATGAATTATAAAGTCTATTAGAAATTGGTAGCTGTCCTTGTGACCAGTCAGCTGGCTCTAGTAATGGACTTGAGACCCAGGGCACTACAGTGGGCTTAACTTCTCTTCCCTACAGGTAAGAGAAAGGGTACTGCCAATGCCCGAATGCCGGAGAAGGTAACCTGGATGAGGAGGATGAGGATTCTGCGCCGGCTGCTTAGAAGATACCGTGAATCTAAGAAGATTGACCGCCACATGTAAGCACACCCTCTTCTTGGCCCACTGAGACTCATTTGGTACTCTGACAGCTTGTTCTCTGCACAGACCCGCAATCTGCCTCCATTGGCCTTGGGGAGGGAGCCGTGTCTTACGTTTGTTATTGTTTTTAATGTTTATTTTGGGAGACAGAATCCTACGGGGCTTCATCCACGAACCTCGAGACCATGACCTGGGCCGAGATTATGGGGTCGAATGCTTAACGGACTGAACCACCCAGGCACTCCTGTCTTAGGCCTTTTTAAGAAAAATTCTTCCATTCTTTCCTTTGTTGTCTGCCTACCCCCTCCTCCCCCCAAACACACACCATCAGAATAGCCCAAAAATTGAACTTACCTGCCAGGCAAGCTCTTGTATCTGGAAACTGCACAAAAAGTCTTGGTTTGGGGGAAACAGTCCGTACAGAACAGAGAGGAAAGGAACCTCGCATACTTAGGGACTTGGTGTAGAGGAGCAGACGCCGGGCCAGCCTCTGATCCCATCACTGACTAGAGCCTCTGCACCTTACACCCTGCAGGTATCACAGCTTGTACCTGAAAGTGAAGGGTAATGTGTTCAAAAACAAGCGGATTCTCATGGAGCACATCCACAAGCTGAAGGCAGACAAGGCTCGCAAGAAGCTTCTGGCGTAAGTTTTTTCAGGAATTGGCCTCTGTCGTGGGGGCAGGTTCTTTGATCTTCATTACAAAGGTTCTTCTGAGACATTTGAAATACACTAATGCATAATTTTGACTTGCTTTGACAGCTTGTCTGTCAGACAGCAGTCTGTCCAGATCATAGCTGTTGTGTTAGAAATCTGTCCTCCTCTGTTCCCTACACCACCTACCATCATTGCAGGGTAGGGACTGGGTTAGTGGAAGCAGGAGCTCTTGGTGGCCCTGATGACTCATTCCTCAAGCTGACTAGGCTCAAAGGGAGAGGTCTGGACCTGTGCTTCTGTATACTGAGCAGCTCATTCATTCTCAAACTGACCCATCTTTTCTCTTCCATCATCCAGTGACCAGGCTGAGGCCCGCAGATCTAAGACCAAGGAAGCACGCAAGCGCCGTGAAGAGAGGCTCCAGGCCAAGAAGGAGGAAATCATCAAGACTCTGTCCAAGGAGGAAGAGACCAAGAAATAAAATCTCCTCTCTGTTGTCTGTACATAGTGGCTTTGGCAGCAACACAGATCAGTTCTTCAATAAAACAAATCTTTCTCTGTCTGTCTCTGCGTCCGGAGTTTTTGGCCGTGTGGTTGGTCTTCACTATTTAGAGGGTCAGAACTAACCACACTGAGCATTGGGATGCCGGCCTTTCCTGGGTGCCTGTTTCCTTTCTTCCTTGACTCCCAGCATCTGGTTGTGCTTGTGTCCCTCCATCCGTGGAAGAAAGGGTTTTTTGTTTTTATCTTGTTTTAGTTGAGTATAGGGCTTAATCTGAAGGGAGGGGAAGAATGGCTTCTACCCAAGCCTCCAAAATCCTGTGCTTGAAAACTGCCCTTCACGGCAGACAGTGGGGGACATGTCGGAAGTGGTGTAAAATGTTGATTGGGAACCAACGGAAGTTGTGACATCAATTGTCACATTGTTCAAACAAAGTCATCAGAAAGTAATATGCATGGACTTGCCAACTGTGCCCTGGGGTCCAGGGTTGAAGTCTATGCCAGAACTCCACTGCCACCAGCCCAGAATCTATGCCACCTGGACTTTAACTGCCGACCCCATCCCAAGCTCCCCAAAAGACCTTGAGGTCTTTGGAGCGTCCCAAGTTCTAAACTTTTTTCCTACCAAAAGGATTTTTGGGGGCTCCTGGCTGGCTCAGTAGGAAGAGCATGCAACTCTTAAACTAGGGGTCGTGAGTTTGAGCCCCACATCGGGTACAAAGATTAATGAAAAAAGAGTAGTTTTTTTAAGTTTATTTTTTGAGAGCGACCATATGAGCAGGGGAGGGGCAGAGAGAGAGAGAGAGGGAAACAGAACTCCAAGCAGGCTCCAGGCTCTAAGCTGTCAGCCAGAGCCCCACACAGGGCTCAAACTCACCGTGAGATCATGACCTGAAAAAAATTTTTAAGTGTTTTGGTTTATACCCATCTCAGGGCATAAAGGAAAAAGCTTTTCTCAGCAAAAATTGAAATAAAGGCACATGATGTGAAAGCCTGTTGAAGCCATTGTGAGTTGCTTAATGAGTTCATACCCCCTTTTGTAAATAGTAAATTTTATTTTGCCACTTAGCTGGTAGTAAGAACCGCCAATAAATTCTTCAGTAAAGTATCTGCTCTGCGAGCCAAGGACTGTTAGGCACTTTACACTGACTCCTATTGATTCTCTAATCTTCATAACATTGTAAAGTAGGGTTATTACCTTCTCTACTTCGCAGATGAGGGAACACATGAAATGCTGGCTTCACATGGCTTGTGTTGGTGGGAAAATGGATTCAAGATGTTGAAGTAAAATGGGACTTGGTAGACATTGATCAGCTTTGGGGGACTGGGCAGGTGACGCTTCTGGTGTCAGAAGGAACCAACTGGGTTAGGGACGATGGCCAGATGTCCAGGCGGGAAGCATCAGTCAGCCAATTAAATGGAGGGCCAGAGTCTAGGCTGGGGAGAAAAGTTGCATAGAAGGGACCGTCTCCTTTAGTTCTTGGCACAGGGAGGACTGGCATGCCTGTCCTGGTTTCCTTCCTGCCCTCCACCCCTTTCCTGAGTGTGAAGGGGGTGTGAAGGCCAGCGGGGGACTTCAGGGGATGTGTGGGCAGACGCTCCCATCTGCACTTGCGTGAGCAAGGCAGGACTAATGTGTTCTTGGGAACACCAGACCCCTCCTACTATGTCTTTAGGGTCCTCGTCCAGTCTGGATAGGGTGGGGCAGGTGGGTAGCCCAGGACAAGAAAGCCCAGACTCAAAGACCCAGAGTCTTATGCACACCCATATGCATCAGAACCTGCTTTTGGGGTTCCTTCCCTGTTGCCACTGTAGCAACCTGTGTGAACTTTATCCATCAGCTCTTGACTATAATCCTTTGCCGTTCCAAGTGTGGGGAAGCTGAAGGGAAAGAGTCTTGGTCAAGCTCCCAGCTTGGATCGCAGGACACGGACACCTCCTTCCCAGGCCTGGCTGGGCCACAAGAGGAAGGGCATTGAAGGCCACCCCACCTCCACGCCCTCAGGCAGTGGGGGGACGACAGGAAGGAGAAAAAGGTAACCCAAGCATGGGACCCTCCACCGGGCGTTCAAAACTTGCAACACAAAGCTGGTTTCCACCCTGGACCAGGAGATGGTGCTGTTCTCTCGCAGGTTGCTGCAGGTGTAGCAAACCCTCACTTTTGGGGTTGTTTTTGAAGGAGTTGAGGTGGGAGGTAGGAGCCTATCTCTTGGGAAGCCTTGGATTTAATCACTTCTTTCTGAAGCTCACCCCAGGCCTGGAGGTTACTTCTTTCCATGGGCTGCCAACCCCTTCCTAGGGCAGTGTCAGGGAGGGCCCCCTTAGCAGGCCGATCCCCTAAAGTAACCACTGGATCTCTTCCAGGTCCTGGAACCTTGGAGAAATTCTGATGGAAAGAAAGGTCCATTCTCTCAAGATCTTAGAACTAGTCCCACCATATAATTTTGCATACCCTTTAAAGGGGTTCACGGCCCTCAGATAAACACTCCCTGAGCAAATCCAATTCCATTTCTGGGGGAGGAAACTGAGGCCCAGAGAGGCTAATGACTCCCCAGAATCTCAGCACCGTGTGAGCACCAGCACCTTTGACCCTCCCGACGACGTGGGAGACTATGATTCAGAGTAGGTCGCTGCAGAGGTGCCGGGCAGCTGCTGTGGGGCCACGAGCTGGAGAAGGGGGACAAGGCCAAAGGGAGGAGTGCTAGCAAGGTGGGTAAGGCTGCACAGCGGGGGCTCACTCTGTTTGTGTCACCGCCCCCTCCCCCCTCCCCGCCGACCTCTGGTATTCACCTCTCTGCTCTTTTAGGCCTCCTGTCTCCATTCCTAGGCTCCCCCTTTTTTTTGCATCTCTCCGAAATCTGGCTTCATACTACATATGCCCAGTTAAGCTCAGGCAGAGATGGAGGGAGGGAGGGCATGTGTGGGGCAGACAACGGAGCCAAATGGTGAGCTGGCACCACCAGTAGCTTCCTGGGCATTCTCTGCCCCAGGCCAACGGTGTTGCTGGCCCAGCCACCCCCAGAGTGGGCACAGAGGAGGGCAGAGGCTATAGTGGGGGCACCAGCTGTTCCCAACCCCCAGGCTGTGAGCATGCCGTTAGTGGTTCAGCCACCCGAAAAAGCTGCTGTACTCAGCAGTGCGGCAAATGGGCTAGGGAGGAGGCGGGGGTCCAGGCCAGCTGCCTGCTGGTGGCAGACGCAAGTGGAGTGTGTAGAAGGCTTGGCTGAAAGGCTCTCACTCTCTACGGTGGGGTGGGCTTTCGATTCCTGGAGCCCGTGGCCCAGTATCCTGGGGCGTCTCTATTTCCATCTCATTAGTTTAAGGCACTGAGGG
The DNA here is from genome assembly GCF_018350215.1 of Panthera leo. NCBI lineage: Eukaryota > Metazoa > Chordata > Mammalia > Carnivora > Felidae > Panthera > Panthera leo. Next base: position 38,084,260 of record NC_056692.1, read on the forward strand.
ACCCAGGTAAGGAAAGAGCTCAACCAGGGGCAAGAGACATGATTTCTGAGATTGTCTTGGTCACCAACTTGCTGGGTGACCTTGGGCAAGTTACTGGTCCACTCTGGGCCTCAATGTCCCTCTATATAAAAGGGGCAAGGTCCGGCTGGATAAGCTGTATGACCTTGAGTATGCCACCTAATATCCCTGGGCCTCAGTTTCTTCATCTGTGAAAAGGGGAGACCACCACTTTCCTCACTGGGTCACTGAAGGGATTAAATAAAATTCCTGGCATGGTTCTCCAAGCACAGCAGGTGCCACTTTACGTGAGGTCCCCTCTCTTTAAGCCACTGGCCTGGGTTTGTGACGCTTGTTTTCATTCCCCCCATCAGAGGTCTTAGAAAGAGGAGGTCATCCTCCTCTGGCTCACCCGCGGAGCTCTAGGACCTTCCCTGGGTGAAAGGGCCCAAAGAAAGCTCAGCGTCTGGTCCCACCTGGCCTACCTTGCTTTGGGGAGAGGGGACCGGGGAAGGGGGGGCTGGGAGGCAGAACCGGTGGGTGCCTGTCAGAAGGGGCAGCCCCCACCCCCTGCATTCTGGCGGCACTGGCGGCATTGCCCTGGCACCCCCGCAGCCCGCCTCTCCCTCCCTCTGCTCTCCCCTCTGCCTATAAATAGCACAGGACGTGCCTGCCTTGGCGATGACGCGGCCAGGCGGGCGGAGGGGAAAGAGGCAGCTCTGCCGAGAGCAGGTGGGCGGCGGGCACCGCTGCGGGAGGGGCGCCGCTGCCGGCCCCCTTCGTGCCAGGCTCTCGATGACGGGCATGATTGAGTCATCTCAGGGCCCCACTGTCGACGACTGTTCCCGCCGCCAGCCTTTCTGCCTGGGGCTTGGGGGGCGCGAGGCTGACCTCGGGTGGTCTCGGAGGGCACCGCTGGGTCGCTGGGTCGGCAGAAAGGGTCCTAATGCACATGGTTGAGTGCCCGCTCCGCCCCCCTGGGGACACGGGTGCGCATCCAGCCTGAAAGTGACCTCAGCCCCACCCTCTCCCCTTCCAGCTTCCCGCAACATCCCCCACCCCACCCACCCCACCCCCACCCTGCCGCCCTGTTTTCTTCTCAAACTCCCCCCCAGATCCCCCATCTCAGGCTGGGGAGGTGGAAGGGAGCGGGGAGGTATGGGGACCCCTGCAAAATCGGGGCCAGCCCCAGCACCCCACCTGTCAGAGAGCCACAAATTCCTCCACCTCCAGGCTTGTCTTCTTTTGGAACCTCCAGCCCCCGCCCCACTCCTTGGACCTTTGCTTCCTCTCTCCCCAGCAGATACACAGAGCAGACAGGTTGGGACAAGAAACATTTATTTAGGGGCCTGGGGGCTCAGCAGTGCCCCAGCCGACCCATCATGCAGCCTTATGTACAGTGGGCATTGGGCCCGCCCCTGGGATATTGCTGAGGGGGGCCCCATGGCAGCAAACAGGGCAGTGTGGCTTGAACCCCCCTCCAAGGGGGAGAAGTGGAGCAGGGGCCAGTGGGTAGGAGAATGTGTCCCTTCCACTGTATGGGAGGGTGTGACTGTGCCCAGGACGGGGACTGGCATTGGCTGGCACGATCAAGGGCACAAGAGGAGGCTCTGAGCTTGGGGGGAGAGGGAGGTTGGCACCAGAGAAAAGCAACCTGAAAGGGAGGGGTCCTCTTCATGAGTGCCAACCCACCAACAGGGTGCCTACCCCCTTCCTTTCCTGGTGGCCAAACACAATGATTTGCTGCCTTGACTATCTCCCACTCCCTCTTCCTCCCAGAACTCTGTGTCCAGGACAAGGGCACAGATACAGCCGGAAGAGGGACCCCTGCACCGAAGGAGGGGTCGCAGTGTTTCCTACAAAGCCCAGAGAAAGGGAGTGAGGAAGGGCCATCTGGAGGTCAGTCCTGAGGGCTGGGCTCCTGGGGGGGTGGCCTTGTGAGGCCTGGGACAGGAACTAGGAAATACTGACTCCCTGGGGCTGGTTGGCCACGGGGGACCAGGGAACTTGCAGAGTCCTGACAGTGAAATGGGGACTTGTTTTTTGTTCTCAGTCGGTTTCTGTTCATGTCCTTCTTGAGTGTCCTTTTCCGGTGGACAAGGGTACGATGAGGCTGTTCTGTTCTACTTGAGGAGACAGTCTCTGGTTTGCAGCGCTATCCCCGGAACTCGGCCCTCCCCTCCTCTGTCCGCCCAGGTTTCAAGTAATAGGAGAGATTTCCGCAGAACTTTCCTGAGGAGTGATGGAGTGACAGAGGTGGGGACACCAGGAGGTGGACTCAGGATCCTCCTGCAGCCCCGAATCCCCTCCCAACCCAGGGCAGAGAGCTGAGGGATTTGGGAAGTCACCTTCCCAAGGTCCCGCTTCCAAAGCGGCAGCCGCAGGGTCACACACACATAGACCCAAGCAGAGGCTCTGTGGGGAGGGGGGAATGGTGTCGAGCATGCAAAGGTGGTGTGGACATGAGAAGGCTCTCTGGACAAAGCAGCGAGAAAATTCCTCAGGAATGCCCCCCTCCCCAGGGCCGCACTCAGCATGGCAAGTGGGGGTGTCTGGGCACTGGCTGGACCCACCTGGAACTTCCTCATTCCCTCCCACTTTCTCCTCCTTCCTCACCCCCGAGTCCCAGAGCAGCAACTCCCTCAGGGCACCCTGGGACCCAAGAAATAAAACCTTCCTCTGTGCAGAGGGCTCCCAAGCCACGGGGGGTGGCTCCTAGGAGAGAGGCAGAGGGAGGAAGAGTGTGGGCAGATGCCCGTTCCTCTCCAGGGCCAGAAGCAAGGGCCAGGCTCGGGCAGGGGTGGCATCTGGGTTCTCTTGGCTCCTCTCAGATCTCGGTCAGGGCGTCGGCTGGCACCAGGCCCCGCTTCTTGCCGCTGCTGACGCGGATGAAGCCGTCAGCATCCTTGCTCCTGCCCACACCCACACAGATCTGAGTGGGAGAGACACAGAGCTGAGTCCTGGCACCTGCCTACAGCCCTGGCCCCGAGTCCGGCTGATGGCTCCCAGGGGGCCACCCCGGGGAATGATGGGACCAGGATCAGATGTGGTTGGAGACATCAGCTGGGGTGATGGGAGCAGATCCCATGAGGGCACTGGGCACGGCAGCAAGACCAGAACATCAGCAGACACTGAGCAGCACTTCGGGGCTGGTCTGAGCTCCACCTCCTCCCCCCCCCCCCCGCCCCGCCCCCACCGCCCTGGCGGAACTCCCATTTCACAGAGGGGGGAAGGGGAGGAAAAGGGCTTGCTGGGGGTTATGCAACAAGACAGAGGTATAGCCAGCATTCAGACCCAAGCCTCTAGACTCCTAATCCAGTGCTCTTTCCCTCCCCCAAGCTGTCTCTAACCACATTCAGCCCCCTGCCTGTGTCGGTCACCAGCCCCGATTCCCAGCAGGGTCTGACAGGAGGCCCCGCGGTCACACCTTTCTAACCTGCCTTCCCTCCTGCTGCCAGGCTGCAGTGTCCTCCTCCAGGGCAGTCACCTGTGCCCCCACCGCCTCTCTCCCATGTCCACCTCTCCAGCCACTGCAGAGCCCAGGCACTCACCTGGTTCTCCTTGAGGCTCATGTACCCCTGTTCCTTGTTCCCGGAGAAGGGTTGGCAGCTGCGCCAGACGTTCTCTCCTGGCCTTACGCGCTGCACAAAATTGGCTGGGAAGAAGCCAACCCGGTCGCCAATCTTCCCCTGGGGATGAGGCTGGCAATGAGCACCAGAGCCCCCCGCCCCACATTGATGCAACTCAGAGCCAAAGCCATCAAACTCCAGATCCTGCGCTCTCTGTATCCAGAGCCCCCAGTAGGGTGGCTTCTGGACTGCGATGGGCATGAGGTGGGTAGAGGGACAAGGCTGAGGCAGGGAGGGTCAAGGTGAGAGCAAGTCCCAAGTGTTGGTCCTATGGGCTTGGCTAGGGCACGTGGTGGGAGGAGGGGTGGTCTTTGGGCCCGGAGAGAAGGCGGGGCAGTGCCAGTTGAAGTGGTGGGAAAGGGTCGGGTGCCTACCGGGGTGTCTCTGCTCCCCACCCTGCCAAGTCACCTTCCACCAGTCCTCGTTAGAGTCATCCACCAGCAGGATCCGGTCCCCAGGCCTGGGAGGACAGAGCTGGGGTCGCAAATGGACAGGAGGGACCTGCCTTTTCTGCATCTTAACCATCTTGGGTCCCCCAGGTCCCCAGCATGCCCCCCCTCCACAGCGGGGGGAGGATTCTTGACGCCCTCGGAGGACACTGTGACCACAGGTACAGCAGACTCTCTCTAGAACAAACCCCGGGCGGGGCAGAAGATATGACATCAGCACCAGTCCCTTTTGGACTGTGGGCAGTCTAGCTCTTCTTTGGGCTCAGCTGCCTCAAGCATGCCAGGAGAAGGTTCCCGAAGGTCCCCCTCACACTCATGTTCCAAGGTCTGGGAGCAGAGCCCTGAGGTTGGAGCCAGGTGGCTGTCCAGGGGGGCCGGACCACAAAGAGGACTTACTGCAAAGCCAGGTCATTGTTCTCTTGGGGCAGAAACTTGTAGAGAGCGACATAGGAGTACATGGGCCCCACATCCTTCCGCAGAGGGGGTTTTGCGGGCTGTGGAAAAGTCTGGATCAGTGACGGGAGGGGGACACAATCTTCGCTCCACCCACCGTTCACTTGCCCTGACCTTACCCTCTCTGGGGGGGTGGGGAGAGGTTGGCTAGGAGGTGGGACACAGTGCACCTGGGTCAATGACAGGGAGAGGTCAGACTCTCCTACCTTCTGTGTTCACCCTTGGGGGACTGGGCCAAGGATGGAGAAGGGGAACACTCCTCTGCCTGCTGCACCCTGGAACTGCCCACTCGTGGGGAGTGGGTCCAGGAGTGGGCACAATAGCCATTGGCTCTGCGGTGGGAGGGCAAATACCCCCTGCCTTCCTTGCCTCCTCACCCTGGCACTGCCCATCCCCGTAGGCTGAGGACAAATGATGGAGCGGTGATACTCCCACTCACCATGCTCTTGCCCACCTATGCATCAGTGACAAGAAGGGACATCCCCTTCCAATCTGGCCTACGAGGGCTCAGCACCAGCATCACCTCACCTGCTGTCCAGGGCTCTTCTCCTCTGGTCCTGACCCTTCACTCTCGGCCGGGGCTGTGAACACTAGAGATGCCAGGGCAGGGCCAGGGCGTCAGGCAGCAGGGAGTGGCCTGCACTGTGTTCCATTCCCGCCTCTGGCTCCCACCTCTACTCACCACTGTCGCCAGGGCCCTCCTCTGAGCTGCGGATGCTGCCTTCCCCATCCTCGGTCAGCTCATCCCGCTCACTCTGGGGCCAAATGGGGGGGAGGGCTCAGTCCCCGGACCCTCAGCCTCAGAGACTCCTGCCCCCCAGGCGCCCCTCTGGTGCCTGACATACCAGGCTCCGCGTGGGGGACTCAGAGGTACTGCTGAAGCTGGAGCGGTTCATCAGTGCCAAGGAGGTGCCATAGCGCAGCGTCTCGTAGACGGGGTCTACCTTCCCGCTGGCCCCTGCCAAGGAGCCACCCTAAGGCTGGGCACCCAGCTGCCAGCCTTGCTCTGCCCTGAAGCCCCGGATCACTTTCACTCTCTCGGCCCCAGCCAAGATGTCCTTCTTTTAACCACCTGCCCCATCCCTCCCCCAGGACCCTCTCTGCCCACACCAGTCTTCCCCAGATCCTCTTGGACTAACTCCCCATCCTTCATATCTCTGGACACCTTCCCTATCCTTGCAGATGAGGACAGCGCCTACCTTATCCTCTATTCCCTATCCTTCTCGGTTCAGGCATTCGTGCAAATGGTGATTAATGGATGATTTGTGTGATTATCTATTTCACGTCTAGCTCCCTTACTAGACCATGAACTCCACCTTCTTCAGTGCTGTGTCCCCATGTCTAGCACAGTGCCTGGCACTTAGTAAGTGTTGATAAAATGCCTGTTGAAGGATGAATGAGTGAATGGATGGATGAATGAATGCATGAATGAACCCTACATTCGGGACAAGGGCATTCAGAGAAGGGAAGTGCCAAGAACCAGAAGAGCCATGCAACTCAGGTGCCCATCTGAGGAACGTGTGGGTTTCTCACCACACTACGGTGGGATCAGGGGCAATGGGGGGGACACTCACCAGTGGGTGGGGACTCTCTGCTTGTGACACAGGCTGGGGGTGGTTCATGCACCAGGAGGGGGGAGCTGAAGTTTCGACGGAAGGAGGAGGACTAAGGCAAGAGGGGGCAGAGAGAGGGCATGGGGATGTCACAGCCCACCGAGAGCTTGGCCTTCCCCAAGCCCAAGGACTACTCCACAGGAGGAACCCGCCTGGAGGGGGGCGCTCATTCCCCCACATGCCAGTCCTGGGGAGCACTCACAGCCAGCCAGCCCTGCATGGTCCCCACTCACCACCTTGCCTGGGCATTGCTGGTGGGAGATCTCCTCGGAGCACCAGAGGTGGACGCTGACTTTGCACGTCTTACACCGCAAACCCTGCTTGGAGTTTCCTGGGAAGAATTTGGCGTCAACAAGAGGGATTCGGCAAAGGAGGAGGCATCCGAGGGCAAGGAGCAAAGAGGGCAGGTTAGGCCATGGGACAGAGGAGGGGGGGTTGGGCATCCTCATGTCCGCCTCGGGGTCTCGTGCTTACCCCTCATACAGTCAAGGCACCGAAGCCTGAGTTGTTCGTACCCACGGCGACACTGGACACCCACCCCTCCCAAAATTGCTCATTTGTCCACCCAGCGTGAGGGGCACAGTTAGGACTGCGGGCCCAACATCAGATGGTTCCCTAGGAACACTCTCCACACCCACCCTGGCCCCTCTCCTTGACAGGCCAGGCACCTACCCACAATGATCTGGTGGCATAGCTCACAAGGGCTGGCTCTCTTGAAGACGTGTTCCTGGAAGCTGTGCAGCCTTACTGGTTTGAGTGGTGCCAGGGGCCGTGGGATTGGGCAAGGGGAGGGGGCCGGGGTAGGGAAGCTCCCATCTGTAGATGCCGGTGGTGGGGAGGGAGGGGGCAGCGGGGTCGGGGGCGTCAACAGCACCTCAGTGGGGCACTTGAGCTCAGAGCCTGAGCGAAGGAAGAAGTTCTCCACGCTCTTACTTCGGAGGATGGTCTTGAGGGAAAGTGAGCGCTTGAACCGCTGGAGCTGAAAGGGGAAGCAGGGGTGGGGGTGGGGGGTTATAAGTGGAAGCCAGAGGGGACCAGGTCCGGGCCAGGATGTCTCCTTGGTCAGTGGCAGCCTGAGGCGAAGGGCCAGAGGTGAGATGAAGTACTGAGAGGCTGCCACGTTCCAGAAGGTGGTCACACTCCCGGATGCCCACGGGAGCCCGGTGGGTAACCTCCCCGAGCCAAGGGGTTCTGGCTGGGCCCGCCAGATTGGAGTGGTGAGGCCGGAGGGTGACTGGCCGGTCAGAGAGCAGCTGCTGGTGCCCTCCAGACAGCGTAGGCCTGTCCTCGGGGCCAGCCCAGCAGTGCCAGGTTTTCCACTTTTTCAAAAGAAATCTAGACTCTTATGTGAATTTGGATGGAAACAAATTCAAGAGGTTTTATTTCCTTTTTTTTTTTCATTGCAGAAAGGGTAGTGTGCTATGTTTCTTAGCCTTGCTTTTCTCACTTAACAGTAAATCTTGGAAATCATTCCATACCAATACATAAAGACTTTCATCATTCATGTTTATAGCTATGCAGGATTTCATTGCATGGGTGTACCATTTACTCGAGTTAAAAAGAATAATACTTTGGGGGTGCCTGGGTGGCTCAGTTGATTGGGTGTGGGACTTTTGATTTTGGCTCGGGTTATGATCCCAGGGTCATGGGATTGAGCCTGCTTAAGATTCTCTCACTCCCCAGGTGCCTGGGTGGCTCAGTCGGTTAAGCATGTGACTTTGGCTCAGGTCATGATCTCAGGCTCCCACTGACAGCGCTGAGCCTGGAGCCTGCTTCGGATTCTGTGTCTCCCTCTCTCTCTCTGCCCCTCCCCTGCTCATGTTCTTTGTCCTCTCAAAAAAAAAAAAAAAAAAAGAAAGATCCTCTGCCCTGCGCATGTGCTCTCTTTCTCTCCATAAAATAAAATAATAATAATACATGGGGGGCACCTTGGTGGCTCAGTCGGTTAAGTGCCTGACTTTGGCTCAGGTCATAATCTCGTGAGTTTGAGCCCCACACCAGGAGCCCACTTCAGATTCTTTTTCCTCTTCTCTCTCTGCCCCTCCCCACTCTCTCTCTCAAAATAAATAAAAACAAAAACTTAAAAAAAATAGTAACACTTTGGGGGCTGAACAAAACATGCCAGGTCCCCAGTTTTCCATGTGTTCTTGAGAGTGGGGGAGTGGTCATCCTGGACCCTCATCCTCAAGGCTGATTCTTCCTCCAAAATATCTCTCTGGCGCATATAATCACCTCATCACCTCCACAACCCTGCCCTGGTTCAGGTCCGGAACCCCTTGCCTCCACCCTGCCCATCTCCCCCTGCTCTCCATACACCTGCCAGGGAGGTGATCCCTGACCTTGCTAAAAACTTTTCATGGCTCTTCAGGACACAGTCAAGGCCCTTGCCCCAATCATGAGACTCTGCAAGTTGGACAAGCTTTCCCTTCCAACCCATGCCTTCCACCTGCAGCCCAGACATGGGGATTCTTGAACTCAACCATGTTTTATTCCTCCAAGCTTTTGCTGTGTTTGCCCTCTTCTCTGCCGTATCCAGTGAGTACCCTCTTTATCCTTTGGGGTTTCCAGTGACTGTTCCTCCTTTGGGAAGATGTCTCTTCTTCTCCAGGAATTCCATTTAGTATAACCACTCCCACTCCGGGGCCCATTGCACCTAGTACTGACTTCCATTATAAATCCAATCTGGTTTACGTGGTGGTCATTTACTTCTTATCCCCCCCCCCCCGCAGGAGACTGGAGCCCCTTGAGGGCAGGAACAGTTGCTTTAACATCCTCCCGGCCCCCCACAACACACACACAGCCTCAGGACATAGTAGGTGCTCAGTGAATATTTGTTGACTGAATGATGACCCAGTGGCTGGAATCCTACGTGCAGCCCATGTTCTGGAGCACAGGGCCAATTCTGCAGTGAGGCCAGGGTTACTTCCATTGCTCACCCCAGCATACCATTCTTGAGTCTGCCCAGAGTAAAGTCTGGAAACATCTCTAGCCAGATCCTGGAACCTCTTCCCTCCTATCGATAGCCCCCTTACCCCTGCCCACATATTCCCATCAGTGATAGATAAAAGGGGCCAGTGGCCTGGCTTCAGGCAGGGAGACTTGGCCAGGGTTCCCAACTGGCACATCAAGCAGCCTGTGTGGCCCTAGGGAGGCCAGCAGGCAGCAAGACATAGGGAAAAGCAGAGAGGGACACATTTAAGGGTGTCTGTCTGGCTCAGTCAGTAAAACATGTGACTCTTCATCTCAGGGTTGTGAGTTCAAGCCCCACAGCGGGCATGGGGTCTACTTAAAAGAGAGAGAGACAGAGAGAGAGAAAGAGAGAGAGAGAGAGAGAGAGATTTGGGCATGAGGCAGGCCCCAGTGTGCCAGCTGGGAGGACAGAGCCTTGGGGTGCCTGGCACGCTGAGTTCCCCAGCTCTTTCCAAATTCAGCTTCCTGGATAGCACTATGGGCTTCTTTGTGTGTCTAAGAGAAGCAGGGCCCCAGGCCTCAGATACCTGGGTGTTAGGGCAGAAGTGGAGGGCCAGAGGGACAATTAATTAGAACACAAATGTATTCTGTGAGCCAGTGTGGCATTGGAGGCTCTCACAGGCCCAGAGGGGTGGGAGAACCCCTCACGATTCTGCCCAGGGGCCAGAGCATAGAGCACAAGAGGTCTCTGGGAGGATGTGCTGGAGGTGGGTGCAAAGCTAAACCGACCACCTGAAGGCAGGTCACTTCACTTCCACTCTTGGGCCTCAGTTTCCCCACATCCAAGAGAAAGGAGTCGGGACTAGATGCTCTCTAAGCAACACAAGGCTCTGGGTCCAAAAAGCAAAAACCTAAACTTAATGATATGATGAGGGACTATCATGTCAGAATACTGGAATTGAGGTAGCACTTCATATGCAGCACCTCATTAATCCTGGCATTACCACCCCCGAGACACTGATAATCACTGTCCCACTTTGCAGATGAACTCATAGGCACATGGGAGTTAAATCACCCACCCATAGCGAGTCCTCAGCTGGTAAGTGGCAGAGACAGAACTTGAACCAGTGGCTCTGGCTGTTAAGTCCAAATGACCAGAAGGACCCCGCTGCTCCGGGCTCTGCCGTGGCCCTCACCCCTGCCTCTCAGCTATGCCATGGGCATGGCCACCAGGTCAATCATGAAATTTAGGGTTGGAAGGAACCTGAAAGACTGGCCATCTAGAGTGGTCCCCAGCCCACACTATCATCTCACAATGCCTTGGCCATGTCACTTCTGAGTGGTTGTCTGACTCTGTTGGTCACCTCCTGTGGCAGGAAGCACACCCTCTCTTGTGCCAGTCATTCCATCTTTGGGCAGCTGCAATCGCTGGAAAGTGCTTCCCTATATAGAGCTGAAACCTGCTCCCTGAGATCTTTGCCTATCGGCTCTGCTCCTCCCTTGGCTCCCGAAAGGGCTACTCCCCTCTTCTACATATCAGTCCTTCAAATATTTGAAGACATCAGTCATGTTCCCCCCTCCCAAAGCTGTTGTTTCCATAGTAATCGCCACAGGATGAGATTTTAAGCCGCCTTACTCTCCAGCCTGTGCCCCTTCCTGGTCTTCCCTTGGCCCCAGTGCCAAGAGCTACCTCTCTGCAGGGTACCAGAGGTCTCTGGAACAGAATGTTCCCCAGCACTGGGGCAGCCCCAATTCTGCTCACTGACTCCCTGGCTCAGCTGTGGGTTCCAGATCCCAGGAGGACAGAGAAGCAGGAAGGAACAACATACTACCTGGAGTGGCTGGCAGATGTCAAGGGTTGTGGCTGAAGAGCAGGATGGGGGCACCTCTTCCAAATAGCTTGATGCCTGTCCACTCAGAGACATCTAGTTTGAGTGCCCAAACCTCATTTTGGCTCAGCCTGGCCAGGCACTCCTAGTTCCCAGAGAGGACTTTTTCCTATCTCCCATCAGCTATCTTTTTGGTGCCCCCAGTGTCCCAGGAACCATTCCCTGGCATAGGGAGAAGTTGCCATGTACCTTGGCAAGCTGGCCCCCCTGGATGCTATTCCCTCCTGATGATGCACCAGGAGCCTGTCTGGCTTAGAGCCTGGACCACCAGGCCTGTTCTTCTGAATCCCCTCCCAGAGGCTGGGTTTGGCCAGCCTGCCTCCTCCCCACCTCCCCACATACTGGATGGTCCCTTCTATTCCTCAACTCCCCACAGCATCTCCTTACTTCCCTCCAGCTCCTGAAAGGGCACTAGGCAGCTGGCGGTGGGTGGTGGCGGATGTGGCACAAGCTGACTCAGATGGCAATGTTGGCATGGCAGGGTCTTCCCAGGGATGGCACTAAAGGGGGTGATGGTACCACCCAGCGGTAGGATGGCATGGGGACCCAGAGATGGCAATGGTGACACTAGGAGGGTCACGGAGTAGCTTGAATACAGGGATACGATCCAACCTTAGGGTGGGAAGGAGACTGGGCTTGGGCTGGCAAGAAATGCCCAGGAGACCCCAAGCACTGACGAATAAGCCTGGAATGCTGGCTTCACTGCCTAATGGGCACCAGCCCCCTCTGTTGTACCTGCTTCAAGCTGAGTTGGGTGGGCCACAACCCTCTTCCTTCCCCCTCCCCAAGCCCTATAGTCTGGAGACCAAAGCTTCTTAGGGACAGGTTGAGGTGGGGGGAGCTAAAGGGGCTGGCAGGGCTCTGAATTCTCTCCCTGCCCACTTCTAACCTCCTGAATATCCCCACCCAGACCGGCAGCCCCGCCTGTATTGTTATAACAGTCCTTCGCAGGGGTGAGATTTAGGGGAGGGGGGTAAAGGGACAGGGCAAGGTGTGCAATTCCCCTCCCCTCTTGCTCTTGGGATCTCTATGGCTCAGGTTCAGAGGTGATAGCACTGGATGGTCCTTGGGCTAGGAGGAGGGAGGTACAGACCTGCTGGGCCCTGACCTCCCCCTGCCCACAGGGCTGAGCTTGCAGCCTGGGGTTTGCTGAGGCAGCAAGGCCCAGGCTCCTGCCTGCCTTCGGAGAGCTCTTAAGGAGGGGGGCGGGCAGCCAGGCCTCCTGTGGGAAGAAAGGCAGGGCCTGGGAGGCCCCCATACCCTTAGGAAGCAAGCATGGGAATTGTGTATGTCTGTCTTGAGTGACTAGAAGCCAACTGAGAAGGCCAGGGATATTGGAACTCAGGATGGGGCTCAGCTCCCTGGACCCTCTGGGTTTTTTTTTTGTTTTTTGTTTTTTTTTAAAGCTGTCACAAATGTTACAAACAATATCCTCCCACCCCCAACACCTCATTCCTTTCCTAGTACAGACCTGGGTCTCTGAGAGGCAGTTAACTCTGTGGTCTGAGAGACCACAGTCTCATTCTCAGGAGGGGGCAGAAGAAGGTCAAGTTGGGATCTGAAGACCTTGACATGGAGACCCAGTGGGTCCCTCTGGTTTAAAGGTGGAACGCTACCTGGGGTATCTCAGCCAGGCGCTACCCTGCCCCTACTCATCTACCCCTGGTCATTTTCTTGATGACCTTGACCTTGAATTAACCTCATACCCTGAGGGGTGGCTTAGACAGAATTAGGAGCAAGATAGACATTGGAAAGAGCTCTTGACGCCGAAGGAGCCAAAGACCCCACCCATTTTTGGTCTTTAGTGGCCCCCCTCCTCATCTGGACAACAGGAGCAGGTGGGAACAAAACACCAGGGTGCAGAGGAGAGGGAAGGAGGCTTTGGCCTGAAGTCTGGGGAGGGGGCAGAGAGCACCCTTGACACAGCCTCTTTTTCTCTCCCCATCCCCAGCCCGCTCAGCTCATGTTGCTCCCCCGCAGAACTTCTTGCGGGTCAGTGTGAGCACCTAGAACTTGGAGAGGAAGCAGACAGATTAGAGGTGGGGGTTAAATTTAAGTGGTGGCCTCCCCCAATCCCTTCAGCGCCAGGAGTCTGGGCTCCGCCTGCCTTCACTGGGGAATAATTTATTCATTGTGACTCCCGCAGGAGTAACAATCATACATAATTAGTGTTAATTATGACATTCATTAATTACGATGACTTCTCTTTTTGCTTCCACCCACCCTCTCCCCGGCGCCCTGTCCGGCTCCGGGGGTGGGGGGTGGGGCTGCCTGCCCTTCTGCTCTGGAGCCGCAACAACAGTCCCCCGGTCCCCGCCCGCGATGGCCAGCGCTGCGGCAGCCCCCAGCGCGCACTCGGAAGCTACGCACCTCGGGCCGTGGCCTCACATCCCGGAGCCTAACCTGGTTGGGAGGGGGGAATGCAGGACTGCAGTGGGTCCGAAAGAGACAACCGGAGAGACTCAGAGATAAACATATAGAGAAAGCGGGAAAGACACCAAGACCGACAAACAGGTTGTAGAGACATTTTCAGAGAGACACAGGCAAAGACAGAGGGACAGACTGAGCTACAGACATAGACCTGCGGGCGCGAGAGGGGTGCGCCTCGCACGCACACACCGGCGCGTACACCGGCCCACACCCGCTACACACCGCTACACGTTCCCGCCGCCTTCGCTGCGCCGATTCCCTCCAACAAAGCCGAGTTACAACCTCCCGGGAGGGTCTCGGCAGCGCGTCCGCTCATCACGCGCGCAAGGGCGTGTCGTGCTTGTGTGATGTGGGCTCCTTGCGGCCCCTCGTCGCGAACCCCCTCGCCCCGGTCGTCGCGCAGAGCCTTCGGCATTACACGGGTCCCGCTCCCGTGACCCCCGGGCCATCCGAGCCCACGGTGGTGACCGCGTCGGGAAGAAGGCGCCGGGGCTGGGGGGCGCACCGGGCAGGGGTCCAGGCCTCTTCTCCCGAGTTACCTTGGTTTCCTGGAGGGCAGAGACGGTCCCCGGGGGGGTGCGGGTGGCCGCGTCATCCGGTTCGTTCTCCTTCTCGCTCATTTCGGTCATGGTTGGGGTAGAGAGGAAGAGGGGGTGCCAAGACCCGACGGCAGGCCCCCTGGGGGCAGGTGGCAGGTGGCAGACGTCTCTCTGGGACCCTCAAGCCCTTTTCCAGACACTGCCCCCCAGTGAACCCCAGGAAAAATCCGCCCCAGGAAAAAAGCGACCCCCCACTCCCGGGAGCGGGTGGAGAAAGTTCCCGGGTTGGCCGGTGAAGAGGGGTAATTACGGGGAGCCGCTGGAGCCGGACGACCCCGGGAAGGAGGACCGAGGGTCTGCAGAGGATGCTGCTCGGAGCGAGGGGAGGAGGGAAGTGGGGACGCGGGGATGTGCTGAGGGAGGGAGCGGAGGAGCAGTCCGTGTCCGGCCGGCTCCGCCGTCCTCTGCGCCCGCCCCCCATCCCTCTCCCCCTCCCCCCGCCGGCCCCAGCCCGGCACCCGGAGGCCCCTCCGCCCAGTCCTCGCCTTCCAACTTTGATTTAGGAGGTCGCCTGGTCCCTCCCCCTTCCCTCCTAAGCTCCCCCGCGCCGCTATGCAAATCAGGTTCTCAGCTATTGGCTGCCGTGGTGGCCAGGAGCGTGAGATGGGCGGAGCCTGGGGGGGGCTCGACAAGATGGGGAGGAGCCTGAGGGGTAAAGAAGTGAGGAGGAAGTGGTTTTACACTAAAAGACCCGGAATGGGGGCCGTGACAAAGTGGAGGAAAGATTTGGCAGATCACATTCGAGTCTGGGCGGGATTGAGGGAAACAGAAAAAAGGTTGGATCTGCAGGATAGCTGAGAGTGAGATCGAAGTTAGGACCCTCTGATAGCGAAGTAGTGGACAAATATGGACCCTTCTGCCGCATTAACTGGATGTCTCTGCGAGGGAGACTCCCAATATGCACACCCCTGGACTATGAGGTAGGGGCTTCTTTAAGAGAGAAGGGACAATTTAGCATCATGTGTCAAAGGCCAGGCCTGACAATCCCTCCTTTGTGGTTTGGAAAGCAGGACAACCACATTCCTTTCCAGGCTTCCTGTTTGGACTTCAGCAGAGAAGGGGGCTTCAGTCCCCACACCTAAGGTCCCCAAACCTTTCCAAGACACATCCTCCCTCCTAAAGATCCTGCCACAAGTGGAGTTAGATCAGGGTGTAGGAAGAAGGGGTAGGGAAGAGGGTTCTTACTCTCCAGGTTGTTCCCTGTCCACTTGGCCTAAATGTATCTCTTTAATGCTTGTTGCTTACCTGCCATTTTCCTAGTCCTCCTCCCTCACCAGCCCTCTTTCTTCCCGGCCCTTCTGGCCCTGACCAAATCTCCTGGCCTGTCCAAAGAAAGGGAGGTAGTTTGAGGACTGAAGGACTCCTTCCTTAGGTGTGGGTGGAGGAACTTCTGGATCAAAGTCTCCCTCCTCCAGGGGCTCCTCTGCTGTGGGTGATGAGATTGGAGGGGAAGGTGGCACTTGAGAGGGTCCTGCCTTTATGCCAGCCCTGGAGAACAGAGGCTGAGCCCTGTGTCCTCCTTCCTGCCAGCCCCTGCACACAGCCATTCATTCATGCAATCTCTGTCCTCCCAAGAGTGAGCTCACCATTGGAGCACTGCTCAGGTTACTGTGTCCAGGAATAGAGATTTATTTGCCAGTGGCAGAAGTAGGACAAGGGCAGAAGTGAGGGTTGGTGGTTGTGGGGGCTTAGTTCCCTCCCCCTCCAGGTCCACCCACTGCAGCGGCAGACTGACTCTGAGTACAGCCTTCCTGAAAGGAGCTTCAAAAGATCCTGGCCTCGGCCCTCAAGCCAGTCTCCCCAAAGGCCTGTTCACTAACCAGCCTTCCCTCAATCCCTTCTGAAGTGAGGGCTACCGTCTTCCCTCCTGCCCAGCCCAGATTAGCCCAACATCCCTACTGGGCAACTCAGACTTAGGGAGGCTTGAAGCACCCTGAGATAGGATCATCAGGCCCTCGGTCTATCCTGGGCTGGAACAAACAGGGGCCTCTTCTGTACTGAAGACCTCTGGAGGGGAGCTACCCCTGTTTCCCCACCAACAGCAGAAGTTCTGAGTTCCTTAGACTCTAATACCTAGATGATCACTAATTAACCGTGTAACCTTGGGTAAGCAGCTAAACCTTTTAGAGCCTTGATTTCTTCTTCAGCAAAATAGAGATAGTGCCTACCTCACTGTCAGAGTGAATGAGACAGTTCCCCTCAGCCCAGGGAAGACAGGCAGGGAAAGTTATTTTCTTCTTTTCCTCCATTCTTCTGAGAGATCGGTCCCTTCCCAGTGCTTTTGCTGTTAGTTCATGGAGGAACCAACTCTGAAGGAAAGTCTGACTAGACAGAGGGAAGAATTTCCAGGGGTATCAGTGCTACCAGCGACCCAGGAAAGCTAGGGAAGTCTGTAGGTCCTGGGTCCCATCTGGTGTAGGCATCAGAAGCCCGAGGTGGGGCAAATGTGGAGGAGGCAGGGGGCTGGATCCCATGACCTCTGGATGTCCTTTCTGGCCTGCGGCCTTCGTGTTTCAGAGCAGTCTTTCATGAACTAAGTCTGAGTCATTGCTTCAGTGCTGACAACTCCCTCTGCAGTGACTGGGGACAGAGCAGGAGTAGCAGGGCTAGCTTCTGGAGAAGAAGGAACATTGTCCCATCTCAGAGTCAGAGGGGCAGCTATGAGGAGTGGGCAGAGCAAGGGGCAAGGTGCTATCGGAGGGTAAGTAGCAGTCACACACAGAGGGAAGGCTCCCTAGGCCAGAAGTCATAAGAGAACTATTGGGAGGGAGCCTCTTAATAGGAGAGCTCCATGAGTAAAAGTGGGTGCTAGGCTCTTGGGAGCCTGAGGACAGAGGGATGGACCAGATGACTCCAAACTGCATGCGGCTCAGTGTTCAGCCCACTAAGAAAAGCTGGTTCTCAGGGCACCTGGGTGGCCCAGCATCTGACTTTGGCTCAGGGCATGATCTTGCGGTTCTTGACTTCAAGTCCCGCATGGGCTCACTACTGTCAGTGTGAAACCTGCTTCGGAGCCTCTGTCCCGCCCCCCCTTCCCCTTCCCCATTGCTCTCTCTCTTAAAAATAAATAAAAACATTTAAAAATAATTTTTAAAAAAGCTTAGAGAAAGAAAGAAAGAAAGAAAGAAAGAAAGAAAGAAAGAAAGGACTGGTTCTCATCCTGGTCTGCCCTTTTCTTCCTGTTCTGTGACCTTGAGCAAAGACCTTTCCATCTCTGGAGGGACTTCGGCTTCTTTCTTTTTAGATTGGCAGAATTGGAATAGTTTAGGTTGAAATGGAGACCTGGATTAGAATAGGGGCAATAATTGTATATATCTCTTAGTGTACTTTTGAGGGTTAAATGAGTTAATATACAGGGGTGCCTGGGTGGCTCAGTTGGTTGGGTGTCCGACTGTGGCTCAGGTCACGATCTCGTGGTTTGTGAGTTCGAGTCCCGCGTCGGGCTCTGTGCTGACAGCTCAGAGTCTAGAGCCTGTTTCAGATTCTGTGTCTCCCTCTGCCCCTCCCCTGTTCACGCTCTGACTCTCTCTGTCTTTCAATAATAAATAAATAAATAAATAAATAAATAAATAAATAAATAAATGAGTTAACATACATAAAGAGCTGGACAGAGTAAGGGCACAAAAAATAGTTTTTATCTATCAATCTACCTATTTATTTATTTAGGGATACTTGACCTCGAGCCTGCAGGTGAGCTTCAGGGAGTTCATGAATGCCTTGAAGCTGTGTAAAATGTTGGCGGATCAGCATTCTCTGGGGGACAGTCTAGAGCTTTCATCTTCTCCTCAGAGAATCTAAAATCCCCAAAAGGTTAAAAGAACCATTGGCCTGAATGACCCCCAGGGCCCCTCCACTTTAAGCAGTTTGAGATTCTCTGATGGGAGGGATTGCTTCTCCTTCCGTAAGGAATGACCTATTTTCTGCCATGAACACCTTCAGTTCAAGCCCCTCCCTGCTGTGGCCTCTGCCCTTATGAGTTGCCAAGGACAGCCCAAGCTGAAAACATGAGTGGCTGGTCTTTTTCCTCCAGCTTTAGAATTGGAGCTCCTAGGGTGGGGAGTCTGTCATGGTTGAGGTCAAGTCTGGTTCTCACTTCCCAGCTGAGGAGAGGAAGAGGGCCCAGCCCAGTGGGGCTGGGGACAAGAAGAACACAGTGAGAGGGCCTGCCTTGCCCAGTCTCCCCTACCTCCCGCTGCTGGCCCACTGGGGCCCCAGAGGCAGATACCGCTCTAATGAGCTAAGGTCCATGGCAGGCATCAGTAATTACGATTTTATGGAAATCTAGAAGGCTCTTACGCAAGTGCCTGACACACTTCCGGCTGTGGCATCTGGGACAGCCAGGTCCCCAGGGGCTGGAGGAGAGCCCTTCCACCCCCTGCTGCCACCAACCCCTGGAGCTCGGGACACTGGCATAAAGCCTCCCTCCCACTGCCTGTGGCACTGTCCCTAACACATTCTGGGTGAGCTGTTCTCTCTGTCTGTGCCCCAGGCTCCCTGGAGGGGAACAGCATGGACTCTGGTGTGTGCAATCCCTCCTCCCCTCCCCAGCCAAGCTGAGGCTGTCCGGAAGACCTGTTTGGGTTATTTCCCTCTGCTCTATGAAGAAAACCACTCATTCCTGAAAGATGTCCCCTTCTATTCTGTTTCTTTTCTCCTTGAGGCTGAGGACATAGGGCTGACAGTAGTCACGGGGCCAGAAGTCATAGCCGCTTGCTTCACCTCTCCCCAGGCCCTGTGCCAGTTTGCCACCCCCGCCCCACTTCCCATGCCTCTGATAGTGTCCTAAAGCCACTGCTTTCTTTCTCTAGTCCATTCCCCCTACCCACCCACGAAGCATGTGTTACCAAGGTAACAGCAATATCATCACTTTGGGGTGAGCAAGGGGGTGGAACTCAGTGGACTGATAGAGGGGGTGCTGTTAGGGGTTAGAATTTTGGAGGGATGAACACTCAAGGGCCCCCAAATTCTTAAGGAGGATCTTTTGCTGGAGAGTGGCCCTGGGCATGGACTGGGGCGGGTGGTTACCGAGACCTGGTGGAAAAGAGGGAGGATGAAGTCTGGAAGCAGCTGGATCCAGGTGTTAGAGGTGAGGGCGATTCCTGCTGACTATGCTGGAGAAGCATGAGGGGGACAATGCCAAGGAAAAGTTGAAGCAGGGACAGTGGCGTCTGCTTTTAACTCCTCCCTTGGGGTCCGGCTGCTTAGCTCATCCTAGGGAGAGGCATTCCTACTGGGAGAGGCTGGAGACTGCACAGAAAGCAACACTGGGTGTCCTTCAGGGAGGGGCGTCTAGGTGGCGCCTTTGAGGGTCTACATTTGATACATCTAAATCATGAGGTCCTACTAGATGCCTCCAGTGGCTCTGGGCACCAGGGGCGCCTGATCCTTGCACCCAAGGCCTTCTTGTACATCCTGACCCAGAGAGCACCATAATGCAAAAGTTTCTCTGAGCTGACTTGGGGTACAGAGCCGCAAGCTGAGTTGATAGAGGCCATGAAGCGGACCCGAAGGCAGAAGGCCCAGGGTATTCCAGCAGAGGGAACAGCCTGGGCAAAGGCAGAGAGGGGTGGAACAGAACAGCCTGTCATGGACACAACAGGTAAGCAATGGGAAGAGGTGAGAAGGAAAGGCAGATGAAAGTAGACGGATGGCCCTGAGTGCTGAGCCTGGAAGCTGGGTCTTCCACCAAAAGTAGCTTCTCAACCTCGCTCACTGGAGCCCCGCTGAGCAATCCAGCAGTGCCCTGGAGGCATGGGGGTGGGGGAAGGAGAGGAGGCAAAGCGGTTTGGTCAGAACTTGAAAGGAATTTAGATACATGGCTCTATATTAAATGTTTCTGCAAACCTTGCATTTGACTCCAAGAATATTCATATTGGTTTTCCTGCCAGAAAAACTGATTTGAAGCACTAACCATTACGTGCCATCGGTGCCCTGGAAGATGGACCGAGGGGTTTCCATAGCCCAGCTTGAGAATGGCGCTGAGAGCAGCGGAGGCTGGAGGCCATGGGGGTTCTCTGCTGAGCAGTGGTGGAGTCATTTCTATGTCTTAGGGAGAACGCTCCGGCTCCCAAATGCAGCAACATGGAAACAGGGAGCTGGAGTAGTGAGCTTTTGGGGTCTTCTGGCCAAAAGCTTCACTATGGGGATGGACAGGACGCATTCCTGTGTCTTGGCCTGGGTGGATGACAGGTGTGCAGGACAGTGAGGTGACTCAAGTTCCAGCCCATTCCTTCCTAGCTCATAGACTTGGACAACTTGCATGCCTGTGTCTCCTAGTGTGTAAGTGGGAATCGTCATACCTCATGGGCGGTTGTGGTGGGTAGTGGGGCGGGTCCCCTCCCCCTGGATCATACAAACCTAAAACTGCTTGCCTTGCCTGCAATGCCTTTCCTCCCTGCTACAGCTCATCCCAAAGGAATTCCCAAGTCAAACAGGACCCCTATCATAGGCAAACTGTCTGAGACCACAAATCCTGCTTCCTGCCCCTCCCACTGCATCATTAGCACACACACCCCTCTATTAAAACCACAGCAGCCCAGCTACTGTCATTCATATTATTCATCCTCAGGGCTCACAGCCCAGGAGCGGAATGGAAAATATTTTGTCCCCATCTTGCATCTGGAAAGCCAGAGCTCAGAAAAGCCCCAGGTCTCTGACATCACTGGAATCAGACCCAGGAACCTGGGTCTGATACTTCTTTGGGAGTTGTTGAATGAATGAATGAATGAATGAATGAATGAATAAGGAACACTTCCCCCATCAGCCCTTTTCCCTTGGGGGAGTGGTAGACCTCATTCCTTAGCTCTCTAGGTTGGAATGTTGCCTGGAGATTAATTTTAAAATTCCGTAACATATTTATCAGGCAGAGTGGGGGCATATACAGTGATTAAGAGCAGGGACTGTGACCCAGATGGCCTAGGTTCAAACCTGGCTCTATCTTCTCTTAGCTGTGTGACTTGACCTAGCTACTTAACCTCTCTGAGCCTCAGTATCTCCATCTGTATAATGGGGGGAAGGTGATAATAGAATAATAGAAAAAAACAGCATCAACATTAGACGATAGATCGGTTGAAAAGCACTCTAGTTGTATGAGCACGGAAGAACTATTTATTAAATAAACAGACCCTCTTCACTTACAAATGCTTCATATGATGTGGGATACATACCCGGATATATGGAGAAAGATACATCTACATTTAGTAAGGACTTAATTATTATCTCATTCAGTTTGTACTCTAGCCCTATGGGGCAGAGGCTCTCATCATCCCCTTTTCATAATTACAGAATGAGACTCACTCAGAAAGGTTGCTAATTGCCCAAAGCCGTCTATGCTTGAACTCAGAGTCGATCTCGAGATACAAACTCTTAACCCCAACGCTGGTGCACCTCTCTTAGTCCATACCCTCAAGGGGCTTCCACTCTGATGGGAAAACAGACATTGGACAAAGTACACAAAAGAATGAACAGCTGTGAAGGATTTGATGAAGGGCGGACACAGGACATGGAGAACATAAGCACCAACTGGCTGGGCTGCAAGAAAGCTAAGAAGCAGGCAGTATGTTTGAAGTGGGAACAGAGAGTACTTTTCCAAGGGGAGACTTTCTGGGTGGTTCAGAGGGACTAAGGACAAAGGATTGGGTGCTTAGAGCCATACCTGTGTGCTAACTCTAGGGGGCGCTGTTTGGTGCAGAGCAGCGCACCCAAAGGAGGCAGAGACTGGTTGGGAGGTGGGGCCATCTCCTGGGGTGGGGCATTTGTGTGCACAGGCACGCAGACCACACAGGGATTGCCATATTCCTTTTTTAAAATCCTTTTGCCAGCAACTCAGGACCCAGAACTTTTGACCACCAATATGGGGGGTGGGGGGGGGGGGCAGGGGACGCCTGAGCCCTGGATAGGGCAGGATTCCACCCACCTAGGTACCCTGCCCGAGGTCCCACACACCCTAGTGTGAGGGAGGGAGAGAGAGATAGAGCCTCTTACCTTGTAGGCACTCGATAATATTTTGTTGAATGAATGAATGAATAAGGAACACTTCTCCCAGCCCCTCTTTCTTTGAGGGAGGGGTGGACCTCATTCTCCAATTCTCTAGGTTGGAATGTTGCCTGGGGATAGAAAACAAAACAGAACAAAACATTTTGGTCAGAGGAGAAGGACACTGAATTGTTATTTTTCAGCAATTTTTACAGATAAAAAGTTGCTGCCTTGGTTTAGGGAACCCAAGGGGTATTATTAGGATTGGGTTAGGCCATCGCCTAGAAAATGACAGAGTATTTGGGGTGGGGGTGGGGCGAATCAATTAAAAAAAATCTCACCCAAAAATTGCCCCTGAAATTATCTGTATGTGGGGAAGTTTCGGGGCCAGTTATGTCTGTACCTCCCAGGACTGGGCTTTGGTGGGGACCCTGAGGGTGGCAGATACGACCACCCCAATGGGGGTTCATGAGGATTAAACCCTGGAATAACATTCAGCTGCGTAGAATTTCTTTCAGTCCTCACTACCACACTGAATGGGAGGGAGCACTTGTCCCTATTTTACGAAGGAGGAAAGGGGGTTTAGGAAGGTAAAGTACCTACAGTGCCCTGGGCAGGGCCTGAGACTCTTCTGAGAGTAGGACCAGAAGTTTCTCAAGGCCTCTCTGGGCCTGAGGATGGACTATTCAGACCCCGTGCTGTGATTGCTGAGGGGGCACAGGGAGAGTGGGGTGGGCGCTGTGACTGGCCAGGCTCCATCGTCCCCAAGCCCAGCTCTTTTCCTTAGAGGGAGAGCCAAGGAAAACCAGGAACAGGCCCAACACCATCTGGATGGGGACAGAGTACAGAGACGCTGAGATGGGTGGAAGCAGTAGCCAAGAGAGCTGGGGAGAGGCAGCCTCAGGGGGGAAGGGGAAGGGTACAGACAGCTTTGGAGGTGGAAGCTGAGTGGTAGGGAACTGGGTTCTGGGATTGGAGTCCCACTCCCCTTACCAGCTCCTCACGGTGTCCTGGAAAGGGGCCTACACCAGCCTCTACCTTCTCTACCTCCGCCCCGATAACAAGCCTCCACCCACCTGCTCATGTCCTCTGCCCTCCCCTCACCATCACTCCTGCACCCTGATCTGCTCAGGCCAGGGCCAAGCCCTACTGGGTCCGCTCCCATCCCCCTTCCCCTGGCCTTCCTGGAAACCTGCTCTGTCCAGCCTTGGAGGGTTTCCTGGGGGCCTTCTGGCCTTGAACTCGACTTTGGGCAATGGGTAGGTTCCCAAAGTCTTGGCGAACTTGTCATGGGGATCTTGGGGACTCAGGCTTCTTTGGTCTCTACTGGCAGGAATGTCCCCCCCGCCCCTTTTCCTCTCCACTTCCATTTTTGTCTGGTTTCATGGGAGGAGAAAGCATATATGGAGGTGCCCTGCCTGGTGTTGGAGGGGGTACTCTTTGGTTTTCTCTCTCTCTCAGGTAAGCCCCCCAGAATCACAAAACCTGGATAGCTAGGGTCACATGAGGTCAGACCACATCTTTAGAGGGTTGTCTCTGCTCTTTGCAAAGCCCTCATCTGTTTATACCAAACACAGTAGTGGGGGGTGGGCCCAGGGACCTGTGTACAGTGACAACAGGGACTGAGTGTGGGGAAGGAAACTGTCCCCCAGGCAGACCTTATTTGTCTATAAACACAGTCCACCCCATGCCCCTGGGGCAGAGGGGGGGCAAAGCCACCAGCCTGACTGGGACTCCTCTCCTTCTACTGCCCTGGGAGGGGGCCCAGACACACACCCCTGCCTCCCCACATATGGGCTCTCCCTTCTAGCACCACTGAGTTGTTTCCACAGCAAGCTGGACTATGTTCTGTAAACTGCAGTCCCCTAGTCAGGCAGCCCCCAGCGAAAGGACAGGTGTCTTGCCATCACTGCACCTGTGTGTGTGTGTGTGTGTGTGTGTGTGTGTGTGTGTGTTAGGGGGCAAGTGGGGGAGAAGGGGGAGGCCGATGGGGATAAAGCCCTTTTGTAGGTCCATGCAATGCTCTGTATCTGCTTCTTCTGTCCCCTCCAGTGGTCAGGCTCCTCTCACAGGGTCATGTGAGGGGTCCAGGCCCACGAGTCTCCAGGATTCTACATGTTTTACGGATCTAGGACCAATCTTGAAGCCCGAGGGTGCCCCTCGGTGCCCCCGAGACTCTTGGGGAACAGTGGGGAGTGGATGTCCATCCCTGAGACTTTGTTTTGCTGCACCACCATATCCCCTTTGAGTTAATGATTGGTGGGGAGCCCTGGGCACACCGTTTCTTGATTCCCCCCAGCTTGGGCTGCCTGAAAGGTCCCATGTTTCCTAGAGCCCTGGGTGCTCAGCCAATAAGAGGCTCCCAGCCTTGCCCCACCCTTTTGTGGGTTTGCTTGTGTGTATAAAGGTGGATAGTCCAGTGGGTCCAGCCCAGCCCAGTGCCGAAGTCTCTGTCACACAGCTGGCTCTGCTCCCTTTCCAAGATGCTATTTTGGCACAACCAGCCAGAGCACCTGTGGCCCAGCCCTGGGGAACTGTACCCCGGGCCTCCAAGTGGCTTACTCAGGTAAGGGCCTGAACCCCTCCCCGCAGATTCCAAGGAAGGGCCTGGTCTGAGTTGCAATGGGCAGGTAGGGCCATCTGTTTGAAGACAAGGGGGGTGGGCTTCCTGTTCTTGGGCTCCTTTGGGGGTGGAGAAGTGGATCCTGGGACACCTGGTGTTTAGTGGATCCTAGGACATCTCAAAACACCCTGACCACCCACCCTCTCGGGGCACTTTTGTTGGGCATTTACTTGGTATCAGACAAGCCTGCAAACAAATAAGTGATGGCAGATTTTTTTTTTTTTTTTTTTTTTTTTTTTTTTTTTTTTTTTTTTTTTTTTTTTTTTTTTTTTTTAACATCAGAGTGCGAGCAGGGCAAGAGCAGAGAGAGAGAAAGAGAGAGAGGGAATCCCAAGCAGGTCCTGCCAGGACAAAGCCTGACTCGGGGCTTAATCCCATGAGCTTCGAGATCATGACCTGAGCTGAAATCAAGAGCCTGATGCTTAGCCGACTGAGCCACGCAGGCGCCCCGAGGGCAGATTTTTGTAGATGTTTGGTAGTATCTGAAATGTGCACCTTAGGAGCGCCTGGGTGGCTCAGTCGGTTGAGCGTCCGACTTCGGCTCAGGTCATGATCTCGCACTCTGTGAGTTCGAACCCCGCGTCGGGCTCTGTGCTGACAGCTCAGAGCCTGGAGCCTGTTTCGGATTCTGTGTCTCCCTCTCTCTCTGACCTCCCCCATTCATGCTGTCTCTCCCTGTCTCAAAAATAAATAAACGTTAAAAAAAAAAAATTGAAATGTGCACCTTAAAGGAGATTTCCCAGGAGCCAGAGGAGTTGAATGGGGGACTCTCAGGCCCTGGCTGTTGCTGGGGTGCCTTGGCTCTCTGGAGGATATGGCAGGCAGAGTCAAAGCCCCATAGGGGAAGGGATGGACAAGGCGGAAAGCCGGAGGTGCTCTCCTCCCCCTGGCAGGGAGTCCCTGCCCTTGCCCTACCTGAAGCAGGAAGAGCTGCACAACATCCCCAGCTCGGAGCCTCCCTGCCCCGCCTTCCAGTATGTGCTCTGTGCAGCCACCTCGCCGGCAGTGAAGCAGCAGGAGGAGACCCTCACCTACCTGAACCAGGGTATGCTGGGCCTGGGGAAGGAGAGGGCTTAGTGGGGCAGCAAGCTCTGGAGGCCGAGCCCAGTGCGGGATGGGAATGGCAGGCACCATCTCTGCCCGCAGAGTGGGGCTCGCACATCCCCTTGATCTCTCCCAGGCCAGTCCTATGAGGTGCAGATGCTCTGCAACCCCAAGCTGGGTGATACTACCCAGTGGGCCCGGCTGTTGAAGGTAGGTGCATTCCCCTCCAGAACTGGCAAGGGTTGGGTATGACTGTCCATCTGGGCAGGAAGCCAGTGTCATCACAGTGATGTCACTGTCAAGCAGAACCTCTCAAGTCCACCTTTTAATTTTACCTTCACAGCAGCACATTGGTGGGCAGGAGTTGTTGAGGAAGGAGGCACAGAGAGGTTAAGTATTTTCTCAAGGACACAAAGTAGCAGATCCGGGATTGAGAAATACATTTACATAGCATTATTCACATGCATGAGTCCTTCTGTCCAAAAAAAAAAAAAAAAGTATATATTTAGCCCCAATTCATTGCCAGAAACTGTTCTATGAGCTAGAGATTCAACAGTAAAGAGGCAGATGTAGTTCCCTTCCTCAGGGGGCTTGCATTCTACTGAGACAGGCATGTTAATTACACAAATTATATGCAATTACACATTCATTTCCCAATTGCAAATTGAAAAGTGCTGCAAGAAAAGAAACAGAGTGACTAAGAGTGGGAAGGGAGTAACTCACCCATTTCACAGATAAGGAAACTGAGGCTCAGGGTCTCTAGGTTACTCCCCCAGTCTCACAGCTTGAGAGTGGCAGTTGGGCATCTGGACACAGACCTGGCGATCTCAGTGCTTGTGGGCCCTGAGGCTGGGAAGCAAGGTGGGGGCGAGGGTGGGATGGTTGGCCTACGCCCGCTGTGGGAACTGGTTCCCGAATGCCCAAGCACCCTCTGACTCGTGAGCCCTGCCTTCCTGTGCTCACAGAGTGTGGTGCGTGTGGTTTTCCATGACCGGCGCCTGCAGTACACGGAGCAGCAACAGCTGGATGGGTGGAGGTGGAGCCGGCCAGGGGACCGCATCCTGGACATCGGTGAATGGGGAGGGACGGGGGAGCCTTCAGGGCCGCTTTCCGGCTTGGAAGGCTTTGTGGATGGGGACGGCTGAGGCTTGCTCCTTGCTCGCCATCCTGTGCCTGCAGATGTGCCACTGTCCGTGGGGGTGATAGAGCCCCAAGTGCTGCCCTCACAGCTCAACACGGTGGAATTTCATTGGGACCCGACCAAGAGGACCTCCCTCTTCCTGCAGGTGAGTCTGGAGGTCAGACGGGAGTGGCAGCAGCTCAGGTGGGAAAGGAAGGTGAGTTTGGGGGTGAAGGGACACGAATAGACCACTTCCGGAAAGCACCTGGAGGATACAATATGGCTGAATGTTTATTGACTCTCACCGCAGGGAAACACTTGTTAAAGCTGAACGCAATGGAAGAAGCTACAGAACTCAGGATAGAATTTAGCTTCATAAAAAGTCATTGGTCTGCAATACATAGGGAAAATTAAAAGGAGACATTAAGTGGGAAAAACAGTTGCCATAAATTACATATAATGTGTTGGAGCCTCAATATATAAAAAGTTCTCATATATCAACAAGAAAACATAGATGAAAGTTCAACAGAAAAACGGGCAAAGGGTACAAGCAGACAATTTATACAAGGATACAAATTGCCAATAAATGTAGACAGTGCAACCTCAGAAAATGCTAATTAGGGACACCTGGGTGGGTCAGTCAGTTAAGCATCTGACTGTTGATTTCGGCTCAGGTCATGATCTCATCATTTCTAGGATGGAGCCCCATGTTGGGCTCTGTGCTGGCAGCACAGAGCCTGCTTGGGATTCTCTCTCTCCACATCTCTCTGCCCCTCTCCCACTCACGTGTGCATGCATGCTCTCTCTCTCAAAATAAATAAACTTTAAAAAATTATATAAAAAAGAAAATTCTAATTAAAATGTGTGTGCATACACACACACACACACACACACACACACACACACACACATATATGACTGGCAAAGACTTAATTAGTGCACTCATTCTGTGGGTAGAGTGGCACTTGGGCAAAATTTATTAAATTTTATGTTTTATGTTTCTACTCTTTTACCCAGTCGTTCCATTTCAAAAAGTTATCCTGTAGCAGCGTTCAATAAGTACACAAAGATATATTGACCAGCTCTTCATAGAACCACTCTTTCTCATATTAAAAGATTTTAATTGCCCATGGGAAGATAATTGCTTTTTTTTGGAAGAGGATTGATTTTTACATAAGTTTTAGGGAAGACTTACAATGGAAATTATGTAGCCAGTAAAATGATGTCTAATAACAAGAGAAACTGCTTTCCTAGAAGGAAAGAGACAGAAGACAAACTTGTATTTAAAGTTTGAATTCCATTTTACAAAAATAAAAACATGTATGTGTATACACAAGTTATATTTCTTTTTTCCTTTTTCTTGCCCAGAGAAGACAGAGGAAGAAACAATCCTTGAATGTTAACAGTCTGTCTCGGGGGGGTGGGGGGGGGCTGTATTCTTCTTTACCCGGCTTCAGCATTCTCTATATTTCCTTGAATAGATTTCCCTTTATAATCTAACAATATTGTCAAAAGTCACCCGTATGTCACTTTTTTGAGTGCTCGCTATGCTCTAAGCACCTGGACTGGGAAGTCAGGCAGATGTGGCACAATTTCACTTCCACCACTCCCTCATGTGACCTTGCTCAGGTCACATGATCTCTGGGAGCCTTCGTTTCCCTACCTGTGAAGTTGGACCCTTTAACTGTTCTTTGCAGGATTGTGGGAGGGCTATAGTGGGCAGTGGGGGTGAACAGAGGGGAAGACCCCACTTGCCCTTGGAATCCTGGGACCAGGCAGAACACAGAGGCTGCAGGCTGCGTGCGGTGGAAGCCAGGAAGGCTTCCTGGAGTGGGCTGTTAGATTTAGCAAATAAAATACAGGACGCTCAGTTAAACTTGAATTTCGGATAAAGAACTTTTTAGTAGAAGAATGTCCCATGAAATATTTGGGACATATTTACGCTATAAAAAATTTACCTGTTGTTCATCTGAAATTCAAATTTAACTGGGCATCTGTATTTTAACTGGCAACTCTACCCTGGAATGGGACCTGTTGGCTTATATGTGAGCGGGCAGAGCTTTCCAGGTAGAAGATTCTAAGAAGAACCATGCAAGTGTGTTGGGCGTCATGATTAGGCTGGCTAGGTGGGGCAGTGTGTTCATTGATGGGTGAGAGAGAGCAGCCATGAAGAAAGGCTTGACTTGATTCTTTAAGGTGCTCCAACATGAGGGTGAGGAGCTTTGCTTCTCAACCCATAACCATGGGGAGCTACTGAAGGATTTTGAACAAGGGAAAGAAACTAATAAAGTTATGCTGTCAGAAACAAACTCTGGTTGGGGATGGCAAGTTGCTGTGGTAAGAGGCTGACAGGTGACAGGCAGGTAACAAGTGTTAGGTGAGCTTTCTTGAACTGGGTGGGACTTGTGATCACCCTGCTTTCTCTTTGCTTCTTTGCCTCAGGTTCACTGCATCAGCACCGAGTTCACTCCTCGGAAAAAAGGTGGAGAGAAAGGTGTCCCCTTCCGCCTCCAGATTGACACTTTCAGGCCCAGTGACAAGGAGCTGCCGCCTGAGCACCTGCACTCAGCTGGCTGCCTCATCAAGGTGTTCAAGGTACAGGCAGTTCCTGCCCCCTCTCTCTCAGGACCGTCACCCTGCCTGGCTGGCTGTGTGGATGCCAGTCCTGCTTTGCTGCGTCCCCTCAGCCCGCAGTTCCCTTCTCTGTACAACAGAGGGATGGGGCTTGATCTCTTTCTTAGAGCCCCATCCGCAAACGGGAAGTGGGCAGGTAAAGGGGTGGGGGGGGGCTGCTCTGCGCTTCCCTTGTCACTCTCCTGTAGCCCAAAGGAGCTGACCGGAAGCTGAAAACAGACCGGGAGAAGATTGAGAAACAGCCCCTGCACGAGAGAGACAAGTATCAGGCTGCCAGTGAGACTACCGTCTTCCTGGAGGTGTGTGCCTTGGTGGTGGGGGCAGGAGCGCGGGTTTAGAGGAAGGATCCTCATTGGACACATGGGGAAATTGAGGCCCGAGGGCTGTGGCTGCTCCAGGATCATCACATCCCCCAGTGATTCCACCCGTTACCTGCAAGGACACGCTGCACCATCTGTTGTTCAAGACCCAGGCGCTTAACTTCTCCAGGCTGCTTCTCCTGCACCCACCATCGCCCCACCCGGCTTCTGCCCCCCTCTGCCCAGAGCACTTCCCTTCCTGCTGCTGCTCCTGGAAGCCTCCCCCAGCTTCCCCAGCCAGACCTGCAGGCTGGTTTACGCTCTTGCTTTGAGCGGAATTTGGTCTACTTGTCAGGGACTCCTAGAGCAGGGACCAAGTCTGGCCCCAGGCAGGCCCCTTGTCAGCTCTCAATCGGCGAGAGGTGAGGGAACAGCCACCAATGCCCTCGGAATGTCTGGGCTGAACCTTGCTGCTTGTTTGCCCACAGTGTTCACCGTGGCCAGATCCCAGTGCAGGGCCCCACCCGCCTCTCAGCCCTCTTGCCCTCACCTCTCCCCACGCCTGCAAGCTCCTGTCCACGGAGAGGTGAGGCGGGATGGGCGCCTCTCAGCCCTTTGGGGCCAGCGTGAAGAGAAGGGCTCCTCAGCCTGGGCATCCGGGGAGGGGCAGGACTGAGGGCGCAGCTGAGGGCAAGAGGCTCAGCTCTGTGCCCTTTGGGTAACACCAGCAAGCTCTGCACGCCAGGGAAGGGTGGGTGGGGCTGGAGACCGGCTGCACTGCTGTCTCTCTGCTCCCCCCACAGGCTCTGCTCCTCCCCACCGTTCACCTTGGACACTTTGGGGGGCAGCCCCGCTGAGGTGCGTCTTCGTTTTCCAGTCCCCCAACCTCTATCTCAAACCCTTCTCAGGGCTTTATCGCACTCTCCAGAATAGGGTGGCTCTGCCCCCTGGTGGACAGAGGTTGTATGGCCACAGATGGCAAAACTTCCCCATAGGACTGGGCACTTGCCACTCACAGGATGAGCCTAGGCTCTCAGACTTGGGGCCCCCAAGGGCAAGGGCTGTTTCTCCTACCCCTTGCTCTCAAGTCCATGGGTCCATGGTGGTACCTGGACTGCCCTCTTTATGCCTCAGGATCTGAGCCCTGGAGCCTCCATCCTAGAGACACAGCAGTGGTTGCACCGGCACCGGTTCTCCAGCTACTGCCGGATGCTGGCCAACTTCACTGGTGAGGCTGGCATCTGGCAGGGACCGTACCTGTGGGGGACTGAGGGCAGAACACTCAGGCAGGAAGCCTGCCTATGGTCCTGGCTTGCTGTGTGTTCTTCAGCTAACTTTTAGTTGGGACTAAGAGTTGCCAGGCACTATGCCTGCTAGGCTTTCTTCTCATGTATTATCCCGTATAATTTATATACTACCCATAAGGAGAGGGCTCGGAGAGGTTAAACAACTTGCCCAAAGACACACAGCTAACAAGCAAGTGGCAAAACGGGGATTTGAATCCAAGTTTGACCCCCATGTCTGGACATAATAGGGTTATTTGTAGACTAATGTTGGACTGTGTCCCTTGCCATCCTCGATCCTGGGACTCCTCCCCAAATCTGGCCCTGTCTGATTCTGCAGGCACTGATCTGCTGAAGCTTACCCGCCGGGACCTTATCCAGATATGTGGGGCTGCCGATGGGATCCGCCTTTTCAATACTCTTAGAGCCAGGTGCTGGGCACGGCCAACCAGGATCTCTTTCCCTCTGTAGTGGCATTTACCAAGTTCAGCTTGTGGTTGTGTCTCATGGAATGTTCAAGCTGGAAGGTACCTTAAAGACCACTTAGTCCCACACACTCACAGAGGAAGAAACTCAGGCCCAAGGACAGTGACCTACCTCTGTGACCTACCAGTCACAGAGCCAGACTGGCAGGGATGGGCTAAAGTTAGGCTCTTAGGATCTCCTTTTTCTGTAGCCATCCCATTTGCATCACTCAGTTTCTGAGGACAGAGATGGATTTTTCTCATCTTCTCTCCTCTCAGGGTTCAGCATTCATTAAATGCTTAAGAAACGCTTGGTGATCTCCCTCCCTGGAGACCTGAGAGGAGGCGGGGTCCCTCCCAGGGAGGGGGCTGTTACTTTAGGTATGAAGTGCTGATACGTACACTGTTTTCTTGGCCCAGGCCCATCCGTCACCGGCTGACTTTATATGTGGCTCAGGAGGCCTCTAGGCAAGAGAATGAGGTTCCTAAGAACCCTGACTCAGGTGAGTTCTGGCTTCTCTCTAGAAGGCAAGAAATTCAGGTGTGGCTGCATGAAACCTCTTCTGGCCTGGGGAGAGGGTGATGCTTCATCATTCCTGGGACCCAAGATGCCCTCCTTGGCATTCCCATCTTCCATGACCAGATTAGTTCTCTCCTTCCACGGTGTCTCCTGGGTTTATTTTTCCATGTTCTAATCCCCAACCCCATCTGATTTTGTCATTGTTAGTATGTGGGATTAGAAGATTATAATCTTGTTGTTGTGTTTGGGTTTCATTCATATGTAGGTGTCCCTCCCCCTTAGAGAGACACACACAGAGAGTGCCAGCAGGGTAGGGGTATAGGAGACACAGAATCCGAAGCAGGCTCTAGGCTGAGCTGTCAGCAGAGCCTGATTCGGAGCTGGAACCCACGAACCATGAGATCATGACCTGAGCCAAAGTCAGACGCTCAACCGACTAAGCCACCCAGATGCCCCCCCTCCTTTTTATAGTGAGGGCTCCCCTTAGTCTGAGGCTTTCCCAAAGCTGAGAAATAAGCGGATTTATAAGCCTTTTTCTTTCCTTCTTTATGCCTTCCTGCCCCCACCCCCCTCCCCATGAGACTGTCACTACCTCAGACCCCAACTGATCCCTGCCCTGTGCTGCCCACACCCCCAGGCTTTTATCAAGAGATCTCTCTAGATGAACTCAGTGTTGTGGAGCTGAAGGGGAAACTGGCTGAGCTCTTGGCCCTCCCAGCCAATCAGATCCACCGCCTTTTCCACCAGGGCCCTGGGGGCATCCTCATTCTCCTTGGTGACCAGGTAAAGTAGCTTGTGGTTTTCCGCCAGGCCCAAGGGCCTTGATCACTCTTCCACCTCAGGTCCAGTTTCCCTGTCCCTACCCTGGCTTATTCTGTTTGGCTCTAAGAACAGAACTGTCATAGTGACCCTTCTCCCTTGTAGGTGGTTCAGAATCTTAAGGATGAATCATACTTTGTGGCTGTGGTGAAAAAAGGTAGGAGTTTTAGGAGGAGAAGAGTGTGTCTGACAGGCTCTAGAAAGGGTAAGATTGTGTTTATATTGTTTCCTAAATTAGATTAAAAGATTCCTTGAAGGTGCATGTAAGCTGGGGATGGGGTATGGTGTGTGCTGTGTCCCAATCAACTGGTAAGCATCTGAATGCCACCTTTGTTTGTGTCAAAGAGACAGATTCATGTAGCTACAAGACAGCTGTTTACTGCTCAGGAAAAAATGGTACTGGATAAATGCATTTTCACAAGGGAAAAAATGTCCCAGTTTCTTTGTCAGGGAATTTATTAAAGGGGAAGGCAAGGCCCCTCCCTCTTCTGCCCCGCCCCCCCACCCCCACCCCATCTTATAAGGCAGAAGGTGCTTGCCGGACATCACCCGGTGCAGAGCACCTCTGACCAGCTGGCTTCTGGTTATTCAGATGCCTGCCCTCTATCCCTCCTACACTACAGAGGGAGGGAAGCTTGCTCAAGAGGTAGATTCCAGTTGGGGCAGGAAGAACACTTGGGTGTGACAGATAACTGCAGGCTGCTTGGTTTTGGAGAAGTGGTGGTTGGCTTGCCTCATTCCAGAGGTGCCCTTTTCGCTGCTTTCAGTGCAGAATCCGGATGGCTACTACCTGGTGCTGACCTAGGCCCAGGGACATCCCAATGCAAGAGTTGGAGACTGATGCCAGCCTGGTTCTCTGGAGCCCTGTGTTCACCAGAGGTCTCGTTCAAATCTTCAGCTGCTTCACCAGGCTCCAGGTGAAGCATCGTGTACAGCTAGACAGGAGGTGAGCAGCACCCAGGCTCACATCTCTTCCTGCTCAGCAGCAGTTGTTGGAACCTGGGCACAGCCTCCCAAGCTCAGCTCAGCTGGCCAAGCCTGTGAGGCATGTAACTTGCCAATAAGGCGCTTTTGCCCCAAGCAGAGCTGCCTGAACACAGGTACATCGATCCATGCTTATTTAAAATTGTATTCACCATTTCCTTTTCTTAAAATTAAAAGTTAATTTAAAGGTATGTATCTTTAATGCTTGTTCAATTTTCTTGGTGTTTTGGTCCTCTTCCTAGAGTTGGGTAAGGTATGGAGTCGGAGACAGAGGAATAAATAAATGTCTGGACTTTTTTTTCCGTCTCCCAACTGGTTTGCCCAAAAACTAAACACTAAAGCCTCCATAAGACCATTCATTCAACTATCAAATCACTATGCTTATTTAAACGGTCTGGAGATTTAAAAGTTCTAGAGATTTGGGAAATACTATAATTATTTAACATTGAGGCTGTGGGGCTTTATCCTTATTTTTCTTTAAAAAATGTAGTTGGATTTAATCTTAATCTTTTAATTTTTAGGTCTTAAGAAATCTCTCCCTTTCCTATGCATATTTTTCAAAATTAAAATTTTAATTTTGCATTTCATTTTTAGGATTAAAATTGACCTGAAACTTATTTTTTTTGTATCTCTTTTTCCATATAGAAAACCAATTTTATTTAAAAGTGCTTTTAAGAAAAGTGGCTCAGTTGGTTAAGCAGCTGACTCTTGATTTTGGCCCAGGTCATGATCTCATGGATCATGGGTTTGAGCCCTATGTTGGGCTCTGTGCTGACAGCATGGAGCTTCCTTGGGATCCTCTGCCTTTGCCCCTCCCTTGCTCTTGCTCTCTCTCGAAATAAATAAATGAACTTAAAAGAAAGGAATTAAAAAAAAAAAAGATAATGGCAGGGGCTGGCGGGGAGAGGGGGGCGGGGGGCGCCTGGCTGGCTCAGTCAGTAGAGTGTGCAACTCTTGATCTTGGGGTTGTAAATTCAAGCCCCACAATGGGTTGTAGAGATTACT
This sequence comes from Panthera leo, assembly GCF_018350215.1. Taxonomy (NCBI): domain Eukaryota; kingdom Metazoa; phylum Chordata; class Mammalia; order Carnivora; family Felidae; genus Panthera; species Panthera leo. The sequence continues at coordinate 38,118,998 of NC_056692.1, forward strand.
TAAGAACATAAAATCTTAAAGTAATAATGGGCTGTATCTTATTCTCTTTTTTTTCATTCTCTTCCCTCAAAATATTATTATTAAAAATCTCCAAACACTGTGTGGGGCACTTGGGTGGCTCGGTTGGTTAAGTGGCCGACTTTGGCTCAGGTCAGGATTTCACCGTTAGTGTGTTCAAGCCCTGCGTCTACCTCTGAGCTAACAGCTTGGAGCCCGCTTTGGATTCCGTGTCTCCCTCTCTCTCTACCCCTCCCCTGCTCGCATGCTCTTTCTCTCTCAAAAATAAATAAGCATTAAAAAAAAAAAATCTCAAACATTGTAAAGAGAAAACCCATATGCAGAGACTGGAAGACAGGCCAGAGTGCCCTCTTAAAAATATCTGCTTAATTACTTATTGATCATTTACCTCAGTTATCACTGATCACGTGGGGCCTGGAATTCCACAGAGCTCCCCAAAGGTGTTTCATGCAGGGTAGATACCTTGAGATTGAAATTCTGATTGCTGGTTTGGCTCCATTGCTTAACTCCACCAGGATAGGGGACCCCTTTGCAATAACATTTGTTTTTGTTTTTTAAATTTTATTTATTTTTGAGAGAGAGCGCGTGAGTGGGGGAGGTGCACACAGAGGGGGCGGGCAGAGGATCCAAAGGGGCTCCATGCTGACAGCAGAGAGTTAAACTCACAAACCGCGAGATCACGACCTCTGCCAAAGTTGGACACCCAACTGACTGAGCCACCCAGGCGCCCCGCCCCCACTGTATTAACCTTTGTGTATCTTTCCTTCAACCTAGGAGCCTCTAGCATTGACTAGATACTGAAGTATTTGTTGACATGAAGGGAATAAAAGCAGGTTAACAAGTATTTACTGTGTGTCATTATTATCTCTTTAATCTTCACACTCCATAAAGTAGGTGCTGTTATCCCACTTTACGAAGGAACGAAGAACTGAGACAGGAAGGTCAACTGGCAGAGGTCATTCGGGTGAAAGGCAATGTAACTTGGAGCTTGTTTGCTTAACCATGGTACTACTGTACCATCATTCTGTCTTTGTCAAGGGCAATGCCCTACACAGATAGAGGCCTCAGGTTGAATTACTGCTGTCAAAGGATTAAAAGAAAGTTTTTTAGAAACTGATTTATATTACGTCTTCTGTTTTTCTTAGAGACAAGGAGTTCAGGGTATTAAATAAGGGCTATTAAAAAGGTATTAAGGCTATTAAATAATTACTAAAGACTATTAAAGAGTATTAAAAATATATCTATAAGGATGCCAAAAGACGCCCCTTCATTCAGCCTCAGGAGCCTTTGTAGTTCTAGGGTTCAAGAAGTTAAGAATCGTAGCTCCAAGACAGGCTATTTCCGCAGCAAAATGAAAAGTCTTCACAGCTTATTTCCTTTAATTACATCATAAAACAAAATTAGAACATACAGGAAACAATAATAGTTACATAACAATTTACTTTATATATTTATATATAAAAAACATTTTTCTTTTAGTCCAAAGATTTTAAAGCAAAAGGAATCCTTACTGCCACCTCGGATTTTATTTTAAATAACCCTCCCTCCCCCCATCCTCAAGCGCCAAAAGTACTGGGTGCAAACAGTCACTTGGACAGCTAATGGAGCCTGGTGTTAAGTCACCAAGTAGGGAACTGTGTCAGCCGCACTGGGGCAGGCCCGGTGGAGAAACCAGCAGCAGCTCCTGCACACTGAAGCGCTCCAGGGTAGGCCGAATGGCTGCCCGAGGCTTAGGCCACAGCAATGTTTGGGATCAGACCCTGCCAGTCAACCATCCTCTGCCTTTTGTCCCCTCAGAGAGAGGTTTCAGAGGGGGTTATAGTGTAGGGATGGAACAGCCTGGTTTGAAGGTAAAAATTTCTCCCGCAGCACCATTTACCCACCCATCTCTGCCCTCAGGCAGAGTCTGACAGGCAGGGATAGTCCTCACAGCTCTCTGAGCTCTGCACAGGTCTGTGCTCTCAGGGTCACCGGGAGGTGGGCAAGGGTGAGGAGAGCAGCTGGGAAATGCCTGAGGCAGGTTACCTGGAAACAATTCCTGGTAGGAAAAAGGAGGTGGCCAGGGTGGGAGGCAGCTGAAGGTTTAGTCTTAAAACTTGGAGAAAGGCAAAATGCAGAAGGCCTTTCTCCCCCTCCAGTAACCCTTGAGCCTGGGCAGTCACAGATCCTCAGGGGCCAGCTCTGAGAGCTGCAGCATGGTAAGAAAACACACTAGTAGCTCCTGCTGAGCCCCACCCCACAGATCTTGTGCATGTTAGAGGTTAGCATGTAGTTTGGGGGTAAGGTGAGGAGGGGAGTAAGAGAAGAAATCTCAGGCTCACCTCTTCCTGCACTTATTAGAAATTAACAGTCATCAGAGAAGCACAGGTAAGAAATTATTCTTAAGGGAAGGAAAAAACATGTAAACCCAGAAAAGTAGCAGCAAAGGTTTCACTTATTACAGATCTATTATATAGCACTAGGAAAGAAAGTCATTCACGTCTTTGGGGGTGGGGGCAGGTAAAGTAATTAATCAAACCATGCCAGTTAGAGACTCCTTCTCAAGTTAAGATTTTCTAAGACTTTCGGTTGTCGTTCGCTAGTGCCAGGGGAAAAAAGAAAAACAAAACAGTGACTTCAGGGGCTGAGAAGGGTTAGGCCAAGGTAAGAAACACGTGTGTGAGCAGCAGTGCGATACAGATTTGAATTAGTAAAAGTAAGTAGTAAGCAACAGTGACAAGTGAAACTTTGTGGGGCAAAGTTTTCTTCTTCCACTTTAATAAAATACACGTAACTTCAAAGATTTCCCTGGGTTCCTGGGGTATGCGTGTGAACAAACACCTTTCCTCTCCCATCTCTTCTTAGGGTGGGGATTCTCAATTACTGGCTACCCACTCTCACCACGGTGAAAACCGTGCCCAGAAGCACTGGAGGTTCTTTCAGGGATGCCAATCCCCATCTGGAGGACTCTGGTTAGATGCGTGGAAAACAGAAGCCCTCCTTGCCAGTAAGAAGGGCATGGAGTTCATTGAATGAAGAGGAAAGTAAATCTACTCACATGTGTGAGGCAGGATAGATGCTTGTACCTGAAGCAAAGTGCCCCAGTTCCAGACCTGAATGAGTCTTATCTACCATTTTCCCAACCCCAGTTCTTCAAAACAAGACACTTTTTGAAAAACATAGAAAATAGAAAGAGTCAGTTGATAGTTTTGGTTGTTCATGGTTCTTTTTCCTAAAAGGGCAGTGAAACATCTTGGCTGAGGAAGCATAGAGACAACATTTTTGAACCAAACTCCACTAAGGGCTTATTCAAAAAAACATAAGGCAGAGATGGAATAAGCACATTACAGAATTTCTCTTAATATCCCACATGTGAGGTTGTCCAACAAATTTTTTTCTGCTGAAAATTAAGTGTAACTCTGTTGGGCTCCAAAGATTTACTCAGACTCAGGTGAGAGGTTCTTACTGACTTTCCTAAGAAGGGTCAAAGCCTTCAGAGATGGAGAGCTGACGTCCTAAGAATAAAAATGGGCAAACAGGCAGACTGGCCTTGTGAGGGGAGCTGCAGAAGCCCTTCATGCAGAAAACTCACTTGCCTCAAATGGTAGTTCCTGGCAGGGAGAGTTTGTATGAAGTGAGAGGGCAAGCTTAGAGCGGCATGTTCTTTGCTGGAGAACCAGATGTTAAGTTAGGGCACCTGAATACAGCAGGTACAGCCAGCTGTCATTCCCAAATTACCTGGGTTAATTATACCCTACTGATATGGTCTTACATAGTTTTCTCTATCTTCCAATATTACAATTAAAATTTAGGATAGAAATAAAGCTGAGGAAAGGCTTAGACTCCATATTTCCCCTCATCCTCCTATTGCTTTGAGAATCTTTGGTTCAAGACCATTGTAAGGGGGTGGGTTGCCTCCAGACCTCCAACCAAATATCCTTCACCTCTTCTCAAACAAGGCTCCACTAACTCACACTGCCTGGGTTTGAGGTGGTTAAAGATCCTAGAACGGTGGGCAGATAGGAAGGCAATCTCTTAAAAAACTGTTCCATAAGCTCAAAGCATATACCATTGAAAGAATCCGTCAGCCAGGATGCGCAATGGGGCTAGAAACCTAATCCTAAACCATGCACGCAAGGAGGGAAAGGCAGAACAGACCCATTTCCTTTAAACCCCTCCTCTCTCACTGATAGCAACTGTCATATGCAGTTTGAAACTTTCAGCACAATAAACATTAAATGGCCAAGGGTCAACCATGATCCACAAGCGTTCTTCTTCTCCAAAACCACAGTCACCCAAGGATATGCTGCCCACACAGGCAGGCAGGAAGTCCCCTCTTCCTTCCAATGCTACTCTCACACTTCCCTACAATTTCAGACCTGGACAAGTTCCACTGCACACCTTGTTTAGTGCCCCCCCACCCCCACCCCACCACGGCATTAGTGGGCTATCAAACTGGTAACAATGTATTTTACAAGACAATTAGGAGAAATAAAAGAACTTGACTGCTGTAGTATTATAGCTGTATTGAACAGTTCAAATGGTTTGGAGAGCCCCAAATAAAGCATCATAAAAATATTTGCCAGGTTTCCCTCTAAAATATGTGATATAAGGAATATGTAAAATTTCTGACTTATAGGTCTGCTAAATCAACGTAATGAATGTGGAAATTTACAAAGACCATTTAAGAAATACTTTTACATCCACTAAAGAGCAGACTAGGAGGAGACAACATTTTTTACAAAGAGCACAATGTGCTTTCATATTCCAAATATTAGGGGAAAAAAAGGATGAAGCCAGATCTCCTTAATTCCTCATATCCAACAGCTTGATTTCAAATTTGGTGAGCAAATGTCCGAGACAATCCAGTGAAAAATGGCCTGAGGCACACGACAGTTACTGAATTCAAGGCTGCCCAGGAGACTTTGCCTAGATCAGGACAAGGACCCAAAGAGGAAGCTAGACTGGAGACAACTGAGGATAAATCAGCAGCATCGTTGGGAATGAGATGGAGGCTTTAAATAGAAGGATGGGTATCAGAAGAAAATGGGAGAAGTCAAAGCAAAAAAAAAAAAAAAAAAAAAAAAAAGGCTGGAATCAGGCAGACAGAAAGTCCCTTCTTGATGGAGCCAATGTAGAGGCTATAAAAGATATTGATGTAGCAAATAATGCTGGAAAAAGGGGGGAAAGGCTGCTTTAAAAAGAGATGATCTGGGTGTTTAATACTGTTCTCCACACAATGATTAATTCCTCCTGGCTACCTGCAGGTTTATGCAATAGCTTTGAGGGTACCTTCTGACTTATCCCAAATCTCTCCATTCACTCTGAATTTTTTTTCATCATAGAAGGCATAAAGTTCAAGGACTTGGGAGTCAGATAAATGGACCAATAAGCTGTTCCTAGGGAGAGGTTTTCTTATACCTCTGAAGCCTTACTAAATTTTCAAAAGTGTCCCTGATATTGAGACAAGAAGCACTATGTTCAGATGGCAGAACCGTTTCCACTTATCCAAAACTTACCATGTTCTGGATTCTCAAAGTCCTGGTACATTTCATCAGCTGGTATAGGTTGCAGACTGGCATAAAAAATATATTTCCTCCCAACCTTGATGGGCCTGAAGTTTTCTTGGAAAGGAACAAGGCCTGACCACATACAAGCCAGTGCTGCACACTCCTTTTTCCTCTCACTTGATTGTTCTTGGCCCAGACGGGTAGGGATCACCCGTGCAAGTCCCTGGGGACTTGCATGTGGGTACACTTTTTGGGTTGAGAAACGGCATTTCCAAGCTGTTCATGTTTTGGTGAATAGGGTGTTTTAAACTTATGTACTTTTTAAGTAAAGAGGTATTAATAGTCTCAACTAGTGGGCACTTTAAATCCATACTCACTAATCAATCAGTGTTTTACGGTCAATTTGTTCAGGTAATACAAAAAAACCCCAAACAAACCATAATATGTTAGAGCAGATGGTCTCTAAATATTTTTCTTTTTACTTTTGTTTTGAATGAGTGACCTGGGGATCTGAATATTATTAACCATATCTGGAAGTGTGTGTGCATATGTGTGTATTTGTATGGATGGAGTATAACAATGAGTCTCATTTTAAAAAGTATATTCCTATGTTGACTACACTCAAATAAAAAAAATTTTCAAGTATATTCCTCATATGATAATTTGAAAAGAAGATAAAGGGAAGGGGAAATGAAGAAATCTGAGCCTTTAAAAGGGCATAACAAAGTAGGATTTAAATAAATTTAACATGCAGGAGCATCTGGATGGCTCAGTTGGTTAAGTGCCCGACTCTTGATTTTGGCTCAGGACATGATCCCATGATTCATGAGACTGAGCCTAGGGTTGGGCTCTGTGCTGACAGCACGGAACCTGCTTGGGATTCTCTCTCTGCCTCTCCCAAAATAAATAAATAGACATTAAAAAAATTTTTAAATAAAATAAATTTAACATGCAAGATAATGGTGAATCATACAGATTTCTAGGACCCTTTCATCTGATTGCTTTTGGAGAAAGAAGTTCTACTTTATTCTTACATATGCTGGTAGAGCCAGCACCTGCAGCATTACAACAAGCCTTGTAACAGTCTAGGTCATGCAGAAGATGATCTAAGATCATGGCAGACTGCGCAATAATGTCCTAAAAGACCCACCCCCCCAAAAAAAAGTCCTATTAAAAAATCACACAAGATGTTCAACCCTGGGGTTTAGAAATCTACTTCTCATACTTGAGAAACTCATCTTATTTCCCTCATCCTTTATGATTTTTGGGGGGGGGAGGAAGGAAGAAGAAAGGAAGCTCCTTCTTTGAGTCATGGGCACTGAATACCTGCCTTCAGCTCTGGTGACTATGCTGGGCAGAGACACTGAACCCCCTACTTCCTCTCAATGTTTTCTTTCTCCTGCCCCAAAGCCTTCACCTGGTTACCCCCCTATTTCATTCACAGGGAGTCTGGAGCACAAGAGAGATATGGTTGACAGGTTTTGAAGTGGTTCTGGCGCCAACATTTGAAATATACCACCAACACTGACATATAGTTGACCAGCTATTCTAGGGTCATTCTTGTGTCCCTGATAGGCTGAAATGGCGGGGGGGGGGGGGGGGGGGGGGGGGGGAGAAACTGACCAGCTAGACTGCACAGCAACTGTAGCAGCATTCGTACTAAAGCAAACAACTTCACAGACACAAATCAGGGATGATACCACTCACACCTCGATTTCAGTGAACATTTGACATGTCTGAGTGTGGGTAGGGGGGCCTTCAGGCTCAATTTTGGGATTCACCATTCCATTCTTTACTAATAATGCATTTCTCTCTCCTTATTAAGTTAGTGGAGTTTGATGGAAGGAAAAATGTGCAGGGGAATATTGGGTATATCATGCGTATTATTATATATCACAAGGTATAACAGAAACCAAAAGGCAAAGTTTGTTTTCGTCAAAATAGTTTTAGCTCAATTTCTTCTCATAACATTTCTTATTTTTGTTATAGTTTCTCTTCAGGTTGGCAAAGATTCAGGCAGGGTCCCCTAATGATAAAATTTAGAATTAAAAAAATATTTATTGATAATGTCTTTTTTAAAAATGTTTGGTAACCCCAACTAATCATCCAAAATGCACACTGTAAACACAACAGCAAAAGAGTAACAATTGAGTGTGAGTAAGCAGACTATGAACAGGTGACAGACTGAGCAAGAGTGCAGGAGGGAGCAACAAAGAACGAAAGACAGGTGCACAAGTGTGCTACCGAGAGTGACAATTTGAGTGAGTAAGCACATTTGGACCACAGCGATTTCAGCGCAACCATTTAGGAAACCTCTGGGCCAAATACTTAAACACAGGAGGAGGAATGGATGAGCCTTCTTTGTGAGCATGCTCAGCATGTTGGCATGGGAACAAGGAAGCAGAGAAGCTCTGTAGTCATCTCACGATGGATGGCTATCATTTATAGGATGCAAAGAAATTTTCTTTCTGGTCCCTGGATATAACATATACTGTTTTTCTATGCTTTCCTTGACCCTGGAGGACTGCAGTTGCTGTTCCAAAATCACCAAAGAAACCCCTTAACAAAATGAAGAAACTGCAATAGCAATAACACTGGGTTTGCTGGAATGCCCCCTTCCCTCTACCTTGCTTATGATTTTCTTCTTGGCATGTCCAACAGGAATGGTTAAGTTTCACCAATCCACTTGATAAAGCCGGCATGGGCTTCAGTCCCCTGGTCACAGAACTAGAAGGTGGGGGTGAGGATGGGTGTGCATGTTATGTGTGCCTCGGGGATCTGGACGCTGCCCTCACTTTGTAACCCTTGCCCAGAACACTGGGGTTGCTTCCACTGGAGACTCCATTGTAACTCTAGAAGTGTCATTAAATACTCAGTTCACCAAGGTTGACCACCTCCATTGTCATAGGATGATGCAGCATCTGCAGAATCGCTGTCTGCTGCCCCCTACTGACGGGGGTGGAGTGACAGGTGCGAAGTAGGCGTGGACTTTAATATTGGGCAAATGGGTCTGAAACAAGACAGAAACATTACTAAGAGAGAGGGCTTAAACAGAAAGAGCAATGTTGCTTTTCAGAAAAAACGTTGAGGGGCTGAGTGAACATGAAAGCAAGGCAGAGGCTAAGTACCAGTCGGTCAGGATGTTGAGAGGCCTGGGTTCCGCTTTGTAGTATCCCATGTTATTCTAAATGACTAAACAGCTCACATAACCTTGGTACCCGTTTCCATAATAGTAAAACTGGGGAAAAACTTCATACTAATCTCTTAACCTGTCCCAAAGGGATTCCTACTTGGATTCCCAAAGTTGAAAGCAACTATATAAGCTTAAAATAATTTTTTCTGGGGCGCCTGGGTGGCTTAGTCGGTTAAGCGTCAGACTTCGGCTCAGGTCATGATCTTGTGGTTTGTGAGTTCTAGCCCCATGTCAGGCTATGTGCTGACAGTTCAGAGCCTGGCGCCTGCTTCTGATTCTGTGTCTCCCTCACTCTCTCTGCCCCTCCCTTACTCATACTCCATCTCTGTCTCTCAAAAATAAACATTAAAAAAATTTTTTTAAATAATTTTTTCTAAGTCATTGCTTCAAAGCTGATGGATGTTTCTTCTGATAAAACCTCACTATCGTCTTTTAACAAAACGCTTCCAGTTTTTACTACATAAATAGTTTCTGAATTGCTACCATGTTCAAGATACTGTGCTAGTTAACATAAGAGGGATACAAAGATGGTCAACATGGAGATCCTGCTCCTAAGGAACTTAACAGTCTAGACATAAATAGCTAAATTAAACTACAAAAATGCTAAATGATGATTTGAAGAATAGACAAAAAAAGTCTTGAGAACTCAGAGATGGAAGAGATTTTGGACAGCCAGGGAGGTCTAGGAACCCTACTGTAGGGAGGCCATAGAAGAGGCTCTGGTTGGTCTGTGGCTCTCTCCTTGTGGTGTAGAAGGAATATGGCTGCCAAGGCCTCCCCATTGAGGTTATGCTCTCAGTCCTCTAGGTCTGAAGGGAGAGGAGGAACTAAGGCTAACTGGATCTTAAGATGAGGTTTGGTCTCCTTTATGTACTCAGATGCCATATGGCCAACATGGATGTTTTTAGACATTGGCTGTAAGGGCCTACCTAAGCACAGTGCCCTTCCCACAGCAGGTGTGAAACAGATGTTTCAATAAATGTCTGTTGAGCTGAATAATCTAACATATAGATTCATCCAGCCTTTTATAACCTCCTTGTTAGCAACTTGTCTTCCAGTCATTTGGCCATGCATGGGTCTCTTTATTATGGAGGATGGGGCTAAAAGAAAAGGTGAAAAAAAAAACCTCTTAAATCCATTTGTTGTCTTAAAAAATAAGAACACCAGAAAAAGGGTTTGATGTGAAAGAAAAATACAAATTAAATTCTTAAATCCCATCTAACTAAATATTTTCTTTATGTTATTCCTTTCTTTCCTGACTGTGGCACGTGTTTTTGACTCTACGTTATTGAGCCCTGGACATTACTGGAGAAACTATGCTGGGAGGAGACCTACTTTTTTATCCCTCAGTGGCTATTTTCCTACTCAATTTCCATCTAGAACAACAGGTAAAAACTATCTATCCTTGCATTTGCTCTCCATTTTTTCCTCTTTGCTAAATGTCCAAGTAAATATAAAAATCACAGAAATCTAAATCTAGAACAAAAACAGAAAAGGAAATAAAGGAGGAAAAAAAAAAGAAACAAAAGAAGGAAAGGGTGCGGAGAGCACTAGAGCTGGAGAGTGTGCAGCCATCTTTACCCTGAGTCTCTTGATCCCAGCCCGTGTGATTTGCTGGCAGTCATAGAGTTCTATCCGCTCAAGGCTGTGACAACTCTTCAAGTGCTCCAGGGAAGCATCTGTGATTAGTGGGCAGTTGTCCAGTTCAATCACCTCCAGCTGGTCATGGGCACAGGCTCCATTCCCCAGGTGACGAATTCCATCGTCTGTGATCAGCTCACAGTGAGACAGACTCTGCGGCCAAATAGAGCAAGGAAGGTCAATGAAACATCTCATGGTGTTTTTCTAGCCATTGGCCTGTGCACAGTCGGGAAGGAAACCTTCTGGGTTGGATTTTGATGTATATGGAGCCATCACTAGATCCATGTGGTAAAATGAGAGCAAACTAGAGCTGCTGGGGTTCTCCTTTGCACAATCAATGACTGACATTTCTATGTGTGATTCTAAATACACTGTGTGAATGCATGCAACGACTGTGAAATAGTTCATAAACAAAATAACATACGCACCCCCATACACAAATGAACACTTTTCTACAGGGGCAAAGGGGCCTCAAGCTTTTCTTGAATAAAATTTTCTGCAATTTGGACTAAACACTGAATATCTGATACAGGGGAATGCCCAAGCAGCTAATTAACTGAAGATGATTCTTACACCTGTTAGGTGTGGTCATCTCTTCACATAAGTCTCTTTACCAGTTTTCCTTAAATTCCTGGTTCCTCCATGTGAAACTCAGAACCCCTTATCCCAATTTTGGATAGTAATATGGCACTAAGTACACACAAAAATGAGCCTGGACACAAACTACAAGCAGAATGCTTTCCCACAGTATTACTGGAAACAGTAGCACAGAACACCCCTAGTAAAGCCTTGATTGGTTCTGTTTTACAGGACCTATTAGTCTCAAGTGAAGCAAATTGAATTTGGGGCCATTTTGTCCCCTGGATCTCTGAAATTTAGCCATCATTCAGGCTGAAGTATAATTCACGTGGGAGGGAGATTTCATACTCTTCATGTCACTTTTCAATCTCTAAGTACTGATAACATAATCCTTTGGTCCTCTGTAAGTTGGCAATTTGGAGAAATATGCTTTCCCAAAATGGTAGCCAGACACCAAGAGTAAAGTAAGAGTTGGGTTTTGATTGAATCCAATGAACACAAAACTTTCAAAAAGTCAAACTCACCAATACTTGAAGTCGAGGACAGTGTATAGAAAGTTGGATTAATGTGCTATCTGTTATCTGAAAGAAACACAGAAGTTTATTATAGGTATAATTCCAAAAAAGCCTCATGGCTGTACCTCATTCTTGAGTACACTTGTATTCTAGACTGATACCCCGCCCCCCTTTTTTAAAGTAGGCTCCATGCCTGATGTGGGGCTTGAACTTGTGACCCTGAGATTAAGAGTCGCATGCTCTACTGACTGAGCCAGCCAGGTGCCCCTAGACTGATACCCTGATATTAATCATCAAATAACAGAACCTAAGGTTGAAATCCCATCAGCTACCTGAACCTGTTCTTTGAGAATCTATCCAGGCAGGTTTGAACACATCTAGTCATCTCTAATTTTCATCTTTGACTATTCAAAGAATAGTCTATTGAAAATCCTTTGTTTCTGAAATGAATGAAAATCTGTCCGCTTGTAGTTTGTATCCATTGGACTTGGTTCTACCTCCTTAGAACAACCACAAAAAAGAATCAGAAGACACTGCTCCATAAAAAAATTTAATGTGGGAATATCCTCAAATTTTTAAGAATATATATTTGGCTTATATTTTATAAGTCATGCCATTAACTCTGAATTGATAAACTGGGTGTCAGGTATTTTCCCAAAGGTGGCAGAAGGGGGCTGCGGGACTCTGGGTTAGCTATGAACATTCAAGAAGCAGAACTCTTGAAGGAAGAACAGTCTTTTATAGTTATCTTAGGCTGGAAAGTAAATTAGTGCTTCTTTTCAAATGTCCCTCCAACTCTGAAATGATGATGATGATGATAACATACAGAGCTTCACAGGGGTTAAGAAATGGTGGGCGGTGAAAGGTTGGGGAGGGCAGGCATGTGCACATCACTCAGAAGGAGCAACACTGGGGAGGACACATGGGACACTCAGGCAAGTGCAAAAGATAGATGGATGTGAACAAGTTTTAGTTTAGTAAGAATAGCTGCTAAGTAGTGTCTGGATAACAAGTATTTTAGAAAAAACTGACTTCTATAGTTACTGGAGTCTCTTTCCTTTATTTTTACTATAAAAAAATTTATTACTCTATCTTCTTTTTAGGAGTAGAAGTGCCCCTTCAAAATTTCTCCCCAATCAATTAATAATCTCAAAGCTTTAAAAACTGGTAATAAAAGAAATTGTTCGTAAGGTCAGTCTGTCTGCCCAGTTATGTAAGTTTCTATCATACTGTATTTCTGAGTAAAAATCCACATTCTTACCTGAACACACTCTTCCAGGTCCATCTTTTCGAGCTCATGGCAATTCTATAAAATACAAAACCAAACATTATAGCTCAAACATTTAAAACATGGGAAAATTTAAGGCCAGAAGTAGTATTAAATACACCGACAAAATCTTAACTTTCAGAGTTATTCCTATAACAACCTCCCATAACTCAGAGGTGTCATTCTAATGACACTTTCTGCCTTATTCCATTAATTACACATTTTAAAAGGCCTCAATCACAGTGAAATTTCTTAATTATTCTACATTTAAAGTATCTAACACCTTACAAGTCCACGGGAATAAATTCCCTGAACATTAATACCAAGCTAGTACAGAGCCTTCCAACCATAAATAATTTGATGAAAATTATTTTCTTTGGAAGACTGAAAGGTAAGCTTTATGTCCCAATTTAGTTATGCCATATGTTGCCCCCGACCAATTAATGTTCCATCAATCTGCCTGAAAGCAAAGGTCCTTCCCCATGTTCCATTATACTGGTTAAAGACAATATAATTTTAAATGCTATTATTATACATACAGTGATTTATAAACCATTCCAAGGATTAACATATTCTGGAGAACACAAAAAATCTTAAGCCACCTCCATTTAAAATTGGGCTTATCCATTTCTTTCAACAACACTCTCACCCACCAGTCGCATACCCAAGTAACCAAGAATTTCTTTCATGAAGCATGAGAAAGTCCCTGCTTAGTTTACCATCTAATGAAAATGTGACAAATCAAGTCTCATGAAGGAGCATCATGTCCTCCAACGCACGTCTGTATTTCCAGAGCAGTTTGTATTCCACAGGCCTATAGCTGCAGCATGAGAATGCTCAGGAACACCAGCCACATAGAAGTTCCCTCACATCCCACACCCTCAATTCTGCTGCCTTTCTACTTCTCCCTCATTGTTCACTCCTCTGAAAGAAAAATCCCAAACCAAACCCACAGAACCTGGAGAAAATACTTACCCTAGCCAGAGTGGTAAAGCCTACGTCTGTTAATTGAGAACACCTTGCCACTTCTAATATTCTGTTATAAAAAAAAAAAAAAAAAAAAAGTGAAAGTCAAGCCCTTGTTCCCTGAAAACTGAGTTTATTAAAAACAGCAAGAATTTAAGAAAACAACCTCCTATTCCCTAGGCACTGCATACTATAGTGACATTAACAGCTAAGCAAGTCTGTATACAGATCTTGCCATTCATTTTCATGGAGTCATCATAAAGTGGTCCTGTAAATACCACAATTCAGGGTGATGCAATCAGAAGAATATAATAGAAGCTTGTAGTTAATGCCAAAATGCATGAAAAATGCATTTAAAAGCCTTCTTGATGGCATACTGCTTACCCCCAGAGGGCAGCCTGCTCCTAGAAAACAAAGGAAATGGAGATAAATACTCTGTTTCAATTAATCTGTTGCTCAAGTAAATTATTCTCTTTCCCTATTTTACATGTAGGTTCACTCAGATTTAAATAGCTTTTAAAAATTCTATGAAGGGACTGGTTAATTACAGGCCTGTACCAAGTATGAAATTCCATACTTATGAAAAAATACCCTTAAGCTTCTTGCCTCCTCCCACAGGCTCCCGGGGAGGCCCAGAGGAGAGGGAAACTGAGCTGGCAGACAACTCTCCTACTCAGGAACTGCTAAACACCAACCTAAATGCCAACCACAGGACTGGGGAATCAAAAGTAGCTCCTTTCTGTGAAAACTTTGGTGGTATCTGTGTGACAGTACCAAAGAATATTTTTATGTCTGCTTACAAATTACTTACTACGTAAGTTGAAACAAATAAAGCCACAGTATAAGAAATCATTATCAAAAATCAATAAGAAATGAATGCTATATATATCTAATGGGAAAACATGATCTGACTGAACTTTTGATTATCATATTTGGGAGCTTTTCTATTCGAACAATAAAATAAGCCATGAAGTAATAAGGAGCTGAACAGTCCTCTCTTCAAATGAGAAAAAGGTAAAGTGTAAGACTAATTTTAGGGAGAAGTTTGGCTACCTCCTTAGCTCCAGGCCTCTGACATAATTAATTCTGACCAAGTCTATGATCTATCAAGGAATTTTGATAATCTAGGCAAATTTTCTTTCAATAATGATGGTCAGGCTCCTGGCCAGGTGACTACAAAAAGCTTTAATGAAGTTATATTGGTTTACAATGATTATTATATGTAAGACAAGAAGTTTTCTGGGTTCTGGAGCCAGGCTGCCTGGGTTTGAATCTTGCTCTTGAACTCACTAGCTGTGAGACCTTGAACAGGTTATCTGACCTCTCTGGGCTTCAGTTTTCTCATCTATATTATGGAGACAGTAACAGTGCTAATATGGTATTCTGTGGATTAAATGAATTAATATTTGTAAATCCCTTACAACAATGGTCAACATGTCTAACATATAAGTAAAATAAAAGTTTTGTTTTAAAAACAAAACAGGTATATGGGGATAATCCCTATTTATTATGAAACAGTGTGTTGTGGGCTTTTACAAAATCAATATGCGTTTGAAACCATGTGTATGCTAACAGCATTCTTAGTAAATATTCAGCCAATCCTATATTTTGGCAGAAAGGAGGAACCATAGAGAAATAAGCTTTGCTCTAAAAGATCCTGAGCACAAAGGAAGTTTTCCTGTAGGGCTTTTTTAAAAAATACTTTCTTCTATGTACCGGGCATCATTACCACAATACAAATAACCACAGGGGTAGGGCTTTAAAAACTTTCTTCAGAAATGAATTATATGAAAGTTTAGTAAGACAAGTAATGAAATAAAATGTTATTTTTTTTTTTTCTAGTCTAGATAGCAAGAAGTAGGAAATGGGGACTATTACCCTTTGGTTTAGGCCAATTACATGTAATCGAATGAGGTACAAAGCAAGTAGCTGGGCATCTAAAAGGGTAGCCTTGTAGTGTCTACCTTAAAAATCTCAAAGTTCCAAAGAAATAAATTTGGGTGAAGAAGGCCTTTGTTCCTTTCCCATGATTTTTTGAGCTAAACAAGAAATGTTTACCTAAGCCGTGGACAGTTCTGACCTAGAGCATTCAGGATGGCATCTGTGATGTTGGAGCAGCCGGAGGCACAGAGGGACTGTAACTTATGGCACCCTCTGCATATAGTAATGAGACCTTCATCTGTGATTTGCTAAAAAAATAAATAAATAAATAAATAAATAAATAAGAGCAAAAAAATCCCATAGATATTAGTTATTTAGCAGAAGAAAAGGAAAAAAATGTTACCTCTGAAAATAAGCACCAAAAAGAAATAAAATAGAGCTTAATATTAATTAGGTAGTAGACCTAAAAGAAAATGAATACACTTTGTTTCTCCTTCTCAGTTCCTTTTGATTTAGTTTGTGAGAGAATCTGTGCTCATTTTTTTCATTTTAATTTATTTTAAGTAGGCTCCATGCCCAATGTGGGGCTTGAACTCACGACCCCGCGATCAAGAGTTATATGCTCTACTGACTGAGCCAGCTAGGCGCCCCAGTGCTCATTTTTGGTGTAAAAGGAGGAAGCTATAATGGGATTCTTGTAACCCAACGGGATTGGGAACAGCATGAGGTACATCGTGGGGTAGATTCAATTACATGACTTTAAAACCTAGAAAACAGGCAAGCACAGCAGTATAAATGTATTTATAAGTTCAAAATTGACACTGATATTAAGTTACTGAAAAAATAAAACAACCTATGGATGACAGTTGCAACTTCATATCAACCACAGATCCATTTATTTATTTACTTTAGTTGTATAATATAAAGAATATACTCATTTATGGAGATAAACAGCTGTGATCAACCAAATGTAATTTTGTGTGTTTTAAATTATTCTAAAATAAAAAGGACACAGCAAGATGTTACACTAAAAAAAAAAAAAGATGCCATATATAAACATCTTAACATGTAGGATATGATTAGCACTTCAATTTGTCCTGTTAGTTTCACAAATTTTGTATAAGCCTCAGAATAAAGCTCTCCTGTCATCTCTGTTCAGTCAGTGTCCTTAGGTTGCCAGGACAACTGAAAAAAAAAATCAAGCTTTAAATATTCACTGCTTAAATCCGTATATTCTCAATATTGCATAATTGAAACAAGATACGGATAAAAAATGGATGCTAAGGCAGATATAAGACTTATCTGGAGGATAAATTAATGAAGATCAACACATGTGGAAGTAACTTTCATACAAGTGTGATGTGTGTTATTACTAAACAAGGATAATTGAAATGTAAAGGGGAAACAGCAATCGATAAACATGCATATTTACCAGGCCACTGAGAACTTGTGTCATATAATATTAGGAAAGTTTTATAGGGCTGTGCTGCCTTTTCCTTCTTAATGTTTTAAAATCTATAAGGGATTACTGAGGAAGAAAGTTGAGGAAAGTCCTATGTACCAATACTTCAAATTTTAGAAAGAATAAAATTTACTAAACTTTTATGTTTTCAAATTAGTCCAGAAAAAGAGAATGGCTAAAGAATGTACTTTGGTCACTTCAACAGTTTTGGGCAGACACATGAAGTCTTAGGAATGAGAATCATTTCATCACATTCTACGGAAGGGATGACTTATGCCCTAAGATCTGGGTGAAGGGAGAGTAAACTAAACTGATGACAGAACTGGTTCTTTAGGCTCACCACCTGCACTTTCTGTCTGCTGAAAGGATAAAGGAAGTGAAACTAAAACAGCGAATGGTAGGTAGGGTATGTATTTATATGGTTGTGTGAATGTGTGTGTAACATATATCCACACAAATATCTATGGAGTGTATCTCTGTGTATCTGTGTGTACAAACAGAATCTGAAGATGCCTAAGAACAGTTTCTTCCTATCACCGTAAGGTGATGGTTTCATGTTTACAACAGTTGTATAAGCTCTTCCTGTCAGGCCAAATATTTTGGTTTCATAAATGAAATTAGGCAAATTCTGATAGTAACTATGACAGTCAGAATTAAAAGGAAGGGGTGATCAGAATTAAAAGGAATGTCATTCCTTTAACTCAGTCTTCAAGAGCCTCCTGAGCAGATCATTATCAGAACCATCCCTTAAGGGCTTGAAAGGGGAGGTTGCTTCACTTGCACAAAATATGGCCCTTTATGTGTCACCTTTAAACAACCACTATGCTCTCAAGTTTCAGGTAATCAAACAAGAGAAGGGTATAATGAGAAGAAGTTTTAGTAAAAACAAGGAAAGCCCTCATCAACTCTTTTTCATTGCAACGAGAGGCTCTCATTCCAAGGCAACACATATATGTAATTTTCCAGGCAAGAGAGAAAAGCTAAATGTGTACTGTCAATGTTGTAGGAACCTGAGTGGTTTCGGCAAATTCTCTGAGCAAAATGCAGGGGTTTGGGGCCAGACACAAAAAAAGCTGATAGTCTAAACAAGCCAAATGTGAACTACAAATACTACTTGGAAATTAAAAATTTAAAGAGTACATTTTGCTTGTCATTTGTTCGGATCAGTGGTTCCCAATAGTTATGACCCAATGATAGATGTTAATTGATCTGACTGCAATTCATTTACCAAAAATATTTTAAGTACTGAAGTTTGTGAATAATTCACTTTGAAAAGAAAAAAAGAAAAGGGGTGGAGTTACAGTTAGCTTATTTGGAAGTCTGCAAGAGCTACCTTCTATATTATCTCTGTTAAAACCCTCAGGAGTGACTATTGTTAAACATGCAAAGAATCATCTGTGTGTGTACAGTGTCCCCAGGATTGAAGTAGAAAAACCACTGGTCTTGATGACTAAAGCTCTTACAATATTACTGATAGGAATTACTAATACAAAAGAATTGTGGGAAGGACTGCTTACTAAACAAGTCTG
This sequence comes from Panthera leo, assembly GCF_018350215.1. Lineage (NCBI taxonomy): Eukaryota > Metazoa > Chordata > Mammalia > Carnivora > Felidae > Panthera > Panthera leo. The sequence continues at coordinate 38,137,538 of NC_056692.1, forward strand.
CAAGTTCAAAGTCACCAGTTCAGGACAGTGTGCACCTATGTACTTGAGAGCTTCGTCTTCTAGCTAGAAAGATTAAAAAGAGAAAATATGATTACTAACATTGTTTCAAGGGATAAAGATTTAGGAATGTATACATTCATTAATACATTCTAAATACAGCCAACCAAATTTCAAAGGGACAATGAATCAGAAACAATGACCTGTGATCACAGAAAGGTGGACTTCATATCATTAGTATGGTTATCAGTATTTTTTATCAGTTCCAACCACATCAAATTCATATGATCACCAAATCAAGGAAAAGATAAAATAAACACTGCCTAATGTTTATGGATTTTTCTTCTGATAAATTAAATATGCCTCACAGCATTTTGTTCAGGGATTATGAAGCTAAAATAATTTTCACACTTCTATGCTTCCTATATAAAGTTTTTTAAAAACAAACTTTTTGGGAGCAGGAGCTGAGAAAGGAATCCGGTTTATCTGCTGCTGGAAGATCAGTGCCATGTGTACAGTGCTGAGAACAGATGGCAAGTAATTGATTATAATGTATAATGGTGCATTCCAATCAATATTTTCCAGGATTCCATAAATAACCAGAAGCTCAAGCTGTTGTTTTAAGGCAGTCTCACTTTCAAAGCTCTGTTTCAAACAATGGAACTCGTCCCATCATGGTCAAAGAGTAAGGGCACTTTTAACGGCATCCAAGGTATGGTTTCAGTAAGCATTAGTAAAATAATTTCTTAAGAGCCTAGCCCTACTTTGTCAATCACTTCTAAACTCACTTTTGATTATTTCCTTCCAGACACTGCCATGTCAATTCCTTATTTTTTTTCCACAGTAAAATATGAAGATAGCAAAAATTTTTAATGACAAAATATGTTGGGATTTGTAATGTGACTGGCAGGAAGTAAACATCAACACTGTAAAATGTAGGTTCTGTATATTTGGCACATTTAACCTGGTAGTTAAACAACCAGCGAAATTGCTAAGGCTGGCTTCCTTGCCTCTCCAGTTTAAGGTCTCAGACAATGAATGACAACATGGCAAGTTTCCTTTTCAGATTAAGTCGCAAGAGACCCTTCTTGCCTGAGGTGGATGCGTGGTGTGATTTTTTTCTCCTCATCTTGCCTCCCCTCATAAATTTCTTTGGTCAGATGTTAACTCTTAGGTTTTTTTTACTCTAAGGAAAACATTTTAGTATTTGGTAAGTATGTATCTTTGGCCAATAATATACAACTACATGTTCCTCAAGCCAATATCTTTGGACTGCCTACGAAGTCCATGGTTCTTCTAACATTCACAAGCACTACATGGAGTATTACCTGTGTGCAGCCTTTTAAGAATAAGGCCTTGAGACCCCCACAGCCTCTCACTAGTGCTTGGATGCCATCCTTGGTTACTTGGTCACACCAGGAAATGTTTAATTGCTCCAACAGTGGACATCCCTCACTTAGGACAAAACAAAATGAAACAAACATATGACTAAACCCAATTCCAAAGGTACCAAAGTCTCATTTTATTGGCTATTTAGTCAGGGGAATGGCTACAGTCCCATGTTCTCCCCTAAGAATATATTTACTTAACATAGATTTAGAATATAGTCAACCAACAACAACAACAACAACAACAACAACAAAAACAACAAAGCATATTTATCAACACTTGTGGTGTTCACGTGGGACTATATCACTACAGGGGCTCTCTTAAATCCAGCTAAACTAGTAAGCACAAAGCACAATATTGTTTTTCAGATATGTTAGACTGTTATGGAGGTTTATCCTTTCCAAACATATTCTTTTTGCACTTATCACATCTTTAAAAGATCTGGAAAGTAAATGGGAATTAAGTGACCTGTTCAAGTTAACAGAGTAATTAGTGAAGAGTTTAGATTCAGATTCTTTATCAAATAATTCTATTACTTATCAAAGTAATAATGAGGACATTTACATTTTTATGTAAAAAATACAAAAGATCTATAAATTTTCCTTATCTGTGAAGTATCTGGAGTACTGCTTCCACAGGCTGAATTTAGGATATATTGTGTTCGATCTCTGCCTTATATCAAATATTAGTTTCGTCTTTCATTTCTCACTTGAACTATGGAAGAATCTCAAGTTCTAGGACATTCTTAGGAAAATGCTGCTTTAATTGTTTTATAAAACGAAGGCAGAGGATCTTGGTTCAAGTTCATTCTTCAGCATTAAATAGTGTGACTTCAGGCAAGTCACTTTAGGAAACCGGCCTGAACTCCTCTTAATCTAAGATCAGCCATAGCCCCTCCTATGTTCTCCTCAAATGGATGCACTCACTTCTATAACAGAACTTATCATACTGTTTATTTTTTCTCCCACTAGGCTCTGAGCAGCTTAAGGGCAGCAACGATACCTTATTTACTTACATCTTATGGTTAAATCACAGTACCTGGCATTAAAAAATGTTTTAAGACTTTCTTAACTATAAAGTGTCTGTCCTATCTGCCCCACAAGGTTTTGAAATAAATGAAATCATTTATGTGAAAATATTTTGTAAACTGTAAGTGTTGTTATATTATCCTATTTATCATCCTACATGGCAAATGGCCTTAAATGCATATATTCAATATTCATAAGGAAAAGTCTAGAGGAAGTCATATTTTTAGATTACTTACACTCAACTAAATCTACATTTCTTTTAATAGCTTAATTTTTACTATTCATGAACATAACCAATACATGGGGCTATAATTATTTATAACAGGCTGATAAAATAGTAAACTTACAAAGAGAATGAGCATTTCACCTTCCTTTTAAGGTACATTTTCTGTAATGTACTTTAAAAATACATTAACATTAAAACAAAACTTATCAAGCGCTTACTGTATGCCAGAAACTCTAAGCACTTTATATATATTAGGTTGAACTACATGAGGCCGTCATTTTTATAAGACAAAAGTTGTTAAATACTGGCAACTTTACACGATTTGGCCTAATACTATCAAATAATAATAATACTGTTTAATCCTAACAGCACTATGAGATAGAAAGGAACAACTCAGGAGGGTTATATTTGTTTGAAGTACTTGGTTAATCACCTGGCTCCAGAGTGCTGCTTTAATCACTAAGCCACTAAGCTATAATGATATGTGGCATTTGGGGGGGGGGGGGGGGGATCAAGCCCTCATAAAAATCAAATCATTCATGTAGAAGTTGTGCCAGTCTGTTCAGAAATCCTAGTTACCTCTAGTCATTTCACCTGGATGTGTCCTGTAATTTGGGCAAGTGATAAAACAAAAAATCTATTCTGAACTATAGTACATATCCATAAAACATAGTTTCCTTCAATTCCAACTTTAATTCAGTTATTTGAAATAAAAAATAAGTATATTTGTTCTGATTATTGGACATTCTTGGTAGAAGACATTTACCTCAGAGCCTTAAGAGACATGTTTGTTATTGATGTACAGGAAGCCAAGTCAAGGTGCCTGAGTTTGGAACAGAACTTGCTAAGGCTAGTACATGTACTGAAAAATGGAAAAAGGAGAAAATAATGAATAAACAAATAGGAACGCATCTTTAGTCAATCATGCACGATTCTCATTAAACATGTGTCTGTACATAAGAACTATAAAATTTCCATACCCCAAATAAAAGCAGCTGTAAATCCTGGGATCTTTCATGCTGAGGAAGAGGCAGGTGCCATTTGCAAAGAAGAAAGGCTGTGCTGTGTATGAGCGTTTGCATGAGGGGATCATGGTGCTTGATTCTCATTTGGAAATGTTTAACAGCAAACTACTCTGTGCTGATAAGAGACCTATATGCATTTTGCAAATACAGAAATACCAGAAAGCTAGCTAGTACTTGCTAGCAAGTGGTGCAACATGAAGACTGAAAGCTCTGTCTCTGCTCTTTCACTTAAATCTCTGCTTAAGATAACCTTTTACGTGGCAGTATGAAATGGTTGGATTTTTGCAACTGTAAAGGACCAGTATTGGGGTCAAACAAGCTAAGTTATGTAATATTATTACCTACTTGCCTTCATGATTTTTTTAAAAAGTAATCTCTTCCCTCAATGTGGGGCTTGACCTCATGACCCTCAGATCAAGAGTCACATGTTCCACTGACTGACCAGCCAGGTGCCCCTTTATGAATTTCTTTCCCCACCCCCCCTTTATGAATTTCTTAAAGGCTCTTTTTCCACAGTAGTCAAGTTCTCAGTTTAATTTTTCTAACTTCTTATGGAAAATTTCAAATATACACAAGAGTGAATACAGAATGCACTTGTACCATCGTTAAGCTTTGACATTTATTAACATTCTACTATTTCTATTTCATCTATTTTCCTCTGCTTTTTGCTTCAGTATTTTAAAGCAAATCCCAGGGGCGCCTGGGTGGCTCAGTCGGTTAAGCGTCTGACTTCGGCTCAGGTCATGATCTCACGGTCTGTGAGTTTGAGCCCCTCATCGGGCTCTGTGCTGACAGCTCAGAGCCTGGAGCCTGTTTCAGATTCTGTGTCTCCCTCTCTCTTTGACCCTTCCCTGTTCATGCTGTCTCTCTCTGTCTCAAAAATAAATAAACGTTAAAAAAAATTAAAAAATTAAAGCAAATCCCAGACATACTATTTCACCTATAAATATTTCAGGACATCTTTCTAACGGATAATGACTTTAATTCCTTAATATCTGATAACCTGACTGTCCAAGTTTCCCTAATTGTCTTATAAATGCCTTCGTCAACGTGACCTGTTCAAATTAGGACCCAAATAAGAGTTGTACATTCTATTTGGCAGACATGTGTCTTAGGTCTTTGTATGGACCTATGTTTCCATTTTTTCCGGGTAGATGCCTAGGATTAGCATTGCTAGGTCCTACACTATGTTTATGTTTGACTTTTTAAGAAACCACCACACTATTTTCCAAAGTGGCTGTACTATTTTACATTCCTACCAGCAATGCATGAATGCCCCAGTTTCTCCACATCTTTGCCAATACTCGGCATTCTCTTTTTCATTATAGTCATGTTAGGGGGTATGGATTGTAATCCCACTGTGGTTTTATTGTGCAATTGTGCAACAAACACCCTTTCTTGTGCTTATTAGCCATTCATCTCTTTCCTTGGTGAAAATCTACCCAAGTGTTTAGCCCAATCTTTAACTGGATTGCCTATTATTGATTGTAAGAGTTCTCTGTATACTTTTAATACAGGTGTTTAATTTCTTTCAGTAAGTTTTGCTGTTTTCAAGCACTTCTTTTAGAATTATGTTATCTGTGAATAAACACGGTTTACTTCTTTCCTGTCAGTTTTCTTCCTCCCTCCCTCCCTCCCTCTCTCTCCCCCTCCCTCCCTCCTTCCTTCCTTCCTTTCTTTCTTTCTTTCTTTCTTTCTTTCTTTCTTTCTTTCTTTTTCTTCTTTCAAGCTTACTGCATTGGCTAGAATCTCCAACAGAATGTTGGCAGAAATGGTGACATGGAACATCTTTACCTTGGTCTTGACCTTAGGGTAAAGTCTTTCATCATTAAGTATGATGTTAGCAGCAGGTTTTTCATAGATGGTTTTGACCAGATTGAGTAAACTCCCTTCTATTTCTAGTTTGTTGAGAATTTTTTTTATCACAAATAGGTGTTGGATTTGCCATGTATTTTTTTTCTGTATCCGATGATGTATTAATTATCTACTCTTACTTAACAAATTACTCCCCAAACTGAGCAGCTTAAAACAACATTTATTATCACATGGTTTTTGTGGGTCAGGAATACAGGCACAGGCAGCTTTAGCAGGGTGCCTCTGACTCAGGATGTCTCACAGGCTGCAATTAAGGTCTTGGTCACAGTTGCATTCATCTCAAAGGTTAACTGGGTGCAAATTCCCTTCCAAGCTTATTTTAGGTGGCTGTTGGCAGACCTCAGCAGATCCAATTCCAAGCTCACTCATTTGGTTTTTGATAGGTTTCAGGTCCTTGCTGGCTGCTGGCCACACCTTAAGTTCCTTGCTACATGGACCTCTCCACAGAGCTACTCATAACAGGGCAGGCTGCTTCCTCCAGAGCCACAGCCCTGAGAGAAAGCAGAGCAAGACAGAATCACAGTCTTTGGTACTTAACCTCCAAAGTGACATCCAATCTCTTTTGCAATATTCTATTGTTAGAAATGAGTCACTAGGTCCAGTCCACGTTCATGGGGAAAGATTACATAAGGGTGTGAGTACTAGGAGTCAGGGGTTATTTGGGGGCCATGTTAGAGGCCACCACACACTGAGATGATCATGTAGTTCCTGTCCTTTATTCCAAGGGGCAGTAAATCTCACTAGCTGCCCGTTTTTATATGGCTCACAAGTCAAGAATGGTTTTGATGTTTTCAAAGGGTTGAAAAAAAATTTTTAAAGATCTTGTGACATGTGAAACTTACATGAAATTCAAATCTCACTGTACAGAAATAAAGCTTTATTGGAGCACACTTATGCTTAATTGTTTATGTATACTCTATGGCTGCCTTTGTAAAACATATTGGCAGGGTTGGGTGCTGTGACAGAGACTGTATGGCCAATGAAGCCCTAAAAATATTTACTTATCTGGCCCTGTTCAGAAAGTCTACTGACCTCTACTTTATTCTACTAATTATTATGAGATATTATATTTAATTGATTTTCAGATATTAAGCCACACTTGTATTTCTGGGATAAATCCTGCTTGGTTATGATTCCAAATCCTTTCTTATGTTGCGGGATTTAGTTTGCTAAAATTCTGTCAGGTATTTTTGTGGCTCTGTTTCTGAGAAAGAACAATTAGTAGATTTCCTTTTATTGTGATGTCTTTGGTATCAGAAAAATACTGGCCTCATAAAATGAGTTATGAAATACTTCCTATTTCATTTTATGAATCAGTTTGAAAACTGCTATTTCTTCTGTAAATATTTTTTAATGTTTATTTTTTTATTTATTTTGGGGGGTGGAGGAAGGAGAAGGAGAGAAGGAGAGAGGGAGAGAGAATCCCAAGCAGTCTCCACAATTAGCATGGAACCCAACGTGGGGCTAGATCTCACCACTGTGAGACCATGACCTAAGCCGAAATCAAGAATCAGATGCTTAACCAAATGAGCCATCCAGGTGCCCCTCTTCTTTAAATATTTGATGGAATTCACCAGTGAAGACATCTGGGCCTGGGCTTTTCTTTATGGGATTCTTTTCAATTATTCACTGAACTTGTTACTGATCTATTCAGATTGTCTTAATCTGTCTTTCGGGTAAAATATTTAGTGCTCTCCTTGATAATCTAGGTCTTCTCTTTTATTTTCTTTGTCTGAGTCTGTCAATTTGGGGTTTTTTTCCTCCCAAGAAACCAGCTTTTGGTTTCAGTACTGTTTTTGTTTCCTATTTTGTTGATATCTAATTTTTTAAAAAGTAATCTCTGTACTCAACGTGGGGCTTGAACTCACCACCCCGAGGTCAAGAGTCACATGCTCTATCAACTGAGCCAGCGATGAACCCCTAGATCCTCTATTTTAAACCTTTCTTTTCTAACATAAGCATTTGAAACTACATTTTTCTCTAAAGTATTGCCTTTGGAATAGCCCACAAGTTTCAAACATTATGTTTTCATTATCACACAGCAAAACATATTTTCTAGTTTTCTTTGTAATCTATTCTTGGACCTATGTTACTCTTTTTTTTTTTTTTTTCCAATATATGAAATTTATTGTCAAATTGGTTTCCATACAACACCCAGTGCTCATCCCAAAAGGTGCCCTCCTCAATACCCATCACCCACCCTCCCCTCCCTCCCACCCCCCATCTACCCTCAGTTTGTTCTCAGTTTTTAAGAGTCTCTTATGCTTTGGCTCTCTCCCACTCTAACCTTTTTTTTTTTTCCTTCCCCTCCCCCATGGACTTCTGTTAAGTTTCTCAGGATCCACATAAGAGTGAAAACATATGGTATCTGTCTTTCTCTGTATGGCTTATTTCACTTAGCATAACACTCTCCAGTTCCATCCACGTTGCTACAAAGGGCCATATTTCATTCTTTCTCATTGCCACGTAGTACTCCATTGTGTATATAAACCTAAATGTCCATCAACTGATGAATGGATAAAGAAATTGTGGACCCATGTTATTCTGAAGGATAATATTTAACTTTCAAAATTTCAAGAAATGTTACTCATTTCTACTTTAATTCTGTTGAGGACATGGCACTACACTCACTATGATTTCAATCCTAAATTCACTGAAAAATTTTTTATGGTCCATTATTTGGTGTGTCTCACTAAATATTCTAAGTGCACTTGAAAAGAACACTTACTCTGATGCTTTCTGGTATAGCATTCTGTTTAAGTGTCAATTAGGACAAGTTCATTGACAGTGTTGCTCAAGTCTTCTAGAGCTTTACTGTTTTTTGGTCTACTTGATTTGTCATTTACTTTCTAGTATCTTTTCCATCTACACTTTTCCTGAAGTTTACATCATCTCATGTTACTAACCATTCCAAGTTTCCTGTGATTAGTGATTGTAATAGTATATCCTCTCTCATGCTTTTACTTCAATCTCCATATTATCTTTAAGTTTTTGCACAAATTCTTGAGCATGTTTGTACTTGCTATTTTTAAACCCTTTTTATTGGTCAATTTTATAACCTCTGTCATTTCTGGACCTGTTACTATTGACTGGTTTTTCTTCTGGTATCATTTCATGCTTTTTTGCATGTCTTGTAATTTTCATTGAATGCTGGAAATTCTGTATGCTGAGTGTCTAGGCTTTGTTGTCTTTATTTTTAAAGTTTATTTATTTTGAGAGAGACAGAGGGAGAGAGGGAGAGAGCATTCCAATGCAGGGCTTGATCTCACAACCATGAGATCATGACCTGAGCCAAAATCAAGGGCTGGACACTTAACCACTGAGCTACCCAGGCACCCCATGCTTTGTTGTCTTCTTTAAAGGAATGTCAACTTGGCAGGCAGCTAAATTAGGTATGGATCAATTTGACCCTGAATTTTTTCTTTTAACCTTTACTGGGACAGGTCCAGTCTAGCTTTACTACAAAGGCGTGACCTTTCTGAAGTCTCTATTAAATACCCCAAGGTATTCAATGAACATTCTTCATTTTGAACTTCTCTCAGCCTTACCTAAGCTCTGGCAATTTCTCAGTTTACAGTTTCCTGGTAATTGTTCCTTCCTTTTAGATGTTTTCTACCCAGCTTCGTGGGGTCTCAATACGTCCATTTATAGCTTACTATTCATCCAGATCAATGTAGATTTCTGTAGCCTTTTTGAGTAGTTCTCCCATCTTAAGATAAAAATTCCAGCCGCTTTTGTCTTCCTGAACTCTGATCTCTTATTCTTCAAATCAGCCAGAACCTTATTCTCCATTTGGGTTCTTTCTCCTTATACCATCATCTGGAAAACACCACCAGGCAGAAAGCCAGGGTGGTCACAGGGCCCACCTAATTGCTCAGTCCTGTGCTGCATATTGTCCAACATCTGAAACTGGTTCTTTGATATGTTTTGTACAGTTTTACAGTTGTTTATGGCAGGAGGGCATTTATTGTCATGGCAGAAGCAGAAGTCTCCATTTTTGCTTTTTAAAGTTTGTGTCTTTTTTCTTATATATGATGCTTAAAATATTGTGTTTCCGAAGTCACTAGAAGCAGCAAAAATCTGAACTGGCCAGTGGTTATTTGATGATTTTAAGATATTAAGTTTTTTTATAGGAGTGATAAAATTAACATGCTTATGTTAAAAGCTTTTATCTTTTAGAAATATATGCTTACAGATTAAAATAATATGATGTCTAGGACTTTTTTCAAAGTAAGAAAAATTTGGGGATATAGATGACACAAGACTGACCATCAAGTGGTAATTTCTCAATTATCAATTTGAAGGTGGGTGATGTATTCAGTACACTGTTTTGTCTACTTTGGTATATATTTAAAACTTTCATAAGAAATAAAAGTCAGAGCGCTGGAGTGGCTCAATCGGTTAAGCATTTATCTGACTCTTGATTTTGGCTCAGGTCATGATTGTACAGTTCACTTTGTGGGTTTGAGCCCTGCATTGGGCTCTGCATGGAGTGTAGAGCCTGCTTGGGATTCTCTCTCTGTCTGCCCCTCTCCACTGTGCTCTGTCTCTCTCTCAAAATAAATAAATAAAACTTAAAAAAAAAAAAAAAAAAAAAGAGGGGCGCCTGGGTGGCTCAATCAGTTAAGCATCCAACTTCAGCTCAGGTCATCTCACGGTTTGTGAGTTCAAGTGCCACTGTCGACACACAGACCATATGTCTCCCTCTTTCTCTGCCCCTCCCAGCTTGTGCACTCTCTCAAAAATAAATAAACGTTAAAAAAAAAAAAAACCCAAAAAACTTATTGCTTCTTGGCCTTTTGGCTAAAATCAAGTGTAAAAAAAAAAAAACACCTTAAAAAAAAGAAATCAAAAGTCAGTAGAAGTAATTTCTCTCTGTGTGGTTATAGCTCCAACTTGATATGATTGGGTTCATGTGTTTTATTTTGTTTTCAATTTTTAGGGACTGCTTTGATTTCTTTTTGACTTAATTCATATTTTAATTATGTATGTAAAACATTTACATAGCTATTAAAGGAAAACTACAAAACCTGATACTTCAGAGTCTTCCTTTCATCCCTGTCTCTGTGTTTATTCTCTTACCCACAGGTGACCATTTTTACTCATTTTTATAATCTTTAAATTGTTTCTTTTTGAAAATATAAGTAAACACGGGTATTTACTGGCTCTGCAAAAAGTATCTTATACAAACTCCTCTGCAGTTTGCTTCCTTAACTTAAACAGTATGTCCTAGAGATCATTCCAGAATACTATATACTCTCCTCATTCCTTTGATTTAACAGTCCTCTACTGATTGATATTTGGGTTCTTTCCCATATTTTGCTATTGAAAATAATGTAGTATTTGTTATTACAAACAGTAAAAATGAATAGCTTTGCACATAAATTGTACTACATTTCTGTCAGTTTATCTTTGGTATATAGAATCGATTCTTAGAAAATTATTCTTAGTGTAAATTATATGTCACTTTTATTTTTACCAAAGTAGCCAAAATTTCAATCTCTGAATATTAAGTATTCAAAAGAAAAAAATAAACAGGTAATTTATCTAAAGTAAATGGAGGGCTACTGGTATAAAGTCATGGTTGGGGGAGGAGTTAGATATGTTACTCATGTTAAAGGTCAAATCAATCCACAGAAATAACACTTGTTAGAATAACCACAGTAGAATAACCATAGTTTTTGTCTTTCAGACATTTTTTTTTAGTAAAAGTTAATAATGTTGTGACCTCAAAGAAAGTACTAAAATAAACAATCTGTACCCTCTGTTTCAATTCTAAAGATCCCATCTCTTTCATGAGGCCTTTCCGAACAGGAACATTCACTAAATAATCCTGGCCCCCTCCCTGTATAAACATGTTTCCTCAATGGTTTCACTTCATCTCATAACAGGCAACAATTTCCCTATATAATATTTAAATGTTATTTGATACATATCATCACCAATAAATAACCTGGGACTGAATTGGGCAGGGCAGGGCAGGGGCTGAATGTTTTTTATGTCTACCTTCCACATCTATTAGGTCTGTGACAGTAAGCTCTCAAGGATGAACAACTGTTTTATTCCATTTATACTGTACCTGACACAGACATAGCACATTTAAAGGATCATTTAACAAATGCTCTCAGTATCGATGATGACAAGTTGTTTCATACGTATTTAAGATTTTCTATCTTTTTACAGAATTATTGGTTTACTCTGCCTTTTGAATGAAAGCTACTAGTATCTTCTTGAAACATAAGTAGTCCTAGTAATTTCTAGTATTAGTATCCCTACTGCATACACACGGACTCCAATTTTTAAGTTTCACTTTAAATATCAAGATAGGATTTGGGTCAGATTCGAAAACTAGTTTCTTATGCCATTTCTATTTTAATGTTTTCTCCTTTCAAAATATCTTTCCTCTGTAAGGTCAAAATGAAATTTGCTAAATATATTTAATGGCCCACATTTAAAGCTAGCATAGGCAGGAAACAAGGGGCTATGATTCACCCCTCTAAAACATAAAATACTTACGCATCTGTAGTCTTCGTACACCCATTTAGATTCAGTACTTCAATGTTCCTACAATTTTGTGCAAAGGTCCTTTACAGGGAAGAAAGTTAAAGGTTTGAAACAAAATAGCCACAATTTTAAGCATTACAAAAAATAATAAAAGATATTATTGGTAATATTGGATGTTGATACAAAAGTAACTCACAATTATGAAAATAAATTCATTTTCAACCACAAACTTTTATTTTTATTTTTTTTTAACACGAAATTTATTGTCAAATTGGTTTCCATACAACACCCAGTGCTCATCCCAAAAGGTGCCCTCCTCAATACCCATCACCCACCCTCCCCTCCCTCTCACCCCCCATCTACCCTCAGTTTGTTCTCAGTTTTTAAGAGTCTCTTATGCTTTGGCTCTCTCCCTCTCTAACCTCTTTTTTTTTTTTTCTTCCCCTCCCCCATGGACTTCTGTTAAGTTTCTCAGGATCCACATAAGAGTGAAAACACATGGTATCTGTCTTTCTCTGTATGACTTATTTCACTTAGCATCACACTCTCCAGTTCCATCCATGTTGCTACAAAAGGCCATATTTCATTCTTTCTCATTGCCACGTAGTATTCCATTGTGTATATAAACCACAAATTCTTTATCCATTCGTCAGTTGATGGACATTTAGGCTCTTTCCACAATTTGGCTATTGTTGAGAGTGCTGCTATAAACACTGGGGTACAAGTGCCCCTATGCATCAGCACTCCTGTATCCCTTGGGTAAATTCCTAGCAGTGCTATTGCTGGGTCATAGGGTAGCTCTATTTTTAATTTTTTGAGAAACCTCCACACTGTTTTTCAGAGTGGCTGCACCAGTTTGCATTCCCACCAACAGTGCAGGAGGCTTCCCATTTCTCCACATCCTCTCCAGCATCTATAGTCTCCTGATTTGTTCATTTTGGCCACTCTGACTGGCGTGAGGTGATATCTGAGTGTGGTTTTGATTTGTATTTCCCTGATGAGGAGCGACACTGAGCATCTTTTCATGTGCCTGTTGGCCATCTGGATGTCTTCTTTAGAGAAGTGTCTATTCATGTTTTCTGCTCATTTCTTCACTGGATTATTTGTTTTTCGGGTAACCACAAACTTTTAAACATTGATCTTTTTGTTGACCAAGGTTACAATTACCCTACCTTTGAGTTAACAAATTAAGAACAATTTTTACTCAAGACTCCAAAAGAATCATTTATGATATGAGGAATCTGGCTTTTGGCAGGAGGTATTTGTTCTTGTTTTATTCTCAAAACCATACATCCCAGTACTGGATATTTTTGTGCTATAAATAATATGTGTATGTTTGGCTTCAGAATAGCCTAAGAATACACAAAATTACTTTAGCTTTTTCTGGGTGAGATGGTGCTGTTCTTTACTTATTCAAGAAGATCAGTTAATCAATAGTCATGTTCTTACCTTAATGCATTGTCTCCTACTCCAAGACACCCACGAAGACTTAACTTTCGTAAAAAGCCCCCACATCGTTTTGAAATATTCTCCACTACCCGGCCCTGTAAAGAAAAAACAGGTAAACAAAAATAAGCCACCACATTGTTTTTGAAGAGAACACATCATTTTTAATAATCTATAAACAAAGGCTTCTACTTGATTTAAAAACTTAATTAATTCAATAAAGAAATGTCAACTTATTTGAGAAAGCTTTCCTGATTAACTTATCTACCCCAAACAGGCTCAAACCCTATTTGTTTATTTTGTTCAATTTGTAAGGCACTCTCTAGTTGAGGAAATGGTTCTCTGTAGTTCTGTAGTTTTATGCCACTATGTTAATGTAGGCTGCTCTACTGGTCAAACTGCAGCTACTGAAGGACATTAGCTTCCTTGATTATTTCTGAATCCTCTCCAAAGTGTTACTAGAGTACTCTGAACACAGCAGAGACTCAATGGACACTTATCAAAAGCTTGCTGAATGATTCTCTGGGCCATGTTGCTTTAAACATTTATATCCATGAAGAGTAGACAACTGTGAAAAATATAAGAATCCTGCATAATGTCAGTGGCTATTATTCTAAAAGCACTTTCTGTAGAAATGGAACGTTCTGTGTATAACGGTAAATTCATGTGAGGCTTTTTAAAAGCTTTTTTTTTTCTATTTTTTTTTTAAATGTTTATTTTTGAGAGACAGAGTGGTCAGGGCAGAGGGAGAGGGGGAGACACAGAATCCAAAGCAGGCTCCAGGCTCTGAGCTGTCAACACAGAGCCCAACGCAGGGCCTGAACTCATAAACCTTGATATCATGACCCGAGCTGAAGTCAGATGCTTAACCGACTAAGCCACCCAGGCACCCCTTTTTTCTATTTTTTTAAGTGCTTGCTTATTTATTTATTTATTTATTTATTTATTTATTTATTGAGAGAGAGAGAGAGAGAGAGAGAGAGAGAGAGAGAGAGAAAGCTTGAATGGCAGAGGAAGAGGGAGAGAAAAGTACAGAGCCTGCTATGGGACTCGATCATACAAACTGTGAGATCATGACCTGAGCTGAAAGCAAGAGTCGGACACTTAACTGACTGAGTCATTCAGGTGCCCCTAAAAACTTCTTATATGGATCCACAAGTTTCACTGCAACTTATAAAAAAAAATTTTTTTAATCTAAATCTAAATCTTATTTTATTCTTATAACAAATTAGGAAGCTATTATTTCTCCTGACAAGAAAACCAAGGACCCCCGAGCTCAGGTTCATGTTAAGATTATTTTAAGCTTAAGCCATTATCCTTCTCCAGTTTAGAGATAATAGGCTATACTAAGATGAAATACAGGGGAAAAGTGAGAAGGGGAAAATAATTCATTAAATGATTTGGCTTTATTCTTTTTTTGTTCTCCACAAAAACTGTCTGTAGGCTCCCAAAAAACCAAAATGCTCATCTCAAGAAGAATTTATGCAAATATCATCCCCCAACAAACTGTTAAGTCTACTCATTCTTCAATAAGAAAATATAAAAAGACTTCCTTACAATGAGCAAATGTGTTCACATTTCCACCACAAAAATAAAAACAAAAAATTGTAGTCCTATTAATACTAAATAACTTAGTATTCTATAAGTAAAATAGTTCTGCTTATTCTCAAAAACTGAGCAAGCTGTTGGGAACATTGCAAGTTCCCATGAAGTTCAGATGCACTGAAATTAATAGTTTCTCTCTCCAGGGAAAGGAGATTTATATGGTTGGGGCTAATCTGTTCCATGCTGTAATTACATTCTAACATGAGAAATGGGGCCACACACCACATAATTATACCTCAATATCCCTCTGGAAATCAAACAGGTCAATTCGCTGCCAGTTACTGCCATCCAGAGCCAGAACATTCCAGGCCTGTTTTGAAGAAAAAGAGACAAAATGAGCAGAAGCTCAAGGGGGGAAATCAACAATATGCAAGTTCACAATTCAAACTAATGATTGAAATTGACCAAAAAATTTCTCAGCACCCCCCCATCCCACGCCCACCACCATTAACTCCCAAAAGGTCTGTCCTATTTCTGATTCATAGTTTACCCAATTAGATTATCTCAAAAATGAGTGGGTATAGAAACTAGCAGCTGGGGTGGGGTGGGAGGTTGGGGGGAGCTGGGAAAGGACAGGTTGTGATAAGTATCCTAATCAGAAACTCTTTTTCTAACTGGAAGATTTAGTTTCTAATTTGTGTGGATCATTCCGTATTTTAATGAGAAAGCCTTTAAAAGTTTTCCCTATTAAAGTATAAACAAAAGTCTTAGTATTGTTGAGTTATAAACTTAGCATATCACCTCTTATTGGAACACACTGAAACAGAGTCAACACTGAGATACAAGAAAGGAAACTGTGCATGACAGGTTCCTTTCTAGAGTCCCCCCTTTTTTTTTTAAGTTTATTTATTTATTTTGACAAAGCAAGTGAGCAGGGGAGGAGCAGAGAGAGGGAGAGAGAGAATCCTAAGCAGGCCTAAGCAGGGCTAGATTCCATGATGGGGGGGTGGGGGGCAGGGGAGGGAGAGGGCGACAGAGGATCCAAAGCAGCTTCTGCACTGACAGCAGAAAGCCTGTGGGGCTTGAACTCACGAACCATGAGATCATGACCTAAGCCAAAGTTGGAAGCTTAACTGACTGTGCCACTCAGGCACCCCTAGAATCTTTTTTTAAAAGAACAAATTCATTAACTACTTAAAGTACAGAGAACAACAGGATAACTACTGATGTGCCAAGTCTCCATTTAATGAAAATTGGTGTTGTGCTTTCCTTTAAGTTAAAACATAATAGGGAAGAGAAACCTACAAATGAAAACAATTAAAATTCACTCAAATCAACATTTGTGACATGAGACCCTGTAACTAAACATGTTTAGACACTGGCCTGGGTATTTTGTTTCTCAATGATGACCTCAGCTTCATACAGAGATATTAAGGAAACCCTATTCATTTGTACCAGCCATGTCTAAAGCAACCACTCAAGTACAGGGGACAAAAAAGTCATGAAGAGAAAACATCAGAATACCGCTGATGGTTTCCAAAGTAGCTGATACCCAGATTTAGTAGGTTTTTATGATGCAGAATTACATTAAAGTTAGCAAGACACCGTGAATTTTTGATGGTAAGTTTTATGGGTTATTTTGAGGGAAGTAGTGTTGGTTATTTGAAAACCTGCACACACCTACAAAGATAAAAACCATACTTTACAATAGAACCGTGTTATATATCCAGCACCTAGGACTGTATCTGATACACAGTAGTTTCTCAGTGTTTATTAACCGAAAAAGCAAAAAGCCATTTCCAGCTTATAAAAAAAAGATGACTGCAGGTGTTCATTCATTTTAAGTTAATCATTATATATCTGTATTACAAAAGAGAGTTGAATGGTTCATAAAACAAATTTCCCATAACACAACACAGAATCCACTCTATATTAGTAGCAGCCAGTAAGATTATGACGTTTCAGTTTTGTCAAACAATGTCAATTAACAAAAATAGATAATTAAGTGAAATAAAAAACTTAGAGAATGCCCTATAGTTTTTTAACAAATTAATTTCTAACTATTATCTTTTGATAATATGAGAAACTGAAAACAATTGATAATTGAAAGTAATATGGGGGAAAAAATGAGAATTAGATTCTCAAGAGCCTCTGGGTGTGGGATATGTGTGTGTGTGTGTGTGTGTGTATAAAATGAATTAGGAAAACTTAATGAAACACTATTTTGTTATAATTCAGAGGAGAGCCTAACCTTTTGATTTGCATGTATAATACTTTTTCCTTGAAAATGTTTCCTGTTTACATTACACAAATAGTCAAGAGTTCCAAAAAACTGGGGAGCTTGGGTGGCTCACTTGGTTAAGTGTCTGACTCTTGATTTCAGCTCAGGTCACAATGTCAGAGTTGAGTTCAAGCCCCGCACTGAGCTCTATGCTAGCAGAGGGGAGCCTGAGATTTTCTCTCTCTCTCCCTCTCTCTCTGCCCTCCCTCCCGTCTCTCTCAGAAAAAAAAGAAAAAAAAAAAATTGGTATAGACATATAGTAGAATCTTACTATAGAATTACATGGGTTTGGGAATGCCATGGATGAAATAACATTCTCTGAAACATACAACATCTGAAGTAAATGATCTGCCTACTACAGATCTCCCCCATAATCACAACAATCATTCTTACCCTGGAGACCTGAGCACAGCGACACAAGGTAACAACATCCAGAAAAGAAAATATCCTAAAAAGAGAGGGAGACAAGCTTTATTATACGATAAATGAGTTTCTCTTGATTTTTACCTATAAATAACTTGGCTATGTTAATACATGCACGAAAAGAGAGAAGTTCTTTTGAACAAACACAAAAGCTGGAGCAACTTACAACTTAATACTGCCCATATAAAACGCTGGGCAATCTTTTACTTGAGAATGTACGTACAAGTGCCATACAAGTTCAATTACTTACATCAAGGGATGATAAAATATTTCTAGCTGCTATAATTTGTTAAAAGCAAAAAAATAATTTTCACACTTCTGGCTATCCAAAAGAGGGCTAGGGGAGGGATAACTTTATAAAGAATTTTATGGTTATGAGGGAAAAAAGATTAAATAATAGAGTAACTCTTAAAAATTAGTGACTATAAAATGTTAAATCTCTAATTCTAATTTAGGAAATTATAAATCTCATTTACCACATTAATGTCAAGAAACACTGCCTAGAATTTTACTCAGTCTTACAGAGGTTAAATATTTATTTTGAAGCATTGTTATTGGAAATAATTGATTTGCTTAAAGTGTGGTGACTCCCTACACTACACTACACTAGAAGCCACCTGTAAAAACAGGCCAGAGCATCCTGGCAATAAATGCAAGGGTCGTGTCTTTTTAAAGCCCTCCTTACTCATGAGCACCTGTAAAGGTCATTTTAATCTGAATAATAAGCTAAACTCTTTTGCAAGTAGCAACAAGTGTAATATAGTATATGCTTTAAAGGTTTAAGTAAATTAAAGTTAATTTTGCTTTAAGAATTTTATAAATTCTCTGGGCACCTGGGGGGGCTCTGTCAGCAATATTTCATGCATATCGTAATCTTATATGTAAATCAGTATGTCAGCTATAACGCTGGAATCCATTTTATTTTTATTTATTAAATTTGTCTCCAGAGTACTTGAGATGGCTTGGATCAGGAGCAAATAATAATAAATACAAATAAACTATGAGGACCATGAAAAATATTTTTTAAAGTAGAAAACCAAAGCCAGAAAGGAAACAGATGTGCCCTTGGAAGAGTTTACATAGTTGCTATAGAGGAGTCTCACATTTAGTTTTAAATTTCTTGGTAGCATAAACAAAATAATATTCTTAACAGAAAAGAAGAAACATATACATTATACCATAAAATCAGAGCTCTTTCTAGCACTACTTTTTTTTTTTTAAGAATTTTTTTAAATGTTTATTTAATTTTGTAAGAGACACAAAATGTGAGTGGGGGAGGGGCAGAGAGAGAGGGAGACACAGAATCCGAAGCAGGCTCCAGGCTCTGAGCAGTCAGCACAGAGCCCGATGTGGGGCTCTAACTCACCAACTGTGAATCATGACCTGAGCCAAATTCGGACACTTAACCAACTGAGTCTCCAGGCGCCTCTCTAGCACTGCTTTCTAAGAGAAATTTCTCAAAGGAGTCTACTTAGATTTGGTGGATAAAGTCCCAAAGCAAATTCAGTCACAGATTTCATATGGTCACATCTTGTAGCACCTTTATAATAGTTAAAAACAAAATAATAGTATATAAAAATGCATGCTTCTGACAGTCCAGTTGATCCAAGGTTGCTTTTGGCCACAAGTAATAGAAACCCTAACCGAGATGGGCTTAAACCGTAAGGGAGGTTATTTCATACAAAAGGAAATACAAAGAACAGGCTGCCTGCATCTCAAGGTTAATTGATTTAGGGGATCCACAATGTCATCAGCAATTTTCTGTTTATTCTGCTAGGAACAGCATCAGCTTGGTCCTAAAAGCTCTTTTCTTTATAGGCACAGGATGGATGCCAGCAAATACTGGATCAACATGTGTCTTTGTTCACTCTGAGGAGAGAGATAGGCAGGCATTTATACTGCAATAAAGCCTCTTCTCAGGTCTCATTAGCCTAAATTGGCGTAGGCCTTAACCAATCACTGTGACAGGTTTAGACTAATTAACTGGGCTGAAGTGGATGCTAGAAAGTCAATTACAGTGCCCACCACAGACAGAATATAGCATACTTAAAGGAATCATGAATGTCCTTCAGACAATCTTCTATAAATATTACTTCTCTTAAGTTTTCATAAGATTAGCACAAGGATTATATTTCTTATAAGGTCCTACAACTGAAATATCCTTAGTTGTGGATTGATGATTGATCCCTGTACTTCAAATCAGTGAACAAGTATATCTGTCATCCTTTGATGGAAAATAAAAGGCCTAACCATGACTTCACCCCAATAAAGCACCACCCTAACTTTTGCACTGAGTTTTATTTCCTCAAGACAAAATTATAAGTTATTTCCAGCATGTCAACAAATGGTTAATGAATTGCTCAAAATTCTATACCACAGAGCATAGCTAAGATGACTTTTGTTTGGAAAATGTTCATAGAAGGTGATATGGCCAGTTGCTCAACATAGTTAAAAAAAAAAAAAATCAGTCTCATTAACATTCCTATAGAGCTTTTCATTTAGACAGAACTTCCCTGGTCAACTTAGTCTAGCTAATAATTAAGCAGCTTATTACTTGTACACCTGAGGAACTCAATGGTTTAGTGTGCTACATGGGATTTCCAGATATGAATAGATTAGGTTTGCATAATTTCTAATCAGTATAATCTTGGTTAGGTAACTGTAAGTAGTTGGATAAAAGACCAGTTGTCTGATGTGTCCTCTCCAGATCTGTAACAATAAAATCATTTCAAAAACACATGAGATACTTGTTTTTCTATTCTTTACGGCCAGGGGTATGCATCTGGCTTATTTAAGAGCAGTTTTGCATTGAGATTCAAGTTAAAAAGGAGACAAAAAGCACAGCCCTAATTTCAGACGCTGAAGATGATCTGATCTTGTGGAGGTTGTGTTTGCCAACTCTGACCCACTTATTAATGTGGAATGTATGGTCTTTATGTTCACATTAATAACCAAATATGTATAGAGAGCTCTTATAGTTTAATCCGTAACAGAATCTAAACCAAAGAGTCAAAGCTCTTGTCCATGATAGCTACAGGTAACATACATTGCTTTTAGCAGAATTCTTCACAAGATCATGAATAACCAAAATGTCATAATTATACCTAAAGTCCTCTCACTTACAACAGGGGTAAAACCTGTATCTAGTAAACCTACATCTGTAGTTTGACAATAAAAGACACTAGCATACAGCTTTGATGAACCGTTCCTGCAAACTGATGGTCTCTTGTGAGGAATAAGAAGTTTGCAATTTTGAAAATGTGGTGTAGTTTCCACCAGACAGTAGACAAGTATCAGAACTTTAAATTCGGAGCAGGCCTTAACACATCATATAGCCAAAGATCTTCATCTAGTCTCTTAAAAAAAAACTTTTTTTTTTTTTAAATTTATTTATTTTGAGACAGGGGGAGAGAAAGAGAGAGAGAGCAAGCCAGGGAGGGGGGGAGACAGAGGATATGAAGCGGGCTCTGCATGGAAAGCAGAGAGCCCGGTTGTGGGGCTCGAACTCATGAACCGTGAGATCATGACCTGAGTCGAAGGCAGACACTTAACCCACTGAGCCACCCAGGTGCCCCTAAAATTTTTTTATTTTTTTAAAGGTTTTATTTATTTTTGACAGGGAGAGAGACAGAGCACAAGTTGGGGAGGGTCAGAGAGAGAGGGAGACACAGAATTGGAAACAGGCTCCAGGCTCTGAACTGTCAGAACTGAGCCCAACGCGGGGCTCAAACTCACGAACTGTGTGATCATGACCTGAGCCGAAGTCAGATGCTTTACCAACTGAGCCATCCAGGTGCCCCCAAAACCTTTATTAACAAGGGGCGCCTGGGTGGCTCAGATGATTGAGCGACTCTTCATATCATCTCAGGTCATGATCTCACAGTCCAGGACTATAGAGTCCTGTGTCGGGCTCTGAGCAGACAGCACAGAGCCTGCTTAGGATTCTCTCTTTCTCTCTCTCTCAAAATAAATGATAAACTCAAACAAAAACAAAAACAAAACAAACACTTAGAAAAATACAGGGGCGCCTGGGTGGCTCAGCCGGTTAAGCCTCCGACTTCAGCTCAGGTCATGATCTCACGGTCTGTGAGTTCGAGCCCCGCGTCGGGCTCTGTGCTGACGGCTCTGAGTCTGGAGCCTGTTTCGGATTCTGTGTCTCCCTCTCTCTCTGACCCTCCCCTGTTCATGCTCTGTCTCTGTCTCAAAAATAAATAAATGTTAAAAAAAAAGAAAGAAAGAAAAATACAAAGTGGTAAACAAATGGCTTTCTTATCCCTGCTCTCTCAATACCCCCTGCCAAAAGCCTATTCTTCCCTCCAAAGGTAGCAGATGTATCTACTTATATCTAGATACATAATATAATATGTACAGTACTTAGCACGTCTTCATGTATGCATATTTTATATTTTTCAAAAATGAAAACATGATATAAATATGCTCCCACAACTTGTTTTTGTTTCTGTCATTTAATAATTTGACATCTTGGGGCACCTGGGTGGCTCAGTCATTTGACCATCTGACTCTGGATTTTGGCTCATGTCATGATCTCACAGTTCGTGGGTTCAAACCCCATGTCGGGCTCTGTGTTGACAGCTCAGAGCTTCCTTGGGATTCTCTCTCTCTGACTCTCACCTGCTTGCACTCATGCGCACACTCTCTCTCAAGATAAATAAACTTAAAAAAATATATAATCATTGACATCTTTTTAGGTCAGCTCATGTAGCTCTACCTCATTCTTTATTTATTTTTAAGTTTTAATGTTTATTTATTTTTGAAGAGCAGAGAGACAAAGCGTGAGTGGGGTGGGGCAGAGAGGGAGACACAGAATCCAAAGCAGACTCCAGGCTCTGAGTTGTCAGCACAGCACAGTTCAGGGCTTGAACTCATGAGTGGTAAGATCATGATCTGAGCTAAAGTCAGAAGTTTAACCAACTGTGCCACCCAGGCGTCCTCTTTATCTTATTCTTTTAAAAGGCAGCTAAGTACAATAAATAGTCCAATGACTGACTGAATATACCACAATTTATTTAAGCATTTTTACTTATGTATATTAAAACTGTTTCTAACTTTTCATAATTTCAAATAACGCTGCCATGAAAATTCTGCAAACCATTTTTACTCATATGTTTGCTTCTACAGGTTATAATATGTGTATCTCTTAAAGTACACTGTCAAATTACTCTCCAAAAAAGTTGTACCTATGGACATGCCCGTTGTATGACTTGAATTATCCAGTTATACCCTCTCCAGGACCACTCTGTGTTTTTTAACTTTTTTAATAAGAATTATGTTAAGAGGTGCTGTTCAAGGAGGCTTGGGATATTTGTCATAAGACTGTGAAGCCAAAGGAAGTTAGGAATAAATCCTTTTTACAAAACCATACTATAGGTAACCATATCCCAAAATCTACTTTCAGTATTGATTTTATCAATCAGTCCCATGTTCTCTACCAGGGATTTAGTATTAAGGACTTGGGCTTTCTTTTTTTGTACCATAATGAGTTTTATGTATAATTAGACCCTATCTTCTTCCACATGATGTCTCAGTTGTCTTTTTGTCTCTCGGTATTCTTTATCAGGAGTGGGGAAGGTGAGGTCTACTTTGTTTAAACCTGGGCAGCCTTGGGGAGCCTGGGTGGCTCAGTCAGTTGAGCATCTGACTTTGGCTCAGGTCATGATCTTACAGTTGGTGAGTTTGAGCCCCACGTCGGGCTCTGGGCTGACAGCTCAGAGCCTGGAGCCTGCTTCAGATTCTGTGTGTGTCTCTCTCTCTCTGCTCCTCCTCCACTCATGCTATCTCTGTCTCTCAAAAATAAAAGTTAAAAAAGTTTTTTTTTAATCTGGGTAGACTAAAGCCAGGCCAGTTTTTCAACAGTCTATTGAGAAGAAATGGGGAAAGACTAATTGAAGCAATCAAGAAGATCCTTAGACAACAGCAGACCCTTCATTCCATCTCAGTCTTCCTATCTCTTTGATCTTAACCATTCTAGCTATCAGGGCATCTGGCTGGCCCAGTCTGTACAGCACACAACTCTTGATCTCAGGGTTGTGAGTTCAAGCCCCACACTAGGCGTGGAGCCTACTTAAAAAAAAAAAAAAAGAGTACAACACAGTGATTTGTATACATTATGAAATGCTCACCACAGTAAGTGTTGTTATCATGCGTCACTTAACCATTCTGGTTACAGACATGGGTATCTCAGAATGAGTTATGTAAAGCGTTAAAGTGTAGAGAAAAGGACCACTGTCAACATGATCTTAGGTACTTAGCCTGAAGATGATGAAAAACAGGAAGGTGCTAAGTATAATGCAGTTTATTATTCTGGCTTATTATAGCGATAATTTAATTTCCTCTTGATTTATGCTATAGATCTATATTTATAACTCCACTGGGTTTTTTTTCAAGTTATTTATTTTGAGAGGGGGGAGACGATGAGAGTGAGAGAGGGGCAGAGAGAGGAAACAGAATCCCAAGCAGGCTCTGCATTGTCAATGCGGAGTCAGACACAGAGTTCGAACCTTGAACCCATCAACCATGAGCTCATGACTTGAGCTCAAAGCAAGAGGTGGACGCCCAACTGACTGAGCTACCCAGGCTCCCTGATGTTTTAAGTTGTTATGATATTTGGACAAGTAAATGCTTATTGTGAGCTCACCCCCCAACAAAAAAACACTGCTCTCACTAAAACCTGGCAGCCTATCCCATCAATCCTTATATTGGGTTTCTAAAGATAATTATCTTCATTGTCAAGTACGTAGAATAAATAGAAGTCAAAATTTACAAAATAATAGTAGATATTTGGATGGACTACATATGGAATGGAAGAAGAGATTTAAGCCCTGACATAGATCACATTCATCTTACTAGGGAGCCAAATCAGGACTGGAAAGACCAAGCTCTTATATTTGTTTTCTCTCTTTCTTTCTTTTTAATGTACTGTAATGTTAAAATCCAGGTGAAAAGCTAACTCATTTGGGATCTTGATATTCAGAATCCCAGTCAGTACATTCTAACAATGGAATTAGGATTGTTGAGACACATGCTTCAGAGTCTTCTAGGTCTGCATTTGGCCTCCACCCATGTCTGTCTGTAGTGCTTTCTTTTGTGGAGAAAAGGTTACTAAAGTCTAACTAGGATCATTATCTATAAAGTTTCTCACCTATGCCCCCCTAGGCGTAATATTATATTTATACAAATTGCTCAGGGATTAGTGATGTGTTTGCAGAAACATGATCTTTCAATTATGAAACTCCACATAAAGGTACCATACAGTAGATGATAGGAAAAAGCAGGGGCATTTTAGCAATTCAAAAATGTTTGTTGCATTAAATAAACTTATTGTTTTAGGAATTGAGGTACATAAGTTGGGGGTATCTATATTTATTTGGGAGTGGTTAGTAATCTGT
This sequence comes from Panthera leo, assembly GCF_018350215.1. NCBI lineage: Eukaryota > Metazoa > Chordata > Mammalia > Carnivora > Felidae > Panthera > Panthera leo. Next base: position 38,162,683 of record NC_056692.1, read on the forward strand.
ACTGAAGAAGATGGGAGATTTATATCCACAGTGTTGTGCAGCCATAATCACTAATTTCAGAACATTTCATCATTCCCAAAAGAAACCCTGTGCCCACCAGCAGTCACTCCCCATCATCCCTCACCACAGACCCTGGCAACTTCTAACTCCATGGATCTGTCTATCCTAGATATTTCATATAAGTGGAATTATACAGTATGTGGCCTTTATGTCTGTCTTCCATGGAGAAAAACTCCAATAAAAAAAATGTAAACCATAAGACGGTGCAGCTAATTACCAAAGGATTAATTTCCCTGAATCTTAGTAAGTCTTTAAGTAAACTACTATAGTACAATGTAATGCCAGTATTTAAAACATTGAAGTATGTCTTAGTGTACTCAGTTCATAATAACAGTAAAGAATATAACCCATTTAGGGGCACCTGGGTGGCTCAGTTGGTTAAGCGGCCAACTTTGGCTCAGGTCAGGATCTTGCGGTTTGTGAGTTCAGGCCCCGTGTTGGGCTCTGTGCTGACAGCTCAGAGCCTGGAGCCTGCTTCTGATTCTGTGTCTCCCTCTTTTTCTGCCCACCCCCCAACTCTGTCTCTCAAAACTGAATAAACGCTTAAAAAAAAAATAAAAAAAAAAAAGAATATAACCCATTTAAAAATACTTTTCTTTAAGATGGTGCCATTATAATTTTGCTAAAATTTGAGGGATACTCAAGATATCTAAGATACATCTCCAACAGTTCTGAGTAGCTTAGCACGTATTGCTATTATTTCAATTATAGTCAACCTGCATGTATGAATGCATTGCTTCCATGGAAAAATCCATTCCAAGTTCAATTCAGTTATTTTTTCTTAGTATCTCCATTGTATAAAGTATTACATAAAGATTTAGAAGAATACAGTCCCCACTTGCAAAGTAGTGAAGGAGTCAGACGTGCAAATCCTTAGAAATGCCAGGAATACTTTTCTTTATCGGCAACAGGGCAAGATTATTTTCCATCGTGAGCATGGATTGGGCTGGTTATGAGCTAGACTGTGGCAGCAGCTCAGACCAAGAAATAGATGTTCCAGTACAACTTGTTAACTTCCAACATTTGCAAAAGGGAATGTACCTTTCTTTCTTTTTTAAAAAATTTTCAAAATTTATTCTTGAAGGAGAGAGAGAGAGAGAGAGAGAGAGAATGAGTGGGGGAGGAACAGAGAGAGAGAGAGAGAGAGAGAGAGAGAGAGAGAGTCTGAAGCAGGGTCCAGGGTCTAAGCTGTCAGCACAGAGCCCGATGTGGGGCTTGAACTCACAAACTGTGAGATCATGACCTGAGCCAAAGTCGGATGCTTAACAGACTGAGCCACCCAGCCACCCCTAAAATGTACCTTTCTAAGTCACGATATTCAACATAAGTGAACAAAGAATGGGATGATTAAGTACCCAAATAATGGGCACTGAAAACAACTCCCCTAGTTTTTTCCTAGGTGATTCCTAGGTCAGATGCATGTAAATTAGGGGTTTTGTGCTTTATGTTGTGGGTGATCCCAAATGTAATTTCTAGAGAACTAATTAAAAATAAGGAGGGTAAAATTATAACTGTAATAGAAGGAAAGAGTTTAAAATCACTTTTACCTTTTTATCTTTAAAATAAAGGTCTGTAACTCTTCTTTACAGTACCTCAATATATGTAATATTTTGTTGCAAATACAAGTTACTTCATGGTCATATTTGACTTTAGGAATAAGAAGTGGGGGCAAGGGATGGATCAGAATCACTTCAAAAAATCAGCACTGGGGTACCTGGGTGGCTCAGTAGGTTAAGTGTCCGACTTTGTCTCAGGTCATCTCATGGTTGGTGGGTTCCAGCCCTGCATCAGGCTCTGTGCTGACAGCTAGAAGCCTGGAGCCTGCTTTGGATTCTGTGTCTCCCTCTCTCGGCCCACCCCCCTGCCCCCTGCTCCCCGCTCATGCTCTGTCTCTCTCTCAAAAATAAACAAACATTTAAAAAAGATGAGCACTATAATAAAATAAAATGTATTATCTCCTTCACATTCTATCTAAGAATAGGGCAAAAGAAAACAAGTAAACAAAATCATATATAAGTACAAATCAGGAGAGAACTGTTACTAAACATTTAAAATTTTGATTCATATCTAGAAAACAGAGTTAAGATTAACAAAACAACCAATAAATTTACAAATTCAGATAATCCAGATCCTATACATACATGAAAATTATCAACAAGTCTAAAAATTTTTAAATAGACAATATGACACACACACAACCAAACTAAAATCAGCATTCATACTTACCGTAATAGGAGTTCTTTGGGAAGTTTTTTATTGATTACAGCTTCATCACTATTTGAGAACATCTGCAAAAACAAAATCAGTTAGTGTTACTTAACATTTTATTATGTTCAACTCAAAGTTTAGAGGCAATCCTCTAAAGAGAGGGGTGGGTAAGTATAGTGGGTATAATAAGCTAAAGTCATATTTTCAGAGACTCTTTAGCCTGAAAAACATCTGAGACATTTAATTTGTTCCTTGTCTGTAGAAAAAATTAATAGCAATCAGAGGGATGACATTATGTGGCAGTTATTATTTTAAGTGTTTTTCATGTATTAATGTACTGAATCTTCGTATTATCCTTAATCTTCACTTTCCACAAAAGGAAACCGAATTGCAAAAGGTCTCGTTGCTTAAAATCACATTACTGTACAGTGACCATTTAAAAGTGCCATTAATGGGGTGCCTGGGTGGCTCAGTCGGTTAAGCGTCCGACTTCAACTCAGGTCATGATCTCGCGGTCCGTGAGTTCGAGCCCCACGTCGGGCTCTGGGCTGATGGCTCGGAGCCTGGAGCCTGCCTCGGATTCTGTGTCTCCCTCTCTCTCTGCCCCTCCCCCGTTCATGCTCTGTCTCTCTCTGTCTCAAAAATAAATAAACGTTAAAAAAAATAAAATGAAATAAAAAAATAAAAGTGACATTAAGAGGAGTGCCTGGGTAGCTCAGTCAGTTGGGTGTCCAACTTCAGCTCAGGTCATGATCTCGCAGTCTGTGGAATTCGAACCCCGTGTCGGGCTCTGTGCTGACAGCTCAGAACCTGGAGTCTGCTTCGGATTCTGTGTTTCCCTCTCTCTCTGCCCCTCCCCTGTTCAGACTCTGTCTCTCAGTCTCAAAAATAAGTAAAAAAAACAAAACAAAACAACAACAACAACAACCCATTAAAAAATAAAATAAAATAAAAATGCCTTGCTACCAATCCAAAGTTTAATTTCCTTATGTTTCTCTTCTCTACAGGATTGTTTCAAATTTCTAGCTTGATATACAAGTCTCCTTCATGACCAAACCCCACTATCCACATAACAGTTCACTCATTAGATTTATTGAGTTCCTACCATGTATCGGGCTCTGTGCTGATAAGGTAATTCTCCAAATCTAAGTCACATTTACTTGTTTAAGCAGATGATCAGAAACTGGGATAGGGAACATTCTCTTCTGAGTTTTATGTAACATGCAGAAAACCGGTAATGCTTCATAACCACATGCAATTTTGATGCACACAACTGATCATTTAACAAACTAATCAAATAACCCACAATGGATACTTTTTAAAAAATGTTTTATTTATTTTTGAGAGAGAGAGAGAGAGAGAGAGAGAGAGAGAGAGTAAGCGAGGAAGGGGCAAAGAGAGGGAGACAGAAGAGCCAAAGCAGTGAGCCAGATGCAGGGCTCAAACTCACGAACTGCAAGATCACGACCTGAACCAAAGTCAGATGCTCAACCAATGGAGCTATCCAGGCGCCATCCACAATGGGTACTTTTAAACAGAGCCATCATTTCTTCCACAAAGGAGATCAAGACTGTAAGCTTGTGCAGTAAGCCACATAAAAAACCAAACGCCTATACTCAATAAAAAGCAGAGTAAAAACAGCAAACACATGTCACTGAGGCTGAAATATGTACAGTCCCTGCTATTAAGTATTACACAGATGTCTCCTGACTTCAGGCAATGAACATTTACTGAACACCCTGTCAAATCAGGCACTTTTCAGGGCAATGAGATCCAAGGAAAAGGAGACGTTATCTCTGTAATTCAGGAGCTCTTGCTCTACAACGAACACAGAAATAAGTAAATACTTTATTAATTATTAGAGATAAATGACAAAAGGTATCTGAGAGCAAGGGAAAAAATAACTAATTCTGCCCACAGAGGACATCTAAACTGGGTCTTAAAGGAAGGCCAGAAGTTAATTAAGAAACAGGGGGAGATAAGATGTATGAGCATGAAGGCCTTAGCATTTAACGATTCAAAGTAGAAAAAGTAACGGAAGGGAAGTAAAGAGGTAGGGTAAAGTAGTGGAAAGAATCCCAGACATCCAGAGTAATTACAATAAATATTTTCTGGTAACTCTAACAACCTATCTTCTAGCTAAATAAATGGAAAGCTCCATGAGGGCAGGGGCCATGGCTTTCACATTTGCTCATGATATTTCCAGGATTGAGCACAGAGCCCGATACATGGTAGGAACTCAATAAATCTAATGAATGAACTGTTATGTGGATAGTGGGGTTTGGTCATGAGGGAAACTTGTATATCGAGCTAGAAATTTGAAACAATCCTGTAGAGAAGAGAAATGTAAGGAAATTAAACTTTGGATTGATAGCAAGGACACAAACTAATAATATATTGAAATTATAGTTCAAATAAAAGATGATGAAGGTGTCTGTGAGATTACAGGGCTGGTGGAAATTAAAAAAAAAAAAACTGGAGAAAAGGATTTTTGAAGAAGCAAAAAGACTTGGTGATGGAAAGTTGGACTATCAAGTTTCAGTGTAACAGATAATCTTATAATAAGAGCAATGCTATTAACTGACAATAACATGTTTTAGGAAATTATCTGACATCAAAGAATAATCTATTTCCTCATAATTTCTACCCATTAGTGGAAGCTATTAAAAAATCATCTTTCTTCTATAAGGCAATCTTTCAAATGAAGCCATCATATTCCCTCCTAAACAAGTTTAAGTTCTTCTCAAATGATATAACTTCTAAAACACTAGTCATTATGATCATTCCTCTCTGGGTACTTTTATAGAGAAGAATGCATGAAGGAGTTATAATGCATTTAAAAACTGGAATAATCAAGGGTTGATGACATAAATAACAATGTCGTGCAAAGAAAGCTAAAGTATAAATGGAGACCTGGGAGCCTTTTCAGAGTAAGCACACAACATATATCTTAAGCTTAAGATCTTTGGGGGAAAAAAGCTTTTAAGTACAAAATAGACTCACTAAACACCCAATCTACTAGACTCTGCCCAACTCAAATCCACAAAAAGACAATCACTTATATATTAAAAATGCTAAACTCTTTATCTTGTGTACTCTAAGTGTTTATTAAATGCTACATATCTCACTTAGTAAAGCATTTTGCTCTCCTGAATATACACAATAAAATTGATTTAAAAAAACCCCATACACCTGCCATATGTTATTCACAGGACTTCTAGAACTCTAGATATAAAAAGGAACAAAAATCACACCCAGCAGTAATTTCTTTCCTTGCATCAGTCTATATAGACTGAATGGTGTTGTCTCTGTGGGAGCATGAAGGTAAGCAAAGGGAAAAAAGAATACAGTGTCCTGGGAGGATTTGGGAAACACCAGGCTTAGAGGACATCTGTCCAGATTTACATATTCCTCCTCTTCCTTCTGTACATATACATTCTACCTCAAGTTTGCAAGAAAGGATAAAATCAGTGGTTCACAACCTGTGGTCATCTGACCAGTAGCATCAGCATCAACTGGGACTTTGTTAGAAAGGTAAATTCTTGCGCTTTACCCCAGACCTATAGTAACAGAAATGGGGTGAAGAGGAGGTAGAGAAAAATAAGGGGAAGCTGTATTTTTTATTATAATTTTTTTAAGTTTATTTATTTTGAGAGAGAGAGAGAGAGAGATAGAGAGAGCGTGAACAGGGGAGGGGCAGAGAGAGGGAGAGAGGATCCCATGCATGCTCCAGGCTCAGAGCTGTCAGCACAAACTCATGAACTGTGAGATCATGACCTAAGCATAAACCAAGAGTTAGAGGCTTAACTGACTGAGCCACCCAGCCGCCCCAGGGAAATTCATATTTTAGAAGCCCTTCAGGTGACACCAATGCTTCCTAAAGTATGAGAACCAATGGACCAGATGAAGCAGATTGCTGATCTCAGGACTTAAGAAATTATAGCTCTATAAGATCTACATAACACAATCAGAATATTTTATTATTTGAAGTGACACAGCAGGAGCTTAAAAAATAATCCTAGAGGTAAACATAATAATTTTAGATGTTTTCTAGGAAACCCAAATGCCTTTTCCTCCAGTTCATGGCACTGCTGGTAAAATGTTTCATACAAATGACAGAATATATGTTTTAGATATTTTACTATTAGCTGAATCTAAACTTAAGGTTTCTCATGTAAAATATAAAGGTTGTCAAAACAAGTTAGATCCAGGGAATATAATGAATTACAACAAATTTGTGAAGAATTTTAGATATAATTGTTGTAGGGGAAGTGACTGATCAAATGTTTGACACTCTTAGGTAATCTGGTTTTTAACATGGGAATATAGCATTATGTATTTTTAACATGGGAATGTATCATTATGGATTTTTCTAATCTATCCGCAATTACAAGGATGTGGTCATGGGGAAAACATGAAAGCAACTAGTTTGTTCTCTATTAATTGTTTTAAGGTAGAACATCATCCCCTGAACAGACACTGCAAAAGCATTTATCTAGACATAGGACATCTTAAATATTCAGGTTTTAAAAAATCTAAGTGACATGGTTTGTCATCCACTGGCATTTATTGTTGCTGTGTATGAAGCTATAATTGTTTTTTTATAAATTATATAGTTGAGAAATATAATGGCAGATAAGTTTAACAAAGTAAATAGTAAAGAAACTACTTGCTCAACAGTGACCCCTGCTGACTAAATTAGAGTATGGTTACCATCTCCAAAAAAGGAAATATAAAAGATCTGATTCAGCTTTATGGAAGAAATACAAAATTTAATGACTATTTTGGTAGAGAATATTAGTTATCCATTCTCTTCTTCTAGATAACAGAACTCCCAATTTTTAGCTAGTACATGGCTATATGGAAAGAAGATTTTATTTCCCTTGCAGCTAGATAAAGCCAGGTTACTAAGTTCTGGCCAATGGGTAGAAGAAAAAGTGATGTGTGCAATTTCAGGAATGTCCTTAAAAGAGAGAAGGTATGCCCCTTCTTACTCCTTCTTTAATTTTGCTGCTTGGAATCTGGTTATGATGACCGAACTCCATTTTGTATCACGAAGTTGAAGGCCATAGTTTTAAAGACAAGCAAAAAATTAGAAAAAGCCTGTAAATGACTTACAGAGACACCATGCCTCTGGACTTTATATGACAGAAAAATAAAATTTTATCATATTTAGGCCACTTTTAATTTGGGTCTCTGATACATGCACCTAAATTTACTTATTTTAGCTTTTAATTTTTTTATTACATTTATTTATTTTTGGGAAATAGAGACTGAATGCAAGCGGGGGAGAGGCAGAGAGGGGAGACACAGAATCTAAAGCAGGATCCAGGCTCTGAGCAAGCTGTCAGCACAGAGCCGGACACGGGGCTCAAACCTACCAACCGTAGATCATGACCTGAGCTGAAGTTGGACACTCAACCGACTGAGCCACGCAGGCGCCTCTACTTGCTTTAGATTTTAAAAGGCATCTTTTGGGGTGCCTGGGTGGCTCAGTTGGTTAAGTGTCCGATTCTTGATCTCATCTCAGGTCCTGATCTCAGGGTTATGAGTTCAAGCCCCATGCTGGGCTCTGTGCTGGGCATGAAGCCTACTAACCACAAACAAACAAACAAACAAACAAAGTGACATCTCTTGTTTTGCAAGATGAAGAGTCCTAGAGATTAATTACACAAACACTGTGAGTGTATTGTACACTTAAAAATGATTAAGATGGCAAATTTTAAGTTATATGTATTTTTCCAATTAAAAAAATTAAAGTTTTTTTTAAAATAAAAATTTAGCGTTTCTGAATTTAGGACAATTAAAATTATTTCATTTTTAGAAATTTTTAATGTTTATTTTCTTTTGAGAGACAGAGCACAAGAAGGGGAGGGGCAGAGAGAGAGGGAAACACAGAATCTGAAGCAGGCTCCAGGCTCTGAACTGTCGGCACAGAGCCCGATGTGGGGCTCAAACCAATGAACCATGAGATCATGACTTGAGCCAAACTCAGGTGCTCAACTGACTGAGCTACCCAGGCACCCCTAATTTTTGATTTACAATGAAATCAAAAGCATCTTTTGTGCTTTATAAAATAATGTTACATTTTTTAATCCAGAGCAAGTTTTAACTATATATAGTAAAGTATAACCAATGGAGGAAAACAAATAAAACAGAACTTAAGGACCATTTGCTTCTCTTCAAGCAGGCTCTGTGCTATTGTTTATACTATTTTCTCTAAAGCACCTGTGCAGCCAAACTTGCCTATTCTATCAGCAGAAATAGACTGACGTCCACTGGACATGCATAGGCCATGAAGCCTTTCCCAATCTCCCTAAACAGGATCTAACTGTTTCTTCCCCCACAAAACCACAAAGCACTCCAAAGTTCAGAACACCAGTTCTGAGCTAATGTAGCACTCCTTATATCAGACTATAAAATCTGAGAGGAAAGGGGCCTTTCCTCTACACAGGGGCCACTGTATAGTCAGCAACCAACACACAGTGCCTAGAAACAGGTGAACCAGTGAATGTTATACTGTAGGGATCTGTTAATACTCCTCTGACTATAAATTCTCAGCAGGTTTCCATGATTTTATCACTTTGTATCTTTATGGTAGAGTGCCTTGCCCCCAATTTTTTAAATAAAAATATTTAATAAATTGAATGTGACCCTAAATTTGGTAATTAAAACACATATGACATCAGCACAGTAACAAACTGATAATCATTACAACAAACGACTTAACAACTGAAATATCTGGGGAAAAAACAAAATATATGAAGAAACAAAAGTTTGGAGACTCGGCTTATGGCCCATTTATTTCAAGGAATATGAGCTACATTAAATTTCTTGTTTAAAAAAAGTTGTTAATTACTGTTTTCACGATTATGCAATTTTATATGTATATAGTATTTATTAACAGCTTTAAATAATTCACATACCATAAAATTCACTGGTTTTAAGTGTACATTCAATAATTTTTAGTAAATCTGTAAAGCTGTGCAACGATCACATTTTCTATGAATTTCCATCATCCCCCAAAATATCCCTCATGCTTATTTGCAATTCATTCATTTGCTGATATCCAACCTCAAGCAACCACTAATTAGCTTTCTGTCTCTTTAGATTTTCCTTTTCTGGACATTCAAAAACAATGGAAACAAAAAACATCTCACTTTTGCATCTGGCTTCCTTTATTCTGCATTTCTGAAGCTCATCCATGTTGTAGCATGCACCAATAGTTCATTCCAGTATAAAAATACTGTTGAATACTACTTCAGTTTGTGAAATGCCATATTTTGTTTATCCATTCTCAGCTGACAAACATCAAGATTGCTATAAATATAATAATTTTTTTTTAAAGTTTATTTATTTTGATAAAGAGAGTGCAAGTGGGGAAGGGGCAGAGAGAGAGAGAGAGAGAGAGAGAGAGAGAAGGAAGGAGAGAGAGAGAATCCCAAGCAGGCTCTGCACCACCAGTGCAGAGTTCCATGTGGGGCTAGAACTCACAAACCAGGAGATCCTGACCCAAGCTGAAGTGGGATGCTTAAATGACTGAGCCATCACTCAGGCACCCCTGCTACAAGTTTTTTTTAATGATCATGAATAATGCTTCTATGATTATTCTAAGTCTTTGGGTTGATATATGTTTTAATTTCTTATGTATAGAATCTAAGATGGAGAACTGCTGGGTTGTAGTCTATGTTGTTTGTTTAAAACAAAATTTTTTTAACATTTATTTATTTTCGAGAGACTGAGCATGGGAAGGGGAGGAGCAGAAAGAGAAAGAGACACAGAATCTGAAGCAGGATCCAGGCTCTGAGCTGTCAGCACAAAGCCTAATGCAGGGCTTGAACCCACCAACTGTGAGATCATGACCTGAGCCAAAGTCAGATGCTTAACCGACTGAGCTACTCAGCAGTGCCCCAAGTTTAAACTTAAAAAATTTTTAAGACCTGTTTTTGAGAGCATGAGCGAGTAGGGGAGGGGCAGAAGGGGAGAGGAAAGAGAGAGAGAGAGAGAAAGGGAGGGGGGGGGGGAGAGAAAATCTCAAGTAGGCTCCACGCTCAGTGCAGAGTCTGATGCAGGGCTCCATCCCAAGACCCTGGGATCATGACCTGAGCAAAAATCAAGAGTCTAATGCTCAACTGACTGAGCCACCCAGGTGCCCCTTAAGATTTCCCCCCCTCCCCCACTCAAGCTTTCTCTTTCTCAAAAATAAACTAAAAAAAACAAAAAAAAAAACCAAGTTTTTTTAAAGTAATCTCTAAACCCAACATGGGGCTCACTCACAACCCCGAGATCAAGAGTCACATGCTCACCAACTGAGCCAGCCAAGTGCCTCAGTTTATTTTAAACTTTTAAAGAAATGGGGGCGCCTGAGTGGCTCAGTCAGTTAAGTGTCCGACTTCGGCTCAGGTCGCTATCTCGCGGTCCGTGAGTTCGAGCCCCGCGTCAGGCTCTGTGCTGACTGCTCAGAGCCTGGAGCCCGTTTTAGATTCTGTGTCACCCTCTCTCTCTGACCCTCCCCCATTCATGCTCTGTCTCTCTCTGTCTCAAAAATAAATAAACGTTAAAAAAAATTTTTTTTAAATAAAAAAATTTAAAAAAATGGGTGATGGGCATTGAGGAGGGCACTTGCTGGGATGAATATAGGGTGTTGTATGTAAGTGATGAATCACGGGAATCTACCCTCCAAAACCAAGAGCACACTCGTATACACTGTATGTTAGCCAGCTTGACAATAAATTATATTAAAAAAAAAAAACTTTTAAAGAAAGCGATGAATTATTTTTCAAAGTGGCTAGACCATTTTACCGCCTCATCAGTAATGTATGAGGGTTCCAGTGTGTCCACATTTTTGCTATCACTTGTTCTTATCTATCTTTTAAGCTTTAGCCAGTTGGTATATCAAGGTTTCAATTTGCTTTTCCCTAAATACTAATGCATCTTTTCATGTTAGCCAAATGACTTCTTTGGTGAAATATGTATTCAAATCATTTGATTGATATATATATTTATTAAAGCTTATTTATTTATTTTAGTAATCTCTACACCCAACGTTAGGCTTGAACTCACAACCCCAAGATCAAGAGTCACATGCTCTTCAGATTGAGCCAGCCAGGCACCCCAAGTGTTCTTTATATATTTAAGGACTCTGTATATATAATGGGCCTATATATATATACGTATATATATACAGACCCTTTACCGACTCTATGGTCTGCAAATATTTTCTCCCATTCTGTGGGTTGTGTTTTCTATTTCTTGATGGTATCTTCTGAAGGACAAATGTTTCTAATTTTGATAAAGTCCAATTTACCTTTTTTTAATGGATCATGCTTTTTTTGATGTCACATATAAGGATTCCCTACTTTTTGAAAGTCTGTTATGTGACTTTGCTTTTATGAAAGATCTACATTTGTAGCTGTTTTTAACTAATAAACTGATATCATCTCTTAATTGATAACCAAGATAACTGAAGAGGATCTTTGCTTTTATGAAAAAAGTCAAAAAGTGAAGAGTGTTCAGCGTTTGTTTTACAGTGAGCCGTTACATAGTGTGCGCCTAGAGCAGTGAGAGTGGTGCTGCCAAGCTCCTTCCCCAAGAACTGCAGTCAGCATCTCAGTGTCAAGGTGCTACAACTTTGACCTGTGTCTGTGAGCCTCTGTGCTCTATCTAGATTTATTTTGTGCATCTATTAGCAATATGTATCCTAAGGCATCAGAAAAGCTGAAGAGATTTTTTTGGGGGGGAAGGGTCTAGGAACACTCAATAAATTTCCCATATAGATTAATAATAATTGCTTCTTCACTTTGCACCATTTCAGTTCACAAAAGATTTCACAGGAACACTCTACTTTCAGATGGCAGGGGAAAACTGTATATGAACTCTGCCTAACCAAAGGTCATAAATATTATCTGCCGTGTTTTTTTCTAGAAGTTTTATAATTTTAGTTCTTACATTTAAGTGTATGATCCATTTTGACTTATTTCTGGCATACAGTTGGAGGTGCAGTTGTGTATCTTTTACCATGCAGATATCCAATTGTTTCAATACCATTTGTTTAAAACACTATTCTTTTCCCACTAAATTGCCTTTATTGAAAATCAACTGACCATAAATGTAAGCGTTTATTTTTGGATTCTCTATACTGTTACATTAATCTATAGGTCTATCTTTATGCAATAACTCACTGGCTTAACATAGCTTTATATCACTTTGAAATCAGAAGTGTAACTCCTCTTATTGTGTTCTTCATTTTGCATTTCCATAAAAATTTTAGAACCAGCTTGCCAATTTCTGCAAAAAAGCCTGCTGGGATTTTGATAGAGGCTACACTGATTCTATGGATCAATTTGGAGAAAACTGCCATCTTAACAATACTGAGTCTTCTTTTTTTTTTTTTTTTTTTTTTAATTTTTTAAAATGTTTATTTTTGAGACAGAGAGAGACAGAGCATGAACGGGGGAGGGGCAGAGAGAGAGGGAGACACAGTATTGGAAGCAGGATCCAGGCTCCGAGCCATCAGCCCAGAGCCCAACGCGGGGCTCGAACTCACGGACCGCAAGATCGTGACCTGAGTCGAAGCCGGACGCTTAACCGACTGAGCCACCCAGGCGCCCCAATACTGAGTCTTCTAAACCGTGAACTTGGAATTTTCTTTTTTTTTTAACATCTTCTTTAGTTTTTCTTGGCAATGTTTTATAATTTTCAGTGTTAGCACACCTGGCTGGCTCAGTTGGTAGAGCATGGAACTCCTGATGTCAGGGTCATGAGTTCAAGCCCCATGCTGGTTTGCAGCCTACTTAATTATAATTTTCAGTGTATTAAGTCTTTTGTTACATTTATTGCCAAGTATTTTACGCTTCTTGATGCTAATGTGAATCAAATTGTATTTTTTTTATGTTTATTCATTTTTGAGAGACAGAGCATAAGCAGGGAAGGGGCAGAGAGAGAGCGAGACACAGAATCTGAAGCAGGCTCCAGGCTCTGAGCTGTCAGCACAGAGCCTGACGTGGGGCTTAAACTCACGAACTGTGAGATCATGACCTGAGCCGAAGTCGGACGCTCAACCAACTAAGCCACCCAGGCACCCCCAAACTGGGGGTTCATTCTAGGATTGTTTAAGGCTAGTATGTAGTACATCTTCTATTCATTTATGTTCAACCTATCTGTGGCTTTGAATCTAAAGTGTGCCTCTTCTACACAGCATAAAGTTCAATCTTTTTTTTTTAAATCCAGTCTGACAATCTATGCCTTTTAAGTATGTAACTCATTCACAGTTAATGTAATTATTTGATTTAGTTGGATATGTCTCTCATTTTGCTATTTGTTTTCTATATGTCTCATGTCTTTTGTTCTTCTGTTTCTCTTTTACTGTTTTCTTTTAAGTAGGTATTTTCTACAGTATCATTGTAATTTTTTTGTTGTTTAGAAAAAGTATCTTATCACAATTTTAGATTATTACTTATTTAATTCTGGCAAAATATAGGAACTTTGTTCCAACAGAAATCCATTTCATCCCTCCTCCTTTTTGCTATTATCATATGTTACATACTTATCTTAAAATCCCAATAACACAGTTTTATAATTATTGTCTTACACAACGGTCTTTTAATTCAGTTGAACTAATATAAGAGAAAAAACTACTTATAATCTTCTATATTTATTCCTGTAATTAACTTTTACAGTGCTTTTCCTTCAAGTTACCATCTGGAATCATATCTTTTCAGCTTGAAGGACTTCCTTTAGTATTTCATGTAAAGCAGTATTTCATGTCTGTTAACAACAAATTCTCTGTGTTTGCTATTCTGAGAATGTCTTTACTTTGCCTGTATTTTTCAATAATAGCTCTGCTGGATATAGAATTCACTTAAATTATTTTTGAAAGGAAATTCACATAGATTACACAATTCAATGGCATTTAGTGTTTACAATGCTGTGCAACTGCCATGTCTCTCTAATTTCAAAGTTTTCATTCCCCCAGAACACCCAGTCTTCATTAAGTAATCACTCCTAAGACCTACCACCCCATATCCTCCCACTCCCAGGACCTAGCCAACTACTATTCTATCACTATAGATTTCCTTACTCTATTTTTTTAAAGTGTTTATTTTTGAGATAGAGGCAGAGCATGAGCAGGGGAGGGGCAGAGAGAAAGGGAAACACAGAATCTGAAGCAGACTCCAGGCTCTGAGCTGTCAGCACAGAGCCTGATGCAGAGCTCAAACTCACGAACTGTGAGATCATGACCTGAAGTCGGAAGCTTATCCAACTGAGCCACCAAGGTGCCCCCAGATTTCCCTATTCTAGATATTTCACATAAATGGAATCATTCAGTATGTGATCTTTTATATCTGGCTTATTTCATTTTTATAACATTTTTGATGTTTATCCATATAGTACTATATCTCAGTGATCCATTCCATTTTATGGCTGAGCAATATTCCATTGTATGGATATACCAAATGTTGCTTATTCATTCACCTGTCAATGCAGTTAGATTGTTTCAACCTTTTGGCCTTTGTTAATACTGCTGCTGTGAACATTATGTGTGCACAAGTACTTTTATGAATATTTGCTTTCATCTACTTTGGTATCTACCTAGGAGTTGAATTTCTAGATTGTAAAGGAACTGCCAAACTGTTTTTCACAGTAACTGCACCAATTTACATTGCCACCGACAAGGTAAAAAGTTTTAAATTTCTCCACATCAGGGGCACCTGGCTGGCTAGTCAGTGAGAGCATGCAACTCTTGATCTCGAGGTCATGAGTTCGAGTCCGTTGGGCAGAGTTTACTTAAAAAAAAAACCAACAAATTTCTCCACATTCTAGCCAATACTTATTTTCCTATTTTTTTCTACTTTTAATTATACCCATCCTAGTGGATAGAACGTGGTATTTTGTTATGGTTTTGCTTTGCCTGCCCCTAATGACAAATGATGTTGAGCAAATTTTCATGTGTTTGTTGGCCCATTGTATATCTCTTTGAGGAAATGTCTACTCAAGTCCTTGAGTAAAACTGGGTTGTTTTGTTTTAACTGATTTGTAAGTTTTTTTTTTAATATTCTGGATATAAGACCCTTATCAGATATATGATTTACAAATAATTTCTCCCATTCTTTAGGTTGTTTTCTTCATTTTCTTGATTTGTGAATCTACAATTCTTAATTGGAAAATTTTACTTTCTACACTTTAATGGTTATCCAAGTGCTTTCTGGCTTCTGTTGTTTCTGGTGAAAAAGTCAGCTGTCAATCATATTGCTGTTCCCTTATATATCATGAAGTCTTTGTGTCTTGCTTTCCATATTTTTTCTTTGTATTTGGATTTAAACAGTTCAATAAGAACGTACCCAGGTGTAGACCGCTTTGTGTTAATCCTACTCACTCATATTTTTGTATGCATAGATATATGGTTTTCATCAAATTTGGAAAATTTCAGCTATTATTTCTTCAAATATTTTTTTCTCTTTCTCCCACCTCGATCTGAGACTTTACTGTATGTATTGTTGGCACAGCTGATGTCTCACAGATTTGAGTTCTGCTCATTTTGTTTCATTCTTTTCTTCAAATTGGATAATTTCTATTGTTCTGTCTTCAAGTTCATGGATTCTCTCTCTCTCTGTGTGACCTCCAATTTGATTTTTTGAGTTCCTCCTTTGGTAACCTTTTCAGTTGTTCTACTTTTCAACTTCAGAATTTCCATTTGATTCTTTTTTTTTTTTAATATAATTTATATCTCTTTATTGACATTCTCTATTTAAGCCACTGTCATCATATTCCTCTTAAATTATTTAAATCTGATTTCCTTTAGTCATTAAACGTGTTTATATCAGCTGCTTTCAAAGTGGTAATTCATCTTTTACCTGCATATGATAAAGGATGGTAAGAAATACACTAAAGAGGGAACTGTAGAGCTTGCAAAAAAAAAAAAAAATCAGTAGAAGAAATATAGCGGGCCTAGAACTTGGCACACTGGAAAATAAAACTATTCTTTATCTGTCTCTCAAGCCCTAAGATTCTCAAAATAAGAACTACCCACAGGATAAATATCAGATCAAAGATGGGACTACAAGCTCCTTTTAAAAACCTCAGAAAATTTTATAAAAATATTATTTTTTTTTTACCTTATTTGAGAGAGGCTGGGACAGTGCGAGTGGGGGAGGGGCAGAGAGAGAGAGAGAGAGAGAGACAGACAGACAGACAGAATCCCAAGCAGGGTCCATGCTGCCAGTGCAGAGCCCAATGCAGGGCTCGAACTCACAAAACCATGAGATCATGACCTGAGCTGAAACCAAGACACTTAACCGACTGAGCCACCCAGGTGCCCCAAACTTCAGAAAATCTTAAAGCCGTGACTACTTGACTCTCTCAACTAGACAAAAAGTCCTCTAAGAAGCTTAAGGGAATTAAGCTACAACAGCCTGACACAACCAAAGTAGAGAAAGGCCTGTCTTAAAAAATGAGTTCTAATGTTGTAGCTTTGGGGGACATAGTAGAACACAAATCAGATTCATAGAAAATCCTAGAAATTAAAATTTTTTTTAATGTTTATTTATTTTTGAAGGAAGGAGAGACAGAGCGTGAGAGGGGGAGGAGCAGAGAAAGAGGGAGACACAGAATCTGAAGCAGGCTCCAGGCTTTGAGCTGTCAGCACAGAGCCTGAGGCAGGGCTCGAGCCCACAAACCGTGAGATCATGACCTGAGCTGAAGTTGGGTTCTCAACTGACTGAGCCACCCAGGCGACCCTGAAAATCCTACAAATTTTAAAGGAAGATGTACCAGCTGGATTAAAAGGGACAGAGACTATTCAAAATGAAAAGAGGCCTGTGGGATTCCAATTTTCTATAGGAAGGAAGTATGCTGAGAAAGCTATTCAGCTTCATAAGACATTTCTTATGTAGAAGGAGAGACTTCTTAGAAAGCAGCATTAAGAGTCCAGAATGTGGTACCAAGAACCACAGAGAACAATGGATTAGGGAACCATTCTCATGAAGTTCCCTAGTCACATTTCCCAGTCAAGGCACATTTCCTGCTCTTGGAGTAGATGACCCTGACAATATGTGCCCAGCTAGATTTCAGAACTGATATGAACCAACAACTGCTATGTGCCATGTGCTATGTGTTATCTCCCCCTTTTTAGGGGAATGTCTATAGCCACTATTCTATTCCTGTGACAACAGTGTATATTGTGTATATGGGGCAGATAAATTTTCTTTTTAGTTCCTAGGTCTCTGGATCAAGAGGAACTGCACATGAGGACTGGGAGGGGATATTTTGCACGTGATATACTGGAGCCAGAGGGAGACCATAGTAGAAACTCATAATAACAGCTTTCAATAAATCTTATTTCCTTGTGGCAATGCCCTTTTGCAATGGGATTTTACTGCACCTCCCTTCAAAAGGTACAGTCTGTTTTCCCACTCTCTGTATCTGAGTTGACATGGTGACCTGATCTAACCAAAACAATGTGGTGGAAGTAACACTGTTACTTCCAAAGCTAAGCCTTAAAAGACACTGAAGCTTTACCTTCTTGAAACATTCATGCCACCATGTAAGAAAACGTCCAGGCTTTCTGAATGATGACAGACCATGTGGAAAAGAGTACCAGCTGACAGTGATACCCAGGTGTCAGACTGTTAAGAAGCTATCTTAGACGACTCAAGTCCCAGTCAAGTCACTAGATAACTGCAGCTTCATGAAGGACTTTTCCAGTGACCAACACAAGTCCTGCCAGGCGTAATTAAATGTTTTAAGCCACTAAGTTTTAGTGGTTGTTAACACCAAAAACGATTAAAAACAGGCTCTATGTTTATTTTTTTTTTAATTTTTTTTTTTTTACGTTAATTTATTTTTGAGACAGAGAGAGACAGAGCATGAACGGGGGAGGGTCAGAGAGAGGGAGACACAGAATCGGAAACAGGCTCCAGGCTCTGAGCTGTCAGCACAGAGCCCGACGCGGGGCTCGAACTCACGGACCGCGAGATCGTGACCTGAGCCGAAGTCGGCCGCTTAACTGACTGAGCCACCCAGGCGCTCCACAGGCTCTATGTTTAAAGCTTATGACTCTTGAACTTGAGTAAAACTTGAGACATAAAAGGGTAGTCCAACATGGGTCAAATATTTTGGTTGGAGGAAAATTTCAGTAAGAGAGTAAGAATGAAATTTCAGGGGGCACCTGGGTGGCTCAATCAGTTAAGTGTCCGACTCTTGATCTTGGCTCAGGTCATGATCTCACCATTTGTGAGATGGAGCCCCACACTGGGCTCTACACTGGCATGCAGAACGTGCTTGGGATTCTCTCTCTCCCTCTCTCTCTCCCTCTGTCCCTACCCTGCACACGTGTGCTCTGTCTCTCTCAAAATTAATAAATAAACTTGAAAAAATAAATAGAAAACAAGGGTCTTTCATGTTTAAAATAAAAAAAGAATAAAATTTTAGGATGCCCAGTTGGCTCAGTCAGTAGAGCATGTGACTCTTAATCTCAGGGTCATGAGTTTGAGCCTTATGTTGGGTGTAGAGATTACTTAAAAATAATTAATTAAAATAAAATAATAAAGAGCTCTTCCTCTCCTTAAAATAATTTTCCGGGGCGCCTAAGTGGCTCAGCCGGTTAAGTGTCTGACTTCAGCTCAGGTCATGATCTTGTGATTTGTGACTTTGAGCCCCACATCAGGCTCTGTGCTGATAGCTCAGAGCCTGGAGCCTGCTTCAGATTCTCTCTCTCTCTCTCTCTCTCTGCCCCTCCCCCACTCATGCTCTGTCTCTCTCTCTCTCTCTCTCTCTCAAAAATAGATTTTTAAAAATTTTAAAAATACGGGCACCTGGGTGGCTCAGTTGGTTGGGTGTCCAACTGTGGCTCAGGTCATGATCTCGCGGTTCGCGAGTTCCAGCCCCAGGTGGGGCTCTGTGCTGACAGCTTGGAGCCTGGAGCCTGCTTCAGATTCTGTGTCTCCCTCTCTTTCTGCCCCTCTCCTGCTCGTACTCTCTCTTTCTTAAAAATAAACATTAAAGATTTTTATTAAAAAATAAAATAAAATAATTTTCATAAAGAAACCAAGAGTTAAAGCTACATAAGCTTTTTACTATTTTTTTCCTATAAGTAATTTTTACTGATTATGACATTCCTTCATTCAACTAACACCAGATGTTTTTCCGATTGGCTGATTTTCTTGCCAGAATCTAAGAGGAAAAACATTTTTGTATGGCTAAATAAACCTAAAACAAAGTAAGTTTGTAATTCCTCTGCCTAACATCTTGTTCCTAGTAGAAATACAATTTCATTAAAAAAAAAAAAAAAAAAAACTATGGCCAATACATTACCATCTCATGAGTAAATTTATCATAAGAAAAGAAATTCCTAGATTAAAAATGCCATGGAAGGGATACATGTAGAAAACAGACACATTACTTAATAGGTCAAACTTTCTGCTTTGGACACCTTTTAACATCTGACTCAACATTCTGAGCTTTCTTTCATCCTGACTTCTGTCCTGTTTACTAACCAAAATCTATATCCACTACCACTGCTCCAGTATTCATTGCTCTAAGTATAAAATAAGTATACACTTTCATTCTGTTTCCTGTTATTTCTTTCACTTACTCGGTTTTAACTATCCCCAGCAACATTCTAGAGCCCTGAGGATTCCGTGAACTTTTGATGGACTACTGGGTATGACTGGAGCTCATTTTGGGTGCTGCTAAATCCAGGAATCTTCCATGCCCTACTGAAAACTTCTTTCCAGGTCATGACGCGAAAGGAAAGAACGGAAAATTCAAAGTAGCAATATAATTACTTGTGCTTCTCTCTCCTCCTCCTTCACTTCCCTTAGCCCCACCCCATCTATATACACACTAGAGAACTAAGAGTAGATACAGCCAGGCAATAATGGGATTTGACTCAGGTTTAGCAAGTATTTAACCTCTAATCTCATATTCCAAAATGTCACAGGGGTTGGTAAATCAAGGGAAAGTAGAGTTTGATTTCCTCATGTACAAATTCTAGTCAATGTGCCAGAAATTGAAAACTGGCAGAAGCTGTGGAATTTTCCAAGACATATGTCAGATAGTAATTTTACAATTCACTGACAAACACACGTTCTAAATCATCTCACTGTTATGGAAATATTTCCAAAGCAATAGTATTTTAACATAGCCACGGTATATATTTGTGGTAAAAGCATTCCCCTGTTTTAGATAACATAGAAACAAATAAAGTACACAGCACCCTAGATATCCTAACTGCATGCCAGAAATTATATTTAAATTTAAAAAGAACCAAGAGAAACAATGTTAAATTAGAACAAAGATTTTTTAAAGAAGTGAAGAAATAACTTTGCGAGAAAGTCATTAAGGGAAAGGGATACCAAGTTAATAGACCAAGGAAATGTATTAGACTTCTTAGGCCATGATATGAGCTAGACAATGGTCCTATTATGAACAAGACAGCTAAACAAAGGATGAATGATATAGCTAGATTATCTTGCTGGTATTGATTAACTGATAAATATCTGAAAAGAGGTCTCTACAATATGCCATACAATTTCACTGAACTTTTTAAATTTTTTATTAAAAATATTTTTTTAATGTTTATTTATTTTTGAGAGAGAGAGAGAGAGAGAGAGAGAGAGAGAGAGAGAACAAGCGAGCAGGGGAGGGGCAGAGAGAGAGGAAGACACAGAATCTGAAGCAGGCTCCAGGTTCTGAGCTGTCAGCACAGAGCCTGATGCAGGGCTCAAACTCACAAACTGTGAGATCGTGACCTGAGCTGAAGTCGGATGCTAAACCAACTGAGCCACCCAGGTGCCCCCACTGAATTTTTATATAAAAAATCAACCAAGACAAATGGACTCTGGAAAAACAGCAAACTCTTCCCTATCTGTACATCCTATAGAATCTTCTAGGAGGTTCTTCTGGTATTTGTCTTTTTCTAAATATGCTTGATTTATCAAATTTAGATGTTATCTACTGACATCCTGCCACGGAATATAAGTATTTAGCTTCAACTTCTACCTCCCCCTCCATATTCACTGTAATTTTATCACAGTCTTTGTTTAAATGAAGAGTCAGTGTGACTATGATTATAGAGAGATACTAGTCCAAGTATTGCTAGGCCAAGTAGAACAAAGACAATGCAATGTACTTCTGTCTACAAATTAACGTCTACCTCATTTGTTTCTACTTTCTCTATATACAGATTTTTAATGTTTATTTATTTTGAGAGAGAGAGAGAACAAACATGAGCAGGGGAGGGGCAGAGAGAGAGCAAGACAGAATCCCAAGCAGATGCCATGCTGTCAGCGCAGAACCCAATGTGGGGCTCGATCCTTCGAACTGTGAGATCATGTATACCTCCGCTGAAATCAACAGTCGAGCTACCCAGGCATCCCTCTATATATTTTTAACTTTTCCTCAAAAGCTCCAACATTTGTCACATGTCTATCAATATTTTCCATAAGCTCAAACACATCAGATACTGTTTTTTCCTGCAGCTGTACCTTCCCAAAACCCTTTGCTCTTACTTCTTTTTTACTCTGTTGGGGAATTCTTCGGACTGGCTACAAAGTTGTCACCTTGGGCTCTTCCTTAGCTCTTCTCTTTGAATTCTGCTTCTTGAATCTGATTTCTTTTTCATTGTTATGTAATAAGGGCAACTTGTAAACAAAAAAAGCTCATGAGAACTGAAGTTTTGGGTGGCTCAGCTGGTAAAGGGTCCAACTCTTGATTTCAGCTTAGGTCATGATCTCACATTTCAGGAGTCTGAACAGTGTGAAGCCTGCTTGGGATTCTCTCTCCCCTTTCTCTCTGCCCCTCCCCCATGCATGCATGTTCTTGTTCTCTCAAAATAAATAAATGTTAAAGATAAAGAACGGAAATTTTGGAGTCACTTGTATGTCTAAAAATATCTTTATTCTAGACTCACATTTGATTGATAATTTGGCTGGGAATAAAATTATAGGTAGGAAATCTTTCCCACTGAAGACATGAAGACACAGCTTGATGCATTTCTTTTTTTTTTTAATTTTTTTTTTTTTTAACGTTTATTTATTTTTGAGACAGAGTCAGAGCATGAACGGGGGAGGGTCAGAGAGAGAGGGAGACACAGAATCTGAAACAGGCTCCAGGCTCTGAGTGGTCAGCACAGAGCCCAACACGGGGCTTGAACTCACGGACCGCAAGATCATGACCTGAGCCGAAGTCGGACGCTTAACCGACTGAGCCACCCAGGCACCCCAGCATTTCTATCTTTCTATATTACTACTGGGATATGT
Source organism: Panthera leo (assembly GCF_018350215.1). NCBI lineage: Eukaryota > Metazoa > Chordata > Mammalia > Carnivora > Felidae > Panthera > Panthera leo. The sequence goes on from NC_056692.1 coordinate 38,185,209, forward strand.
AACGCCATTCTGATTGGTCCTTTGAATGTAACCTCTAGATACTCTTTCCAGAAGCTTTTAGTAAAGTCTCTCTATCCCCAGTTTACTGAAATTTCATAATCAAGTCTCTTGGTCTTTGTCTTTTTACTATTCTTTCAGCTTTTTCAATTTGCAAATCTATGACTTGGAAAATGCTTTGGATATTTTTTGGGTATCATTTCTTACTATTTTCTCTGTCCTCTCATATTTGTATTTCTATTAGTCTAATATTGAACCTCCTATCTTTAATTTTAAAAATTAGTTTTCTCCTATTTCCCTCATTTAATCTTTTTGTTCTAATTCCTAGGAAATTGCTTCAATTTTACCTACAATCCTTCCACTATTGGGGCTGGGGGCGATTAGAATACTTTTTATTTTTAAAGGTTATTTCTTGTTGAAAGATTTTCAAAATAACATCCTGTTCTTTTGAAGATGCAACATTCAATCATAGAGATTAAAACCCTTTTTGCTGTCCACCCCAGTTTTCTCCCCTTTGCTCTCTGCCTTGTCTCTTTTGTTTGGCCTCTCATTTTAGAGGTTTTCCTTAACAATCTGGTTATTCTTTGGCTGCACATTCCTATTAATGGCATTAAGAAGCTAAATGGAAGCTCATTGTGATTTCGAAGACCCACCAGTCTGTATGCAGATTTTCATTTAATTCCTTGGCTCCAAATCCCTATCCTCTTCATGCATCTGATGTTCCTGGGTCCAGAACCCTCAGCTTCCATTTTCTTGGAGAAAAAAATCCCCAGTTTCCTAGAGGGGGAAGAAGTAGTTTGCATGATTCAACCACTTCATATAAAACTTTAAAATATTACCTACTTTTTTTTTTTTTTTTTTAACATTACCTACTTTTAATCTCAAGCCTCATCCTTGTCTTTTTGGAGACATTTTGCTACCAATGTTGAGTCTCTGGGGAGGTTGTGCTGGGTAAACTCGCTTGCTTGTCTCTGCAGAAAACCCGGGTATAACTTCTTCCATTTGGCTAAATTACTTAACACTCTTCTATCCATTTTGTATCTTCTAAAAAATAGATAAAATTTCTCAACTGTGGTGGTTCCTTCTTCTTCCACTCATTTTTGTCCCTGGGGTCTTATGCCTCTTTTTATTCCTTTATTGTAATTTGAGTACTATTTGAAGAGGAAAAGAAATACATGTACTCAGTCAAACCACCACGTTTGATAAAAATTCTAGTTTTGGATGTCTAGCATAAAATCATTAAGCACACTTACTAAACTTGTGGAGACCAAAAAACCCATCAGGATAAATAAGACCTTAGAATTACGATTCAATATGATTTCTAAAGGGCAGTGTCAAGAGGAAATTAAATAGGGGTAAGTTAAAAAATCTTGCATTTAGATTAGGCAATTACCAGTTACATAAATACAAAACAGGAAACCTGGCTTCACAAAAAACTTAGTTTCGGTTTATTATGAGTCATTTATGTAACTTACTGTGAAAAATTTTAAAAGAAAGACTGTATCTTAGGACACTAATGGGAAGCATAAGGACTATATCAAGCTAGAAAACCACCCTACTCTTTATTTTGAATGGTTATCAATAACTCTAATGTCACATTTGAGAAAGGAAACTAATTATCATTTAGAAGATGGATCCCAGGATACTGAGAGGCTCTAAAACTAAGTCTTAGGGAAAATGGTAAAAATGAGATGAATACTCAAAATCTTGAATGGAAGAACATTTACAGTTGCTATCAAATATCTTGAAGAACTGTCCCTTGGAATCAAGTAGTTCTAGATTATTCCAGATAGCCAACCTAGAAGAATGAAGGCAATTTGTATTAAAACAAACAAAGCTTAAGTAAATTTACAAAGCTATGAGCTCTCTCCATTACTGGCCAGCCCGCCTTCCCAATTTCAAGGATGTGTCACAGAGTAGATTCTCTCATTGAGAAGGAGCTTGAACTAGAGGAAATTAAGTTCTGTACCACTAAAAGAACCAGTAGAATTAAAGAAACCAAGAGATGAGGAAGGTCATTATACAATGATAAAGGGGTCAATTCATTAACAGGATATAACAATTGTAAATTTTTAGGCACCTAAATATATAAAGCAAACAGTAACAGAACTAAAGGGAGCAATAAACAGCAATATTCCTACTCTCACCAACAGACAGAACTGCCAGGCAGGGAATCAATAAGGAAAGAGAAGATCTGACAACACTATAGACCAAATCGATCTTAGAGACATATACAGAACATTCCATCTAACAGCAGAATACACATTCTTCTCAAGTGCATACAAAACATTATCCAGGACAGAACGTGTTAGAGCACAAAACAAATCTCAACAAATTGAATTAAGAAGGACGTTATATCAAGTATCTTCCTTGATCACAATTGTATTCTGATGTGTGTTTTCCAACACTATCAAGCAATTCTCCAATCCTAGTAAACACTAACTGGGTATCCTACAAATTTAACTCAATTCTGACACTATCAGGAGATAGCATCATATCCCACAGGTTAAGGGCTTAGTCCTATAAGACTCCCCACTTCAGATGCCAACTGCGGACCTAGATTGTTACCTGTGCTCCTGACCAACTGGCTATAAATTGGTGGTCCCCATGATCCCCTCTTTAGGCTCAATTAATTTGCTAGAAAGGCTCACAGAACCCAAAGAAACATTAACTTACATTTGCCAGTTTATTATAAAGGACACAGATGAACAGCCAGATGAAGAGGTATATAGGATGAGGTCCAAAGGGTCCCGAGCACATTAAGAACTGGGGTGTGCAACGCTCTCTAAACCTCATGAGTTTTGAGTTTTTATGGAAGCTTCATTACGTGGGCATGATTGATTACATCACTGGCCATCTGTGAGTGATTCAACTCCCAGTCCCTCTCTCCTCCTCATAGGTGGGGCTGGGAGAATAGATGGATGGGATTGAAAGTTCCAACCCTCTAGTCATGATTGGTTTCTTTGGCAACCAGCCTCCATCCTTAAAGGCTTACTAGAGGCTTTCCAAAAGTCACCTTATTAACATAAACTCAGGTGTGGTTGAAATGGGCTTGTTATGAATAACAACATGCCATTTCACCTTTATGGCTCTAAACTGAAGAAAAAAAATCAAATATTATAAAAAAAGATGTTTCCATTGCTCTTATCATTTAGGAAATTCCAAGGGCTTGGGGAGTTGTGAGCCAGGAATTGTGGGCAAAGATCACAACACTTATTCATTATAAAACATAATGTAACAAGAATGAAACTACAAATCAGTCACAGCAGGAAAACTGGAAATTTCACAAATGCATGCAAATTAAACAACATACTACTGAACAACCAATGGATCAAAGAAGAGATCAAAAAGGAAGTCAAAAAATATTTTGATACAAACAGAAATGGAAACACAACATAACAAAAGTACAGAACATAGTAAAAACAGTTCTAAGATGAAAGCTTATAATCATAACTACCTATATTTAAAAAAAGGGGTGCCTGGGTGGCTCAGTTGGTTAAACGTCCAACTCTTGGTTTCAGCTCAGGTCATGATCTCACAGTTCGTGAGTTCAAGCCCCACATCGGGCTCTGTGCTGACAGTGTGGAACTTGCTTGGGATTCTCTCTTTCCCTCTCTCTCTGACCCTCCCCAGCTTGCTCTCTCTCAAAAAAATAAACATCTCAAAAAAAAGATCTCAAATAAGCAAGCAAAGATTATACCTGAAGAAACCAGAAAAAGAAAAAACTAAGCCCAAAGTTAGTAGAGGGAAGTAATAAAGATTAGAGCAGAAATGCATGAAATAAAACAAACCAGTAAGGGTGTCTGGGTGGCTTAGTCAGTTAAGCATCCGACTCTTTTCAGCTCAGGTCATGATCTCAGTTTGTGAGTTCGAGCCCTGCATGGGATTAAGGATTCTGTCTCTCTCTCTGCCCCTCCCCTGCTTGCAAGCAACTTAAAAAAAAAAAAAAAAAAAAAAAAAAAGAAAAGATAAACAAAACTAAGAGCTGGTTCTTTGAAAGGATAAACAAAACTGACAAACCTAGACTAACCACGGGGAAAAAAGAGGACTCAAATAAATAAAATTATAAATGAAAGAGGAAACATTACAAACGATACCAAAGGAATACAAAGGACCACAAGAGACCACTATGAACAATTATACCCTGACAAACTAGAATACCTAAAAGAAATGGATAAATTCCTAGAAACATGACAACCTACTGTTAAAGTAATTAAACAAGAAGGCCATTAGACTGAGGTGGCTCTAATGCCTTGGTATGGAAACCAAAACCTCTGTAGCCTCTGTATGCAAACCTGAAGCCAGAGTCAATGCACTGGAATCTGGGGAAAAAAAAAAAAAAAATCAAACATAAGAACAATCTCAAATAAGGCAACCATTTAAGAGATAGCCAAATAATTTCTTTAATTTCCTTCTGCATCTTATCTATAAAAACCTTTCCCCTGGTCCTATGGGTGGAGCACACCTAAAACATCATCTGGGTTGGCACTGTGCGATTTGAAGCAATGTTTGCTCAAATAAATTATTCAAAATTTTAATGTGCGTCAGTTTATTTTTTTTAACACTTCCATGACTAAATCATGAAAAAGTAGAAAATCTGAACATACTAGTAACTACTAAGGAGACTGAATGAGTATCTAAAAACCTCCACCAAAATAAAAGCCCAAGACCAGATGATTTCCAGGAAGCATTTAAAGAAGAATCAATGCCAATCCTTTTCAAACTCTTCCCAACAAATTGAAGAAGAAAAAAGAATCACCCAAACCATCTCATGAAGTCAGTACTACCTGGTTATCAAAGCCAGAAAAGAAAACTATAGGCCAATATCCCTGATGAATCTAGATACAAAAATTCTCATCAAAATAATAGCAAACCGAGTTCAATAGCACATTAAAAGAATCATACACAATGATCAAGTGGGATTTATCCCTGGGATGCAATGATAGTTCAGCACACCATCAGTCAGTGTGAGATACCACACTAATATGCCACATTAATTAAAGATAAAAATATCAATCTCATGGGGCGCCTGGGTAGCTCAGTCGGTTGAGCATCCGACTTCGGCTCAGGTCACGATCTCACGGCTCATGAGTTCAAGCCCCGCATCGGGCTCTGTGCTGACAGCTCGGAGCCTAGAGCCTGCTTCATATTCTGGGTCTCCCTCTCTCTCTCTCTCTGCTCTCTCCTGCTCATGCTATCTCTCTCTGTCTCTCAAAAATAAATAAAATAAACATTAAAAAAATTTTAAAAAAATATCAATCTCAACAAATACAGAAAAAATATTTGATAAAATTTAACATCCTTTCATTATAAAAACTGTCGACAAATTGGATATAGAAGAAATATACTTCAACATAATAAAGGCCATATATGGCAAGCCCAGAGCTAACATCACACTCAACAGTGAACAACTGAAAGCTTTTCCTCTAAAATAAAAAACAAGGGGTGCCTGGGTGACTGTCAGTTAAGCGTCTGACTTTGGCTCAGGTTATCACCTCACAGTTTGTGGGTTCAAGTCCCACATCTGTTGTCAGCACAGAGCCTGCTTCGGATTCTCTATCCCCCTCCCCCCCATTTGTTCTCTCTTGAAATAAATAATACATAAAACTTTAAGAAATAATAAAATAAAAACAAGGGTGACCATTCTCATTACTCCTATTCAGCACAGTATTAGAAGTCCTAACCAGAGCAATTAAGCAAGAAAAAGAAATAAAAGGCATTCAAATCAGAAGGAAGAAGTAAGTGTCTGCTTGCAGATGACATGATCCTATATATAGAAAATCTTAAAAATTCCACCACAAAACTATTAGAACTAAATAAATAAATTCACTGAAGTTGCAGGTTACAAAATCAATATACAAAAATCAACTGCATTTTTTAAATAAGTTCAGTTATTTGGAGAGAGAGAGAGCACACATGAGGATGAGTAGGGGAGGGGCAGAAAGAGAGGGAGAGACTTGGGGCTGGATCTCACAAACCATGAGATCATGACCCGAGCCAAAACCAAGAGTTGAATGCTTAACTGACTGAGTCACCCAGGTTCCTCAATTGCATTTCTATACACTAACAACAAACTACCTGAAAAATAAAGAAAACAACCCCATTTACAACATCAAAAATAATATTTAGCAATAAATTTAATCAAGGAGGTAAAAGATCTATCTGTACACTAAAAACTATAAGACATTGATGAAAAAAACTGAAGCCACAGATAGAAAGATGTCCCCTGTTCATGTATTGTAAGAATTAATCATATTAAAATGTCCATACTACCCAAAGTGTTCTATAGATTCAGTGCAATCCCTGTCAAAATTGCAATGGCATTCTCTCACAGAACTAGAAAAAAATAATCCTAAAATTCATATGGGACTATAAAAGACCCCAAACAGCCAAAGCAACCTTGAGAAAGAACAAAGCTGGAGTCATCACACTTCCTGATTTGAAACTGCATTACAAAGTTACAGTAATCAAAACAGCATGCTATTGGCATAAAAACAGACACATACACCAACAGAACAGATCAAGACCCCAGAAATAAACCCACGGATATATGGTCAACTAATATTTGAAAAGGGACCCAAAAATACTTGGGGAAAAGATAGTCTCTTCAATAAATGGTGCTGGGAAAACTGGATGTTCATATGCAAAAGAATGAAGCTGGACATGTATCTTACACCCGTGAGAAAAATTAACTCAAAATGGACTAAAGACTGAAATAAACCTAACACCCAAAACTGTGAAATTCCTAGAAGAAAATATAGTGAAAATACTCCTTGACATTGGATCTTGGCAATGATTTTTTTGATATGACACCAGAAGTACAAGCAAGGAAGGTAAAAATTAACAAGTGGGACTACATCAAACTAAAAAGCTTCCAAGGGCATCTGACTAGTTCAGTTGGTAGATCATGTGACTCTTGATCTCAGGGTCATGAGTTCAAGTCCTACCTTGGGCTGGCATAGAGCTTACTTAATAAAAAAATTTTTTTAAATAAAAAATAGCTTCTATATGGCAAAGGAAATGATCAGCAAAATGAAAAAGCAAACTACAGAATGGGAAAAATTTTTGCAAACCATCTATCTGATAAAAGGGCTAATATCCCAAATATATACTCATACAACAATAGCCAAAAGCCAAGTAACCCAAATAAAAAATGGGCAAAGGACCCGAATAGACATTTTTCCAAAGAAGATATATAAATGGCCAGCAGGTACATTAAAAGGTGTTCAACATCACTAATGATCAAGAAAATGCAAATCTAAACCACAATGAGATATCTCTCATACTTGTTTCAATGGCTATTATTAGAAAGACATGAGACAGTAAGTGCTGGTGAGGGTGTGAAAAAAAGGAAATCCTTGTGTACTCTTGGTGGAAATGTAAACTGGTACAGCCACTATGGAAAACAGTATGGAGGTTCCTCGAAAACTTGAAAATAAAACTACCCTATAATCTTTAATCCTACTTCTGGGTGTGTGTGCGCGCACACACACGCACACACACACAGGAATATTATTCAGCCATAAAAAGGAAATCCTGCCTTTTTAACAACATGGATGAGCATGCTAAGTAAAATGAGTCAGAGAAAGATAAATACTGTATAACCTACTTATATGTGGTGGTTGCCAGGGTCTTGAAGGGTGGGGGAAATTGGTAAAGGTGATCAAGGGTTACAAATTTCCTTACAAGATGAGTAAGTTCTGTAAATCTAATGTATAGCATGTTATATAGTTAACATTACTGTACTGTATACTTGAAAGTCGTTAAGAGAGTAGATCTTAAATGTTTTCACCACACACAAAAATTAACTCTGTGAGGTGATGGATGTGTTAACTAACCTTATTGTTGTAATCATTCTGCAAAATATACATATACCAAATCATCACACTGTATGCCTGAAACTTACACATTTACATGTCAACTTTATCTCAATAAAGCTGGAAATTAAAAAAAAAGAAACAAAAAGAGAACCAACAGAAATAAAGAAATGTAATTTACCTGAGGATTACAGAATGTACTAAAATATAGGCTTATATTTATGGTTATTTTTCTTAAGCATAAATGAAGAATCTAAATTAAAATCAATGACAGGCCAGTATCATTACTATATGTATGATCAAAGTAGGACTTAACCTAGATCATAAGCTTGATGACTCTGTTCTTTGGCAGTATACTTGATCCTATCTCCCCAAACCAGTGGTGATTGCAAGGCAAAATGAAGAAAATGAGGATGAGATTTTCCACAAATCTACATGCATTCCATTGTTAAATGTTGGGATATCCTTCATATTTTTTAAAGACATTTCTTTTTTTTTTTATATTTTATTTTTGAGAGAGAGATAGAGTGCAAGCGGGGGAGGGGCAGAGAAAGAGGAAGACACAGAATCCAAAGCAGGCTCCAGGCTCTGAGATGTCAGCACGAGCCCGATGCAGGGCTCAAACTCACAATGAGATCATGACCTGAGCCTAAGTCGGACACTTAACTGACTGAGCCACCCAGGCGCCCCTTAAGAAATTTCTTTTTAAGTTTATTTATTTATTTTGAGAAAGACAGAGATAGCGCAAGTGGGGGAGGGGGGGGAGGGAGGGAGGGAGGGAGGGAGGGAGGGAATCCCAGCAGGCTCCACTCAGTCAGTGTGGACCACCCAGGCGCCCCTCTATGGAACAGTTCTAGGAATAGTTTGGTCGTGAATGACTTTATGAGGTTGTTTGACATCAACCACAAAGAACAAAAACATGCTTATAGATTTTTTTTTTTTAATCAACACTGATAGGCATGAGCCTGTTGATAACGTAAGCAAAATTATTAAATTCAGCTATCTTTTCTTTGGGGCCATTCTTTTAATAGGAGGAAGATTCTCTAACTCTTTACCTATTTCACAGAATTCTGGAACTAGGTGAGGGAAAGAGATTGGGAACTTCCAATATTCAGTGCGGCAGATTAGTTCGATCCTCCTCTGGGTTTGGTGTCCTAGGTCCTGAACTTCTCAAATTCAGTTCCTTCAAAGAACAATCTCCTGACTTCTGCAAGGCAAAGAAGTAGTCTAATTTGCCTTGCCTAGTTTCCCAACTGCTCAGGGAGAAGGGGATAAGCACTGGGAGGAGGGAAGGGAGCAGAGAGGGATCAATTTCTCATTACAGACTTGCAGACAACCCCCTTGTTCTCAGCCTCCATCTGTGGTATACGGTACTTCCATGCTCTGAGTTTTTGAGGCAGGTGTTCTGCAGACAAATCATGATCTGCCTCTTGCCACTATTCTCCTCTGTAGATACTTGGGTTTGACCTTCCTCTCCTCTGCTAGGTCACTATCTCTTTTCTGCTTTTTCTCTTTCCATACAAGTAGGATTACAGATGTCTCAGAGTTTAAAACATAGAGTTTATGTTCCTGTTTTTAATGTGATTTTCAAAAGAGCCTGGAAATAATTTTACTTTGCTGTCTTAAAACCAGAAAGAGGTGATTTTTATAATCTTCCAAGTAACCTTGAAAATGAGCCAACTACTGTTCAAGTGCTAAATGTTTATGTTTGATAATTAACTCCCAAAGGATAACACAATTGAAATCAAGAATTCAAATGCTCGGTTAAATTAGACTACTACTTGTTTTCAAATAGAGCCTGTATTTTCTCATCTCTCTGGTTTTTTATCTTCTACCTAGAAATCTATCCATTTTTAATGCTCTGCTCTATTCACATCCTTCATGAAACCTTCTCTGATCGTCTCTGTTCCATAGAAATTTCTCTTTCCTACTTCAGGTTTTCATGAGGAAGAACTTTTTTAAATGCACTCCTGGCTTCTCTATACTTCTTTACTGATAGAGATGGAGTAATTTATCTGAATCTACCTCACTAGTTAATCTTAGAAGAATGGAGAGTAAACTTGGTTCATCTCTGTGTTTCTACTTTTTTAAGGTCTGGAGTAAACATTCTCAACTGCTTTAGGGTCAGACTCTCCTCTGTGTAGGAAGGCTCAATCCAGTACAGCACTACTTAGAACCCAAGAGGGCCTACTTAAAGAACTTAAGTTAAAAGGCAAAATCTGAGGGGAGCCAGGTGGCTCAGTCAGTGAGCGTCCTACTCTTGATTTTGGCCCAAGTCATCATCTCACAGTTCGTGGGTTCGAGCCCCCACATCGGGCTCTGTGCTGACAGTGTGGAGCCTGCTTGGGATATTCTCCGCCCCCCCCCCCCCCCCCCCGCCCTTCACGCTCGCTCTCTCTTGCTCTCTTTCTCAAAATAAATAAACCTAAAAAAATAAAAGGAAAATTTGATTCACACACTGAAAGCTGTGTCCTCTAACCTGGTCTCTATTAACAATAGAAGTGATATTTTGGGCTCTATCTGCCAATCCTGTTTTCTCCATTTGTTTAGAACTTTGGCAAGGATAAGAGGGATGTTTATTTGAGACTTCTTCAGAAATCCCAATATTCTTTAAGTAGATAAATTCTCTTGCTTCCCTATAATCCATAGCACACTGCTGATAGTTCTACTATAGAGCTTAAATTTTGCTTACTGTGTTGACGGTCTTCTAACCCACTAGGCTGTATAAGCTTTTAGAAGGGAGATTAACCCAAAAAATAAATATTTGTTGAACCGACTAAAGGGGTAAATGTTTCTTTAAACTAAAAGTAAAGATGATTTTACGGTTCTTGCTATTTCAGTTTATATTCATTCTAAAGTCATAGCTAACAAACACCAGTATTGCTAGATTATAACTAATCTTATACGATTTTGCTTTTCTTTGCCAAATTTCCTCTACAGTATGTTGGGTCATTATCACTGTTTCTGGTTTTTTGTCTGTATTCTCTAGGATCTTTAAAAGTTAATTACACATCCTATAAACCTAAAACTAAAAATAATTCAGTTTATATTGAAGAGAGAAATTCAAATGAAATGGATGGAATCTAAGTCGCTATCTCAAGTCACCTTTCTATAATACAAGACAAAGACAATAATCACCTGAATTCACTGTCTTAATATATCATCACCAGTGGCTTTAGTATTAAAAAATAAGTAGTACATAAAAATGATTAGGAGAAGGGGCGCCTGGGTGGCTCAGTCAGTGAAGCATCCAACTTTGGCTCAGGTCATGATCTCACAGTTTTTGAGTTCAAGCCCCACATTGGGCTCTGTGCTGACAGAGAGCTGCCTGCTTCAGCTTCTGTGTTTCCCTCTCTCTTTGCCCCTCCCCTGCTTGCACTCTGTTCCTCTCTCTCAAAAATAAATAAACATTAAAAAAATTTATTTAATGATTAGGAGAAGACATAGCCAAACTAGTAGTTGTAGTCACTCTTCTGCAAAATAAAAATTAGAAATTGAGAAAGCACATTTTTAGTATAATTGGAGTATTTCAAAATTAGGGAGCCAGGATAGGGTCCTTTCAAAAACCTGAGATCAGGGGTGCCTGGGTGGCTCAGTCATGATCTCATGGTGAGTTTGAGCCCCGTGTCAGGCTCTGTGCTGACAGCTCAGAGCCTGGAGCCTGCTTTGGACTCTATGTCTCCCTCTCTCTCTGCCCCTTCCCAGCTTGCTCTCTCTCTCTTTCTCTCTCTCTCTCTCTCAAAAATAAATAATCGTTGAAAAAAAACCACCTCAGATCACAAGTGTGCTCAGAGGCAAGATCAGAGCCTATGGTGAATAAGGAATTTAAAAATCCAATCTCTCCATAAACATAACCAAAAAGCTGGCAAAACAAATTATTTTTGAACTTTGGAAATTAACTAAAGGTATGCAACAACCCAAGGAGTGTACATGTAAGAAAAAAGGCTGAATCTCAGTAAGAACAGAGTTTTGTGTTATTTTAACTTATCCCAATCCCCAGATCAGCAGTACCTTTGAAAATAACAGTTTGCATTGTTGGTTAATGAAGAACCAGAACAGACTTCACTTTCAATGTGTTGTAATTATTTGTCTTGACCTGTCTGGTTGCTTCCTGAAAGACTGGCTCAAAAGGTTTGTCTTTATTTTGCTGGACTCAAAAGAAGCCTAGTTAGTACTAAAGAAACTACCCTACTTTGTCCAAAACTTTAACAGGCAAATGTTTTAGTCACTGCTGTCCAAGAGACAGATAACAGAGCAAACAGCAGACTAACCAAAGAGCTAAGGAGGAAAGGGTCAGAGAAAGAGATGTCCATAAGGGTGTTGAAAAGCTCCAAAGTATTCCTGGAAATCTAAAGGTCCCACGCATGCCCAGTGTTGTACACATGCTCAAGAAAAGACCTGGGAAGTTCCTAAGCTGTCCCTTCTGGCTGATCTTAAGGGTCTGCAGAAGCAGGAAGTAAAGGCTAAGGCATAACCATAAACTGTCTGAGTGTTGAAGGCATGTCCCAACATGTACAAACAGCACCTCAGCAAAGACTAAGAATTTTTGGTTGCAGGTGTTTTAAGGAAATCTCTGTAATATCATTAGCTGACTACTAAACTAATGGCTACACGTGCAAAGAATACAAACTACAGAATTAGTTCAGAAAAGACACTATACAAACAATCCTACAAAAATAAGCAGGACCAACAAACCCTGGAGGGGAAAGAATGTTATTTCTAAAGGTGCCACATTTTAGTATTCAAAATGTCCTGTTTTTAACCAAAAACTACAAAGCATGCAAAGAAATTATTTGTAAATCATATATATGATAAAGGTCTAGCATCCAAAATAGAGAATTCTTACAACTCAACAATAAAAATATAAATAACCCAATTAAAAAATGTACAAATAGGGGCGCCTGGATGGCTCAGTGGGTTAAGTGTCTGACTTCGGCTCAGGTCATGATCTCACAGTTCATGAGTTCGAGCCCCACGTCGGGCCCTGTGCTGTCAGCACAGAGGCCGCTTCGGATCCTCTGTCCCCCTCTCTGCACCTCTCCGGCTTGCGCTCTCTCCCCCTCTCTCAAAATAAATAAGCTTAAAAAAATGTGCAAATAGGGGCGCCTCGGTGGTTTAGTCGGTTGAGTGTCTGACTTCAGTTCAGGTCGTGATCTCACAGCTCGTGGGTTCAAGCACCGCATCAAGCTCTGACTGAGCCTGTTTCAAAGTCTGCGTCTCCCTCTCTCTCTGCCCCTCCCCCAGCTCACACTCTGTCTCAGAACTAAAATAAACATAAAAAAAAATATGTGCCAATAATTTGAATAGATGTTTCTCCAATGATATACAAATGGTCAAAAGTACATGAAAACATGATCAACATCATTAGTCATTAGGGAAATACAAAACAAAAACACCATGAGATAGCACCTCACACCCACTAGGATGCTATAATTTAAAAAAGGCCAGGAGGTGGGGGGAGGAAAAAAAAAGAACTGGAACAACTGTTACTAAGGACATGGAGAAATCTGAACCACCGTACATTGTTGGTGGGAATGGAAAACGGTACAGCTGCTGTGGATAACAGTCCAGCAGCTCCTATTTATGTTAAACATAGAATTACCACACCTTCCACTCTTATACACCCATAAGAATTGACAACAGGTTTCAAACACATATTTGTTCATATGAATATTCATTGTGGCAATTTACAATAACCAAAAGGTGGAAACAACCCAAATATCTGTCAGTGCATGAATGGATAAACAAAATGTGGTATATCAATACAATTAATTATTCTGTCATAAAAAGGAATGAAGTACCAATACACGCTACACATGCAACATGGATTAACCTTGAAAGCTACTGCTAAGAAGCCAATCACAAAAGACTACATACTAGATGATTCAATTCATTTGAAAGTCCAGAAAAGAGAACTCTACAGAGACAGAAAGTAGATCAGTGGTTGCTTAGAACAAAGGGGTTGTGGGGGGATAGTGGGTAATAAAGGGTACAAGTTTCTTCCTCAAGTATAGAATATATTCCAGAATTAACTGTGGTGATGGTTTGCACATATCTGTGAATATACTAAAGGCCACTGCATTGTACATTAGAAAAGGGGAAATATATTTATGTGAATATCTCAATAAAATATTAAAATGTGGGGGTGTCTGGGTGACTCAGTTAAGTTCTGACTCTTCATTTTGGCTCAGGTCTTGTGGTTCGTGGGTTCAAGCCCCTTGTTGGGCTCTGTGCTGACAGCTCGGAGTCTGCTTGGGATTCTCTCTCTCCTCTCTGTTGCTCCCCACCCCCTCTATCTCGAGCTTGCTCTCTCTCTCAAATAAACTTAAAAAAAGAAAGAAAGAAAAGAAAAGAAAAGAAAAGAAAAGAAAAGAAAGATAACAGGAGTGTCTTAAGGGTACTGAGGGAAATATAACTATAACTGAGACTACAACCTATAGTCCTATAAATATAACCTATAACTCTAACCTAAGGTGACCCCAGCAATGAGGAGAAAAGAAAGATGTTCCCACAATACTGAGTAACTAGGAGAGTTCGTCACCCATAAGTCCACAGTAAAAGAACTTTTAAAAAGGATCTACTTTCAGGGGCACCTGGGTGGCTCAGTCAGTTGAGCATTGGACTTTGGGTTTTGGCTTAGGTCATGATCTCTCGGTTGTGGGATCAAACCCTGTGTAGGGCTTCATGTGCTCCATGCTGAGTATGGAGCCTGCCTGGGATTCTCTCTCTCCCTCTCTTTCTGTCCCTCCCCCATGTGGGCATAGGCATATGCACAAGCGCTTTTTCTCTCTCAAAAAAAATAAACAATAAAAAAAAGGATCTACTTTTAGAAGAAGCAAAGTATACCAGATACTTCTGCTTCTTTTTACAGTACTGATGGACCAGATTATTCTCACTCAACCTTCCTACGAAGGGCCATTAAAAAGTCAGATGCAATATTAAAAATGACAGTAATAATAATAGACTTTCTTAAAGCAGAGATCAGCAAAAAAAAAAAAAAATAGTATAAAGAATTATCAACCCAAAACCTACAACGTGAGAGCCCAGAGAAGTAAGCCCAGTTTCAAGAATGAAATTCTGTATCAGTATTATTAGATAAAATTTAATTCAAGGACAAAATCATTAAGAGTCAAAAGGGTTTTTCTTCTAAGGGCACTTGGGTGGTTCAGTCAGTTAAGCATCTGACTTCAGCTCAGGTCATGATCTTGTGGTTGGTGGGTTCCAGCCCCACATGAGGCTCTGCACTGACAGCTCAAAAATCCAGTAGCCTGCTTTAGATTCTGTGTCTCCTTCTCCCTCTGCCCCTCCCCCACTCACGCTCTGTCTCTGTCTCTCAAAAATGAATAAACATTTAAAAAAAATTTTAATAAAAAAATTTTTTTTTAACATTTATTTATTTTTGAGACAGAGAGAGACAGAGCATGAACGGGGGAGGGTCAGAGAGAGGGAGACACAGAATCCGAAACAGGCTCCAGGCTCTGAGCCGTCAGCACAGAGCCCGACACGGGGCTCGAACTCACGGACCGCGAGATCATGACCTGAGCCGAAGTCGGCCGCTCAACCGACTGAGCCACCCAGGCGCCCCAATAAAAATTTTTTAAAAAAGTTTTCTTCTAAACAGTGTGGAGGTTCCTCAAAAAATTAAAAATAGAGCTACCCTATGACCCAGCAGTAGCACTGCTAGGAATTTACCCAAGGGATACAGGAGTACTGATGCATACGGGCACTTGTACCCCAATGTTTATAGCAGCACTCTCAACAATAGCCAAATTATGGAAAGAGCCTAAATGTCTATCAACTGATGAATGGATAAAGAAATTGTGGTTTATATACACAATGGAGTACTACGTGGCAATGAGAAAGAATGAAATATGGCCCTTTGTAGCAACGTGGACGGAACTGGAGAGTGTTATGCTAAGCAAAATAAGCCATACAGAGAAAGACAGATACCATATGTTTCCACTCTTATGTGGATCCTGAGAAACTTAACAGGAACCCATGGGGGAGGGGAAGAAAAAAAAAAAAGAGAGAGAGAGAGGTTAGAGTGGGAGAGAGCCAAAGCATAAGAGACTCTTAAAAAATGAGAACAAACTGAGGGCTGATGGGGGGTGGGGGGGAGAGGGGGGGTGGGTGATGGGTATTGAAGTGGGCACCTTTTGGGATGAGCACTGGGTGTTGTATGGAAACCAATTTGACAATAAATTTCATATATTTTAAAAAAATTTAAAAAAATAAAATAAAAAGTTTTCTTCTAGATATAGAAACAATTCACAAAGAAAATGTAACATTTGTCAAAGTTTATATGTCTAACGACAGAGCTTCAAAATGTATGAAGAACTGCACTATAGAAAGAAACAAATTTAGACATGCCTGAAGATTTTTAATATTCTTTTTTTTTAACATTTATTTATTTTGAGAGAAAGAGAGAGACCAGGGAAGGAGCAGAGAGAGAGAGAGAGAGAGAGAGAGAGAGGGAGAGAGAGAATCCCAAGCAGACTCCACACTGTCAGTGCAGAGCCCCCCTCAGGGCTTGAACCCATGACCTGTGAGATCATGACCTGAGCTGAAATCCAGAATTGGACACTTAACTGACTGAGACACCCAGATACCCCGAAAAATTTTAGTATTGTTAAAACAAAGAGACAAATAGGCAAAAGACCTATAGGAGGATTTAAATAACATATATAACAGGCTTGATCAAACACATGTTTAATGAACTGAGTCAAAAAACAACAACTTGAACTTACTGATGCACATTATGCACCTGGCACCCTTATAAGCACTTTTTATATGTTACATCATTTAACTTTTACAACAACTCTGGAAACAAGGATTCTATGGCTAACTGCATTTCATAAATAAGAAAACTGAGGTGCAGAGATTAAATGTAGTCCAAGGTCACACAACTTTAAACAGTGATCTCAGCCAAAATATGAACTGATGAAAAATTCAGCTTTACCATTATTAGTGTACTGCATGTCAGCAATTAGAAAATAAGATCTTAAGAAAATAATGGATCCTTAACATTTTATTGGACAAACACTATGATCCTTTACAAAACTACCATCAGCCCTAAGTTTAAAGACTTTAAAAATTTTTTTAAGTTCAAAATACAAGGTCTACTTTCCCCTACCCTAGGAAGGACAATAGTAGGCTTTTCCTCCTCCACGTAAAAGTCTTTTGTTTCCTCTACTTAAGGGTCCTGAGACCTTCTTTTTTGCTGATTCATCACAATTTCAAAGTCAGATATGAACAGAAAAACTGCAATTTTGAGATGTTAAGAAAATGGAGTATTCTGGTCTCCAGCCTCTGACTGGTAAGCATTTCTTCCTTTCTGCAATGCAGTCCTTTAAAAAGGCAGTCTCGTTGTAAAATTTTGTGTCTGTGATCTTTCCACATCAAACCCAAGCATTCAATAAACAGAAAATCCTACTTTCTTCCAACATAGAATATTTACAAAAACTGATGATGTTCTTGGCCACAAAGAAATCCCAAACACCTATTGTAACTAATACACATATATGATGCATAATACAATAAAATTAGAAATGACCCCCCCCCCCCCCCACACACACACACAATCAGCCCACTAAGGTCAATATATCTGAAATTTTAAAATACAGACGGCAAGGGTGCCTGGGTGGCTCAGTCAGTTAAGCGTCCGACTTCAGCTCAGGTCATGATCTCATGATTTGTGGGTTTGAGCCTCGCATGGGGCTCTGTGCTGACAGCTCAGAGTCTGGAGCCTTTGGACTCTGTGTGTGTGTGTCTCTCTCTCTCTGCCCTTCCCTCACTCTCTCTCTCTCTTTCTCAAAAATAAAATATTTAAAAAAGTTAAAATACAGACAGAAAATAGCAGAGCTGAGATATGAATCCAGGTAGTCTGATTTCACAGTTTTGCTCAAACACTGAACACTAAATTATTGTCCAAATTATTATGCTCCAAGTCAGTGTTATCCAAAGCGTGGTACTCATTTAGACATCACCTTTATTATTTCCTAGAAATGCAATTTTATGGGCCCAGGTGATCTGCTGGTTTTCCGGGTTATTGTTAAGCAAACTGAAGTTTGAAAACCCCCTTTCTCTAAACCATGGTTCTTAATCCTGGAAAAAGCTCTGCTGTGGATTCCTTATAATGTGAGATAACAATCACTTTATTGTTTAAGCTACTAGACAAGTTTTCTATTACTTGTAGCTGAGAGCATTCTAACTGGATACAAAAATAAATACACAAAAATCAACAAACTTTACAGCTTTCTAATGACAGTAAATTGTATCAGCTCTGCTTTCAGAATACATCCAGAGTCCAATTACTTCTTACACCTCCACCACAATCCACTTCTTGCAAGATACAACTATTACTTTTCTGAATTACTGCAAGAAACTTAACACAGCAGTTATACACTACTTCTCCAAAGCAACAACGATCCTTTCAAAACGTGAATTATATCATGTTCCTCTACTGCCCCCAAATCCTTCTGGCGTCCCTTGTCAGAATAAAATTCAGAGCTTAAAATGGCCGATGAGGCCATTCATGATCTGCCCTGCTCTCCATCAACCATCTCCCCATTCTCACTCCTGACTCTGACTTCCCTCCCTCCTCCCTCCTGCAGCAACACAACTTCATCATGATCTTGCCACATGGTGGCCAATGGTGGCCATTCCTAGAATACATCATATACATTCTCACCTTCATTTTTGCATTCCTTTGCCTGTAATGCTCTTTCCTTGCTCCGTCATTTCTTTTTCTTTTTCTTTTTTTTTAAAGATTTTTAAGTAATCTCTATACCCAATATGTGGTTCAAACTTACAACCCCAAGATCAAGAGTAGCATGCTCCACTAAGTCAGCCAGGTGCCACTGCTCCATCATTTCTTTAAGTCTGCTCACATGTTAACTTTAACAGTGAAGTCTTCCTTAACCATTCTATGTAAATTATAAACCATGCCCAGCTCCCTTCCTCTTTTTCCTGTCCTTCATTTTTGTCCACAGTACTTACCAGCATCAGACATATTATGTACTTCTTTATCTGTTTCATGTCAAATTCTCTTCACTAAATTTTAAACTCCCTTAGAACAGGATTTTGTGTTTTGTCCACTTTTATACCCTCAGCATTAACAGCAATATCACGCATGTAGAAAGTACTCAACAAATATTTGCTGACTGAATTGGTGATTAGAAATGTAATTAAAAAAAAAAAATCCTGGGGCGCCTGGGTGGCTCAGTCGGTTGAGCGTCCGACTTCAGCTCGGGTCATGATCTCACAGTCTGTGAGTTCGAGCCCCGCGTCGGGCTCTGTGCTGACAGCTCAGAGCCCGGGGCCTGTTTCAGATTCTGTGTCTCCCTTTCTCTCTGACCCTACCCGTTCATCTCTGTCTCTCTCTGTCTCAAAAATAAACGTTAAAAAAAAATAATTAAAAAAAAATCTTTCCGTTTGTAATAATATCAAAAACGATAAAGTATGTAAAAATCAAACTAACAAAAACTGTAAGATCTTCAAGGAAGAACTCTATACAAATCTGCTGATAAAAGCTAAATATATGTAACGTTCATGAACAGGAAGAGAAATATTATAAAGTTATGAATTCCTCCAAATTAATGTGTCAAAAGCCAATTAACTAAAATTCTGGTACTGGCAATGAAGAATAGATGGAAGAAACAGAACACAGTTTAAAAACAGACCTCTGAATTCATTTAATTGGTTAAATGTTAGAAATGGCATTTCAAATGGGGAAGGGCACCTGGGTGGCTCAGTCAGTTAAGCATCAGACCCCTGATTTCAGACCAGGTCAGGATCTCAAGGTTGGGGAGTTCAAGCTCCATGTCCCTCTGTGCTCACAAGAGTGGAGACTGCTTGGCATTCTCTCCCTGTCCCTCTTTCTCTTCCCTTTCCCCATTCACACTCTCCCTCCCTGTCTCTCTCTTAAAATAAATAAATAAACTTAAAAAAAATAGAGTATGTGCTATATGTGTGTATATATATAATAAATATATAAAATTATGTATAAATATAAATTTATATAAATATATATTTACATATATAAATGAATATTACTCAGCCATCAAAAAGAATGAAATCTTGCCAATTGAAATGATGTGAATGAAGCTAGAATATATTAATGCTAAGAGAAATAAGTCAATCAGAGAAAAGCAAATAGCATATGATTTCACTCATATGTGGAATTTAAGAATTAAAACAGATGAACACATGGGAAGAGGGGATGAGAAGAGAGGGAAACAAACGACAAGAGACTCTTAACAATAAAGAACAAACTGGGGGTTGATGGAGGGAGGTGGGTGGGAGATGGGCTAGATGGGTGATGGGTATTAAAAAGGGCATTTGTAGGGGCGCCTGGGTGGCGCAGTCGGTTAGGCGTCCGACTTCAGCCAGGTCACCATCTCGCGGTCCGTGAGTTCGAGCCCCGCGTCAGGCTCTGGGCTGATGGCTCAGAACCTGGAGCCTGCTTCCGGTTCTGTGTCTCCCTCTCTCTCTGCCCCTCCCCCGTTCATGCTCTGTCTCTCTCTGTCCCAAAAATAAAAAAAAAAAAAAAAAAGTTGAAAAAAAAAAAAAAAAAAAATAAAAAGGGCATTTGTTGTGATGAGCACTAGGTGCTATATGTAAGTGATGAATCACTGAATTCTACTCCTAAAACCAAAATTGCACTGTATGTTAACTAACTAAAGTTTAAATTAAGAAAAGAAAACCATACACAATAAAAGATACATAATTTGTAAAAGTATATATAATAATCAGTTAACAATGATTAACCTCTGAAGATTGGGGGAGGGGGATGGAGGAATTACTTTTCACTCAAAACTCACTTTAAGATAAACAGAATATTATACTTTTGTTTCACTTCCAAGAGTAAATATTAAAGCAACAATTTAACCTCCATTTGCAGTCCCAAATTAGACCATAAGCCTATAAGATAGAAGTGGGCAGAAGACATGTCCCTGAAACACATTAAACTGAGGGACCTGAAGTTAGTTTAGGACTGCCAAAGAGATTGATGTTAGTTTCCCTTGGCTAAAATAATGGGAACATTTCACATTTCACTTAATCAGCCATAGTCCAACTCAGCCATAGTAAATAAAAGCTACAAGAAAGTTTACTGAGCTACTTTTGGTTAAGTTTTACTTAGACTTCCATCTGATCATTTACTTTTTTAAGAACACTACTGGCATTAAGCATAACAACTACCTACAAATACTCTTTGACTGGCTGTACCTTCAACCTGGATGTGTATCCAGGCTTAATTCCACAGAAGAAAAACACGGAGTCCAATTAAGATAATGTGGAGCATAGATATTCTCCCCTAGTTCCCAGTCTAATGTTGCACTGAATCTAGTGGTTGATCATTCTGGTGTTAATTCAACTCTGAAACGATATTGTTAATGGCAATACCGACAAAACTCCAGCCACTTGACAAGAACCAGAACATGTAAAACATAAAATACTAAAACTGGATCCTAGGTAGGTATATAGTACTGTCAAGACTAAACAGGGATGGGGGTGCCTGGGTGGCTCAGTTGGTTAAGCGTCAGACTTGGGCTCAGGTCATGATCTCACAGTCCATGAGTTTGAGCCCCACATCAGGCTCTGTGTTGACAGCTCAGAGCCTGGAGCCTGCTTCGGATTCTGTGTCTCCCTCTCTGTCTGACCCTCCCCAGTTCATGCTCTGATTCTCTCTGTCTCAAAAATAAATAAACGTTAAAAAAATTTTAAAAGAAAACGACCAATAAAAAAAACATTTTCAAAAAAAGACTAAACAGGGATGGGGTGCTTGGCTGGCTCAGTTAGACCATGCAACGAGATCATGACTTCAAGCCCCACGCTGGGTGGAGACTTGAAAAAAACAAAAAAAAGACTAAAAAGGTACTGTAATGACTTAATTACACATTTCATTTTAACATATATTTGATAATGGTTAGAAGGGTCAGATAGATCTTGGCTATAATCCTAGAACAGCTTGTATTTTATGGATGGGGTCACTTTTAATGCAAATTTTACATTATTGAAACAAATAATGTAAACATTCTAGAAAATGAGTTTCTGGGGCGCCTGGGTGGCGCAGTCGGTTAAGCGTCCGACTTCAGCCAGGTCACGATCTCACGGTCCGTGAGTTCGAGCCCCGCGTCAGGCTCTGGGCTGATGGCTCAGAGCCTGGAGCCTGCTTCCGATTCTGTGTCTCCCTCTCTCTCTGCCCCTCCCCCGTTCATGCTCTGTCTCTCTCTGTCCCAAAAATAAATAAACGTTGAAAAAAAAAAAAAAAAAAAAAAAAAAAAAAAGAAAATGAGTTTCTTAGTACTCTTTATGATATTAAAAACAATTTGATTTACTAGACCTACTTGATCTTTTATCTAGAAATGTCTGTTCATAAAATACTATATCCAAAATTTTTATTATTTTAACTCGATAGTAGCATATTGCTACTTTTTTTTTGCTACTTTTCATCTATAATAACTCATTACGTGAAATTGAGGAAAATGTTGCCCAGACTTTGTAAGTCAAAAACCTAAGAACAAAACTTGCAAAAGGCTTTACAAACTTATTTTCAAGGTTCTACAAACACTTGTTAGACTGTTTTAATATCTCATTCCTAGTCTTCGTGAAGAATTATAGTAAATCAAGTTGTTGTTTTTTTTAATGTTTTTATTTATTTTTGAGAGAGCGTGACCCGGGAAGGTGCAGAGATGGGGCAGGAGACAGAGAATCCAAAGCATGCTCCGCGCTGACAGCAGAAAGCCCAATGTGGGATCTCACAAACTGTGAGATCGTGACCTGAGCTGAAGTCTGACACTCAACCAACTGAGCCACCCAGAAGCCCAGATCAGTTTTATTAGATGTATGGATTATATACTAACAGTTTTTGGCCCAACTGTAATTACACAGGTATCTTCATATTATTTACACAGAATATTTGTTCATGGCTGTTTAGGAGAGTCATGGCTAAGAGGCTAGTAAGTATGGCTAATAAGCCAAAGTACAGGTTCAATTCTCATTCTTTGCAATCCCCCACACAATTACTTTTCTCAATTCTATGGCCACAAACTCAAGTGTTAAAATCAGTTCTAACCAACATCTTATAAATGCCTGTTATGGATCAAAAGAAGAATAATGAATAAATTGTTCAAAACAGCCCATTCTTAGCATACGCTAGAGACAAGTATAACAGACTTCAAGTAACTGGATTAATGTTCTGGCTTTTATACTTAGCAATTTAATGTTGGGAAAATAACAGCCTTTCAGAGCATCTGCTTTCTTATCTATAAAATAGCAGAGAAATATTCTCCGTCTAACACATAAGATTTTTTTGAAGTTCAAATGAAATCAAATTAAAGAACATGTTCTTCAATATATAAAATACTATATTAATTTGTTACTTGAGAAATTCAAATATCTCTCCTTCTGAAGGGGGAGAGATGCCCTACACATATGAGGGTCAGCATTATGCAGAATCATTCATGAATTCCTTAACAAGACTTATTTATTGCCTGAAAACAAATGGAGCACCAGTGTATAACTACATACCATATAATGAATTCCTGGAACTACTGGTGAAAGAGTTACTTTCCTGTTACTCTTTTTCTAACCCTGTTTAACTTCAGTTTAAATCTCTGAGGAATGTCTGGCTTTAGAGAGAAGCAGTTACTCTGATTATTTGTACCATTTAGTGGTGCTACTGTTTTGTTTCCCTTAAAGATGTATCAGCCAACTCAAAGAAATTACTAATAAAAGCCTGCCTATCTTTCCCCTTGGTCTTCTCTTACAAATATAGAGAGAATATTACAGAGGAGGATAAGTAGTTACTTGTATTTTTAAAATTTTACACCTGACAGTGTAAATATTTTTAAAAGTGCTCATATTTTGAAAAGGCAGGGTCAATGGATTTTGTTTTCTTTTAAAAAACACTGTGAATGCTTTTCATGAAATTGGTTCTTATCACTCTCCCATACCTCTAACACTGCATTTACCAGAACGCACTAATTATCTTTCTTCCTTACTAGATTACAAACTCCCTGAGGCAGAGACAATGTTTTAGAGCTGCTCTGTACCTGTAACACAACACATAGTTGGTAGCTAAGTAAATTTTGAATAGTATTGAACTCCAACAGTATACCTTGGTTTTCTATACTGAGATTTTCTAATCCCTGGACAAGGTCAAATAAGCTTTCCTGAGCTCTCTGATGTTCTCCATAGCTTGAGAGGCTATATAGTGTGTTCTGGAGGTTTCATCGTGAAACTGAACGTATCTGATCATGTAAAACATACAAATTATAAAATGAGTATATTTTAGATGCCATATATTAGATACTGCACCTTGTTTCTAGGGCTAAAAACATCTAGGATAGGATAGAAACCTGAGAGAAGGTGTACTGATTTTAAGATGTCAAATTCATGGTAGGTAAGTCTCTTTTTCCATGGAATTCAGGTTGCAAATACAAGTTACCTTTATATCCCTTATCCCAGTGTTTCTTTAACAGAAATTTGTATCATTATCTCTAAGGAACTTCTAGGAAACTTGCATGCCAGAGGGGATGGCTTCAAGGGATCAGTATTGGACAAAACTTCACTGGTGATTCTGACACTCAGGTTGTTCCTTATTTAGCTCTACTGTGACATTCAGTTGCTATAAACGAAATTTAGTTTCACTTATTCCTCCTTAATAATGTCCATTTAACTCAAGGAATACTATTAGAATGAGTTTTAGGTTTAATTTTTTTTTAATTGAGCTATAACTGACATACAACATTATATTAGGTTTTATCTTTAACATTGATCTAGTTTGTATTAAGTTAGGGAAATACATATTGGAAATCTTATTTTAGAGCTCTAAAGACAAAGAGAGGTAAGTGGATTTTCCCAGGGCTCACTGGGATCCCTTGAGATCTTGATTCCTATATTTGGCCAAACTTTTCTGTCTGGACCAGAGACTGATGAGCTCAGATGAAATTTATGTCACACAGGGCCTATAATCCACCCTTTGAGGCAAATAATCTAAATACAATTGTTCTTTCTTAAGGAATGTTTTGACCTCAGTGAGACTGCATTTTTTTTTTGTTGTAGAGATCTAGATTTGGGAAAATTCTTTTGTGTACCCCAGTCAGCTGTGACTAAGAATAACGAGTATTAAGTCCATTATCTTCCTGAAGTCACCATTCTGGGTAATACGTTATGAAAATTATAGTATTAAATAAATGTTTTAACTTATCCAAGAAGAATTCTGATATATGTCAGACTTCTTTCCTATGAATGCATTGCAGAAATAAGTTATGTGATTTTTTTTCAACATGGGCTTCTTTACATGCAGGACATGTAAACAATCTTCAAAAAGCTGGTAAGGATGAGTGTGGGGAAAGGGTATTAGCAATGCAGAGTTCTTTTTCAAAAATAAATGCATCTCTACTTGCCCATGTTCAGTCACACCATAGCTTTATTTTCTACAAATCAGTGAAGAAAGAATGACCAGTTTCTGGGTAAAAGCTGACTGATCTAGTGTTTTAAATGTCAACTTACAATTTGGTGCCAAATTCTCATCTTAGGAGACATTTATCCACATTTGCCTAACAACGAATACAATAACAGTTGCAGTATCAACTCCAGATTGAAACACTGCTAAATTACTACTCTTCAACTAGACTGGTTAAAATTCATAGGTGTTCCTGTTTAATAAACCCAGTATATAAACTGAATCAGATGAATAAAGAGATAGTTACATTCTTTCCTTTATAATAGAATTTTCCCTTTAAATAGTAAATTCCTTTAAAGCATTTAAAATAATGATTTACAAAAAGTCTAATTAAAAACACCCTACTCCACAAAGTAATATAATAAGAGTCGTCATTTACTGAGTGCTTATTGTGTGGTAGACTCCACAGAGTAATATAATAATAGGCATCATTTATTGAGCCCTTATTGTTCAGTAGACAACTTGCTAAATGCCACATAAACATTATAGAATTAAATCCTTACAATCCAGTGAGGTAGGCATTATACACATTTTAGATATTGAAAATTTGAGACTCACAGAGATTACATAACTTGCCCAAGGTCACATAGATGGTAAGTGGCAAAGCCAGGGTTCAAACTCAGACTTCAAAGCTAATACGCTTAGATTCTCTCTATATAAATACCATACATCCTAAGAAAATGAATCACAGCACACTATACTCCAGGATATCACACAATCATTATATCCATTCCTCCTTGCCCTCTTGGCAAAGGTAATCATTTGGACAGATAAACCAGTTTGGGGTTTTTTTTTGTTTTTTTCTCCCTTCCAGTGTCTACCTCTACTTTTATCAGAATTCAGGGCAAAAACAAGCAGGAATCCAAAGCAGAACATGGGTGGGGCACCTGACTGGCTCAATTGGTAAAACATGCGACTCTTGATCTCAGGGTCATGAATTTGAGCCCCACACTGGGTATAGAGATTTAAAAAATTTAAAAATCTAAAAAAGCAAACAAACAAAAAAACCACAAATCAGAATATGGGTTAAGATCACACAGGCTGTTTTGTCTCTACTAACAATTGGAAACAAACAGATGCAAGAACACTGACAATAAACTGAATATCTAATCTCTAACCTAGAGCAAGTTGGGGGATTTATTTACAGACAATCACAGAATTTCCATGCCAGAAAGAACCTTACAGCTGCAATAATGGAGGTCCAGAAAGGACACACAGATACCAGTAAACACATATACACTATTATATACATATTATATACACACAGAACACATATTTATAAAATATATGTATGTGAGCACTTATTTCATAGTTCAGAACTGTATTATTTCCATTTATAAAATCCTTAAGACATCACCTTAACACTTTCATTCTCTTTCTCCTCAAATTAATTTCAAAATAGAACATTAAAATATATAAATGATCTGGTTCAAAAAATAAGGCAACAAAGAACGATTTAAAAAAAAAATAAGATGACAAAAAGAAAAGGATGACATTCTAACAGAGAACTCCGGAAAACTTTGCAACTAACACTTACAGTTAACATTAAATTGTTTATTTGTAGGCAACTGCAAATCCGTTTTCTTTTTCTGCTCCCCACCCACCTTGAAAGAGGAAAAAAGAAAACAAAAAAACAAACAAAACTGCCTCTTGGTTGGTAAACTGCAATTCAGTATACACAAGAGTTGGGAATGACCTTCCCAGGGCCTAAACTGTCAACCAAGGGTTACATATACATAAGAATAGGTACTTCATATTTAAAAACCTGCCCTAATCTAGAGATTTTACTGTTTTCTTTTTGCCTGTCTTTCCTGCCACATAAATTCCCTTGTTCTGCAGATTGTGAAGTAAACACTGAAGCACCCAGAATAGGTACACCTATGACTTCTTATTGCAAATTGTAAGTACAACTGAAAATGCTTTTCCACTTTTTTCCTTATAAACGATTGTTTAATTATATCTGTCCACATCCTCTAGTTGGTCAGGAAATCACAGTAACCAACAAATACCATAAATAGTTGGTATATCTGATTATATAAAATTGGGCAGGCATTTGCTATGTTTCTAACCTTCACCTTGTTGTTAGATATGACTTCTGTCTTAGCACCACAGTAATGCATAAGATCAGTTTGTTACTTCCTTTCACGGTATTCTATTTCCCTTTTTTAATTTTTACCAGAAATTCCTGGGATCAAGGACAAAAATGACAGAAAACATTGTCAATACATGTTTCAAAACTGGCTAAACTTTTTTTTTTTTTCTAAATTCTTATCTAACGTGATTTAATTGTAACTTTAACCTCACAGCATCTTAAAAGACTGAGCAACAATGACTGAGATAAATGACATTTCCACGTGATTACAACTGTCAGATGAGGCTTATTAAATCCAAGAGAATACCATAAAATCAAATTCGAGGAAAAATGATTAGGGAATAGATGTTACTTAACCTACAGATATCACTCATATGCCTGCTAAGTAGTTATCAGATGTGTGCTGAAAATACCCAGCAAAGTCATTCTTTTAACAGAAAGTCTTCAAAAGCTAATGCAAATACGTTTTGGATCTATTTCCATTTGAATACATATCTTCATTTTTAAAAGTTATATAATTAAGCAAGATGAATCAAGCACAAATACCTTTGCACAGTTCAATACCACCACCTATTGTTAGTTGCTATTAAGTTAAAATCTTTTTCAAATGGGTCCAAGTGCACTAAGACATGAAACTATAAAACTAACTTGTATGCCTTTATTTTTCTGAGTCCGTTTTTGGTAGGGGTCTAAGAATTCACCAAGTCAGGAAGACCAAATAGGAAAACAGTGTAAAGACAACTACGCACAAGCAGCTAAATTTGGTCAGCTTAAGGGCATTCTTTCTTCTTCCTCCCTCCCTTGGATTTTCCTGGTGTAACGGAATATTTTATTTTGAACATCTAAAAATACTCTTCCAAAACCACAGTACTAGTTAGATTACTAAAAATTTTAATTCAGTTCCCAGTCTGTCACCAATTGGGAAACGGTAATCTAAGGCCTGGGAATGGAATTCTTGGCCTGTAACAAAAGTACTTAATAATTTGCAAGAAAAACTCAACCAAGATTTGAAAAGAGACACTCAGGATAAAAACAGAAGGATTTTAGAAATTAGGATTTAAAAAGTGACAATAACACTAACAGCTAAAACTGACAAATAACCTAAAACATAAGAATTTAAAAGTGTAAATACTTCTAAACACTTCTAATACTGATTTAATGAATGAAAATCTTCAATGTAGAAATAGATTACATCTAAGAATGTATGACTTAAATATCAAGAATACACTCTGTAGGGGCCCCTGGGTGGCTCAGTTGGTTAAATATCTGACTGTGGCTCAGGTCGTGATCTCACAGCTCTGGAGTTTGAGCCCTACATCGGGCTCTACACTGACAGTGCAGAGCCTGCTTGGGATTCTCTCTCTCTCTCAAAATAAATAAATAAACTTAAAAAAAAAAAAAAAAAAAAAGGAATACACTTTGTAAGGTTTTTGCAAAGCTAAATATTTTTAACAATTTAATGGAAAACATAATTTTCAAAGTGTAATGGCTTATGCAGACTGTACAAAGAAACATCTTGATTTTTAAATAATGAATGACTACAATATAAGTACATGATTAATGTGCCATGTTTCAAAGGTAAAAAGGACCCATAATTATACAATAAACATCAATAACACTATAAAAAAAAAAAAAGATTGTCTGAATGGGCCCCCAAACCTCTAATTTGGACTTTGTATAATGTTAGATAACTGCTTTCAGACAAATCTCAAAAGTGTTATAACAAACAAACAAACAAACCTTACTGTTACTAGTACTCTTTCCCATTGCAAGCCTTTTCAAATAGAATGAAACAAATGGCTGTCACCCACTGGAAAAATGTGTGACATTTTCCACGTGCACCAATTTGGAAAATATGGTTATTTACTATGCAGAATGTTCTTTAGATTAGAAGATAAATCCTTATGGGAGAAAAAGGTAATTACTGCAGCCTTAGCAGTACTGTGCAACTCTGCTTCCAAACTTTAACAATATACTGGAGTGACTGTTTTATTTTATTTTTTTATGTATATTTTACTTTTGAGAGAGAGAGAGAGAGAGAGAGAGAGAGCAGGGAAGGGGCAGAGAGAGAGGGAGACACAGAATCTGAAGCAGGCTTCAGGCTTCGAGCTGTCAGCAGAGCCCGATGCAGGGCTCAAACCCACGAACCTGTGAGATCATCACCTGAGCTGAAGTCGGACACCCAGCCCAGCCAACTAAGCCACCCAGGTGCCCCTGGAGTGGCTGGTTTAGAAGAAACAGCCAACGAAATATGGTCCTCTGCTTTTATTAAAAAGTTACAGATTCATAGGATTCTAGAACAAAAGGAACCTTAGTAATTGATTCTAACTTCCTTGTTTTGCAAAGAAGGGAAATGACCAAACCGGAGAAGCAAAAAGAAATGACTAAAGTTATAGTTAGCTGATGGCAAACATCAAGATTAACTAACATCATCAGTTGTCTCGACTCGTAATGCAGTATGTTCTTTCTGCCATACCACATTTTATGATTTTTCTTATTTTGGACAAAATGATTTGATAAAACGAAGCAGGCAAATAAGTACTACAATCTAATCTTACAGACTAAAATATTGTACAATTATCAAAGCAGCAGTGAGGAATAATGAAAAACAATAGTGAACAGGGATTCAAAGTACTCAAATTGGAGCTTATCAATTCCTAACTATGTGAATCTTAACATTTCCAGGCACTGATTAAACAGTAAATTGTATCTGTGATGTTGGTTAATGTTTTCAATGTAGATAATGCTAGACTTTTTAATAAACTCAAATAAGATAAAAATTTTCCTCTAATAGTACTATAACCTTATAATGGAGCTACTAAGAGAATGACAAAATAGACAGGTTTTACCGAAAAAATCTAAACTTAGATTCAAGGGCTAGCTTATTTACACATGTCTGTCACTAATCTCACTGAGTGTTAAGATAACATGTTATAATACTTAAAATGAAGGACAACTTCATTCTTGATAGCAAAGACAAAATGAAATATACTGAGTGAAGAAATTTAGGAAAGTTCTTTTCCATACTTTTTATGGGCTTTGATGCTATGTTATGCTAAAAACAGAGCAGAATGACAGAGTGAAGTTTAAAAAATGCAGATTGGAATCTTGGCTCCCCCCCCCCCCCCCCTTACTAGCTGTGCAACTTGAACACTTCTTAGGCCCTAGCTTTCCTCAACTGTGAAACAGAACCATGAGACTTGGAAGTTACTGAAGTAGGGGCACCTGGCTGGCTCAGTAGGTAGAGCATGTGACTCTTAATCTCAGGGTTGTGAGTTCAAGCCTCATGGTGGGGGTGGATCCTACTTAAAATAAAAATTAAGAAGTAAAAAAAAAATAAAAGAACTGAAGTAAAACATCTAGCTCAGTGTCTGGCATGCAGGATGCAATAACTATTATTAAGTTACAAAGACAATTTATCAAAATTTGCCACAAAACAATGTGCACTGTAAGTTATGCAATAAAAAGTATTTAGATGAAGACTTTCAACTGAGAGACACATTATTCAGAGTGCATTATGCTAGCTTTTCGGGTTATTTTGTAGAAATTTAATGCCAAAGTGATACAGCAAAGAACAACAATAATTTTCACATCTCTGTATCTTTTTAACTTTAACCCAGCTGTCATCTACTCTGGCTGTTTCACAGCTACATATCTGACTAACAAGTACTCTTATCTCTTCATTTTAACTTAAAAATTTTTTCTACACCTATAGCCCTGAGCGTCAGATTTAAAGTGTGTGGTCTGCAGTTACAACATCCAAAAGAATAATAATCAGAATATTCCTTAAAGAAAGATTTTAATGAATCAACTATAAAAATATAAACTTCAGTTATCTTTCACCCAGAAAAAAATGCGGCTAAGAAAAAGAAAACAGTCTTTCACTTTCTGTATTAATCATAATTAATCTGAAATTAGTTATTATTTGCTACAAAAAATGTCCTCAGGGATTGGCTATCTGCTTACAATCATAAAATTATCAGTCCTTTAAAAACCATTCTGAAAAAAAAAAAAAAAAACAAACCATTCTGTAATTTTGAGAATTAAAACAATAATTTGAGGGTTGCCTGGGTGGCTCAGTCAGTTAAGCATCTGACTTCTGCTCAGGTCATGATCTCTCAGTTCACAAGTTCGAGCCCTGTGTGGGGCTCTGTGCTGACAGCTCAGAGTCTGGAGCCTGCTTTGGATTGTCTCCCTCTCTCTCTACTCCACCCTTGCTTGTGCTCTCTCTCTCTCAAAAATAAAATTTTTTTTAAAACATAAAAATAACATGATGTCATGTTTTAGATACGAAGAGACTGTTTTACCTTGTCTACATCTTTTATCCATTGGAACTAAATATTTAAAATGTTTTCAATGAATTAGCAATAAGTTTACTACTTCATGAGACCATTTTATTGTTTTACTGCTTGTAAATTAGGTTAGTAAAGAGGTAAATGGGGAAAAGAAGAGGTAAATGACTTTATGAAATATTCAGATAATGAAACTCATTAGCACATATCATTTCCACCCCTTCCCATTTGTATTCTGGCATGGACCACTTCACATCATAATAAAGGACTAAAATGTTTTCTTATAAACCAAAAGCGAATCATAAATACTGTACAAGGAGGGTTTTTTTAATCCCTTATTTAAAATTTTTTTTTCATGTTTATTTATTTTTGAGACAGAGAGAGAGAGAGAGAGAGAGAGAGAGGGTGAGTGAGGTGGGGGAGGGGCAGAGAGAGAGGGAGACACAGAATCCAAAGCAGGCTTCAGGCTCTGAGCTGTCAGCACAGAGCCCCACATGGGGCTGGAACCTGTGAAGTGAGAGATCATGACCTGAGCCTAAGTCCAATGCTTAAAAGACTGAGCCATCAAGGTGTGCCCCCCTCCTTTTTAAAAAAATCTTATCAAATACCTTTAGAAAGCTTCAGTTGCTTTAGTTCAAGGTAATAGATATACTTAATTAGGCAATATTTTTATTATAGTATCAAGACTACAGGTAAACTACAAATTAAAATAGAAGCTAAGGGGAGCCTGGGTGGCTCAGTTGGTTAAGCGTCTGACTTCGGCTCAGGTCATGATCTCGCGGTCCGTGAGTTCGAGCCCCGTGTCGGGCTATGCGCTGACAGCTTAGAGCCTGGAGCTTGTTTCAGATTCTGTGTCTCCCTCTCTCTCTGACCCTCCCCCGTTCATGCTCTGTCGCTCTCTATCTCAAAAATAAACAAACGTTAAAAATTTTTTTTAAATAAAATATAAGTATAAAAATAAGATATAGCAATGCAATTTTAAAACACATACTACAAAAAACTCCTTCCAACAATAATTCATGCAGTCTAGAAGAAAACAAAATGATAAAGAGCAGACTTCAGTGGCAAAAGGCTATCCTCCACTCAGATCTTTGGTATTTGGGTTTCTCTTTCAGGATTCCTGTTAACTGCTAAAAGTCTATTCAGTAATTTTAAGGATGGTCTTGACTTTTACAGTAGTACTGAATGTGCAAATCACCAAAAATTAAGCTTATTGGGTCTCTCTACATTAAGGCAAACTAAAGTTCTATTAAAGTAAACACCAAATCATATCTACTATGATACTTCCTTCCTATGATTAAGTTAAATATGAAAATTCTGAGGCCAATTCCTTGATTTTCTCCATTCCTCACCTGCAACAGTAATATTGTAGAGCAAACCAAGGAATAGACTAAACTGAAGACCCTCAGGTAACAATTTCACCTTCTGCACCTAGCCGGCAAGTTTCCTGAAACTTCTGACTGTCTTACAATTTCATCCTTCAAATGGAAATGAAGAAACACACCAAGTGAGATGTACACCGAGCTCTGAGTGATCCCAGGTCAGTTTGATTCTCTGCCAGAAAGGGCCAGGTAACATTTACTCTTCTTGTTGTAGCAGTTTCTTTCTCTTATCAATAAACCCCAGTAAACCTTGTGGTATATTACCACACTACTGCAATTCGTCAGTACTTAGAATATACTTCACTTCCAAAGGAATCACTTCCCTAACACGGACTTCCCTTCACTAAAGACACTTTCAGATGTTTTCCTATTTCCTCATCCAGTCGTCCATTCCACAGCTATAAACCTCCCGCCAGAGGAGGAAGAGTTCTTAAAGAATGGATTTTCTGAAGTCTCTCAGGCCTTCATCCCAATCTCAAAGCCTGTACACATCTGAGAGTTCCCAGAAACAATGAGCTACAAAAGTACAGACTAAACGGGAAAGAAGAGGAAGTATCAGAACAATACCCAAACCAAACACAGCACCAAAAACCCGTGGTAGTCTCTATCATCCCAGTCTACCAACCCCCACTTCCCTAGAGTAACCAAACAAGGGCTTTCAAACTCGGAGAAATGGCCCCCTGGCCCATAATTTCCCTCTCGTTTCACGAAGAAGGTGGCAGAAAGAAAAGAAGCAAGCCGGTAGATCGGAGCTGTGATGCTTTTTCTGCCGAGTGGAGGGAGGCAAGCCAAGGGTTGTGTAAAGAATGGAAAGCTGAGTGATACTGGGGGGAGGGGGGAATTAGGGCGCCAGAGCTAATCCCTTGCCGGGGCCCGCTGGTGGAACAGGCTGGAGGCGACCAGCCGGGAAGACCAGGGAAGCTGGGCTGCTGCATTGGGCTTTTGGGTCGAGAGAAAGGGGAAAGAAGTCTGGCAGCCCCAGCGGTCGGTGGATGACGGCGCCAGGCAAGGGAGGCGGCTCTGTGCGGAGCGAAATTTTCGGGACACAAGAGCGGGAATCGTTTTGTTCACGCCGCCCCAACCCCCCCCCCCCCCCACCTCTCCCAGGCTCACACCTCAAACCTGCTCTTGGTCACTCCGTTCACGTCCCTCCTCATGGGGTCGGCGGGTGCGGCCGGGGCCGGGTGCTACGGCGTGCGGAGTGCAAAGACTGGGGGCCCCGGGCAGGCCCGGGAGTTCCGGGACCGGGAGGAGGTGGAGGAGCGGCGGGCAGGGGCCGTCAGCGAGGAGCAGAAACCTCTCGGCTCCGGCGGGGCCTCCTCCACCTCCCGCAGAGCCGGCGGCTGCGACGACTGCTTGTCGCTAGCTCTTCTCTCCCCTCAGCCTCAACTTCAACCCAAAACAAAAACACTCCCCACCTGCCAGCAACGCCGTTCCTCATTGGGCAGAGCCGCCTGGGCCTCGGAACGGCGTGGGGAGGGGAGGAGGAGGAGCGCGCGGCGGCGGCGGCGGCGGCGGCGGCGGCGCGGGACCACCCCTCCCCCACTCCCGGGCGCAGCCCGCGACGGTCCGCCCGGGAGCAGCCGGAGTGCGGCGGCGGCGGCGGCGCGAGCCCGCTCTTGCCTCCAAGGCACGCAAGCCCACCGCGAGAAGCAGAGGCAGGGAAGTGCCTATCTGTCTGTGTGTATTTGTGTATGGGAGGGGCTGTGGGGAGGGTGCGAGTGCGCGCGTGCTCGCGGACTCGCGAGTGAGGAAAGCAGGACAACTGCAGATAGTACCGGAGCCCATCTAATCCCCTTCGCGGGCAAACAGCACGCACCAACCCAGCAAGCACTTGAGCTTTCTGCCTAGTCCTCCCAGTCCCTTAAGACTTGTCTCTTCTTCCCCAGTAGCCTGTGCATCCACACACGTCCTTCCCGGCCACCCAACTCCCTTCCCCTATCACTCACTGTCGCCTTGAACCCAAAGTGCAGCAGGCGGTCCCTGCTCGGAGCCATTTTCCTCCTTTCTGGTTGTCTCTAGGTTGAGGCAGTGCTGCTGCTGCCGCCGCCGCCGTCGCCTTTGCTGTCGCTGCCGCCGCCTCCCCCGCCCCCGTGGATTGCATTACCGGGTGTTGCAGGGAGGCCTGGGGGGCCGCCGCAGGGCGTGGGTCTCCCTGTGCATGGATCAGCAGGATGGGGATGGGGGGTGGGTAATTGCGCTACCCTCTGCTCCGGAAATATGCAGCGAGGCCCCACCTCGCGTCTTGGGGTCAGGGCGTTCAGTGCAGGAGCTGGGCGACCCTTCCTTTTGGCTGGGGGAGGGGCGCGCTTTGGTGTTGGGGGGGGGGGGTTGCCTGGCGAGGCTGAAGGGCCTTTGGCTTCCCCCGCCCCTCCGCCACCAGACGCCGCTGCCACCCAATGGGCTCTAGTGCCTGCCCGTCCTCCAATCGGGGCTCTGTTTGGTGAGAACCTGATCCTGACGCCACTTTGGCGGGAGAAACAAGCGTGTTTTAGCGAGTAGGCGGGCGCGCTGGCCGAGTGGAAATTGCGACATTCAGCTGACTCCTTGGTTCCTATAAAAGCTAGTTTGTGTCATCATATTATTATACTTTAGCAACACCAGCCCTCAAGGTCTCGAAATTTATGATCGAATTTCTATGGATTAGGGAATACGTTTACTCTTTTAGAGCGACAGACTACAGAATCATGCACCGAAGATGAAATAATAGAAACTATTGTAAATTCGAGCAGTCCTGGCAACATCATCTCCCCTAATTCTATTACAAAGTATGTGTTTGTCTTCATATCGCTTTTAAATCGCAGTTTTAGTGACTGGATTGTTACGAATGTGGTTTGAGAGAGTTTATTTAAAAGCAACTTGTGCTGGAGATCTTTTTAAAATAGGGATATTCATGCTTGAAGCTTTATTACCCAACTCTTTTTTTTTTTTTTTTAACTTTTTCGTGTTTATCCTAGAAAGGGCTTCCTGAGCAAGGAACCAAGCTTCGGAAAGTCATTCTCAGGCCCACAAACTCAGTGATCTAGAGGTTATATTCTTTTCCCTGATACGTTTAATGTTACTGCTTCTCTTCAGCCATATAAAAATAGTTTAGTTCCATCTAAGAGCAGTTTTCTCCCGACTGTTGATGAATTTGATGACTAAGGCCTGCAAACGAGAGTCAAACTGGCTCAGATAAATGAAGAAAATTTTCACAAGTCTGTTTCCTTTTTTCAATTATCCTTTCCAGTTAACCTATTTGAGTAATTATCAGGGAAGACTTTTACTTCCTGATTTTTTTCTGAACGGTGTATTTTTAAAAAGCTGAATGAAAATCACTCAAAGGTTAAAAATTAACTGCACAGGGGCCCTGGGTGGCTCAGTCGGTTTGGCATCAGACTTTGGCTCAGTTCATGATCTCCTGGTTTGTGGGTTTGAGCCCAGTATCGGGCTCTCTCCTATCACCACAAAGCCAGCTTTGGATCCTGTCCCCCCACCCTACCCCTGCTCTTCCCCTGCTATCAAAAACAAATAAACATTAAAAAAATTACTACACAAAGGTATATTACTTTTTATCAAAGAAATTTATTTTAATGTAAATAAACAGGTTTTTTTTTTAATGTTTTGGGGAAAAAAATCCCACAGATTTTGTCTACTTTCAAAAAAATGAAAAACCCCAAAGTATTTACAGAATGGCCATACACACAGAAAATCAAATTTGAAAGATTTTTTTTTAGAAAAGACCCTCCCCAGCTGCTCCTGATGTACATTTCTAAAACACAAAATTTATAAAGCCCAGCTTTTACAGCTGAGCATGTTTCCCAACCTAGCTTCTGAGATGTTAAGTACTTCCTACCCCTCAAAAAACTAACTCCAGGGTAGAAATAAGGGGGCAGGGAGATTGAAAAGAGAAAGAAAAAAAAAAAAAGGGAAAATGAATTGCCCAGGGATTGTGAATGAGTTTCCTATACTGGCATCTGCTTCAAGTGACTTGACTGGATACTGTATGACTCACTGGCTCCCTTGAAAGGGTTGCTTCTGAGAATTCATGGTATTGCTGCACTAAGTTTTCAGACCTAAGCCTTAAGGAAATTCTTCCCAAGAGTCACCAACCTCAAGGCCAGTTTTGGCAATTATATCCTCCTTCATTTCTCCCTCCTCCCTTCTTTAAAATACCGGTTTTAAAACACATAGATTTTGAACCTGAAATCTTCATGTACATCAGAGCAGGTTTTGACCAAGAACCCCTAACATGGAGCCAAAAGACAGAAGAGGAATCAGGTCAAACTAAGAATACACAAGACACCAGCAGCAGAAGATAGGTGGAAGTTGACTTCATGTCCTTGCAGTCCTTTGAAACAGGAGAGTGAATACACCTAGACAGGAGGGAGGTGTCCCAGGCTTGGTTTATTCTGCCTCTTCTCCTCCACCCTGTGAAGAAATGCAGTGCTCCCTGGTTCTCAGGCAGGGTGAAGCAGGTTAGCCCCGGCTCCCTGTTAAGCAAGTTCAGATGCTGGGTCAGTGTGTGGGGTGTGCCCATCGACAATTCAGGGGCTTATCCTTCATCCAGATCCTAACTCGGGATTCTTTGATCTGGGATGAAGACAGAAAGAGAGAAAAAGCTTCCCAGTTTACTCATTTTGGTATCTGTTGGCTCTGCTTGGGGAAGCTGAGCCCCTGATATGTAGTACATTCCCCATAAGATTTTCCCCACCCAGAACAAACTTAAAATCGTGTAACTTTTTTTTTTTTTTTCTCTGCAGAAACCAATGGGATAGGATTCAAAACTAGGTGAGAAACTTGTGAGAAATCCAACCTGGTTATATGTCTGAGAGGCTGCTACTGTATCAGCATCACAAGATAAAGCACTCTGGTATCACCTTGCCCATGTCCTCCTTAGTGTCACCCAAGACATTTGACTCTGATACGGTAACCGATAACTTTTCTTGCTCCACTTTGCAATGTTTCGTTTCCTACTTCTTATTACCTTGGGACACAAAAGTGGCAGAGTTGTTGAGAGCTGATGACCAGAAAAGGGAGAACACTAGAGGAAATCAGAGACAGTCAGGAAAGAACGCCAAAGCTGATTTTCCAACTCTATGCTAACTCCAACCTGCAGAAAGAGCTGAATATAGAAATCTTCTTCATTATCTGATGAAGTCACTCCGTTTATCACACACACACACAAATGAATCACCTGGCTTTTTTTTTTTTTTTTCTTTTTTAATCCAGAAGAGTTGTGCTGGGGACCGTGCCCCGTCCTGCTGATACAGATCCTGAATGGAATCATCAGGAATGGCACAGTGCAGGTGTCAAAATCAAAGTAAGGCCGCAGAATTTTGAGAGGACCCTCCAAATACTGAGAACTTGTGTTGCACTTCATGTGGTCTCCTGGATTTCTATATTTATGAGAAGGGCTTCTTATTGATGTCCCCCAGAATCCAGACTCAGACCTATTCCTCCAAAAAGGTCCAATTTTGTTGCTACATAGTAGCAAGGGTTTATCTTCATGCCCACCTAGCATTCCAGGCCCCCATTACTTTCAAGTGAGCTTGAAATTGTTTTAAGTGAACTATGGCTGCAAATTTTTTCTGTTTTATCTAAGGGAGCATACAGTGGAGTGATTAAAGTCTGGACTCCTTCTCCTTACGATAAAGAGAAACAAGGAGCCCAGCTCTCAGGAATGGCATCAGTTCTCCAACAAACAAAATGCTGGGACGTGGACTTTTGGCACATTGTGGAAAAATAGGAGAACTATTAATTCTGTAATGGTTTTCATGCCACTGGGTCAGGGAGGCTGTACCACATTAAACCTTACTACATCTGAAAACATGTTTATATCCCAAAAAACCAGCCCAGCCTTTTTTAAAGAAAAACAAGACTATAAATCAATACCTCCACAGGGAGGTAATTCCTAATATTCCTATGATGTCTGAACCCTATGATAAATCTCCTAAAACAAAAATACCATTTTGGTTTTTCTACTTAACTCCAAAGGTGGGCTCTAATCTGCATGGGCTTGATGGTACAGTACCAGCACAAGCTACAGGCTCCCTACCACCAAATAAGCCTTTCTTTTCCACCTCCCCTCACTTTGAACCCTGAACCTTATAGAATTAGAAACACTGTATAAAGACAAACAGATAAAGGATTAAAATATTATGAATAAATAGCTAAAATTATCTTCCCTCCCCCAATCACTCCTAAGAAACAGACACCAAACATTACTTAAGTGTCCAAAATGACCAAAGTCCTTCATTTGCCCATGCCTCAAATGGACAACTACCCAAACAAAGTGAACAACCTTCATGCAAATGCATCAAGGAATGTATTGCTTTTTCATTTGCTGCCCAGCCCTTCAAATACATGCACTAAAATGAGTTAAAACATGGCCTAAAAATGGAAAAAGGGGAAAAAAAATATATATGAATATTTCCCACAAAACTGTTTCCCACCCTTCCCTCTCCTTATGCCCCACCCACCCCCTCCCTTTCATAAGCAAGTATTTTAACTTTTTTTTTCCTTTTATCTGGCAAAAGAAAAAGTGACTCTTGGTAACCAGAATCAAACCCTATGGTCTCTTTAGTTGGGTCTGGCTATGCCTTTCTAAATTCACCCAGCTCGGTGTCAAAACCATGCCATTTAAGATTCTTAAACACAAAATCAGACCTGCCTAACTCACCCCTTATGGTGGTTTGCCTATAAACCTAGTTATTCTCTGGCCACTTTTGTCTTAAAAAGGTTCCTAATTGCCAATCAGGGCCACATCCATAAGATCGTCATCTTCCTCCCCAATCATAAAGTCAGGGCTGAGCCTTGAGGGCCTGTCTGTAGATAAAATTGTGTTACTTGTCATAGACAAGGACTGGTCTGAAGAGATGGGTGATTTAGACCAACTCTCTGGCTTGAGACTATGAGATTTTTTCTTGTCTCGGTCTTTGTCCCGGTCCCGGTCTCGATCTTTGTCTTTTACTTTCTTCTTTTCTTTTTTGTGCTTCTTATGCTTTTCTGTGCTGTATTCTGGAAGTGGTCGGATACCATCATCTGAGCTGGGACTGTTCTGATAAGATTTCTCCGCTATGGAGGAGCCTGACTCACTTTCACTGTCCAGATTCTGGGGAGTATATGCTGGTGACTTACTATGGCTAGGAGAGCCACGCTCATGCTTTGGAGTGGAACCACTGATGAGTGGAGAGCCATAGTTTTTGGAAGAGGCCATCTGAGGCCTGAGCCCTTCTCCACTACTTTCCCCAGGTTTCTGCAAAGTCACTTTGGCTTTAATGCTGGGGGAACCCCCATCATGCTTGCTGATGATAATTTTTGCCACACCTGTGCTCCCCACATTTTTTGACTCTGAGGTCTTCTTAGACGAATCCACTGAGCCCCCCGAGGTGGAAACCTTGGATTTTTCTTTATCACTTTTCTCACGCTTACCCTGGAACTCTCCTCCTGACATGTTATGTTTGGAGGACATAGGATGGCTAGAAGAATTTGTGCTCACCCCCATCTGGCCATCCATTGGGTCTTCACCTCCAGGGCCACTGGTGACAACCCCATGCTTCAGTTTATCTATGACAGCTGTTAAGGACGGCTTCTTATTTCTGCTGGGGGATTTCCCTTTGGAACTCCCATGCTGGTTCTGAGAGGAGGACATGGAAGAGCCACTTGAAGAAAAGGAAGAGGAAGATGCTGTACAAGAATTAGATGATGGGGGAGTTTTCTGAGACAATGAGCCTGAGGATCCTAACCCTGAAGATGACTTCATGCCAGTGCCTGAACTAGTTCCAGACAAATGAGAACCACCAGAACCTGAACTGATGGGGGACTTGGCTTTAGAAGATGGGGGAGTCCCAGGGACAGGCTTCATTGGAGAGGCAAGCTTATCAGAGCCTCCAGGTGGCCTTGAATGAGAAGGGGATATGTTTGGTTTACTTAAAGAGGGATTCATAAGTGAAGATGGCTTCCCTTGAGGTTTCATTTTAGTGCTGCTGGAGCCACTGCTCAGTCCATGCTTGGTAATGGGAGAGGAGCCTGGCTTCCCCCCAGACTGGGATGAATTTTTAGACTGGCTAGATCCAGTAGACCCTTGGCTAGAATATACACTGCTACTTAACTTTGAACTTGAAGAACCTTCTGATTTACTGCTTTTCATCTTGCCTGAGTTGGAAGCAGAAGATGAGGAAGAAGAGGAGGAAGAATGGCTATGGTGGCTTTTACTGCCTGAGGAAGACACAGAGCCACTGCTGGTATACTGACTATGGGAGGAGGGCTTGCCCACCATCACGGTGCCTTTAGGAATCTGAATAGTGATCTTGGGAATAGGTGGTGTGGCAACACCTGGGGGAGTCTGCGATCTTCCTGAACTGCCTGGAGATTTGGATCCACCTGTACTGGTAGGTGGGGTGAAAGGTCGGTTAGAAGAACTGTGAGATGGAGACTTTCCCTCAGTGTCTGCCTTCTTTCGCTTTGGAGGCTTATCTTTGCTTTTACCATCGTTAGAAGGGGTCCGGCTGCGCTTCCCTGGTTTGCTATCTAATCCTGGCCCTGACAGACTACTATTACTGCTGCCATTGCCTTCCTTTACTCGCTTTTGAGTCTTTTCTTTCCCTAAGTCCCCAGTAGTCA
This sequence comes from Panthera leo, assembly GCF_018350215.1. NCBI lineage: Eukaryota > Metazoa > Chordata > Mammalia > Carnivora > Felidae > Panthera > Panthera leo. The sequence continues at coordinate 38,226,863 of NC_056692.1, forward strand.
ATAAAGGACTCTGGCTACCACTGTGATGCTCCATGAGATCTGTAGGACCCAAAGCCTTACCAGCCACTGCTATAATACTGAAATCAACTGTGTCAGCTTGGCTATTGCCTTTAAACTTAGTCTCCCCATTATCACCTCCAAGCATTGGCACCCCCAAAGTATTTAGTGCCTGAGATGCAAATCCTTTGAAGTCATCATTATCTCCGCTTTGGCTACTTTCGTCAAAATATTCTTCTCCAAAACCACTTTGGCTCTGGCTGTTCAACAAATCAGGATTAAAATCTACTCCATCAGGAAAAAAATGATTGGTAGGAGAGTCACTACTGGGGCTTCCAGCAGCATCTGCAATTAGGTCAGCTGGATCTGTGTATGGATTTTCATTATTATTGGTTTGAAAGACATCAGGGTCAAAGAGGGCACTCTGAGAATGCCCAGAGCTCGAAGAATCTCGAACAGGGGTGCCAATGGGTGGGCAATCGTCACTAGTGCTGGGAAGCTTAGAGGCTTCTTCCGCAATGTCTGAAAGGATATCAGTTACATCTGGGCCAATGCTGTCTGAACTGGATAGCCGGACCATCCTTTGAATACTGGGCTGGGGGTGAGGTACTGGTTGTGGGTAAGTTGTTGGGGGAGTACTGCACTGGCTTGGAGCTGGAGTGATGTGTGGTGTATCCAGCGTGTCTGCTGTCATGTTGACATCAAAGATAGGGTTCTGTGAGTCAACATCCATTGAAAATAGCTCCCTCTGAAAGTCATCTTCAGTCTGGTGCTTGGGTTTGTCAGGTGGTAATCTTGATGACTTCTTCTTCTTTGTCTTGTTGCTTCCCGGGCATATTTCCATCCGGGGTGAGCCGGAAGAAGAGTTCTGCCTTTCTAAAGGGCTGCTTCCATAAAGGGTTGAGAAATCCTGGGCAGGATTATCTTTAAGAAGGTTCATGAGCATCGGGTGGTTCTTGGTGTTGCCGGCCATCGAAGAGACAGGTGGCGGCGTGTGATGAGGAGGGGTCGGACTCGAGCCAATGGTAGACCCCCCGTTCCCTGTGATTTGCAACAAACTGGTAAGAATTGGGTTCTGAGACACCTTGCTGAAGTCCTCCCCATGGCCCACCGACTCATGCCGATCTTTGATGCTCATGCTCATATTAAACAAGGTGGTAATGGGACCCCCCGGAAAGGTGTTGGTTGGTGTAGTGGTACCACTCATTGGGTTGTTGCCTGTGGTCATGCCATACCCTGGGCTGCTAGCCGGGGGCAGGTTCTTTTTCACCATGTCTTCAACTGTCTCTGCAATGAGGGACAGTGCTGGGGTGTCGGCCTGAATGGTTTCAGCTTTCCTCCGAATAGCCCTCATCGTCACAGGGATGGACATACATCTGTAAGAAAAGATGGAAAAAACAGTTACCAATGTACTAGCTGCTGAATGAAAACAATTTTTATTTGGGAGAACAGGCTTTAATTCTGCCTGAGTTTCAGACATGCCATCAAAAGTTTGCATTAAGCAATTTTCAGGTAAGGCAAGTAACCCAAAAGGCAGGAGTAGTTCTATAAAATGCCAGAGCTTTGAGCAAATTCATTCTAAAAAGAATCTGGGGGCGCCTGGGTGGCTCAGTCGGTGAGGCATCCAACTCTTGATTTCGGCTCAGGTCATGACCTCACAGTTCATGAGACTGAGCCCCTCAATGGGCTCTGCACTGACTGCACATAGCCTGCTTAAGATTTTCTCTCTCTGCCCCTCCCCCGCTCGCACGCACACCCTTTCTCAAAAAACTAAACTTGATAAAATAAGAACCTGTATTAGTAAGCAATCTCAACCTCTTCTGAAGCACTAACAAAAACCAACCAACCATAAACAGAGTCCAAATTAGATATCATACTAAACTAAAACTGATAATGAACTTGGTAAGAAAATGCCCTCCTTTTGGGGTTTCACATGTGACTAATGAGATTGCTATTTATCTTAATGAACCACTAGAAAAATTTCTTGACCCATCAAGTTCTAAGCTTTAATGGCTTAGATCATCCCAACACTATACTGTGAAAAATGCTATTATTGGTATAAAATCTTGTTTATTTTAAAGTAGTTTTTATCTTACAGATAAATTTATAAACATATTTTTGAAAACACTTTGCTCTAGAACATTGTAACAACCTTTCTTAAAAGACCAGATAGTAATATTTTAGGCTTTTGAAGATCATATGGTTTCTGTCCAGCTGTTCTGCCATCTGAACTTAAAAGGCACCACAGACAATACGTAAATGAACAGACATGGCTGCGTTCCAATAAGATTTACTTACAAAATAGGCCACAAGTACCTACTCCAGAAAAATCTCAAAATTACATACTAATGTTTCTGGGAAGCTGACTGCCTTAAGTATCTTCCCACATGCCACCATTTAACATATTACATATGTTAAAAAGTGAAACAAAAGATAAGTGAAAAAAAAATCTACATCTTATTTCAGCTCTCCCCCTCCTAAAAGAACCCTAACACTGGGCCTAAAGTTACCTACCGTACTTCCTATTACTCTCATATTTAAAACACCAAAGCTCACATTGCTTTTGAATCCTAAAGCAGACGAAGGTGAATTCAAAGCAGTGACTATATGCTCTCCTCCTAAATGTCCAGTTCAATCTAATACTGAAAACAGCACTCCTTACACTCCTCTTAATGGGACTCTGAAGGAAAAGGGCCAGTGCTACCTTTGAACAACTTTGGCAATGAAGTCATCTGTGCAGATGAGTGCATCTGACAGCCCCTTGTACAGTTTACAGCTCACATGTGTTGAGTCCTGTACATCCATAACCACTGAAAGACAAAATACATAGGAGGTATTTGAGAGAGACTCAGCTTCTGATTTTTCAAAAAGAAGATAAAGGGACCAAACCACTGCCCTAAGAGAAGTGCTAGCCCCCTCACAACTCACCACACACCAGGGAGTCATTCACAGGGTGCTGAAAAGATACGCTGAAACGGGACTCTGAGAGGGGACACACTTCAAATTGGAGGAGCCCAGGAGAATCTAAAAAGCAAAGAAAAGGATCATAAAATAATCAACCAAATATTAGATACAAGTAAACACTAATCCCTAAGTATACAGAAATTCTGTCTCCTTAGAAACTAAATCCCACACATTTTTTAACACACAAAACTTACTACATCATTCAGAGGTGATAGAAGGAATCAGATTCCAAGGACTATGCCAGCTTATGTTATAAATACTCCAAAACAAGCAACTAAACTTCGATTTTCTAAAATGAAAGCCATTTGATCCCTAAATTACTGGAGACCTTGACAGATATAAACACCTTGCCTTGAAAGTGAATTCTGAAAAGAAACTGGCCAAGAAGAGTTTTTCATTCTTTGTGATAAGCAGATATCCAGAACCACTATAATAAACCCTGCTTATCAGTGTTTGCAGATGTTAGCTATGCAACCCATAGTTTGGTAAGCAGGGATCTAGGGGCTATCATGTAAAATGATACAGTTATGCTGAATACACGTATGTAACTATCATCATAGGTTCTTAAGCCAAACATGCTGGAAGCCCAGAGATAAGGATCATGTACTTTCTTGGAAAAAAGCATATGCATCTCTGCAGGACTAACTTTGTAACTATCTTACGAAAACTAATATCCAGATGTCCTGAAACCATCTGGAGAATTCTCCCAGGATTCAAATACATGACATAGAAGGGTCATAAGCACACTTGCATGTGGTCAGTGCCATTACTCTAAAATTTCTCATTTTAAACCAGTTCTTATTCTCAAAAATGCTATCTCCTGATTTAACTTCCCTGTTTCTTTTTGCCTACCACTTGTACTGATACATTTCTATTTGTGAAGTGCTTTACAACTAAGGTAAAAAATTAACTGTGGTTAACTAGAGCAGCCAAGATTCTTTTCAGGGATAGCAGGATGCAGTTTTCTAATAGCAAACTGCATTTGAAAAATATCAGCATTCAGAATCCTGGGAGAAAAAGCAAAGGGCACAGGTCTTACCCCCTTTTAAGCTTAAGTTCCCCCAAAGAATGGGGAGATGAAATATACTCAGGCAGGACTAAAAGCTGGGAAGCATTGTCCTAAACAACCTTGATTTAGATATCAAGAAATCGTCTCTGGGATAGCTGGCAGCACATGCGACTCTTGATTTCAGGGTTGTGAATTAAAGCCCCATATGGAGTGTAGAGATTACTTTAAAAAAAGGGGTGGGGAGGAAGAAGTCATCTCTTCCTACAGTGTCCCAAGTTCTACCTTACATATCTGCTATAAGATTCAGGCTCGTAGGTACCCAATTATATCACTATATGCAGAGAAAGAATAAATTCATTACAAACAACTAGTGGTTTCCAAATGCCAATTTATTGATGAGTTCTATCATAACTATTTGTGGAGCTTAAACTAGATTCCCAACTCCTACCACTGAGGTTCTATATCAATTTACTTGGGAACGGAAACCAGTTTTAAAAGTTCTACAGGGAATATAATAGGCCACCAATTTAGAGAACCACAAGAGTAATCAAGTTTCCATTTGCCAGTAACTGTATCAAAAGGAAAAGTAGTACCTTCTTTCAGAATAGTTCTTTTGACACAACTTCCTATTAGGGTGTTATAGGCCACTTGATGTCTGATCAGATTTAGGATCAGAGGGACTCGGCCAGGGTGCTGAAAGGTGATTTTGCTAACTAAGGTTCCCTGTAGACTTCTGCCATCTGGAAGAGGAGCATCCTTGTTGAGGAAATAGCAGTGCTGCTGACCTGGAAGAGCCTGGGCAAAAAGAACAAAAGAAATGAATGCTATTTACTCACCCATCATGCTTCAACCACAGAAGCTTGGGGGGGGGGGGGGGGGGCAACCCACTTCTCAAAAATCAGCTGCAATTCCTTAGTGAATAATAAAACTCCACAGTGAATTATTTGGTCAACTGATGTTATCAATTACTTGGCTGAAAAGACCTCTTTTTTGTAAATGTTCTGCTAGTGGTTTCCTAACCTAGCTAAAAAAAATTACCTCAGAAATCTGTTTAAGAAAGGTTCCTGAATTCTAAGTGCAAAATCTGTATTTTAAATAAAACACCTTATATAATTTAATGCAGTCAGAATTTGGGAACTACTACTTTAGTCTAGACTACCATCAAACATTCAAATAAATTCAAGTCCAGATGAGGTTTTGGAACCTTCCTTAATGTATTCATACCAGGACTTTCTTTACATGTACTTGAAGGATCTTTTCAGGTCATGACACTTGAAAGAATTAAACATTAAGAATTGTTAACATCTGGGGTGCCTGGGTGGCTCAGTTGGTTAAGTGACTGACTTCAGTCTAGGTCATGATCTCACGGTTCACGGGTTTGGAGCCCCATATTGGGCTCTGTGCTGACAAGCGCAGAGCCTGCTTGGGATTCTCTCTCCCTCTCTGCCCCTCCCCCACTTGCACATACTCGCTGTCTCTCTAAATAAATTAAAAAGAAAAAAAATTCTTAACATCTACTTAAAAGCTTGTAAAAGTTCAGGATACCATTATGAGACTTTCATCTGAAATTTTGGCCATGAAACGTACACTGTTATATCCTGACTTGGAAGCTCATGCTCTCTTTCTTCAGTATGTTTCAGAAATTTCTGTGATTTCCTGCCTGAATGAGGAACTAGGAAATGGCCCAGTAGTCCAAAAGATATGTTTCTGACCTCAGTATTCCTATAAAGGAAGATTCTGATCCTGGGTTCAAATATAACCTACAACAATCTATAAGCCTTACTTACAGCATAAAATCGCATGTTGTGATTCAAAGGTATGGGGTCAGGGTCCTTTGACAGCTCAAATTGAGTGATTAATTCATAGAGGGGTACATAAGTTGGCTGAGTTTCAAACAATGGAATTCCTGGAAAAACAAGAATATAATGATCACAATAACATCAAAATGGTGACAGCTCTGTTTTCCCTTTGTGACTTCTATTTCATTTATCCATTTATTGAAAAAGCACTTACTAATAAGCATTTACTAATACACAGCACCATGACATTTATACCCATCAGTACTTTTTTGAGACCTGCAAGACTGAAAGAGGTCTAAAATAATCTGAATTTGAAGTTTGTTTTTTACACTTTTAACAAGTATTACCTCCTGATGCTTAAAACTCACCTGTGCAGTTCTGAAGTTTCTGAACAAATGCTCTAGATACTGGGATTGGCTGGGGAAATTTCAAGAAGAAACAGGCAGGAAGATCAACACTGTTGGCACTGGTGATTAAGGAGAAGGAGGGAGTCCTTCAAAAAAAAAAAAAAAAAAAAAAAAAGAAGGGGGATGGTTGGATTTTGACTTGATACAAAAATAAAAAATCTAAACATTTGTTCTTAGACATGTCCGTATCATTTAACAAAAGCCTATCAAAAAAGTTCACTCTTTCAGGGGATGCCTGGGTGGATCAGTCAGGTAACCGTCAGACTTTGGCTCAGGTCATGATCTCACGGTTCATGACTTTGAGCCTTGCATCAGGCTCTCTGCTGACAGTGCGGAGCCAGCTTGGGACTCTCTCTCTCTCTCCTCTCTTTCTCTGTCCTTCCCCTGCTATTCTCTCTCTCTCTCAAAAATAAACAAATATATATTTTTTTAATTTTACTCTTTTGGGGACACCTGCCTCAGTCAGAAGAGCATGCGACTCTTGATCTTGGGGTCGTGAGTTTGAGCCCCACATTGGGTGTAGAGATTAGTTAAAATTAAAAAATAAATAAGATGTTAAAAAAAATAATAGTTCACTCTTTCAACTTTCTTTCCCCAGTTCCAAAACATCCTATTCATTAACCCTTACGTACTTAATCAAACATCTATCCTGAGACAGGCTCTCTAGTTATTACTCCAATATGACTCCAAAACAATATAAATCCCATGATAACCTAAAAAACTGAAACAATCATTAAACCAAGGGAATTAGTACAGTTCTCCTCCTTCTCTGTCAGGATAGACAATGTGTTCTATAAGCAGACTTCAGACAGGAACATTCAAATAGATATTGAAAAGAGGAATTAAAAAGAGAAAATAAAAAGCCAATCTCTAGAAAGTTAAGTGAGAGAAGAGCCAAGTGAAAGTATTACTTATTTCATACCGGGCTTGAAGTTGGAAAAAATAAACTTTGCTACCCTGGAAGTATATTTAACTTACCATTTGTTGTCAACTGGATGTGACCCCATAATTAATGGTGCAATTGGAAGTTTATACATAGCAGATGTTCCTTCTATTGTCACTGATGCGTTCATGCCCAATGATCGAGGAACTGAGAATAGGAAAGAAAAGGGGTATTCTCCAAAGCAACACAAATTACAAGGATCTTAACATTTAAAAACAAAAAAACAGACTACCTTCTGCATAATTTGTCAACCCTAATTTGTCAGATAACATAATACCTGTATGACTTAGAAGTTTGAGAAGCTGCCTTCTAACAACCAGTATTTCTGTCAGTAAATAAAACAAAATACAGGAAACCATATACTCCAAAGAAAAAAAATTTAAAAAAAAATTTTTTAATGTTTATTTCCGAGAGAGAGCATGAGTGCGCACGCAAGCACGGGGGAGGGGCAGAGAGAGAGGGAGACACAGAATTTGAAGCAGGCTCCAGGTTCTGAGTGGTCAGCACAGAGCCCAATGCAGGGCTCAAATTCATTTACAGAGAGATCATGATCTGAGCTGAAGTCAGATGCTTAATGGACTGAGCCACCCAGGTGTCCCAATTTTTTATTTTATTTTTTTTTTATTTGAGAGAGTGCAAGTGGGGGAGAGGAGTGGGACAGAGGGAGGAGAGGAGAGAGAGAGAGAAAATTTTAAGCAGGTTCTCACGCTCAGTGCAGAGCCCGACATGGGGCTCAATCCCACCACCCTGGGACCAGGACCTAAGCCGAAATCAAGAGTTGGATGCTCAACCGACTAAGCCACCCAGGAGCCCCTTAAAGGCACATTACCGACATTTACTTATTTTCTCCAACTCCAGAATGCTTTTAAATAGAATTATGATTATAGGATAATCAATGACTAAAGTTATAAGGGAACCAAATGAGGGATTAGGCCATTTCTCATTTTGTTTTAGTATATTAAAAAGCAAATAGAGGGGCACCTGGGTGGCTCAGTCAGTTAAGTGTCTGACTCTTGGTTTTGGCTCAGGTCATGATCTCACATGTTTGTGAGTTGGGAGGTCTGCACTGTCGGTGCAGAGCCTGCTTAGGATTCTCTCCCCGCAGGCACATGCTCTCTCTTTCACTCTCTCTCAAAAAACATGAATAAACTTAACAAAAAACAAAAAACAAAAAAAACCATCCATTATTGTAATTCTTTAGTAAGTTGGCTAATTTTTTCACCTTTAATGTTTAAAGGGGATTATTTCAAGACAAATGGTTTATATCCTTTCATTCATTCACCTACTTGTTCATAAGCACCTATTAAGTTTGTACAATTATGTATGTATGTATGTATGTATGTACATATGTATATACTTATGAGCGTGTGTGTGTTACAGATGCAAACTGAGAGAAACAGCAAACTTTGGTAGGGATGGCAAACCAGGAAATACACACAGGCTTGGGCGTTCAATTATTTTAAATATTTTTTAAACACTGAACAAAACCTTCAGTTGCTTTACAGTTAAAGCCTTACCATTATTCTCATGCAAAATGATGGGAGATGTAGTCTTATCATCCAGCAGATCAGAAGGAGAGGCAAAGTACTTCAAGTTCATTAAATGACCTATGAAAAATAACACTTATCACTATATATTTATCAGGTAAATTAGAAATACAGAAAAACATTCCCATTTCTACAAAACTACATGAGAAAATAGTTTCATAAATAAGAGGATTCATGCTCCAAAGCAACTTATCAAATATAATGGAAGCAGAAGTATTAATTCTAGTGCCAACAATTTACTTCACAATTTAAAAATGTAAATGGGGGAGGGCAAGCATTGACACCTTGGAAACCATCTAATAATACACAAGTGACTGCTAGTTTTCTCCCTGTGCTTATAATCCCAAAGTGAAATTTAAGTAATGACCCCTTAACTAAAACTAAACAATTTTCTAAGTAAGCAACGTAGGATCACATACCCCCACTTCTTGGAGTAAGATAGCCAACACTTCCATGAAGAATCTTATCCAGGGGACCAGCATTGGTTGCTTTCCTGTGAGAAAAATGATCTATGTTTGCTTGTATTTTAGCCCTGAAGGTATTAGTGCACAATGTATTAATGAGTTCAGCTGTTAAAAGTCTTACAATACTAATTTAATGACTCTTGTAACTGGGCATATAGCAATTGTATTTCACTTTCGAAGAGATCACTTACAAGTATAAACCAGTATGTAATACAGTGAACAAAAATTATAAGTAGACTATTATTTATAAGACCAGAGGCCAGGTTTGACAAGTCTTCAAATAAAACTGATGGAATACCAACGAACAACTTGGACATACCAATACTCAGAAAATGGAATGTGATCATTTGGGAAGTAAAATGAGATGGACAAGATATATGATAGAGGACCCTAGTAACACCCTAGATGAAAAGCATTAAGAACAAAGTACCCAGAAGGTACAATTCAACAGAATTGACACCTTAGCCAGTCTTACCAATACATAACTGCCATTTTAGATAGATCCTGTTCTAAGGATTGGAGAGCCAAGTACATTTTAGTCTTCAGTTTGCTAGAAAGTAGATGAAGAGAACAAGAGTTAAAGAGTTGAAACACACACACACACACACACACACACACACACACACACACACACACACTAACATTCCCTTGAAGGCAATTCTATTTGAAAGACCCAAGCTAGTTAACAGAACCCCAGGTAGGTTAAAAATAAAAATGATGATCAAGTTCAACAACAACTAATTTCTTTTCAGCCTAAAAATCATGTTGGGGCACCTGGGTGGCTCAGTTGGTCTAGCATTCGACTTTCGTTTAGGTCATGATCTCACAGTTCGTGAGCTGGAGTCCCACATCTGTCAGTACAGAGCCTGCTTGGGATTCTCTCCCCTGCCCCACTCTCTGCCCCTCCCCCACTTGCAGTCTCTTTCTCTCTCTCTCAAAATAAATAAACCTAAAAAAAATCAACATGTTGAAGACATCTCAAAGATTATAGTGTCTTTTAGCATTATATCCGTTAATGCAGATATTATTTATTTAAAATACCTTCAAAAGATATAAAGTTGGAAGCTATAGGTTGTCAGTAGGAGAAGAAATCACAAATAAGATAGGGCAGAAGACTCGGCAAATTTTTAAGCACAAGTATATTTATACGAATTTTTCCAACAAAAGCAAAAAAATAAAGAAATACTTACTTGTCCCCTGGAAGGTTATAAAGATTAACAAGACCCTTAAGGTGCTTAGAAAATTCATCAAAATTTTTTTCCCTATAAGGAGTTCAGGAAAGAAGGAGGAGAATAAAACACAATTACTACTCAATCTTAATGCAAAGTACCAAAAAATCATGGCTATATAAAACTAATTTTAATAATTTGCTTTACTCTTTTTTTTCCCCCCAGCCAAAGTTTTCTAGCATCAATCAAAAGTAGCAAAAGAAGGGGCACCTGGGAGGCTCAGTCAGTTAAGCATTCAACTCTTGATTTCAGCTCAGGTCATGATCTCACAGTTTCTGAGTTGGAGCCCTGCATTGGGCAGAGTCTGCTTGGGATTCTGTCTTTCCTTCTCTCTCTGCCCCTTCCCAGCACACGCGCGCACACACACACACACGCGTGCTCTCTCTCAAAATAACTAAGGTTAAAAAAGGGGCGCCTGGGTGGCTCAGTCGGTTAAGCAGCCGACTTCAGCTCAGGTCACGATCTCACAGTCCGTGAGTTCGAGCCCCGCGTCGGGCTCTGGGCTGATGGCTCAGAGCCTGGAGCCTGCTTCCGATTCTGTGTCTCCCTCTCTCTCTGCCCCTCCCCCGTTCATGCTCTGTCTCTCTCTGTCTCAAAAATAAATTAAAAAACGTTAAAAAAAAAAAAAGGTTAAAAAAGAAAAAAAAAGTAGCAAAAAAAAGTTTCCCTTTCTCCTTCCCATTTTTCTGGAGAAGGTACTTGTAAGCAGTACAAAAGAGTCAAAAAGACCTAATAGTTCATATATTACAGTGATTTGCTCCTACATAATGAGACTTGGTTTAAATAAATCACGTTCTGGGGCGCCTGGGTGGCTCAGTCGGTTGGGTGTCTGACTTCAGCTCTGGTCATGATCTCACAGTTCGTGGGTTCAGGCCCCGCATCGGGCTCTGTGCTGACAGCTCAGAGCCTGGAGCCTGTTTCGGATTCTGTGTCTCCCTCCCTCTCTCTCTGCCCCTCCCTGGCTCCCACTCTCTCTCTCAAAAATAAATAAACATTAAAAAATTAAAAAATAATAAATAAATAAATCACTTTCTTTTCCTCTTAATATGTAACTGAGATGATTGAATGTTGTGAGGGAAAAAAAAAACTTTTGATTGGAGGAAATGGAAGTCAAATAAATTTGGAAAATAGAATACTTGCATGCATATGGCAATCTAAGGGCAGAGAGGAAAATGAACACTAGGAGAGAGATGAGAGGCCTGGAGAAAAGGAGATGAGCACTATGGAGGCAAGCCACATATTCGAGAATGTTCCTATGACAAGATCTGCCCCAGAAAAAAGAAAACTACTACCTAGACCCCTTGCTTCCTAGAACCCAATATTCGGGTTTGGATTCTTAGTCAATTAGGCTCTGTGGGCAGGCTCAGGAATCCAACACAACTCAACAACTCTAATTCTCTGTTATCTTATTTCAAACTTAAAAGAAAAAAAAAAGCTTCTTGAAGGCTAAATTGCCCTACCAATGTCAGATATTTGGTCAGGCATTTATTGAGCAAATATGAGCACTTACTACCCAAAATGCCATGAAGACAGTAAAAAGAAACAAGAACAGCAGCAAAATAAACCCTCTACCTTAAAATTATCACCTATACAAAGTGACTAAAAATTGCACACAAGGGCTAATATTCTTTCTGAAGTTCCCATTTCAAAACATGCTTACAAATTAACTTTAGAACACCACCAGTTAGTTCATAAATTGGTGCAGTCTCCTACTCCAGGATTAGAACCAGAAGTATTGGCTTTCTGGACTATTCTGGTAACACACCTGTTGCTAGACTTATAAAAAGGTTTTTATGTTGCATTGCAATTTTTAAAAGGTGGTTCAAACTTGGCACATTTGGCTAGAAACACATTAAAATGATTACTGCAAAGGCCGACTGTAAAACTTATTCCCTCACTATTAACACCTTAAGACATTTCCACGTAGTATCTGAGAACTTCGCTATATTTAAAACATAAAATTGATGTAATGACTTTTTCAAAATCCCAGAAAGTAAATTTCCACTCAATTTAAAGGGAAAGGATAATCCAGAAGGAAATGCCATTAACTGCTAAGAAACTCTTCAAGCCTAGTGCTTTTCCTATGATGGGAGTTTATCACACATACACCTTAAATGTAAGACAGTTTTTCTCAAAATTAAAGTGAAAATAAGTTCTTTTCATGACATAGACTCAATTCTCTCAAGCCTTCTCTCATTCAATAATTAGTTTCTATTTATTTTTGTTGCACACAGAATTTTTGAGGCTAGATCAGTTTTCAACCAGGCGTGATTTTGCCCACCAGGGAACATTTAACAATATCTAGAGATATTTTTTATTGTCACAGGTCAGGAGATAGATACTACTGGCAACTAGTGGCGGGGGGGGGGGGGGGGGGGGAGGCAAGAATGTGGTTAAACATCCTACATTGCACAAGGCAGTCCCCTATAGCAAAGAATTTTCCAATCCAAACTGTCAATACCGCCAAGGTTGCAAAATCCTGGGATAGACTGAGTAAGTTGAGAAACCAAGCTAAGTCCATACTGAAAGTGAACAAACATAGACTGAAAAATCTTGACCTAAGAAAATAAGTATGTTCCTAAGGAGAGTAAATTTTTTCCTTTCTTTTGATAAAGACAATAACTTCTGACCAGCCTCAAGACCCAACTATAAAGAACAGCATTGTCTGCCAGTATCAGGGAACATAAACATCATTTGCTTACCTTAGTTGCTGTACAAGTTCTGGACAGCTCTGAAATTAAACAAATCATGTTAAAACTTTAAACTACTTTAAGGCCTTTGAAGACATCAAAAGTTTTTCTCTTTTATTAATAGCACATGCTTTATAACAACAACATTAAAACTACAGATGATCCTTATATTAAGATATCAAAAAGCATCTTCTTTCTACTTGGTAAACCATGGGGCTGGGGTGGGAAATTCAAGATCAAAGTATATGAACTAGTTTATAATGGAATCAACTTTCAGTAGTTTGTTTAAAACAGTAGGACCTCTCTTTAATGCCATCCTTGGAGTCCACATTCAACTGTCTTGGTTACACACATTAAACATTCATCTCTATTACAAGATTTTTCAGAGACATTAGTTATGTACAAGATTATCTGTCCTTTTTGATTATTAGCTCTTTGAGGATAAGAACTTTAAGTTATTTATCTCCATATCCCCAGCACCTATTGTTCAATTGCGGCTCATGTTTGTTGATATGAAATGGAAAGGGTTCCTCTAGCGTCTCCACTTGTCAAAGCCTTTGGATGATGTCAGAGATGGACCCATGTTATTCTAAATTCCATTCTAGAGCTATTGATATTACATTACAGCCCATCACATCATCTCTACAGTGGCTCATGAAAAAACCTAAGCCCAAGCTATTTCAAACCCCAACAATTCATTTTAAAATTAATGTCCCTAAGTAAACCCCACAGATTCCAGTGAAATATCAACAGCACATACCACAGGATTCTCCCCATGGTGAGCCACTTTTACATCACAAAGCTGTCCTGCAGGATCTAACTGCACTTCCACATAGAACATATCTGACGTGATGTAACATTCAGTGCCACTGGCACTGAGATGAGAGCCCAGTCTAGCAGGAACAAATCAAAACAAAAATTAATAGAAGACACATAAATAAAGCCACCCAAAGTCAACACTAAGTTAAATACTTCTGCCTAAGATAGACTACTTACCCATTCTGTCTTGCTATAGACTCCAAGCGGTCAGTCATTGCTGGTAAAGATGTTACTAGGAAAGGGTAAAAAAAAAAAAGGAAATCACAAAATGCTCCAAATAACTTAAATTTTATTCTTCAAAAACCAAAACATCCTAAGGAGTATATCCATACATTCAAGCCATTACATCCAACAGTTCAAATGCTTAGAATTTCTGTATGTTCATTAGTTAAGACTTAGCTGTGACCTAAATAGTAGGGGTCAAAAAAAAGACCTCTTTGAGGAGCACTTGGCTGACTCAGTTGGTGGAGCATGCGACTCTTAATCTTGGGGTTGTGATTTGAGCCCCAGTTGGGCACAGAGCTTACTTTAAAAAGATCTATTTGAGGGGCTCCAGGGTGGCTCAGTCAGTTAAGCATCAACTCTTGGTTTCGGCTCAGGTCATGATCCCACGTTTGTGGTTTCAAGCCCCACGTCAGGCTCTGTGCTGACATCTCAGAGCCTGGAGGCTGCTTCGGATTCTGTGTCTCCCTCTCTCTCTACCCCTCACCCACTCGTGCTCTGTCTCACTCTTTCTCAAAAATAAACATTTAAAAAAAATTAAAAAGATCTATTTTGGGGGCACCTGTGTGGCTCAGTTCAGTTAAGCCTCTGACTTCAGTTCAGGTCATGATCTCGTAGTTGGTGAGTTCAAGACTCAAGTCAGTTTCTGTGCTGACAGCTCGGAGCCTGGAGTTGGCTTCGGATTCTGTGTCTCCCTCTCTCTCTGCCCCTCCCCTGCTCACACACACTCACTCTCTCTCTCTCTCTCTCTCTCTCTCTCAACAATGAATAAATGTTAAAAAAAAAAAAAAAAAAAAAAAAAACTAAAAAAAAAAAGATCTATTTGGAGCGCCTGGGTGACTTAGTTTAGCATTCAGCTTCAGTTCAGGTTATGATCTTGCAGCGTGTGGATTCAAGCCCCACATCGGGCTCTGTGCTGACAGCTCAGAGCCTGGAACCTGCTTCGGATTCTGTCTCCCTCTCTTTCTGCCCTTCCCCTGCTCTTGCTCTGTCTCTCTCTCTCTCAAAAATAAATACACATTAAAAAAAAAAAAGATCTATTTGAAAAAATTATCGGACCTTTTTCCTCTCCCTTTTGCATTACTCATTTGGGACAAGTTATCTTTAACTTCAAAAAGACACATGTATCTGCTAATGTTAGAATAAGGAAGATTAACATCAAAACTAAAACCAACATAAAGAAATATTCAATATTCATAGCACCATTATTCACTACAGCCAAAAGGTGGAAGGAAACCCAAATGTCCATTCATGAATGGAGGAATAAAAATGTGGTATATACATGCAAAATATTACTTAGCTTTTTAAAAAAATGTTTATTAATATATTTTGAGAGAGCTGGAATATAGGATCAGAGAAAGAAGGAGAGAGAGAATCCCAAGGAGGTTTTGCACTATCAGTGCAGAGCCTGACCCGGGGCTCATTCCTATGAACTGTAAGATCATGACCTGAGCTGAAATCAAGAGTCGGATGCTTAACTGACTGATCCATTCAGGCACCATTATTTAGCTTTTTTTAACAGAGAGGTAATTCTGATACATGCTACAAAATGGATGAACCTTGAAGACATTATGCTAAGTGAAAAGTCAGTCACATAAGGACAAATACTGTTTCATTCCACTTACATGAGGTATCTAGAGTAGACAAATTCTTACAGAGAGAAACTAGAATGATGGTTACAAGGAGTTGAGGAGAGGGAGAAAGGAGAAATTACTGTTTAATGAATACAGGATTTCAGCTTGGGAAGATGAAAAAGTCCTGAAGATGGACAACGGTAGTGATGGTTATGTAGCAATGTGAATGTACTTAATGCCACTCAACTATAATTTTAAATGGTTCAAATGGTAAATGTTATGTATATTTTACCACAGTTAAAAAGTTAACAGCCTCTGCCTCTACGTACCATAGTATTTCCACAGATTGGGAAGGGCTACCAGTTTTTTAACATTGAGACTCTACGTTGAGTTGGAAGAAGCAAAAGTGGGATTCTCTACATTTTGATGAACAAGGATTCTTAACCATCAGAAAAGGAAACATTAGAAGGGGCGATGAAGGTTGTAGGCACCTACTCTCAGACTTGAGATGTCAAAGAAAACCCAAGGGGTGGGGGTGGGGGGGGAACTATTCAGCTGAATCAAGTTCATTTGTGATGGATCAGAGTAAAATCTGTTTTTTACTTTCATTTCTCCCCCAAAATACACAGAACTAGTAATTATAATCATAAATATTCAAGCTCATGATTTAAATTTTATTTGCTTTCCTGAAAACACTGTCCATAACAATGTAAAAATCCTTTAGAGTTAAAATGTCCATTTTCTTATTGCAAGTTAATTAGAAGAGAACATCTGAAATAGAGTGCCTGGATGGCTCAATCAGTTAAGGATCTGACTTTAGTTCAGGTCATGATCTCACGGTTCAAGAATTCAAGTCCTATGTTGGGCTCTGTGTTGACAGCTCAGAGCCTGGAGCCTGCTTTGGATTCTGTGTCTCCCTCTCTCTCTCTGCCCCTCCCCTACTTGTGCTCTGTCTCTTTCACTCTCAAAAGTAAATAATAAAACATTATAAAAAGAAACTGGGGGCGCCTAGGTGGCTCAGTCAGTTAAGAGTCTGACTTTGACTCGGGTCATGATCTCACAATTTGTTCGTTCAAGCCTCGCATTGGGCTCTGTGCTGACAGCTCAGAGCCTGAAGCCTGCTTTGGATTCTGTGTTTCCCTCTGTCCCTCCCCTGCTTGCATGGTCTCTCTCTCCCAAAAATAAACATTAAAAAAAAAAAGAGAGAACATGTAAAGAAAAAGAACTTTCCCTTGCTATCTTTTTTTTTTTTTTTTTTTTTTTTTAATTTTTTTTTAATGTTTATTTATTTTTGAGACAGAGAGAGACAGAGCATGAACGGGGGAGGGTCACAGAGAGAAGGAGACACAGAATCTGAAACAGGCTCCAGGCTCTGAGCTGTCAGCACAGAGCCCGACGCGGGGCTCGAACCCACGAACCGTGAGATCATGACCTGAGCCGAAGTCGGACGCTTAACCGACTGAGCCACCCAGGCACCCCAGCCCTTGCTATCTTTATAGTTACCCTCCATCAACTATCTTTTGAGTCTCTACCAGTCTCCCAAATAGGATCAAAAATAAATGTTTCAAAAATTCAGGTGAGATCTCATCTTGGGGTGCCTGGGTGGCTCAGTCAGTCGGTTAAGCATCTGACTCTTGATTTCAGCTCACATCATGATCTCACAGTTCATGAGTTCGAGTCCCACATCTGGCTCTGCACTAACAGTGCAGAGCCTGCTTGAGATTATCTTTCTCCCTCTCTCTCTGCCCCTCCCCTGTTCTCTCTCTCTGAAAAAATTAACTAAAAAAAAAAAAATTAAGAGGTGGTCTCAACTCCATAGTGAAAACAAGAACACCACCTAGCAAAGAAAGTTTATCTATCTCAATTTATATTTCTCATGTAAGTATAAAACAGTCTTTATAAAAACTGGGCATTTTAAGAAAGCATATTTCAGGGGCACTTGGGTGGTTCAGTTGGTTGAGCTTCTGCCTTCGGCTCAGGTCATCATCTCCCAGTTTGTGAGTTCAAGCCCCACATTGGGCTCTCTGCTGTCAGTGCAGAGCCCACTTGGGATCCTGTCTCCCTCTCTCTGCCCCTCTCCTTCTTGCTCTCTCTCAAAAATAAACATTAAAAAAAAAAAAAAAAAAAGCATATTTCAAACATGTTTACAAACCTTTGAGAGCTTTCTGCAATGTCTCCAGACAGCTGACCAAATGTTGATGCCCTCCAGAACTCATCACAACCCTCTTCTCCTATAATAAGTAGGAAAACATTCAAGATAGAAATTAACCAAGCCAACAGTGTTTCAGGTAAATGGACTTATCCTAGTAGTAATATTTCAGGATAATCCTCAGACTATATGCTATAGGTCTATATACTCTATATTCTCTATATACTCTGATAATCTATAGACTCCTGTTACTCTGTCCATCCTTCCACAGGAGGAAAAGTTCATAAACATGGATACATCCATATCCACATACATGAAGGTAGAAAAAAGTATGCCCAGATCTTATTTTAGACTAGGAAGAATCAAATACAATAAATGAGATCAGCTTCCTGCAGAAGTAACTACATCCTAAATTTAGTCAGTTAAATAGGGTGGCTCAGGAGATCTGGCAATTCCCAAACCTAACAAGGTGATTTCTGTGTAATCTAAGAAATATAACCAGACCTTAGTAAAATTAGAGTAACTCTAAAAAACAGAACGTGTAGTCCAGAAAAAGGGACTCCCAAAGAACAAAAGATCTGACATAGTTTTTCTAACTCTATCCAAAGAAGTTCCTCTCTGCACAACATTCTTTTCTCTAGAAATGTGAACAGCTTTATGATACAAAGATAGTTTTTCAGGCCTTTCCATGTCCTAAATCTCTCTGTTCTAAGAAACAAACAAACATCCGATTAATAATCTGGCTTCCCTTGTATCTTGAATAGATAAGGGGTTGCTCTGCACAACGGTAACCAATATTCTGGTAACTGGAAAGATAAACTCTCTGTGGTAGATTAATAAATTGGAATTCTGATTTACATTTAGTCTACTGAGATTTTGTTACTATGTCAGTTGTTGAAAACTCTTCAAAGTCTTAATACACCAACAAAATTAGGTTTCTGACTCTGCAGAGTGAGAAGTAGACAGTAGAAGCTATGGTGCCCAAAAACCAAGACACTGGTACCCCATGAGAGGGTCTTAGTAGCCATCTCGAATTCCTCTATCTCATGATGTCTAATGACAATATCATTTACAGAGCATGTTTCCAACTAGAATATGACTACCTTGTAGTATAAAAATGACAACCTCTGAATCCTCAGACAGGAAAAATAGCCATTCTTCTTTTTAAAACATTAAAATATACATATATATTTTATGTACATAATCCTCAGCCAAAGGATATACATATATTTCTTGAATTTAGTTACATAAATCTTTAAGCAACACCACACTTTAATATCCATTATCTCATTCAATCCTCAAAATAAAACTATGTGGAAAAGCAAACTGGTACTGTGTGCCTCTATTTCCAAATAAGAAAACTGAGACCCAGTAAATAATTTGTTCAAAGTCACATAGCTACTAAGAACTTCAAATATAGGTCTTTTGACAGCAAATTTAGTTCTTTTGCTGGAGCTATACTGATATGATCACATTAAACACTAATAAATCTATTAAACTGAACTTACTATGGACCCAAATTAAGACTTGGTGGGGAGGAGGGGGTACTTTCACTGAAGTATATAACATATATACAGAAAAGTATATGAATCTTAAGTGAAGAGATCCATGAATGAATTACCACAAAGTGATCCCCTGCCCCCCCCCCCCCATCATTACCCACGTCAAATCACAGAAGTAAAGTTTTCCTACATCATTTGACTACCACTGGAATCACGTGAATGAACTTTTAACATCCAGTCACTACCCCTTATCTTCTACTTAACTTCCATTTAAGGGCTCCCCATACTGATAAATGACTCAAGAAGTAGTAGTTGACAGAGTGAACAGGTGAAGCTTTTTAAGAATTAATCGCAAACTCTACTAGCAGTGTAGATACATGAAAATACTATCACATTAGGCTCAAGGAGCTTAACAGCAAGTGAAGAACAAAGGTCTCCCTACATCAGTCTATCATATGTGTCTCTCCTAGGTGTATTTCTAAGCACCTTTGCCTGAAGTACCCCAGTGTACTATATAGCTCATGATTAACATAATTTTATAAACAGAACTTCTTAGGTAGACTCAAGTTGATGTGCACCATGTACTCAGGTGTTTTGTGATAAATAAGACTGAGGACACACTATAATAATTGGTTTGAAAAAGTCTACATGGGGAGCTTAGCTTATTAAATAATTATCTAAGCACAACACTTTATCCACCACCATAATCCTCACCATGACTTGACGCACAAGCTTAATGGTTTCACTCCAAGGTCTATTTTGGTTAAATTTTGCATGTAGCCGTTCCAAGAGAGAACTCATCTTACTCAGCTTCTCCGACTCTACGATACAAATTAGAAAACATCATTAGAAACTCTTTCAAGACATTTCAATTCTTCTTGCAAAAGAAACCCCCATACCTCATCCTTGGTAAGAACTCAGTTAAAATATTTTTCAATATCATTTACTTCAAAACATACAAATAACTTA
Organism: Panthera leo; assembly: GCF_018350215.1. Taxonomy (NCBI): domain Eukaryota; kingdom Metazoa; phylum Chordata; class Mammalia; order Carnivora; family Felidae; genus Panthera; species Panthera leo. The sequence goes on from NC_056692.1 coordinate 38,247,147, forward strand.
TTTTTAACAAGACGACACAGAAATTGGGGTCTAAGGAACTCCTTAAAACATAACTGGTTTCTATTCAGTCTTTTAATGAAAACCAAAAAAAGAATCACCTCTAATCATGTTTCAGGATCAGGACTACAATTTAGTGACAAAATCATTTCATGATATACGTAGAGCATACATTTGAACATGGCCTTACTATGGTTAGTTGGTTTTCAATGTGAAATACAGGCTTTTGAAATTTTTTGATGTAACTCTAATAGATCAATATATAAGTATTATCAAGAAAACAGGCTGTATTTGTCATTTTGATTTTTCAAACTAAACCTATATGGATAGGAAATATGTCAACAACTAAAGGATAAATTTCCGGTAGAGGTAAGAGAAAGGTAGAAAAGACCTCAGTTTCTGTCCTGTGAGTGAACAAAGCTCTTATGCTCTCCAACCCCCTTAATTTTTATTACTGAATTATAATTTTCATTATTGAAATTTAGTTGATTTTTATTTTTGAAATGTTATTACATTTATTATTGAATGATAGTTTTTATTTTTTTATTATTGAAATATAGTTTTTATTTTTATTTTCATTAAATTTTTACTTTTGAAATATAGCTGATCCTTCCTCTAATTCGTGTACTTCTAGTATGAGCAAGGACCTGTATTAGAGACCACTGGCAATACAAAAACTTGCAATATGGAGTGCCTGGGTGGCTCAGTCCGTTAAGCGTCCAATTCTTGATTTCAGCTCAGGTCATGATCTCATGGTTTGTGAGACTGAGTCCCACATCTGGCTCTGTGACAATGGAGCCTGCTTGAGATTCTCTGCCTCTCTCTCATGCGCTCTCAAAAAAAAAAAATGAATAAACTTAAAAAACACACACACGCAATATGTCTGAGATGACATCTGTGAGGGTTTTTAAAATTATTATTACTGAAATATAATACGAGCAAGGACATGTGCTAGAGACTGCTGGCAATGCAAAACACACAATACGACTAAGATGACATCTGTGAGGGGGTGTACATAAGTTAAAGTGGAAATAACCATGACACAGAGCAAAATGAGATATGCTGTTAAAAACAGAAACACATTACTACTCAAATGCAAAAAAGGAAAAGTTCATTATTAGTTGTGGAGATATCACAAAAAAAGTGACAGTTGATGTTGACATTGAAAGATGAATACAATGTCAGCAATCAGAGTTAAGGCAGTGGCATTTTCTAAATCAAGATTCAAACTCCTTCCAATGTCCTCATATCCTGGAAAACTGGTTTGAGGCCTGTTTCAGCCAGTTTATATAGTTTTGAACACATTGTTGGCAATTCCCACTTCCAAGATTCACTCATTCAAGCATTATTTTATGTGCTGGAGATACATTAGTGAGCAAACTACATGAAATTCCTGTCTCGAGTTTCCTTTTTACACTCATCAGTCCTCTGCACCAAAGGATATACTTTTCTTCTTCCTCTTCTTTAAAATACACTCTCCACCCCCCTTTTCCTTAAGAAGCCTGATGATAAGTACTTTATACGAATGCTCAAATCAAACGCTCAAATCAAACACGTTCTGGGTCAGGGACTACACAACCACGAGTAAGGCAAGGCCGCTGATCTAACAAAGCTCAAAGTGGAAAAGATGGATAAACACTGACACAGTGATTCTTATTAACAGAACTATATCCAAAATACTAAGGAAGCCGTTAAGAGTGTAAAACTTTATAGATTCTAAGTAAGATTCCAACAGAAAAGTTGTTTTTCAGCAGTTGTTAATCTAGCCATTGAAACGATGAATTCAACGCAATTTACAAATACACAATAGTACAAGGTTTGACCACTGTGACATTCTATGGAACTACTGGCTTTTAAAATCTTAAGGTCCTATCATTTCACTCACGCCGAAACATCCTCCAATATTTGACACACAGCTTTATATCATTATAATAATATAATTATATTTTTAAACGTCATTATTCAAACATCCCTTCTAAAACAAGGTGTAAGCAAATTATAGATTCACTCGCCTGGTCTTCCATTAACTCTAGGTTAAAAACGTCCTGAGGCCCAAATGATTGCCCCTAGCTAAGCAGGAAACCTTCACAGAAGTTGGGAGCCCGCATCACCCCAAAGTCGGAGTCCTTCACCGCCAAAGAAGGCACAGTCAGAATCTAAAACTGACACCTATCCCGCCTCCTGGACTCCACGACCTCGGGAGCGTAGGCCCCCCAGCTTCTTCCACAGATTGGCTCCCCAAAGCTGTGTCCCGCCCCCTGCTTTCCCCCTCAAGTCACTCACCCTCGGTTTCCCCCTGAGCCTTCATCCTGACGGTGGGGAGGTCCTGAGTCCTACACAAGAGGATAAGCCCTCCCCCACCACTAACGAGGGAACCAAGTTGGTTCGGGCTCTCGGGACGCAGGGCACCAGCCGTCCCCACTCTTCCCAAGAAGGCTCAGTCTGAAGTCCCCGGCGGCAAGAAGAGAAGGGTGCTCCCGGCCGCCGCCATTTTCCCCACGGAACTTCCCAAATATCGCGAGATTAACCGTGATCCTGCGAGACTAGGAAAAGGGTTGGGCACGAAAATATCGCGAAAAATAGTGAATGTGGTACTTCTCGCGAGAATCACCCAATCAAGCTTTCCCTTAGTTCTCGGTCGTCTCGAGAGTTATTGCTCCTAGGTATGGTGTTTGTTTGGTAGCGCTTGGCTCTGCTTGCAAATGGCAAAGAAGTTCGTAAATTAAAATCCCGGAATCTCTTTACTGAAAGACTGGTTCTTCAAAGAATATTGGTATCAAACATTTTATTAAAGATAATACACTTTCTTGAGATACTAGATGGAAAAATTATCCTATAAAAATTATATTGGCTCTTTGTAACATGACGTTCCAAGCCGGTCCAATTCACTTAATTCCCATTTCCTAACTTTTTCTCAAATTTAAGAAATATTTCTCACGCAATTCCAATTTTTTTGAAGATCTGGGAGATTTTGAATTAAAGTAAACTTGTAGAGGTCAGAACATCGGATGCTATTATATTTAGGGCACCAAGGTGTATCACAATTGGTAGTGTCCCTATTTTGTAATCATAGTAAAAACCGGCAGTTTAGCTTGTACTCGACACAAAGAATGTCCTATCTCTTCCATAAGTAAATCCTCACAACGAGAAATTTGGAGTAATGCTGAGAAGTTTGTGGCCACTGGAACTGAAGAACTTGGCTAAAATACAATGCGTTCGGTGAAAATTCTTAACATAGTTATGGCTTTTTTTTAATGTTCTTTTTGCAAACACATCTTTGAAAATAACTGCTGTTGGGCGCCTGGGTGGCTTGGTCGGTTAAGCGTCCGACTTCGGCTCAGGTCACGATCTCACAGTCCGTGAGTTCGAGGCCCGCTTCGGGCTCTGTGCTGACAGCTCAGAGCCTGGAGCCTGTTTCAGATTCTGTGTTTCCCTCGCTCTCTGCCCCTCCCCTGTTCATGCTCTGTCTCTCTCTGTCTCAAAGATAAATAAACGTTAAAAAAAAAAAATTAAAAAAAAAAAAAAGAAAACTGCTGTAAAGTTGAGGTTACGTAGTCCGCTGCAAGGATACTAATGGTGGATTTCTGCTGGCTCTTCAGTCTCAGACTGTCCACATTTAAAAAATGCTATTCAAACATCCTCCAAGGCCATTCCAGCAGATAATTATAGGCACAGCACTTAAATTTAATAAAAACAAATCTTGGGAAGTGTCTGAAAACATGTCTATTACCACAAAGGTATCTATAACCATGCTCTTTGAAAGTAGAATTCAAATTCCATTTCTTACCTAGTCTTTATCCTCTTTTCCTTTGAGTTATTACATAGTGAGTTTCTTGGCGCTGGATTTGGCTCTCATTTCTTTTTTTTAAATTTGATGTACTTTTTTTTTTTTTTTTACTTTTTTATTTTTGAGAGAGAGAGAGAGAGAATGAGCAGGGGAGGGGCAGAGAGAAAGGGGGACAGAGGATCTGAAGCGGGTTCTGCACTCACTGATAGCAGCAAGCCTGATGTGGGGGTCCATCTCACAAACTGGGAGATCATGACTTGAGTCGAAGTCTGACACTCAACCAACTAAGCCACCCAGATGCCCCTGGCCCTCATTTTTTTTTTTTTTAATTTTTTTTTTTAACATTTATTTATTTTTGAGACAGAGAGAGACAGAGCATGAACGGGGGAGGGTCAGAGAGAGGGAGACACAGAATCCGAAACAGGCTCCAGGCTCTGAGCTGTCAGCACAGAGCCCGACGCAGGGCTCGAACCCACAGATCGCGAGATCATGACCTGAGCCAAAGTCCGATGCTCTCAACCAACTGAGCCACCCAGGCGCCCCTGGCCCTCATTTCTTAATTCCCACTACCTAGCACTGTACTTGGACTCAGTAGGCAAATGTTTTATTGGGCCTACAAAACCATGCGAGACCCAATTCTCCCTTGCCAATCCCCAGCCTTGCTGGCCTTTTTTCTCATGCAGAAAATTCCCCCACTCTTTCCTCTTCCAAGATCCTTGAACAGGTCTTTTTAACTGCTGGGAGGGGCCTTCCTTTGCCTGACCCCTTCACCTCACTAAGGCCCTCTTACTTGGATGTCAATTTAATTGTCTTCCTCTAGGCTAAAGAAGCCTTTTCTAACTCCTGACTTGATCAGGTCCACTGTTACATTATTTCAAACATCTCTTTAATAGCACTTTCACCATTGAAATTAATTACATGATGGTTCAATGTCTGTCTTCCCTGTTATATAGTTATTGCCAGAAAGGCTGCACTGGGTCTACTTCTTTCACTACTGTCTAGTGACATTGCTTGGCCAAATCCCTGACACACATCAGAGACTCAGTGCATATCGTTGGGATAAATTAATAGGGTTGCCAGATAAAATACAGAACAGTCAGGGAGGTGCCTGGGTGGCTCAGTTAAGCGTCCGACTTTGGCTCAGGTCATGATCTTATGGTTAGCAAGTTTGAGCCCCAGTGGAGCTCTGTGCTGACAGCTCAGAGCCTGGAGCCTGCTTTGGATTCTGTGTCTCTCTAGCTCTCTGCCCCTCCCCCACTTGCACTCTTTCTCTCTCAAAAATAAATAAACATTAAAATATATATATACAGAGGGGCGCCTGGGTGGCTCAGTCAGTTGAGCGCCCAACTTCGGCTCAGGTCATGATCTCGCAGTCTGTGAGTTCGAGCCCCGGGTCAGGCTCTGTGCTGACAGCTCAGAGCCTGGAGCCTGCTTTGATTCTGTGTCTCCCTCTCTCTCTGCCCCTCCCCCACTCATGCTCTGTCTCTCTCTGTCAAAAATAAATAAACATTAATTTTTTAAAAAATATATACATATACAGAGCACTCAGTTAAATTTGAATTTCAGATAATCACTGGATAGTCTTTAGCACAAAAGTATGTTCCAAATATTCTATAATGTAAATCTAGCAACTTAAAATTGATGAGGTACAGAGAGTATTTTGTCCAAGTGAGACTATTCAAAGATAATGCAAACTTAAAATGCTATTTCCAGGGAGACTGGGTGACATAGTTGGTTAAGCATCTGACTTGATATCAGCTCAGGTCATGATCTCACAGTTCCTTGGTTTAAGTCCCCTGTAGGGCTACAAGCTGACAGTGTGGAACCTCCTTGGGATTCTCTCTCCCTCTCTCTGCTCCTCCCCTGTATGTGGTTTGCTTGCTCTCTCTTTCTCAAAATAAATAAATAAACTTAATAATAAAATAAAGTGCTGCTTCCAATAAATAAAATAAAATGCTGTTTCCTGCTATCAAAGTGTTCTTCATTCAACAAGCATCTGTGGAATCCTAATTCTTGTATATTAGGTAGGAGCTCATAATATAAACATGAAAACACAGCTCTTGGAATGCCTGGGTGGCTCAGTCGATCAAGCATCCGGTTTTGGATTTCTGCTCATGTCATGATCCCAGGGTTGTGGGATCAAGCCCCACATCGGCTACACACTGAGCATGGAGCCTGCTTAAGATTCTCTCTCTCCCTCCCTCTGACTCTCTTCCCGCCTCACACACTCTCCTCTTCCTCTCTCTAAAAAGTAAAATAAAATAATAAATAAATAAATAAATAAATAAATAAATAAAAATAAAAAACATAGCCCCAACACTTGATGGATTCATCTGACTTAAGAGTTCTGAAAATATGATTGGTCACAATAACCAGTTATTCAAAAATGTCTGTTAATTTATCACTGTTCCCAAAACACCAATATTAGATATACAACTATATTTCCTCATGGAAACTTTACACAATGTCTATACCAAGTGTAGCTATGGAATTTTAAACCTTATAGGCTTGAAAATAAAGTAAACTATACCAAATTTTGGTCACAGAATAGAATAGGAAGTTATAATTTCTCATTTTAAAATACAGATAAAATGACATTTGTTGAAAAATTTGTACTCCAGACGTAAAGATAGGAGAGACATGTCATTAAACAAGAAAATCATTCAAAGTGTACATAGGAGCAGTCTTTGTATATGGCAAGAAGAAGACAATGGTGACATTTTAAAGGACTAAGCTTTGAGGGAGATTTCAGAGGACTCTTTAAACCTAAAATCTAAACTAATAAATTGATCTAGGGTGGGGAGGAGCAGCTATTGACTTTAGTTAAATATTTCCTCTTGGATACAGCCTAAAGAGAAGCTTTCTGACTTGCTCTGGGTGATTTACAGGGAAAGTACAGTCTTCATCTGACTGATTACCTTGAGGTTCACAAAGTTGCCCTGACTCCCTGCCCTGGGAGGTCATGCAAATAAAGCAAACTGTGCAGTCCTGGAATTTCTGAGTTCAAAGTTTTTCTGTAGAGTGAAGCAACCCTTATTTTATACAAGCTCTATTCTCACCAACTGTTGGACAGATTTCTGCAGTTTACACTGATTTTGTATTTAAACACTTTATCAAAATCTATTTCCTAGATTAGAATCTTTTCCAGCTTCATTGAGATATTATTAACATTAGAGTAGCATTGTACCCACCAAAAAGAGACAGCGTATTGAAATAGAAAGAATACTGGTCTAAGATTGAATAAAAAGCTGTCCCTGCTCCTGGTACTTCCTACACTTAATGTAAACATACTACAACTCCTGGGTCTCAGTTTCAACCTTTAGTAGATGCATATAGAAATACCCATCCTGGCCACCTCGCCAGGTTTTTTGTTCAACTGATATCTACTGACAGACTTAAAAGAGTTCTGTGGAAAACTGAACAGTGCTCTAGAAATATAAGATATTATAAAAAATCAGTAAAATCTTCATTCATTCATTCATTCACTAGGAGTTTCTAGTCTTCAGTAGGCAATCAACAGATAATTAAGAAAGTTTCAACTACTGTTTATGTGATGAATTTTATTTAAGATTTTATTTGACACATCACAATAATTTCTTCTACTGTCCACACTTCTCCATTTTACCATGAGCGCGGGCGCATCCTGGGTCAGAAACTTAATCTCATTTAAAAGATGTAAAAAATCTGAGTGATTTTGCCTAACTCATGCCAGTGTTTGATAAAGTGGGTCAGTCATTTCAACTAATTGGCCATTAAGTCTCATGCTATCTGCCGTTATGTCAGATACTGGTGGGGACTTTTACATCCAGGCTTTCTCGCAGCAATGAATAAGGAGTTATCATACCTGAGTTCCAGTACTTAATTCTATGCTTTGTTTCTCTTGATGACATTAAATTTTCTTCCATGGTTAAATTTTATCTTTTTTATTTTTAGCCAACATTTATGGATTTAAACATTTAGGTAAAAAATTTTCTTTTTAGTACCCATGTGACCAAAAGCAAAAAGAACATTTTCAGAGAGTGATTTTGAGAGTGGATTCTTTTGCCTTCATTCAGGATGTTTTCTGGCCCTTAATATACAAATCCTATTTAACCTTCCTGGCCCAACTCAAATGCCCTACATTTATAAAACTTTTTCTTTTCTTTCTTTCTTCTTTTAATGTTTATTTATTTTTCGAGAGAGAGATTGACAGAGTGTGAGCAGGGGAAGAGCAGAGAGAGAGAGGAAGACACAGAATCTGAAGCAGGCTCCAGGCTCTGAGCTGTCAGCACAGAGTCCCACGCGGGGCTCAAACCCACAAACCGTGAGATCATGACCTGACCCGAAGTCTGACGCTTAACCGACTGAGCCACCCAGGCGCCCCATAAAACTTTTTCTTAACACTCCCAGCCTCCTTTTGAATTTCTGGAGCACTCTGTATCATTCTTATGACATTTATCACCTCATATCTTGTGGTATGAATATTTTCCCCATGTCTTGCTTGATGGCCGTATGAGAGTAGACACTGTATCACAGAGAAGGGCCTTAAAGTCTCACAGATAAATTTGATGAAGAATGAAGAAATTTGGAAAAGTCATTTAACTTCTCAGTACCTTAGTTTCCTCACATATACAACCTTATTTCAGATGATTGTTGTGAAGATGTAATGAGTTAATGTGTACAAAGTTTTGAAAAGTAGAAAATGAAGGGCAGGGTAAGATTTTTTTTTTTTCCTCACGCATGAATACCATGTTTTACTTGTTCATAATTATAATCTTCCGTGTGAAGAGAACAGGCTAAATGATTCCAGAAAAGCCACAGATGATCCCAAGAGGTGATGAATTTTCAGGTTGAGATTTTAAACAGAGTGGAAAGAGGAAGTGGCACACTATATAAGAGCTGTGCTTTAGTGTTAGACTTGAATTTGAATCTCATCTTTGGCACTTGCTGGACTAGCTTTGTTACCTTGAGTAAGCTATTTAACTTCGGTGACTATTAGTTTCCTTACCTGTAGAATGGGGATGAGGGTATCGTGTTTTGCGAGGTAGTAGAAGACACAGGGACAATGCGCCTAGTATACGTACATAAGTGGAGAGAATTGTTAATGCTTAGGAACTTGGGTTGAAATGTCCCCACAACCGCCCTTTGTCCAGTTGATAATATTTTCATCCTGGTAGTTAAAAGAGTTGTTATAAACTGTGCAAAATGAGTCTTGCGCCGGGGCCTGGGAGTTAGTTCTTCGAGAGTTACCAATAAAGCTTTGAATTAAAAAAAAAAAGAAAAAAAAATCCCCCAACGCCGTTTCAATAAAGCTTTGCTCAAATGGAGGGCGGGGAGTTTATCGCGAGACTCTGCCGGAACGCGTTTCCTGTTCGGGACGCTCTCTCGCGTTATGTGAGCAAGAAGCGCTGAGAGGTGAAAGGGAAGCACGAAATACCGCGAGAACCCACAGGATTCTCGCGGTATTTCCTCGGTTTGCCCCCTCCCCCCCCTTCCCCAAGTGCCGTTTCGGTTTAACCTAGTGTGTGACTGAGTCTGTGTGAGGGAGCGAATGAGTGTGTGAGGTATTGAGGTGAGGCGGAGGCAAGAAAAGGGTCTCCCTCAGGAGCGAGGGACAAAGGGGGCGTGAGGCACCTAGGCCGCGGGACCCCAGCGACAGGAAGCCGCCCCGAGACGGGCTACCGGGTAGGGGAAGGGCCCGCGCAGTCTTCACAGGGCCCCAGAGCCGGAGTCGGCCCCACAGTCCCCGGGCCGTCGGCTTCCTACTTCCTCGACCTCCCCGGCGTCCGGGCCTGAGGACTGGCTCGGCGAGGGGAGGACGGGAAACAGACTTGGGCAGCTACCCGTTGTCTCGCAACTCCACTGCTGAGGAACTCTCATTTCTTTCCTGGCTCCTTCACCCCCCACCTCATGTAGGAGGGTGCTGAGGAGTCGGGAGGGAGGAGGAGCCTGGGCTACAGTCCCTTCCCTCCCCACCCCCTTCTAGGGGCGCTTTGGTAGGCGTGGGGTTGGGGGGTGGGTGGGGGTTACTTTTCGGAGTGCTGGGGAACTTTTTCCCCGTTTTGAGGGTAGGGGAAAGGGAATGCCCAATCCAGAGAGACATGGGGGCAAGAAGGACGGGAGTGGAGGAGCTTCTGGAACTTTGCAGCCGTCATCGGGAGGTGGCAGCTCCAACAGCAGAGAGCGTCACCGCTTGGTGTCGAAGCACAAGCGGCATAAATCCAAGCACTCCAAAGACATGGGGTTGGTGACCCCCGAAGCAGCACCTTTAGGTACAATTATCAAACCTTTGGTGGAGTATGATGACATCAGTTCTGATTCAGATACCTTCTCTGACGATATGGCCTTCAAACTAGACAGGAGGGAGAATGATGAACGTCGTGGAACTGATCGGAGTGACCGCCTGCACAAACATCGTCACCACCAGCACAGACGTTCTCGGGACTTACTAAAAACTAAACAGACAGAAAAAGAAAAAAACCAGGAAGTCTCCAGCAAATCGGGATCTATGAAGGACCGGATATCAGGAAGTTCAAAGCGTTCAAATGAGGAGAATGAGGACTATGGGAAGGCACAGATACCCAAAAGCAGCAGCAACAAGGAATCCAGGTCATCCAAACTACATAAGGAGAAGACCCGGAAAGAACGTGAGTTGAAGTCTGGGCACAAAGACCGGAGTAAAAGTCATCGGAAAAGGGAAACACCCAAAAGCTACAAGACGGTGGACAGCCCCAAACGGAGATCCAGGAGTCCCCATAGGAAATGGTCTGACAGCCCCAAGCAAGATGATAGCCCCTCAGGAGCTTCTTATGGCCAAGATTATGACCTTAGTCCTCCAAGATCTCACACCTCTAGCAATTACGACTCCTACAAGAAGAGTCCTGGAAGTACCTCAAGAAGGCAGTCAATTAGTCCTCCCTACAAGGAGCCCTCGGCCTACCAGTCCAGCACCCGATCACCCAGTCCTTACAGTAGACGACAAAGGTCTGTGAGTCCCTATGGCCGGAGACGTTCTTCCAGCTATGAAAGGAGTGGCTCTTACAGTGGGAGATCACCCAGTCCCTATGGTCGAAGACGGTCCAGCAGCCCTTTCATGAGCAAACGGTCTCTGAGTCGGAGTCCACTCCCCAGGTGAGCTATTTCTCCAACAGCCTTTTCTTACTTAGGGTGGGTTATGAGGAACTGGCAATTAGTCATGTTAACATTTTGTTGAAACCCCTGGTCTTCCTCATTGACTTTGCTATTGGCTAGTGAATTCAAGTAGGTGAATCTGGTTTTCCCTCAACCCAGAATTCAAGAAGTGGAGAGCTCACATGCCTAAAACTTCTAAAGGTAGGTACTCCCTGTGGCGAGATACTCAGTTGGAAGCTCCTGTGAGAAAAAATCATAAATTTGTGCTTATTGAGTGCACAGAGTTGATAACTGAGCTTATCCCAGAGCTGATGTAGTGATTTCTGTTGCTTTGTCTTAAATACTTTAAAATCACCTTGGTGTTAGTGCTTTAGACCTCACTGGACCTGATTGGAGATCTAAGAAATTATAAATTTTCATTTGTATTATCTTGAGGTATTTGCCCAAGTCATCTATCACTTGTTTGTGGGCTGTCCCCTGGGTCTCCAAAGCTGTAAGTTTATTTCCTAATTGATGATGTTTTGATAATTCCTGTCTTTTAACTGATGTTTCTAGTGGAAATTAAGCTGTTTAGTCCTTTTTCCTTTTGTTGGTATATAGCCTAGCAGAAATTGGTTCCAAGGATGATTTGATTATCAGCATCACCATTGACCTACCCTGTGACCACTGGCAGTTTTCAAAATCTTTATCTAAACAAGTGGTATTAGTGCCTTCATCATGATAGGTTAGCAAGAAAGGCATGTTGGTTTGAAATTTAGTTGTTGAAATGAATTACTATTGAAAACTGTGTTCTTATTCCTAGATGATAAGATGTGTCTCCCTTTTGTGGACTCACTTTTGTCCACAAAAGAACATGGGCTATGAAGTTATACTTGAGTGGTATCCTAATTTTGCTTTGTGAACTTTGGCAAATAATTTAGTTTCTCCCTGCCCGTGTTTCTTTATGTGTAAAGTGGGAATAATAACTATCTTATTTCTAGAGTAATTGTGAGGATTAAATTAGCTAGTAAATGTGAACTGCATAGCTCAGTGCTTGGTACCTGGAGCAAGTCAGTAAATTCTATGAGTGAGGAAATATTGTTGAATGCTAGTGGAGAAATTATGCTAATTTTTAAAAATCCGTGCGTGTCTTTTATATGTCAATATGAGTAATTTTTACTGACTTAAAGTTACAATTATTCATAAACTAGTTTGAATTGATCAAGCAGCAGAATTCAGGCTGTCAGGGTCTGAAGTTCCTTAGTCCCCTTCCCCGTCATTTTATCACAATTTTTCAAACACAGAAAAGTTGGAAGAATTACAGTAAGGACCCATATATGTACTGTCTAGATTCTACAATTGATATATGCTATATGTTTTATTGTAATTATCCATTTTTCCATCAATCCATTTTTTGTTTTGATTCATCTCAAAGTTGCAGACATCAGTATACTTCACTATAAGCATTTTAGTGTGTTGTAGATAGCATTAGAGTTCACTTTTTTTTTGAAGGGGTGAGAGTAAAATTTATGTACAGTGAAATGCATAAGTCTTAAATATACCGTTTATAAAGTTGCTTAGTTCTTTAAGGAAACCTAAGAAATATTCTCAGAATACTTGTTTTCTTGAGGGCGTAGTTTCATTAAGGCTGTTTTGAGAATTTCTATTGTCGTGAGTTTTGTTAATATGGAAGTGCACTTAAGCCTAAAACACTAAAACAAGTTTCAGAAAGAGCTTGCTTTGCAATGATTCCTTTTGGATTCATATCTCAAGTTCTCTCTTCCTCTACTCAGTTAATTGAAACTAGTGTAGTAATGGTAAAAAATAAATCAGGAAAGAATTAGACACACAATATGATAGCATAGGACAGAAGTATAAACATTACATAATTTTAGAGACACATGTATATTGTTAGTTGGGTTATAGAGAACATTATATGTTTGTGTGCACTGCATATTTTTCCCACACTTGATGCAATTCCAGAGAGCAAATAAAATACAAAAATTTCTTAGAGTCAGAGTAGAACATACAGTTCCCTTCTGTGATGTTCTCTGTGTTTTTTTTCTTGGGAGACACAGTCAAAATTAAACAAGCAAAATCATTTTAAAAGACTGGAAGTGCTTTGCCAGAAATGCAAAGTCTTTGAATTCTCTAAATTAGTAGCGATTAATACTAGCAATTTCATTTTGGATGGGTAGAACCTAACTCAATTCAGGAGGAAAATACATTTGTTTGTGAGAACAGTTTTTATTGTTGCCTGCATTTACCTTTATTGCTTGTCTCCTCTCCCCACCCCATCCCCTGCTCTTTTTCTTTTTTTAATTTTTTTTTTTAAGTGTTTGTTTATTTTTGAGAGAGACATAAACAGTGTGAGTGGGGGAGGGTCAGAAAGAGAGGGAGACACAGAATCTGAAGCAGGCTCCAGGCTCTGAGCTGTCAGCACAGAGCCCGATGCTGGACTCAAACTCACAAACTGTGAGATCATGACCTGAGCTGAAGTCGTTGCCAAACAGACTGAGACACCCAGGCATTGCGCCCCGTCCCCACTTTTTTTCTTGTAGAGTGGATCTCAACCTCAAATATAGCATTTGTATCACTAAAAATGCTGTAAGTATATGGCCATCAGAATGTTCTCTTAACAGTAGGCTTCTGTTCAGAAGTTGAAGGGTTTGTAGCAGAGTTCCTTAGGAAGATTTAGTAATGGTGAAAAGATCAAAGAAACAATAGTTTTTAGAGCATGGTCTCTGACATTAATTACTGTTTGGGCTTTTAGAAGTTTACCCTGGCATAACAGAGATGGTAGTTTTATTCCAGCTCTAATTCAGTCAGAGAAAAGCCTCTGGTTTCAGCCAGTTATTTACAAGAAAAGTATTAATTTTCTTAAGAGTAAGTGGATACTGAGAGAACCACTTTCAGTATTTTGTATCCTCATGTTTATATATATGCTGTTATTGCTGTTTTGAATACTTTGATTCCAGTAATGACTATTAGGAGCAAACTTCCAAAAAGCAGTGTAGGTATAAGAAAATCGTGGCTGATATCATGCAAGTTGTTTCCCCTACACATATATGCTATTTATTTCGAAACATTTGACTAATGTTAGTGTTATCAGCGGTCAAAGATACAGGGAGATATTGAAGATCTGGAATGGGTACAGTTTATCTTAGACTACTGGGCAAATTATATTTTGTCCAATAACATTTTTAGTGCTTTTTTTCACCTCACATTGAGGCCTGAGCACATTAGGCTTTATTAAAAGGCAAAACGAATTAATGAGGGTTGAGTTTCAATTTAGAATAATCTGCCTCATAGATTCCCAGATTCTTAATAATGAAGAAAATAAGTTGAACATGCAACAGTACTTTGCTTTTTGAGTTCCTACAAAGTTGATTGGAAATCATCTTATATATGAAAGTACCAAAAGTCATCATAGTTCTGAGAACTTCTAATTATTTGGTAAGACAATTTTTTCAACTTATCTATTTTGTAAATCCTAACAACTCTTGTATCTTAGGGTTCGTTTAGTATAGGTACAGCTTAATTATCAACTGGGGAACAAAATCTTTTTCTGGGATCTGTCAATTAACTAGCTCTCTAGTTGAAACAATTAGCTTTTGGTGAAGCATGCTAGTTACTTCTGACATCCTGATTGGTATAACCCACCTTTAGTATAAAGTATAACTTTTTTGGGAGGGCACCTGGATGGCTCAGTGGGTTCAGCATCTGACTTCAGCTCAGGTCATGATCTCCTGGTTCATGAGTTCCAGCCCCACATCCGGCTTGCAGCTATCATCGCAGAGCCCTCTTGGGATCATCTCTCCCCCTGTCTCTGCCCCTCCCCTGCTTGCACTCTCTCAAAACAAAATAAAAAAAGTATAATTGTTTTAAATCATGTTTTTGCTTTATCAGAGATTTAAACCCAAATTCTAAAAATAATCATTGTGATTATGGGTGTTTTCCAGCATGGAGAAAAAAATATTCATTTGTCTTTCTTCAGTTGGATAAGTAATAGATAATTTTAATGTTATGTGATTGAAATATGTTTTCATGCAGGTTTTAGTTCCTTGTAATCTATTTTTTAAATAAAGTTTATATTTTAGACAAATTTTAGATTTACAAAAAATATTGTGAATACAGTATAAAGAATTTTTTTTTAAGTTTATTTATTTATTTTGAGAGCGTGTGTGGGAGGGGTAGAAAGAGAGGGAGAATCCCAAGCAGGCTCCACACTGTCAGTTAGTGCAGAGCCCAGTGTGGGGCTCAAACCCATAAACCATGAGATCATGACCTGAAATAAAATCAAGAGTCGGCTGCCTAATTGACTGAGCCACCCAGGGGCCCCAGTACCAAGAATTCTTATATGTCCTTGCACCCAGTTTCCCTTATTATTAACATTTTACATTAGTATTTTACATTTGTTACAGTTAATGAACCCATTAATAAACCAATATTGGTATATTATTATTTGATGGTACCTAATTTATTTTTAAGATTGATAAATTACTCAAGTGGGTTCTTTACAGTGCTCCATAGTTGTTTTTTGTTTGTTTGTTTGTTTGTTTTTTAGTGAGCAGTATTAGAGTATAAGATTAGAAAGTAAAAATAGTATGAAAGCTCTCTTTACAAAGAAGGGGGCATTTGAAAGTGGATGTCCCTACATTGCTCCATAGTTTAACGGATGTATTTCCTCCATATTGTTGTAGGCTGTCCATCTTAAATTGCCTTTTTCTTTTTCCAGTAGGAAATCCATGAAGTCTAGAAGTAGAAGTCCCGCATATTCAAGACACTCATCTTCTCATAGTAAAAAGAAGAGATCGGGGTCACGTAGTCGACATTCCAGCATCTCACCTGTCAGGCTTCCATTGAACTCCAGCTTGGGAGCTGAACTCAGTAGGAAAAAGAAGGAAAGAGCAGCAGCTGCTGCTGCAGCAAAAATGGATGGAAAGGAGTCCAAGGGTTCACCTGTGTTTTTGCCTAGAAAAGAGAACAGTTTAGTAGAGGCTAAGGATTCAGGCTTGGAGTCTAAAAAGTTACCCAGAGGTGTAAAATTGGAAAAATCTGCCCCAGATACTGAACTGGTGAATGTACCACATCTCAATACAGAAGTCAAAAATTCTTTAGATACAGGGAAAGTAAAGTTGGATGAGAACTCTGAGAAGCATCCTATTCTTAAAGATTTGAAAGCACAGGGATCAAGAGACTCTAAACCCGTAGCATTGAAAGAGGAGATTGTTACTCCAAAAGAGACAGAGGTATCAGAAAAGGAGACCCATCCGCCTCTCCCCACAGTTACTTCTCCTCCACCTCCTTTACCAACTACTACCCCTCCACCTCAAACACCCCCTTTGCCACCTTTGCCTCCACTACCAGCTATTCCACAGCAACCACCTCTGCCTCCTCCCCAACCAGCATTTAGTCAGGTTCTTGCTTCTAGTACTTCAACTCTGCCCCCTTCTACTCACCCAAGGACATCTACTCTGTCCTCTCAGGCAAATTCTCAGCCCCCTGTACAGGTTTCTGTGAAGACTCAAGTCTCTGTAACAGCTGCTATTCCACACTTAAAAACTTCAACGTTGCCTCCTCTGCCCCTCCCACCCTTATTACCTGGAGACGATGACATGGATAGGTAAGTCCCATAGTTAACTGGGAAAATTTTACCTTCTCAATCTAAGTGTAATGCATTCTCTCTTCTCAAACTGTCAAAACTGCTCTATTACATGGCTGTTTAGAATGCTTTTTATGTGTAGGAAATGCCTTTGATGTTGGTTTTCAGTGGAAAAGTTCGTATTTATAACATTATTAGGAGGAGAAAATTACAATTTGAGGCCCTAGTAACCCTTTTTATTTATAAGTTTATTTGATAAGGGTTATTTTTGGTTCAGATTTTTGAAAATCAGCGTTTTTCTCCCTATTTTTTTTTAATGTTTATTTATTTTTGAGAGAGAGACAGAGTGGGAGGAGGGGAGGGGCAGAGAGAGAGGGAGACACAGAATCCAAAGCAGGCTCCAGGCCCTGAGCTGTCAGCACAGAGCCTGACTCAGGGCTCGAACTCATGAACCGTGAGATAATGACTTGAGCTGAAATTAGCCACTTAACTGACTGAGCCACCCAGGCACCCCTCCATAAATTTTTATGTTGAAAAAATTTTTCTTTTTCTTTTAGATTTAAAAAAATATTTTTTAAGTAATCTCTAAACCCAGTGTGGGGCTTGAGCTCACAACCCTTAGATCAAGAGTTGCATGCTCCACCAACTGAGCCAGCCAGGTGACCCTATGTTGAAAATTCTAATAGTTATAGAAAAATTGAAAGAATAACACAATGAACTCTTGTATACTCTTCACTAGGATTCACCAGTTATTAACTTTCTGCCACATTTGCTTTAGATAGCATGACACTTTACTTCTGAATACTTTAGTATATCTCTCCTGACACTAGAAACATTTTCCTAAAGAATCACAATACCTTTATCACCCTAAAAAAACTTCTCACTGATTTACTAATACAATACCAATAATATATTAAATATCCTTAATGATCCCCCAAAATGTCTTTTATAGCTGGAGCTTTTCCTCCTAATCCAGAAGAAAAATAAACTAGGTTTATCTTGAAAAGCACTGCTTTAAAAAAAAAAAAATGTATATATATATATATACACACACACACACACACATACATACATATATACATGCATACATATATACGCATATATGTATGTGTATGTATATAGGGGCACCTGGGTGGTTCTGTCAGTTAGGTATCCGACTTTGACTCAGGTCATGATCTCATGGATCATGAGTTTGAGCTCTGTGCTGGGCTCTGTGCTGGCAGCTTGGAGTCTGGACCCTGCTTTGGATTCTGTGTCTCCCTCTCTCTCTGCCCCTCCCTTGCTCATGCTCTGTCTCTCTCTTTTTCTCTCAAAAAAATAAAACATTTAAAAAATTAAAAAAAAAATTATCTTAGAAGCAAAAAACAATACATAGAATTTTTAACTAATTAGAATATAAACTCACAATGGGATGATGGGAAGAGCTCCAATTTTTTTTAGCTTGTTTTTAAGATTATTGTATTTATTTTTTTGAGGGGGTAAAGAGCAGAGAGAGAGAGAGAGAGAGGGAGGGAATCCCAAACAGACTCCACACTGTCAGTGCAGAGCCCCATGTGGGGCTCGATCCCATGAACTGTGATAGCATGACATGAACAGAAATGAAGAGTCAGATGCTCAACCAACTGGCCACTCGGCACCCTGGAAGAGCTCTAATTTTAATGAATTCTCTGAATATTGAGAAGTGAAATGATTATGAAACATGAATCTGATTTTATGGAAAGCATTAGGAAATATATTTATTCTTTATCTTGGCAAGACTAGCTAGGCAAGTACCACCAAACACATATGATTAGCAGTGACATATGCCATGGCAGTCTGTTACTGGTTTTTTCAAAGGAGATCCTACCCTCTTGTTCTCTAGGATATGAGTTTCATTTATTGCAACAAACTTCATTGTAAGCATAAAAGTAAGTGCTACTGGTCTTGCATCCCAGACTAATTCCCAAGCCTTCATTATTTTCCAAGTGACATTAATAATTTAAATGATGATATATTTCAGCCCTTTACATCTATATTTTTTCAGACTATGCTCTGTGCCTTATAAGATGGTACAAATGCAATTAAAAAATTTAAAAGAATAGTTCTATTACTATTCATAGTGGTAAATCTGATTTTAAAGAGAAATTCTACATGGTCTTTCTAATATTAATAATTATGAATTCTCTGTATCCTGAGAACAAAGGAGAAGACTAAAACCTGAAATGTTGTAAAGGAAGTCTGTTTAGGTACATAATATACTTCTTGTAGATACAAACTATGTGTTTTTATGGTTTTTGTTGGAAAAGGTGATAGTTGAGCATTCTCCGATGGGACTTTAGGCCATGATCTACCTACAAGAACCGTGTTTAGATATTAGTTTACATTGTGGCTAGAACAGAATTGGTGTGGCTGAGAATCTTCATTTTGAAATGTTTATTTGGCTAACCAAGTGATTATTGAACTCCCCTGCCATGTATCAGTGTAGAGTGCAGATTACCGTAGGTGGAGTAATTTTTATAGGAGACACATAAGGATTTCTATCTTTCAGATTGGGGATGAAAGGTAAAGTAAGACCATCCAGAGCTTATTGGAGTATGTGTAGTTATCTTTAAGAATGTGTTTCTGGGGTGCTTGGGTGGCTCAGTCATTTAAGCGTCTGACTTTGGCTCAGGTCATGATCTCACGGTTGGTGGGTTCAGGCCCCTGTGGGGCTCCGCGCTAACAGTGTGGAGACTGCTTGGGATTCTCTCCCCCCCCACTCTCTGCCCTTCCCTGACTTGCGTTTTCTCTCTCAAAATAAATAAAATAAATTAAAAAAGAAAAAATAATGTGTTTGAGAATGAAGTGAGCAAAACGATTTTTTGTTATTAATTCTGATTCTGAAAGTATAACTATTTTCTCTCATAGTCCAATGTAATTAACTTTTTAATAGTATGATATTTATGTAAAAACCCATATACAATAAAAACAAAACATCTATTTTTATGGATATATGTATTCATACGAATATATCCATATATACCCATATAAATTCATACCAAAAAAATCCAGAAAGAAACATACTAAGCTGATAAGAATGGTTACCTCTGTGGATGGGACTTAGGATGAAAGCCAAAGGTAAAGGAGCATTTGTACCTTATCTACAAATTTTTAATATTTTAAAAATTGGGAATGCTTCATAAATTTGCTTATCATACTTGAGCAGGAGCCATGCTCATTTTCTCTGTATTATTCCAGCTTTAGTATATGTACTGCCAAAGTGAGCACCAATGTAATTATTTTTAAATGTATGATTATTATTAGTTTTCCACATAAATGTAAATCAATTATTGAAGGTAGAAAAACAGAAATGAAGATATCTTCCACTATTGATTTTATTTTTTCACTATGTATTATTTTTATTTTTAACTTATTTTAATTAATTATTTTATTTTATTTATTTTTAATGTTTATTTTTGAGACAGAGAGAGACAGAGCATGAATAGGGGAGGGTCAGAGAGAGAGAGGGAGACAGAATCCGAAACAGGTTCCAGGCTCTGAGCTGTCAGCACAGAGCCTGACACAGGGCTCGAACTCACGGACTGCAAGATCATGACCTGAGCCCAACTGACTGAGCCACCCAGGCGCCCCTAATTTATTTTTTTAATTTACATTCAAGTTAGCATATAGTGCAACAATGATTTTAGGACTAGATTCCTTAATGCCCCTTAACCCATTTAGCTCTCCCCCCACCCCCCCCAGCCCCTCCAGTAACCCTCTGTTTGTTCTCCATATTTAAGAGTCTCTTATGTTTTGTCCCCTTCCCTGTTTTTATATTATTTTTGCTTCCCTTCCTTTGTGTTCATCTGTTTT
The DNA here is from genome assembly GCF_018350215.1 of Panthera leo. Classification (NCBI taxonomy): domain Eukaryota; kingdom Metazoa; phylum Chordata; class Mammalia; order Carnivora; family Felidae; genus Panthera; species Panthera leo. The sequence continues at coordinate 38,267,456 of NC_056692.1, forward strand.
GTGTTTTAAAATCTTCATATGAGTGAAGTCATATGATATTTGTCTTTCTCTGACTAATTTCACTTAGCATAATACCCTCTAGTTCCATCCACGTAGTTGCACATGGCAAGATTTCATTCTTTATGATTGACAAGTAATACTCCGTTTGTGTGTGTGTGTGTGTGTGTATATACACACACTACATCTTTATCCATTCATCCATCGATGGACATTTGGGCTCTTTCCATACTTTGGCTATTGTTGATAGTACTGCTATAAACATTGGGGTGCATGTGTCCTTTCGAAACAGCATACCTGTATCCCTTGGATAAATACCTAGTAGTGCAATTGCTGGGTTGTAGGGTAGTTCTATTTTTAATTTTTTGAGGAACCTCCATACTCTTTTTCAGAGTGGCTACACCAGTTTGCATTCCCATGTATTAATTTTAGAGTCAAGGTGGTTTTTGTCTTTAAATTGGTTTTTTGTTTTTGGTACTTCTTTATCTAGCATAACAGCTGCACCAACCTTCATATGAAAAATAATTTTTATGTAAGAAAACTTTTCAGGAAGAAATCTGAAAGTTGCATACAGAATTTATGAATTCATTTATTTTCTTCTTGATCTTCTCACGTGAGATTGCAGCAGCTTAATTGTTGAGAATGTGATTTATACATCTTTCCATTACCTACAGTGCTTTAAACATAGGATACAAATTGTATTCAGTTAATACTGCTTATTATTCATTCAAAATAAGTACAACTACTGAAGGAGCCAGCGTCAGGGCTTATGTGAAATGACACTGGGGATGTAGTTAATTCATTTGGCAAATGGATGATGTAAAGCTTATGTCAGAGGATTTGTCTTCTTTTAAAGTTCCTTTGGGAATAGAATGAAACTTTTCTTTCAAACATATATTGGGCCAGGAGTATATTAACCTAGGTATCAAATGCAGGAGTGAATTTAACTAATGGTATTGAAAAAGCCTTTCTAAATGGTCTGTAATTCTTTGTTTCAAGAAGTGAAGGCTACTAAACACCCATTCTTGATGATATAGTACATTCTTCATGAACATAGCTATTCATAGTGATCATCCTGCTCTTAAGGAGATCATTTGTGTAATCTTTTTTTTTTTTTTTTTTAATTTCAGTTAACTGGGGCACGTGGCTGGCTCAGTCAGTAGAGCATGTGATTCTCAATCTCATGGTTGTGAGTTCAAGCCTCACATTGGGCATAGAGCTTACTAAAAAAAAAAAAATAATAAAATCAAATCTTCATTTTTGATAAAATTTTTTGCTGGCCCTGGTTCATTTGGAGTTTATCAGACTTTAGTAGAGTCTACATAATTCTTAAAGGTTTTACCTTTAAACTGTTAAGCTCTTAGAGAAAAGAAGGGATCTTTGTGAGCATTCAAATTTGATTCAGAATTTTGCTAATGGAATGCTTGGTTCTCATTTTTAATGTATTCAATTCAAATTTTTTGGTAGAAGTTTATAAAAGTAAATCACTTTCTAAACAACCCACTTTAAGGGGCAAGGGATAAATGATCATATTTATTTAAAGTCGTTTATGCTATTAAGTTGTAGAAAATATCAAGAAATTATTCTTTTTAAATCATTGATATGCAAATTCATACTCTTTATTAACAATAAAGACTTCTTATTGGTGGTATTGATATTGTACTACAGATTAAATCCCATCATCATAAATTCTAAGAGACTATACAGACTTTAAAATTTGGACCTTGGCAACTTTTTTTTTAATGTTTATTTTTGAGAGAGAGTGTGGAGGAGGGGCATATAAAAGGGAAAGAGAATCTGAAGCGGGCTCTGCACAGATGTGGGTTTTGAACTCACGAACTGTGAAATCATAACCTGAGCCGCCCAGGTGCCCCTGGAACTTGGCAACTTTTTAAAAATGTTTTTATTTTGAGAGGGAGAGAGAGAATCTGCACCTTTATTTAGCCCAGAGCCCGATGCAGCACTCGATCTCACAAACTGTGAGATCCTGACCTGTGAAGTCCAAAATCAAGAGTCTGACGCTTAAGAGCCACCCAGGCTCCATGGCAATGTTTTTTGAAAGAAAATATTATATGTGAGCATTTATGCAACTACTCACCATATGTGAACCCGACTACAGGCATAATTGGGGAACCAGGAAATACTGATATTGATTGATAAGATAGGCCAGCTTCCTGGTACTGAATCTTCACAGTAAGGACTCAAATGTTAAATATCTGCTCTCCAGTGTTAGACCCTCTGTACGGTATGTCCTCTGCACTGTACACAGCTACGTTTTACTGAGTACCCTATGCTGAACGCTAAAGGCCATAATCTTAAGCACTGCAATTTGTTTTTAATGTTTATTTATTTTGAGAGAGTGGGGGGGAGGGGCAGAAAGAGAGGGAGACAGAGGATCTGAAGCAGGCTCTGCACTGAAAGCAGAGAGCCTGATGTGGGGCTCGAACTCAAGAACCGGGAGATCATGACCTAAGCTGAAGTCAGACTTTAACCGACTGAGCCACCCAGGTTCCCCTTAAATACTACAATTTTATAGGTCATCATTATTCCCAGATTTTTGGTATATTGAAATTTTTCTGAAATAGGATTTGACCTGCATTCAACTCGTGTGCCCTGAACTGGTAGTACATATTGAACACTCATACTTGATGAAATAAACATACTAAACATGTAATTTTTCAGAAGCAATGCACATTTTCACTGTAGTAAACTGAATGTGAACCTGTAAAGTAAACCTTGGAGAAAACAAGACCTAAATATAAAGACTGAGGGGCATCTGGGTAGCTCAGTCGGTTAAGTGTCCGACTCTTGCTTTCGGCTCAGGTCATGATCTCACAGTTCGTGGGTTCGAGCCCCACATCGGGCTCCACACCGTCAGTGCAGAATCCCTGCTTGGGATTCTCTCTCTTTCCCTATCTGCTCCTCCTCTATTCACATTCCTCTCTCTCCCAAAATAAAGAAATAAAACTTTAAAAAAAAAATACTTAAAGAAAAAAATAGACTGAACTTACATGAAGTGATGGTGAGAAAATTGAGGTCCTTCAGTTCTAGTGGAGCAAAACCAAGAAGTAATCTATTTCTGGATCATGAAGAATTAAAATTTATAAAGAGTATTCTGACATTAGTAGTTGGAAAATTAGGAATTTTCATTCTCTGAATACCTTAAAAATTGGGGAAAATTTTAAATATCTATATTGTATCCTTCCTGAAGAGTTTTCCCAGGGTAGTAAAATCTTAGTGCAAATTATAATAATGTGTTTGTCTCTATCAGTAATTTAACAGAAAGTTTCAGATGATGGTTTTGCATGGGTAGTCCATTGACTACCCTAGTTCTAGTTGATATACACGAACTAATCTTGACTCTATTTTGCCTGATTTACAAGAGATTGAACTGATGAAAACTGGTAGGAAGTTGTACTTTTGAGATTGTGTTTCACGTGCAATACAAGGGATAAATCTGTTCTTTATAGTTCTATGGAAGTATTCATGAAATAATACATTTTTTAATGATTTTTTAAAATGTTTACTTATTTTTGAGAGAGAGAGAGAGAGAGAGAGAGAGAGAGAGAGACAAGAGTGCGAGCAGGGGAGGGACAGAAAGTGAGGGAGACACAGAATCCAAAGCAGGCTCCAGGCTCTGAGCTGTCAGCCCAGAGACCAATGCGGGGCTCGAACTCATGAACCGCCGCGAGGTGGTGACCTGAGCTGAAGTCAGATGCTTAACTGACTGAGCCACCCAGGTACCCCAATACATTTTTTTATAACTACTTGTCAGAAAAGTAGAGGAGGCTCCTACTGTGGTTAGGATTCTCAGCTTGTTTTCAACCTTCTGATACTGTGATGGAAGAGAAAAGGCTTACTATCTAGCATGGTTTTATTTGTAGGCATGAATTAATATGTTGTATTTTTCCTAAGGACATGAATAACACAAAATATTTTCTTTACTCATAAATAGAGATAGTTAAAAAATTGGATCTGAACACTGACTTTTCTAATCTATTCCAGAAAAGACATTCTTTTCTCCCCCGTCTCCCCACTGACTATTTTGTTGATTATCATGTAAAGTCTGCTACTAACTGCTTTCATGATTCTGAAGTAGTTTCTTGGACTCTTTCTCCTTAGATTTTTAGTTTGAGAATTATTTATCCATTTTGGCTAGCCAGGTAGGGTTGCCTTTTGCTTCCAAGTCAATAGAATAGGTGAGTATATTCACTAATTTTGATGTCCAACTTAACTATAATTCTTACTGAACATTCTAAAATACTATTTCCTTTTCCAAGTTCTGCCCACATATTTAATAACATGGTAATGTTGCATTGTTGAGCTTTTCATTCCTTTTTAAAATCTTTGCTGGTTAAAATATATGGAGTAGATTTGGGGACTCCAGAAATTGTAATGGTACTTTGGGAATTTAAGGTGCCTGCTTCTTGCTTTTTATTTCATTTCAGTAAAAATCCAAATAGAATCTTAGGAAGGACATTAAAGCCTTGTTAAAGGACCTACAAGTGATATCCCCAATTTTTAATTGTTTCTTTTATATACTGTGGATATCTTTTTCTGAAATCCAAAAATCTTTGACTGTGATAAACTGCATATCCTTATGTTATATTACAGGGTTTTATCCCTTAAAAGTAAAATCTTTATAATGTTTTAATAGCCAGACTTTAAAAGCTTTGAAAAGTTTTATTTGCTTATTTTTTAAGGAGTTATGGTCTTTTTCTTCTCTTCTTCTATTGTTTAGTCCAAAAGAGACTCCACCTTCAAAACCTGTAAAGAAAGAGAAGGAACAAAGGCCACGTCACTTACTCACGGACCTCCCTCTCCCTCCAGAGCTTCCTGGTGGGGATCCATCTCCTCCAGACTCGCCAGAACCAAAGGCAGTTACACCACCTCAGCAACCATATAAAAAGAGACCAAAGTGAGTTTTTGGAAGGACCTATTTTTTCCAGTCCTCTTGTGTGTATGTGTGTGTGTGAGAGAGAGTGTGTGTGATCCGGGGAGAGGGGCAGAGGGAGAGAGAATCTTAAGCAGGCTCCACAATCAGTGCAGAGCCCAATGCGGGGCTTGATCCCATGACCCTGGGATCATGACTTGAGTCAAAATTAAGAGTTGGACACTCAACCGACTGAGCCACCCAGGTGCCCCTTAAAGTTTTTATTTCAAGTAATCTCTGTACTCAACATGGGACTCATTCACAGCCACAAGATCAAGAGTTGCTTTTTCCACTGACTCAGCCGGCCAGGTGCCCCATGAGGGACCTATTCTTTTTTATTTTTTTTAATTTTTAAAATTTTTGAGACAGAGACAGAGCATGAGCAGGGGAGGGGCAGAGAGAGAGGGAGACACAGAATCCGAAGCAGGCTCCAGGCCCTGAGCTGTCAGCACAGAGCCCGACGTGGGTCTCAAACTCACAGACTGTAAGATCATGACCTGAGCTGAAGTCGGATACTTACCCGACTGAGCCACCCAGGCGCCTGAGGGACCTATTCTTAATTATAGCTTTTTTCCTTTGGGCCTAAATCTCACACTTTCTTCCACAGCCTACACGGTGGGATTATAAAAGATTGGACCTGACATATACTTTTTATTTTATTTTAATGGATAAAAGCCTTTCTGGGATACTGTTCATCTGCACTGTAAGATACCGACTTGTGTTTTTAGAAAAACAATAATTTCCTGAATCCAAATGTACCATGAACATTGATCCCATTGTATCTTTTGAGTTTGATACTTAGAATATTAAAAAGAAAAGAAAAAAGTCCTTTTATTCAGGGTGTGTCAACCATGTACACATTCATGAAAACTTAATAGATGTGGGATGTTTTTTCCTAAACCACAGAAATTGCTGTGCCATAAATGTAGTGGAATCTGGATTTGATCTTCTGATTATTACCATTCCTGTCTCTTTTTTTTTTAATTTTTTTAAATTAAAAAAAAAAAAAATGTCTTTAAGTAGGCTCCATGCCCACTGTGGAGCTTAAACTCAGGACCCTGGAATTGAGTCATGGGCCTACTGACTGGGCCAACCAGGCACCCCAGCATTCCTCTCTTAATAGTAAAAATGGTTATCGTTTATTGAGCATGTATTATTGCCAAAGTCTTCTATTTTAACAGTAACTCTATGATGTAAGGTTTCTTTACCATTCAGTAGGTGAGGAAGCCAATACTGAAGAGAGGTTAGAAAGTAAGCACCAAATCTATTATTTGATATTATGCCTTCCTGAAGCAGAAAATCTGTCTTAGCCATTGTGAGAGACTATTACATATTTATTTCATATCTTTTTAATGGAGAAATTCATAAAAGATTCATGGGCCAGAGAAATTATCATAAAATAATTGTTTTCTTCTTTGAATAGGCTTAAGTGTTTATGATAACTTTTTGGTTTTGGGGGGGGTTTCTTTTGTTTTGCCTTGTTTAGAATTTGTTGTCCTCGTTATGGAGAAAGAAGACAAACAGAAAGTGACTGGGGAAAACGCTGTGTGGACAAGTTTGACATTATTGGGATTATTGGAGAGGGAACCTATGGCCAAGTATATAAAGCCAAGGACAAAGACACAGGTAAACATTACCACAAAAGTCTAGATGTCAGAAGTTTAAAAATTTAGCAATACTAATGTAGATTTAGTAGATTTGGCAAAACTAAATTTTGAGTTCTAATTGGTTTCCACAAGTTACTAAAAGACAAAAATTTCCAAAAGAATAATTATTACTGTTTAAAAACCTTCCTCTTCTGTTGCCTGTTGTAAATATTTTATAATAGGCTTGCTAGGAATTTAAGAGAGAGTAAAAGTAAAATTTATAGGTTGCTCTTTGTTTGGTAAGGGGTTAGTCCTTAAAAATAAAAAGAATATTGAATTAAGAAATTCAAGTCTTAAAAAAACAATCAAAGGCAAGAAAGGGAACATGGGGTTTTGTTTTGTTTTTTAAGATATAGAAGTATCTGGCATATAGCATTAAAAGTAAGCTAACTGTGTTTCAGAGCAACTCTGGGCATTTTTCGCCTGTTCATGATGGTGGCCAAAAATGCTGATAATGTAACAGTTTGAATTTGTTGTGTAACAGGAGAGCTGGTAGCCCTAAAGAAGGTGAGACTGGATAATGAAAAGGAGGGCTTCCCGATCACAGCCATTCGTGAGATCAAAATCCTTCGTCAGCTAATCCACCGAAGTGTTGTTAACATGAAGGAAATTGTTACAGATAAACAAGATGCACTGGATTTCAAGAAGGACAAAGGTATTAGCAAGGAACCATGTTTCTACAGAGTAGATTGGTACATCTTACTTTCCTTTCATAGCTTGTTTACCTGTTTGAATTTTTTCTAAAGTATTACTTTTCTTTTTTAAATTTTTTGTTTATGTTTGTTTATTTTTGAGAGTGAGAGAGTCAGAGTGTGAGCAGAGTAGGGGCAGAGAGAGAGGGAGACACAGAATTTGAAGCAGGCTCCAGGCTCTGAGCTGTCAGCACAGAGCCCGATGTGGGGCTCAAACTCACCGACTGTGAGATCACGACCTAAGCCTAAGTCAGACACCCAACCGACTGAGCCACCCAGGCACCCCTTAAGTACTAAATTTTTTATAAAGTTCAACTTCTTTACTGAATCCATAACAGAATTAAGATACTAGTTTTAAAGTTTTTTTTCCCACAAATTATAATAATTAAACCTAGATTTACTAGTTATTTTTAAGAATCTCATTTTAAGTAATTTTAAGTAATCTCATTTTTACATTTTATAATGTAAAATACATTTTTATAATTTGTAAATTATTTATAAATTTATAATACATTCTTTATAATACATTCTTATTTTTACATAGTTTTGCACTTACACAGTTTAGAATTCAAACAGGTATTTCTGAAACAATCTTTAGGTCATATATTTTCCTGGATTTTCCTGGATTTGTGACTTTTTTCTGTTTGGGGGATAAAATTATTCATTTATACTTATGTTTGAAGTGGTCTATATATGTCATTTAACCTACTTTTATTGAAGCAAATCTGAAGATTTAGAGATGGGCAACTGAAGAAATGACATCTGTAAATATAGTCTGGAATGTTAAGAGAGAATGTGATTAAAGCACATAAAATTAGGAAGGTAATAGATGAAGTAAGCTGGGCTTATTTATAGAGCCTTAATGATATTAAAGATTAGCACTAGGGAAGTTAGCACTTCTCAAATTTGGTAGAAGCAGTTTTTGTTTGTGTGTTTTGTTTTTAATTTTATTAAGTGGTAGAAGTAGTTTTAAACCAAATGAAAGGAAATTTTGCTTATGTAACGTGTTATGTACTTTGATAAATTTATGGAAGTTAGACCTGAATAGATTAAGAATACTGGATATATTTCTGGATGTGTCTTAACTTTTTTGATTATAAAAATAATATAATGTACAGGTAATTTCTTTAAGGATAAACAAGGAAACATTAATTGGTTGCTTCTAGAGTGGAGCTTACTTTTCCCATGCCATTCTGTATTATTTAAATGGTTTACCATGTACTGTTTAAATTTTTTAATCATAAAATAATAAATAAGTGAATAAATGGTTGTAATGCATACCTTTTTTGAAGAAATTGAAAATATGGAAGTCTAAGAAAAAGAAAATGGCATTCTCTCCCACTCCATCCCAGTCTACCATCATCCATAGAAAACCATTATGGTATTAGCATTTTGGCATATTTCTTTCTAAGTACTTTGTATATATTATACTTGTTTTATCATAACTGAGATCAAAGTATATTTAGTATTTTATAACTTGTCATAAGCAATTTCTCATGTTATTAACATTTTAATGACTGCATTAGGATAAATCCAAATTTATTTGACCAGTTTCTTTTCAGCAATTAGTTGCCAGTTTATTTTATTTTATTTTTAATTTAATTTAATTAATTTTTTTAGAATAAGCTCTATGCCCTTGGGGCACCTGGGGGGCTCAATCAGTTGAGTGTCTGACTTAGCTCGGGTCATGATCTCATGGCTTGTGAGTATAAGCCCCGCACTGGGCTCTCTGCTGTCAGCATGGAACCCACTTTGGATCACTTTGGATCCTTCTTCTCCCTCTCTCTTTGCCTCTCTGTCTCTTTCAAAAATGGATAAACATAAAAAAGAAAAGAAAAGTAAGCTCTGTGCCCTACATGAAGCTTGAACTTACGACTCGGAGATTGAGAGTCACGTGCTGTATTGACCGAGCCAGCCAGGCACCCCAATTAGTTACTAGTTTAAAAAAGTACTGTAGTACTGCATTGAGCATCTTTGTCCATAAATCTTTGCGTTTTGATTGATTGATTTTGTGAGAGAAAGCAAGCAGGGGTGGGGAGGAGAGAACGAGAAGAGAGAGAGAGAGAAAATAAATCTTAAGCAGCCTTCATGCTCAGCACAGAGCCCAACAAGGGGCTTCATCCCCCAACTTTGGGATCATGAGCTGAGCTGAAATCAAGAGCTGGACACTCAACCAACTGAGCCACCTAGGCACCCCTTGATTTATTTCTTAGTATAGTTTCTTAGAAGTAGAATTATCTGGTTGAAGCGATTTTTTTTTTTTTTTTTTTTTTTTTTTTTTTTTTTAAATCTCTACACCCAACGTGGGACTTGAACTCACAACCCTGAGAGTTGTGAACAAGAGTTGTGGACAAGAGTCACATGTTCTTCCAAATGAGCCAGGCAGATTTTTATATTTAATGTTAGATTACTTTTAAGATAGTAATAATTTATGTCCACCAGTGAGTGCCCATCCCACTTTATCCTCCCTCACATTGAGTGTATCTTTTTATTTTATTTTTTTAAGTTTATCTATTTTGAGAGAGAGCGTGTGCACATGCAAGCAAGGGAGGTGCAGGGAGAGGGAGAGAGAGAATCCCAAGCAGGCTGCACTAACAGCATTGAGCCTGACATGGGGCTAGAACCCATGAAGTGTGAGATCATGATCCAGGGCTGAAATAAAGAGTCAGATGCCCAACCAACTGAGCCACCCAGGCGTCCCTGAGTATATCTTTTTTAAAAATTGTCATTTTGGTAGGTGAAGTATCCTATCGTTATTTTGGATTGCATTCCTTCTATTACTTCTGAGTTCTTTTTCCATGTTTATCAGTTTTACTTATTTTCTCTTCTTTGAGTTGTCTTTTTGTGTGTTTTGTCTACTTTTGCAGTTTTAGTGTTTTACTTGTTAATTTGTATGAACTCTTAACTAAATCTAAGATATTCCTTTAATGCAGTGGTTCTTAACCTTTGGGGGGTATGGACCTCTTTAAACATCTTACGGATCCACGCTTTAAAAAAATACATTTAAAATATTGCATACTGTTTCAGGGAGTTCAAAGAGTCCTTGATTTCTATGTACTAGATTAAGAATCCTTGCCTTTATGCTGTTAAGAGACAGAATTTTAGATTGGATACGTAATTGTCTAACTAGGTCTGGTATTTCTTATGTTACGATATTTGCCTCTGTCACACACCCTGCTAAAGTGGAGAAAGATAGCATGGATTTCAAATCTTTTACAGTTCTCTTAGCATGCTTCTTCTTTAATTTACTTTTAAATTTAGGGAGTTTAATTAGATGGCTCACTTTTCTTTCAATTCTTAAATACTATAAATTTCACTAATAATTTATACTACATACACTGTGCTGTCCCTGGCATATTATGAGTCCTATTAAATATAACTAAGGTAAAGACTTACACAGTAGCCATAGGCAATGATGGCATTGTAGCAAATGGGCATGGTTGTGTGTTACAAATAAAGCTTTATTTACAGTGACAAACAGCAGACTGGATTTGACCCAAGGCCTGTAATTTGCCAACTGACTTAGATTGTAAAAGATTAATAATACAGCTTGATATCGGGGCAGTTGTCCTCCTTAAGAAGTAAATAGTCCAAAGAGCACTGGGTTAGGAGTCTGAAGAGTGATTCAGATAAGTAGTTCTGTTATTATTAGAAAGGGCAAGTTATTCAAGTACTCTGAGTTTCAGTTCCTTTATCTGTAAAATGAAGCAGTTGCTTCAAAGAACCTTATGGTCCACTCCAAAATAATAGTGAAATTTGAGGCATTGTCATTTCAGCATCCTTTTCCTCTTGTTTTTAATTTTTTCTTTCATTTTTGTGTAGGTGCCTTTTACCTTGTATTTGAGTATATGGACCATGACTTAATGGGACTGCTAGAATCTGGTTTGGTGCACTTTTCTGAGGACCATATCAAGTCATTCATGAAACAGCTAATGGAAGGATTGGATTACTGTCACAAAAAGAATTTCCTGCATCGGGATATTAAGTGTTCTAACATTTTGCTGAACAACAGGTAACATAGTAACCAAATGAGGCATTTTCTCCCTCTTTTCTGACCCATTTAGTTTCAGCTAGTTAATTGATGATAGGTAGACCCAGTGATGCAATTTTTTGCATTTACATACAACTGATGTTTGTACTGTAGGAATAACTTATGATTGGCGTACTCTGATAGCAGAGCCTTTAGACTCAATGTTGGTAAGGAATTAACAGAGGTAGGATTGTAAAGCTTTTTAAATTGCAAACATTTTAGGGAACCACTTACATCACTACAGGAGTATTCAGAGAGCTTTTTGCCATAGCTAGTAAATATTACTGTGGTCCTGGAAAATTAAAACACACATTGAGTTCTCAGTGAAATTCTCACTTGTTTAGTGAGGAGAAACATGCCTGCTTTTTTAGCTGCTGTTGAGACTTTTTCAGTATCAAATTTCAGAGTAAACACAGGTGTAGCTGGTGGTTGACCTCTCTGCTGAGCACTTACTCCCAGGTTTTAATAGCGTAGACAGACAGGAATTTGGTGATGAACAGTGTTAAATCCTCAGAAGTTTTTTTATCTGCTTTCTTCTTCTCTGGCTATTTGTCTAAACTATATTGATGATATCAGGTGTATGTATTATGCACATTAATCTTTGGTAAATAGCCCTACCAGTTGAGGAATAAAAAGCAAATCTGATACTATTGAAATCATACCAGTGTTTGGTTCTTTTGGCATTTGGGCTGTTTATAGCTATCTTTGCGTGATTCACCCACTCTTTTAAACATTTCTATTTAATTATATTTGGCAAAAATTTAAGATAGAGATGTAGAGTGATATGACCTATTTCACATCTTTGTGAAGTGAGCTGACCAGCCATCCAGAGTTGCCCAGGGACTGTTCTAGTTTTATTTTTTATTTTTGTTTTTTTTCTTTAAAGTTTTTTTATTTTTAAGTAATTTCTACACCCATTGTGGGACTCAGACCCACAACACTGAGATCAAGAGTTGCATGCTCCACCAGCTGAGCTAGCCAGGTACCCCTGTCCTGGTTTTAGCATCGAAAGTCCCATATGGGATAGTTGGTCACTGGAAAGCTCAGAGTTTAATAGGGGAGCTAAACAAATAAATTGCTCAATCCAGTAAACAGTTACTAAGCCCCCCTGCCTTTTTTACATAATCTCTACACCCATTGTGGGGCTTGAGCTCACAACCCCAAGATGAAGAGTCAAATGCTCTAGCAGCTGAAGCAGCCAGGCACCTCTAAACCCCTTGAATTTGGGAGCATCTGGGAAGGTGGAATCTTGAGGAATGGATAGGAATTTATCAGAAAGTCTAACAACAGAGGATTAAATTTCTAAGCAAAAGAAATTGCATGGGCAAAAGCACATAAATGTGAAAATAACATGTTATGTGGGAAAATGTAAACAGGTAGGTATTGCTAGGGCAAGAAGAGTGAAGCTCATAATGGGGAGATGAAGCCGGACAGTTGTAAGGAGTGAATTTAAGGATCTTGTATATCTCGCTGAGGAGCTTACACTGTCTATAGGTGACAATGATTGAATGGTGCTGGTGTGGTTAATTTTTTGTTTTGAAATTATACAGTTAATTTGGTTGGCTATTTTTTTTAAGCTATACAGTTAATGCATATTTTAAATTATTTTATATAATGCATATACTTATTTTATATATTTTGTACTTAAATACCTTTTGAGACAAAACATCATGTTAAAAAGAGTATTCCTTTCTGTCACTATCTCTGTGACCCATAATTTTCATTAAAACTGGGCTTGGTTAATCTACATCCATAGTGATAATGCTTCAAGAATTTAATGATGATGACTATTAGCTTACAGCTATCTGGACTATAGCATATACTTTTTTTTGTTCGATTTGTTATTCCATGGTGGGGAGGGATGTCTCAGGCCAGGGAATGACTGAAGTCCTACTTGGTGTCCTTTCTAGTGGGTTAAGCCCCTCCCTGTCTTCTTATATTCAGGAAGCTGATAAGGTTCTAGATTAAACTGAATTTCCTCCTGAGGTTACTAAGCAGGATGCAGGAGTCTCATGGTCTAATCTGATCCATCCAGCCTCTAATCTTGCCCATTTAGCTCTGTCTACACAGAGAATTCTGGGTGAGATGGCCTGGAGAAAATGGTAAGGAGCCCTCAGCTGGACAAGGAAGCAAGAGCAATTGATAAGAGAGAGAGGAGAGCACTTGGGCTCCATGGTGTTCATTATATCGTTATTACACAAGTATAAATGAGACCAACTTATTTTAGATGGTAGAGAGACACAATTAGTCTTCTCTTTCAGAAGAAACACTAAATGGTCACTCTAATAGGGTATATATAGACTGGAGGTAGGGAGAACATTATAAAAAGAACACCTATTAAAAACACCATAAGAAATGGTCAGTGCTTAAACTAACCAATTCCTTGCTAATAGAGATGGACAGGATAAATTTTGTGAATGAGTAGATTTTGGTGAGTGAACGAATGTTGGAGAATGAATGAAAGTACTTTAACTCCCAGACTTCTACCTTAAGAAACTAACTAGATGAGTGGTATAATGGTCAATATAGGGAATATAGAAGGAAGAGCAGGATAGATGAGTGAAGAGTAAATCCCTTTTGGATATGGCTGTTGCACATCTAGGATATTGATATCTGACTAATAGGCATATGGTCACATTGAAGTTCCAAACTAGCAATGTAGTTCAGGAGTTAGCAAGCAGAGAAAAGGTATCAGAAGATGGAACCTAAGGGAATGGTCAGATATGGAGGAAATAAGGAAATATTATGAATGTAAATTAGGTTTAAGAAGTGAATAGGCATAGATGTCAGGTGATGTAGACAGATTATAAGACATAAGAAGGAATCTGAAAATTAAAAGGTCAACATTGACATTGTGGGGCAAATTGGTGGGTAGCACAGTTAATGGGAAGGTGCTGGTAGGAAGGTCTTTAATTTTTAATTTAAGGATGCAGAGGTTTGAGCATATATAAATACTAAGAGAAATCAATAGGGAGAAGTTGAAGATTCAAGAAAGAACTAAAATAACTTAAAGGAACAAGGTTCTAGAAGAAATGAAATCAAGGTCACAGGTGATAGTGGTCACAAGTATAAGTGTTGATTATCCTTGAACAAGAGAGATTGACACATTTTTTTCTGTAACTGAAAGGAAAGAAAAAGGAGAGCTATAGATGCAATTAAGGTTATATAGGTAAAAGGATGTTAAGTAGCTCCTACCTGATGATTTTTGTTTTCAGTGAAGAAGGTCATTTACTGAGAGGGGAGGGGATAGATTAGGAAATATGCTAGGTTCTCAGTGATGTTTAGATTTAGCCTAACTTGCATAACTATTTGCTGTCATTTTATAGTCCTATGTGCTTCCTATAGTCCATTTTAAAGAGTGTGCTTCACTTCACAGTGAAGCACTTCACTGTGCTTCAGTCTTGGATCATCTCAGGTTCTCAAGAGTGAGGATGCTGAGAAATTTGAGGAACTCTTTTTGTCTCAATATAGGGCTCAAGTCAGCTAGTCCTTTCCTTTTTGCTTTTTATTCATTTCAACTTAAAAATGTAATGATGTTTGGGGCAAGTGGATACGGTGCCAATAATCTTTACCAGGAATGATAAGGGTTACTGTAATGTAAAATTTTGTTGCTAGTAGTTACTTGGTTTTAACTTTGAGGAGCACCTCCTACCATAGCCTCTTTTTTCTATCTCATTTGAATGCCTGATCTCAGCTGTCAGGTACCTGAGATATCTCCAGTACCTTAAAAAAAAGAGTGGGCTGGCTTACATTCCCCAAGAAGGAACACAAGTGGTAAATGTGAATAAACAGGCTATATAAGAATTTAGGTAAATATGATTAATCCAAAATAGTTAAGAATTTTAAGTTTTCTGACATTTTGTGTTATAGTTTATTAAAATATTACTTAACATCACTATCAAAGAATATTTAGCAGAGTGAAACATGGGTGTGAGCCTTTTATGGGATGGTTCTCAAAAGTGTGGTTCTCAGACCCATAGATGCATTGGCATCATCTATGGGCTTGTTAGAAATGTGAGTTCATGAGCTATGACCTGCTGAATCGGCATCTCTGGGAATGAGGCCCAGGAAACTTTTTTTTTTTAATATTTATTTATTTTTGAGAGGGAGAGTGAGCAAGCACGAGTGGGGGAAGGGCAGAGAGAGAAGGGGGCAGCATCCAAAGGTGGCTCTGCACTGACAGCAGCAAGTCTGAGGTGGGGCCCAAACTCACAAACTATGAGATCATGACCTGAGCCAAAGTTGGATGCTCACCTGACTGAGCCAGGCATCCCAGGAAACTTTTAATAAGCTTTCCATGTGATTCTTATTTCATATGAAAGTTTGAGAACCCCTATAAGATCATAGTTATTTATCTTTATGATACAGGAAATGATGGCAATATGTTGGTAAAAGAGACCTCATTCGTCATAAAAATTGTGTGCTCAGATCAAAGCCATGTTCCTGGTTTGAAAAAATCTGTTAGGGGCACCTGGGGGGACTCAGTTGGTTGAGTGGCCAACTTTTACTTTCTGCTCAGGTCATGATCTCATGGTTTGTGGGATTGAGCCCTGCATCAAGGAGGGGCAGAGAGAGAGGGGGAGAGAGAGAATCCCAAGCAGGGTTCATGCCATCAGCGTAGAGCCTGACCTGGCATTCAGTCTCACAAAACAATCTCACGAACCGTGAGATCATGACCTGAGCTGAAATCAAGAGTTGAACGCTCAACCGACTGAGCCACCCAGGTGCCCCTGTAATGTGTTTTGTATAGCTAGTGTCTTCAAGCCAGAATTGATCAAGGTTTATCATTAAGTTAGAACAGCTCATTCCTTCTTTCCCCAACAAGTATTTAATCTAGCAGGGTTTTTTTGTTTGTTTATTTTGAGAGAGAGCACAAGTGGGGGGTGCAGAGAGAGAGCGAGAGAGAGAATATGAAACAGGCTGCACACTGTCAGCACAGAACCTGAGGTGGGGCTCGAATTCATGAACTGTGTGTGAGATCATGACTGAGCCAAAGTTGGATGCTTAATGGACTGAACCACCCACATGCCCCTAACCTAGCAGGTTTTAGCAACTGTTGTTTGCCAAGAAATAAAAGGAATATTTAGTTAAGGAGTCAAATCCAAAAATACAGTAGTAGTCTAAAAAGAAAACCTTAGGGGAGCCTGGGTAGCTCAGTTGGTTGAGAGCATCGGACTTCGGGTCAGGTCATGATCTCGCGGTCTGTGGGTTCGAGCCCTGCGTCGGGCTCTGTGCTGACAGCTCAGAGCCTGGAGCCTGCTTCGGATTCTGTGTCTCCCTCTCTCTCTGCCCCTCCCCCGCTCATGCTCTGTTTCTCTCTCTCTCTCTCTTTCTCTGTCAAAAATAAACATTAAAAAAATTTTTTTTTAAAGAAAACCTTAAGTCTTTGTAAACTGGAGTAGTCAAAAGAGGTTTAATCTGCATGTGTGACCATTAAGAGTAGAACTAAGATAGCAGATGTTAAAATTCCTTTAACTCCTAAACTTGTGCTTGACTGTTTAGATTTAATTAGGAAGCCACTACTGTTACTTATAAAAATAAATTGTTTTTTTGTTTTACAGTGGACAAATCAAACTCGCAGATTTTGGACTTGCTCGACTCTATAACTCTGAAGAGAGGTGAGGCATTCATCATTGCAAGTTGCAGTAACTTTCAGAATTCCCTAAGTTTCTAAATATGTTACCACCTAGATTTTAGATAGTAGATTCTGTCTAAATTCTTGAATCAGCCTCAGACTGAAATAAATCAACCCAAATTAGAATGGAAGTTATTTTTTCATCTCTTACTCCTGTCCAGTTTACTTTTGAACTATTAGATTGTTAGGGAGCTGTTTTGACAATCCCATTTTCAATTGGCAGCTATTCCTCTTTGCATTTAATTTTACAAGTATTTTTTCATCAGAAGCCGTTGTAAATTTATGTCATGGTTACTTTTTACATTTCAGTCGCCCTTATACAAACAAAGTCATCACCCTGTGGTACCGACCTCCAGAACTTCTGCTGGGAGAGGAGCGTTACACACCAGCTATTGATGTTTGGAGCTGTGGGTAAGCCTCTCTGCTTTTTCTTTTGTTTTTAATATATGTATTATTGAACTGGTATCTGTTTTCTCTCTACATTGGCTTTTGTAGCTTTTCTTTAAGTTTGAAAGGATGGGTATAAACTTTTAGCTAGACAGGGAAATCTGTTGAATGTTTCCTAATCTTCTTTAAATTTTTATTTAGATATTCATTTATTTTTGGAGACAACATGTTTTTGTTTTTGTTTTTTTAAATTTTTATTTATTTATTTTTGATAGAGAGGGGGAGGGAGAAAGGGAGCAAGCAGGGGAGGGGCAGAGAGACAGAGACACACAGAATCTGAAGCACGCTCCAGGCTCTGAGCTGTCAGCACAGAGCCCATCACGGGGCTTGAACCCACAAACTGAGATCATGACCTGAGCCAAAGTCGGATGCTTAACCAGCTGAGCTACCCAGGTGCCCTGAGACACGTTTTTTAATAAAGTCCATAGATTGCAGTTGATTATCTCAAGTCTTTTAATTGTAGCTTCTCCTTCCATTTCTCTTGAGGTCCCCGCCACCCTCCCCCCACCCCCAGTAATTTCCTTAGTAGAAACTGTGTCATTTTTGTCTGTTCCCACAGTCTGAATTTTGTTGATTGCATCTTTACTGTGTTTTTTGTTGTTTTAGCATGGTTTTCTATCCCTTTTATTTCCTGTAAATTGTAGGTGAATTTATGTTTGATTTCCAATTATCCACTGACCCTGAAATTACTTCACAGGTGGTTTTGAGTACCTCTGGAAGTTTATAGTTAACGATACATCAAAGTTGGGGGTAGGTGGCAATAGGAGCCTCTGCCCAGAGTATAGTCAAGAACTAGGTATGTTATCTGTAGACAAGTTAAAAGCAATAAAACAATAGTTTGCTTTTATTATCATATTATACAGGCAATTCTAAACAATGCTTGATAAAATATTCATCCCTAACAGGGCAGATTTACACATACACACACGTGCACGCACACACACACACACACACACACACGCCCCACTTTACATAATATACAATAATCTCTTTTTGAAATGTCAGCTATTAATGATCCACCTTCATTTATTCATTTGTGGTTGTTTGTGATGGTGATATTCTAATTATATTATTCCTTCCTGGAATAAAGATAACATTTACTTTACTAACCCTAGGTACGAGTCACATAGAAAAAGTTAGAGATAAAGCTTTAATTCTCTCGTTTTACTCACCAGTTTTCAGTGTGATGAGGTAGTTTCCTAGTATCCTTCAAAGATGACCAAAGAGAGGGTCTGGGGTGGGTTTTTTTTGTTTGTTTGTTTCTGTTTTTTAGTTTCATTATGAACTCCTGGATTTAAACATGTTTTATATGTTTTAATCCATTACGGTTATCATCTTATTCCTATTCACATTTTTCAGTCTTTGACCAGTGGGAGGGAGTTTAGTGGGTCCTTTCCACACAACTATAGTGTTTGATAGCCTTCCTTGTTTGCTGGTTCCAGGCTCATCCTATTCATTTCCTGCCCTAGACCTGAAATCAGCCATTCCTTTTAGTGGAAAATAATACTTAGAGACGATAGTCTGTGTATTATGAACATAGACATTTTAAATGGGCCATGTTAGTTGTTTCTGATACTGTATGATTTATGCATATACACTCTGTCCTTGACCTCCATACCTTAGGATTCTGACATGTACTTGCCAGTGGAGCTTATCACTTTTTCCCATTCATTCCCTCCTCTATTAATGTTAGTCTTTAAAACTACAGGGGTTTTATTTCAAAATTCAAACGGGTCAAAGAAAAGGAGAGCATAATTTCATTGGTAGCCTCCCCAATTGAAATGAAGCTTTAGTTAAATTTTACTGATTGAAGCTGGGTATGTTTGTGTTCTGGACTATTTGCTTTAACAGTATTAGCATTTAAATTGTCACAACTAGGCTCTAAAGTTAACGCCCCATTAAGATACACAGGGAACCTTCATAGCTCTGTTGGTACTATTATTTCAGTGTGTGCAACCTGCCACCTCAGTGTAGTAGCAAAGTATTGATTACATAATAATATCTTCCCCACCAAAGAACTAGAACTGAAATAAAACACCAAAACACAACTTGGAAATTAAAATTATAGAAGATTAGGCTTTAAATAAAGCCCGGGAACTTCATTGAATTGAGATTTTGCTAGACTCTTGATGTGAGCTTGCTACTTTGGTGATTCGTGGAATTCTCTCTGAAGGAGAAACTAGAAAGACTGGTACAACGAATTATGTCTAGATTCTGAAAACCCACCTGGGTTGGTTGGTTTGTTTTTCTTTCTGCTTATTTTATCAGTTGTGACAACACTGTATTTGGAATTTGATTTAGCAGTTTATGTTGGAAATAGAATTAAACTTGACTTTTACTTTTCTATTTCTGGATAAGATTTGAGTGAATATGGAAGTGAGAATTTGTCATTTGAGGTTAACAAATGCTAATAGAAAGGTGCTAATAACTTTAAAAACTAGCTTTGTTTTGCTTCTCAAATTTAGTCAAGCTAAAGAATTTCAAAGTAAAACTATAAATACTGCTTTTGTATTAGCAAATCTAATTTCAAATCATAGGCCAGAGAAGAGATTCTTTGTCCATTTGTTTTCTTACTTTTCAAAAAATAAAATATTTTAGGCATACAAAAAAGTACAGAGTAGTCATGTAATTTTTTACATTTGTTTTAAATTTATCTTGATATGGGGGGATGGGTTAAATAGGTGATTGAAATTAAGGAGTGCACTTGTGATAAGCACTGGGTGATGTATGGAACTGTTGAATTACTATATTGTACACCAGAAACTAGTATAATAACACTGTATGTTAACTAACTGGAATTAAAATTAAAACTGACTAAATTAAATAAACAGATTTATTTTGATATAATTTCAAATATACAAAAGAGTTACTAGAAAGGACAAAGAACGTTAGTATAGCTTTTATCCATATTCACTAAAATTTGTTAATCTTTCAATTGAGGTATGCAATAAGCTGCATATGTTTAAAATGTACAATTGAAGTTTTGACATATTGTATACGCTAGTGAAACCATCACCACAACCAAGACAAAAGTTTCCATGTGTTCCTTTGTAATCTCTCTCTTCTGTCCCACACTATCCTAGGCAACAACTGTTCTGCTTTCTATCACTATAGATTGATTTCCATTTCTGGAATTTTATACAAATGGAATCATACAGTATATGTTCTTTTTTCCCTTTTGCATCTTTTACTCAGCATAATTATTTTGAGATTTATTCATGTTAGATTCACTAAAATTTAGCATCTTGCCACATTTGCTTTTTATATTCATATGTTTATGTATGTGTATTTATATCATACAACATAAAGTATACAAATAGAATAAAATTGTGTATATGCACACATCTTTTTTCCAGAACTATTGAAAGTAGTTGTACATGTCATCCTCCTTACCATTTAATATTTAATGTAGATTTCTTTTTCTTTTAATGCGTATTCATTTTTGAGAGAGAGAGAGCATGTGCGGAGAGGGACAGAGAGGTAGACATAGAGTCTGAAGCAGGCTCCAGGCTTTGAGCTGTCAGCATAGAGCCCAATGTGGGGCTTGAACTCACGAACTGTGAGATCATGACCTGAGTTGAAGTCGGATGCTTAACCGACTGAGCCACCCAGGCGCCTCTTTAATGTACATTTCTTAAGAACAAAGATATTCTTATATAAAATCACAGTAGCATTATCAAATTCAGGAAATTTAACAATGATACACTATATTTTAAAGTAGTTTAGCTTACATTCCATGTTCTTACTTTTTCAGTACCCTAATAACATCCTGGAAACAATACCTCACCTGATAAAGGATTTGATCCAGTATCATGTATTACATTTAGTTCTCATTCTTTACTCTGAAATAGTTCCTTAACCTTTGTCTTTCATGTATATACATAAATTTTTTTTAATGTTTTATTTATTTTTTGAGAGAGAGAGAGAGACAGAATGTGAGTGGGGGAGGAGCAGAGAGAGAGAGAGAGAGAGAGAGAGAGAGAGACACACACACACACACACACACACACACACACACACACACACGCGGAATCCTAAGCAGGCTCTAGGCTCCAAGCTGTCAGCACAGAGCCTGATGTGGGGCTCGAACCCACAAACTGTGAGATCATGACCTGAGTCAAAGTTGGATGTTTAACCAACTTGAGATTCGATATATTTTTTTAATGTTTGTTTATTTATTTAATGTTTATTTATTTTTGAGAGAGGGAGAGAACATGAGTGGGGGAGGGGCAGAGAGAGAAGGAGACAGAGGATCCAAAGTGGGCTCTGTGCTGAGGGCAGAAAGCCCAGTCCAGGGCTCAAATTCACGAATGAGAGATCATGACCTGAGCCAGAGTCAGATGCTTAACTGACTGAGACTCCCAGATGCTCCGACACTTACATTTTGAAGGACAGACCAGCTACTATATAGGTTCATATTATGAAGTTTTGGCTGGAATATTGCATAAGTGTTCTTTTCAAGGTATCACATTTATATTTAAATGAACCCTGTTTCCTTCTTATTGATGATGTTAATTTTGTTCACTCAGTTAAGGTGTTGTCTTTTTTTTCCCACTAAATAGTTACTAGATTTCCTTTTGTAATTAAGTAATTTGTGGAGACATACCTGGGGACTTTGTAAATATGTATTATTTTGGAAGGCATTTGCAAAATGGAAAAAGCATTTAAGCATAATGTATTTGAAAGTCCTATTGAAACTGATTCTGGGTGATGACAATAAATGCTTCTTTACAAATACAGTGCCAAGAGGGCTATAGTATATTGCACATTCTACAGAGCAAATGAATGGAAAAAGCTGATCTCTTTATAGGAACTGCTGAGCATCCTTGTAAAATTGAAGTGTGGGTTTTTTAGTGTTTATTTCCTTAATTTACAATGGAATTGGTAGAAAAGGACTCTGACTCATTTTCTTTGCTTGTAGACCGTCCTTTATAGATGGTAAAAGTTTGATCGCCTGGCAAATTTAAATTCTTAATACTGTCTATTCTCACCGCAAGAAAAATTTTTTTTAATTTATTTTATTTTATTTTATTTTTTAACATTTATTCATCTTTGAGGGACAGAGAGAGACAGAGCATGAGCAGGGAAGGGGCAGAGAGAGGGATACAGAATCTGAAGCAGGCTCCAGGCTCTGAGCTGTCAGCACAGAGCCCGACACGGGGCTCGAACTCACGAACCACGAGATCATGACCTGAGCTGAAGTCGGCTGCTCAACCGACTGAGCCACCCAGGCGCCCCAAGAAATATTTTCTTTTACAAAATTCAGACACTGCCATTTGGAGCTTATTTACAACATGTAATATCAAATTCTGCCAAATATACTATAAAAATTTTTTGAGACACAATTTAGGCTCCGGGGATTTCTCTCCTGACCTTTCAATTTTACTCTTTCTAGATGCATCCTTGGGGAACTGTTCACAAAGAAGCCTATTTTTCAAGCCAATCTGGAACTGGCTCAGCTAGAACTGATCAGGTACAGCTGTGCATGTGTTCTGAGTGCCCAGGTGTGATAGGTCATTTCATCCTCTAATTTCTAATACTTTTCAGTCATTCTACTAAAAGTTGACTTTATGATTATATCCAAGTATTCTCAAGTCAGTATATATCCAAGTATATTCTCAGTCAGATTTACCACATATTTTATCATGGGCTATATATGTAAAGAAATTATATTCCTCCTTTTTAGGTCTTACTAAGGGTCTTAGTTTTTAGGTTCCCCCTTTTTAGACTTTTTAGGTCTTTGCATATTTTTTATTAGTTCTTCATATAAAAGCATGCCATTTTCAAGGTAGCTGTTTCATTCTTAGGTTAGATTAAGATGAGCTGTATTCAGCAAACATTTATTAAGCCTGTTCCATAACAAATTCCTTTTTTTGTTAAACTTTAAGGTTTAGAGATAAGTAAGATAGGTCCCTGCTTTCAGAGAGCTCAAAGTTTAGTAAGTGATACAGCATGTAAACAGGTAATTATAAAATAGAACCTAAACTAGAGGATTTGGGGAAGGACTGGGGTTGTTTTAATCAATATAAGTAAAGAGAAGAATACAACAGGCTAATGTAGACTTCTTTAAAGGTGGTGTATAACTCATTATTGTGCATTAAATTCAATTTTCTATCAAAATTTTTAGGCTCTCTTCTGCTAATTTTCCCTATAGGAACATTATATGAGCAGCTCAGCACTTTGAAATTAATACTAACTGAACAGAACATAATTGATAATGAAAACCTTTATGGAGGTTTAAAAACATGTTTTACAAAATCAAGTATATGCATCGTTTTGGACTATTTTGCCAGTATTTTCTCTTATTATCTTGTAACCAGCTCTTTCTGTCCTATTCCTTCTGTCCTTAAAGCAGTGAGGTCAGGTTTTACCTTTCTGCATGCTCTCTAACTTAATAAGCTAAGATTCCCCAGACCTCGGGAGGTAATAATTTCTGCTTCTGTAATCTCCAGAACTCACAATGCTGACTCATTTACTTCTTGTTTTGGCTTTTTGCTTTGTTTTCAGTCGACTCTGTGGTAGCCCTTGTCCAGCTGTGTGGCCTGATGTTATCAAGCTGCCCTACTTCAATACCATGAAACCGAAGAAGCAATATAGAAGGCGTCTGCGAGAAGAATTCTCTTTGTGAGTTTGGCAAAAATGTTCATCTGGTTTCTGTGTTTGGCTGGAGTTTAGACTTGACTTTCCTAGCTTAGGGAGTTAGTGTTGTCCCAACTTATGGCAGCACACCATAGGAAAACATTTTTTTTTGAACAGTATATGAATTTTATCATAGTTTTGTTGTAATTTTCTTTTATGAAGGCTTTAGATGAAAAAATAAATCATTTTATTGGGAGTAATATATAAATTTTCTCAGAGTCCTTTTGATATTCCCATAATAAAAAGAGAATGGAACTGCTGGCTTCATGTTTTTTACTTGTATTATATATAGCATTGCATAAATCCTCTGTGGGAGCAGATCTGCTTGCTTGTTTAGCTAGCTTTTAGTTCCTTTTCCACAGTTTTACATGGAGGTGGAAATTCAGAGACCTTTGACCTAAGGTTATAGGTTTAAGAACTATGGGGTCATTGTGAACTTGTTCTTTCTTCCTTTCCACAGCATTCCTTCGGCAGCACTTGATTTACTGGACCACATGCTGACACTAGATCCTAGCAAACGTTGCACAGCTGAACAGACTCTACAGAGTGACTTCCTTAAAGATGTTGAGCTCAGCAAAATGGATCCTCCAGAGTAAGTGCTGGTGGCCAAGTAGTGATCCTAAACCCCCCACTAAACCTTAGGAGATGTGTAGCTCAAAATAATAGGTTTTTAGAAGGAACTGCAAATGGCTGAGTCCCAAATGGAGAGGTGCCCTTGAGTATTATGATTGATAAGAGGTTTTATTGCTTAATGTTTTTAAACAAGGAATAAATTTAGATACGATATTTGTTCTAATTTGACTCAAACTATTTATTGCCCTGTACAGCCTCTTTAAAGTATTCCTTCTAGTTTTTGCTCTTACCTGTTCCATTTGCTTGAATCCCCCATGTCTGTGGTGACCATGTATATCCCACACTTGGCAAGGGCAGTTCTAATTTTAAATAGCTTGTTACTATTGGGTCATATGTCCTGAATTATTTGATGTTGAAAATATCTTTGAACGTTGTCTCTCTTTCATCAGAATCTTATGCATTTTCTGTATTCTATAGGATCTTCTGAAGTTTTACTCTCATGTTTCACATTTGGCCAATAATGTGACATTGTATCACTGACAGCATTATAGTTTTTATGTCAGAGTTTTTGGGTATTTTTTTCTTACATAGAGAAACTATGTATCTTAAATACACAGTATTTAAAGACGAGTGGGTAGTAACCACAAATCTGATTGTTCCAAAGAAATGTCCAAACTCATTTACTGCACTAGAATTTTGATACGTTGAATTTTGGCTTGAAATACATAAGCTTTTTACTAAAATTTGGGACCTCTTATTATAGAGAGATTTTGGCTCTGGTAGTCTTTATTATAATAAGATTTTACTTTCCGGGACTGTTTGCATTATTGAGTATGAGGAAATGTGAAAATATATTAAATATATTAAAATATACTAATAAACTCCACAAATGAAAATACTGAGTCATGGAAATTCCATGGGTAGAAAGAAGAAAGAACCTATTTTTTGGTCCTCAAAGACCAAATAACCCATAAATTGATTTCACACAAAGGTGATTTAATTATACACTGCTTAAGTGGTTCACCACCTTGCCTGGACTTTTGTAGATATTAATAGGCTAGTCATCTCTGTCCTATCTATTCCAAACTGAAACTTGACCAATAAAGTTCTTCTTTATTCTTGTTATGCACAGCAAGAACAGTTATAAGACTTAACTCTTTGATTGGAATGTAGGTGTTTATATAGTAGGTGTGACTCTGATATTAGCAAGAGTCTCATTTCTCACTGTAGAAATCTGTTGGTCTTTTATTTCCTCAGACTACCATATGCCATGATTCCTTTTACATTGCTACTATCTGTTTACTAATATTTCTGGTTATTTTTATGTTATTCTTTCCATTTCCCTCAGCTCTTTGCCTTCCTATTTAAAAAAATTTTTTTAATGTTTTTATTTATTTTTGAGACAGAGAGAGACAGAGCATGAGCAGGGGAAGGGCAGAGAGAGAGGGAGACACAGAATCCAAAGCAGGCTCCAGGCTCTGAGCTATCAGCACAGAGCCTGACGCGAGGCTGAAACTCACGGACTGTGAGATCATGACCTGAGCTGAAGTCGGACGCTTAACCAACTGAGTCACCCAGGCGCCCCTGCCTTCCTATTTTAATCTCTTCTTCCTCCATTCATTCACTGTCATTAGTCCCACACACATTTCCCCTTTGCTTTGTCTTTTGCAGCCTCCCCCACTGGCAGGATTGCCATGAATTGTGGAGTAAGAAACGGCGACGACAGAGACAAAGTGGTGTTGTGATAGAAGAGCCACCTCCATCCAAAGCCTCACGGAAAGAAACTACCTCAGGGACAAGTGCTGAGCCCGTGAAGAACAGTAGTCCAGCACCGCCTCAGCCTGCTCCTGGCAAGGTGGAACCTGGGACTGGGGATGCAGTAGGTCAGTTCTGGGATGGAGGTTTTGTATTTTTATTAAAGACACTTGGTCAGGTTTTGATGATCAAGTGCAAGGGTGTGTCTGTCTGTCTGTCTGAGTTTTTAGCCACTGAAGCAATAAAGAAATGTCCCATCATTATGGGGAGGAGATAAACCCAAGTTTGTATATGGGGTTTAGAAAGTCTACAATGGATTATTTTTCTTTCCAGAAAGAGGGAATACTATATCTCAATTAGAAGTCAGTTAGGTAAAGTTAGGTCAGTAAGTTAGGTAAAGCAAATTTAAGGTTCATTTACCCATGGTTTTCTAACATTTAATTTGGAGCCCTGTTTATGTTTCATTTGAAAAGACCTTCTTAGAATCTGATCATTTAATCTTTATTTATTTTCGAGAAAGAGAGAGAGAGACAGAATGTGAGGTGGGGGAGGAACAGAGAGAGGGAGACACAGAATCCGAAGCAGGGTCCAGGCTCTGAGCTATCAGCACGGAGCCCGACATGGGGCTCCAACTCACAAACCGCAAGGTCGTGACCTGAGCCAAAGTCGGACACTTAACTGACTCAGCCACCTAGGTGCCCCAGAATCTGATCATTTAAACCACAATTGTCGTTAAATGTAGTTAGTTCCATAGATGGAACTGATCTATGGAACATATTTGATCTAAATATATCCAAAACTGTGTAATAGTGAACAATTATAATAATAAAGTAGTTTTGTGGTACCGTCAATTTTTCTGAACTACAGGTATTCTTTCTGAGACTCACTTGCCCTTCCCTGTTCACCTACAACAGTGGTTTTCAACACTGGCTGCACTTTAGAATCATGTAGGAAGCTTTAAAAATAAACACTCCTGGGGCGCCTGGGTGGCTCAGTCGGTTAAGCGGCCGACTTCAGCTCAGGTCATGATCTCTCAGTCCGTGAGTTCGAGCCCCACGTTGGGCTCTGTGCTGACAGCTCAGAGCCTGGAGCCTGTTTCGGATTCTGTGTCTCCCTCTCTCTGACCCTCCCCTGTTCATGCTCTGTCTCTCCCTGTCTCAAAAATAAATAAAACGTTAAAAAAAATAAAAAAAAAAAGATAAAAATAAACACTCCTGAACAATTAATTGCCAGATATCTGGGAATGGGAACTGAAGCACCTGAACTTTACAGTCTCTCCTAGTAATTCTAATGTACAGAAAGGGTTGTAAGTCACTGACATTGAAGAATACAGATAAAATGAAATCACTTTTACTCACTGGGATGTTTTAGTTTGTTCCTGTATTTTTAAGTGAAAATCTAAAGAAAAACTGTCATGACAATGTGAGGCATGAAAAATGAGACATTCAAAATGAAGCTTCATATACTGAATATTGTAATTTGCTCTTGCCAGTTGAAGAAGGCAAAGGTCCTTACCCTGCCTCATCCTCTTATTTTGGCTTCACTGTCTCTCCTCCACAGGCCTCGGTGACATCACACAGCAGTTGAATCAAAGTGAATTGGCAGTGTTACTGAATCTGCTGCAGAGCCAAACCGACCTAAGCATCCCTCAAATGGCACAGCTGCTTAACATCCACTCCAACCCAGAGATGCAGCAGCAGCTGGAGGCCCTGAACCAGTCCATCAGTGCCCTAACGGAAGCCACTTCCCAGCAGCAGGACTCAGAGCCCATGGCCCCAGAGGAGTCTTTGAAGGAGGCACCTCCTGCCCTAGTGGTCCAGCCTTCAGCAGAACAGACAACCTCTGAGGCTTCAAGCACACCAGCTGACATGCAGAATATGTTGGCAGTTCTTTTGAGTCAGCTGATGAAAACCCAGGAGCCAGCAGGCAGCCT
The DNA here is from genome assembly GCF_018350215.1 of Panthera leo. Classification (NCBI taxonomy): domain Eukaryota; kingdom Metazoa; phylum Chordata; class Mammalia; order Carnivora; family Felidae; genus Panthera; species Panthera leo. Next base: position 38,295,736 of record NC_056692.1, read on the forward strand.
GGAGGAAAACAACAGTGACAAGAACAGTGGGCCACAGGGGCCCCGAAGAACTCCCACAATGCCACAGGAGGAGGCAGCAGGTAAACAGACCGGTCATGAATCTCATTGAGCTCAGGTGCTGTTGATCCTCTTAAAAATCTCTTTAACATTTTCTTTTTCACATCAATGGCCTCAGTTTCAGTTTTCTGTAACCTAGTCTACAGGAGAACATAGCACCCAATGATGTATTTCTTGCCCAGCTTCTATTTAAGTCTCAAAGCTTCTCAAAGCACCTTCCATATACTGATGGTTTTTCCATTTTCTAGGAGGTAGGTAAGTAAAGCCTCTGTGTTCTAACTCAAAGAAACCACAATCATAGCTAGTGATACATCTTGAACCACTGTGTGAATAGTGGCCAACTAGTACTAGCACTTGAAAATCTGCGTTCCAAATAAACCATCATCAGATTGCACATAGTCGATTTTACTCTAGTGTAGTGGATACTGGATACCAGTCTTGCCTGAAAGATAATAGTCAAGAAAACTCTAATAAAATGCCATTGTTAATCTCCTGAAGAATAATTTGGAAATCTTGGTAGATAAGTGTAACACCACACATTTCCATTCCAAAAAATAATAGCATATAAAAATGCTTTTTAAAAATCTGTGCTCCTGAAAGACAATTGAATGGACCGCAAATTAGGAAGTGAGCATTACATAAAGAAAAATCTGAACAAAGGAAATAAATATGTTATACCTTGACTTGACATGACCACAGCATGCAATTTTATTAGAGGAAAGAAAAGTTTAAATTTTCTAATTCTGATTTACAGTCTGGTTTGCAAAATGTTTACTTATCTGAAAGTGTTTTCAACTCCTTGGATATTTTCGCTGTCCATGAAGACCCCATGAATTGGGGAATAAGAAGAGGCACAAGGGCTGATGAGGTACACTAACCTTCAACTTTAGGTCGTCCTACATTCACATTTCATACAGGATGGTGCAGAAAGTATATGCCTTATTTTCACTGGTATACAAATACATAAGCTATTTTTCATATGTAAGTCTTTTTTTTTTTTTTTTTTTTTTAATTTTTTTTTTTTTCAACGTTTATTTTATTTTTGGGACAGAGAGAGACAGAGCATGAACGGGGGAGGGACAGAGAGAGAGGGAGACACAGAATCGGAAACAGGCTCCAGGCTCCGAGCCATCAGCCCAGAGCCCGACGCGGGGCTCGAACTCACGGACCGTGAGATCGTGACCTGGCTGAAGTCGGATGCTTTAACCGACTGCGCCACCCAGGTGCCCCACATATGTAAGTCTTTTTAAAACTGGAAGGTAACATAAATAAAATTAACCCCTTTACTTTACAAATAGGGAAACTGCAATCCAGGGAGTTTAAATAAGCCTGCCTATGGTCTCAGCTGAAACCATATTATTGGAAGAGGCAGAATAGAACCTGTGTACTTTTCTTAATATGTTTCTTTTTAATGTGTTTTTTAATTCACTTTGTTACTCTGTCATAACTGATTCCAGTTGCTTTTAAGAGACCCTAGGACATGGAATAACAGAGAAAGCTAATCTAGAGTTAAAGCAGGACTCTTTGTCTCATCTCCCACACCCTCTTCTTCTTCCCCACCCCAGCAGAATTCAGCTATAATCAAAATACGTTAAAGAAGTCATTCAAATTAAATAGTATAGTGATTGAAAGAAATTCACCCAATAATTGAGCCAACAAGGGTGAGATTGAACTAAAATTAAGACCTGGCCTGTGGCCAGAAATTGTTGGATTTGCTTTTTAGGGAAGAGTAAAAATACCACTCCTAATTATTAGTCACCCCTGGATTATCCAGTTCTATGTCTCCTCTTGTTGCTCCCCGGCTGCCTCACACTTGGCCATTTTATTATTCATTAGCACTTCCACCAGAGGGCAGACTGAATAAGCCAGAGAAGGTGAAAATCTATCACTTTAGCTACTCTTTACTTGTATGGGGAAAGGGTTATGGTTGAAATCTAATGAGTCAATTGAAAATTTTAAGTTATATTTGTACATTTCTTTAATACCTCCCTCCAGTAATACAGACTGTTAAGAATTGGCAATATTGTTTGCACTAGATCTTACAATAGTGTGATTTTTAAAATGTGATCTTTTAACTCCTTTAAGAAGTTTTATTTACTTCTGGGGCGCCTGGGTGGCGCAGTCGGTTAAGCGTCCGACTTCAGCCAGGTCACGATCTCGCGGTCCGTGAGTTCGAGCCCCGCGTCAGGCTCTGGGCTGATGGCTCGGAGCCTGGAGCCTGTTTCCGATTCTGTGTCTCCCTCTCTTTCTGCCCCTCCCCCGTTCATGCTCTGTCTCTCTCTGTCCCAAAAATAAATAAAAAATGTTGAAAAAAAAAATTAAAAAAAAAAAAAAGAAGTTTTATTTACTTCAATAGTCATTTACAGTCTGTCTCCTTTTCTACTTTGAGATAGTTCTCATCCTCTCATACATGTGAATTTGAGCTCAAGAAGTAGTTCTATTGAAATACAGCTTAAGACTAAAAGGCAAAGTTTAAATATGAAAACTAGTATAGCTGAAAGAGTAAGTTTAGCTTTGATCACTTTTACAGTTAGGCATTTTTAAAGTTGTTTGCCATCAATATTTAAAAAAAAATAACCATAGTGTTTTATTTTATGTATAGTCCAAAAATACATTTAAATATAACTGGTACTGAGATATTCTTATGTAGTGAGAAACATACTATTGACAGCAATAAACTCTGAAATCTATAGGAGTTTGTAGTCCAGTTAGCTCTTTTTCAGCATGTCATCTTTCCAGTTGTGAGTTTTCTATAGCTGATTTTTTGTCTTTAAATTAATTTTTACCTACCACCTAGTTAACCAGTCAATCTGTCAACAAGCAACTTGGGTGGGTACTGTATACAGGGTGTCCAACTCATCTCAGTTCCGTCCTGGTTTTAAAATTGAAAGTCGGCAACCTGAAAACCCGCTCAGTCCCAGGCAAATTGGGACTGTTGGCCACCCACTTGTATGTTACATATAGCACCTGACCTCATCCTTCCACAACACAATGTTATAATATTATGTTTTCAGACTGCTTTCATCTGCATGCTGAGTAAATACATACTTTACTGATTGTCTTTGCAAAATATAATTGTGGTAAATATGCTACCAAACTACTTTATAACTAAAAACTATTTTGGCTTGTCTGAGTAATGACTTTCATATCACTAGCTCAGATAATAAAGAATTAACTATATGGATATTTAAAAATATGGTTCCATAGGGAACAGAAACATCAGTCATTTGGAAGATATCCCAAAACATGAAACCTTTTCTTCAGCAGAGTAACTCCCAACTCTTAAAAAGCACTGTTCTGATTGTACTTGGTTTTGTATGTTCTCAAACTCACGCCGTTTTACATCCCTACTCTCCTGCCTTGGCAGTAGTTACCATACAGTGATTGCCATGCTTAGGCAAATTTAGCCAGCAGGTGGGGGTGTCTGGGGAGTGGTTCAAGAAAGACAAAAAATCCTTGGAAAGACATAGTGTAGTATAAGTTCAGTACATTTCTAAATACTTAGTTTTGTCACCGTCTCCAAGATAAACATGTTTATCAGCAGCCCATTCTGCATGACATTGCTGTAGTGATTTTTTTCATAGCATGGAAAAAATGCAGGAGGTTGGAAAACAAAATAGAAAATTATGATAGATTACTTTAGTCTTTATAATTATTGTAACAGGAAACTGAATGACAGAATGGTGGTTAATCCCTTTCTTCAGAATGTGATTATGGGGAGAGGGGACTGAAGTTTGGAGAAGCAAGTGTATATTTATACATGACGGTAATGAAAGGTTTTTATTTCATCTCTCTTGTATATTCTTTAAATTCTATTTCAGGTGTTAACCTTATATCATCAAATGTTCTGTAAAATGCATTAGCTAAGTCCATGCAAGGTCTCCTGTTGTACAGCAAGATTTTGTGCTAGAAATGTGACCACAGCATGTGTATTGTTTCCTCTCATCTTCCTTCTTTCTACTTTATTTTCATTAATGTTTTGATCCAACAGCAAAAAGGGGCGGGGAGGCTGCCAACAGCCTACATATTAGAACAGTTCCTTAAGGAAGGAAATGGAGGAAATCTCAGACAAAAATCAGGACAATCATTTGAAACATATGATCTTTTTTACACCAGCTGTTAGATTCAGAATGCAACTGTTTTATTTTAACCACTTGATTTTATTTATAAATTGCAATTTCCTGATCCCAAGATTTTATTCTTTATATATATTTGGTTACTTGTATTGCTATTTGTTTATGTTGGGCAGCGTGTGTGTATGTGTGTGTGTGTTTGTGTTTATAATCACATGTGATTTTTAAGATGGTGTTTAAAAGAAGTAACCCTTCCACAGCATGTCCTCCTCACATTCTTCCACCAGAGAAGAGGCCCCCTGAGCCCCCCGGACCTCCACCGCCGCCACCTCCACCCCCTCTGGTTGAAGGCGATCTTTCCAGCGCCCCCCAGGAGTTGAACCCAGCCGTGACAGCCGCCTTGCTGCAACTTTTATCCCAGCCTGAAGCAGAGCCTCCTGGCCACCTGCCACATGAGCACCAGGCCTTGAGACCAATGGAGTACTCCACCCGACCCCATCCCAACAGGACTTACGGAAACACTGATGGGCCTGAAACAGGGTTCAGTGCCACTGACACTGATGAACGCAACTCTGGTCCAGCTTTGACAGAATCCTTGACCCAGACCCTGGTGAAGAACAGGACCTTCTCAGGCTCTGTGAGCCACCTTGGGGAGTCCAGCAGTTACCAGGGCACAGGGTCAGTGCAGTTCCCAGGGGACCAGGACCTCCGTTTTGCCAGGGTCCCCTTAGCATTACACTCAGTGGTCGGGCAACCATTCCTGAAGGCTGAGGGAAGCAGCAACTCTGTGGTACATGCAGAGACCAAATTGCAGAACTATGGGGAGCTGGGGCCGGGAACCACTGGGGCCAGCAGTTCAGGAACAGGCCTAAACTGGGGGGGCCCAGCTCAGTCTTCTGCTTATGGAAAACTCTATCGGGGACCTACAAGAGTCCCACCAAGAGGGGGAAGAGGGAGAGGAGTTCCTTACTAACCCAGAGACTTCAGTGTCCTGAAAGATTCCTTCCCTATTCATCCTTCCATCCAGTCCTCTGAAACATTAATGAAATCATTTGCCAGAGCGAGGTAATCATCTGCATTTGGCTACCGCAAAGCTGTCTGTTGTATTCCTTGCTCACTTGCTACTAGCAGGCGACTTATAAAATGATATTGGCACCAGTTCCCCCTGGATGGGCTACAGCCAGAACAGTTCAACTCTACCTAGTAGATAATAAGTAGAGAATGTGGAGAGGGTCATTAAATTGAAAAGTAAATGTTTTATTAGTTCATTTGCCTGCACTTCTTGAGCAGAAGAAAAGGAGAACAGTTTCAATTTTGAGATGGCTCAGGAAAGGCTCTCTTTAGGTTTTTTTTAAATTTGGGGATTTTTTTTATGATTCCTTTTGAACTTTTTTTATTTTTTGTTTTTTGCTTTTTTTTTTTTTCCGTTTTGTTTTCATTTAAAGATAATAGTGTTCACAAAATTTGAGCTACTCTTAGGCTTTTGCTATAAGGGAAACAGAGTGACTGGCTGATTTAAATAAATGTTTCCTTCCTCTCCACCATCTCACATTTTTGCTTTCAAGTGAAGTTTTTTTCCCCATTGAGCATCTTGAACATACCTTTTTTCCAAATAAATTACTCATCCATGAAGTTTGTTCTGCTTTGACAAAAAGACATGCCCCTCTCCCTGCACAGGACGCAGGTTGTAGAAAGAGGCATTCTTGGGCATGTAGGTAGATTTACCCCATCTCTTCCCTTTTTTACCACATCTTTAAAGAGTTTCTCATTCTCTCTCTCTCTGTCTCTCTCTCTGTCTCTCTCTGTCTTTTTCTCTTTTTGAGGCATTTGTTTGGAAAAAAATTAATCGTTGAGATGCCCAAGAACCTGGGATAATTCTTTACTTTTTTTTTTGAAATAAACGAAAGGAAATTCAAACTCCTATATGTTCTCTGTAACTTTTCAATTCTAAAATGTTTTGTTTTTTTTTTTTTTAAACCACGTTCTGATGGTGAAGTTGATTTATAAATGCAGACAGCCTAGGACTTGCTGCTGAGCTGGGGTTAGAGATGATGCCTCCATACCTAGAGGGCTAGTAAGAGCAGTTACCATACTGTTTACACATATATTTTTGTCAAAAAAACAAAAAAAACAAAACAAAACCTTTGAAACAGAGCATTGTAATATTGTCAAAAGAAATACATGGAATATACATGGAAATACATGGAAATGTAACTTAGTTTAGGGTGGATATTTTTCTGAAGATCTATCAATATCTGAAACCTTTTTTAAAAAATAATTTTAAAAGAGCAGACCATGAGAAAGAACAGTATTGACATATACACATCTCAGCATGTATATCCTGCCAATTCTTTTAGGGAGTTTCCTCTGGAGAGATTTGATTTTGGTTTTATTTTTGGTAAAAGGGGTAAATGACTTCATGGCAAGAATTTTGCCTTATTATAAACAGGAAATGGAAAATGGAAAGGCTTTCAGGGTGGGATAACTTGGGAGGCTTCTCATTCTGGCTTCCATTTCTATGTGAATACCAGCATATAAGGTGTTTTAAAAACCTACACATTCATATAAATTCTCTGCACAGACTTAGGCCTTTGTGAAACATAGATTAGGGCCCCTTTACAAAGAAAAGGCAAACATGCTTCAGCATCTTTGAGAATAGTTTTCAGAACTCAAGTGAAGTTTTGTGTTTCAATGCCAAGTTCTTATATTAAAAAATAAAAACTACTTGTAAGAGAAAGGTGCACTAATAAAAAAAAAAAAAACTTTATAAAGAAATGAAAGAAGAACCCTCTTCAGATACTTACATGAAGACTATTTTCCCCTGTTATTGAAATAGGTAGATATCCGGTGTGTGTATTTCTTTATTATTCTCTGGGTTTTGGTCTGGCCTTGCCCTCAGGGGCAAACATTGATTAGAAAAAGAACCTTCTAGCCATTTTGGCATTGATGGCTTTTTATACCAGTGTGTCCAATTAGATTTGCTAGGCTCACTGACATGCTATTGGAAAATACCATTAAAGTTCATCTGAACATTTTGTCTGTTGACTTCTTAGTCCACAGACATGGGCCTTTGTATTTTAGAATATTTGAATTTGAGGCATTGGGCCCCACTCCCATTTTTGATTAAAGAACTTAAGCCTGTGATACTTTCAAAAGTATCTATTCATAGTGAAAATAATTGGTCTCCCATCAAATATGAATAAAATTCTCTCTATATTTTAATTATATTTTGGTTATCAGCAATCATTAATAATGTTTTTCCTCCCCCCTTCCCACCCCTTATTTTTAATTATGCCAAATATTCTAAATAATATACTTAAGTCTCCCTTCCCCCATCCCTACTACTAGGGAAAGGGGTGAGTGTATGTATGGATGTGTGTATGTGTATGTATGATCCCATCTCACCTCCTATCCCCATTTGGGGAGTCTAGCCTTTACAATGAAAAAAGTTTGGTAATTTTGACTATTTCTAAAGGCAGAGGAAAAAAGAAACTCAAATATCCTGGAATCTGTGGAGAAAGAAAAGGTATTTGTTAATTTTTCAGCTATGTTACCTATAAATGTGATAGAAGTAAAGTTTTGGCAGAATTTCAACTTGACTGTTAGAAATTTACAAACCCAATTATATTCAAAAGTGGTTTTTGTTTTGTTTTAATTGTACCATGGGAGATAATAAGTCTATTAAATACATTATTTTGAACAGATGAGAAATCTGATTCTGTTCATGATTGAGAGCAAAACTGGTTTGACCATGATCATTTTTGTAGTTTTGAAAACAAATTTGTTTGACCCAGTTTCCTTAGTTTTTTTTCAACTGTCCATAGGGATGATAAGGATTGGAAAATGACATCAAATCTATACATTTGAAAGCAGGGCAGTAGCACAAATTTGTAAGTAGGATTTTTTTTTGTTAGCTTATGCCATAGACATCACCCAGCCAGTGTGTGTGTGTGTGTGTGTGTGTGTGTGTGTGTGTGTGTGTGTGTGTGTGTAATATGCATATATAGTTACAGTACTAAAATGGTTACCAGCAGGTTTTGAGAGAGAATGCTGCACCAGAAAAGTGTCAGTTGCCACCTCATTCTCCCTGATTTAGGTTCCTGACACTGTATTCTTTCTCTCTCTTGTTTTTGCCCCACATCGGGTGTATCTTGTCTATGTACAGATATTTTGTAATATATTAAATTTTTTTCTTTCAGTTTATAAAAATGGAAAGTGGAGATTGGAAAATTAAATATTTCCTGTTACTATACCACTTTTGCTCCATTGCATTTACTTCTTAACCTGTAGCCTCTGAGCAGATCTAATTGTGTACAAAGAGCTTTTTCCTTTACTTTATCTTAGGAGTGCTTTGTCTCAGAATCTCTGTAGTCTCATAAAATACAAAAAAAAAAAAAAAAAAAAAGGTTCTCAGGGTTTGAAGAGGTGCTTCAAAACACTAGACTAGGAATTAGAGAAGAAAATAAGTTGGGGAAAACTGTAAGATGTGATTTTTTTTTTTTTAAGTAGAAATAGTTACACAAATGATGGTGCCAGGCCATCAAAAGAGTTGTCTTGTGTACCCTGGCTCCTCCTGAAAGGAGAGGTAATGGGTTTGAGCTCAACTTGTCAATGGAAGTTGGTAAGAGGCTGTTTAGACCAAAGAATAATCTCTTAAAACCATAACCACCCCAACCAGTTCCTATGTTACCATGAGTAGGGTAGGCATGGAGATTAGTGTTCCTAGCTCCGTTGAGATTCCTGATGTGTTGCCAGTCCAGGAAACGAGTCAAAGTTGTTTATAAGGGTAAAATTCTATTATCTCCAAAATCTTTCCTATCTCCACCTGAGGACAGAATTGCTTTCCCTTCTCTTTCACGATTTAGGACACTAAGAACTAAATTTTCCCTTGTGTGTGCTGCAGTCCTGCTAGTCATGACATAAGTAGATAAAAGCAGGTAAAGCCCATTAGAAGACAGAAAAGAAGGGGGGGAGGATATTGGGGTGAGCAATCATGCAAGGTTAAAGGGTACACCAGAACAAGGAAATTAGGAAGAGGAATTCAAATACTGGTGATGAGGGTGGCCAGCCTGTTTTTGAATCCCCAAAGTTTATGATGTTCCCTTGCCTGTGGGCTGTCCTGTCTTTACCCAGAAGGAGAATGGAGAGCTCAAGATTGTTCCAATTCCTGGAATCCTGTGTTCCTGGTTAGCCTCCAGAGAAAAAGGAATTTGTTTTTGGTCTTTATATATTGCAGATTCATGACTGGGAGTGTGAACTTCAACCTACTAGGGAATATTGTTTCCACTTTATAGCAGTGACTCTTTTTAATTCTAGGCCTAAAGGCTGAGGACCTAACTAACTTGGACTTTTTTTCTATCACGACCAAGGCAATTTCTAGTTAGAAATCATGCTGTTTCAGTATCTAAATTTCTTAAGCACTATCTTTTCCCAGACAGGTATCCTTAACTGTATGGTAAAGTTAATGCCTTAAGGAAGTTAACAGTTAATGTTTTTGGTGCTGAACTGGGATTTCCTTTGTTATTAAAGATTGCCCCATAGTTTGACTGTGTTTCAGTATGGAGTTACTTCTCTGTTCACAACTTAGTCATCCTGAAGGGCTAGGTGGAATGGAAGTGAGTTCCTCAAGTGAGTAAATGCTCAACTGTTCCAAGGGAAGGGTGGCACTGCTAAGTCTTCTGGTTGTCCTGAGAGGCAAGGTGAGCATTTCTGGACACTTGGTTAATTTTACTGTCCGGGTATGGCATTTCTCATCCATAGGGATAATTTTAGTGTTCCTTATAGCCCTAGGAATACTCTCAAGTGAATATTTACTCCAAACTAGGTTTGAGAGACTTTGGGGGAAGTATGACAGCTGAAAGGATTGCTGGGGGGGACTCTACCACTCCTCCCCATATGCAGCCGTTTCTCCATCTCTCCTGTCCACCCAACTTCTTTTCGTTTCCTATTTTTCACTCACTACCCAACTTGCATGCCATGCCGTAAGCCTACAAGAGGTATTGATTGCTTAATCCTGCAAGGTATTTAGAGTTACTGCTGCTTCATAGTTTTGAAGGGTGATGAGAGGCAACTCAGAAGACGTGTTTCTATTACAGATCCTCAAATTACTGAGTGAGAGGTGAAGGAGAAAGCAAAATAATCATACTTTCTTATTGCTAAGGAGATTTTAATTTATGTTGTGCGGGATACAAGAGATGTCTGGGAAGGGCAGGGAGCCTCAACATTTCACTTCATCCTCTTCCCTCATATCCTGAGACGTGCTTTTGGTGATGACATTTCTGAGCTCAGTTGCAGATGGTGTCTGTGGGAAGTAAAGCTTGGTGAGAAGAAGGCCCTGCTATCCATGAGAAAGCAGATGAGGACTGCTTTGAGGCCCGGTGATTAATCACTAGAATGCCAAAACACTTTGGTCACTGGGTTGCTCTCATATATACCTCAAAAATTAGTGGTTCAAGGTTGAGAGAAAGGGGCTATTAAGTTAGTCTTTAATACTCTCTAGATGGGTGGTTGTTAGTGAAACTTAATATGTAGCCAATAGCCACAGCATACTTCTCTAGAATAAGAGAGTATAGCCATAAAGTATGTTCACTTAGACATAGGTTTCCTAGGACCTGGAAACAGATTTTTAGATGTTTTCCTCTGGCATGGTTGTTAATAGTTACAAAGGAATGAAGGGCATTTTATCCAAGCTAAACCATCTCTTGAGGGAGGTAAGGAGAAACCTTACAAAGGCTACAAGGTAGCAATCAGAGCTAAGTGAAAAGCAAAGCCTGTGGCTTGGAGGCTGTTTTTTGTTTTTGTTTTTGTTTTTTTTTTCTTTAAGGAGCCTGTTCTGATGGCTGTCTCAAGGAGAGGATCCTTTTCCCTCCTGTCTCAGATCTACAGTACCAAATGAGGGACACCTTTGATGAAGGTTAGCTTGTAGGTAGACAACCCTCCCCACCAAAGCTAATGCAATTTTGAATGCTTTTGGTCCTGGAGAAAAGCCAAATTCAAAGACTTAGAAAAAGCTTAGGAATATGATCCCTTTTATAAGTTCAGGAACTTCGGAGTTTGGCCTTGTACCAGTGTTTGCATTTTATGTTAGGGGACCAAAGGTCTCATATAAAATGAAGCAATATGAGGAGATGGAACGAAGGTAAAGAAGGAGAACTGGAGCAGGCTGGTAGCTGCAGAAAGAGACTTAGGGTATAATTGCTTTTAAAGAAGAGGTAGGAATATGGGATGGAAGGAAAATTTATGGTTGGGCTAGTGAGAAGGATAAGTGCCTTAAAGGTTCACAGTTCATTTCAGGTAGGCCCATTAAAGCACCACTGTCAGTAAAGAGTTCCCATTGATTACAGTAGTGTTACCTGTATGGTTGGAAGATGGGCCTAGAACTCTTAGGTTGGGAGATGCTTTGAAGACATTTTCACTAGGGAAGCTTGATTATATTAAGCAAATATTTAGGGAAATTTTGCTTCCCTCTGCTATCCACATAGTTCAAGAGAATAATTTGAAAATAAGGAATGATTCAGATGTATCATGTTAAAAAGTTATTTGTATTTTTGGAGTTTTAAAATTCTCCTGAAAGTAGTTTTATATATTTTAGGTCAACCTGGAAAATAGCATTATTCCTCTCTCCTTTGTTTTTAGATCCAAGTGAAGGCAGTGCCTAGAAGAGTAAACAAAACAGAATATGTTAATTAGACTCACAGACTGCTAGAACTACAAAAGGACATTAGTTTGTCTAGTTCAATGCTGTCTTCAGCCAGTGAACAAACAGGCCTAGAAAGGTTGAGAACCTATGGTTTTGGGAGGAAGAAGGGAGGGAATAGGAAGTAATGTTGGAAACCTAACTATGTGTCAGGCACTGTGCTAAGTGCTTTGCTTTTATTATCTTGACCCTTAAGCACCTTGAAGCTAAAGGATGGAAGGAGTAAAAAACAAATCCTTCTTATTATTCTGAGCAATGTGTAGGTGATAAGGGGAGTGGCAGGTCATTTTTTATTGTCTAACCACATATGGCTAAACTATAGGAAGTGAAGAGGGTTTTGAGAGTGAGGTTAATCTAGGGAAGTACTCACTAAATAGTTCAGACTCATGAATAACTTCTCTATTCCTGGAGACCTTCCAAAAATATGATGCACAGAGGTAGGCTAGAGGCAGGACTGGTAGAGAACAAGATTACTGTTGATTCTGAAGTTGATTTGCATTCTAGAAAATCAGCTCATGACCTGAGAGTATAGGTTAATCTTAGAGATAGGGAACAAAATGGGTTTTCTCATCCTAAGGGGTCTTCAAATAAAATAGTGTTTATATACCAAGGATCAAGGAGATAAACAAATGCCTTTGATGACCATGCTTGTTTTCGGGTTTTTGTTTTGTAACACATTTTAAAGTCATGAAACAATTTATAATTTTGGAAAGAGTGCCAAGTTCAATGTTGATAGGACATTGCTATTGAGAATAAGATTCTACTCCTCGTAGTTCTTTGATATGCTATCCTGAGAGTTCTACCATGAGGGTTGCTTTAGTGGGGAGCAGGAATGTCATTAGTTGAGTCATTGTCCGGAGTATAGAACAACTTCTGGGGGAGATTAAGGGAGGGTCTCACTTTTTTAGGAGGTTTCTGGATCTAGTGAGATGAGTCTTACACTTGAGTGGGAAGTAAGGAATCAATGTTCATAAGTCAGCATGTGAATGCAGGCTGCAAAATAAAATACTAACCTAGTACAGAAGTAGCCATAGTCAAGAAGTAATTTAAAAAACTGGAGTTAACCAGAAAAGATTCTTTGAAGGTAGTGAAGACAGGGGAACAGAAGAGAAGGTGTTCAGACGAAGAAAACTTACAGAAGAACGTTTGTGTGTGTTGTGTGCAGAAGTCTGAATGGATCACTCAGTGTGGTAAGGGGAGGGAATATTAGGAAGAGCAGTCTTGTCGGCTGGAATGAGAAATTTGGATTTGATTTGGTAAGCACTAACGGGAAGCAGAAGCATGGTGGGGATGATTATGATGTTGAGGACTTTCACAGCTGTACTGGGTCAAGGAAGCAAGAAAGTTTGCTAGGATATTTTGGTTTTTATCTGAGGGCTTGCACTACAGTGTGACTGGGAGAATGAGAAGAAAGGAAGGGGGTCCATAGAAATTAGCAAGGCTTGATGATAGTTTGGATGTGAAAGGAGAGATGACCCGACATATTTATCCTATTGACTATGATGGGAGCTTGGAAAAAGGTAGCTGCTTTATTTTTAAGAAGTAGGAAGTGTACTTAATTAACCAATTGATGGGATGTGTCTTTGTTCAGTATTTCAGAATCTAAGAGGGGGAGGTGCTCCTAGAAAATAGTGAAGCATGTGCTCTGTGCCCAGATGATCACCTGCCCTTTTCAGGTTGGAGAACTGGGTGAAAGAGAGTTTATTGCTAGGGTGTTCCCACAGACTTCAAGAATGCTGTCCCTCTCCAGATCTAGGAAAGAAAATACAGCTTTTTGCCAGTTTCGTCCCCTTTAATGCTTTGAAAATGGGATATGACTAGCCTGTGGCAGCGTGTGCCTATGGATGCACAATTCTCCAGCTTGTTTCTTGGAAGGCCTTTTTCTGTCCCTCCCTGGGGGTCATTTGTAGCTCTGGTTCCTGCTCCCAGAGCCATAAAGTGGGAGCCCCCATTTATTAATTGGGTTGGGATTGGGGAGGGGGTCCGCGGGGGACTCTTTAGTGCAGCAGGCGGGGGTCTTCCCGAATGAGCCCATTAGCCAGCCCCAATGGCAGCTGAAACGGGGCCGCAGCCAAGTCCTCTCCGTTTCAAAAACCCTCCATCGCCTGCAGCAGATCAGAACAAGGCCTGCGGGAGCCCTTAGCTTCTGATTGCAGCTGTGAGGAAGGACAAAACAATTTATAGGAAGCCAAGTAGCTCCTGTCTCACTGTCTCTTCCTTTCTGACTTTGGGGAGGGGTAAGACTGGGATGTGGTGCCCCCCCACCCCCACTCACCATAGCTTCTTATAAGGCACATATAGGCCTAATGTAGGATGGAACAGCAGTGAGTGTATTTGCGCTGATTGGACATTTGTGTCGATGCTCTAGATGTGTTTACACATGTCCTTGCTTTCTTCTTCCATCCACATACAGTTGTATTTGAACATGGTCCTCCCTAGGGCAAAGCCAAGTGTGTGTTCAGACAGTCTAAGTTGTATGTTGTGAGATGGGCGGGGGGGGTGGGGGGCGGCACGGGGCATGCTTTCTTGCCCCATACCTGCCTTGACTCTTCTCTGCTTTGTCAAGATTCAGAGTTAGACTTAGATCACCTTCTCAACATCTCTTCATAATAGAAGGAGCTTGTCACTTAAGAGAAGGCCTCCTACTGGGACTCCTTCATTTGTCCCTTTGGTTATGCCAGCATGAGAAAGGTAGGCATCTAGAGGGGAGCTTCTTTCTGCAGTGGCCCAGAGAGAAGGTGTGAAGGGCAGGAATGTCTCACTTCCTGATAAAAGGAAGTGTGTCTTTCCTCAAAGAATCATAGATGGCCAGAGGTAGAAAGAGAACCTACAGATCACCTAATTCACTCTTTAGGTATACAAGCCTGGAAACAGGTTTAGGGAAGGGAAGTGCCTTGCCCACTGTCTCACAGTGAGTGAGTTAGTGGCAGCCAGCCAAGACTGGAATCCAAGAGGCCATAATCTTAACCTACTTGAGTATAGAACCCCTGGCTTTAAGATTGCCAACTCCTGAGAACAATGAGCTTCCTCAAGAAAGGAAGCTAAGGGCTGTAGGGTTTTGAGGGGGGAGGGATGGATTGAGGGGGGAAAGGTGGATGTGAAAAACACTAGTAGAAAAACTGAGAAGCTTTATAGTTTCTACCTCAAAGACTAATCTTTCTATAATATGCAAATTGTACACATGTAATTTTTATTTATCAGGAGCTCTGGTTCATTGGGAAGCAAGTGGCAGCCAAGGCCAAAGATCTTAATGCCCTCGGAGTTACCCCCATGTTCCAAGGGCACTTTGCTACCATCTCTGGGGTTTGGAGAGCAGGAGTTTACCCTAAATCTCAACTCTGGCTCCTTTATATTACAATACAGTTGTAGAAAAGCAAAATCAGAAGGAAGGGAGAAAGAAAACACATCTCACCTACTGGGAAACTAAGGGGAGTCTCTGAACAAGAGAAGGGATTATAGAACTCTGAGTAAAATGAGATATTCTCTGAGATTACAGGGAAAAGAGGTTCGAGGGGGAACCTTCTACTCCCCCCCCCCCTTATTATTTAAGTTTTGAGTTGTTGGTTTTCTCCTTTGAGGAGGCGGCAGGAAGGGGTATGTTGCTCTGCTGTTACCTAAGCCCTAAATAGTGTGCTCAATGAACTGACATGCACAACAGGTTCAGAAGTCCTCTTGCTCTGTGCTGAGACTACCCCTCTTTGGAACTTCTCCGAGATGTATCTACAGTCACTTTCAATGCTTATTTTCTGAACATACAAGTCTGGGAGCCAATGATGTGCATGGAGGAAAATGCTAAAGAGTCCCTGAGCTGGAATCAGAATCTTAGAGGGAGAAAGGTACCACTGGGCAGCATTGAGACAGAGTTACGAATCTAGGTCAGAGGGACAAAGGATCTGCAAAATGAACATTGTCTGCTAATGACAAAGAAACAGATCCCGAAGCATAAACTTTACATTTTTTCCATCACACCCCAACTGATAATATAGGGGGAACGTGAATCTGGTCCCCATGCAGATTCTTCCCTATGTAGGGAATGTATATGACTGCCCTTCTTGTCCAAAGTGTATCAAGTCTGCTGTCCCCTCACAAACTTCCTTTCTGTCTCATAGGACTTTCTTGTGTATTTTCCTCCAAGCCTTTTTTTTTTTTTTTAAGTTTATTTTTATTATTTTTGAGAGAGAGAGCGTGAGTGGGGGAGGGGCAGAGAGCGAGGGAGAAAGAGAATCCCAAGCAGGCTCCGAGCTGTTGGTGCACAGCTCAATGCAGGGTTTGATCTCACAAACAGTGAGATCATAACCTGAGCTGAAGTCAAGAGTCGGATGCTTAACTGACTGAGCCATCCAGGCGCCCCTGCCTCCAAGCCTTTCTGGAAGAAGCTGTTTTGGACAAGACAAAACAGATGATCTTGAATACAAGCTGGTGATCTGATCTAAAACTAGATGGCCTCCTCTTGAGTCACCTTCTTGCATTAACTTTGCATTAACGTTGAACTTTCATCACCCTTTATAATTCTGGGTTTCATAGCTTCTAGTTGTGTTGAATTCCTAACTTACCTCTTAGGTGTAGGAACCATTGTTTTTACTTTATCAGACTGGGAGCTAGTTCCCTAGAGGTAGGCATCTTAGAACAGTTATAACTCTCTCTGGAAGCATACTTAAAGTTCCTCTTAATCCTTCTGGGCTTTGTGAATTCAGATTTGAGGGAATTGGAAGAATGGTTAACATCACCATCACTGTTACCTACTAAGGCCATATTCCCTGGGTGAAAGACCAAATTTCTCTTTGGTGTTTAGTCCCTTGTCTCATAATGTAACCTGTCATTTTCCTTTACAGGTGGCAGCTGCAGGAAGGATGGCCCTTGAGGAGTTTGGTGAAGTCCATCAGTCACCTAGCATCTGGAGCCCTGACACATTCAGTCTTTTTCATAGACTCTAAGCCAGGTAGGGACCTAAGGCCAATCAGAGGCTTCAGGATTACTTTTGTAAAGGATTACCCTCCCCCTCCCCCTGCCCCATACAACTAGTCTCAGGGAAGTTTCTTATTCCCAAAGATCTCCAGAGGCGTTTCCCTAGCTTTTTATTTGACCCTATTATGATGTCCTACTTTCTCACAGACAATTTCTCCCCCTGGTAAGAGTAAGTATCTCTCTTTATCAGCACCAAAAGCCATTTCATTCTTCTCCTTTCCTCTTGGCCCACTGCGCTAATGGGTTTTCCTCTTTGATGGAATACTGATGTTGACTACTCTCAACCTCTCCTCTCCAATACTTGCCCCACTCACCCACTGGGAGCATGCGTACACACACACACACACACACACACACACACACAGGCACAGCCTCGCCTTCTTCTTCCCCAAGAAGTTGTTTTCTCTCCTGTTTGAGTCAGGATTGGGCATACTGTCCCTTTTTACTACCTCCCATCAGCTTCTCTACCTCCTTTCCAGGTTTGATGGGAGCTCCCACCTGTCTAGACATTGTGCAAAGCACCAGAAGTAGAGACCTACAAGCCTGCTTCTCTCCATCTTCATTGCCCAGAACCAGGCAGGTCATCAGCTTCTAGTGCCCACCCCCCACTCTTCTTGCTGCCAGGTAGGTTTGCCTCTCTGTACCCACCAACCCCAAACAGGGTTATATTTCTCTCTGGGAGTATTTCTCTCTGATGTTCTCTGCCTTGTGACTTTCAGCTTTAATCTTTAGCAAGATCTTGCTGATGTTAAATATCCAGCCCTTTCCTACAGTACAGAACCATTTCCCCCATTTAGTGGGTGTGGGAAGAAGGGACCAGTAAACAGATGAGATTTCACATGGAGGGTAAGGGTCCAATGACAGGTAGCATTTCTCTTGGGGCCAGAAGTCTAAAGCCCCAGATGTACATTCTGCCCAGTGGCCTGGCATCCTTGGAGAATACCTGGATCTTTTGAGGGAAAGTGTTTATCTGGTGTCTATTCTCAAGGACAAGGATCTCAGGCTCTGATAATCTGTCCCTGTTCATTCCCAGACCTCCCTAGGGAGTAAGAATGGATTTCTGTACAGCAGAAACCCACCACTAGGTGATAGTCTCTGGAATTCAGGTGGTAACTCTTGTCTGGCACTTGTAGAAAGTTGGCAGGGTGCCAGAGCCTCTTCTGCCATCAGATATGACATCAGCTTACCCTTTGCTCTTAGGCCTCCTCTCTCAGCAGTGCCTCTTTCACCCCTGCAAGCCAGACAACACAAGCAGCAGCTCTGGGTGAGGTGCTCCTTCTCTGATAGGCATATACCTTGAGTCAGAGGATGCAGTAGATGGAAGGATAGGAAAGCATAAAATGTCCCCAGAAGTGGTCAATCAATAAGTATGCATGGGTACCTTGATGAGTCAGAGAGCACCAATATTTATAATTCTGCCTACTGAATGTCAACCTGGATGTCTGATACCTCAAAGTTGCTGGGCTACTTGGGCAGCTGCAGTCCTGGTTTCTGCCACATGAGGGTGCTGCTGACCAATTAAAACTCATGCCCCTTAGCAGACAGAGTTTAGGTGACAGGGGCATTCTTTCTCCAAGACAGGGATCAGAAATACCCTGAGAGAGAGCCTGAGAGCCAGGCCCCAAGAAGCCAGAAGATTAATTAGTATCACTTGCTCTTCCTTAAAAATGGACTCAGACCCTGAACACTCCACCCTAGTGGCCTGACATCTCAGTATGTTTCCAGCTGAACGCAGGAAGCCCCCTAGCTCCAGACACCAAACTTCTTGCGTAGATGGTTTTCTTCCTCAGGGTGTAGCAGGTTTCAGCTGTCCACCCCACTGTTTCCCTGCCTCTTACACAGTCACTTTCTGGTCCAGAGGGTGGGAGCACCTGTGATTTTCAGAGAAAAAAATCTCTCAAAATTGTAAGAGAAATATCTTTGTTAGTGAGAATGTGGGGGAGAGGACTGTGAGAGGGAGAAAGTTCAGCCTTCTGTGCCCCCATCACCTCCCCAGCACAGACTTGCAGAACTCAAGATGGTCCAGTGGAGGTCTGTAGCTTGAGTGGCCAGAGCACACCCAAAAAAAGGTGTCAGAAAGCCAGATGGAGAGGGGGGCTACTTTGGCCCTTGAGCTTCAAACCAACCCCTTACGGTGTAATGGTTCTGCTGAGGATCCAAGTGGCGATGGGGCCCCTATGGGGGTGAGGTATCCCACAATTGATCCTCAGTCTCCATGAAGCCCTTCCAGGCTGAACAGGCTAAGGGAGATGACAGAGGTTCTCCTCCTCCCTTCTACCCCCATGCCCGAGGGCCCCTCCCCAGGAGGACAGCTTGATTAAACAGTCGGTGCTGCTGGAATTACTGCACAGCTGGCACTCCCCCCAGCACCCCGAGCAGAGCAGCAGCGCAGATTAAAATCTCCAATTAGCGTTAAAGTGAAGTGAGGAGGTACTGAGGCTGCCAGGGAGGCCAGGCGGGGGCCCTGGGTTGGCAGACACCCCCCTGGTGCCTGGATTCTGAGCACCACCTTTACTCATCCCTTCTTTCCTAGCTCCTCTCCCAACAGCTCTCAGTGCCCATTAGCTTTGCATTGCTTGGGGCCAGAGGGCTTTCCGAGGGGCAGAGGGTGGAACAGATGCCTTACCTGACAAAATGCTGGGACATGGTAAGTGTGGAGGAGAATGAGTGACCAGTGCTTGTCAGGGGAAATACCCTGCTCATAGCCTGCCAGGCAGCCAGGTTGAGGTGACTTCACACTACTGCTACTTCTTTTTGACTAGAGAAGGGCAAATAGGACAGATCCCTCCAGACCCTCTTGCCTAGAAGGTGCTGAGTGTTGTGGTGCTCATATAAACATCCATCCTTATATATTTTATCCTATCTGACCCATCTGCTCCCACTCAAATTATGGCTCTGTCCTTCCTCCCTCCCTCTTTTTTTTTTTTCCTCAGCTTTCCTGCGGGTAGGGGTAGGCACAGCCTGGCTTGGGAGCATCGCCATGCCCTGCCACCTGGGTCCCAGCCGGCTTCTCATTATCTTCTTTGCAGGTTGGAGAAGAACAGGGATATGCCAAGGATGGAGACCTCAGACTCTCCCAACTCTGAACATCACACCCTGTCCTAAGGGCCCTCTACCACTTACACTTCTGCCCTTCACCCATCAAGCCTAGAAGCTAGCCACACCCTTTGACTTCCCTCTGCCCCTTTAAGGGAAATGGAGGTGGGTACCCAGCTGACTGAACCTAGTCACACCTCCAGAAATTAGACACCAGGGCACAGTGCCACTCTCCCAGGCTGGCACATGCTACCCTGGCAGAGGTTCAAATAGCAGCCCCCCTTCATCCTCCCACCCCTATGTCTTCCTCTTCTCTCTCCCTCTTTCTCCCTCTCTCTTTCTCTGTGTTTTTTTTTTTTTTTTTTTTTTCTCAGCTCAAAGCACAGCTGAGCCTTAAAAGGAGGGGGGGGGGAGACCAAGCTGGGGCAGGGGGGTGGAGAGCTCCAATAGCACGTTTTCACCTGCCATTTAATTGGATGTATTTTTAATTAATGGGACCTCAGGGACCAACATGAGACAATCTGATCTCTGAATAGGGACAGGGGAGGGATTGGGTAAGGGAGGAGGATTGGGCCACTGGGTGCGGTTACCAGGAACCCAGGCCCATCAATCACTGGCCACTTTGCGTTCTGGCAAGGAGAATAGTAAGGTGGAGGAGGAGGGGAGGTCCTGGGGAGAGTTGCCAGGACTTCCCCCCAAGTGCTAGGACCTCCAAAAAGCAGAGAATTGTACCGGCTGATTTGGGTCTGAGGTGCAAAATTGCAGCCAGGTTATTAGGTAAGGCTATTTTCTTGCTCCTGGGATCTTTTCCAGTTGGGCTTGTCCCAGTGAGTAATGTAAAACTGTGAAAGGAAAGTAGGGACAGAACTTTGAGGTCCTTGAAGAGAGATGGCAAGAGAAAGGGACCACGGAACCAGGGACTATAGTGAGAGGTTCAGAGATATATCTGTACATTTAGACATAAGTGAAGCACCCTGGACGTTACTTGAGGCCTGGTGCCATTGGGGTGTGACTCATAGGATCATACTGCTGCAAGGAAGAGAACTTGGAGCTCATCTTGCCAAACCTTTCACTTTACAGATGTGGAAATGGAGACTGAGAGGGGAAATCAGTTCCTGGATTTGGAGAGTTCCTGGGACCACAAAGAAAGGTAGGTAGGTAGGTAGGCAGGTAGGTAGAATGTGGGGAGGAAAGTCAAGGGAAGAGGGTTGGCACGATTATTATTGGAGTCTCTTATCTCTGGCCTCCAAGTCTTAGAAGCAACTAAAGGGCATTAGGCAGGTGCATTATTGGGGGAACATTTCTCTCGTACAGGTCCAGAGGTCACCTCATCCATTCCCTTGCTCCCAAGCAGACAGATCCCCAAGAGTCCGTCACTCTCATGGGATTTTACTATACTATACTCTGTAAAGTCCACAGGGAAGGTACCAACTGTCCCAGTTCCTTAATCAAAAAATAAATCTCCAAAAGGTGACTAAATGTTGAGCTTTTTTTCTTTTAAAGATTTTATCATAAGTTTCCCTGTCACGGTCTAAACTACTAGACAAAATTATGCCCAGAAATGTAGAGAGTAGCCTTATATCTCTTGTCCCATGTCTAGGCCTAAAACAGAGACAGGGTTAAAACTCAAGGCTGTGGAAGCCAAGTCACAAATACCCCTGCATTTCATGCAGTGTCATGGCCTCAGAGCATTTAGTCAAGCCCTGTCTGGCTTTGTGTGGGGTTGGTGCAAGTGTCCACAACACTCCTGCTCCCTCCTTCCTTTACTGTTCAGACACTACGGTTAAGGAGGGAATGAATGAAGGAGAAAAGGGGCTTTCTCACTAGGTTGCCAAAAGTGGCATTTCCTGGCATCTTCTTCCTTCCTAAAAAAATTCAAGATTCTGGGGGCGCCTGGGTGGCTCAGTCGGTTAAGCGTCCGACTTCAGCTCAGGTCACAATCTCGCGGTCCGTGAGTTCGAGCCCCGCGTTGGGCTCTGGGCTGATGGCTCAAAGCCTGGAGCCTGCTTCCGATTCTGTGTCTCCCTCTCTCTCTGCCCCTTCCCCGTTCATGCTCTGTCTCTCTCTGTCTCAAAAATAAATAAACGTTAAAAAAAATTAAAAAAATTCAAGATTCTGTGTTCTGTGCTTCAGGAGACTAAGTTGGAGTCAGGGCAAAGATGGGAGATCTTGGAAAGCAGCATGAGTAGAAACTTCCTCACACTCTCTAAGCCCCCAACACCTTTCCCCCACTCCCAGAATTGTCTTCTCTATCTTAGTATCCCATTTTATATCCCCAGAGTCCCTGAGGAAGAGCAGAATGTGCCTCTCTAAGTGCCCCACACTCACCGCCCTTATTTGTAGACCTTCAGGGTCATCTCCTTGGTTCTCTCATTCTCTGCCTTCTCTACAAACAGTAAGTGAGAAGGACCCTTCGCATCCCCCCAAGACAGTCTGGAAAGAATCCATCAAGCTCTTCCTCTACTTCCAAGGGCCCATAGTAGTGAGAACTGGGAGAACTGTGCCAGGGAATTGAAGAGGACAATTCTCTTGTCTGGGAAAGTCAGGGAGAAGACAGAGAGGGGAAATTTGGGAACTGAGGCCTATAGTCCCATCTGTGGGGCTGACTGCCTAACCTAGAGGGGTGGTGTTCATATTGAATGTTATTCATGAGATTTATTAGAGGCTCCTGTTTACAGAGCTGCTCTTTCTCTTTTGAAACAGAGCAGTGGAGAAGAACAGCAAAGAAGGAGCAGAAAGGGGGTCAGGCTTTCGGTAGGCCCTTTCTCAACCCTTGTACAGCCCCGGTCCAACATTAGAGGCATAGTGGAGGGTCCACAAGGCCCTGAAAGCATTCAGTCTAGATTCTGGATGTTTCTCTAAGGAATGAGGCTTCCATTCCCATAGTCCCCACCAGCCCTGCCTCATACTCCCAAGGTTTAGGCAAGGAGATCTACAGCCCCAGAGTCAGAGCCTGGAGTCTAGAGGCCACAAGGAATGCCGAGTCTTTTCTGGGAAAGAAGAGTAGACTTGAAGTGAGTGGGAGGCAGAGGTAGCAGAATCCCCTGCACTTTGGAGAAAAACAAGCTCAGTATTAGCCCAGGGTTTAGCTTTTACTCTGTTGGGACTCTGCCTTTCCTCCTTCTCCCTCAGTATGTCCCAGGGGTTGGTAAGACATCTAGATGTCTGAACTTCCCACCTGACACCTCGAAGGTTGTTATAGCCCCTCTTTAGCTCCCAAAGCCATGGGGGAGGGGAAGGAAGGTGCCTCAGAGGTGGCAGTGCTGTGATGTCCATCAGCACCCAGGGAGAGAGGCCAAGGGGAAGAAACAGTAACCAGAGAGGGAGCTAGGAGGAGATGCCTGGTCTTGAAACAGCCTCCTTATCCTATCCTCTCCTGCACCCTCTCTCACATGCTGACAAGGCTGTGTGCCCAAGTGTGCCAGCTCTTCTGGTTGGTGGTTCTGCTCTGCCATGCAGGCAGCCGGCTCTCTGATTTGGCACAGAACACATGCTGGGGTCTCTCACACTTCTTTGCTCACTCATCTCAATGTGTCTGCGTTACAGATTCCTAGGGATGAAAGAAAAGGCTGTGGCCCTGTGAGGTGGTGGGCTTGGGGCCCTTTGGGTGCATATCTGCCTTGCTGCAGGGCAAGGAGGGAGAAGGCTGCTGGCAGCTCAGCTGAGCTCAAGGTTCTGGTGACTCATAGCAATGGGGGCAGCTTATGAAAACAAAAGAGGGGAAGAGGCTTCAGGCTTGTTAGAGCTCTCTTTTGCCCCAATTCTCCCCCACTCTGAGCTGTGTGGATAAAGGTCTCTCATATGGATTGTGGGTCAAGGAGAGGCCCCAGCTACAAAAGAATAGAGGGAAATGGGAGAGAAGAGATCAGGGAAGGCTGAGCATTCCCAGAAAGAGGCTTCCCAGTGAGGAAAGGATACAAGAGGCTAGGCTAGTAGTATACAATTGTATCCTTTGGGGCCGCACAAAGGGTACTGGGCATTCACATGTGCAGGCAGACACAGCCACTCCTCCCTGGAAGGATTGCCACAGTCTCAGTTCTCTCTTCCCTGGAAACAGACACCATAGATCTTCAAAGGTGCTGATTCCTTTATCTCTTACAGGCCAGGTGGGCAATGTGCATCCTCTCCA
This sequence comes from Panthera leo, assembly GCF_018350215.1. Taxonomy (NCBI): domain Eukaryota; kingdom Metazoa; phylum Chordata; class Mammalia; order Carnivora; family Felidae; genus Panthera; species Panthera leo. Next base: position 38,319,692 of record NC_056692.1, read on the forward strand.
TCCTTTCTGAATCAGGGGGATGATAGGATATTGTGTTTGAGACCACATCAGCAGAAAGTGGCCAGAAGGTGGACCAGGGGATCCATTCAGGCCTCTGACCACAGTCCCAGGGACCTCCTTGTTTCAGCAAAGGGAAACAGAGATCTTTGATACTAGTATCCAGATAATAATACCTTCCCTCTAACCTCAGTGAAGGATGGCCTAAGAGGAGGAGAATTCTCCGGCCGAGCCCATTTTCATTTGCCTGTTTCGTTGCTGGTGGCTTTGCTCTCCAGCTGGGGTGAGGGACTCTCTGCTGGGCTGCTTCTGGAGATCCAGAGATGGTTTTGGTTGGGAGAAAGAGACCAGCCGCTCTTTGCTCTTTGCTCTTCCTGTAGGGAGTTGGGACCATCTCTACTCCCCCAGCTCTCCCTGGCAGCATCAGGAACCCAGGGCCTCCTGCTGGGATACCCATAATAAAGCTCAGTCCTGAACTGAACCAACACATCACCTGGCTCTGGTATAGAAATGGTGCTGTGAGGGGGAGCCTGGGTGCACCAGGTGGGTGTAGGCAGGTGTGGGGAGTTTAGGCCCAGGAGAGATATTAGAATCACTCCTCAATACCACATGCTTCTCCTCTTTTTCAAACTTTCTGCTTGGCCTCCCTTTTCTTCTGTCTCCCTTCAGCTAGCTCCACTCCTGGCCAACTCATCCCTTCCAATCTGAGAAGATATGGTAAGTAGTGGCCTGTTCCCTACACTTTTCTTTCTCTTCCTCTACTCCCAACTCCCAGCCAAGAGTTACCCCATTTGAACTCTTTGCACCAGTGAATGCCATCAGGGTCTGAACCCAGAATCCCCAGCCTCTGCAACTCCCCTGACTCTGAGAATGCCACTCTGACTCTGAGACTGACTCTTTCGTGCTCATCCTCCCCACAAGGATAGCCAGGCCAAGACTGGTATGTCCACTGACAGTAAGAGCCCTGACCTGAGGCAGAGGGCAGCTCTAAGGGTGCAGTGGGGCTCGGCCCTAAATGCGTGTATGCCTGTGCATTGGGCACACTGGTTTATTAGTGTTATTTCAGCATTGTGATGCAGAGAGAGTAAGTGTAACAGCTGCTCCTTGCTTGCAGTGTTTATTGTTACCTAGAGACAACCTCCTGGCTTTTTCCCAGCTCCCCCCTCCCCCCCCAGCCCAACCCCCTCCCTGCCAACAGTCCTACTCTCCCCACACTGATGGGAAATTTATAGCTTGCCCATACCATGCCTTTAACCCTCTCCTGTCCATAGGGTAAGTGAAGTGAGGGAAGCCAAAGTGAGCAGTGGGCATGCTTAGGCCCCAGCAGGGTAGAGTGGTGTACAGAGGAGAGAGGGAGGGATGGAAGGATGTTCAAACTCAGGCTCCAGTTACCCTCCTGGCTCTCATGTTGAGATAAAAGAGCTTTGGCCCTAGCCTTGAGATCCTAGCATCTCCCCATCTTCCCTGGGCGTCTCTAAGCACCCCGAGTTGGGCTGCCTGATCCTGAGCAAGCACAGTGAGGTAGTATTGAGACAGGAGTAAATATAGAGTGGCAGAACCCCCAGCCCTCTCCTTTCTATAGAGATGTCATATTGAGACTAACCAGAGACTCTGGCATGAGGAATGGTGGCCAGACCTCCCCAGCTAGATACATGTCAAACATAAACCTGGCTGCTGAGTCTGGTGGGAAAAATTGCCCACCTTAACTTTACACCTAACCCAGCACTAAGGTCCCAAGAGACTCCTAAGCCATTCTCTATGCTGGTCTCCTTGGTCTGGTTAGGCTACTCTTTTCTACTCTTCTTCTTGGTCCATTTTTTTCCTGCTTATCTTTTGGTTTGATACCTTGGATCAAATCCAAGACACCAAGGGGACTGAGACATCTTAGTCATGACCTCAACAGAACTAGGGAAAGAGAAGTTCCTCCAGCCTCTCCTGACCTAGGACCTTTCATGGAAGGGCACCATGTCATATATTCACTGTCCCTACTGGAAATGAGGGTTTGAAGAGGGATTAGATTTTAGCAAAAAAGATAGAAGTTAGACATAGGGAAAAACTTATTCATGAGATATAAAACTTCAGAATGGGCCTACTTCAGAGATTTTTTTTTTCCTGCCTGGGATGAGTTTAAGTCTGTGCCTACCCAAGGGGAATTGAAAAAACAGGATTACTTTTCAGTGGCTTCTCCAGATGTGGGCCTCAATGCAATTTCTACACTAGGTCTGGGAGTGCATTCCTTCTCAGTCCTTCTAAATGTAGTATGGGATGGTTAGATTACGAGTTTAGGAGGCAGACAGCCTTGGGTTCCAGCACCAGCACTGCCATTTACCAACTGTGCTACCTTAGTAAGTCACTTAACCTCTCTGTGCCCTAGTTTCCTTGTCTGTGAAATTCAGATATACCACCTCTTAAGGTTATGAGTGTATTTAGTGGAATAATATGTGTAAAGGACCTAGGACACTGCCTAGTACTCAGTAGGTATGCAGTGGTTGATAACAATAATCTATTACTTTTATGGAGTCAACAGGGCTGACGTTGCTTCAAAGACTTTATGAGTCCCCTGAAATTATAGACCAAATATGTGAATATGGGTATGCTGGGAACAATGTCCATGATTGTCCTCATGATGCAGAGCAGGAAGTGGCAGTCTCCTGGAAAGGAAGTAGCCCCAATCCCTTGACTCAGACTCCCCCATTCCCATGCCTCAAGCCAGGAGCACATTAGACAGTGTTCTACCTGGAAGTATATCTTCATCATCTAAGATGGAGCTGTGAGAGACAGCCATTAGGGTAGCAACTTCTGGCATTTGCCAGGCACTTTACAGTTTGTCCAGTATATTTACCTACGTTAGCTCTTTTACTTTTTTTTTTTTTTAAGTTTATTTGTTTTGAGAGAGTGAGAGAGAGCCAGCAGGGGAGAGGCAGAGAGAGAGAGGGAGAGAGAGAATCCCAAGCAGGTTCTGCATTGTCAGCACAGAGCC